>NW_027325367.1:29300368-32101618 GCF_036924035.1 Leuresthes tenuis | reverse complement strand
CTCATGCACAACATAAGGGGACAGTCTGACTGTAAAAATCAGCTACGGTTGTATGAAATTTTGTAAAGAGATTGTTCTATCTTAAAATTCAATTTAGTTCCTCCGCAAAAGGAAAAACAACTGTCCTCCCACCAGGAGAGGATAAGACAACTGCAAGCAGGCAGCAGCTTGACTCTGAAACTGTGCGGTGGAAAGTGAGGGTGCCTTTGAATCCTGCCTCATGTGTAATTTCAGCTCATCCAAAAAGTCCTTCTTTTCAACTCAAGTGTTCAGAATTTAGCCATGAGCAAAACTCAACAAGGAGGCCTAGCTTTGCCTTAAAAACAGTATTTCATTATTATAACTCATAGAAGTCTGTGGCTCGACAGGGGCTCTGTCAACACTTTTCCAGTCTGGAAAAATGGTTCTGTGAAGTCATTTAAATAGTCCCAGCTAGTTTTTGGAGACTACAGGTTTTAATCATGAGGTATGGGTTCCTAACATGACATCTATCACCTATTGAAGATATGGTCTTGGTTGCATTATCGGAAATTGAGGATCTAGAATTCTTTTGCTTGCCCTAAATGCCAGGATGTCTCAAGTATCTCAGGATATCTAAAATGCTGGTTCTGGTTGCTGAGATCAACAGAAGACACTCTGCTGCTGACTTACTGGCTTCCTTTTTTTTAACTACATGGTCTCCTACTTTCCCTGCATACCACCACTTCCTTTCTTTTGCAGGCTAAGGCTGTGCGCCCTGGATGGCAGCTGGGAGTTGTCTTCATGGCGAGTTCAAGTGATATTATGTTTACCCAGACGCTGGCGATGTAAGGAGACTCAGCAGGAGGCTTGTTGTTGCCACTGGTTCTTTATGCCATTTTGGTGTATATGAGCCCTAAAAGGCCTCTTGGCTTTTAGTCTTTAATATCTGGTCTAACTAAGACCGCTACTGAGTTCCATCATGAGCTCAGCCTCTGCTTCTTTGATGCTGACAAATCTCTTTCTTTTTGTATGTCCCCTGAGAGTCAGTATAAACTACCAAAAGTGTACTTGATTTTAGAGTTCTTTAAGGAGAATTGATTTTGTCAAGAGAAAGCAATGAACGTTTTGCATGCATTGTATAAAGATCACTCCTTAAATGTTCCTTTCTCCTGAGCTGCCAACATTTAACAGTAGTCTCTCTTACTGGAGTCACAAAATGAAGTAGAAGTCATTTGGATTTTGTCATACTTTGTTAGTGTCAATCCAGCCAGGGACCACAATGACACGAGTCTTTTCTTTCACAGGCTGCTTGTGATGATGTTTTAAAAAGGCTCAGCCTAATACTCAGATTCCCTGAACAATGAAGAGCTCGGCAGCAATAACAATGAATAGACTGGTACAGTAAATGCATCAGATTGTGAAATACTCATGATTTTAAATATCATGGAATAGATGTGCTCTACATTTATGTATTTGCTGGGTTTTAACACAAAGAATTCAGTTCGGATTGCTCCCTAGAAGACATCGCCTGTTGAAATTAAAATGTGGAAAAAAACTTAAAACATTGTTAAACACCAGCAATCCAGTGCACTTAAACACAGATGGTGCCGTAGGCATTAAGATATGCAAGCACATTTCAAACACAGCAGTAATTAATATATAAGTTTATACCACTGTATAGTTCATGAAGCGGGAACGGAGGCAGAAAAAGACACTTATGTAATGAACTACCTCCGTTCTGCTCTTTGCCTCAGAATTGAAATCAGTCAGCTGAGTGAAAGAGGAGAATATTAAAATAGCTCTCCGTAATATATTCACAAGATATTGAAATGCAGAGCACGGTGCTTCTGGATCAGTTAGCTTTATGGTAGAAGGTGTTTGGGGGTCACTAACGCATATTATGATATTGCAAAATGAATGCTTAAATGCCTTCCCAAACAGTCTTTTTAAGGCCAGCATCACAATTAGACAATTTTACACTGTGCTAAGCCCTGCAGGTAAGCTGAGAGTTGCTGAGTTGTTCTGGTCTCTATGATATCAAGTCAGTCATTACTGGCTGTCACACAGTGTGCCTGAGCGATTCACAGGGGAGTTAGAGCCAGTCCGTGGAGCGTTTTCTTTTTAAATAGAATTAAGGCTCAACTGCGGTCTTCATTTACAGCCGTAAGAAATTGATAATGACTGCTGTTCCATTTTGAAAATCACCTGCCTGGAATTATCACCTTTTTGCCTGTGGAACACCATGTCTGCTAATACTGTTCACTGATCTCATGATCCCTATGGAAACGCAGTGGAGATCACTCTGTCACTAGTGCAGGGCTGAAGGAGGAGGTGGGACTTGGCTGAGTCACTGCTGCTATAACCACGGGCTTCAGGGGTCAGTTCTGATGGGAGAACGCTTTAATCATGCCACACACTGCCTCTGTGGCTTAGGTAGCATCACTGCTGCACCAAGGATATATTCAGTCAAGTAAATGGTTTTTCAAATAAAGAGTGTGTCTTACTCTTACATTTTTAAGCTCAGTCAAGAAAATAACCCATATGCACATGTTTGGTAATCTAATGTGTTCCCAAGGCTTGTCATTTTAAGACACTGATCTGGCTAGAAACACCTCCAAGTTGCAGTAAGAAATTTTAAGTTCCAGCATTTTGGAGCCTATCTCGTAAGGTGAAAAATAGCACATAAAATATCTTATCCAAGAATCAAGCCAGGGATCAGCAGTGTGGCAAAATATAGTATACAATCTAGTGTTCTAGAGCTTGTCCCATACTTGTCCCAGCATATTACAACATATTAGGATAACAAATATGGTCCCTAAGTTAAAATTTAGAAATTAGTCAAGTTAAATCATTGGAAGTGTGGGATCCAGAATATTGTGGCTTTTTCCCATATTGAGTGCTAATGAGGATTTCTGAAATATTTGAGGCCCTCAACTAATTCTGAGTTTAACAGTTTGAGACATGGTCCTTGAAGTTGAGCAAAGCTGTTATGTGAATTCAGATCTTAATTTTTCCTGTTTTAAAGCAGATATCTGAATTGTATCATCAAGAAACCCTACCACGTCATTTTTTCTTTTATCTGCTGGTCTAGTTGATAAAATTCCATGTGAATATAGTACCTTTTAAAGTAGTTCCTTTCCATGGACATGCAGGGCAGAAAAAGTTCTGGAAGCAAAAAAAAAACAAACATTTTAGCAGGAGATGAGAAGCATTATTTAGGCCAAAAACAGATTTAAGATGGTAAAAGTTCCATATTTCAAGGACACTTTCTCACTGGGGGCAGTGAAAGCAGCCAAATTGGATGAAGTTAAGCTGCACTAACTGCTTGTTGTGACTCGGGAGAGAAAGCTCAATCATCCCTTTGACCGGCCGCCTGCACTGAGAAAGGATACATTGTTCTTGAGATTGGGTGGATTATGAGGGGACATGTCACAACAGCAATGTTTTACAAGGTCTTCGGTGTCCGCTGTCATAACCATTACTGTCAGGAATGCAGATGAGTCCTAATGAGTTCTTAATCCAGCCAGAGTCATTAGCGACAGGTCATCTTAAAGCAATCTAGGGTCAGGCTGTGTTAAGGCTCCAGAAGTCCACTCCCACTGGGTCACTAAGCATGGCACAGTTGCTTCAACAACTTCTGTTTGTCCAAAAAAGGGTTTTTCTCCAGTTGTTCGTATGAAAAAGTTCATATGAAAAAGTAAATAAATTTTCAGCTTTTGTATCAAGCCATATTATTAGATGGGTGTTTCTCCACTTGAAAGCCATATGCAATGAGATGACCCTCTGTATTTGTGTCATCCATGTGCTATTTAAGAATCAATGTCTTCTTTGGTATAAATTCTTCAGTCATAAGCTTTCTTTTTATTTGAAAAACTCTTCACTGATCTTTCAAAGACCCAGGAAACAAATCAAAGCATAGTGTCTGTCAAGTGGCTTTACCTTAGAGTACAAGTCATTCCCACAGGATGACTTTTTAAACTTGCTAAGATGTCTTAATTAATATGTTCTGCCCCAAGAGCAGTGTGAGTCATCAAGATTTCACAGCATGTTTACAGAGAGGATTTTCGGGCTGCTTAAAGTGCAGATTTGCTGTAAGCATATTTTTTAAAGCACCATCTCATCCGAATGAGATTTTGTAATACAAAAAGCCTGCCGTCTTTGCCTCACTTGGATTTTGAAGAAAAATGCTGTCAAATGGTGATTGCAATCAAGATGATGATGATGAGGATAATGTACTCTCAAGGTAATAGGATATATACCAGTGCCAGAAAATACAGCTGCAGAACTAGTTGTAAATATGACTTGCAGAGGAAAATCTCTTTAATAAATGAAAAAAATATGTTAACATTTGGGATGTGCAATCTTCTTCTAAAACAAAATTAAAATCAAAATTAAATCCATCAACTTAAAATCTGAAAAAAGTCATAATTTCACAAAATTAAAGAAACAGAAAATGCACAACCAAGTTTGTCACTGGTGCAGAGGAAACAGCAGTAGTACAGTAATAATAGCAGATGTATTGCAGTAGGAGTTATAGCAGTCACAGGGGTAGTTACAGCCGAGAGGCAATATGTAGCAGAAATGTTGGCAACAGCTCCATCTACGCACAGTTGTTCAGTTAAGTTACCTTTTCTCAAGTGAAAAATAGAACCATGTGCATGTGTGGACTCTTCAGCACATCTAAATGTCGCAGTTCTTAATCCAGACAGCCACACACTTAAAAAGAGTCCCGCAAAGAGCCGGAGATAATTGGTGTGCATAAGACTGGTGTCAGAAGGTTACAGGTACACTCTTCTCCCTCTGAGAGGCTTTCTGGGTAGCTTTGTCATCAGGGAGAGTAATCGCCTGCCAGTTCCACTGGAAATGTTTGACTGAATTGAAATGAATTGTCATTCATTATTTACATATTGCACTTTTCCACGCTAGCTTTGCTATTTGCTCAGGAACTGAAGTTTCGATCATGAGGTGTCAACATTTAGAGTAGGGCCAGTGAATATTCATTAGCTTAAGAGCGCCGCTGAGTGTTGGTGGAGGAGTATGGGTACAACTAAATTATGTCTTGCCTTAATCGTGTGTGTCCTGAGCGAGTTTGACCTGCACTTATTGACATATTCCTCCCCAAACAGCTCCGTCCCAAGTCAGCGAGGTCATCAAGGAAAAAGTGCAGCAGCGCAGCATCCAGCTCTCCTGGCAAGAACCCCAGCAACCCAATGGTGTCATCACGGAATATGAAATCAAATACTATGAAAAAGTGAGTTAGAGGAGATCTGTTCAACACTTTGTGGAGTTCCTTCCCCTTCATATCTCAGCTTCACATCCACTTTTGTCAACTACAAATTTTTTGTATTCTATCTGCTTGCTATTGTTAGTGGAATTCACAAGGTCATGCAAGTACCTTTTTTGTCTGATAATTGAAATAATGAATGAGAGGCTCATACGATTTTAATCAGGCTGTAGTCCTCCTCAACTACCCACATGCACATGTTAGCACATACACAGTCCTAGGCTGCTGCACTGCCAGAATTAGCAATCTGTTTCTCAGCCTTCTCCTTCCACATGGATTATAGCACTGCTTCCCCGTGTTTCAAGTCTGAACACATCAGCTTTTTACAGCCAGGTGTAATGCAGTGAATTTAACCCAGCAAACCAAAGGCATGGTAGCAGCGCTCTGATGTCAGTCCTCCTGGCCACAGACTCTCACAAACACTGACAAGTCAGTCTCCTGTGTCACGTACTGTGACTGTACTCTGACCAACTGTAAAAGTGGAAAATTGGAAACAACCCCAATACCCCTAACAGACCCTGGAATTCCATTTGGGCTTTTCCAGCACTGAACATTTAGAGAGTAACGTAAAGTACACAATGCATGCAGCTGATGTATCCAAATGCATTTCCTGATAGAGTAGATATGTTCAGATGTATTTCTTTTGTCCATGTGACAGGCAGCAAAGTGGCAGATGATGATTACTTTTGGGTTTCCTCTGTAATCTACAATACTTTTAAAGCACACCAACAAAAAAAAACATTTTAATCTAATTTAGTTTATTTAGTCTGATATTCCTAAATGAAAGCCAAATAAAGGCCAGGCTAAACAAACATTGAAAACATAGGCATTTACAGTATTGTCACTTTAGTGCTTTCATCCCTGTGATTGATAGCTGCAGTATTAAAAGCAAAGACTTTTAGAATTATGGCTTACTGCAGTTAGATGTACTTATTTTACCAAAGTGGTTTGAAAAAAGATACTAATAGAAAAATCGTTTACTCCTCCATGTACAGGACCAGAAGGACCGGATCTACTCCACAGTGAGGTCCAAATCCACTTCTGCTACAGTGAACAACCTAAAGCCAAGCACAGCCTACGTGTTCCAGATCAGGGCTTTTACAGAAGCAGGATACGGCACCTACGGCCCCAGACTGGAGATAACTACCAAGGAAGAGGCCACAGGTAGGGCCTGCTAATGTTGATATAAGCAGCATGGCTTTTTCTTTTTTTTTTTACCAAATTAGTGTAAAACTTTACTGTTAGTTTTACTTTCTATTCTGATACTGAAGCTTTGCAGCTTGAAGACTTGCTTGTAGAACTCAAACTAAACTGCGTTCATCTCAGCTGGAAACATTTCCCATTGCATTTTTGTTAAGTTGCTTCTCATTTTGACACAACTTTGCATTTATATGCGCATGTTCTCATCAGGCTGGTCAAACAGCGTCAAATTTTCAAATTAGGCAATATGGTGCAGTGTATATCTGACTTACATTTTCACTTGCAGTCCAATATATACATATGAGATTTATGAACTGCAACAGAAAACAATAGAGCAAAGAATTAGATAAAAACACTATGCATTATTTCGAAAAGCTAAAATATAAATGGATGAACTCAATTTTGGTCATTTGGTCAGATTTAGGATAATTTCTGTGGTTTCGATTGACAGGGAAACATGTCTCTTCAATTAAAAATCATCTGGACATATTTTCAGTCCACCCGTCTACTTCACTGATTTTGTGGCAATATTTAATGAGTATAAATTGACAGAAAATAATTTAGCCTATTAGCCTAATTTTGCAAGAATAAAAGGTACATTTAAATGACAGCTGATGGAGGTTGGGTGTCTCAGGTGGATGTTATATCAGCACATCAGTCTGGAACATCAGATTTCTAACTCAACTATACATGCAAAACCTGTTAATGTTTCCCTCTACAGCGGTAATTGTCCTGGGAAATTATTTGCTTTGAAGCAAATGAAACACAAATTGCTTTGACTTTATGCTGACAACATGCTATGGGAAAAATCACTAAGCACAAGGACAAGCTACTGTAGTGTCATGAGGATAAAGTGATTTAAATCTCATCAGTTACATTAGCTCTGCCCTGAGTCTCACAGTGTGTTATTGAAGTTTGGTGAGGGATGATTGTGTAAAATGCTCATGCTGAGAATCCCAATTTCTCACATTATGGGATATTCTAGACATGAGCATAGGTATTTCAAATCTCTATATGAACTTTTAAACTTCCATAAAAGAAAGTAATCTCATTGGGCCATTTAACATTTATATGCCAACAAGAGTAGTTGGTAAATTACCTGGATTTGTAAATGCAAAGAAGCATTTCCAAAGAGCAGACAGAAGTCTTTTCTGGTCTTGCCACAGCATTTTTCCCAAACTGACAGCTAAAAAATGACACTTTTTAATGACTTGAGAGACATTACCCCCCCCCCCCCCCCCCCCCCCCCCCAAAAAAAAAAAAAATATACACATATACACCTTATCTCCAGGGTTTCTGCATAGAAGGGCACATAATTACTCATACCACATGCAGAGTATCCTGTAACAAGGTTACAAGCTTGCAGTCTAGTCAAAGTGTCCTTGGCCAGCACAGAGAGCCACCAGCCTTCTCTGTGACAGCCTCAAGATGGAACCTGCAGATGTATATATGATAGTCAAGTGCTCTTTCTTCTCCATAAAACAGATGATTGGTAGAATAATGCTCAACTCAGTAACAACTAATAGAATTCTAGCATTTCTTCAGCCTCTTATTTTTTATTACTATTTATCCAACGCAGATACACTTGATTTGAAAGGCATGGATATTCCCCTCGTACACCACATGCATCGACTGTATGCCAAGCTTTAGCAAACTGTTCTTCAGAGCAATCAGCAGTTTATCAATGCAAACAGTCTGAGTGCTGTGAGAGCTCTGAAAGGAGAAACAGTTCAGCCTGAATGTGTCTTTGTTTGAGATGAAGGACATCGTCGTTGCCGTGTGGGACTATTAAGCCCACTTTCTGAAACAGTAGAGCCGTGTGTATAAGGACAGCTCAAAAATAGAAGCTCCCCTCCTCCACTCTTTCAAAGGGAGCAGGTGGAGGTGGGGGGAAGTTATCAAACTCCATGCTGCTCATTGGGACTTAATTACTTTCTGTCCTGCAGATTATAGTTTTTGATGTTGATAAGTTCACACTGAGTGTTTCTTTCTCTGTTTCTCTGTCTCATGTGTGTGGGTGTGTGTCTCTTTCATCAGCTGCAATTGTCTCAAGCGAGCAGAACCCTGTCATCATCATAGCGGTGGTGGCCGTGGCGGGGACCATCATCCTGGTGTTCATGGTGTTCGGCTTCATCATCGGGAGAAGGTACGCTCTCGCGGGCCCCATTGACTCTCCGCTCCTGTGAGTCTGCGCTTGTCAATTAGCCTTTCTGTCACTCACAGGCCTCCATGTCTGTGGAGTTGTCACACGCACACACGTGCACCCATCATCTTGTGGCATGCTGTGCTAATGGGTTGTGATACACCATTTTGTTCCCCCATCACCAGCCCCCAACAAAATGTTTAAGCTATTTTTGCAGAACCATTATGAAACAAGTATTCCACAGTGAGAAAGCTTCGATCCTGCATTCCTGTGTGTGAGATCAAGAGGGCAGAATGAAGTATGGTGCTGATTTTTTTCCCATAAACACGAACCACTCAGTCCCTTGTCATTATCACCATTAGCTCTCATGCTTCCTCTGCACAAATGGAATGCCTGCTGAACTCGCTTGTCATGATGAATTCATCACGATGGCACTGTTTTTGGTAAATCCATAAATATTGCTTATTTAGCTTTAACGTCGTATAAATAAATTGGCCTCAAGTATTACCCACAATTAACTCACTGACTCTATGGTGTGTTACACTTTATTTTGGCATGAGTTATTCAAATTAAATTATTGCACATTTCCCTGAATAAAATAATGTACAGTGTATGAACAAATTCTTTGTGAAGTAAGATCATTATAGGTTTTGTCATTTAAATGTTAAATTGCATTGAACTATGTGTAAAGTCACATTGAACACAATAACTTACTGTAAAGCTTGTGCATTTGGCTCTCTTATGCAACAAGCATGAGACGCTTTATGCTTCTTTTATCCATAATGTTTATGCAAAGTACAATCTGAGAATTTTACTGTGGGCTGTTCAAAATACAACTATTTACTGCAAAACTGTGAAAACAATATCTTTATAATATAATTTGTGTTAGATTGTCCCAATGACATGGTTCTTTTAATTTTCACCAAAACTGCGACTGGGACAATTTCTAACAACCACAACATGTCATCCGAGTTGCATACTCAAGTTGTAGTCTGACAGAACATTTTAACTCATTGTCCACTTTGTCGTTGTCACTTAAAAATTCCAAGAATTACAAAGAGTAAAGACAAATTACATATGTATGGGAAGTAAAGACTTATCCATCACTCATGACATACCTCCCCTCCCTATGCCATTGATTTCGGGTTTTTTTCAGTTTGTGCTAAACACCGCAGAGAACAGTCACATTGAACAGTCCTTTACAGTATGTGCATTATTTGATTTGTGTGATGATACTAGAGCTATTTTCCTGGGGCTAGGCTGTTGGCTTTTCAGCTCCTGCTGCTGAGCTAGGTTTCTCAAAGGATTTGTCTTGCACTGCATTAGTTGCTGTATTAAAATTCTTGCAATTTGGGGCATTTATTTCCGCAGCACAATCAGTTGATTCTGCCACTGTCTTTCTCTCTCCCCTTGCAGGCACTGCGGGTACAGCAAAGCCGATCAGGAGGGAGACGAGGAGCTCTACTTCCAATGTAAGTACCTGCAATCATCAGCACAAACACATGTACCGTAAATTCCAGACTATAAGCCGCTTCTTTTTTCCCAGGCTTTGAGCACCGTGGCTTATAATACGGTTAATATATGTTTTTTTTTTCTTTTTTTTTATGCCACAAAAAAAACAAACATTTTGTCTCGTAACATTAGACCAATAAAATTAAGGAATAGTTCACAGTGGTCCAATGAAATTGTACGATAAATCAAACACACTTACACTGTTAGATTATTGTAAATCAGTCATTTGTACTCACCCTCAACATGGAAAACAAATGAAGAAATGCATATAATGCAGCTTTTAAATTAAAGGCAATCAATCTGAGATGAGATTGTGAGAGCGACAGCAAAGAGACTGAAGTGAGTGAAGTTCTGAGGCTGTTCAATTTGGACACTGAAGAAGATGACTTTGATGGTTTTAGTGCGCAGGAGGAAGATGAAGAAGGCGATCAATGACTTTTCCTGGTAGGCTGCTGTCTTTTTTTTTTGTTACTAGATGTATTAAAGGCCCTGTTTGAAAAAAAGCATTTACGCCACGTATTTGTGCGTTACTGATAGGTATTTAAGTTAAAACCATCAGTGTTACAGGCACTGTTCGGGGAAAATGTATGTATTTCTTTATGTTACCATATACATTTAATTAAAAGTTTAAAAATGTATCCATAAATTGTAACATCTTTGCGCTCTACAGTCCGGACTTTACGGTATATGTATGTACAGTAAATACAGATGCAGACACTAACAGAGACATCTCAGCTCTAAAGGGAAGATTGCCTTAAAATTCATTAGCACCCACTGGCATGACTGTAATCCTGGTTTGTTTGATTTGAGGCACAGCCAGTATCTGTTAGGGGAACTTCTGCTACTGATTGGCTCGACTCTGTCTGTGCAAATAAAGAAGTTAGGATGCTACAAAGCCAAAAGTATGACAGCTGCCAGGGAGGGAGCACATGGTTGACCACGATATAAAGGACATTTCTTTAAAATCTAATCTTTCAGCCAGTTTCAGTGAGAAACAGTTTCCTGCCTGCACTCACTTTGCTGCTGTAGCTGCTTCTATCAGTATTTTTTTTTCTTTTTAACTGATGCAACACCCCTAATGATGCCCCTGGAGAAACAGTTGCACACAGTTTCCCCAAATGGAGCCATAATGATCCACACTGTAGGCAACTGCTGATTTGGAAACAAAGGGTCAGGGGTGTCACAAAGTGCATGGATAGAGCAGAGGCAGTGCCAGTGAGCTCAGGTTGGATTCTGCTAAGTGCCTGATAGATGCACCTCAGTAGTTCACAATCACACCTGCTGCAAAAAAAAAAACTGGAAGAAAATACAAACAAGACTAGTGTGGGGCTAAGTGGAAGAATCTGGCATGCGGTATTGAATGAGAAGAGGATGTCAGGGCAACAGAAGGTAGTGTGCAAATCCAACATGTAGACCCAATTTGTCCACCATGTAAAAGTGAGGAAGTGGAGGGAAATCTCAGCTGCCAACACCCTCTCGCCAGAGCACAATTGTTTTATTTACATAGGTGGAGTGCCTTTCCATACAGAAAACTGGATGTGCCAGTGCTCTGCTATGTTGTTTTGGCCCACTTTATAAGTGTATTATAACTGTACTATATCAGGACTACTTGTTTTCTTAATAAGCCATAATATTGTAATTTATGGTTAATTTGGTGCGCTATCCAAAACCGTAGCATCATACCTTATCTCTGACCTTTCTCTTTTTGTGCGACAAATTCCCCACTCTCACCTCATGGATATTCATAAACTGTTTCCATACTTGATTTTTTTAAAAGTTCCAAATCTCTTACTTAAGGCATCAGTCTAACAAAATAATGTTGTACCAGTCTCATTCTATAAAACCTCATTTAATTTCATTCACAGAGACCAATTTAATATGTCCTTCATTATTCTATTCCCTTTTCAGAACATACAATTGTTCATTTTTATTTGTGAATGGATACTCTGATAGTAAGACTGTCCATAGTAACATCTTCCTCAACATTCAGATGGAAAATGATGACGGAGGCATCAGGAATACTGTTGAAATGTTGCAGGAGAAATTCTAATCCTTTTTAAAATACATGGTCATAAGATATCTGTGTTTTTGTTTAATGATTCAAGTATCACATGTATGGACCATGAAAGACAACTACTTGGGCAAAAAGAGAGTCAGTAGAAATTTGAGCCAGCAAACACAAGGTTTATCTGAAATTGTAAAGTTTGAACTAATGTGCTGAAAATGTTTATATATTTATTTAAGAAATTAAGGTTATTTCAACTTGATTTTTAAAATATTGTCAGACATTAAAATCACCAGAGGGTTAGTGGAGTGGTTACAACTAATTTATTCACACAGGTGAAAAAAAAAGAACATTGCTCTAATTATATTTCTTAAACAATTCAACTTGAACATCAGCTTAGCACACTCTGAGAGGCCTGAACAGAACTGATCAAAGTTCCGTCTTATCAAGCAGTGACACAATGATCCAGTATTCTTTCTTTCTTTTTTTTTTTAACAATCACGATAAGCTGTCAGCTTACATGGTTTTTGATGCTGGCAGAAATAATCTGTTGAATCGCTCTGTGTTACAGTGTAGCTGAAGAAGCCTCTAACTAAACGCACTGTTATGTAGAGGGTGGTGGGGATATCACAGGAGCTGGCCCGAGTTATTAGCAGCTATTAGAACTGCATAACTTGTGAACATTTTAGAGGATTTGAATCCATCCATTCAATTTCTATACATGTCATTCCTGAATACATCCACAAACACTTCCCTACACTCGTAAAAGGATATCAATAGCATACTGTATAGACCAGAATGGCTGGTTGGACACATTTTTCTCAGAGGTGGTCTCAGCTGCCGGGAGGTGGAACGTAACTGACAGCCTCATAAAAAACACCAAGCACAGGTTACTCAAATCTTTTCTTTCTTATTTTTTTTCTTTTTTTTTTTACAGAATTTATTGAGAATAAAAAGCCTTTTTGACACCGGCCACTGATTGTTCAACAATTTCCTCTGAATCACTGGTCTTGTTAATCGTTTGCCTCTTATGTGCCTACTGGTGCACAGTGTGGATACTTAATCATAACAGTAATCCTTTTACCTTTCTACAGTTAAATTTCCAGGCACCAAAACCTACATTGACCCTGAAACCTACGAGGACCCAAACAGGGCTGTCCATCAATTTGCCAAGGAGTTGGATGCCTCCTGCATTAAAATCGAACGAGTTATTGGAGCAGGTGAGCCCATCCTGTGCCGCTCAGCTCTTTCCGTTTAGTGACTACATGCTCTCATATATCATGCTGACAGCCAAATATTTACACTTTGAATGGGGACACAGTTTTATGCAGCTTATATCGATAGAGCAATTGCAAAGGGGGGGAAAAGTTCATTGCAATTAATGTGTGGCCTGTGTCTGGTGGAGGCAGTCACAAAGATGCCAACAGCTGAAAAATTGCTGCCACATGGATTTCACAGAGGCAGTCAATGACAGGATCTATGCATCTCAAGCATGTCTTATTATAGGTCTAGGTTGTATTCCCCTGAGTATAACTAGATGTACTACCCCAATATGTATGCAAGCACTGCACAGCTGCTTTGTCTCAAAATACACTAATAGATTTGTCATTGTGAAGTGCTTCACCGTCTTTTCTTTTCTTCTTTTTACCTTTGGCCTTTTCACTCATGAATGGTTTCAACTCTCACAGGAGAGTTCGGGGAGGTATGCAGCGGTCGATTGAAGCTGCCTGGAAAGCGGGACGTGTCAGTCGCTATCAAGACGCTGAAAGTGGGCTACACAGAAAAGCAAAAGCGGGACTTCCTGTGCGAGGCAAGCATAATGGGACAGTTTGACCATCCCAATGTTGTTCATCTAGAGGGAGTCGTCACAAGAGGTAAAAGTGATCAAAATTTTTGAATAAATCCTCTTCCATTTAGCTTTATTTGTGTACCATCAAATCTCAAGGCACTTCAAATATGCAGTCCAATTCAAGACAATTAGAATCCAATTCTGAGTAATACAATTATTCTCCAATCAAATCAAACAGATTAAACTCCAAATTGGTCCAATTCATACAGAGCCAATGAAAAAAACATTGCCCAGCTAAAGACCACAACAGGTTACAAAGAAACTTCTCTTCAATCCAATCACCTATCCTGACCATGCACAAGGTGACTGGGAAGAAAAAAACTCCCTTTCAACAGGAAGAAACCTCCATCAAAACCAGACCAGGAAGGGCGGCCATCTGCCTCGACTGGCTGGGGGTTGAGAGGATCAAGCACCATAACACCAGGCCAGGGATACCTGCTGAGAGAGAGAAACACAAATTAATTACAACAATAATGTCATATGTACATGGAGATTAAGAGAGCAGAGGGAGGAGAAGTGCATCATGGGAGCTCCCCCAGCAGTTTAAGCCAATAGCAGCTTAACTATGGGATGTTTCAGGGTCACCTGAGCCATCCTTAACTATGAGCTTGATCAAATAGTTTGAAAGTTTTAAGTTTCGAAAGTTTCGAAAGCCTAATCTTAAAGGCAGAGAGGGTGTCTGCTTCCTGAACCCAAACTGGCAGATGGCTCCACAGAGAGGGGCCTGATAACTGAAGGCTCTGCCTCCCATTCTACTTTTAGAAACTCTGGGAACCACAAGGACACCTGCAGTTTGGGAGCAAAGTGCTCTGTTTGGAAAATATCCAACCATGAGATCTTTAAGATATGATGGAGCTCGGTCATAAAGAGCTTTATATGTGAGGAGAAGAATCCTAAATTCTATTTTGAATTTAACAGGGAGCCAATTAAGAGAAACTGAAACTGGAGAAACATGATCTCTCCTGTTAGTTCTAATCAGAACTCAAATTGATGCAAAGATGGTTCCGTTCACACCAGCTGGCAAAGTCCCTGGTGACACCTCTATTTTCTGTCCAGTTAGTTCTAATCAGAACTCTGGCTGCAGCACTTTGGATCAGCTGGAGGCTTTTCAGAGAATTTGTGGGACAGCCCAATAATAAGGAATTACAGTAGTCCAATCTTGAAGTAACAAATGCATGAACTAGTTTCTCTGCATCACCCTGAGACAGGATGTTCCTGATTTTAGCAATATTACGAAGCTGAAAGAATGCAGTCCTAGAAACCAGTTTTATATGTGCGTCAAATGATAAATTCTGGTCAAAAATAACTCCAGTGTTCCTCACTGTAGAACTAGAAGCCAAGGAAATACCATCTAGAGTAACTATGTAACTAGACAATTTCTCCCTGAAGCGCTCAGGTCCAAAGAGAACAACTTCAGTTTTGTCTGAATTTAAAAGCAGACAGTTCTGAGTCATCCAGGTCTTTGTGTCTTTAAGACAGGCTTGTAGTCTGACCAACCTATTGGGTTCATCTGGTTTCATAGATAAGTACAGCAGAGTATCATCAGCATAACAATGGAAATTTATGCCATGTTGTCTAATAATGTTACCTAATGGAAGCATGTACAAAGTAAAAAGAATTGGTCCAAGCACAGCACCCTGAGGAACTCCATGACTTACTCTGGTGTGTGAGGAAGATTCTTCATTTACAAGAACAAACTGGAATCTATCAGATAAATATGACTTAAACCAGCCTAATGCAGTTCCTTTAATCCCAACAACATGTTCAAGTCTCTGTAACAGAATGCTGTGATCGATCGTATCAAATGCAGCACTGAGATCCAACAGGACAAGCACAGAAACAAGTCCGCTATCAGAGGCTAAGAGGAGCTCATTGGTAACTTTCACCAGTGCTGTTTCTGTGCTATAATGCACTCTGAATCCTGACTGAAACTCTTCAAACAGATTATTTCTATGTAAATGATTACAAAGTTGAGCTGCAACTATTTTTTCAAGAACTTTAGACAAAAAAGGGAGATTGGCTATAGGTCGATAATTAGCCAACACTTCTGAATCAACTTCTGTTTTGTTAAGTAAAGGTTTAATTACAGCAACCTTAAAAGTCTGAGGTACATATCCTGTCAACAAAGACCGATTGATCAAATCCAATATGGAAGTGTCAATTAAGGGGAAAACCTCCTTGAACAGTCTGGTTGGGATTGGGTCTAACATACAAGTTGATGGTTTAGAAGAGACTATTGCTGTTGTTAGCTCAGAGAGATCAACTGGGCAGAAGCCGTCTAAATACAAATCAGGTTCTAAAGATACTTCTAAAGCTGCTCTACTTGATGATACATCAGTGATAATAATGGGAATTATTCCATTAATCTTTTCTCTGATAGAAACAATTTTATTGATGAAGAATCTCATGAAATCATCACTGCTGAGAGTTAAAGGAATACATGGCTCAACAGAGCTCGGACTCTTTGTCAGCCTGGCAACAGTGCTGAAAAGAAACCTGGAATTATTCTTATTCTTATTATTCCCTATCAATGATGAATAATAAGCAGTTCTAGCTTTACGAAGGGCTTTCTTATACGTTATTAAACTATCTTTCCAGACTAATTGAGGCTCTTCTAAATTAGAGGAACACCACTGTCTCTCCAGCTTTCTTGCAGTCTGCTTTAATGCACGCAGCTGTGAATTATACCAAAGAGCCAACCTCTTCTGACTGATTACCTTCCTTTTCAGAGGGGCAACATTGTCCAGTGTTGTACGCATTGAAGCTATAGTGCTGTCAACAAGAGAGTCAAGTTCTACTGGAGTAAAATTTAGGTAGCCGTCCTCTGTCATATCTGCACATGGCAGTGAAGAAAAGGATGATGAAATCAACTCTTTAAATCTGGTTACAGCATTCTCTGACAGACACCTTTTATATGTAGAATTCTTCTCAGAAACCGTGTAGTCAAGTAATGTAAATTCAAAAGTTATTAAAAAATGGTCAGACAAGACAGGGTTATGAGGGAACACTGTTAACTGTTCACTCTCAATGCCATAAGTCAGCAGAAGGTCAAGGGTATGATTAAGGCAGTGAGTAGGTCTGTGAACACTGAGAAAATCCAATAGAGTCTAATATAGAATTAAAGTTAATATTTAGGCTGTCATTTTCAACATCTACATGAATATTAAAGTCACCCAAATATTCAGCAAACCACATTTAGTAGTTTTGTTTTTTTTTCTGTCAATTTTTTTTTTTAATTTAAAAAAAAAAAAAATCTTTTAGGTTTTCTCCTCTTGTGTTTATTAATTTATTTAATTTGGGTGGTGTAGGAGCAGACACAGTCATTATGGGATTTTTGGGGGGTAGCAGCAGGTGGGACGCTGCAGAGAAGTGTGTAAGACTACAACTCTGCATCCTGGTCTCAACCCTGGGTTGTCATGTTTTTGGATGACTAATAAATTCGTCCATATTTCTTGAAATGAGAGCCGCTCCTTCCAAAGCGGGATGGGTGCCGTCTCTCCTCATCAGACCAGGTTTTCTCCAGAAAGATTGCCAATTATCTATGTAGCCCACGTTGTTTGCTGGACACCATCTAGACAACCAGCGATTGAAGGAGGACATGCGGCTAAACATGTCATCAATGGTCAGATTTGGTGGGGGTCAAGACTATGAAGTCCGACATTGTTTTGGCAAAATTAGTGACTGACATTCTGAACCGGTACCTTTATGCTGATGGTATGAAGAAGCAACATTTTAGCTTTGTGAGGTGAAAGCAGCACAGTTAGACTGACATTTTATCTGATTAAATGAGCTGCATTTCCTGTTTAACATTTTCTCATTTAGACACTAATAAAAGGAGCAGATGGTAACTTTTAATTAAAAGCTGATTAAACACGCAGCTAGAAATAACCTTTGGCAGAGCCATTGTGTTGGAAAGCATTTTGAAAGAAAACAAATTGTAGGTAATGACTAATCATCTCCTTTGTTGTTCATCTTTTTCTTATTGTTTTTTCTTCAGGAAAGCCTGTCATGATTGTCATCGAGTACATGGAGAATGGCTCATTAGATGCTTTCCTCAGAGTGAGTATCACCTTCGGAGTGCAAGAGATTCAAAGCAGCCTCTTTTGTCACTTTTTTTGAAAACTTTTTTTGCCCAAGTGTCCCAGAGAGCAGTGCGTCTGCAGTGGGAAGTGTGCAGCACATAAATATCATAAATCTTCTGGAGCTGCTGCGGTGCTGTGACCTACATTTCCCCTCTGGTCAGTGAAGATAGC
Organism: Leuresthes tenuis; assembly: GCF_036924035.1. NCBI lineage: Eukaryota > Metazoa > Chordata > Actinopteri > Atheriniformes > Atherinopsidae > Leuresthes > Leuresthes tenuis. Next base: position 32,083,411 of record NW_027325367.1, on the reverse strand, counting down.
TGACCTGCCTGTATTTCTCTGTGCTGCACAGAAACACGATGGTCAGTTCACGGCTATCCAGTTGGTGGGGATGCTCCGGGGCATAGCAGCGGGAATGAGATATCTCGCTGATATGGGCTACGTCCATCGAGATCTGGCTGCACGAAACATCCTTGTCAACAGCAATCTTGTATGTAAAGTCTCTGACTTTGGACTGTCAAGGGTGATAGACGACGATCCCGAGGCTGTCTACACAACAACTGTGAGTCAATTAAAGTGGTTGCTCTCCCTACCAAGAGACTTGTCTGAATTATCTAATCAAGGTTGCTGCTGGTGTGTGAAACAAGAGCTAAATCCAAGTGCATGCCAAAGTAGGCTCCAGCAATTGTGATATGTAAAACGAGCTGCATTTCAGCTCAATTTTCTGGTTTGACAGTTTTTAAAAAGGCTGTATAAGTTTTTAAAAAGTATTTTATTAATAATTTAGTGATGCTTTATAGTTAAATCAAAACCTCTTTAATCTGTACCTCAATGTTTACAACTGTTTAAAAATCCATCTGTCTGCTATTTTAAAGATGTTATTACAAGTGTAGTGAAGTCATTCAGAGAAAATGTTGAGTGTTTATGTCAATGAACTTCACCAGGCATCAGATTTAGTTACACACGTGCAATCTGGAAACGTCCCTATTGGAAAACATAATGTATAATACAAGATACTGGGTTTATGATGTTATGGACATTAGGAATTAATTACTGGTATAGCAATAAGATGTAGCAGATGTATTTAGTGCCAGATGTAATTATTCCTGTTAAGAAAAAAGAATTTGCCACTTCTTGATTCGTAAATGTGAGGAAAGTCTTGAACTGTTTTGGGCCATATTTAATGTTTAATAGATTTAACGGTTGGCATATTAATTGATCATTTAGAGAATAATTAATTGCAGCTTTACTAATTTGCTCTTGTTTTCCAAGAAGTTATTATGTCTGCAATAAGTCATTTAAAATAATATGTCAAGTCTGCAGTTGTAAATGGTAAGAGTTATAAATAAATAACTAGCCAAGTTATCTATTTTTTTTTCACAAGATGCAAGCAACCATTTAAGCTATTACAACTGTTGAAGCCTTTATACAGAGTGGCCTGAAATAAGTATCAATATTTGTATTTACTTTCATCCTAAGGTTTCTGAGATAATTTGCTGTTGAATGTGTTCTGGCTCTGCTTATAACTGAATATCTCTCAAATTGATATTTCAGGGGGAAACCCAAGAAATAATGAATTTGATCTCTACTCCAGCCACTGACCTGCATTTTATTGAACAGGGTGGCAAAATACCTGTCCGATGGACTGCACCAGAAGCCATCCAGTATCGCAAATTCACCTCTGCAAGTGATGTCTGGAGTTATGGCATTGTCATGTGGGAAGTCATGTCCTATGGGGAGCGGCCTTACTGGGACATGTCCAATCAAGATGTGAGTTACTACTTGATATACAGTCAAAAAGAGACTAACATGATAGATTTGTCATTGTGCTTATGGACGAGCTTGAAACCAATGGCCATAATATTTTACAAAATCTTGAAGGTGGTACATGCAGATATTTGGGAACTTGTTTAGTTGGGAATTAGGTCAAATGCGACACCAGAATCCACAAATTTTGCTTTAATATTTTACATCTTAACACTTCCTGTTATTTCAACCAGTTTATGATTAGAACTGTATATTACGGTATTTACTATCAGATATGACTTTAAGACATTTCAAAGGCAAAAAGAAAATTATAATTGGTGCTTCCTGCTTCATAAACTGTTTTTATTTTGTTATAAAATGTAAGTATTTGATATTCTTAATCAACCTTTAAAACTCACAGGACATTGAGGCCTTTTTATGGGCACATTATTGTCTGAAGTCAATAAATTAATAAATGAATTGTTTAAGTAAAGGCAATAATTCAGTAACAAATAAGTATCTATTATGTATGAAAGAGCCACAATAGCAACTGTGGTACTGTTAGTACAGTGGAAGCTGAGCTGGGAACTGCTATTTGTCTCAGTACTTTATGGTCTGAAGTAGGGCAGAAATTAAGAAATACAAGATTTTCATCAGATTCATCCCTAATTATGGCTAATGTCCTCCCACTAAATCGTAAAGAATCAAAACCAAAAAATTCCAGTTTGCGGTTCAGTCTTGAGGCTGTCGAACAAGATCCTCATGAGAGCAGGACAGTAACCTTCAGCTTAATTAGTTCAAGAAGTCTTGCTATAATCATGCAGTTTCAATCCATTTGAAGGAGAAACAAGCCTGAAGTGGGACATGCTTTAAATCAAGTCCTGAGAAATGGTGGGGTTATTGATATAAATTACAGAGTTGGAAAACACTTTTCATGCTGAATGCTCTTGATTTGAATGTCTTTAAAAGTTTATAATGACTTGTGGTAATGGAAGCCAGTCTGACTAGCAGTAGTGAACCAGTTACACTGCAAACAATTCGTGTTCATTTCGCTGCTTGTGTTGGCCTCATTGCTTTGTTGTAGACATAAAATGCCAGACAACAATAAGCATTGATCTCAATGGCTTGCAAAATGTTTAAATTTAAGTTCTTTTTATTGGGTATATGAATGGGTGTATGAATATTTTCTATCAAAGTGGCATTTTAAAAGCTGACTCCTTAGATTGCAGTACTTTTCATCCTCAAATTTTCAAGTGAAACACGTAATTTAACAAAAGTCACAAGTTGCCTTAGTGATTGACTCGCCTGCATTTCTCCGGGTGCTGTTGCCTGTTTTCCTGCCAACTCCTACCGTGAGAGTCCAACTGTGCCAGTCCCCTTGAAGCTGCTCCTTATTCTCAAATGCATGACACATTTTGATTGATGATGGAGTGAGAGCTAGTTCTGGCCTTTCCTATATGGCTTCCGGTGTTTAGCACCCACAACATCATAGCTAAACATGATTAAGATTCTCTGGCCCTCTAAAGCAGAAGACTGCTGATTGAACAAAGATGTTAGAAATGCTAAACAACATGGCTCCGCTATTTGACAAAATTTTGCGCTTTGTCAAGATGTCCGTAAATCCTGCAGGGATACCAGAAGAACAATGTTTGCATTTTTCTCCACAGTTTCAGTGCACAGACACCTTTTTTTCCCAATCTCTCTTTGACTGCTCCTGACAGGAATAACTGATGAATATATGCAGGAATATACACAGCTCCTCGTCCATACAATAAAGGACAGACACCTAGGGGCTTAAACCAAAGTGTCCTCCGTACCCACTGTTCTCACAGCATTGATTTTTAATAAACTCCACGCTAAACTGCATGCATGATGCAGACTAACAATAGCTTAGCTTTAAAGGCTTTATGGAATGTTATATTTTTGTATTTAACAGGGCTGTATAAATAAAGCCTTTGGTTTCGACATATGAACAATGTAGAAAGTCGTGTGAGCTATGCAAACAATTTGTAATATGACTGTAAAGCTTATCTCTACCACCTTGAAATCCATTCTAAAAATCACAGTCAGCCAGTAAGGAGCCAAAGGATTTCTGTAACATGATCCCACCTCCCAAAAAGTTGGTTTAAAGCCGAGCAGCAGTGTGCAGCTCTGTGGGTTGTTTTCTGAGCCCTGTTAGAGGAGAAGTCAAACAGAACAAAAACAACAATGACACATTTTAAGGATCAGTAAATGAGGAAAAAAGTTTCAATTTGGTAATCCACCTAATGACCAATAGTATCTTAGTCAACATATGCTGGTCTCATTCCTGTGTTTTGAATATTAATACTGTAGACTGAGACTAGACAGCAGTGAAAGTCAAAGAAATCCCAACCTCGACAGACAGATAAGGTCAGTTTACATTAAGAATTGTTTAATTCACATGAATCATCTTTTTGGACTCTTTTGTAAACCCACGTTGGTGTCATTGTGTTTCCACCTGTCAGCATTCAAACTGTTGAAAGAAATATTGCCATGTGTTGTGGCAATGATGGAAAGCATTCATAAAACTTATCTTCAATTTGCTCCACAATCACTTCTCAAATGCAGCTACTCTGATCTGTTCTGCTTTGTCTTCATGTTCCCCTTTCTTCAGACATTGCCAGCATATTTCATTTTATTAATTTAGCAGATGCTTTTCTCCAAAGCAGCTTGCCCATGAGGAGTGCATTGGTTGGAAATGTAGAGTTCAGTATCCTGCTCAAGGACACTTCAACATGTGGATTTGGGGAAACAGGGATCAAACCACTAAAACTTAAGGCTTGTGTTTTTAGGATTAGGGCTACAGTGAAACTAAAAGCTGATTCTAAAGACATGGGGGTGACGATAAAGGTTGACGTTGCTGTTACTTTAGGGTTTGCTTCTAAAATTATGCTTTGGGGTTAGGATGATGCCAAACGCTAATAATGTTCAATCTTTTCTCCAGGTCATAAAAGCAATAGAGGAAGGCTACCGTCTTCCAGCACCTATGGACTGTCCACCAGGCTTGCATCAGCTAATGCTGGACTGCTGGCAGAAAGACAGAGCTGAACGTCCCAAATTTGATCAGATAGTTGGCGTCCTTGATAAGATGATCCGCAATCCTAACACCTTAAAAACCCCAGTGGGAACATGTACAAGGTGAGAACCTTGAATGAATTAATATGAATCATTTTATAATGTGGCCTTATACATTAAAGAATTTCTACTAATATTTTGGTACATTAATAGAGGATCTAAAGTGCCCACTGGATGATTTAGCCTCTCTCGTTCAAAGATGAAAGATAATTCCTAGGAAGTAAATTCCACATAGCAGCCTCTCTACAGCTATATGGTCAATAACAGGGCTTTTAAATCAATCTTTAAAATGAGCTGCTGTTACTTTAGAGTGCAGCAGCCACACCAGCTCTCACTCTGGCATTTGTCAGATGATTTCTTTTTGCAGTGTACTTTTCTGAGGTGAGATGGAAGTTAGAGGTTACAGCTGGTTAAAAGGTCTGTGTGGGGCATGTATTTAGGAAGTATTCAGATGGAAAAGATATTGACAAAAATATTTTTCAGAAGTAGAGACTGACATGCTGCATATATTTATTAGTTTCCTTTGGACTGAAGCCTCCAATCATCCCATTTTTTTCTCCTTGCAATTTCCTGCACTGCTGGATGTCTTTGGTTGCTGCTTTGTCTCGTCTTTTGCTTGATTGTGTTTTCAGTGGAATACTTCCTTTTCACATAAGACATAAATGTCTTTCTGTGCTCATCCCGCAGACCAATTAGCCCACTGTTAGATCAGAGCACACCAGACTTCACTGCTTTCCGCTCAGTGGGAGAGTGGCTGGAAGCCATCAAGATGGAGCGATATAGAGACAACTTCACAGCAGCTGGCTACAGTTCTTTGGAGTCTGTGGCCAGGATGTCAATTGAGTAAGTGGATATGAAGCTCTCAGGAGGTCAAACATCAGTAGAAAACATTGAAACCAACCACGTTAGGACTGTGACGTCAGCGAGCTTCTCTCTTTCATCTGCATATGAGTCAGCAAATCTTTTCAGGTGGAGTTTTCCAAAAAGTCCAAAGATTAGTTTTGACCTTTATTTACCAAAGCTGCAGAGAAGACGCTATTATTTGAAACGCATTGTGATTATGTGACTCATACTACTCATAATAAACTACCTGTTTATTGATTCTGCCATGTTTGCTTAATTAGAACTATCTTGTTGTTTATATTGTCTTTATAAATTCATTATACATTACATTTCCACAAGACAAGATCTATTAGTTTGACAAGGGTCATACAATTTCACTTATGCTCTGACTTTGCCTTCTTATTTAAAAAGAAAAAAAAATTCTCCTCGCTACTTATTTCCAGTTATACTCTGTAATTCTTTTATTTGTTATGCATTGAAATTCAGCAATTTTACATAGATGTTTCACATTGAAAGCCTTTCAGGACTCAAAGCTTGCATTTCCTGGTTGAATTAGATAAAATAGAACAGTTTATGTATAATTTTATGCCACAGCTGCAATGAACATAAGATGATTACCATTGTTATTAAATTTAAAACTTAAATCACCAACATTCTGTGTAGGTCAGGTGGAGTTGGACCAACTATTTTTTCACTCAATTATCAGCATCACATCCAAAGCTATTCAAATGGATTGTGTTTTTGTGACCAAATATCTCTTATCTATATTTCCTCTCATGGCTCATGCTCTTTTTTAAATGACGGTTTTATCCAGAGCTCTTCTATAAGCATGTGTGAGTACATCCACAGAAACTGTCAAGGGCCAATGTGCCATATTAGTTCAACGCTATAAGTGATCCATGTTACATAGAAAAACAGCTTTTCTTATTTTAACAACATATACAAAGATAGTGTTTGAGGCTCAAGAACTAAATGTATGTTCAATTTTCACTTGTAGAAAGTAGCTGCATTTGAGTGAGTTCAAACTAGTTTCCAGAGGGAAAAAACTCCTAATAGCTTTAAGTTGAACATTTATACACATTGCTCTGGATGCTGATGTTTAAATGTATTATTGAAATCTATGAAGAAATGCACTGACTGATATGTTGTCCTGTCTCCCAGGGATGTGATGAGCTTGGGAATCACACTAGTGGGCCATCAGAAAAAGATTATGAGCAGCATACAGACTATGAGAGCCCAGATGCTGCATCTTCACGGTACCGGTGTCCAGGTGTGACGATCTGTTACAGGCCGCCTCGGTCAGGACAAGAGCAAAAACTGAACTTATCAGGAGCAGTGCCTGGGACATAACCCAGTCAAAGTATAACAGACATCTGTTATCTCCGACTCCTCCTGCTGCATCTGGAGTGAAATCATTCCTTTTTCCTCAGTGAGGGATTGAGGTCAAAAAGGCAAAAGGCACTAAGGAGAGGAAAGGCAAGAAGCAGCAACAAAAAACATAACTACCTGGACGAGATTTCTTTTTTTGTGTGCTTATTTGTAGAAGCGCTCAATAACTCAACCACATATCAAAGAGCGCATCGGAGAGGAGTTTAACGCTTTTGTTTCTTTAACTTAATGAAGTGCACACTATGACGCTGGATTTCTTTTACATTAAAGAAAAAACTTTGTCAGTTATGGTGATTTTTCTTGTTTCTTTTCCTATTTTTTTCATTCTGCCACAGTGAAATGTTGTGGCACATTCAAAAGTTACTTTCCTTCTTCTCTTTGGACATGACAACAGGGTATACAAACACAGAAGGAACTTCTGGGGTACAGAATTCAAGGTATTTATTTGTGCTGAGTTGCGTTGAAACTGTTTGCAGTGACTTATTCTTCCCTTCATGTGCTGTTGAAGTGAAAATTATATCCTCATATGCTTACTTCCAGCCCATGACAGTGGGTTCTTGATATGTTTTCAAATGTCCTATCAACACAGGAGATCCAGGAGAAAAATGTTCTTCTAATCAACAGATTTTATACCAAGAGTAGCAATATCCTTTGTCTTAGCGATCACTATGGAAAACAGAGCTTCAGAACAGTTATTTGGTCATTGATTAGAATGTGTCAGCACAGTTAAAAGATTGTATTGAAACTGCAGCCACTGCATATTGTTTTGCCATTATTCAGCCTAAATTGTTGCACAGAAGGCTTGTTTTGGTATATTGTTTAGTTGCAAACAATGTTTAAGGGTGGATCCCAGAAACAAGTAGGTGTAATACTGCCTTAAAATGCTTAAATTTAGTATTGCCACTATTTTAGGCCCATTTCAATGGTTTTTGTTTGTTTTTTATTTACCTTGTAGTGTGGTGTCTTCTCATCTGAAACTTGATCTGGTGTGCACAAACTCAGTTTAATACCAAGAATGCCACTGTCAGAGAGGAAGAGATGGACTTAAAAATGAGCAATAATTACCAGGGAGAAACGGTCCTCACCTGAGATTTTTAAGGTGCTAGATTGAAATACATGTGCATGCTGTGCTTAGACAAACCATTTGGAAAGATTCGGTCACCACCAGAATGGAAAGGAATGTACCTCTTTGACCTAGAACAGTTTGGTTAGTACTCAGAAAACTGCCGTGCCAAGTCATCAAATGAAATAATCATGTCGCATTTTGCCACTATGATATGTTAAACATTTTATAAAAATCTAACATCGCATGGAAATGTTAAATTGAGTGGCTGTACAGATGAAAGCAGCACCATTTAAAACTAGAAAGGTGCCATTTAGACATGCTGACATCATCTTCTGACACATTGCACCACCCAGAAATCAAAGAGCCCCTTCAGTGTTTGCTTTCGAAAACGCAGGACCAAAGGATGAAGCCTGCGTCAAACGCAGACCGCAGTGATGAATCCCTCCGTCCCTGCTCTGCAGGCAGCCTTGCAGCTCCCCTGTTTATTCATGCAACTCTGCAGCTCATTCCTCACGGGGTTTAGATGCGACGGAACATGCATCTAAATGTTTCTTAAGAGTACTAGCTTTTTCCTCCATGTGACTTTGTATGGTGAACCGAGATGCAGGGCTTTAAAGAGGATGAGTTAAAAGCCAATCAACCTCTTTGGTGCCATCTGTCTCCACTTCAAAAAAGTTTCTATGTTGAATATGTTATTGCAGTTTTCTTTGATGAGAAAATTAGTTTATTCAGCTGTCATTTAAGGGGAGAGGTGCTCACAAAAGAAAACTATTGTAACTTCTTTTGCTGTAAAGTGTTGTCATCTTCTAAACTTTTCTCTTTGTCCTACAATGCATAAAGTATAACCATATGAGTAGTCAAACTGAGCTCAACTACAGGCAGTGAAACCATCTGGGGCTTCTTCATTCTTTCCTTTGTTTCCGAAGGTACAACCGCATTCAGCCAGAAAGATTAAAAAATATGTCCTTTTCTCTGGTTTCACTCTCAGTCCACATTGAGCTGGGGAATAAAAATGGTGGCTAAACTAGTTAGAGAGTCGTGGTGAACTGGAAGCGGTTGTTGAAAGAAGGAAAGTGTTGCTTTTTTTCCTGTTTGTCAGTGCTTTAGTGAACATGAAAAAGCTAATGAGGATACATGTCTTTTTTTTGGCTTCATGTGGACACAAACCTACTCTAAATCAGTTTTCATTGTGGGACTCACCTTTGTGAAGCGATACCAGAAATTAGCCCTGACCAGACCTTTTGCCTTTTGTTACACACACCTTCCTTTTATCCATACAGCCGAGTTCAGCAATTGGGTCTTGGCCAGAACTTTGAATTGAATACAGCCATAAAGTCATTTAGTCAGCACAAAACTCCCCATTTCCCAGGCAGCAGCTGCTCTCACACCGAGTGCTCAGACCATGCTCTGATTTTAAAACTGTGGCCTAAGATGAGCCCCCCCCCCCATCCTATTTTATTTTATTTTTTTTAAATCTTGTGCTGGATAGGCAACAGAACAAGCCAAACTGAGATTAATGCCAGGGTACAATCAATTCAGCATCCAAATCAACACAAGCAACTTCACTGTCTGTTTCAGCTTGTTTCATCAGCATTCTGAACTTCAGGTTGATCAGCTCTGGAATATAAAGTTTTGTCGTGGCTCTGTTTCAGCAAAGGCATAAAATAGATTGAAAAAAAGCAAAAAGACAAAAAAACAAGAACAGACCTGCAGGTTGTAGAGAGTTTGTTGACATTAGGAATGGCAGAGCATGAAGTTATTTTTCAAATGTTGTGGTTCAGCAGTTGGAAATGAGTTTAACCGTTTGGTGAGGTGGTGGATCATTCCAAAGACAGCAGCACTGTCGATTGTGTCAGAAAGAGCTGAGATTGGAGGGGATCTTTGTATATGTTCTACGTGTAAAACTTGTACATTTTATTTATATTGTTTTTTACACATATTACTCAGTAGAGAGCTCTGAATACATTTAAAATGCACTATATTTTTCTATCCTGCAGATGAATTATTGTCACCCACAAGATTCAGTTGTACATATTTTTTTCATTTAGGACCAAAGACAGCTGATAGGATTTCCATCTTTGACTTTGTTTTGATTTTTCCTTTAGTTTGTTGTACAGTAATACAAATTGTCAATTTATTATTTATTTTTCTGTGTTGAATATTCACTGGTCAAAAGTATTTTCCCCAACAATTCTTTAAGATCATTTAATTAAACGATTTCTTGTTACATAGACAATTCCTTTTGCTTTGTAACCTTTGTAATAGACATTGTACATATATTTTTGGAAATATAATACAATCTCTGAAGAATTTGTTTGTTCTATGTTGTGTTTTTCTTTGTCTATTTTTTTCTTGTGATGACTTTTCAATTTAAAGTTGTTGTGTAAGTGTTTGTAAATTCAGATTACAATAATTCAACTTTTTTCTTTTCAATCTTTTGTTAGGCAAACAACATTCTAGTCTTTACTTACTAAAAAAACAACAGCTTAACTTCAATCATAAGAATATACGTTTATTTAAAAAAATGGTTTGATAACACTTAACATATATAGGATTTATTGGGGGCTTAATCTGTCATTTGTCACCTTGATGGCCTTGGTGTAGTTTCAAGGTTTCTTTTGTCATGCACATCATTAGCCAGAATAATTTGCCAGACTGTCAATAAACTCCCAAGTAGTTCTGTTCCACACTGACAGAACCATCTGCTCTGAGTGGTAGTTTGCAACTGCATTCCACTGAAAACAAGAAAACCTTTAAAGAATTGTATTATCAGACTTAAACATAGGAATGGGAGTGTATGGCTATAACTTTAAAAATATGAACATGTTTTTGTGCTTTGACCAGTATTTATATGCTTTGATGTTGAAATTTACTTAGACATTAATAATGTGATTGGTAGGAAATGATTAACCAGCCTGCATTAATGAGACATAATGTAATTTGAGTTGATCTGACAATCGATCAGAACTGTTCAGCAGTTTAAGGTCAGACTGATGTCTGCCTTACTAAAAACAAGCTTGTTGTTCACAGAGAATAACAGACCCATTTTCATTTCATTATGAAACGATACCAGTTCTCCATGTCTGCTTCTGACCTATTTCTTTTCCTTCTAGGCAAAATATATTGCATTTTGATGATTATTTGAATGATTGAGGCGCAGAATGGTAGAATAATAGGTAACTTGTGTTTGTGATCATTACAAGCTTTGCAATAACAAAGATGCACTTGAGATGCATCTTTGATACACGTTTTGCATCACATGGACTTATTTTTATATATCCACTTGGACAACAACATCATGCTGTAAAACAAGTTGGTGAGGTTATCTATGAGGACATCTGCCAGGTTAAAGTACTAAAATAAGTCATAAGGGCTGTAACATAAATTCTTACTTGTTAAATGTCTATTTGGCATGTCTAGCCACACGATCGCATCCACTTCTGATCCTAAACTTGTTTGGAGATGCATACTCAATAAGACAGCTAGAATTATCCTCCAGACTCCCAGATTTTGTACTTAAATGTTCCAGAAATGCCAGCTAATCTTAAGGGATTTATTGGATTTCTTCTGATTATATCTTAAAACAGTTCCAGTATTTATTTGTAATTTGGACTATTGGGGGTTTGTCTGGCTGCTCAGCTGTCTCTGTAATACATGCATTATGTTTTCACACGAGTTTGGCTCCCCTCCATGTATTTTACTGTGTGGCAGCTCTTCATTTCTCATTAACTAAAGCTGCACAATCTCACTGCAAATGTTTCAGTCATTTGCAGTGAGATTGTGCATGTAGAAGAAACATATGGTGCCCTGGTGCTCGATCTGATGGATACCTACTGTATTACTGAGTAGGTAACCGAGGTGCATTTAATCTTTAATTGAACATGTATTTACTTTTACCACTTTGTTCCTTAGTTTCTTCTGTCAAAACAAATCTCAGTAGAAGTTAAATGCATTTAGTAAACCATCAGTTTGGATGTCAAGGAACTGAAAGTGACAAAAATTACCATTGACATTTACAAAATAAACAAGAAGACACCCCCTAAAAAAACTAAAATATAAAAAACAAAGCAACAGTTGAACAAATTATGAGAGATTATGTGAGATGCATGTAAAAGTCAAGCGTAGCTCCTGGAGGCTTTTTTTGTGAGATGTTGTCACTGTGCTATGGCAAATTTTCCATCCATCTTCTGATACATAAACTGTGTTTATAGAGATCAACAGCATTTGATCTACAGGTTCCATTAAATAATTAATTTTCCATCACTACGTCATCCTGTTAAGTGTGGCAAGGCCTCTCAGCTGATGCTAGATGAGAGGCATGGTAAATCCTGGGCACATTGCTGGTTCATCACATGGTTAACGCAGAGAAGCAAATATGTGTACCTACACTCATACACTAATTATATCCAAAGTAGGATGACTAATTTACCTAAAGTGACTGACTTTGTGTAGCAGCTGGGTACAACAGCCACCTTGTAAGGATTATAAAGGACTAAACCTAGGGAGGACTGGGCAGAGCAGGATCCAAGTTCCCTACTCCCACTGCCTAAAGACTCAGAGTCCATGTATATAAACAGGTTTGATTCCTGTTTAGCAGACCACTAGGCTAGGTAAAGTTGGCTTCTGGACTTGCAAAATGTCCGGTGGCGACCTGAACTTACTGCTACCACCCAACACCACTCCCTTTTACTAAAGTCTGTTTAAACAGGTGAGGCATGCCTACCTCTAGGTAAGTAGCCCATACCACTGGGAAGTGCTATGAAAATAACATTTATTAGTCCAAAAACTACTAAGGAAAAGGTTTAGTCCAACTTAACTTTACCGTTAGGAGAAAAAAAACAATTTAAATGAAGACCCAACATCTTCCTTTCTCCAGTGAAAGGAACTCTGACTGCTTCAGCAAACCAAGAGATTTTGGACAATATCACGCTCCCAGCTTTGTAGAAACAGTTTTTTAATGTCCCTTTCCTGTTCCAACATGAATGCGCACCAGTGCACAAAGCAAGGTCCATAAAGACATGGATGAGCCAGTTTGGTGTGGAAGAACTTGACCGGCCTGCACAGAGTCCTAATCTCAATGGATGAATTAGAGCAAAGACTGTGAGCCAGGCCTTCTCTTCAAACATCAGTGTCTGACCTCACAAATGTGCTTCTGGAAGAATGGTCAAAAATTCCCATAAACACACTCCTAAACCTTATGGAAAGCTTGGCCAGAAGACTTGAAGCTATTATAGATGCAAAGGGTGGGCCAATATCATATTAAACCCTATGGAATAAGAATGGGATGTCACTTAAGTTCATATGCGTGTAAAGTAAGATGAGCGAATTATATCAGGACACTTTGTGTCAGGGTCAGAGTATTTTTTTAGTCTTTTTTGAGTGGTGCCTTGACATCCCTATGGACATCTTTTGAGGGGCCTACTCACTCGGGTCAGATAGTGTACTCAGGAAAGTGACTGTGGTTCTGTTTGAGCACTACATAAGAAAAGAGTTCCCACTTGTCTCCAATATTATTCCTGCCGTGGTACGAGTGGTTGCGTAGAAGAACATGGTCCCCCACCCTAAGAAGAGTGCCAGCAGTTCTACGATCATAGGTTCTCTTTCTTTTCTAGACACGTCCTGTAAGTTATTTAAATAAAGCCATAGTAACCTACAACTCACTAGATACTCCAACTAGGTCTGCAACCTTCCTCCAAGCATCGTTTTTTTTTTTTTGTTTTTTTGGTTGTCTCTGTAGACAAACAGGCTTGTATCATAAAGCTCTGGGAAACCGGAGACTGCAATGATTCATTTCTGCTCCATTGTCTTCCTCTCTCTCTCCCTTTTTCTGCTCTTTTCCACTTTGGAATCCAGATCGACCCACAATTGGCTGTCGCCGCGGTTGGGCCACTGCTCAATTGCATAAAGTTGAGCCTCTCTCAACTTTCGTTGTGTCACTCACATCGCGTCGCTAACCCCGCCGGTCGTTCCGGTTGCTCATTGTTGCCAGCGTACATTGAAAATGAATGGCAGCTGATCGCCGCAGTTACTCAAAATGCTTTTGGTGTGAGCGCCCAGTTTGCCACTTCCACAGCCGTCTTGAACTTGTCACGATGAGTCTTAACCCAGTCATTAAGGTTATCCACTTCTTTGTCGCCCAGGTCCTTTCCCCTAGTAGATTCAAAATTCAAAGTTTTTATTGTCATATGCACAATAGAAACACGTTTCCCTGTACAAAGAAAAATTTACTTTCCTGTGCAAGAATGCCAGTCAAATGAGTGAAAAAAAAGAGAAATGCTATGTACAGTAAAAAAAATGCTATATACAAAATACAATTAAAGAGATCTCGAGCCTGGTGGTCCTGCATTTCACACTTCTGTAGCTACAGCCTGAGGGGAGAAGTGTGAACAGTCCATGTTCGAGGTGCGTGGGGCCTTTGATGATGGAGGCAGCTCTCCTCTGGACTCTGCGGTTGTAGATGCTCTGCAGAGAGAGGAGTGGAGTCCTGATGATCCTCTCAGCAAGAGCTACTGGTCTGTAGTCATTTAGGCAAGTGGGTGGGCTCTTCTTGGGGAGGGGGACGATGGTTGTGGTCTTGAAGCAGGAGGGGACGGTGCTCTAGATGAGGGAGAGATTGAACATGGAGGTGAGAACAACTGCCAGTTCGTTGGCACATCCAGGCCTATCCAGGCTCATTTTGGATAGAAAAAGAAAAACAAAGCCAACTGCGTGAAACTGAAGAAGCAGAGGTAAATAATCAAAAAGTTGGAAAATGTCTTGTGGGCAGGTGTAGGTACCAGATGTGCTCGGGTTACCAGATCTGCTCGGAGCCCTGCGCCTGTCGGTGACGTCACATTCTACGATTGGCTGGACGTTGGCACGATGACGTACCTACACAGGCATGGAGTAGTGAGGAGGCGCAAGCGCTTACTGATATATGGCCAGAGGACTATATATTGTGGTTGTTTGTGGCTAGGGTTATTGCTTGTTGTGAACAAGCTGGCTTAAGGGGATGGATTTCCATTTTTAGTCACAGCCAGTCAGTGAGCCGGGTTTTCTTCTTCCTCTTTCTTTTGGACAATAGCACCCCTAACAAGTAGTTGTTGTAACTGTGTGTGACGTCCAGGCAGTTTGGTCCTCTTTCAAAAGAGCAGTGTGTAAGTAAACCAAACCAAATGAAGGTGTGAAATTTTTTGGCATTCCCCGCCAAATCGAACAAAGTCCCTCAAACTATTCTAGAGTGAAAGCACCCTTAGAGAAGGTTCTGCTTTTGTGACAGGTAGAGAAGTGGAATGCAGGCCTCGTTGATGCACTTGTGCAAAACTTGTGCCCTAATGCAAAACCAACAGAAAGGCCCCATTCAGCCTGTATATTTGAATCAATCAGTATGCGGTGAGGTGATCATCACTGTGCTACTGTTACATCAGTACACAAGAACGATAACGGTCAACCATGATGAAAATGTAACTGAATTATTGCACTTTTACTGTTTCTATATATCAAAATATTCCCCTTTTATACACATAAATTCATATCAATCTTCAGTTTTGTCGTCCTGCATTGATATAATAGGGGCAATTAATTGAAAAAACATTTATGGACATGTGTTGTTTCACCTAAATTGTCTCAAGATTCCCCAGACATTGCTACACCATAGATATCCAATAATCCTAAGCATCACCTGGTACAGGTAGCTACAGCAGGAGATGCCATGAGTAAAACAGAATTATAGAATAAAATAAAATTGCAACTCTTTGGTACGAACATAAAAATAACTCATTGACAAACAAACAGTTGATGCATAATTTGAATAAGTAATAGAATACAAATCTGAAGTACACATCATTAGGTTAAGTGCAGGTGCCTACCGGCATGAATGGATGATGCTGTTCTTCCTGTGTAGCTGGTTTCAGTGTGAAAAATTCTTGAGGGAAAAAACAGTTTCTGAACCTGGAGTTGAGTGCCTTGACTGACCCGTCACGCCTGCCAGTGGGCAGCAGGTCGAAGGGGTGATGGCCAGGGTGAGTCTGGTCTTTGATGATGTCGGTGGCTCTGCTGATGCAACTAAAGGTGGCAATGTCCTCCAGAGAGAGGAGCGGGCAGCCAGTGCAGCTTCACTTAGTCTGGAGTGCTTTGCTCTCTGCAGCAGAAACACCAAACTAAAGAGCATAAAACCACTGCACTTAAACGTGCCGTCACCCTCTTATATGATGTCAAATAAATAAAAAGATGAAAAAAGTAACAGAAAAATAAACATAATAGACAGATTAATTAATTAATCCTTCCTCTTCAAGATTGCCTCATTATCCCATCTTAAGGTAGAGAGTAGTACACATTCACAGGGCTGTGTTTACATCAACCAGTCTTCTTTTGTGATTTGCAATATTTGTCACAAAGGTTTAGCTTTATCCAAACTAAAAGAGTATAGGTAAAAACAAGTGGACGGGAATGCTCCCGGGGGGGTTATTATGTTTTCTTTGCGCCACACTTCCTGTTGTGCTAAGCTTGGACTTTTTTGAGGAATGTATAAATATAAAAGTTAAGATTCAAATATGAGTGGTGTACACTAGTGGTGCAATGGATCATCATTGATCTGTGATCCGTTCGGATCAATATCTTTGGTTCAGCACACACTTGATCCGCTGATTTGATAATGATTTGTAGGATCAAACTTACAAGAGAAATAAGCAACCGATCGAATTTTACCTCCATGAGGCTGGCACAAGACATAAAGCCAGCTTTTTGATCTACAAATTGGGTAAATGGCAAGTCGGGTCTAGGCAGGGCCAAGGTTGGGGCCTGAGACAAGGATGTCTTCAAATCTTCAATCTTTCAATTCTGCATCAAGACTCCAAGTTAAGTGTACTTAATGTTTTCCCATGGACCATTAAGGAAAGGGGAGCCTCCTTTTCTGAATATTTAAGGATCCACTGCCTACAATAAGACATCATTCATTATTTTTTTTTTACAGGCTTTGACAGCTTCTGTATTGCAGCGACTTGCTTGGGAAAGAGATCTACCCGTCTCCATGGTCACGTGTCCCAAACAAATCACTTGTTTCTCCACAAGCTCTACTGATCTTTGAACCAACACTGTGTCTGTCAACACCGATCGATATACATTACCTTCAGCGCTATATTCTATTTTAGGATCATTTGCAACTGGCTCTTTTAGGCTGAGAAGAAAGTTGTGCAACCATAGACCCAAATCCTGTATTTTCCAATCTACTGGCTTAGGTAATGAGATATGAGGAGTGAAGCCACTAGAAAACCTTTCCCTGAGATGGAGTGAGGGATACAGATACAGCAGAAACCTTTCCTGTCCAATATACATGCTTCAACATCAGATTTTCTGATTATACCTCAACATACCACACTTTAGAGGGAAATCCTAGTTCCACCCGCTTCTGAAGTTGGTTCAAACTGCCAGGATAATGTTCAGTCATAAATTTACACAAGAGTAACAGGTTCTCCACAGCTGCAAATGTCTGGCCTTTACTTTGGCCGCTGCCCATCTCTACTTATCTGTCTCCTTGTATTACCAAAAGTGTGCAACTACTAAATTCCACTTGAAGCATACAGACCCAGGAAATACTACAGCAATAACCATGACACGTCTGTCAACAACTTCTCTATAGTTGTGAGATATTTCTTTTAACTGTCTCTTTCTAAATTATATCAATGAATATTTTCACCGCACGTGGTTGTCCGTTGGATCAGTTGGTGACCTGGGCTCTGCTGGATGGAAGTCTTTCACAGGGAGGTTCGTTGGAGGAGTCCATCCTTGTCGTCAGGTTTGTAGAGGCAAAAACTGTTTGCACTATGGTGAGGAAGTAAAGACAATAAGTTTCCTTAGATTTAAGGAATTTATTACGGAGTAATAAATCATACTAGAATGAACAACCCGCAATAGTCAGCAATAATCATCAAACAGAGTCAGCGACTAAGTCTCACTATTCAGCCCAATATGGTGCAGCCTCTTTCAACCACAGGGTTTCAAGAGTCCTGACAACCCACTGATGCTAAGATCGGTCCTTTTATACAGTCTTGACCAGATACACATATTTGTCCAGACAGTTCAAATTCCATCTTAAGTACAGAGCACATTGGAAAATCAACCATATGACATTAAGCATTATTTGCTGAAGCAGTTCATGCAGTTCTGTTGGGAAAACCAAGTGTAACGCATAAAAGAAAAAAATATTTTCCTATTACAATCTCTAAGATACACATAACAGCACATGCAGTCAGAGGCTTACATGGAGTTATTGTATTTTTTTTTTGTTACAATAGCAATAACTATATGATTTACTCACAGACATGCATTACTTCCTTTTTTATTGGATCTAAATTAATTTGTAGCAGAAGTGCCTTCCCAAAATTGCTTGGCAAAATAACATACAATTGAAAGGTTTGTGATCAGAGATACACATCAGTTTTCAAGTACTAGATAGAGCTGGGATAATTACAAAGCAGCCCAACTGATATATCAGCAAATATGAATCTAGATTAATAGTCAATGGTTTGAAAGCAATTATGTCATAGATATTAGATTAGTACTTAATTTCAATATAAAATTTCAGACTTTAACTGAAACACCTCAGCTAAACTTACATATCAGATGTGATTAACAATGGGTTGGAGTGAGAAAAGTCTCAAGAGCCACTTTTCTAAACACAAACACTTGATATGCAGATAGTTTGATATGATCTTTTTCCACAATTCCTATTCACACATGCGCTTCACAGTAGGAGAAGCACTCTCACAGCTGGAAATACAAGGAAAGTTTGGGGGTGGGGTGCTCTGTCTCAAGAGCGGCTTCCCACCTGATGCTGCCCCCCCCTCAATCAAAAAACACAAAAGGAGCAAATCCTCTTGTGCAAAAAAAATTTAAAACAAAAACTTTAACTGAACAAAAACATCAAACTATTAAATGTGGTTTGCTGAATATTAGATCTCTCCCTTAGAAGTCTCTGTTAGTGAATGATTTGATTTGTGATCATCATATTGATATATTTTGTTTTACAGAAACCTGGCTGCAGCAGGAGGATCATGTTAGCATTAATGAATCAACTCCCTCTGACTATTTAAATGTTCATGTTCCTCGAACCACAGGTAGAGGAGGAGGAGTGGCAGCTATCTTCAGATCAGGGTGACTAATCAGTCCTAGACCCAAGATTAGTTTTAGCTCTTTTGAATCTCTGATTCTCAGTTTTTCCCACCCAAAGTGGAAATCACAAAAACCTCTTGTGTTTGTTGTTGTGTATCATCCACCTGGCCCTTATTCTGAGTTTCTGTCTGAATTCTCAGAGTTTTTATCCCAGTTAGTGCTGAGTACAGATAAAGTCATTGTAGTGGGTGACTTTAATATTCATGTAAATGTTGAAAATGACAGCCTAAATATTAACTTTAATTCGATTTTAGTCTCTATTGGATTTTCTCAAAGTGTTCACAGACCTACTCACTGCCTTAATCACACCCTTGACCTTGTGCTGACTTATGGCATTGAGAGTGAACAGTTAACAGTGTTCCCTCATAACCCTGTCTTGTCTGACCATTTTTGAATAACTTTTGAATTTACATTACTTGACTACACGGTTTCTGAGAAGAATTCTACATATAGAAGGTGTCTGTCAGAAAATGCTGTAACCGGATTTAAAGAGTTGATTTCATCATCCTTTTCTTAACTGCCATGTGCAGATTTGACAGAGGACGGCTACCTAAATTTTACTCCAGTAGAACTTGACTCTCTTGTTGACAGCACTATACAGATGCATACAACACTGGACAATGTTGCCCCTCTGAAAAGGAAGGTAATCAGTCAGAAGAGGTTGGCTCCTTGGTATAATTCACAGCTGCGTGCGTTAAAGCAGACTACAAGAAAGCTGGAGAGACAGTGGCGTTCCTCTAATTTAGTAGAGTCTCAATTAGTCTGGAAAGATAGTTTAATAACGTATAAGAAAGCCCTTCATAAAGCTAGAACTGCTTATTATTCATTATTGATAGAAGAGAATAAGAATAATTCCAGGTTTCTTTTCAGCACTGTTGCCAGGCTGACAAAGAGTCCGAGCTCTGTTGAGCCATGTATTCCTTTAACTCTCAGCAGCGATGATTCCATGAGATTCTTCATCAATAAAATTGTTTCTATCAGAGAGAAGATTAATGGAATCCTTCCCATTATTATCACTGATGTATCATCAAGTAGAGCAGCTTTAGAAGTATCTTTCGAACCTGAATTGTATTTAGAGAGCTTCTGTCCAGTTGATCTCTAACAACAGCAATAGTCTCTTCTAAACCATCAACTTGTATGTTAGACCCAATCCCAACCAGACTGTTCAAGGAGGTTTTCCCCTTAATTGACACTTCCATATTGGATTTGATCAATCTGTCTTTGTTGATAGGATATGTACCTCGGACTTTTAAGGTTGCTGTAATTAAACCTTTACTTAAAAAACCTACTCTTGATTCAGAAGTGTTGGCTAATTATCGACCTATATCCAATCTCCCTTTTTTGTCTAAAGTTCTTGAAAAAATAGTTGCAGTTCAACTTTGTGATCATTTACATAGAAATAATCTGTTTGAAGAGTTTCAGTCAGGATTCAGAGTGCATCATAGCACAGAAACAGCACTGGTGAAAGTTACCAATGATCTCCTGTTAGCTGGTTTAAGTCATATTTATCTGATAGATTCCAGTTTGTTCTTGTAAATGAAGAATCTTCCTCACACGTTGGAGTAAGTCATGGAGTTCCTCAGGGTTCTGTGCTTGGACCGATTCTTTTTACTTTATACATGCTTCCATTAGGTAACATTATCAGACAGCATGGCATAAATTTCCATTGTTATGCTGATGATACTCAGCTGTACTTATATGTGAAACCAGATGAAACCAATAGGTTAGTCAGACTACAAGCCTGTGTTAAAGACATAAAGACCTGGATGACTCAGAACTGTCTGCTTTTAAATTCAGACAAAACTGAAGTTGTTCTCTTTGGACCTGAGCGCTTCAGGGAGAAATTGTCTAGTTATATAGTTACTCTAGATGGTATTTCCTTGGCTTCTAGTTCAACAGTGAGGAACCTTGGAGTTATTTTTGACCAGAATTTATCATTTGACGCACATATAAAACTGGTTTCTAGGACTGCCTTCTTTCACCTTCGTAATATTGCTAAAATCAGGAACATCCTGTCTCAGGGTGATGCAGAGAAACTAGTTCATGCATTTGTTACTTCAAGATTGGACTACTGTAATTCCTTATTATTGGGCTGTCCCACATATTCTCTGAAAAGCCTCCAGCTGATCCAAAATGCTGCAGCCAGAGTTCTGATGAGAACTAACAGGAGAGATCATGTTTCTCCAGTTTTAGCTTCTCTTCATTGGCTCACTGTTAAATTCAGAATAGAATTTAAGATTCTTCTTCTCACATATAAAGTTCTTAATGACCGAGCTCCATCATATCTTAAAGATCTAATTGTAAGGTATTTTCCTAACAGAGCACTTCGCTCCCAAACTGCAGGTTCACTTGTTGTTCCCAGAGTTTCTAAAAGTAGAATGGGAGGTAGAGCCTTCAGTTATCAGGCCCCTCTCTTGTGGAATAAGCTGCCAGTAAATGTCCGGGGAGCAGACACCCTTTCCACTTTTAAGATTAGGCTTAAAACTTTCCTTTTTGATAAAGCTTATAGTTAGGGATGGCTCAGGTAATCCTGAAACATCCCATAGTTAAGCTGCTATAGGCTTAGACTGCTGGGGGACCTCATCTGTCACACCTTTCCTCACTTTGCTCTTTTTTTCCCCGTTTAATTTCACAATTGATTTTATGTATATGTCACATTATTGTGGTTATTAACGTATGTTTCCCTGTTCCAACAGATATCCTTTGAATGGCGTTATGGTATTTTTCCCCCCTCTTTTCCCTCTTTTCTGTCTTCTCAAACCCCAGCTGGTCGAGGCGGATGGCCACCCTTCCTGAGTCTGGTTCTGCCAGAGGTTTCTTCCTGTTAAAAGGGAGTCGTTCCTTTCCACAGTCGCCACAGGCACGCTCAGGACGGGAAATTGGACTGAAGACAAGTTTCGGTGCAATCTGTTGGTTTCCTTAGCTAGGATATTAATTTTTTGAATTGGCTCTATATGAATTAATTGGATTATGATTACAATGAATTGAATTCCAATTGGCTTGAATTGGACTATATTACTTAAGTGCCTTGAGATGACAATTGTTGTAATCTGGCGCTATATAAATAAAATTGAATTGAATTGAATTGAAAAGGCAGGATCTAGTGCAGAAATTGCACACTGGCAATAGTCTTTTTGCCTTTACTAGTAGTTGACTATAACAGATGGGGCTCCGCTTCTTGCTGTGATAATGTCAATACCACACGTATCTGAACGTAACCTTAAAAGTATGGAGCAAGTAGAAAGCAGTATACAGCAGAAAAGAGGATAAACCAGCAACTATTCCACTTCCCCACTCGCACATTGTCATTAATCGTCCAAAAGATTAGCTGGTACACATTGTCTCACCCATTCAGATTTGACTTTGGACATATCCAGGATATTTTTAGATTCAGTGCGTACGAAAAAATGGCTACAAGTCATAATTAGTCATGTAACTATTAGGTACAGTCTTATGGAGTCTGTATTGTATACCTGTTTTACTTACAAGATAGCTGAGCTCTAACTGTAACTTTATCCACAGTGGTTTGACCATTATTTCTACAAGTATCAGAAACTCGTGGAGAATAAGTATCCCATACTAACTAGTTGCAGGTTATTAGGGTTCCACCTCCATATTTGCTGTTGCTCCAGTGTTTAGTTGTATTTCTTAACTTCTTATACTATAGTTGTAGAGCCTTTATGGGCAAAACAGGTAAAGCATTTTACCTTCATGCAGGCACTAAAAGTAAATCGGGCTCTGGAGTGTGAGAATGTACAGAGCGACAATTCACAGCACCGCCCCAGCAATCAGAAACAGGCGGAGAGGGCCACAAGACCCAGGTCACCAGCAGCCCACACAGAGTACAGAATCCAGGAAGCCCACCGCAGGGACAACCACACATCCACCCAGACGACCGCAAAGGAAGCCCCCGGACAGAGCCCCCGTAAGCATAGGGCAGAGGCCCCAGGGGGGAACCAGGGGCAACAGCCCACCGACCTCGCCAGGCCCCAGCCACCCAGACATGGGCCGTGCACCGGACTTGGGCCCCAGGAGCCCGACTGCCCCCAAACCGGCAGAGGCCCCACCCAATACCTGAGAGGGTCAGGCGCCCCAGACAGCCAAGCACAGTGGGCCAGTGCAGGGTGTGTGGTGCAGCAGGCACACCACGGGGCCAGCAGCCCCCCAGCCACTACAGACCCCGAACCAGCAGAACAACTCATCCTCCCAGCCCCTCCCGCCCCGGGCAGCAACCAGGCAACAGGGGTGTGGGAAGACCCCTCCCCTCGCCCCTCTGGTTCTTTAATATTTTCTAATTGTGAGCGATTAAAATTGAGGGGCAAAACATATCTTTTGAGATATAGTTCTGACTAAGATGTGTTTTTTTTTTTTTTAGACATGCAAATTATATGCACACCATTTTAAAAAGTGCTGTTGGAAACACCCCCTGCTGGGGGGTCATTGTATCAGCCATTGAGCTAATCCGACCGAACCTACTCCCTTCTCGGATCTTGTCAGATTTGCGTAGTTTGGGATGAACCATCTGTAATACCCAACCGGCCCAAAAAACTTTCTTTATCTTAGGTCACGGGCAGAAAGCAATTGCAGAAGTTGCACCTGCCCACAACCCAAGTGGTACCCCAGGTACTATACTCCGTCCAATTGCACACTCCTTCGGGTTTGCGGTGAGACCAGTCACCACAGCGACTAAAGAACCGCAGCCATCCGCTGCACATCCTGCTCCACCCAGATGTCGCTTTGGATCATAACATCATCAAGATAGGCGGCAGCATATGCAGCGTGCGTACACAAAACCTAGTCCAAGAGCCGCTGGAAGGTGGCCAGTGCACTGAACAACCCCAATGGAAGCGTCACAAATTGGTACAAGCTGTACAGAGTGGAGAAGGCCATTTTTCCCCTTAGACTCTAAAGACAATAGAATCTGCCAGTAGCCTATGGTTAAATGCAGTGTCCTGAAAAAGCTAGCCATGCCAAGTCGATCCAGTGCTGCCCCTTTCCTGTCAGAACTCACAACCTCATAATCAATGTTTCCTTGTGACCACAAAGGATCATTGCTACTTGGCAGTAATATAGAGCTGGAGGTATGAAGCAATAGAAGTACCCTGTCTGTTATGGCGTTGCTGACGCTCTTGGGCCTGAAGCAAATTCTCCTTTGACAATTGCCCAAGGGAATGGTGTGATTGCTCTCAGGTCCAAGATATACTGAATCTTGTTTTTACTTGGGCTTGGACCAGTCTCCCAGCTTTCTTTAATGAGGTCCAAGACTCCTCATGGCTTCCTGCAAAACAGTTAAAAGAGAGAAAATTCCATAGAGGCCTGCGGAATCTCCCATATCACAAACAACAGAGTGTCCAGCCATTTATCCCAACAGCGTTCATCCTCGTGAATGAGCTCACTAATCATAGACTTCAAAGTCTTGTTCAGCCGCTCCACCAACACGTCAGTCTGTGAGTGTTAGATGCTGGTCCAAACAGACTTGATGCCTAATAAATCATAGTTGTTTGAGCGTGCAAGACCAACGTGTTCTGGTCAGTCAGTAGGCGCATTCCCACTGAAGGAACCTTTTGCAGTTCCTATAACCTTTTCAGGAATAGGGCCGTTTTTTCGTGCATTCGGACATACAGGAACTAGGGACCATGGCCCTCAGTTCCTATAACCATTTTAGCTCCTTCTCTGAGGCAGGGTCTTTTCTCGGTTCCATAGAAACACATATGACGTAGGTGTTTGGTTGTTGGTAGCTACGCCCCTTGTCTGAAATGTTTACTCATATGACATGGACACAACCGGTGCATGTTTAATAAGTTAAACTTACACGTTGTCTCCTTTGTCTGAGGTGCTCTGCTCATATTTAATATCGCCTGCTGCTCAATTCTTTGTATCCCGACTCTCGCTATGTGCTCTTCCAGCCTCGATCTTAGATACCTGATGTGATCGTCTACGATTAATATTACATCTAGGTTTAAAAAGACCGGAGTTCTCCTTTAATAACAAAGTAAAAACTATCTTTTGACACCAAGCTGTAATAGAATGAGATTTCAATAGATTATATAACATTTTTAACAAATCACCATCCTATGCGCATAACATATTGAATAGCCATATTTCAGACTGCAAAATGTGTTTATCTACATTTCTTCAATGCACTGATGTACTGCCACTGCAAAAGAGAGGAACCTGACAGACTGCTAGAGGAAGATAACAGGGAAAGAAATAATTTGTGTTGGTGATTCTGCAATAATCCTGAGCTTTGCCTCACCATTATTACACTATCTGACATTTTGCATCTAATATAGAAGTCAAGTGGAGATATGGAGATGAATGGCTTTAAACTGTGTAAATTGATTAGAAGAGAAATGTGCATGCTTGACAAATGGCTTACCTGTTGGACTCCAAAGGGAAAGCAGATCATGACCCATTTAGAAAACAAAGGTTTTGCTTTTCACAGTTCAGGTGTATTCTTGGGGGAAATATTAGGTGGTATTTACAGATGCAGCAATGTCGACTTTTCATGCATAATCTGTCACTCCTGTCTTAAAGATAAATAGAGGTGATTTCTGTAGAGAGAGGCATTGTATTCCATAAAAAGAGTTAGTGCTTCATCAGAAGTTTAGCCATCAGCTTACCTGTACGCAGAGAACATTAATATGTTCTCATTATGTTCATTCTCATGATCTAAAAAGTAATTTTGAATATAAGTTTACAGTAAAAACTGTATATATCAGATTTTAAGATAATTTTCTGTGGATCTCTAGTTACTGGGCAAATCGGTGTCATTCTCGGGAAACAGTAAACAAGTTCAGTATGCACAGAATATATGTCAAACAAAGACAGCTTGTAAGACTGTCATACTTGATAAAAAAAATTGATAAATGAAACTGCTCTGCTCCTTGTGATAATATCCATATCACATGTATCTGAATGTAACCTCAAAAGTGAGGCACAAGTGAAAAGCAACATAAAGCTCAGCAGAAAAGTTAATGAACAATGAGCATAAACATAAAATATTTTTTCAGTATGACAGCTGATGCCATATTATGTGCTCAATGCTTTGATGGCTCTATAAAAGTGGCTTGAAGAAGAACCACACAGTGCTGATAAATCAGCCTAATTTTTGGTGACCAGAAATCAGTACTGAAATGTATGCTGTGTAATTTATGAAATAACATGAGACTATGATACAGAAACTGGACTATTAAACTCACAAATACTGATATAACTACAGTCTCAAGAACCTCATGTTAGATACATGTTTTACAATCAGTTGAAAATTAAGTAATTTTATTTGTGTATTGGCCTTCTGCCTACACAGAAACACATGTAGATATGAGATATGTCTGCTCTGATTCCACCACAAAGTAATGCAGCAAACAAATTGCAGGCTGGTTGAAGTTACATTATTCCTCACAAATGAGCTACCTGCTAGTGCTTAGGCACTTCTGACAAATGGGGAAAAGCCTCAGTTGCGAGCAGGGAAAACACTTTTTTAGCTCATAGTACTTCTACATTCTTCTGAAACCTGATTGTTCCTGATTGACAAATCAGGATGATTATGGAAGAGGTAATTAAGACTCCTCAGTGACAGTTACAAGGACATCTGAACAGCAACTATGCTTTTGAGAAAAACTAAGAGAACTATGAATCTCATTCACTAATATATTCTGAAGAAATTTATTTTCTATTCTTTAATTAAATAAAAAATTTAATTTCTAAAGTAAAGTTCTTAGTCTGCAAAATTGTTAATATCTTTGCTGTTAGATTGATAAATTACAATCCTCATAAATTGAAATGATGTGACCACTCTAATTTGCATAGCTAAACAGTCAAAAATGCCCTTAAAAGGGCATGAGACTGAAGGGGCTATTTGCAAACAGATTAAATTAAACCTCATGTTGAGTCTAAGGGTTGGTCAGTGGTGGGGATGAGTGAGTGATTTTGGACACAGCCATTGTTTTTGGACGGTAAAAACTGCAGGGACCAAAAAAAAGTGCAGGGGACATGTCCCCTGTGGCACACCCCCAAATTACTTTCGTGCCCTGGCCCCCTGGTTGATAACACCACTGACCAACCCTTAGACTTAACATGAGGTTTAATCACCCTGCAAATAAATCTGCATGGTCACGAAAGATTTGTTCCCTCTGTAGGGCCCGATTTGCAATAACTTGCAGCAGCTGTAAATATGCCATTTTGCAAGCGGGTCTGGGATGAAGAAAGGCCACTTTGGGGTATAAAAGGTGCGGAACCACTAACTGATGACACGGTTTTAACCTAATCTAAATTACAGTGTTGATGTACTTAATTTATCTTAACATAACAAAATGCTTTAAAAAATACCAAAAGTTATTTAAAAATATCTAACAAATATATTGCTGTAATTTTATTATTGTATTTTTGATGAACTGCACAACACAAGCACTTTTTTGTTCAAACATGTCAGCACTCAAATGTGTTTAAGAGTGCAACTGAGTGTTTGTAGAAAAATGATGAGAAAACATTCGTTAATTAAACAATCTTTGTAAAAAGTGCAGAAGAAGGCTTTAAGAACAAATTTGTTCTTAAGAACTGTTGGTGAATGAGGCTGAATGAGCTGTGGATTATCATCATCAAATGCAGTCTACAGACAGGAAGTAAGTAATTATCACTTACACTTGGAGTCAAGTCCACACTTAGAATGATGAACTAATACAATTTATCATTATTTAATTGACCATATCAGTTTGACACAATTAATCTTCAACACACATTTGATCATACAAATTATCCCATTATGCCATCAGTTATCAGCTACTGGCTTCACTGAAGTAAGCATACAATTTTCAGTTAAAGAACTGCACCTTTTTCATGGGTAACAAATTGTAACAAAAGGTGGAAGTTAGGTGGATGCTATAAGGGGATGCTTTATGTCCCTAAACTGACTAAACTGACTTATCTAGGTTCTACAGTGTGCTTTCCATAATGTTTGTCATTCATCTATTCATACAAACACAAATACAGTACTTCCTTTTAGATACTTGCAATCTATATGTTACTCCACAAAAAGCAAGACTCAAATGCACGACTCCAACTCAGTTCAGGGTTCAAACGAAAACTCAGTTTACTTGCCAAAAAGGGTTCGGTACACAATAATCAGACAATCCAGGCAAACAAATCCAAAAAGGGAAAGGCAAAGGCAGAAGTCAGCAAGCAGGCAATAATCCAAAAAACCATGAAACCGATAGCTAGGAAGGACTAAATAAGGCTGGAACATAAGACACTCAAATATCCAAAATCCACTCCACCAGATCTGTTTGCATATGAGCACATTTTTTATATTTATTTATTTTATACACTTACATCAAACTGTATGTTGTTACTAACTTTTATTTTGTTTGCTGTTGATACTAACCTGCCTTTGGACATCTATGTAGCTGCTGAATACTTTGAATTTCCCTCAAGTTTAATAAAGTATCTATCTATCTATCTATCTATCTATCTATCTATCTATCTATCTATCTATCTATCTATCTATCTATCTATCTATCTATCTATCTATCTATCTATCTATCTATCTATCTATCTATCTATCTATCTATCTATCTATCTATCTATCTATCTATCTATGCATACGTGTGAGATTGAGCCGAGTGCTGTGAGTGACTGATTCTCTAACTTTATATTTTTTTGTTGTGTCCTTGTGACAATATTTTCTTTGTTTGTTTTGAGGATAGTTGTGGTGTTTGTTTGACTTTTTGCGGCGGTGCGCTCCAGCGTTTGCTGGGAGGCCGGCACCCCGTGGGAGAACAATGGATTTTGAAAGTTTGACAAGACGCCATGGCATCAAGGTGGTTTCTGATGTCAGTATAGAGGAGTGCAGTCTAGCTGTTGGGGAAATCGTGGGGCATGAGCATATTGTCTCTGCCTCGCGAATGAATCAGGCGATTGTTTTATTTCTTAGTTCTGTTGAGAAAGCAAACGAGGCCACTCAACATGGTATTGTTATTAAGGGCTCCTTGAAACCTGTTCTCCCCTTGAGTAGTCCCTCACGGAAGATAATTCTGTCAAATGTCCCCCCCTTTCTAAAAGATGAGCATATTGCCCGTAAATGATCACGTTTCGGAAAACTGGTGTCTCCGATAAGAAAGATCCCCGCTGGTTGCAAGTCACCTCTGCTCAAACACCTTGTGCCTTTTAGGAGACAAGTCTACATGGTTTTAAATCATGGTCAAAATGAGCTAGACCTAACGATTAAATTTAATGATGATGGTTTTGACTATGTGGCCTTTGTAACCTCGAATGTAGCACTGAAATGTTTTGGTTGCGGCAGAGTCGGGCATTTGATGCGCGACTGCCCTGGTGAGCAGGCAGCGGCCGCCGGTGATGTTGAACCGAGCACGGAGCAGGGGGGAGCGGCTGCGACAGAGTCTGCAGGATGCGTAACTGACCCCCCAGCGTCTACTGATGCAGCCGGTCCTTCTAAGACTGGTTCCCCTGAAAATGCTTATCATGGTGATCTTGTATTCTCTGTGAGAGACCCCTCGGCTGCTGTAACTATAGCAACATCTGCGGAGCAGGGTGGGTCTGCTGGAACTGAAGCTGTCCAATACAGTGTCCTTCATGAGTGGGCTGCCCTGGCAAACAGGATGGTGCTTGGACCTGCGATAGTCGACTGTAAAGTTTCAAAATATATTTCACTTGAACCCAACGCTGGTCACCCCCCTGAGCCTGTTCAGCAGGCAGAGCAGGTAGATGATCTAATGGCAGATATAGTGTCTGATATGGAGGCAGACGCACAGTTTAAGGTACCAGACAGAAAGAGAAAGCCACAGAGAAAGAAAAATGACGAGGGGGGAGGATAGTGTTGACCCCTCTGACACTGGAGAGTCTAGCTGGTCGGAGTGTTCACAGACTGATGCATCAAACACCGTTTATACGTCTGAAGAAATATTGAGTTTCCTTAGAACCCATAAAGGGGAAAGAAGTGTTGACTTTGAAAAGAAATTCCCTGATCTCCCACAGTTTGTTAATGATGCGACTTTATGGATGAGGGAGGGTGTCATTCCCAAGCCAGAATTTTATCGGCTTCGGGCAAAGGTTAGCCAGATTCGAAAACAACTGCACGGTAAAGATGCTTCTAAGTGACATTTCGGTTTATTGGTTGACCGTGGTTCATAACATCTCTAATAGGCTTTTTTCAACATTGTGAGGAACTTCACTATTGGAACTATTAACTTAAATGGTGCAAGGGACATTAAAAAGAGAATGATGCTTTATGAGTTTCTGAAATTGAGGCGTATCGATGTATGTTTTGTGCAGGAAACACATAGTGATAGTGGTCAATGAGATTGACTGGAAAAGGGAATGGGAGGGTTTGTCTGTGCTAAGTCACAAGTCCTCCGTGAGTGGGGGCGTGGCTGTGCTTTTTTTCTAAGACCTCTATGCCGCTTCACTATGAGATAGATGAAATTATTACGGGACGATGTTTAAAGGTTGTGGCCAAATTTGATGGTGCGACCATGATTTTCTTAAACATATACGCACCTACGTTAGGTCCAGAGAGAGTTCTGTTTTTTAATGTAGTTAATAATATTTTGAAAGATGCATGTACAGATGACTTGTTATTTTTGGGTGGTGATTTTAACTGCACTGAGAATGACACTTTGGATAGAAAACACTCAGAGCCCCACTCTGCTTCTCAAAGGGCTCTTATACAACTACCTGAAGCCAATGACCTTTGTGATGTTTGGAGAAGTTTCCACCAGAGCACTAGACAGTACACTTGGGCGCATAGTAAAGACAACCTTGTATCTCTTGCAAGATTGGATAGACTATATGTTTTTAAACATCATTTAAGCTCTATCAAGTTGTGAAAAATATCCCCTGTTGGCTTCTCTGATCATAGTGCAGTAATTTATAGTGTAATTATAGAGCCGATTAAGCCTAAAAGTGTCTACTGACATTTCAACGTGTCTTTATTAGATGATAAGCACTTTCTGGACATTTTTTCCTTTTTTTGGGAAACTTTTAGGAAGGAAAGGAGAATGTATTCCTCCCTGCAGCCCTGGAGAATGAAATCCTTGATCTGCAAGGGCTAGTAGCTGCCACTGAATATGAAGAACATTCTACAGTACTTAAGCGTAAACAGAACATGTTGTCTGATTTGTTAGGTACAAGATCCCAGGGAGCCCTGGTGCGTTCTAGGTTTCAATGCCTCAACCAGATGGATCCACCCTCCAAGTTTTTCTTTAATCTGGAGAGGAAGAATGGGCAGGGTAGACTTATCCGCTGCCTGCTCTCAGACACTGGGCATGAGCTCACCGATCTTACTGATATTCGTAAGCACGCTTTAGGTTTTTATGCTGGTCTGTATAAATGAGAGCTTGCTAATGCAGAAGATATAGCCAGTGATTTTTACGATGGGTTACCCAAAATATAAAAAGCAGCCACTACTGCTTTGGATGAACCTCTGTCCCTTCATGAACTCCACTCTGCACTTATGAGTATGGACAATGGTAAAGCGCCAGGAATTGATGGTTTATCAGTAGAGTTTTATAAATGTTTTTGGCCAGTGATTGGGCAGGACTTGTTGGGTGTCCTGCTTGATAGTTTTAAAAAAGGCCTACTGTTACGTGCCAGGCGGCCAGGTATTCTGTGGTTTTGTGTCTCCTCCCCCCTTCCCTGTGTGTTGTGTTGTCTTTAAGTAATTGCTGCACGGATGCTGCTCACCTGTGTGAGCAGGCAGTGTGGCTGGTTGGATAATTACCTCTACCGCTGACCAATCACAACTGAGGAGCCACTTTAAAATGGAGGAAGTCTCGATTCTTCCGGAGCTTCTTGATTTGTGATTTTGCTGCACTTGATTGCTACCAACCTTGTCTCTGTTTGGTGCTCTTTAAGAGACATATTTGTTCAGGTAGGTGTGGGAGGTTTTGGGACTAGGCGGGGTACCCTTTACATTTCTTTTGCACTCACGTAGCATGTAATTGTTATTCCACTAGGTTTATTGGTTGTGCCACCACTGTACTGTTTTGAAGGGTCTTTTGTTAGACAAGCTAGTTAGGTATTTTGTTTAATTTCTTTCTTCAGAGGTAGCTCAGACAGGCCTTCTTTTGTTATATTAATTTAATTTTATTTGGCACAATCACTTTGTCCCATCCTCCCCCCACCTTGGAGTGTCTTTTTTTGTTACAATAAAGCTCATTTGTTCACTTCAACTCAGACTCATTTGATTTACTGGTTGTCGTGTTATTGTCTAACTGGTTTCACCAAGTGGACGTAACACAATTGGGGGCTCAACCGGGATATCTTTTTTCTGAGATAAGACAATTGAAATTGATGAGTTGATGTGGTTGTGGCATTGAGGGTAACATGAGCTTTAACTTGCAGAACCTCCTTGATGATCCCAGTTTCGGAAAGCTTGACTCGTGTCGCAAAGTTGACTTGTTATGTATTGCAAAGCGCTTTAATATTAATGTACAAAAAAAAATATGGTGTTAAAGGGGAAATAAAAAATAAAGTTCTGGAAAAACTAATAGAGCTACAGATCCTTACAGACCCTGTTGACACTGTTCCGCCAGGGCCTGAGGTTCCTATAGAGGGAGTTTCTCTGGCTGGACCAAGCGCTTCGTCTGACGAAGGGGGACAGCAGGTTGCACAGACCACACCTCAGGTCGCTAGGGCTGTCCGTGAGGCTCCTCCTGCAACGTTGCCTCGTTTTGAGCCTTTCACCCCAGATGGTCTTGGGTCTAGTGGCGATGCCAAATTAAAAGTTTGTTTAACACGCCTTCAGCTAGAGGCACAGGAAAAGGAGAGTATACGTAGAGCAGATTATGACTTTAAATTACAGGTTCGCCGGTTAGAGATCGAGGCTGATAAAGAAGTCAAGTTATGGCAGCTTGAAGTAGAGGCCTTGAGAATTTCCTCTGCACAGATGACAGGACACACATCGGAGAAATTGGCACATTCACGGTTTTCCACAAACAAAGCTTTGATGTCAGTAAAAATATTGCCCTGGTACCAACATTTCGGGAGACAGAGGTTGACTCTTATTTCGGTGCATTTGAACGAATTGCAACTGCACTAGAATGGCCGAAGGATATGTGGCCTATCCTTCTGCAATGCAAGCTGGTTGGTAAAGCACAGGAAGTTGTGTCCTCTCTTTCCTTAGAAAATAGCTTGAACTATGACGTGCTCAAAGAGTCTATTTTGCGTGCTTATGAGCTTGTGCCAGAGGCTTACAGACAGAAATTCAGAAATCATAAAAAGTCAGGTGGTGAAACCTTTGTTGAATTTGCACGAGAAAAGGGTGTTCTTTTTGACAAATGGTGCAGTGCTAATGATGTCAGAAACAGTTTTGGATCCCTTCATGAGCTGATGTTGTTGGAAGACTTTAAGAATGCTTTGCCTGAGAGGATGGTGATTTTCTTAAATGAACAAAAGGTGACTACTCTATCTAAAGCAGCGGTCTTGGCAGATGAGTTTGTTCTAACACATAAGAATGTGTTTGTCGTCTTCCCGCCCTGACAGAATGTCAATGTCTCGCCCCACGAGACCTGATTCTGGTCATGCTCCTTTTGAAAAGGCTATGGGACCACAGTTGCCCCCAACTGGCACTCGTGAATGTTTCTACTGCCACAAGAAGGGCCATGTTATTTCTGACTGTTTTTCTCTAAAGCGTAAACAACAGTTTCCATATAGCCCCTCACAACCAAAAAGCATGGGTCTGATTAAGACTGTTTCTCTTCCAGCCACTGCAATATCACGAGATGTTAATGAAGACGATGGACCCGATCCCTGTTTTAAACCCTTTGTTTCAGAAGGATTTGTTTCACTAACTGGGGATCTAGAAGATAAACAGTCGGTAACCATTCTTAGGGATTCAGGAGGCGCCCAGTCCATTATTCTAGAGGGCATCTTACCTTTAACATCCAAATTGTCATGTCACTCAAGTGCAGTTGTTCGGGGTGTTGAAATGGGTTTCGTACTTGCTCCTATGCACAAAGTTCATCTTCAGTCTCATTTGGTCAGTGGATTATTTAAAGTGGCTGTTCTTCCTGTCTTGCCCATTAAAAGTGTTGATTTCATCCTTGGCAATGACATAGCTGGAGACAAGGTTGTGCCTGCCCCTGAGGTACTAGATAGACCAACTTTGAACCTCGAATCTGACAACACAACCCAGAACTCTGATATCTTTCCTGCTTGTGATAACCAGAGCCCAGTCCAGGAAATATGGTGTTGACTTGTCTGACTCTTTTATGGCTATTGAGCAGGATCCCGATGAGATGATACCTAAGATCAATAGTCAGGTGAAGGTCAAACCTCCCGATGCTGCGTCATCCTCTTCCAGTTTGAAGTTTATGAACCTACCAGCCAACTGAGAGGAATTTATTGCAGCACAGTGTGATGATAGTACACTTTTAAAATGTCATTCTTCTGTTCTCAACCCGGTGGAAACCAAGATGGAAAAAGTGGCTTATCTTAATGATGATGGCCTGTTGATGCGTCGCTGGGTTAGCAATGCTTTGGAAGAAGATGCAAGTTGGAGTGCAACTTACCAGGTTGTTGTGCCTATGGCCTATCGTTTGCAGGTGCTGTCTTTAGCACATGAACATCCATGGTCAGGACACATGGGGGTGACCAAAACGTACAACAGGGTCCTTAAACATTTCTTTTGGCCAGGACTCAAATCTGATGTTGTCCGTCATTGTCGTACATGTCATCTGTGTCAAGTTACTGGAAAACCAAACCAGGTTATCCCCCCTGCACCGCTTTGTCCAATTCCAGTTATGGAGCAGCCATTTGAAAAAATCATTGTTGATTGTGTGGGACCATTGCCAAAGACTAAGGCTGGAAATCAATTCCTTCTAACAGTGATGTGTGCTTCCACCAGGTTCCCAGAAGCCATCCCACTCCGGAAAATAACGGCTGCAGTTGTCACCAAGGCTTTGGTAAAGTTTTTCACCGTGTTTGGCCTGCCAAGAATAGTTCAATCAGATCAGGGCACGAATTTTAAGTCCAAAATGATTGCCCAGGTGCTTAAAACTTTAGGCATTGACCATGTAACATCTAGCCCTTACCCTCCTGAAAGCCAGGGGGCACTTGAACGATTTCACCAAACCATGAAATCGATCTTGCGCAAACATTGCCATGACTCTCAGAGGGATTGGGATGATGGCGTACCATTTGTTTTGTTTGTCGCCCGTGAGGCGGTACAGGAGTCATTAGGTTTCAGTCCTGCTGAGCTAGTATTTGGACATGAGGTCCGGGGTCCTTTAAAGGTCCTTAAAGAGCAACTGGTTGTGCCACAGAAAGGCGTCACAAGTATTCCAGAGTATGTTTCCAAGCTCAAGGATTGACTCCAGCTAGCCTGCACTATGGCTAAAGAAGCCCTGACCTTTTCTCAGGTGAAGATGAAGAGACATTATGATCAAAAGGTGACTGTCCACTTCTTTCAACCAGGTGACAAAGTTTTGATTCTCTTGCCCGTTTCTGGATCTACCCTCTCTACTAAATTTTCTGGTCCTTATGTTGTAGAGAAAAAACACAAACTATGTCATCAAAACCCCAGACCGCAGGCGGCGGTCCCGAATGTGTCATGTCAACAAGATGAAACAGTACTGCTCCAGGGAGAAGCAAAATGGGTCACCCATAGCTCAAGATGTGCGGATCACCGTCTCAGGAGGTCAGGAGTAGTGGGAAGGACTATTACATGAATAAAGGTTTAAAAAAAAGACAGGACAGGGGGCCCAGCCTCGGGTACATTAAGTAATTAAGACATAACGGTGGAAGATTTGGGAATAAACGCCATATGAAAGGAGGGGCCCGGGGAGGAGCATCCACAGGCCCAACTTGTATAAAAGAGGGAACTTTCAGAAGAGTTTTCAGACTTAGCCTGGGCTACTTCTCATGTATGGTCGAATTGTAACTCTGCAATAAACCATCATTGGACCGCGAACCAGCTGAATCTGTCTCATCTTTGATACTTCGTGACTTCTTATCTTTAACTACTGAGTATAGCATAATAGGTAAATTGAACTCGACAAAAGTCACAACACTGTCAGTGTGTCATAATCATCAAAAGAGAGCTTTTTTTGGCAGACCTTCTTATTTGCACTCCTCCCCGACAGTCCCCCTGCCATGTGCATTGTACAGTTGGGAAAACATTTAGAAATGTCTGGACAATCTTATTCCCTGGTAATATCTGAACTTGTGGCAATTTTTTAGCATTATAGCAGGCAATGCAGTCTCGTTTTTCCTGTTTTCTTGCTGCGAACATGTCGCTTATGGAATACTGTATCCATTGTTGGAACAAATTTGTGTCCCAATGTGCTGTTCTTAATTTGTTCAAATCCCGTCTTTGTCTTTTATTCATTAATCTTACGTTAATTCGGGCTTCTTCTACTGACATGCTCTGTCCTGTTCGTGCATTTTGACACATTGTCCTAGTGCATCTTACCTGACTGGTCACCGTCCCCTCCCCACGGCAGTCCGAATTTTAGGGATATCCCAGCCAATGTTTACCCATTGACTCTGCCCCTATTTCTTCTGTTAACACATAATCATATATATCTGCTTTGACATGCATTATATGTTTAATTTCCCCATTGTCACTATCTATTATCCCTTTGTTAGTGGCTAATGTGGTCATTGCCAAAGCGCATGTGTCTAATGTGTGTTGCGGGGTGACTGTGTGAGGATTAGGCGTGGTTGTCACTATGATATCCCCCATTGGTAATCCACAAAGGGTTAACACCAACATGCAGCTAATCTGAATCAGAGGTAAACCAGTCCCGCCCCGGCGTGGGCGGATATGTGAAGGTTTGCAGGTCAGACGGGCCTGGTACTTCCTCTTGTGGTGAAAGTGGCGATGGGCATGCATTTGAAGGGCCATCTGATGAATGTGCCACACCGCCATCAGAACCCTGTGTGTGTTGCGAATGGTGTTCTTCAGGTGCTGGTGGGCCGTCTTGAGGCACCACCTGACTTGCAGGAACACCTGCGTCAGTAGGAGGGTCACTGGGCCTGTCACGCGTCTCAGCAGCATGTGAATGCTCCGAGTCACTGAATTGCAATCTGTGCCGACGGGCTGACAAACGGGCTGACCTCCTCTGACCATGTGGTGACAGTGATTCAGAACTTGAGGATGTCGGTGTTGGACTGGAACTGGTGCCTTGAGGGAGGCTGTGCGCTGCCCTTTCAGCATGCTCAGACCCCGACGGTTCTGGAAAGTGTCCAGGTGGGTCTGGTGGCCTATGGCGGGTGCAGTGGTTCTTGTGGAACCAGAAGGGCTTACCTGCGACCTTCAATGCAGTGGGAGTAGTGAGCACAACCTTAAAGGGTCCCTCCCTACGTGGTTCGTTCCACTGACGCCTAAACACCCGTATGAACACCAGGTCACCAATTTGGACGTCGTGAACGTCCAGGGGAATGTGCGTCTCGTCTTTGCCGTGGGCTTCTTTCACCTGTTGGAACACAAGTCTGTGGATTTGAGTCAATGCACGTAAATAGTCACCCAACTCACGTTCCAACTGAGCCATGGCAGGCCCCTCCAGTGTTCCCCTAGTTTGTGGGAGAGGCATGGGACGCCCTGTAAGCATCTCATGAAGAGTTATATGGGTTAGTCGATTAGTTTGGGAGCGCATTGCCATCAATGCCAGGGGTAGAGCATCTACCCATGTTAGTTTGCCATTGCAATCAGCCATGATCTTAGCTATCTTGGTTTTCAAGACACCATTGGCTCGCTCCACAGACCCCTGAGACTGTGGGTGATAAACACATCCATACTTCTGCTTGATACCTAGGATTTTGAACATTTCCTGTATCACCTTTGAAACAAAATGTGGACCATTATCAGATGAGATGGTGTCTGGCATGCCAAACCTGGGAAACACCTCTCTACACAGAAATTTTACTGCAGCCTTGTGATCAGCCTTGGAGGTGGGGCAGGCCTCAATCCACCTGCTGAACCTGCAAACAACAACCGGCATGTATCTTTTACCTTGTACCCGGTCAATCATGTCCACATAATCCGTAACCAGATGTCGAAAAGGACCATCTGGCACGGGAATGTGAGCCAAAGGCTGGGTGAACATTTTGCGGACATTGTACTTCAGACAGTGAGAACACATGGCAAGTTCTCTATCAACCATCGGTGTCATGTACGGCGACCACCACACAGCTTGCAGTTTTCTGATAACTTGGGCCCTAGAACAATGATCAGGTTCATGCATCTTTTTAATAGCAATCGGCAGCAGAGATAGTGGCAAAACGAAATGCCCGCGGAAACCCCGCCACAACCCTAGATGGGGGTGTGATGTTCGAACAGCTCCCCTTTGAACCCACACGCGTTTTTCTGCCTCCGAGACCTTGTTCTGTGCTTCTATCAGCGAAGCTAGGTTTGTTATGGGTGCACAATCTTCTTCAAACAGAATTGGTCCCTGCACTGCCTGACCTGTCGCTTCTTTGGCAGCCTCATCTGCCAAATTGTTGCCTACCGCAACGGATGAGGTGTTGTTTTGATGCGCTGCACATTTGACTATGGCTAACGATGTTGGAAGTTGTATAGCCTGAATCAGTTCGATCACTGCTTGTCCATGTGCCACAGGGGTGCCATCAGTACACACAAACCCTCTTTGTTTCCAGATACTGGCGTTTATATGGCACACTCCATAGCTATACCCACTATCTGTGTAGATTGTTGCCCTTTTGTTAACTGCTAATTTACAAGCTGCTGTCAGTGCTTTAATCTCAGCCAATTGGGCAGAACAAGGCTGGTCCAGACTCACTGATAGTAGTTTTGTGAAGGAGCCATCAGGGTTAAGTTGGACAATTCTATACCCAGCCTTGTTCCCTGTCTCGCCCCTGACACTTGAGCCATCAACGAACAAGGTCAGGTCGGACGGAATAGGGTGATTGAACAAATCATCCCTGACTTTCATGAAGGTGTCCGTCTCCTTGAGACAATCATGGTGCTCACCTTCTGTTGGCAATACCATTCTCGTGGCCGCGTTTATGGTAGTGCACTTCAGCACCGTCAGGTCAGGTCCGGAAAGCAGGATCTCATAACCTGTTCGTCGTGCTTGGGTTATCACAAAGCGTGGGCTTGTGAGCATTGCATGCAGTTGATGTGAAGTGTACAAGAATATTGGATGGCCCATAGTGATAACAGAGGCCTTTTTGTATGCAAAAGTGGCTGCTGCTAGCCCCTTTTAACAGGGTGGCAGACCTTCTTCCACACCATCTAACTTTGTGCTGTAGTACGAAATTGGTTGTTTACCTGTTGGGGTTTCTTGCATCAATACTGCGCATGCATAACCTTGCTTTTCTGCCACATAGAGATGGAATGGTTTGCCATAGTCTGGATTGGCTAGAGCTGGGGCAGTCTGGAGGTCATTTTTCAGCAGTTGGAAAGCCCCTTCTGCCTCATCAGTCCTTTGCAGCTGGGTTGACTGTTGTCCTTGTCCTGCTGCCTGGATCAAAGCTCTCAATGGTGCCGTTTTGAGAGCGTAATCACAAATCAAGGGCCTGCTGTAGCCTGCCATACCAAGAAAAGACAACGTGTGACCAACAGTTTGAGGTTTAGGCGTTTTACTGATGGCTTCAAGCTGGGACGGTGCAATTTGTCTTTTGTCCCCACTTAGCTGTCTGCCCAAGTACTCTACCGTTGTTTGGCAGAACTGCAGCTTTTTCTTACTCACTTTGTGTCCTCCTTCTGCCAGAGCTGTCAATACAGTGATGGAATCTTTCTCGCACTGTTGTTTTGAGTCAGAGCAAATCAAAATGTCATCCACATACATTAAGGTGGTGGACTGTATGTCCAAGTGACTGAGATCATGTGCATGGAGGAAGAGTGTACAAATCCTTGTGGCAAGCGTGTGTATGTGTATTGTTGACCCTTGAACGTGAATGCAAACAAGTGTTGGGAATTTGGATGCACTGGTACACTGAAGAATGCAGAGCACAGATCTATCATCGTGAACCATTTTGTGCCTGGTGGTATGTTAGACAACAATGTGTGTGGATCAGGCACGATGGGCACTTCTTCTGTGACAATAGCATTGATGAGCCTTAAGTCATGCACTAGTCTGTATTCATCACCATTTGGTTTCTTTATGGGGAAGATGGGGATGTTGCATGCACTGTTTGTTTTTATTAGAACCCCTGCCTCCACTAATCCTGTTATGATGGGATTTATACCGTCTATGGCTTCCTGTCTGAGGGGATATTGCTTTTGATACGGCAATCTGATGCCTGGTTTCAAATGGAATCGTT
This sequence comes from Leuresthes tenuis, assembly GCF_036924035.1. NCBI lineage: Eukaryota > Metazoa > Chordata > Actinopteri > Atheriniformes > Atherinopsidae > Leuresthes > Leuresthes tenuis. Next base: position 32,043,201 of record NW_027325367.1, on the reverse strand, counting down.
GTGGTTCGGCCGATTTCACTATCCCTACATCTGTCTTGTGTTGGGACCATACTTGGGATGGGACTTGTTCTAATAATGTCAAGTGTTCTTCAGTTGTCACCATAAGCCCAACGCTTTCTCTGGATACCTTAACCCTTTCTGCTATTACCTCATCTGCATGTGTGAAAGCGATTTTGAAAAACAGTCCATCTGCGGAGACACTTATCTGGTTGCAGTCTGTGGGAGTCCAATTTTTTATTTGTCTTGCAGCTTGAACCATGGGGCCCAAGTCTTGTGATTCGTACTTGTCAGCAATCAAAAAAGTGACGTGAGGTGTGGAGTTGGGGACTTGAAACCAGTCACTGACATCTTTTCCTGCAAATTTCACAGCTGCAGCGGCTCCTCTAGGTCCTACTATGATGTCTTCGTACTGGACAATCAGTGCTTTGTTGTTAATGTTTTCATCCCAGCTTTTCTCGTAAACTTGGTCTTTGTTATAAAGCATGGTGCAGTGGGGTGGGAGTGTTGGCTCTTCAGCCATGTCATAGTGATTCATTACCAGTGGTCTCCATGCTTCCCATTCATGACGAAGGAAAGAGTCCGGTGTTGTCAGCTTCATCCAGAAAACTTGCGCCTCTGGGTTGTTAGTTGACATCTGTGGAGATCCTGTAGGGGTTGTTAATGGCATCATAGGAACAGACAAGTTATGACTTGTCGTCAGTCACCTCAAAATAGATACCATCAGGGGTACATTTGATTTTTGCATTAAGCTTGCACAACACATCTCTTCCCAGGAGATTAATTGGTGTGTCTGCTGAATATAAAAGAGAAGAATAAATTGTCTTTTCTCCTATGTTCAGAGGAACCGGTTCAGTCATTGGCATTATTTGTGTTTTCCCAGAGAAACCTACTGTTCGAATCTTCGACGCTGAGAGGGGAAGGCTGGCTCCGTCTTTTCCTATACAGGAGTATGTGGCTCCTGTGTCTATCATGAACTGGTGATGCTGGTTATATACAATTACATCTATTGTGGGCTCAGCATGTGGGCGTTGTGTTAAAATTGGTAAAATCACCTCCCCTTCAGGTTTCTCTGGGCCTCCCTATTGCCAATGTGCTGCTGGACCCATCCATGGTCCACTGTTGTGAGGCTTAGGACCTGTTCCAGCGCTTGAGGGTCCTGAGCCAGGTTGTTGGGGCTCTGGCCATGGGTTGATCGGGCAGTTCCTCTGCATGTGTCCCATCTGTCCACACCCCCAGCACTGCAGTCTTGATTGGAATGGGGGTGCTGTTGAGGCTGCCTCTGGCTGTGGTTGATATTGCCCGGTTGGAGGTCCCCCAGACGGTCCTTGGGGCCTCCTCCATCTTCCCCGCATGGGAGGGCCACCACGTCCTCTTCCTGCTGCAGGCTGCTGGATGCCTCCCCCTTTGGTTGAGGTGCACATGAATTGGAGGGATCTGCCGATTCTGGAATTGACCTGCAGGTGGAGCTGTGGGGTAAACATTAGGCACAGCAGATGTTTGTTGAACATGAGGTGATGACATGGTGGGTGTAATAACGGGTGCCTGCATTACCCCTCCTTCTGTTGGTCCTCCCTCCACTAGAGCGGCCACACTTACAGCTGCTTGAGGCTTTGGTCTCTCCCTCTCCTTCTTCTGCTTTGCCAATTCACCTATTTGTAGCTGAGTCAGTTTATTAGCCAGCATCTTACTCTGATCGTCCAGGGCCTGCTTCTCAGCCCTGTGTGCCTTCACATAGTGTATTATATGCTCAGAGAAAACCGGCAAGTCCATTTTCATCAACCCCACCACCGCATTCAACTTATCTTGTACTTCTTTTGGCATGGCATTTTTCACATACAACATAAACAGAGCTTTTGTTGATTCATTGCTATCCCACTCACTCCCCGTCTCAGCCTTCCACATTCTCTGATAGTTATGCAGGAACTGTGAAGGGCTGTCACTGTCCTTCAAACATTCTCTTTCCAGTTTGGCTGGATCCATGCGTGAGGGGTACTTCTCTCTTAGGGCCCGCCACACTGCTGTCCGTATCTGGTCGAATGACACCTCATCGTGGTCGTGGGTATTCATTATTCCAGGACAGTCAGCCATCCTGAATATTTCTGCAGTCGCCGCCTGCCCCGCTGTTTTCAACAGCAGAGCCTTGATGTCGACCCTTGCCAGCTTAATTCCTCCGGTGATTTCTTCGAGCTTCTCGATCCATTTGTCGGCTCCATCTGTCAAAGGAGTTAATTTACTTGCAAGTGTTATCATATCCATGAATGACCAAGGCACCTACCGGTAGTCGTTGTTGGGTCCTTTGGCCAGCAGAGGGTATACTCCAGAGGCTGATTTTGGCTGTGAGGTCGTCTGCGGTGGATTTCTTTTCACTTCTCGATTGCACAGTTTTATTACATACCCTCCTTTTTCTGTCTCCAGCAGTATGGCAAGATCATTGGCTACCGCGGGCTCGGCCGTAGTGCATGGATGCGGTGTACCCTTACTCTTGTGCATCTGCTGATCTTTTCCTCTTCACTTATATATGGTACTGCCTTTCTTTGCCGCATCCGAGACCTGCATTGTTCACTAGCCTCCTTCAAGCGCTGGTATCGTTCTTGCTCTTGTCTTTTCCTTGCCTTTAACATCTCTTCCCTTCTTTCACTGTAACTCCTAGATTCTGTCTTTTCATGCGCTTTGTCAGGTGTTTCTTCCTGTGTTGTTCTCTTATGTGTTTTCTCTTCTGCGTGGGGATGGACTGGTGAGGCACATGTCTTCCTTTGTTTGCACGACTCACCTTCTGTTTGATAAAGAAATGGTGAAGCCCATTCGTCCCACGGGTTGCATGGCTCTTTTCCTATATGACGGGTAGATGGTGCGGCACATATATGCCCCGGTTGGTGTGGCTCATCTTCTATGTCTTCCTCTTCCTCATTTACTGTAATCTTTATCTTTCCTGTAATTACTCCCCCTGCTCTATTCTGCTCTAGCTGCACAAATTGTCCCACTCTACCAGGGTTGTAAAGTGGTGGTCTGGGGCCTGTGTTTTTATACAACATGGGGTTTCTACTGGCTTCTACTCTAAAATACTGTAGGATGTCTCTCTGCTCAGCATTCTTCTGTTTTTTCTTCATGTGTGTCACATCATACTTTTTGTCTTTATTTCTTAATTCTTCCTCCACCTCATCACAGCACCTCGGATTAAAACTGCCTTCAAGAGGCCATCGATTTTTACCAGATGTTATCCTGTGCCAACTCTTCATACATTTGAGAATTTTGCGTCCGTTTGTTGGATGGGTGACCATGACTAATTTTGCAGGCGTTATCTAATTTTTCTGCTTACTTTTGTTGGCTCCCATGTTTTATGGCAGTTCACAGCAATTCTCGGGGTAGTGTGGTTACTTATTAACTTTTTCTTTTATCACCTGTGTTCTTACACCTGCTTTCTTTCCCACTGCCCCCACTCTACTCAATGCACAGCTGATATCTGCACTTTGGTATTTCCCAATTTTTGTTAAAATTTTTGTTACTCTACTAATAATTATTTTAACTGTTTTATGCTTAATTGTCGTGTGTCAATTCGTTACACTACAACGTTTCTAGTGACCATATCTTATTTATTTATGCTCGTGCACTATGCTTACAACATAGACACCTTTCATCTATATTATATGCCTGGTTTGCACTTTTAACAACTATTTCAATTATACTTTAACTTTTGTTAATTAATTACACATTAACGATAACATAGGTACATTTTACAACACTTTTTTAAAGATATCAATCCTTTTGTTAACTGCAAGTCTCTTCCTTCAACAGTTACTTTTTGTACTCGCTGTACTTTACTGTTTTCTACAGTTTTTCCCTGCCTTGGACTACCCCTTGAGAAGGCACGGTGGTTGACGTCTCCACAGGCGGTACTTTATCCTCATGCTTTACCTTAGCATTTTAGTCACCAATACACTTATTTCATCAATAACATAGACAAAAACACGATTATCCTACAAAGTTTCCACTCAGCTTCTTGTTGCTTTCTTTACTGACTTACTGCGACCTTCTCAATCCGACAGTCAGAGGGGTTGTCTGATTAAACCTTCCTTCTTTACCCTTCATATACCTTACCAGCACATAACTTACAACTCCAAGACATGTAAGTGACATAACAGCCCACAGACAAATCAATAGGTTAAATGTGCATTGTTGGAGCTTATCCATCCCTTATTTGTCATATTTTCACACAATCATTCACACGTGGACCGATCACCAGCTGTTACTCTGCTCGTATACACATCCAATGTTACTAGGTTGTTTAGGATAGTGTATTAGTACCTTCTGACCACTGGAGCTTAGGTGGAGGCTGGATCCCCATGAGTTTGGAAAAATAAAAGAATTGGTATCTCACCTGGGGGGCTGTACGGTGGTGTGGTGGTTAGCACCATCACCTCACAGCAAGAGGGTTCCAGGTTCGATCCCTGCCTGGTGCCTTTCTGTGTGGAGTTTGCATGTTCTCCCCGTGCATGCGTGGGTTTTCTCTGGGTACTCCGGCTTCCTCCCACCATCCAAAAACATGCATGTCAGGTTAATTGGTGACTCCTAATTGTGAGTGGAGTGCATGGTTGTTTGTCTCGTTTGTCTCTATGTGGCCCTGTGATGGACTGGCGACCTGTCCAGGGTGTACCCTGCCTTTTGCCCGATGACTGCTGGGATAGGCCCACCCGCTACCCGATTAACGGACTGTCGGTATATGGGGTTCCTGGCCTCCAACCAGCGCCCGTGGCCTTCCGGTGTCGTCACTTCCTCCTGAAAAGCTGGCTCGCCAATTGTTGTGACTTTTTTGTCGAGTTCAATTTACCTATTATGCTATACTCAGTAGTTAAAGATGAGAAGTCACGAAGTATCAAAGATGAGACAGATTCAGCTGGTTCGCGGTCCAATGATGGTTTATTGCAGAGTTACAATTTGATCATTCTTGAGAAGTAGCCCAGGCTAAGTCTGAAAACTCTCCTGAAAGTTCCCTCTTTTATACAAGTTGGGCCTGTGGATGCTCCTCCCCGGGCCCCTCCTTTCGTATGGCGTTTATTCCCTAATCTTCCACCGTTATGTCTTAATTACTTAATGTACCCGAGGCTGGGCCCCCTGTCCTGTCTTTTTTTAAACTATTATTCATGTAATAGTCCTTCCCACTACTCCTGACCTCCCCTTTACATTCATATCTCCTGCTACCTATCATTAGTACACATGTCTTTATCACTGCTTGACGTGGCTACACCTTGGCACTTTCCCATGGCATTAATTATTGGCTTGACATTACACAGAGCTAAACCTTAGTACTTTCCATGGCCTCATATCAGGTTTTTTCTAGCTTTTACCTTAGTAAGCGTTTTCTCCTATTCCATTACTTTTAGGGCCCGGTAAACTTACACCACAACAGTACTTCCCCCAGTGGTACGCAAGCCTGACGACCTTATCTTTCCTTTCTGCATAGCACGAGGAGAAGAATTGGAGGAGGTTACGCAGAGAGCATCTGCAGTGATGACGGATACGGAGAGATTGGTGAGATGCAGCAGATTAACATGGTACCCGAAACTAACCACAGGAAATGCCACAGAAACCATCAAAATATGTGAGACCAGTCCGAAAGCCCGAATACAATGTAAGCAAATAATACCAAACGGGGGACACGGGATTTATGCACAAAATTCATCCTATATAGCCCACTACAGACTGCTGGACTTAGGAAATGGAACAGAACCATTGGGAGATATCTTTTGGAATTGTGAGAGTAACGCCACCATGATGCCACACCTACCGGCCAACTGGACGGGTAAATGTGCTCCAATAATGTTAACAGGACGTTTGTCCTTAATTACACAAGAATCAAATGAAACTGAAATACACCTTAGGAGCAAACGAAGTGTTCCTGACTCCAACCCAGATAAGGACTGGGATGATTGGAAAGCATGGGATTGGAGAGCATCCAATGAAGTTTATATTACCTGGGATCAGGTCCCCTTGGGTGTTCCTGATGATAACACTGCTATAGGAGACACCCGGATAGAGACTGGGAGGGGATTAGGATGAGCTCCGAACTGTCGCCAACGCCCAATACATAGCTAGGAACAGTCGGTGGGTTAATCTCTTTTGGTTTAATCAGCAAAGATTTATGAATTTTACTGTAAAAGGGGTGGCACTAGTGTGGGAACAGTTACATGCAACATCATTAATGACCTTACAAAATAGATTTGTGATAGAAACACGCATGGCAGAGGATCAGGGAATTTGTGACATAATTAGGGAAGAATGCTGCACCTTGATCCCAATGCATACAGGCGCCAACGGTAGTTTGACAGGAGTCCTGAAAGAAATGAAGCGGCTGCGAGATGAACATGTAAAAAATTCCAATTGGAATACGCAAATTACAAGCTTTTGGGACTGGCTAGGTAAACTGGGATGGCTAAAATACCTAAAAATGGCTGGAATAGTGCTGGCTGGAATTGTGTCCGTGGTATTGCTGGTGTGTCATACCTTTGCTCCGTCTCCTAATATCACGTCTTTTTACTAGCATAACTGGACAATTCCCAGTCATATTGATGCAAGATCCCCCAGACTTGGAAGAGCGCATAGGGCTGTATGAAATGTAGGAAAATAGGTAGGGAGGTAATGGTCGCCGCCTGATCCCCACAAGGTACGTGTTGTAAATACTCACATACACATTGTAAATACTCACATACATGTCGTAAATGCTCACATACATGTTGTATATATTCACATACACGTTGTAAGTACTCACGTTCATGTTACAAATCGTCACATATAACACGGACAGCAAATTTCTCATAGGCATGTGATAATCATATAATCACTAAACCTACCATATCTCCATCACAGACTGTTGGAAATGGCGGAGGCTTTCTTTACCCGCCCACGTGTGGCCGTGGATGATTGGTTCGGTCACAGTTCTAGCAGAGGGGACTACACACACACACCCGTAGGAACACATCCACCCCTAGCTGCTAACCCATTTATTCCAAATAGGCACCTTGGTGACTCCCAGCAGGACGAGAGGCACTTCGACCCGCCGTCAGGGGGGGCCTGAGTGGAGCCAGTCCCAGACACCACCAAGGGGGAATCCACCGAGACCACCAGCAGATCTGCCCGAGATCCAGTGGCCAGCAGCTTACCGCAGACCTCCGTCCAACCCGCAAAGTCCAGACGATCCAGTGGATTGAGGACATCCTTCAGAGATCCACATCGGCCAACCAGTGGTTGCGATCCAACCGATGGCAAGACCCCCGTCTGTCAGACCGACCTATCTTCAAGTCGGCCCGGGTGATAGAGCTCATATCTCAGCATTCCTGGCCCGGCCTTTCGACCACTACATACAACTCAGTGATCTTCGGGGTGAGATTGGGACCATGACAAAGACAGTCTACTCTGCTCTGCGAGCAGGTCTCACCCCTATGGTCCGCAAACAGATCCAGAAAGTCAGAACCTCTGCTCATAGAGGCAAGTACAAGCAGAACCTGACTCGGGCGAGAGCGGAGCAAGAGCGACTGACTCAGCAATTAGTCCTTGCCCAACAGACAGCCAACACTCTGCAGAGACAGGTGGATCGGACACAGGCTGACTTTGATCGGGCTCAGCAAACACTGACACAACTGCGACAAGCCAACGCCTCACTTCTCACCTTTTGTCAAAACAGACTGCGGCGACAAACCACTGCAGTTAACGGAATGGAAGCCATACTGAGAAGGGGGGTGGGGAACCCACCGCACCGCAGGAAGGACCTGCTGGAGGATTAAGACAATAGAATGGGACTATCAGAAACGAGAATGTATAACATATTACGATAAATTAACGGGTTGAAAGTAATTAATGCAAAGGTAGTAAGCACGGATAAATAATTAGTGCTTGTTTATGGATGATGTGAATAATGTTTAATATCAGGAAATTAGCAACCTTGCTATGGGGGCATGGTTCAGTGATGTATTCACGAGTGCATAAGCACCGTGAGTAAGTATATTGCTGCATAGCACTCTGTTGTGTTGCTATATAGCAAAATACATGTTGAAGTGGCGAGGGGGTGAAACCTCTGTTGTAAGCTTAGCATGTGTCATAGGCACAGGCCTGATGAGTGACTTTAAATTGGTACAATTTAAGCATTGTCCTAGTGGCAATGACTTTAGAGAAAACAATAATCAAAAAATTTTCTATAAAAAAAAGGTTTAAGAGGATTAACCCTCATACGTGTGCCAAGGGTTCACCCTTAGAACAAACCAAAGGTAACTAGCTGCATGAGCAGAAATGGACATGGTTTGGTGTGTGCTGTTACAAATATTATTATTTCACAAGTATATATTTACCATGCATGTTCACGTGAGATGTTTATGGTACAATTAGTTTAGTGTCGAAATGTTGTACTGCGGCTGTTGCCACCTGGCGAGGGTTTTACCTCTCAAAATCTACATGTGAGAGGATGTTTCCCTGGCCATGTCTGCAAGGTTGAGCTAGGAGCCCGTCAGGGACGATCACAAGAGCCATTTGGATGGGCCAGTCCCAGGATGGATTTTAAGGTGAGGTCATACCGCTGTCTTTACAGCTGTTACTTTATCTTCTGGTGATCCTCACTGTAGGATGCATATATGCTGACAAATTACTATTGGTATGGTGTTTTTACCTCTATAATCAGTGTGCTGTTTTACCTCTATTATCTGTGTGCTGTACTTTATTAATTTGTGTGTGCATGATATCTACTGACACGTGGTTTTCTTTGATGGGTGGTCCTTTTCAGGACCACAGGGGGGAAATGTGGTGTAAGTTTACCGGGCCCTAAAAGTAATGGAATAGGAGAAAACGCTTACTAAGGTAAAAGCTGGAAAAAACCTGATATGAGGCCATGGAAAGTACCAAGGTTTAGCTCTGTGTAATGTCAAGCCAATCATTAATGCCATGGGAAAGTACCAAGGTGTAGCCACGTCAAGCAGTGATAAAGACATGTGTACTAATGATAGTTAGCAGGAGATATGAATGTAAAGGGGAGGTCAGGAGTAGTGGGAAGGACTATTACATGAATAAAGGTTTAAAAAAACGACAGGACAGGAGGCCCAGCCTTGGGTACATTAAGTAATTAAGACATAACGGTGGAGGATTAGGGAATAAACGCCATACGAAAGGAGGGGCCCCGGGGAGGAGCATCCACAGGCCTAACTTGTATAAAAGAGGGGAACTTTCAGAAGAGTTTTCAGACTTAGCCTGGGCTACTTCTCATGTATGGTCGAATTGTAACTCTGCAATAAACCATCATTGGACCGAGAACCAGCTGAATCTGTCTCATCTTTGATACTTCGTGACTTCTCATCTTTAACTACTGAGTATAGCATAATAGGTAAATTGAACTCCACAAACAACACAGCGTTGCGATGTTGAGAAACTTATCCGTGATTTCCCAGGTCTGTTCAAAGACATTCCCTCTCAAACTTCTGTCATTGCTCATGACATTGTTCTAACAAAGCCAGTACCAATCAAACAGCATGCATACCGGGTTAATCCCACTAAGAGGGAGATTATGAAAAAAGAGGTTGTCTATCTCCTACAGAATGGATTTGCAGTACCCAGTTCTAGTCCATGGAGCTCCCCTTGTCTTCTGGATACAAAGTCTGATGGAAGTCCGAGATTCTGTACAGACTTTCGCAAGTTAAATGCTGTGACTGTACCAGATGCACATCCCTTACCTCTTATTGATGACTGCATTGATGAAATCGGTCCAGCAAACTTTGTCAGTAAACTTGACATGTTAAAGGGATATTGGCAGGTTCCTTTAACCCCGGGTGCTTCGGAGGTTTCGCCTTTTGTAACCCCTGATGGCTTCTTCCAGTATACTGTGATGCCCTTTGGTCTGTGCAATGCACCCGCTACTTTTCAGGCTAGTATGTAAGGTACTAGGAGGTGTGCCAAACTGCAGAGCATATCTGGATGACATTGTCGTGTATTCAAATGATTGGCTTAGTCACATGACTACACTGAGGGAAGTTTTCACCCGTCTGTCCAGTGCGTCGTTACACTCAACCTCACTAAGTGTGAATTTGGAAAAGGCACTGTGCTTTATCTTGGTCAGCTGGTTGGTCGAGGACAGGTGCGTCCTATGGATGCAAATATCTCCGCCATTACTAACTTTCCCACGCCAACCACCAGGAGAGAGTTGCGGCGTTTTCTTGGGATGGCCGGCTATTATCGCCGGTTCTGCAAAAACTTCTCCTCTGTCACTGCTCTGCTGACCACCTTAACCAGTCCCACAAAATCATTCAGTTAGTCCAATGAGTGTCAACAGTCTTTTGAAAGTCTAAAAAGTCTACTGTGTTGCACTCCTTTTTTGTCTGCACCAGATTTCTCACTGCCCTTCAAGCTTGAAGTTGACGCCAGTGCAGTTGGCACTGGAGCTTTTCTTCTACAAGAGGACCACCAGGGCATCGTTCATCCTGTGAGTTATTTTTCACGAAAATTCAACAAACATCAAGTTAAGTATTCCACCATCAAAAAGGAAACTCCTGCACTACTCTTTGCCCTGCAACATTTTGAGGTTTATCTCGGATCCAGTGTGAAGCCTATTCAGGTTTTCACAGATCATTATCCTCTTGTGTTTCTCTCCAGGATGCATAATCACAACCAACGTCTCATGCGTTGGTCTTTAATCATTCAGAACTACCACCTCAAAATTTGTCATAATTCTGAGAATATCTTGGCTGATGCCTTGTCACGTGCTTTGTAGTTGTATTACATTATGTAGTTCCAAACATTATGCTTGGACTTACATGGGTGGGGGTGTTAGGTGCCAGGCGGTCAGGTATTCTGTGGTTTCCTCCCACCTTCCTTGTGTGTTGTGTTGTCTTTAAGTAATTGCTGCATGGATGCTGCTCACCTGTGTGAGCAGGCAATGTGGCTGGTTGGATAATTACCTCTACCGCTGACCAATCACAACTGAGGAGCCACTTTAAAATGGAGGATAGAGACCACTCGGAGCCCCAGTCTGCTTCTCAAAGGGCTCTTATACAACTAACTGAAGCCAATGACCTTTGTGATGTTTCTAACTGGTTTCACCAAGTGGACGTAACACCTACTACCACAAAGTTGCAGAAGAGCTGCTATCACCTTACTACCCAAGAAGGGTGACTTACGAAATATAGCAAACTGGCGTCCGGTTTCTCTCCTGTGTGTAGATTTTAAAATAGCTTCCAAGGCCTTGGCCACAAGGATGCGTGGGGTAATTGAACAAGTTGTACACATCGATCAGACTTACTGTATACCACAGAGGTCAATTTTTGATAATATTGCTCTGGTTCGCGATCTTCTGGATCTCTCTCACAAAAAGGGCATTAAAGCTGGCTTGATTTCATTGGACCAACAAAAATCTTTTGACAGGGTCGAACATGTGTATCTTTGGCAAACGTTAGATGCTTTTGGCTTTAGCCCTGGTTTTAGTGCCATGATAAAAACAATGTACAGAGACATTGGGAGTGTGCTTAAGGTCAATGGTGGTTTGAGCGCTCCTTTTAAGGTCTGTAGGGGTGTTAGGCAGGGTTGTGCTATGTCAGGGATGCTTTATTCCTTGGCTATAGAACCATTGCTTCACAAACTGAGATCTAAATTGAATGGTCTGACATTTTCAACTGACATGTAACAGTTGCTTTTATTTGTCTGCTTATGCTGATGATGTAACAGTTTTTGTCACCTGTGATGATGATGTGCACAAACTTGAATGTATTGTGGAAGTTTTTAACAGCTTATCATCTGCAACAGTTAACTGGGGGAAGAGTGAAGCGTTATTGATGGGAAACTGGAATGGGTTGCCCCCCAGCTTGCCTGGTGGGCTGATCTGGAAAAGGGATGGTTTTAAGTACCTTGGGGTTTTTTTTGGGTCATGACGCTTTCCCTAAGAAGAACTGGGAGGGCACTGTGGATCGGGTCAAGGGTCGTCTGGAAAGGTGGAAATGGATTCTTCCCCGTTTGTCCTATAGGGGGCGAACCTTAGTGATCAACAACTTGGTCGCTTCTTCGCTGTGGCACAGGTTAGCCTGTGATGAACCGCCTGCTGGACTCTTGGCCCAAATCCAAAGACTGATGGTTGACTTTTTCTGGGACAAGCTACATTCGGTCCCTCAGAGTGTGCTCTTCCTGCCCAAGGATGAGGGCGGGCAGGGCCTCATCAACTTGATAAGCAGGAAGGCCACCTTCGACCTACAGTTCATCCAGAAGCTTTTGCTGGGGACAGATAATATGGTTTGCCGCCCCCTGTCGCTTGCTATTCTGCGGGAGGTGGACACGCTGAGAATGGATTGTGCCTTGTTCCTAGTGGATCATAAGAGACTTGCTTTAAATGGACTGTCACCCTTCTACCAGAGTTGCTTCAAGGTCTGGGGCCTCATCAAGCACCGCTGGCTGAATCCAGTGGTTTCTCTACATTGGTTGCTTGAAGAACCGGTCATCTTGGGGGCTCGTTTTGATTTGTGTGGGGATGACACCCCAGGACTGAAGAATGTATTGTGTGCGTGTAACTGCATTCAATTGCGACATGTCTTTGAAAAAGCTGGGAACAGTTTACAGGATGCAGAGGCTTTTGCCTCTTCTTTGGGACTGAGGTCTGTGATGTATGCTCATAGGCTTTTAGAAAAAATGGCTGCACTTTTGAACGGTGGGGAGAGGGCCCTCTTAGAGGGGTACTGTTCAGGTAACCTTCAGCCAAATGATGAAGATCCTTTTCCTGACATTGTTTTTAGTCCTGGTTTCCGTGAATCCAGCTACACTAGTCCACTGCTGGACCTAGGGATCCATGGCAACCTTAACCTGCATTCAGCTGATAGGAAAGCAATGTACAAAGTGATGGTGAAGATTCTGAATGAGAAACAACTAAAAGATAGACCTGATACGGTGTGGAGAGAGAAATTGCAGATTGATGGAAAGAGTAAGCCAGTTTGGAGGGTTCTATACAAACCACCATTGACAAAACTGACAGGAGATCTTCAGTGGAGGATTTTGCATGGGACCATAGCTGTTAATGCACTTACTGCTGTGATCAATCCAGGAGCAAGTGATGAATGTCCATTTTGTGACGAGAGGGAAACAGTGTTTCATTGTTTTATGGGGTGTGACAGGCTTCTTCCTATGTTTATTTTTTTGAATGGGTTACTTAGCCCATTGGGGGTGATGTGTTCAAGGCAAAGGTTTATTCTTGGGTTCTCTTACTATCAAAAATGTAACACAAAGTTTCATTTGATCAACTTTATTGTTGGGAATGCAAAGCTTGCTATTTATTTAAGTCGCAAGAATAAAGTTAACCAGACACCAGGTTATGAGGCTGTGGCAATCCTTAAGAATCTACTTATGTCGAGGGTTTCACTGGAATTTTGTTTCTACAAGACAATGGGTTCTTTGGATGTCTTTACTGATCTTTGGTGCTGTGAAGATGCTATTTGTTCAGTGTTTGGGAATGATTTAGTTTTTAGTTTTTGATTTTAATTTCCTTGTTTGTTTCTTTGGGTTTTGGCTTTCTTTGATTTGATGTCTTCCTAAGTGTCTTGTACTGGTATTTGACTCTGTTCACCAATAAATGTTGTTGTAAAAACTAAAACTATCTACCAACCAACCAAGACTTTGAGTGAGTCAGGATGAAAGACTTCTTTTTATGGCCAAGCGTTTACCACTTTTCTGCATTAAGTATTTAAGGGGCCAGTAAAATATGGTTCTCTTACATTGCCCATAATCCCAATGGCAGATGATCAGTTTCACCTCAGTGGGAAAGGTTGATAGATTTGGCATGGTTCGTTCAAAGACACAGTAGAACAGAATGACTGGTATTGTTGTCATCATTAGTTTGCTGCTTGCTGGAGAGGTTCCTTTGAGAAAATCTACCACATAAACTGATGCGCTCAACACAAATAATATGTACTGTATAGATTAAGGATGATAAATGGAACTGCTGTGGAAATAAATGTGTTCATTCTGTCATGTTTCATAATATACATATATTAAACATTCTATTGAAAATAATTGTCGGTAAATTAAACTAATTGTTGGTCATAGGTTTGACAGTCGATGTGAAGTATTGACTAACAATCAAGTTTGGTTGAGCTTTCAGTACATAGAAAGTAGTGATGAAGATTAACTAATACAAACTGCTACCTGATTTGAATGTTGAGGGTGTAATCATAATGATATGCAGACCTCTGGATTGAATAGAATATTCCATAAACTGGTTGATGGCCAAATTCTTTCATTAAAATCTATTGCTGCAGATCCTGCAAATTAAGACCACTGACCTTGGACCAAGATGTAAAATATAAGGCAGGATTAACATTTAGAATTGCATGTGTGATCACTGTGGCTTTTCATTAAATGAAATGCAATCAAATAATTTAATCAATTGTGTTTAATCTGTGAAATATTGTGGTAAGATTTCTTAAACATTAGGCCCACCCACTGTAGAACATTAACAAAGCTTTACCATCTCAGTTGCCACCTCCACAGGATGCCCCACTCACATCTAGTATTGGAAGTGGAACATATAGCTCACATTTGTTGCTTGTAAGACATAAACAAATATAACATTAACACAGTTTAAAATGCACAATAAGATCTAATATTATCAATTCATTTGGATTTTGTGAAAATAAAAAGGCCCGCACGATGGTGTTTTGGTTGCCTCACAGTAAGAGAGTTCCTGGTTTCTGTGTAGAGTTTGCATGTTCTCCCCATTTATTTGAGGGTTTTCTGTGGGTACTCCGGCTTCCTCCCACCATCCAAAAAATTGCATGTTAGTTTAATTTGTATCTCTAAATTGTCCCTAGGAGTGAGTGCGTGCGTGGATGGTTGGGGAGGCTGTAGGAGGAAGAGCAGTTGCCCATCAATCGGAAGGTCGGTGGTTCGACTCAGGCTTCCTTGGGCTACATGTCCTTGGGAAAGACACTGAACCCCACGTTGCCTATTGATGTATCCATGTGTTAGAAAGCACGTAGTTATGTATATATGACGTGCTGTAGAAGTATGGGTGAATGTGGCATGTAGTGTTAGAAGCACTTTGAGTGGTCAGCTAGACTAGACAAGCGCTATACAAGTACAGTCCATTTACCATTTTGTTTGACTCTGTGATGGACTGGCGACCTGTCCAGGTTGTACCCCCCCCCTCTCGCCCAATGACAGCTAAGATAGGCTCCAGCGTTCAGAGCAATTCAAAACCAAATGTGGTCAAAGTAGCAAAGTTCACTGATTCACAGCCAGTGAATTTCTTTTAAAGCAGTGTTGTACCCAGCATCTTGTCAACAGGACTGCAAGAAATGAGCAAATCCAATTCAATCAGGAAAGATCAGTAGCATCTCACCACTCAGAGGTCAACAAGAGTGATTTGTGTGAATGTATGGCGATATAAGGTCACACAGCATCCATCTGTGAAAATCACACTCTCCCTGGGCAGCAATGTGAGGCATGAAGTAGTAGAGAAAAAAAATCACAGAATGGCCTATTGTAAATTGTGATGAGCGAGAGATGTGGGGCTTGCATGGTGACACCAATATCTTTCCATCTGACATGAGATGTGCCACATTATTCATGGAGAATGAATAGATGCAGGATCCCAAAGGCTTGGGTGAGTGGAAACGAGCAAAAAAAGGAAGAAAGAAAGAACAATCGATGAGTATTCATACAGTCGCTGTAGAAATGGTACAGCCTGGAGATTACTTACAAACTGATACATAAATTGCATGATATGCCATTCCTTTAGGGATGATTACAATGTGCAGATTTGCAGTCATTCAAAAAAAAAAAAAAAGCAATTGTTAACATCTGTCCCTTGCCTGATTTATTCTGCACCAACACATTTGTATATTTTATTCTACTGCCTCCTAAATCAGGCACAATTTACTGCAGTTCTGTTACTGAATTTATATTAGTTTGTACCAACTGACAAACAGCTGCTTGGTTGTCTTCTCACAGGAAGCCTGATTTTGATAAAGACAGCTGATAAACATCATCTGAATAACATCCTGTAATGACTGCAATAATAACAGTGGTTTGTTAGAATGCAAGAGAGGCTAGAAATGTGCAAGAAGCTCATTTAGAAGATGAAACTCAATGAAGGGAACTGGTTCCCAGCAGCTGGCTGGGTCTGTAGGCTCTCTCTTCACCAACTAGGGAGTATGGATCGATGCTTGGAGGACCAATAGGGGTCCCTAATGGGGCCTTTATTGATTCTAGCATGGTGTTCACCCTATGGGTCTAATAGAAAAGTCTGCAAAAAAATAAAGGAAAAGGGTTCTCCACACTACACATATTGGAGCAGAAGTGTTCACTTTGTCTTGCCTTTCAGTTATACTGTGTTCTGGAACAAAGTGCCTTTTTTAAGCAACTAGGAAAAGAGATGTTGCTGAAAGGTGAGCTATTATAGTAATATAGTACTATAGTAGAACAGCAAATGGAGCTTGAGCTATAGAAGCCCTGTCAGAGCTTTTACTTTTTTTTTTTTTTTAACTCTACTTTTGAGTCTGTGCTTACGGTCACCAGCATTGACGTGTGGTCAACATGTCCTAATTACCTTGATGTGGTGTACTAAATGTCAACGAGCTTGCTTTCACATACAGTGCAGTATACAGTGCTAAAGTTACCAGCCTTAAGGCCAGCCAGATGCTCATCCCTTGTAGATTTGAGTTGGATAGCAAGGATGTCATCTGTAGCATGGAAATATTTTCACATTATCTTATACTGTGGACTTCATAGTTTTTGTTCCTTTTATTTTAAAACCATCTGTTTTCAAACAAACACCTCTCATATTACTTATCTTTTTAATTACTGCATTTGATTTTGAAAAGGATTTTGATTTTCCTTCACTCCTGTTTTAGTTCTGCTCATTACATCACTTCTTTGTTCCAACATAAAAACATATTTGCCATCAGTAATGAACTCCCTGCCTGTTTGTCTTCCATCTGCCAGACTGTTCTCTGTCCAGGTTTTTAAGTTTTAGTTCTTTGTTTCATTTAGCAAGAAGTGTATGACCTCAGCTTGTTCCTGGCTTCTGTCTCTTGCCTTGCCCATGTTATTGTTGTATGTTCCTGAATTCTTGACAACTTGCTTTTGTCAGACAGGTAAAAGTATCAGAAATTGTGATTAAAATCAGCTCATTAAGACTTCATGTCAACTCACATCGTGTCTAAAGAATTTCCAGATTACCACTCTGGTCTAGGACAATCCGGTTTTAAAGTCAAATAATTTTGGTCAGCTTTTAAACTTCATTGTAACAGGTAATTTCAGCAGATTTCACTGGGCTGCAGTCTGCCTGTTGGGGTGATCAGATGCCAATTCACCAGATGTGGGACAAAGACTATGTTTGTGTGGGACAGTGTGGGATAGCAATGCGTCGAGGTGGTCTAAAATAACTTAAAATATAAACATCTCTATTCTTCCCCTTAGCTTATAACATTACTATGCTTTTCCATCTGATTGATTCAGTAGCACATAACAGACTGCAAATGTTAATTTGCAGTCTATTATGCCACAGGCACGCTCAGGATGGGAGATTGGACCGAAGACGAGTTTTGGTGCAATCTGTTAGTTTCCTTAGCTAGGATATCAATTTTTGAATTGGCTCTATATGAATGAATTGGATTATGATTACAATGAATTGAATTCCAATTGGCTTGAATTGGACTATATTATCTAAGTACCTTGAGATGACAATTGTTGTAATTTGGCGCTATATAAATAAAATTGAATTGAATTGAATTTAAATAAAAACTTAACACATATCTTATTTAAATGCAACTTCCCCAGGTTCTCTCACGTAAGAAAACATAAAGTCAGAGTCAAATTTATTTGTAAAGCACATTTCACAGACAAAACAATTCAAAGTGCTTTACATAGAATAAAAGCATTGCAGCAGGGAGCAGAAAAAACGTGAAATATGTAAAAGAATATAAATAGAAAGAAATAAAAGAATTAAAATGAATTGAAATGAATAAAACATAGTCAGCATGGAGCTTTCATACTATTTCACTGTGCCTCTCAAGTTAACACACCTGACTGTGTACAATTGAACAGACAGTCAGACTACAATTGTTCTTTCAATTATAGAGCTTTTTGTGAGTCTCGCATTGTCTGTGTCGTTTCACAATATTATTCACCTCCGTGTGAAAAATGACTCAAGCAAACTTCTCCCAAAACTTTCCCAGACTCTCCTTGCACTGGTTTCACCCAGGGGAAGATAGTTTCCCAGTCTTTGTTGTAGCTGCAGTTTCTTTCCTTAGTTGTACGAGTCGTGCTTTCCTCCCTTTCCGACCATATCTGGCGCTGTACGCCGGTGCCGTTCTGACCTGATTTGCATTGTTTTTTGTTGGTGGGCGCGCCCTTAACCTGCGTCCGCGTTCCCGTTTGAATGACACGATCAAACAGCCCCCTGATGACAGCCCTCACTGCTTTCTCCACATAGCCATTTTATAAATGGCAGATTATAAAACACACACTGGAGTCTGACTGTCATTAACAATGTGAGACAATATCTCAATTTCCGGGACATGTGAAAAGTAATGATAACGCATGACTGTCCCGCACAAAGCGGGACATCTGGTCACCCTACTGCCTGTAGATCTGTGGGTTACATTGGTAACTTCTGTCTGTTCTGGAATTGCAAAGATAATGATTGTCGATATGCTGCATGCAGTTTTGTGTCATTAAAGGGGAACTCCGGTATTTTTAAACTTAGACCGTATTTCTGGCATGAAATACGTTTATCTCTCACCAAGAACAGTTTGGCCAAAGTCGACGTCCTTCGGAAGATATTTAGAAAACTGGCATTGGTGTATATCCATATAAGGAGTGAACAGGTCAGGGACGATGCAGCCTCTAGCTAAGGCATTATCTATCTTTATTTCACCAATACTTTAAGAAGAATGAACAAACGTGTACTACTGCTCTGTTAGCTCATAGCTGCTGTTATGTGGCTACTTGCAGCTATAGGAGAGCTAACGGAGGGAATTCTATACACACCCCTGTTTAATTTCTCAAATGATTTTATGTACATGTGACATTATTGTGGTTATTAACTTGTGTTTCCCTGTTCCAACAGGTATCCTTTGAATGGCGTTATGGTGTTTTTCCCCCCTCTTTTCCCTCTTTTCTGTCTTCTCAAACCCCAGCTGGTTGAGGCGGATGGCCACCCTTCCTGAGTCTGGTTCTGCCAGAGGTTTCTTCCTGTTAAAAGGGAGTCGTTCCTTTCCACAGTCGCCACAGGCACGCTCAGGAAGGGAGATTGGACTGAAGACAAGTTTCGGTGCAATCTGTTGGTTTCCTTAGGTAGGATATTGTTTTTTAATTGGCTCTATATGAATGAATTGGATTATTTTGAAATTAATTAATTGGATTTCATTGGATTATGATTACAATGAATTGAATTCCAATTGACTGGAATTGGACTATGTTATTTAAGTGCCTTGAGATGACATTTGTTGTAATTTTAAGCGATATAAATAAAACTGAATTGAATTGACTTGAATTGAATAGTTAGATTTTTTTGCAAGTTTCATCACTGTGAATACTGAATTTAGGCAAGTTATAGACAGAAGGATTGTGTACCTGGAGATTTGATGGAGTTCCAGATGGAGTGTAGTGGTCAGAATGGTGTGAGATTGATAGCTGATCAGGTTCCCTCCAGTTTCTGTACCAGTAGCATTCTCTGGTACAGGAACTTGCTTCAAGATCTCAGGCAAATAAAATATGTACTTTCTTCAAGTTAAACTTGATGTGGTATCACTAAAAGTCTACCGGCTAATTTCCAGTCATTAGGACCTGTTTTTGTGTAAGCATTCTCTATTAGCAAAAAGCCATTTTAGTTTTGTATTGTGTGCTATGTGATGGTATACATACTGTACAAAACTGTTAATACAACATTAGTAATTATCTGCTCATGGCTACTGGTTGTCTTTACACCATAAATTGATTTTTTTTTATGATTTTCCCTAATTCTTGTAATTGTAATCCTGCTCTCTAACGATTAAAAAGCTTATTTAAAAAAAGGCTGAAGTCAGGCATGTTTATGTGCATTTGCAGTTTAGATTTGTTCAAAATCAAAATTTAGAGGTTAAATTTCTTTGCTTGATAAACTTTAAGTATAGCTTAATCCCATCTGTCACATAACTGCAGAGCTGTTTTTTAGATGCATATGGAACCATTGATATAGAAGTAATACATTTTTGGGGCAGTAATGGCCGTTATTTGACAGTTGGTAGACCGGAAAGGGAGCAGAGAGAATGGAGGGAGACATGCAGAAAAGGCCCGGGCCAGGACTTGAACCTGGGTCAACTGGGTGGAGGAACTACAGCCCAGGGGCGGTTTTTGCTATGGGCAAAGTAGGCAATCATCCAGGGGGCAATCTGTGAAAGGGGAGGGGAAGAAAAAAAAGTATTCAGTTATTTTTATAGCTGAATATACAAATTTGACTGTTTGGGTTTTTCTAGTTCCAACAATATGTAGCTCGCTAAAACTGTACAGCGCATCATGCAGAAGCAGAAGAGAGATGCGGATTATGTCAAAGGGCTTTTCCGCCACAGAGTTGATTCTCAAGTCAAATGCGTGCTCAATGAAGGATGGAAAATAAAAGGTCATAAAAGCTGTGAGGTGCCCAGTTCAGGAAAACAAGGAAATAAGAAGAGAAAAGGACAAAAGATAAAAGTATGTACTATGCCGTCATGTCAGTGTTTCTGAGTATTATGCAATGAAAATGAAACAGAGAGCAATAGCCAAATGTGAATTAGTGTGTTTATTAGCCTCTTGCTAATAGCTAGAAGTAGCAACATTAGCTATGTTATGCTACTACATTAATGTCACTGTTAAGCACTGATAAAGGCAGTGCATGGCCTAAAACTATTGGCTTTATTTCATTAGTTCCACTATGAGCTAACAGTTTACATTAAAACTTAAACACTATTGAACTTTTGATTATAAATTATAAAAAGAGTGCCCCTGTCTCTACCTAACGTCTAACATTTTGTAAGCTATACTTTATGATATAGCTTTTTCAATAATTTGGAGTATGTTATGCTTAGGTAATTAGGTGTTAACTAGTGTGTTGTGCATTCTGAAAGTTTAATAAATTGTGTATCATGGCATATTTATTTTAATTGGGTAACTGATGGATTTTCAGTGTTTCAGACTATTGTATTTTAATGTAAATTCAAGGGCAAATATTTTGGAGCACCCTCTACCACCAGTCAGAATGAGGAACCATGTACCTCCACAGCCACACAGGCCTCTCCAGAAATGGTCTGAAATGGAGACTCAGGAAGAAGAGCCATCTGCCTCCTCAGCCAAAGTGTCTCCACTGTAGTCTGTTGATTTTTTGGATGAAGACTTACTTGGCTCTTCAGGTGTGTCTTTGCACATCCACTTGTGTGTGTGTTTGTGCTATTTATGTTATTATTTATTACTATAATTTTTACATTATTTATCACTTTTAATTATTTGAATAAAGAGGCAGTTTGTGCAGAATAATGTGTCTTGTCCTCTGTGTGCATGGTGGTGGTATTGGCAGGAACAATGAGGAATGGGTGTGTTTGCCGGGGGGACAGGGACGTAGAGGGGGGTGTTCGCCCAGGGCACACAACAAGCCATGACCACCACTGCTACAGCCTCTATACATGGGATGTCTGTTCAACCAGTGAGCTATACAGTGCCCCACAATCTGCAGTAAATGTTTTTAAAAAAAAATTATTTTCAGGTGGCTTAATATGTTCCAAACAATAAACAGACACAGACCTTAAACCTTATTAAATAACATTGCTTTATATATGTATATAGTCGTGTAAATTTTCACTGTTAAAGAGAAATGTAAATACATTTGCAAAAGATCGTGGTATCTATCAGGTGCTTATATGTCAATGATCCTTTTCAGTAAATCCAAACAGTAACCTGTACAAGTGGAACTCTAGACCCCCAAAACTTCTTGCCTACGGACCATGCATGAGGATGAATTCTGTGTCTTCTGGATGCTCATAAACATTCTTTCTTTTGAGTTGATGAAAAGGTTTCTCATTGTAATAATTTATAGTAACCATTATGAATTCTCTGATTACCAAATTAAACTTCATGTCCCTAATTAATTGTAATTGCTAACTAGATGTGTTTACTTGTGTTTTTGTGTCCTATTTCAGCCACTGATGCAGCTGTCAGCTGTAGTGCACAGCTGCATAGAAACATTGTGAAAGACGATGAAGATACAGCAACCAGGATGAAAAGGTCTTCCATCACAAATCTCTCCATTATACCGCAAAATTTTCCACATCCACTGCAGCATTTGATGAGATCCCTCAGCTGGGTTTTTATGGGAAAGGTCAACTAAATGCATTGTAAAATGTGCTGTTCTGCTGTTTATTGAATTGCCTGAGGAAGCAAAAGTTTTTCTTTTTATGTACCAATGTAGACTAAACACAATAATTCTAATCCATTACAAAATCCAAAAGTTGAAAAATCTACTCTTTGTTTTTAAGACAAAAGTAAATCAGTTGATTTCTTCTGAGATATTATACCTCTGTTTGACTGAATGTACATGGATATCAGTAAAACTTGCTGTATAATTTCCTTTTAGAATCAGACTTGCCCAGGAATCCTTTTGTGCACTTAAATGCTGAAAATGCTTTTTTCAAAAATGTATTTATGCGACATCATCTGGTGAAATGATGAAATTACGACTACATAAGTTGGTACCATTTAAAAGAGATTGATTCTTCTCTTGTTGATTGTTAAGTACTTACTTTATATATACACACGTGTATATATATCTATCTATACATATATAGATAGATATATATATGTGACTTCCTTGCAGCCTCTTGATAGGTTCCATTTGCGATCCCAAGGTTTTTATAGCTGTCCTGATCATCTGCTATGGTGCCCTCTGGTAGTTCAACCCCTTCAGTCGTGATCACCTTGCCTCTCCTTGATATCATTTGGCTGCATTGCTCTAGTCCGAATGACATCCCAAAGTTCTTGCTGTATATCCTAGTGAGGTGTATCAGTGAGTTGATGTCGCACTCAGGCTTCGCATGCAGCTTGATGTCATCCATGTAGAGGAGGTGGCTGATGATTGATCCACTTCCTAACTGGTAGCCACAGCCATTCTTTGTGATGATGTGATTGAGGGGATTCAGGCCGATAGAGAACAGCAAAGGGGACAGAGCATCTTCTAGGTAAATACTGCACTTCATGTTAACTTGTGCAATTGGCCTTGAATTGGCTTCCAGGGTTGTCTTACACAGTCCTTTTGAGTTCTCGATGCAGACTCTTAGTGTCTTGTTGATGTTGTAGAGTTACAAGTCTGTCAAGGCCTCGGACACAGATGCAGGCTCAGTTCACAGTCAAGAATGTTTATTTAATATAAACAGCAGGATGATGATCTCCAGACAAAGCAAAAGAAAGGGCTGTGAAATTCTGAAGCACTCTCCTCAATAACTATGGCTGAGGAGGGTGCAGCTATGAAAATTATCAAAAAAAAAAAAAAAAAAAAAAACTCTCTCCACTCTACGAGGAAAACAGAAAGGGCTATTAAAGATAACAAATTAACTCTGGAACAAAAGATGCTCTCTTAAAAAACAGAGGCACTATGAAACTTGACAATTAACTAGAAGCACGCCTTTAACAGTGGCACAAAGACCTTAAAGAACGAAACACAAATCGCTCCAGTAACGGAGGTTTCTATGAAACATTAACAAATCAAAATCTCTCCAAACGGGAAGAACAAAACCAGGCTGTGAAAGTTATCGTGAATATAAACTATGGCTATGGAAAAATGTACAACAAAACAAAGGATATGCTCTGCAGGAGGATCGCTAGAGTAACACACTGGCACAAGACAAGGGAGACGGAGACTATTTGAACACATGAGGAACCAAGGGGAACAGGTGGAAACACTTTGGGAACCAGGGAAGACAACCAGACACTTGACACAAGAGGAAGGGCAAGATACATGAAACGAGAGGGAAGTTAGTGATTTTCAAAATAAAACAGGAAATGACGAGACAAGCCATGAAAAAAAAAAAACGAAATTATGACATAGTCAATACTGGTGGTGCACAGATTCTTGTCTGATCATAGAGTCTTGAGTGACAGTTCTGTTGATCAGTCGTTGGTGTTTTGCTCCTTAGGTGTTACTTCCAATTCCCCTCTTGGCCCCACTCATGAATTGAGCCATATGTCAATTAATCTTGTCTACTATGATGCCTGACAGGAGCTTCCATGTTGTACAGAGGCAGGTTATTCGTAAGTAGTTTGATGGAACCACACCCTTCTGGGGATCTTTTATGATTGGTTAGCCAGTCTGGGTGGGACTCATCCATTAGCAGCTGGTTTATTTGTGATGCTAGGCGTTTCATGGAGTGTAGTTAGTTTTTGAGCCAAAAGGTGTGTATCATATCAGGGCCTCGTGCACTCCAGCTCTTCCCATTTGAGACCCTTTCTTGGATGTGTCAGACGTGGACTTTAAAAGAGGACTCAGATGCAGCAGTATGACCGTTAAGGCAGACTTAAATTTAATATCTCCAACCTCCAACACTGAGTCATAAAATAACAAGCTATGAAATGATTCTATGAAGTCTATAAAACTTAAATAATCAGGAAGAAATAATCTAAAAAAAAAAAACTCAGAATAAATGAAGGAATAACCATAAAAGGAAAGAGGAAAAACAACAGAAAGTCACTCTGCTTAAAGGAGGACAAATAGCTAAGAACTATGAACTCAAAATGACTCCCGAAGGAGGAAAACCAAACTCAGTACGAGAAACAAAACAAAATATAATACTCTCCGGAAAATTGGAGGCTCGACAAACTCTGAACTTTATCTATAACAAAAAATAAATACATAATAATAAAAAAAATCACTCCAAAAGGATCACTATCAAATTGGCTATGACACTTTGACACTAAACTATGACACTTAATAGCAAAAATCACTCGCAAGGAGGCAAAAGTACTCAGGCTTATGTAACTTGGAAAGGCAAGGTACGGACTTTGGCTGGCTTGGGTGAAAAAACTAAACACTCAGGCACAATACAAAGGGAGAGGCAGACTATAAGTCAAGTCAAGTTAACTTTATTTGTATAGCATATTTCATGTACAAAACAATTCAAAGTACTTTACATAAAACCATTGCAGTGAGAAGTGGAAGCATTTAAAAATACAAGTGAAAAAAAGAAAAAGAAGCAAAATAATAAAAATTAAATCAAAATTATTGAAAACAAGCAACAGTCTAGATAAGTTAAAATATGTGCAGATTTCATGCACAGACACATGAGAAAAGAAATGTTCTTAACCTGGATTTTAAAATGTCTACAATGTCTACATTTGGGGAAAGTTTAATCTCCACTGGCAGTTAGTTCCACTTGTTTGCAGCATAACAGCTAAATGCTGCTTCTCCATGTTTAGTCTGGACTCTGGACTGGACCAGCCGACCTGAGTCCTTGGACTCTTCTGGGTTTATATATGAACATATCACAGATGTATTTTGGGCCTAAACTGTTCTGGGATTTGTAAACCATCAGTAGGCTTTTAAAATCTATTCTGTGACTGACTGGAAGCCAGTGTAAAGATTTTAAAACTGGTGTGATGGGTTCAGATCTCTTAGTCCTGGTTAAAACTCTAGCAGCAGCGTTCTGGATGAGCTGCAGATGTTTAATGCTCTTTTTGGGAAGTCCAGTTAAAAGACCATTATAGTAATCTAGTGTACTGGAGATGAATGCATGGATGAGTTTCTCCTGGTCTTTTTGGGAGAGAACCCTTTAATTCGGTTGATGATTCTGAGTTGATAAAAAGTTGTCTTGGTTACAGCTTTGACGTGGCTGCTGAAAGTCAGATCTGAGTCTATCAACACTCCAAGGTTTCGAACTTGGTCAGTGATTGTAAGGGCCCGAGTCTCAAGGTATTTACCAATGCTGACCCTCTTCTCTTTGCTACCAAACAGAATTATCTCAGTTTTGTCTTCATTTAATCGTAGAAAATACTCTCTCATCTAGGAGTTTATTTCCTCCAGACACTGACACAGGACGCCTGCTAGGCTGCAGTCATCTGGTGATAGAGACACATAAAGTTGTGTATCGTTTGCATAACTGTGATAATTGATGTTAAAGTTCTGTAATAGCTGACCCAAAGGGAGCATATACAAGTTAAACAGAAGAGGTCCAAGAATTGACCCCTGAGGGAAGTAATGGCCACTCGCTCAGATTCATAGTTGCCAATTGTAACAAAAAAAGTCCGGCCTTCTGAATAGGACCCGAACCAGTTAAGGACCGCTCCAGAAAGTCCAACCCAGTTTTCCAGCCTGTGCAACAGGATTCTGTGATCTACAGTATTAAATGCAGCACTGAGATCCAACAGAACCAGGACTGAAACATAACCGTAATCAGTATTCAGCCTAATGTCGTTTATAATTTGACCAGAACTGTTTCAGTGCTGTGATGACGTTGGAAGCCTGATTGAAAGTTATCGAGACTTCCACTTTCATTCAGAAAGTCATTGAGCTGGTTGAATACAACTTTCTCAATAATCTTGGATATAAAAGAGAGCTTAGAGACAGGTATGTAGTTGTTCATCACAGAGGCGTCTAGTGTTCACTTCTATAAGAGTGGCTCAGCTGTCTTTAGTGACTTGGGAAAAATGCCTGATGCCAGTGAGCTGTTAACTATTTGTTGGAGATCACTTTCTACTGAGGTAAAAACAGTTTTTAAAAAGTCCGATGGTATTATGTCCAGAGTGCAAGTTGTTCATTTCAGATGCCGAACTGTTTCCTCCAGGATTTTTAAATCAATAATATTAAATTGTGACATAACGTCAGTTGTTTCTAGGTTTTAGACAGAGATTACTTTTCTTGTTGGTCTGTGTGGCGGGAATGTTTTGTCTAATTGTTTTGATTTT
Organism: Leuresthes tenuis; assembly: GCF_036924035.1. Taxonomy (NCBI): domain Eukaryota; kingdom Metazoa; phylum Chordata; class Actinopteri; order Atheriniformes; family Atherinopsidae; genus Leuresthes; species Leuresthes tenuis. The sequence goes on along the minus strand of NW_027325367.1, from coordinate 32,016,300 downwards.
TTTGTTTAAAAAAGTTGGCAAATTCGTTGCATTTCTCAGTGGAGAGGAGGTCTGGGTTTGACTGTTTAGAAGGATTTGTGAGTTTTTCAACCATAGCAAACAGAGTTGGAGAATTGTTGACATTCTTATTAATCAGTTCAGATAAATGCAGCTGTCTTGCTTTGTACAGCTCATTGTTGTAACTACGCAGGCTTTGTTTGTACAGTTCATAGTGAATCTGAAGTTTTGTTTTCCTCCACTTACGTTCAGCTTTCCTGCATTCTCTTTTCAGGTTTTTGATCATTGTGGTGTTTCTCCATGGTGTTTTCTGTTTCCTTAAGGTGCCCTTGATTCTTATCCGCATTAGCATTACATTCAAAATGTTCATGTTGAAATGATCCAGCAGTCTGTCAACCAACTCTGCACTCATAGTTGGTAACGGGACGTTTTTTGCTATGGGCGAAGTGGGCAGTCGCTCAGGGCGCAATCTGTGAAAGGGCACAGCGTGCACGAGGGGAAGGAAAAAAAAATACTTAAGAAGAAACTGTTTCATTTAATTTCAGGTTTTTCTAGTTCCAACAATATGTAGCTAGCTAAAACCATACAGCGCATCATGCAGAAGAAGAAGACAGGATTTTTGCATTATATGTCCTCTTTAAATAAGGCAACTTCTTCCCCACCTTTCCTCCCATTTTGGCATTTATCTATGAAACTAAAATTTGGGGGTGCTGTTTCATTAAGAGCAGTAGCACTTGTGCGTTCTGTTAACCATGTTTCTGTCAGAAAAACTCTAAATTGTGTGAAATTATGAAGTCATTAACTAACAATGACTTTTTGGACAGAGATCTAATATCAAGTAGAGCGAGCTTCGTGGAGTTTACACTGGTCTCTCTTGCATTCTGAGTTGTACATGGTACTGTTAACAGATTAGATATTCACCCAGCAAGTTGACTGTTTTCGATTCCTTCTTTTACTAACTAATACAGGAATCCTACTGGTTCCCAGCTTGTTCTCAGAACTGCTGTCGGTAGTAGGACTACTATAGTAGGGACCCTGAACGCATCATGGCATGTTATCTTATCGGATAGGGACTGGATAGTGTAGTGGTATAATTGCCACCTTTCATATGGGAGACCTGGATTCAAATCCCCTGCTTGAAAGGTACTACCTCCAGTAGGGGTCCTTAGGCAAGACCTCCTTACTCTACCTACCCACCCGTGTAAGTCGCTTTGTGTAAAAGCGTCTGCTTTTGTAAATGGTCTGGTGAGGGGGAGGGCTGGGGGTTGTTTGCCTCGCTGCTGTGTCCTTCACCCTTATCTCTACAGTCATGTTTGGGTTTGCTGTCCCAACAGCATGACGTAAGTGTGCACCAAGTAATCTGCATCCAGTTCGATTTGGATGCATGCCATCAGGTCTGAAACGTTCCTTACAGTTCAAAAAGATATTGAAGTTATCAATGAACTTAATCCCATGGGCGATGCATGCATTTGGGTGATTCCCTGAATTCGGTGCACATACCACAAAAAATTGTCTTTCTGAACATTGCATCTGATGAAGGACTATTTCAACATCTGAGAAAATACATTTTCCCACTTTAGGCATGAAATCCCAAACATTATTAGGAATTTCTTTGTCACTTAGGTTGTTTCAAATTCAATCCCGTAACAGGACAATTTGATTCCTGTATGATTATAATTCTAAAACATATTCAAACTAATTCTTCCAGTTTTTGGTAATCACCTGTCCCTCTGTAACTTATTTTGTCAGTATATTTTATTTGATTCTAAATAATAATAATTTGACTGTCAAGTAGGATATGGCAACTAAATGTACAAGTGGTCTTCATAAATAGTGATAATATACTTTAACATGAAAATTAGATTAGGCTTTCGTGTATTTTCTACTTGTCCTCTCAACTTTGCATTCAGTTCAACAAACATTAAGTAATCTTTGTTATTATTATCAAAAAATGTATGATAATGTATCAAATAACAGTGTTGAACACACTGTAACAGGGTTGATTGAATGACAACATTTAATCAAATTGAAATTGATTCAAATTAATTAATTAAAACAAACACGAGGAAAAGACATATCATTAGGTCATCATTAGGTCATTTAACATTGTTTAACAATAACATCACATTTAGATTGAACAGATCTGTCCTATGAGAAGAAAAAATGAAGAACGACAGCATAGCCTGAATGTTTAACAATGTAACAATCAACATCACAACACAGTTTACACACAGTTACACTCTTAACTATACACTATTAACTATCAAAATCATTTAATATATTCTTCACAGACTTACCAGAATTAATCTGTCATCTGTAGTATCAGCAATAAAAAAAGTACATTGTTGTGTGCTCTGAAATCTGGGAATTGAAATCTGGGAATATACTTTGAACTACCAACTTTGATGAGTGAATGTGGATTGTCTCTTTTCTTATCTGATCTGTTTTTTTCCTGCTGTTTATGGTTCTTTCATCCTTTAGACAGTCTGTCCCAGATCTCTTTTTGAATTTGAATGTGACGTGAATCGGGGTGAGGCGGGATGAGCTCAAGCACATCAAATGGATACCACAGTACATCCTCCAGTAGAGGCCAAAATAACCTGTTTTTGGTTATTCCAGCATGGTGCATGCATTTGACTTGAACATTGTTTTCGTCTGTGGCAAGGATTATTCCTGGATACAATGTTTTATCATACGTGAGCACACACCACGCCCCTATTACCTCTAGGTCATCCCAATTGATTTATTTGTGCTCTTTTGACACAGTAGCTGGGACTTTCCTGACAAAGCTGAAATGCTTTGTATTCCAGCATTCACATTCGAGCTTTCGATGGGTCGAGCACATGCAGCTCGCAATGTTATCTCCCCTCGAGCAAGAGTGATGACCTGATTAATGCGCATGGTTCCTGGTACTGGTGGAAAGGTGGACGGCATCTTTTGCAGTGCCTGCTCAACAGCTTCAGCTTCCATCAAATACAATTTGATCGAAGTGTCTGTCTCGGAGAAGGCCTTGAAGAGCTGATAAGCATTGTTGATTTCCCACCCATGGCTGATGAGGTTGTCTGTTAATATCTTTAAGGCAGCACCAACACCATCTGGTACTGTCACACTTCTCAGAGAAGTCAGTGTGGATAAGGCATTCATCATTGGCCATGCAGCTACGCAGTCCACGGTAGTTGGCATACTGTTGCCTGATGTTGAAGAGATGCCTCTTAAACATGGTGAGGTATGTGTGGAACATCTCTGCAAGCTCCTCTTGACTGCGCTCAATAGCTTATTTAACTGTTATTTTTGCGACCGAGCTCTGTTCATCATTGAATTTACTTTTTCTTCTGTGGCCCACTGCATACAGGTCACCTTCTGTGCACCATTATATGAGCTTGAGAAGGGAATGATTCTGTTTTTGCAGTCTTCATATTCTCCATACATGCAGGCCTTACTGCCAATGTTACAGCAGACAAGTTCTGTGAGGCTCTCTAAATTTGATGTTACAATAAGCTTAAGCTGACAAAGCTTGTTAGGCAGAAAGCCCAGGTTTTCATGTAACCTGCATTAGCATGTGTCGCAGTCTGAAAAGGAGGGATGGACAACTCAAAAGGGTCGCAGTCAGCAAAATCAGCATTTTAATTTTCTTCTTTGTTATTGTTTGCTTTTTCCCCGTCATCATCCGACTCACATCATCTCTTGTGAAGAATGTATTCACCTTGCTCATCAGGGATTTATCAGAGTACCTGTTGTAAGCTTGTCTGGTGGAGTTATTACTCAGGTCTTCATTCTCACACAAGGTCCTGCGTTTCTTTGAGAAGCCTAGTGCTTTCTCAGACCACCTCTGCCGCCTGTATTTCTTGACTATCTTTCCTGACAACAACCTCAGCAACATTTTTTTTTCCTTTTTCATTTCTGGCATTCTTGTACTTCCTCCTAATGTCCCGAATTAGGACTTCATGGTGCAGTAATGTTTTCCTCACCTTGCTGTTCACAGTACAATTCTTCAGCAAATGACAGACGTTGGACCTGAGAGAGTCTTAATTCTTGGTTGCTCGCTGGAGTCTTTTTTTGTATTTTTCTTTCTGATTCTTCTGATGTTTGAGTTTCCTTTTTAGTTCTTCTGTTTCTTTGTGCAGTTTGTCTCTTGCTTTTCTGGATGCTTTCTTGCCTGCTGAATAACTAAAATTAAACCATACAATACATGGAAAGGGGATTGTTAGTTTTACAGATTAGTAGTTACATTAGTAGTGACATAGCAATACACTAGGACACTAGGGTGCAATAATTGACCACCATGACTTTGTGTGTATGTGTGTGTGTGGTCTGAATTCACTACTAAAAACAGTAAACCATGGCTCCCTTCCTACAAATTTGCGTTTCTTAGGAGCTACTATAATAATCAAATTAATCATGTATATAGCAGTGTTTTTTAAACACCCTATCGTAATTAAAACCAAGCACCATTCCTCACCGTGAGGATCCTGGTCTGGCTTGCACTGCATCTTGGCTCTCGCTGTCAGGAGTATGTGAAGGGGTTAGAGAGGTAGGCCCACTGTTTTCAATCTCAGCTTTTCTTTTCTGTCTTTCTTTAGCCTTCCGCCACTCTTTCCACTTACTTCTTTGAGCTCTCTTATTCAGGTCATTGATTGATTTCTTTTTCCCTGCTTCTATATCTCTTTTCCATCGCTCAGTCTCTTTCCTGACGTATTCTTCCCTTCTCTGTGGATCTGCATTTCTTCTCTCCCTGTACTCTCTTTGAGGCTCTGCATTTGATTTAGCCATCTGTTATGTGAAAATAATGAACATGAAATAATATTTAGCAAAAAGGGGCTGGCTGGCTTAAGAACAGTACACCCTTCAACCCTGTAACAATGATTCAACCACCTAACAGTGTTTTTTGTTACAGGGTTGAAGATTTTAGCAAAAAGTAACCATACATTAGCTAGGGTATGGAACACTATATGGCACGAGGAAAACAAGAAATGAATATATTTTTCCAAGACAATTCTTTGCTTTTTCCCAAATAATAGTAAATATAATTTATGCATGTAACAATGTTGAAAGGTTGAATGTGACTATGTCAATCTGACGATAAAAACAATGAAATATAGGTAAGAAAGTATGCTAACACTAACCTCTCTTTACAGTTTGAGCAGGAAAATATTGAGTGATGTCACTTCCTGGATGCTGAGGAACTTGGAACTAAACCGTTATTTAAAAAAAAAAAGGGGGGGGGTGGTATGCTATTACGGGATTGAACAAAACTGAAGGACGTGATTAAATAGTGCTATTTCATAAATAATTCCTGTATTTTACTCAAGCATGAGCATGTCCCCACTGACCAAAGTTACTGACATGCTCATTTGGCTGACCTCTACACCTCAGCAGCCCATACAATTTTTCAAAACAATTTTTAAAATATGTTTGTGTGTTATAATGCAAAGACACATGGATCTTTCCATTTCATGTTTTACAATGCATTTTGTAGTTTACTTAATATGAAAGTCTTTGAGGTAAACCTGTGGGACACAAAGTGCACCGAATTCAATTCAATTCCATTTCATTCATATAGAGCCATATATATAATCCAATTCATTCATATAGAGCCAATTCAAAAAATAATATCCTAGCTAAGGAAACCAACAGATTGCACCAAAACGTGTCTTCAGTCCAATCTCCCGTCCTGAGCGTGCCTGTGGCGACTGTGGAAAGGAACGACTCCCTTTTAACAGGAAGAAACCTCTGGTAGAACCAGACTCAGGAAGGGTGGCCATCCGCCTCGACCAGCTGGGGTTTGAGAAGACAGAAAAGAGGGAAAAGAGGGGGGAAAAACACCATAACGCCATTCAAAGGATACCTGTTGGAACAGGGAAACACAAGTTAATAACCACAATAATGTCACATGTACATAAAATTATTTGAGAAATTAAACAGGGGGAAAAAGAGAGCAAAGTGAGGAAAGGTGTGACAGATGAGGTCCCCCAGCAGCATAAGCCTATAGCAGCTTAACTATGGGATGTTTCAGGATCACCTGAGCCATCCCTAACTATAAGCTTTATCAAAAAGGAAAGTTTTAAGCCTAATCTTAAAAGTGGAAAGGGTGTCTGCTTCACGGACATTTACTGGCAGCTTATTCCACAAGAGAGGGGCCTGATAATTGAAATCACAATTATTTCTATCATAAAACAGTGATTTCAGAGAATCATCCATTTGACAACCATGTGTTCAGGCCAAGAAGTCTGCTGAAAAGTTAAATTCCTTTACCCACAGTAGGAATGGAGCCTGAAATGGAGACACGTGTGCTCCATAGTGACACACAGTGCGGTTACATGAGTGCCATCGGATCGGATTATTGGCTAAATTACAATAAGATTGAGTTATTCAGTTCATGTAGACACATTAATCTGACAAGAGATCAGATCGGGTTACTCGCGATCGGTTTAAGACCCTGAGATTACTCAATTGAAATGTATCATGTACGTGCATGTAGACGGCAGTGGATTGGATTAAGTGTTCTGCGCATGCTCGAGATTTTTTCCTGGGATCGTCACCCGGAAGTCAAAGGTGACAATATTACTGTTGTTGTTGCTGCAGTTAGAAATAAATAAACAACACGAAGGAGAATGCAAGAAGCAGCGTACACTTTTGGACAGATGAGCAGACTCAGTTCATGCTCAACCAGGTCAAGGAGTACAAGGACATTTTAAAGTTCATGGGTGGGTGGAAAACTAGAAATGGAGATATATTTTAAAAAGTAGCACAGAAGATGGAAGAAGCCGGTTTTCCGAGGACCCCGGAGCAGGTCTGAATCTGTTGGAAAAATGTAAAGAAGGCGTACTTGTCTGCCAAACGAGAAAATGGCACAAGAGGTCGTGGTCGAACGTCGTGCCCATTCTTCAACGTGGAGAGCTAGCTGGAGTCGACCTTGTCGGTGTGTGGGATCCAGGTGGGACTTCAAGGAGCGTGGTCTAGGCTAGCATGCTAGCCGGCCCATTGTGTTTGAGAGGGGGGCAAAGGTGTTAGCAGTACTAAATATGTGTTGAAACGTGTAGTAGACCTTCCCTTTGCAAGCATATAATGTAAAGTGTCTCTTATAGAGACTACAATGGAGACTGCGAACCTGGAGGAGACAATGGATACCACGCTCCTTGAAGTCCCACCTGGATCCTACACACCGACAAGGTCGACTCCAACTAGCTCTCCACAACCTACATCAAGCACTCCACTGCCTGCAGTCACCTCTGATAGACCTGGTAAGTCCTGTAATATTATAGTTGCATCAACTTATGGGCATCACAAAGAATCTGAATGCGATGCACCCACTCATTTTGTGTAGCCTAACAAACAGCTGATTTCAAGATGATTACATGATACTATTACATGCCCGATCAGTAGGGATACATAACTGACTTTATACCTGTTATTTCTTAAGGGACAAGGGCACAGCAATCAGCAACAAGGAGATATCAGAGAGACATCGATGTCCTTGTCCAGGAGATTGGGGACATGAATCAAAGATGGGAAGGGCATAGGGAAATGAGTGAGGCGTGGGAGGACTGATTAATAGCAACCATCCTCCAGAGCAATGCATCAATGGTTGCCACACTGATGGAGGGTATGCGGAACTTCTGCACGAACACATACTCCTGTCCACCAAACCGTTCCCAGGCCACACCATCACCCTCCTATCCCCCAGAGCATTCACAGGGGCCACCCGCACCCACCTATCCACTCCACAATCCATATAATTCTTATGGGTTCTCAGGACCATCCACTTCTCACTATCACCAGCTGAAGGCTCATGTTGCACCTTGGACTCAAACTGTACACACCTATCACTTTAAAACTCAATATTGACAGTTGATTTTGTCTTTCCAAACTCTATTCTTGCACTGCAATAGATTTTATACTGTCCATATTTAATGCTGGACTTTCGACCATCCTTGCACTACTTGCCTATTTGCACTACTGCAATAAAGCACATTCATACTGCACAAGTCTACCTCATTGTTGTAGCAATGTTATAAAATATTTTTTAAGGTGTTTAATTTTTTTACCTTTTATACTTGGGTGCCTTTATACTTTGTACTTAACACTTAACTAAAACACTAAAACACTTAACTACAACTTTCACGAGTGTTTGTTTATTTGTGGAAAGAAACAAGCATAAACTGTACAGTAATTGTATAAACATCCATCCATCCATCCATCCATCCATCATCTGCCGCTTATCCGGGGGTCGGGTCGCGGGGCAGCAGCTTGAGCAGAGAAACCTGTCCCTGTCCCCGGCCACTTCCTCCAGCTCTTCCGGGGGGACCCCGAGGCGTTCCCAGGCCAGCCGAGAGACTTAGTCTCTCCAACGTGTCCTGAGTCTCTCCAACGTGTCCTGGGTCTCCCCCGGGGTCTCCTCCCAGTGGAACACCTCCCCAGGGAGGCGTCCAGGGGGCATCCTAACCAGATGCCCGAGCCACCTCATCTGACTCCTCTCAATGCGGAGGAGCAGCGGTTCTACTCCAAGCCCCTCCCGGATGACTGAGCTTCTCACCCTATCTCTAAGGGAGAGCCCAGACACCCTGCGGAGGAAACCCATTTCGGCCGCTTGTATTCGCGATCTTGTTCTTTCGGTCACTACCCACAACTCGTGACCATAGGTGAGGATGGGAACGTAGATTTACCAGTAAATAGAGAGCTTCGCCTTCTGGCTCAGCTCCTTCTTCACAACGACAGGTCGGTGCAGAGCCCGCAACACTGCAGACGCTGCACTGATCCGCCCGTCAATCTCCCGCTCCATTCGTCCCTCACTCGTGAACAAGACCCCGAGATACTTGAACTCCTCCACTTGGGGAAGGATCTCATTCCCGACCCGGAGAGAGCATTCCAGCCTTTTCCGGCTGAGAACCATAGTCTCGGATTTGGAGGTGCTGATTCTCATCCCAGCCGCTTCACACTCGGCTGCGAATTGTTCCAGTGAGAGCTGAAGGTCACGGCCTGAAGACGCTAACAGAACCACATCATCCGCAAAAAGCAGAGACCCGATTCTGAGGTCGCCAAATCGGACACCCTCAACGCCCTGGCTCCGCCTAGAAATTCTGTCCATAAAAGTTAGGAACAGAATCGGTGACAAAGGGCAGCCCTGACGGAGTCCAACTCTCACCGGAAACGTATCCGACTTACTGCCGGCAATGCGGACCAAACTCTGGCACCGGTCATACAGAGACCGAACGGCCCCTATCAAGGGGTCCGGCACTCCATATTCCCGGAGCACCCCCCACAGGACTCCACGAGGGACACGGTCGAACGCTTTCTACAAGTCCACAAAACACATGTAGACTGGTTGGGCGACTCCCATGCACCCTCCAGGATCCTGCCGAGGGTATAGAGCTGGTCCACTGTTCCACGGCTAGGACGAAAGCCACACTGCACCTCCTGAATCCGAGGCTCGATTATCCGACGGATCCTCCTCTCCAATACCCCCGAATAGACCTTACCAGGGAGGCTGAGGAGTGTGATACCCCTATAGTTGGAACACACCCTCCGGTCCCCCTTTTTTAAAGAGGGGGACCACCACCCCAATCTGCCAGTCCAGAGGCACTGTCCCCGATGTCCACGCGATGCTGCAGAGGCGTGTCAGCCAAGACAGCCCTACAACATCCAGAGCCTTGAGAAACTCAGGACGGACCTCATCCACCCCCGGGGCCTTGCCACCAAGGAGCTTTTTGACCACCTCGGCAACCTCAGCCCCAGAAATGGGAGGCCCCGTGTCCGAGCTCTCCGACTCTGCCTCTTCCGAGCACGTGTTGGTAGGATTGAGGAGTTCCTCAAAGTACTCCCCCCACTGACTCACAACATCCCTAGTTGAGGTCAGCAAAGCCCCGTCCCCACTGTACACAGTGTTGACTGTGAGCCGCTCCCCCCCCCCCTGAGACGCCGGATGGTGGACCAGAATCTCTTCGAGGCTGTCCGGAAATCGTTCTCCATGGTCTCACCGAACTCCTCCCAGGCCCGAGTTTTTGCCTCAGCAACCGCCGAAGCCGCAGCCCGTCTGGCCTGCCGGTACCTATCAGCTGCTTCCAGGGTCCCACTGGCCAAAAAGGCCCGAGAGGACTCCTTCTTCAGCTTGACGGCTTCCCTCACCACTGGTGTCCACCAGCAGGTTCGAGGGTTGCCGCCACGACAGGCACCGACCACCTTACGGCCACAACTCTGATCAGCTGCCTCGGCAATGGAGTCACGGAACATGGCCCATTTGGACTCAATGTTCCCCACCTCCCCCGGGATATGGTTGAAGTGGGAGTTAAAGCTCCTTTTTTTTTTTTTTTTTTCCCTTGTCCTCTTCAGCATTATGGCAGCAGAATTGTAGTCTGAATACCTTTTATGCCAAACAGATTTGCTTTGCCAAGGGAAGTTTTATAAATGTAAAGCTCCCCTTGATGCCCATTTATTTATTTCTGTTGACAATATATGACATGTAATAGAACTGAACCGGACCGGGGGACAAGGAAAGAAGAAGAGGAAAGAAGAGGAAACAGAACAAAAATAGAAACAAAACAGACAACAATCCATGGCCTCTGAGGGGAATCCAGCCTTAGCGCCACCAGGAGCACCTGAAAGCAAACAAGCAGAGAAAAAACAAACACACAACCAAACAAAAACAAGCACAAGAAGCGGTAATCGCATACAACACAGCTGTGGATATAGATGACCTGAGACGACATGATAATACATCAACTACTTAGCGAGCATGCTACTGGGCTAATAAATGTGTGTGTGTGTGTGTGTGAGGACATGCAACACCCATGACACAGGACCTACATGATAACCGTGCTTAGTTATGAGTGTATAAGTGTACAGAGCCACAATCCACAGCCCCCCCCCCCAGCAATCAAAAGCAGGCAGAGTGGGCCACAAGACCCAGGCCACCAGCAGCCCCCACGGAGCACAGAACCCAGGAAGCCCACCACAGGGACAACCACGCATCCACCCAGAAGACTGCAGAGGAAGCCCCCGGACAGAGCCCCCATAAGCATAGGGAAGAGGCCCTCCGAGAGCCAGGGGCAACAGCCCACCGACCCCACCAGGCCCCAGCCCCCCAGACACGGGCCGTGCACTGGACCCGGGCCCCAGGAGCCCGAGCGCCCCCAAACCCCCCGGCAGAGGCCCCACCCAATACCCAGGAGGGCCAAGCGCCCCAGACAGCCACACAGTGGGTCAGCGCCTGCCCCAGCGCCCCTGGCCAAGTGCCCTGGGAGTCAAGACGTGCCCACAGGTGGGTGAAGTCGCGAGCAGCGGGGAGAGGCAACGCCGCCCCCCCATCGGGAGAAGCACAGGCAGGCCAGGCGACAGCAAGTCCCAGATCCAGGCCCAATCATTACCACACACACTTTCACGTCCCATACATCCACACGTCCTCCCTCCCTCGACTCCGCTGGGGTGTAGTGCAGCGGGCACACCAGGGGGCCAGCAGCCCCCCAGCCACCACAGACCCCGAACCAGCAGAACAATTAATTAATCCTCTTGGCCCCTCCCGCCCCGAGCAGCAACCAGGAAGCAGGAGTGTGGGAAGAAGACCCCTCCCCTCACCCTTCTGGCTCTTCAATATTTTCTAATAGTGAGCGATTAAAATTGAGGGGCAGCCAAACTTGTAGAACTGGGAGCGCGGCCCCCTGGGCAGCCTACATACCCAAAGAGCCCCGCCCACCAGATGCCACTCAGTGTAACCACCCCCCAAGACCTAATGTGTGTGTGTGAGTGTGTTTGATAAGTAGTAATTTCTAAGGTGTAATTAAAACAGGGGCGGGGAACTGCAGAGTGCAACCAAAGGGGACCACCAATGTGGCCCCATCAACTACACCCCACCGAACACACACGCCCCCAAAACCAGGGACTGGCTGCAATAGGCATCCCCACTACCTGGGAGCTAACCCAGGGCAGGAGGGGCTGATGTCCACCAGGCTCGGGGCCTGCAGCGACCATATTCCGGGAGCTACTGTACCCCCAGAAGGTACCCATCCCGCCCCACCCCACCCCGGAGGACCTCTACAAAAAAACAAACAAACAAACCACCCGGTCACACCAGTCGCAGCAGCCCGGGCCTGAGACCCACCATCAGCCAGCCCCCCCCCCCCCCCAGGACCCCCCCACGCAACACCACCCATGCCAGAGCGGCCCGGCCACCCGGCAAAGAGCCAGCAGCCACCACCCCAAGGCCCCTAAGGGACCCCGCCCCATACCGCAAGACAGCCCCACCCGCAAGCCCCCAAAACTGCCCTCCAAGCCCGACACACAGTCCCCCCCAGCAATGACCAACCCGGTCCCCACGACCCGAGAGACCACCAGACGCCCGAAGCCACACGGGCCCCCAGCACACACCCAACCGCCCAGAGCAACGGGACAGCAACCCACCACCACCACTATGTGATAAAGCTAATCAGAGGGGTTAAAGCTCCTTTTGACAGGGGATTCTGACAAACGCTCCCAGCAGACCCTCACAATACATTTGGGCCTGCCAGGTCTGATCGGCATCCTCCCCCACCAGTGGAGCCAACTCACCACCAGGTGGTGATCAGTTGACAGCTCCGCCCCTCTCTTCACCCGAGTGTCCAGGACATACGGCCGCAAGTCCGATGATACAACCACAAAGTCGATCATCGAACTGCGGCCAAGGGTGTCCTGGGGCCAAGTGCACATATGGACACCCTTATGCAAGAACATGGTGTTCGTTATGGACAGTCCATGACTGGCACAGGAGTCCAACAACATAACACCACTCTGATTCAGATCGGGGGGGCCGTTCCTCCCAATCACACCCCTCCAGGTCTCACTGTCATTGCCCACGTGAGCATTGAAGTCCCCCAGCAGAACGAGGGAGTCTCCGGTAGGAGCATTCTTCAGGGCCTCCCCCAGAGACTCCAAAAAGGGTTGGTACTCTGAACTGCTGTTTGGCGCATAGACACAAACAACAGTCAGGACCCGTGTCCCCACCCGAAGGCGGAGGGAGGCTATCCTCTCGTTCACTGGGGTAAACCCCAATGTACTGGCACACAGCCGGGGGGCAATAAGTATGCCCACACCTGCTCTGCGCCTCTCACCACGGGCAACTCCAGAGTGGAAGAGAGTCCAACCCCTCTCAAGAGGACTGGTTCCAGAGCCCAAGCCGTGCGTCGAGGTGAGTCCGACTATATCTAGCCGGAACCGCTCAGCCTCGCGCACCAGCTCCGGCTCCTTCCCCATCAGAGAGGTGACATTCCATGTCCCAAGAGCTAGCTTCAGTAGCCGAGGATCAGACCGCCAAGGCCTCCGCCTTCGGCTGCTACCCAGCTCACATAGCACCCGACCCCCTTGGCCCCTCCCATGGGTGGTGAGCCCATCGGAAGGGGGACCCACGTCATGATTTCGGGCTATGTCCGACCGAGCCCCATGGGCACAGGCCCGGCCACCAGGCGCCCGCTGCCGGGCCCCACCCCCGGGCCTGGCTCCGGGGGGAGGCCCCGGCATCCCATATCCGGGCAAGGGATCACGAGGTCCAAATTTCTTGCTCATCATAAGGAGTCTTTTGAGCTGTTCTTTGTCTGGTCCCTCATCTAGGATCTGTTTGCCTTGGGTGACCCTACCAGGGGCTTGAAGCCCCGGGCAACATAGCTCCCAGACTCATTGGGGCACGCAAACTCCCCCACCACGATAAGGTGACAGCTCAGGGGGGAGTTGTATACAAAAATTAAAAAAATAAATAAATAAATAAAATTGTATAAACATTTATTTCCTAAATTCCCATGTAAAGGTATGATTGGCGGAGGGGGAAGTTTGCACTTAGGTAATCTGTAAGTGCCGCTCTGATCCTCTGTCCATTTGTGTAGCAGGTCCGATTTCCGATTCAGAAATTGTGCAACGCACAAGAGGTAGCGATCTCTTTAGGGGTGAATGAAAAGTAGAAGTCACTGCGCTTCATCAAAACTCTCCAACGTGACTTCAGTCAAAGCACATGCTTTGTGCCAGTGATTTTATTCATTCATTTTTATATATCCCAAGATAATTACCCTCGCTCAGATAAGGAGCATAACTCAACTATAGCTATGATCGAGTTAATCTCATCATGTAGACCCACTGACAGTCTCTCCAACTGCAGAGAAAAGTCTTTCCTCAGGATCTCAGAGCCAGTCTTCCTTCTCAGAATATCAAAAGACCCCATGTGGACAATGATCCTCTTGCCATCTGGATATGTAAACAGAATGGTCGGCAAGACATCTATCAGTTTCCTGACTGATGAATCAGTAAAAGTTAGATTTTCCGTCTTTGCCATTCTGACATGATGTGTTATAGGGTCCCCAATCAGAATGGCATCTATTCCATTTTGTGTGATGTTGAATGCTTCTATAGTACTCACCTTGATTGTGGGATTTGGGCTTCTCCGAATAATCTGGTTAGCACTTGGCTGAGTTTTGGGGCCATTTCTCTTGTTTTTGCATTACATTCATCATCACACATTCTATTTGGAGTTAGCGGATAGTGTTTATTATACAATGGGACTTCAGGTGGTGGAGTGAGTCCTGGAGGTTTAGGTTTCGTGCTGGGTTTACCTCTACAACGGACAACATGAGACCAGGTCCTGGCTGGGTTGATGACTTTGGTCTGGCACCAACATTGTTCCAGTAGGAGATATCAGTCGGACCATTCGGTTTGGGAGCTTCACCAGATATTCCAGTGTCATTTGGTCACATCCAGAAAAGTGTGTCAGCCAGGTCTGCAGTGTGAGGCTCCATATCAGCTGTGATCCTGCATACAAAAATCTGAGTCAGTCCTTTGGCACATGAATGCTCCACAGCCTGCACCGGAGCTATAATAGAGTCAATAAATTCCTCGTTCGCACGAATGTCTCGCAGCGTAGTGTTAAAAAATTATGAAGTTATACTATGAGAAAAGCTGCAAGAATCATTGGCCATTTTACCTAAAGAATCACCAATATTTGGTTTCTGCTAGAGGTCATCAAACATTTATATGTTACATTAGACTCATTTACAACACTCAGTCAGTGGTACATTCCTCCCAAAATAGATCTGATGCCAAAAGATACATAACTGCATAAGAACACATCCAGACAATGTTTGTACTGGTGCATCAAAGAGGTGTCAGATTTCACATGAACAGCTAAACGTGAATTGCAGGAGGTACGAACAACAGATAAATAATACCCTATAATTCTATCATTCATCACACGCATAGGGTAGAGGATAACGGATTGCATGTGAGCAGCAGCACCAGCAGAATCATATAAAGAAGAAATGGATGCAATAAGGACTGTGTAATGGATTTAATTATCACATGTATTGTGAGGTTAGGGATCATTTTTATGATTGAGTATTATTCCTGTTAAACCACATGATCTTTTTATCTGTTATGGTGCACATCCAGGTTAGGCTCTTTTTTATTCTATCATATTTTATAGGATGTGGAAATTATTTATTCATTACTCTTGATTCATGAGTGTTTGCTAATTATCTATCTATATCCAATATCCCTTTTTTGTCTAAAGTTCTTGAAAAAATAGTTGCAGCTCAACTTTGTGATCTTTTACACAGGAATAATCAGTTTGAAGAGTTTCAGTCAGGATTCAGAGTGCATCATAGCATAGAGACAGCACTGGGGAATGGTACCAATGATCTCCTCTTCGCCTCTGATAGCGGACTTGTTTCTGTGCTTGTCCTGTTGGATCTCAGTGCTGCATTTGATACGATCGATCACAGCATTCTGTTACAGAGACTTGAACATGTTATTGGGATTAAAGGAACTGCATTAGGCAGGTTTATCTGATAGATTCCAGTCTATTCAAGTAAACAAAGTATCTTACTCCCACACAAGTAAGTCATGGAGTACCACAGGGCTCTGTGCTTGGACCGATTCTTTTCACTTTATACATTCTTCCATGAGGTAACATTGTTAGACAGCATTATTTTCCATTGCTATGCTGATGATACTCAGCTATGTTTATTTATGAAATCAGATACAACAAATCAGTTGATGGAACTACAAGCATTTCTTAAAGAAATAAAGATCTGGATGACTCAGAACTGTCTGCGTCTAAATTCAGACAAAACTGAATGTCGACCTTGGGCCCGAGTGCTTCAGTGAGAAATTGTCTAGCTATATAATTACTCTACATGGCATTTCCGTTCCTTCTAGTATTAAAGTGAGGAACCTTGGAGTTATTTTTTACCAGAATTTATCATTTTACGCACATATAAAACTGGTTTCTAGGACAGCCTTCTTTCACCTTCGTAATATTGCCAAAATCAGGAACATCCTGTCTCACAGTGATACATAAAAACTAGTTCATGCATTTGTTACTTCAAGATTGGACTACTGTAATTCCTTATTATTGGCCTGTCCCATATCTTCTCTGAAGAGCCTCCAGCTGATCCAAAATGCTGCAGCCAGAGTTCTGATGAGAACTAACAGGAGAGATCATGTTTCTCCAGTTTTAGCTTCTCTTCATTGGCTCCCTGTTAAATTCAGAATAGAATTTAAGATTCTTCTCCTCACATATAAAGCTCTTAATGACCGAGCTCCGTCATATCTTAAAGATCTCATAGTTGGAGAGTTTCTAAAAGTAGAATGGGAGGTAGAGCCTTTATCAGGCCCCTCTCTGTGGAACCAGCTGCCAATTTGGGTTCAGGAAGCAGACACCCTCTCTACCTTTAAGATCAGGCTGAAACTTTCCTTTTTTGATAAAGCAGCCAGGTGACCCTGAAATATCCCATAGTTATGCTGCTATAGGCCTACACTGCTGGGGGACCTCCCATGATACACCTTTCCTCACTGCTCTCTTTTTGTACTTATGACATTATTGAAATGTGTATTTCTCTTTCTCAGCAAGTATTCCTGGTCTGATGTTATGGTGTTTGTTGTCCCCTCTTTTCGGCCGTCTCAAACCCCAGCTGGTTGAGGCGGATGGCCACCCTTCCTGAGTCTGGTTATGTCAGAGGTTTCTTCTTGTTAAAAGGGACTTTCTTCTTTCCACAGTAGCCACAGGCATGCACATGATGGGAGATATTATTGATATGAAGTTTTGGTGCAATCTGTTTCTTTAGCTCGACAACTGTTCTGTATATATGAATTGAACTGATTTGGAATTTAATTGATTAGATTTGATTGGATTATGTTTGGATGACAATGAATTGGACTTGGATTGTTGTGATTTGGCACAATAAAAATCCAACTGAGTCGAACCTATGCATCTTCCTTATACATAAATTCCATATGTTTATTTTCAAGTGGACCACTTCTCGTCTCATTAAAATGAGAGAAAAAAGAGGTCTGGCAATATTGTTGTACTGCCTGGCCACAAATGCAGTGTAAAGAAGATGTCATGGTTGCTGGATAAGTTAACAAAAAATTGATTGTGGCTCTGCACACTTATACACTCATTACTAAGCACGGTTATCATGTAGGACCTGTGCCATGTATATTGCATGCTCATGCACACACACACACACACACACATTTATTAGCCCAGTAGCATGCTCGCTAAGCAGTTGCTGTGCTATCCTGTGGTTTGAGGTCATTTATATCCACAGTTGTGTTGTATGCAATTGCCGCTACTTGTGCTTATTTTTGTTTGTTTGTTTGTGTGTCTGTTTTTTCTCTGCTTGTCTGCTTTCAGGAGCTCCTGGTGGCTTGGCTGTTAAGGCTGGATTCCCAACAGAGGCCATGGATTGGCGTCTGTTTTGTTTTTACAGGTGTAGCAGCTGGTTGTCTGGTTTTTCTTTCTATTTTTGTTCTGTTTCTTCTTCTTTGCTCTTCTTCTTCCCTTGTTCCCCAGTCCGGTTCGGCACTATTACATGTTATATATTGTAACAAAAATAAATAAATGGGCAGTTGATGGGCATCAAAGAGAGCTTTACATTTATAAAGCTTCCCTTGGCAAAGCAAACCTGTTAGGCATAAAAGGTATTCAGACTACAATTCTGCTGCCGTAATGCTGGACAGGACAAGGGAAAAAAAAAAAAAAAGATTTTTTTTTAAGCTTTAATTAATCAAGAAACATAAGCTATAAGTTGCCCCCTTAAGAATACAACTTTTTATCTGTCATGATTCGTTTTTTTTCGTCTTTTAGCTTGGTGGGTTTTTAATGTGCCAGTACTTGAAATGAATAAGAATTTGAACAGTTAAAGACTGTATGATTCTTTTGTGCAATTTTAAATCTTTGTACATCAAAGTTATAGTAATTTCAATGTCTTTCTTTTTACACACAACATAATTGTGTATTCTTCTCTTCCTGTTCATCATCACCATTTCTTATTTTTCAATTATTCACCATTTAGTTGTTTAAGGGTCAAATGGAGATGACACCTTTGCTGCCAAGGATTTTAGATTCCAAAAGGACTAGCTTTGAACTTCAGATACAAGCTAAATTAATTTTACTGCCTCATTATATTATGTACTTTGAATTATTGTTATAGCTTCATTAATTTGTTGTGAGTGACCTTTCCCTTGAATTTCACATGACAATTTATAAGCTTGAACTAAAAAAGCACTGCACAGTAAGTAAAATGTATAAATCATTTTCACTCATAAATGCACATTCATCCCAGATGTAAAGATAGTTTGGCTTTTTTTAAAAACCCATGAATGTTCACAATGAATGTTCAAACTGTGAGATAAGCCTGTTTGAAACAAACATGTACTCTATCTCCATCTGTACATGAGAAAATGTGTGTTCAGGCTGCAATTAATCCACAGAATTTGGTTTTTACATTTGCATAAGTGATTACATCAATCTCCTGCACCCATATGTTCCACCTGTGTTAATTGCTTAATGTTAGCAAAAGGGGATTTTGGACTAACATAATGAACTTCCTCCATAGTGGATGTGATTATGGCAGAGTTGTCTGCAATTCTATAAGGCACTGAAATTTCTGTTTATGATTTGGAACTAAGTGCAAAAATGTCCCTCACAGGAAGAAGCTGCTTTTTACTCTTTTTGACACTTTATATGCAAAGTCCCTCCAATTACAAAACCTGATCCGTGTTACTCATGTCACTTCCACTGAGGCTGCTGTCTTATATATAATGCCAATTGTCTCCTCACACTAACTCAGCCATGTGAAAGGATCTCCCAGACATTTATATTGGGGATTTACTCTCCCTTGTAGCCTTTCATGTTATATTTAACGACCATTATAATTTTCCAATTTACATGATTAACTACAACACTTGTTTGTTTGTTTTTAAGAAAGAAGCTTCTGTGGACTCTGCATTTCTATCATAAAGTTCATAAACAGAATGGACAAAAAATGCTGACTTTGTGGGTCAGACTGCACCATATTCACGAGGGATGTTGCTTTCTATTGCATCCTTTTGTGAAAATTAGTGTACAGCTCACATTTTACTGCTACCACGTCTTACAGTTTGGAGGCCTTGTACAAACAGGAAACCCATGAGAAAAAAGGCCGTGTCCATACATATGCAAACATATCAATCATTGTAAAATGTACAATGTTTCAAATTCTATTGCATGCATAATCACGAGGGCAATATACTTTGAATAGGTAGAATAACACATAATAATTAAATGCATAGTTTCAGCTATGCTTTTATTATAATACTGTCACGATCTGTGTATTTTCTGTTTTTTCTGTCTGGTTTCAGTTTTGCCATTTCCTCACTTGTTTCCTCAGTTCCCTTCCACCAGTCATCAGCTCCACTCCCTTCATCTGTGTTAATTTATCCTAGTTAGTTTCCCCGTTTGTTCTCAGAATTTGTCAGATCCTCTGTTTCCTTCAGATTATCCACGCCTACTGCCGTTACTGCTTGCTTGTGGTTTCCTCAGTTCAGTTCAATTCAATTCAGTTTCATTTATATTGTGCCAAATTCCAACAAATGTCAGCTCAAGGCACTTAAATGATAAAGTCCAATTCAAGCCAATTGGAGTTCAATTCATTGTAATTGTAATTGTAATCATAATACAATTAATTAATTTAAAAATAATCCAATTCATTCATATAGAGCCAATTAAAAAAACAATATCTTAACTAAGGAAACCAACAGATTACACTGAAACTTGTCTTCAGTCCAATCTCCCGTCCTGAGCGTGCCTGTGGCGACTGTGGAAAGGAACGACTCCCTTTTAACAGGAAGAAACCTCTGGCAGAACCAGACTCAGGAAGGGTGGCCATCTGCCTCGACCAGCTGGGGTTTGAGAAGACAGAAAAGAGGGGGAAAAACACCACAACACCATTCAAAGGATACCTGTTGGAACAGGGAAACACAAGTTAATAAACACAATAATGTCACATGTACATAATATCATTTGAGAAATTAAACAGGGGGAAAAAGTGAGGAAAGGTGTGACAGATGAGGTTCCCCAGCAGTCTAAGCTGTAGCAGTTGATTCCGGTTCCTCTTAGTTTCTGTCAGTTCCTGGATTTTGTTTTTTAAAGTTTTCTTTTGGTAATTGTATCCAGCTTTGCTGCGCCCTTGTGTCTTGGTCAGTTAAGGCTGTAATTTGATGCTGATCCTGCAACTCTGTCATTCTGGATGCATCTTATTGTATGGTAATATACTATACTGTAGTTATATTATAATGGATTTCTCGCAGTGTTAACACATATGCTACCATTTTTATGCTAAAAGCTGAGCTAATACTAAAATGTAAACAAATCATGTGAAAAGGTTTGCTGTGCTATTGTAACCTTCTCATGCATCAACAGTAAGATCAAACATAGGGTATGTTCATCTTATTAATAACTGTTAGTCAGCTATTTTCACAGGAAGACTTTTTTAAGTTACAATAAAAGAGTAAATGAGTTGACAGTCAGCAACGGTTTTGTTCCCATTCAAGGTCACCTTGTAAGGGACAATTTACAACAATTGTCATCTCAAGGCACTTCTTCATAGACACAATCCAATTCAAGACATCTATAATAAAATTCATTGTAATACAATCTTAATCCAGTCAAATCAAATTAATTAAATTCCAAATTAGTGGAATTCATACATACTCCGAAACTTCTCTTTGATACAAATCTTCCATACTGAACGTGCATGAGGCAACTGTGGAAAGAAACGACTCCCTTTTAACAGGAAGAAACCTCTGGCTGAACCAGACTTAGGAAGGATGGCCTTCCGCCTCGATCAGCTGGGGTTTGTGAGGACAGAAAAGAGGGGAGAACAAACTGCTGAGAAGGAGAAATACAAGTTAATGATATCAATAATGTCATATGTACATGGAGAAAAAAGAGAGCAGAGGGAAGAAAGGTGCATCATGGGACGTCACCCAGCAGTCTAGACCTATTGCACCTTAACTGTGGGATGTTTCAGGGTCACCTGAGTCACCACTAGTGCTTTGTTTGGAAAATATTGCACGTTGAGATCTTTAAGATATGATGGAGCTTGGTCATTAGGAGCTTAATATGTGAGGAGAGGAATTTGAAATCATATTCTGAGTTTAACAGGAAGCTAACGAAGAGAAGCTATTACTGGAGAAAATATGATATCTGTAACGGGTGGTGTATGGACCCAATTGCACTACAAAGGAGTCAGAAGACAGTGGTAAAAAGTTCAAGGCTTTACTGAGACTCTGGCAGACAGACAAACGGTTTAGAAACCGGCAAACAGGAATCAGGAGAGGAGAGGCAAAGTTCTTGGTCAGGGACAGAAGGCTTGGTCGAATTACCAGGAGGCAGACGAAGCAGGGAATCAGGGACAGGCGAGGTCGGTACCGGTAAAGCTGGCAGGAGAACGCTGGAAAGACATGCATGGCAAAGAACGATCTGGCAAAGGATAGAGTGTGGAGCTGGTGACTATATGCTGGGCTGATTGCATGTGATGAGAGGCAGCTGTGTGCACAGGTGAGTGGAGTGAACTGATGAGGTGTGTGTGGCTGACAGGCTGAGTGGGGCAGAAGCAGGATCAATGGAAAATTACTGATGGTTGGATGACTAAACTGTGACAATATCTCCTTTTAGATCTCATCAGAACTCTGGCTGCAGCATTTTGGATCAGCTGGAGGCTTTTTTAGAGAATTGTTTTGTTCAGCCCAATAATAGATAATTACGGTAGTCCAATCTTGAAGTAACAAATGCATGGAGCAGTTTTTCTGCATCACTCTGAGACAGGATGTTTCTGATTTTGGCAATATTATGAAGGTGAAAGAAGGCAGTCACAAGTCCGCTATCAGAGGCCTAGAAACCTGTTTTATATGCAAGTCAAATGATAAATTCTGGTAATAAATAACTCCAAAGTTCCTCACTTTAGAACTAGAAGCCAAGGAAATGCCATCTAGAGTGACTATATAACTAGACAATTTCTCCCTGAGGCGCTCAGGTCCAAAGAGAACAACTTCAGTTTTGTCTGAATTTAGAAGCAGACAGTTATGAGTCATGCAGGTCTTTATGTCTTCAAGACATACTTGTAGTCTGACCAACCTATTGGTTTCAATTCAATTCAATTCAATTTTATTTATATAGCGCCAGATTACAACAATTGTCATCTCAAGGCACTTAAGTAATATAGTCCAATTCAAGCCAATTGGAATTCAATTCATTGTAATCATAATCCAATTAATTCATATAGAGCTAATTCAAAAAATTAATATCCTAGCTAAGGAAACCAACAGATTGCACCGAAATGTGTCTTCAGTCCAATCTCCCGTCCTGAGCGTGCCTGTGGCAACTGTGGAAAGGAACGACTCCCTTTTAACAGGAAGAAACCTCTGGCAGAACCAGACTCAGGAAGGGTGGCCATCCGCCTCGACCAGCTGGGGTTTGAGAAGACAGAAAAGAGGGAAAAGAGGGGGGAAAAACACCATAACGCCATTCAAAGGATATCTGTTGGAACAGGGAAACATAGGTTAATAACCACAATAATGTCACATGTACATAAAATCAATTTTGAAATTAAACAGGGGGAAAAAGAGAGCAAAGTGAGGAAAGGTGTGACAGATGAGGTCCCCCAGCAGTCTAAGCCTATAGCAGCTTAACTATGGGATGTTTCAGGATTACCTGAGCCATCCCTAACTGTAAGCTTTATCGAAAAGAAAAGTTTTAAGCCTAATCTTAAAAGTGGAAAGGGTGTCTGCTTCCCGGACATTTACTGGCAGCTTATTCCACAAGAGAGGGGCCTGATAACTGAAGGCTCTACCTCCCATTCTACTTTTAGAAACTCTGGGAACAACAAGTAAACCTGCAGTTTGGGAGCGAAGTGCTCTGTTAGGAAAATATCTTACAATTAAATCTTTAAGATATGATGGAGCTCGGTCATTAAGAACTTTATATGTCAGAAGAAGAATCTTAAATTCTATTCTGAATTTAACAGGGAGCCAATGAAGAGAAGCTAAAACTGGAGAAACATGATCTCTCCTGTTAGTTCTCATCAGAACTCTGGCTGCAGCATTTTGGATCAGCTGGAGGCTTTTCAGAGAATATGTGGGACAGCCCAATAATAAGGAATTACAGTAGTCCAATCTTGAAGTAACAAATGCATGAACTAGTTTCTCTGCATCACCCTGAGACAGGATGTTCCTGATTTTAGCAATATTACGAAGGTGAAAGAAGGCAGTCCTAGAAACCAGTTTTATATGTGCGTCAAATGATAAATTCTGGTCAAAAATAACTCCAAGGTTCCTCACTGTAGAACTAGAAGCCAAGGAAATACCATCTAGAGTAACTATATAACTAGACAATTTCTCCCTGAAGCGCTCAGGTCCAAAGAGAACAACTTCAGTTTTGTCTGAATTTAAAAGCAGACAGTTCTGAGTCATCCAGGTCTTTATGTCTTTAAGACAGGCTTGTAGCCTGACCAACCTGTAGGTTTCATCTGGTTTCATAGATAAGTACAGCTGAGTATCATCAGCATAACAATGGAAATTTATGCCATGCTGTCTGATAATGTTACCTAATGGAAGCATGTATAAAGTAAAAAGAATCGGTCCAAGCACAGAACCCTGAGGAACTCCATGACTTACTCCAACGTGTGAGGAAGATTCTTCATTTACAAGAACAAACTGGAATCTATCAGATAAATATGACTTAAACCAGCCTAATGCAGTTCCTTTAATCCCAATAACATGTTCAAGTCTCTGTAACAGAATGCTGTGATCGATCGTATCAAATGCAGCACTGAGATCCAACAGGACAAGCACAGAAACAAGTCCGCTATCAGAGGCTAACAGGAGATCATTGGTAACTTTCACCAGTGCTGTTTCTGTGCTATGATGCACTCTGAATCCTGACTGAAACTCTTCAAACAGATTATTTCTATGTAAATGATCACAAAGTTGAACTGCAACTATTTTTTCAAGAACTTTGGACAAAAAAGGGAGATTGGATATAGGTCGATAATTAGCCAACACTTCTGAATCAAGAGTAGGTTTTTTAAGTAAAGGTTTAATTACAGCAACCTTAAAAGTCTGAGGTACATATCCTGTCAACAAAGACCGATTGATCAAATCCAATATGGAAGTGTCAATTAAGGGGAAAACCTCCTTGAACAGTCTGGTTGGGATTGGGTCTAACATACAAGTTGATGGTTTAGAAGAGACTATTGCTGTTGTTAGCTCAGAAAGATCAACTGGACAGAAGCTGTCTAAATACAATTCAGGTTCGAAAGATACTTCTAAAGCTGCTCTACTTGATGATACATCAGTGATAATAATGGGAAGGATTCCATTAATCTTCTCTCTGATAGAAACAATTTTATTGATGAAGAATCTCATGAAATCATCACTGCTGAGAGTTAAAGGAATACATGGCTCAACAGAGCTCGGACTCTTTGTCAGCCTGGCAACAGTGCTGAAAAGAAACCTGGGATTATTCTTATTCTCTTCTATCAATAATGAATAATACGCAGTTCTAGCTTTACGAAGTGCTTTCTTATACGTTATTAAACTATCTTTCCAGACTAATTGAGACTCTTCTAAATTAGAGGAACGCCACTGTCTCTCCAGCTTTCTTGCAGTCTGCTTTAACGCACGCAGCTGTGAATTATACCAAGGAGCCAACCTCTTCTGACTGATTACCTTCCTTTTCAGAGGGGCAACATTGTCCAGTGTTGTACGCATTGAAGCTGTAGTGCTGTCAACAAGAGAGTCAAGTTCTACTGGAGTAAAATTTAGGTAGCCATCCTGTGTCATATCAGCACATGGCAGTGAAGAAAAGGATGATGAAATCAACTCTTTAAATCTGGTTACAGCATTCTCTGACAGACACCTTCTATATGTAGAATTCTTCTCAGAAACCGTGTAGTCAAGTAATGTAAATTCAAAAGTTATTAAAAAATGGTCAGACAAGACAGGGTTATGAGGGAACACTGTTAACTGTTCACTCTCAATGCCATAAGTCAGCACAAGGTCAAGGGTATGATTAAGGCAGTGAGTAGGTCTGTGAACACTTTGAGAAAATCCAATAGAGTCTAATATAGAATTAAAGTTAATATTTAGGCTGTCATTTTCAACATCTACATGAATATTAAAGTCACCCACTACAATGACTTTATCTGTACTCACCACTAACTGGGATAAAAACTCTGAGAATTCAGACAGAAACTCAGAATAAGGGCCAGGCGGACGATACACAACAACAAACACAAGAGGTTTTTGTGATTTCCACTTTGGGTGGGAAAAACTGAGAATCAGAGATTCAAAAGAGCTAAAACTAATCTTGGGTCTAGGACTGATTAGTAACCCTGATCTGAAGATAGCTGCCACTCCTCCTCCTCTGCCTGTGGTTCTAGGAACATGAACATTTAAATAGTCAGAGGGAGTTGATTCATTAATACTAACATGATCCTCCTGCTGCAGCCAGGTTTCTGTAAGACAAAATATATCAATATGATGATCACAAATCAAATCATTCACTAACAGAGACTTCAAAGGGAGAGATCTAATATTCAGCAAACCACATTTAATAGTTTGATGTTTTTGTTCAGTTAAAGTTTTTGTTTTAATTTTTTTTTGCACAAGAGGATTTGCTCCTTTTGTGTTTTTTGATTGAGGGGGGGGCAGCATCAGGTGGGAAGCCGCAGAGAAGTGTGTAAGACTACAACTCTGCATCCTGGTCTCAACACTGGGATGTCATGTTTTTGGATGACTAATAAATTCGTCCATATTTCTAGAAATGAGAGCCGCTCCTTCCAAAGTGGGATGGATGCCGTCTCTCCTCATCAGACCAGGTTTTCTCCAGAAAGATTGCCAATTATCTATGTAGCCCACGTTGTTTGCTGGACACCATCTAGACAACCAGCGATTGAATGAGGACATGCGGCTAAATATGTCATCACTGGTCAGATTTGGCAGGGGTCCAGAGAAAACTACGGAGTCCGACATTGTTTTGGCAAAATTACACACCGATGCAACATTAATTTTAGTGACCTCCGATTGGCGTAACCGGGTGTCATTACCGCCGACGTGAATAACTATTTTACCGTATTTACGTTTATCCTTAGCCAGCAGTTTTAAATAGGATTCTATGTCGCCCGCTCTGGCCCCTGGAATGCATTTGACTATGGTCGCTGGTGTCTCTAATGCCACGTTTCTGACTATAGAGCTGCCAATTACCAGGGTTTTGTCCTCAGCGGGTGTGTCGCTGAGTGGAGAAAATCTATTAGAAACGTGGACAGGTTGATGGTGAACCACGGGCTTGACTTTAGGACTATGACTCCTCTTCCTGACAGTCACCCAGCCACTCTTAAGTCCCGGCTGCTCGGGATCTGCTCGGGGACGACTAACAGAGCTAGCTACGCTAGGTGGCTCCGCACTGACTAAAGGGGCCTGGCTCGCTATCGGGTGGTTTTCAACAGTGCAGAGCCGAGCTTCCAATTCAGATAACCTTGCCTCCAAAACTACAAAAAGACTACATTTGTTACATGTACCATTACCACTAAAGGAGGCAGAGGAGTAACTAAACATCTGACACAAGGAGCAGGTGAAAGCAGGAGATAGAGGAAGAGAACTGGTAGCCATGCTAAGCTAGAGAACCAGACACAACGCTAAAAAGTGAAAAATAAAAACTAAAGATCTGTAAGAGTGAGCGTTAGAATATAACAAGTATGGGATAGAGTTAACTATGCAAGATGTGTAAATTATAGGGAGAAATAAGGTGATTATTAGTAGTTCAAGAAGAGCGAGAACTGTCACAGTGCACACACACAAAGCAACAGGAAGTGATGCAATACTTATCAATTTCATAGATAAGTAAAGCTGAGTATCATCACCATAGCAATGGAACTTTATGCCATACAGTCTAATGATGTTACCTAATGGAAGCATGTATAAAGTAAAAAGAATTGGTCCAAGCACAGAACCCTGAAGAACTCCATGACTTACTCTGGCGTGTGAGAAAGATTCCTCATTTACAAGAACAAACTGAAATCTATCAGATACATATGACTTAAATCAGCTTAATGTAGTTATTTTAATCCCAATAACATGTTCAAGTCTCTGTAACAGAATGCTGTGATCGATTGTATCAAATGCAGCACTGAGATCCAACAGGACAAGCACAGAAACAAGTCTGCTATCAGAGGCTAAGAGGAGATCATTGGTAACTTTAACCAGTGCTGTTTCTGTGCTATGATGTACTCTGAATCCTGACTGAAACTCTTCAAACTGATTATATCTGTGTAAATACACAAGATCACAAAGTTGAGCTGCAACAAGAACTTTAGACAAAGAAGGGAGATTGGATATAGGTTGATAATTAGCTCACAGTCCTAGATCAAGAGTATCTTTTTTAAGTTGAGGTTTAATTACAGTAACCTTAAAAGTCTGTGGTACATATCCTGTCAACAAAGACAGATTGATCAAATCCAATATGGAGGTGTTGATGAAGGGGAAAATCTCCTGGAACAGCCTGTCTGGTTGGGATTGGGTTCTATGGATCATTCGAAACCTGCTGTACTTGATGATACATCTGTAATAATGGTGGGAAGGATACTTCCAGGACAGAAATGGCTGACACCATTGAAAAATTACCATAATAAACTTGAACGTTTTCACCGTGGGCATTTTGTCTGGTGGGTTTGTTGAGTTTATGATGCATTACCAAATTTTGGAAGGAAATTAATTGTAAGTCATAAATGTTATTTGGTGGTGCGGTAGCAAGAAGATTTCCAGTTCTAATCTCAGTAAGGGCTGAGTTTCCATGTTCTCGCTCTAGATGTGTGGGCTCTCTCTGAGAGCTCTGGCTTTCTTCCCACTGTCCAAAACATGCATGTTAGGTAAATCTGTGATTTTTAAGTTAACTTTGGAGTGAGTGTAAGTATGCATATTTGCGTCTCTTTGTTTCTGTGTTGGCGCTGTGATACGATGGAAACTTGTCAAAGGTGTACCCTGCTTCTCGTTGAGATGTAAAATGAATGAATCTTAAATAGGAAAGGAATAATACACCATACTTGGGAAAACACACCCATTCCTCATTGTTCCTGCCAACCCCACCACCATGCACACAGAGGACAAGACACATCAAGGAAGTGGACCAGTGAGGCTGTGAAGGATCTTCAGGCGTGTTTGGACTCTACTTACTGGGATGTGTTCAGGGCTGCTTCCAACAGTCTGGATGAGTACACAGAGGCTGTGACATCATACATCAGCTTCTGTAAGGACTGCTGGGTTCCACCATGCACCAGTTACAACAACAACAGCCAAAATCAGAAGGTTAAGGTTAAATGGACTTGTACTTGTATAGCGCTTTTCTAGTCTAGCTGACCACTCAAAGCGCTTCACTACATGCCGCATTCACCCCACTCACACACATTCATACAGCACGTCTTAAGATATAACTACGTGCTTTCTAATCATTTATACACATTCATACCCCAGTGATACACTGGGGGGCAACGTGGGGTTCAGTGTCTTGCCCAAGGACTCTTCGACATGTAGCCTGGGGAAGCCAGAGTCGAACCACCGACCTTCCTTGGTGGGCGACTGCTCTTCCTCCTGAGCTACAGCCGCCCAGGCCCTATGAGTTGGATAAGGAAGAGGCCCTCAGGAGTGCGGTCAAATACAGATTCAAAGAGGCAAAACACAAGTTTAGCAATGCAGTGAAAGAGGCTTCTCAGAGCCTGAGAATCTCCAAAACCAGTTCTCAGCCAACGACTCTGTGTCTGTCTTTAAAAGGCTCAGGCAGATCACCAACTAAAGTGCTTGTCTAAAGCCCCCCACTCCATGAACGACCAACACTTAGCCAACGACCTGAACGAGTTCTACTGTCGCTTCGACAGACAAAGGGACAGTCCCGTAATCAAACCCCACGACACCTCAACAGCTCCAGCTTCATATCACCTCCACCTCCCCCACCTCAGCAGGGGCCTGGGCACCTCTATCAGTACCTGCTGAGAAAATACCTTAAAAAGTGCTCAGTCACATAGGTCAACTTTAGTGAACCATGCCCGATTCACAAGTTCCAAGTTCGATTTTTGCTAAACGTAAAGAAATATGAAGGCTTCATGACACTGCTGTACCCACCTTAAAGGCCCACCCCTCCTCCCCTCCACCCTCCTCAGTGATGACTCTTTCCATACATGAGAAAGATGTCAGGAGACAGAACCCCCGGAAAGCTGCTGGACCAGATTCTGTCTCTCCATTCACCTTGAAGCACTGCGCTGATCAGCTCTCTCCAGTGTTTACAGACATTTTTAACACGTCGCTGGAGACCTGTCACGCGCAAACCTGCTTCAAGACCTCCACCATCATTCCTGTTCCCAAGAAGCCAAGGTCCACAGGACTTGATGACTTCAGACTGAGCTGAACATCGGCTCCCTCATCAAGAAAGCCAAGCAGAGGATGTACTTCCTGTGGCAGCTGAAAAAATTCAACCTGCCAAAGACAATGATGGTGCACTTCTACTCCTCCATCACTGAGTCCATCCTCACCTCTTCCATCACCATCTGGTATGCTGCTGCCACCGCCAAGGACAAGGGCAGACTGCATCTTGTCATTCGTTCTGCAGAGAAGGTGATTGGCTTCAATCTTCCATCTCTCCAGGACCTGTACACCTCCAGGAATCTGAGGCATGCAGGGAAGATTGTGGCTGATCCCAGGCACCCCAGTCACAAACTATTTCAGACACTCCACTCTGGCAGGAGGCTGCGGTCCATCAGGACCAAAACCTCACGCCATAAGAACAGCTTCTTCCCATCCGCTACTAGCCTTATCAACAAGGCCAGGAGCCCCCCTTGACACTGACTCTCTCCCTCCCCCTTCCAGGCCTTCTGCGTTACATTAACGCACAGTCGATTGTGTATATATATTTCTGTACATAGATCTATATTGTCTGCACCAACTACACCAAGTCAAATTCCTTGTAAGTGCAAACCTACTTGGCAATAAACTTGTTTCTGATTCTGATTATTCTGCACAAACTACCTCTTTATTCAAATAATTAAAAGTGATAAATAATATAATAATATAAATAGCACAAACACACACAAAAATGAATGTACATAAACACACCTGGAGAGCCAAGTAAGTCTTCATCCAAACAATCAACAGATAACAGTGGATACACCTTTAGCTGAGGAGGCAGATGGCTCTTCTTCCTGAGACACCTGGACCATTTCTGGAGAGGCCTGTGTGGCTGTGGAGGTACACGGTTCCTCATTCTGACTAGAGGCAGAGGGTGCTCCAAAATATTTGCCCTTGAATTTACATTAAAATACAATGTATAAGTCTCATACACTGAAAATGCATCAGTTACCCAATTAAAATAAATATGCCATGATACACAATTTATTAAACTTTCAGAATGCACAACACAATAGTTAACACCTAATTACCTAAGCATAACATACTCCAAATTATTGAAAAAGCTATATCACAAAGTATAGCTTACAAAATGTTAGACGTTAGGTAGAGACAGGGGCACTCTTTTTATAATTTATAACCAAAATTTCAATAGTGTTTAAGATTTAATGTAAACCGTTAGCTCATAGTGGAACTAATGAAATAAAGCCAATAGTTTTAGGCCACGCACTGCCTTTATCAGTGCTTAACAATGAAATTAATGTATATATGTAGTAGCGTGACATATCAAATGTTGCTACTTCTAGCTATTTTCAGCAAGAGGCTAATAAATTAAGGTGACCAGATGTCCCTGATTTCCAGGGACAGTCCCCGCTTTTGGGGACCTGTCCCTGGACAAAGCTGTCCCCGAAAATGTCCCCGATTTTGACACTGAATGGGGGGAAATGTGCAGACTCAAAGTAACACCAGTTATTACGGTAGCCATTTAACACATCACCAGAAAAGATGTCATATGATGTATAAACGCAACAACAACAATCTGGAGGCGGCAAAAAGGAAAAAGGAGACCAGCGGCCATGATAAATGGTATGTTGTATATTAACTTATTTATTTTGTGTGACTTGGGAGTTTTTTTGTTTTTTTGGCAGATTTTTCACCGCCACATTGGAAATGTCCCAGATTTTCATTTCAGAAATGTGGACACCTTATAATAAACACACTAATTCACATTAGGCTATTCCTATCTGTTTTATTGCATGCATAATAGTCAGAGACACTGACATGACGGCATAGTACATACTTTTATCTTTTGCCCCCTTCACCCAAAGCAAAAACCGCCACTGGCTGGACCTCTATAAAAAAGTCAAACTGCATGGCCAGCATAGCAGTACAGGCATCATCCCTGCTTGATTGTCCATTTGTCTTGCAAAAAGCCAGTTTTAAATCAAATTTTGCTGCATTGTCTGACACTTAAAATAAAACTTGGTCTTGATTTCTGAACTATCAGCACTGGTGTATAGTATGTCATAAGGATTATGAGATACAGATTTAAAGGCTTGTTTTATTAGCTGTAGCTCAGGAGGAAGAGCAGGCGTCTGTCAATCAAAAGGTTGGTGGTTAAATTTCCAGCTTCTCCAGGCCACAGGTTGAAGTGTCCTTGGGCAAGAAACTCCACGTTGCCTATCAGTGCATTCATTGGTGTGGCAATGTAGTCTAAGATGTGCTGTATGTGTGTGAGTGGTGTTAAAGGATTTTGTGTGGTCAGATAGACTAGAAAAGCACTGTAATGGAAAATTAATTCTTATATGTATTGTATTGAGTGTTACTGTGTATGACCTGGAAATGGCCGAGCTGCAAGGTACCACCCTGCCCTGTTGTTCTTAAATTCCTCTTTACAATGGTGGGTTTGTTATAATGAGATATCTGCACTTTAAGGGGGACAGGGTTGAGGCTGGTATTTACGACTGTGTCTGGGTAACTTCAACTGATGATTGGGGAGGAAAGATAGAATAACAATCAACTATTCCCAAAGACTGATGATGTGATTAGCGAGCAATATAACTGTGTGTTTTTGCCTCAGTGGTCAGAGCAACTCTGTATTCTGTACTGTGTTGTTCTCTCTTGCAAGATATTATTATCAAAGCATCTGATCTCCTCAGAAGAAAATAACTGACTCTGTGCATTACTAAATTTCTGCGACAGCACCATACAAATACAAGTCCATTTACCTCAACTTGTCTTGTCTTTGTAGCCTTCTGTTGCTCTAATTGTCTCCTCTGTGTACAAAAAGAATTTTCCACATACCGTATTTTGCGCACTATAAGGCTCACCTGATTATAAAGTGCACCCTCAATTATGGGCTCCATTTCTGGACTTAAGGCGCACCTGATTATAAGGCGTACGTATTACCTAATGTTCTCTGATTGGTTTATCGCTGCCAGCTATGTATGATGTCCCTGTGTCAGTGGGAAATGGTCTTATGGTCAAGGACAACATCGTCGGTCGTTTTTACACTTATAAACTTATAAACTGCACATTAGTCTGCATCACCCATCTCAGACTGAAGAACAGGCACTCACTGGGACATGGGCAAAAGTATTAATGATGACACGATTCAATTGCTAAGTACCAGCTCGATACAATCTTCACCCCATTCAGAGTGAATGGCTGGGATCCGCCTGACCCTGGACTCACACCGAATGCAAAGCGAGCGACGGAAGTGGCCAGTTGCCATTCTTTTCCAATGTACGAGAGCGAAGAGGCGCGGCAAGAGTGAACGTGGCTGTGAGTGGTGCGAAGGGAGAGCAGTGAGTGATGCGGAGGTAATGCCCCGATGAATGCTCGGCACTCCCTGCGGTAAATGCAAAATGGCGGTATCCGTGACAGATTTTGGAATCCGGTGCATCGGATTATATGGCGCATAGCCGTTTTTTGTGAAAATTGAAGGCTTTTAGGTGAGCCTTATGGTGCGAAAAATACGGTACTTTTACTTCTCTTTTTACTGAGTACTCCACCTGTGAAATGCATATTTTTTTTATACATCAAACTTCTAGACTGCCACCCTTCAGAGTCGTAGTGGGGCTGGAGACTATATCAGCCATCATCGGTTGAGGGAAGTAATCCAAGGACAAATCAGCTGGCCATCATAAGGCCAACACAGAGACAAATGGGACTAACGACCGACCATGAGTCCTAAGGCCAAGCACCCAGAATGAACCCAAATAGCCACAGGAAGAACATACAAACTCCTCACAGAAAGGGCCCAGCCGAACTGGGAGCTGGCAAACTTTTTTGCTGTAAAACGACAGTGCAAACCAACATACCACCATACAGCTCTGTTTTTTTATTATGATGCTGGAAAAATACATTTTAAAACAAGTGTTTTGTTTTCGATTATTGATTGATTTAATTTCATTTTGCAAATGTCACATCAACATTTTGCAGCTTTATGACATTCATCACTTTGGAGCTCCTTCTTTGTTAATTTTTAACATTCATCAACAGTAACACAAAAAATAAAGTGATACATTTCCCGTTTACTCGTTGGATTAGAATAAAGATTTCTGTCATTTAAACAATTATTAAATGTTGCATTCATGCATTCTTTTATTTTTCATTTGCTTTTGTGTAGGAAGTTGGCAACCTAGTCTCACCCGAAATATGATATGTACATAATTGTAAATTGTCCGATGGCAACATATCTCTGGACTGTTGTTTCCTGTCAGGAAGCACTAACATGACGTGACAGGAATCCATTTTGACTGTCTACCCATGTATTGTGTAACATGTATTACTAACCGTTTAAGTCATAGCCAACCCTGTCGATTTATCCCACAACCATATGTGAGTGAGAATGCAGTAGAAAAGTAAAAAAAAAATGTGAATGGTGGTAAAGTACAATCACAACGGGATCACTGGTTTAAAAAGTATGGTAACTGACACCTTCCTACATCCCCTCAACCCTCCTTAAAAGCATTTATGGCCAAGTAAACACTGGCAACTCATGAAAAGGGAGCATCATTACATTGGAACACCAGGAGATACAGGATGTCAAATTGCTGGCAATGTTAATGATATTTAAATCATTTCTATGTAAAGACCAGGGTAATGAAAACGTAGTCATGGTACAGTTTTTGAGCCTTTGTTGTGAAACTGTAGAATTTTGGTGTGTCGACCCGTAAAAGTATTCCAAAATCTATCAAGAGTTCAGGTTGAAATCTGGTGGTACACCAATTGTAAACCACAAGATAATGAAACTAGAAAATCCAGTTATCTAGTAAATTGTTCTATAAAGATGACATTAACATTGAATGGAATTGAGTGGAATTGAGTGGAATGAAACAAGAAACGCTTAAAGGCTCAACATAAAAAGTTCTTCCACAGCAGAATTTATTGGGCTGTGACACTGCTGAAGCCTATTTGAATTTGGTTAAAAGCAGAATTTTAGATGTGAACTCCAAGAGAGGGGCAATAATGAGTTGGACTTGGCATGATGTGTGTGTAACTTGAGGATGACTACATGTAAGTCAACCAAAGGAGACGTCAAAGCAAACTGCTGTCCGCCACATACCAGGTCGTATTGGGAAATCCTGTGAGCATCAACTGGGAGGATCAATGTAAATTTGATTTGATATTGCCTCTTTTCAACCAGGTAAGCCTTGGGTTATCTATTCCTTTAGCTCATTTGTAGGATAAGAGACAATAAAGTTCTGTGAGAATTTATGTTAGTGCTTGCGAATTTATTCATTTAATTTCTCTGTCTTGTTTTTTTTCTGTTATGTTTGATTCTGTTTTCTTGTTCAGGTTGTAAGTGTTTAGAGTTATCAGTTTTTGTTTTAGTCTATTCTTGATTTGCCTCCTTGTTGATAGTCCATTTTATGGTTTGCCTTTGTTTTTGTTCTTGCCTTTGTCTGTACTCTTAGTTTTGTCTTTCCCCTCAGTTATGTACTAGTGTCAGTTTAGTTTTTTCTAATTACTCTCTTCCACATTCTCACTCAGTGCGGTTACATGCGGGCCATCAGCTCATCCAATTGCCCACTGAACGTGCATGGAGACGACAGTGGATCGGATCGAGATTTTTTTCCCGCAATCGTCAACCGGAAGTCGAAGGAGACGATATTACTGTTGTTGACGCCGCCGTCAGAAAGAAATAAACAACGCGATGGAGAATGCGCCGTTGTGCATCGCGTTTGTGCCATAACCAGCTCATCACAAATGTGGAGAGATGTAGCTTCAGCTTGCTCTTCATTTGCCATCTTTCTTGAATGCCTTAGTTTTGTTGTTGTTGGTGGTGAAGACGTCATATAACAAAGGATAATTACCCTCAGATAAGGAGCATAACCCAACTATAGCTATAATCAAGTTCATCTCATCATGTAAACCCACTGACTTATAGTTGTCCCCTGTTTGGTTCAATTCCACACTCACCTGATTTCAGTCAATCATTATTTATGCTCCTTATCCTAGCCACACTATCTTCAAGGTTAATCTCAGTCTGCTGTCTGTTTCATGTCTTCTAATTACCATTTGGTTAATTTGTTTATTTGTTTTTTTTTCATTAGTTTTGTTGCTAGTTTTCTAGCTTGGCTACACTTTTCATTTGTGTCCGTTAAGTCACCAGTTAAGTTTTTGATCAGCCTCCGGTCTGCTTTTCTGCATTTGGGTCCTCCTCTCTCCACTACCACCAAACCGTTACAATTTAAACCCATTTCAGGTGAAGCAATTTCAGTTCATTTACTGTTAAATTAACTACCACAATATGACACCATCTACTCTGTGTAAAGCCAGGAAATCACTAACTGCTATAACCCTTGTTTGAGAGTGCCTGGGGATTTCAATCAAGAAGGAGAACGTATCCTTTGCTCGGCCAATAAAAATAGTATTATGTATCGTTATGTATGGTGTTAATTTGGTTCAGTAAAATAGAATAATCAATCCACTTTAATGCTACAGTTCCTCTTACTCTGTCTAGTATTTTTTTTTTCTCATTTTGATTTTAATTTTTTAGGGAAAGCTAGATTGTCCTTGGTGTATCATACACCTTTAGCTGTGAGTGGGTGTAATTTGACTTAGAACTTTAAAGACTTGTTGCTCTCTGGTCTTGACGAAAAGTCTGGATGAAGATCAGAAGCAAAGACTGATGGGTGAGAGTGGTTTTGACTGAATATGACGCAGAAGACTGGAAAAAGAACTTTCGCATGACTTGCAGGTCCTTCAACAAATTGTGTGGGATTATGGAAGGAGTCATGAAGCCTAAGGGGGTGCACCCCCTACTGCAGGGGGTTCCGTTCGTGCACCGATACTGCTCCAAATGAGGATCACCATTGTTCTGTACAAACTTGCTGGTTGTGCTGAATAAAGAATTGTGGGCGAACAGTTTGGCACCCACAAACAACAGTAATGAAGATGGTGTACAAGTTCTGCACAGGAGCAGTTACGTCGGTCATACACAACTTCATCAAGGTGCCCACGACAGAAGACGCCATCAGCATAGACAGTAGATTGGAACAGAAGTTCAATATTCCACAAATCATCGCGTGCATCATTGGAACCCACATTCCGGTTTTACCACCAAGTGATAGCTCCAAAGACTTTGTAAACCGCAAAGGATGGCCCTCGTACGTCTTCCAAGCCGTGGTGGATGACATGTAATGGTAAGTTTGGGCCAAACACCTATTTAGTTGTCTGTGCATCGTGACTGCTTGCTAACTGCTGATATGATCCCTTATAGATTCTGGAACATCAACTGCAAGCTGCCTGGGTCTGCTCACAATGCTAATGTGCTGAGGCAGTCGACGTTGTTTAGCGAGGCACACCTGCTACCAAAAGTAAGTCCTACGGTACTCTCTAGATATATTAATGCATGCATAAAATAATATTCAGTATAATCCCCATCACTGTGTCTTCCACACACATGTAGGAATAACCCTTGTGTATCAAACCTTACTGTTTAAAACACTGCATGAAAAGTGTTGCCTCTGTGGCCAAGCTACCTGATCAATAATGGAGTTAAGCTATTGAAAAGTTACTGATGCAGGAAATAGTGCAGCTACCACCAAGCTACTGAGAATTGTAGTATGCTACTAGCTTATCTACAAAAAGTGAAACTACTGCCCAACTCTGGTAACCATTTTGTGTTTTTACTTCAGGAACCAAGAGAGATCAATTGCATCTCAATCAGTCACTTTTTGTTGGGAGATCCAGTGTATCCTCTCATGGACTGGCTCATGAAAGGCTACACCCATTCCCCATTCATCACCCCTGAGCAGGAGTCATTCAACGTCTATTTAAGCTCTGCAAGGACCACAGTAGACATTGCGGTTGGGAGACTGAAGTCACGTTAGAAAGTTTTGATTACTTCCACTTTTCATTCACCCCTAAAGTGATCGCTACCTGTTGTGCAACGCACCTCGTTAGTTGAAGCTGCTACACTTGAATCGGACCTGCCACAGCCAGGTGTCTGTGCTCACAACCACTTGGACGACAACAACACAAATGGAGAGAGGATCAGAGCGGCACTTACAGATTATCTGTAAGTTACAATTACAATTACTGTACAGTTTACGCTTGTTTCATTCAACAAATAAACTAACACTCATGAAAGTAGTAGTTAAGAGGGTGTGGCCTGGGAACGGTTTGGAGGATCGTTGCTATCAAGTGGTCCTCCCGTGCTTCACTCCTTTCCATTTGCACTTCCCATCTTTGGTTCATGATCCAAATCGCTTGAAAAAGTACATCGGCATCCCTCTGGCGTCTCCCCGTTGCTTATTGCTGGGCCCTTGTCCCTTAAAAAATAATGCGTATAAAGTCAGTTATGTATCCCTACTGATCAAGGATGTGATACTATCATGTAATCATCTTGAAATCAGCTGTTTGTTAGGCTACACAAAAATGAGTAGATGTATTGCATTCAGATTCTTTGTGATGCCCATATGTTGATGCAGCTAGAATATTGCAGAACTTACCAGGTTTATCAGAGGTGACTGCAGGCAGTGGAGTATAGAGCTGGGATTTATGGCTTTTTCAGGGGAGCCGTTCCTTTCAAAGAGCCGTTCAAAAAATTGGCTCATTTTTATATTTATTAAGTTTTAAGAAGCCAGCATGGCGGTAATTAATTTTATCTTGGAAATAATCAAAGTCTGATCTGGATTCATTATAAATATTCCACAAGGTGGAATAGTGTGTGTGTAAAGCTGCCATGAATGACTTCTTATTCATGAAACACCTAGAAATAAACATTAAAAAACAAAGCAGGTTATAATGAATTTCCGTCCAAAATTTCCACACAAGAACATTGTTAACAATACAGAAAAACAAAACACTTTTTGCAAAAAATATTTAAAGTATTAGAAAAATAAATAAAACTAGAACAAATAAGAAGAAAATATTTACAACCCACTATTACTAAAAATGTAAACTCTGCAGTAGTCTGGTGGACTGTGCTTTGTAAAAAGGTTAAACCCTGAGGAGGACTCCTGAGCTATCCTTGGGTGAATAGCTGCCTATATCAGTGCAACGTCTATACAATTATTATTTTTGATAGAAAAACGAAGAAAACAACTTGCAACACTGTACTTCAATTACAAAAAATATTCAAGTATTAGAAAAATAGATAAAACTAGAATAAGAGGAAAATATACAGCCCACTATTACTAAACTAATATAAACTGTATAGACTGGTGGACACATAGGGACACTATGTGTGTGCAAATGAGCTCCTTTTAGAAAAACAGGAGATCAGCCCCTTCAAGTCTTAACTTAACAATGAACAACAAATGAACAACAAAATGCAGTGTAAACAAATACAAAGCAGTTCCATACTTTATGATTTCTTCTGCCTGTCTCTCTTGTCCTGGGGTAAATTAGTGTTAAGGAAGAGAAGTGATCTGACCCTTGCAGGCTTGAGGCGACTTCTCTGAGATAATAAGTCCGGTTTTCGAGAATATTCTCTCAGAGGGAACTGATGTCGCCACAACACACGGATTCTTGGCCATCAGCTTGCTAAGCCTGGGGTACACAAGGACCTGACTTTCCCACCACTTGAGGGGATCCTCATTTTTTTGCAATAAGAGGCTTCTCTAAGTAGGCTCGCACCTCCATGACAGCATCTGCCTTAGGATTCCTGGCTGATACTGTTCACTCTACCTGCTCATAGGGGTGGGAGATATAACAATGGGAGATACAAGAATTTTTTATGAGATTGTGACATTAGACTGATGTCATCCTAGATTGGAGAAAAAAAAATCAACTTTAGCCACACTTACATCCTTGTGGAAATAACTCCAAACAGATGATTCAGCTGCAGCCGCACTGCTTGCTCCTTCCACTTCGTTGCTGGATGGGTTCGCTGTTGCTAGGACTAAGTCTTCCTACTACAGTTGATATCCTCTGGAATGTCTCATCTGCAGTTTTGGCATCAGTGAAAGCCATCCTCTTAAATCGAGGGTCAAGAGCACCAGCATCTGCAAGGGTGTGGTTAGATTTGATTCGATGGAATCGAGTCGTCATGCTTGCACAAGGACAGTTGACCATGTCTTTTGATGCCTGTGTTGTTGCCCTCCTCCAGAAATCGTTTGTGGCTCTTTGCAGTCCCCTGGCCAGCACTATGACTTTGGAGGCCGTCACGTAGCTATTGAGAAAAATAATAAATATTACTTTAGTGACACAAATATAAAATTGATAAACAATGATACATATTACAATGTACAGATCTGTTATGGTATCAAATATTCATAATTTTGTAGGTAAGTTGCATGCATGCTGTAGAAATCCACTGCTGACCAACTGAACAACATATCTTTCTGCACTGAGTTCAACAGATGGCTTTAAGATGGTGCACATTTCCTGCAATGTAGTCCATTCTTCTTGGGATAAAGGACAGACTGGTGCATTGGTGACGGCCAGAGTGGACATGATGGGATTTTGTTGGTCAGAAAACTGTGCAACATGTAATGTGGAGTTCCATCTCGTAACACAGTCGCCGTTCATCCATCTTCATTGTCTACTGGGATGACGTCATTGACACGCGCTGCTGCAGCACAGCTCATTCATTCCGTGCTCTGTGACAGTCGGCTAACTTCACACGTAGTTTGCAACTGACAGTTTTGTGCAACATAGCAGAATATTTATCAGATTTTGACGACGTGAACGAAAACTTTGAGTACGGTGGACGTCCTTACCGGAGTGAATGAGCTGTGCTGCAGCGGCAGGCGTCGATGACGTCATCCCAGTAGACAATGAAGATGGATGAACGGAGAAATAAGGTCCAGGTTTAAAAACAAACAAACAAACTTCCCCTTTAAATATTCCCCGGATGGTGGCGCCCAAGATGGCGGCGACCGATCTAACTTCTGTAAGAGATGTGCGATTTTCGTTAAATGTATCGTCTGTTTCGTCTCAGTCCTGTTCAAGAAGAGTCTACAACAGAAGCCTACTACTCGCATTACGGAACCCCAAGTTTTCAAACCATCTTTCCGGAGTTACATGGACTTTGGACCCACATACACTCGGCAAGCTAGGTATGCTAAACCGGAAAGCATCGGACTCTCCTCCAGATACCGGCCGGCGCTCATGGTGATACAAGCAGGGGGAGAGAACTCGCAGAGCCAGCTTACGACGCAGACGTGGTTGCCGGGCAGGAGTTAGCACAAGGCTAAAAGCAAAGCCGTTCAGACCTGCACTTCCCTCGATTCTACTTTCCAATGTTTGTTCGCTGGAAAATAAAATGGACTACCTCAGATTGGATCAAACTTCACAAAGAAAGGTGAGAGACTGCAACGCCATTATACTCACAGAGACTTGGCTCAACCACACTGTCCCAGACAAAGCCATTCAGGTAGACGGCTTTACATTTTTCCAGCAGACAGAAGCCAAGTTCTCAGTGGTAAATCACGAGAAGGTGGTGTGTGCATTTTCATCAACAACAACTGGTGCACAAACGTTGAAGTCATTTCAAGTCACTGTTCGGAGGACATAGAATTCCTAATAATCAAATGCCACCCGATGTACCTGTCGACAGACTTCACCGCCACCACTATAACAGCTGTGTATTTGCCGCCTAGCACGAACACAAAGGACGCACTCTCTACATTATATCAGTCGGTGAGCGCATTGCAAGACGCAAATCCGGATGCTGCTAATATAATCGTGGACGATTTCAAACAAGCCAAATTGGAAACAGTACTCCCTCAATATCACAAACATGTGGACTTTGCAACCAGGGGACAAAACATCTTGGACCAGGTGTACACCAACGTAAAACAAGCCTACAAAGCCGTGCCCCACCCCCACCTGGGTAACTCTGATCAACTCTCAATCTGACTCACCCCAGCCTACAGGCCACTGCTAACGAGGAGCAAACCTTCTGTGAAACAGAACAGAACCTGGCCAGAGGGGGCCACCTCAGCTCTGCAAAACTGTTTTGAGTGTACAGATTGGAATGTTTTCAGAGAGGCTGCCACTTCCAACCAACATGTCAACATAACCGAATACACCGATTCTGTGACCAGCTACATTTCAAAATGCATGGAAGATGTAACTGTCACAAAAATCATCACCACAAGGGCGAACGACAAACCCTGGTTTACCAGGGAGGTTCATGAGCTCCTGAGAGCACGGAACACTGCCTTCAAGTCTGGAGACAAGGATGCCCTCAGTGCAGCTAGGGCAAACCTGAACCGGGGCATGAGAGCAGCAAAGCGTGCCTATGGACAGAAAATCCAATCTCACTTCACTGACACAAAAGACTCAAGACGCCTATGGCAAGGCATCCAGACAGTAACTGGCTACAGGCCCACCCCTCCACTCTGCGAAGATAGCACAGACTTTCTCAACTCACTCAATGTATTCTTCAGCCGGTTTAAAGAAAACAACACCACCACTCCAACAAAAGCCCCTCAATGCTCAGAAGATGCAACACTGCAACTGGACCCAGCTGACGTGCGGAGAACCCTGGGAAAGGTGAATCCCAGGAAGGCTGCAGGCCCGGACAACATAACTGGGCGTGTGCTTAGAGACTGTGCTGATTCACTCACAGATGTTCTCACATATATCTTCAACATCTCCCTAAGCCAAGCCATCATACCAGACTGCTTCAAAGCCACCACCATCATACCGCTACCCAAGAAATCTCCAGCAACATCACTTAATGACTACCGGCCCATAGCACACACTCCCATCATGATGAAGTGCTTCAAGAGGCTGGTCAAGGCTCACATAACATCCAGCCTCCCCACCACCTTTGACCCTTTTCAGTTTGCCTACCGTCCCAAGCGCTCCACTGATGACGCCATAGCAGCAGCACTTCAACTACGCCTGGCTGATCTAGAAAACAAAAACAGCTGCGTGCGAATGCTGTTCATTGACTTCAGCTCCGCCTTCAACACAGTAATCCCACAACACCTGGTGGACAAACTCCAAACCATAGGCATCAGCACACCACTCTGCAACTGGTTACTGGACTTTCTAACAAACAGACCACAGACAGTAAGAGTTGGCAAAAACTCATCACAGACCACCATCATAAACACAGGGGTCCCCCAGGGGTGCGTGTTGAGTCCGCTGCTCTTCACCCTGATGACCCACGACTGCTGTGCCAGAAACAACACAAACCACATCATTAAGTTTGCTGATGACACAGCAGTGGTTGGCCTTATCAGCAACGATGATGACTCATCCTACTGGGAAGAGGTGCACCATCTCATCAACTGGTGTGACACCAACAACCTACACCTCAACGTAAACAAAACAAAGGAAATAACAATGGACTTCAGAAAAAAATCACAAGCCACACACACCTCTCATCATCAACGGCAGTGTTGTGGAATCAGTGAAAAGCACCAAGTTCCTGGGAGTGCACATCACTGATGACCTGACATGGACCACCAACACCACCGCCCTCGTCAAGAAAGCACAGCAACGTCTCCACTTTCTGCGCAGGATGAGGAGAGCCAGTCTCCCCCCCTCAGCACTCACCACCTTCTACAGGGGAGCCATTGAGAGCATACTCACCAGTAGTCTCTCAGTCTGGTATGGCAGTTGCCACATTGCCGACCAGAAAGCTCTACAGAGGGTGGTGAGAACAGCAGAGAAGATCACAGGATCAGCACTACCTCCTATTCAGGACCTGTATCCATCCCGTTGTCAAAGAAGAGCCATCAACATCATCAAAGACCCTACCCACCCCTCACACACACTGTTCACCCTCCTGCCTTCGGGCAAGCGCTACAGCAGCAGGCACTGTAGAACCACCAGACTCAACAACAGCTTCTTCCCACAGGCCATCAGACTGCTAAACTCAGAGGGCATGACCTTAACCCCCCCCACCAACATATACACACACACACACACGCACTCAACCAAAGGACAACCACTCTATACACACTGCATCAAGTTTACAACTTTCATCTCCATGTTGCTGCTTGCACCATGCACTCTGCCTCATTGCACCTTGTTGTAACTCAATACTATTGCACTCCAGCAACATACCTACCTTAATGGACTCTTGTAACACTGACAGTCTAGAATGTATGCTCACAGTGCCTTCTGTTGCTTGTTATATGTTACTGTCTACTGTTA
Organism: Leuresthes tenuis; assembly: GCF_036924035.1. Lineage (NCBI taxonomy): Eukaryota > Metazoa > Chordata > Actinopteri > Atheriniformes > Atherinopsidae > Leuresthes > Leuresthes tenuis. Next base: position 31,972,512 of record NW_027325367.1, on the reverse strand, counting down.
GCAATATCTGATATCAACTGCACTTTATGTTCTAGTGTGCTGTAAGTCTTAATACAGTTATGTCTTAGTTGTATGTCAAATTTTAACTCGTGCACATTTGAAGTTAGATAAACGAAATTTCAGTCTGCTTCTCATGTACCGTTGTAAAGCTTGATTGACAATAAAGTTTGCTTTAACTTTGACTAAATGGCTGGAAATCAGTCGCCATCTTTGCCAGTTCTTCATCTATCTTCCCCTGTCTCAATGGGGTCAAGACAGGAGCTGTGAAGTACTGACTGTGAAATGTCTGCTTTGTTTTTGTGGTAGCAGCAGCAGGTTCATGCAAATATCTGGGCCCAGTGGTATCAGAGGCTACTGTAGCTGTGGCTTGACTGATAATAGCATGTCTAGCACTACCTGATGTGGAGGCAGAAGAAGCACTTTCGGAGAATTCAATGTCACTATTGTTTGAGTCATTTGGCTCTCTTCTCATGCTCTGCCATTTTTACTGTTGAGTGTTGAGTGGGTTTTTTGAAGTGTCAATGTAAATTATTTGTTGACCCAGACGTAAAAGAAATATTTTTCTGGCAAATGTTGCATTTCGCCTTACTATCCTCCACAATTCAATTAAATTCCATTTTTATTTATATAGCGCCAAATTACAACAATTGTCATCTCAAGGCACTTAAATAATATAGTCCAATTCAAGTCAATTGGAATTCAATTCATTATAATCATAATCAAATTCATTCATATAGAGCCAATTCAAAAAATAATATCCTAGCAAAGGAAACCAACAGATTGCACCGAAACTTGTCTTCAGTCCAATCTCCCGTCCTGAGCGTGCCTGTGGCGACTGTGGAAAGGAACGACTCCCTTTTAACAGGAAGAAACCTCTGGCAGAACCAGACTCAGGAAGGGTGGCCATCCGCCTCGACCAGCTGGGGTTTGAGAAGACAGAAAAGAGGGGGGAAAAACACCATAACACCATTCAAAGGATACCTGTTGGAAAAGGAAAACACAAGTTAATAACCATGTACATAAAATCATTTGAGAAATTAAACAGGGGGAAAAAGAGAGCAAAGTGAGGAAAGGTGTGACAGATGAGGTCCCCCAGCAGTCTAAGCCTATAGCAGCTTAACTATGGGATGTTTCAGGATTACCTGATTAACAGCAGATTAACTATAAGCTTTATCAAAAAGGAAAATTTTAAGTCTAATCTTAAAGATAGAGAGGGTGTCTGCTTCCCAGACATTTACTGGCAGCTTATTCCAGAAGAGAGGGGCCTGATAACTGAAGGCTCTACCTCCCATTCTACTTTTAAAAACTCTGGGAACAACCAGTAAACCTGCAGTTTGGGAGCGAAGTGCTCTATTGGGAAAATATCTTACAATGAGATCTTTAAGATATGATGGAGCTCGGTCATTAAGAGCTTTATATGTAAGGAGAAGAAACTTAAATTCTATTCTGAATTTAACAGGGAGCTAATGAAGAGAAGCTAAAACTGGAGAAACATGATCTCTCCTGTTAGTTCTCATCAGAACTCTGGCTGCAGCATTTTGGATCAACTGGAGGCTTTTCAGAGAAGATATGGGACAGCCCAATAATAAAGAATTACAGTAGTTCAATCTTGAAGTAACAAATGCATGGACTAGTTTTTCTGCATCACCCTGAGACAGGATGTTCCTGATTTTAGCAATGTTACGAAGGTGAAAGAAGGCAGTCCTAGAAACCAGTTTTATATGTATATTAAATGATAAATTCTGGTAAAAAAAAAACTCCAAGGTTCCTCACTGTAGAACTAGAAGCCAAGGAAATACCATCTAGAGTAACTATATAACTAGACAATTTCTCCCTGGAGCGCTCAGGTCCAAAGAGAACAACTTCAGTTTTGTCTGAATTTGGAAGCAGACAGTTCTGAGTCATCCAGGTCTTTATGTCTTTAAGACAGACTTGTAGTCTGACCAACCTATTGGTTTCATCTGGTTTCATAGATAAGTACAGCTGAGTATCATCAGCATAACAATGGAAATTTATGCCATGCTGTCTAATAATGTTACCTAATGGAAGCATGTACAAAGTAAAAAGAATTGATCCAAGCACAGAACCCTGAGCAACTCCATGACTTACTCCAATGTGTGAGGAAGATTCTTCATTTACAAGAACAAACTGGAATCTATCAGATAAATATGACTTAAACCAGCCTAATGCAGTTCCTTTAATCCCAATAACCTGTTCAAGTCTCTGTAACAGAATGCTGTGATCGATCGTATCAAATGCAGCACTGAGATCCAACAGGACAAGCACAGAAACAAGTCCGCTATCAAAGGTTAAGAGGAGATTGTTGGTAACTTTCACCAGTGCTGTTTCTGTGCTATACAAGACAAAAGTGCATCCAAATGCTGCTCGGTTTCCTTTGGCTCATAACGACGACGTCACGACACGACATGAAAGACTGGCTCCTCCTAATTAATGCTGCTGCTGCTCGCCAAGGCAATAGCATTAACTCTGTTTCTGTGGCTTTTTTTTTTTACTGACACACTCACGTGAAGGCAGCGTACACAACGTAATGCTACATTTGCATATCTAACAAGCACCGTGCAGCTGGGCTGCGCTCCTCCCCATGTACCTGAAAAAAAAAGAACGGTTCCTAGCTGCGACTCGGTTCCCATCATTCATGTTAACGAGGCATTCAAAAGAATCGTCACAACACTAGTGGAGTACTTGTTGAAGGTGGTGGAGAGCTGGCGGAAGTTGATCTTGTCGATGAGGAGGATCCAGGTGAGACTTCAAGCAGCGTGGTCTCTATTGTCTCCTCTGGGTCCTCAGTCTCCATTGTTGTCTCTATGAGCGAGCACAGCACGTTTACGTGGACTTTACATTTTTTGTTTGTAACTTGTTTAATTCCTCACAAGTTAGGGGAAGGTATACTACACATGTTTCAACACATATCTAACACATTTGCACATTGTTCAAACACAATGGGCCAGCTTGCATGTGGCATCTAGGTTAGCATTATGGTGCACTTTACGTTTTATGTTCAACTTGTTTTCAGCAAAGTACGCCTTATTCACGTTCTCCCATCGGATTCAGACCTGCTCCGGGGTCCTCCCCAGCGCGTTGTTTGTTTCTGTCCGACGATGGAAACAACGACAGTAATATTGTCTCCATCGACTTCCAGGTCATGACGCCAGGAGAAAATCTTGAGCATGCGCAGAACGCAAAGTCCAATTTCCAGTCCAATTCACCGTATACAAGCACGTTTAGTGCGACTATCAACCGGGTTATCTCGGGGTCTTAATCAGACTGCGAGGAATTCGATCCGGTCCACTTCTTAGTCAGACTAAAGTCTATACATGAACTTAATAACTCAGTCTTATTGTAATTTAGCCATTAATTCGATTCTTTACAGTGCCATGTAACCCCACATATTGTGTGGCAATGAAATTAATGTATCTGTGGGTGAATCTCTTGGTAAGCCAACATTGGGAAGCAGGATGATTGGTCAAGGCTGCTAACTTTCACTCACACAATTCTTGCTTTTCACACACACTCTTAAACCACATGCATTTCCTCACCAAGTCAGATATATGACTGATGTCTAATTGATGATGCTGCAGTATTTAAAGAGAAGACTGACAGCTCATGCATCGAGAAGGCCAATCAGAACTATACTGCTCAAGCAAAGATTTCAGAACAATCAGAAAGGAAGTGAGAAATAATCACTGTTAGATAAATGCCAGTCCATTTTGACATCAGAGTTCACAGAGCTGTTGACTGTGTGACTAAATTATCAGATCAGTGCCTGTTGGTCATGGCACTGCACCATTTCTTCTTCTCTGCCTATGCAGAGGAATGCTGCAGTGTGTGCGATATTCAACAGCAAGGCTGACTTGTGTTTCCACTGCTCAGAAACATTCCCATCCTCTCCTCAGCTTTTCTTTTTCAGTAATGTAAACATGTGGATATCTTTTACATTTGTTAGACTTTGAAGATGACCTATTGAGTTTGGACAATTACAGTCCCGTAAATTTGAACAATATCTTAACAGGTTTAATTAGCCAATCACTTCGTATCTGTTGTAAGATGTCTTTAGGACTGGGCCTGCTGGAATTCTATAGCAGTTGTGTATCGAATCCCAGAAATAATGGTGTGTTGGCATGTGTTGGCTCAGAAATGCAAGCCAGGTATATGTTTTACATAGAAGCACCATCTCCTTCACACTACTCTGCACTATAGAATGTTGGCTCTCTGGCTCATAAGTATTTATTGCATCTGCACAGAGGAAGAAAGGCAGAGTGTGCAGCAGGCAGATCATTGTTAGAAAGAAGCAGTCGTCACTTAACATGCTGTTGATGTTAGAAGGTTATAAGTCAAGAAGATGCAAATGAGGTTGGAGTAGTTGGAGAAGAAGTTGTCTCCTATTGAGACAATAGTAAAAGTGATGCTTCATTTACTAGCCCAGTTTGGTAATGATTTTGAAAAATATATCACTGTGCAAAGCTGAACAGACAGCTGAAGCGGGGCTATTGGAATATAAATCATCATAAACTCATGAAGTTATTTTAAGGCAGACTTGTTTGGTTGAATTTAAAAGCAGTGATTCTAAGATCTCATAGATTGTGTTGACTTTAAAGGTTAAGATTATAAATTAATTTGATTGTTGATTAAGATAAAGGGTATAAAAAAGTAGATTTTTCTTGGATCAGCGCTCCGTAGCTTTATTTTCAGCTATGTTGGTTTTTTCCATGGTTTGGTTAATTGAGCTCAGACAGACGAGCAGACGGTTGTCTCATTCAGGTTTCTAAAGCGATTCCTACGCTTTTGCCTTGGAAAATATTTATCTGTAAGTTACACAGTGAACAATTATTGACTGCTTGACTTTTTTTTGGAAAATATGTTTTAATAGAGATTTACAGGACACATGTTCTGCTTGATTAAGGTAGCTGCTAATTATGTCAATGATTTTGATCATTTATGTTTGATGGAAATGTAGTTATGCACTGCTGAGTATGCTTCTGTTTTGTAACACTTTTCAGTTTTAAATAAAAGACAAACTAACAAAGGAGATTTCATTGAAGAACAAGAAATGTCAAGCCTTTAGCTTTAGCTGTTAACTGACTGTCTAGTTCCACAGATTAACCAGCAGATTATCATACAGGTTGATTTTGGACAATTACTCCAGTTAAGATTAATATAAATCTAATTGAAGTCCAATTCAATCCAGTTCATTCATTCGTTTTGGACCCTAACCCTGCTGCTACTAGTGAAAGGTGGGGTACACCTTAAACAGGTTGCCAGTCCATCCCAGAGCTCATTCCAATTTGTTATGATATTATTTATAATGTACCATTCTTTGAATAGTTGAAATGAAGCCAGCAAGTCCAAACTGGAAGCTTTTTCTACAAGAGAGGAACCTGATAACTGACGGCTCTACCTCTTATTCTACTGTTATAAACTCCAGGAAACACAAATAAGCCTGCAGTCTGAGAGTGAAGAGCTCTGTTGGGGAAATGTGGAAATATTGGATCACCAATATATGATGGAGTTTGATCATTAGGTATATGAGAAGAGGGATTCTAAATCATATTCTGAGTTTTACAGGGAGCCAGTGAAAAGAAGCTAAAATTGGAGAAATATGATTCTAATTCTTTTGAGAAGTCTCCCTGTAGTAATTTGGATCGTCTGGAGGCTTTTCAGAGAATTGGTGTGGTGGTTAGCACTGTCACCTCACAAAAGAGTATGAGTCCGAGTTGCATCTTCTCCCCATGCATGTGTGAGCTCTCTGGGTACTCTGGCTTCCTCTCACCGCCCATGAACATGCATGTCAGGTTCATTTGTGACTCTAAATTGTCCCTAGGAGTTATTGTGAGCGTGCATGGTTGTTTGTCTCTATGTGGCCATGTTATGGACTGGCGACTCATCCAGGGTGTACCTCGCACCTTTTGCCCAATGACTGCTGGGATCGGGTATAGAAAATGGATGGATGGATGAAACATTTAGGGATTTCATGCAGGTGATTGTGGACTCTAGCTCTTTAGTGGGCTACTGTGAACAAGCTTTAAAAGGGTCATGGACAAAAGGAAGCTTTTGGGTCCATGCTGGCTCCAGGAAGCTGTAATGACATTAAGCTAACTGTGTTTAGCAAAACTGAATATAATGACAGTACCAGTATACCCAGAAAACTGCCTCTTAAACCAGAGAAGATAAAGATTATTCAAGATAAGCTGTCTGCTGGCCTGTGTAAAGCCAATACATTTTTTATGAGAATACAATATTGGCAGCTCAATCAGCATGCTGCACAGCATCCAGCAATGCAAGGTGCTGGTCTCACTGCTATTTCTGCCTTTCACTGTGTCTAAAGCTGACTTTCTGAAGCATACGGTCTTTGATTGTACGTTGATCACAATATTGACTTGGAGTGTTTTCAGGCATATTAAATCAAGTGACAGTTCCCACGGTCAGTGGTTGGAGAAGATACTGCATCCATATCGGATTGAGTAATATTACCTTTTTTTCAAAATCAATAAGTTTTCGCTTGCTGACACGATCCTGCTACAATTTTAATTTGGACTGTGTGTGTGTTGGTATGTGTATGTGTGGTTGACTGTCTATGTACAGATTCTGGGTGTGGGTACAGAGCAAAGGATAGCAAGAGAGAAACAAAGAAAGAGGAATGTTTGCCAAGTAAATCAAATTTGATTCCTTTTTTCAGGAAACAATCTGAAGGTACTCTCATCTAAAGAACTTCTCCACTCCCATTTAGAGCTAAAAAAAAGTTAATGTATTTGGCTTTAATAGACTGCCATTAAAGGCAGAATAGTTTAATCTGAAGTAGCTGGTAAAATACTACAAGGCCTATGTGCTGGGAGACTGCTGGATTTGTTGCTAAATGGAATGTGTGTCATTTTTTCCCCCTCAAAGTTCTTCATTGGATGCACACAGTTTGTTCTGGATATAGATGCTAATTGCATTTTAATGTTTCATTAAAAATAAACCAATAAATCAAATAGTATCGTAGTAACTGGGGTTTAGAGACTTAGAGGAGATATAATCTGTCTGAAAAAAACAGAAGAGCTGTGCTGGATTTCAGAGCAAACAGATATATGGTCAGTTTTCCTGTCTGACCACAATATGTTCAGTAAGGAGCTATTTGGCTCTGAGGCCCCAGCTTATTAATGCAGGGCATGATGGAAGCAACATAAATAGGATCCAGTATCTCAGATCCTGCATGACTGAATGCAGACAATACCTCGATCAAGGGAGATGAGCCAGGATGCCAAGAGCTTTGAACTGAATTATGAATGCAGCTAATCAAAACAGGGCATCTACAGGTTAAGCAGGGATGATTTCATAAATGTTACTAAGCAAGGTGTAAGTGTGTGTTGCAAGGGGTGTTTAGGAGAGTCAGTTTAATTTGCTACAATGTCACACTTGCTTTTTGCATATCAGTGTCAAAGAGACCTACAGTTTCAATCCAGAATCATATGACAGATCAAGCAGAGAATGTAATTTGCAGCATATGTTCTTTGAGGTTATGGTGTGTATGAAATGCAGTCACTTAGGTGCTACCTTTGACCTTCACTATGGTGAACATTTTCACATGCGCGCCTTCACAAACACCCACACACATGCTACAAACACTCGGTTTACAACAGGTTTTGATTTTCCTGTGCTAATGAATTAATGAATTAATGAAGTTTCTTTGAAGTGCCTTGAGATTACATTTGTTGGGATATAAACTATTAATAAATAGATATAGTTAATATCTATCCATATGAATAAAACTGAATTGAACTGAATGGAAAATCTGATGTGCCCTGATTTCCTTTGTCCACAGAAATCATATAACTGCAAACTCTTTTCTTATGAGAGCTGGAATTCAGAGATTGATTTCATAAACAGAGCTGACCCTCCAGAACAAAAGCATTAAGCATACTATATATATATATATATACAGTATAGAGAGAGAAAGAGGGAGAGAGAGAGAGAGAGAGATTCATATATGTAATGTGAAAAGAAAGGCCAGAGCTAATACTACACAACTTTGTTAAGACAAATGAGCCGAGCAGAATGTATGCACTCTATGCAAAAGCTTACACAAACAGATATACATAATCAAACAATCCAGAATAAAGTATATTTCATCTATCACTGGAAAGGTGGAGGATAAGCTTCTGAAATCTTCCCGTCAGACGTGGCTGCCCTGATCTGTTGTTTTAACAGAATTAGGAGGATTTGAGGTGGATTATTGTTGGGGCTGAACCAACACTGTGTGGGACTGCTGGGCTGTGCTTAGATGTTCTATGCATTTTACACTGTTGTCAGAGTGATGTGAGGGAGAATGAAAGGCTTTTCTGTGCACACAGCCTGAGATGTTGGGGGAGGAATGTAGGTTGCTATTGAACTCTGCTGGAGACACAATGATTAAGGAAAAGACATATTACTATTCGCCCTATGAATCAGGGATTAAATAAATTCCAAACTGATTACATTTTGGCAAAAGAAACTTTTTTTGTTAAAACCTCCTATTACTTTGGTGCCGTGTCGAACTAGCGATTGGTCATACAGTGCTTATTTGGCAGGGGAGATATGGAATTAAAACTAATCTGACAACTGACTTCTATTTTACACAAGCACCTGCACCCTGCTGGAATTAAAGGGACATTCCAACCTAAAGCATTGTGATGCTAATAATTAATAATTACTCTTTCGAGGGCTTTGATTCCTTTTTTAACATTTTCTTTCTAATTTATTCTATAATCTATTTATTTATCATAATTTCAAACAAAACTTCCAACTATTGTTCTCTTTTGTGTGACTTTGTTCAGCTGGTAAAACGTTTTATGCTTTTGTCTCAACTATGTCAAAGAGCACAGCACCCCTGTGGAAGCTCTCACAGCTTGTTCCGTGAATTTTTCAGTGCCTCATGTCAGATTACACAATCCTGGAGTACAGCCAGCAGAGACTCCCAAAACAGTATAAGTGAATGAAACCAAATCTATCATGGTCCATCATAAAATGCCATTAGGTTCTTCATGTAGTAAGAGTGGATCATGTCACGTTCTGGGGCTGTCCTGCTATTCATGCCTGAGACTCATTGTTGGATATTTTCCCAGATGACTGGGATTGGCTCTCATTATTGGATGTTGCTGTTATCCTGTTTTAGGACTACCAGCCCCCTGGCATTAGTGGGGTGTAATGCCTCTTCCCATGCAAGTCAGTTTCAGCTCTTTTCCTTTAAACAGGAAGAAAGCTCCAGCAGAACCAGAATTAGGTGTGGGGCCATTTGCCAGTTGGGGGTTGGTGAATCTGTCTGTATACAATTTTCCCTTCCAGCTGGGAGTGCAACCTACTTTCGTCTTTAGAGAACAGGGTATTTAGCCCTTTATTATCTCTTTCTTATATCATTCTTATAAAAGTATATAAGCTTCACACTGTCTGCATTGTATTATTTATCTGTATGGAATTTACCAGATAGAGGAAAGATGATATTTATAGTGAGTTCAAGTGCAGTTCATGGTGTGTATTGCTCACTGGTTTTTATGTAAATGTTTCCTAATATGAGCAATTCTAGTAATTCTTTTCAACAGTTTACCAGTCTATTCCATTACCAAACATTACCTGAATAAAGCATTTTATTGTGTAGCAGATGATCATATTAAAGCAACCTCCCACACATTCACTGTGACTGTGGAATAAAGCAATGTAAGTAATGCTGGTCTCTAATCTGTACAATTACTTTGCTCCTGATAGTGTTAGGATTATTTCAAATAATAGGACAGAAGCTTAATGAAGAACATTTTGGGTAATTTAATGGTCAATAACCGAAGAAGTTATGGAGGGTGGATGAGTGAAAAGCAGTCATCCATAAATGAAAATCTTGGCAATTATGTCTTTGAGGGATGGAATGATTGACACTGACTGAGCCTTAATGTCTTTGCCACTGTGTGATCTCTTTACTCTTCACTACAGTTACTTATGTAAAATGCAAGCAAGAGCAGGAATGACTTGAAGAAATTGACATGGATAAGAAAGAGTGGGAGGGGAAAGAAGTGGGGAGAGTCAAAGTGTGTTTTTAAATTCCAGTCATTTTTGTTGTCAACCTGTAGCTATGTGTCACTGTCAAACGCTTTATCTGTCAGCTGCACTCTTGCCCATGGACAGCCCTGGGCCCTGTGGGAGACTTCACAGTGGCTTTTTTCCTTTCCCCCCACAGCTGCCTGTGGCAGGTGTGGAGTCATCACAACTCTATTAGCTTCACCATGGCAATAGAACACATTAACCTGCTAAGCCGTGGACACGCTCATTGCCCTGCTGGGCCTCTGGAACTATGTAGAGTGGGATTTGATGGAGTCTGGCCAGTTCCTTTATATCACTAGGATAACGTAAAACAACCTGACCAAAGAACTGCCCAAAAGAAAAATTGATAAAGGTAGCAAATAAAAGAAAAAAAGAATGCTGAAAAAACAAGCAAATTACAGTTTACTGCCACAATGGAATCTATGGTTTATTTCACTTGAGTCCTAATTTTTTATATTTGCACATAATTCCTGTCTTGCACGTAAAATAAAATTTAGTAATAAGGAATAATCACTGCATCAAAGTCTGAGAGGGTCATTAATTTAGGCAATGCATTAAGTGCTGATGGCAAGTGGCAGACACAGTTCCACTATTGCTCAAAATGGTCTCTAAGCTATAGATCTGGGCTAATAACAAAGTCTGACTACTTAGACCAACATTTTATCTCCCAGCATGTTGAAAGTATCCTGGATTTAGGCCTCTTAAGTGAAAAACAAACTTTTGCATCTTCATAGTTGCAAAAGTGTTAAAGTCCATTCCATATTAGATAAGTCACATGTAGTATTTTGAACCTTGAAGGCCTGCAGACTGAGAAACTCAGCAGGAGTAGGAGTTAGATCATATTCTACTCTGAAGCTTTCAAGCTTGCCATTGAAAGCAATGGAATCCCCCTGCACCCTCCTCTCCAGTGCTATCTATCAACAAAAGACAAGCATAATAGGTAGTCATATAACACACTTGGCCCTCTCTGCAGACATTTCCATCTGCACCCTGATAAAGAGGCCTATTTGTGCTCTTGTCGGGTGGGGTGGAGTTCTGACTGAATCACTGCAGGGGTTTGTTCCTAGCTGTCCCTTCTAATCTTAGTCTTGAGAACCAGTGAGAGGACCAATCAGAAAATGCCTGGCAGGTCCTCCAAATCCACACAGGTCAGGGATAATTAGCCTGTAGATTTCTTTCTTTATCCACTGTCTGAACACATCTGAGAACAGGCCCAATGTGACACTTTTACCATGGCTCAGTAGAATTATGGAGATGCAGATTGGTTAAGGTCATCTTCTTGTGTCCAAGCATTCAAGCCTCTACAAGAGATCAAAATGTGGACCCCTGTTTTTTGCATGAGAATCTGGTCTGTATGCCTGGAGATTTGGCAGTGACTAAAAGTCCTGCAGCTATGTTCATGCAAAACCACATTCCATCCAAATTCAGATTGACCAACATCCGTCTTCAAGTATCTTTTTGTGCGGTTTTATCAGTCAATGTCTGGGAAAAATCTATTTGAATTATATAAAAACTTGGAATAAGAAAACTTTTTTTCCAACACAAATACTACACGGTGGTATCAGTGTTCATCGAGGTGTGTCTTTTAGGTATCAAAGTCAGTTTTTAATTGTCTGTATAGTACTCTGACTGCCTAAATCCAAAACGGGGCCCATTTGAATTAGAACTACATTATAACCACTTTATCTGACTTTTGTGATCTTGTTTTTTTCTGAAATTTAACGTCTCTCATCTCAATGTAATACTTTAGTTGATGCTACTGCTGAGGTTTGAGGCTAATTGAGTTGATGTTATACTGTGACATGATGAAAACACTGCAGAGAATAGTCAGAAAGGATATTCACCAGTGGGCATAAGACCCTCTTTGGACCAGTGCACACACAACACACTTCTTTGATTCATGAAATAGTTTGAAAGTGTGACACAGATTTTACAACTTAAATCATGGTAATATCAATTGTGTGCACACACTGCGTACTACGAGAAAGACTAATGAACACATACAATTCTGATTCCGACTCTTTTCTATTTGCTTATAAGTTACTTTGGAAAAAGAGTAATAAAACATAATAAACACACAACAGAGTTGTGTGGCTCATCTGTATTGTCACAGCTTTAGATATGCTTCAATAGAAAATGACGCATTAAAGTGCCAAGTCAAATCATACTGTACCATACCATGTAAGGGAAAATACCATAAGTAGGTGAAATCATGGATTCTTCAAATACAGTGAAGAGCAAATGAGAATAATTATCTCACTGACAGACCTGACACTGCTTCAACATGCTGGTGCTTTTTTTTTTTTCCCTTGTCCTGTCCAGCATTATGGCAGCAGAATTGTAATCTGAATACCGTTTATGCCAAACACATTTGCTTTGCCAAGGGAAGTTTTATGAATGTAAAGCTCCCTTTGAACTGCCCAAGAAGTCCTTATTTATTTATTTTTGCCCCCCCCCCCCCCCCGGCAGAGGCAAACATAGTGGGCTAGCACCCCTGGCCAAGTGCCCCGGGAGTCAAGACGTGCTAACAGGTGGGTGCAGCAGGGAGAAGCAATACATGCGATACATAGCACTGTGAGGACCATGTGTTCTGAGTTAATTTCCATGTTGATGTTGTCTAAGTCACCCAGTATGCACAGTGTGGGGCATGCAGGGATGCTACACTTTAGCCATGTTGATAGGTCCTCACAGACTTCCAGCCAGAACTTCTGGACAGGCGCACAAAACCACAAAGCGTGTGCATAATCATCAGGTGTATTGTCTGTGCAATGTGAGCAGATGTTTGAGTGTGTTAGACCCATCCTGAACATCCTTTGTCCTATATAATGTGTTCTGTGAAGAATTGTGAAGTCATTCTGAAGGTGTGCAAACACATTTGTGGCCAGAAGTTATGATTAGAGTTGCAAGTCTGGTGGAGGATACATTTCTTAGTTATTACAGACTTAAGTTGGTGATATTCTAGAAATTTATTGTCATGCTCAAAGTCCTCCAAGCAAAGTCTTTGTATCAGAAACTGTGTTTGTTCATCAGTAATTTAATTTCTTTTCTTAGCTCATTCAGTATGTGTTCCTCTTTGGAGGCACTGTAGGCAACTTCTAATGATTTAATCCTTCGTTCTAGTTCCGATATTCTTTCCTTCGTTTTCTTATTTGATGAAAAAAAGATTCTTTGCCTCTCATAACTGCTTTTCCCGCTTCCCAGAAAACACACACTGTGATTCCTGGCAGGTCATTATTTTCTAAATATACAGACCATTCCCTTTTGAAATAATTAATAAAATCAGGGTCTTTTAGTAATGATGTATTAAATCTCCAATTCCTCGCTGGTGGTATAACTCTTTTATTCTTCAGTGTGATAGAAACTGGAGTGTGATCACTGACAGTGATGGGGTGGATTTTGGTGTCTGAAATATCCCTCATCAAGGAACTGCTAACTATGAATTGAATTCCAATTGGCTTGAATTGGACTATATTACTTAAGTGCCTTGAGATGACAATTGTTGTAATCTGGCGCTATATAAATAAAATTGAATTGAATTGAATTGAATTGAACTAAGAAATAATCTATTCTTAGAAGATATAGAAGAGATAGAAATTAACGAATTCAGATCACTTGGGGTTTAGAAGACCCAAGGAGTGTTGTCCTGGTCGCGGTACAGCTGCTCATTGATGAATAATTTATCCACCGTGATGACAGCTCGGGAGCATCCCTTCATGAACTTTCTCCAGATGGGGAACAGGTTTCTAGGATTCCTTTAGGAAACTGGTCGTTGACGCTGAAGTCCGTTCCTCTCAGCTCCCTGCTGCGGGCACTCACCAGAACTTTCTGTTTGTAGTGTTCAAACTTCGCCACAATTTGTCTTGGTCTACGGGTATCAGGTCTCTTCCCTCCCAGGCGTTGGACTTGGTCAAAAGTGATGTTCTTCACTGTATCTCCCGGAAGTTTCAGGTGTGTTTGGATTAAGTTTTTTATTGTTAGTTCAGGATCCTCATCCGCCTGCTCCGGGATTCCAGAAAACACCAGATTGTCCCTCAAACTGCAAGCCTGGGGATCAATTGTTTCTTTAATTCTTTTGTTTTCATTGGAAATCCAGCTCATTCCCACTGTGAGGGATTTCACAGACTCTCTGAAGGTTGCATTCACTGCAGTCAGTGGCAAGAAGTTGTTATAGTTCCATTTATGTTATGTGTATTTTGTATTTTTGAGCTTTATATTGCTCTGTTTTTGCAACAAAACACTGATTTCTGAGAGATTCTCTGTGATGCTTCGGAAGCTGTGCTTCTTGAGAGGATACTCCTCATATTTCACTTTTCAACATGTCCACTGTTATGAGTTACTATGCCAACACAAGAGATGTTTACAGACAGGGAATGTTAATAGCGCTCTCCAAATTCCAATGTCTTGGAATTAGACCACAGGGGTATTCACAAAGCTGGATTAAGGAAAAGCCTGGCTTATCTCGAGTAATCTGGCTCATTTAAGAGAGAGTTCTGTTCCATCAACATGGCTTATTTGAATGCCCGCTTAGTATTTGTCATGACCATGGATTTTTTTGTGTTCAGGTTCTTGGTTTAGTCATTAAGTTTTGCCATGTTTTCCCCTCAGTCACTCTTGGTCATCAGCTTCACTCATTCCACCTGTGCTTTCCCCCTCAGCTGCACTCCAACACTAATTACCTCACTTCAGTATTTAGTTTCCAAGTTTTCCCTTGCATTTTGCCAGATCCTCACCTTCATTGATGTCACGTCAGGTTTGGTTGTATCAGGCTTTGTTCATTGTCATCGCCATAGTCATGTTTCATGACATGTTTGTTCGTTTTTCATAATCCACAGTTGTTGCATTCCAGCTCATCCGCACTTTGTGTTGTTTTTGTTTAAATAACATGTTATTTTGTTTAAATAACAAAAATAACACCCCCCCCCCCCTAACCATATGGGCAATTGGGCAGTTGCTCAGGGGTCCTCGATCTGTAAAGGACCCAGGGCAGTGAGAGCACAAGCAAAATATCTGGTTTTCTCTCGCTTATATGTTAAACTGTCCATCGGAGCTGTTGCGCTGCACAGAATCTCTGCACCTGGCTGACTGTGACCGTGAGCTGTGAGCCTCTCCTCATTGGTCAGCTTGTATGAGACGGGTCAAAAGTGACGCCAATCAACAAGCACTGAGCAGGTTGCGTGATGTCAAGCGTCTGTACACAATTAAAAGAAATGCAAACATGGAGAAGCTAAGTGGGAGCGCTAAACAGAAATTAAAAAAGGAGAAGGACATCAGAAACACAGAAAATTTAAAGTATATACCCAAAATGGGTAATTTCTTCACTCTAGTAAATGTTACCTACTGTTCTGCTAAGGCAACTTCTGTCAACGAGTACAGCTCAGCTAGCCAGGACGTTTCTTCACTGTCGGCGCTAGCTAATGTCCGTGACTCATTGACTAAGCAGTAGTTTAAGTTAGAAAAA
This sequence comes from Leuresthes tenuis, assembly GCF_036924035.1. Classification (NCBI taxonomy): domain Eukaryota; kingdom Metazoa; phylum Chordata; class Actinopteri; order Atheriniformes; family Atherinopsidae; genus Leuresthes; species Leuresthes tenuis. The sequence goes on along the minus strand of NW_027325367.1, from coordinate 31,956,992 downwards.
ATGTAAGAAGGCTAAATGGACAGATATAATTTATAATTTTCCAAACATTAGGTCATGGCACCCCACTGTGACTATAAATGTAGAAACAAATCTATGACACTTTGCATGAACCGTACAATAATGACAAGTTTTACGTTCAAGTTGTGTTGAATTGTTTAATTATTCATGTTTTTCAAGATATCCACCATCCACTCGTCAGGGCTTCCTACGTTCCTCGGGCACTCACACATAGCCAGGCTATGTAAGCCTCGCTTGATCCCCCACATCAATACAGAAATAGGACTGCTGATTGGGATCAATGTGCCAAAGGCCATGGAGCCAGAAGAGGTCATCAGGAGTGTGAACAATGGACCTTGCAGTTGCTCACTGAATTTGGAGTTGATCGATGTTTCAAGCCAACAAATTTTGGAGAGGCTACGCATGCTCAGCTGCATCATTTTTGTGATGCGAGTGAAGAAGGCTATTGCACAGTTACCTACTTAGTCCAACAGAACAGCAAAGGTCAAGTCCATAGCGCGTTTGTCATGGGAAAAGCTAGGGTTGCCCCACTAAAGCCCACCACCTGGAATTGACAGCGGCAACTATGGCAGTGCGCATGAATGGACTGATAAGGAAGGAACTGGAGCTACAGCTCAAAAACTTTATATTTTGGACAGACAGTATGGCTGTTCTCAAGTACATTAACAACAAAATGACAAGATTCCGCACATTCGTAGCCAATAGAGTGGCGGAAATTCGAAAGGTGTCAACAGGATCTCAATGGAGGCATGTCAGCACACACTTGAATCCTGCTGATTATACATCCAGAGGACAGACAGTGAATTCTTTTGTGCAGAATCAAGTCTGGATCTCGGGCCCTGTCTTTCTCACCCAGTCGTCTGACAACTGGCCAGAGAACCCTGATTGTCTGGTAGATCTCAACTCCGCTGATCAAGAAGAATGGAGACATTCTTCTTGATCTCTGGATCCTGTCTCAGGGTGATGCAGAAAAACTAGTCCATGCATTTGTTACTTCAAGATTGGACTACTGTAATTCCTTATTATTGGGCTGTCCCACATATTCTCTGAAAAGCCTCCAGTTGATCCAAAATGCTGCAGCCAGAGTTCTGATGAGCACTAACAGCAGAGATTATGTTTCTCCAGTTTTAGCTTCTCTTCATTGGCTCCCTGTTAAATTCAGAATAGAATTTAAGATTCTTCTCCTCACATATAAAGCTCTTAATGACCGAGCTCCATCATATCTTAAAGATCTCATTGTAAGGTGTAACCCAGGTCCCATGTAGTTAAAATAGAACTGGAGTGGTTAATACAATGAGACTGGGCCTGGACTCATTGTAGGTAAATACAACTGTGTTCTATAGGTTACTTTGTAAATGTGTACTTTCAATAATATTGCCTACTTTTGTAATGACCACCACAACTGCACTTTTTATGCAAACATATTCACAAATATTTATTTACAATATGACATAAAGGTAAAAATATAAATAAAACCACAGGCTTATTATATGGTAGGAAACAAAGGTTTTTCAAAATAAACGTACAAGCAAATAAACACTTATACTTTCCCAAAAAACAAACCTATCTTGAAAACTTGTCTGAAATGAAAAGAAGAAAAAAAAACAACCCGTTGCAGGCCTGTTCGTTGCTTGGGTGCGGTGGGCCTGGAAACTATAATGGCCGATTCACTCAGAACTGAGCATCAACTAAAAGCACGTGCATGAAGTGACAGTACTCACGAGTCCAGCGTTACATTAATAAGGGCAGAAGGAAATGAGGGATATTAGTCTCTCTACAGCAATGGAAATGGCGGCAGCAGTCACAAAGGAAGAAAACACAGCACAGCAGGACTGGACGGGACAAAACAGCAGGGCCATCAGTTGGAAACGGTCTCTCTCGCTTTCCCCAACGTCAGTCTCCTTAAAACATATTCAAAATGAGCCACATTATCAAACACTATCTCTTTTTTGAATTAGTATTAGCTTTGCTTTAGCTTCAGACATATCACAGTGCTAAAGCTTCGATATGCGGGCCATTAGCACCGAATGCTACTGCATAACTAGCATGTCGCTAATCACATTACACATTCAGTCTCTTAACTATAACAATTCGCTATAGCACATAATACAGGCAAACCCAATCATATTCACCTCTTGCAGGTTACACCAAAGACCTTCACGACGAAACTTTTAAATGCTTCCCACTCTACCATGCCTCCTCAGTTAACTCTCAGTTCATTAGCGTCTGTCTCATTCTCTCTGCGTGCTCAATCTTCCCGCACTAACTTGTGCCACTAGTCCCGCCCCTTACCGGGTGACGTTACTGATTCGCTCGTGAGTAAATGCACAACAAATAGCAAAACAGGAATCAGATGATTGACATATTACAGGTAACAGATTAGGTTACACATAAATACAACTTCTCCTTTTCTCTCTCAGATGAACTCAATAAGACTTTTATATGAACCTTTTAACTGTAAATAATCTTATTTATCACACTGTACATATTATATTTATGCCTCTTAACCAGCACATCTTAAAACATTTTTAAGTATCAGGAACTTTTACTTATGAACTTCTGTTTTTATACAGACAGTTATTACACTGTCAATTATCTTTTAAGCTCTGTAACTTATATGAATTTTGTACAGGGCTACAAAGGTATTTTCCTAACAGAGCACTTCGCTCCCAAACTGCAGGTTTACTTGTTGTTCCCAGAGTTTCTAAAAGTAGAATGGGAGGCAGAGCCTTCAGTTATCAGGCCCCTCTCTTGTGGAATAAGCTGCCAGTAAATGTCCGGGAAGCAGACACCCTTTCCACTTTTAAGATTAGGCTTAAAACTTTCCTTTTTGATAAAGCTTATAGTTAGAGATGGCTCAGGTAATCCTGAAACATCCCATAGTTAAGCTGCTATAGGCTTAGACTGCTGGGGGACCTCATCTGTCACACCTTTCCTCACTTTGCTCTCTTTTTCCCCCTGTTTAATTTCTCAAATGATTTTATGTATATGTGACATTATTGTGGTTATTAACTTGTGTTTCCCTGTTCCAACAGATATCCTTTGAATGGCGTTATGGTGTTTTTCCCCCCTCTTTTCCCTATTTTCTGTCTTCTCAAACCCCAGCTGGTTGAGGCAGATGGCCACCCTTCCTGAGTCTGGTTCTGCCAGAGGTTTCTTCCTGGTTCTGGTTCTGCCAGAGGTTTCTTCCTGGTTCTGGTTCTACCAGAGGTTTCTTCCTGTTAAAAGGGAGTCGTTCCTTTCCACAGTCGCCACAGGCACGCTCAGGACGGGAGATTGGACTGAAGACAAGTTTTGGTGCAATCTGTTGGTTTCCTTAGCTAGGATATTATTTTTTGAATTGGCTCTATATGAATTAATTGGATTATGATGACAATGAATTGAATTCCAATTGGCTTGAATTGGACTATATTACTTAAGTGCCTTGAGATGACAATTGTTGTAATCTGGCGCTATATGAATAAAATTGAATTGAATTGAAGTATTAGCATTAGCAATAAAGCTAGTATTAACCTAACTCCAAACTAGCAATAACAATAGCAGCAAGCTAAATTAGCCTAGCTATAAATTAGCATTGGCTTCAGCCAAGTTTAGAGCATAGGCTCTTAAGCCAACATAGTTTAACATCACCATTAACACCATCAGTAGCCCGACTAGCCATAAGCATATTTGGCAAGATCTAAATTGAACTAGCCTTATATCAAGCTTGCATTAGCCTGAGCTTGAGCCGAGCCTAAACACAAGCATGCAAAAAGTTTCCTTTTTTTTATTAAGTCTTTTGAGTTCAGAACAATCAAGTGGGACTAATTTGAAAAAAAGTACACTGTAAAGTTCTAGGGTGAATTGATTATTGGAGAATTTAGAAGGGGGAAAAAAATCAATAAAAAAGGTCATGTCTTTGTTTAAACATTTTCCATGATAACTGTAGGCCTGACAGAGAGGAGAAAAGGTTAGATAAGTTTAGAAGATTAGACAGAAAGTGTCTTTGGAAGAAGTGTTGTGGATTTGATCCCACATTTCTTTGACAGGAATTAATTATTTTAACTCATCAACTTTAAGGTCACTGCTAACAGACCTACATAAAAGAAAAGAAAAGAAACTTGCAAGCTTGGTCTGAGAGCAAAGTTTCAAAATGCAAATCAGCTGAGCAGCATCACAGTTAATAATGAATCACAAAGCTTAAAAGCTCCAAATGCTTTTTCAGATGACAGATAACCTCCAAACCACCATGCTGCTCCATAATGTTCCCAGTTCAAGTTTGGTAGTTGTTCTCTTTGTCAGAAATGCTGTCACCCTAAGATTATCTCAACTCAAACCTGCTTCCTTCTTCTCTCATTCAGTCCTGAGAGTGAGGACAGTCCAAACAATACATTTATCTACAGATTCTGATGCTGATTGATCAGTGGCCTGTACTTTAAAAGTACCAGAGTACATATAGTTAATTAGAAGATGAGTTCACAATGATAATAGAAGTTACGTTTTTTTTACTAGAGCAATTATCATTAAATCATTTATTTATTTTAAAATGTATTTGATTGAGAGAAATACCAAAGTACAGATCATCTGAAAACAGCTTTTCAATGCAAGTATCACAGTGAAGAGCTAAGAAGCAATACAACGTCCAAACTAAATCTAGTTAAGAACACAATGTTTAAAACTAGACATTTGTACAAGTTTGTTGCTGAATTAAGATTTAACAGCACTCTTAAAGAGTTAACGTTCATAAAATTTCAGATAAACAAGCAGAGCATTTAAAATCTTTGCTCCTTTCATTGGAAAACTGTCTAAAGAAAAGATGTCTTATAAATGAGACTTCATAATTACATCCTGAAGCAGGTCTGAGACCGGACAGTCAAACTGTATGATACATGTGAAAATATCAGGATTTAACAGCAAGGCCAGACAGATGTGAAACAGTTTCTTATTCATCTTAAAGCAGTAAAGGTCAGCCTTTATTGTTTTAGAGATCATTTTAACACGACTTAGACATTTAGCTGATCTAAATATTTCTGATCTGCTTCTTGCTCAGTGAGATCACCTTTCATTCTAACATTCAGGTGCAGATGGTGTTTAATCACCAAGTTAAGGTGACACTTTTTCGAAATTTCAGATTAGCTCTTCTGCAACAACATCACAAGTTTCACCAGAAACATGAGCAGAAAATGTAGAAGTTAACTTATTGTTTGTTTTCATTAAATCTAATTGATTAATTTCCCTAATCTTAAAGGAAATGATTAATTTAGGAGATTATAGCATTTATGTTAATTATATCATAAAATTAATTGTCCGATATTTAACTGCTTAAATAAAGACATCATTAAATCTGTTGATAACGCGTAAAGCAGTGTTTTTCAACCCCGGTCCTCATGACCCACTGCCCTGCATGTTTTCGATGTTTCCCTCCTCCAACACACCTGATTCAAATGAATGGCTCCTTATCAGGCCACTGCAGAGCTTGATGATGAGATGATCATTTCAATCAGGTGTGGTGGAGGGGGGAAACATCGAAAGCATGCAGGGCAGTAGATCATGAGGACCGAAGTTGAAAAACACTGCTGTAAAGAGTTAATAATAATAAGTTAATATTCATCATCAGTGTTTATATTTGATCTCATTAAACCATTTAACTATTTAACTGCAGCAGATCTATCTATCTATCTGTTCTCTTAACAGAGCAGCAAAGTTCTTTACAGGAAGGTTCCAAGTGAGTTAGATTATTAGGATATTAACAAAAACACAGCAAAAAAAAGAGTGATATGTGAGTCAGATATCACCAATGGCTTTCTTAAAGAGAAAAACTCAGACATTTAAAGGCAGCTGCAGTGAGTCTGAGCCATAACAAGTCAAGTCAAGTCAAGGTGTTTCTATGGTGCATTTAAAAACAGCCACAGTGACCAGAGGGCTGAACAAGATGAACAAAATATGAATATTATTAGCAACTTCTGAGCCTGCAGATAAATATGAATTAATTAAACAGTAAACATTGAATCAAATGAGTGAACTCGAAATAAAAGTGTTTACATGATAAAAGTTAAGAGATGTCACTCAACCAGATTAATAAACTAAGTAAAGCAGTGGGATTTAGAACATTTAAAATAATCAGAGGTCTGAGCTGCTCTGATTGAAAAGGTAGATTAATCCATCTGTAACAGGTTCAACATTTAACATAACTTCTTAAATCAAATTTAAGGAGCTTACTTCAACTACAAAAATAAGAAGTAAAGAAAAATATTGATTATTGAGAAATATACACTCTATCAGATATAACATTTCAGGCCTATATCTTAATTTCAACCCAGGACTTGATGTGCTGTGGCAGACGCTCTACCCTGCAGAGCTGGTCAGTATCAGTGAGGGAGCAGAACAAGAATCATATGAAGAGACGGTGGACAAACTCGATTGTGGGTGACACTGAAGCAGTGTGTACAGTTTTGGGGGCTCACACAACAAAGGATATTTTGAGCATTTATCCAGCAGCGATTGGATGTTGAACCACAGAACATTTGGAACTGAATTTAATGCTTTTTGAGCTTCAAATCTGGGATCATCATTGCAGGCAGAACAAAGGCATCAGGAGGAGAGCCCGAGACTGTGAATACAATCATAAACATCACACAAAGAATGAAGGAAGTGACTTCAGGGGGGTGACATCTATATCAGCCTTGACGGGCCTAAGAGAACCATACCAGGTGTGCACAGACCCACAGGAGCACACTGGACCTGGGATGAGTTTAGACATTATACAAACAACTGCCAAAGACCACGAGGAAACTGATCCTCAGCGTGACCAAGGCCAGCCTCTGAAGGGTGGAGCGAGAGGCCCGATGGATACCTGGGCAGGGCCAGACTTTAGAATGGAAATTAAAATACAAATATTGATCCAATTAGCCAGCTAACAATTTATTAGGGAGAGATTTTCTTTTTATGAAATAAGATTAGAAACAAAAAAATTCGGTGCTCTCCCCAAGGTGTATGTTTTGACAAACTATTAAAATAAGGCTTCCAATATTCAAGCAAACAGAAACAATAAAAGTTTCAGAATGAAAAACACAATTTATACAAACTGCTTCAGAAATAAATTGTTTATCAACTTTTTAATTACAAGATTCAACAATGATCAGAATCCTGTGTGATGCATTAATGGTAGCAGAACCACAGGCTGTTAGCAAATCAAAGAGCACACCATAAATCAGATGAAATCAGGTAAAAAGTGATGTGTTTAAGGAGATGCTAACACACAAGTACCAATCAATTTGTGGTCCAAAATAAAACTCTGCTTACCAAGAGAGAATAAAAGAAAGTTAAAAAGAATTCAAAATTTTCCAAATTAGCCAAAAATTAGAAAACAAAGAGGGAGCAAGTAAAATTGTTGTGGCACTAAGTGCCTAATGTTTGTTGGGATTTGGAGCAATATGAATAGAACTGAATATAATTAGCTTGGGTTAATATAAGCATTGATAACTTGTCAATGATGTATACCAAAGTTTTGAGCAGTATCTATCCTCCTAAAATTTAACGTTTTCCATTTTCGTTTTGAGACACTTAGCAGCTACTAGCTGAACAGCTACTAGCTGTGTTAGCAGCTGCGTTGCTAAGTCCAAATGAAACGGAACCGAAGGCACCCAGTCTACTGTCGGCTTTGTGTGCTCCACTGAGCCGACACAATGTAAGGCAGCATAAAATAATGTAAACGTGTTCATTAACGTTAGGAAGAACATATAGTGATATTTATGATAGCGAGATAAAAACGTGAGTTGATATTGACAGCGAGTTATATAATAAACTCTTTCTGTGCCAGTTGTTTCCCCTCCTGGTTACAGTTTTATCAGCGAGGCCAGAGTGAGCAGGAGAGGAGGAGGTGTCGCAGTCTTATTCAATGAATCATTTCACTGTCAGCAGTTATCTCCTGGAAGTTTTCAGTCCTTTGAATATATGGCTATACAGCTGAAGGCCTCACCCAGAGTCCTGTTTCTGAATGTTTCCAGGCCCCCTAAATACTGTGCAGATTTTTCTGATGACCTCAGTGAACTGCTGTCTATGATCTGTGTTGATTTTGACTGTATAATTATTGTTGGTGATTTTAACATCCATATGGACAACCCTCAGGACAAAGTGACCAAAGACCTGAGTAACACTCTGGACAACGTTGGGCTGACTCAGCATGTAACAGACACACACTCTAGACTTAGTGATCTCTAAGGGTCTGAGCATTTCAAAGATTACTGTGTCAGATGTGGGCCTGTCTGACCATTCCTGTGTTTTCTTTGAGAGTACGATTTCAGTGCACACAAATGTCTCAACAACAATGATCTCAAAACGGTGTATAACTGAAAACAGTAGTGAGACCTTTAACCAGGTCTTCTCTTTAACACCTGCCCTGTCCGGTGGTTCAGTCAGTGAGCTTGTCAGTAGCTTCAATGCTAAAATGTTAAATGTTATGGATACTATTGCTCCCAGTAAGGTGAAGGTTATCTCTGGAAGGAAGAAGTCTCCATGGCGAAATTCCACACTGGTGAAAAATGGGAAAAGAGAGTGTCGGAAAGCTGAGCGCAGATGGAGAAAAACAACTCTCCAGGTTCATTATGACATCTATAAAGAGAAACTTCACTCTTATAATTTACAACTGAGGAATGCAAGAAAATCATCACCAAAAACAGTCATAATGCTCGGGCCTTATTTGCTACAGTTGACAGGCTAACAAACCCTCCTGTGTCAGTAGCAACTGAACTCCATTCCACCATGGCCTGCAATGACTTTGCCCAATTCTTCACAGACAAAGTCCGAAATATTAGACAAGCAGTTGGTACATCAGCAGCAGGTTCAGCATATGTACTGTGTCCACCGAAAACCGGTTTAAACACCATGACACTATTTCAACCCATTAACAGTAAAGACCTGGAGGACATCTTACGTCACCTGAACTCCTCCTCTTGCTGTTTAGACATCCTGCCAACAGGTTTTTTCAAAGGGGTGACTTTGGAGTCAGACCTGTTACTGATTGTGAACTTGTCCTTAATGTCAGGTGTGTTTCCAGAGCCACTAAAAACAGCTGTAATTTAACCTCTGCTGAAAAAGGACAATCTTGACAAGACGCAAATGAACAACTACAGGCCCATCTCAAATCTCCCATTTTTAAGTAAGATCATTGAAAAAGCGTTTTTTCAACAGCTTAATCACTTTTTAACACAAAATAACTGCTATGATACCTTCCAGTCAGGCTTTAGACAGCACCACAGCACTGAGACTGCTCTGACCAAAGTGTTTAATGACATATGTCTGAATACAGATGGTGGAAAAATGTCAGTCTTAGTTTTACTGGATCTCAGTGCTGCTTTTGATACAGTTGACCACAATATATTACTCAAACGACTGGAGAACTGGGCGGGTCTTTCTGGAACTGTACTAAACTGGTTTAAAACCTACTTAAAGAACAGGAAGTACTTTGTGTCAATGGGTAACTTTACATCTGAGCAGATCTTCTCTTTAACATCTACATGCTCCCACTGGCACAGATTTTAAAAAAACAACCAAATAAACTACCATAGCTATGCAGATGACACAGATATATATTACAATGTCACCAGGAGACCGAGTCCCTGTACAGGCCCTTGGTAAATGCATTGAGGACATTAATGACTGGATGTGCTACAACTTCCTCCAGCTAAACAAAAACAAAACTGAGGTAATTGTCTTTGGATCCAAAGATAAACGATTGAAAATCACCACAGAGTTTGAATCTATAAATCTAAAAACTACCAACCAGGCCAGAAATCTGGGTGTAGTGATGGACTCAGACCTAAATTTGGACAAACACATTAAGGCAACAACAAAGTCAGCCTACTATCACCTTAAAAATATATCAAGGCTAAAAGATCTGATGTCTCAGCAGGACCTGTAAAAACTAGTCCATGCATTCATCTTTAGTAGGCTTGATTATTGTAACAGCATTTTTACAGGTCTACCTAAAAAGTCAGTTAGACAACTGCAGCTCATCCAGAACTCAGCTGCTTGAGTCCTCACTAAGACCAAAAAAGTGGAGCACATCAGTCCAGCTCTGAAGTCTTTACACTGGCTGCCTGTCCATCAGAGGATAGACTTTAAAGTTCTGATGCTGGTCTATAAAGCTCTGAATGGTCAAGGACCAAAATACATCAGTGACCTCCTGACCCAGTATGAACTTTCCAGACCACTCAGGTCATCTGGATCCGGTTTTTTATCAGTTCCCAGAGTCAGAACCAGACATGGAGAAGCTGCATTCAGCTTCTATGCTCCACATTTCTGGAACAAACTCCCAGAAAGCCTCAGATCAGCTGAAACAATGTATTTAAGTCCAGGTTGAAGACACATCTATTTTCAGCTGCATTTGAATAAGCTTGAGTTTAAAAACGGAATCATATTTTAACTATTGATTTTATCTTTCATATATATATATTTTTTTCTGATTTTATTTCTTTCTTTCTTTTGATTAAATCTGAAATCATGCTTTTTATTTCTTCGGTTTTAATGTCTCTATAAAGCACTTTGAATCACCCTGTCGTTGAATTGTGCTATAAAATAAACTTGCCTTGCCTTGCCTTTTAATGTGAAAGTTTAATTTTGATAAGATTTTGGCTTCTAATGTTTTAGTATGAAGATAAAATCACAAGATTTCGTGAAATTATTTCAATGTATGTGTTTTTTGGACATTTGTACAGCAATTGAGAATATCGGCATAATATAGTTAACCGTGATAATATGGTCACTGTAACAGAGATATTTAGAAAAGTTATCTAAATAGCTCCCGAAGGACGCCGACTTTCACCAAACTGTTCTCGGTGAGTAGATGAACATATTTCATGCCAGAAATAAGGTCTTGGTTTAAAAATACCGGAGTTCCCCTTTAATCATGGTTTCCCCAAAATTCTGTGAGTCTTTTGTCTTCTTTTGTCTTGCGTTTTGTCTATGTGTTGATGTGTTCTCTAAAATCAAGCTTTTTTCATTCTCGGGTGGTAAAGACCCCTTCATGAAAGTGAATTGCTCGCAACCTCTCCTTCTGAGTTAGCTCCAGATCAGACTGCTGAACTGATGTTCAGCCAGAAGAAGACGAATGAAGCAAACGGTGGCAGGATTGGATCAGAAGAGACTGAGCTCCACTACACGATACACATGATTATCATAAAAAATTTGGACTTAAAAGAAATTAAGTTATTACAGTTATCATTGCTCATCATCATTTCACCACAGGGTCATATGTCCATATTCACATGCACATGTCATGGTTAAATGCTGTGTATTGTTTAGTGTTAGTGACATTCCTCAGTGTTCTGTGTGTTGTTCGGTTATTTATTGTTATTGTTTAGGTTTTTATTTTCCAAAATGCCTTTTGATTATTTGCTTCATACCTCTTTCAGTAAATATTTTTGCTTAATCATTTTAAGTTTATCAATTACCAATCACATATATGTCCATTACCTTTGGTGTGAGCCAACTGTTTGGAGCGTGATCTTTAGGTAATTAAGTGGTCAGTCACCAAGTGGGAATGGGGCCATAGGAGAATTTTCTCATGAATAAGAACATGAGTTACAAAAGTGGCAGCCAGCGGGTTTTTCGCTCCTATGCACTGCGAACAGTGGATGATCCTGATGGTAATCTTAAAGGTCTTAAACAACTTTTGGGTTCAAGTATTATTAATACTAAGATTTGATAGTGTTTCATTTTTGGTTCAGGGTTTACGTTCACACTCTGTATGATTTTCAGTTTTAGGTGAATATGTTTTTGATTATTTTATTTTGCTTTAATAATTTTGTATTAATTATGTGTGGTGATAGTTTAGGTTTTTAGGTTAGGTTATTTCTTTATTAAATCACTAAGTGATTTTTAGGGGGGGATTTTGTAGGGCGAGCAGGGCGTTAACAGAGCTCGAACCACGTTGTTTAGAACCAGAATGAACTCTGTCTAGACAATGACGAAGATGTAGTAGCATTCTCAGACAGCAGGTGCCGGATAGAGATTGGGTTTGGGCCACATACACACAGAATGATATCAAGAGGTATAAAAAGATCTCACGAACTAAGGTCATTGGGAATTTCCATGCATGCTGCTATGTACATGTCTCTGTGTCGCTCTGATCAATAAATTCCCCCATAAGAGGCTGCAAAGGTGAGTCCGACTACTCTTTTTTCCACAACACTGCCAAGCTACAACTACACCATCTCTGCCGGGTGGAAGTGTGGTCCTTGGGCACATGGGGCTCTTGGTCCCACACTCGGCTCACGTCTGGGCTCTGGCCCGTTGCCCATGGCTCCTTCGCTCCATGGCTGTGGGGACTCTACCTGGGGCCGTGCTCTACTGTCCACCGGGCTGGAGCATGGCTTTCTTGTGATCAGCTACCTGGTTTCTCTCTCCTTACCTCATTGGGGTTGCTGGTTGCCCGGGTTCCTGACTGTTCCTAATCTCTGGAATGGGTTGTGGTTGCAGACCCCTTCCTCCATTTCTATAAAAAATTCAAGTAAAGCCTTTGGCATATAATTGACACACACATGCACAAGCATTCATTCACTCACATGCTCACTCCGCTATTACAATGGAACTTTGACGTTTTAATGATAATCAGTAACTACTGTGACTTTCCTTCTCATTTACTTGCTGCTGGTGATATTGTTGCTGTTTGTTTGTTTGTTGGTTGTGTGTTTCTTTCCATTTATGTTTCTGCAGGTGCTCCTGGTGATTCTGTGTATGGCCACAGTTTGCTCTTTTTCTCTCCACAGATGCAGCAGTTGGTTGCCCATTTTTTGCCTGTTGGTGTCTATCTTTTCAAATTTTCTCCTTTCTTCTCTCTTCACTCCTACACTTTCTTTGATTTCCCCTTTCAAGCATTAGTGTACGAAAAATGGTGCCGCCAACTATAGGCACTGCAGGCTTTGGCTTTGCTGATGCATGTGCCTCTGTGTACAGCTACATAAAAAAAAGATTATGAAGATGATAGCAATACAACTACTGTCAGACCTGTGACCTGAAAACTGAAAAAGCTGCATGAAAAAGAAAGTATTTAGGAAAGGAAACAGTGAATTATTGAGGACTGTTCAAAAACAGTTTAAAATGATAAGAAAAAGCAGGAGATGTACAGAACTAAGCTAAAAAAACAAAAGTTCCAACAGACTAATTTCACTATTAATTTTAATGCTTACAATTCAACCTCCTTCAGTTCTGCTACATTGACAACTTTTCAGTCACCAGCATTTTGAGAAAACTGTTGGATTCTGGTTTTATGCAGGTAACCCTAATTTAAAACAATATAGATTATAATAATACACTACAGCACTCATTGCACTTTTGCTCTTTTTTATAACGAGAAGCAGTGATTAAGGAGCTATGTGTAGGCAAGCAGCACTAAGAAGAACATCAATTAAACTACATTACCACCACTGATATGACCCAACTTCAAACCCCTTACTTTATTCCCCACCCATTCAAGAATCACATTAAGATTACAGAAAGCAATTTTATTGCTTTTAGCTTTTCAATTAGTGTGGATAATTTGTGTCCACCTCTTTTAGATTAGATTTTAAATTAGAAACATGTTGTGCCATTAATTATCACTATTCTTATTTGTGGACAAAGCTTTTCTACAGCTAAGGCTATAAATAGATATTAGGAAAGAAGTAAAGAGGAAGAAAAGATGTAAAAGTGATGAACAGCAAAGGGAGCTGCAGAGAGGAGGACAGTTATTAGGTCAGTAATGTTGAGGAGCGCTGTGACAGTGATGGCCCTTCACAGAGAACACTGCCACACCAGGCATTGTCTGTCAGACTATCTGACACCCTGATTTCCATGCTGAGTTGAAGTTGAGATGTGTGTGCCTGTGTGTGTGGATCTTATCTGAGATGCTGCTGGTGAGCTACAGAGTATGTTTATTCCTCTGTCCAGCCCCCATCAACCCTCTTTCCCACTCAGCTGATCTCAAACACTTCACCCCTAGTAGTTTAAAATTGGGTCAGTCCTCTCTGCAGCTTCTGCTGTGTCTGCTGTTTGAATACTGCTGTTACTTCTGGAATCTGTGCATGGCAGGATGTCTTTCTGCTACAGGGTTGTCTCGGGATACTGCAGGCGGGTACTGCTGCAAAATCAATATTTCTATGTATTTATGAGGTGTCTAAGAGTGAAAAAACTGAGTTTAAAACATATAATATAATAATTATTTATAGTTTTGCTTACTGAATTAAGGGTCATGGAAAAAGAATGAAACTTGTAAGTTGAGTACGATAACATTTAAATTGACAGACACTGTAAAAAAAAATATTTGAAGGTAACACTTTGAAGACAAGGCAATAAGCAAAGTATGCTGATATGTAAGGATTGATACAGCTAACTATGTAGTTGGTAGCTGATATAAGGGATAAATCTTTAACTGTTGATTGGTACAGGGTTAAGCTCATAATATACATTTTTACTGAAACTATTTCAGAGGGGTGTGAAACAGAGTAGTTATAATGTTGGAGGGTGTAGTATTTGATGCTGTAGAACTGTGCTGTGTTATGTTGCGATTGCAATGTGTTTTTAATTTATATGCATCTGTATCAAAGAGGCAGCCAAACAACTGTGAATATAAAACAATAAGAGTTGGCAGCGTCCTATTTTAACAATATATATGTACAATACGTACCTACAGTTGCCAGCAAAATTATTCAACCCTTGTTGCAATACTTGACTAGATTACTGCTCTCTCTTAGGACAAACTGTGTGTGTCTCACGTTAAAAAGTTCTTAGAAGCTGCTTCATGCTGCAGGACAGGAACTGTTGTAGTGAAGGAGTGAAGCATGAGATTGTAAAAGAGGCTCAGGTATGTAAACTTAGAGTTGATTCAAACCACCATCTGAGGATGTGGCAAAAGCTTACTTTGACGATGTGATGTGATAAGCCACCAGAGGTAGCAGACAGTATGTGGCACAAACATGGTGACTACCTTGGAATAAATGGATTGTTATGTTTTCTAAATGTAGTTCTTTCAAGGGCACAGCATACATCGGGGCATTAAGTCCCCTCTGCATTACCCACCACGCTCCCTTCACACCACTCACAGCCACGTTCACTTTTGCCGCGCCTCTTCGCTCTCGTACATTGGAAATGAATGGTAACTGGCCACTTTCGTCGCTCGCTTTGCATTCGGTGTGAATCCAGGGTTAGGCGGATCCAAGTCATTCACTCTGAATGGGGCGAAGATTGTATCGAGCTGGTACTTAGCGATTGAATCGCGTCATCATTAATACTTTTGCCCATGTCCCAGTGAGTGTCTGTTCTTTAGTCTGAGATGGGTGATGCAGACCGATGTGCAGTTTATAAGTTTATAAGTGTAAAAACCACCGATGATGTTGTCCTTGACCGTTGGACCATTTCCCGCTGACACAGGGACGTAATACATACACTACGTGTGCTGGAAGCGATAAACCAGTCAGAGAACATTACGTAATACATACGCCTTATAATCAGGTGCGCCTTATGTATGGTTAAGTACAGAAATGGACCCCATAATTGAGGGTGCACTTTATAATCAGGTAAGCCTTATAGTGCGCAAAATACGGTACCTTTTTTGTTTTTATCTAACTATCAATCTAGCTGTAACCCACGTCCCACGTAGCTATATAATATTAGATGAGCCTGCTGTGTGTAGGTGTAGTAGTACGCTGGACGGGGCCTGGGTTCAGTTTAGAATTTAGTGGCACAACAAGTACTTTAAATGCAATAACACCAAATTTAGTTATTTTTAGTCCAAATCGGTAAAAAATGTATGCTTTCTATCACTCATAAATGTAAATATGAATAAAAATAATACCCAAAACAAATGAACACAAAACAATCAATTTTCACTCTTCGTATTGCTTTCAAGTCTCAAAGTTTAACTGTCACCTCTAATATCCCAATAGCATAACGCTTTTAACCTGTTAACTTTAGCCTGTAACCCAGTGTTTTTCAACTCCCGCCCTCAGGACCCACTGCCCACACCCATGGAAGCTCGGGCGAGCTCATGCCGTAGCCAGTGGGAACCTGGGCTGATTCACCACCGCTCTTCGCCGGTGGGGCCTGGGCTGGCTCACAGCAGACCTCACCTCGCTGCCCTGAAGGGACAGCCGGGTCGCCGGAGGTCTGGTTATTTATCCCTAGTCTTGTTTTTCATAGTCATGTTATTTGTCCATAGTCTTGTTTTTGTTAACGTTAAGTATTTTTGAATCCGGCTCTGATGTGCCCTCTGTTTTTACCTTGCTCCCTGTTTTGTGTTTATTGGAAATAAACCTTTTGATTTTTGAAGAACTACATCTGGTTCCTACCTCTTCTACCATTCTCTGACAGTTCCCATCTATCAACACACTTGATTCAAATGAATGGCTCATTATCAGGCTACTGCAGAGCTTGATGACGAGCTGATGTGGTGGAGGAGGGAAATATCGAAAACGTACATAAATTAGAAAAACACTGTGGTAACCTCTCAATATGCAAGGTAAACACGTGAAGAAAAGATGGACCAGATTAATTCCCTATAATCCCTATATAGACCAGTGAGCAGTGCTGACCAACATGTAATTTGGGTCATCAGATGGAAACCTCCTTTCATCTAGTTGGGCCCACGACACCTCCAGGAGGCGAGACAGTGATCACTGGCGTCCCAGAGTCACTCCCCTAATGCCAGCCATCACTGCTCCTCAAACCACAACAACCATCTTTTTTTTTTCACAAGCTACCCCAGCCTCCCACCAAGTGCACACCAGTCATAGCGGGGTGAGGATTCAAACCCTGATTCAGGTAGGGAATAATGAAAGTAAAGAGGGTGCCAGAGGTGGAGGCAGGAGAAGACACACCAGCAGATTCAGCAGACAAACTCACCTAAACAGTCCGACAGTCACTAAAAATGCCAGCAATAACAAGACCATACAGGCCAACTCACCTGAAATGGCCACCTGGTTGCAAAAGGCTCACATGGGCCACACCCTCCACTTAAATATATCCTGGATTTCTTCCTTGCCTCTTCTACAAAAAACTGAAATTTAACTCAGATGACATATCTTAGGCGATATATACTTTTTTTTGTCTGATAATATAGTTCTTCTTAGTAAGCAGTTTTTATGTTTCAAGTGTTTTGGTCCTTAATTATCTAAGTAAGATATTATAGCTAGTTACTGAGATTTCATGACCTATTCTGAGTACATGCTTGAATATCAAGTTACAAAGCTGTGCAAGTATACTTACAAGTATAAAATTGCTTTTTTAAAGTAATAATTTCTTGTTTCAAGCATAACTAAGAAATCATAATTTATCTGTTCACATACTTAAATAAGAAGCTAAATGGAATAAATTGTTTTATTATCAGTGAAACAATATAATGTATGTAATCTTATGCTAGTACATTGGCACAGAACTGTAAATTGACACTTGATATATAAACATTCAACATGTAACATTTAAAACAATTTCAAACATAAATAGTTTGTCATACATTCAGAAAATTCACTGTATTGTATGTTTTCACCTCCTACAGATTTTCCATAATTTGATCTCCCAAGGTCAAATTACAAGGCTACTGTAAAAGCTGGTAATACCGTATTTGGGGAACACACCATGAGTTATTTTTCACTGTTGTACAGTTCTATCACATCCCCAAGATAGTATTTTATCTGTACAAAAGTTTGGCCGTTGTGTAATAAGGGGTAAAATCCACCAGCTTTTCAGCATTGACTAACTCAGTAGCTTATGCAAGGTGTGGGACCTCAAGTTGATATGCCACAACATTTCTATCAAAGTGTATAGTTTGAAATGGTTGGTATTCCAAACAATAAAGCCCAGAGTCCAAATTCTGACTAGTCCAAATTCTGGCATATATTTACTACTTTGGCAAGGATCATTGACCTTCCATTTATCATCAACCACTTGACTGACACAGCGTGGTTTACACGTGGTTTCCTCTCAGTAAGTCTCTCAGTTTTCCTTGTAAATACTGTAGGTCTTGCATCTCAGATACAGGTCCCATCTCTCTTTCATTTGAAAAGATTGGGTGTAATGAAGGGTCAACATTTTGGCAGCTTTCATATATTTGGTTCTGACTGATCAACCAAATATAGCAAATATTTTTAAAATTGAGCTTGGAAGCCCATTGTTTAAAGAGGCAATGTTTAGATTCAAACCGCATACACACATGTCTAACCATTGGACCCAGTGATTTAACTTGTAATGGTAAATGTATCAGATAATGCAGTTTAGATGTAATATTGCATTCTGGGAAAAGCTCCTTCCAATGCTTCATATAAGTTTCAATCAGTGACTTCAATCTAGAAACAGTTGCAATGGTAAGAACAGGTGCAAACACGATCTGCACAATCTCTATTAGCTAATTTATTAGATGCATAGATGCATTGTCCTCCAAGCTCCCCAAAACAAATGGTAATATTCTTAGCAGGACAAGCATTTGGCCAGACGACTGTCTTAATTTACCATCACTTGACATTAATGTATTCAGTGAAATTGGGGATCTCTCACATCCAGAGGGGAATAAGGGAAACCCAGAATAGCAGAATTCACAGAGTCAAGATCCATCACTGACTGAACAAGATGGTGCAACGCACTCTTGATTTCCAAATGAGCTGTACCCTCAAGAATGACATGCATAATGTCTTGAGGAGTCTGTTGTATAATGTCAAAGGCACGGAATTCCACTAATTTGCTCCTTAGGTTGATTCCATATGTTGTTCTCAAGTTGCTGCAAAGCAAGTCTGTATGTGCTTTTGCTATTTCCTGGGTCTGTGTGATATGCCTCTTCAATGTTCTTTTGGTATATGCATCCTCATTGAAGTGTGACTGCATGTCCTCAAAGAACTCTCACAGTGTCTGCATTTGCTGTAGGCAAAGCCAACACCCTCCTTGAACCCTGCCAGTTCATGCTGTGCCAGAGTGTCACCACAAAGAGAGACCACAGCAGTTTTCTGTCCATTAATTGTTTGCATTTTAATACCATTATACAACGCATCCGTGTCTTGTTTGATTCTGTTCAGTATTACATCTATACCACATTGAAGGAGGTCTACGGATCTAGCCATGGCAATGAACCTACTACCAGCAAGTTTATACCTGTATTTTAGATTTATTTTTGCTAGGGTGTAATGGACCATCAATAGCTTATTTTTTGATGTGATGGATCCTAGTGGATTACAAATCTCTCATTTGTCTGTGTACAGAACATTTTGCAATGCATTTGGTTTATCTGAAAAGAAGGGATGTGATTTAAAAAGAAGCCATCAACAATGTCCTGAAAAAAAAACCTCTTTACACCTTTATGGTCCCTTCTCAATCACAGAGAATATCTTTTGGTGTGATATGAAGTGCTCTAGACTTTCGACCAATGATATGTAATGAAAGACTTTGTCTTTAATAAAAAAGTCTTTTGATGCTCCACGTTTCCTCTTGTTTGAGAAATTGGAATTTCGTCTGCATCCAAAATGCTTAACTGCTTCTTCATAATACTGTTCTGTCGAATGTTGTGGTAACACCTGTGAATGGGTCAACAAAACTGTCAAATGCATCCATTACTTCTTTTTAAAGGTTGCCTGATGTATTTTCTGAATGCGTCTTTAGCACCTGCTCTATCTGGCTCCTGTGGTTGCTCACCAGTGATAATTGGTATGTCAATGGTATGTAATGTCATTCATGCCTCTCTGAAAATTAAGAGTAACACAACTTCTAACATGGACATTATCATAGGCCAATGACTGTAGTGAACACGGCAGGCAGACTGACCACCATCCATACCAGGACCTTTTAAACAAGCTCTACTCTACTAACTGTAAACGAGCAAATAAAAACTGTGGTCTGTTTTGAAAAAATATTGTCAAGTGGCTCTCACTTTTGAGAGGTCCAAACTGCAGCTCCCACGCTTGAAAAGGCAGCTTGCTCAGAAGATTAGACTGGAATTCACTCAATGACCAAGATTCGGACTTCTTTTCTTTCTTTTTATTACGAAAATTGTCCAGGTCAAACCCAGGTGAAAAACCTTGAAATACAAACACAAATAGATGGTCAAAGAAATATAACCCAAGAAATCATAATCAATTCACATAACCCAAAATCACATACTTAATTTTTAATCTACTGCAAATTAACCTCAAAATAAGTAGAAAATACCCATATTTAAAGTATCAAAAAAATTAATTAAATACATTTTTAAAGCATAATTTATGATGATTTTAACCGTACAAACTTTAGCAACTTTTAACTCCTGTGAATACACACAAATCATATTTATCCAATTACTTTTAGCTTAAATACTTTTTAAAACACACCACAGTACTTTCACCCACATAATATTAAATATATAACATTTTATCTTGCATTTTAATCACATGATTAACCACAGCACATTTGAACTTGTATTTGATCCTATGATTAGTCCACCACTCAACCCCAATGTGAGCTGCAAAGACACGCAACCACCCAAAAGCTCATCGGCTCCTTCTTCAGTCTTTTCAAGCTTTAGTCCTGCAGTCTCCTTTTTCCAAGCTCAGACTCTCCATCCATTCCTTTCACACACTGCTCGCTCTTCACTGTCTTGTGAGTGAGTGCCTCCAAACCACCCTGATCTCCAGATCATCTCCACCTGATGCATTCATTCGTCTGCCTCCAGCCTGGGAGACACACCCAAACCTGATGCTCTCAGCCAGAGAGGGACTCGGCCTGCAGCTCAACTCAACATTATCTGTGAGAGACTACGCTTGGCCCAAGCATTTATCACAAAGGCAGATCCTGAAAAAGTTAAAATTGTATTAAGTATCCTGATTTTATCATGACATGACATTCATAGTTACATTTCAAGCACAATGTTGATCACAGTACGAATAGCCCTTGTAAATAAATATTCCTTAAAATGTTCAATTATCTTTGCTCACTACATCTAGCATGTTTTAGCTATCATAAAATTTTGTCTTTTCATTCATACATGAATGGTCAAATACAAACAAACAATACAGACAACAATGTGTGGCATCTCAACCTGATATGCAAAGGCTGAGAATTTATTGGACTCAATAGTCATTGTGATTCTTTGATGATCAATTTCAGTAGACTGTCACCAGGAGAATAACTTACTGGTTGTACTATGGCAGCTCTTTCTTGGTTAATGTCCATTTGCCCTTCATCCGTGTAAGTTGCACAGAGCAGTGGAGAGCTGGTGATGCTGCAATCCTGTGAAAGTTAATCGGGTTGAATGTTGTGCTGTATCACACATAAAATAAACCAATTAAATTTTATTTATATAGCGCTAGATTACAACAATTGTCATCTCAAGGCACTTAAGTAATATAGTCCAATTCAAGCCAATTGGAATTAAATTCATTGTAATCATAATCCAATTAATTCATATAGAGCCAATTCAAAAATTAATATCCTAGCTAAGGAAACCAACAGATTGCACCGAAACTTGTCTTCAGTCCAATCTCCTGTCCTGAGCGTGCCTGTGGCGACTGTGGAAAGGAACGACTCCCTTTTAACAGGAAGAAACCTCTATTGGGAAAATATCTTACAATGAGATCTTTAAGATGTGATGGAGCTCGGTCATTAAGAACTTTATATGTGAGAAGAAGAATCTTAAATTCTATTCTGAATTTAACAGGGAGCCAATGAAGAGAAGCTAAAACTGGAGAAACATGATCTCTCCTGTTAGTTCTCATCAGAACTCTGGCTGCAGCATTTTGGATCAGCTGGAGGCTTTTCAGAGAATATGTGGGACAGCCCAATAATAAGGAATTACAGTAGTCCAATCTTGAAATAACAAATGCATGAACTAGTTTCTCTGCATCACCCTGAGACAGGATGTTCCTGATTTTAGCAATATTACGAAGGTGAAAGAAGGCAGTCCTAGAAACCAGTTTTATATGTGCGTCAAATGATAAATTCTGGTCAAAAATAACTCCAAGGTTCCTCACTGTAGAACTAGAAGCCAAGGAAATACCATCTAGAGTAACTATATAACTAGACAATTTCTCCCTGAAGCGCTCAGGTCCAAAGAGAACAATTTCAGTTTTGTCTGAATTTAAAAGAAGACAGTTCTGAGTCATCCAGGTCTTTATTTCTTTAAGACAGGCTTGTAGTCTGACCAACCTATTGGTTTCATCTGGTTTCATAGATAAGTACAGCTGAGTATCATCAGCATAACAATGGAAATTTATGCCATGTTGTCTAATAATGTTACCTAATGGAAGCATGTATAAAGTAAAAAAGAATCGGTCCAAGCACAGAACCCTGAGGAACTCCATGACTTACTCCAACGTGTGAGAAAGATTCTTCATTTACAAGAACAAACTGGAATCTATCAGATAAATATGACTTAAACCAGCCTAATGCAGTTCCTTTAATCCCAATAACATGTTCAAATGACAAATGACTTAAAATTTTACTTAATTTCACAGGTGTATTCAATTATATTTTATATATGATTTTATATAATTCAATGTTTTCACACAAACCAAGCAGCATATCTTCATAGAAGTCAAGCATGTTCATAATCATTTTTTCTACGTTCATCACGTCCTGTTAGGACCCACTGACTGATTGACGATGGAACCCTGCTTTAGGTAGTTCCTGTCATGCATGGGATTTGAACACAGGTTACGCACATGAAAGATGGCAGTGTTACCACTGTACTAGCAAGTCTTTATTCTGTACTTGGATCGAGAAAGAAATAAGAACTATATTAAAGTACAAGTACAAGTATTGGTAGGTCTATTTATAATGGCCTCTATAGGAGTAGCTGGTTGCAATGATAAATCTTTGAATACGCTGTACGAATTTCAAATTATGACTCTGTCAGTTAGTCATATTTACAACATGTATGTCTCCTCCATTTTATGATATGGTACCTTCCAAAGGGGAACGCGCCACAAGCGGTCAGTCACGGTCAGTTCAGTTGCCGCCTAAAGTAGCTCTAGATGACCTCCATAGTTCTGGCTGGCCTTTGCAAGTCCTCTAAACTCACAACGTCATGGATGGAGATGGAAGGGATTTTCCAGGTATGGATCCTACAACAGTCACAGCATTGAAAGGTAATGTTATGCTAATTTGCTTTTGCTTGTCTTGAGTTAAGCTAGTTTATGTTGGCTAACAAGTGGTCACCTGCTAATGCTGACAAACTGGTTTACTTGCTGACCTGTTACATGGGGGCTACGAATCGTTAGAAACTACACAAACAGGCATGCTTTCAAAATTTATAGTGTTTTATTGCCAGAACCAGTATTAAGATACATAATGTAGGTAGTTAGCTTAGTTTAGCTTTGGCTTATTTTTTTGGCTAATGTTAGCATGATCAATGTACTGTTTCCCAAGAGACATAGCAGGAGGGTCTGACTCTCTGCAAAGTGGAGATGGTTGTGGTGGAGGGGTACACTTGCTCTGTCACTGGAACACTGTACAATTAGCTGTTTAGCAGGTTAGCCTTTATCAATGTCCCCACGCTATCTGTGCATGCATGTGTGTGCGCAAGAGAGAGACCCAGTCTAGGGGGCCGCCTGAAGGAGATAGGAGATGGCAGCCACCAAAGTCTGCTTATTTAATGGGAAACACTGGTTGATGTGATAAAATCATTTCTGCCTTTAGTTGAAATGACAGGAAGACTTGACCTTAATGTAGATACCTATTCCTGCTTGGTTGTATGCTTCTCTGCAGCCAACATTAGCAGATTCTTTGAATACTGATTATGACTTAACAACTCGTTTATTACATTATATTGTATATGTACAGCGTGGCTGTGGGTGTTATTCAGCTGCTAATATCAGCACAGACATGCTCCCAAGTCTTTCTAAGGAGCACTTGCGTCCTTGGGCCTGAACATTCTTTAAGGAGAGACATTTGGAAGATGACACATGGAGAAAATAAGGTGAAATTAAATCTTAACATTGTGAAGA
Organism: Leuresthes tenuis; assembly: GCF_036924035.1. Lineage (NCBI taxonomy): Eukaryota > Metazoa > Chordata > Actinopteri > Atheriniformes > Atherinopsidae > Leuresthes > Leuresthes tenuis. Next base: position 31,933,065 of record NW_027325367.1, on the reverse strand, counting down.
TTTGAACATGCTATGATTCATAATGTCAGTGAGGCATTGTCTTTTTGGTGTTGTTTCTAGTGCACTGCTAATGACTGATAATTCACAGACAGAGCTGGAGCAGCCAAGAACCACCTTTTTTGAAAACCAACATGCTGGACAAGAAGAGGGCTATACACTTTCAAAAGAGCTTCGCTGTCGCTTAATAAGAAATACAGTAACAAGCATGACTGCCATCAAGAGAGCTGCAGGGGATGATTTCCAATATCCATGCAGCCATGAGCTTTTGCCTTATGTTAAAAATTTAAAGAAAAATATTCTTTATACAGAGAAAAATATTGCTAGCTATCAAGAAAAGTACACTAGTTTTTAGTACGACTTTGCTGATTTCAAGAGATATAATACCTATATGTCAGGATGATGGCTCTAGCATTTGCTTAATTTAAGAATATTTTTCAACATATTGAGAAAATAATTCATGTGTATTTAATTTGAATCCAGAAAAATGCTCTTTTTGTTAGTTAGAATACACTATTTCTAAAGTTTTTGTGGGTTCATTGAGGTTAGATATTCTTATTTGTTTTGAGAAGTCTTGACAAGCCTAATTTTGCTATTTTCAAACAAAATACACCTCATTTTTATAAGTCAAAGTCAAATTTATTTCTATAGCACATTTCATGTACAAAACAATTCAAAGTGCTTTACATAAATAAAAGCATTGGAGCAGGGAGCAGAAAAACCATTAAAAATATGTAAATGAATATGAATAGAAATAAATAAAATAATTTAAATGAATTAAAACAAGCAACATTCTAGATAAGTTAAAAGATGTGCAGATTTTATGCATAGACACATGAGAAAAGAAATGTTTTTAACCTGGATTTAAAAATGTCTACATTTGGTAACAGTTTAATCTCCTCTGGCAGTTAGTTCCACTTGTTTGCAGCATAACAGATAAATGCTGCTTCTCCGTGTTTAGTCTGGATTCTGGACTGGACCAGCTGACCTGACTCTTTGGATCTAAGAACTCTGCTGGGTTTATATTTTCTGAACATATCACAGATGTATTTTGGGCCGAAACCGTTCTGGGATTTGTAAACCATCAGTAGGCTTTTAAAATCTATTCTGTGACTGACTGGAATCCAGTGTAAAGATTTTAAAACTGGTGTGATGTGTTCAGATCTCTTAGTCCTGGTTAAAACTCTAGCAGCAGCATTCTGGATGAGCTGCAGATGTTTAATGCTCTTTTTGGGAAGTCCAGTTAAAAGACCATTACAGTAATCGATTCTACTGGAGATGAATGCATGGATGAGTTTCTCCTGGTCTTTTTGGGGGAGAAAATCTTTAATTCTGTTGATGTTTCTGAGTTGGTAAAAACCTGCCTTTGTGACAGCTTTCATGTGGCTGCTGAAAGTCAGATCTGAGTCTATCAACACTCCAAGGTTTCGAACTTGGTCAGTGATTGTAAGGGCCTGAGTCTCAAGATATTTACCAATGCTGACCCTCTTCTCTTTGCTACGAAACAGAATGATCTCAGTTTTGTCTTCATTTAATTGTAGAAAATACTCTCTCATCCAGGAGTTTATTTCCTCCAGACACTGACACAGTACATCTGCTGGGCTGCTGTCGTCTGGTGATAGAGACACATAAAGTTGTGTATCGTCTGCATAACTGTGATAATTGATGTTAAAGTTCTGCAATATCTGACCCAAACGTAGCATATGCAAGTTAAATAGAAGAGGTCCAAGAATTTACCCCTGGGGGAAGTCATGGCCACTCGCTCAGATTCATAACTGCCAATTGTAGCAAAATAACTCCGGCCTTCTAATTAGGACCTGAACCAGTTAAGGACCTCTCCAGAAAGTTCAACCCAGTTTTCCAGCCTCTGCAACAGGTTTCTGTGATCTACAGTATCAAATTCATTGCTGAGATCCAACAGAACCAGGACTGAAACATAACCCGAATCAGTATTCAACCTAATGTCGTTTAACACTTTGACCAGAGCTGTTTCAGTGCTGTGATGACGTCGGAAGCCTGATTGAAAGTTATCGAGACTTCCACTTTCATTCAGAAAGTCATTGAGCTGGTTGAATACAACTTTCTCGATAATCTTGGATATAAAAGAGAGGTTAGAGACAGGTCTGTAGTTGTTCATCATAGAGGCGTCGAGAGTTCTCTTTTTTAGGAGTGGCTTAATGGCAGCTGTCTTTAGTGACTTGGGAAAATGCCTGATGCCAGTGAGCTGTTAACTATTTGTAGGAGATCACTTTCTACTGAGGTAAAAACAGTTTTTAAAAAGTCGGATGGTATTATGTCAAGAGTGCAAGTTGTTGATTTCAGAGTTAGTTCTATGTTTTAGACACAGATGAGTTTTCTTGTTGGTCTGTGTGGCGTGAATGTTTTGTCTAATTGTTTTGATTTCTTTTGGCTAAAAAATTTGGCAAATTTGTTGCATTTCTCAGTGGTGAGTAGGTCTGGGTTTAACTGTTTAGGAGGATTTGTGAGTTTTTCAACTATAGCAAACAGAGTTGGAGAATTGTTGACATTCTTATTAATCAGTTCAGATAAATGCAGCTGTCTGGCCTTGCACAGCTCATTGTTAGAACGACACAGGCTTTGTTTGTACAGCTCATAGTGAATCTGAATCTGAAGTTTTCCTCCACTTACGTTCAGCTTTCCTGCATTCTTTTTTCAGGTTTTTGACCGTTGTGGTGTTTCTCCATTGTGTTTTCTGTTTGCTTAAGGTGCCCTTGATTCTTATCGGTGCAATAGCTCCCATTGCATTCAAAGTTTTCAAGTTGAAATGATCCAGCAGTCCCTCAACCGACTGTGCGGTCATTGCTGGTGACATAGCTACGGCCTCCCTAAACTGAGCACTTGTTCTCTCATTAATGTACCTCTTCTTAACTGAGAAGCTGGTTGGTTCATTCTGAGTAATTAATAAATCAAATAAAATACAGAAATGGTCAAGACAAGGTCAAAACAATAACCACAACAGAAGAAATATCAACACCTTTAGAAATTACCAGGTCCAGAGTGTGACCTCGAAGGTGGGTCGGTTCTGTTACATGTTGCCACAACCCAAACATGTTCAGCACAGAAGAAAATTCTTTGGCAATGTAAGAACTAATTCAAGTAAAGGTCCAGGTTCCAGGCAGGAAAAAACATGAACAAAAAACACAGCTGGAAACAAAATGCAACGAGAAGCAAAGTAACAACTAAAAATGCTGGAGAAACCCAGGAAAAGTAGGACGGCACTCACATAGAGGCCTTGAGCTGAAAAAGCACACGAGTTAAAAATCATTCAACTGGCACAGAAAGAGTGAACAGGCACGAGGAAAATTCAAACGCTGGCACAGACTGAAACATGTGGAATTATCTGATAGTGCAGGAAAGTCTTAGGCAGCTTCGTATAGTTTGGGTGATCTGGTCAGCTGCAGGTGTTCAAGCCAGTCTCTGTCTATCCGTCTGTCTGTCTCTCTGTACAGAGGTTTCTCTATATTTCCTTTTACAACAAAAAGTTACAAGCTAACAGAATACTGTATTCAGAAAATTGAATGAAACTTGAAATGTAACATACAGTCTGTTTGGTTTCTTCAACTCTGTAACAAAGAGGACAATTTTATATTTTTCTTCATGGTTCCATATCTAGCTAATGTGAAGATATGGCCTGCACGGTGGTGTGGTAGTTAGCACTGTTGCCTCACAGCAGGAGGGTTCCTGGTTTGAATCCTGGCTTTCTGTGTGGCGTTCCTGTTCTCCCCGTGCATATGTGGGTTCTTTTTGGGTACTCTGGCTTCCTCCCACTGTTGAAAAACATGCATGTTAGGTTAATTGATGACTCTAAGGAGTGAGTGGTTGTTGTCTCTGTGATAGACAGACGAGCCATCCAGGGTGTACCCTGCCTCTCACCCACCAGTAGCTGCAGGCTCCAGCGACCCTGAATTAGATTAAGTGGGTATAGAAAATGGATTGATGGATGGGAATTTGTTTGTTTCTTACAATGATAGTGCATGATATTTTATAGCTGAAAAGAAAAATCTAATCCAGTGTACTTCATACATAACTTGTGAAAATGAAAAAGGCAAATACAGGTATATTTTGTCATCAGATTCCTTAAGAAGGAAAAAAAAATTGAAAATTTCTGAAGAAATTTTGCTAGGTACCAATGGAGCTACTGCCCACTGAGAGACAGGCTGTCATGTCATAGTCATATTGTAATATGACCAAGGTCTCTGTGTCACTTGAACCCATATTGTGCCCGATTCTGTATTAGTAAGACAAATAACACAGTGGCTAGCATGTGTGTTTAGTTCATTAGTTGGAGCTACTGCCCACTGAGAGACAGAGGCTGTCATGTTATATTGTATTGGGAGCACACATAACATAGTGGCTGGCATAAACCTTTTATAATAGGGATGCCATATTGGTTCTGCCCTCGTAAGCAGTATGAGAATAGGGCAGCCATCAATAGGGCAGGAGACCCTTCCTGAGTCTGTTTCTGCCAGAGGTTTCTTCCTGTTAAAAGGGAGTCGTTCCTTTCCACAGTCGCCACAGGCACGCTCAGGACGGGAGATTGGACTGAAGACAAGTTTCGATGCAGTCTGTTGGTTTCCTTAGCTAGGATATTCTTTTTTGAATTGGCTCTATATGAATGAATTGGATTATTTTGAAATTAATTAAATGGATTTCATTGGATTATGATTACAATGAATTGAATTCCAATTGACTTGAATTGGACTATATTATTTAAGTGCTTTGAGATGACAATTGTTGTAATTTGGCGCTATATAAATAAAATTGAATTGAACTCTGAGTAGTGTCACCTTGAGTTACGCGCGTGCATCACAACTATAAAGAGCCAGCATCAATGGAGCCCTGATTCAATGAGTCACCATGGCAACGGGGAAGAGGAGGGCTACGTTTTTCACCAGCCTTGAATTGGAAATCTTAATGCACTCATACGGTTTAACTTTTGCAGCTGCAAAAGAGAAGGAGACGGCATGGGAGAATATTGCTGCTCGAGTCAGTGCGTAAGTTTAAATGTTACGCACATTTTTCCTTGCCATAGGTCTGGGTGCCCGGCCATGTCTCTGTCCGATAGGTGCAGTGGGTCTGAACATGTGTGTGTGTGTGTGTGTGTGTGTGCATGTGTCTGTTCTTCTCTGTGTATTTATGGGGGTGGGAGGGTTGGTATGTTTTATCATTGTTGTTTTTATCCTCTGTGAGGCACTTTGTGTTGCTTTTAAAGTATCAAAGGTGCCATATAAATAAAATTTGATTTGATTTGAAATGTAGTCCTTTGCAATCACAATAATATTACAGGGGAAAACTGCTTGAATGGTTTATTTATATGGTTTATCATTTATTTCATTTAAGTGCAATCCCGCGGGGGAGAAGCGCACTTGGCAGCAGCTTAAGATGAAATATAAAAACAGGTTCAAACAGGTAAGACCTCGGCATGGAGGAACCTCATTTTGATCATGTTTTATAATGTAAAGTAAATATTAAGTGGCAATTTGACTGTGCAGTTGTTTTATCCACAACATAATGCTGTTTTTACACACATAAATGTCTTCTCATCTATATCATGTTCTGTTAAATAATTAAGCTTATTTAAACTAACACAGACTTCTACTCAGCCAACAGAAAGAAGACAGATGCCCGTAAAACGGGTGGTGGCCCAGCACCGCCACCTCTAACGGAGGCAGAGGAGCTGGCCCTAAGCCAGAATATTGGAAGGCCAGAGGCTGAAGGAATCCCTGGAGGGAGCTCATCCTCTGAGTCCACCCCCAAAGACACAAGTGCCTTGTACTGAGCCTATAAACATATATTTATATATATATATATATATATATATATATATAGCCTATGCATACAAATACTTATGTCTTTTTTTCCTTTTGTCCCAACAGATTCTGATGGTGCCGCTCAAAAAGATAATTGTCTGGAAATGTTCAAACATCTATGCGTGGTCTGATAACCATCTTCCGACAAATATTTAATTATCTGCGCAGTAATGCTGCACCTTCATCCATGAGATCGTTGTCAAAAGGACCTGCCATGTTTGCGAAAAAAGTCACCTCCTACTGTGCAGAATGGACTTCCAGAACTTCAAGAAGAACTAGGCTACGCCAAAACTTGCCTGCAGTCTGAATGAATGAGGAATTCAAATGGCATGTGTGGCTGAAAGAGGGCAGAGACGGATAGAAACTTGAGGTTTATTGAGAAAAATCTGGTCCCTACCAGGTTTGGTTCATAGAGTCTGTTACCATACTGACCGAGAGCTTAAGTTATCTCTCCCTCTGAAACAGGCTAGAGTTACTCCTCTTTCTGTGGTTTGGGTTACCTCCCTTTGTGAAACGGAAAACTCAGAGTTTCCCTCATTTCAGGGTCAATAAACTCAGTTTTCACTAAACCTGCTTTTTGAAGATTCAAGAGGTTTTATTTATCCTGAAGGAAATTGCTGTGCAAACAGTTATGGGACAAGGGAAAAATACTAAATAAAGTACTAAATAAAATAAAATAGACAAAAATGATCAAATAAAGCTGACATAAAATAACATAAGTAACTGCTGTACAATATGTGCAGTGTGCAAATAGCAAATAGCAGCCTCAATAAAGAAAACAGTATGGCAAGCAAGTGATTAGGAGAAGTGTCATTGTAAAGTGACAGTGGTATTTGGACGCAGTAAATGGTAAATGGACTGTACTTGTATAGCGCTTTTCTAGTCTGATCACGCAAAGCACTTCTAACACTACATGCTCAGGAGGAAGGCGACTGCTCTGCAGAAAGGACTTCCTCTGGCGTTCAGTCCTACAAAGGGGTGTAATGAGTCTGTGGCTGAAGGTGCTTCTGTGGGAGGTAACCACCTGCTGGAGAGGGTGAGTGTTATTGTCCAGGATACTGTGCAGTTTACACAGCATCCTCCTCTCAGACACCACCAACAAAGAGTCCAGCTGGACCCCCAGGACGTAGCCAGCCTTCCTGATGATGTTGTTGATCTTGTTGGCATCTATTGCCCTCAGCCTGCTGCCCCAGCACACCAAACCAAAGAAGATGGCACTGGTTACCCGGTAGAACATCCTCAGCATGATGTTACATACATTGAAAGACCGGAGCCTCCTCAGGAAATATAGCTCTGACCCTTCTTGTACACAGCCTCAGTGTTCTTGGCCCAGTTCAGTTTGTTGTCCAGGTGTAATCCTGGACCACTTCCACAGTCTCACCATTGATGGAAATGGGTGTAGGGGCAGATTTCCTCCTGCAGAAATCCACCACCAACTCCTTTGTCTTGGTGGTATTAAGATGCAGATGGCTAGTCTCACACCACCTGACGAGGGAATACACAACACCCCTGTACTCCTCCTCTTTCCCCTCACTGACACAGCCAACGATTGCAGAGTCTTCCAAAAACTTCTGCAGGTGGCTGGACTCAGAATGGAACTGAAAGTCAGAGGTGTACAGGGTGAACAGAAAAGGGGAGAGAACAGTTCCCCGTGGGGCCCCTGTGCTGCTGACCACAGTGTCAGACACACAGTCCTGCAGTCTGACATACTGAGGACAACCCGTCGGATAGTCTGTAATCCAGAAAACCAGAGGGGGGTCCACTTGCATCACCATCAGCTTACTCCCCAGCAGGCAGGCCAGATGGTGTTGAATGCACAAAAAAACATGATTCTCACAGTGCTTTCCGGTTTGTCCAGGTGGGTACAGGCACGGTGGAGCAGGAGGATGATGATGTCCTCCACTCAAAGTCTCGGCTGGTAGGCAAACTACTAAACTAATTAAATTCAATTCAATTTTATTTTTATAGCGCCAAACTACAATGGTCATCTCAAGGCACTTATAATATAATAATATAGTCCAATTCAAGCCAATTGGAATTCAATTAATTGTAATAATAATCCAATTCATTCATATAGAGCCAATTGAAAAAATATCCTAGCAAAGGAAACCAACAGATTGCACCAAAACTTGTCTTCAGTCCAATCTCCCGTCCTGAGCGTGCCTGTGGTGACTGTGGAAAGGAACGACTCCCTTTTAACAGGAAGAAACCTCTGGCAGAACCAGAACCAGGAAGGGTGGCCATCCGCCTCGACCAGCTGGGGTTTGAGAAGACAGAAAAGAGGGAAAAGAGGGGGGGGAAACACCATAACACCATTCAAAGGATACCTGTTGGAACAGGGAAACACAAGTTAATAACCACAATAATGTACATAATATCATTTGAGAAATTAAACAGGGGGAAAAAGAGAGCAAAGTGAGGAAAGGTGTGACAGATGAGGTCCCCCAGCAGTCTAAGCCTATAGCAGCTTAACTATGGGATGTTTCAGGATTACCTGAGCCATCCCTAACTATAAACTTTATCAAAAAGGAAAGTTTTAAGCCTAATCTTAAAAGTGGAAAGGGTGTCTGCTTCCCGGACCAAGGTTTTGTCCTCAGCGGGTGTGTCGCTGAGTGGGGAAAATCTATTTGAAACGTGGACAGGTTGATGGTGAACCATGGGCTTGACTTTAGGACTATGACTTCTCTTCCTGACAGTCACCCAGCCACTCTTAAGTCTCGGCTGCTCGGGATCTGCTCGGGGACGACTAATAGAGCAAACTAGGCTAGTTGGCTGGAAAAAAGTGCTAAAGTGCGAAAAGGGAGAGAGCAGCTGTTGTTGGCTGCCGCTCGACACAGCGCTGGAAGTTAAAAGCCTGGACCTCAGGTCTGCTTTAACCACCACAAAAATATAACTTCACTCTCTGTACAGTTGTGAAAGACTGTCTGTAATAGAAGAGTTGATAGAGATTGATACAGCATACAGATCAGCATATTTGCTAGACTACATAATCCAGTATCATTGAATTTTCAAAATAATTTTTTGTTTTTCTAAACCAAAATGAAAAATCAAATAACAAATCGTTCTCATTTGTGTTCAGATCAAAATTAGGAAAAACGGATAACGCGGAGTCGGATCAATCAGGGTATCATTCGTTCTTTCTATTTTCCTTTGCCAATCAAAGAATGAAAAATTGACAGGTTATTTTGTTTTTTGTTTTTTATTACAACACCAAAAACGAAAAAATGCCTAGTTTTTAATATCTTACTTTTAGGCTCAGATCAAAAATATGAAATGTAAAAATGGGAACCAGGACAGAATTAGATTTTAATATCTAATTGGTCGGGTTTACGTGACCCGGACGTTTGGTCAGGCTGCTCAGCCTGGGAGGCTGCATCACGCATATATACATAGACGTCGCATCGACAGTGGAAGGGCTGCCTAAAGCGCCGCTTGGTACAGAGCAAGCAGTGGCAGCGGTGCACGAATTTACAAAGAGAAAATTGACTTATTACAAATTCCTCAATTTTAAAGTGGAATTATTCGCTGAATTTTGGATCGATTTCCACACGTAATGATTTGTTAAAAATGTCACACATGTAGCTATGATACAGGGTGCTTGGATATTTTAAACATGCTGGTGGTCTTCCAGTGGACTTGCCTCAGCATTTCCCTATATTTGCATGTAATATTTTTAAAACACATGAGAGCATCAGGAAAGCTGGAGGGCGTAGGTTAAAATGAGATAATGGACACCTAGGAAAGACATTCCATGGCAACGGAGACTCAACGTTATTTCACAGTTTATTTATCACAACAGCAAGACAGTACTGGGTCCGTGGACATGACGGCCAACCGATTTTTCTTTTGATATTGAAAAAACAAACCGGGAAACAAGCCTTTTCCCGGTTACCAATAATAAAAGGAGAAACGAGAAACAGGAAACGACTCGTTTTTATTTTCAAAATGAAAAATGGAAAACAAAAAAAGAAGCTTTTATTTGTTTTCCGACAGGATGTTTCAAGATGAAAACTTGGTATCAGAAAAGGTCAGTGTATTTTTTGGTTATTGGATTTTCCGTTCAGAAAATTAGTGGTTATTTGATTTTCAAAATTCAAAATATTTGTCTTTATCAGTGTTAAGAAGGGATAAACAAAACTTTAAAAACCGGTTGATTTCCATTTCTTGTTTCTAAAAACAAAAGATTAAATCGTTGAAAGACGATTTTTTTCATATATTGAACGACCGGAAGTTGCCGTTTTCAAAGTAAGAGCGCATCTGAGGACGGTGATAAAGAATTTCTGCGCTGCTGTGAAAGTTGCACATGACAGTACGTTGCTTTTCGAAACAATAAAAGAGTGTGTGGGAAGCGGGAGGAGGACATGACTGCAGAAAAACTAAGCCGCATATTTCAGGTAAAAACTAAAAATAACAACTACTTATAATCAGGGAATTGTTAGCTACTAGCTAACTTTACTCTGCGCTAACAGGGTGTGAAGACTTGTTAGTCTAGTTGTTGTCATGGAGTTCGCATTCTTGAAATCCGCCTCTCTATGGTTTATCACTTTAATACATTATATTTGTTACTAACGTAATTTAAAGGGTTATTTTACTTGTGAGTTTTTTAACAGGTCTCAACTCAAAGTCTATACATGACTGATGAGGCAAACGTGGCTTTGTTTCCTGGAGCATCAGGTGTTTTCAGCTCATTAGACCCAGAGCTCACTATGAGGTTCATGGTGAGGACGAGGTCACCACATCAGCTTCAAATATCACAGGCCAACGTTTTTCGTTCATGCGACCACCAGCAACTAGTACTGCCAGTTCACTTGCATTCCGGAATTCCCATGACTCATGACTGAACCAGCCACGTATGTAATATATATATATTTGATTTTTTTCTTGTTTTCTAGTACCACTCCCAAAGGTCACAGTACTGGAAACAAAATGCATGACAGATTCTTGCTGTACCACAACGGGATTTCCAGGAATTGCAGGGCACAAAGAGGAGGAGACTGAGGTATACTATGTATTCATATTACTCTTATTTATCCAATCATTGAAATGCATTGTTTTGTTTTATTTTTTACTTAAACTTATCTTTATCTTTCTTATTATTAGCTTATTAAATACAACTTTTTTTTACTTTAAAATCAGCGCTAATTGCTTATCCTCTGGCCATTAATTCTGTGTATTAAATTACTTTTATGTTTGGGACGAAAAACTATCGGGCATTACAATATATTAAACCATGAGGGCACAAGCTCCCCCACCTAAGTATGAGAGCCTGCCCACAAAAAAATCCCATAATCAAGGATGGAAGTTAAGCTAGCTGTAACCTTCTTAATTTTCTTGTCTTGTTAAAATGAATTTCATAGCAAATGGTCCTACATGGTCCTACATTCATAAATGTTGTTTGCTTTTGTTATTAAGTTGTTTTTCAACCTTTCAAACAAAAAGTTAGACTATCATTACCAAAACCGCCTTAGAAGTACCAGTACCTATCTATTATGCCTTTTCTGTTAACAGCCGGAAAGATGAAGATGCTGCAGGCATTTGAGAGGTCACCGAAAAGAATGAAGAGCTCATCCTGGCATCACAGAGCCTACCAGATGTCACAGCAGTAATCAGAGAGCTCACCAATGTGACTGCCACTCAAAGAGTCACCCTGACTCATTCCCAGCTGCACACCATCAAGCAAGGCTTCAGCTGTGTTGTTTGTTTGAGTAAGTATGCAATGGATAGTTAGATAATTATCACACATGTAAGATTATTCATACAGAGACTGACAACTGGCTGCAAGACATGTGGAACAGTGGCAGGAGACCTCCAACGACTGTGCTAAATGTCGAGGGAACTCCACACACAGCAATGGATTTGTGGTTAATGGCCTGGCTGAGACATTTTCTGTTCTGAAATCCCTTTTTGAAGAGGAGTAACATTTTGCACTTTTATACTCACAAAAAGCCAAGGTATATTTGAGTTTATTTTGTTGACTGAAAATATGGGTTAGAGTTGTTCCGAGCTGATTTAGCATAAAGAAGGAAGTTGAAAATTTGACCACAGTTCTTATTGACATCACTATTTCATTGACATTAACATTTACATTACCCTTTTTTCTTTACCAAACACCTACTACCACCAGTTAACTGTTGCTGTTACTGATTTCCATTCTGGAAGTTCAAATGGAGCAAATGGCATTTCACACGTTGCGCTGAGTTGTGGTTATGAGATAGAGCAAGGCCTCTTTGTATGGAGCAAAGTCTTTGTTCACTGCTCTAGAACAAGTCTGATATGTCTGAATATTTCTCTACAAACTGATTCTCAACTGTAAGTCTGTCCTGTTCGGCTGAAAATGGATCAACTCCAAAAATAGAATGCGTGGTTAGTTTGGATTCCAGTTGTTGCCTGCACAGGTCTGCTGCTTCAAATGAATGAGGCAGCAGCTCCTGTGGGATTTTTCTGGCACAACCACTGCCAGCCAAGTTGTTTGGTCTGCCTTTACCTGGAAAATAAAGAACATATGGTTGATCATGAAAATGATGAAGGCCTGTTGTAATTATTTTACTCTTCACTACACTGGTTTATTTCACCTGGTATTCGGTGAGCGTTCCACGACTCCACCACTCTGGTAAGACCAATCTGACATAACTGTACAGTCAGGTTGGACACCCAGTATCTGATAAGGTTGTTGTCCCTATCTAATTCCACCAGTTGCAGAAGGGCCGTCTTCAGGGGATAGTTGACACGAGTATTTTGACTACACTGCATGTCTAGTTGAGTAATGACATCTGATGTTGTATTCCTTGTGCACTGCAACTTTCTCAGTGCATATAAGACACGTCGGGGTGCTCCTGTGGTCAACAAAAAAAATCCATCTCCCACTTTTCCTGAAATTGTCTGTGCTTGTCGCCATCCTTTCTCTTCACGGCGGGGTTTGAGAATGACATGACGGGGACTGGGTGACAAAAAAAAAAAACGCATTGAAAAAAGGTCTACAAAAAACCTACTGTCCATGCTTTTGCCTTTTACAGTGCTTTGGTCAGTCTTAAGACGGGCTTTCCATTGTGATACATTAAAAAAAAAAAGTATTTTGGATTTTATTTCTATTTTAATTTATTTTAGTATGTTCTTTTTATATATTCTGAGAGGGATTTGAAAACTTTAGCATTGTTCATAGCTTTTTTGAGCACTTCATTTTTCTTCTTATTAAACTAATTTATCAAATACATGTATTTGCTGTCCAATTAATTCTTTTCTCTTCCCATTTGCAACACTCTGCTGCCTTATTAGGTTACTAATTGTTGAGTACTTGTTGAGTCTACCCCTTCCTAAGTCCTCTGTACTTTGCACTGGGCGACTGTATGTATTTTCCCTCCACTTGGTGTCACTAAGGAATCGCATTTCAACCGTTGCTAATGCTGCTAATTCGTTTTAGCCGACTTGTCAACAAACACCACCAGAAGTTGTCGTGAGCCTGAACCATGGTAGCCCGTAAGTGATAAAAAATATAAAACGCCTGGGGCAACGACTCCACAAACAGGTGGGTGTGAGAAAAACGCGCAGGCCGCACTAACACTAAACTTCGATGTCAAGTAGGGTGCCACAAAATATCGTCAGGCCAAGCCCCTGCTTTAGAGCATGGGTTCTCAAGTGGTCTCAGCCCGGGACCCACATTTTCTCATGGTCATTAAACTTCTCTGCATATCTCTGCATTCAGAGTACATTAGTAAAAAACTGAGGAGGACCATGCCAACTGCATAAAAAAGTTACGACATCAAAAACTAAATCACCATCCCACACGTCTCACATAAACCAGTAAAATGGCACGGTGAGCAATATCCGTGGATTCATCCATCTGTAATGCGTAGTAAGGGCTTGCCTGGACGCGAGCTGTGGCCTGTTGCTTTATGTTAGCAGACATGTCGTCAATATGACAAGCTATATTGGACAGGGTTATAGTTTGAAACTTGTCTGCTGCTGATTGATCCAGCACCTCTCTTACCATGTCCATGGCAATGGGTAAAAAAAGCTCTTTAGCTATTGTGTTGGGTTTCTTAGTCTTTGCAATACGGTGAGCTATGTGGTAAGTTTCCTGGAGCACTTGTTCTTGTTTGGAGCAAGATGCTGTCAGACACTTCTGTCATAACTTCAGCTCACAAAGTCGTCTTTGAAAAAATACCACTGACTTGCCTTTACATACGGGATGTTTCGTTTGTAAATGTCGAATTGATTTGTATGGTGTCATGCTTTCATGTGCCAGCACTTCATTACAAATAACACACTGGGGTTTCTGTCCGTGTTTGTCCTCAATGAAAAAAAATCCACATTTCAAATACTCTGGGTTATATTTGCGTTTCACCATTTTACCTCATAACATCATCACAAATATAAAAAGAAAGGTAATGGGCAAACAAATGGTGGTTACTATAGCAACGAGAATTCTGTTAGCAAGCCTCTCTCTCTCTCTTTTTTTTCCAAGATAAAAGATGAGTACAAAATCAGATGAGGATTAATTATTTTTGTTTTTTATTTTTTTTTACAAGCTGTCCGCGACCCGCCCAGAATGTGTCCACAACCCTGACCCACCAGTTGAGAATCGCTGCTCTAAAGGATAGCTTGAATTATGACAAAATAGAGTTTGGCAATATGGCATAAAAATAAAATCTGATTTTTTTCATATCAAACCCTATTTCCGATTTTATTGATTTCTTTCTCCCTTTCCTTTCCTAAAAACAAATTACAAATAATAGAAATTATTTTTAAAAACTTGCTGTTATTTCAATCATCCTTTCTGGGAGTTTAACACACAAAATGTTTATAGCTAGTGGTATTACACAATGAGCTAGTTTCTCAGTTTTGAGTATAGATTAAAGGGGAACTCCGGTATTTTTAAACCTGGACCTTATTTCTGGCATGAAATACGTTTATCCATTCACCGAGAACAGTTTGGTGAAAGTCGGCATCCTTCGGAAGCTTTTTAGATAACTCGCAATCCATATAACGGAGTGAACAGGGCAAAGACGATGCAGCCTCTAAATAAGGCATTATTATGTCTTTATTTCACCAATACTTTAAGAAGAATGAATGAATGAACGTGTACTATAGCTCTGTTAGCTCATAGCTGCTGTTATGTGGCTACTTGCGGCTATAGGAGAGCTAAGGCAGGGATTTCTACACAGGCACTCTACTGGGACCACTGTTCTCCTGCACTGAGAGTTATGATTACTATTTAAATAGTCAATAAAATCCAGATTGGGGCTTTGCAACATAGGGTTGCTCCATTGAGCACTATAGGCTTACAATAGAAGGATAAAACTTTCTTTTTTTTTTTTTTTTTCTTTTCCCCCTTGTCCTGTTCAGCATTATGGCAGCAGAATTGTGGTCTGAATACCTTTGATGCCAAACAGATTTGCTTTGCCAAGGGAAGTTTTATAAATGTAAAGCTCCCCTTGATGCCCATTTATTTATTTCTGTTTACCATATATGACATGTAATAGAACTGAACCGGACTGGGGGACAAGGAAAGAAGAAGAGGAAAGAAGGGGAAACAGAGCAAAAATAGAAACAAAAACCAGACAACCAGCTGCTACACCTGTAAAAAACAAAACAGACAACAATCCATGGCCTCTGAGGGGAATACAGCCTTAGCGCCACCAGGAGCACCTGAAAGCAGACAAGCAGAGAAAAAACAAACACACAACCAAACAAAAACAAGCACAAGAAGCGGCAATCGCATACAACACAGCTGTGAATATAGATGACCTGAGACGACATGATAATACATCAACTGCTTAGCGACCATGCTACTGGACTAATGAATTTGTGTGTGTGTGTGTGTGTGTGTGAGAACATGCAACACCCATGGCACAGGACCTACATGGTAACCGTGCTTAGTTATGAGTGTATAAGTGTACAGAGCCACAATCCACAGCCCCCCCCCCCCCCCCCCCCCCCCCCCCCCCCCCCCAGCAATCAGAAGCAGGCAGAGAGGGCCACAAGACCCAGGCCACCAGCAGCCCCCACGGAGCACAGAACCCAGGAAGCCCACCACAGGGACAACCACGCATCCACCCAGAAGACTGCAGAGGAAGCCCCCGGACAGAGCCCCCATAAGCATAGTGCAGAGGCCCTCCGGGAGCCAGGAGCAACAGCCCACCGACCCCGCCAGGCCCCAGCCGCCCAGACATGGGCCGTGCACTGGACCCGGGCCCCAGGAGCCCGAGCGCCCCCAAACCCCCTGGCAGAGGCCCCACCCAATACCCAGGAGGGCCAAGCGCCCCAGACAGCCACACAGTGGGTCAGCGCCTGCCCCAGCGCCCCTGGCCAAGTGCCCTGGGAGTCAAGACGTGCCCACAGGTGGGTGAAGTCGCGAGCAGCGGGGAGAGGCAACGCCGCCCCCCCATCGGGAGAAGCACAAGCAGGCCAGGCGACAGCAAGTCCCAGATCCAGGCCCAATCATCACCACACACACTTTCACGTCCCACACGTCCTCCCTCCCTCAACTCCGCTGGGGTGTAGCGCAGCGGGCACACCAGGGGGCCAGCAGCCCCCCAGCCACCACAGACCCCGAACCAGCAGAACAATTAATTAATCCCCTCCCGCCCCAGAGGCCGCGCTCCCAGTCCTACAAGTTTGGCTGCCCCTCAATTTTAATCGCTCACTATTAGAAAATATTGAAGAGCCAGAAGGGTGAGGGGAGGGGTCTTCTTCCCACACCCCTGCTTCCTGGTTGCTGCTCGAGGCGGGAGGGGCCAAGAGGATTAATTAATTGTTCTGCTGGTTCGGGGTCTGTGGTGGCTGGGGGGCTGCTGGCCCCCTGGTGTGCCCGCTGCGCTACACCCCAGCGGAGTTGAGGGAGGGAGGACATGTGGATGTATGGGACGTGAAAGTGTGTGTGGTAATGATTGGGCCTGGATCTGGGACTTGCTGTCGCCTGGCCTGGCCTGGCCTGCCTGTGCTTCTCCCGATGGGGGGGCGGCATTGCCTCTCTCCGCTGCTCGCGACTTCACCCACCTGTGGGCACGTCTTGGCTCCCAGGGCCCTTGGCCAGGGGCGCTGGGGCAGGCGCTGACCCACTGCGTGGCTGTCTGGGGCACTTGGCCCTCCTGGGTATTGGGTGGGGCCTCTGCCGGGGGGTTTGGGGGCGCTCGGGCTCCCGGGGCCCGGGTCCAGTGCACGGCCCATGTCTGGGGGGCTGGGGCCTGGCGGGGTCAGTGGGCTGTTGCCCCTGGCTCTCTGAGGGCCTCTGCCCTATGCTTATGGGGGCTCTATCCGGGGGCTTCCTCTGCAGTCTTCTGGGTGGATGCGTGGTTGTCCCTGCGGTGGGCTTCCTGGGTTCTGTGCTCCGTGGGGGCTGCTGGTGGCCTGGGTCTTGTGGCCCTCTCTGCCTTCTTCTGATTGCTGGGGGGGGGGCTGTGGATTGTGGCCCTGTACACTTATACACTCATAACTAACCACGGTTACCATGTAGATCCTGTGCCATGGGTGTTGCATGTTCTCACACACACACACACACACACACACACACACACACACACACACACATTCATTAGCCCAGTAGCATGCTCGCTAAGCAGTTGATGTGTTATCATGTCGTCTCAGGTCATCTATCCACAGCTGTGTTGTATGCGATTACCGCTTCTTGTGCTTGTTTTTGTTTGTTTGTGTGTTTGTTTTTTCTCTGCTTGTCTGCTTTCAGGTGCTCCTGGTGGCGCTAAGGCTGGATTCCCCTCAGAGGCCATGGATTGTTGTCTGTTTTGTTTTTTACAGGTGTAGCAGCTGGTTGTCTGGTTTTTGTTTCTATTTTTGTTCTGTTTCCTCTTCTTTCCTCTTCTTCTTTCCTTGTCCCCCGGTCCGGTTCAGTTCTATTACATGTTATATATTGTAAACAAAAATAAATAAATGGGCATCAAGGGGAGCTTTACATTTATAAAACTTCCCTTGGCAAAGCAAATCTGTTTGGCATCAAAGGTATTCAGACTACAATTCTGCTGCCATAATGCTGAACAGGACAAGGGGGAGAAAAAGAAAAAAAAAAAAAAAAAGAAAGTTTTGTCGTTAGCTCATGAAAGCCAGTTGTCAGGACATTTGGGCATCACAAAAACATACTAGCTTTTGTTAAAGCATTATGTCTGGCCTGGTATGAAACAGGCATAAAAGGATAAAAAGCAGAAATCAGTTCCTGCTCACAATCATATGTGTTGCAACTCAGTACCTAAAAGCAATCCCACTGCCCAAAATCACCGCTAAATCTGTTGTTAACGTGGTACCATAGTTCTTTTCCATGTTTCAGCTACCAAAGATCAAACATCCAAACTTAAAGTGGCTGAAATGTGTGAAAGTAGTTTACACATTGAATGTTAAACATATTGTTTCTAGTGCATATCATCTCTAGAACGGTGGCAGCAGACCCTCAAATACATGCTACATAAATACTGCTTAGAAACTGATAAAAGTTGGAATGAGGGAGTCCCATTTCTGATGTTTGCTGCTCGTCAAGCTGTGCAGGAGTCACTTGATTTCAGTACAGCAGAATTAGTACTTGGCCATACGTCACACGGCCTGCTAGGAGCTCTGAAGTAAAGGTTCTCGCTTCCCGATGAGCCGTGCAAATGCCCTTGCTAAAAAGTGTCTTGCTGCTTCACAGGAAAACATGAACTGGTTCTAGTCCTCTGTGAAAAGAGTTCGAGGTTTGGGACAAGGTTATTTCTCGAAGTAAGTTTTATTTATATAGCACTTTTCACAGATAAAAATCATAAAGTGCTTCACAGATAAAACAGAATAAAACACGGCGAATCACAGATAAAAATCAATACACTGTGAAACACCAGTTTAATTAATCAAAAGCTTTTATGTATAACATGTCTTCAGCTGCTTTTTAAAAGAGTCGATGGAGTCAGTACAGCGTAAGGAAAGTGAAAGAGAGTTCCACAGTCTTGGTGCCACTGCCTGAAATGCCCAATCCCCACGAGTTTGAACCGAATACGTGGAGCAACCAACAACATCTGACCTGTCGACCACAGAGCACAAGAAGAAGAATGGGGTTTCAGCAGGTCAGCAATATATAGTGGACCTAGATCATGTAAGGCCCCAAAAGTGCTGACAAAATAAATTCTAAAATGTACTGGCAAACTATGAAGAGAAGCCAAGACTGGAGTAATGTGAAATCTTCTGTTGGTGCTAGTGAAAAGTCTTGCTGCAGCACCTTGCACATTCTGAAAAAGCATGGGCACAGGTGGTGGCGCACCTGGTGCTACAACCCTCATTCCTGACGAGGAAAAAGTCCTTTCCCTAATTGGAAAGACGGCTTCTGAAGGTGAGACGGAGTGACCCCGTCCCTCATTTCCCAGGACCTGATCTGTAGTCTGCAGGCTATTAGGGGTGCACACCTACTAGTCTGTGGGTTTGGGGTTGGATAATTAGGGAGACTGGGACATCACTGGCAATGATGGGTGCTAATTTAAATTCTGTTATGTTGGTGGTTGTGTATGAGTATTTCTGTGTATTGGGGGAATCTATGTCGGCTGCAGGTGATAAGGAGCACCCGTTACCCGGAGGATGATTATGGGGGAGGAACTTAATAAAGAGAGGGAGTCCTTTAAATGGAGAAAAAGACGGGTGGAGAGGAGAACGATAAATGGCTGGGAATGATGTAAAAGCTGGAGCTGATGTGGGCTTGATTGGTAAAAAAAGATATATACAGATGGAGTAATTTGGGCACTGGACGTACATGTGGGGAGCAAAAGGGGGCACAATAAAGAGCTCCACCAAGAAACAAGCAAGAAAAAGTCAGAGTTATTCTTGTCACCGGGAGGTGGAGTGGCGGACAGCAAACACCTGGGCCCATGATGAAGAGGGCGATTGCCATTCGCACCTCATAACAGAAGGCATTAGTGGGGGACGAGGGGCTCTCAGAAAACACAGAGGGCGAGGAGCTGCACCTCCGGGCTGAGGGCAAAATTGCAGCGGGTTGCCCTCTGAATGTGTGTGTGACGAGGCGTTGGATCTCCACATGGGGAAGCCGGTACTTGGACTGGACAGCCCAGTCCGACAGCTCGTTAAGTGGGGAGAAGTTCTGACACACACAGGCATTTATGTAAAACATCTGGCTTCGCGCACGGTGACGCTGTTGGTTAGCATAGATGTATTGCAGCCATGGTGTCTCACACACGTGGACTTTAGCAACACCTTTATATAGACTAGCAGGTGGAGCCTCTCTTGATGAGGTTCCAGCCGAGTTCAATTACAACTGTCAGTTTCCCTGATATCTGTGAAGTACCACGGGGTTGTAGATGTTTTTATAGCTACTGTAAAGTCATATGCAGATGCCGAATGTGTGTGAAAACGTAATGAGTGATAGTAATGATGATTATTTATGTAGCTACAGGAACACATGGGCAATTCTTTATCTTTATATTCTTATGTTTTTTCTTATACTATTTTTCTTGCATCAGTGTTCTGCAGCTATGAGCGCACATTCATCATTACGCATGGTTTTAATATTCCTTTGAGTCTCAGATATAACTTTACCTGACACAGCTGCAGTGAGCATTTGGTTGCTAAGAAGGCTGTTAAGAGTGGGTCAGGGCGATCTTACGTTTCCTTCTTAGTGAAAGATCTTCTTAAGCTAAGGACTTTGGGACTCTGGGAAACACATCCTTCTTTCACAGCTCTTAAGACCGCTCCTAAGAAACTCTTAGAGCTTAAGAGCTTCTTAACGAATCTGGGAAACGCGACCATTGTCTTTCGATGATGTAAGATTAATGTTAGTGGGCAATTTGCACTTTATGTAAATGGTACATGTTTAGTCTTGATCCTGAATCACAGCAAATTTGTTATATAAATTTGTTAGAATTTGAATATGATTGAATAAATTAATCATAATTAATTATGAAGTAGATTGCATAAATTATTAATATTAGATTAATACTAATAGTATATTTCTGTTATTGTTACTATATTTTACATAAGAAGTACCTGGCTTAATCCGACGGTCAATAAGAGATCAATTTCAAACCGGGTTATTTTGGCTCGGATGTCTGTAGTCAATACTCTATCTCCAGTACTGCCCCACACACAACACCATCTGATTGGTTACACACAGATCCAGGTAACAGCCATTCAGCAGTAAGAGCTGTGCACGCACACTGCTCACACACGTCAGGAGAGGAGAAACAGTTTTGACAAGAGGATAATCTATGGGGAGCAGATTTGTTTCAAAGGTAAGTTAAGGCAGCAAACTCTCCCGATATTCTAATAAACATCCCAGCCCTCTACAACTCACAACTACTAGTAACGTTACTGTGAGCCCAATGACGTTAATTAAACATAAGCTGCAGCTCTGCTCACTCATAGTCCCTCCATAAGGGCTGCTGGACATACCGATATGGAAATAGTCTGTGAGAGTAGACGTATGTGTGTGAGTGAGACAGTGAGAGAGAGAGTAAAAACCTAATTAACTCAATTCAGTCCAGTTTTATTGCAGGTAAACATGTTGAGGGGATGGCTAGAGAATAGTGTGAGTCTCTCCTATTGCTATTGTACTATTTTTTTCAGCTATAATAACATTAATTGTTAATAATTTAGCAGTCGAGTTTTGAATGACAGGGTCCCTGCTATCAGATGTTAAAATATAACATTTACAAAATAAAATCAACTACAGGCTTCCCAAATGCTGTAATAAATTAAGCATTATACATGCTACTGAACCTTGGAGCTCCCTGCAGTTTTTGTTAGACAATAGACATCTTTGTTTTAAAATCCATAAAAAAACAAAAAACGTTAACATGTTCTGTTATCTGAATATCTGTTTAATAAACATAAACTCAGAAGACCATGGACCTCGCAGTGGTCAAATTTGTTGTCCAGGGTTTGCACCCTTTTGACGTAATTGAACAGCCTG
Organism: Leuresthes tenuis; assembly: GCF_036924035.1. NCBI lineage: Eukaryota > Metazoa > Chordata > Actinopteri > Atheriniformes > Atherinopsidae > Leuresthes > Leuresthes tenuis. The sequence goes on along the minus strand of NW_027325367.1, from coordinate 31,911,354 downwards.
GTTTCATTAGTTAAGGCGAGACACTACAGGTGAATAGGGTCAAATTTTTAAATTATAGATATCACCATGAAATTTCCTCAGTTGATTACTTACACAAGTATGAAACAATGTATTACAAGTTTTTTAAATTCGTATGTTTAATTATGCATTATCTCATTAAATATGCACACAATTGCATATATTTCTGGTTGATAGATATGAACACATGGTAAAGTCAGGTGCAAAATTTTTTTTCATTTTGTTTAAAAGAAAATTATAGAAGTATTTTAGGATATCTGCTTTCATTACCTAGGAAATCAAGACATACTGTCCATAGCCTTAAAAAAAAAGATTTTTCGCCATATTTTTTTTATTATAATGTGTCATAAATCAGGCCAGGAAGGATTTTGTAACAAATCCTTCTGTACATATCTTCAGAATACTGCTAAATGTATAACTGGACAGTTTGGTGTGAATATGTGCTACATAGGCTGAAATATCGATTTTGGAAAAATACAAAAAAATAATTTTGAGAAAACGGCATTTAAAGATTTAAATAGGGGAATTTATAACATTTGTATTGGAAACAATTGCTCAGAAACAGAATAAATGCTCAGGCCCTTAGTAATAATGATATAGAATAATAGAACAATATTAATATAGAATACAAGCTCATATAAATTGATTATTTAATAACATGGCAGGCATGTAAGGCCTACAACTGCTGTAACTTAAATAACTAACATTGGCGTATCATGCAAGAAGTTGCCAACAAAAGCTGATAAACATAACCACAGTAGGTGTCACATCTTTCTAATTCTCCATTCCAGCACCATATGTTGTTCCCTCTGACATCTCTTGCTGGTGCATTTTCACTTTCTTGGCTGTGCTCACAAGTTTCCTTTTTCTTTTTGCTCTGAACGCCGTTTGCTTTGGCCACCCTGAGCAGGTGCCTGCTTGATGGTATTAATTGTAATAAGTGTGCTCTCCAGCCATAAGTTTGCCATCACATTGAACATAGCTGAGACACCCTCATTAAAAGAGGAAATAGCCATGCTTTTTGTTCCCTCGACCCTGTTCTTACCTACAAAAACAATTTTGGGGCAGCAGGCCCATATTACAGAATTGAGGCACTCGTTTGCATTTTGTGTGCCACCATGCTGCATTCTTCGCAGCAAGCTGTTGCTTGACATGCAGTGATAGATATGGAGAAGTTTCTGCCCCACCTTGTGGGATAGGTAATTTGCGGCATGTCCTGTGTGGCTTTCGGGGGTCTTACCGTTGTCTTCTGCTCTCCGATACCAACACCAAGATAGATTGCACCTAGTATGCAATGGTGTTTCATCTGTTGACATGCAGTGGAGAAGGCCTGTCCATATCTCTGCTTTCATTGAATCCAGTGACCCTTGGTTGTTTAAACTTGCCCCCTATAAAAATTTTGCAGTGCTTTACATTTGTTTGCAGTCAGTTTCACCAAACCCTTCCCACCCAATTTGCGCACTAAATTTTCTGAGCGCTGTGCCAATTCACTTGTGAGCTTGATTTATACATTCCAGCTTTACAATATCATGCCATGGGTATGGATTCAGTGACAGCACTTCCTTAAAAGCAGAGCTATCCCCATCTGAGAGTATCTCTGTGTACCGCAGCTGGTGGCGGACTGACTGATCTAGCCCACATCCTTTTTGCTGCCTCCTGCTCCATTGCCTTACTAGACCCTGTGAAATTCTTTGGACAGTCAGTGTGCAAGCTCCCTCCCAGTGTGCAGTCAGTGAGTCCTCCACAGTAATCTTCCCCTCATTCTTGGCACCTTGTTTTAGGACACAAGTGTGGTAGTATGAGGATAAGACCGCAAAGTCAATGACCAGTCCTGTGAGAATGTCTATACAAATACCAATCCCATAATGGGAAGTGAACCCCCTCTTTTGCCAGGTGCCATCAAAAGAAACACTGATGTTAACTAGAGCATCAGCATCCTCCCTCAATTCTGCCGACTCTGGATCAACATCTTTGTACGCCTGCCTGATCTGCTCCCTGTGTCACACCGTAATGAAGTGCGGGCCCCGGTGCGGTCACAGAGTCAGGAGGACAAGAACTCTTAGTTCAAACAAAAGTTTATTAGTTAACAGAAAATCTCACACAGAGGAAAAACCTGGCCTGGTGAGCAGGGAAGTCGGCCTGCAGAACCGGAACAAAAAACCAAGGTAATCCAAGAACTGAAAATAATCCACAAAACATCAAGGGTCAGGATCCAGGTCGTGAACCAAACAGGCATAACAAATACATTAACACACGAGCAAAGAAAGGCGGAGAAGACCAGGTATTTAAACTAACGGGGCAATCAAGGGAAGATGGAACACAGGTGAGTTACGAACCAGGTGTGACAGTACCCCCCCTCCGACGACCGCCTTTAGGCGGCCCACCAGGCTTGTTAGGGTGGGTTCTGTAGAAGTCGGTGATAAGTGAGTGGTCCAGAATAAACCGACGTGGAACCCAAGAACGCTCCTCCGGCCCATAACCCTCCCAGTCAACCAAATACTGGAAACCCCTGCCACGACGTCTGACATTCAGAATCCGATCAACTGAGAAAGCAGGATGGCCATCCACGACCAGGGGGGGAGGAGGAGGTTCAGCTGGAGGACCAAGTGCACAAGAGGTGACTGGCTTTAAGAGGGACACATGAAACGTGGGGTGTACCTTAAGGGAGTCTGGGAGCTTAAGGCGCACAGCCGAGGGATTAATGATTCTGACCACTGGAAAAGGACCAATGAAACGAGGGGCCAGCTTACGGGAATCTACCTGCAAAGGCAGGTCCCTGGTGGATAACCACACCATCTGCCCAGGCTGATAATTAGGAGCGGGCGAACGCCGACGGTCCGCCACTAGTCGGTTCCGGGCAGCGGACCTAACTAACGCAGCCCGAGCCTCCAGCCACACTCTGCGAACTCGTCGCAAGTGTTCCTGAACAGAAGGGACGGACACATCATCCTCCTGGGAAGGGAACAAAGGGGGTTGAAAACCATACATTACCATGAATGGCGACATACCAGTAGCAGATGTGGAGAGACTGTTATGAGCGTACTCCACCCACGGTAGCTGAACACTCCAGGAGGATGGGTTACGTGCACACACACATCTTAAAGCGGCCTCCAGGTCCTGGTTGGCCCGTTCTGTCTGGCCGTTCGACTGAGGATGGTACCCAGACGATAGACTAACCCTCGCCCCCAAAGCGCCACAGAACGCTCGCCAAACCTGGGAAGCAAACTGGGGTCCCCGATCAGAAACGATGTCCATGGGGATACCATGGAGACGAAAAACATGATGAACCAAGAGCTCAGCAGTCTCCAGAGCAGAAGGGAGCTTCGACAGTGGTACAAAATGCACAGCCTTAGAAAAACGATCGACAATAGTAAGGATGACAGAGTTACCTGCAGAAGGAGGCAGACCAGAGACAAAATCCACCGCGATGTGAGACCACGGCCTTGAGGGAATGGGGAGAGGGTTCAGCAAGCCAGCGGGCCGTTGGTGCGAGGCCTTCCCTCGGGCACAGACAGAGCACGCTGCCACAAACTGATTGGTGTCACGGACCAGCGTGGGCCACCAGAACCGCTGTCGAATGAGCTCAAGTGTGCGTGCAGCCCCAGGATGGCAGGCCAATCTGGAGGAGTGCCCCCACTGCAGCACCTGAGACCTAACGTTCTCAGGAACGAACAAAGAGTTAGGTGGTCCGATCTCTGGACGGGGACAACGGGAAAGGGCCCTCTTAACCTGCTGCTCAACCTCCCAATGGACCGCTCCCACAAAACAGCTTGGAGGGAGCACAGGCTCAGAAGGATCAGTCAATGGTTGTCTCTCTGTCTGACGGGAAAGGGCATCAGGCTTTAAATTACGGGAACCAGGTCTATAAGAGAGTGTAAAATTAAATCTGCCTAAAAAAAGTGCCCATCTGGCCTGTCGAGAATTGAGACGTTTGGCTTGCTGAAGGTAGGCCAAGTTCTTATGGTCCGTCCAAACCACAAATGGAATTTCTGCTCCCTCCAGCCAGTGTCTCCACTCCTCTAATGCCAGAACGACTGCTAAAAGCTCCCGGTTACCCACGTCATAGTTGCGCTCAGCCGGAGACAGCCGGCGAGAAAAATACGCACACGGATGCAACTTCTGTTGTGAGACCTGCGAAAGCACGGCTCCCACACCACTGTCAGAGGCATCCACCTCCACTACGAACTGCTTAGAGGCATCAGGGTGGATGAGAACAGGCGCAGAGGAAAACAGCTCTTTAAGTCTTGAGAATGCCTGGGCAGCTTCAGAGGTCCAGGTAAAAGGGCTGGAGGTGGAGGTAAGTTGGGTGAGTGGTGCAGCCACCTTACTAAAATTCCTAATAAAGCGCCGGTAAAAATTAGCAAAACCAAGGAAACGCTGAAGTTGCTTGCGGTTCTCAGGTGCTGGCCACTCAACCACCGCCCTTACCTTGGCTGGATCAGAGCGAATCTGACCTCTTTCAATGAAAAAGCCCAAAAAAGAGACTGACTGGACATGAAACTCGCATTTCTCAGCCTTGACAAATAATCTGTTCTCAAGCAATCTTTGGAGAACTAATCTGACGTGCTTGCTATGTTCCTCCAGTGTGCTAGAAAAAACTAAAATGTCGTCCAGATAAACAAAACAAAACGGTTGAGCATGTCACGGAGTACATCATTAACCAAGGATTGAAAAACTGCCGGTGCATTAGTTAACCCAAAAGGCATGACCAAGTACTCAAAATGGCCAAGAGGTGTGTTGAACGCCGTTTTCCACTCATCCCCCTCACGAATACGGAAAAGATGGTATGCATTCCGAAGATCTAGTTTGGAGAAGACAGTGGCTTGATGAAGGGAGTGAAAAGCTGAATCCAATAGTGGCAGGGGATATTTATTTTTGACAGTGATAGCGTTCAGACCACGATAGTCAATGCAGGGGCGCAAGGTCTTGTCTTTCTTAGACACAAAAAAAAACCCAGCACCTACAGGGGAGGAAGAGGGGCGAATGATACCTGCTTCCAATGACTCCTGTATGTACCTCTCCATAGTCTCTCTCTCGGGACGGGAGAGGTTGTAAAGGCGGCTGGAGGGGAGAGGAGACCCAGGTAGTAAGTCTATATGGCAGTCATAGGGACGGTGTGGTGGGAGAGAGAGAGCTTGATGTTTGCTAAATACCTCAGCCAAGTTATGATAACAAGGAGGAACCCCAGAAAGATCAGGAGAGACGAAAGGAACTATGGCAGGAGGGCTCAAGGCTGGAACAGCAGATCTAAGACAATTATTGTGGCATGCTACACTCCAGCTAATGATTGTGCTCTGTGTCCAGTCAATGTTGGGATTGTGCAGCCTAAGCCAGGGGAGACCTAAAACCACAGGAGTATGAGGAGCAGGCATAACAAAAAAACTGATAAGCTCATGGTGGTTACCAGAGATAAGTAAAGATAAAGGAACAGTCTGGTGAGTAATTACCGACAACAACCTACCGTCTAGAGCATTTACCTTACGAGGTGCTGTAAGTGACACAACAGGAATATTATGTAGTTTAACAAAATCTGCGGAAATAAAATTCTCATCTGCCCCAGAATCCACAAACGGATTCATAGCCACCTCCTTAGAGTCACAAAACAAAACGGCAGACAACTGAGTACGTGTGGAAGGCAAACAACTTGAATCTTGGCTCACCTGGGTCCCCCCCTCCTCAGGTGAGCCTAGGCTTTTGGCAGATTGGGGCAGTTCTCTCGAACGTGGCCGGGTTGGCCGCAATAAAAACAAAGCCTCGCCTGAAGTCTCCGTTGACGCTCCGTCGGAGTCAATCTGGCCCGTCCAAGCTGCATGGGTTCAGGAGGGGGCAGGACAACAAGAGTGTGAGCACCTGCTGGAGTGGACACCTCCACCTGTTGGCCAGAGGCAGAGCCAAACAACGGGGTACAGGCGGAAGTGATGCAGCTCCGGTCACGCTCCCGGCGTCTCTCTCGCACGCGGTTGTCCAACCGCCTCGCAAGGTCTATTAACTCGGCCAAGGATTCTGACTCATCCCGAGCCGCCAGCTCATCCCTCAAATTGTCATTCAGGGAGCGAAGAAATATTCCCATCAACGCAGCCTTATCCCAGCCGCTCTCCGTCGCCAGTGTGGAGAACTCAATCGCGTGGTCGGCTACTGACCTGGAGCCTTGGCGCAGTGAGAGCAGTCGGTTGCCCGCCTCTTTACCACGAACAGGATGGTCGAAGACCCCTCTCATCTCCGCCACGAACCGCCGGTAGGAGGAGCAGAGCTGGGGGTTGCCTTCCCACGTAGCCAGCGCCCACTGTGCAGCCCGTCCGGAGAGGAGGCTGGTGATATACGCCACCTTGGCGCGGTCCTCCCGGTACATCCGAGGCTGCAACTCAAACACCAGAGCGCACTGGAGGAGGAAACGTCCACAGGCTCCCACGTCCCCGCCATAACGCTCCGGCGTCGGGAGATGGGGCTCAGGAAGAGGGGGCGTTGATGGCAGAACCGCGACAGGTGGCGGATAAGCAGCACACAGTTCCAGTCTCTGAGAGAGGGAGGCGACGCTAGAAGTCAAGGACCCCAACGCCTCCATAATGTCCTTGAGGTCCTGGGCATGCTGTCCCAATAAAGAGCCCTGGGCGGTCAGCGCCTGGTGAACCGACTCTGGATCCGCGGGGTCCATTTGTCTCGTGTGTTCTGTCACACCGTAATGAAGTGCGGGCCCCGGTGCGGTCACAGAGTCAGGAGGACAAGAACTCTTAGTTCAAACAAAAGTTTATTAGTTAACAGAAAATCTCACACAGAGGAAAAACCTGGCCTGGTGAGCAGGGAAGTCGGCCTGCAGAACCGGAACAAAAAACCAAGGTAATCCAAGAACTGAAAATAATCCACAAAACATCAAGGGTCAGGATCCAGGTCGTGAACCAAACAGGCATAACAAATACATTAACACACGAGCAAAGAAAGGCGGAGAAGACCAGGTATTTAAACTAACGGGGCAATCAAGGGAAGATGGAACACAGGTGAGTTACGAACCAGGTGTGACACCCTGGCCTTGTGTAGTGACTCCAATCCTCTCTCAGTTGTTCCAATCCTTTCTGCCACTAAAACAAAAATGCATAAAAAAATTAAAATATAAAAATGTATATTGTGTCAATAACTGTTCCTTTTCTTTAGTTTATTGATACAGTACATATGATTACACTTGAGTGACAAAAACCCAATTTCTTTTGGAAAAGACCTCCATAATCAACATCCCTGTTACCATAGCCTACCAGTCACTCTCTTGTCATGCCTCTGGTATGTTTTAAGGTGAAGGGAAGGGATTCCCAACACCTTGCTGACGTTCCCATCTCTAATTCATGGACCAAAAGCACCATGTAGACATTAATGTCAAATGCGACATCATCATGACATCGTCTCTTGGAAGCCGTGTGGATGTGTAAACACTTCGTCTGTACCAACTCTCTCCTTTGCAATTACTGAACTCTAAAAACAGACTACTACAAAAACCATAGTTAACTGGATCAATGTTAATAAATAGATCCGATGCAGCACAATTAGGGCAAAAGAGATTGCATATCAACTGATTGAGACGTGCGACATGTATGATCAGCCATTGCTGTCATAGTTCATCTCTGCCTTACCACTCTGCACCTGCCTGCTTCAATCAGCCAATCAGACACACCCCTCTCATCAAGCCAACTCCACTCACCTGTGCTCTCTGCTCTGCTCTGGCTGTATTTAAGCCCCAGCTCCACACTCACTCATTGGCAGATTGTTCTTGATGTTTGCACCAGACTCTCCAGCGTTTCTCTGCCTGATCTCCCGGTTTCGACCTTGCTTGCCTCTGACTACCCTGCCACACGGATCTCGTGGAAATAACCTCAGCCTTCTGTCCCCGACCATGATCCTCGTCTGTCCCTTTCTGGATTCTGCCTGTCTGCTCCCTTGGCTATCCAGTGATAACCTGATTCAGCTCTACAGAGTGAGTGTTACTCCTGTCTCCTCTGTGAATTCCTGCAGTTCAGTGACTGATTATTCCTTCACCGAGTGAGTACAAGACAGAGTTTCACAGACATTACTCACCAGTGTCCTGGTCTGGGCCTAACCTCCAATCCTCACTAGAGACTGTCAAAGGCCAGCGGCCAGAAGACAGACTGTTTTGCCTGCTGCCATTGTTTCCTGGACGTGTGCTAATAAAGTTAGTTACCAACTATACCTGCCTGTCTGGCACCGTCTATGGCACTGTCATGAACTCCCCCTTGGTTTCCTAATGGCAGTTTACGGTCAGATGTGTTGCTTCCGATGGCTTATCAGCTACTTTAATGGATTTCCTTGTTTTGCATCTTGCAAAGTGGAATTGTTGCTTTCTCTTCTTTGAATGTGGCATTTTCGGAGATCGGGCGAAAAACTAAACACGGAAGTGTCAGCGTCCACCACATGATGCGTCTGAGTGAATCACGTTAGCAGAAACAGTAGCCAATGAGATTTCACCATTAGCTAGCAATCATTATTACCATATTCCCGATTGGTTATTGATAGGAAGTGCAATTATTTGGGTTACATATCATTGTGCAGGGGAGTCAGAGCTTTACAACGATACCGGTCATGACAGACTTCAGTAAATAGACTTAGCTCGGCATATTGGGCTGGAATGCTAACTTCAGGAGACACATACTGCTGCGAATAAACAAAATGTAATAAAACATTTTAATGTATGTTTTCAACATTTTCTTTGTAGCAGGTTGAACGAACACCTAAGGAGTAGACTATCTCAAAATTGACCACTGCATGAAAAATCACTGGTTTTGCCTGCCGTGTCTCGCCTTAATGCAGCATGGACATCCAAATTACAGTGTTGTCACGTACAACTTTAAGAGGGAGAATAGACAAATACACAAAGCAAATGAAAGACAGAGTGAAGAATACTATGCAGAACACTAAATACATTGCAAAAACTACAGACTGTTGGACAGCTCATAGACAGAGCTTCATTGGAGTCACTGCCCACTGGATTGAGCCAGATAGCCTCGAAAGACAGTCTGTTGCTCTGGCTTGTAAAAGTCTGAAAAGGGGCACATACTTATGACAAGCTAGCCAATGCTCTTAATGACATTCATACAGAATACAATATCCGTGACACGATAGACAGATAATACGTCAAACTTTATTAAGGCTGTCAGGATTTTGAAGAGGAAAGGGAAGTTGTGAATGACAGTCAGTAGGGTTACATGAGTGCCATCGGATTAATGGCTAAATTACAATAAGACTGAGTTATTCAGTTCATGTAGACACCTTAATCTAACAACAATATTGATTGGATCGGGTTACTCGCGATCGGATTAAGACCAAGAGATAACTCAATCCAAACGTGCATGTAGACAGCAGAAGCATGTGGTGGATTGGATTGAGCGTTCTGCGCATGCTCAAGATTTTTTTTCTTGGGGTCATTACGCAGAAGTCGAAGGAGACGATATTACTGTTGTCGTTGCTGCTGTCGGAAAGAAATAAACAATGCGATGGAGAATGCACCATTGTGTATCACATTTGTGCCATAAACATGCTCATCATAAACGAAATATAGAGGGATGTAGCTTCATCTTACTCTTCGTTCACCATCTTTCTCGAATGCTGGAGTTGTTGTTGTTGGTGGTGAAGACGTCAACCAGAAGTGTCTCTATTAGCGATAGTTGAAATGGTTACAGCGCCACCTATAGTACCGGGGTATGACATGCTTTGTGCCAGTAATTTGATTCATTCACCGACATATATCCAGGGATAACTACCCTTGTTCAAATAAGGAGCATAACCCAACTATAGATAAAATCAAATTAATCTCATCATGTAACCCCACTGACTGAGGAGGAGGATAATGAAGAAGACGGTGTTGATGTTGAAACTTTGATGGAGGAAGAAGATGAGTTTTCAGAATATCAACTTCCGAAGCATTAATGTTGTGTCTGTCATCTTTTGAATTTGATCGCAACAGTCTTTGGAATAAGAGTGCTCGCTCATCTACCGCTTCAGAGGTCATTGAAAAATAGTATAAGCTGCAACTCATCCACCCACTTGAGATCAGGTGGAACTCTCTCTTCCTTGCAGTTGAGCGGTTACTGCGGATGATTAGAGAAAGTGGGGAAGGAGCTGTCAGAGCGATGACCATTGAAATGAAAGCCCCCATGTAAGTATGGCTTGGAGCAGATGCAGAGTTATGTTAGGCTGTGGATTGTGTGTAATAATATTGTAGTTGATTATTTCAGTAAAATCTCAACTTAAATTGAGCTGCAATAGTGTAGCCTATTATTATTCAGATAATTTAGAGCACCATAAGCTCATCAGACATGTATGTTCTATGTCTATGCAGACAAGCCACAATTTCATAGTTTGACAACTTTTTTGCAGCTGAACATATGATCTGAAATGTACAAAATGAGCTGCATGTCAAATGACTTGTGTTATAACACTGCATATATTTAGGTGTGTTACATTTTCCTCATGTGTCTTGCTGACGTTCTGGATATTCATCAACCTTGAACGAAGTCTCCAAGGCACTCAACGTATTGCAGGCAGAGATGGATGTCTACATAGGGTCGTTGGTACAGACTATAACTGACTATATAAGCTGGATCACCTCCAAACATCATCCAAGTTCTGCTAGCCACTGATCTCTGCTCTTCAAGAAGGAATACAGCGGCGGTTTGGAGGCATGCTTACTGACCCTGAGCTCATCACTGCTGCAATTTTACAAGCAATGATGACTTGCTGAAGTTGGGTAAGTCAAGTAAGTAAGTAAGTAAATAGTTATTTCATTGATCCTGGCAGTTAATCCAAAAATATCTTATAGTTACTAGCAGACTATAGGAAATTCTACAGCCATAGTTATTATGGTATTTGTAAAGTTGGAGAGAAATAAAGTACTCTTCATAAAGGCTTGATGGTTCCTGTATTCTGTGTTTGGGTTGTTTTTGATTAGGCATGAACTACATCAAGAGACACATGGAGGAGGAGGCAGTCTTATCACCAGCTAGCCATACTGGGTCATCCAAGAAACTAAAAAACAGCTGGACGCCTACCTGGCCAACTAGGCCACTGCCATGGAAACTCTGAAGTCTTTAGAACGGCAGGGCAAATTTTTTCTGCTAAAAGAGGCAAGCTGGGGTCAGAAAACTTTGACAATCAGCTCTTGCTAAAATTGAACAGAAAACACTAGTAATCCTCTGTGGATCAGGGCATCTGATATCGCTTATAGTTTTGAGTTACTGTTGTGTGTTGTGGATAGTTTTACAAGTAAATAAATGATTGGAAGATACAAAGTTTCACGTCTTAATTTTTTTCAACTTAATGGATAATTAGCAGATATTACCTAGTAGATAACTTGGAATCCACAGAACTTTTACTTCTGAAAAACTTTAAAGTAAATTTAAAAGTTATTACTTTGTACTTTTACTTAAGTACTAAACCTCAGTACTGCCTCCACCACTGTGTGTGGATTGAAAGACTTAAAGCTGAAAGACTATAATAGTGATGAGTTCTGCAGCCATATTACAGGACACGTCATCAATATGAAGATTGAAATTTTCTCATATGAAAACATTCTTCATTTTGATAATAGATGCTAAAGAAAACTGTGAAAATAAATTAAGAAGACTCCCGCAACACCAGAAGGTTGATAAAATCAAAATACAGGAAAAAGATTTTGGGTGACTTGCCTTTATGACACCTTGGCACACCTCCATACCTGCCGCACTGGGCGGAAACCCCCAAGCTAGTTGAAACCACCATCAGTAAGAAGGACGCAATCGTTCCATAGTCAAACCAAGGGGCCCAATTTGTAACTGGCAGAGGCGCGTCTCCGTCAGATGACAGGTGAGGAACTTTCCCAAAAGCTCTCTTACCAGTCCATGGCTCTGCATTGTTGCAGGTACAAAATGGACGTAATGACGATGTGATCTCCACACCCAGTCAAAGATGTAAACCGAATGGTTGCCGAATAAACATGCTGAAGTTGTTTTAGGCCGGAACCGGAGGCCGGAGGTTAATTGTTTCTATGTCCCCTGTCTGTAAATAATAGGTTTTTTGGTTGGTGGGGATTAACCCGTGCTGCCTTTAATGCCTCAGATTCCCTCTCTATTCACACATGTTACAGCCTAATCTAAAAAGCATAATGTTAAAAATTAAGGTTTAGAACAGCCAAATCCCCAGTAAAGTTAGCTTCTATGTATGGTTGGAAGATTAATTCTTGCACACTTTCCTCTCCATATAAAAAATGTGATAAAAGAGAGTGCATTTCAGTGATACATTTGGGTGTTGGTGCTAAGGGGATCATAAAGAATAACAAATTAATCTAAGGTAAAACATTCATTTTGACAGTCGTGACTTTGCCTTGCAAAGAAACCTAGAGAGAGCTCCATCTCATCCATAATCTTAATCTTAAAGCACAGAAGATCTTCCTGAACCAGTTTGCTAAGAGTATGGTAGATCTTAATGCCAAGGTATGTCAAGGATATACAGATAGGGATGCTTATAGTTAAATTAATATAATTCACAATCATATTTAATGGGGGTAGGGCAGATTTAATCTATTTGATTTTAAAGCCTGCCATCTCTCTAAATAGTAATCTGCATATATAAAAATGTAATATGTAGACTGGTCTAGAGTTATGGGGAATATTATGCCTCTCTTGCTAAAAGATTAAGCCAATGACTCTAGGGACACTGCAACAAGCAGAGTGGAAAGCGGACAGCCCTGTTTGGCGCCGCAATGTAAGTGTAGATTAGATTAGATTAGATTAGATTAGATTAGATTTCCCTTCATTGTCCCACAGCAGCAAAAAAGATAAAGACAAAAAAAAACAATAGAACACACAACTGCAGGTAGTCTCAGACACTAGCAGCAGTTGTACATGGGCTCGTAAATTGCACAGCTGTTATTACACATTAGTTATTACATATTTTATCTTATTTTGATTTATTGTTATCCAGGGCCAGTCTTGCATTGATGCAGTAGAACAATCTGGCAAGGGTAAGAGTGCTGGAGAGGCTAATATGCAGGGCTGATGAGCTGCAGGGGATGAGCTGCAGCTGAACTTGCAGGTGAGTGTAGTTGGGCTGATTAGGTTGGAGTGGCTGGCAGGTGAGTGGAAAATAACTGAGGCAGGTATGAGGGGAGACAGGAAGGATGAACTGTGACACAACTTAGTGATAATTTACACAGATATAATCAGTTTGAAGACTTTCAGTCAGGATTCAGAGTGCATCATAGCACAGAAACAGCACTGGTGAAAGTTACCAATAATCTCCTCTTAGCCTCTGATAGCGGACTTGTGTCTGTGCTTGTCCTGTTGGATCTCATTGCTATATTTGATACAAGCTATCACAGCATTCTATTACAGAGACATGAATATGTTATTGGGATTGAAGGAACTGTGTTAGGCTGGTTTAAGTCATATTTATCTGATCGTTTGTTCTTGTAAATGAAGAATCTTCCTCACACACCAGCGTGGAGTTCCTCAGGGTTCTGTGCTTGGACCGATTCTTTTCACTTTATACATGCTTCCATTAGGTAACATGAGACAGCATACAAATCAATTGCTATGCTGATAATACTCAGCTGTACTTATCTATGAAACCTATAGGTTGGTTGGCTTCTTTCACCTTTGTAATATTTCCAGAATCAAGAACATCCTATCTCAGAGTATTGCAAAAAACGTAGTCCATTGTTATTTCAAGATTGGACTACTGTAATTCTTTATTATTGAGCTGTCCCACATATTCTCTTAAAAGCCTCCAGCTGATCCAAAATGCTGCAGACAGAGTTCTGATGAGAACTAACAGGAGAGATCATATTTCTCACGATTTACATTCTCTTCATTGGCTCCAGTGAGACAGGTTTCATTTGAAAAGTTGTATGCAACTACCCGTGAGAAAGAGCGAGCTATGCAGTCTGTACATGGTATTTTATTGGATGTCATATGGGAACACCAGTGGACAAAGATGAAAAAATATTACATGTGGGGGTGATCACAGGTGAGAGATTTGACGCTTCCGAGCCTCTATGTCCCCGACAAGCTCTGTACAGTGGTAGGACCTGTGCAGTCTGGTTGAGTTAAACAGCAGGGGTTAATGAATCTGTGCACTATGTAATCTCTTCTCTCCCCCCCCCCAACTGTCTGCATATATATCAATGGTTGGTGCTAACGTCTGGCAAGAAACAATTTTTCTTATATATGCAATTTAATCTTGCAATTAGATGCAAGTGATGGTGAATGTGTCCTTCACCAGCCTTCTTTGACCATCTAATCTAACAAGCTTTATTGATTAAGAAAAACTTTGATTTAGTCAGAGAGGACTATAATTGCTGACAGTGGAACACAAAAGATAAAGACAATAGAGAGAAGATAAACTATGACAGGTGTATGTGTAAGGTGTACTCTGGTGCATATAGATGAATGTGTGGAAGTTTGTGTTGTGATCTGTAAGTAACCCCCTTATCCACCAGAAATAAAGCCGTCCAGCAGTCTTACATAAAGCAGTGATGTTGACCTTCAACACAGCCAGTGACGGGCTGGATCACAGCTCGTGCTGGTGTGATGGCCCAGTGCCATGCACAGGAGATAGGACCAGCCCAGAATCCAGGAAAGGCACCTGAGTAAACCAGGACATCCGGCGGAGTAAACCAGCGGGTATGGTTCGGAGGGTAGGGGGAGGGTAGCACCCTGGCCCCCCACACCCGCATCACAGCCGCGCCGAGGGCAAGGCGCATGCCCCCGACCCCGGGACGCAAGGCAAAGGGGGGATGCCCAACCGACAGGGAGGATCCAGGAGCCGCACAATACAGGCCCCCCAGGCAGGAGCGGGGCACCAACCCCCATGGGGATCCAGTTGGTAAACATCCTGGCAGGGCTTGGTGGAAAAGCACCAGTGGGCGGGAGCGATCCAGGCAAAACCCGTATCAGCCCCATGGGCTGCCCCCCCATAACCTACGTGTTTGTGACATTGAAGTTTAGGTTGTTTTCTAACTGACAGATTAGAAAACAGAATGTGCTACCAAAACCAGTGCTGTGTGAACCTCAACTATGTGACTAAGGATAGGTGATAGGTGAGGGCAGGAGAAGGTGGGGGGGTGCGGGAAGGGAGGACAGTGCCACATTCCTGTGCCGCAGCCCCCACTCCCCACAAAGCCCTCCACCTTCGAGCCAACACCTTCAACCCTATTGTGCTATGTTGTGTGCTCTATATGTAATAGCTCTGAAGCTGGTGAGGTGCATTAAAAGAGGCGTGGCCAAAACCCACATCGGAGAGACACAGGGACAGGTAGTGACCAGATCTCGCTCCCCCATATCCCTCAGCCCTGACACGCTATGCGCAGGAGCCCAACCCTTGAGCAGTCCAGCAGCGAAGGACAACCCACAAGAACCAGACACGGCTGCCCAGGGGACAACCACCTCCAACCCACAACACCCTGTAGGATTCTTAGCTCCACCTGATGCCGGGAGTACCAGCACTATCCCAAAAAGAGACCCACCAGGAGGCCCATACAGTACAGCTCCTGGGGACACCCTCATTAGCCAGTCCGCCCCCGCGGCCCTGCCCCCTGGGACTGGGAAACACACCCCAAGCCCACCAAGAGGCTGCGAAGAGGAGGGGAGGCAAGGTAGCACCCAGCCCACCCAACACCTATAGCCACAAAGCCAGACAGGATACACGGTAGTGCAGCCAGCACCACTCCAGGACACCCGGCCCCATCGCCCCGAAAACCAGGGCGGCCCTAACCCCGACCGATCCATCACCATCCAGGGCCAGCGAACTACACAGCCCATGACAGACCAGGAGGTCCACCCTTCAGATAGAGGAAAGTGAGCAGCCAAACTAATTACATGCAGGCAGTGATGGAGATGCCAGGATCATACTGGAAGCCGGGATTCTTCCTTCTAACTCCGGCAGGAGAAAATACTGAACAGTCAATAATGGGGAGAGTTAATTAATACAAGGTAAACCACAAGTCAGACGATATAGATAATATTAATTACAGAATCAGTATGCATGTATCTACTAATTTATTTACTGCGAGAGTATAGGTGTGAACATTAGTGTGTCAGATTGGCTCACCCCCCCAAAAAAACAAATAAATAAAATCAAAAATAAATCATTGCAAAAGCAGAGTAAGTCATATATACTACCTTAGATGGTAAGGATTTTTATGATTAATGTGAAAATTAAGCCAGATGTTTTAGGTAAAAAAAACAATAAGAGCTGATCAGGCAGATTGTGGTTCATTGGTGTCCATGGAGGAAGATGATAGATCAGCTAAAGAAAGTTGGCGTGATAGCAAGTTTTTCCAAATTGATAAATTCACAGTGTTCCTTGATTTCCAGCTTGTGAGGATAGTTTTCTTGGCGATAGTTAGGGCTGTGGGGAGAAGTTTATTCTTGTATCAAGATCACATTCTGATATATCACTTAGCAGGCAGAGTGATGGAGATAATGGAATGAGGCAGCCCAAGAAACCAGATAATGTTTCGGTGACTTTTTTTCCAAAAATTTTCAATGGGTGTGCAGTTCCTCATGGCGTGAATATATGTGAGGGGTGTTTTGTGAGCATTATGGGCAAATCTCTGATGAAAAACCCATTATGGCCATTCTTTGTCCAGTGTAATGAATTCTATGGAGCGTTTTATATTGTTTCTATTGGTTTGTAAGTTTACACTTCTAGTCATTAGATAAATATTTTTACAGATTTATGTCCAAAATTCAGTGTCAGGAGCAATAAACAGATCTTTTTCCCATTTTAGAAAAGGGAGATAAATTGTTTTATCTAAAAGAACTATCATTTTGTATATACTTTTAAATTTATAGAATACAAATTATATAATTTGTATATTCTTTCCATATTGTGGAAGATATATTCATTAAATCCGTTGCTACAGGAGGGAGATGCATTTCTTATTGAAATTTTAGCTTGAATCGAGCTTGAATTTCAGTTCAGTCGTACTCCTGGACCAGATAAGAAAATAAAACCAGACTATTGGATTGAAAGAGGTATTTGAGATGAGTGACACCCTTTTCAGGCCATGTGTGAAAGTTTATTGTTTTTTTTGTTGCTTACAAATTTGGGGCTATTCCAGATGGGAAGGAAATTTGAGGTGGCAAAAGCTAATGATTTTAAAGAATATCCACCAGGCAGTTAGAGTAGAAGCTATTGTTATTGCTTTGAAACATGTATGACATTTAATGGATTGACTCAGAAATGGGATATCTGAGATCTGCAGTTATTTACAAAACATTTCCTCAATGTCCCAACAGGTGATGTCTGACTCACTGGGTTGAGTCCATCTGTAAATATACTGTAGTTGGTTTGCGAGAGAATAGTGATAGAAATGTCGGGCTCCCAAGCCACCCTGAGATTTGGATTTTTGTAAGGTAGCTAGTTTAATGCTTGTTTTAATGTTTTATTCTTCCAATAGAATTTATTTATGATTGCACATAAGGATTTAAATCATGAACTAGTGGGTTGAGTAGGAATCATTGAGAATAAATAGTTATTTTCGGGAGAATAGCCATTTTGACCATTGCTATTCAGCCAATAATGGACAGTGGTAAATTTAGCCAACGTTGAAGATCACCTTCTATTGTTTTTAATAATTGGGTGAATTGAGTCCAATTAGGTCTTATAGCCTGGAGGAAAATTTGATGCCTAAGTAAGTGATGTGACCTGTGCTTAGAGGGATGTCTGATATTTGAGCTACCTCAATCCATTTAGTTTTGTGCAATGGAAGGATGGATGACTTATTCCAATTTATAGAGTAATCAGCAACTACGTCTTGAAGGGATGGTTGCTTTTTTAAAAAGAAAATAGTAGAATGTCATCAGTATATAGACTGATCTTATGGTGCTTAAGAGACGTATGGATTCCTGTGATGTTGAGGTTCTGGCGGATAGCTGTTGCTAAGGGTTCAATGAATATAACGAATAAAGAAAGAAAGAATGGACATCCTTGTCGAGTTCACCTGTGTAAAGTAAAGCTTTCCGATGTAATTCCATTGGTGGTCACCGTTGCTGAAGGTGCATTGTACAGGATCTTAATCCAATTAATAAATGATTCCCCAGAGCCAAATTTTTGCAACGTTTTGAAGAGAAATTGCAAATTTACTCGGTCAAATGCATTTTCTGCATTTAAAGAGGCTATAATAGTATCTTCCTGCTGTAAAAATAATAAACTAATTAAATCAAATAGTCTGTGTGTGTTGCTGGTGGATTGCCTTCCTTTAATAAAGCTGGTTTGGTCTTGATGGATGATGTTGGGGTGACTTTTTCGAATCTATGTGCTAAAGTTTTGCTAATAATTTTAAAGGGGAACTCCGGTATTTTTAAAGCTAGACCTTATTTCTGTCATGAAATACGTTTATCTACTCACCGAGAACAGTTTGGTGAAAGTTGGCGTCCATCGGAAGATATTTAGATAACTCGAGACCCATATAACAGAGTGAACGGGGCTTAGACGATGCAGCCTCTAAATAAGGCATTATCTGTCTTTATTTCACCAATACTTTAAGAAGAATGAATGAATGAATGCGTACTGTTGCATTGTTTGCTCATAGCTACTACTTCACACTTAGTTTGCTACTGATAGTTTTGTGCAACATGGCAGGATATTTAGCCACCAATAACAACAACATTGCAAAAACTACACTACACAGTCATGCTACGTCTCGGCTCTTTTGCATACTATCAGTGTTTGGATGTCTACTGGGGGCTGGGGGGGAAGGGGTGTGTGCAGGGCCGGAGTGGCACTAATTTTCAGCCCTGGAGTTTCATGCCTCAGACTGGCCCACCTATTATTAAATCATGTAATTAAAATCTTACATTTGATTTGGAAACATATTTTGACTCAACCAATTAAGATATTTTCAATGGCAAAATATGAAAGTTTATTTTATGTTACTTTTATCCTATTCCCTTTTAATTGTGGGCTTTGTGTATTTACTATCTTACATTTAATGATAAAAAATATAACGGGTCGCTATTTTCGTTTGGGGATATATTGGAATGGCTAAGAGCTGGCTTTAGGCAGAATCGTGCATTTGGTGATACAAGCATGAAAATTGGCATGAGCAGTGTACATGGGTCACTTGACCAGAAAATGCTCAAAGCAATTGAAATTTCAGGATGGTGAACATTTTTCAAGATGGCTGCGACCTTATTGGAGCATTTAGGTTAATACAAGCATGGAAACTGGCGGGAGCCGCCTAATGGATTTTGAAAGGGTCCATTTTCTCATAAATATTGTTTTTTTCACTAAAGAGGATTTAGAGTAATTCTATTCTTTAAGTTTTGGATGATGCCAAAACAATATCATGCTATGAAAAAAACCTCTAACACTGAGGCATAAAAATACGCTTGTGTTGATTTGTTGATTACAGGTAATTTAGACTAGAGTGAATATCTGCACTACCAGGGCACACTGGTGACATATCACTGCTGTTAAACTCAGAGTGGGGTTCAATGTCACCTAATTCAGTGTGCCTTGCAAGACACACTATCATCTATATTCACATCGCCACATCAGTGTGTCCTCAGTTCTAACAGTGATTCACATTTTTAGTTTAGTTCTTTTGTATTGTTTTCCACTGACTAATTACCAGTGAGAGATATTTTCAGTTGAGGAGTTACTTTGTTATGTCAGCACCTCTACCTTTTATTTGTGAGAGATATTTTCTGTTTGTCATGGTTCCACAGCTATATCAGTCAGAGCTGTTGTTGCCTCTGGATCTGCCTATATTACTGTTCAGTACTAATTGCTCAATTCCTTTTTGGAGCGCTGTCCATTCAGCAACACAGCTGTTCTATTTTATTAATCTTCCTTTTTGTTTTCCCATCCCTTAGTATTCATTTGACAACTTCATTGTCTTGTTTAGGCCTTAAAAAAAAACTTAGGAGGCAACACCTGGCAGGTTTTACCACATCAGACAGGTCAAGGGTGAGGAGTTAGACAAAACACAGTAAAAAAAAAAAGCACTCTTGGCCATGTTAGGAACTCAAATTAACATGAGAAAATATATTATTTAAAGATCCAGGTGGTAATCTCAAAGAATAGCTGCCATCTTGAAATTTCAAGTGACTCAGAGCATTTTCCTGTCAAGTGACTCATGAAGACTGCTCGTGCCAATTTTAATGCCTGTATCACCAAATGCACGATTACGTGACTTATCTGCTCCACTAATAGACAGGGGTTATATTGGAACTAATGCATGCTTGTTCACACACACAGTGCCCTCATCACTACTGGCTCCTGGCTCTGATTCTGACTAAATCACATTTTAAAAATGGTCATAATTCTCAGCAAAAATCTCCCCTTTTTACAAAGCCTTCTGATCAATTCAGGTCAGTTTCATTAATGTAGTGCTGGATCATCTCACATCTCAGGGCACTTTTAAGCTCTCCACCATACATTTCATAATATTAATTCTAATAATATCAACTCGATGAGTAATCCTACCTGCCCACTCTAGACTAGTGCGCTCATGGCTGGTGCTTGGTGCTGTATCTTCTGACTCTGAGGGGCTAAAAGACAAAGTTTCCCAGTTATGTGGCGTCGCATCATTATATAACGTTACCTTATATGCCGCAATGCTACACAATTCATTGATTTGATAATTATTTAACTTGAACGGTGGTTTGTTGACTTACCCATATATTTGTCCTGATTTGACGTTACAAACCGCAAGCTCGTCTTAGTGAAAAAGTTGCCAATTTTTGCATATTTAGCTGCGTCTGTTTCCAGAGCTTTCCCACCCTTGTTCTTTCTACTTTCAAACACCACTGACCGAGAGCACTGATGTGTTATATGAGGGTGTGTCTGCAAAAAAACAAACGAAAAAGGGAGAGCTGCCAGTGGAGGCGGCCAAGGGACAGCAGTAGCAGCGTACATAATGAACCCACTGCTATGACTGAACACCAGCCGAAAAAAAGAAAAGAACACCAGCCTTTGCGGCCTCAAGATCAGACTGGCCCACCGGGAAATGTCCCGGTCCTCCCGATTAGACCCTCCGGGCCTGGGTGTGTGTGTGCTGTGCAGCCTGTGAAGATAGACACAGTGGAGGAACAGAGAGATGAAAGGGAGCTGGTATCTTGTCCCTTTTTAGTTGGATATATTCAAATGTGTTTTCTCAACTTCCAAAAATGTTGATTTGAGGGGGCAATGCCCTCAGTGTTTTCCTCAGTGAGGTTTTCTATCTGTTGTTGGGTGAATTCCAGACACGTGTTGAAACTTTTGATGGAGAAATTCAATTAGTGCCACTCTCGCGTACAGTTTTTGATTTATGGAGATAAGTGTAGTCGTTTACCTCTAAGGAGCTCTGAATTTTTGGGGATGAGGAAGCATTTGAGCGAGCGGGTAAGTCCAACATGCAGGGCTTCTTAGCTTTACTGAAGTGGCCCATTGTACACAGTTGATCGTAAACATTGATGATGTAGTCCTCCAGATGATCCAGGTCAGTAGGATGATCCAGTCTTAAACAAAGAAAGACAAATGTGAGAAGACCAAAAGTAGAAAGAAACGTTTGTTTGTCTCTAGCAGCGTCTGGCTGTCATGTGTCACGTCTCGTGAGAGAATTTTCAGTCACAGTGCCATCAGCCTCTCCTCTTTTAATTTCATATAGTCAACTCTATAGATCTCTGAACCCCCTCTGTGAACTGCAGCTTTTCTTACCGCCTTGGCCATAAATGTTCCCCTCTCTTAAACTCTTAGATTCACAAAAAACAATAAACTTATGGGACTTATATGACCTCAAAACTTCATGTGGCTTTCAGATTAGCTCAAGAACAGCGCGTAGAGAGCTTCATGGAATGGGTTTACAAAGCGATTTCATGCTCCCAACATGACTGCGCACCAGTCCATAAAGACATGGATGAGCAAGTTTTGTGTGGAAGAACTTGACTGGCCTGCACAGAGTCCTGACCTCAAGCTGACAGAACACTTTTGGAACGAATTAGAGTGGAGACTGCAAACCAGGCCTTCTTGTCTGACCTCACAAATGCGCTTCTGGAAGAATGGTCAAAAAATTCCCATAAACACATTCCTAAACCTTGTCGAAAGCTAGAAGAGTTGAAGCTGTTGTAGCAGTGAAAGGTGGGCCGATGACATTTTAAACCCTATGTATTAAGAATTGGATGTCACTTAAATTCATATGCATGTAAAGGCAAATGAATAAATACTTTAGGCAATACAGTGTGTCTCCTTTCAGATTTGTCTTTTTTTTTAAGGAGCTAAAAGAGAGAAGTGATAGAAAAAAAACTTAGTGGCTGGTATGTCCTATAGTAGTGCTGCTTGACTGGCATGAAGTTCATGCTCTACATTTAGAGAGCAGGAAACAGTAGATTTATGAACAAAATCTGGTCCCTAATAAAGCAAAAATACTGTTTGAATTGGACAGTATCTGTAATAGTGTTCCTATTAAGAGTATATTTCCTGTCAGTGCTGTAGTCTGCCCAGTCCATGCCATAAGATGGGAAGTTAATCACACAACAAAGCATCTCCAACACTGAATATCAATCAACTTAACTGAGCACAAGAAAAAAAAATTAAAGACTGAATGATGGCAACAACCAATAAGGTCTCACCACTATTAGTTAGCGTGATGAACAAACGATAAACCACAGTCCGTAATAATTTATTACGGTAAGAAGCAAATTTCACTGATTTCAATGTCAAGAGTCTGTTTAACTGCGGGCACTTGAACTTACTGCAGTGGTGAGGAGGCATCCATCTAATTGTTGTCTAGTTCTTGGGACAAAGATTATCATGGTTACTCAAGACAGGTGGGGGTTGAAAGGTGTTCTGAAGAAAGTCCTTGCATCTTGTGGTGTCCCGAAGTTAATGACGTGCCCTTTGTATGTGATCTTTAGTTAGGCTGGGTAGAGCAGCTGGAGCTCAAGGGATGTCATCTTCTTGTGGACTGGGCCAAACTCCCTTCCCCTTCTCAACATTTCTCTGCTGCAGACTGGGATGAACAGCAGGGATTGTTCGTTGTACTTAACCAGTTGAGATCTGTCTCCTTTCAGCATGGCCTGACTGTTGGAGTAATTTAGCAGTTTGAAGATTAGTGTGTGGGCAGTGTCTTTTTCTGAGTCAGTTCTGCTGTAAAGTGTGTGGACTCTCACGATGCTTATATTTCAGTTCTCCAGTGAAGGTATCCATTTAGCCAGATTCGAAGCCAGGAAGCCAATGTCGTCTGACCCTTCCTCGCCTTCTTTCAGCCTGACCAGCTTCACATTAGATCTCCCACTGCAGTCCTCTAGCCGGGTGATTTTTGAGGCGAGTTCCCCCACCTGTTGCTGGAGATTGTTGGTTAGATATTTGTTAGTTCTCACTGTAACTTGTTGTGCGTCAAACTTAGCTATATTGCTCTGAATACTTTTGTGTGATGACTCAGAATCTTTGGCCGACTCACTAACAGTGTGCCTGTTTTTTTTGCATTTGTAGCCTTAGTTCGGTGGAATAAGGATGCTGTTGACCATTTCTTTCACTGCTGAATGTATGAACACGCCAAAATCACTCTGCTGTGGTAGCAATGTGGAGCTAATAGCGTTAGCAATGGCATTGTCAAGCCCGTATTAATGCACAGGCTTACCGGGGCTCAAGCCCGGGGCCCAACGACGTAACAACGAAAGGCTTGATTTAAAAAAAAAAAAAAAGGTGGAAAACATTATGCACATTGCTCTGACTGCTGTCTGTGTACAGTTGTGTGTGTGGGGGGGGGTTAATGTATTGAATACATTTTAGCCACTGTGATTGGTTAATGATTATGGCTATCAACTTGTGATGTGCCAGTCCAATGAAAGAGTTGTGGTCTTTAACAAAGAAGAAAACACGAAAAATTACACAGGCTGTGCGTAATAGCCTACGTAGATGTTTTTTTTTTATTTTTTATTTTTTTATGTTTATGCTCCCTGTGTGACCGTTCAGACCGTTCTGTGTATTAGAGGAATGAATGATGTGGAAAGGAAGCTCAAAAAGCCTTGTTCTTGTTTTTTCCCTGTCACATTTTCTGTCCCACAGCTGCACCTCATTACGAATCACCTCCTCACAGTATTTAGTTTCCAGGTCACAGTCATTGGAAAATCCTCACTCTACCTTTCATGATCACGTCATGTAATGTTAAGTCTGGTTTTTGCCCCATTGTCACAGCCATAGTTACACATAGTCTTGTTTATTTATCATAGTCATAGTTCCACAGTCTTGTTTCGCCTCTCGTTAGTTCATAGTCTTGTTTTGCCTTTTCTACAGTTAAGTAATTTTGATAACCCGGCTCACCCGATGTTAACCCGGATAACCCGGTGTTTTTGCCCTTTTGGCATTTTACCCATTGGAATAAACTTTTGTTGATTTGAGAAGTCTGCATCTGGATCATCTCTTCCTGCACCAAAGTACTGACAGAATCTCTTTCAGCATCATAACCATATTTTTTTTCTTCGAAGGTGACATGCTGTTGCCTTCCTGTTTGTATCCAAGTTTTTCTTGAGTCATTATGCCCTGATGATCAGTCAGTTTAGTCTGTGAAATAAACTACAAATCTGATTTTGGAGGTTGTTGGGGAAGAATTGTTCAGCTACACATGCATCACAGATGAGCGTCACCTGGGAGTTGCACATACAAACATGCTTTTGAGAGTGCCAAATTTCTTCTCTTTCACATGCCAATGCTTGCCGCTGTTGATCTATCCCATCGCTTCAAACTAGAGATTGATGCCAGTGATATAGGAGCGCCACAATCCATAATAGAGAAAGAAGCTTTAGCCTTTCTGTTGGTGCTTAAACAATTCAAGGCATATCTTAAGTCCAGAACACTACCTGTTGTTGTCCATACCAACCATAATTCACTTGTATTTCTTTTGCACATGTACAACATGTCGTTTTTCCTGCTGCCCTGACCAGGTTGTGAATAACCTTTTGCTATTGTGTATTTAAATAACCTGTTATTTTTTACTTCAGGGGTAAAGTGTTGCAGCCCCAAACTGCTGCCATTCTTAATTCTTAAAAAAATCAGCTCTTTTTTAACCTGGTTGCATGTGTATGTGTGTGTTATCCCACACAGGTTTAGGGGTGCTACTCCTTGTGTTTTAGCAAGCAAGAGTAGACAGCCAGGTTTTTGTTTCTGCTGTTTTTCACAAACCTGATTAAGAAAAAATTATTTTTTATAATATTAGGCTAGAATCTCTTTATGTATTGATTCTTTAGTTGATTGCAGTATAGCACCACTAACCCATTGCTCTTCCATTTGTGTTTTATTTTTTCTTTCTGCCATGAACACTGCTGACAATAAACCCTTAAAGTCCTTTTAACATCTTGATATTTTCTTTTATGTTACCTCCGACAATCTCTAGCTGAGCTGTGTCATAACATATGTAGGTGCTAGTCCGGGATTCTTGAACTTGCAGTGGAGACTAAACTTTCATTTGATTATTTTTGGCCAGCTTTTCTATTTTGTGATTTTTAAAGAAGGAAAAAAAATGGAGTTGCTGTTTGGTTTAGGTGGAGTTCACTTGCAAGTGGACTCTTGTCATCGTGAAGGAATTTCGTGCATGGCGGCTAACTATTCCTTTTTGGGGTGGGTTCTGTTGTTGACCTGTTGGCATTTGGCTGCTGCATTCCATGGTTGCTTCCTTCCCTCTTTGTCTTGCAGCTCTGAAGACTAATTAAAGCAGCTCAAGGACAGAGGGACTTCAACCATGATTCTTGTGGATTTATGGAGGAATCCTTTTAAGGGGAAGGTGTTATGCCCCTCTGCATGCTCACCAGCCTTGCAGGGGCAGTGCTGGGCATGTCTCTGGGTAGCACATGGGTTTATTTGCTCTGGCTTTACTGACTGCACTTGCAAAGATGTGCATAAAGCATGCCTTGTGTTGCCGGAAGGGGGTCACTCTTGCTGCTTGTTGTGTGTGTTGAAACTTAACATTGGCTAGGTTTTTACAATGAATAGAGTAATTTCTTAACTCCTTATTTTCAGTCTCCATTTCATGTTGCAGCCCAATGAGTCAGTTTGTAACAACTACTCATACTTCTATCTGGTACAGTTCCCCCCAGTTTCAAAATCACCTCCATCATATTCATCCTCAAGAAGCCTGGTTTGGACCCTGATAATCTCAATAACTATAGGCCAAGTTTCAACCTCTGTTAGATCCTGGAGCAGTGGCCATTCAATATCTGTACAGCTGTGAGCTCTACAAATCCCTACAGTCTATGTACAGAGCACACCACAGTACAGAGACCGCCTTAATCAAGATCACCAATGACCTCCATATGGTCACAGACTCATCCTCCTGGGCCTCTCTGTAGCTTTTGACACAGATTCCCACTCCATCCTTCTCAAATGCCCATCCAACCATCTTGGCATCACTGATACAGTCCTCGCTTGGTATCAGTCTTACCTCTCAAATCGAACAGTTTATCTGCATAAATGGTTTCACTTCATCTCCTGCCACAGTCAAACAGTATTAATCTACATGCACCCCCTGTATCAGATCATTTGTAAACACGGCCTCTACTTTCATTGCTATACTGATGGCTCTCAGCTCCCAGCACCTCACCATTGATCCAGTTGCCCCAAGCAGTCTCTGGAAAACTGCCTTCAAAATATAAAAGTCTGGATGACAATTTACATACTAAAACTCAGCAGCAATATGAATGAGCTCTTGTTTGTGGACCCATTGCTCCCCATTCTGAGGTTGGGAGACCACCTGCTACATTTTGACAGCTGTTCCATCTCATCATCTCATGAAATTTGCAACCTGGGGGTCAGCCTGGATTCCACCCTCTCTTTTCAGTCACACATCAGTCACATCACCAAGTAAGCCTTTTTTCACCTTAAAACATTTTCTGACTCCACCCCTTGCTCTCTGACTCTGTGGCTGAGACTCTCATCCACACCTTCATCACCTCCCATCTGAACTATTGCAACTATTGCAACTGAACTATTGCAAGTCCTGTTTGGGGTTCCCAGCACAACCTCGACAGGCTCAAGTATGTGCAAACCTCAGCTGTCAGAGTCATAACACACACCATGTCCTGGCAGCACGTCACCCCCACCCTTATCCACCTCCACTGGCTCCCGGTCAAGTTCTGTATCCACTACAAGCTCTTCCTCCTCACCTTCAAATCCCTTCATGCCATTGTCCCCCAGTACCTTTCTGACCCTACATTCCTCTGACACAGGTTTGCTCTCCCTCCCCTGCACAAGACTGCGCACCTTCGGAGAAAGACCTGCCTTCAGTGTGGCGGTCCCCACTCCGTGGAACTCTGTCACTCCCCAACTTCAGAAATCTGCCCTGACGACTCACTTTTCAATGTGGCCTTTAAACAATTACCTGCTTAGCTGTTCAATCAACACTTGTAAAACGACCACAGGTTCCTTGAAAGGCGCTATGTAAATTCAAGTGATAATTCCGATAATAAAATTTTACAGTGGCTTGTATAAGATTCAAGCCCCTGATTGTCGCCAACAGGACATGTAGATTTACGTTCCTTTGGGACATTCGTGATTAACAACGTATTTTTCATTTCATTTTCATGTTTTAATTTCACAGATGACATTTCTTGAGCCCCCTAAGTGAAGAAGCTGAAATATATTTATTCAAGCTAATCACAAACACACCTCCAATAAACCACACAGTACTGGCCACACAACCAATATGAGACTCATTTGGCCAATTGAATCTGAGAGATAGTTTTAAGTTCCCCTTTCGTCCCATCAGTTTAATCCATGTTCAGCAGCTTTTGTTACTCAGCTTCTACTCAAACACCCCAAGATACTTGTAATTACAAACAATAATTGAGTTTGTGTCAATGTGAAACACTACTTGAGCTGGACAGGACTGAGAGGAGAGTGTTTGTTGTGCTCATTTGACCGAATGACAGTGATACAAAGCTGTAAAGACAACAAATGTGGCACCTATTTAAATGTTTGGTGAAATAAAATTAAATGTGACATGATGAGAGGAAAAGGGAGTGCACCCCAAAGCCTATCTGGGGAGGTTTTAATTAACTCATGTGTGACAGAAACACTGCTAATACACAACAGGATTTGTGGCAGCAGAGCAAGCACATGAGTTTCCCATTTCCATCTTTAAGGACAGTTGATTCTTTACATATTTCTGCCTTTGGTTGGGACATTTTTCCAAAGAACATTCTCCAGTTCTAGATTGTGCACCCAAAGTGTTATTTGCATGCATCATAGCAGGGATCAGCAACCTTAAACTCTCAAAGAGCCATTGTACCCATTTCCCACAGAAAAGAAAACAACAGGAGTCACAAAAACTCTTGACATCTAAAATGAATATAACACTGCATGTATAATTTCTACCTTTATGCTATGTATAAAAAAAACTACAGTGTGTAGCAATCAATTAACTGCGACAGACAAAAAAATTTTATTTCTGCATGCAGCGAAACCATTTTAAATGAAAAATGGTTGGCCTACTGGGGGTTGAAAGGTCTATAAATCGTGTGTCAGCGGGTGTAGCACATTGGCGGTTGTGATGCATAATTTTCTATGAAAAATATTAAACACGTTTTAGTTCAATGCTATAAGATCACCATAATCTTCAAATTTAGAATTACATTAAAAAAATTTTTTTATCAAAATAAAATACATTTAAATTAAATACTTATTATTTATTTTCCAAAGCCACAGGGAGCCACAGCAGATGGATGAAAGAGCCACACACAGTTGCCAACCCCTGCACTAGGGAAATATTTGTCAAAGATACACTGATACAAGAGTTATTGTATAAAACATTATTTTTTATTTTCTAAAGCAGCAAGATTCAAGATCAAGATTGTTTATGTCATTTTTAGGTGTACATCTAGTGTACACCTAAAAAAAACAAATTACGTTCTTCTGGCATAAACATAGATAAATATAATACAAAGTGACAGTGTGGACCTCTAAATCTGCAAAAATGCAAAAAGGTCACAAAAAATATTGCACTGAACTCTATTATAAAAAAATATTATAAAAAGTTAACACAGGGCATTGTCCGAGTTTGGTAGGGAGAAGCATGGCAGAGGGAGGGGGCACAGTTTATTAACAGTTCTTACTACCTGGCTCCTGTGTCTTTTCTGCAGTGTTAGTTAAAGATCTCCTCCAGAGAGGTACAATCTTACTAGATCTTACTGTAGAAGGTAGAAAGGTGCTGAGTCAGAGCTGGGGAAGTGTGCCTTTTTCAGCCAGCGGAGGTAGTGGAGCTGCAGATGAGCCCTAACAATGGCTGTGGTGTTGGTATTGAAGGTGAGGTCATCTATCAGGTGAACTCTCAGGAACTTGGTTGAGTTGACCCTCTCCACATTGGAGAGTCAGATGACGACTCTTACGATCCCTTCTGAAGTCGATTACCATCTTCTTTGTATTGTCCACATTGACATGGAGATAGTGTGAACCACACCACAGAACAAGCTTTTTCCCCTACTTCCTGTACGCCCTCTCATAATTTTTGCCGACGAGACCCATCACTGTCATATCATTAGCAATATGGTTGGTGTTACAGTGGCGGTACAGTCATGAAGACTTGAAGATTAGCAGAAACTTGAAGATTAGGTGTATCTATTAATATGTATCTATAATAGCTGTTTTAATTTCTCTCGACCACAATCTGGAAAGTCAAAGAGTTGTCTTTATAACAAGAAAATTAATCTTCAACCTTGAACCAGTGAAGGTTGAATTTGTTACTTCAAGATTGGACTACTGTAATTCTTTAAGATTGGGTTGTCCAAAAAATTCTCTGAAAAGCCTCTAGCTGATCCAAAATGTTGCAGCCAGAGTTCTGACAGGAGAGATTTCCGCAGTTTTAGCTTTTCTTTACTGGCTCACACTTAAATTCAGAATAGAATTTTAAACTTGTGTCCTCACATATAGAGTTCTAAATTACCAAGTTCATCATATCCTAAAGATTTCAGTGCAATATTTTGCAGACTGTAGGTTTACATGTTGTTCCTAGAGTTTCTAAAAGTAGAATGACAAGCAGAGCCTTCATTTATCAGGGCCCTCTCCGTAGAACCAGCTACCAGTTTGGGTTCAGAAAGCAGACTCTTCTCGGCTCCTCTTGGCTCTATATGAATTTGGAGTTTAATCAGTTTGATTTGATTGGATTATGACTGTATTACAATCAACTGAATTGCATCTTTGAAGTGCCCTGAGATTGTGATTTGTTGTGCTTTGTCGATATATAAATAGAATTGAGCTGAATTGAATTATGTTGAATGTTATGAAACTGCTCCAGAGTAAAATGCAAAAAACATAGAGCTATAAAGCAGTGGCTAGAGTTCAAGCTAGCCACTAGAGGGTAAGCTGTGCAAAGCAAGACAGCAAATACACATGTAGCTAATGCCCGTCCACTGACTCTAATCCCTTTATTTGATTTCACGCATTCTCATTGTAAGTTTTCATTCCCATCCGTGATTGTGCAATAATGTGCTGCAAATGGCCTCACACTGAGCCTTCAGTTGGATGGAGAGATTCAACAGTTTCCCTGGAGACTGGACCTCTGCAGACACCATCTATTTGGATTTCCACATTTCACTCATTATGTCATCTTGTCCTCTCTTTCAGCATACATTTGTGATTTCTGTGTGTGTGCATGTGATCTCATACACAATGGTTTGCAACAAAACACATGGTCACAATGATGGTTGAAAGTAATTTAAACGGGACATTTTGTTTTTGAAAGCATATATTTGGATGTCTGACGTAACCAGCAAGTGAAAAACTCCCCATAACCCTGGCAATGTTTTAGTGCTCTTTCGTTTGAAAGTTCCTCATTGATCAGATTTTTATTTCAAATTAACATCACTTGTCAAGTTCACTTAGCTTCTTTGCCAAGCCTTGACCTCTGAGTACTGCACACTTGGATCCAACCTGCTAGACAGATGAAGCCAGTTTCACATGGAAAGGTTCTGTTGTAAGCTGGTTACTGAGAAGCATGCATGTTACATCTACCCCCAGCCTCAGAGGATATAAGAGCCCAGTGGATATACTGTATTTTGGGTAATATTCCAGCAAGAGTTACGCAAAGACTAAATGTGCAGCAACTTGTGCTCTTTTCATTGGTCTGTTTTACCAACTCAATCCAGTTCAACACTGGACTTGTGAAGAAATTGAACGAAGATAAGGGAACTGTTTCATCTCTCAGGGCCTTATCTTCAGGTGAGAGAAAAAAATGAGTCAGGGTTTAATTAATCTTTATTTAATTAGAACTAGGTAACGCTAAAGGTTTAGGTTATGAAGATGACGAACACCAACTTCTATGGAGTTATTTGCATAACTTTTTGAAAGAATAACATTATTGTTATACGATTAATTAAATTAATCAATTCGGACAACCGGCAGCTGTGTGGAAATGTTGTGTTTTTCTGCACAACACCAATCCTCTCCTCACTACGACTCTGGATGCCATGTACCGCTCTCGATGTGTTAACATTACAGTATCCACATGTATCTAATAAAGATGTAGGTCTCCAAGTACAATTATTTAATGACGTTAATATATGCAAAATGTTTAAACGTAGTGACATGTGTTACTACGAGTTATGCTATGGACTTCTCAAGTTTGGTTCATTACTGTTGATACGAAGGCATTGTTCTCTAGAATCTATTGATAACTTACACTGCTAAACTATTTCATCTCTCAGATCAATAAAGTAACTATGAATATCTGTGTAGAGCTAGAGTGTTTTTGGTATGACTGGAGGAACAGCATTAAATTACACACTGGATGCCCAAGTTTAATGACAGGAAGCGTACACATGTATGATATAAACTCATGTCAGCGACATCCCTTAAACCTTTCACCGATGTCCTGTTGAAGCTTCCATGGTTGAACCTCTCCAGGAGCTCCTTGTTGTTGAGGGTCTGACTACATTTCCAAAAAATATAGTTCTAACCTGCAGCCCGCTAAGTAGCTCAGCAAGCAAGCCCGCATCCAGGGGGAGGGAGGAGACGGAGTTCATTGCTGCTGACCTCACCAGAATGGTGGAAAGGGTGGATAATGTGGGAATAAAAAGCTGCACTGTGGTGTAGTGGCTGGCACTGTGACCTCACAGCAAGAAGGTTCCCGATTTGAATCTTGGCCTTGGCCCCTCTGTGTGGAGTTTGCATGTTCTCACTATATGTTCTTTCTGTGGCTTCTTCCAACATTCCAAAAAGGTGCATGTTTGGAGTATCTACATGGAGCATGGTGTTTGTATTCCAAATCGATGCCAAGAGGAATAGGCAGACTAAAAAGAAAGACAAATAGTCACGGACATAGAACACATTCCCCACAGCTGATTGTTGACTTTGTGTGTGAGAGCACCTTAGATTAATTGGCGAGTGTGAGCATGCATGGTGTTTTGTCTTTGTTTCTGTCCCCTTCTGTCCAGGACAGTAGGGGAGACTATTCTCATTCCCACTTCATATGGGATTGTTCTATTTTCACTGAGCTGAATTTTGTTAAAAAAAACATTACTTTTATTGTAACGCAATTTGTAATTGATTTTGACTTGTTAGAAACCAACAACACTGAGACACTAAGTAGAAGTACTTAATTAATAGTTTTAAAATGCTGAATGCAGATACAGTGTAATGATTTTGGCTGGTCTACTTTTATTATTATTGATATGTAAACTATTTATTTCTCTTTTGGGAATCATGTCTTACAAACAAAAGAAAGTTCTTTCCTACATTTATAAATTTTCCTCTCAATGAAATTCCACAACTGACAAACCTTTAAAATTCCTTTTTGTAAATCCTTGTGGGCCAAAAAGTCTCTATGCCTGTCATATTTAGTTCATATCCCACGGGGCCTGATATTTTTTCCCCATGCTTCTGTGGTATAAGATATTAATCCTCATTAGGCTTGAGTAAGGCACTCATTGACTGCTGCAAGGTCTTTGAACCTGGGGGATGCCTTTTGTGGTGAGCTGTGAAAAGCGGCCCAGTTCTGTCCAGGGACAGACGCTGCACAGAAGAGACAAGATAAGGACACTGGAAACACACTGTTTCCACCAAGGACATCTGATCTTCTCTATAGTGCTCTGTTCAAATTCAGTTTATCAAATTCAACATGGCAGATGACATCAGCCATGTTGCGTATATTGCACAATTAAGACACCATACAAGGATGCTAAATTCAATTCACCCATGTTAGTGTTTGCATGAAAACATATCCAATTTAATGTAGGGTATGCCGACAATTTTAACATTTCAATTAACCTTTAACTTGTCTCCTTTTCATAATTTGGTGGTTGCAGATCATGAAAAAATAAATAAATAATTAAAATATAAAAATATTTTAAGATATTTTTTAAATGGGTATATCACAGAACAACTTGATTTGACATTTGCTACGAGGTTTGTGCCAGATGAGAAAACCTGCTTTAGATGACAATGGCTAAAGATTTTTGAAAACTTCTTTGACAGAACCATCTGGCTAAAGTTTACTTCCATTAGTTTAGGTGATCTTTTATCTAAGCCTAATTCTTTGTGTCGCGTGTACCTTGGCAGCTTTATAGGTAAGAAGTTTTCCTATGTACTGTTTCCTATGTCTTGTTTGTTGCTTTTTTTTACAAATGGGACACATTTTGACACTTCAAAGCATTTAAATATGGAAGCCCACTAGCAGTTGAGTGAAGGATGAAGGCCTGATTACTAATTTGTCCATTATTGGAAAAACAAAAATGAATTATCAAACAAAATCACACTCACCACTTACATCAACCTGCCTGTAACTGCAACACAGTGGCCCCTTCACTTATGTTCCATGTCTACACATTGCTTTTGTCAGCTGAGCTCAGAAGTATCTTCTCCTGTCTGAAAAATGACTACCATGATAATGGTCAGGTTTTTACAGCACTTGAATTATTTTCAGGGACACACCAAAATTAGTTTTTTATTTTTCTTGATGCTCTTTTAAAAAAAATTATTGTTAACACGGAGACTGTGGAAAAAAAGACAGAAAGAGAGATTCTTTCCTTTTTTTGTTGGATTATGAATGCCATGTCATCTGTTACTGCTCTGCCTATTCTCATAACCATCTCATAGAAAAAAAAAAAGAATATGGAGACTTTTGGAAATGAAATGTGACACTACTCGACAACAAGTTAGAGGTTATGAGTAACAAACAACTGCCACAGTGTCCAATTTCCCAAACAAGGTTATATGGATGCATGAAGTGAAAAGCGATGGAAAGGCTTTATTTCTGG
The DNA here is from genome assembly GCF_036924035.1 of Leuresthes tenuis. NCBI lineage: Eukaryota > Metazoa > Chordata > Actinopteri > Atheriniformes > Atherinopsidae > Leuresthes > Leuresthes tenuis. Next base: position 31,877,137 of record NW_027325367.1, on the reverse strand, counting down.
CCAGGACATGACTGATATGCATGGCTTACTTTTGTAATTGTCTAGGTGCACTGGACCCAAAAATGGACATAGCAATCTTTTCAGTCTAGTAATTTAGTATGTGCTAAAAAGTTTTCAGAAGTGAATTATCACTTTGCTCTCTGGCACAGCAACTCAATCGCCTCTAGGGATGAACATCCAAGTCACTTCACCTCCGATAGAAGTCACTAAACAGTACATACTTATACTTTCCCAGTATATGGTAAAGCAGGTATGTGGGCGACCCAATAAGCAGACTGACCGTCCTGTAAATAGAAGGTTGCTCTGACCCCTCTGGGGATACAGGCACTTCATCAGGTATAGTATGCATCTCTGAGGGAGCAGTGAATGAACAAGTTCCTCATTACACGGTGCAGTAATGGCATTGAAAGCCCTCTAAAGTGCATTAAGATTAAGATTAGATTTATTGTCATGCACATATATATATATATATATACACAAAATTACTCCTCCGCTTTTAACCCATCCAGGTTGGCAAATGCACATGGTCACACACTCATAGAGACAGGTGCCATACACTGGAGTGGTGGTCAGCCAATCACAACACCCAGGGAGCATGGGTGTACGGTGCCTTGCTTGCTTACGGTGCCAGTACACCTCCTTGCCTTGGCCCTGGCAAGGAGGTGAACTGTGAACTGACACCCCTCCAGCTGTCAGTTTCACCAATTTTTGAGTGGTGAAAGTGGGAATTGAACCGCCAACCTTCCGGTTACTACCCACTCTAATCACTGAGCCACATTCGCTTTATGGCTGCTGTTACCAATATAAGAGTGGTTCACCTAAATTATGTAAACTGTTTTGCTAGTGCATCTTATCACTTCTTATTCCTTTAACAGATGCCAACAAAATCAGCATCACTTCAAGACCACAACAGTTGAGTACTTTTGCAAAACGACACCCCCAAATTGCTTCCTTTTAAGTGGTGAGCCCACTTGGAGATAGCATCCTGTGATTTCTTCTCACTGAGCCTGACTACTAAGCTGCCTTCCCCACAACCCACCCATAGGCTTGGTTCCAGGGGAATGTCCTCCGGTTACTACATTCTTGATACTTTCAAGGTCCAATTTCAAGGTTCCTTCACTCGTTTTTAGATGTCTTAGCGGTCTTGCGCTTTCTTATTTATCGGACTTACTTTTACCATATCAACCCTCACGGACCCTGAGGCCTTCCAGCACAGGCCTTTTAACCACACCACGTGTTCGATCTAAAACACACTGGGAGGCGGCTTATAGTTTTTATGGCCTGCATGGAACAGCCTGCCGGAGAACCTCAGGGCCTGTTGATGTTTTTAAAAAGAGGCTCAAGACTCACCTTTTTAATCAGGCTTTTATTTGATTTTATTGATTTTCTTCATTCCTTTTAATCAAACTTTCTTTTATCATATTTAATTTTTGTTCTATATTATTTTAATTATATGTCTTAACTCCATGTTTTAGTTAGACAATTTAACTATATGAGCTGAAAAGCTTTTTATCTATTTTGTTCATTTTACACATTTTTCTTTCAGTTTTTAGCTCCAGTGTTTCCTCATGGGGGGCCTACCACACTGGGAGCTGCTTTTGGTCCTCTGACGGGGGTGCTGTTCTGTGGACTGCTCTGGCCCAGGTGGCTGGAGGACTCTACACCTTGGTGTGGGGTCTCTTGTCTGCCCGGGTCGGGACTGTCTCTGTGGCGGCGCTCCCTGTGGTCGTGGGCCAGGAGCCCTCTCAGTGTGGTCGGCCACCCAAGGTGGCTCTTTCCTTGCCTTAGGTCTGGGTGCCCGGCCATGTCTCTGTCTGATAGGTGCAGTGGGTCTGAGCTTGTGCATGTGTGTGGGTGTGTCTGTCTGTCTCCGTGTCTCTCTGGGTATTTATGGGGGCGGGAGGGTTGGTATGTTCTATCATTGTTGTTTTTAGCCTCTGTGAGGCACTTTGTGTTGCTTTCAAAGTATGAAAGGTGCCATATAATGAAATGAAATGGCAGGATTTTTTTTGCTGCATGAAATTCTAAGAATCTCACGAAGTCTGTGTTATGCCCGGTTTAGGGGTAACCAAGGCACAACATAAAAGTAACCTATTTTCCAAAGGTCTCAAGCAGCCACAGGAAGATAGTTTAGAGGTTTCAACATGAAAGTTTATTTACAAGTTGTATAAGAAAATATAAGGTCCACTTAGAGTTAAATAATATGCTTCAAGGCCAAAACAACAAACAAACAAATCTATCTACAGGAGGGAAACTGACCTAAACAAAGTAGATCAAAAGAAAAGACAATCACTTACGTCCCTGGTCTAACAAAAACAGGAGAAACTAGAGAAAACAATATGGCAGCCCATCCCTACAAGCTCCAAGTTATGGTTGTACAAAGTTACGCTCAACTTGTGGCAAAAGTGTGGCTGGTTGGGAGAAGAGGCAGATGAGTCGCCTGCTGTCATCATCCCAGGTCTTTATAAGAACTCCTTTCCCCGGTAGCCAATACTCAATGGGCTCTTGTAGTGTTAGCCAATCAGAGCTTGGCACCTGCACACTTCAGTTTATATTAATTCAACATGAAACACAAGTCGTAACAATATGAATCCTCCCTTGAGACCAATAAGCCACAGCCATACTAGGGGCTAACATTCCCAACAATGCAGCTCTCAGGATTATGGAGTTACTTCAACTCCTCCACCACGTTAAGATGGTGATTTCAGGAGGGGGTAGGGGACATGACAAATGAATCTTTTTTTTTTTTTTTTTTTTTTACTGAATGAATTCAATAAATTGTGACAACGTGACAGTGAAAGTGACCTCCCCAGTAATCAATTTGGGATGTAATAGGACAAGAGACTGGCAGCATGAACCTGCAGCAAACAACTCTGTTGAAATTATGTCATTCAACTTTATCATTATGGAGGAGAAATGACAGTTTTCAGTGCCTGAAGGGATTCATGACGATGAGAATTTAGGCTGTTTGAGAGCAGCAGAAAGTTACTGGGTGTATTGCATTTTTACTAATATCAGAAACTTTTAAACTGTTTGGCCATCATTTTCATAGCACAGCCTCTTATTAACAAAGGGAAATGGGTCTTTTCTTACGAAGCTCTTGAAATCTTTGAAGGCTGCTAGAAAGTGACAGTTAGGGTATGTTTTATAACCAGTAATCCTCTTAGTGTTGCTTCTTTTTCAATGCAGGGAAGGGAGTTTTTGAACTTTTAATAGCTGTTTATTAGTTTCATGGATTAGCATTGGACGGAAGCTAACAGGATTTAGGACAATGCTTTTGGTCTTAATTAAGTAGTGTTATGATTCAAGTTAACTTTTCAGGGGTCATTCCTGGTGTGTTACAATAGTTTTGAACACTGGACTCTCCCCTCAACTGAATTAATATTGTGTTAGTTTGTTGATCTGTTTTTTTTTTTTCTTTTTTTCTCAGATGAGTATGAATACTTTCCTTCTCAATGTGCAGTGACATGTTCGGATAACAGTATTGATCAACACTGGAAATAAAAACAAATTAGTACTTTCAGACTGTGCAAACAGTCCTCAAAGGACTCATTAAAAATGGAGGCATTCAAGGACAGTTAGACTGGTAAAAGTAAAAAGAATAATAAAATTGTTTCATACATTTTTTGTATAAAATTTCATTATTATGTAAATATCTTTTCAAATTGAAAAATATCAGCAAAGATTTATTCCTTTGATCATTTTGGATCTTGCCAAACTAGAGATATTATTGTCTTTTTTCAAATATTTTCCATTGTCACAACATGATGTCTATATTACTCACAACACAAATGCACCCATTTCCATTATTCAGCCCAGTCTCAAACCAGAAAGTGTTGTAGCAAAACATTCCAATTTTCTCCATTGCCCTACAGTTCACGTCTCAATTCCATCATGAACTTATTGTATGAACATGAAAAATGGTTGGCCTACTGCGAAAAGCTCAATAAATCGCGTGCTGGCAGGTGTCACACATCGGCAGTTGTGATGTATATTTTGAACGAATAAAAATTCAACACTTTTTATTTCAATGTTACAAGATCACCATAATCTTCAAATTTAGAATAACATTTAAAAAATTAAATAAATTGAAATTAAATACTTATTATTTATTCTCCAAAGCCAGAGGGAGCCGCAGCAGAGGCATTAAAGAGTCACATGCGGCTCCGGAGCCCTGGCCGAGGTGATGATATCTATGCCCAATGTATTGCTACTAAGTTGTCCACATCCCACATCTACCTCCAGTTGATTTGGCCACAAATGCGTATGAGGATGAGGGAACCATACAGTGCTAACCTGCAGACTTTCATGCAAAATCTGTTTTATTATCTGTTATGTGAAACTAGATCACTGAAATGCAATCAGTGAACCAGACCTCAGTGTCAGCTCTTGAGCCAAGCACAAGCTCTGCCACCAGCTCGATCTCAGTAGCTGCTCCTGCAACTACCTCAAGCTCACCTGCAGAAAAAGGTGGGATATGCATCCCAGGAACATCGCACACTCTCTGCCATTGTTGTTTAAAGCCCGACACTGACTCGGTAGCTGTCACGTGACAAATTAACGAACGAGTAGGATCCGTTCAGTCCTGTCACGTGACAGCTGGTAGAGGACAAGTGAATGTAAAACTCACATTGATTTTGACAATTAGTAACACAATTAAGTGAGAAAAAAAGTAACAATAAGTTCCTTAAAATGTTACATGGTGCATTTATTGTGCCCTGTTACTATTGTTATTATTATTATCATTATTATAATTATATTATTTTATGGTAGAGCATAACACAAAATCAATATGTTGATATAATTTTTCAAAAGTATTTATTTAAAAACACACTTCACACATTATATGCACAATAATAATATACACATCTAAGGGACATAATTAAAGTTAAATAGCAAAAGTTAAATAAAACAATCCAAACCAACAACAACACTGTTGCACAATTAATTAAAAGAAACACAGGTAAGCTATATCAAGCAGTTTAAGGCCTGCTCTAAGGCAAGTTGGCATAATCTTCCCAAAACATGGCCCCTGCAGCTAGGGTGACCACCTGTCTCGCTTTACGATATATTGTACAGCAATTTTACCCTTTGTCCTGCCTCACGCAAATTGAGCATCTGTCCCGCTTTTTCATTAGGCCCTGCTTAAAAAAATAAAAAATAACATCACGGATAAGTCTATAAGCCTACTGTCAATTTTTGTCCAATAGTTCAGAGGAGAGCAATACGGGCGGTAGTCGATAGGCTGAGCTGTACGTAAGTCAAACTATTGAGTGGCGCACAAGCGCCTCCTCAACATTATCAACAATCTCAAATAGTAGAGCGTGCTGTTCGGTTAAGCAACCATGGCCAGTGCAGCCACGAAAAAAAGAAGATGCACCTTTAATAGCAAATGGACCGCAACCTACACTTGGTTAAGATGTGTAGATGGCGAAGTAGATAGAGCTTTCTGCAGTTTATGCAAAAGCAGTTTTTCTGTGGCGCATGGTGGAGAATACGATGTGAAGCGACATGTTGTATGCGAGTCCCACAGAAAAAAAGCACATAAACAAGAAACATGCAAAGCAGTACAGTCATTTCTCACAAAACCAAATGACCCACAGGCTGACAAAGTTTCGGCAGCAGAAGTGACGAGCATCTATCATGCCGTACAACACACTCATTCCTATCGTTCTACCGACTGCAGCAATAAGTTAGCCCCAGTCATCTTTCCAGATTTGGAAGTAGCCAAGAAAATGTCGTGTGGTCGCACCAAAGCAACAGCTATGGTAACAGATGTCCTTGCTCTGGTGTCAGTAGAGAAAAGTATTCAAGAACTGACATCACCTATGCTCCTTCCTCCACAATGCATTAAATATATTCCATGATGTTATACTGCTGTTGGAGGGAGACAATATGACTGCCTGTGAGTTATATGACACTCTCCACTCTGAAGAGAAAAGCTCCAACAACGGCAGGCAGACTCATTTTTTGGAGTTGAAACCAGTGCACTTCTTCAGCAGTTTCCAGACTGTGAAGCAACAGCAATGAAGCAGTACTTCTGTCAATTCTACAGTACTTCATTCAGCTACCTCAGCAAATGGTATGACTTCTCAGACAGTAACTTTCACAAGCATGTGCATTGTTAAGCCTCAAGAGTTACTTCACATTCTGTGTGATGTGGTGGAGATCGTTCAGATGAAAGAGAAAATAAACATGGATGAACTCTATGAAGAGTACTGTCTGATTTTGCCACACCAACAGGAGGTGGTAAAGAGAGCAGTTCCTGTTGTGGAGAAGTGGTCAACTTTGCTTCAAGGCATAAACACACCAAATTTGACTGCACTTGGATAATTTCTCTTTAGCATCCCTGTGACAAATGCACATCTGGAAAAGAGTGTTTTCACTGATGACTGCAGCATGGAATGACCAGCGAAACCGGTGCTCTGTGGATCTTATCAAAAGTGAGATTCAGGTCAAGAACAAATTTGAATATAGCTGCACAGAGTTCTACAGTTATGCCTTGAATGAGAAAACTCTTCTGGATGCAGTGCGGTTAAACAAAAAGTATAAATTCAAGAAGAACAGCTAAGGTAAAATGAACATTCTTTGTCTAAAATCTAGAAATTTTGTGGTTCTCTTGCTACACTAGGTTTTAATATTTGGTTGGTTTGCTGACACCCATGTGTTTCAGATCACCCATGGGGTTACCACTGGGGAAAGCTGTTGGCCTGCTACTATCTGGATTGTGTTGACACAATATGTCCATGTCATGGGAGGATTTTTACTTTCTTTTTTTCTTATCAAAAAAGACTTTGGTTTACATGTTGCACTGAAAGTTTACACTTTCTATAGGCAAGCCTAAATATTTTGCACTGTAAAGGGTAGGCCTTATATTTCATAATTAAATAGGCTAGGCCAATTTTTTTCGTGTGCCTTGTATATTAAGGTGAATTTGATTCATTGAGAGCATATTTTTAGTTGCATAATGGCTGGTCCTTTGGACAGTTGACTAGTTTGATAGTCCTAATAAAGACAAGATGTTGCAAATTAGTGTTTCGTCTTTTATAGGCCGATGTTTTAAGCTGAAGAAACCTTATACTATATTTTGGTTCAAATAGTGTCATTATTTGGTCGGTGGGTTTTAAAAATGTTTCTTGGTAAATTAGATGGACTATATATCTTGAAGTTATTGCGCTGCTGCTCTTCCGCATCGAGAGGAGCCAGATGAGGTGGCTCGGGCATCTGGTTAGGATGCCCCCTGGACGCCTCCCTGGTGAGGTGTTCCGGGCACGTCCCACTGGGAGGAGTCCCCAAGGAAGACTCAGGACACGTTGGAGAGACTATGTCTCTCGGCTGGCCTCGGGGTCCCCCCAGAAGAGCTGGAGGAAGTGGCCGGGGACAGGGACGTCTGGGTTTCTCTGCTCAAGCTGCTGCCCCCGTGACCCGATCCCTGGAGAAGTGATAGATGACGGATGGATGGATGGATGGATGGATTACAATTAATTTGATTCTAATTGGCTTAAATTGCATTGTGTCTTTGAAGCACTCAGAAATGGAATTTAATTTTATTGAAGATGATTTATTTTCTTCAGTTAATTAGAATTATTTTTTAAGGTTCTGTTAAACGTTGGTGCACATGATATAATGTCTATACAACACAACTGATCACAAATAAGAAGCTCATAACAAAAGCTAATGACTGCTTTATTTTAAATATAGTTTATTCAAGCTAATGAGGTTCTGTTTCGTGTCCAAATTTCTGTGTCCTTAATTAAAACATAGAAAATCTATAGGTGATGAGAAGCAAGAGAGAAGGGTATAATAAGAACTGAGGATGGGGTAGAATGCAGTGCCGCTATGACTCTAAAGTATGGCTGACAGCAGCATCTTGATTTGGAATTGTTGCAGATGTGCCTTCATGCTGGGGGCATTAATATACACATTTTTCCCCAGTACAATCATTTTTCCATTGTTTTACACACTAGAGTGAATTAACTAATTAATCATCTAATTAATCGTCCCAATTTTGCCATCCACAACAGCAAATTCTACGGCAAAATAATGTTCAGATGGCAACATGCAGCCATGCCACTGTCTGGGTATGTAAAAAAGGCTTCATTTGAAGATGGGTGTGGCCCAAAAACAGTTGTTTTTGTTGTGGCTACGTAATCCAGATACAAGATATCTTAGTTTAAACAGAAATACAGATTAGTGTCTCATCAAAATATTAAATGAGAAAAGGAAAATCTGAGTTCCAAGTAGTATATGCAAGAATATAAAAACATCAGTCTCTGGAGAAAAAAAGATAGTTAAAGAAAACTTGCATCAAAGAAAAAAGACATAAAACCCCTGGGCATGTCTTAACAATAACACAACACAGTGGGGCAAATTTGCAGGATGTTATCATGATGAGAGATAATTATGATAATGATGATAATCTTTAGCCATTGCGAAAAGATATTGAAGCAAGTGTGTGTTATTTTTTGTGTGTATATTCGTTTGGAGCGGATAGTGGATTTGTATTATAGCTGCTTGGGAGATAGCTGATATTTACATTTGAACAGACATCGTGATTTCTTCTGTTAGAGGGCTGAGTCCTTGACTTGAGGAGAAAGTCACACATACAAATACACAGTGATACTGTGCAGACACCGTGTCAAACCACTGGAAATATGGATGTATGCTGCATCATTTGAATATATGCTTTCTGACAGCCTAATTAGACTGGGGCTATTAGACAATCTGTAATTGTCACAAATTGTCAGTGTGGGACAGATCTCAAGAAACACAATGAAATCACAGACTCAAAGTATCATTAATGACAGACAGATTCAGACATGGCATCTGGTTTTCTTAATAGTTTGAAATCAGTATGACTTACATTTTTTGTTTTTATGTCATCATTCTTTGTTTTTTTATATTCTCAGTGACATCAACCACAAGTCAAATCGGAGCACATTTCTAGTCTCCCTTCAATGATTCACTAATTCTGAATAGTGGTTCAATTCAGGGAAATGCATATATTATACATATGCACACCAATTATTTGTTTTTTATTCTAATTTTCAAAATCTCATTCTATCTTCCTTCTTCGTTAGCTTGTTTCCTGTTCTATTTCTGTAGGTTTGGCCCCCTGCTCTTTTATTTCACACCTGGTTTCTGTAAACTGATTGCTTTACACTATTGTTCAGTTTCTGTAAATTTCCGCAGTCTGAGATTTCAACAGGAATGTGTCAATTTATAGTTGATTCACACAAACACATGTATGTGGAGACAAAGCCTGATATATAAGTATCAACACTATACAAGTGTTTATGCACACCATTGTAGATTTAAACTTAATGAATCATAATAAGGCAGAAAAATAAATGACAAAATACCATTAATTTCTTTTCTCGTGTGTATCTTTTTTAATTTATCTAGACTGTTGCTTGTCTTTGATAATAAATATTAATTTAATTAGCATTTCTTTCTTTTACAATTTTGAATAAATAAAAGACGTAAAATTCATAAAATAAATGAATAACCCCTGTGTGTTGTCTTCTAAATTGGATAGGACGTAACACATGATTTGTAATTATATCGCAAACTGCAATGTCTGTAAATATTTAAAAAACGCGATGAATTCAGTGTTTATCTCTGTATAAGGACACAGGGCCAAGTTTGTTATTTTAATGCTTCTTCTACTCCCCACTGCAATGCTTTTATTTTATGTAAAGCACTTTGAATTGTTTTGTACATGAAATGTGCTGTACAAATAAATTTGACCTGACTTGATAAGATAAATTATAACCTCTCTCTATTTATATATTGTTCCAGACAATATTGAGTCATGGAATGCCACTCTGTTTGAATATAATTAACAGTCCATCCTTCTTTAGGATTTCTTGGAACAGCATCCACTCTGTTGGGATCATCTTAACTTTTCTTTGTATGAAATTGTTTCAGATACATGGTTTCTTTCATTATGTTCCACAAGACTGACTGTGTCCTCAAGGGTAAATGCTTTCAGCGAGAATCCATTCTAGATTCTGTTTGTACTTTAAAATTGATAAGTGGATCAGAGGAGCATTACATATTAATTATTAATTTCACTATGTGTGGCAGAAAAGAGAAATCACTTGATCAAACTTGGTAAATGAAACAGAATGACTCTGTGTTCAGCAAAGTTTCAGCAGAGCTGCTCCTGCATGCCAATGGACTGTTTTCAAACATCAGTAGCTTCTAATGGAATGATGCTCCCTGCATTCCACCTGGCTTCTCAGCAGCCTTGTCCAACTTGGCCCACACCACTAAGAGAAAACCATTGCTTGGATATACAGTATTTGCTTTCTGTGGAATGGTTTATTTATTTGGAAGAGAGAATATGTTGGGGCTTCAAGTTGAAATGTAAGCCAAATTAATGTTGGAATTCTAAACATTGGTAATACTAATACCAGCAACTTGCACTCTATTGTAAGAATATATATATATATATATATATATATATATATATATATATATTCTTCTGGGATGGTGATGAGGACAAATTACTTATGACAGAATTAGGGGCTCTGAAGTTTGGAATTTTAAATGTGAGGTAGAGTCATCTGTGTATTCTTTCAGGCAGAAATGATGGAAAGACTATAGTTACCATTTGAATATTGAACAGGAGGTATGTACTTTCTTGTAATTGTGGAATGTGTCATTCGTAGGGTTGGGTTAAAATGCTTGTGTTTTAGATCACATTCCAGATGTTATGTGGATATGATATTCTGAACTTCACTGCAAATGAATTTCAAAGCATCTCTTTCCTATGCTCTGATAAACCTTTGAAAAAAAATGGACAGTGAAAATTAACAAATGCTTTCATCCTATCAACTAACCAAATCAACTTCTCCAACCACTAGATAAACTAGCTCATGAACAACTTATTTTTAACTTTCACATGCTTACATATTGAGACAGTCATTCATGTATTATGTCACTCTTCTCAGATTTGAGTTTGTGAGCTAACACTAATTGGGCCACCACTCAACTTTGTAGTGTTTTGGTCTACTTAACCAACAGAGGTACAATCTTGAATCTCTCAATTTGACTTCTGTTACATTTACCAAGAGCTGAAGACACAAAGATATGTTTAGCAAGTCAATACTGGATTCAGATTTGAAAATAAAAGTAATTAGGGCAGCAAACAGCATAAAGAGAAATATATTTTTGGTAATGATATACTATAGGTCACTTGCATTCCCTGAACAGTGTGTATTTGGGTTAAAGGCCAGAGGCCTTCTCTAACAGATTTACTTCTGCAAAACCTCTCATCCAATGCATTCTCTTTCATTCATAAATCACTGTCAGTAACCCTAACCCTAGATAACTGAAGCACAAGCCTACCTAAGAAAGTGGAGAAAACTATTTTTTTTCCAAGAGACAGTATATAGGGCTTCACTGCAGACTAATTCAAGCAGTCTTCACATAGCTGGAGCCTGTTCCAAAAATCACAGTACTTTTTTTCTTTTCCTTCTTTTTTAACTCCTTAATTCTAAATGTTGGGAACCATTTTGTTTGTTTGAAGGAGAATAGTATTGAGGTCTCTTGCCCTCTTTTTTTTTTGCAGTGGACAAAGCAGGTACCATGAAGATGTCATATTCTTTAATTTCTCCAGTGCATTTAATAATACACCATGCACTGCAGGAAATTCAGATAGATGCCTCAACAGCGTCCCGGATTATTGACAACCTGACAGAACACAGTTTGTCAGCCTGAGAGGTAATGTGCCTGAGAAGGTGGTCAGCAGCACTGGAGTATCACAAGGGACTTCACTCTCACTTTTTCTCTTTATTTTGTACACCTCAGACTTTCATTACAACTCTGAGTCCTGTCATCTCCAGAAATACAATGATTCTTCAGCTGTGGGGAGTTTTATTCTTGGATAAGAGGGTGAATATAGGAAGCTGGTGGACTGCATCAGGGCATGGTGTAGGAACAATTACCTCACCTTGAATGTGAATAAGACAAAGGAGATGTATTGTAGAGGCAGTAGAAATAAGCCAAATACTATTTACATCCTGTCGAGGACTGGAGATGCCTGGGCCTGCTCTACAAAGTAAGTTTAATATATCCAGGGTAGTTTCTAGCTAGATGGCGGAACTGACCCTAAAGAGATCTCGCTATGGTGTACTTATGATGCTAGTTTTCAACCTTGTAAGTCAACCCAGGTGTTTCCCCATTCTGGATACGTGTCATATGTGGATAAAGTTTGTGATAGATGGTCAATAATGATCATATACATCTAGCAGGGTAAAAATCAACAAAGCTGCAGGAAGAAAAGCTGATAAGGAAAAAAAAAGAAAAGGCAGACCATCTGAATGCATAACTTGTTTAGATTCTTAATCACTAATGGTAGTGATTAAGCAATAAAGCATGAATAGATCTACAGATTGTGTATTTCACTAAATCAATGTTGCAGGTATTTTCTTGAGGGACATAAGTTACAGTCTACAACACTGACTGTTTGAGATTCTCTTTTCACCAAATAAAGATTAAGCATAAAGGTGATTCAAAACAGTCATTGGGCTTAAATGTCTAAGTTCAGGCTCTACAATGCTAAACAAAAAGAGTTTCAGTTGCTCTTTAAAACATTTCATAAGATGGATGTGGATATGAATATGAAGATAAGACATAATTTAATGCAGTATGGTGTGTTTCATATGTTATACAATCATACTGAGTATTATAAAACCTGTTTCTGCTAACCAATTCTGGAGCAAGTTAAGTTTTCAGGATAGGTTGCCATGGTGATACAACCAGGTAAAAGGTGAGCCTGCCTCATGTTCACTTTGCAGTGCAAACCCAAATACTTGGAAATGCTGCACTCAGACCAGAAGATACAGAGCAGACTACTTCTTAAGGAAGCTTGGTTCCTTCAACATTTGCAGCAATATGGTGCATATATTTTAGTGTGGTTGAGAGTTCAATTGTTTTTGCAGCTATCTTTTGGGGCGGCAGCATCCAAGCCAGTGACTCAAAGAAACTGTTTAAAACAACTATCTTAAATCAGAAGCTTCTGCAGCTCTTCTGGAATTAAGGGCCTGTAAAGAACATTATTCCTGCCCATGACTATAGCCAGTAATATTCACTAATCCAGTTTCTTATTAATGAATTTATTTATAAATGGTAAATGGACTGCATATATTTAGTTTTTGTTTTCCGTCCATCCATCCATCCATCCATCATCTACCGCTTCTCTGGGGATCGGGTCACGTGGACAGCAGCTTGAGCAGAGAAGCCCAGACGTCCCTGTCCCCGGCCACTTCCTCCAGTTGTTCCGCGATGACCCCGTGGCGTTCCCAGGTCAGACATAAACATAGTCTCTCCAACGTGTCCTGGGTCTTCCCCTAGGTCTCCTCCCCATGAGACATGAGACATGTCACCTCACCAGGGAGGCGTCCAGGGGGCATCCTAACCAGATGCCCGAGCCACCTCATTTGGCTGGCATAGTTTTTCTTTTCATTTTCATGAGGCTCAGTCTTCCGTTTCCTGGCTCATGCCATTTGGTCTTTTTGTCACATTTTTAATTCTCAAATTTATTCAAGCATACTCTCTAAGCAACTTCATTACAGACTTTTACAGTGCTCGTTTCAAGTGCAAGTCCAGGAGACTCAGACAAATTATGTGACCAGTTCCCTTTTTCATGACGACACAGTCTTAGGCCTTCAGTTTCAGACTCTAATATTTACTCTCAATAATGACAGAATTTTTTTTTTTTAAAGTTCAAATTAATTAATGTAGTCTCATGTTCATACATCTAAAGCAGGGTATTTGACTCCCAATATCTGCAATAATCCTACTGCACTTGAGTGAAAGAGTTCTTCAATACATTTTGTATTAACTCTGCTTTTGAATGGACTTGAGTCCAATTACTTGGACTTGAGACCATACATAATATCGTCCATACCTTATCCATACCGTCATCATTTTAATGACTTCTGACATGACTTGATAGAGTCACGAAGGACTTTGAACTCAACTCGGACTTTAACATTGATGACCTGCAACTTCACTTAGACTTGAGCCTGGTGTCCAACAAGGTCGAAATTCATTCAACATTTGAAGCTATATAAAGAACGGTATGTTTAGATTGTAACAGTGATTAGTGGGTAGGTGATGCTTGCTTGTTTAATAATGGAGGTTTTTGATCTGTATTTCAACTTTTTTTGTAGTCCTGAGTTATTATTTGTTGTTAAATGCAAACCCAGCACCTTTTATTTTTGATAAAGGTCAGTTATACTTGCTCCTTACTTTGGCAAATAAATGTACCTTTTAAGAAGCAAACTTGTTTAGAATTGTTTAAAGGACCAAGTGGATCGTCTCTTGTCCATCGACAACCGATTACCCAGCATTTTTGCTCGCTTGTCCGTTCTGGATGTGCTCCATGAATAGTTTCAGGCTCTGCGGGAGTCCCTGAAGTTCAACCAGCAACAAGGTCAAGTGCTAACAATTGCAAACACAGCCCTTAAGGAGTCAGTGAAATCCCTTACTGAAGGATATAGTTTCGGTGCAATCTGTTGGTTTCCTTAGCTAGGGTATTATTTTTTGAATTGGCTCTATATGAATGAATTGGATTAGGATTACAATGAATTGAATTCCAACTGGCTTGAATTGGACCATATTATTTAAGTGCCTTGAGATGACAATTGTTGTAATTTGGCGCTTTATAAATAAAACTGAATTGAATTGGTGGAATGACCTTCCAAGCGCTACCAGAACCGGGGTTGTCCTGTCTATCTTCAAGAAACTCTTCAGAGAGCATCTCCTATCCTAGCACTTACCTTGTACTTCCCTACCTCCTCTATCTCTGCACTTCATCTTTCTGTACTTCCTTCTATGCCTGCACCATATCTCTACTCTGTCACCTCTGACAGAGTCGGACTAGTGGGTTCCTTCTATGTAGTTTATTGTTAGCTTTTTATATAGCTTGTTATATCTTCATTTGTAAGTCGCTTTGGATAAAAGCGTCTGCTAAATGCTTAAACATAAACAGTAGAAATGCTTTGAATATGGATGATTATATAAGAAGAACTAAGGGGAGGGAATGGATGAATACCGGAATAATTCAAATAGTCCAGGTTTGTTGCTGTTTGAAGTGGAAGGCTGGCAGTTTGGATTAATTTATAATTTTAACAGTGAATTATCTTGACACCCACCACATACCATCTGAAATGTAAGAACAGGACCGATCTTACTGTTAAGTCAGCTCCGAATCACAAGTAAACGCCACTGGGTCTCTCCTGGTTTTAGGTCTCTCGTCGTGGGTGACTTTCTGGGACTTTAATTAAAGTGGCCTGGACCAGTCGCTCTCCTGCGCCAGAGCTGGGGGGTTTCTGGTGGCTCAGAAGTCAAACGGGTGGTGTGTAGGAATTCAACGCAAATAATGACAAAATTGTCCAAGGGTCGAGTTGGGTTTTGGTTGCTAACCAACTCTGATGAGGTGAGCTTAAATTTACAAAAGATTGACAAGCTTAACGGTGGCTCTCTTTGTGAGCAAAACTAGGTGATGAAACGTGCAGCAGCGGAGGTTAAAAACGTGCAACGTAAACAGGAGACAGGATGATGATGGACGAACAAAACATAAAACGTATCTTTCCATTACATTCTTCTTCTCTTTCTGTCTTGGTTTGGACCTTTTTCTTCCATCTCATCTTCCTCTTCTGCCATCATTCTGGTTACTTAATTTCTCAACTTTGCAAAAGCTCTTTCTCCTCTCCATTTTCAAAGACTTTTTGCAAGACACTCATTCCATCATTTTTAAAACTCTCTGCTCTTCATTTTCTGTTCATCTTGATTCAATCTTCCTCGCGGGTTCCGTATTTTGACTAGCGGAGGCGTGGCATGATGTAGGCTTACACTACCCTTTCAGCCAATGGTATGTCTAAACCTGTTGTGACGTCTGCCTGGGCATGTTTTGTAATGCAAACTAATTCTAGCCGTAAGAGATTTTGGATTAAACAAAGGAACATGGTTTCTTCATTCCTTCGTTTCATAAACATTCGTTCAGAGGATTCTAAAACACCATAACTTGTTAAGATATAAAGGGTAAAGATATAGCATAAACTTAGGATATAAACACGGCAAAAACAACATAACATAACATAACATGATGGTTACGAGTCTCAAAATTCAGACGGATATCTGTAACGTTATAACGTATGAATAACGAACCAAACAATGCTATCTTCCTGTGTTAAACACGGAATACAAGAAGAAACAGCACAAAACATTGGTTAACAGTGCCATTAATTCATATAAATGTCAAATGTTATATAAAAGTTGTTGACTTCGTTTTGGGTTAAACTATTCAACTATTCAGTACTATGGACCACTAGGGGGCAATGTGACTCCATAGGCTGATTCGTCATTTTCCAGAATAATGACTTCTCCGGTATTCTTCCAGGTACGATCGTAAAAAAAAATATGGACCTGAAAGAACTTGCACAAAGATATAAAGCACATTTAATATAGTTTCAAGATTCAGCTGAAAGTGAATGTGGTAGAGATCCTTTTGAGAGATCCATGCAGCGACTGGCTCTGGCAAACTGTCACCATTGTTTACTTTGACCCAGATAAGGTTAGAAGTGTCCTTTTCTGTTTTTTTTCCAATTTTCTCATAAAGAGGGTTGTTTGTTGGTTCAGCTTAGTGTTAGCATTAAGCCATTAATGCATCCACCTAAGTTTATGGCAGAGGTCTGTGGAAAATGGGGCTGAGAAACTCCTCCAAAATGCTTTCATGGGCCAATGGTTGGCTTTAAATTTTTCTTTCTTGATGTAGAAATCCCCCATCTGGTATTTCCCCACTGACCATCCCCACAAAAGAATGTTGGAATCATTTAAAGTCTTAAGGTTGTATTAAATTTCACACTTGAGTTCGCCACAGAGTACATCTACAGCTACCTGTGATAAATTAGTCCCTTTATAATAAAACAAGTGAAAGAAAGGGAAATAAGTGAAAAGGAAAGAAAGGACAGAAAGAATAAACAAAAAAAAGACATGGTCACTGTGCATCGCTTACAAGACCATGGTGTTCAGATTGCGGTAGAGCTGCCCGTTGACATAGAGCTTGTCCACGGAGATCATTGTGAGCAAGCCTTCCTCCATGAACTTCTTTCGGCTTGGGACACAAACCTAGCATCCCTCTAGGATCTCTCTTGGGAACTGTTTGTTTATGCTAAAGATGATCAAGTTCCTCTTAGTTCTCTGTCACTGCTTTGTACCTGCTCCTTTTGTTTGAAATGTTCGAATTTGGACACGATCGTCTCGGATGGCGGCCAGTTGATCTCTTCCCTTCCAGGCGGTGAACTCGGTTAAAGATGATGTTTTTGATGGTGTTCTCTGGAAGTTTAAGGTTAGTCTGAATTAAGTTTTTTATGATTACTTCGGGATCTTGTGGAGCCTGCCTCGGGATACCTGAAAAACAAGATCGTCCCTCATGCTACGGGCCTGAGGTCCGTTTCACAAAGCGTTTTCTGTTTCATAAAGGGAGGTAACTCACCCCAGAAAGTGAAATAGAAGGACAACTCTAGTGGTAACTCTAGCCTGTTTCAGAGAGAGAGGTAACTTAAGCTCTTGGTCAGTTACCGTAGTAACAGACTCTATGAACCTAACCTGGTCGGGACCAGGTTTTTCTCAGTAAACCTCGAGTTTTTCTCTGTCTCTGCCCTCTTTTCGTCAAACACACCATTGGTTTTCCTAATTCATTCGTTCAGTCAGCAGGAGTTTTGGTGTAGCCTAGTTCATCTAGTTCCAGAAGTCCATTAGGCACATTAGAAGACAACTTTGTTCACGAACATGGCATTTACTTTTGACAATGATCCCGTGGACAAAGGTGCAGCATTATTGCGCCGAGAATTGAATATTCGTCGGGAGATGGTAATAAGACCGTGCATAGATGTTTTAGCATTTCCAGACAATTATCTTTTTGAGTGGCACCATCAGAATCTGTTGGGATAAAATGGTAAATGGACTTGTACTTGTATAGCGCTTTTCTAGTCTAGCTGACCACTCAAAGCGCTTCACTACATGCCGCATTCACCCCACTCACACACATTCATACAGCACGTCTTAAGATATAACTACGTGCTTTCTAAGCATTCACACACATTCATACCCCCAATGATACACTGGGGGAGCAACGTGGGGTTCAGTGTCTTGCCCAAGGACGCTTCGACATGTATCCTGGGGAAGCCAGAGTCGAACCACCGACCTTCCGATTGGTGGGCGACTGCTCTTCCTCCTGAGCTACAGCCGCTTTTCTAAGAGAAAAACAGACAAAAAAATGTTTGTATGAATAGGCTTAAAAAATATATCTATAGGCCTATTACATTTTATAAAGGCACTTGTGTCATGGGGGGTGGACTCAGAGGATGGGCTGCCTCCAGGGATCCCCTCAGCCACTGGACTTCCAATATTTTGGATTAGGGCCAGCTCCTCTGCCTCCGTTAGAGGTGGCGGTGCTGAGCCACCACCTGTTTTACAGGCATCTGCCTTCTTTCTGTTGGCTGAGTAGAAGTCTGTGTTAGTGTAAATAGGCTAAATTATTTAACAGAACATGATATCAATTCAGTTAAATTCAGTTTTATTTATATTGCGCTAAATTACAACAAATGTCATCTCAAGCCAATTGGAATTAAATTAAATTAAATTCTAATTATAATCCAATGAAAGCCAATTAATTAATTTCAAAATAATCCAATTAATTCATGTAGAGCCAATTCATAAACAATATCCTAGCTAAGGAAACCAACAGATTGCACTGAAACTTGTCTTCAGTCCAATCTCCCGTCCTGAGCATGCCCGAGGCAACTGTGGAAAGGAAAGACTCCCTTTTAACAGGAAGAAACCTCTGGCAGAACCAGACTCAGGAAGGGTGGTCATCTGCCTCTACCAGCTTGGGTTTGAGAAGACAGAAAAAAGGGGGAAAAACACCACAACACCATTCAAAGGATAGCTGTTGGAACAGGGAGACAAAGTTAATAACCACAATAAAGTCATATGTACATAATATCATTTGAGAAATTAAACGGGTGGAAAAAGAGAGCAAAGTGAGGAAAGGTGTGACAGATGAGGTCCCCCAGCAGTCTATGCCTATAGCAGCTTAACTACGGGATGTTTATGGATCACCTGAGCCATCTCTAACTATAAGTTTTATCAAAAAGTAAAGTTTTAAGCCTAATCTTAAAAGTGGAAAGGGTGTCCTTCCCGGACGTTTACTGGCAGCTTATTCCACAAGAGAGGGGCTTGATAACTGAAGGCCTCTGCCTTCCATTTTACTTTTAGAAACTCGGGGAGCAACATCTAAACTTGCAGTTTGGGAGCGAAGTGCTCTGTTAGGAAAATATCTTACAATGAGATATTTAAGATATGATGGAGCTTGGTTATGAAGAGCTTTATATGTGAGGAGAAGAATCTTAAATTCTATTCTGAATTTAACAGGGAGCCAATAAAGGGAAGCTAAAACTGGAGAAACATGATCTCTCCTGTTAGTTCTCATCAGAACTCTGGCTGCAGCATTTTGGATCAGCTGGAGGCTTTTCAGAGAATATGTGGGACAGCCCAATAATAAAGAATTACAGTAGTCCAATCTTGAAGTAACAAATACATGGACGAGTTCCTGTGCATCACCCTGACACAGGATGTTCCTGATTTTGGCAATATTACGAAGGTGAAAGAAGGCTGTCCTAGAAACCCGTTTTATATGCGAATCAAAGGATAAATTCTGGTCAAAAATAACTCCAAGGTTCCTCACTGTCAAACTAGAAGCCAAGGAAACACCATCCAGAGTAACTGTACAACTAGACAATTTCCCCCTGAAGCGCTCAGATCCAAAGAGAACAACTTCAGTTTTGTCTGAATTTAGACGCAGACAGTTCTGAGTCATCCAGGTCATTATGTCTTAAAGACAGGCTTGTAGTCTTACCAACCTATTGGTTACATCTGGTTTCATAGATAAGTACAACTGAGTATCATCAGCATAACAATGGAAATTTATTTCATGCTGTCTAATAATGTTACCTAATGGAAGCATATATAAAGTAAAAAGAATTGGTCCAAGCACAGAACCCTGACAAACTCCATGACTTACTCTGGCATGTGAGGAAGATTCTTCATTTACAAGAACAAACTGGAATCTATTAGATAAATATGACTTAAACCAGCCTAATGCAGTTCCTTTGATCCCAATAACATGTTCAAGTTTCTGTAACAGAATGCTGTGATCGATCGTATGAAATGCAGCACTGAGATCCAGCAGGACAAGCACAGAAACAAGTCCGCTATCAGAGGCTAAGAGGAGATCATTGGTAACTTTCACAGGTGCTGTTTCTGTGCTATGATGCACTCTGAATCTTGACTGAAACTCTTCAAACAGATTATTTCTATGTAAATGATCACAAAGTTGAACTGCAACTATTTTTTCAAGACCTTTAGACAAAAAAGGGAGATTGGATATAGGTCGATAATTAGTCAACATTTCTGAATCAAGAGTAGGCTTTTTAAATAAAAGTTTAATTCCACCATCGTGGAATGACACATGAAAAGAGTTTGGATTGTCTTAGGCGTGGTGTAGGCACTGCTAGACGACAATCCTAGGCGACAATCCTAGGCGACGAATGGAGGGACCGAGTTGTGACATAAGCCTTTGCAAGAGCATTCAAGTAGATGGGAGCCGTTCCATTAAGAACTTTGAAGGCTAACACCAGTGACTTGAATTTGATGTGGGCGGCTAATGGAAGCCAGTGGAGTTAAATGAACGGAGGGGTGACGTGTGTTCTTTTCGGCTGATCAACGACCAGACGCGCCGCCACATTCTGGACCATCTGCAGAGGTTTCACAGCACAGGCTGGCCAGGAGAGCATTGTAGTAGTCAAGGCGGGAGATAACCATGGCCTGCACCAGGAGCTTGGTGGCATGTTGGGTTAGGTATGGTCTGATCTTTCTTATGTTTAGCAATGCAAAGAAGCATGAACGAGCAATCGAGGTAACGTGATCTTTGAACGTTACTTGGTCATCAATCATGACACCCATTTCTAGCAACCTTTGATGGAGCAAGAGAGAGGGATTCAGTTTGGATGCAGATGTTGTGGTGTATGGTTGGTTTGTCTGGGAAGACAAGCAGTTCAGTTTTTGGGAGGTTAAGTTGGAGGTGATGGGCTTTCATCCATGTTGATATGTCAGAGAGACAGTCTGAGATTCGTGCTGAGACCGTGTGGTCGTCAGGTGGGAATGACAGATAGAGCTGGGTATCATCAGCATAACATTGGTATGAGAAGCCATGTGATCGGATGATCTGTCCCAGTGAGGCAATGTATATGGCAAAGAGAAGAGGTCCCAGTACTGAACCTTGGGGGACCTCTGTGGCGAGGTGGTGTGCTGCAGAAGTGTGACCAAGCCAGGATACTTTGAATGACTGACCAGTGGGATATAATTCAAACCAGAAGTGTGCTCTCCCTGTGATACCCATGCTAGAGAGTATGGACAAAAGGATACAATGGTTGACAGTGTAAAATGCAGGCGATAAGTCGAGCAGGATAAGTTACTTAGCTGTCGCACTGGCTTCTTTTAAGGCTTCTGTCACAGCTAACAGAGCCGTCTCGGTGGAGTGTCCACTTTTAAACCCAGATTGGTTTGGGTCAAGGAGGTTGTTATGTGAGAGGTAATCAGTGACCTGCTTAAAGACCACCCTTTCAATGGTTTTAGACAGAAACGGGAGGAGAGAGACCGGCCAATAATTCTCGACATGAGTTGGAGGGAGGGAAGGTTTCTTCAGCCTGAGCTTGCTTGAATGTGGTAGGAAATGTGCCCGATTACTGTTGTCTTAAGGTCTTAATGTCTTTGGTCATATCATTTTGATAAATGGTTCATATATGTATCAATAATTAACCGGTTGTGTTGTATGTTTTCTTTACGTATTTGTGAGTCCAACCAAACAAGAATTCACAAGTAGAGACTACATGAGACAAGAATTTATTAATTATGAATTAATAATTAATTATTATTTTAACTTACATTTTTATTGAAAACAGCTCAATTATAGACCCTGCAGGTGGATTTATAATAGTTAATTTATCTATTCAAGATACAAAGTTTTACATCCTTAATATATACGCTACAAATATTGACAGCCCCTCTTTTTTTCACTTCACTCTCTGATCACCTGGATAACACAGTCATCATAGGACAGGACTTCCACCTGGCATTGGCTCTGGAATGGACAGGCTCAGTACCACAGGTAGTCTTAGGAGTTGACAGTCCATGAATATTGTAAAAATATATTTATGAGTTTGTATATCATAATATATGAATGCTTTTGGTCTTTGATTTATGGCACTCCCACCATCCCACTCTTGCTGTCACGATTTGGAGGTGGAGGCAAAGGAGGACCCAGATGCAGACACGGGACAAGAGCCAGGACGAAACTTAAAGTCTGTTTATTTAAGAACAACAACAAAAAAAATCACAGCAATGCTGGAGTAGCAAAAAACTGAATTTGAAAAAACAACAAACACCTAAGGAAAAATAACAAAAACTAGGCTGTGCATATCGAGGAATGTGAATCGGATAGACGGGGAAAACCATGGGTAAATTGACGGGGGATCTGACAAAGAATGAAGAGAACTGGGAGACTAAATACTGTGGGGAGAGTGATTAGTGAGAAGGTACAGCTGAGGATAATTAACACTGGTGAAGGGAGTGGAGCTGACAACTGGAAGGAGGGACTTGAGGAGATGGCAAGGCTAAACTAAATGAAGACTAACAGAGGCTAAACAGAAAAATACACAGATTGTGACACTCAGGAAATACAGCTTTTTTTTAAAGCAGTACACCACTCATATTCTAGATTAGATTATTTACTAGTTAGCAGTTATAAGTCATATCACAGAAACAGAAATCCATCCCATCTCGATCAGTGATCACGCACCACTTTCTATCACCTTGATGTATGTATAAGAGAACCACACAAAAATCTAGAAATTGGAGATTTAATACATCCCTAGAAAAAGCTATTCCTAAGAAACAGCAGTGAGAATGCTGAAAAGCTGAATGGGTATAGCTGACCATGCTAAAAAAGCTGAAATTAGTGAAAATTTTGCAGAAAGTTATTTGCTGAAGTTTCAAAAGGTCTGAAAGGTATTTTTGAAAGGCCCTGGAGCTAGATGAAGGCAAAAAACTACAGAAAAGAGATATTGGGCTGGAATTATTTGGGCTCACATTTTACTTCAAGGTTGAAGTAATGAAGACACCTGAAAATGCCAAAGTAGCAAAAGTTAAATTTTAGTTTTAAAAAACTGTTGCTGAATGAAGGAAATTAATGGCTGAAGGAACTTGAATATTAAAAGACAACCCTGGAATGATTTCCACCTATTGTAAAAACTGAAGAATTGATTAAACCAGGGATTCCCAGTGTGGTTGAGCTGACACTAGGGAGTGTGTGATGAAAAGTGTAATGGCAGTCTGATAAATACACAATTACAGTGGGTTTTAAACATTTCCTTTGTAAAATTTTAAATCAAAGCTGTAATTTTGATTAATAAATAAATGCAGGCTTTTCAAAATGCACTTCATCTTAAAATGAAGCATAGAAGAAGTTAACTTCTTCTATGCACAGTATATGCGCACCTAGCTTATGGTCATTAATTTTTGCAAATATGCTCAGTTGGCTGAAATCAGGGAAATTGTCAGGTGAGACATCTAAAATCAAATTTAGTGATGAAGGAGGAGAGGAACCAAGAGAAAGTGAGGAATCGAAGGCAACAGAGGAGAGAATTGCAACGGATCGGGGAGAAGAAAACGAGCGATAGTCAGAAAATGATGAGCCGGAGGAAACCACAAAGGAGGGAAGGAGATGGCAACAAGGCAAAAGAGGTGAAGAGGGTGAACACCAGATGGGGAAAAAAAGAAGGAAATATAACGAAAATTATCTGGGTCTGGGCTTCACTTGGCTTGATGATACAGACTGCCCAAAGTCGCAGTGCATGGTTTGCAGTGAGATTCTAGCAAACTGCTGCCTGAAGCCACCTTCATGGCCACCTTCACACGGATCATGCTAATGTAATTCAAAAGCCCCTTACATTTTTTAAATCAAAACTGGAGGAGTTGTAATGCAGCCAAGAAAAATGCAGTTTCATTCATATATGGGGTCACATTAGAGGCTTCATATCTTGTCAGCTACAGTATAGTGAGAAAGGGGCTGCCTCACAAAATTGCCAAAGACGTATGCTTGCCAGCTGCCAACGAGATAGTCAGATGAATGATTGGAGAGAAAGAAGCAAAAAAGTTTGACATGATTCCAGTATCCAGTAACACTGTGTCATGCCGCTTTGATGCAATGTCTGAAGACGTCCTGGCTACATTAATCAGCCGTTGAAAGGAAAGCGAGTTTTACTCTCTGCAAGTAGACAAGTCTATAGATGTGACAAATCTGGCCAATGGACTGGTGTATGTCTGTTACCTTGACGGTGAAAGAAGATTTTTTGTTCTGTCGGCCCCTTGCTACCCAAACAACAGGACCTTTATGAGGACCAACGGGCTCAACTGGACGCGCTGCTATAAGCACACAGGGCTTATAGCTCATATCAGGAAAGTATGTCCATCCATTCACTGGTTACACTGCAATGTTCACAAGGAGGCCTTGGCAGCCAAAAACATGCCAGCTGATTTACTTGCAGTCCTGAATGATGCTGTGAAACTGGTGAACCTTATTAAAGCTGACTGCTCACACTGTTACCGGGCGCTCACACCAAAAGCATCTTGAGCGACAGTGGCAGCCAGCTGCCATTCATTTGTAGGCTGGCATCGATTAGCTGCCGAAGTGACTGGCGTTGTGAGTGGCACGTTGTAGGTTGAGAAAGGCTCAACTTAATGCTAATGAGCAGCTGCTTCTCCATGTTTAGTCAGGACTCTGGACTGGACTAGCAGACCTGAGTCCTTGGATTTAAGAGCTCTGCTTGGTTTATATTCTCTGAACATATCACAGATGCATTTTGGGCCTAAACCATACTGGGATTTGTAAATCATCAGTAGGCTTTTAAAATCTATTCTGTGACTGACTGGAAGCCAGTGTAAAGATTTTAAAACTGGTGTGATGTGTTCAGATCTCTTAGTCCTGGTTAAAACTCCAGCAGCAGCGTTCTGGATGAGCTGCAGATGTTTAATGCTCTTTCTGGGAAGTCCAGTTAAAAGACCATTACAGTAATTGATTCTACTGGAGATGAATGCATGGATAAGTTTCTCCTGGTCTTTTTGGGAGAGAAAACATTTAATTCTGTTTATGTTTCTGAGTTGGTAAAAAGCTGCCTTTGTGACAGCTTTGATGTGGCTGCTGAAAGTCAGATCTGAGTCTATCAACACTCCAAGGTTACGAACTTGGTCAGTGATTGTAAAGGCCCGGTCAGTGATTGGTCAGTAATTATAATTCTCTCTCATCCAGGTGTTTATTTCCTTTAGACACTGACACAGTACGTCTGCTGGGCTGCAGTCGTCTGGTGACAGAGACATAAAGTTGTGTATCGTCTGCATAACTGTGATAATTGATGTTAAAGTTCTGTAATATCTAACCCAAAGGGAGCATATACAAGTTACAAATTGACCCTGGGGGACTCCACAAGTCATGGCCACTCGCTCAGATTCATAGCTGCCAATTATAACGAAATAACTCTGGCCTTCTAAGTAGGACCTGAACCAGTTAAGGACTGCTCCAGAAAGTCCAACCCAGTTTTAGGGTTTTAGGGACGTCAGCCCACCCTTTGCAGCTTTAACAGCTGTTTTTTGACCGTAGATTTTTTTAACCATTCTTCCTGAAGCGCATTTGTGAGGTCAGGCACTGATGTTGGATGAGAAGGCCTGACTTGCAGTCTCCACTTTGATTCATCCCAAAGGTGTTCATTCGGGTTGAGGTCGTTGGCAGTCAAGTTCTTCCACACCAAACTTGCTCATCCATGTCTTTATGGACCTTGCACCAGTGCACAGTCATGTTGGAACAGGAAGGGGTTGTCCCTGAACTCTTTCCCCAACATTAGGAGCATGAAATTGTCCAAAATCTCTTGGTATGCTGAATCATTCAGCATTCCTTTCACTGGAACTAAGGGGCCAAGCTAAGGTCCTGAAAAAACAACCCCACACCATATTAATCCCTCCACAAAACTTTACACTTATATTAAAAATGCAAAACATTTAAACATTTATCTTTTCATTAAGTCACTTTTCAACTTTTTTGTGAATGTATTGTTTTCTGACTTTTCTTCACTGTAATTCCTTATTATTGGGCTGTCCCACATATTCTCTGAAAAGCCTCCAGCTGATCCAAAATGCTGCAGCCAGACTTCTGATGAGAACTAACAGGAGAGACCATGTTTCTCCAGTTTTAGCTTCTCTTCAGTGGCTCCCTGTTAAATTCAGAATAGAATTTAAGATTCTTCTTCTCACATATAAAGTTCTTAATGACCAAGCTCCATCATATCTTAAAGATTTAATTGTAAGGTATTTTCCTAACAGAGCACTTCGCTCCCAAACTGCAGGTTTACTTGTTGTTCCCAGAGTTTTTAAAAGTAGAATGGGAGGTAGAGCCTTCAGTTATCAGGCCCCTCTCTTGTGGAATAAGCTGCCAGTAAATGTCCGGGAAGCAGACACCCTTTCCACTTTTAAGATTAGGCTTAAAACTTTCCTTTTCGATAAAGCTTATAGTTAGGGATGGCTCAGGTAATCCTGAAACATCCCATAGTTAAGCTGCTATAGGCTTAGACTGCTTGGGGACCTCATCTGGCACACATTTCCTCACTTTGCTCTCTTTTTTCCCCTGTTTAATTTTCTCAAATGATTTTATGTACATGTGACATTACTGTGGTTATTAACGTATGTTTCCCTGTTCCAACAGATATCCTTTGAATGGCGTTATGGTGTTTTTCCCCCCTCTTTTCTGTCTTCTCAAACCCCAGCTGGTCGAGGCGGATGGCCACCCTTCCTGAGTCTGGTTCTGCCAGAGGTTTCTTCCTGTTAAAAGGGAGTCGTTCCTTTCCACAGTCGCCACAGGCACGCTCAGGACGGGAGATTGGACTGAAGACAAGTTTCGGTGCAATCTGTTGGTTTCCTTAGCTAGGATATTAATCTTTTTAATTGGCTCTATATGAATTAATTGGATTATGATTACAATGAATTGAATTCCAATTGG
Organism: Leuresthes tenuis; assembly: GCF_036924035.1. Taxonomy (NCBI): domain Eukaryota; kingdom Metazoa; phylum Chordata; class Actinopteri; order Atheriniformes; family Atherinopsidae; genus Leuresthes; species Leuresthes tenuis. Next base: position 31,849,959 of record NW_027325367.1, on the reverse strand, counting down.
CTTGAATTGGACTATATTACTTAAGTGCCTTGAGATGACAATTATTGTAATCTGGCGCTATATAAATAAAATTGAATTGAATTGAACTTGTTTACCCAAAGAAAAAGAAAATGTCTTGAACTTGTGTCATAAAAATACGATAGTCAACCCAAATGAATAAGTAAAAGACAAAACAAAAAAACAATAAATTAATAACTTAAGAAGACTCAGTGAGAGTCCAAGGCCATGGATAGTGCTACTACTTGATTTCTTAGTGACTTGCACATACCTTTAAAGTGCTTTATTTCAATGTGCTGTTTTAGGTTTGCTGCTGACATTGTTGATGTCCGGAGTTGCTTCTTGAGACCTGGCGGGCAAAGTTTACACAAAAAGATAAGATTTTTCCCACCTTGATCATCACTGACCTTCTAAAAAAATGATTTTAAGTGATCATAAGAAGATGCCGTATTAATCATTGAAGGTAGTGCTGCTGCCTTCAATTGATTTTGCCTCCATACATCACAATTTGATGACGCATGAGCGGTGCGACTCTGTGGTGGCCAGTGTTGCCAGAGTTTTCCCCGTATATATTCAGGTCTGTTTACGGTGTCTTTTAACCAGAATTTTGCCTGGTAAAGAGCACAGTTCACAAACACCAGAATGACCGCGCTCACAGTAAGATTCATCAAGCAGAAATGCAGTACGTTCAGTTCACGTTGACCCAAAATATGAACAAGTTCATGAATGATCGTTCAATGAACTCGTTCAGGAACAACATTGGCTGTTGCCATGGAAGGGATTGGAACACCTGAATTTAATTATTTGGATAAGTGAGTGAATACTTTGGTCTTTAACCCAGTGTGAGACTGACATTAATTTGACTGTTTATTCAGTTTATCTGTTCTGTCTGTTTTTAGATGATCTTAATTTCTCTCTGTTTTTAGTGTTTCTATGGTTTTCATCTGTGGGGTCTTTATGTGCAGCATTTTGGTCAACTCGGTTTGTTTGTTTTTAAAGTGCTATTGTTATGGAAGTTTTCAATCGCTTCCTTCCTAATACCTCTGATGAGCAATGAAATAGAGAAACTTACTTTTTCTGCCGGCTGGCTAAGTTTTTATTCTTTGTTGCAAGGAAAAAGATCAGTCCACACCATTCAGCGGCAATGGTATGAAGAGATACAGACAAAAGGAACACAGAGCATTTATACCTGAGATGGGGGGCTTTGTTCTTTAGATGTGTAACCACATCTCCAGAGGAGGGCAGGATGCAGTTTTGATGATTAAGAAACAGGAGGTTAAAAGAATTATCTTGTCTGAGTGTTAATTAAGAAGTAAATGATTTAAAACAATTAGCGTGTCTGGGTGATACAAATGGTTAATGTGGATTGGAGAGTCTGTCAGTCCTGAGACATAAAATTTGCCATCACACTATATAAAGTGCTATATAAATAAGTATATAAAATGCATGGTATATAGTATATTTAAACTGTTGTGGTGAAAAGTGTAAGTACTGTACAGGCCACGTTATTGTGAGACAATTAACATCTTTTGAAGGTATACTTTACTGTGATCACTAATAATAATTATTAATTATATTAAATTATCGGTAAGGCTTCCTTTTACAGTCCCCTAATTACCATATCATTACCTATCATTACCTAGTAAGTACTCTGTAAGTTTCAGTGTATTACTAAGTAATAAAAACACATTTTAATGTGTAATTACAATCAAATTACTGTTTAACAGCCCCTAAATTACTCTCTATTTAAAAACAGATTTCAATTCCACATATTATCTGTTACTCTGTATTACTCTGCAATAAGCCACTATTTGATTGCAATTAGTGAATAATTGCAATCAAATTACTGTTGAACAGTCCCAGAATTACCTACTATTTACCAATGGACTACGTAAAATGTAAATTGCCACATATTACCAGGTAATTGCTGCTGTTAATAACCTTAAGTAGACGAGGTAAAGCTTTGACTTCTTACATTTATTATGTTATTACCATGTAACTCAGATTGAACTGTATGTTTTTATTTAACCTGCTCACAAAGTAGCAGAAGTAAAGTACTGCATTATTACCAAGAAAAAAGTGACAAATGACCCAGTAAGGAAGGTGAAACTGTACTGTAAAAGAAAGCCAGCCATGTTTCATAGATTTTAAACAGTTATTACCATGTAACTCACATTGAACTGTATGTTTTTATTTAACCTGCTCACAAAGTAGCAGAAGTAAAGCACTGCATTATTACCAAGAAAAAAGTGACAAATGACCCAGTAAGGAAGGTGAAACTGTACTGTAAAAGAAAGCCAGCCATGTTTCATAGATTTTAAACAGTTATTACCATGTAACTCATAAATATAAATTCTTTTGTAGTTGTTGACCTTCAGCAAAATGCATTTGCTCCTACCATGAAAAAATTCCAAGACGACTTTAAGTTACTGAAAGAGGAGAATCATCTTCTGAAGGAGGAGACTCATCTGCTGAAAGAGGAGCGTGACTTCCTGAGGGAGAAAATTGACAGTCTGGAGAAGGCTGGCCCCACAAAGTTATCAAAAGGTTTTCTGCTTGTTCATATATGTTTTGGTCTAAAACAATTTTTAAAAAAGCCCACAATATCGATGACCAAGATGTTTATCTCAAGAAGATTTTTTTTGGAATAATAGACTGAATCCCATTTTAGGCCCTGTTCATTCACCCTGCGATTTTAAAGGGTAGGGTGCCCCAGTTGTTTTTGTGTGGGAAGGTGGGGTGGGAGTAATATATTGTTTATGGAACAAACAAAAATACACTTTAATTTATAGTTTTATGTACTCTGATATATATAAAACATATTGGACAAAGTATGAAACGTTTAGATATAATGAAGCATCTTTGCAGTCATCAGTATACATCAAGGATATGTGAAGAGGAGTATACTTTAAGTTTACTGTTTTGGATTGCTTATATACCAAGTAGTTTTGTTTGTTAGTAAATTGGGAATTAAATGGCAAATTCAAACACATTTGAATTTATTAATTTCTCAATAGGGTATAGTTCAAGTCACGTGAGAGGGGGGACTACAGGTTGGTAGGATAACCCTAGAAAATGAGATTCAGAAAAACTAAATACAGTAAGGAAAACTGCTAACAGCTTCGTATTTTCTTTAAGGGATGAAGAAAAGGCAGCTGACCGATACATCTGAATCCTCAAAGAGTTCTGCCACTATGTCTGACTCTAAGTCAGACTCCTCCCCTGAATATGTGAGGAGTACAAAAAAGAGGAAGAAGCGAAAGGCAAAAGCTGCTGCATTTGGAAAAAGGGGTAATTTTTTGGAATGAATTCTTTGGTAAAATGTTTGGAGTCACCCCTATCTTCTCTACATTTTTCTTTAAAGAACCCCGACATGTTTATAAATTACCATGATCAATAGTTCTGCACAGGCTTTCTGAATCAGAATCATAAAACTTTATTTAACTCGGGGTATTTCTGAAAGTAGATGAGCAACTGAAGGTGTCAGGTCCTTGCTGTCTTTGCTTTTCCTTTACTCTTAATGACAAGACTTTCAGATATGGTTTATCTAGTGTCAATAATTTATGTTTGGCACTTCTTTTGTCCTGAAGTTGTTTAATTTCTCATTTTTATAAACACCTTAAGACTTTTTAATATGCTACATTTGTGGAGGGAAAAAAAATTACATTTGACCTCAAAGTAAATCCAGAAGTTAACATAATTTTCTAGAGAAAAAAGGAAAGGGAATTCATCAATTACTTCATTTGTTGTACAAAATCAATTATGTGTTTTTAGAATTGTTTAATGATTTTCTGTGTTTTTTTAATATTCCATAGTCCAAAATCCACAGGATCTTGCGCACAGATACCGTGCTGTTCTTAAAAAGTTCAGGCGTACTAGGAGCATGAGCCTGAGCTGTTACACAATGAATGTGGACCGAAACACAATTGCCTTGACCGCTGTCATTGCTGACGTCATGATTGCTGCAGAGGGCGAAAACTTTGGACCACTTCCAACGTTTACGGATGATGATACTATCAGCAGTTTTGCAGAAACTTGCAAGGCCTTCCTGGAGGAAAAAAGACCTTGAGGAAAAAATAGAAACGATGAAAAAAAATTCAGAGCTTCTACCAATTAAGTGGAAATTCCACAAGTAATGGTAATGTACTTGCAACTTCGTGCTAATTCTCTTGTTTAAAATTCCACATTACAGAAGTTAGAGATAACCTGAAACTATGTTTTTTTTGAAAGAGCTCTATTAATTTTTTTTTTGTATTGATTTGGTATTTACTTTTTGATTTACTTATGTGACAGGCACATATACCATATATTTGAACTGTAACATCGGTAGTTCTGTTAGCCAATAGCCAATGTTAAAAAAAATAAGTAGAAAACTGTACTTCCCCAGTTTACTAAGTACATACATTGATGACATTTTTTTTAAAAGTTTCATCATTTCTGTCATTGCCTCAGTTTTTGGGCATATGTTAGATCAAAAATAAAAGAACTCACTTTTGATCACAACCATGGCTGGCTTTCTTTTACAGTACAGTTTCACCTTCCTTACTGGGTAATTTGTCACTTTTGTCTTGGCAATAATGCAGTACTTTACTTCTGCTACTTTATGAGCAGATTAAATAAAAACATACAGTTCAATCTGAGTTACATGGTAATAACCGTTTAAAATCTACGAAACATGGCTGGCTTTCTTTTACAGTACAGTTTCACCTTCCTTACTGGGTAATTTGTCATGTTTTTCTTGGTAAGAATGCAGTAATTTTTTCTTCCGCTACTTTGTGAGCAGGTTAAATAAAAACATACAGTTCAATCTGAGTTACATGGTAATAACATAATAAATGTAAGAAGTCAAAGCTTTACCTCGTCTGCTTAAGGTTATTAACAGCAGCAATTACCTGGTAATTCTGGGACTGTTCAACAGTAATTTGATTGCAATTATTCACTAATTGCAATAAAATAGTGGCTTATTGCATAGTAATACAGAGTAACTGATAATATGTGGCAATTTATTGCATTATCTGTTGTTAAATAGAGGGTAATTTAGGGGCTGTTAAACAGTAATTTGATTGTAATTACACATTAAAATGTGTTTTTATTACATAGTAATACACTGAAACTTACAGAGTACTTACTAGGTAATGATATGGTAATTAGGGGACTGTAAAAGGAAGCGTTACCAAATGATCTTATCATGTCATCTTTTGGAGAGATCAAGGCACTAAGAGTTATTGAATGAAGCCTAATGTGGAAAAACTCGTGAGACGCTTGCTATTTAACAGATAAATTTGTTGTAGACGTGGGATGTGAGTTTGCCATAGTAAATTGATTGACACTGGTATAGAATAGCTTAATGGTCAAACATAAGAGCAATCAATAGTGACTGTGTTTAGCTGGGGAAACTGTGTCCTGCAGAAGCTATGTAAAACTTGGTACAATATTTGATGTACTAATATTGTTTTCAGTGATCTTCTTTTCCCACGAGTAGCACATAAGTTGGCAAACAAATATGGATAATGTGTACAATATAAACACTGCCCCAGCAACCGATTATGCATGTTCATGCTCACCGCTCAGCATCTCAGGCTCTTTGGATGGATTTTAAACTGACCTTTGTTAGGGTGGTACTCAAGGCACATTGAACAAAGCTTCGTTGGTACTGTGTTTCAAAATGTATTCATTGTGTGTATTGGGTATCTGACAGCCAGTTTCAAAATGGATTTGTCCTCATACTGCTGAGTATTTGTTGTCACTTCAGAAATGTTAATGTTACAAAGAAAAAGCAAAATAACAGCAGTTTTATTCTTGGCATTTTGGCAAATTCAAAGTTCCATAATGTAAATTTCTGCCACAAAAAATAAGCTGAGAGCACTCACATGTCAATACAATGTACCTTACATGCAGGTTTAGTTATTATGTCTTCTTCAGATGTCCAGTTTGGCAGTACAAGATTGAACCAGCTTAACATGGTCTTGAAAACTCTGATATAGTCTTGGTTTAGGTCTCAAATTCGGGTCCCATTGAAGCTCACATCCTTTTTAAGAAGAATAGCTATGAGATCATTAGTTTATACCCCTGTGACTATGAATATGCAGTAGATTTCTATAATATATCTGTGAAAATAAGAATATCATGTGGATGGGAACAGGTAGGGGAATACATTTACATACAAACATTTTATCACTTTTTTGCTTAATATTACAAACAAATACAAATTAAAATTTTATACAATCTCTCTCTTGGCATTTTTGCCCCAAATACTAAATGATAAGTAATACTGGACAGAAGCTAAATTGTGTTATTTATTCTTTGTGTGTGTCTATCCAAAATATTTGTTAAATAATTTTTGCCTTCACTTTCTCTTTTCAGATCAAAGACAAATGTAAATTTTCATAGAACAGTTCAGACCTGGTAAACTACCAAAGGATCAGTACTGTATGTATATACAGAAGGTTGGTGCAGCAGGAAGTCAGTTTTTGAGTTGACTTCAAAGAGTCCACTTGCCATGTCCAGTGGTTCAGATAGATCAATCCCCAGCAGAACTGAAGCCGACTCAGTCATAGAACTAATTTACATGTGTAACTGAAAGGGTGAAGCTGCATATCCCACCTCCCAACACAGCTCATCACATCAGCTTCAATAATAAACTAATATGCATATAGACACACACTGAGACACAATGCCCTAGAAAAATAAGCATTTACAATTAAGAGGTGAGCTAGTAATCAGAGTATACTTCAGCAGCTTAATCAGCATTGCTTGTCTGATGAGAAAGAGCACTTCTAGTTTTTGTGGCAGAGCCTTCAATAATCATCATCCATAGAAACACCACTCCACCACAACTTAAGATGAGGACCCTTTTTTCTGCCACAGTGTGGACCAACACAGAAGAAATCTGGAAGAAGACTCAGGGAAACTGAGAAATCCAAGCTTGTTGCTAACCTTTCCAATCCAATCAGTCTCAAAAGATTTAATCTTTTAAAAGAACACAACTCACATGCATAAGGTTCTGTGAATACATTGTTTTGTTTTCTTATTCAGGGATAACATCCCATAGGCTTTGGGTGTTGCTCTTGGATATTATTTCAAAGGTTTACATAAAAAAAAAAAAACTAATCATTTTAAAACAAAAGCCTTAAACTCAAATTTATCGCCAGATTGTTTTTTCATATTCCAATACCAGAATTCTGCTGACAGACCTTTCATTTGCGATGTTTTCAGATATAAATGTATTACTTTAGACCCAGAGATTCTTTTTTTTCGTGACATAAATTACAGAACAACTTTGAACATGCACTATGGCAGAAAATGAGGCTCTATAACACCACGAAAGGTGAAAACTCTGAATGTAATTCATTTAAATTTCTTTAAGTCAATACATTTTTTTAAAATTGTATATGTTATTTTCCCCAAATTGACCTTTGTTTAAAAGAATAAACACATTCAGACGAGGTGTGGTGGAAGTCTGGTTCTTCAGTGGTGTTCCTGCATTTTGAGGTGTTACATATTCAGGACATGCACATATGCAGACTCGTAATAATCTGTTTCAACCGTGTTACTAATATCACAGTGTTGTAATTAAAACCGAAGCATGAGTAAAATAAATGTACATGGTTGTACAGGTTTCAAACAAGAAGTCACTTTCAATCATCAGTTTTAAATTGTATACCAAGTTTGGATGTTGAGGTCACATTGATATGGCTGTTCATCGGAAGACAGTGCACATTGTAATACCTGAGAAACTACGTTAAACCACTTATGTGTTTATTCCAGCCACAGTGGATATCGCCAGCACCGCATTTTTGCTATGATCTTGTGCATACAAGGTAAGCATATTACCAGCCTCACTGCTGTGGGAGTAAAGAACCAGTCAATAGGGTTACTTTGTACATGTACTATGTGTTTCTTTGTATAAGAAGTTTGTCAAACAACGATGGGGAGCAGATACTAGAAATGAATCATGTTAAATCAAAGATGCAGACTGAAATACAGACCACCCTGAACCACTTAATTTTGTCAGCCAGTTCTATTACAAATACTCTGCTGGTAATGATTTCTTCAAATGCTAGTTTTACATTTTCTATTAAGACACAAACAACGCACTTTCGGAACTAGAAAATACAGTAATTTTAACCCAAAGGTTGACAGTAAAGTCTCAGTACCTTAACTGCAGGTGTTCATTGACAAGAATCAATAACAGTCTATTCAAATCATCCATCCATCCATTTTCTATACCGTCAATCGGGTAGGCTGGAGCCTATCCCAGCAGTCATCGGGCGAAAGGCGGGGTACACCCTGGACAGGTCGCCAGTCCATCACAGGGCCTCTACTCAAATCAGTTTTGTTCAATTCACTATCACCTAATCCCCAAACACAAATCATATTGATGAAAAAGAAATTATTGCTGTGGATATGTCATTGTTAAAGACAGACAACAAAATTAAATTAAACTAAAGTAAAATTTAAAAAAAATCAGTTGCCAAACAATGTGGCAGTGTAACAGAGACAGATGTGGTTGGCATCTTCAGAGATCACCAAATGGATTGGGGTGTTTTTTGTTTTTGTTTGTGTGTTTTTATGCTGTTTTTTTTTTCAAAATAAAATATAAATAAAATAAAATCTATTTTATTTTGAAACATGAATAGGTTGGTGGAGAACAATGGGGTCGACTTTAGGGCTATGCCTCCTCTTCTGTCACACAGCCATTCCGAGATCCTGGCTGCACAGGTTTTCACTCCAGCTATTCGGGCCTGGCTGGCTGGAGGCTACATTTGTTACATTTACTATTATCTTTAAAGAAAGTAAAGGAATAATTAAACATCTGACACAAAAAGCAAGTAGGAGATGGAGTGAGAGAGCTGGCAGCCATGCTAAGCTAGCAGACTATAGATACACTGAAAAATAAGAACAGAAGTGTCATGGTCCTGGTTGATATTCTCCATACCAAAGTCAATGTAATTGACTGAAGCATTACATTGTCAAAATTCTAAATGACATTGAAGTTATAATTACATTGAAGTAGAACTTGTACAAAGAAATAAAAAGTATTTCACATTTTTTCAATAATTCCTGAAGGGAGCTATGGGTATTTACATGGTTATCACTTTTATGGTACAATCAATTACTGATGGGGATGTGCTCTGTAAATCCAGATTAATGATTACATGGAGACACTTATAGCTGAAAGCAGAAGTCAATGTCTTTGTGTTTATGGTGATGGTGATGGTGGGATCAATAGCAAGACATTCTTTGCTCAGAGGGGAGACTTGTCAAGACTCAGCTAAAGGTGACTGTGACACCATTGTGGGGATGAAGTAGACATGCAAGTCATATACACATTCATATTAGTCTCAGCAGTGAGTGTTTCGTGGTGAAGTATTTTTTTTAAAAGGCAATAATAAGCTAATAATAATTATCTCATGGCCTTAGTTTTTATTTTACACATTGACCTTTTGTCCATCTCACAGTCTGATGTGACATTTCGCATATTCATATGTCACAGTAAAAATTGTTCCCATTAAGAGTGCAATGCTACTTTAATCGTACTGTTTCCTATTAGAACTAATCAAAATAATAATCATCAGAAAATAAGTGACTTTGGGGGCCGTTATTAAAATGTAGCTTTCATCTATACTTTTCTCAGCTTAGTAGACAACACAGGGGAACAGTAAATATCGATTGACAAAATACATGCACTCCCACTTTCTTACTTCAGCCGCTCACTTGAAAGACTGTACCACAGATAAGTTCCATATGTATCTATATCCCAGAGAGATTTTCAATCATGCAAACTGTGAAAAATGTATTAAAATGACACATTAACACAACCCTGAACTTTATGAAGAAAATAGCAATACAGCCATACTGACCATATTGTATCGTGTGATGCCCTTTAAAAGAATGTGTCCTCTAAAACAACATGAAAATCCATTTTCTGAGAACATCTCAGAGCTGGGGTTGAAGCATTGAGCAATATTGCCAGCCTTTGCAATTTAGGCATTCTCTCTGTTACATCAGAATGGTGTCTGCAGAATTCTGGTGTCAATTGAACCACAAGTGACCTTGAGTCCAGCTATAACGGCTTCCTCCCAGCCAGATATAACCCAGATTTATCAGTCAACTGCCGATTCATATTCATGGCACACAACAATCCCCAGCACATAAATAAGGCCTTCCTATGAAACAATGCAATAATAACTTACTTCCATTTTGGTCAAATCTCAACTCGTGTGAACTCTCCAAATAGTTCAACTTGTCTGTGGATCATTTAAAGGTGCAATTTTCATGACAAATGAAAATAAACAAAGTGAAGAATTTGATGTCCAGAAATTTAAAGTGGTAAAAATTTTATTGAGTAACAAACAAATATAAGATTGGGAAATTGTATGTAAAAGCATTTTCTTCAATATTCATACTGTTATACTATACTATATACATATCTATACAGGCATTTTCCATCTTACCTGGGGCGTAAAGGGCAAAATTGTCTGTTGTATAACCAAAAATAATTTTGAACAGATGACCATCAAAATGTGTGTTGTTAGTCATATAGGTTTTCCAGTAAAATTTTCAGATTCAGCCATTTACTTTATATTACTGGATGATTCAGAAAGTGCATAAAAAAATAAATAAAGAAACTACAGAGGACTTAGGCCCTTGTGTATTAATCTGGTATACATGTATAGTATGATCATCTCTGAAAGTGTGTATGTGTGTACATGTTTTTCTATATTCATAATGTTCATACATTAACAAATGTATTTTGAGATGTCCAAATGGTGGGCATCACATATTTAAAGGGATTTTTGGAGATAAAATTTGGTTTTGTTGTTAGGATTAGAATTAGTTTGTGGTTTATTTAGGGTAAGGCATTTAGTTGTGATGACAGCACTCCCGAGTTTCTGTCTGAATTCTCAGATTTTGTATCTCAATTAGGGGCTGAGTACAGATAAAGTCATTGTAGTGGGTGACTTAAATATTAGATTAAAAAAACATTTCTCAAGGTGTATGCATACTACTCAGTCTCCTAATCATACCCTTGATCTTGTGCTGACTTATGGCATAGAGAATGAACAAATATCAGTATTTCATCATAGCCCTTTCTTATTGGACCATTTTCACATTACTTGATTACACAGCATCTGAGAAGAAATGTATTTATAGCGGGTGTCTAACACAGAATGCTGTAACCAAATTTACTGAATTAATTCCATTATCATTTTCTTCACTGCCATGTGCTATTACACCAGAGGACAGCTACCTAAGCTTTACTCTTCCAAAACCTGATTGTCTTGTTGACAGCAATACTATAATTTCAATTTGTACAACATGGACAAGGTTGCCCCTCTGAAAATGAAGGTAATTAGTCAGAAGAGGTTGCCTCCTTTAATAATTTACATCTGCATGCTGAAAAGCAGACTGCAAGAAAGCTGGAAAGATAGTATGATAAATAAAAAATAAAAAATATATATATAAATATTAAACATACATTCTGCATAGAAGAGAATAAGAACAGTCCCAGGTTTCTTTTCAGCACTGTAGCCAGGCTGACAAAGAGAGTTCTGTTGACCCATGTATTCCTTTAACGCTGATTGCATGAGCTTCTTTACCAATAAAATTGTTTCTATCAGAGAGAAGATTCATGGAATCCTTCCCAACATTATCAATGATGTATCATCAAGTACAATAGCTTTTGAACCTGTTTTATAAAGAGACAGTTTTTGTCCACTCAAACTCTGAGCTAACAACAGCAATAGTCTCTTCGAAACCTTCAACTTGTATTTTAGACCCAATCCCAACCAGACTGTTCAAAGAGGTTTTCCCCTTAATCAGTACTTCCATATTAAATTTGATCAATCTGTCTTTGTTGACAGCGTTTGTACCTCAGACTTTTAAGTTTGCTGCAATTAAATCTTTACCTTAAAAAAAAAAAAAACTACTCTTGATCCAGGACTAATTATCAGCATATGTTCTTTATTACTGGGCTTTCACCAATTTTCTGTAAAAAGCCTCCAGCTGATCCAAAAACCTGAATTGCAAATGCAAATGTAGCCAGAATTCTGATGAGAACAGTTTTAGCTTCTTTTCATTGGCTCACTGTCAAATTCAGAGTAGAATTTAAAACTCTTCTCCTTAAATCTAAAGCTCTTCATGACCAAGCTCCATGTTATCTGAAATATCTTATAGTGTAATATTTTCCAAACACTCCCATGATACACCTTTCCTCTCTGTTATCTTTTTTTCTCTATGTGCATATAACATTATTGATGTCATAAACTTGTGTTACCCATTCTCAGCAGGTATCCCTTGTCTGGTATTATGGTGCTTGTTGTCCCCACTTTCCTGTTCTCTCAAACTCCAGCTGGTCGAGTCTGGTTCTTCCAGAGGCTACTTCCTGTTAAAAGGAGTTTTTTCTTTCTACAGTCATGTGCATGCTTAGGATGGGAGATTGGGTCGAAGTGAAGTTTCGTGCAATATGTGGGTTTCCTTAGCAAGGCAACTTTATTTGGCTCTGTATGTATTGTATGGATCTGATTGAATTATGATGGCCAGACTGGACCTGAAACCATGCCAGCTGTTGGCGTAGATAGTTCAGTGGCGTAGAGAATGATCGGCCTGACCAACACAGATCTGGAGCCTTAAATCCCATCTCTGATGTCTCTGCGAGAGCCTGTTGCAGCCTGCCACCCGAAGCCAGCTGGAAGCCAAGTGAATTCAGGGCGGAGCTAGACCCAAGGCTACACCTAATCCTCCTCTATCCTGGTCTGAGATGGTCTGTGATGGTAAGATTAAGATCAGATTTATTGTCATGCATACACATGAAATTTGTCGTCCGCTTTTAACCCATCCAGGTTGGCACCTGTTGACACACACATAGCACAGGGTCACACACTCATAGAGACAGATGCCATACACTGGAGCAGTGGGCAGCCATTTACAGCGCCTGGTTATTCAGGTTATTGGACGAGCCACACTCACCACTGAGCCACAGCCGCCCCATAGGAGTCACCACAGCCCTTTGGAGTGTGACAACTACACAACCTTGCCTGGAACTTTCTAATCCCTATTCAACTCCATCTAACGAGGCACCAGACCAACCTTCCGTCATTGCAATGACCATGCTTTCGTCGGGCCAGGTAAATACACCCCCTTCAGTAGACTTTTCAGGCTTCACACCTGACTGTAGTCCTGTTGTAGAGAACACAATGTGGGCTTCACCTACTATGTCACCTACAATGAGTGCACAGTCAGTTGAGGGACTGTTGGATCATTTCAACTTAAGAATTTTGAATGTAATGGAAGCTGTTGCACCAATAAGAATCAAGAGCAGCTTGAGCAAACAGAAAACATCATGGAGAAACACAACAACGGTCAAAATCCGGAAAACAGAATGCAGGAAAGCTGAACGTAAGTGGAGGAAAATAAAGCTTCAGATTCACTATGAACTGTACAAACAAAGCCTGCGTAGTTATAACAATGAGCTGTGCAAGGCCAGACAGCTGCATTTATCTGAACTCATTAAAAAGAATGCCAACAATTCTCGAACTCTGTTTGCTATGGTTTAAAAACCTCTCAAATCCTCCTAAACAGTCAAACACAGACCTCTCTACTTAGAAATGCAACAAATTTGCAAACTTTTTTAGCCACAAAATCTAAATAATTAGACATTCACGCCACATAGACCAACAAGAAATCTAAGTCTAAAACCTACAAATAACTCTGACGTTATGTCACAATTTAATATTCTTGATTTAAAAATCGTAGAGGAAACAGCTCGGCATCTAAAATCAACAACTTGCACTCTTGACATAATACCATCTGACTTTTTAAAAACTGTTTTTACCTCAGTAGAAAGTGATATCCTATAAATAGTTACTGGCAGCTCACTGGCATCAGGCATTTTTCCCAAGTCACTAAAGACACCTGCCATTACTCCTAAAGAAAAGAACTCTAGACGCCTCTGTGATGAACAACTACAGACCTGTCTGTAACCTCTTTTATATCCAAGATTATTGAGAAAGTTGTATTTAATCAACTCAATGACTTTCTGAATGAAAGTGGAAGTCTCAATAACTTTCAATCAGACTTCCAACATCATCACAGCACTGAAACAGCTCTGGTCAAAGTGTTAAACAACATCAGGTTGAACACTGATTCTGGTTCTGTTTCAGTCCTGGTTCTATGCTGGGTTTGATACTGTAGATCACAGAATCCTGTTGCATAGGCTGGAAAACTGGGTTGGATTTTCTGGAGCGGTCCTTAACTGGTTCAGGGCCTATTTAGAAGGCCAAAGTTATTTTGTTACAATTGGCAGCTATGAATCTGAGCGAGTGGCCATGACTTGTGGAGTCCCCCAGGGGTCAATTCTTGGACCGCTTCTGTTTAATTTGTATACGCTCCCTTTGGGTCAGATATTGCAAAACTTTAACATCAATTATCACAGTTATGCAGACGATACACAACTTTATGTGTCTCTGTCACCAGACGACTGCAGCCCAGCAGACGTACTGTGTCAGTGTCTGGAGGAAATAAACATCTGCATGAGAAAGAATTTTCTACAATTAAATGAAGACAAAACTGAGATCATTCTGTTTGGTAGCAAACAGGGTGAAAAGAAAAGGAGCCATAACAGTCCCCTGTGGAACCCCAGTACTGCATTCTAGTGTTCCAGAAACACATCTCCCCATCCTGACATACTGTGGTCTGGCAGTCAAATAGTCTATTATCCACGATGTCAGGGAGGGGGCCAGACCCATACCTAGAAGCTTGTCTTTCAGTATGGGAGGCTGCATGGTATTGAAGGCAATGGAGAAGTCAAAGGACATGATTCTCACATATGAACCAGGCACATCCAGATAAGCATATGCCAGATGCAGCATTTACAGAATTGCGTCTTCCACTCCTATGTGTTTCTGGTAGGCAAACTGGAGGGGGTCAAGATCCTCAGCAACCTGCAATCTCATGCGACGAACGAGGAGTCTCTCCAAGGTCTTCATGATATGAGATGTCAAAACCAAGTCTGTAGTCATTCAGTTCCACCAGTTGCCCTAATTTAATGAATTCTCAGCTCCAACCTCCTCTATAGTTAGACAAAGAGGTTGTAGCGGAGGGATGACAACAGGAGGGATATTGCTATCAATCTTAGAGATGGAGGTGGGGGTTCAGCTGAACTGAGGAGGCCAGGCGGTGGGAGCAGCCGTCAAGGGGGAGGTATAGTTTGACTCAGGAGACCTGGTGCCGGAATCAGCCAAAAAGGTGGAGGTACAGTCAGGCAGAGGAGGAGGCTTGAACAGGCTTCTCCAGCAGTACAGCCCAGTCAAAAAAAAAAAAAAAAAAAAAAAAAAAAAAAAAAGCAGTCTCATCTGTCTGGACAGCATACCCTCTCCTTAACGGTCACATTGTGGGGGTTAACCAATATTTGATTAAAAAAAAACAAAAAAAAACAGGATAATACCCCGGCCTTTCCGCTTACCACTCGTACTCCAGACACGATCCGCTTGTACGGCTGTGAAGCCGGGTATGTCTTCACATGAGTCTGGTGTGTTGTCGTTCAGCCAGGACTCAGACAGACAGATCAAACTGCTCTCCTTATACAGCCGTTGGTTCTGCACAAGTGCCTCTCACTCATCACACCGAGGGCAGAAAAGTCTTGTACCTCCACCTCCTGTTGTCCCTTTTGCCTTTAGTTTTGCTCCAGCTCTGCATCCACGGTACAACTTTTTTAGCTCAGTTGGAACTGGATGTTTAATTCCGCTTCCAAACCTTGACAGTGTCAATAGTTCTTGTGTACAATGCTCTGGTACTGGTAGCAGTGCACATTGTCAAACATAAATGAACAAAATAAAACGAAATGTAAGTAAAAAGCAGATCACTGAAAAATCACTAAAAAAGTTTAGATAAAAACTAAAAATGACATATAATTATATAAACAAACAAAATTGAGAGCTACACAGACTTGCTGTCGATAAGGCCGGCGCATCGCAACAGAAACATGAACATTTTTTTTTTTTTTTTTTAAATACATGGATTCATATCCATGGATCGATACATGAATTCGTCTTTAATGATTTTAGTTTTATAATGAATTTAACTTCAGATGGTGAGCTCTTCATTGGAGAGAAGAGGGCAATCAAATTAAGGACCGATGCCAAGAAACTTTTTGAGGAGTTTAATGGTTCACCTATGGGGGGGCATTCTGGCATACTAAAAACAAGACATGCAATTTCCTCCAGATTTTACTGGAAAGGAATGAGCATCAACATTGATGCCCGAGGATGTTCTCTGAAGTTAATGCAGAGGAAAGATGGGGAAAAGAGGAAGATTCAAACAATTTGATCCGAAATCCTTAATAACAAGTCCAATATAACAATCTGGATCATACACAGGAGCAAGGAGAGCAAGAAAACACAACAGGTCAGAAAATCAGGTCCGAAATCCACAATCTAATCCAAAGAACTGCCATCAATACACCAGGGAACTCCCCGTGTCAGAAAGAGCCAAAGGCACAATCAGGGTTGGGTCCAAAAACAGGGTCATACACAGAAGTCCAATCCCAAGAATAGTGATGGAATTTTGCTATGCTGAGGTTCAGGTAAGCAGAGAATCTGGCAGAAGACTGGGGCTGGCAGACCTGCTTAAAAGGGGTGTGGCAGTGTGAGGGGGAGAGAAATGGCAGAAAATTAAGCAACTCAGGATACACCAGAGACCATAACAGATTAGGCATAAATAAATACTAATGTCAGTTTTGCAGAAACTCTTGGTTATGGAACACTTTTTATCTTGAAGTTGTTCATTCATTCTTGCAGTTTTGCAGCTGCTACAAAAGCAAGGGCTGATATTTTTTTCTTATGAAAAAAATTAAACTGTTTTTGGGTTAAGCAGTTGGACAACCATTGAAAGTATCTGATTACACAACACAGAAACAATATTAAGAGACACTTCCATTCATATATTATTAAAATAATGTATAATAGAATTTAGTGGTACTTTGCATATTTCATATATGATACCTGACTTATCAGTGGAAAAATTTGATCTGAACCTATATATAAATATATATTTTCCTATATATATATATCATAATCATTTAGTGATCTTCCATTAAGTGGTACAATGTTACATGTTGAGGATGTAATATGATGTTGGCTACAATGTTGTATTTCCTTTTTTGCCTGTCTCCTCTGTAGGAGCAAAGGAATGTCACAAAAAATTGGATAGCACTGATTTTGACAGGTGACGTCATTTTTGTTGCAAATGTTTGCTTTTTTTAAGGAATATTAGTATTAATTTGAAACTCAAACATGTACCTTTCTCATTCAAGCTTTAGGTTTTTCTCCACCAAATCATGTGAGAAACCTCTTGTATAAATGGTATAGAATTAGTAATTTTGAAGATATTTTCTTTCTAAAAACAACTGCCTGCAATTTTTAGGAATGAGCTAGATAACACCAAGACCAAGACAATTGGCATTAAGGGGATAAATAGCTTTTTGGGCTAAAGGAAACTGTGGACCTGCCACTCTGACAATAAGCTCATATATGAACTAATCATTCAATCCATTATCTACATAATGCATGCAGTTTCAAAGTTTTTGTGTCAAAATATCTGATGACAAAACCACTGAAAAATAAGTGCTATAGATGGCATGCTTTTTGAGAATTTCTCCAAACCATACAAAATTAATGAATAGCCAGCAGAGATAACAACGCTACATTTTTAATGCAACTTGTCACCAGCGGGTCTACTGCATCATTCTCTGGAGACATTGATTAGCAGGAGATGGAGTGACAGATCACACCCCTGGGGAGTGTGGGGAAAAAAGAGAGAGTTCTGTTGAGGTTGTTGTCCACTGAACACACTCATCAATATGTCATTAAACAATGACAGCCCCTCAGGGTGTTTAATGAAGTGTTTGCAATGTGATTTGGATCTTAATAGCTATGGCATTAAGGAGTATCAGGTTGTGTATACTAAACAGCAACCTATTGAAAACCATACAATGCACTATTACTGATACTTTCTGATTGGATAGTGTAGATTGACATGGGAAAAGCACTGACTAGGCAAAGCTGTTTTCCAATGTGAAAAGTAGCACATTCTGCATATCTGTTTCACATTTAATTACCAAGAATTAATATACCCATCTTAATTATTTATTGCAAAGGAGCAGGTAGTCAGTGCTAACATGCTGGAAATAGAGTTAATAAGAAAAGTAGTCATCTAGTAATATACTGGTCACACAACAGAACTTAACTTTGAGCTAAAACTTCAAGGTCCACATAAAGGAATTATAAATCATGTATCTAGGTGTTTTATTGAGACTGTATCAAGATAAGGTTTGTGTTCCAGGAGCTAAAAGCTTGTAAAAGCTGAAAACTGGTCTGTGCACCTGGTGAGAGTAATAAAAAATAAAAATAAAAATGTAGAACAAGATGTTTGTTTTAAGATAAGGGACTGTTTCACTGAAACTGCATGTGTGGATTTATACGTGGATGATGTGTGGTTTCCATTAAAAAAATCTAGAAATGTAGCAAACATGTATCACAATATGCTGTGATACAACAATTGGAATCAAAGATCATGCTGCTTGTTATCAACTTGATATCATATATCATTTCATCTTTTTCTTACGCTGCTAATCTAATAGAGATGCATCTCTGACCACAATCATTTAAAAATATCTGTGAACCTAATTTACTCTCACTCTAAGTGAACTACATAGCTGTTGCTAATGATAAGGACTGTTTCTGTCACACTTGTGAAATGATTGCAACAACAACTATGATTATTATTTCTACATCCCAGACTTGTTCATCATTCATAATATTTTGTTTCGCTATATTGTATCCTCATTCTCCAACAGATCTTTTGAGACTGAGGCTGCTTCAGTTTTTGCAACCAGATAACAGTTTCTCTGCACCAACTAATAGTCTTAAAATATTTTGTTTGTCTGATTTTGAAGGTTTATTCTCCTCAGTGTTTTCTTTGAACTTTTTTTTAATGTATTCATAATACAAATCATGAACAGTTACTTACACATCAGCATGATATGTAATGGACCTATTCTATATAATTCAACACTAAAACTCATTCAATGGGATGTGATTCTTCTGTACATCTGAACCTTGCCAACTGCACAGAGAACGACAAGAAATCCCTCAAACGAGTCATAAGAACTGCTGAAAAAATATTATTGGACCCTCGTTGGATGATATATTCAGGACCAGCTGCCGCTGCTGAGAAAGCAATATTATGTACGATGGAACACACCCTTCAAACCACCTTTTCTTCCTGTACCCATCTGGGAGGTGTTACAAGGCTTTCAAAGCAGAGGGCCATTACAGAACTGAGCAGACCTCCTCCCCCTCCCTTGGCCAGAACAACTGATTTTGCCCTAATTCTTTTTATCACAACTACATAAGTGACATATGTGCACTTAAGTGAACTAATTCTGTTTATTTCTGTAGCTGATATTTATGTATATCATGTAATATTTACTCATTAGGTGGGTGCGTGTATGTGGGTATTGTTTTAGAGGCTGCACAAGCAAGTTTTTTTTACTGAGCAATTCCATCCAGCCATTGTCTTACCTTATCCGAGGTTGGGTCACGTAGGCAACAGCTTTGGGAGAGAAACCCAGACATCTCTTTCTCCAGCAACAGTCTCTCCTCCTGTGGGATCCCAAGGCATTTCCAGACCAGAAGGGATATATAATCCCTTGAGGAAGTTCTGGGTCTACCCCGGGGTCTCCTTTCAGTTGGACATGCCAAAATAAACAAGTTTGATCAATCCATCCATCCATCCATCCATCATCTGCCGCTTATCCGAGGGTCGGGTCACGGGGGCAGCAGCTTTAACAGAGACCCCCAGACGTCCCTGTCCCGGGCCACTTCCTCCAGCTCTTCCGGGGGGGACCCAGAGGCGTTCCCAGGCCAGCCGACAGACAGTCTCTCCAACATGTCCTGGGTCTTCCCCGGGGTCTCCTCCCATTGGGACGTGCCCGGAACACCTCACCAGGGAGGTGTCCAGGAGGCATCCTAACCAGATGCCCGAGCCACCTCATCTGACTCCTCTCAATGCGGAGGAGCAGCGGTTCTACTCCGAACCCCTCCCAGATGGCCCCGGCCCATTTCGGCCGCTTGTATTCGAAATGGGTAGTGTTCTTTCGGTCACTACCCACAACTCGTGACCATAGGTGAGGATGGGAACGTAGATTGACCAGTAAATAGAGAGCTTCGCCTTCTGGCTCAGCTCCTTCTTCACAACGACGGGTCAGTGCAGAGCCCGCAACACTGAAGACGCCACAGCGATCCCCATGGGCACAGGCCCGGCCACCAGGCGCTCGCTGCCGGGCCCCACCCCCGGGCCTGGCTCCGGGGGGAGGCCCCGGTGTCCCACATCCCAGCAAGGGATGACGAGGTCCAAATGAATTTTTCATCATAAGGAGTCTTTTGAGCTGTTCTTTGTCTGGTCCCTCATCTAAGATCTGTTTGCCTTGGGTGACCCTACCAGGGGCTTGAAGCCCCGGGCAACATAGCTCCCAGACTCATTGGGGCACGCAAACTCCCCCACCACGATAAGGTGACAGCTCATGGGGGAGTAGTCCTTTAAAAACCAGTAAAAAAATTTTAAAAATCAATCCTGAAGCACACAGATAACCAGTGCAGAGACTTTAAAACCGGTGCAATGTGTGCTTTCTTTCTGATCTTTGTCAAAACTCGTGCAGCTGAGTTTTGAAGTAGCTGTAGTGGTGCAATTGTCTTTTTTGGAAGACCAGAAAGAAGAGCATTGCAGTAGTCAGTCCTACAGATAATAAAAGCATGAATCAATGTCTCTGTATTGGCTTTAGATAAAAATGGACGCACTTTGGCAATGTTTTTAAGATGATTCTTGGTGATTTGTCTAATGTGGTGTTCAAAGGATAGGTCTGAATCGAAGACCACACCTAGATTCTTAACCTTATCGGATGGTTTTAGTGTTAGTGCTTCCAGTTTAAAATTCAGTCTTTCCCTCAGTGCTTCAGGACCAATAACCAGTACCTCTGTTTTGTCCTGGTTGAGCAGTAAAAAGCTTTTGTGCCATCAAAGACTTAATAATAGTATACAGTTAAAAAGGGCATCTATTGGTCCTGTGTCATAAGGAGACACAGCAATATAAATCTGTGTATCATCCGCATAACTATGGAAATTTATGCCATGTCTCCTGATGACCATCACCAAGTGGCAGCATGTAGAGGTTAAAAAGAAGTGGGCCTAAAATTGAGCTTTGGGGACACCACAATTCAGTTTATAGCTCATTGATGAATATTTATTAAGTCTTGTAAAAAACTCTGTTGGTGAGATACGATTGAAACCAATTAAAAACAGTACCAGATATACCAATTAGGTTGTGGAGACGATTTAAAAGTATTCCATGGTCAACAGTACCAAAAGCTGTACTTAAGTCTAATAGAACAAGGACTGCAAGTTTTCTCATGTCGAGGGTATGTCTAAGGTCATTCACAACCTTAAGTGCAGTCTCTGTACTATGTTTAGCTCTAAAACCAGACTGGAATTTCTCATGGATATTTTTGGAGATATTAAAATCATTCAGCTGATTAAAAACAAGTTTCTCTAAAATCTAACTTAAAAAAAAAGGCAAATTGGATATGAACTAACAGTGCCATAGTACACGTTCATTCATTAATTCATCTTAAAATATTGGTAAAATAGATAGATAATGCCTTATTTAGAGGCCGCATCGTCTATGGCCCAGTCACT
Source organism: Leuresthes tenuis (assembly GCF_036924035.1). Taxonomy (NCBI): domain Eukaryota; kingdom Metazoa; phylum Chordata; class Actinopteri; order Atheriniformes; family Atherinopsidae; genus Leuresthes; species Leuresthes tenuis. The sequence goes on along the minus strand of NW_027325367.1, from coordinate 31,828,210 downwards.
CTGTTATATGGATGTCAAGGAATCTAAATATCTTCCGAAGGACAACGACTTTCATCAAACTGCTCTTGGTAAGTAGATGAATGTATTTCATGCCAGAAATAAGGTCTAGGTTTAAAAGTACCGGAGTTCCCCTTTAAGCTCCTGCCAGTAGCTGCCGATGAATGGACAACCCCAGAACATGTGGAAATGCTCCGCTTTATCAGCTCCACATAATCTCCAACACTTTGTATCTTGATACTTTGTCTGTGCTGGTGTTCTAAAGAATCTTATGATATTCTTCCACTCATAGTCTCTCCAAGATAAGGAGCAAGTTGTTCTTCACTGCTTTTCATTCATCTCTTCCCATTCAACCATTGATATGACAATATTTGCCTCCCTCTCTCACCTCTTTTATATACACTGTGTCATTTCCCTTTAAGTCTTCCTCTCCCTTATATAAATTTGAAATCTTTCTGAAGAGCTCCCAGAATATTGTGGCTCCCCTTTCCCAATTTTCAAAACTCTTATCTGTTCTATTTGGCATGAATTCTGAGTCGTACCCAATCCATTTTACTAATCAACTTTGTATTCTCAAGACATTTTTCCAGATTAATGCAAACCAAAGCTTCAGTGATATATCCAACCATGGGTTTGAGTAGGAAGGATTGTATACATTCAACAATATTTTTATTTGTGCAGCTTGATAGTAGCTCTTAATTGGTGGTTGTTAATTACACATGGTTCCTATTTGTGTATTTTGTGGTAGCTTACTTTTCACATTTTTGTATTGCATTATTATACCTTTTAAGAAAATCAATTATGAAAGAAGAAGGAGCTGTTTATTTTATAGGGTTCCATGCCAACTAGTCACCCCATCTACAGATCACATAAATCCTATGTCATGGTTCGATGGGGAGGTAGGATCCAGATGCAGCTCTTTAGTTCAAAAACAAGGTTTATTCCACAAAAACAAGACAGGGAGCAAAGGCAAAAACAAAACGCGGCAGAGCCGGATCAAAAATACTTAACTATGAAACAAAAATCAAGACTATGAAATACAAAAGACTATGGTAACAAGACTATGAATAAATACTATGACTATGAGGCATAACCGGACTTATCTCTGTGGCGAGGCATGAAGGGATAGTGAGGATTCTGCAGTGACTGAAAGTAAACCAGGAAGCTAAATACAGTGGAGGGAGTGATCAGTGAATGAGGTGCAGCTGTGAACAATGAGCCAGGTGACGTTTGTGAACCGAGGTGGCAGGGGAAAAACATGACTAGAACATAACATGATTAAACATAAACTGTGACATGACATAAACTGTGACATCCTGAAAGTCAAGTTTTAACATCAAATGAAACCTCATAGACTTAAAGTAAGCTGGGCCCAACTACAGTAGAGGATATGAAGTGGTCATATATTTCAGTCAGTATCTCAAACATTTTTCACAGTTGGGGATAATATTTTGACAGTCTAAAGCTGTGTTTCCTAAACTTTTTTCTTGGGACCCACTTCTTAAAAATGACAAACCATAGTGACCCAATTCACAATAGGCCTTAAATTGTGAAAAGAGTGAATTTGTGTATAAATGAACATTACTGAACAATTTTACTGCTATTTCTGCATAACACTATGTTAACTTCATTAAGTAAACCAGCCATTTCAAAGAAATACTGATCAATCACAAATTTGTGTAATGAAATGTATCAAAAATAAACACATTAAATACTTTATAAATGAGACCAAATAAATGTATTTAGGTAGTTGACAATGAATGAATGACATCTTTATTATGGTCCTGTATATTAATATGTCCAGTCCCCATGGACTTACAAGACACCGTAAGTCCAGATTTATAAATCAAAAAGAAAACTGATATTTCTCATCAAATCTGTAAAATAATTTTCACCAGTAATGGTAATGAAAACAACACAAATGATCCCACTGTACTTCACAGAAAAATCTTGGAAAATAATCTAGTACTTTCTCTAAGATATTTTGGGTTTTTTCATTGTAGTTTTCAGTGAAACACTTTTATGCATGATGCGTGTATGTTTTATTTATACCATTAGTTACCCTTTTAAACACTTTAAAGACATGATTAATTGCTAATGTAAAATGACATTCAAATCTTTACAAATGTGATAAATTGACATTGAAAACATGATCTTAACATAATCTTAAATCATGATACAGCAAACGGCTGTAGCTCAGGAGGAATAGCAGTCGCCCCCCAATCGTAAGGTCGGTGGTTCGACTCTGGCTTCCCCGATAATTTAAATTGTCTTTCTACAGTAATGTACAGTTAAAAAAAACATGAAATCACTTCAACCACACAAGCTAAAAAAACCTGCAATTTGCTGGAAATAACAACAGATTTCCGTAATTTTATATATATGTATTTCTTCATTACAATTTTTAGGAAAGATCTGTAAAATTACATCACATTTTATGTTTAAAATAACAATTGAATTTGACATAAACATGTTAAATTACATTTAAAAACCTTGGAATAATGTAAATTATATTGTTGGTAATTACATGTAATTCTAAAGGTAAATATTTAAATTGATGCTAGTATCTGTTCATTTACAGTTATTACTTTTTTTCTGGAAAATATTCATAAGGAGTGGATTAGGAGTCTTCATGTATTCTCTCATATGTAGTTTTAATCTTATCATTGATTGTTTTTTATGTGATGTGGACTTCGAGTCTGTAATATATCTATCTATCTATAAATCTGTAAAAACATATAGAAAATTGTATGTAAAATTAGAGTTAAAGATGTAGAAATACAATAAATTTTTATTAAAAAACACAATGTTAATGTAATCTTACATTATGGTTAATTAACACATTGAGCCCAAAAATACACAGAAATGATCAATTCCGAATTTAAAAAACACAAACATGCTCAATTAACTGTTTTGGAACTTGAAAAGTTGCAAATATGAACAAATAAATGTAAAATTTAAATAAAGTAATACATTATACAAATATTTACCATAAAAAGCATGCATAATTCCAGGTGTTTTTTACCTTATCACCTTCAAAACAAAGTAAGTGCAAACAGAGAGCTACACCAGTGCTTTGTATTCCCAGGCAAAATTGAGATGTAATCAAACTATATACAAATATTTCAAACAATATACAAACAATGGGACAAAGTTTTTTTATTTTGTTATTTGTGCCACTCTGCAAAGCAGTTTCTGTCCACAACAAGACACAGCGCCCCGACTCGCACTTCCAGGGAATGAGATTTATTTTTTTGTCGACCTGGTGGCAATGTAGGCAACTCTTGCGGCCTTGTGTGACTTTCAGGCTGGCATCTGTTATCACAGAATGTGTACAATGCCACAATCTGTTACCACCATGCAAATGTGGGCACTAAGATTGTAATTATCTGGCTCCTTACAACAATGTGAATACTCAGTTTACAAAAAAACCTTACAGGTATAAATAAATACATACAACTACAAATACAACTAGAAATAAACATAGATAACATTAAATATAACTCAAAATACACACTAGTAAAATCAGAATATTCATCTCCTTGAGATAAGTATGAAAATTCAGATAAAGAGGACAACAAAATGCCGAACATTTACCCAGCTCTGTATTTATCATTTCAGCCCTGCTCTTCTGTACACATAAACCTACCTAAATATATAACGTTATCAGACAGTTTTATAACGTTTACAATACAGCAGTAAACAAAACAAAAGCTACAAATATTCATGATTAGTATGACTTATCTCTCATCACCGACGATGTCGCTGTTGACAAAAGACGGGTCTGTCACCTCATCGCTGCTCTCCTCCTCCTCGGACGATGAAAAGGAAATGACATCACCTTTGTTGTCGTTCTCGGCATACAACAGCCTGAGGGCCTGATTGACATCCAAATGACAGATTCATTTCTCTCTAAAAAACTCAGTTATCTTGTTCTTCTGTCTTCTTTCTTCTTCCAAAAACACTAGTCATCACCTCAAAAACTTCCGCTGCTAACTACCGCGGTTGGCTTCCGGTTCAGCGATTTTTGGCGCTCCCCGCATCCCGTGATCGATGTAAGACGTCTCTGGTACATTGGTTATATAGAGTAGTATTAACAGATTCGACCACTTTTTCCTGTTTTCTAAAATCACAAAAAATGACGAAGATATGGAAAGAAATGCAACCCTTGCCCCGCCCATCCCGCCCTTTAATTAGATAAATATTTCTTTATGACCAAATTAAAACTATCATATCTCCGGTTTTATGTGGTGTATCAAAGTCAAATAAAAGATACCAAGAATGGGTATGCCAAACAATTTTTTGTGGTATATAAAGGCAAAAGCAAAAGTATTCAAAAACGACCAAAATGGGCTCAGACCCCAGAGGGTTAACTGTAGTTTTAAACATAAAACCTAAAATGACTAAAAGATATCTGTAAATCTACTGGTATGTCATTGTTTTATGGGAAAACAGGAAAAATCTGTGAAAAATTACAGAATATTTCCTGTAAATTTACTTTTCTTTTACAGTGCAGTTAGTCAGCAACAGGTTTTCTCTTGGTTCCGCTGTCTCAGGGCCTTTCTTGGTTGTGGGTGACTTTCCGTGGACTTTCAAGTTGGAAGGTCGCTCTTCTCCACCGGGGCTTCTAGTTGCCAAGGAGACAGAATTGGCTGGTATCGAGACTTCACCGTCAAGAATGAACAAATGTCCACCTGCAATGTTGGAGTTGGTTGATTTGGTCCAATAACCAACTCTGATAAGGTGAACTTAAATTCACAAAAATATTAACAAAAAGTTGACAAGCTTACGCTGGCTTTCTTTGTCAGAAAAACTGACTGTGATAACGTATGTAGCAGCGGTGGTTAAAACGTGCGACTAAAAACAGACATGGAGACGAGTTAACGATGGACAAAAAACCCCCATATCTTTCTATTACGTCATTCTGTTTCTTTCTTTGCTCAGATAATTTTTCTTCTTCCTCATCTCTATATCCTTTCATCTTTCTATCTGTCTTTGTTTCTGACTTCCATTCTAATTTCCTGATCTTCTCAACTTCTCCTTCTTTTCTTCTTCTTAGTCTTTCCATCTTCTAACTTTCTTCTCGCGTGTCTCCTGAGTTTAATTCACAGAGGCGGGGCATGACGCAGGCTTACGCTCCACTTTCAGCCAATGATAGCCCTGAAACTGTTATGGCGTTTGCCTGGATGTGTAAAGTAGAAGGTCTAACTCAGTTTCTCCATTCTTTTGTCTTGACACATATTTCTCTAGAGGATTCTGAAAACACCACATCTTGTTAAGATATGAAGGTTAAAGACATGACATAAATGTATGGTATAAAGAACGTCAAACAAACAACATAACATAACATAGATAACGATTGTGGATCTCAAATTGGATCTCAGATAGATATCTGTAAAGTTATGACATATGAATAACAAAATAAACAATGTTATTTTCCTGTGTACAAAAAAAACATCAGCAGGAAACATTGGTTAACAGTTGCATTATTTCATAAAAATATATAGTTACTGAATTAATTTAGATTTAACTATTCAATACAATAGATAACTAGGGGGCAATGTAGCTCAATAGAAAAGTTAGTCCATCCATCCATTTTCTATACCGTCAATCCATGGTCGGGTAGCGGGTGGGCTGGAGCCTATTCCAGAAAAGTTAGTCATTTTCCAAAATAATGATTTCTTTGTTATTTTTCCAAGTATAATTGTGAAAAAGGTCTTAAAATGCAGCTTGTGATTTCACTGAGAATGTTAAAGAAAAGGTACAAAGATATAAGGCACATTTAATACAGTTTTAAAATTCAACTGAAAGTGGATCTGAGAAAAGCACTTTAAGAGTTCCGTGAGATGTCTGTCTCTCATCTAGCGAGGCCAAAAAGCAGATGTCACCTTTGATTTACTTTGTCCAGTGTAGCATGCTAGATATGAAATTAATTAACAATTCTAATCTCAGGGCACCAACCATTCACATTGGGAGGAATGTGTCAGAATTTCTCAGCTAGAAGTCGTTACTGAAGGAGAGAGTTCTCGTCTGAAGTGACCGGAATTACTTAAGAAACGTGAAACACGGCATGTGATTATATATGGTTATTCATTTAACATTAACAGAAAACAGAAGCCTTAAGATTTGTTCAGGACATAGAGTGCTAATGCCTTAACAACACAGTTTCTGTTAAATAGCCGAGGACAGACTTTGGTCTTATCATTATTTCTATAGCGGCCTCTTTACGGGGATAGCTTGTTACATGGATAAAATCTTTTAATTTAATCCGACCCCTATCTACCACCAAACCACAGCCCAAAATTCTTAGGGAGCTAGAAGTGGGTTGATCTTTCTTTGAGCAGGTTCACAGAGGTATTCACAAGTTGTTTTCAGGCCATCTGGCAAGCGAATTCCCAAGCTGGTACTAGTGGATTCTCTTCTTCAGCGTAGTGGTTGACTCTGGATCAGAAGGCACTTACCGCATGCGGTCTGGTCTCTGGTTCTGGCTCAGTTGGACGGCACTTGGTGCGTGCAGTCCCATTTCCCTTTGGTCGAAGATGCGGGTCTGTGGCTGAGTCGCTTTGGAACGGTGTCAAGTCAAAATAACCAAAAATGAAGTTTAAATAAACTTTCTCAAATTGGCTTGATTGTGTCTGCCCCGTGGAGTTTCTTTGGAGAAAATGTGTATAAAGATTTTATGAAAATGAAATAAGCCAAGTCAGGGTGAATTTAAAAAAAAGACAAGTCTAAGCCTAAAGAAATTTTCAAGAGAGAAGATAGGTTACAAGAGAATGCTAGAGCAGAGAGAAGCGAGCTTTGAATATCTGTGTGCTTGGCTTTCACTGGCGAGGGCGGAGTTTCGTTTTTAGCTTACAACCAGTAAGATATCTGACTTGGTTTGGGCGTAAAAGAATGGCTTCATTCCTAAATATAGCTACAGCAATTGGGAAATGGCTTCAGTGTGCTAATTAACTCTTAACCAGGCACTGCCTGCATGGTGTGTAAACTTTCTTTAAAGTTTGAAACAATGATAGCTGATTTTATATCCGTGATTAATGAGCTAATTAGCTAGTTCAAAGATTACTGACTGTTACACTGGCAATTCATAGCTCTCTGAGTAAGTGTGGTTCCACTCTTGACAGCTGAGAAGTTACAGCATAGACTGTACAGAACTAAAAAAATTTACATTAACAATGTGATAATCGTATTTATGTGCACGTCAGTCGACATATTTGTTTTAAATAGAACAAGGCAGTAAAAATAGAACATTCAGTCAAAACGGCAGAGTTGTTTACCCAAATACTCTCTTTGGTTTTTGATCTGATAAAAACAGTTGTACGGAAAGAAAATAAAAGCTTTTCTATAGGGCTTGGCACATTAATGCGTTATTTTTGCGCTAACTAATGAATTCATTATAGCCAACAACTATTGTTCTCCCATTAAATAATGATTTATTATTTATTACTTTTATTGTAAACGTCTGCTGCTCACCGGCTTTTATTTTGAAAAAGTCCATCGTGGCCAAGCCTAGTATGTTGCTTTCTGTTGCGGCGCTCACAGGAAACAGTCAGAAAATAAAAGAATGGCGGGCTAAACAAACATGGAGAAGGTTAAGGAACTTTTACATGGCCATTTTTATTTCAAAGTTCTTCCAGATGACACAGTCGACAGAGCCAAAGTTATTTGTAAGCACTGCAATGTTGAATTGTCTTATCACTGGAGTATTTCAGTTCCTTCAGTGTACAGTTCCAATAAAAGTGCGTTATATGCAACTTTTGAATTCATTATTAGATTCTGCGTATAACGATACGATTAATCAGCTATTAAAGCTATTAAAGAATTTAATATTTGCCCAGCCCTACTTTTCTATTATCTCTTAAATACATTATCATCTGTATGCACATTGGCATGTCAACATGACCTTGTTCTAAGTTTAATGGACTTGTATGATATTTTAAGTCTTAGGTCATATTATTCATAGCATTCTTAATGTGGCTTAAGCTGTTGTATTGCCACTTTAAGATGGAATAGGAGAATATAGACTTGTTAATGTACTTCGTACTAGAAGGAATGAGTTTTATTCTGAGGCCAATTTGCACATCAGAGTAGTTTGTCAGACACTTTTTTGTTTTGTTTTAGTTTCTGATAAAGATACGAAGGTGATTTGCTATTCATATTTTAATGTTTACAGAAATAGAATAATGTCTAATGTCAAGCCCTAAAGGCCTCATCTGCAGAGAATTTCGAAGATTTTAGTTGCTTTTACAGTTATTTTGCTCTCAGATTGTTATCTGACCAGGTGTGGTGGCACTCACATGCCCTGGGCTGAGCACCTTGGTGCTGGAGTTCTCTCCAGTGACCAAGAGTGTTGACTTTCTGTGTGTGCAAGTCACAGATGGGAAGGTTTTTACTGTTGTTTGTGTGCATGCAACAAACAACATTTCACATCTGGATCATAAGTGTACCAAGCCAACTTAGGCCAAACGTCGATACTTTGTCGTTGTATCATCAGACTTGCGGCCAAAGGACTTGGACACGTGGGTCAAGAGAGGGGTACAGTTGTCACCACTTGGTGGTGAGTTGGCAGGGAAGACCGCAGGACATACCTGGCAAGCCCAAACAGGTACAGAGGGTAAACTTTGAACATCTGGTGGATGCCCTTGTCCAGTCTCAACTCCCACCTCCAGGAGAAATTTTTCCCATCTACTAAGAGATATTTAGGACATGGAATCTCAAAGGACTCTATGGTTTTCTCTGGACCCCTGCCAAATCTGACCAGTGATGACATGTTTAGCCGCATCTCATCGTTTAACCACTGACTGTCTCGTGGTGTCTGGTGTGTTTTTGCTGTTTGGTTCCTGAGTCTTAGGTGAGGACGGGGCAGGTTTCCTGGGAGTCTGGATTGCATCTGCTGTCACACCTAGTCTTCATCTTCCCTCGTCAGAATACCTTTCTTAAGGATCTGCAAGAGCTCCAGTCTTCGCCAGATTATCTTACTTCTGAAGTGGTAATACGGCTCCCACCCATGTTCCCAGAGAATCGTTCTTAGCGCTATTATGCCTTTTGTACCTCACCCCTCTGCTGACTCACAGTACCACAGCCTGCCCCCTCCTCACCTATCTGGATTTCCCACTGGATTACAGTTGTTTTAGTGTTTACATTGTTGCCTTGTTTGCTGCTCTATGTGCAGACCAAGGCGTTCCCTTCTGGTCTGGGAACGCCTTGGGATCCCCCAGGAAGAGCTGGAGAGAGTCGCCGCGAGAAGAATATCTGGATCTCCCTCCTGGACCTGTTTCTTCCCTGATCTAACCTCAGCTAAGTGAAAGATAATTGATGGATATATATGTATAAACAAATCCAAACTCCACACCTGCCCTTCTTGTGGGTGGTACTCCCTCTTTCTAGCTTGGCTCTTCTACTAGAGGTCTGGGTGCTTAAGGGTTCTATGCAGTATCTTAGTTTTGCCTAGGACTGTAATCCTTTGGACAGAGATCTCTGATGTTGTTCCTGTGATTCACTGGAGCAATTTATCCAGTTTGGGGGTCACATGCTCCAGTTGCCACTGGCTTTTGGCCAAATCTGTCTTCACCTTCATTAAGATTTCATCTTTATTCTTTTTTATCAAATACATTTTGTAGATGCAACATGAAAGCACTATCTCACAGAAAATAGACATAGCACAGGAGGAAGAGCCTATCAATCGGAAGGTTGGTGCTTTGACTCCAGGCTTCTCTGGGCCACATATCAAAGTGTCTCTGGGGAAGACACTGACCCCAACGTTGCCTATCGTTGTATTAATGTGTGTGAATGATTAGAACAAAAAACACTGTGTAGCATGTTGTATGAGTATGTGTGAATGGGTGAATGTGACATGTAGTGTGACAGCTGCTTCCGCTTGGCTTACAACCCAGTGTGAGATATTGACTTTATTGTTTTGACTGACTATTTAATTTGTGTCTTCTACTTTTACTCATACTTTTATTTGTGTTTTGTCCTCTTAATTATTTTATATCCATTCTATGTATTTTTTAAACATATTTCATTCCTATGTTCAGAACATTGGTTAGTGATTGCTGTTTTTTAAAGTGCTTTATTAATAAAGTTGGTTTGGATCTTGATGTTGCGGTGACTTGGAATTGTTATATCTATCACTATGCTTTCTTCTGAGGTTTGTCGTCCACTACAAAATGCAGTTGGTTAGCCATCACTTGTTTATCAGTCTGCATCTGGAAATCCCACAGGATCTTAGTTCTGTTATTCTCCATGACCTTTGGAGGCATCTCCCATTTTGACTTTGGGACCTGCAACCCATATTTGGCACAGATGTTCCTGTACACTATTCTCCCTACTTGTTTATGGCATTCCAAATATGCCGTACCTGCCTGCATCTTACAACCCGCTACTATGTCCTGGACTGTCTCAGAGGCCTCTGTGTATTCTGCGCCTGGGCTCCTGTCTGGTGTTGCAGGACAGATGACCTCTGTTGCTCTTGTTCTCAGGATCTGTTTTTTAGCTGCCACGATTAGTGCCTCTGTACTGTCATTCAGACCAGCCTTTTGTAGCCACTGACAGGACTTTTCGATATCAGCCACTTCTTCAATCTGTCTCTGGTACATGCAGTGAAGAGGCTCATCCTTCCGTCATGAGGTGGGTAGTGAGATGTATCAGTGAGTCGATATCTTACTTACTGTTGGCATACAGCTTGATCAAGTCTCTCCATGTAGAGAATGATTGATGGTTGCTCCACTTTGGAATCCATAGCCACTCTTTGTGATAATGTGGCCGAGGGATTGAGGCTTACGCAGAACAGCAGAGGAGATAGAGCATCTCCTTGGTAGATGACACACTTGACATTAATTTGTTCAACTGGCCTCCATGGTAAAAATTTGAACATAAAATTGCCCGTGTGTAAAGATATTTTTTTCAATTTAGTTTTGGAAAAAGTAATTATATAGAGATAGTTTTAAGGGTTTTAGGGATGAACAAATTCAGTAACTTCAGCTGCATTTTAGGACTAATTAGCAGAAAAAAGTGAGTCTGTAGGCAGTCATACCACTTAGTGTACAATGAACTGAGGTTTTATTTTTCAGCACTGAATCAAGACAGAGACATGGTTACTCAGTTTTCTTTAGGACCAGGTTGACAACAAAATTAACCACTTCTTTCATCTCCACAAATAAGCAATCATTACTGATATTTGCATCTGGACGCAGTGGCCAAAAAATCCATATAAAGAAAAACAGAAATACAACGAGGCACATTTTAAGAATTTGTTCTGAAACTGAACTTGACTGTTCACATGATGTCGGAACTTCAAAAATCCATTCAGTTCAGCTGGTTCCTGTGGAAACAGTCTGCTTGCTTTTACTAAAGTCACAACATTGGGCAGGGATCTTTCCTTCAGCCAAGTTACACAAAAGCAAATACCAAGAAAGCAGATTGAGCAGCCTGCCATAAATGTTTTCTGCGAAAAAACTGTTATCATTTGCAATACAAGTTTACATTAAAGCCAACTTTGTCTTCTCTGTTAGCAAACACTAACAAGCTGCTCATCTCTCATTCTTCAACACACTCAAAAAGTGGGACTGAGCTAAATATTTACAAAATAAAAACTTTTACATGAAAAAAATGTCTGTGTTGCAGTTTGGTATGTTATTATGTTAATTTGATAACATTTGATTTATTTATCAATTGCATTTACCTATTTTTGTTTGAATAATAATCAGCTCAAAATACAATTTGTATAGTATAATTTAATCATGTTTTATCAGTAAAGTCAATAATGTTGAAAAATTAATAAATTCTACTCATTGGGAACGCTTCAGTTTTAAAAGCCATACACTTTCGACTGCCCAAGGAATTTGCGCCACACCAACGTTGATGTCCGTCACAGCCGCCGTCGATTGCCATCTGCTCAAAGTCAGAGGCTTTAATAACAACACTTTATATCTATATTGCAAGTTTACTGGCAGTATATTAAGTTTAATTTAGCCTATACCGGAGGTTGACCAAACATGCTCTTTTGCCTGGACATGTCCATTTTTTACGTTCTGTCCGGAGTGCCCGGTTTTTAAAAAAAATATAATTTCATGAAAATGTCCTGTTTGCACTGTTTTTCATGTTTTCCATTTAATTAAGTGTGTATTTAAATTTACTGGGGCTCTGCACAGAACACTACAGCACTTTGTTCATTAACCTCTGAGAAGCCTGTCTGAGTTTGTGTCGCGAGGCCGGGCCGAATGTCCTCTTTTTTGGAGCTCAAAATATGGTCACCCTACTATATCGTGATTCAAAGTCAGTCGGAGCTTCAAGCGGTGGCTCCGACACATCTTTAAACACTGTTTCTTTCTTTTTTCAAACTTTGTCTGGCGTTATGTTGACAGGACGTCTGATAATATGCTTTACGTGTCGTGCTCTGGCTTCTGTACAGTTACAATGTACACAAGTTTAGAGGACATTTATTTTATTATTACTTTAGGTTTTTGCCTATGGGATGGCAGTGTAAGATCTGCAAGTCTTTGTCTGGTACAAAAGGGAACCTAGGAAAGCATTACAGACTACTGCACGCAACATTTGGCTGTGGGCAATCTCAGCCATGTCTCTATGATGGTTGCCCTTGCGCATTCAAAACGCAGAGTGCGTTTCGCACACATTTGTCCAGGTACCATGCCACTAAGGAAAGCCTACAACCAAATATCATCTCCACTTTCAAATGTTTAGTTTGTGAGGCTAGTTGTTATACTGAGAAGGACTTCTTTCAGCATATTGGAAATCATCTGAAAGTCCATGAAACTGTCTTTTGTATATTTGAAGGGTGCAGTTTTCAGACAAATATTTACAATCTCTGAGGTGTATTGATGCCTTGGTTGAAGACCTCCACTTCATTTCATCTTCAGCATCTGTTGCCGTTGTTAGAAATACACTTGATTCAACATTGAGATTAAATAAGTGTACTGTAGACCAGGCATTCATAACTGACTTGGAAGAACAACTGTGTAACTTCCATCCCATTACTGCAGCACTAGGGGCAGGTGGTCCTCTTCGTTCAGCTTTTAAGAGAAGAAGGTATTTTAACCCTCTAAGTGCCATGGTCGACTTAAGTCGACAAGCTGGCGCCCTGAATAAAACGGCCCATTGTGGCAAAAATAACGTCATATTTTGTTCCTACTCTCCATTTGTGGTTGGCAGACATGTCACACTTCTCTGACGCAAAAAAACGTCAACCGTCTGTTTCAAATTTTTGCGCTACAGCAAGTTGAATCAGTACGAGTTCTTCACGGAGCGAGTAAACCATTGAGCTACAGCAGCAGAGCAATATAGTCAGCACTAGCGAGTATTTCTTTCAAATAATCACACAATGTCCACTAAACAAATTTACCTGCAAAGAAGCGCTGGCTCTTCTATTCGCTGATCCTGATTCTGAAGGGGAAAATTTACCTTCAGAAGATGACGGTCAGCTGTTAGCTAGTCCCGGTGCTAGTGGTGAGCGTTCCCGCCCCGCGTCCCTGCCTCACCAGCAGTCGGACAAAGTGTTTCCCTACACCAAACACCAACTTCGGATCCTTTGCCCAGCAATGTAGGTGGTGAGGAAAATGTTTCACGGGTCAAAGTTTGCATCAAGGAGTTAGCAGGCGTGGTAGTACTGGAGGGAACGAGGCTGGGTGTAATGTGGGTGTTCTGTCTTTTTATCGAGCTCCCCAAGTGAACGCTGTGCTTTCTGACACGGTGATTTCACAAAGTGTCCGCAATTGCGCAGCCAGTAGCTTGACAAATCTCGATGGACATGTCAGACATGGTCGAAGTGTCTCTCTCTGGGAGAAAATGTAGCGGCGCAGTTTATGCACATGCTGCGTCTGTTCACTAACCAGAGCGCGTGTGAGCACACTTGATGGAGACATGACAGGAGCGCAAGGTGGCACAAGTGGTGCATTTAGAGGCAGACGCGCTGTCACACACCGCAGAGCCGAGTCAGCCAACATGCATCTCACAAAGCCAGGTTATGGACATGCAGACTTTGAGTATTTGACTGATGATGTGGGGTACAAAAATTGGATAAAGCTATTGGATAATTATATGGATAATAATAAAGTCATTTATTAGAAATAATTTACAGTGTTGGTTTACTCTGCTATTTCCCTGAACATTTTTCATTGTATAGCACATTGAATATAGAATGTTGAATATAGCACAGAGATTAATAGGCGCATATTTGGGGAAGAAGGCTGCATTTCATAAAAATTCTATAATCCAAGATGGCCGCCACCCCATGACGTCATATGCAACTTAGGTGTGCAAATTTACTTCCTACATAAACTTTGGGTCATCCTTAACATTTCTGTAATTTACAAAAAGTCTCTATCTCTTATCAGTTTTAAGATGTATTTGTCAAAATAAAGAAAAATCAAAAAAACCTCATGCCTAAAGGGTTAAGGAGCATTTCCAGTGTGTTGACCCTGTTGAATATATTCTTGATTTTCGTAAGAACAAAACCTTTCAGTATGTGCCCATTCTCAAAACTCTGCAGGAAATTGTAAAGAATAAAGACGTTGCAGAGGGAATCTTATCCTGGTGTTCAAACAGCACTGGATATATTAAGCAGGGCTGTACGTTAACTTTTTCAGCACATAGCACTAGTGCTACAGACAGCTTTTTGGCACAGGACCAAAGAGTTGTAGCACACCCTAAAAATGTGTGTCACCTCCAAAGCTTTGTTGCCAGGCCGGGGCTGGAGTGGGACTCATTTTCAGCCCTGGGGTTTCATACCTCAGACCGGCCCACTTTAGAACATAAAACAGCTATTATTAAAATCATGTAATTATAACCTTATATTTGACATTTTGACTTAACCAATTAAGATATTTTCAATGGCAAAATATGCAGGTTAGGGTATTATTTCATATTACTTTCATCCTTTTCCCTTTCAATTGTGGGATTTGTGTATTTACTATCTTACTTTTAATGATAAAAGTATCAAGGATCACTACTATCGTTTGGGCATAGAAAGTGGTTATATTGGAACCAATGCTTGCTTGTTCACACACTCAGTCCTCTCATCGCTCCTGGCTCTGATGCTGACACTGAATCACATTTTAAAAATTGTCATAATTCTCAGCACAAATCTCCCCTTTTTACAAAGCCTTCTGATCAATTCAGGTGAGTTTCATTAATGTAGTGCTGAATCATCTAGCATTTCATGTCCAAGCTGGATGAATACTCTCCCAGGCTTCTGGACCTCTTCAACTCAAAGGACCATGGGATTGAGGTTGCAGACTATCCCACTGAAGGTATCCTAAGTTTGGCCATATTATGTTTATATTTAAATCTATATTTATATTTAATCTGCAGGAGGAAATGTTAGCCTTTGACTGTCTATAAATAAGTGCATATCTTTTTGATTACAGCAGTTTGTATGGGCACCGAATTAGACAATAATGTGCTTTATATATTTTTTCCATTACTCTGCTCTAACCAGTGTATTTTCTGGATGAATGTAAATGTCTGACTCATCTGACACTCACTCCTATTTTATAACAGCTTAAATGTTAAAATAGATTTATGATGATATTGCTTATTTTCCTCTACTGTAAATTTGAAGGTACAACCAGCAGCATATCTTAAAACACAGAAACAGAGAGGCAACTAGTTTGTCCAAAGGTGACAAAATTCACATACCAGCATCCACTGATAAACATAAATGTTTTGGTTTTATGGAAGTTTCTTTTCTTTTCCAGGACCAGTGACTTTCTGGAGTCATAGCTGTCCTCTGAAAACCTCAGCTAAGACAGGAAGTGTTTCATCAGACCTGTCTATCAGACAGCACATAAAGGATCATTGACACTGGTTTCTTTAAGTCTAAGCCTCTTATTGTTAAAAACTGCACCATGACCTTGAGTAATATTTATTTGAGGCTCCTAGAAATCCTAACATCAACATAACCATCTCTGGTTATGTTGATTGTCATCCGTTGTCTGATGTTGTACCTTCCTTGGGGAATCTGCTGATCAGCTCTTTAAAGAATATGATGTCTCTCTCTCTCTCTCTCTATTTACTTAGGACCATCTCCTTTAGCTGTACAGTCTAAAATATAAAATGTTCTTGTTATTTTAGGATGCAGATCAAGACAGTGTGGCACAGGACCTTGCTGTACAAGGGAAGAAAATCTACAGCATCCAGACTAATCTGTCAGAGGGTAGAGAGGACATCGGAATCGTGATAGATGGAACAAAGGTCCTGACCGCTCTGGGTAACTTTCCAAGGGCTTGTGCCAGGCTCATTGGTTTGATGTATGCAGTGAATCTTGCCTGTCCCAAGGAGCTCAGGTACACTTTTGAAGCCTTTCAGAAACTCTTCCTTGAGCTGGACTGTTCAAAGCTTTCCCCAAAAGTGAACAGCCTCAAGAGCAAGCTACTGGCTTAAGAAAGGGACCCTAAATACACTCTGACTGCTCAGTTATTCCGCGCTGCATTTAAGTCTTGTTCAGAAATAATATGTTATCCATACTCATTTGAAGGGTGTGATGTTATACTTTTTGTAGCTTGTATTCCTGAAGTAAATGATAATGCTCGCATCTCACAGCTCTGTAATGAAGATGGACAATGTTCTGCTGGGTCTTTATCTCTGTTTTGTACCACTGGTAGTTGTGAACACAAGCTGTACTGATCTGACCTACCTGTGCAATTGGCCTGCCTCAAATAGCAAGTGCCTTTTGTTTTTCTCCAGAAATGTTTAATCACTCCGCTTGCAGGCCTCAAAGCTCCTGCCGTTCTGGAAAGAAAATTGGGAAATATACGTGTATATCTGTTTTATTTGTTGTAGTTGTTGATGTTTCACAGATTGTCGGTGTTTACAGTCACATGGTTTATTTCGAGGCTTTGTCTGAGTTTCAGTGCTGCAGTTATTTACCATTCAGGTGTGTTCAGAAAAATCCAATTTGTCATAGTTGTTTGAAGGGCTCGCTGCTGTGATTCTGTTGAGCACACCAGAATTTCTTTGCATTTTGGCATTTTACACAAAAAATGTTTCTGAAAGATGTTCAAAATATGTGTAAACAAAGTTGCACAAATAGATTCTTCCAAGTTATGAGTTGATGTAACTTATTTTATTTATTGAATCCAGATACTTATAAAAATAGCATGATTTTTACCCATAAAATTAGTGAATATAAATCGGTATTATCCACATAATTAGTAAATCTAAATCACTTTTTCACAGATATTTCATATATCTAAATTACTGTCTTCTGAATACCTATTAAATATTAATAATTTTATGTTTATGTTTATGTATTTAGCAGATGCTTTTATCCAAAGCGACTTACAAATGAAGATATAACAAGCTATATAAAAAGCTAACAATAAACTACATAGAAGGAACCCACTAGTCTGACTCTGTCAGAGGTGACAGAGTAGAGATAGGGTGCAGGCATAGAAGGAAGTGCAGAAAGATAAAGTGCAAAGATAGAGGGGGTAGGGAAGTACAAGGTAAGTGCTAGGATAGGAGCAAAGTCTAGGCAATGATAGTCTTTGGTCTAGGTTTGACCCATGGATGTAATATAATCCATGGTTTGATCTCGGAAATAAATGATATCGGCCAGAGACAACTTCGCCATCAAGTTGCGACCGTATCTGCAATGGCAACCGCTCTACAAACAGAAAGATCCTAGACATATTTGGAACTGGACACGAAAGTAAGTTTTATTTTATTTTATTTTTCTGTCTTTCACAACATAAAACTGTCTCTAAAATTTTCTATTTGGTGTGAACCAAAGGGGAACTATGAAAGTCCAGTCACTTTTGCGCAGTCTTGCTAAACCACCTCCTGGCCATGTGCATTTGTTTACAACAGAGCCGCGAGTAATCAATTAAAAGAGCGGTAGATGACATTGTAGGCTATGTTGTTTTATATGTGACCTGTGGTACTATCTGTGAGCTACAACAGTAGACCTTGCATGAAAGTGCACCGTTTTAGCTGTGGGGAGTGATAGATAGTAACAAACTAATAAATACCTCTTGGGTAAGTTGAGACACCTGCCCCATACACTAAATATTTTAATTACATGTGTATGTCGTAATTATTACATCACAATTAAATATGTTTATGATTAAAACAAATACTTTCCCCAAAAACAGACGCAATTTAATTAAAAGATAATATAACTGTGTTGATTTAGTGATCTTGATAATGAAAAGTGAATCTTACCCACTCTCTCCTAATTGGCATGCACCCAATTTTATTAAAAATGTGGCACTGTGGTTGAGCAATAACATTTTGCTTGTTGTACATCTTTTCCAGACACTCTTTGAAGATGTCAGCCCTGACAGAAAGAAGTATCCACAATGCTGAAATGTGTAAACTTACTGTTTCTGAATAAGACTCATGTACAAATATTTGTTTTATTGATTTTCCAGTGTGTTGTCAGTCTATTATCATTGGTTTGCTTAATTTCTCATTTTGCAGTTAGGACTTGTTCTGAGTCAATTATTATTATTTTTTTCCCCTTTATTTCTTTCACCTTGCCTTGCATGCAATTAGTGGCATTGCACACAGTGCACCTCCTCATATTTGGCTATAGGAGCATGCATGACTTGACAATGGCCTTGTTGCAGTCCGAAACGTCAAATAAAACTCTTTGCATTTGGAGTTGAGTGTGCGGCGTCCTCCCTTTATCCATGTTTGCTCCTTCACCAGCACCTCCATGCACAGACAGTTACAATTTCAGTACACTAAATGTAACTTTTGAGCTGATGCCGTTTCATGTGACAGCTTTTGAGCTGAAGTCGTTTTATATGAGAACTTTTGAGCTGAAGCTGTTTTATATGACAACTTTTGAGCTGAAGCCGTTTTTTTTATATGACAACTTTTGAGCTGAAGTCGTTGAGTCTGACATTTTTTTTTCTGAGGCCGTTCATTGTGAAAAGTTTTTTTATGAAGCCTTTTGGTGCGAGTGTGATGGAGGTTTTCCTGAGACCTTATACCTTTTCATCTGAGGTCTGATGCTGAGGCCTGATCCTGAGGATGTCCAAAAATGTACACCGTACCTTGGTGTCCACTATCACTTTTTAACCTACAGACCATTGTATAAATATATATATAACCACAGCAATATAGCTTCCTCTTGGGAAATGATAAAATGTTACTGATATCATCCAAGTTTCATCCAAAAATATATATTTACATGTTCTCAACTTCGCTACTTATTATTTTTTTAAATGTATTGTAATGTCAATAAGCTATTTAAGAAATATATGTGTAATCAATCAAACCTTTTTTGTTTTCATTTATGACAAAATATTCAGGCTTGATGTCATGCTGTGAAATGAAAAATTAGCAGGTCCTAGACCAGATGTTATTAGATTAAAAAAGACTTTGATAATCTTTAGTGCCAAAAACATTTTAGTAGTATTTCATCACAGATTACAACCCTCCAAACATTATTTTTCATTTCTACAATTAATTCATCAACACGATATCAGTTACTCTGTTTGTATAACTGTCATGTTTGACAGTGTAGCCGGAGTGACTCGACTCTGGCTAAAGGCCTTCCTCTCAAGATGTGCTCATTTCAAAGGATGTTTTTATTTCAAATGTGGACGTCGTCGACATTGATTTAGCTGATCATTTTTGTGTTTTTTTTTTTTACCTGTCTGTTACACCCAAACCAGCAGTTGGGTCTGCAGTTGTTCAGGGAAGACTCATAAATGACAGAACAGGGACACAGTTTTTGGAAATGATTAGGTTTGAAAATACCCAATGTTCTAATGTTGATCATCTGTTGAACACATCAATTCTTTTAAATGTTTTGGATACCATTGCTCCTGTCAAGGTTAGAATGGTTAAAAAATAGACAAAAGGCACCATGGAGAAAAGAAGAGTTAGTCAAGCACACAGAAAAGGGAGTGCCAGAGAGCCGAACGGAAATGGCACAAGGCAAAACTCCAGGTTCATTATGAAATTTACAAAGAAAAGCTATGTATGTTCAACCAGACTTTGCATACAACAAGGGAGAGTTATTTTTTCTGAAATCATCAAAAATTACAGTAACAACTCTCTTGTCCTGTTTGTTACAGTAAATAGACTCACAAATCCTCCATCTCCAAAACACAAACAACTACTCTGCAGCCAGCTAGACACCAAGAGCTGACACAATTCACACCTGTTACTGACAAAACCGTCGAAGAGATCATCTGCAGTCTGAGTTCATGGACATGCTGCCTTGAT
This sequence comes from Leuresthes tenuis, assembly GCF_036924035.1. NCBI lineage: Eukaryota > Metazoa > Chordata > Actinopteri > Atheriniformes > Atherinopsidae > Leuresthes > Leuresthes tenuis. The sequence continues at coordinate 31,808,014 of NW_027325367.1, read as the reverse complement.
GAGTTGCCCACTAGATTTCAAAGTTTGTGTTGAGCAGTTTGTTACTACAACTCACTCATCTAGTTAGCATCTCACTCCAGACTGGAACATTTCCAAATGCCTTAAAAACTGCTGTCATTAAGCCTCTTCTAAAGAAGTGCAATCTGGATGCCACAGTACTGAACAACTACCGGCCTATATAAAACCTGCCATTCTTAGGCAAAGTGCTAGAAAAGGACTTTCTCCTGTCTAACAATGCTTTCGATACTTTCCAATCAGGCTTTAGGCCCCACCACAGCACTGAGACAGCTCTGATCAAGGTGACAAACGATTTCCGCCTGAATGCAGACACAGGAAAAGTCTCAGTCTTAGTTCTGCTGGACCTCAGTGCTGTCGTTGACACAGTTGACCATGCAATCTTATTACAGAGGTTAGAAGACAGGGTGGGAATCTCTGGTAGTGCTTTAAACTGGTTCAAGTCCTATCTTGAGGTCAAGAAGTAAGTTGTTGAAATTCGTAACTGTGTCTCAGACTAAATGGCTATGACCTGTGGGGTTCCCCGGGGTCAATCCTGGGACCTCTATTGTTCAATCTGTACATGCCCTCATTAGGCCAGCTAATATGAAGCTATAATGTGTCCTACCACAACTATGCAGATGATGCTCAGATTTACGTGTCACTGACAGCAGGAGAACATGGGCCTGTAGATACATTGTGTCACTGCATCGAATAGATCAGTGTGTGAATGCAAAACAATTTTCTCCAGCTAAAAATGCCAAAACTGAAATCATTGTCTGTGGCCCACAGAAACAAAGAGAAAGTGTTATCAGTCATTTTGAGACTCTCTAAAACCTATTAATCAGGTTAGAAATCTAGGGGTAATATTGGACTCAGACCTGAACTTTAACAGCCACATTAAGTCAATAACATTATCAGCTTTTTACCATCTAAAAAACATTGCCAGAATCAAAGGAATAGTGTTTAAACCAGACTTAGAAAGACTAATCTTTGTGTTTGTCTCCAGCAGGTTAGACTACTGTAACGGCCTGCTCACTGGGCCCTAAACAGGCTGTAAGACAGCTACAGTACATCCAGAATGCTGCTGCTCAAGTCCTGACCAGAACCAGGAAATATGACCATATTAGTCCAGTGCTCAGGTCTCTGCATTGGCTTCCTGTCACTCAGAAAATAGACTTTAAAACAGCTCTGCTTGTGTACAAATCACTTCATGGTCTAGTGCCAAAGTACATCTCTGACATGTTAGAGCCATATGAACCAACTCGGACTCTGAGAACCTCAGGGAGGGGTCTCCTGCTGGTGCCCAGAGTCAGGACTAAATAAGATGAGGCTGCATTTCAGTTTTATGCTCCTAAAATCTGGAACAGTCTTCCAGAAGATGGGAGACTGGCCTCAACTCTGACAATGTTTAAATCCAGGCTGAAAACAGTTGTATTTAGCTGTACATATGACAACTGAAAGTATTTTATCTGCACTCTTTGCTTTTAATTTAAGTAATCAATGATTGTTTTTCTGTTTTATGGAATGATTTTATTTGCCTTCTTGTGATTTTATGTAGCTGTAAAGTACTTTGAATTGCCTTGTGTACAAATTGTGCTCTACAAATAAACTTGCCTTGCCTCTCTGCGTTGTGTTGTTGTTGTTGTTGTTGTTGAAGGAAACGAGGACAACCTTTGTTTGCCAGCCAGAATGAGAGGGGTTTATTCTATATGTAAACAAATACAGTACATATGAACACAGCCAACTCCTTACAATCCCATTCCCAATCCCCAAAGTAATTTCCCAGTTTGGGATGAAAAAAGTACTTTTATTCTATTCTATTCTATTCTATTCTACAAAACAATCAAACAAATTATATTAATCACTGTGATCATACTACAAAACCATGCTGTTATCTCCCCCAACCATTAGCTTCAATTTTAAACATTTTTCAGATTAACATTTTACCAGCAGCAGCTGTATGAACATACACAATATGAATAAATAAAAAATAAAAGGGAGCTCAAAAACCTGTATGTAAACAAATATATATATATAAGTACAGCCACTTTGTCGCCTCTCACACACACCTTTAAAAGAGAGGGGAAGGCAGCAGCAGTATGAGAGGCCAGGCACGAGCAGTTAGCTTAGCTCAAATCAAAACTGACAAACTGCGAAGTGCCATACATAAATATGTTAATACATACAAACACAAATAGAATAGAAAAATACTTTATTAATCCCCCAGTGAGGAAAATTCAAATTACTCAAGTAGCTCAAAAACTTTGAATATTTACAATGATTGTATATTAGAACAACAACAACAATAATAATGATAAATGACTAAATAAATAAATTTGAGAAGAAGATGTCAGCAGTCACTGTTATGGCTGTGGAGAAAAAGGACCTCCTGAACCTCTCAGTCCTGCAGGGCAGTGCGATGAGCCTCTCACTGCAGCTGCTCCTCTGTCCTGCTAGGATGCTGTGGAGAGGATGTTTATGGTTCTCCAAAACAGAATACAATTTCCTCCTCATCTGTTGCCCCACCACAGGACTGAAAGGGTCTAAGCCTTCTTCCTTCTACAGAACCAGCCTTTTTCACCAGTTTGTCCAGATGACTATAGTTTTTGTCTGTAGTGCGACTACCCCAGCAGACAACAGTATAGAACAGGGGTTTTCAAAGTCTGAGACTATGGGCCTCCCCCTAGAGAGTGTATAAAAAAACAATCTCTCGTATTAAAACCAATAACAGAAATCTCTTTTTAATCTGTCTGTTAACACCCATTTTAACATTTTTGGAACGTTTTAACATTTCCATCTATGCTTACCATCTTATCATTTTAGACATTTTATCATTTTTAATCTTTTGAAACATTCAACTGTTCAATTCTTTCAAAAAAATAATTCAAATGTGTCTCATCGATACCTAAAAACGTGTGTTCTTACCATCACATTCTTTAAAAGATTTTAAAAAATTACTTACGTATTTTCAAACATTTTAAACATGTCTATCTGCTCCTAACATTTTTTGGAGCACACTTTTGAACAGTATTATTTTCTGTATGTCGTCGGCAAACTTTTGCTCATCCTTCAGTGGGAACAATGGGTCTGGAGTGGAGCGTATGCTGACGGTCTGACGGCTTTGCTTTGCGGTAAGACGTATTGCATCACTTCCTGTTGCTTTGTGTGTGTGCACTGTGACAGTTCTCGCTCTTCTTGAACTACTAATAATCACCTTATTTCTCCCTATAATTTACACATCTTGCATAGTTAACTCTATCCCATACTTGTTATATTCTAACGCTCACTCTTACAGATCTTTAGTTTTTATTTTTCACTTTTTAGCGGTGTGTCTGGTTCTCTAGCTTAGCATGGCTACCAGTTCTCTTCCTCTATCTCCTGCTTTCACCTGCTCCGTGTGTCAGATGTTTAGTTACTCCTCTGCCTCCTTTAGTGGTAATGGTACATGTAACAAATGTAGTCTTTTTGTAGTTTTGGAGGCAAGGTTATCTGAATTGGAATCTCGGCTCTGCACTGTTGAAAACCACCCGATAGCGAGCCAGGCCCCTTTAGTCAGTGCGGAGCCACCTAGCGTAGCTAGCTCTGTTAGTCGTCCCCGAGCAGATCCCGAGCAGCCGGGACTTAAGAGTGGCTGGGTGACTGTCAGGAAGAGGAGTCATAGTCCTAAAGTCAAGCCCGTGGTTCACCATCAACCTGTCCACGTTTCTAATAGATTTTCTCCACTCAGCGACACACCCGCTGAGGACAAAACCCTGGTAATTGGCAGCTCTATAGTCAGAAACGTGGCATTAGAGACACCAGCGACCATAGTCAAATGCATTCCAGGGGCCAGAGCGGGCGACATAGAATCCTATTTAAAACTGCTGGCTAAGGATAAACGTAAATACGGTAAAATAGTTATTCACGTCGGCGGTAATGACACCCGGTTACGCCAATCGGAGGTCACTAAAATTAATGTTGCATCGGTGTGTAATTTTGCCAAAACAATGTCGGACTCCGTAGTTTTCTCTGGACCCCTGCCAAATCTGACCAGCGATGACATGTTTAGCCGCATGTCCTCATTCAATCGCTGGTTGTCTAGATGGTGTCCAGCAAACAACGTGGGCTACATAGATAATTGGCAATCTTTCTGGAGAAAACCTGGTCTGATGAGGAGAGACGGCATCCATCCCACTTTGGAAGGAGCGGCTCTCATTTCTAGAAATATGGACGAATTTATTAGTCATCCAAAAACATGACATCCCAGGGTTGAGACCAGGATGCAGAGTTGTAGTCTTACACACTTCTCTGCGGCTTCCCACCTGATGCTGCCCCCCCCTCAATCAAAAAACACAAAAGGAGCAAATCCTCTTGTGCAAAAAAAAATTAAAACAAAAACTTTAACTGAACAAAAACATCAAACTATTAAATGTGGTTTGCTGAATATTAGATCTCTCCCTTTGAAGTCTCTGTTAGTGAATGATTTGATTTGTGATCATCATATTGATATATTTTGTCTTACAGAAACCTGGCTGCAGCAGGAGGATCATGTTAGCATTAATGAATGAACTCCCTCTGACTATTTAAATGTTCATGTTCCTAGAACCACAGGCAGAGGAGGAGGAGTGGCAGCTATCTTCAGATCAGGGTTACTAATCAGTCCTAGACCCAAGATTAGTTTTAGCTCTTTTGAATCTCTGATTCTCAGTTTTTCCCACCCAAAGTGGAAATCACAAAAACCTCTTGTGTTTGTTGTTGTGTATCGTCCATCTGGCCCTTATTCTGAGTTTCTGTCTGAATTCTCAGAGTTTTTATCCCAGTTAGTGCTGAGTACAGATAAAGTCATCGTAGTGGGTGACTTTAATATTCATGTAGATGTTGAAAATGACAGCCTAAATATTAACTTTAATTCTATATTAGACTCTATTGGATTTTCTCAAAGTGTTCACAGACCTACTCACTGCCTTAATCATACCCTTGACCTTGTGCTGACTTATGGCATTGAGAGTGAACAGTTAACAGTGTTCCCTCATAACCCTGTCTTGTCTGACCATTTTTTAATAACTTTTGAATTTACATTACTTGACTACACGGTTTCTGAGAAGAATTCTACATATAGAAGGTGTCTGTCAGAGAATGCTGTAACCAGATTTAAAGAGTTGATTTCATCATCCTTTTCTTCACTGCCATGTGCTGATATGACACAGGATGGCTACCTAAATTTTACTCCAGTAGAACTTGACTCTCTTGTTGACAGCACTACAGCTTCAATGCGTACAACACTGGACAATGTTGCCCCTCTGAAAAGGAAGGTAATCAGTCAGAAGAGGTTGGCTCCTTGGTATAATTCACAGCTGCGTGCGTTAAAGCAGACTGCAAGAAAGCTGGAGAGACAGTGGCGTTCCTCTAATTTAGAAGAGTCTCAATTAGTCTGGAAAGATAGTTTAATAACGTATAAGAAAGCACTTCGTAAAGCTAGAACTGCGTATTATTCATTATTGATAGAAGAGAATAAGAATAATCCCAGGTTTCTTTTCAGCACTGTTGCCAGGCTGACAAAGAGTCCGAGCTCTGTTGAGCCATGTATTCCTTTAACTCTCAGCAGTGATGATTTCATGAGATTCTTCATCAATAAAATTGTTTCTATCAGAGAGAAGATTAATGGAATCCTTCCCATTATTATCACTGATGTATCATCAAGTAGAGCAGCTTTAGAAGTATCTTTCGAACCTGAATTGTATTTAGACAGCTTCTGTCCAGTTGATCTTTCTGAGCTAACAACAGCAATAGTCTCTTCTAAACCATCAACTTGTATGTTAGACCCAATCCCAACCAGACTGTTCAAGGAGGTTTTCCCCTTAATTGACACTTCCATATTGGATTTGATCAATCGGTCTTTGTTGACAGGATATGTACCTCAGACTTTTAAGGTTGCTGTAATTAAACCTTTACTTAAAAAACCTACTCTTGATTCAGAAGTGTTGGCTAATTATCGACCTATATCCAATCTCCCTTTTTTGTCCAAAGTTCTTGAAAAAATAGTTGCAGTTCAACTTTGTGATCATTTACATAGAAATAATCTGTTTGAAGAGTTTCAGTCAGGATTCAGAGTGCATCATAGCACAGAAACAGCACTGGTGAAAGTTACCAATGATCTCCTGTTAGCCTCTGATAGCGGACTTGTTTCTGTGCTTGTCCTGTTGGATCTCAGTGCTGCATTTGATACGATCGATCACAGCATTCTGTTACAGAGACTTGAACATGTTATTGGGATTAAAGGAACTGCATTAGGCTGGTTTAAGTGATATTTATCTGATAGATTCCAGTTTGTTCTTGTAAATGAAGAATCTTCCTCACACGTTGGAGTAAGTCATGGAGTTCCTCAGGGTTCTGTGCTTGGACCGATTCTTTTTACTTTATACATGCTTCCATTAGGTAACATTATCAGACAGCATGGCATAAATTTCCATTGTTATGCTGATGATACTCAGCTGTACTTATCTATGAAACCAGATGAAACCTACAGGTTGGTCAGGCTACAAGCCTGTCTTAAAGACATAAAGACCTGGATGACTCAGAACTGTCTGCTTTTAAATTCAGACAAAACTGAAGTTGTTCTCTTTGGACCTGAGCGCTTCAGGGAGAAATTGTCTAGTTATATAGTTACTCTAGATGGTATTTCCTTGGCTTCTAATTCTACAGTGAGGAACCTTGGAGTTATTTTTGACCAGAATTTATCATTTGACGCACATATAAAACTGGTTTCTAGGACTGCCTTCTTTCACCTTCGTAATATTGCTAAAATCAGGAACATCCTGTCTCAGGGTGATGCAGAGAAACTAGTTCATGCATTTGTTACTTCAAGATTGGACTACTGTAATTCCTTATTATTGGGCTGTCCCACATATTCTCTGAAAAGCCTCCAGCTGATCCAAAATGCTGCAGCCAGAGTTCTGATGAGAACTAACAGGAGAGATCATGTTTCTCCAGTTTTAGCTTCTCTTCATTGGCTCCCTGTTAAATTCAGAATAGAATTTAAGATTCTTCTTCTGACATATAAAGTTCTTAATGACCGAGCTCCATCATATCTTAAAGATTTAATTGTAAGATATTTTCCTAACAGAGCACTTCGCTCCCAAACTGCAGGTTTACTTGTTGTTCCCAGAGTTTCTAAAAGTAGAATGGGAGGTAGAGCCTTCAGTTATCAGGCCCCTCTCTTGTGGAATAAGCTGCCAGTAAATGTCCGGGAAGCAGACACCCTTTCCACTTTTAAGATTAGGCTTAAAACTTTTCTTTTCGATAAAGCTTACAGTTAGGGATGGCTCAGGTAATCCTGAAACATCCCATAGTTAAGCTGCTATAGGCTTAGACTGCTGGGGGACCTCATCTGTCACACCTTTCCTCACTTTGCTCTCTTTTTCCCCCTGTTTAATTTCAAAATTGATTTTATGTACATGTGACATTATTGTGGTTATTAACCTATGTTTCCCTGTTCCAACAGATATCCTTTGAATGGCGTTATGGTGTTTTTCCCCCCTCTTTTCCCTCTTTTCTGTCTTCTCAAACCCCAGCTGGTCGAGGCGGATGGCCACCCTTCCTGAGTCTGGTTCTGCCAGAGGTTTCTTCCTGTTAAAAGGGAGTCGTTCCTTTCCACAGTTGCCACAGGCACGCTCAGGACGGGAGATTGGACTGAAGACACATTTCGGTGCAATCTGTTGGTTTCCTTAGCTAGGATATTAATTTTTTGAATTAGCTCTATATGAATTAATTGGATTATGATTACAATGAATTGAATTCCAATTGGCTTGAATTGGACTATATTACTTAAGTGCCTTGAGATGACAATTGTTGTAATCTGGCGCTATATAAATAAAATTGAATTGAATTGAATTGAATTGAACAATGGGTCTGTGTTTTTAATGCGCAAAGACGGCTGATGCGGGGACGCACTTCAGAGAGGAATAAACGTAAATCATCCTCCACTTGCAGCCTTGAGCGGTACTTGCTTTTAATCATGGTCAGTGCGGAAAATCCGCACTCACACAGGTAGGTGGAGGTGAAAGGGATGAGAATTTTGACAGCCTTTTTAGAGAGGTGCGGGAACTCGGATTCCACAGACAGCCAGAAGTGCGCAAGTGAGACTTCGCTCATCTTTGTTTTCAAGTCCATGTTGGAGGTCAGATCGATGAGAGCCTCCTCTTCTTGCACGCTCAGTCCATCCCGGGGTGTCACTGGGAAAGATAATGGATTTCTCACCCACTGATTTGTCAAGCTCTCCTCTCCAAAATAATCTCCAATCTGCTCACTCAAGCCTCTCAAATGCGCAACGATCAACGGCTGTGTAGAGTCCAGCTGCAGCCCTGCTCTCCCCACAACATCTTCCAGTGTCGAGAACATTTCCACTGAGCCCCGTTCGACCCAAGCACACCACAGATCTAGCTTTTTTCTGAATGCAGCGACTTGATCCTGAGCCATAAACACATTGCACTCTTTGCCCTGAAGAGAGGTGTTCAGCGTGTTTATGCGGTCGAACATGTCAGAAAGATAGGCCAACTTTGCAACCCAGTTCTGTCCTCCATGTGTTTCACCAGTGGGGAATGAATTTCAGTGAGGAAGAGGAGCACTTCCTCGCGCAAATCCCACAGACGGGTGAGGATCTTGCCACGGGAAAGCCACCTGACCTCGGAGTGCAGCAGCAGTTGCTGGAAGTGAGCACCCATCTCAGTACAGAGGATGGAGAAGAGACGGGCATTCATGGCGCACGATTTAATTTGGTTCACAATTTTTACTGCCTCATCCAGGACGTTGCGCAGCTCCTGCGGCATCTGTTTGGCTGCCAAGGCCTGACGATGAATGATACAGTGCTTCCAAACAGTGGCGGGGGCAACCGCCTGCACCTGTTTCACCAGACCGCTGTGACGGCATGTCATTGCCCTCGCACCGTCAGTATATATTCCACAACAGCGGCCCCAATCAATGTGACTGTCTTGAACAAAATCATTCAAAGCCTTGAATATTTCTCCTGCTGTAGTGCGAGCTGGCAGAGGATGACAAAATAGAAACTCTTCCTGGACACTGAGCTCTTAAAAAGGGCTCTTACGCACATTTTCCAGCACCTGCTCTTTCACATCAGAGGTGCTGGATGGTATTGTCAGACATGGGAATGGCATTTAGCTTGGCAGCCGCAGATTCTCCTATCATTGCCGCACACATATCTTTAGCTGCAGGGAGGAGTAAGGTCTCTCCAATGTTGTGGGGTTTACCTGCCTTCGCTATACGTAACGCCACCCGATATGATGCTTCGGTTGCCCTGGTATTCACAGTGCTTAATGTCGCAGTTGCTTTCTTTTGTGACTGCAATTCACTTAGCTTCCTGTCAAAAAACTCCCGTGGTTTGGTGGCCAAAGCTGGGTGCTTTGTTTCAAAGTGGCGCCGGAGTTTGCATGGTCTCATGCTGTCATTAGCTAGTACCTCTTTGCAAATAACACACTGTGGCTGCGGAATGTCTTTAGTAACAATCCATGAAAAACCAAACTGTAGATAATCACTGTCATACTTCCTTCGTTTTCTTGTTCCAGATTCACTCTTTTCTCTCACCTTGCGTACCACAAATCGATCCATGCCCCTCAGATAAATTAGCTAGCTAAGATGTTTTCGTTTCTTTCGCCCTCTCTGAAGTTTTGTTCTTTCACGCCTCCCCTGAAGTGCTCTGGCGCCCCCCAGGGGAGGCGCGCCCCACACTTTGAAAACCACTGGTATAGAACAATGCACTCTCAATGACAGTCCGATAAAACATGCACATCACGTCACTGCAGACATCAGGAAAAAGAGACTCTGGCCCCTTCTGCACACTGGTTCTATGTTGGCAGACCAGTTTATCATCCAGTACCACCCCCAGGTATTTGCAGGTCTGAACAATCTCTATCTCCCCTCCATCAATGCAGACTGACAGGCATGGAGTTTAAGATCTTTGATTTTTGGTAGTGTTCAGGAGCAGACAGTTCTTTTTGGTCCAGCCACTGAAGAACTCCACAAGGTCCCTGTTCTCCTTCTCCTGTTCACTGCGTACACATGCCACAACAGCCGTATCATCAGAATACTTCTGTATGTAGCAGAACTCCGAGTTGTATCTGAAGTCCGAGCCAAAACAGTACCCTGCGGAGCCCCAATACTGCATTCCAGAGTTCCAGAAACACATCTCCCCATCCTTACATACTGTGGTCCGGCAATCAAATAGTCTGTAATCCATGATGTCTCAGAGGGGGCCACACCCATACCTAGAAGCTTGTCTTTCAGTATGGGAGGCCGCATGGTGTTGAAGGCACTGGAGAAGTCAAAGAACATGATTCTCACATATGAACCAGGCACATCCAGATAAGCATATGCCTGATGCAGCATATAGAATCACATCTTCCATCTTCCTATGTGTTTATGGTAGGCAAACTGGAGGGGGTCAAGGTCCTCTGCAACCTACAATCTCATGCAACAAGCAAGAAGTCTCTCCTAAATCTTCACTCTATGACATGTTAAAGCCACCTGTCTGTAGTCATTCAACTCTACCGGTTGCTCTAATTTGGGCACCGATATGAGACTAGAGACTAGAAGCAGCAGGACTTTTTCTATCTGAAGGCTCATATGGAAGAGCCTCTGAAGAGGGACTGCTAGTTGACCAGCACAGTCCTTCAGAAGCCATGGACAGACTCCTCTGGGCCTGCAGCCCTCCCTGACTGAAGTCTCCTGAACTCAGCTCCAACCTCCTATATAGTTAGACGCAGAGGGAGCCACTCAGGTTGTAGTGGAGGGATGACGACAGGAGTGATGCTGCTATCAATCATAGAGTTGGGGTTGGGGTGCAGCTGGGCAGAGGAGGGCTAATGGTAGGAGCAGCCACAGAAGTGAAGGTGTAGCTGGGCTCAGGAGGCCTGGTGGTGGAAGCTGCCATAGAAGTGGAGGTACAGTTGGATAGAAGAAGCCTGTTGGTGATAGTTGCTGTAAAGGTGGAGGTGCAGTGATGCAACAGTTCTTCTCTTGTGTACACTGCTCAACTGTTAGCAGTGCACATTGTCAAAAAATTAAAATGAAATGAAATATAAATAAAAAGCAGATCACTAAAAATGTTTAGATTAAATGATATACATAATATATATCTCGCTCACAAAAGAACAAACACTTGTGACCTGTGCAAAATAACATTAACATCACTATTTAACTTTTTTTTAACTAATTTCAACAACTTCAACTATACAGAACCACCCTGTCATCTTACCGCTGCTCAGCGAGCCCGGAGACCAATTGAGAAGATCGGCGTGAATTGACAGGATTTGACATCACCAATAAGTTACAGGTCACGCAACGAAAACAAAATATGAACAAAAGAGAAAACTGGATTTATGGTGAAATTAATAAAAATCTATTAACGGGTTACATCGGCTACACCAACAGACCTCGCCCATCAGTGTCTTCTTTTGGCATCCCTTGCAGTTATCTGTCCTGAGAGGATACCCCATGGTAGTACATATGTCCATGCCTCTGACACCTCTCTTGTGTGCTTCTGACTGCTTTTTACTGTCATGAACAAGTCTTTATTAAAAGTATTGATACTCTCAAAAATCTGCACTGATTTTCTGTTAAAAGGTACTTCTTTAATGCAGTACATAGTTATTTCACTATTTATAAGACCTATTCACCACTAGTTGGCTCAGACTAACTTACATCTCCTTCTACCTGTGAAAAAAATTACGGCTGTGTCAATGCGCTCCCTCTACAGACACACAGACGCACAGTGGTTTGGTGGGATGAGCTAAGCGAAAGCATAGTCATATGTGGAGCTTTTTTACATTCAAAAATAAAAATAAGAGTTAGAGTCTTGATTTGCTCATTCTACAGATCAGCTGCCATAATTAAAAATTGATATGCAGGCTCTCTGTAGATAATTTAATTTTAATATCTCCTATCATCGTTTCAACTGAAAATGCTCGATGAATAAAGAATAAGAATCCGATATTGGTGTCATTGGCTGGCCAGAGTTTCAAATATTCTTTTTTTTTTTTTAATTCCTGGCCTTTAACAAATTAAGCTTTTGTAAAAAAAAAAAAAAAAAAAAAAAGCATCAGTATCAGTATGGACAAAATCACCTTTGGTTTTACTTGGTATCAGGTCAGAAAAAAATGTGTGGTATCAGACATCACTAAATGACACAACGTGTAGTAAAATTTCTGATACAAGGCAGTGTCCGGGGGTTCAAGCATTTTTTATCTAACTCTGTTTTACAAACAGCTGTGCTGGTGGATTTGTTGTTTACAAGTGGATCTTGAACATGACATCATATTCAGCAACAAAAGTGGATGGATACATCCACCTCAACTCACAAAAGAAGAACTGCAGGAGAAGGAAAGTGCAGTTAATTTAGTATTTTTCTAAAAAAGATGACATATTCATATTATCTACAACTGCACTCCAGAATGCATATTTGCATGAAACAAGCATGTCTGTATTTTTCTGACTTCCAAATGATTCAGTGTGTCAGCACAGTGAGTAGTTTTCAAGTCGTCATGCCATTCAGTATAGTACATCAGTTGCATTTTGTAGTGCTCTCAACTTCCTCATTTGAACCACATTTGTGGTTTAAGACCAGAGACTGCCCTTTGAATCTGTAATCATCAGTTAAGAGTTAGAGTAAATAAGAAGACATTTGCACCGAGAGTCAGAAGAGTGGTGCAACTTTAATTGTTCACTTCTTAGTTTTCACAGCATTTCAGCGTTTCTTTGAGTTTATTATGACCAAATGCTAATCAAGACTTGTAGTCACACACTTTGTATCCACTGACAAATACCACTGATCACTTTACAAAAGATCTCATTTGGCAGTTTTCAGCATCTGCATGACTGATAGCAAGACAGGCAAAGGAAAAGTGGCTTCATTTTATTGCAATCCTCCATATGCAATGATTGTGTAACCTTTATGCCAAAGATAACTTCCTTAGAGCATGTCCATGGGAATATATATATATATATTCTTTTTAAGAAATGTGTTTTTTACTTGTGAACCTTTCAAATAAATAAAAAGGGAGAGAGTAGAGTTTGGAGTATGGAAACAGTATTTGGTAAATGCATCTCAGCTGCTTTTGTTTCCATTAACAACTCCTAATAAAAGAGCAGAAGTTTTCGGCTTTCAGTACAGGTCACTGACTTTGCATGCATTGTCTACAGCATCTCACTCTGATTGTTCAACTTCTTGTTTTTTTTTTTCTTAGCCTGACCATTAATGCCTGCCTTAATTTTTTATAAGACTAATGGACTCCAACACTGCCAACTCCCTTGTCAATATTACACTCTTTTCTTCCTGTCTTATTTATAGACATGTGTTGTGTCCACTAATGTCCATTGTCTTTTCTGGAAAAGCACGCAAACAACAGAACATGAACATTAGTTAAAGCACCCTCCATCCACCCTCCACCCCTTCTTTTTCAAGCACTGATTCAGTTTTCCCCATTCTTCTCGTCACAACTACATTACTTTTAGGTTCTTCAAATTATCCAAAGTGTATTGGCCCTGGTTTTCCATTATGGCTGACCATATGAAAACACATTTAAAACTTGTAAATTGACCTCAGTGGAGCTTTTAGAACACAAAATAGCTCGGCAGATGAAGTATTTCTATCCATATATTACTCATAGATCAATGATTTCGTGGTTCTGTGTACAATTTACAAGTGCTTAGATGATTCCAAATTGTTTTCTTTTAATCATTTTCAGCTAGTAACATTCCTTGTATAATTTACTACAATTTTTAATTCTTTATCATGCTTTCTTCTTTAATATTATTATTTATTATTATCTTCTTACTATATTACTCACTTTATGTCTATACATGAGCCAAGTAATCTCACTTATCAGTGAAATCTGAACCACTAGGCCACAACAAATCCAGCAGAATTGCTAATACATTTTCCTTTCCATTTTTCTTCCCAGCGTTCTGTTGGCTTCCTGCCGCCTCTTTTCCTTTCAAATCATCCTCGAAGATTTCCTTGAACATTATCTTTATCTTTTTGCCGCCATCTCTCTCAACTGTTTTGATATCTACTTCTCTCTTCTTCTCCTAGAACCTGCATAGACTGTCTGCTGCCCTTACTGGCTCAGCCTTGGGGTTCCTTTATCCTGACTTCATATCTTGCCTCTCGTCCTCATCAATGATTCTGTCTACAAAAACGTCTGCCCTTGCCCTCCCTCATTCCTTTAACCTTTATAGCTAAGGTTCTGTGACTATTTAGAAAGCATTCTTTACCAGTGACCACTATCGATACGGATTGCATAGGGCATAGCCGTGTCTTTACTCAGCAGCATAGGTTTTTAAAACACTTTGTATTTGGCAAGAAGGTCGTCAAGCCAAAATTATCAAGGAAGAAGCTATTATACACTATATTGCCAAAATTATTTGCTGCCTTTACACGCATATGAACTTAAGTGACATACCATTCTTAATCAATAGGGTTTAATATGACGTTGGCCCACCGTTTGCAGGTATAACAGCTTCAACTCTTCTGGGCAAGCTTTCCACAAGGTTTTCATGGGAATTTCTGATCATTCTTCCAGAAGCGTATTTGTGAGGTCAGACACTGATGTTGGATGAGAAGGCCTGGCTCGCAGTCTCCGCTCCAATTCATCCCAAAGGTGTTCTATCGGGTTGAGGTCAGGACTCTGTGCAGGCAAGCCAAATTCTTCCACACCAAACTGGTCCATCCATGTCTTTATGGACCTTGCTTTGTGCACTGGTGCGCAGTCATGTTGGAACAGGAAGAGGCCATCCCTAAACTGTTACCACAACGTTAGGAGCATGAAATTGTCCAAGAATCTCTTGGTATGCTGAAACATTCAGAGTTCCTTTCACTGGAACTAAAGGGCCAAGCCCAGCTCCTGAAAAACAACCTCACACCGTAATCCCCCCTCCACCAAACTTTACACTTGGCTCAATGCACTCAGACCAAACCCAGACTCCTCCATCAGATTGCCAGATGGTGAAGCATGATTCATCACTCCAGAGAACACATCTCCACTGCTCTAGAGTCCAGTGGTGGCGTGCTTTACACCACTGCATCTGACGTTTTGCATTGCACTTGGTGATGTATGGCTTGGATGCAGCTTCTCGGCCATTGGAACCCATTCCATGAAGCTCTCTATGCACTGTTCTTCAGCTAATCTGAAGGCCACATGAAGTTTGGAGCTTTGTAACGATTGACTCTACAGAAAGTTGTCGACCTGCTCACCTTATGCACTATGCGCCTCAGCATCCGCTGACCCCGCTCTATCATTTTACGTGGCCTACCACTTCGTGGCTGAGTTACTTAATCCCAATCACTTCCACTTTGTTATACTACCACGGATAGTTGACTGTGGAATATTTAGTAGTGAGGAAATTTCCCGACTGGACTTGTTGCACAGGTGGCATCCTATCACGGTACCATGCTGGAATTCACTAAGTTCCTGAGAGCGAGCCATTCTTTCACAAATGTTTGTAGAAGCAGTCTGCACGCCTAGGTGCTTGAATTTATACACCTGTGGCAATGGAAGTGATTGGAACACCTGAATTTAATTATTTGGATGGCTGAATGAATAGATTTGGCAATATAGTGTACCTGAACTGTTTTGCCACATTGGACGCAATGACAATATGTTTTCAATGCAAAACATCCATATGTGCAAAATCCTACCAGATTAGATCTTTCTGCACCATCTGTTATTGCTATGCTTACTTTGTTTTAAATTTTAAAGTGAGGTTTTTAATGCATCAATATGTTTGTTACACAAAGCACACCCACATGGCCGGTCCAGGTTCAATTACTGCACATGGAACTTTTTACTTGTTCCAATGAGTAAATCTGGCAATGGCTTACAGTGGGAGGCTGGTGAAGGATCACCTCTTTGTTATTGTGGATTAGTTAATTCATTAACTTTCCTTATCCTATTCATCTTACATATTCATGATACTTTTTTTTTTCACAAGTAGTTCATATGTAAATGATGATTAAACATCCAGTGTGGACAAAAATACAAAAATAAAAACACTTTAACAAGGATAATACAATGCACAGAGGTTAAAGCTCCTCAACGAAGCTGGTGTGAGTCACAATAGCCTCTTTGTTACTGCCTCCTTTTTTAGCAGTTGTGAATTTGTTTTCCATTGCATGAAAAAAAGGATGTGGCCTGAGAGCATGAGAAAAGTGTAAACTGCATTAGTTCCGTACTCAAAGCATTTAGCATCATATTATTATGATAATATATTATTAATAATTTCTTATAAAGAGAATGAATGTTCTTTGAATTTGTTTTTTATTTCATACATATTGAATGTACATTTGAAAAGAAAATGCAGCCTATCCGAGCAAGACAATAGTGGTCCCTGCAAATCTGCTGAAAGGTCCAAGAAAAATGTCAAATGCTCTGAGGTATTTTCCAATGACTTTGAAACTTTGCACATACCAATCTGATAGAATCTGTGAAACGCAAGCCCAGTCTACAAAGACCCCACCCAAATACCCACTGTCCAAAGGACCTGTTGCTTCAATCCCGGTACCAAACACTAAAATGGTCTGTCCCAACCCTGATTGGTCAGAGCTCTTTTAGACTTATTCTGTATTTGGTAGGTAGTCATACCTACCAAGGCTTTAGCAATTTTTTATAGAGGAAATTGAGAAGCATTTTGCCATTTGGATCTTCTACGTGTACTGCAGTTCCCATTGTTAGCGGGCACCTAAGGTCTAAAAAAGCTTTTGCACTGGTGTATATTTTTAAGAAATAGCAGGGCAAAACTTTGGTTTTCAGTTTTACTGACCACCAAACACAATCTGTGAGTTTGTGCTCATTTTAACAGATTTTGCATTGCTGTGGTGTAATCAAGCAGTAATTGTGACCACTTTCATGAAATCTGGTTTTAACTTATAATACCATGTCAGTGCTACTGTAGGGGGAAGTTAAAAACATAATGACTGCCCACATAGTGAAATGTACCATTTCTAACAGCTGTTGCAAAAGAAAATGTTTGTGCAGGTTAAAAAGTTATTGAAAATGACCACAAGACACAATGTTTGCTTCCACAGTTATGTTAACTAGATATGCTTTTTTCTAAAATTGCTCTGGTGGTTACCCCAGATCTTAAGAGGCTGGAAAAATAACTATAAATCAGACACATTTCAGTGTCTGCAGCCTTTGCGGACATACAAATGTCCTCAATGCACTTCCTGTAACATGTGCTAAATCATACCTTCTTCTCTTGAGTCTAGGTAAAGTAATGACAGGGTTCCACCCAAGGTGAAGGACATACTAATTCACTCTGGCATGGCATTGTTTTGATGTGGAGGTAGCTGCAGTCAGAGGTGAGTGATGGAGCTGTCCAACGGGAATGAGAAGAGGCCGTACCCTCTGTCACAGCAGAATAAACAGATGGGGCATCATGGGAAACATGCCTGAGATCATAAAGGACTCTGCAGGACATAATGAGAGACTTTGGGGTGGTGGGGGGTGGGGGTGTGTGTGTGTGTGTGTGTGTGTGTGTGTGTGTGTTTGGGGGGGGGGGACTCCCAAGAATACATAATTTAATGGCTGTTAAAAAACAACTCCCGATGAGTGATTGATTTTCACTTCACTCGTGATATTACTATCTGCTGCCTCATGCTTATGTTTCTGACAGACACCCAGCCGGTAAGACCTTCAGACTTCTGGTAAGTAAAACAAGTTTCTTTATGCCTTTGATTTGCGTAAATGGCATCTTTACGAGGCTCCATCACAGACGGATGGCCCACTGCAGCACATCCATCAGTGGCAGAGCAAGTGAGGATGGAGTTTCCAGATTGTCCCAGTGTGTCTTGCTCTCTGTCTATAACACCCCTTTATGAGTCACCTTGACAAAGCCTCTGATGCCAGAGAACCTTATTATACTCTATGCACATGTCTTTGCTTACCATACTCACTGGAGGGGACGATTTTCAATGTCTAAAGTGGGAAAAAAAACTTTGAAGCTTCCCAGGTATTCAAAGTAAGCCAGAAAGAAAAGAAAATAAGGGATATTTCTCAACCCCAGATTTTCAAAATCAATCAATGAATGTAGTTTTCCATGAATCTTATCTTGAATACACTTTTCCATTTTCATATAGAGGTCCAGTTTCTATCAAGATTAACACCCACTCTCTGCAGTGTCCTGTGGAGAAGCTTAACTTCCATGTATATTCTTTTTTCCATATAGCTGTCTCTTTCTTATATGTTCCTTTTCAAAGTACAGCTTAACAATTCAGTAGCACACTAGATTTCAGCTCTGGGAATTTGCTGTCATATATTGATGTGATAGTTATCAAATTAAGTACACCTTTTATGATATATTAAAAAGCCATCTGAGATTCATAGCATCCTAACAGGAGCAGGAGCCATAGGGCAATACTCACCCTCCTCTGAACCCCTATTACTTCCTTCTGTATCTGAATTTCAGATTACTACTGCTCATGCTGAAGACTGGAAAGGTCATCCATGAAATGCGCAGTGAGGGATTATTCAGCTTGCTTTTTCCTGTCATCTGAAATTGGCATTCATATTACTCACTGTCTGGTCCTCAGTGCATCAGAACAAAATAAATGCTAAAGCAACATGCAGTAGAGCTCTTTAAAAAACAGCCCAGTGGCTTATTTAGATCACTGTAGTGTCTTTACATTTATCAAGAGTTAAATGACTGTTAACAGGAGTTAAATGTCTATTCAGTCCTGAGGCTTTGTGTGAAATCAGCGGTGTCTTTTCACCATTATAGAAATAAAAACAGTTGTCTTTCCCAATGCATAAATTACTGCCATTTTGACAAAACCGCAAATCTCTAGGATATGCAAAAGGTGCAATTTACAGTGTAAGTGTCCAAGATTTGCCACATACCTCCCCTGAATTTAAAGTTTAATTTCATCAATGAATCAGTACTTATAAAATACTTACAGTTCTCATTTGCTCTTAAATGTAGGTACAGGAGAACATTGGAGTAATTATTGGGATTTCAAATGTAGAGAAGAAATAATCCTGTGGATACTGTCAGCCCAGATGCTAAACGGGAGACAGAGGCCCAGCTTAACCTATAGCCTGGATTCAAATCTGGAAAAGGTAGAGGAGATCTTTTTGTTGCCAAAAGAAGAACTCGGGGTTCATGCAGACACATAGAGGCCAACCCCCAATTCAGGTTTGGGAGGTAAAGAGGAAAGAACAGGAAGAAAAAAGCAAAAGAAAACTGCATTTTTGTTATAGCACTTGAAAAATCACCACAGACATTTGGACGAGGTGTGCATGGTGAAGAGTCCGGAGAAAAAGATTCTCAGGTCCATTATAGCAAACAGACTACAATTACAGCATCATTTGCCAGTGTAACTCCATATGAGAGGAGCAGCAGAAGACATCGCAAAATAACGACTGCCATAACGCACTACATTGCTAAGGTCATTGGTGCCTGTTAATACAGTCACCAAAGACGGATTTAAAAACCTCCTCCACACGCTGGACCAGAGATTTGAGATTCTACTATTGACAAGTCAAGCAGTGGTCAAGCAGAACAACGGAACCGTATCTTAGTTTGACTGTGCATTTTGTAAATGACAGCTTCGAGTTGAAAAGTCGCTGCCTGCAGACAGCATACTTTCCCACTGACCACAGAATTTTTTTGCA
The DNA here is from genome assembly GCF_036924035.1 of Leuresthes tenuis. Lineage (NCBI taxonomy): Eukaryota > Metazoa > Chordata > Actinopteri > Atheriniformes > Atherinopsidae > Leuresthes > Leuresthes tenuis. Next base: position 31,788,359 of record NW_027325367.1, on the reverse strand, counting down.
TTACATTTTTGGTCAAAGAATTTAAAGAATGTACATGTGTATTTCATGTTCATAAATACATTTGGAAGCATTTCCTACATTTAGTTTCATCATTGCATTAGAGTAATAGCTTTTAATGGTGTTTATGCATTTGGCAGATGCTTTTATCCAAAGTGACTTACAGGTAGGCAAATAGGGTAAGGGGGTCTTGCTTAAGGCCCCTTACTGAAGTTAGTACCTTTCATGCAGGGTAATGTAATTTTCAGTCATGTTTTTAAATGTTACTGTACATGTTGTGAATATTACACTGACTCATTCATTCTTCTTAAAGTATTGGTGAAATAAAGACAGATAATGCCTTATTTAGAGGCTGTATTGTCAATGCCCTGTTCTCTCCCATTATATGGATATACGCGGATCTTGAGTAATCTAAATATCTTCCGAAGGACGCCAACTTTCACCAAACTGTTCTCGATGAGTAGAAATAAGGTCTAGGTTTAAAAATACTGGAGTTCCCCTTTAACATGCGATCCAACAATCGCAAAGTTGAACAAACTTAAGAGCTTTTTTATTCTGTGAACGACTAGTGTAGTTATAACTAATTATGGCCTAGAGTTTGTGAGTAAACACTGCTTCTTTAACGACTGTTTTTAAAACTTCAGTTTGGTAACTTGGATAAAAGTAACTTCTTGTGATATTTCCTAAAACTGTCCCTAAGTCCAGGCAGTAAGACATGAGACTTGTAATCTTTTTTTGGGGGGGGATTGTTACAGTAAACCTCCACGGGGAGAACGATTAGCTTCGTGATGTAGCGGCTTCTTTACCGCTTCAAGTCACGCCAGCTGAGTATCTTTGGCCGCTGTCACGGCAGCAGGGCAGCCCCAGCAGGAAGGAGGGTCTAAGTCTGTTCTCTTCTCCATCTTACCAACTGTAATTACTTTCTTTTTTATCTCAGCAATTTATACCTCCGTCATCTATGTCATTCCCGCTCTACCCCAAATGACAGAAAAATCTGTTCAATATGGCTTTCCTCTTGCGCAGCGAGAAATGACGTGTAAGTAAACCGGGAACTTTATGTCTTAGCTCATTGTAAAGTTGTTAGGATATTATAATGAAGCAGCTGAGAAAATGTTTGAGCTTTTGACTGCACTGTTTATGCATTTCATGAAAGAGCGCAAACCTTGATTAGTCTGTTGTGGTCCGTGCGCACTTTTCAAGGCTATAGTGTCGATCACATGTCACTCGATCAGCAGCTTACAATTGGTCTTGGGTGACCTGTCCCCGTTCAAAGCTGTCCCCGAAAATGTCCCAGATTTTGACACTGAATGGGGGAAATGCGCGCAAACTCAAAGTAACACCAGTTATTACGGTAGCGATTTAATGCATCGTCAGAGACAACGTCATATGACGTACAGACGCAGCGTCAACAACAACAATCTACAGGCGGCAAAAAAGGAAAGAAAAGAAGACCAGCAACCATGACAAGTGGTATGTAGTGTATTAACTTATTGATTTTGTGTGAACTGGCAGTAGACCTGACTGTGAGTGTGCGTGCGTGTGTGAAGTGATGTAACATTAAAATAAGTATGATTGTTTTTCTCAATTAAAGACCTAACGTAACGTTATAAAAGTCAGTGAACGTTAACTTTATGACACTGTTTTCATATCTGCCATTAGTGAAGCTGTAACGTTAACATTAGCATGAGATTTTTTTTTTTTTTTTCATAATGATTATATTTGATGATTTTTCACCAATGCAATGAAAATGTACCAGATTTTCATATAAAAAAAATTTGGTCACCTTAAGCAGACAGCAAATAATTTCCAGTGGCGACACAGATTAAATGATATATAACTGTTTCTAGAATGCTCCTTATTGTGAGTCCAGTAAAATCTATATGGGTTAGAGTCTTTTATCTCACCACATCCTCAACAAAGTTAAACATGTTGAAAAGCTATACTTTTTTATGGCTCCCAAGTAAGTATTGGTACTTTTTACCCCCTGGTTGGTACACATGGAAGTGTACCAACCGGTTTACAGTACAAACCAGATCTCATGGCATTACCTATCACAGGTAAGAATTCAATTCAATTAAATTCAATTTTATTTATATAGCGCCAGATTACAACAATTGTCATCTCAAGGCACCTAAGTAATATAGTCCAATTCAAGCCAATTGGAATTCAATTCATTGTAATCATAATCCAATTAATTCATATGAAGCCAATTCAAAGAATTTATATCCTAGCTAAGGAAACCAACAGATTGCACCGAAACTTGTCTTCAGTCCAATCTCCCGTCCTGAGCGTGCCTGTGGCGACTGTGGAAAGGAACGACTCCCTTTTAACAGGAAGAAACCTCTGGCAGAACCAGAACCAGGAAGGGTGGCCATCCGCCTCGACCAGCTGGGGTTTGAGAAGACAGAAAAGAGGGAAAAGAGGGGGGAAAAACACCATAACGCCATTCAAAGGGTATCTGTTGGAACAGGGAAACATACGTTAATAACCACAATAATGTCACATATACATAAAATCAATTGTGAAATTAAACAGGGGGAAAAAGAGAGCAAAGTGAGGAAAGGTGTGACAGATGAGGTCCCCCAGCAGTCTAAGCCTATAGCAGCTTAACTATGGGATGTTTCAGGATTACCTGAGCCATCCCTAACTATAAGCTTTATCAAAAAGGAAAGTTTTAAGCCTAATCTTAAAAGTGGAAAGGGTGTCTGCTTCCCGGACATTTACTGGCAGCTTATTCCACAAGAGAAGGGCCTGATAACTGAAGGCTCTACCTCCCATTCTACTTTTAGAAACTCTGGGAACAACAAGTAAACCTGCAGTTTGGGAGCGAAGTGCTCTGTTAGGAAAATACCTTACAATTAGATCTTTAAGATATGATGGAGCTCGGTCATTAAGAACTTTATATGTGAGAAGAAGAATCTTAAATTCTATTCTGAATTTAACAGGGAGCCAATGAAGAGAAGCTAAAACTAGAGAAACATGATCTCTCCTGTTAGTTCTCATCAGAACTCTGGCTGCAGCATTTTGGATCACCTGGAGGCTTTTCAGAGAATATGTGGGACAGCCCAATAATAAGGAATTACAGTAGTCCAATCTTGAAGTAACAAATTCATGAACTAGTTTCTCTGCATCACCCTGAGACAGGATATTCCTGATTTTAGCAATATTACGAAGCTGAAAGAAGGCAGTCCTAGAAACCAGTTTTATATGTGCGTCAAATGATAAATTCTGGTCAAAAATAACTCCAAGGTTCCTCACTGTAGAACTAGAAGCCAAGGAAATACCGTCTAGAGTAACTATATAACTAGACAATTTCTCCCTGAAGCGCTCAGGTCCAAAGAGAACAACTTCAGTTTTGTCTGAATTTAAAAGCAGACAGTTCTGAGTCATCCAGGTCTTTATATCTTTAAGACAGGGTTGTAGTCTGACCAACCTATTGGTTTCATCTGGTTTCATAGATAAGTACAGCTGAGTATCAGCATAACAATGGAAATTTATGCCATGCTGTCTAATAATGTTACCTAATGGAAGCATGTATAAAGTAAAAAGAATCGGTCCAAGCACAGAACCCTGAGGAACTCCATGACTTACTCCAACGTGTGAGGAAGATTCTTCATTTACAAGAACAAACTGGAATCTATCAGATAAATATGACTTAAACCAGCCTAATGCAGTTCCTTTAATCCCAATAACATGTTCAAGTCTCTGTAACAGAATGCTGTGATTGATCGTATCAAATGCAGCACTGAGATCCAACAGGACAAGCACAGAAACAAGTCCGCTACCAGAAGCTAACAGGAGATCATAGGTAACTTTCACCAGTACTGTTTCTGTGCTATAATGCACTCTGAATCCTGACTGAAACTCTTCAAACAGATTATTTCTATGTAAATGATCACAAAGTTGAACTGCAACTATTTTTTCAAGAACTTTAGACAAAAAAGGGAGATTGGATATAGGTCGATAATTAGCCAACACTTCTGAATCAAGAGTAGGTTTTTTAAGTAAAGGTTTAATTACAGCAACCTTAAAAGTCTGAGGTACATATCCTATCAACAAAGACCGATTGATCAAATCCAATATGGAAGTGTCGATTAAGGGGAAAACCTCCTTGAACAGTCTGGTTGGGATTGGGTCTAACATACAAGTTGATGGTTTAGAAGAGACTATTGCTGTTGTTAGCTCAGAAAGATCAACTGGACAGAAACTGTCTAAATACAATTCAGGTTCGAAAGATACTTCTAAAGCTGCTCTACTTGATGATACGTCAGTGATAATAATGGGAAGGATTCCACTAATCTTCTCTCTGATAGAAACAATTTCATTGATGAAGAATCTCATGAAATCATCACTGCTGAGAGTTAAAGGAATACATGGCTCAACAGAGCTCGGACTCTTTGTCAGCCTGGCAACAGTGCTGAAAAGAAACCTGGGATTATTCTTATTCTCTTCTATCAATAATGAATAATAAGCAGTTCTAGCTTTACGAAGTACTTTCTTATACGTTATTAAACTATCTTTCCAGACTAATTGAGACTCTTCTAAATTAGAGAAATGCCACTGTCTCTCCAGCTTTCTTGCAGTGTGCATTAACGCACGCAGCTGTGAATTATACCAAGGAGCCAACCTCTTCTGACTGATTACCTTCCTTTTCAGAGGGGCAACATTGTCCAGGTTTGGTTACATTGGAATTGTTGTGTTGTCAACAAGAGAGTCGAGTTCTACCGGAGTAAAATTTAGGTAGCTGTCCTCTGTCATATCTGCACATGGCAGTGAAGAAAAGGATGATGAAATCAACTCTTTAAATCTGGTTACAGCATTCTCTGATAGACACGTACATGTAAAATTCTTCTCAGAAGCCGTATAGTCAAGTAATGTAAATTCAAAAGTTATTAAAAAATGGTCAGACAAGACAGGGTTATGAGGGAACACTGTTAACTGTTCGCCATAAGTCAGCACAAGGTCAAGGGTATGATTAAGTCAGTGAGTAGGTCTGTGAACACTTTGAGAAAATCCAATAGAGTCTAATATAGAATTAAAGTTAATATTTAGGCTATCATTTTCAACATCTACATGAATATTAAAGTCACCCACTACAATGACGTTATCTGTACTCAGCACTAACTGGGATAAAAACTCTTAGAATTCAGAGAGAAACTCAGAATAAGGGCCAGGTGGACAATACACAACAACAAACACAAGAGGTTTTTGTGATTTCCACTTTGGGTGGGAAAAACTGAGAATCAGAGATTCAAAAGAGCTAAAACTAATCTTGGGTCTGGGACTGATTAGTCACCCTGATCTGAAGATAGCTGCCACTCCTCCTCCTCTACCTGTGGTTCGAGGAACGTGAACATTTAGATAGTCAGAGGGAGTTGATTCATTAATGCTAACATGATCCTCCTGCTGCAGCCAGGTTTCTGTAAAACAAAATATATCAATATGATTATCACAAATCAAATCATTCACTAACAGAGACTTCGAAGGGAGAGATCTAATATTCAGCAAACCACATTTAATAGTTTGATGTTTTTATTCAGTTAAAGTTTTTGTTTTAAATTTGCTCCTTTTGTGTTTTTTGATTGAGGGGGGGCAGCATCAAGTGGGAAGCCGCAGAGAAGTGTGTAAGACTACAACTCTGCATCCTGGTCTCAACCCTGGGTTGTCATGTTTTTGGATGACTAATAAATTCGTCCATATTTCTAGAAATGAGAAGAGCTCCTTCCAAAGTGGGATGGATGCCGTCTCTCCTCATCAGACCAGGTTTTCTCCAGAAAGATTGGCAATTATCTATGTAGCCCACATTGTTTGCTGGACACCATCTAGACAACCAGCGATTGAATGAGGACATGCGGCTAAACATGTCATCGCTGGTCAGATTTGGCAGGGGTCCAGAGAAAACTACGGAGTCCGACATTGTTTTGGCAAAATTACACACCGATGCAACATTAATTTTAGTGACCTCCGATTGGCGTAACCGGGTGTCATTACCGCCGACGTGAATAACTATTTTACCGTATTTACGTTTATCCTTAGCCAGCAGTTTTAAATAGGATTCTATGTCGCCCGCTCTGGCCCCTGGAATGCATTTGACTATGGTCGCTGGTGTTGCTAATGCCACGTTTCTGACTATAGAGCTGCCAATTACCAGGGTTTTGTCCTCAGCGGGTGTGTCGCTGAGTGGGGAAAATCTATTTGAAACGTGGACAGGTTGATGGTGAACCACGGGCTTGACTTTAGGACTAGGACTCCTCTTCCTGACAGTCACCCAGCCACTCTTAAGTCCCGGCTGCTCGGGATCTGCTCGGGGACGAGTAACAGAGCTAGCTACGCTACGTGGCTCCGCACTGACTAAAGGGGCCTGGCTCGCTATCGGGTGGTTTTCAACAGTGCAGAGCCGAGCTTCCAATTCAAATAACCTTGCCTCCAAAACTACAAAAAGACTACATTTGTTACATGTACCAATACCACTAAAGGAGGCAGACGAGTAACTAAACATCTGACACACGGAGCAGGTGAAAGCAGGAGATAGAGGAAGAGAACTGGTAGCCATGCTAAGCTGGAGAACCAGACACACCGCTAAAAAGTGAAAAATAAAAACTAAAGATCTGTAAGAGTGAGCGTTAGAATATAACAAGTATGGGATAGAGTTAACTATGCAAGATGTGTAAATTATAGGGAGAAATAAGGTGATTATTAGTAGTTCAAGAGGAGCGAGAACTGTCACAGTGCACACACACAAAGCAACAGGAAGTGATGCAATACGTCTTACCGCAAAGCAAAGCCGTCAGCCAATCCCAATGCAAAACACATTAGTGTGGTCACTGCTGCCACAGTATCAGCACGCTGCAGTAGTCATCACAATGAAAAATACTTTTGATTGTATTTGGCCATTATAACATAATTTTACGAACAGAATTTGGCAACTTTGTGGCTAATACTAAGAAGTTGTGCGCATAATACTGTGAATGCCTGCGGTGAAATCTTTCACAGTTCATGTTTTGACATTTATGTTTTCGGTTTCTTTGTTAGGTTTTCAGGTTCTTGTCATGTTTCTCCCCTGTCACGTTAGGTTCACGCATGTCACCTGTTTCATTGTTCACAGCTGCACCTCATTCCCTAATCACTCCCTCCACAGCATTAAGTCTCCTGGTTTCCTTTCCCTCATTGCAGAATCCTCACTAACCCTTCATGCCACTGGCACTGAGAGTTAAGTCTGGTTATGCCTCATAGTCTTGTTCATTTGTTTATTCATGGTCATAGTAAATCATAGTCACTGTTATTCATAGTCTTGTTTTGCTCACAGTCTTGTTTTTTCATGTTTAAGTTTTATGATTATCCGGCTCAGCCGCACGTTCTGTTTTTGGAAATAAACCTTTTTGAACATAAAGAACTGCATCTGGGTCCTACCTTCCACCGTTCCTGACAAAATCAGCCTCCAAACAACCAAGAAGTCTTTCCTATTTAACTAAATTGGCCTGAAGTAACTACTCTGATTGTTAGTTGCTAACCCAAGCTAACCTAAAGGGCAACCAAGCAAATCAACCTCGACGTCAAACAGAACAGTACTTTTTCAGATGGGCTTCCAGCTCCCACTGTACCAGTAAATCGATCGCGATTTGAGGCACAAGCTCATGATTCCTGTGCTCACACCGTACGGCCTGATCCTCGGGTTTGACCTGAGTGCTCACACTGGCATTAAACGGGAACATTTGCAAAATCGTAGCTTTATTTATTCCAGACTTTAGAATCTTCCCCTTCCAGGCAATCATCTGAAAGTAATATAAATATTTCAATATTTATCATCACAGTAACAGTGTTACATTCATTTGTAGCTGTAAACACATAAAAAATACATACGTTGGTTTGGTGCTTACCTCTATCCTAAACATAAGGAGTAAACATTTATAATCATCACTTTAAAAGTTACATACGTTGTTTTTGGTACCTATTTATTTCCCAACTATATTAGTGTGTCTGTGTGAAAGGGTGAATAGGAGGCATTAACTTAAAGCACTTTGTAGAAAGGCGCTGTGTGAAGTTCAGTCCATTTCCTTTTATTAGTTTATGGAACAGATCTGCCACATCCAATATGGCAGACACGCTGACATATCGCAACAACGGAACAACCTGCTCAATGAGGCGTCTATGTATATATGTCTATGAGTGCCAGTACTTCTAGTTTGAGGATGCTACCTTTGAATGTCCCTGGCTTGTTGCCATTGCCGCTGTCTTGTTGTGTTTGGCAGTCAGAGCGTGGAGTGAGACAGCTCGAGCAGGGTATGATCCGCCCACCCAGCCAATCATCATCGCATTTGCAACGACATCATCATCCCCACTCCTGCCCTCTCCAGGCAGCTGTGTGGCCTAAACTTTGCGCTTCATTCAACCAAATTGTAGTAACGCGCCACTTCACATTCTCAGCAACGACGTTGCACTGGTGGGAAAAGTAATTAATTAGATTACTTATTACTGAAAAAATAATTCTGTTAGTAACTTCTAACTAAGTGGCCGTGGGAATGAGACGTCCATCCGATTATTGATTCGTCAAGGATCCCACTGTATGGCTGATTTTTCTGTAGGCTTTCATACTCTGGCGGTTGGAATGATGGGGCTTTGCAGGAAGTATGTCTAAAGGCTCCTATAAAGGATGAACTTTCATTACGTGACTCTCCTCCTAACTTCAATGAATTGATTTCCCTTGAGATCAGAGTAGATAACTGGATGAGAGAGAGAAGACGGGGACGAGGGTCCTGATGTTTTGTCTCCTCCCGAACCACACCACCATGCCCTCCGTTACGTCCTGTTGAGTCCCACTCTGCTCCTGACTATCATTCTGCTTCCACGGGGAAGGTCCCCATGCAGCTGGGGTGCACCTTTTTAACTCCAGAAGAAAGAACACTCTAGACTAAGTCTTTCCTTTTTTGATGCGACTAAAGCTGCTTGAGTTTAACGGCATATTATTTATATGGTACCGTTTGACATTAGGCACATTCCCACTGTAGGAACCTTTTGCAGTTACTATAACCTTTTCAGGAATGGGGGCGTTTTTTCGCATATTCGGACATACAGGAACTAGGGACCACAGCCCTCCGTTCCTGTAACCATTTTAGCTCCTTCTCCGAGGCAGGGTCTTTTCTGGTTTCTATAGCAACACATATGACGTAGATGTTTGGTGGCTGGTAGCTCCGCCCCTTGTCTGAAATGTTTACTCGTACAATACGGACAAAACCGGCGCATGTTTAATAAGTTAAACTTAAACGTCTTCCCCTTTGTCTGCGGCGCTCTGCTCTCCTTCTTTCCTTCATGAAACGAAGAAGTATCACCCGATGCTCGATTCTTCGTCTCCTGACTCTCGCTGTGTGCTCTTCCAGCCTCGATCTTAGACGCCTGATGTGATCGTCCATGATTACTATCACCGTCATGCAGACCATCAACACGGTGGCCTCCTCGCTCTCCATGTTAGCTTCTTGTTGGTGTTGTTTTCTTCTCTCCTTACTTTTCGCGGGTTTTGTTGTTGAGTGTGGCGCTATAGTTACACGTCACTGTCACAGATGGTTGCATCACATCAGTCCCGACCAAGGTCCCCAACTTATGTGCGAATGCAAAATCAAACAGTTCCCCTGGGGAAGGGCAGTTCTTATGACTAAATTCGAGGTGGACAGTTCTTGGAACTGCGTTCTTAGAACGCCTCTGTCTGAATGCGCCTATTACTAAGGTTCTAAAAAGTACTTTTTTCATTCATCCATTGACACACAGCGTTACTTGCTCATTGATACATTTCCCAAAGCAATGATACTGGTTGTTCCATCAAAAAGCAGCACTGAGGAGGAGAGAGGCCTCTTCTCCAGGTATAGCTTCACCTGGTTAAAATAGAATGAAAAAGGACAATGTTGAAGACTTTAAATAAAAGCAGCACTGTACATCCAAACTGTTCAAGAGGTATTGAACGCATTTTTTGATTAAACTGAATGGCACACAAAGCACTGACAACAATCTACAATGCTCTGCTTTTGAATGACAATAAAAGAATTTTGAATATTGAATCATTATATCTCTGCTGAACTTAAATTTTAAGCAGCTTGTTCAGTATAAATATGCACAATATAGTGGATTACACATTAGTGGCTGCTAAAGTATCAAATACTGAAATCCACTTTGGAAAAAGAAATGACATTTAATGAAATAGTCTGCTGTATGGATCAAACTCAAGGTCCAGAATTTGAACAATGTCGCTTTGGTTTGCTTTTGCATTGGGCTACTTGTAGATGTTGCTGACGGTTTTGTAGTGTCTTGCCTGTATCTTCAAACTGTCATTATCTGCTATGGGAAAAGCTGAGAGTAATTGTAACTGTCAATGTAAGCATAATAAAACATAGTATAACTACTTGACTTGACAAAATCCAAGTCTTAAAAGCAATAAAAACTTGAGCTGACCAGTAATTAAGTTTTTTTTCATGACTTTTCAATATCGAAATTATGATCTTTAACATTTGGGTTGAATGCATGTTTAACAAGGCAGTACTGTACTGACTCTAGGCATCCTGATTAAAATTAATTTCTCTGTACTGTGTACTTCTTATATCATTGTCCTGGATGTTTTATGTTAATTGTTGTTTTGAAAATAATTTAAATATGATAAAAGAGTTAGGTTTAAGATGCCCAGCTGTCAGAAAAAATATTAAGTTCGAACAATTCAGTTTGTTGTATTATCTATCTGTAGTTCACATCAGTGTGGACAACTGTGAGCTGGTGGAATATTTATTTATTTATTTTTTAATGTAAATTCTTATTTTTCTATTAGCTTCAGGGAAAGCGTATTTGTGCCAATAGAATATAGTGTTTGGGTTATTATTACCCAGAGAAATCACCCTTAGGATTAGAGATGCACCTATGTATTGGCTTAATACAGTTATACACTGATATCAGCCCTGTTGACACACATTGGGCAGAAACAAATGTCGATGTCTCTGTTGTGCCATGATAATGCTGGCATTCTTGTACATTTAACAGCTGTCTCTGAAATGAGGTTTGTATCATGAGTCAGGCCATTATTCTGAATAAACTGTGTTTTAAACAGACACCTTCTGTGCAGTTCCTAAATCAAGCAAATTGAGTTTGTCACTGAATCTTAAAATAAGTTTGATTTTGGCAAGATGTAATGTGGTGATGGAACTAATTTAGTTTATTATATAGCTTTTAATTGAGCTATTCTATCCATTTATAGGATTTCTGCACTAATATAGACAAAATTATATGTTCATGTTCAATCTAAGATTACAATTTAAAATAAGTAATTGGTTTTTAAAACAAGGCAAATCTGTCATGTCAAAACAAAATATATGAAATCTTTGCAAGTGCCAGATAATTTGCATTGGAAAGTATTGGTATTTTGAAGTGGAGGAGACGCGATGCTGTTGTGAGTTTCTGTGAGACTGTCAGCAGAAACAAATATGAACTAGCAAACATTTCAAGAAGTTCATAACCTTAAAGTTTAAAAAAGTATATTTTCAGAAAAATGTCCCCTTTCTTGAGCACACAGGAACACAGCCAAGAAAATCTGGACAGCCTTAAGGATTACATTGACATGTGTTTTGACAGTCCGTCTACCAGTAAAACAACTTCAAACTCCAAAAGAAGTTAAAACAAAGTCACCCAGAGCGACTTCTTGTCTATAAGACAATATCCAGTTTTGACGCCTGTTTGTCCCTAGTTGAGATTCTACATAGGGAATTTCAGGCATTACAGGAGTAGTTGGGAGTTCAGCCAGCAACAGATGCAGAAGCCGGCTGTGGAGAATAAGACCCCCAGAGACTCAGTGAAATCCCTCACTGAGGGAATGACTCAAGTTTTCAAAGACAACAAAAAAAATTAAAGAAACAATTATCGCTCTCTAGGCTCGCAGCATAAGGGACAACTTGATGTTTTCTATAATCCTGGAGCAGACGGATGAGGATCCTGAATTAACAAGAAAAAACTATTTCAAACACACCTTTAACTTCCAGAAGATACCTGATGCCTGCAGACCAAGACTTATTGTGGCCAAGTTCCATTACTTTAAGCAAAAGGAGCAGGTGAAGGGCTCTGGCAGGGAACTGAGAGAAACAATCTTCCCAAAGAAAACCTGGAAAGATGCATGGTCCTGTTCCCCATCGAGAGAAAGTTCATGGAAGGAAGCTCCTGTGCTCAGATTGCAGTAGATAACTTATTCATCAACGCACAGCTGTACTGTGACCAATTCAATTTTATATATATAGCGCCAAATTACAACAATTGTCATCTCAAGGCACTTAAATAATATAGTCCAATTCAAGCCAACTGGAATTCAATTCATTGTAATCATAATCCAATTCATTCATATAGAGCCAATTCAAAAAATAATATCCTAGCTAAGGAAACCAACAGATTGCACCGAAACTTGTCTTCAGTCCAATCTCCCGTCTTTTTGACCACCACTCCTTGGCTGTACTAGTTCCAGGTGATCTGCATCTGCTCACATCTATATCAATCAATCTTTATTTCTAAAGCACTTTTCATACAAAAGAGTGCTTTACATAACCAATAAAACATGAATGAAAAAAACATCACTTTGCCCATCCAATTCCCCAAGTCTCAGATAGACATACATGGTACAAAAATGTGTAAATGTGTTAAATAGGTAATTGATAAATAATTGGTAAAACACAAACAAATAATTTAAATAGTTCTAATGTAAGACACTAAGAAGGAAATAAACGTAAATAAGATATGGACTGTGAATACGAATAAAAGATTTCTAATTAAAAGCTTTACTAAAAGGTAGGTATTTAGCTTTTTTTTTTTTAAATATCAACACTCCCAGCTGCCCTCAGGTCTTCAGCAAGCCTGTTCCATAAGCGAGGACCATACAAACTAAAAGATGCTTCTCTATATGTTTTAGTCTGCGCTTTTGGAATAAATAAGAGACCAGCCCCCGATGACCTGAGGGCTATGGGAGACTCATAGAGTAAAAGCAAGTCAGATAAATACTTAGGACTAAAATCAATAAGAGCTTTAAAAACCAGTAAAATAATTTTAAAATCAATCCAGAAACACAGAGGAAGCCAATGCAGAAATTAAAACTGGAGCTCTATTTCTGTTCTTCGTAGTTTTGTAGCAGCTGTAATGGATTTATAGTCTTTTTTTTGGAAGCCCATAAAGAACAGCATTACAATAATCTGTTCTATAGGTGATGGATTATGTTTTTAATGTGAGATGTACAATTTAAATCAAAGATAAATTATAAATGATCTTTTTAGCATAAATCCAAAAGGGATTTTAGTGTTAAAGACAGTTCCTCCTTTGTGTGGTTCAGATGACTAAAACTTGTGTTTTGTCTTGGTTGAGCTGTAAAACGTTTTCTGCCATCCATGTTCTTATATCTAAAATACAGTTAAAAAGGTCATCTATAGGGCAAGTGTCATCAGGAGACACAGCAATATAAAGCTGTGCATCATCAGCATAACTATGGAAGTTTATGCCATGTCTCCTGATGACGTCTCCAATGGGCAGCATGTAGAGATTAAAAAGAATTGGATCTAAAATTGGGCCAGCATCAGTTTGCATTTCCTGGAAGCTGAATCATCAATGCTAATAAAACATTCTCTGTCAGTAAGGTGAGACCTTAACCGATTTAAAATAGTACCAGAAAGGCTAGCTCGTATCCGAAGTCTGTTTTAAATGTATTGGTGTGGTCCACAGTATCAACGGCAGCACATAGGTCAAGCTATATGATGAGTGATGTCCAGGTTAGTTCTGATATCGTTTACAACTTTGACTAGTGTTGTCTCTGTGCTGTGGTTCACCCTGAACTCAGACTGGTAATCCTCAAAAATACTGTTGTCTTTACTGTTGTCTTTCAAGTTTTTCTAAAATTTTGCTTAAAAATGGTAAATTGAATACAAGTCTATAATTGTTGAGATCAGAGGTGTCTAAATTTTATCTCTTCAGAGTGGGCTTAGCCAGTATAGTTTTACATGCAGCTGGAAAAACACCAGTCTAAAGAGACTTTAAAAGGAGTGTGGGTATGGGATCTAAAAGACAAGTTGTAGCTTTTGCTTGGGAAATTACTTTATTCATCATTTCTGCATTAACCAGGACAAAACTGTCTTCAATACAGGCAGTGATTAAGAACTGTTAAAATCCAGAGTGAGGAATATTAAAACTAGATCTAATAGTATGAATTTATATTCTTGAAATTGCCTCATGCATGCCTAGGACGGGAGATTGGACCGAAGAAAAGTTTCAGTGCAATTTGTTAGTTTCCTTAGCTAGGAAATTGTTTTTAAATTGGCTCTGTATGAATGAATTGGATTCATTTTTAATCGAATTACTTGGATTTGATTGGAATATGATTACAATGAATTGAACTCCAATTGACTTGAATTGGACAATATTATTGAAGTGCCTTGATATGACATTGTAATTTGGTGCTATATAAATAAACTAAATTGAATTGAATAGATATAGATTTAGATTTGTTCATGACTGTGACTGATTGTCCATTTTGTTAGTGGGTGTGTGTGGATGCTGACTGCTGCTGAATTATTGGTCCATAAGGAAAAGGGAAGTGTGGGGGACGAGTAAGCGTGGACGGGAGCTGTGTGCTGGCTTTGGTTGTGCATAGGAAGTCGGCGGTGTGAGGGTGTAGGATCGAAATCGTCAGTCCTGTGGAGCTGATTGCATGGCGTGTTGGATGCAAGCACACATGAGCCTAATTAATTTAGGTGCAGACCGTTGGACCTAAAAAATAAGGGGCAGTTCCAAAACAGGTCAACAGTTGTCAATAAAATCAAGGTTCAGTTTTGCAGATGTGTGGGAGCCAATTGTTAAATCCAAGCAGTCTGCTAAAATGTCCTGATTCACAATTTAAATGATGAAAACAGACTTGCCAGCATTTTTTTAAAAGGTTAAAAATGTCCTTAAAATCCCTTTTGGTCAGTTCAGACTGTTGACGAGTGGTGTCGTTGGTCTCGAAGTGCACTGCACCCGTTTTACAGAGTCCGGTAGCAGTGTGTAACAGTGTGGGGAGCTTATCTAAAATAAGTGGCACGGTTAAAACAGTGTGTGGTGGCGTTAAAGAAACGGATATTTCTTAGGCTAGGTTTTACGACTCCAAGGTTGCAATAATGATGGGAGACAGACAAGGTTTTTTGTCTACAAATAACTTTTATTCACAACATTTACTAAACTAAAGGAACGTGGAAGTCAGTTGTCAATAGGGGCGTAACTGGCAGGAGAGAAGCTGTTAAAACACAAGCCCCAGGTGTGGCTCAATCAACCTGATGAGCCCTCCACCTTACTCCCTGCAAAAAGGAAGAAGCAACAAAAAAGGCAGGGACAAGGGTCGTCACACCAACCCAGACACGATCCTGTGTGATTTCCATGTGACTATTATTTACAAAATTACGAAAAACTAACCAAACTATAGTGAAACACTTTTGAGGGCTTTTAGTTACTTTGGGTTTAACCATGTTAATGCAGTATTTACATCACACAACACTTGGACTTTTGAGGTGACCCCATTCTTTTCTTTGCCTTTAAACTTTTCAAATACAATGTGAAACTTCATAGCACAAAGAACAAAAGTCTGATAGAATTTCTTAAAAACGTCTACAATATTCATAATGGAATACAGTCAAGCAAAAAGACAAAAAAGGAATTCCCTTGTGAAACCAAGCAGTACCTTATGCCAAAGTAATAAGAGCCAAAGGGGACTCTTCCTCAAAGCTCAAAGCATTAGCTCTTCAATAAAATATTTATAAATATGTAACCCACTTGCCTCTATGATTGTAGTACAATGAAGAAAAAAGGCAAGTAAATATAGAGAAGCATACCACTACAGCTTTTCCCTCTGTGATTTTAAAGCAAAATGGAGTAAGATGGACATGTTTAGCTCTTTGTTTTGTCAGGTGGGATAATGGGCTGAACTCAGGCCTGTTAATGTACAAGGAAAGGCTGTTCTTCAGGGATTTCAGCAATGATGGAGTAAGTGGTTTGCCTTGGCAGTACACCATACAGATCAGCTGTCCCTAAGATAGTATTCCCAGCTTGGGTGCAGAGGAAGTATTTTTTCATCTTCATATCGCTACCACCTCTCCAGATATAAACTAATAAATGTTGTAAATTGATTCTAAGAGAAGGAAATGTTCTTTTGCAACAAAACCACAGTAGTTCTACAGTAGGATCTACATGGACGTGAATGATTTCCAACGAAGCACAATTTTGTTTTACAATTTAAATACTAAACTCAGCTGCCTATGCAATGTCCTGATACAAATTTATTGCAGAAGCTCTCTCTGTGAGAGAATTCTGACAAATTAAAAGTTTACTGGTTATTTGAAGCGCAACAATTTGACTTTGATTTTTTGCTCTTTCGCTCTCCATACACTTGTGAGAGGTCATCCTGTCATGAAAAAAAAGATTTAACCCTGAACCTTTGTACATGCAAAGCTATAAACACCTATAAACATGAATTTGTTTCCTGCTTTAGTTGCTGACAAAAAGTGTCAAGGGACCAGGTAGATATTACAGGAACCAACAAAAAATATGATTGTAAATTCTTGTTATTGTATACTATGATCTATATTGTGAACTATTGAGGACCAAAACTGCCATAATTAAAAATAAATGAATATGAGGAAATAAATTAAATTTATTTTCTATTTATCTATCAATTTATTTTTTACTTACTTTATATTTCTTTGCACATTTATCTTTATTTCCAGGTTTATTTTTTATTTCAACATTTATTTATTTATCAATTTCCCCGTGTATTAATGAATTTATATCCACTTTTCTGCAATTTCGCTTTTGCTAATCTATAAATATTTATTTTCCCACTCTTCTACATTATTATTTTTCTTAACCTTTTTTTCCAGCAAGTGTATGGTAATAATGTGGGCCTTACTAAACTTGGTCAAAAGTGTGATCATCTACGAGAAACAGTCTCTGGCTCTGCCCTACTTTCTTGTGAGAGATAATAGCTTCCCATCAGGAGATTGCTGGTGAACTAATGCAAATTCCTGACCTAGCTCAGAGTAATACAGTCAGTGATGACTAGTTATTGTTTCGGGTAGATATTATGACTGACAGAAGGATTATGTTAGCTGCACATAAAGACAGCTGACCCTTTGGTGTTCCAAAATTTGTAGCAATTGGCTCAAATTCAATGACAGTTCCCATTGCTGCTGCCACCGCCATGCCAGTTTCCCACAGGATTTCCACAGGAAAGTAATCAAGCCTAAACCACTGGTCTTTTGGATTCAAATTCTTCTTGGAATACTCAAGCTTGGCTGACTCACCTCTTGCCTCACAGAGACCTAAACCTGTTCACTCAAGATTCACAGATCCACGCCAGTATCACCAGCTGCAACTTTACTCACCTTGTAAATAAACCACTTATATTTACTCCACACTCAGTGTATATATATATATATATATATATATATATATATTATGGCATGCCATTCAGGAAATTAATCTTTGAATATATGGAATGAACCTTTTGAATATATTAAATGACTCTGAATATATTGAATGAACCTTGAATATATGGAATGAAACTCTGAACCTTGAATATATTGAATGAACCTTGAATATATGGAATGAAACTCTGAATATATGGAATGAAACTCTGAATATATTGAATGAACCTGAATATATTGAATGAACCTGAATATATGGAATGAAATTTTCAATATATTCAGAGTTTCATTCCATATATTCAGTTTCATTCCATATATTAAATTAAATTTTGAATATATTGAATGAACTTTGAATATATGGAATGAACCTTGAATATATTGAAAAACTCTGAATATATGGAATGAAACTTTGAATATATTGAATGAACCTTGAATATATTGAATGAACGCTGAATATATTGAATGAAACCTGACTGACGGCCTGCGGCCATCTTGTCTAAAGTGTAGATACTGCAGCAAAAAGCGAATGACAATGAGTCAGTCCGCTCGGAATATCGTAGGATGAATATTAAAGAATGAGGACATCATTAACACACTGGCGAATGCAGTACGGGCCAAAATCGTCCCAATAGCCCTGCCCAATACCGTTCTTCTAACGAAGAAATTCGCTCCTTTTTGAATCGAGGCAGACCTACAACAGGCCAGGCAGCTGTTTATCAGGCCAACCTCAGCATGCCTTCAACCTCTCAGGAGTGCCCCAAACAGCCCCTGCATGCGATCTCCACCCATAACCAAGAAAGGGCCCAAGACACAAGATGTAGGAATAGCTAGGCTTTATTTAAAACTACATGAGGGCCCTGATATAATATAGATAATACCTCAGTGCAGCTATAATGAGCCCTGGTAACAGGGCTTCTCCTTAAAAAAAACAAAAGCAGAACTTCTAACAGAACAGTCTGCTGTGTGTAGATGTCTGTATGTAGGTCTGTATAGTTAGCTTGATAAAGTTTTCAGATTATTTAATAAAGGTGAAACACAGTGAATGGCCGTGCGTAATGACACTGCGCTCTGACGCAGCACTTCCCCGGCACTGAAGAAGCTGCTGCGGCGACAGGGATTTCGTGAACTTAAAGAGAAGCTCTTAATATATTGTTTAGATACAATAAGAATCATCCACATTCATAGACCAATATGGGCTGAATATTTTGTTTAGTATTGAACGTATTTGATAATCCACCACACAACTTTGTTCACGTTACTCACACAGCAGGTTGCGGACAGACAAATACATCATGCCCAAAGTGGACATTGTGTCACGGATCATCAAGTACGTTCATTACTTAACTAAATATTCAGCCTGCATTGCTGTTTTGGGGAACTCCTGGGAGGTTGAAGGCATGCTGAAGTTGGCCTGATAAACAGCTGCCTGGCCTATTGTAGTAAGTCTGCGACGATTCAAAAGGGAGCGAACTTCTACGTTAGAAGAATGGGCAGGGTTATCTGGAGGATTTTGGCCCGTACATGCATTCGCCAGTGTGTTAATGATGTCCTCATTCTTTAATATTCCTCCTAAGAGATTCCGAGCGGACCGACTAATTGTCATTCGCTTTTCACCACAGTATCCACACCTTAGACAAGATGGCCACAGGCACTTCCGTGAAGTCTGACGTCAGTCAAGTTTCATTCAATATATTCAGAGTTTCATTCCATATATTCGAAGATTAATTTCCTGACAGCTTCAACTCTTCAAGGTTTAGGAGTGTGTTTATGGGAATTTCTGACCATTCTTCCAAATGGTGAGGTCAGACATTGATGTTGGACAAGAAGGCCTGGCTCGCAGTCTCTACTCTAATTCATCCCAACGGTGTTCTATCGGGTTGTGGCCAGGATTCTGTGCAGGCCAGTTAAGTTCTTCCACACCAAACTCGCTCATCCATGTCTTTATGGACCTTGCTTTGTGCACTGGTGCGCAGTCATGTTGGAAGAGGAAGGGGCCATCCCTAAACTGTTTCCACAACATTAGGAGCATGAAATTGTCCAAAATCTCTTGGTATGCTGAAGCATTCAGAGTTCCTTTCACAGGAACTAAGGGGGCAAGCCCAGCTACTGAAAAGCAACCCCACACCATAATCCCACCTCCACCAAACTTTGCACTTTGCACAATGCAGTCAGACAAGTACCCTTCTCCTGGCAACCACCAAGCCAAATGGAGAAGTGTGATTCGTCACTCCAGAGAACATGTCTCCACTGCTCTAGAGTCCAGTGGCAACGTGCTTTACACCACTGCATCAGACGATTTGCATTGCACTTGGTGCTGTATAGCTTGGATGCAGCTGCTCAGCCATGGGAACCGATTCCATGGAGCTCTCTATGCACTGTTCTTGAGCTAATCTGAAGGCTACATGTAATCTGGAGGTCTGTCGTGATTGACTGTGCAGTAAGTTGGCGACCTCTGTGCACTACGCACCTCACCCACTATCTGCTGTCCCTGTTTTTTTTTACGTGGCCTACATGGCTGAGTTGCTGTCATTCCCAATCGCTTCCACTTTCATATAATACCACTGACAATTGACAGTGAAATATTAAGTAGCGAGGAAATTTCCCAACTGGACAGGTGACATCCTATAACGGTACCATGCTGGAATTCGCTCAACTCCTATTCTTTAACAAATGTTTGTAGAAGCAGTCTGCATGCCTAGGTGATTGAATTTATACACCTGTGGAAATGGAAGTGATTGGAACATCTGAATTTAATTATTTAGATGTGTGAGTGAATACTTTTGGCAATATAGTGTATATAGAGCAGCAGAAACATGCAATTAAGTAAGATCTTCCTAAGAAAAACAGATACTAAACAAACAAATACTAATAGCTTTTGCTACCGCAACCAAAACTTGATTAATAATAACATACAATATACAGTATAAGTATATAAAAATGTGCAATTTGCTCATGTGCAAACAGTTATGATATGCTGATATGAGTATGGGTTTAATCATGATCATCCCTGGTCAGCCAATGAAGAGTTATACAGTCTTATGACCATGGGGACAAAAGAGTTTTTGAGTCTGTTTGTGAAGCAGTACTGGGACAGCAACCTGCTGCTGAACATGCTCCTCTGTCTCATCAGAGTTTGGTGTAATGGGTGTTGTTTTGGTTTTTTTGCAGGATGATCAGAGTCTTCTCCAGGGTCCATCTCTCTGTCACTGACACCAGAGAGTCCAGCTCTGTGCCGACCACAAATTCAGCCCTCCTCACCAGTCTGTCCAAATGTCCAGCATCCCTCCTTTTAATACCACTGCCCCAACAAACCAAAGCATAAAAGAGAACACTAGGCACAACAGACGTTAAAGATGTTAATGGACCCCAGTCTTCTCAGGACAGTTGTCTTCAAAGACAACTCTATCCTTTACGGTGGATGCTGTCTGTGTTAACAGTCCAGTCCAATTTTTCATCTAGCAGCAGTCCCAGGTTAAGGTCCTGACCACTTCCATGTCAGAGCCCTCAGTGGAAATGGGCTAGAGACGGGGTCTTTTCCTCCTAAAGTCCACCACCATCTCCTTGGTCTTGGAGGTGTTAAGCTGCAGATGATTAGACTTGCACCATGCCACAAAGTCCTCCACCAGGCCCCTTTGCTCCTTCTCTTGTCCATCAGCAATACATCCAACAATTGCAGTGTCATTTGAATATTTCTGCATGTGGAAGAGCTCTGACTTGTGCTGGAAGGTGGATGTATAGAGCGTGAACAGGACACAGGAGAGCACTGTCTCTTGCGGTGCCCCTGTGCTGCAGAACACTGTCTGAAATGTAGCTGTCCAGCCTCACAAACTGTGGTCTCTCTGTGAGATAATCCACAATCCAGGACATCAGGTGCGCGTCCACTCCCATACTGCTCAGGTTGTCTCTCAGTAGCATGGGCTGGATGGTGTTGAAGGCGCTGCTGAAGTCAAAGAACATGATCCTCACAGCGCCGCTCCCCCAGTCCAGGTGAGAGTGAGCCTTGTGCAGCAGATACAGGATGGCGTCCTCCACCTCCACCTTTACCTGGTAGGCAAACTGGAGGGGATTTTCGGCGTGTTGGACCTGGCGCCTGAGGTGTTGAAGCAGGAGCTGCTCCAGTGTCTTCATGACGTGCAATGTCAGGGCCACCGGTCTGAAGCAGTCTAGGCCTATTGCAGCTTAACTATGAGTCACGGTTTAGAGGTGGATCTGAAGGAGGACCCACATGCAGACATGGGACAGGAGCCAGGACGAAACTTAAAGGTTTATTTAAGAACGAAAAATCAAGGCAACGCTGGAGTACCACAAAAGAATATACTTGAAAAAACAAAAACAGAAACAGAAAGAAACGAAGAAAATAACAAAACCAGATGCTACATAGGGTTGCCAACCGTCCCTTGATTGACAACCCTAATTGTACATAACCAGGAACAGGACTGCCAGGGAAAACCATGGGTTGCTATGACAGAGGATCTGACAATGACTGAATGACAACCGTGAATTCAAATGCAGAGGAGGGTGATTAGTGAGTGAATGCAGGTAAGGGAAGAAACACAGGTGAAGGGAGTGGAGCTGACGACTGGAAGGAGGGATCTGAGGAAATGGCAGGACTAAAGTAACTGCTAACAGAGACTAAACAGAGAAATACACAGATCGTGACACTGAGATATTTCAGGGTCACCCGAGCCATCCCCAACTATAAGCTTTATCAAAAAGGAAAGTTTAAAGCCTAATATTAATGTTAGAGAGGCTTTCTGCTTCCCGGACATTTACTTAGAGCTGGTTCCACAAGAGAAGGGCTTGATAACTGAGGCTCTGCCTCCCATTCTACTTTTAGAAGATCTGGCAACCACAAGTAAACCTGCAGTTTGAGAGCGAAGTGCTCTAACAATGAGATCTTTAAGATATGATGGAGCTCAGTCATTAAGAGCTTTATATGTGAGGAGAAGAAACTTAAATTATATTCTGGATTTATCAGGGCGCCAATGAAGAGAAGCTTCAACTCTGGCTGCAGCATTTTGGATCAGCTGGAGGGTTTTCAGAGAATATGTGGGACAGCCCAATAATAAGGAATTACAGCAGTCCAGTCTTGAAGTAATAAATGAGTGGACTACTTGTACTGCATCACTTTGAGAAAGGATGTTCCTGATTTGGGCAATATGACGAAGGTGAAAGAAGGCAGTCCTAGAAACCTGTTTTATATGTGCTTCAAATGGTAAATTCTGGTCGAAAATAACTCCAAGGTTCCTCACTGTAGAACTAGAAGCCAAGGAAATGCCATCTAGAGTGACCTCTTTAGAAGCAGACAATTCTGACTCATCCAGATCTATATGTCTTTAAGACATAGTAGTCTGACCAACCTATTGGTTTCATCTGGTTTCATAGATAGGTACAGCTGAGTATCATCAGCATAGCAGTAAAAATGTATGCCATGCTGTCTGATAATGTTACCTAATGGAAGCATGTATAAAGTGAAAAAAATCAGTCCAGGCACAAAACCCTGTGGAACTCCATGACTTACTCTGGCATGTGAGGAAGATTCTTCATTTACAAGAACAAACTGGAATCTATCACATAAATATGACTTAAACCAGCTTAATGCCGTTCCTTTAATCCCAATAACATCTTGAAGTCTCTGTAATAGAATGCTGTGATCGTATCGTATCAAATGCAGCACTGAGATCAAACAGGACAACCACATACACAAGTCCGCCGTCAGAGGCTAAGAGGAGATCATTGGTAACTTTCACCAGTGCTGTTTCTGTGCTATGATGTGCTCTGAATCCTGACTGAAACTCTTCAAACAGATTATTTCTGTGTAAATGATCACAAAGTTGAACTATTTTTTCAAGAACAGACAAAAAAAGGAGATTGGATATAGGTCGATAATTAGCCAACACTTCTGAATCAAGTTTTTTAAGTAAAGGTTTAATTACAGAAACCTTAAAAGTCTGAGGTACATATCCTGTCAACAATGACAGATTGATCAAATCCAGTATGGAACAGTCAAATAAGGGGAAAACCTCCTTGAACAGTCTGGTTGGGATTGGGTCTAAAATACAAGTTGATGGTTTAGAAGAGACTATTGCTGTTGTTAGCTCAGAGAGATAAACTGGGCAGAAGTCGTCTAAATACAAATCAGGTTCCTTAATATGTTTATGTTTATGGATTTAGCAGACGCTTTTATCCAAAGCGACTTACAAATTAAGATTTAACAAACTATATGAAGCTAACAAACTACATAGAAGGAACCCACTAGTCTGAGTATGTCAGAGGTGACAGAGTAGAGATAGGATGTAGGCATAGAAAGAAGTGCAGAAAGATAAAATGCAGAGATAGAGGGGGTAGGGAAGTACAAGGTAAGTGCTAGGATAGGACATGCTCTCTGAAGAGCTGGGTTTTCAAGAGTTTCTTGAAGATAGACAGGGACGCCCCTGTTCTGGTAGCGCTCGGTAGGTCATTCCACCATCGTGGGACGACACATGAAAAGAGTTTGGATTGTCTTAGGCGTGGTGTAGGCATTGCTAGACGACAATCCTGGGACGGAGGGACCGGGTTGTGGCATAAGCCTTTGCAAGAGCATTCAAGTAGATGGGAGCCGTTCCGTTAAGCACTTTGTAGGCTAACATCAGTGACTTGAATTTGATGCGGGCGGCTAAGGGTAGCCAGTGGAGTTCAATGAACAGAGGGGTGACATGTGCTCTTTTAGGTTGATTGAAGACCAGACGCGCCGCCGCGTTCTAGATCATCTGCAGAGGTTTCACAGCACAGGCTGGGAGACCAGTTAGGAGAGCGTTGCAGTAGTCAAGGCGGGAGATGACCATGGCCTGCACCAGGAGCTGGGTGGCATGTTGGGTCAGGTATGGTCTAATTTTTCTTATGTCTAGTAATGCAAAGCGGCATGAACGAGCAACCGAGGTAACGTGATCTTTGAAGGTTAGTTGGTCATCAATCATGACACCCAAGTTTCTAGCAACCTTTGATGGAGCAAGAGATAGGGATTCGGTTTGGATGCAGTTGCTGTGTTGTATGGTTGGTTTGGCTGGAAAGACAAGCAGTTCAGTTTTTGGGAGGTTAAGTTGGAGATGATGGGCTTTGATCCATGCTGATATGTCAGAGAGACAGTCTGAGATTCGTGCTGAGACCGTGTGATCGTCAGATGGGAATGACAGATAGAGCTGGGTATCATCAGCATAACATTGGTATGAGAAGCCATGTGATCGGATGATCTGTCCCAGTGAGGTAATTTATATGGCAAAGAGAAGAGGTCCGAGTACTGAACCTTGGGGGACCCCTGTGGCGAGGTGGTGCGCTGCAGAATTGTGACCAAGCCAGGATACTTTGAAGGTACGATTCAAACCAGGAGTGTGCTCTCCCTGTAATGCCAATGCTTGAGAGCATGGACAAAAGAATACTGTGGTTGACAGTGTCAAATGCAGCTGATAAGTCGAGCAGGATAAGTACAGAGGACTTAGCTGTCACTCTGGCTTCTTTTAAGGCTTCTGTCACAGCTAACAGAGACGTCTTGGTGGAGTGTCCACTTTTAAACACAGATTGGTTTGGGTCAAGGAGGTTGTTATGAGAGAGGTAATAGTTGACCTGCTTAAAGACCGCCCTTTCAATGATTTTAGACAGAAACGGGAGGAGAGAGACCGGCTGATAATTCTCCACATGAGTTGGAGGGAGGGAAGGTTTCTTGAGCAGCGGTGTAACCTGAGCTTGTTTGAAAGTGGTAGGAAATGTGCCTGATGTCAGTGAAGCATTAATCACATGCGTGACTGCTGCAGTTACAGTAGGAGCAATGGATTGGAGAAGATTAGTAGGAACGGGGTCCAGCGGGCATGTAGTAGGACGGCTACATGTGAGAAGTTTAGACACACTGCTCTGAGTCAGAGGGGTAAATGAGGAAAATGATGCAGTAGGACTTCTGCATGCAGATTTTGTGGTAACAGGTTTGGTAAACTGTTTGCTTATAGCTGCCACTTTGTCAGTAAAAAATGAGGCGAAGGTGTCTGCTGTTAGAGTGGTAGCAGGTGGCGGAGGCGGAGGATTAAGTAGAGTTTTGAAGGTGGAAAAAAGTTTCCGGGTGTCAGTAGTACTATGAATCTTGTTGATGTAGAAAGACTTTTTTGCATCAGTGACACTGGATGCAAATGATGACAGTAGCACCTGGAATTTAGCTAGATCTGCCGGATCTTTTGACTTTTGCCATTTCCTTTTGGCAGCTCTGAGATTGGTGCGCAACGCTCGGAGAGTATCATTAAGCCAGGGGTGAGACTTGGAGGATCGGGAGGGTTTGGTGGATAGAGGACACAGACTATCCAGAGATAAGCTCAGAGTAGAGCAAAGGGACTCTGTGGCATCATTAACCTGAAGGGAGGAGAATGTGCTGGAGGTTGAAAGAGCAGAGGCAACAACGGAGGAGAAGCGGGTGGGCGACAGGTTGCGGAGATTGCGGCAGAAGGAAACCATAGGGGTAGAAGCAGATGGTCTTCTCGGGAGACTCACTCTGAACTGAATGAAATAGTGGTCAGAGAACTGCAGAGGTGTGACAGATAGGGCCTCTGTGGCACAGTTTCTTGAGAAAACGAGATCGAGCACTTTGCCAGCTTTATGGGTCGGAGGACTGCTGAGCAGTTGTAGCTCAAACGAGTGCATTAGTGACAGAAAATCAGAAGAGTTAGGACTGTCAAGGTGGATGTTCATGTCACCAAGGACAATTGTGGGACAGTCATGCTCCAAGATAGAAGAGAGTAAGGTGTCGAGTTCATTTAGAAAGTCACCGAGTTGTCCTGGTGGGCAATATACGACAATCATATAGGTTTTGACCGGTGCAGTTACCAAGATGGCGTGGTATTCAAAGGTATTGTATTTAGCTTCAGGTAGCCGTTGGGTGTATTTCCATTTGTTGGAAATGAGCATGCCCGTTCCACCACCTCTCCCAGATGTACGAGAGGTGTGGGGAAAATGAGTGGTTGGTTGAAAGTGCAGCCGGGGGTATCTGTGTTTTCAGGCTTAATCCACGTTTCAGTGAGAGCCAGGATGTCAAGAGACAGGTGATTAGCATAAGCCATAATGAAATCTGCTTTGTTTACCGCCGATTGGCAATTACACAACCCCACAGACAAGGGTGTGTCACAGAGTGAAGTGGGCTTCAGAGAGCGGAGGTTGTTAAGGTTGCGGTGGCGTTTGGTTGTGTGAAACCTTCTGTGCGAGCCCGAGACAACAGGAATGGGAATGGGTTTGAGGCACATTTTAAAGCAGGTTGTGAGGCCAGAGTGACATGGATGAGGCAAGTAGGACAGGTTTGCCTTGTTCAGTGGCCTTGGTAGCGCAGGTAGACACGCTAGTCTTTACCCAAGAATGTCTTCACACGAGAATGGCTGACGCTTCAGGCGCCACACCTTTATGTTGTGCACAGCCGTTCATGTGTTGGTTAATTGCACTAGGCTGAGACCGCCCACCGAGAGTTAACCAGCAAGTGTTTTCAGAGAGGAGAGTGACTGCCCGTTCACAGCTCCTGAATACTCTGATTGCTTTGCGATGGCCCAACCGAGGCTACTAGGCAACAGGTTTCACCCACAGATGGGTTTTGATCACTCTCACAACAACAACAGATATTGAATTAGGCAAGAAGCTTAGAAAAAACTTACACTAGCAGACACACAGTCCTTTCCGTGCAGTTCCAATGCACGGGAATATAATAATATACTTCTAAAGCTGCTGTACTTGATGATACATCAGTGATAATAGTGGGAAGGATTCCATCAATCTTTTCTCTAATAGAAACAATTTTATTGATAAAGAATCTCATGAAATCACTGCTGAGAGTTAAAGGAATGCATGGCTCAACAGAGCTCGGACTCTTTGTCAGCCTGGCAACAGTGCTGAAAAGAAACCTGGGATTATTCTTATTCTCTTCTATCAGTAATGAATAATAAGCAGTTATTATACGTTATTAAACTATCTTTCCAGACTAATTGAGACTCTTCTAAATTAGAGGAATGTCTCTCTCTGTCTCTCCAGCTTTCTTGCAGTCTGCTTTAACGCAGCTGTGAACTATACCAAAGAGCCAACCTCTTCTGACTGATTACCTTCCTTTTCAGAGGGGCAACATTGTCCAGGTTTGGTTACAATGGAATTGTTGTGTTGTCAACAAGAGAGTCGAGTTCTGCCAGAGTAAAATTTAGGTAGCTGTCCTCTGTCATATCTGCACATGGCAGTGAAGAAAAGGATGATGAAATCAACTCTTTAAATCTGGTTACAGCTTTCTCTGATAGACACGTATATGTAAAATTCTTCTCAGAAGCCGTATAGTCAAGTAATGTGAATTCAAAAGTTATCAAAAAATGGTCAGACAAGACAGGGTTATGAGGGAACACTGTTAACTGTTCACTCTCAATGCCATAAGTCAGCACAAGGTCAAGGGTATGATTAAGGCAGTGAGTAGGTCTGTGAACACTTTGAGAAGTTAATATTTAGGCTGTCATTTTCAACATCTACATGAATATTAAAGTCACCTACTACAATGACTTTATCTCTACTATAAGGGCCAGGTGGACGATATACAACAACGAACACAAGAGGTTTTTGTGATTTCCACTTTGCGTGGGAAAATCTGAGAATCAGAGATTCAAAAGAGCTAAAACTAATCTTGGGTCTAGGACTGATCAATAACCCTGATCTGAAGATAGCTGCCACTCCTCCTCCTCTGCCTGTGGTTCGAGGAACGTGAACATTTAAATAGTCAGAGGGAGTTGATTCATTAATGCTAACATGCTCCTCCTGCTGCAGCTAGGTTTCTGTAAGACAAAATATATCAATATGATGATCACAAATCAAATCATTCACTAACAGAGACTTCGAAAGGAGAGATCTGTTCAGCAAACCACATTTAGTAGTTTGATGTTTTTATACAGTTAAACATTTTGTGTTAATTTTGTTTTGATTTTCTCCTCTTGTGTTTATTGATTTATTTAATTTGAGTGGTGTAGGAGCAGACACAGTCATTATGGATTTTTGGGGGGTAGCAACATGGGAAGCTGCAGAGAAGTGTGTAAGACTACAACTCTGCATTCTGGTCTCAACCCTGGGTTGAGGCCCTATACATTTATAACTGAGCACAATTTATGTAAAATCTGTACGCTATATTTTGCATGTTCATGCACGCACACGCATTCATTCAACCAGTCACATGCTTGTTTTACAGTTGCTGTGTCAATCTGTGGTTTCAAACCATCCGTATCCACAGTTAGGTTATATGTACTTGCTGCTGGTGTTGTTGCTGCTTGTTCTTTTTTGTTGTTGTTTTTTGTCTACTTGCAGGTGCTCCTCATAGTTCTCCACCTGCTTTCCCCACACAGGCTGTAGGATGTTTTCTGTTTGCTTTGTACAGACGTTGCAGCTAGTTGTCTGGCTTTGTATTGTTTTTCTTTGTTTTCTCTGATCATTTCTTTCTATCTATGTCTTGTTTCTTTCTTTTTCTTTGATATCACTCTTTCCCTGAGCTTTACCTTCATAAAGCTTCCCTTGGCAAAGCAAATGTGTTTGGCATAAAACGGTACTCAGATTACAATTCTAC
This sequence comes from Leuresthes tenuis, assembly GCF_036924035.1. Taxonomy (NCBI): domain Eukaryota; kingdom Metazoa; phylum Chordata; class Actinopteri; order Atheriniformes; family Atherinopsidae; genus Leuresthes; species Leuresthes tenuis. The sequence continues at coordinate 31,759,337 of NW_027325367.1, read as the reverse complement.
TACCAAATTGCTGGACAGCACAAGGGGACAAAAAAAAGAAGGTGAAGCCTGACCTTTATACAAGTAGATCAGGGTGGAGAAAAAAAGACAGTCAGGATCTCTCTTGCTCTCTTGGCACTCAGGTGCATCTGAATAATTTGTTTTCACCTAGATGGTCATTGTCCATCCATGTATACAGTCTGGCAGAGGCTGCCCTATGAGCTAGGGCAAAATAAAAAAAACATGGTCACAGCAACCATTTTTCATATAAATACATATGTAACACGTCATATCTATTTTTCAATGAGAAAATGATCAGCTTGATCATTTATAGGCTAAAGAAAAAAATATATAAAGCAACCACATACGAATACGAATAATTTGTTTTATTTTTAGGACCGACACCGGGGCTTTTTTTTTAATCTCTCACAGAGAGACTAGTATTGATTGGCAGCACAGCTCCTGCTAGTGTATTTGGAGATGAATTTCTGACAAAGCATAGATAGAGGGGGAAAAATAATCCTAACAGCAGCCTCACAAGCTGTGCTGAACACAACCGTCTTAAACCTGCAGGAGCTGCCCCCTTTAGTTCGAGTGGAAGCTCAACAAAAATGGCAAAGTACACCTCAATATGACAGCCTCTCACAATCAGACATGCTTAAGAACAGTTGTAATGCCATCAAGAAGGTTCTCAACATCTTGCACAGATTGCCGCAGGCATTTTGCCCCTTTAAAAGGCAGCTACACTGTCCTTGTGCTGACCACAATCTCAGCTTTTTTTTTTTTTTTTTAGGTGATCAGAAGAGAGGAAACAGGCTAATAGGTGCTGCACAGTGGTGAGATGTCTTTCTGTCACACTTCATCTAGACTGATGCTCCAGGATTGTTTCTCTGCTCAGGCTTAGCAATTACTGTCCAATTCCAATCTACTCCTCAATACCACTGTAATGAAAAATAATTACGAGCCCGAAAATGAGTTTTCGCATGAAATAGTTTCAGTGGTTGAACACAATCGTACTTGGCAGATGGCTATGCGAGTGTGTTTTAATACAGCAAAGAGAGTTAATCATGTTACAGGTGCATTTGGCAACCTTTAATGCCATTCCTGTCAGCAAGAGAAATTAGCCAAAATTACTGTAGATATATTGTCTCACTCTATGTTGTCAGCAAAGCAACACTGATAATGTCGGGTTTTGTAAAATGTTTAGGTCAGGGTGCCATTGTTTGTGCAGAGCATTTAATTGCTTCTCGGTGCAGACAGTAATTCTGTGTCCAAAAGACTGATATCAATGTCTCAACCACAGTTCCACAGAAAAAGGCACAGATTTAGCCACAACATAGTGCAATCACCTTCAACTGATTCCCTAATGTGTCAGTCTGCTCTGTAACAGTCTTTATCATGTCACAGTTTATGTTTAACCATGTTTTGTTCTAGTCATGTTTTTCCCCTGTCACGTTCAGTTCACTCAAGTCACCTGGTTAATTGTTCACAGCTGCACCGCATTCACTGATCACTCCCTAGACAGTATTTAGCTTCCTGGTTTACTTTGAGTCACTGCAGAATCCTCACCTTCCCTTCATGCCACAGAGAGAGAAGTTTGATTACCTGCCTCATAGCCACAGTTTGTTACCCTAGTCTTCGTATTTCATAGGTCTGATTTTTGTTCTCATCGTTAAGTATTTTTTGATCCGGCTCTGCCGCGCCTTTTGTTCATGCTCCCTATTTTGGAATAAACCTTGTTTTTTGAATTGAAAGAAGCTGCATCTGGGTCCTACCTCACAACCGATCCTGACATAATGTGATACCCTATTGAGGGAAACCGAAAGGAGTGTTAAAGTTAAGCATGTGTCATCAAAATAAAGATATTCTATATAAAATGTGACTTAATTTCTACCTGATATACGTTCATGTCTTGAGTAAATCGTTGTGTACAGAAGCACACACAATGCTCTCGGACTGTTTCATCTGCACTGGACATTGTTGTTGCTCTTTATTTTAAACTTTCCCAAGTCTGCAATGTAGTTATTACATTACTTGTGCTTTTTTTTTTAAGCATCTACTTATTATTCAAATTGTAAAATGAATGTGTTTATAAGGTATGCTTTTGCTGTTTTACAGAGCACTCATTCAAGAATTCTCTTGTTTCCCGCAGTTATTCCTGCAGTATAGGTTGGTGACAGTAGTTCAGAGGATGCTCTCATGGGTAGTATAGGCGTATGAACAATTTACCTATATGGTCATTTTGATTGGAAGACTTGTTTATGTGAATGGTGTATGCGATGCTGTATCACACTGCATGTCTTTTTAACTACTTATACTATTAACGAGGCAAGATATGCAAAAAATATCCATAATATTAAAAATCTACAAAATATTACATATTTTGTCACATAATACATAGGATATAAAAATAAAAGTTAAAACAGACTTTATCAAATATCTTCGGGATTTGAAATGTGTTGTAAAAGATGAGTACTACAATATGTGTTGCAAAAGTATTTTGTTACTGCATTGAAAAGTAATTTCATGAAATTTTGTTGAGACTGACATGTAGTCTTGGAGTGTTAATCAAGTTATTCACACTCAATTTAGTCTATTTCATGAAATAACCTTGTTATAATCTTTGAATTTTAAATAAAATTAGCATATGCCAACCTGGCTCTAATTAAGCAGCACTGGTGTAAAATTAGTGAGTAATGCTCTCTCGATGAACAACTCTAACTTGCAAGAACTACATAAAAATTCTTGTGATCAGCTCTTTGATATTGTGTATTGATACCCCCATTTCAAAATAAAGAGCATAAATTGTATCTGAAGACTGCTATACCTTTTCATACCATGTTTGTTCTTAAACATTGAGTGGATGTGCTGATGAAGACTTGTAAAAGCTGAACAGTTCTCTTTGTTGAAATGGCCATACTGAACAGAGGGCATTTGTAGTGTTGTATTTCATTCATGATCTGATTTGTTCGGCTGATCCTAAAAGGGACATGCATACCCAAAGATTTATCTTTTTGCTTATTTGTCGTTTTTGGTTTTCAGGTATTTCACACACATTCACAGTTAGTATGCAGATAGATAGATAGACAGACAGATTTGTCTCAGAAAATTAAATCACAGTATCACAGATTCCAATAAGTGGAAGTGAATTAATCGGATAAGCAGTAGAAATATAGATGTGAGATTTAAAGTAAACACAAGAAACTTGTGCTAAAGAAAAAAATGGACCAGACTCAGTGAATAATTTCCTATAATCCCTATATAGAGCAGTGCTGACCAACTGGGTTCAGGTGGGAACCTCCTTTCATCAGTGTTTTGTCTAATGGGCCCACGACACCTCCAGGAGGCTAGACAGTGATCACTGGCGTACCAGAGTCACTCCCCTAATGCCAGCCATCACTGCTCCTCACACCAACAAGAGAAGTCAATTATAATTTCTGTGTTATTAGATCAGTTGAAATGTTGGTTTCAAAATGTTAACAATGATGTTCTTACTAAAACAGACTGAAGGCTGACAATGCTGTTTGGATTTTAAGACAATATATCTCTTTTTTTATATATATCCAGTTATTGAATTCAGACCACTGGAAAAATGTGCTCCAGTCTTGAGACAAATTATATCATTAGGCAAGGATATTAGTGCAAGGATAAATTCTACAGGTGGGATGAGCCCTGCATGTTGTGATTGGTTGGCACTGAGATTGCAGTCTGAGGGCAATTTCTTTAAACGCACATGGAATATTTATCATCAAACACTGCTCTAGGTTACTGTGAATGCATACCATGAGCTTGCAGTGAGGTCTGTCCTCCTGCTACACAATTGTTTTAAACACAAAAATTTACATGAAGTTTCTTTCCACAATTTATTCAGCTCACTTGGTACATCCATCAATCCATCCATCCATTTTCTACGTCCGCTTAATCCGTTGGTCGGGTCGTGATGGGGCTGGAGCCTATCCCAGCGGTCATCGGGCGAGAGGCGGGGTTCACCCTGGACAGGTCTCACTTACTACAGTAAATTCCAAATAGTATTATTTTGAAAATAAATTCTAAGACTGAAATCTTAAGTCATAGTTAGTCAGATATTCATACAATCATCAAAATTACTTTGATATGATGTTGACAATCATGATAGTAAACTTTGTCCATCCAACGGAAGTCACCTTTGAGTCCTTGGTGTGTCTGGGCCTTTAGACATGATCATCAGTGAAGTGATGATACAGGTTCAGTCCTTCAGTCTCATGTTCAGCTCTGACTGCATCAGCCTTGCAGCATCATCATCCCCAACAACAGGAAAGCTGTGCTAAATATAGATGTAGTTATTATCAGCAGTGCTTTGATCATCTGCCTTAAAAATACAAAATGCAAAAAAATTACTTAAATGATAAGGGCTGTACTTTATCAATGTGTCAACCATATTGAACTCACAGGAATTCAGACTAGTTTGTAACTTTGGAATTTAGTATAAACATCTCAATCACTGATAACGGACAAATGCTGAACAATTTGATTTCAGAATTCAAGTTGAGGATCATAAGTTCAGAGAAACTAGAGATGAGTTACAGTGTCTGAAGAATGTGTACTTTACATATATTTGTGCTGGAAAAATATTTACTGTCAAATATCTGTTAATCTAAAACTCAGAGTTTAAACCATGTAGCTGTTTTAGATCATAAAAGCAAATGTCTGCATCGTCATCACAGATCATATATTTTGTCTCAGATTCAGGTCTCCGTTGATAGCTAAGAACATCCCCATTTTTACAGACTTAATAATCTGAAAAGTTATCATCGGGAAACTGTTGAACTAATATCATTGTTCTATATGTATGCTCCTAAAATCTGGAACAGTCTTCCAGAAGATGTAAGACAGGCCTCAACTCTGCAATATCTGCACTCTTCGCTTTTGATTGAATTAATTAATGATTATTTTTATGTTTTATGGAATTATTTAAATTTGCCTTATTGTGATTTTATGTTGCTGTAAAGCACTATGAATTGCCTTGTGTACAAATTGTGCTCTACAAATAAACTTGCCTTGCCGATACTAGTTGAGTGGCAGCACAGAATAGGTTTTCAGTCTAATTAACTTCTCCCTCACTCAGCAGTGACAGGAATGTTGGTGTGATCATTTTACAGCACTGAACAGTGTTAAAGAAGACATATAATGCCCTTTCTTAACAATTTGACAAGACTTTTAAAAACAAGGTTTTATATAGATTAATGAGACAGGCTTTGGCATGGGGCCCTTCTCTGACTCACATTTTAACACCTCTCTGAGAAGGGACAGAGAGGGAGTAGGTGCCCACCCCACCCAACCCCCTATTCCCTGCCGCTGGTGATGTCAGCAGCTACCTTCTGCCCCACTTTAAGTACTTTAGACCTGAAGAAAGCAAATATATAATTCCCTGTAATTAGACTACGCTAAAGTTACTGGTCGTGCAGACCAGATTACTCTTGCAACTGTTTCTCATCTACACGGTTTTAGATCTTTGTAACTGCTGCACGTTTTAAAATCCTCCAAACCATTAAAGTCAGAGTAGTACATAAATGGTACTTAATAAGTGGTGACATAAACTAGACTGATTCAGATATTTCAAGAAATATTTTGCAAGTAAGATACACACGTGGACAAAATGGTTGGTACCCTTCAGTTAAAGAAGGAAAAACCCACAATTCTCACTGAAAGCACTTGAAACCCACACAAGTAACAATAAATAAAAATTCATTGAAAATTAAATCATCAAAATCAGCCATTACTTTTGAAATGTTGATTAACATAATTATCAAAAAAAAAACTAATGAAATAGGGCTGGACAAAGATGATGGTACCTCTATAAAAGATTGAAAACTATTTGACCAGAGTGACATGATTAACTCAGGTGTGTCCTTTAATTGACATCACAGGTGTTTCCAAACTCATAATCAGTCAGTCTGCCTATTTAAAGGGAGACAAGTAGTCACTCTGCTGTTTGGTGAAAAGGTGTGTACCACACTGAACATGGACAACAGAAAGCAGAGGAGAGAATTGTCCCAGGACATCCGAAAAAAAAATTATAGACAAACATCTTAAAGGTGCAGGCTATAAGACCATCTCTAAACCGCTTGAAGTTCCTGTGACAACAGTGGCTCATATTATTCAGAAGTTCAAGACCCACGGGACAGTAGCCAACCTCCCTGGACGTGGCCGCAAGAGGAAAATTGATGACAGATTGAAGAAACAGATCGTTGGAATTGTATCCAAAGAGCCCAGGACAACCTCCAAAGAAATTAAACGTGAACTCCAAGGCCAAGGTGTATCAGTGTCAGATCGCACCATTCGTCTTTGTTTGAGCCAAAGTGGACTTCATGGGAGACGACCCAGGAGGACACCACTCCTGAAAAAAATCATAAAAAAGCAAGACTGGAATTTGCAAAAATGCATGTTGACAAGCCACAAAGCTTCTGGGAGAATGTCCTTTGGACAGATGAGACCAAACTGGAGCTTTTTGGTAAGGCACATCAACTCTATGTTCATAGAAGAAAAGAACACTGTCCCTACGGTGAAACATGGAGGAGGCTCAGCAATGTTTTGGGGCTGCTTTGCTGCATCTGGCACAGGGTGTCTTGAATGTGTGCAAGGTAAAATGAAATCTGATGACTATCAAGGCATTCTGGAGAGAAATGTGCTGCCTAGTGTCAGAAAGCTTGGTCTCAGTCGCAGGTCATGGGTCTTCCAATAGGACAACGATCCAAAACACACAGCCAAAAACACCCAAGAATGGCTGAGAGAAAAGCGTTGGACTATTCTAAAGTGGCCTTCCATGAGCCCAGATCTGAATCCCATTGAACATCTGTGGAAGGAGCTGAAACGTGCCATTTGGAGAAGACACCCATCAAACCTGAGACAACTGGAGCAGTTTGCTCATGAGGAGTCGGCCAAAATACCTGTTGACAGCTGCAGAACGCTCATTGACAAATGCAGAAATCGTTTAATTGCAGTGATTGCCTCAAAAGGTTGTGCAACAAAATATTAAGTTATGGGTACCATCATTTTTGTCCAGCCCTATTTCATTAGTTTTTTTTTTTATTTTCATTAGTCGTCCTACCGCAGCCGTCCGCTGCCGCCGAGGTCGTCCTGCCGGGTTTTTCATTTTTTTTTTTTTTTTTTTTTTTTAATTTAATTTTCAATAAATTTTCATTTATTGTTACTTTTGTAAGTTTCAAGTGATTTCAGTGAGAATTGTGGGTTTTTCCTTCTTTAACTGAGGGGTACCAACAATTTTGTCCACGTGTGTATAATTGATTGCCAGCATCCCATGAGACTCGTTCTCTGCTCTCCTTTCCCAGGGTCTCACACCTCTAATGCATTTTCTTTGGTTTGTTACACAACATCGGTGCTCCACCATGTTCACTCATCCTCGTTAACATTACTGGCTCTACTCTTTGTTTTTTTGGATTTTTTTTTTGTTAAAAGAAATTAGTATTTTGTGTCCTTTTCCATTTTTATCAGAACCCTTGTGCCAGGTTGTGACAAAATGGGGACTCCTTCATTTTGATCTTGCGCTCTAAATAAAACATTAACATCATTAACATCTGGTGTCATTTCCTGCTTATCGAACTGAATGGCATTAACCCCTGTATCATTTTTAGACATTTCCTTGGATTATGATCTTGCTCGGGGTCAAAAATAATTTTTCATAACTTTGAGCTCAAAATGTGCCTGTTCTAAAAGACAATTAGCAGAATGAATAATAACAATAACTAAAACTCAGAATCAGTCTCAAAATATGTTGGTCTATATGTGTCAATCTGGGACAAATATGACATATACAGAGCAGATATGAAGGCTATGAATCTCGCTCTGACATTCGCAACCAGCAGTGAAACATACACAATGACCAATAATAACTTAGGAATTTATTAAAGTTAGTTCAATGAATAAATCAATGGTACTTTCATTATTAAATACTTTTGTCTACTAAGCTTATCCTACTTACAAAATAAACAAGCAATGGAAGACAGACCATTAGTCTGTGTGTGTCTATGTGGACGTGTGTACTGGAGAAGATGGGAGGACCCTTAGACAAAATGACAGCTGTGATCATACGATTGTTAGGGCACAAGATGGCAGCTGTGACTATGAGAAGCAACAGGAAGAGAGAGTGGGAGGGCTCTATCCTCTGTGGTCTGGCAAGAGAAGAGAGTGGGTGCAGTCTTGAGGGGGTTTTACTGAGTGAAGCAAGGGGGTATGGCTACTGGGAAACTTTCAGAGTAAAGTACAATTTCCTATATAGATGAATGACTTCAGTTCAAGGGGAACTCCGGTATTTTTAAATAAGCTGTGCTGCAGCAGCACGCGTCGATGACGTCATCCCAGCAGACGAGTGTGTAGAAAGCCCTCTATAAGCCCCCCAATAGCCGCCAATAGCAACAACATCGTAGCTATAAACCAACAGTGCAATAGTACACGTTCATTCATTCATTCATTCGTCTTAAAGTATTGATGAAATAAAGACAGATAATACCTTATTTAGAGGCTGCATCGTCTAAGCCCCGTTCACTCCGTTATATGGATCTCGAGGAATCTAAATATCTTCCGAAGGACGCCGACTTTCACCAAACTGTTCTCGGTGAGTAGATCAACGTATTTCATGCCAGAAAGAAGGTCCAGGTTTAAAAATACTGGAGTTCCCCTTTAAAGCCTGCTGTGTGCCGGGACAGGTGTACAAGGAGATTATGCCTGCACCCTTACAGCCTGTTCATGCCGTTGGTTAACCACTTCAGCATCTCACTGTAGACTGTATAGTAATTATTTTCTTGAGGCTGTGATTAAGTACAAGCTATCAAAGTCAAGCCATCTAATTTTTGTAAATGTCATGGTCTCTATTTTATTGTTAATATTGATATTGTAGTTTATTTTGCTTCTTGTTTTATTTTGTAGAGCCTGACTTGTGTTTTCTGTAAAACTTCCTTACTTCTCTAATTAAACACTTGGATTCATTTAGGTAATCACGACCACTTGCCTTCTGTTAGTTGATAGGTTTCCACAGAATAAACATAAACTTCTTGGATTGTTGTAACTGTTTGGAGTTTTGCTTTCATGTTAAAGTTTGATAATTAGTACAATGCTTTTCCTGTCTTGGCTGCACATTTATTTAGTTGCTTTCCCTCCTTCAGCTCCATCCATCTCCATCCAATAAATGGGTTGAGACAGTTTGTTTGTAGCAGGTGTTACGGCAAAAAAAAAAAAGTTGCTAAAAATCCCAGACCATGAAAAGTATTTATGTTTGTCAGAAAATATGTTGGGGTTTCAGCTCAGTAGATCAGGTTCTCATATGCACAGACAATGTCACTGATACTGAACTAAACTTAAAATGCATAATTCTAGAGAAACTTGTGCACATGGTTTATGGACATTTACTTGTCATGTACACAAGAGACAGCACTATCCTTTGGAAAGTTTCAAGCTCCCATCATTGTTTTATTTGTTTGTGTATATATTTTGAGCTTGTACCATCACGAGACATTAATGAGAACAGCAAAATCTTGCTATTTGTGTTCATTGGTGTTATCTGCTTTGTTTATGCATTTCGCAGACGCTTTTATCCAAAGCGACTCACAAAAGATGAGATAACATTACAGCTAACATCAAAGCTAACAATAAGCTACGTAGAAGCTCAGACTCTCTCAGAGGTGACAGTCTATAGATAGAGTGCAGGTATCGAGGGAAGTACAGGGTAAGTGGTAGCACAGGAGATGCTCTCTGAAGAACTGGGTCTTGAAGATAGACAGGGACGCCCCTGTTCTTGTAGCACATGGTAGGCCACCATTGTGGAACAACACATGAAAAGGGTCTGGATTGTGGTAAGCGTGGTGTAGGCACTGCTAGACGACAATCCTTTGACGACCGGAGTGGCCGAGTTGTGACATAAGCCTTTGCAAGAGCATTCAATTAGATGGGAGCCATTCCATTAAGCACTTTGTAGGCTAACATCAGTGACTTGAATTTGATGCGGGCGGCTATGGGTAGCCAGTGGAGCTCAGTGAACAGAGGGGTGACATGATCTTTTCGGCTGATCAAAGATCAGACGAGCTGTCACGTTCTGGACCATCTGCAAAGGTTTCACAGTACAGGCAGGGAGACGAGTTAGGAGGGCTTTGAAGTAGTCAAGGTGGGAGATGACTGCACCAGGGTGGCGTGTTGGGTTAGTGCTAGTGAGTATGGACAAGCTTTATCATAAAAAAGCATTGATGTGCATTAAGGTGAATTGACACACTCTTCTAATAGCATATTCATATGACTGTTCACATAAACAACAGTAGTTGCTGCTTTAATGGCGGAAATACAGCAAATAGCTGATCTGAACAAATAATCATAAAGCACAATAAAAAAAGAAAATGTCCTGAAGATCTGCCTCTATTTTTTCTTTGATATAGACATAGGCGACCGGTTCTGTTACGATTACCTTTACTGTCACCCTTTGAAGGAAATTTAGAAATGGGGTTTTTAGCAATATTTTAATAATTTTCTTTTCCATTTTTTTGGTTATTTTATGTGAATACATCTCCAAAAAATAAAGTGTGTTTGATGTATGTGTTCAAATATAAAATGTATTACTTTTAGAGGAAGTATTATTTTTTTGAAAACTAATTTTAGTTTTTCTAAAAAATCAAAGTTACTCTAGATGGTATTTCCTTGGCTTCTAGTTCTACAGTGAGGAACCTTGGAGTTATTTTTGACCAGAATTTATCATTTGACGCACATATAAAACTGGTTTCTAGGACTGCCTTCTTTCACCTTCGTAATATTGCTAAAATCAGGAACGTCCTGTCTCAGGGTGATGCAGAGAAACTAGTTCATGCATTTGTTACTTCAAGATTGGACTACTGTAATTCCTTATTATTGGGCTGTCCCACATATTCTCTGAAAAGCCTCCAGCTGATCCAAAATGCTGCAGCCAGACTTCTGATGAGAACTAACAGGAGAGATCATATTTCTCCAGTTTTAGCTTCTCTTCATTGGCTCCCTGTTAATTCAGAATAGAATTTAAGATTCTTCTCCTCACATATAAAGCTCTTAATGACCGAGCTCCATCATATCTTAAAGATCTCATTGTAAGATATTTTCCTATCAGAGCACTTGGCTCCCAAACTGCAGGTTTACTTGTTGTTCCCAGAGTTTCTAAAAGTAGAATGGGAGGTAGAGCCTTCAGTTATCAGGCCCCTCTGTTGTGGAATAAGCTGCCAGTAAATGTCTGGGAAGCAGACACCCTTTCTACTTTTAAGATTAGGCTTAAAACTTTCCTTTTTGGTAAAGCTTATAGTTAGGGATGGCTCAGGTAATCCTGAAACATCCCATAGTTAAGCTGCTATAGGCTTAGACTGCTGGGGGACCTCATCTGTCACACCTTTCCTCACTTTGCTCTCTTTTTCCCCCTGTTTAATTTCACAATTGATTTTATGTATATGTGACATTATTGTGGTAATTAACGTATGTTTCCCTGTTCCAACAGATATCCTTTGAATGGCGTTATGGTGTTTTTCCCCCCCTCTTTTCCCTCTTTTCTGTCTTCTCAAACCCCAGCTGGTCGAGGCGGATGGCCACCCTTCCTGAGTCTGGTTCTGCCAGAGGTTTCTTCCTGTTAAAAGGGAGCCGTTCCTTTCCACATTCGCCACAGGCACGCTCAGGACGGGAGATTGGACTGAAGACAAGTTTCGGTGCAATCTGTTGGTTTCCTTAGCTAGGATATAATTTTTTGAGTTGGCTCTACATGAATTAATTGGATTATGATTACAATGAATTGAATTCCAATTGGCTTGAATTGGACTATATTACTTGCCTTGAAGTGACAATTGTTGTAATCTGGCGCTATATATATATATAAAATTGAATTGAATTGAATTTCATTTAACATGGTGTCTCTGTCTCTTCTCTGTCTCTTCTCTAGTAAGACATCTGAACTCCAAATGGTTAAGATTAATGTGTATAACTGCAGTGGAAAACGGCAACTATTTTACTCCAGACCTCCTGAGTGGGGCTCTACAAAACCTGCAACCACCTTATTAAAAGTTACATTTCTTCTGCCAAAGAGAGTTGTGATAGCAGCAATTATACCTTTAGTCAAAGACACTTTTTGATTTGTGGTGACTAGATGTCTTAGTTTAAAATCAATGGCAAACTCACTCTAACACCTCTATCTCAACAATATTTGCCATTTGTCTTAACCCAGGACTTAACCCAGAGGGAGTCACAGGAACGGAACAATAACGCAATGATCTAGCAAGGAGAAAACAAAACCAGGAGGATATATACGGAGCGATTGATTACAAGATGAACAGCAGGTGAAGCAATCAGCAAAGGAAATCAAGTGTGACAGGGAAGCTGTAAACTACCAGAAATGGACAAAGAATCAGGATCAAAATAAAAAAAGAAAATTACTGGAACATAGAAAACAAAACGCAAAAATCCAAAGATCATGACAGTCTCAATGGACGGTTCCTAGATGTCCCAAAAGTCAAACGGGTGGAGGGGGTCAGGCTGGATGAAAACAGAAGAGATTTCGAAACAAGAGATCGAAAAAAAAAGAACGCAACCAGTCCAGATGTGCACAAAGAAAAGTCCCTCTGTGGCTCTGCAGAGATCCCTCTGGGGGTTGAACAGGAGGCCCGGATGGAACCAGTAAGACTGGGGGTTGGGCAGGAGGCCAGTAGATGCGCAGGCAGGACTGGTGGAATAGAAATGCAACAGGAACCTCTCTGGTTCCAGCAACGAAGGAGCAGGGACCCTCTCTGGCGGACAACCAGATGTCCAGCAACAAAGGAGTATGGAATTGTCTGACGGATGACCAGACATCCAGCAACGAAGGAACAGGGACCTCTCTGGAAGACAACCAGATATCAGCAACCTCTGCTAAATTTGTATACGACTGATGGGAAGTACTAGAATTACGCATTTTAATTGTTGTCGTTTTAGTTCGGGTACTTCTGACTCCAGCTCACTGGATAGCCTACGTATCCTCGGACTGCTAAGCCAGCTACACCTGGCGGCCTTCAAAGCAGCAGAACTTCCAATCCTGCCACAGGAAGACTAATGTATGGCACAACAGAAAGTGGAAACGGGGCTGTCGCAGGGGGCTAATAGCTAGAGGGTAGGCAGGTGAGAGTCTGGCCTGCAGAAGTTATGGAAGCACCATAGAATTGTTTTAAATGCACTGAGTGGGATGTATTCAGGGGAGCTGCAACTGTAAACCAACATACACAGATAGAGGAGTATGTTGAGACTGTGACTGCCGACACACAGAAGTTTATAGATGATGTCAGTATCATCAAAAACATCACCACACAGGCCAATGAGAAAGCCTGGATGACCAATGAAATACATGCAATGCTTAAGTCACAAAACAACACCTTTAAATCAGGTGACATTCTGTTGCTCATGGTTCGAAAACTCAGGACTTTTTCCGAGACCCTATGAAAACCACATGGATGTTGCAGGGTATTCAGGCCCTTACAGACTATAAAGCTTCCCCTTCATCTTGTGAAAACAGTACAGCCTTTCTCAATTAACTAAGTCAACACTTTAGAAAATTTGGGACACTGAACAACATCTCCGCGATGAAAAACAACTTCCCAACCTGACGAGGAGACGTTCCGTCTGGACACAGTTGTGGTCAGGAGAGACCTCAGGAATCTGAACATGTCTCTGGTCTAAATTTGGAACCTTGACTAATATGCATGTGAAGCTATCCATCCAAGACCATCCCATTTGGTAAAGGTAGTGTCATACATCTCAAATGAAATCTAATGATCAGACGAACAGATCAGTAGGTCTAGTGAAAGAGCTTGAAATGGGAGTTTGTATTATAATAGACTTCATGTCCTACAGTGAGCCTGAAAGGGTGAAATCACAGCACCTGAGCATCCCTAAATCTTTTGTAATGATCAGCAACCACAATTGAGAAAGAACTGTCATAGCTGGGTGCATAGTGCTTGAAAACTCAACTCCCTGGGTTAAGAATGCTGTGTGTTATCTACCTACAAACATTCAGCCATCTTTGTTGATATTTACTTGACATCTTTCAGGAAATCGGATATATTTTACAAGCATCTTGTACATCTTGCTGGATAGCTCTTGACACAAATGAGAAAAAATAAGATTTTTCTGTATCTTTACTTTATCATTATTATTCCTTACTGATTTGCCCTGGCATATTAGCTTTTCTACAGGAAAATTTAAAGTAGTATTCCCTTACATAACTGGTAAGGAGGTAATGTTGCTGTAAAACTAGAAATTAACGTTTAGAAGTTATGATCATCTCCGAATTTGGTGTGAATTATAGCTTCCATGTGGACCGAAATGTTCCTTGAAGACAGCTGAGCACGCTACATTTATCTGAATTATGAATTTCAATGTGAAATTCCTGTTTGGCTTTTGATAATTTTAGTGTTTTTTTTTTTTTTACCTTTCTCTTGTTTTCGTGCGGAGTGTTTTTGACTTTACACACTGTCTGTGTGCCTTGCGTGTTCTTCACGTGTATGTGTGGGTTCTCTCCAGAAACTCCAGCTTACTCCCCACGGTCCAACAACATGCATGTTGGGTTAATTGGTGACTCCAAATTGTCCCTAGAAGTGAGTGTGCTTGGTTGTGTGTCTCTTTTGTCTCTGTGTGGCCCTGTGATGGACTTGCGACCTGTCCACAAACATTTATTACAAATTAAAACTGCTTGGTTACAGGTAAAGGTCCATGATTTAGTTTGAAATACATTTTTATACCAATCTAAGATAATGGCGTGCTATGTTGTTATTGCTTAAGTGACGTGTTATGTGTACTAATTCTCTGCTGGATGGTGCTATCTTTTTATTGAATGTATAGTTTTATGTGTAGTTTATAATTCCTGTTTCAACAAATAATGTTGTTTTTCTCATTTCTGTAAATGTTTTTATACCATTTATGAAGTTTAATTAATTGAGGAAAACATCAGAAAGGAACATGTTGAATAAAAGTAAGTGTTATGGTCCCCTTGCCCTCTCAGGTGCTGATCCTTCTTCCATCTTGTCTGTCTTTCCTGCTCTTTCCTCCCTCTGTCGTGTGTGTCTGTGGACGTGAGCACCAACTCCATGTACCCTCCCAGAAGCAGGCCTGGCTGCCTCAGTTTTTCCTACACACCTGACCATCATCATTCATCTATTACAGTATTTAACCTGGACTCTCTTTCCACTCATCTCCTTTCTGTTAATCTACGTTGTATGGTAGTGTTATCAATGTCCCTCAAACTTTGTAACTTGCCTTTTGAACTATCCTTGCCTGTTATTCATGTGTCCTATTCTCCTATGCCACAGACCCAACTCCAGTTTGCCTGCAGGCGTACACGCTGACAAATCCTGCTGTGCTCTCGCCTTCAAGCAACATTAAAAGACACTCTTTCACATATCCCTTTGTGTGTGTGTCCAGCAATTGAGTCCTTTGCACCCACCCTTGTGACAGTAAGATCTTCAACACTACATAGCAGAAAAAGCAAACACACTAGCACAGCTGAAAAACATCTACAAAACTAAACCAGTGACTTTCAAAATTCTCCAGTCACAGTATGACATAAAAACAGCTAAAGCAAAAGCCCACTGCTGCATACTTGTATATGTGCGTATAAATGTATCCATTTCTTATTATGCAAAACCTGATCCACCTAATCATCACATGAAAATTACTCCTCTTCAAACAGTTTCATAGCATTTTGGCGACTGGTCACATATTGACTGTTGAATTCAATTTAACATTTAAGGTCGCTGAGCTCAGGAGCAAAAAGCAGTTGCCTGCCAATCAGAAGGTTGGTGATTTGATTTCCCAATTCCCTGGACCAGATGTTGAGGTGAACCCCAGATTGCCTCCATCGGTGTGTGAATGTGTATGATAGAGGAGCCTGTAAAACTGACAAATACGTTCTTGTATGAGCGTGTGTGTGTGAATGGGTGAATGTGGCTTGTCGTGTAAAAGCACTGTGAGCGGTCAACTAGATTAGAAAAGTGTTATATAAGCACAGTCAATTTACCATGAAAATGTCTGCATTTGCAGGCTGCAAGGATAATGGCACTACATACTTGAATTACAAGTGAGTATGCAAGTTAGGTATTAAAATTTTACATTAGGGTTAAATATTATAAAGAACTTGCTTAAGGTTAAATATTAAGAACGAGGTGTTTAAGGTTAGGGAATAATAATGGGTAAGAAATGTTACAGGGAAAAGAGCTGGTGTTCATGTTTTAAAGAAGGGTCAGTCTGCTGTTCACATCAGTGGTGCAGGTCAAAGCTGTGCATTATTCATATGAAAAATCACATATCACAGGCTCTTGTTTAAGCCTTTTGGAGTGAGCTGTTGGGGGTGATATATTTGCTTTTTCATCCTGTGCAACGAGGGAAACTAAAGCTCACAAATATTAATGTGCTGAAAATGAATGTGTTCATGTTATGAGAAATGTTTACTTTTGATTTCATATAATGAAACTGATGACAATAATAGTAACAATAATGGGGTTTTGGAAACCATTAAAAAAATATACCATGCTGATAAAATCGAACATAACAAAATGGCAATCAATCTTTGTTTTACCTGAAACTGACTGAACCAGGTGCAGGTAATATTGGTTTATTTTGGTTTGTTCTGGGCTTTTTCTGTCTCACAATTCTACTCTTTTGCAGTGTTTCCACCTCAGTACAATATATCAATGTGAATATGCGCAACACACACAACCAAATAACACAGCACCTACAGTGTACATACACATAGCAAATGGCAGAAGCGCACACACTGGCACGCTTGCTTGTTGCTGCTTTGGTTTCTGAGTCTTAGGTGAGTGTTGAGCAGGTATTCTGGGAGCCTTGGGCGGAGTCTGGATTGCTCCTGCCATCACACCTGCTCCTCATCAAGACACCCTTATAGGAGCTGCAGGAGCAACCGGTCTTCACCAGATTGTTTCACTTCCCAAGTGGTAACTTAGTCGACTGTTATATTTCTAGCCCTTACCTTGCCTTTGTCTCCCGTAGAACTGCTCCCGTCATTCTCACTCCATGTTCTGGTTTCCTCATGCCAGGATTGGCGCCCGCTGTTGGAGTACTAACACCTACCTGCTTTACTTACCTGACTGCTTGCCCTGCCGCCGACTCAGAGCCACTGCTCCACAGCCAGCACCCTCCCCTCTCTCTCGGATCTAGTACGGATAAAACCAGCCATTAAATCATTATCCGTACTCCTCCTATACTCTCTCTCCTCCCTCAGAGTACCGCTTTACCTGGATTTTCTTGTCCGTCTACAATCACCTCCTCTGTACAATAAACTCTGTCAACCCTTATCCTCCCTGTTTCCAGTGTCTGCTGTTGGGTCCTGGTAACTAAGGTGGCTAGCCATCACACAACTAATACACGCTGGCTAATTCATTTCAGACTATTCTACCATGAACAACTCGGAAACCACAATTGTCTCTCGCGATGAAGAAAAAGCATTTGATCGAGTTAACTGGAAATTTTTATTTTCAACATTAAACAAATTCAGGTTTTGGTCAAACTTCATAAACTGGAAAAAGGCTACTGTATAGTTCTCCAAATGCATTTTTCGGAACAAATGATCAAACTTCTTCAAGATTCAGTCTGCAGAGAGTTGCCCACTTCCCCCCTCACTTTTTGCTATCTTTATTGAAACCTGTAGCAACTGCTGTCAGACAAAAATATAGACATTAAAAGGCATCCAACCCAAAAATATTGAGCATTAATAGATAGATAAATAAAAGTCTTCAGGACTCTCAAACATCTCTCACTCACATGATCATGAATAAATTCTCAGCACTTTCTGACAACTCTATTGACTGGTCTAATGTCACGCCCAAGCAGAACACAGGACACAGATGCAGGGTTGTCAAGGTTTAGTAGTCATTATTAACAAGACTGAACTCTGCAAGAAATAAATAAATAAATATGAGCTTTCAAATTGATCTAGAACACTTCTTCCACTAAATAAATAGGAAGCTTTGCGGTAAGATGTATTGTATTGTATTGCACTTCCTGTTGCCTTGTGTGTGTGTACTGTGACATTTCTTGCTTCTCTTGAACTACTAATAATCATCTTATTTCTCCCTATAATTTACACATCTTGCATAATTAACTCACATACTTGTTATATTCTAACGCTCACTCTTACAGATATTTACTCTTTATTTTTCACTTTTTAGTGGTGTGTTGGGTTCTCTAGCTTAGCATGGCTAACAGTTCTCTTCCTCATTCTCCTGCTTTCACCTGCTCCGTGTGTCAGATGTTTAGTTACTCCTCTACCTCCTTTAGTGGTAATGGTACATGTAACAAATGTAGTCTTTTTGTAGTTTTGGAGGCGAGGTTATCTGAATCTCAGTTTTTTGATCCTCAGTTTTTCCCACCCAAAGTGGAAATCACAAAAACCTCTTGTGTTTGTTGTTGTGTATCGTCCACCTGGCCCTTATTCTAAGAGTTTTTATCCCGGTTAGTGCTGAGTACAGATAAAGTCATTGTCAAGACTTTAATATTCATGTAGATGTTGAAAATGACAGCCTAAATATTAACTTTAATTCTATATTAGACTCTTTTGGGTTTTCTCAAAGTGTTCACAGACCTACTCACTGCCTTAATCTTATCCTTTATCTTGTGCTGACTTATGGCATTGAGAGGGAACAGTTAACAGTGTTCCCTCATAACCCTGTCTTGTCTGACCATTTTTTAATAACTTTTGAATTTACATTACTTGACTACACGGTTTCTGAGAAGAATTCTACATATAGAAGGTGTCTATCAGAGAATGCTGTAACCAGATTTAAAGAGTTGATTTCATCATCCTTTTCTTCACTGCCATGTACAGAGGACGGCTACCTAAATTTTACTCCAGTAGAACTTGACTCTCATGTTGACAGCACTATAGCTAAAATGCGTACAACACTGGACAATGTTGCCCCTCTGAAAAGGAAGGTAATCAGTCAGAAGAGGTTGGCTCCTTGGTATAATTCACAGCTGCGTGCGTTAAAGCAGACTGCAAGAAAGATGGAGAGACAGTGGCGTTCCTCTAATTTAGAAGAGTCTCAATTAGTCTGGAAAGATAGTTTAATAACGTATAAGAAAGCACTTCGTAAAGCTAGAACTGCTTATTATTCATTATTGATAGAAGAGAATAAGAATAATCCCAGGTTTCTTTTTAACACTGTTGCCAGGCTGACAAAGAGTCCGAGCTATGTTGAGCCATATATTCCTTTAACTCTCAGCAGTGATGATTTCATGAGATTCTTCATCAATAAAATCGTTTCTATCAGAGAGAAGATTAATGGAATCCTTCCCATTATTATGACTGATGTATCATCAAGTAGAGCAGCTTTAGAAGTATCTTTCGAACCTGAATTGTATTTAGACAGCTTCTGTCCAGTAGTTCTTTCTGAGCTAGCAATAGTCTCTTCTAAACCATCAACTTGTATGTTAGACCCAATCCCAACCAGACTGTTCAAGGAGGTTTTCCCCTTAATTGAAACTTCCATATTGGATTTGATCAATCGGTCTTTGTTGATAGGATATGTACCTCAGACTTTTAAGGTTGCTGTAATTAAACCTTTACATAAAAAACCTACTCTTGATTCAGAAGTGTTGGCTAATTATCGACCTATATCCAATCTCCCTTTTTTGTCTAAAGTTCTTGAAAAAATAGTTGCAGTTCAACTTTGTGATCATTTACATAGAAATAATCTGTTTGAAGAGTTTCAGTTAGGATTCAGAGTGCATCATAACACAGAAACGGCACTGGTGAAAGTTACCAATGATCTCCTGTTAGCTTCTGATAGCGGACTTGTTTCTGTGCTTGTCCTGTTGGATCTCAGTGCTGCATTTGATACGATCGATCACAGCATTCTGTTACAGAGACTTGAACATGTTATTGGGATTAAAAGAACTGCATTAGGCTGGTTTAAGTCATATTTATCTGATAGATTCCAGTTTGTTCTTGTAAATGAAGAATCTTCCTCACACGTTGGAGTAAGTCATGGAGTTCCTCAGGGTTCTGTGCTTGGACCGATTCTTTTTACTTTATACATGCTTCCATTAGGTAACATTATCAGACAGCATGGCATAAATTTCCATTGTTATGCTGATGATACTCAGCTGTACTTATCTATGAAACCAGATGAAACCAACAGGTTGGTCAGACTACAAGCCTGTCTTAAAGACATAAAGACCTGGATGACTCAGAACTGTCTGCTTTTAAATTCAGACAAAACTGATGTTGTTCTCTTTGGACCTGAGCGCTTCAGGGAGAAATTGTCTAGTTATATAGTTACTCTAGATGGTATTTCCTTGGCTTCTAGTTCTACAGTGAGGAACCTTGGAGTTATTTTTGACCAGAATTTATCATTTGACGCACATATAAAACTGGTTTCTAGGACTGCCTTCTTTCACCTTCGTAATATTGCTAAAATCAGGAACATCCTGTCTCAGGGTGATGCAGAGAAACTAGTTCATGCATTTGTTACTTCAAGATTGGACTACTGTAATTCCTTATTATTGGGCTGTCCCACATATTCTCTGAAAAGCCTCCAGCTGATCCAAAATGCTGCAGCCAGAGTTCTGATGAGAACTAACAGGAGAGATCATGTTTCTCCAGTTTTAGCTTCTCTTCATTGGCTCCCTGTTAAATTCAGAATAGAATTTAAGATTCATCTTCTCACATATAAAGCTCTTAATGACCGAGCTCCATCATATCTTAAAGATTTAATTGTAAGGTATTTTCCTAACAGAGCACTTCGCTCCCAAACTGCAGGTTTACTTGTTGTTCCCAGAGTTTCTAAAAGTAGAATGGGAGGTAGAGCCTTCAGTTATCAGGCCCTAATCTTGTGGAATAAGCTGCCAGTAAATGTCCGGGAAGCAGACACCCTTTCCACTTTTAAGATTAGGCTTAAAACTTTTCTTTTCGATAAAGCTTATAGTTAGGGATGGCTCGGGTAATCCTGAAACATCCCATAGTTAAGCTGCTATAGGATTAGACTGCTGGGGGACCTCATCTGTCACACCTTTCCTCACTTTGCTCTCTTTTTCCCCCTGTTTAATTTCTCAAATGATTTTATGTACACATGTGACATTATTGTGGTTATTAATTTGTGTTTCCCTGTTCCAACAGATATCCTTTGAATGGCGTTATGGTGTTTTTCCCCCCTCTTTTCTGTCTTCTCAAACCCCAGCTGGTCGAGGCGGATGGCCACCCTTCCTGAGTCTGGTTCTGCCAGATGTTTCTTCCTGTTAAAAGGGAGTCGTTCCTTTCCACAGTCGCCACAGGCACGCTCAGGACGGGAGATTGGACTGAAGACAAGTTTCGGTGCAATCTGTTGGTTTCCTTAGCTAGGATATAAATTTTTTGAATTGGCTCTATATGAATTAATTGGATTATGATTACAATGAATTGAATTCCAATTGGCTTGAATTGGACTATATTACTTAAGTGCCTTGAGATGACAATTGTTGTAATCTGGCGCTATATAAATAAAATTGAATTGAACTTCCTGTTCTCTAAGTATGTTTTAAACCAATTTAGTACAGTTCCTGAAAGACCAGCCCAGTTCTTCAGTCGTTGTGGTCAACTGTATTAAAAGCAGCACTGTGATCCTGACTGACATTTTTCCACCGTCTGTATTCAGACATATGTCATTAAACATTTTGGTCAGAGCAGTCTCAGAGAGTATGGGAGAGTGAGAGAGAGTATGGGAGAGTGATGCTGTAGTGTCGCAAGATTGTGTGAGACTATCGGCAGATTCAAACAAGACACACCTCTAATATAGCAAACAATATAGTAAGATTATAATTACGCCAATAACTATTGTTTAAATAAATATATTATCGGGTGAAACAAAAACAAAACACTGGAGTACAGTGAAGAAAGCCTGGAGAGCCTCACGGATTACATCGAGTGTTTTGACAGGATCGTCATGGGGAAAACTAACCAAACCCCATCTGCCAGCAGCAAGGCTTCAACCTCCAAAATAAGTCGTAATGAAGAGTCACCCGGAGCGACGTCTCAAGCTGGTAATGATTCTACGGACATTTTGACATCAATCGATAAGAAATGATCCAGCTTCGACACCCGTATGTCTCTGTTAGAAATTCTACACAGAGAGTATCAGGCATTACAGGAGTCGTTGGAGTTCAGCCAGCAACAGGTGAAGACACTGGCTGAAGAAAACGCAGCCCTCAGAGGATCGGTGAAATCACTCACCGAAGGAATTAGCTGGATCTCTGATGATAACAAGAGGATGAAATAATCAATTATTGAGCTCCAGGCTCATAGTATGAGGGACAACCTTGTGTTTTCTGGAATCCCGGAGCAGGCAGACGAGGATCCTGAACTCACAGTGAAAAACTTCATCCAAACTCATCATTCCAGTCCACCGCCTGGAAGGGAAGAGACCTGATGCCCGCCGACCGAGACCGATTGTGGCCAAGTTCGAGCACTACCAACAGAAGGTCCAGGTGAGGGGCCGTGGTAGGGAGCTGAGAGGAACGGACTTCAGCGTCAACGACCTGTTTCCCAAAGAAATCCTGGAAAGACATAGGGTCCTGTTATCCATCCGGAGAAAGTTCATGGAAGGAGGCTCCCGAGCTGTCATTGCGGTGGATGAATTATTCATCAACGGGCAGCTTTACCGCGACCAGGACACCACTCCTGGGCTCTTCTAAACCCCAGGTGATCTGTATTCGTTAACTTGTATAAATCATATCAGAGAAAATAAAGACATCCTTCGATCAAACTAATTTGACAGGTGACCTTTGACCTACATCCGATTGTTGACATCTGGTCATGTGGCCTTTTACATCTAAGGAAGGGGGAGTTCATGGGTAGGGTTAAGATTGATTACAGCTAAGGTCAGGAGGTTGTGAAAAATATATTAGTTGAATGTTTAAATAAGAGAAAGGGTTAGGGTTAATAGGAAAGGTTAAGTTGTAGAAGAATTTTAAGTCTCATATGAATATGGCTCAAGGTGCCGGAAAGTCCTCCTTTTTTTGACAGCTTCAAAGACCGGTCCCTGTAAGGTAAAGATGAGAAAATAATTAGATGTGAGGGGGGTATTGTTCGACCCCAGGTTTGAGGGCCAATGGGTGGAAAGGGGACGGGTTTCGAGTAAAGGATAAAACCCTGAGACAGTCCGTGTGTAGAGAACGACTTTGGTGTGAAAGATAGCTGATTCAAGATGGCCAGGACAAGAAGCAGAGTGAGAGTAGAGGAGAAATCTACGCAGGCACCGGAGAGGATGTGTACTCTGCGGTTTCTCATTTGTGAGACTCCAGTATCGATATATCAAGATCAGCCCTTGATACCAAATTCTCCCAAGAAAAGGATGGTGTTTCTGTGCAGAACACAGCAACCGCCGCCCGAGTCTCTACAGGAAGAATGGTCACTGGAGCCTTATGGACTGCGGGGAAGATGGGGCTATGTGTTCAAGTATGAAACAGGTGACCTCTGTCTGTATCAGCTTAAAGAGGATGGTGAGAAGCTGGGACCTCTGACCACTAACTTCCAACGACTGGGGTGTGTTGAAACTAGCTATACCGCGTCATATAGGAGGAGGTAAGGGCTCGGCTGAGGAGGTGTTAACAGTGAAAGAAGAACTGCTTACGTTTTAAACCGGTTCTCTTATCAGCCAGCAGTCTGATAGCTTTTTCAAACTCCGATACTGGGGAGGGGATAGCTTAATGTTACCCTTTAAAATTTTCAGAGCAATCTCACACAAAGCTTTAAGAAAGTCGGGTGAACAATGACCGAGAATGTCCTTACGTTTCTGAGGTGTGGCGTGGTACAGAGCTCTGAGTAACGGAGCATTCCTTTTTATACGGGCTGACATGATAAATTACTATGCTTTCGGAACATAGACAGCTGGCCACTGACTAGGAAGTAAACCCGTTCTCAGTCTGTATTGTTCTGGGCATGAGTGGGCAGGGTCGAAGATTAAATCTCTAGTGGTGTCCTCAAAGCTCTCCAGGAAGATATCTTTCTCTGAGGGGAAGATTTGACGGGCTAGTATATTCACCTGCAATCTGTCTCTGGGATTCTTAAACAGCACCAGGTAGTTACTGTTCAGGCTGACTCTATTTCCTTTGATGAAATACATTTTGAGTCAACATCATGACACTCATATTTCTGTGATGTCTGTACTGTGTGAAAATTTTTACACTTCAGGATGGTCTGAAGCCTGAAAAATAACATTGTCCAGAATAACCAAGTGCTTACGATCAGGAGGGAACAGATTTTCATGTTCAAAAGAATGAGGCAATCCTTCCACAAATTTGATGTTTTTATTCAGCCGCTGCAGTTCAGCGTACAATGGTTGGAAAGAGGTATAAATCCAAACAATATTATCAGGTACATCATCCATCACATGGTAACACTTTTTTAAAACACTTTTAACAAAAAACGATTTCCCACATCCGCTGGGCCCCACAATCAGACATGAAAAAGGAGTCTTTAGTCTGGGGTCAAAATCAATCTCCTTCATATCAGAAAATTGCAACATTTTTTTTTTTCCTTCTTAATCACCTTAATACCTTAATAACCGAAAGGCAGAGTTGTACCTTCAGGAAAAAGGCGTCTCTTGTCATACACCACCAGGAACTTTTTCAGGAATGTCGCATTTTTTAACAGAAACCACTTTTTATCTCTTCTGATGGTACGCTGAGGGGTCTCGATCACCGTTTCTCTGGAGTCAGCCAAGTATCCCTCTACTAACTCTTTGACGCTGTCAAAGTTGACCTTCTCGCTGCATTCATGCGTCTGAGTGATGCCTTTAACGCGCATTGATACTTTTTTCTGATTTCTGGTCTGGTAGGCGTAACTCTTGGGTCCTGCTGCAACAAATTCCTGAATTGTGTCACCCCCCAGCTCATCGGTCAAATCCCCCAGATACTTTCCCAGTTTCAGAAGAGTCTCACCTTTTTTCACCACATAGATCAGACTGTCTGTGTCTATGTAGAGAATTTTGTCCTGCATTACTTCCAGACAGCTATACAGTTTTATACGTGCATATGCGGTGCTAAATACTGCAATGAATACATTGTTTACCTTGTTGGGTGGAGGATGCATCGTTTGTTGTAAGTCCACTGCAACATGCACATGTCAGGGTTTAGAAAGTGGAAGTAGGCTATCTAGTATTTACCCGAGAACATGAAATTAAAAAATTCATTCGGGTCTGTGATGATGGTGGTCTGATGGAGGTCGTTCCTCTGCGCAAATTTCCCCCAGAAACTGTTCAGACACAGTTTAGCCACCTGTCATTTAGCAGGGTTCACCTCTATTTTGCTGGTATCCAACTGAATACCTTGATGGAGTTTGTAATCTCTGACATACCTCAGCTTA
Source organism: Leuresthes tenuis (assembly GCF_036924035.1). Classification (NCBI taxonomy): domain Eukaryota; kingdom Metazoa; phylum Chordata; class Actinopteri; order Atheriniformes; family Atherinopsidae; genus Leuresthes; species Leuresthes tenuis. The sequence continues at coordinate 31,733,992 of NW_027325367.1, read as the reverse complement.
CTCTCCTCATCAAGTGCGTCTGCGGGATATCCTGAAGCCACTTGTTTACCCTTAAGAAATGTTTATGTAGTCTACAAAGATTGAGCTACTGGTCCTGTCAAAGTGCCACACCTCAGTGATTTTAGCAAGACGATAACCAAGCTTTAACGCCTTGCTAAATTCCACACTCACCCACACACCTGTTAGTGCTCTCTCCTCATCGCTGTGGTTGCATGCACCTGCCTGGTTATTCATTTCAGCACAGGTGCGACAGAGAGTGAATACAAGTTTTCCGTGAGATGACTTGTAAGGTAAAACTGGGAAAAACAGCCTGCGCGGAGGGTAAACAACAGCTCTTATGAAACCAAAGTAGCTGTCAGGGTCATCAAAATATTTGCAAATAATTCTGGGATGGCCGAGGGGGTAAGGGAAGCTGCAATTTACATAGGGGTAAAGAGATGTAAAGTCACCATAGTGCACAGTTTCATCTACCCCTGCAGTGTACCTAAACCTGAGTGCACAGGTCCGACCACCATACAGTGCTTGTCTGGGAGAGAGCGGTTCGGGAGCGTTAAAGCTCTTGAGAAATTCAATCACTTCCGGATGGGACTTTTTCATCTCAGTCCACTCGTGCTCCCACATGACCTGCAAACGAAGACCATACACTGACTGAAGCACTCTCTCTCTCTCACGGGTCTCTGCATAGAACTGTTCAAATGGCGCCTTCCTCAGCGGACATGTGTCCTGAGGCTGATAGCAGATGGGGCAGCCGTGAAAGAAACAGCCGTAAAACTCAAAAGCTACCCTCACACCATCAATTTCTACATACCCATCTACGTGATGGGGCCGATTCCCTTTTCCCCTGTGTTTAACGCGTGGCTAATCTCAATCTCTCTGCTAAATGCTAACCACTCCAGCCACTGGATGGATGCGTTTGAGAAGGTCTTACTCTGCTGACTGTAATCAACAGGTGAAGGTATAGACAGGTATAGGTTTTAGGCTGCAGAAAGTTGGCGGTAAAAAACCTTCATACAGGCCAATGCGATCGTGATGCATTTCAGGGGGTCCACGCGCATCTCGTTAAAGAATTGCTCGCGGAATTTGACACACCCCCTGAAGAGTATGTCAACATCATTTTTACAGTAAAGCATGCTCTGTTCACAAAAGTTAAAGGTACTTTTACACACTCCTCCATACCATCTGTAGAGCTCTCACTGCTCACTGGGGCTCATGAGTTCTACAGAGTAGTAACTCGGTGAAGGAAAAGGCCCCACATATTTCAAATTCTGTTCTGAAGAGAATCTGTGGGGAAAGAAACCTTTGGTAGGATCACTGAAACCTCATGCTTTCGGTATCATACTCAGTTTCATAGCCAGGAATGACAGACTATCGATGAATCTCAAACCATAATCCCAGTCTGTAAAACAGAGAATTTTACTCCCCTGTGTGATGAGAGAGGGCTTCATACCTAGTTGCACCATAACATTAAGGATAACATAACTATCATATCCTCGTCTGTTGTGAGCATTAAACGTGTATCCCTGGTAGCGTGGTCTCCTGAAATGGAGGAGGAATTTCCTGACACCACTCGACACCTTTCAACGTTTTTGCACAGACCAGAAAGGGGACATGCACATCATTCTGACCGACTAAGGATTCAAAATCATAAAAGATCAGTTTTTCATCAAGCCGTTCATCAACGCTGCTAGGTTGAATGTTGCACTGGTGTCCACTGAGAGTTGCTGTAGAACCGGGGGTCAGTTCCTCACCACAGATTGTACATTTTAAACCTTCACACACGTGGGGGGGGTTTACCTTTCTGTGGGGGGTTTTACCCAGGTTTTACCTGTCTGTTGAAGCACAATGAGTTACGACAGCTCCTGCAATCACCACAAAATACAGGGCTGAACTCTTGAGTTGTACATGAAGAGTTGTAGCTCACTGAGCAGTAACAGGGACAGTAGTGTGAGTGGGGCTCATTGTAGCAGTGTTCACAAATGTATCTCAACCCTAAAAATCCTTTGAGGTTTTTTATTCCATAGTAATGGTTTTGGAGTAATAACAGAAAGAGAGGGCTTGATCGATCTCTGATATCAGTCTCAAATTTACACAGAGTCATCTTTGGTTCTGTGAAACACCATAATTTTTCTGTTTAGGATTTTTTAAATTTTCCAACATCACTGAAAGATATAGGCGTCTAATCAGTCAGACCTGCCAGACGCTGCCTCTCTCTCCCCTGTACCAAGGCCTGACTATCGGTAAATTTAGAGTCGGAGACGTGCGCAAGACTGATGGCGAAGCAGACCTGATTGTCACAATTATCTGTAATGTACAAGTGACGTTTTTTCTTATGGATTAATTCGCATTCTAAGGTTTTTGAAGCCTTCCGTTTGGTGCCCCCTGTAGGTTTTCTTACTACCTGGAGGATTAACTCCAGGTTAGTATCAGAGGTTATCTCTGCGTTCGATTGAGTTAACTCATCTAAAAAGTCCAGAAAGGCTTTCAGGATTACATCAGACTCTTCTGTGACAGAAACGGTAATGTGTTGAGAAATACTCTCACCTACTAATTCTAGCTGGACGACATCATTACATCTGGCGAGTGATCGCGCTGTTTCTGCCACTTCAATAAGATTGCTCATAACAGCTGAAGTGAACTCAGCGATGTTGGGCATTATATCAGGGCACGGACACGGTATTGTGACGGGGCGTCTTATTTCAAGACAGTTGAAACGTTCACGCTCAATCTGTGGAGGTGTAGCTCTCTGATTCTGTTCAGGGACGGCTACATTCTCCTGATTCAAGCCCCTACCATGCTGCCGACTTTGTTCTGTTGCAGCTGGAGAAGGTAAAGAAATAAAATTCCGTGAGACCAATATCTGATGCTAAAGGTTGAGAAGCACAATTTGGTGAGGCTGTATCAAGTGATATGGCACGAGGAGCTGGATTTGGTGAGACAGTATCTGATGCTAAAGCTTGAGAAACACTATTTGCTGATGCTATATCAAATGATATGGCACGAGGAGCTGAATTTGGTGAGACAATATTCGGTGACTCATTTTGCAAGCTCAGGGTGGGTGACGGTGGCCCGTTTAAATTCTGGATTGGTGGTTCTAATTCGTGTAACACGCCAATTTCATCATTTTCATCTTCTTCAATATCTGTAGGAGATTACTGATAATCTATATTAAGGAGCGCATACTCCAGCGGTGTAAAGTAATTCCACACATGAACCGGTATGGGAATGTTTTGCAAGTTTTCCACGGTCTCAGATAATTCAACCAGGACAACTCTGCTTGCTTGATTATCCATCTTTACACAGAATTGAGAATGGTTAAGAGGGGAAAAGATATTTACTTATATATATATACACATTTACTTTACTTTGAAATCACCTTCAAGTCACGGTTAATTTTCTGTATAAGAATCTCACTACTTCTCATGAATACCCGAGCTCTTGATTTTTCACGTCGGATGGTGGCATTTCTTTTCCTCCATAGGCGAGGATCTGGCCGGATTGTAGGACTTATTGACAGGTCGGCCTCTGTGGATGAAGGAGAAATAACCATAAAAGTATTTTAAATATACCTGGTTCCGTGATTGTGAATGTTTTAATAATAATAATAATAATAATAATAATAAATTTAAAAAAAAAGGAGAGAAAGAAATTGCATCTCTGATTAATCCTCGGACGAGTGACAGCCTTGAGCGCACTCTAATGCTCCGTTGATTCTTTACCATGGACCTCACAGGAACTAACACATCAGATTCTGTCAAATTGAAAGACAGTTTAATAGCATACAAATAGATAAATAATTAAATAAATAAAAAACCTTGCTTAAGTATACACTATGTGAAATATGCATAGATGTTACCACGTAATGCTCCCGTTGAGAGCAGCACGGAGAAGTGAATAGAGCTGTAATAATATATCAACTGGCTTATTTTACAGAGGATTACACATTGCACTTCAGATGAGTTCTACTGAAAACGCTGCGCTCTTTTAACCACTACCCCTCCCACCCTCACTCTCTCCCTATGCATCACATCCGTGTTGATGATGTATGACGCTTACGCGCACACGTAGGAAGTCAACACATTTTTCACATTCAAATATTTTTCACCGTGGTTGCTGGCTTATGCAGTGAGAAAAGAGACGTGAGAAAACAGCAAAGAATGATGAGTTTTTTAACTTACCCCGCAGATCAGGCTGTTTATCGAGGGGTTCGGGGCTGTCCAAGTTTATTTCAAATACTTTATCCCCCTCCTCTCCGCAAACAGGGCCCGGCGCCCCGAATAGTTGCGCCGATATGCAGCCTAGTACACCGACGGCCTGTGTCCTTTCAGCCGCTGCCGGCTCAGGGTCGAAGCCGGTCGCCAGCGACTCGGGCCGCGGTATTCGAGGGGAGAAACATATGCTCGGTGGTGTATGTAACACCGATGATTCCAACAGCCCGTCCTCTGTAGTGACACCCGGAGACCCCGCTGAAAACTGATTGTTCCGAACAGGGAGCAGTCTTCGTCGTAGCTGAGATTTATTCAGGGAAAGTCCGTTTTCCCCGCTTGACAGGATGGAAGTCACATCTCCGTCAAACACGGCTGGGTTCTTCTTTCGAGGAAACCCTTGTTCCGCGCTGTTTAATAAATCTGTAAACAGTTACATCTGATGTTATTTCATTGAAACATTTCACTTGTTAAAGGTTATTGAAGTTAAAGAAACATTACCATAATCGGCTTGTGTCAATATGAAAACGTCCAGGTCGTTGGCATCCGGCTCTGGAAAATAACACTCTGTCATGATGGGTGATATAAGTATAAGTATACATGCATTCATATGTTTATCATCAGATCTTTTTACTCACTGTTGAAAGAACCGCCGGGTGGTTGTGTATGGATGTCAACTCTTGTTTTCCGTCCTAAAAAAGTTGTTTTTACTATTACAAGTACTGACCTAAGAGATTTAAAGATTTAAAGGAGACTTTTGCGTACCAGAGTCTATGATTCCAGTCCTGTCGTGGTTGAGTCCTCGAAGTAAATGCCTGAACAATTTTATATAGTCTTACATCCCCCTCCATAGAAATCAGGGAGTGTTTTAAAAATTTCTTGAAGTGGTAATTTCAATTAATTCGTTCTCCACACTTACCTTAGCTGCATCCTACAATTAGTTGCAGATTATTGGATCAGATCAATATTCACCATACACACCTTCTCCTGAGCATGAAAAGGGTCACAGAGTGTATTCCTGTGACCCTTGAGGCAGTCTGATAGAACCATATGAAAACCATATGGGCAGTCTGGTCTGTCTGTGAACAGGTAACAATACATGATTGCCAAGACAGTATCACCCAATATTAATCTGTTTCTGACACTATACTGCATTCACAGGGCCCGAGGCTTCTCATCACAGCATGCCCTGTCTCTTACTTATCTGTTTCACCCCCGCCATTGTTCTCAATATGCATTCATAGGGCCTCAGGCTTCTCATTCTGTCTGATATAGCCAGATGTAAACTTTATGGGCAACCTGGTCTATTAGTGAATTCTCTGTAGATCAACCCTTGATACCAAATGCATCATGAGTGCAAACCAAGAGGGAAACCTTTTTGTGTAATTTAAACCTACCCCTATTTGCTATAAATACCCCATCCTCCGTTCAGTGTCACAGTGTGGTACATTCTTGTGACCCCCGGCAGTTCACCCTTGCGGTATGAGTTGGTCAGTCAGAGAGAGCCAGATGTAAACTCTAACAGAATGCCCCTGTCTCTTACTGAAACCGTAACAAAGCAGGATTGTTGACGCTCTTATATTCATTATTAACTGTCTGCTCTCCCCCATCCCTCACAGTTTACCACATTCATGCGGCCCCTGGCCGTTTACCTTAACAGTATAAGTTAACCAGTCAGAGAGAGCCAGATGTAAACTCTAACAAAATGCCCTGTCTCTTACTGAAACAGTAACAAAGCATGCTTGTAGAGACACTAGGATCATTATTAACTATGCGTTACCCCCACCCCACCCAAATCCTTGCAGTGCTGGCAACTCCTGGGGTCGAACAATACCCCCCTCACATCTAATTATTTTCTCATCTTTACCTTACAGGGACTGGTCTTTGAAGCTGTCAAAAGAAGGAGGACTTTCCGGCACCCTGAGCCATACTCATACGAGACTTAAAATGTTGACAGCTTCTACAACTTAAAATTTCCTATTAACCCTAACCCTTTCTCTTATTTAAACAATCAACTAATATATTTCTCACAACCTCCTGACCTTCGCTGTAATCAATCTTAACCCTACCCATAAACTCCCCCTTCCTTAGATGTCAAAGGCCACATGACCAGATGTCAACAATCGGATGTAGGTCAAAGGTTACCTGTCAAATTAGTTTGATCGAAGGATGTCTTTATTTTGTTTGATATGATTTATACAAGTTAACGAATACAGATCACCTAGGGTTTAGAAGAGCCAAGGAGTGGTGTCCTGGTCGCGGTAAAGCTGCCCGTTGATGAATAATTCATCCACCGCGATGACAGCTCGGGAGCCTCCTTCCATAAACTTTCTCTGGATGGGGAACAGGACCCTGTGTCTTTCCAGGATTTCTTTGGGAAACTGGTCGTTGACTAGATGACCAGATGTGACCAACCAGATCTATGGCAAAGGTCACATGACCAGATGTCAACAACCGGATGTAGGTCAAAGGTCACCTGTCAAATTAGTTTGATAGGATGTCTTTATTTTCTCTCATATCAACGTAGATGGTATATAAGTAATTCTGAAACAGTCTATCCAATCCACAGTTATCTGTCAAGACAAAATATATAGCTCACTGCCAGTCTCACCAGCATAGAAGTTTATGCAGGTCACATTTGTTTATTTGGGTTTGTTTTTTCTTTTTTTCTGTCTCACACTTCCACTCTTTTGCATTGTTTTTCTTTCTTTCTTCCCCAACCCGCTGCGCTTAATAAGTAATGTTAACAAGAACGGCGCACATAGAGTTTTGAGCAGAGCACATGATCAAATACCACACAGCATTGACAGCGGGCGTACATATTGTAGCAAGCCCATACTGACGAACAGAAACACAAACAATGGCATGTTCATGGAAGCATATATGCACACACACGCACGGGATGCTTTTAGCAAGCATCCAGCACTCACTGCGTTAGTCTGCGCATGTCCACGCTGAGGTTTATCTCATGGAATGTGCATGGAGCTGGGTCCAGGGAGAAGAGATTAAAAATCTCCAATAAGTTGAAGGATCTACAGGCAGACATTGTTTTATTACAGGGGACTCATTTATCAAAGACTGCAGCTGATGTTCTCACCACAGCACAGTTTCCTCATGTGTACTCAGCCTGTTACAACTCCAGACAAAGAGGTGTAGCCATTCTGATAAATAGAAGAGTAAATTTCACCGTAAACAACACAGTTATAGATCCAGAAGGTAGATTTCTAATAGTTAATTCATCTATTCAAAATATGAAATTATGCATTGCAAATATATATGGTCCAAATGTTGATGACCCCTCATTTTTTCACTTCACTCTCTGATCACTCAGATAACAAACTCATCATAGGAGGGGACTTTAACATGGTTTCTGACTCAGGAGTAGACAGACTATGCACTACAGAGAGTTAGCGGAACTGGCAGTCCACGAATATTGTTAAACAGTATATAAATTATTTTGGTCTTTGTGATGCTTGGCGCTCCCACCACCCCACTCTAAGAGAATACACCTTCTTCTCACCGGTACATCACTCATATTCAAGAATAGATTATTTCTTAGTCAGCAGTTCCTTGATGAGTGATATTTCAGACACCAAAATCCACCCCATCACTATCAGTGATCACACTCCAGTTTCTATCCCACTGAATAATCACAGAGTTATACCACAAGCTAGGAATTGGAGATGTAATACATCATTACTAAAAGACCCTGATTTTATTAATTATTTCAAAAGGGAATGGTCTGTATATTTAGGAAATAATGAACTGCCAGGAATGTCGGCTTCTACTCTCAGGGAAGCCGGAAAAGCAGTTATGAGAGGCAAAATAATCTCTTTTTCATCAAATAAGAAAAAGAGGGAAAGTTCAAAGATATCAGATTTAGAACTCAGGATTAAATCATTAGAAATTGTCTACAGTACCTCCAAAGAGGAACACACACTGACTGAACGAAGAAAAGCTAAACTTGAATTAAACAAAATTATTGATAAACAAACACAGTTTCTGATACAAAGACGTTGCTTGGAGGACTTTGAGCATGGCCATAAATCTGGAAGGTTCCTAGCTAATCAACTAAAGAGAAACAAAGAGAAAACAACAATCCCTTCTGTTAAAGACTCAAAAGGAAATGTCACCCATGACCCCGATGTAATCAACAATGCTTTTAGGGACTTCTATAAAACCTTATATTCATCACAAAATGATCCATCAGACAGTAACATAGATCAGTTTCTTAGTAATATCAACCTTCCAAAATTACAAACCGAACAGGCAATGGCTCTGGATTCACCTCTTTCAATAGGAGAACTCCATGAAGCCCTTCAACATATGCCTAGTAACCAAGCCCCGGGACCAGATGGTTTTCCAGCAGAGTTATACAAAGAATTTTGGACTGTTTTGGCACCTGCATTTCACAAAATGGTAGATTATCTCTGCTAACATTATCCTGCTACAGAAACCAGGAAAAGACCCCATACTTCCATCCAGCTACCGCCCAATATCTCTAATAAATGCAGACCTCAAAATAATTTGTAAAGCCCTCGCCAAAAGAATGGAAAAAATTACTCCACTTATAATACATCCAAACCAGACAGGTTTTATATAAGGGTAGACACTCATCCACTAACACTCGCAGGCTAATTAATCTCATAGACTATTCTACCATCAACAACTTGGAAACCACAATCGTCTCTCGAGATGCAGAAAAAGCATTTGATCGAGTGAACTGGAAATTTTTATTCGCAGCATTAAACAAATTTGGATTTGGGTCACACTTCATCAACTGGATAAGGATATTATATAGCTCCCCAAATGCATGTGTCAGGACAAACTTCTCCAAGCTTCAGTCTGCAGAGAGGTACAAGACAGGGTTGCCCACTTTCTCCCTCACTTTTTGCTATTTTCATCGAACCTTTAGCAGCTGCTATCAGACAAGATAGAAATATTAAAAGGCATCCAACCCCAAAATATTGAGCATAAAATGAGTCTTTATGCTGATGATGTTTTACTTTTCCTTCAGAACTCTCAAATGTCTCTCGATCGCACTCATAAATAAATTCTCAGCACTTTCTGACTACTCTATCAATTGGTCTAAGACTACAGTTCTGCCCATTAACTGTAGGGTTCAAAATATACCTGCGATCACTTTACAGTCAGGAAATATTAGATATTTAGGCATAAACCTTTCCTCCAGGCTCTCAGAACTAACAAAGCTAAATTGTGTGCAATTATTAAAGACAGTAGAGGACGATCTCTCTCGTTGGAAGTCATTACCCATATCACTTATGGGGAGAGTTACAACCATTAAAATGATGACACTACCAAAGGTTAACTATTTGTTCTCAATGATCCCCATAAAACCATCTGCTACTTGGTTTAAGTCACTAGATTCATGCATCTCCAAATTTCTGTGGAAAAACAAACCACGTATTAGTTTATAAACCCTACAGAAGACCAAGGAAACTGGTGGATTAGATTTATCTCATTTTCAGCACTATTCCTTAGCCAATAGGTTACAATATATATCAAAATGGTTTAAACCTAGCCCAATAGATGAACCATGGATAAATATAGAACAAGCATTGTGTGATAATCTGGAAATCTCTGACCTGCCACTTATTAGTCAAAACGTAAAAAAATCACAAAGGTTTCAAAAGCATTAACATCAGCACCTCTCTGACAGCCTGGTGGGAATTTCTTAAAATAACAAAGTCTTCACTTGTCCCGTGTAAGCTTACACCCATCTGGAACAATCCTGACATACTGCAAAACAAAAAAATGCTAAACTTTACTCTGTGGAAGATCAAAGGAATCAAACATCTGGAACATATAATCCAAAATGGAAATTTTATTTCATTTGATGAGCTCATATCACAACATGGGATAGGCAGCAATAAATTCCTAGAATATCAACAACTTAAGTCTATAATAACAAAGAAATATATCCTCCACCAACCAGACTTACAACTCCAGATTAGGGTAGCAGAATTTCTAAGCATCTGCACCCCAAAACTACTATCAAAAATATATAAATTATTGTCTAAGATAGATGACACAATGTCTCTACCATCCTCAAAATGGGAGTCAGATTAATCCATCAGTTCTAGTCATAGCTTCTGGCCATAAATATGTTTGAACACCTTCAGAATGACTCGAAATCCTAATTTTTACAGCTCATACAATACAAAATTCTTCATAGAACACATTATACAGGACAAAGGATGTTCAGGATGGGTCTAACACACTCAAACATCTGCTCACATTGCACAGACAACACACCTGATGATTATGCACACGCTTTGTGGTTTTGTGCGCCTGTCCAGAAGTTCTGGCTGGAAGTCTGTACGGACCTATCAACATGGCTAAAGTGTAGCATCCTTGCATGCCCCACACAGTGTATACTGGGTGGCTTAGCTCACATGATCCTCACAGTGTTATGTATTGCAAAGAAAACTATTCTCATGAACTGGAAAGCGAAGAACAATCTGTGTATTAACCAGTTTAGAAATTTTCTTTTAGATTATATTAGCATGGAAACAATGTCTGCCTCCTCAAAACATCAACTGGCTGAATTTCATTCTCTCTGGTCCCCGCTGATTAGCTTTATCACAGTGGTGGTGGTGGGTTGCTGTCCCGTCGCTCTGGGTGGCTGGGTGTGTGCTGGGGGGGGACTGTGTGGCTTCGGGCGTCTGGTGGTCTCTCGGGTCGTGGGGACCGTGTTGGTCATTGCTGGGGGGGGGACTGTGTGTCGGGCTTGGAGGGCAGTTTTGGGGGCTTGCGGGTGGGGCTGTCTTGCGGCGTGGGGCGGGGTCCCTTCGGGGCCTTGGGGTGGTGGCTGCTGGCTCTGTACAGGGTGGCAGGGGCGCTTTGGCGTGGGTGGTGGTGCTGGGCCTGGGCCCTGGTGGCTGGGCACTGCCTTGCGCCCGGGGGAGGGCCCTGCCTGTGCCCTGGGCGTCTGGGTTTCCCTGGACACGCCACAGTATGGGTGGGTTGGTGCACGTCCTGGTGCCGGGCTTGTTGCTCTGGGACCTCCAGGGTGTCCGCAGGTGGTTGTTTTTTTTAGGGTGTTGGGGCGTGCGGTGGGGTGTTCTGTGGGGTGTAGTGGATGGGGCCATGTAGGTGGTCCCCTTTGGTTGCACTCTTCAGTTCCCCGTCCCTTTTTTAATTACACCTTAGACATCATTACTTATCAAACACACACACACACATTAGGTCTTGGGGGGTGGTTGCACTGAGTGGCATCTGGTGGGCGGGGCTCTTTGGGTATGTAGGCTGCCCAGAGGGCCGCGCTCCCAGTTCTACAAGGTTGACTGCTCCTCAATTTTAATCGCTCACTATTAGAAAATATTGAAGAGCCAGAAGGGTGAGGAGAGGGGTCTTCTACACCCCTGCTTCCTGGTGTCTGCTCGGGCAGGAGGGGCCAGGAGGAATTAATTATTCTGCTGGTTCGGGGTCTGTGGTGGCTGGGGGGCTGCTGGCCCCCTGGTGTGCCCGCTGCGCTACACCCCAGCGGAGTCGAGGGAGGGAGGATGTGTGGATGTATGGGACGTGCAAGTGTGTGTGGTGATGCCTGGGTCTGGGACTTGCTGTCGCCTGGCTTGCCTGTGTTTCTCCCGATGGTGGGGCGGCGTTGCCTCTCCCCGCTGCTCACGACTTCACCCACCTGTGGGCACGTCTTGACTCCCAGGGCACTTGGCCAGGGGCACTGGGGCAGGCGCTGACCCACTGTGTGGCTGTCTGGGGCGCTTGGCCCTACCGGGTATTGGGTGGGGCCTCTGCCAGGGGGTTTGGGGGCGCTCAGGCTCCTGGGGCCCGGGTCCGGTGCACAGCCCATGTCTGGGCGGCTGGGGCTATTGCCCCTGGCTCCCGGGGGGCCTCTGCTCTATGCTTATGGGGGCTCTGTCCGGGGGCTTCCTCTGCAGTCTTCCTGGTGGATGCGTGGTTGCCCCTGCGGTGGGCTTCCTGGGTTCTGTGCTCCGTGGGGGCTGCTGGTGGCCTGGGTCTTGTGGCCCTCTCTGCCTGCTTCTGATTGCTTGGGGAGGCTGTGGATTGTGGCCGTGTACGCTTATACACTCATAACTAAGCACGGTTATCATGTAGGTCCTGTGCCATGGGTGTTGCATGTTCTCACACACACACACACACATTCATTAGTCCAGTAGCATGCACGCTAAGCAGTTGATGTATTATCATGTCGTCTCAGGTCATCTATATCCACAGTTGTGTTGTATGCGATTGCCACTACTTGTGCTTTTTTTTATTTGTTTGTGTGTTTGTTTTTTCTCTACTTGTCTGCTTTCAGGTGCTTCTGGTGGCGCTAAGGCTGGATTCTTAACAGAGACCATGGATTGTTGTCTGTTTAGTTTTTTTACAGGTGTAGCAGCTGGTTGTCTGGTTTTTGTTTCTATTTTTGTTCTGTTTCCTCTTCTTTCCTCGTCCCCTGGTCCGGTTCAGTTCTATTACATGTTATATATTGTAAACAGAAATAAATAAATGGGCATCAAGGGGAGCTTTACATTTATAAAACTTCCCTTTGCAAAGCAAATCCCCTGTTTGGCATAAAAGGTATTCAGACTACAATTCTGCCGCCATAATGCTGGACAGGACAAGGGAAAAAAAAAAAAAAAAAAAAGCAGTCTCTGTGCTGTGGTGCTGTCTAAAGCCTGACTGGAAGGTATCATAGCAGTTATTTTGCGTTAAAAAGTAATTAAGCTGTTGAGAAACTGCTTTTTCAATGATCTTACTTAAAAATGGGAGATTTGAGATTTGCCTGTAGTTGTTCATTTGCGTCTTGTCAAGATTGTCCTTTTTCAGCAGAGGTTTAATTACAGCTGTTTTTAGTAGCTCTGGAAACACACCTGACATTAAGGACAAGTTCACAATCAGTAACAGGTCTGACTCCAAAGTCTTTGAGACCCCTTTGAAAAAACCTGTTGGCAGGATGTCTAAACGGCAAGAGGAGGAGTTCAGGTGACGTAACATGTCCTCCAGGTCTTTACTGTTAATGGGTTGAAACAGTGTCATGGTGTTTAAACTGGTTTTCGGTGGACACGGTACATATGCTGAACCTGCTGCTGATGTATCAACTGCTTGTCTAATATTTCGGACTTTGTCTGTGAAGAATTGGGCAAAGTCATTGCAGGCCATGGTGGAATGGAGTTCAGTTGCCACTGACACAGGAGGGTTTGTTAGCCTGTCAACTGTAGCAAATAAGGCCTGAGCATTATGACTGTTTTTGGTGATGATGTCAGAGAAGTAGGATTTTCTTGCATTCCTCAGTTGTAAATTATAAGAGTGAAGTTTCTCTTTATAGATGTCATAATGAACCTGGACATTTGTTTTTCTCCATCTGCGCTCAGCTTTCCGACACTCTCTTTTCCCATTTTTGGAATTTCGCCATGGAGACTTCTTCCTTCCAGAGATAACCTTCACCTTAATGGGAGCAATAGTATCCATAACATTTAACATTTTAGTATTGAAGCTACTGACGAACTCACTGACTGAACCACCGGACAGAGCAGGTGTTAAAGAGAAGACCTGGTTAAAGATCTCACTACTGTTTTCAGTTATACACCATTTTGAGATCACTGCTGTTGAGACATTTGTGTGCACTGAAATCTTACTCTCAAAGAAAACACAGGAATGGTCAGACAGGCCCACATCAGACACAGTAATCTTTGAAATGCTCAGACCCTTAGAGATCACTAAGTCTAGAATGTGTGTCTGTTACATGCTGAGTCAGCCCAAAGTTGTCCAGAGTGTTACTCAGGTCTTTAGTACCTCTGTCCTGAGGGTTGTCCATATGGATGTTAAAATCACCAACAATAATTATACAGTCAAAATCAACACAGATCATAGACAGCAGTTCACTGAGGTCATCAGAAAAATCTGCACAGTATTTAGGGGGCCTGTAAACATTCAGAAACAGGACTCTGGGTGAGGCCTTCAGTTGTATAGCCATATATTCTCTCTGTGTAATAATCTGGAAATCTCTGACCTGCCATTTATGAGTTCAAACATAAAACATTAACATTAACATGTAAGCTCCCCAGCTCCTCCTCGGCCTTCGTGTCTGGGTGGCCGGGGCCTGGTGGGTCCGGTGGGCTGTCGCCCCTGGTTCCTGGGAGGCCTTTGTCCTACGGTCATGGGGGCTCTCCGGCGGCTTCCTCTGCTCTCCTCTAGATGGATGCTTGATTGTCCCTGCAGTGGGCTTCCCGGGTTCAAACAACTATCTGGTTGTTCAGCAGCAACCTGTCACTGTGCAGACTTTGAAAAAAAAATTGTGTCAGAAAGATGAAGATAATTTGCAGGAATGCTTTGACTCCACATACTGGAATGCACTCTATGAGCCATATTGATATGATAGCAGTTCCATGACTGAATGTACAACAGGCTACAATAACTTCTGTGTGGTGAATATTATTCCCCCAAGGACTGTGAGTCATTGATCCTATCACAGCCTCATGACCCAATTACAAACAAACCACAGTTTGACACTAAAGGGTTGGGTGTCTCAGAAGGTGGCCAGTAGCACATAATAACCACAAGGGACTGTACTCTCATCACTTCTCCTCCTTCTATACGCCTCAGACTTCAGTAAAACTTAAGAGACCTGTCGTCTTCAGAAATACTGAGATGATTCTGCAGTTGTTGGATGTATCAGTAATGGACAAGAGGCTGAGTATAGGGAACTGGTTAATCATTTCGTGGCACAGTGTGGAAACAATCAACTGATCTTGAACATATATAAAACAAAAAAGATTGTAGTGGATTTTAGAAGCATCAGGAATAAACCAAACACCCTCTCCATCCAAGGAAAAGAGGTGTCGTGGTGGAGGAACATAGATATCTGAGAGTTTACCTGAACAAACTGACAAAGACTTCCCTGCAGACCTCCCAGAAGGGAAGGTCATACACCAGCTGTCAGCTGATTTACTCTCAGGGCTGTTTAAAGTTATTACACACGGGAATACCTTTCTGCCCCAGTCCAATTGTTGGCTGTAGCTCAAGAGGAAAAGCAGTCATCTTCCAATCAAAAGGTTGGGGGTTCAACTCCTGGCTTCCACATGTCGAAGCATCCTTGGAAAAGACATTGAAACGCATTGCCTTGCGATACATCAGTGTATGAATGTGTGTGATTGAGAAAAAAGCCCTTTGTAGCCTAAGACATGCTGTATGAGTGAATGAAGTGTAAAAGTGCTTTAAGCTAGACTAGAAAAGCACTAAATAAATACAATCCATTTTAACATTTTATTTAATAGTATTTCAACAGACCTAACTACAGAGATAAGATTTATAATTGCTCCCAGTGCTAAAAGTAATACTTTTTGTGGTGGTATTCTCAGTGGTGTTCTGCGTTCTTGTATTGCTTATGTATGTATTCACCCCCTTTTCTATTAAATAGATTGTGGTTTTTTTTGTTGAGGGAACCGGGAGCTGGATATCTCATTTAGGGAAGGCAGACGACAGCCGATGGTTCTCGCTGCCATTTTTAATCACACTCTGCAGAGCTGTCCTGTCAGCCACCTGATAGCCAGCATACCACACTGAGATGCAGTATGTTACCACACTCTCAGTGGTTGCACTGTATAAGGACACTAACAGCTTCTCCTTCAGCCTGTTCCTTCAAAGCACTGTCAGAAAAATCCAGTCGCTACTGGGCCTTCTTCACTGCTGTAGAGGTGTTTGCTGTCCAACTGAGGCCTTTAGGCCTTACCCCCAAGAATTTAAAGGTGGGGACCCTCTCCACTCTGTTCCTGTTGATTTGGGGTAGGCTCTGCTCTGTGTCTCTCAAAGTCAATAACTTGTTTTGTTTTGATCGTGTTCAGAGACAGGTTGTTCACAGAGCACAATGCAGACAGTTTCAGGATCTCATCGCTGTATGCCAATTAATCACCATGTATCAGTGCCACTACCGTCTTATTATCGGCAAATTTATGATGATGTTGGAGGGGTGGATGGGAGTGTAAAGAGTTTGACATTTTATTCACTAATGTTTCTGGGATGGTGGTGTTAAATGCTCAACTGTTGTCAACAAAGAGCATCCTGACATAGTTACCTGGGACTTCAAGGGCTGTGGTGATGGCATCCTCCATGGATCTCTTTGCTTTAAAAGAAAACGGATGAAGGTGGGAGGGAGGCTTGGTTTAATGTTGTCAGCTATAAGTCTTTAAAAAGGGAAATTCAAGATTATGTTTTCCACAACAGTAATATAAAGAAATGTATGCCTTTATGCAATGTAACATATACTGTGTTCAGGTTCGATAGAAATATTGGTTTGCTTTAGTAGAACACCTTGTTGTATTTTGGGTGATAGTGGGACTGTGATAGTGTGGTGGTAAGATTGCCACCTTTTCATTTAGGTGACCTGGGTTCAAATCCCCTGCATGAAAGGTATTACCTTAGGGGTCCTTGGGCAAGACCCCCTTATCCTACCTATAAGTCGCTGGACATAATGCTCCAAAGCCAAGGGTCAAACAAACTCTTGTGTGACTGCCGATCTACTGTCTGATCTGACTTTAACCCAGTTTGCCTCAAACACACAAAGACTGGTCTGTGTCGGGCTACTTAGATTGACAGAAATTGTGGAGGATCACAAATGTACAACAACAACATCAGAAGACTTTGAATCAGTGAGGCATAACAATGTAATATGTACCCACAAACAAAGCTACCTTCTACAAAGAATGACCATTTTAACGTAACAGTTAAAAGCTATTTTTCCCTGTGCATAGAAAAGCAAACAAAAACAATATAAAAAAAACACTATTTATATAGAAAAATGTATTGACAAAGAAAGTATATGTAAACAGAAAGAATTACTTTGTTTTCTTTCTTTTTTAGGGTGTGGGTTGTGGTTTTTGTTTCTTAGATTGATGTCTTATTTTGATTAGATTCTTTGGGGCAGCTGTAGCTCATGAGGAAGAGCAGTCAGCTGCCAATTGGATGGTCTAGAGTTTGATTACCTTCTTTCTTGCATCAAAGTGTTTATTGGCAGGACCATTGAACTCCACAATCCCTCCAGTGTCCATTGGTATTTGAATGTGTGTAATAGTGAAAAAAGCACTGTGTACCTTGTAACACCATAGAGATTAGATCAGATTAAATTATATAGGCAAGGCAAGTTTATTTGTATAGCACAATTCAACAACAAGGTGATTCAAAGTGCTTCACAGAGACATTAAAACAGAAGTAATAAAAAGCATGATTTAAAATTTAAACAAAAGAAGGAAATAAGAACAATAGATAAAATCAGAAAAAAATATATATATGAAAGATAAAATCAATAGTTAAAACATGATTCCGTTTTGAAATTCAAGCTTATTCAAATGCAGCTGAAAATAGGTGTGTCTTCAACCTGGACTTAAATACACTGAGTGTTTCAGCTGATCTGAGGCTTTCTGGGAGTTTGTTCCAGACATGTGGAGCATAGAAGCTCAATGCAGCTTCTCCATGTCTGGTTTTGACTCTGGGAACTGATAAAAAACCGGATCCAGATGACCTGAGGGGTCTGGAAGGTTCATAGTGGGTCAGGAGGTCACTGATGTATTTTGGTCCTTGACCATTCAGAGATTTATAGACCAGCATCAGAACTTTAAAGTCTATCCTCTGATGGACAGGCAGCCAGTGTAAATACTTCAGAGCTGGACTGATGTGCTCCACTTTTTTGGTCTTAGTGAGGACTCGAGCAGCTGAGTTCTGGATGAGCTGCAGTTGTCTGACGGACTTTTTAGGCAGACCTGTAAAGATGCTATTACAAGATATATATATAAATAGATTAGGATGTGCTATTTGAGTGTGTGTGTGTGTGTGTGTGTGTGTGCGCAAGAGTGGGTGAATGTGGCTTGTAGTGTAAAAGTACTTTGAGTGGTCTGCTAGAACAGTGAAGCGTGATATAAGTACAGTTTATTGAACCCTCTGCGTTTGTTTGATCATTTAGTTTACTAATTCTTTTGTCTTAGCTCAGCCCCTCTCAGTTTGACTTTTATGTGCTACTTCCTGTCATTGTCCCTAGATGTACGAGCTGCTCCTTGTAATCATTATTCACCTGTTTTCAATCATCTAATCACCCCTAACAATATATAAATGCTCCTTGCTTTTCATTCAGGTTCACTCACCAGATCCTCATCATGGCTTTACCTTTTCAACCAGTCTTGTGTATCTTGAGCTGTTTTTTAAAGAAATATTTTTATTTTTACTCATTTGTGTCCTCTGCCAAGGTGGCACCTTCTTTTATTTACTTTTTTGATAAAGTCTTAGTTTCCTCATCTCTCTCTTGCCTGTTAATCCTGTGTTTGAGTACTACTGCATTTTGCGCACTATGAGGCTCACCTGATTATAAAGCGCACCCACAATTATGGTGTCCATTCCTGTACTTAACCCATACATAAGGCGCACCTGATTATAAGGCGTACGTATTACCCAATGCTCTCCGATTGGTTTATCGCTTCCAGCACACGTAGTGTATGTATTACGTTCCCGTGTCAGCGGGAAATGGTTTGACGGTCAAGGACAACATCGGTCGTTTTTACACTTTATAAACTTATAAACTGCAAATCGGTCTGCATCACTCATCTCAGGCTGAAGAACAGGCATTCACTGGGACACCATTCAATCGCTAAGTACGAGCTCAATACAATCTGCGCCCCATTCAGAGCGAATGGCTGGGATCCGCCAAACGCAAAGCGAGCGACGGAAGTGGCCAGTTGCCATTCTTTTCCAATTTACAAGAGCGAAGAGGCACGGCAAAAGTGAACGTGGCGGTGAGCGGCACGAAGGGAGAGCGGTGAAAATAAAATACGGTACTTTTCTGCTTCTTCAAAGCAAACGATTGTGCCAATGTTTTTTAAATATTTGGATTTATTTATTTTAGATGAATGCCTTATGACTTGTTAACAAATAGATATAGTTTTTCCAGAATAATCTTCCCAGTTTCCCATCTTTTCAGCACTGAAGCAGGTGAAAAAAGGTTTGTCACCAAGTTATCTGAGTCACTGCCCATTGACATGCATACTCAAATAAGACTTATCTGTGCCACAATAAACTAACCTGCATACCCATACCCTTCTCTTACCCTGCATAGGGAGGAAAAAAAGAAACTTTCTTTGGCCACCAATGTGCAATGCTGCTATTCATCTGGTCTCCAAATACCTTAAATTCCTTCATTCTTAACCAGTTTTCATTCAGTTTTACTTGTAATAAGAATTAAAACATAGGGATAATAATGCTGGTTACTATTTTGAATAATGAGTCACCATAAGCGGATTTGATATACTCAGCATGCATACACCTCCATAAAATTGCCATGTTAATGGGGTGGGGTTGAGTATCCCCATGATACCGAGAGCTGTGTTTTCAGGTATGTTAACTCCTGCGAAGATCTCCCATGGCAAGTTGGTCTCAGGGGAGGTGTCAGTCTAAGAACAATTCAAAGTTCTTGATAGAGCAGCACCAGCTTAAGAAAGTCCCCTTGCCCAGAATAGAGAAACTGGGGCACCCACTGGTCACTCTTGCTGTTGAGCACCTTGGCTCCTCGAGCTTGGCAAGGCTTGTATGGAGGAACAACAAACACAATACTAAAAAAAGAAATCAGTAATAATGAACTCATATGATAATGGTGGCTTTAATTTGTTAGACTTTTACACTTTAGATAATACTTTCAAAATACATTGGCTTAAACATTTTAATCAAGAACCCATCTTCAATTCCTCCATATAAAGTTTAACATCTTGTCAATATCTTTTGAGACCTTTTTGTTAACATAGAGATAAAACAGCATGTAAGATGGGATATTTGCATCAAAATATTCTTTAATAGCAGCACGTACGTTGTCACTAGCAGCGCTCATATTTTGAAAGGTCCAGGAGTGGGGGTTCAGGAACCTCTGCTTTGGTGGCTCCTATGAGCTGCTGGATCTGGTCACTGAGGCCCCCCAATCTAGGCGGTTACGGCAGCTGTGAGTGAGGTCTTTCACTCCTCGGCTGAGGGAAGACAGCTGCTCTTCCTGAAGGGGGAGACGAGCTGCCTGCGAGCTGAGAGTCGAGGTGAGAAGGTCGGACGCTGCTGTGTCCATTCTGGCCAGTGTGTACTGTCAGAAACCGGTAGGACACAGATGCAGGGTTTTCAGAATAAGATAGTTTATTAATAAACCACTTATGAGTCTCCAGGTAAAATAAATCAATTGGCTATGAAAAGGCTAACACGCTTCCCTCAACAACTAGGATGAGGTCAGAGTGACTATAAAACTTTATCAAAATAATACTCACTCCACTCCAGGAGGAAAACTGAAAGAGCTACAAAAGTTTAAAATAACTTGGTGCTCTCTTCTAAAGAGGCGATACAAAATCCGAAACGCGGTCCTGTAAAACGGAGGCACTGTGAACAATTACAAAATCAAAATCACTCCACTAATGGAGGCACTATGAAACGTTGACCAAAATCGCAATCACTCCTTTAACTATGAAAAGTTATCAAACAAAAGATCACTCCTTACGGAGGAAACAAGGCAGGCTATGAAAACTAGACAAAGCTATGACTATGAATCAAAACGTAACAAAACAAAACCACTCTGATGGAGGTGGAAACACTCTGGGATCAGGGAAGACAATCAGACTGGTGACACATGAGGAAGGGCAAGTGACCTGAAACGAGAGGGAACGTTAATTCTACAAAATAAAACAGGAAATGACAGGCCACAAAACAAAAGACCTCACCGGGGCATGACATAAACCATAGTTCTTATGATTCAAAGGACGGACCACCACCAGTCCAATCAGCGACGATTCATGTCGCCCGTGGGTACCTACCTTTTCCATTTTGGAAAATGTCGTTGTCGTTTCTCTTTTTTGCCGTTGTGTTTTCTCCTTTGCCATCGTGATTTGCACGTCAGGGCCACCTCACTCTTGGGATGCAGAACACCCCCTACTTGGTGGGAAAAGAGTCTGAACTGGTGTGTGATATTGTCATGGTTCACCTCTCTGTTATGCCATATCTGCACTCACTAATCAGTCTTATCCAGCCCACCTGGGTGTTGCCTGATTGCTTCCCTGTTTTCACCCTTTTATAGCGCTACTTAAGCTCTCTCCCTGTCAGATTATCATCAGCCATGTGCCGAGTTGAGGTCCAGAATTCTGTCAACGTTTATCCCTGTAGCCGACCAGGTTCACATCCCCAGATTATTCCTCCTGCCTTGCCCACGATGGACTTCTCTTGCTTCTCTGGAAATCGACCCACGCTCAGTTTTGGACCACTGACCCTCATCAACCCCTTGTGTTAAGTACCTATCTGCCTACCTGTATTTTGACCATTGCTTGCTTTTGACCCTGCCCCTGGATTCCAGACTCATTATCTTCTCCCTTCCCCTCAAGTTGTGGCTGCAACCCCAAATCTTTCTACACACCACTAATCACCAACCCTCTGTGCATATAAATTTGTTTTCTCTTAAACTAATCCTGTGTGTGGCTGAATTTCCGGGTCCTCACTGTTACTTGTTACAGATATAGAGGGGCTCACCTCAACAGACAGGAGTAAGCTGAGATGATTCTAACATCTGGTTAGAATACCTCCTGGTTGCCTCCCTTTGGAGATTTTTCAGGCACATCCAACCGGGAGGAGGCCCCAGAGAAGACCCAGAACTCCCTGAAGGCATTCTGGCTTTGGAATGCCTTGCGATCCCTGAGGAAAAGCTGGAGAGTGACACTGAGGAGAGGGGTGTCTGGGTTTCTCTCCTGAACCGGTTGCATCTGCGACCCAACTTTGGATAAGCAGAAGACAATGGATGGATAGATATTATCACTACATCGCATAAGAAAATTAAACCTCTCTATTACATCTGGAATATTTTGATATGTACTGTAGATGACTGAATATTGAAATTCTTAGAAATTTCAGCTTGTAAAATATCATTCTGAAATTGAACCAAAATTTATAGACATAGTTTTAGCAGATTGTGGAACCTCTGCTCATTACATTTGAAAGATTCAGCCTCTCAAAGGTGCCCTTTTTATTTTGTCATGTTACTGACCTGCTACCAATTAACCAAAATAGTTACAGCATCTGTACAGTTGTTTCTTTTAAAGTAGAAGTTACTTTTTCAGTTTTTTGTTTCCCCAGTCCTGACTTCATTGAGATGTATTGCTGCCATCAAATTGAAGATGAGCTAATATTTTTGATAAAGTAATGATGAATCATATTTCATTCTACATTTGATATTTTCTATCTTCTGTTGAGGATTTGATATTGGTCATTATATAGTTAAAGAGATTTACAAAATGTTCTATTTACATTTTACACAGTGTACTAACCTTTTCGGACGCTGGGCTGTAATTACATTGTATGTATTTTTTTTTTTCCCTTGTCCTGTTCAGCATTATGGCAGCAGAATTGTAGTCTGAATACCTTTGATGCCATACAGATTTGCTTTGCCAAGGGAAGTTTTATAAATGTAAAGCTCCCCTTGATGCCCATTTATTTATTTCTGTTTACAATATATAACATGTAATAGAACTGAACCAGGCGGGGGGACAAGGAAAGAAGAAGAGGAAAGAAGAGGAAACAGAACTAAAATAGAAAAAAAAAAAACAGACAACCAGCTGCTACACCTGTAAAAAAACAAAACAGACAACAATCCATGGTCTCTGTTGCGAATCCAGCCTTAGCGCCACCAGGAGCACCTGAAAGCAGACAAGCAGAGAAAAAACAAACACACAAACAAACAAAAACAAGCACAAGAAGCGGCAATCACATACAACACAGCTGTGGATATAGATGACCGGAGACGACATCATAATACATCAACTGCTTAGCAACCATGCTACTGGACTAATGAATGTGTGTGTGAGAACATGCAACACCCATGGCACAGGACCTACATGATAACCGTGCTTATTTATGAGTGTATAAGTGTACAGAGCCACAATCCAAAGCCCCCCCAAGCAATCAGAAGCAGGCAGAGAGGGCCACAAGACCCAGGCCACCAGCAGCCCCCACAGAGCACAGAACCCAGGAAGCGCACCGCAGGGGCAACCATGCATCCACCCAGAAGACTGCAGAGGAAGCCCCCGGACAGAGCCCCCATAAGCATAGGGCAGAGGCCCTCCGGGAGCCAGGGGCAAACAGCCCACCGACCCTGCCAGGCCCCAGCCCAACCCTCACAGTGGGTCAGCGCCTGCCCCAGCGCCCTTGGCCAAGTGCCCTGGGAGTCAAGACGTGCCCACAGGTGGGTGAAGTCGCGAGCAGCGGGGAGAGGCAATGCCGCCCCCACATCGGGAGAAGCACAAGCAGGCCAGGCGACAGCAAGTCCAAGATCCAGGCCCAATCATTATCACACACACTTTCACGTCCCATACATCCACACGTCCTCCCTCCCTCGACTCCGCTGGGGTGTAGTGCAGTGGGCACACCAGGGGGCCAGCAGCCCCCCAGCCACCACAGACCCCGAACCAGCAGAACAATTAATTAATCCTCCTGGCCCCTCCCACCCCGAGCAGCAACCAGGAAGCAGGGGTGTGGGAAGAAGACCCCTCCCCTCACCCTTCTGGATCTTCAATATTTTCTAATAGTGAGCGATTAAAATTGAGGGGCAGCCAACCTTGTAGAACTGGGAGCGCGGCCCTCTGGGTAGCCTACATACCCAAAGAGCCCCGCCCACCAGATGCCACTCAGTGTAACCACCCCCCAAGACCTAATGTGTGTGTGTGAGTGTGTTTGATAAGTAGTAATGTCTAAGGTGTAATTAAAACAGGGGCGGGGAACTGAAGAGTGCAACCAAAGGGGACCACCTACGTGGCCCCGTCCACTACACCCCACCGAACACACACGCCCCCAAAACCCTTCATGTGTGAGTGTGTGCTGTGTACAGGAGCTACTCTCCTCCGGAGAGGGCAGCCAGGGACTGGCTGCTATAGGCATCCCCGCTACCTGGGACCCAACACAGGAGGGCCTGATGTCCACCAGGCTCGGGGCCTGCAGCGACCATATTCCGATAGCTACTGAACCCCCAGAAGGTACCCATCCCGCCCCACTCAACCCAACCCCACCCCGGAGGACCTCTACAAAAAACAAACAACCCCCCCCCCCCCCCCAATACACAGATTGTTCTTCGCTTTCCAGTTCATGAGAATAGTTTTCTTTGCGATACATAACACTGTGAGGACTATGTGTGCTGAGTTAATTTCCATGTTGATGTTGTCTAAGTCACCCAGTATGCATAGTGTGGGGCATGCAGGGATGCTACACTTTAGCCATGTTTATAGGTCCGTACAGACTTCAAGCCAGAACTTCTGGACAGGCGCACAAAACCACAAAGCGTGTGCATAATCATCAGGGGCCTCATGTACAAAGACCTGCGTGAATTTCCTACTGAAACATGGCGTACGCTCAAACCAAAATGCCCTCCAACGTACAAAAATATCCGGATGTATCAATGTGTGCGCACGCATGAATCCAAGCACATTTCTTTTGTACATCCCAATCAACGAGTACCCGACTCCTCCCTGTCCACGCCCCTACTGGAATATGCAAATCATATTCAAATGAGCCCTGCACCTGCGATTCCCCTCTCTGCAGGATCAGAAAATAAAGAATAAAGAATGCGTAAAACGGAAAAAAGAATAACTTAACGGAAAGTGAGATGGAGGTGCTACTTTCTGAAGTGGAGACCCGCAAAAATGTGCTCTTTGGCGCGCTGGCCTACGATATAAGCAGCAAACGTAAGAGGAGTGGGTGGGAGAGCGTGAGTGAGGCCTTTAACTCTGAGGAGTTGAACAGAGAGGCGACGCAACTATGGGTGACACTGCTCTCCCAAGGGTGGTGGGAGCACATGTGGGTGACTCTGATTACCCCCAAGGTAAATACCTACATTTGTGTAACTCACAACAAACGTGATCATACAGTAATCTAGAGCAGAAGTGCACCGGGGAAAAGGTGAGACTTATTGAGACATTTCACAAGCACGAGGTTATTAACATGTGCACACAGAGATGATCAGGGGCTTGTTAGAAACATCTTAAGCTGTTGTTCAACCAGCAAAAAAAACAGCAAGTTACTAACTTTAACCACCAACTATGATGCTGTGAAGACGGGATAGAAATTTTCTGCGCACATGCTCAATGCACTTCATGGGGAATAATATTAGGACAATTACACGAATAAAGTTACTCACCAAGAAGCCCACCGTCGCGCACAGTGCTAGCTTGTAGTCTGTTCCCAACAATGCTGTTACTCAGAATGTATGAGTCGTGCGTTGAACCAGGCCACCTCGCCACAATGTTAGTTAAGTGCATTTGCGCATCATACATGATCTGTACATTGATGGAATGGAATTGCTTCCTGTTGACATACACAAATTAATCCTGTGATGGCGCTTTTATAGCAATGTGTGTGCAGTCGATAGCTCCGATTACATTAGGGAAACCGGCTGTCGCTGCAAATTGCGCTTTCATGTTGGCCTGTTCAGCTGCATTGTGGGAATTTGATATACCTGGCTGAGATGCGGATAATCCCGTCCCCCACGGCTGGCATGACTCGGCTCAGGGTCGACTGGCACAGTCCCGATCGGTCGGCCAGCTCCCTTTGAAATGCCCCGGTTGCCAGAAACCCCAATGTGGTCATCACCTGTATGGGAACAGGCAGCGCATGGCTCCTCGCTGTGTTGCGCTCCAACGCCGGCTGCAGCTCTGCGCATAGCTCCAGGAGGATTGCCCTTGGGATACTAAAACGGCTGATGAGCCACTTGTTCTCATGTTCCAACAAATCATGCCCGTCTCTAAATACACGCTCTCTCCTTATTGCACCATTTGCTATGTCTTCCAACACCGCTAAAGCAGCCATTGTTTTTAATAGTATGCATTGCACCACTTTGCGCATACTTTTATATTCACTTAAACTGTAATTGCAGACACATGGATGTGTTAATTGTTTATCAGTCTCAGATGTGCACATTGCTCATTCTGAGGACAAATTGTGTTTAAATCTATTCATTATAACAGTTTCCCAAACTCATCTGTAAGTGTCGCCAAAGAAACAACCGCTGTAGAAAAGTACGTACGACAGCCCTGAAATTTGCGTGAGGCACCGTACATTTCCACGATCATTTCGCTCTTGATACATCTGATCGTTGATGTGAAAAAGTGTGTACGCCACTTTTTTGTGCGTACGTACCCGTTGTACATGAGGTCCCTGGTGTGTTATCTGTGCAATGTGAGCAGATGTTTGTGTGTTAGACCCATCCTGAACGTCCTTTGTCCTGTATAGTGTGTTCTATGAAGAATTTTGTATTGTATGAGCTGTAAATTAGGATTTCGAGTCATTCTGAAGGTGTTCAAAAATATTTGTGGCCAAAAGCTATGACTAGAACTGATGGATAAATCTGCCTCCCATTTTGAGGATGGAAGAGACATTGTGTCATCTATCTTAGACAATAATTTATATATTTTTGATAGTAGTTTTGGGGTGCAGATGCTTAGAAATTCTAATACCCTAGTCGGGAGTTGTAAGTCTGGTTGGTGGAGGATATATTTCTTTGTTATTATAGACAAGTTGTTGATATTCTAGGAATTTATTGCTGCCTATCTCATGTTGTGATATGAGCTCATCAAATGAAATAAAATTTAAATTTTGGATTATATGTTCCAGATGTTTGATTCCTTTGATCTTCCACAGAGTAAAGTTTAGCATTTTTTTGTTTTGCAGTATGTCAGGATTGTTCCAGATGGGTGTAAGCTTACACGGGTCAAGTGAGGACTTTGTTATTTTAAGAAATTCCCACCAGGCTGTCAGAGAGGTGCTGATGTTAATGCTTTTGAAACCTTTGTGATTTTTTACGTTTTGACTAATAAGTGGCAGGTCAGAGATTTCCAGATTATCACACAATGCTTGTTCTATATTTATCCATGGTTCATCTATTGGGCTAGGTTTAAACCATTTTGATATATACTGTAACATATTGGCTTAGGAATAGTGCTGAAAATTAGGTAAATCTAATCCACCACAGTCCTTGGTCTTTTGTAGGGTTTTTAAACTAATACGTGGTGGTTTGTTTTTCCACAGAAATTTGGAGATGCATGAATCTAGTGACTTAAACCAAGTAGCAGATGGTTTTATGGGGATCATTGAGAACAAATAATTAACTTTTGGTAGTATCATCATTTTAATGGTTGTAACTCTCCCCATAAGTGATATAGGTAAGGACTTCCAACAAGAGAAATCGTCCTCTACTGTCTTTAATAATTGCACATAATTTAGCTTTGTTAGCTCTGAGAGCCTGGAGGAAATGTTTATGCCTAAATATCTAATATTTCCTGACTGTAAAGTGATCGCAGGTATATTCTGGACTCTACAGTTAATGGGCAGAACTGTAGTCTTAGACGAATTGATAGAGTAGTCAGAAAGTGCTGAGAATTTATTTATGAGTGTGATCGTGTGAGTGAGAGACGTTTGAGAGTTCTGAAGGAAAAGTAAAACATCATCAGCATAAAGACTTATTTTATGCTCAATATTTTGGGGTTGGATGCCTTTAATATTTCTATCTTGTCTGATAGCAGCTGCTAAAGGTTCGATGAAAATAGCAAAAAGGGAGGGAGAAAGTGGGCAACCCTGTCTTGTACCTCTCTGCAGACTGAAGCTTGGAGAGGTTTGATCATTTGTCCTGACACACGCATTTGGGGAGCTATATAATATCCTTATCCAGTTGATGAAGTGTGACCCAAACCCAAATTTGTTTAATGCTGCGAATAAAAATTTCCATTTCACTCGATCAAATGCTTTTTCTGCATCTCGAGAGACTATTGTGGTTTCAAGGTTGTTGATGGTAGAATAGTCTATGAGATTAATTAGCCTGCGAGTGTTGGTGGATGAGTGTCTATCCTTTATGAAACCTGTCTGGTCAGGATGTATTATAGGTGGAGTTATTTTTTTCATTCTTTTGGCAAGGGCTTTACAAATTATTTTGAGGTATTGGGCAGTAGCTGGATGGAACTATGGGGTCTTTTCCTGGTTTCTGTAGCAAGATAATGTTAGCAGAGTTCATGTGTGGGGATAATCTGCCATTCTGCTTAACTTGTAATACCATTTTGTGAAATGCAGGTGCCAAAACAGTCCAAAATTCTTTGTAGAACTCTGCTGGAAAACCATCTGGTCCCGGGGCTTGGTTACTAGCCATATGTTGAAGGGCTTCATGGAGTTCTCCTATTGAAAGAGGTGAATCCAGAGCCATTGCCTGTTCGGTTTGTAATTTTGGAAGGTTGATATTACTAAGAAACTGATCTATGTTACTGTCTGATGGATCATTTTGTGATGAATATAAGGTTTTATAGAAGTCCCTAAAAGCATTGTTGATTACATCGGGGTCATGGGTGACATTTCCTTTTGAGTCTTTAACAGAAGGGATTGTTGTTTTCTCTTTGTTTCTCTTTAGTTGGTTAGCTAGGAACCTTCCAGATTTACTGCCTTGCTCAAAGTTCTCCAAGCGAAGTCTTTGTATCAGTAACTGTGTTTGTTTATCAATAATTTTGTTTATTTCAAGTTTAGCTTTTCTTAGTTTATTCAGTATGTGTTCCTCTTTGGAGGTACTGTAGACAATTTCTAATGATTTAATACTGAGTTCTAAATCTGATATCCTTGAACTTTCCCTCTTTTTCTTATTTGATGAAAAAGAGATTATTTTGCCTCTCATAACTGCTTTTCCGGCTTCCCAGAGAGTAGAAGCTGACATTCCTGGCAGGTCATTATTTTCTAAATATACAGACCGTTCCCTTTTGAAATAATTAATAAAATCAGGGTCTTTTAGTAATGATGTATTAAATCTCCAATTCCTAGCTGGTGGTGTAACTCTGTTATTCTTCAGTGTGATAGAAACTGGAGCGTGATCACTGATAGTGATGGGGTGGATTTTGGTGTCTGAAATATCACTCATCAAGGAACTGCTAACTAAGAAATAATTTATTCTTGAATATGAATTGTGTACCGGTGAGAAGAAGGTGTATTCTTTAAGAGTGGGGTGGTGGGAGCTCCAAGCATCACAAAGACCAAAATCTTTCACATACTGTTTAGCAATATTCGTGGACTGCCAGTTCCGCTGACTTCCCGAAGTACTGAGTCTGTCTATTCCTGAGTCAGATACCATGTTAAAGTCCCCTCCTATGATGAGTGTGTTATCTGAGTGATCAGAGAGTGAAGTGAAAAAGGAGTGAGAAAATGAGGGGTCATCCACATTTGGACCATATATATTTGCAATGCATAATTTCATATTTTGGATAGATAAATTAACTATTAGAAATCTACCTTCTGGATCTATAACTGTGTTGTTTACGGTGAAATTTACTCTTCTATTTATCAGAATGGCTACACCTCTTTGTCTGGAGTTGTAACAGGCTGAGTACACATGAGGAAACTGTGCTGTGGTGAGAACATCAGCTACAGTCTTTGATAAATGAATCTCCTGTAATAAAACAATGTCTGCCTGTAAATCCTTCAATTTATTGGAGATTTTTTTATCTCTTCTCCCTGGACCCAGCTCCATGCACATTCCATGAGATAAACCTCAGCGTGGACATGCGCAGACTAACGCAGTGAGTGCTGGATGCTTGCTAAAAGCATCCCGTGCGTGTGTGTGCATATATGCTTCCATGAACATGCCATTGTTGGTGTTTCAGTTGTCAGTCTGGGCTTGCTACAATATGTACTTGCGCTGTCGATGCTGTGTGGAACTTTATTATGTGCTCTGCTCAAAACTCTGTGCGCTGTGCTTGTTAACATTACTTATTAAGGTGGAAACGCACCGGGTTGGGGAAGAGAGACAGAATAGAAAAACAGTGCAAAAGAGTGGAAGTGTGAGATAGAAAAACAAAAACAAAAAAAACATACCCAAATAAACAAATATGAACTGCATATATCCTGTGCTGGTGAGACTGGCAGTGAGCTATATATTTTGCCTTGATAGATAACTGTGAATTGGATAGATTATTTCATCTTACTTATATGTCATCTACAGTGAAATGATTCATACAAGTTAATGAATACAGATCACCTGGAGTTTAGAAGAGCCAAGGAGTGGTTTCCTGGTCGCTGTAAAGCTGTCCGTTGATGAATAAACATTGTATGTATTTTAACACAGTGTATTTTCTAACAGCCATTCTTCCCCCTCTGCAGAGAGAGAGTTGTGTTTCGTTAATTATTAAGTCAAATTCCATGCAGCTATTAGGCGAGCCCCAATTTCTGCCTGGCAGCAGCCCACCTGCACTGTAATTAGAAAGATCTGCTTATTAGTACAGCAGTCCATCTTGATCTTGGATTTCCTTGTCAGAAACTATCAAAGCAGCCAATGATCTTCTACCTGGGCTCAGCATGGGTTAACATCTGAATCAAATCAATTAGATGTCACTGGCATATTAAAAAGAAATTCAACATAATCTTCAGAGCAATGGATCAGGCTGATGGAATCTTTGTAAATTTAACACCCCCATGTGACACTGTAGTCCTTGAACAGTCAAGTTTTTCTCTCCTCAGAAATGTTATACATTACATACCAAACAATTTTATCCTGCCCAGCTGAACCATTGTGTTTCAGTAATTTACCAGTAGGGTACCCTGGGAACCAAATTTAGTAGAGCTGCTTAATTTGGTGTATTCCACATGAATAAACTAAACTGATAATACATTTAAGTGTTGCACACATAAATTGTTCTATTAGTCTTTTGTGATAACTATAACCTCTTGTATTGAGGATAATCCATTCATGCTGGGTTGTTGACAAAAGTACATGCAATTAAATGTCATTAACATGTTATGACATAGCTCAAACTTTGATATTCAGTGGATATCTAATTCTCTAGAAATTAGACACACACTTTTCAATTAAATAAAATTCCCCATTATGAATCAGTTACTGAAAGCTCTTTGCTGACTGAGCTGACCTCAACTTGCATTTTACAGTTAAAAACCAATATGTCAAGATTTTGCATCATTTACTTTATTTCTCTGTTTGCGCGTCCTGGCCTAGATAACAAAAATGTTGGCCGCTTTCAGTAAAGAAGCCTCTCCGTGTATGTTTCCCCATTTTCATACCATTGCATTGTTCCTGCTTGTGATCCAAATGCCAAGAACCCTCAATTTGATGTTCCTCAAGTTTTGTTTTTTTTCCTGAGAGCAGTTAGCAGCTCTTTTGGTGTCAATTTTTGATACGTTTTTTTACTGCGTGGATGGCTTTGAGCCGAGCTTAGGTGGAGGAAAGCGTTGTTGGGTGTGTATGTGTGTATTGCTGTGTGAGAAGTAAATGTTCCCTGTGAGGGAAAGTGCTTGTGAGTACACTGCCATGTCCACTAAGGCTGAAGAGAGACAGCTGAGGTAGGCTGGGACTGATGCATTGCAGGTTGTAAGCCTCTCCTGGCCATAACAGTGTCGCCGCAACACACTCAGGAAAAAAACCCTGATGACCTACATGCACTTATGTACACCAGTTTCTCACATCTGAGGCAGCTGTGTAAGGTGGAGGCTACAGTATTTACCATAGGTACAAGCAGATACACAAACTAAAAGGCAGATACAATGTTGCAGCTACTGTGATTCAAGGTGACGTATTGGTTTGTCAACAGTGGAGTTTTATCAAGATCAGCTATGACCACTAAATGTCATGTACAAACTGATGGAGGTTCTTCTTTAATCACTGCTACATAAAGTAAGACCTGATATTATAGTATTTTCATCCTTCATTTTATTATTATGTGTTTAACCATTTTAAATCTTAACCTCAATGATATTTATTCCTTTTAGCTTGAAGGGTTTGTTGATAAACACATCCAAGAAACATTAATAAAAAAAATCACATTTGATTGCTCAAGAATATCCTGGGATTGAATTCAAATCTAAATTACAGTTAATTTGGACTGAGACAATAGATTCAAGTTGTATTCAGAGAGTAAATTGGAAACATCATTGCCATTCAAAAAAGCTTGCATCATGTAAGCATGGGGCACCTAATAAGTCAGATGTTGATAACTAAAATTGCAACTTATCACTGTAATTCCATTTAATAGTACAAATTTACCACCATATTTCTTTTTTCTGAGTATGTTATCTCAAACAAGCTAATCAGCTTCATTTCAACAAATGTGCTTCTACACTGTGCAGTGCAACACAAAAACACTGAGGTACTGCTGTTCTGTTTACTAAATACATGAACTATGGAGATTTGTAAATGACTTTTTTTCTTCACATCTGATGTTGAGTCTGCTGAGATTTGTCAACTCATATCAATGATCCCAGCACTAATGAAGGCCTGACTAAAAAAGTTTTGTTGACCCAAAGAAAATCATTTGGTAGATAAACGTACAGTAGCTCCTCTGTGATTGATCACAGAGATATAAAACTACAGTTTGTAGTGATTGAAATGACAAATTACAGGACTTGAGAAGATACAGTAATAATAAATTTATCAACTGGCAAAACTAAAGCATAAAGAAGGAAGTTGCCACTTGGAAATGAGGCAGGGAATGTGCTAAGGGGCATGTGTATGTCAGACTATAAGTAAAACTGATGAGTTGTAAATGACACGTCTGTCAAGTTGGTTGGGGTGCAACGTGGTGAAGGAGGACCCGGATGCAGATATGCAAAATAAAACTTGATTTATTTCAAGGAAACAACACAAGACGTGGCTGAGCCAGAATACAAAAACCTAGACAAACCTGAATAAAACCAACTGTGAAAAAACTTGTGACGGTGTCTAGGCAAGAATGACAGTGAGGATCTGCCAATGTGCATGAGAAGACCTGGAAACGCTAATGAAATGCTGAGGAGGGTGATTGGTGATGGAGTGCAGCTGAGGGGTAAAGCACAGGTGATGTGATTGAACCTGATGACCAGGGCAAGAGTGACTGAGGAAAAACTAAAAACTTAACAGGAACTTAACATAACAAAACTAACAAACATGACAACGTCCAATGTTCTCATTGAAGGTAGAGAATAAAAAGGGGAAATTTGGGCTTCATGAGTTTTGGTTGAATGTCTGTTCATATCTGGTTTAGACACTGATATTGACTCAAATTATGCTAAGACGTTGTTGCATGTCAATATTGTGTTTTGAGTTTTAAAGCGTTTTATTAGAAGTTTTTTCCAATTGAAAGGAAAAATCCTGGTCCAACTTTAAGCACAGGAATCTTTAGAAATGAATGCAAATGAGCAAATTTTTGCATCAGAGGAATACTTTACTAAAGTGTCCAAAATTAATCAAATAAATTATTAAATGAATTCAATAATTAGTTAATGAACAAATTATTGTCACAAGCGGCAGTGTAGTAAACGAGCAGGTTAAAACAACAATAAATAAGAAGAAAAGAAAGAAAAACAAAAGAAAAAGCTGGGTCAGTAAAGAAATACCACAATGATTCAACCATTTCCATTGATCAGTGGCCATTGCCAAAACTCTCTGACATATCAATTTCATAGAAAAGGATTCACTTTTAACAGAACTAAATATAGACCTTACAGTTTTTTTATTTGCAGACATTCCCAAAAAATTTAACTAAAATACAAACAATTTAACTCCTCTTGACATGGATTTACCATCTTTATAATAATCTCCTATTCTTAAGCCACTTCTCATTTCTTTATATTTTGCTTCCAAGTAGCCAGACTCGTAATCCCTTGAAGTGGTCTCGAACAATACTTTTTCAGGCTTTCTGATGGTCTTTAAAAGTTTTTCTTTGGATTTTGGAAGCTCTTTGTGTCTATACATAACACACATCTTAGCAAAGAGTCAATATTAAAACATATCTTTTGGCACTTTATTACAAGGAGACAGTCACAAGGACACATTATTTGCTCACAGAATGGAAATATTTTTTTTCTTTGTTTGTTTTTACATTTGAACAGTGTGCATACAGCACTAACTGCAAATAGACATTCTCTCTCTCTCTCTCAAACACAATGTCACTGTGAACACATCATTCAACATATCAGAAAGCTATTGTTAACATGTCTTATATGGTGTCTAAATAATGTCTGTGCCATATTAAAGGAAGAATTTTTGATATATACATATTATTAAATATAGAATATTTTTAAATATATAATGATTTACTTTTGAATTGGAAATAAGGTATGAGTCTTGACAAATCACATTGAAATCCTTCAGAGGGAGCCTAAATTTGCCAGTACAATAAGGACTCCTGTGAACATGGAAGAATTTTGACATATGCTAATGGTAAAATGGAAAGTACCAGTAAACAAGTGCAAGAAACCTCTAGATGGCCACATAAAACAATTAGAGGCTGTTTTTGATGCCAAGGGTTCTGCGATTAAATATCAATGTGGAGGAGCAATAATTGTGTGCAAGATGCATCTGGTCTTTATATTATTAAACTATATTTTACATTAAACTTTCACAAATATCCAACATACCTTAGGTGCACTTTGTTTTTTTTATCTGCAGGTTTCATATTTTTGCAGGGGGCTACATGGTTGTGTGGTGGTTAGTACTGTTAGCGAGAGGACTCCAGGTTCAACACCCGGCTGGGGCCTTTCTGTGTGGAGTTTGCATGTTCTTCCCGTGTATGTGTGAGTTCTCTCCAGGTCCTCCAGCTTCAACTTCTTCTCAAATCCCAGCTGGTCAAGGCAGATGGCCACCTTTGCTGAGTCTAGTTCTGCCAGAGGTTTCTTCCTGTTAAAAGGGAGTCGTTCCTTTCCACAGTCGCCTCAGGCATGCTCAAGACGGGAGATTGGACTGAAGACAAGTTTCGGTGCAATCTGCTGGTTTCCTTAGCGATGGAATTGGCTCTGTATGTATGTATGGATTCATTTTGAATTGATTGGATTTGATTGCATTATGATTACAATGAATTGGACCCTAATTTGATTGAATTGGACAGTATCATTGAAATGCCATGAGAAGACATTTGTTGTGATATGGCGCTATATAAATACTGAATTAACTGAAAAAACTAAATTGAATTGAAAACCTGAACTTGGTCTGGCTGACCACTCAGAGTGCTTTCACACAAAGAGCCACATTCACCCTCTCATGTACACACACTCATAAAGCATGTTTTAGTCTATACAGTGTAACAGGCTTTACAGTGCTTTTTTTCTCCATCACAGACACTCACACACTGGTGGACATATCAGAGGCAACATGGGGTTCAGTGTCTTGTCCAAAGACACTTCGACCTGGTCTTGGGAAGCTGGGAATCAAACTGCCTACCTTCCAATTGGCAACTTTTCATCCTCCTGAGCTGCAACAATCCCTAATTACATATATATATATACAATATACTGCCAACATTGTTGGCAAAGGGCTGGAAAGCCACCATAGGAAAACAAGTCTAGAAATCTTATCTTGTAGTCATATGCAAAATGGAAGAAACAGAAAACGTCTTTTGTAATGACCATTCATATAAAAAAAGGTTTTCCACACTTCTTGGTGGTCCTCATACTCTCTTGACTTCCTCAACTATTGCAATGGTTATAGTGGACATGGTATGATTATTTCCTGTATAGCCTGAATCTAGCGTCCTGTATAGCCTGAATCTTGGGTACCATTAGATTAGCTTTTCACCCATTATAACCCAAAATAGTTGTCAGAATGAGGAACACTTTCTTTATAGGAAAGCCTCTTACTGAGAACAAGAGTTTTTGGAGTAATTGTCTTCCGATTGGTTAGATTCTTGGAGGTTATCCGAGAGGCGGGGTAGAGGAAGTTGGCAATTTGTGAATGTGCACCACATGGGATTACACTAGTCAGAGAACTACAAAACCATGAACAAAGAAGAAACTTTGACATATGCTACATTTTCAAGCATGACAACATCTCAAATTCAGAATCGATAAAGTATGAGAGTAAACATCTTTCAGTTTCTCACCCTATATATAATTTCCCATATACTCCCATGTAAATAGGTGAAGATGATGGAAGTGTGGAAAGCCAGTGTCCTACTGAGATTTGTTCATAAAACTGTGATCTATGAAGTATAGAGAATAAATTCAGATATTTTTTCACGACTGTGTTGGACAGAGTAAATCGAAAAAGAAACTACATTTTCTTAAAGATATCTCTGAAATAAAAACAAAAGGCTGGCTCTGAGAAGTGGTGGTGGATCACTCGTTCCTTGCAACGCAAAAAAAAAAATTTAGAACAGTCTTGGTGGAAAAGATACACGTTCTAGCTGGGGTGCACTGCCTGGAGAATGAACCATGAAAGCAAATGCTGCCTTTCATTCACTGTGATATGTGTGTAAAAACAATGTAGAAAAAAAGTCAAATGAGTGAAGGTTTGACAACTGGATGAAACAAGTTCCTTCTGCATGAAAATATGAATACATGCATATACTTATTTTTTTTGAGCATTGGGTGATGTTTTTAACAACAAAACAATTTGAAAGTTGTCAAGTTTACGCCAAAGCTACAAACTTTGTGTATAGTTTAATTTGTTAAAATGTATTTAACAAACACAAGCTTAATTTATACAGATATTAAAGATAATCCACATGAGGAATTTATATGGATGCAAATCATCAACAATTAATTCTGTTTTTGGCCAGCAGAGACATATGTTGGGGATGCAAAGGATTTTTTAAACTCATTTCATGCTTATTGTTTACCTAATCAGAAATTTTAATTGCTTTGGGGGGACAAATTAACTTATGAAAAAGTAACAGGAGTATTGTGTACCACCATGTCATGCTGTGTTTATACGCCCTTTAAATATTCATACGATGACAAGGCAGTTTGGCAGCTTTGCTGTGATATGAACTTGTTTGGTCTCAAGTCTCTTGACAATGTCACCATCAATTATCCTGACGTGGAGTGTGAAACAATATCAAAGGCAAAACAACACAAGCAGTTTATGGAACAGGATAGAGAAAGACTGAGCAAGACTCTGTGTTATTGGGCATATTACAAGAAACTTTAATCGAGAAGTCTGGCTCTCTTTGCGGTAAGATGTATTACATCACTTCCTGTTACCTTGTTTGTGTACAATGGAATTTCTTGCTCTTCTTGGACTAATAATAATCACCTTATTTCTCCCTATAATTTACACATTTTGCATAGTTACCTCTATTGCATACTCAACGTTCATGTCGGCGGTAATGACACCCAGTTACACAATCAGAGGTCACTAAAACTAATATTGCATCGGTGTGTAATTTTGCCAAAACAATGTCGGACTCCATAGTTTTCTCTGGACCCCTGCCAAATCTGACCAGTGATGACATGTTTAGGCGCATGTCCTCCTTCAATCGCTGGTTGTCTAGATGGTGTCCAGCAAACAACGTGGGCTACATAGATAATTGGCCATTTTTCAGGAGAAAACCTGGTCTGATGAGGAGAGACGGCATCCATCCCACTTTGGAAGGAGCAGCTTTCATTTCTAGAAATATGGTCAAATTTATTAGTCATCCAAAACAAAGTATTCTCATGAAAGGGTTCGCATGGAAACGTACGAAAAGTTATGTACAGATTTTCATGCATTATCCTACGAATATCCAATGACACGAGTGACGAGTGTGCATGCGCAATTCCCTGCAGTGGAAAATGGCTTTCATTCGTTTCAGCTATTGAAGACACCCCTTTCTGTCGGCGAAACAGTGGCAGGAATCATGTCTAAATTAGCATTTTTCTAATGTTTTCATAGGATAGCTTTTCTCATAACATAAATGTACATGTTAGGGTTATACTTTTTCAGTTGAAGAATGCGCAGATATGTTTTTTGCAACCCTAACCCGGAAGCACGATATAAAAACTACAATTTGTACTAAATTGCCGTACACAGTGGTGGGCAGCGCCATATGTTTTGTAGTTTAAATGTGTTTCCTCTAATATGTGAAATTGTGGCCAGAAAGCCTTCAGACTTATTACAGGTTTTGAGGTTGGGAAGCACATCTGTTTGGTCAGATTTGATCTTGCTTATAGTTAAAGGGATTAAATTGTGTTTTTTCTGGGTTTTGACTCTACTTAGTGGCGCTCCTCACAGTTGATGGTAGTATAGGTTAAGAGTTTTCGAAAACTGTTCACAACTGGTCTGTAGTCCATTTTGCTGCTGCTCTTTAAGCTTTCAAAAGTGTCTCAGGTTCAAGATTCAAAGGTCACCTCTGAGGAGCAGGAGCTGCCCCCAATTTTCATACTGACACATGTTACTCTCTAGGTCAAGACCTTTCCAATGATCTCTTCACTTCTGTCCAACACCAAAGTTTAATTTTGATCTTGCTCCAAGGCAAGGTTCTTTGAGGTGTACTTTCTCAGACCCTTATTAAATTCAAGCTGGATGAAATAATTCAAACATGTTTTAAATAGAATAGAATAGAAATAGAAAAATACTTTATTCACCCCGCAGTGGGGGAAATTCAAATTAGTCGTGTAGCTCAAAAAATTATAAATATTTACAATGATTTCATACTAGGCAACAAGAACAATAATAATAATAATCAATGACGAAATAAATAAATTTGAGAAGAACATGTCAGCAGTCACTATTAAAAAGCCTTATGGCTGTGGGTACAAAGGACCTCCTGAACCTCTCAGTCATGCAGCGCAGTGAGATGAGCCTCTCACTGCAGCTGCTCCTCTCACCTGCCAGGATGCTGTGGAGAGGATGTCTATTATTATCCAAAACACAATATAATGTCCTCCTCATCCATTGCTTCACTACAGCACTGGGAGGGTCTAGTCTTCTGCCTACAACAGAACTGGCCTTTTTAACCAGTTTGTCCAGGCACCTGTAGTGCAACTCCCCCAGCAGACAAGAAATTATTATTATCACGTTTCAAATAGATTTTCCCCACTCAGTGACACACCCGCTGAGGACAAAACCCTGGTAATTGGCAGCTCTATAGTCAGAAACGTGGCATTAGCGACACCAGCGACCAAAACATGACAACCCAGGGTTGAGACCAGGATGCAGAGTTGTTGTTGAACACACTTCTCTGCAGCTTCCCACCTGATGCTGCCCCCCCCCCCCCCCCCCCCCCCCCCACACACACACACAAATAAAAAAACACAAGAGGAGCTAATCCTCTTGTGCA
Source organism: Leuresthes tenuis (assembly GCF_036924035.1). NCBI lineage: Eukaryota > Metazoa > Chordata > Actinopteri > Atheriniformes > Atherinopsidae > Leuresthes > Leuresthes tenuis. Next base: position 31,694,787 of record NW_027325367.1, on the reverse strand, counting down.
ACAAAAAATCTAAAACAAGAACTTTAACTGAACAAAAACAAGCTATCAAAAGTTGTTTTGCTGAATATTAGATCTCTCCTTTCGAAGTCTCTGTTAGTGAATGATTGGATTTGTGATCATCATATTGATATATTTTGTCTTACAGAAACCTGGCTGCAGCAGGAGGATCATGTTAGCATTAATGAATCAACTCCCTCTGACTATTTAAATGTTCACGTTCCTCGAACCACAGGCAGAGGAGGAGGAGTGGCAGCTATCTTCAGATCAGGGTTATTATTCAGTCCTAGACCCAAGATTAGTTTTAGCTCTTTTGAATCTCTGATTCTCAGTTTTTCCCACCCAAAGTGGAAATCACAAAAACCTCTTGTGTTTGTTGTTGTGTATCGTCCACCTGGCCCTTATAGTAGAGATAAAGTCATTGTAGTTGGTGACTTTAATATTCATGTAGATGTTGAAAATGACAGCCTAAATATTAACTTTAATTCTATATTAGACTCTATTGGATTTTCTCAAAGTGTTCACAGACCTACTCACTGTCTTAATCATACCCTTGACCTTGTGCTGACTTATGGCATTGAGAGTGAACAGTTAAGTGTTCCCACATAATCCTGTCTTGTCTGACCATTTTTTGATAACTTTTGAATTTACATTACTTGACTATACGGCTTCTGAGAAGAATTTTACATATAGAAGGTGTCTATCAGAGAATGCTGTAACCAGATTTAAAGAGTTGATTTCATCATCCTTTTCTTCACTGCCATGTACAGATATGACAGAGGACAGCTACCTAAATTTTACTCCAGTAGAACTTGACTCTCTTGTTGATAGCACTATAGTTTCAGTGGGTACAACACTGGACAATGTTGCCCCTCTGAAAAGGAAGGTAATCAGTCAGAAGAGGTTGGCTCTTTGGTATAATTCACAGCTGCGTGCTTTAAAGCAGACTCCAACAAAGCTGGAGAGACAGTGGCGTTCCTCTAATTTAGAACAGTCTCAATTATTCTGGAAAGATAGTTTAATAACGTATAAGAAAGTATTTCGTAAAGCTAGAACTGCTTATTATTCATCATTGATAGAAGAGAGTAAGAATAATCCCAGGTTACTTTTCACCACTGTTGCCAGGCTGACAAAGAGTCCAAGCTTTGTTGAGCCATGTATTCCTTCAACTGTCAGCAGTGATGATTTCATGAATTCTTTATTAATAAAATTGTTTCTATCAGAGAGAAGATTAATGGAATCCTTCCCACTATTATCACTGATGTATATTCATGTAGAGCAGCTTTAGAAGTATCTTCAGAACCTGATTTGTATTTAAACGGCTTTTGCCCAGTTGATCTCTCTGAGCTAACAACAGCAATAGTCTCTTCTAAACCATCAACTTGTATGTTAGACCCAATCCCAACCAGACTGTTCAAGGAGGTTTTCCCCTTAATTGACACTTCCATATTGGATTTGATCAATCGGTCTTTGTTGACAGGATATGTACCTCAGACTTTTAAGGTTGCTGTAATTAAACGTTTACTTAAAAAAACCTACTCTTGATTCAGAAGTGTTGGCTAATTATCAACCTATATCCCATCTCCCTTTTTTGTCTAAAGTTGCAGACAAAAAAGTTGCAGTTCATCTTTGTGATCATTTACATAGAAATAATCTGTTTGAAGAGTTTCAGTCAGAATTCAAAGTGCATCATAGCACAGAAACAGCACTGGTGAAAGTCACCAATGATCTCCTCTTAGCCTCTGATAGCGGACTTGTTTCTGTGCTTATCCTGTTGGATCTCAGTGCTGCATTTGATACGATCGATCACAGCATTCTGTTACAGAGACTTGAACATGTTATTGGGATTAAAGGAACTGCATTAGACTGGTTTAAGTCATATTTATCTCATAGATTCAAGTTTGTTCTTGTAAATGAAGAATCTTCCTCACACGCCAGAGTAAGTCATGGAGTTCCTCAGGGTTCTGGGCTTGGACCAATTCTTTTTACTTTATATATGCTTCCATTAGGTAACATTATCAGACAGCATGGCATAAATTTCCATTGTTATGCTGATGATACTCAGCTGTACTTATCTATGAAACCAGATGGAACCAATAGGTTGGTCAGACTACAAGCCTGTCTTAAAGACATAAAGACCTGGATGACTCAGAACTGTCTGCTTTTAAAACTGAAGTTGTTCTCTTTGGACCTGAGCACTTCAGGGAGAAATTGTCTAGTTATATAGTTACTCTCGATGGTATTTCCTTGGCTTCTAGTTCTACTGTGAGGAACCTTGGAGTTATTTTTGACCAGAATTTATCATTTGACGCACATATAAAACTGGTTTCAAGGACTGCCTTCTTTCACCTTCCTAATATTGCTAAAATCAGGAACATCCTGTCTCAGGGTGATGCAGAGTAACATTTGTTACTTCAAGATTGGACTACTGTAATTCCTTATTGGGCTGTCCCACATATTCTCTCAAAAGCCTCCAGCTGATCCAAAATGCTGTAGCTAGAGTTCTGATGAGAACTAATAGGAGAGATCATGTTTCTCCAGTTTTAGCTTCTCTTCATTGGCTCCCTGTTAAATTCAGAATAGAATTCAAGATTCTTCTCCTCACATAAGCTCTTAATGACCGAGCTCCATCATATCTTAAAGATCTCATTGTAAGATATTTTCCTAACTGAGCACTTCGCTCCCAAACTGCAGGTTTACTTGTTGTTCCCAGAGTTTCTAAAAGTAGAATGGGAGGTAGAGCCTTCAGTTATCAGGCCCCTCTCTTCTGGAATAAGCTGCCAGTAAATGTCCAAGAAGCAGACACCCTTTCCACTTTTAAGATTAGGCTTAAAATTTTCCTTTTTGATAAAGCTTATAGTTAGGGATGGCTCAGGTAATCCTGAAACATCCCATAGTTAAGCTGCTATAGGCTTAGACTGCTGGGGGACCTCATCTGTCACACCTTTCCTCACTTTGCTCTCTTTTTCCCCCTGTTTAATTTCTCAAATGATTTTATGTACATGTGACATTATTGTGGTTATTAACTTGTGTTTCCCTGTTCCAACAGGTATCCTTTGAATGGTGTTATGGTGTTTTTTCACCCTCTTTTCTGTCTTCCCAAACCCCAGCTGGTTGAGGCGGATGGCCACCCTTCCTGAGTCTGGTTCTGCCAGAGGTTTCTTCCTGTTAAAAGGGAGTCATTCCTTTCCACAGTTGCCTCAGGCACACTCAGGAAGGGAGATTGTATTGAAGAGAAGTTTCGGTGCAATCTGATGGTTTCCTTAGCTCGGATATTGTTTTTGAATTGGCTCTATATGAATGAATTGGATTATTTTGAAATTAATTGATTGGATTTTGATTACAATGAATTGGACTCCTTAAATGGCTTCAATTGTTTAAGTGCCTTGAGATGATATTTGTTGTAATTTTGCGTTATATTAATAAAAAAAAGGCAAAAGAAAGCTGAAAATGAACGAATTGCATGAAACTATGAGTTTGGTTTTCTATATTTGTGATGTAGAGAAATTCTGTCCTTCTTGCTTCGAGGTGACAACACTAATCCCCACAGCATTTTGCTTCCCCCACTAACTGATTGATTGATTGAAACTCAACCAGGAGAGAGAAATGCATTGGCTGAGGAGTTTTTTTCCCAAGCTAATTACTCCAAATTTAATGATCTAGAGAGTATTTCTGGTAACAGAATGCTGAAAATGAATTAAGAATAACAGAAACTACTGTGCAAAACATTTGGTTCAATGTACATCTTTTGGTTATAATAGAGCTCTTCAGCACAGAAAATGGATAATGTACAGTTCTTATTTTTTTTAGATGCGTTCATGACAAAATGGAAAATATAAACGTTAATTTTTAAAGCTTGTTTTGGAAATTATATGCATCCTTTCTTTTCTTTCTCCTTTGTACATTATCAATATAATATTCAATTAGCATTTGCTGCTATCAGGAAGAATCTGTTGTCAACTAGAAGTCGTGAAAAAGATAATTTGGGTTTTATTGAATCAAAACCCCAGTTTCAATTACTTCATCACTACTTTACTTTATCTAACCCAATGAAGCAATGTGTATGTGTATTATTGTGCATTATTACCCAATAATGCTTTATCAGTGCTTCATCAGTGCACCAAAGTGGTACATTTACAACCAAACCATGACATTTTCCTAGGTTTAGCCAAATAAGACTTGCTTGACAGTTTCCACTTCCACCAGCAAAAAACTGATAGGGACATGCATGCAATTCTAAACACATTAGCTTTTAGATCAGCTGTGCTGAAGCTTTCTATGCATTGGCCTGCATGGATCTAATCAGACCACAGTTCAAACAAATGTCCATGTTGTTATTCTGCTCCTTGTCTTCTTTGTCTAGTGTATTATTTTCTGATTTGATTCAGGTGCATGTGTATGTAGTCAGTGAGCTCAGTGTGGTTAGAAATATTTGTAACAAGTATGCAGCAAGTTACATGTATGCTGCAAGCAATTAGCCACAGAAGAGAGGCCCCTCAATTACAGAAGGTTCAAGCCTTAAGTATAACACTGGCAAATCAAACAGGGTGATTTGTTAGGTTAGGGTGTACTGATGGGGACCCTTGAGGACAGAAAAGTTTAGTTTTTTTTTGAGAATATCATACGATAGCTTTTGAGCACACGATGTTGGGGACATCGCACAAAAACAAATTTGCTTTTATTCTGAAAGTTTACTTGTTGCCACTACTGACACAGGTAGCCACACCTACCAGATGAGCACTAAATTCTAAAATGTATTCTTTCTTATTCCTAGCTAAAGTCATCCATGGGAGTGTCATTCCATGCTGATCGCCTCAGGAAAGAGAACTTGATCAATGTTGCTTCTGAAGCTTAAGCAAGGCTTGACTAGGGCACGGTCAGGGCTAGGGGCCAGGGCCAATCAGAGCTGCTCTCGTATGAGGTGGTGGAAAAGGCGGCATTTGTCTGTGGGGGGACTGATGCTAAATAACAAAGAAATTTAGCAACTCACCATCTTGCAACAATGCACCGTACTGTATACTGTCCTGGTTATCTTAGGGTGATGTAAGAAAAACATAAACAGTGTCTGCCATAACCACCCTGCAGAGAGACTGAATTGGATGTGGCCCTGCCACCAAATTCAGATGTGTTTTTCAAAATTAATTTAATTTTCACCTCCACTGAAAGTCTGTGTCTGAAGTAAAAACTTTAAGCTAAATTAGAGGTGTTTGGCATTGTCGCCTAACAGCAAGAAGGTTCCTCGCTCAAAGCTCAGCTGTGTGGAGTATGCATATACTCCCCATATAGTATGGACTCTCTCTGGGTAATCTGGCTTCCTCCCACAGTCCCAGAACATTCCTGTAAGCTTAGTTGGTGATTTTGAATTTACCCAAATGGGAGTGTATGTGCTTTGTGGTCTTGTTTTTCTCTGTGTTAGGTCCCAGCACCCCATGACCCTGAATAGAATCAAGTGTGAACAAAATAGAATCAAGGTATGAAAAATGAATTAAGTGGGAGCTAGTTTATTTTTTACTCAAGCTCAAATTAAACATCTCTGTTCTTTAACTGTACAACTTTGTCTGGAGATCTTGATAAAATTTATATTTAAAGTAAAGTTAGAATTCTGGGTTCACATACTGTATGATGCTCCACCTTTTAACCCTAAGAAAACAAATTAATCCAAAAATACCATATTGATCATTAAATTGAACCGCAATTATTTTCTAACAAATTTAAAGAGTTAACTCAAATTCTAACAATGGGAAGACAAGGTAGAAAAACTATATATTTCCAGTTTGCTGACATTTTTCTTTTCACAATTAGCACCCACCACAATATATTACAAGCCTGTATCATCAGACCAAAGTTCCACGGTAACAAGGTTGTGAAATCGTTCTAATTTCCCTGCACAGCTCACCCTGTATTACTGGCTGTAGCTTGTAGTTAGACACAGCGGAGGACAGCATGCAAAAGGTCTTTAATATGTAAATTATATCTGGAAGATATTGTGAGTGACTTTAAATTTCACTTACCACACCTTGTCCTGCAGATAAATATTTTTTTAAATAAGATGACCATTAATAATCAAATAAAAAAGTCAAATAAGTATTATGCAAAACTGTCATGATTTATCGAACAAATAAGAGCAAGAAAACAGAAGGGGGCAATTCTCTCAAAAATTGTTCAAGCTTGTCTGCTTTTCTACTTACCTCCCTGAACTTGGCTTTGAAATTAGAATTGCACTCCAGGTCAATTAGCTCCATTTGAAGCATCTTGCACATCAAATGAGAAAATTTGAAAAGTGGCTCTGTGTGTCTTGAAGTCTGCATATCTGTGATCAAATTCCTCCTGTAGCTTTACAATGGCATCAGCATACTTCTTACCACTGAATGGCATGCCTGCATCCATGATTGCCTTGTGTTACAATGCCTGAGCGGCCATGGAGGCAATAAGGAGAATTCCAATATTGGTAATCTGGATCTATTTATTTTTCTTTACAATAATTTCCACCACCTTCATCAACACAGACATTTTTAGACTGATTACGTATATACATCCTGGGCTAGATAATGAGCTGGACTATACCATTCAACCCAGGTAAAATCAGAGACACACACATGCCTGTATCTACAGCAATATTTACATAACTCATTACTAGAAAATATATATATAATTTTGACAACCATCAACACCAACAGTAAACCTAATAAACACCCTAATATATTTTTTACCAGTTAAATACATATTTACACACCATGAAACTCCCCTCTATCTATTTCCCACTTGTCATAAATGACATGACGTTCTGAGACGACTCAGACTATATCTATTTAACTTAGATGCACTGATAGATTAAATTACTTTATATGAAACTTATGAAAGAATATTATAAGCCTCTATATTCACCTTATGTTTTAGTTTGTTAATGTTTACAGATGTCTGGATACGAGAGAGGCATAGCGGGAAGTGACTCCCTCACCCCAGGAAGCCTAGTAAGTATATCTGTCATGAGTTTGATGGTGTTAGTTAAAACTGCTGACTTTTTTTTTTTTTTTTTTTGCCCAATTAGATGAAATGCCCCCTTCTAGATATCTGACATTAACGCTCAAAGGACACATCCGAGCTCTCAAAGGATGATTCAGACACAAGTAAGTATTCCTTTTCTACAGTATCTGTGTCGGATTTCTCTTGCGCAGATTCAGACTCCATCATGATGTCCAAAGCCTTCTGAGCTTCTTCCTGTGTAAAGGCTCTCTCCATCTTGGCAGGTAAGAAATGACTAGATCAACAGGATGCATTTTTTATGTTATTTATTTAAAAAAAAAAAAATCGCAGCTGTGTAAACAATTCAATTCAATTCAATTTTATTTATATAACGCCAGATTACAACAATTGTCATCTCAAGGCACTTAAGTAATATAGTCCAATTCAAGCCAATTGGAATTCAATTCATTGTAATCATAATCCAATTAATTCATATAGAGCCAATTCAAAAATTAATATCCTAGCTAAGGAAACCAACAGATTGCATCGAAACTTGTCTTCAGTCCAATCTCCCGTCCTGAGCGTGCCTGTGGCAACTGTGGAAAGGAATGACTCCCTTTTAACAGGAAGAACTCTGGCTGCAGCATTTTGGATCAGCTGGAGGCTTTTGAGAGAATATGTGGGACAGCCCAATAATAAGGAATTACAGTAGTCCAATCTTGAAGTAACAAATGCATGAACAAGTTTCTCTGCATCACCCTGAGACAGGATGATCCTGATTTTAGCAATATTACGAAGGTGAAAGAAGGCAGTCCTAGAAATCTGTTTTATATATGCGTCAAATGATAAATTCTGGTCAAAAATAACTCCAAGGTTCCTCACTGTAGAACTAGAAGCCAAGGAAATACCATCGAGAGTAACTATATAACTAGACAATTTCTCAACCTCAGTTTCAACCTATTGGTTTCATCTGGTTTCATAGACAGGTACAGCTGAGTATCATCCGCATAACAATGGAAATTTATTTCATGCTGTCTAATAATGTTACCTAGTGGAAGCATATTTAAAGTAAAAAGAATTGGTCCAAGCCCAGAACCCTGAGGAACTCCATGACTTACTCTGGCGTGTGAGGAAGATTCTTCATTTACAAGAACAAACTTGAATCTATGAGATAAATATGACTTAAACCAGCCTAATGCACTTCCTTTAATCCCAATAACATGTTCAAGTCTCTGTAACAGAATGCTGTGATCGATCGTATCAAATGCAGCACTGAGATCCAACAGGACAAGCACAGAAACAAGTCCGCTATCAGAGGCTAAGAGGAGATCATTGGTAACTTTCACCAGTGCTGTTTCTGTGCTATGATGCACTCTGAATCCTGACTAAAACTCTTCAGACAGATTATTTCTATGTAAATGACCACAAAGTTCGACAATGTTATGTCTCTCTCGACGACTGCATCTTATACATGATTCAGGATGACCAATGTTTTAATTTATTTGAAGCAGTCCATGCTTTTGTGTATGGACCTCAGTGTAAGTGTGTGTGGTGTGCATTTATACAAAGTAATCTTTAGAGAGATCCGACCGGACCTTGTCACTCTTCCGAAGACGCTTCTGGTGACCAACCGTGGACAAGGATGTTAGAGTATGTGGCAGCCTGCTTGAGCTGTGCCTATGGGGAAAACCTCCACCCAGCCTCTGGCTGGACTATTTTGCCCGCTCCCTATGCCAAGAAGACCATGTTACACATTGTCCTGGATTTCATCGCCAGGTTGCCACCCTCTGAAGGTAATACTGTTATCCTTACTATCAATCACTTTTCTAAGGCAGTTCATTTTCTGCCTCTTTCCAAGTTTCTCACGGCCTTTGAAACAATAGACATCTTCACTTAACACGTATTTCCGCATTCATGAGATTCCTGCTGACATCGTCTCAGATCGTGGACCCCAGTTCATCTTACAAGTCTGGAGGTCCTTCTACACAGCGCTGTGAGCAACTGTCAGTCTGAGTGCAGGTTTCTCACCCGAGACCAATGGCCAGGCAGCGTAGGCTAACTAGGAGCTCGAGTCTGCTCTGCGGTATGTCGCTACTGCTAATCTTGCCTCCTGGAGAGACCACCTGTGCAGGGTAGAATACACTCACAAGACCCACACATCATCTGACATTGGACTTACCCACTTCAAGGTATTAGTGTTACCCGTCTCTGCTTTTTCCTCTTCAAGAAGAAGAGATAGTGGTTCCTTTTGTGCAACATCATCTGCAGTGGTGTCACTGACTGTGGCAGGCAACCAGGGTCATACTTGTGAGAACTGCTGAGAGAAACGATCAAATGGCAGATTGATGCCAGACCCCAGCCCTGACATACACCACAGGTAAGAAAGTCTGGTTACCCTTAAATACATACATTTACAAACTGATTCTCAGAAGTTGTCCCCCAAGTATATCAGGCCAGTGAAGATCATTAACTGGACTGGATAGTGTAGTGGTAAGATCACCACCTTTCATGTGGGTGACCTGGGTTCAAATCCCCTGCATGAAAGGTACTACCTCCAGTAAAGGCCTACCTGTAAGTCGCTTTGGATAAAAGCGTCTGCTAAATGCATAAACATAAACATAAACTGTTCTAAATCAGGCTACCCGTTTCAATGAAAGTCCATCCTGCATTCCACTTCTCATAGCTCAAACAAACCAGTCCTTGTCATTCCTGTGGTCCCTCATTCCAGCCCCCCAGTAACCCTGCCTATACAGTCCATTACCTGATGGACATCTGCCATCACGGGCTGCAGTATTTAGTGGACTGGGAGGGGTACGATCCTGAGGAGAGGTCCTGGATGCCCCAGTCCGTCATCTTGGATCCAGATCTTATTCAGGACTTCCAACGGTCCCAGACCTTGTGGTTCACCAGAACACTTCCCTTGAAAAGGTAGTGTCATGGTTCTCTGGCATCCTCTTGTGTTCACCTTCCTTTTTCCTCTGTGTGTGTATTGTATGGTCTCCTCCTGCTAAGAGTTGAGAGGTGTGTACCTGTGTTTGTGAGTATGGGCGTGACGTACCTATTTCTCCAGAAGGCTCTCTCAAGCTCTCTCTCACAGCTTTCTTTCTCAACCCTGCTGCTTATATTCCCTGGGCTGGCATCCACTCATTGCCAGATCGTTGTAACTTCTAAGTGGTACAACTTGTTGCTCCTTATGTTTTGTCCTTCTTCTCTTGACCTTTTCCTTGTCTAATCATGCTAATCGAGAGCCATGGAGATCCCAAATCTATCTGCTACCAAGTCGCTGCCCATCCACTTCATCACCACCAACCTGGAGGATAGACCCTGAGGATTCCTGCCAGAAGCCTGCAGACCCCCTGAACCTGGAAACCCCGTTTAAATCTCCTGGATTTCTCCTGTTAGAGACACACACACCGTGGAGAGACTTTCCTTGAATCCTCTGGACTCTGCAAACTGAGAAACTTTCTCACCTTTGGCACTCTGTCTGTCCACTCGCAGCCACCATTTCTCACTCTCTGGATACTTCTCCCACAGGAAATTAAGTATTATTTTGTGCATCAGCTCACCTCATTCCAGAACTGGAGTAAACCTGTTAAATCGTACTTCTCAGTGTTGATGTGCTCCTTGGGTCCAAACTCTCCACCTTGTAACAGAAACTTAAGATTGGGTCCTTGCCATTACCACAGCCTGTGGTGCACCGGGTTAAGTGTAGCCCCACCCACCAGCTGTCCTACTCAAAACTAGCAGTGAAAGTGGCATATACACCCACAATGGTTGCTTGCAAAGTAAATACAATTTCAACAGCACTGGCAAAGTTTATAATGCACCATAAAATACATATGAAAATTATCTAAAATGATAAGAAGAAAAGAAATACTGGACATACTATACCTGCTCATCCGTGTTATTTCTGTACTATGATATGCTCTAAATCCTGACTGGAAAGCTTCAAAAAGGTTTCTGCACAAATGGTCACATAAATTATTTGAAACATTATTTTGAGAAGTTTAGAAATAAGGGACAGGTAAGTCTATACTGTAATTGGGTAAAACTTCTGGATCAAGACACGTTTATTGACAGTGTTAAATCACAACAATCCAGAAAGCCTGACATTCATATACAAGCAGATTGACCTTACAACAATAGCTTCATCTAAACCATCAACTTCTATATTCCACATCTGATCAAAAAGATCAACAGAGAAACCAATTAACACAAAGCAGGTTGTAGTTGTTTCTAAAACAAATTTATTTGACAATACATCAGAGACAGAAGAACTATTTACCAACAGTTTTCTGAAATCCTCCTGATATTTACCTCTGCAATAATAAACCATAATTGTCAAGTCTCACCTATATCTCTCTCCCACAGTATATTGCCTAAAATTGCATCCTCTATTTCTATTTAAAGTGAAATCTGTTTTTTCATCAGAGCCCTTAGGTCTTCAACACCTCCACACAATACTTTTATCCTATTTTATTTAGAATTTATTCATGCAGGTAATCTCATTGAGACAGAGTATCATTCTCAAGAGAGATTATGACTAATGGGTCATTTTTTGGTGCAAGCCATGACAACCTAGAATTATGTTGGACGAGTCACCCAACCCAAGTGGACATGAGAGAAACTGGACGTTAATTGTCAAATTGGTATAGTACTTGATAGAACCATGATATTCTTTCAATCCTAACCAAGAACTTTTTATAAGATTGCTAACTGTCAGTAAATTATGATATTGCCCAACCAGCCAGGAAGTGAGAAAATCTGTCCATCCATCCATTTTCCAGACCCACTTCATCCATCAACTTTTTCAGGATTGCGGATGGGCTGGCACCTATTCCAACTACCATTGGGTGACAGGCTGCCGGCTACCTGGACAGATTTCCAGGCCATCACAGAGCCAACACAGAAATGAGACAACCATACATGCTCACACTCACCCTTTGGATCAATTTAGAATCACAAATTAACCTAACATGCATGTTTTTGGACTTAGGGTGGAAATCAAACAACCCAGAAAAGAACACAAACATGCATGAGGGAAAAAGCAACAAAAAAAGGCCCCAGTTGAGAAACCAAGAACCTTCCTGGAAGTGAGACAGCATATTCGTAAAGTGTTACTGACTAAAAGTAATCCAAGAGGGGAAAGAAAACTGTCACATCTTGTATGGGTATGGGTATCTACAAAGGACATACTTAGTTTACTTACTGACATTCGATCAAGTTTAGCTCCTGCTCATTTCTTGGTTTATTCCTTGACAAATCTTTGTCTCCAAAGCCTGTTGAACCTGTTGTCTGATTCAAATCAGTTTTATTTATATAGCGCCAAATCACAACGAATATCATCTCAATGCATTTCAATAAACAGTCCGATTCAAGCGTTCAATTCGATGTAATCATAATCCATTCAAATAAAATTAATTAAATTAAAAATTATTCTAATTCATACATACAAAGCCGATTCAAAAACAATATCCGAGCTAAGGAAACCAACAGATTGCACCGAAGGTTCTCTTTGGTCCAATCTCCCATTCTGAATGTGCCTGAGGCGACTGTGGAGAGAAATGACTCCCTTTTAACAGGAAGAAACCTCTGGCAGAATCAGACTCAGGATCTCAGACTCAATAGGTGGCCATCCACCTACACCAGCTGGGGTTTGAGAAGACAGAAAAGAAGGCCTAGGCCTATACCCATTCTACTTTTAGAAACTCTGGGAACCACAAAGTTGGGGGTCCTGATGAGCAAACATGAATCACACACCTGTCTATATTTAAAAACGCAGTTCAATGCTACTCCAAGAATTATCATTGCAAAATAAGTGCATGTATTTCAGTCCTTAAACCTCCTTAATGCATAATATTTATGCATTTTTCATTCACATTCAATAAATAGAATTTATCTCACATAGGAGGAAAGTGCAGCTCAAAGACTTGTTGGTCAAATTTCACTTTCCTTGAAAAAGCTTAAACCACTCAATCACACTTCTCACATTCATACACAGTTTCATTTGTAATGGTTTCCTGTGTTGACAGGCCAATGCTGTTTCCCCATCACCTCTAGTGGAATCCTGAAGTTTTGCAATTGCAGATCTTCTGCCTCGGCCAAAAGAACCAATATTTCTTAAGGAGATCCAAGGACAAAACCCACTGAAAGGTCAGGAGGTCATAATCACTGCCAACAACATCTGTGAAGAACAGCCAGCTATTCATCCCTGCACTGTGAAGGCACCAAGCCAGGATAGGCCATCATCACTTTTTTTATTATTTACAGGAGACAACCTATTCTTTTATTTCAAAACTGGCATTAGCGGCCGAAAAAAAATCAGCAACAATTGTTGCCAATGGGATTAATCCATTTACATTCCTGCATTGATAGACTCCGGTGCTAAAGATAACTTCCTTGATTCCCAGCTAGCCCAGAAGGCAGGTATTCCCTTTAGGTAGCTGGGACACTCCACATGATCTGCAGCTGTTTTCAGTAAGGATAAATCCCCATCACTTCCACCTCATACAGCTTATGACTGCACTATTGACCTTCTTCCAGAAGCTTAACTTCCTATCAGTTGATTATACAGTATAAATTCTCTCAACCCGAGAAAATGGCCATGGAAAAAATACATTAATGACTGACTTACTTCTGAAATCATCCAGCCATCCTCCTCACCTCTGGGTGCTGGATTAGTCTTTGTCGACAAGGAAGACAAAACCCTTTGTTCATGTATCGACTTTCGAGGTCTAAACAAGATTACCATCTGTAATAAGTATCCTCTGCCACTCATTGATTCAGTATTCAACTCACTTCAGGGATCTCATATCTTCACAAAATAAGATCTAAGAAATGCTTATCATGTAGTATGCATCAGACAAGGGGGAGGAATGGAAAACAGCTTTCAACACTCTCATGGGACATTTGAATATTTGGTCATATTTGGTTTCTATTTTTGTTCTGTTTCCTCTTCTTTCCTCTTCTTCTGTCCTTGTCCCCCGGTCCGGTTCAGTTCTATTACATGTCATATATTGTAAACAGAAATAAATAAATGGGCATCAAGGGGAGCTTTACATTTATAAAACTTCCCTTGGCAAAGCAAATCTGTTTGGCATCAAAGGTATTCAGACTACAATTCTGCTGCCATAATGCTGAACAGGACAAGGGGAAAAAGAAAAAAAAAAAAAAAAAGAATATTTGGTCATGCCTTTTGTATTCACTAACACCACGTTTTGTCTTTGTGTACGTAGAAGACAATTTGATCTTCACTAAAAACCTCCATGAGCGCACAATTTGTGTCCGACAAGTTCTACAGAGGTAACTGGAGAATAAACTATTTGTAAAAGCAGAAAAATGCCATTTCCATAGGTAGCATTTCTTGGGTACATCTTTGTGAGTGGGCAGAACTTCTCTTTGAGTGGTGGATAACGATGGATAAGGATGTAGCGGCCTGTTCTATCTGTATCAGTGGGGAAAGCGTTGTGTACCTAGAATACAAAAAGCATTGATCCAGCCTCTTGCAGGACTCTGTCTGTCTGCCTGCTCCCCACTCCCAACAGACCTTGGTCTCATATAGTCTTGGACTTTATCGCTGGACTGGCTCCTTGAAAAGCTTTCCCTTTAGAGCAATAAAGTCAACTTCTGTCATACAACACTTAAAAGAACGCATACAGAAAATGTGGTGACCTTTGCAAGTTCTTTTTAAGCACTTAAACTTTCAAAACAGCTGGCAAGCAGCTTTGCCAAGCTCTTATCTTCAACAATGCTCAGAGTCACGGCAGGCTCGGTTACGAGTTATTTTCTTTTCAGGGCCAATTTAATAATAGATCCACCAGAATCAATGTTCTGCTTAAAGGTTTCCCCCTTAGTGCAGTTAGTATTCCACTCATTGCTTGTAACCATTTTAACTGTAGCCTACTTACAGTTAAACAACTTCAGTTTTTTTTCTTTTAAACTAGCATACCAGTTTCATCAACTTTTTCTAAAAAGCATTTACAAATAACCACAAACACTGCGTTTTGGACGTTTATTAATCCAGCAGTGACTCTGTTTTAATCACCAATGCAATTATGTCTTGCAACCGTGACTATCTCAGTTTATATCGGGAGTGACAGCTCTATTTCTATCAGTTAAGCTCAGTCTCCCTTCAAAGGGCAGACTTAACAAACTTCAACCAAAAATGAATTTGCTTTCATGATTTAAGCATCACAACGCTCACTTTAAATGTTTGACGTAGTTTAACCATGCTCTCTCCTCTTCACGGGGATTCACACAGAGCAACATTACGCTTTACTCATTATCCAACTGCAGGAGAAGCGATCACAGGCTGTTAATGGACTACGTAGCTAAACTAGCAGCTAACAACAAAGTGACTGAGTCGAATAAGTTACACTGAAAATCGCGGGCAGACTTATCTGAGACTCAGAGCAGGTTAACAGTTGTTGGAACACGGAACAAAAGTCGCCCACTAAGGCTTTTAAATTCAGCATTCAAGCGCTTTTGCATGCAATATTTATTCTAGAAAAATGTCAACAGCTAATAGGCTTTCCTTCTGGGTTTTAGAGGTCAGTGATCTGCTTATTATCGCAACCAATCAGGTTGCAGGAATAGCGTACATCCACACATTTCTGGAGTTAGATTCATTATCCCATTTCTCTCAAAAGTGTTTTAGGCAATTCTAAGTTTCTTTCTTTTTTTTGCTCACACACAGATAGTTAACCAGCCATCAGCAATGTCATGTTTCTTTATGTAAAACAGGTTTACAAATGCACCAGAAAATATATGTAGCCTACTCACTATCAAATTAAAGAAACCTCAATTACAGGGGCACCATCCTTCGACAGAAGGGTAATTATAACTAGAAAAAATTGTTCCTGCGAAACAGCAGTGACAATTCTGAAAAGCTGAGTGGGGATAGCTGACCATGCTAAAAAAAGCTGAAAATAATGAAAATTTAGCAGAAGTCAAGTGAGTAATAGTTAAAATGGCTGCAGTGTAATAGTGGAAGTGAGTTGTCATCACGGTTAGAGGAACTTTGTGAACAGCTGCGGCTTAATGAGCTACCTCCCAGTAGAACCAGCAGAAATAGCTGAATGGATACTATGACCTCCTGTGAGAAAACTGTAAAAGTGAGGAAAATAATTTGAAGACCGTAACAAGCAGAAGGGTTAGAGGAATGCAGTAATGTAGTTTTTATTGCAATGGAGTGAAAGATTTTTTAAAAAGGCAGCGAGTTGAACATAGTTGAACCGGTCTCTGGTGTCATACCAACCTTTCCATTGGAGTTGGTGAGAGAATTTGAAAGGTTTCGCTCGTTTCAAGGCTCATAGCTGAAATTCTGTAAATATGAGCTCTTTAGTAGTTACATTGGCGGAAGGAGGACAACATTTCCTACATTTTGTTTTCCTACAATTTGTTTCTGTAAGTTAAACTGTATGAAAGTTGGAGGAATTTGTTTGAATATCAGAAAAAGATGAAAATGATCAGTGTGTCACTGCAGGTTCTTCATTCATAAAAATCAAGAAGGAGCAAAAATGTTTATTTTTTTGAAACTGTCATATTTCAACATAGGCTTGATATTTGAAAAAGCCAAACTATTTGGTAATAGCTAAATGTCTTGTGACCCATTTAAAGTTTGAATGTCTCTAGATGAAAGTATGCAGAAGTAGTTAGGCTGAAAAGAGGAGGAAGAGTTGAAAGCATTTCCCATTCATTTTGAATGTTGGGAAAATTTTCATAAAAGTTAATTATTTGAAAAAGTGTAAAAGTCAGAAATACCAAAAGATATAACATAAATCTTCTGAACCAGCTGAACTTTTGAGACCAAAATTGTTTAAATCGGTGAAAGTATGCAGGAGTAGTTAAAGTCTCAAAAATGTACGGAACTAAGATGTTGGAATAATAATAATGGGAAACAGGAAAACAATAACATAACAATAATAATTATTAATCTTAATCAGTCTCAAAGGGCTACTCAAGAGTTTTCATTTGAATTGAAGTATTTATTCATAAGTTCAACCAAAACAATTAACCTTAAAGTACAACCAGGAGGAGTGTGTGGTAAAAAATTGCCTGTGGACTATACATCAAAAACAGTAATTGATCATTTACAATGCTGCATCTCTTCAAACCACTGTACCATTGGAAGGGGAGAAGAAGATTACAGACCTTACTTTTGGTTGGTACAAGTCCTTTTAGACAGCACACCCAGTCCATGGCAAATGGAACTCAAGTGGCCTTCGTTGGTTAGCTGCTTGTAGGTGGGAGTCTGTGAGCTTGCAACATGCCTGCCAATATGTGGGTCTCTCTTCCTCTCTGGTGGGTCTCTTGTCGCCAAGGAGACAGGTTTGGTTGATGGTGAGAAATGTTGCATCAAAAGAATAAATAAAATTGTGTTTGAGCTGAAATTGGTTTGTTTGGCCAATGAACCATCTCTGATGAGGTGAACTCCAATTTATAAAAAATATATAAGCTATACAAAAGTTAACAAAATCGCATTGGCTCTCTCTAGAGAGTAGTGTTACTTTGTGCAGCACAGGAGTCACTTCACATACAGCAGCGGAAGTTAAAAGGTGCAACAAACAGACAGACACGAAAAAAAAACATTTTGGCTATAAATTCATTCTTATTCCTTTTCTTTCTGCAACTTCTCCCTGACTTCTGGCGGTCTGAATAGGCATGAGGTGGGCTTAAACTCAACTTTCAGCCAATAACATGCCTGAAAACTTTCAGGAGTATCTATATAGCCACTCTAGCTATATAGATACTCTAGGTGGCATTCCTTTGGCTTCTAGTACTGCAGTGAGGAGCCAATGGCTTAAAATTTTTCTTTTGATACTGCTTATAGTTAGGGATGGCTCTGGTGATTCTGAAACATCCCATAGTTAAGCAACTATATGCCTAGACTGCTGGGGGGCCTCCTATGTCTCACCTTTCCTCCCTTTGCTCTCTTTTCTCTCATATGACATTATGTACATTTGACATTAATTTGTGTTGAGTGGCGTTATGGTATTTGTTGTCCCTTCTTCTCTGTCCTCTCAAATCCCAGCTGGTTGAGGCGGATGGCCTCCCTTCCTGAGTCTGGTTCTGCCAGAGGTTTCTTCCTCGGGCAGGAGATTGGACCGAAGAGAAGTTTCGGAGCAATCTGCTGGTTTCCTTAACTAGGAAATTGTTTTCTGAATTAGCTCTGTATGAATGAATTGGATTGATTTTTAATTTAATTAATTGGATTTGATTGACTTATGATTACAATGAATTGGACTGTAATTGATGGTTGTTGAGGTGTGAGGAGCAATGATGGCTGGCTTTAGGGGAGTGACTCTGGGATACCAGTGATCACTGTCAAGCCTCCTGGAGGTGTCGTGGGCCCAATTAGACGAAATACTGATGAAAGGAGGTTCCCACCTGATGACCCCAAAGACATGTTGGTCAGCACTGCTCACTGGTCTATATAGGGATTATAGGGGATTATTCACTGAGTCTGGTCTGTTTTTTCTTTAGCACAAGTTTATTGTGTTTACCTTGAATTCTCACATTCTTCTAAGTATCTGACCTTCAGTTTTCTTTTTCAACTTGTTTTCTGCCTCCCTCAACTTTCCTTCTAGTTTCTTTACTTCTTTAGTACTCAATGAACCCCCTTTAGGAAATCCATCATTGTTAGTCGATTCATTCGAACACTTCACACATTCATTCCCATATTTCTGTCTCAGGGAGGGGGTTGATGCTCCTGTTTCCTGAAAACTGACATTTTCCTAATGAGGTGTGTGCACGCTTTCTCTTAATAGACATCTCCACTAAGGGTGATAAGTTTTCGGTACAATCACTGAAAAAGCATGCGATTCGTTTATTAGCGACAACCACGAAAGGCTATCTTCCAACCAGGTTGGGAATATTACAGCCAGTCCCTCAACTTTGCCCAAAGTAACTTCGCCATAAGATTAGAACCTTAGAAACACAGGCGGTGTGAGTGAAGCTGATGGCAGGGCAGGAGAGATCTGTAAAAAAAATAAAAATAAAAAAATAAAAAATTATCACACTGACAAAACCTGACACAAACAAAGACAACTTGACTTGACATGGACAAACCTGATACAGCATGATTGGCGGTGAGGATCTGACAATGGGCATGAACAGACTTGGAGACTAAAAACTGAGGAGGGTAATTAGTGAGTGAAAGCAGCTGAGGGGAGAAACACAGGTGATGTGATTGAACCTGATGGCAGGGCAGGAGAGACCGAGAGAAAAAAGGAGAGACATGGCTAAACTAAAAGACAAATTTCAAACAAAAATAAAAAATAAATAAATGCAGAACATGACCGACATGACAGTCTGGAATGTTATGTCACGATGTCCTCTTCCAACACAACTGTCTGGTTTCGCACATGTATGCCAACTTCATCATCTTGTATGACGGTGAGGATGGCAACAGACACACCTTGCAGTACTGGTTCCAAAATGTCCTGAGGAAAAACAACAAATGTATTATTGAGAACTAAGAAAAAAGATTTTCCTGTTATTTTGAACTTAAATGTTACCACCATGCTTGTATTCCATATCTAGTTTGGTGCTCTTTTTACCCAACAGAAGTTTCCATTTTAAGAGTTTGGACATCCTGTGATAGAGGAAATGTGCCTGTGAGCAACGAAGTCTGTAGGTAGTGATAGTAATGTGAAGAGTTACTTCACTCTTTGCTGCTGGAATTTGCGATCCTGTTGCAACCTGCAGTAAAGTGTATCGGTGATAATTAGGCCTATTGGTATAGAATAGGTAGACTGCAGACGCATCCAAACGGTTACACATTTTTAATATTAAATAGCCTATCTGTGGCATTTCTGTGTCTACAGACACAATTTCGTTGTTGAATGCCCGAGATGTGCTGGGGCCATCAAAATGCAAACAGTGAAACACTGCAGTTGTTGAAGTAGGAGATCACAGGGACGCATAGTATTTATATCAAAAGAAAATTAAATTGAATACAACGACTTACACAAGGGTTAGGGATGTCCTCTGTGGTCTGAGGATCAAGCAGGCAGATGGTGTCTCCCACCACTGACAGATATAGGCACACCATCATAATTGAGAGACTAACAATTTGAGGGAAAGTGATCAATACCTTCTACATACTGATCCCGCACACTTTTGGGAACATATCCAGAGGAGGTCCCTCCCTCTATTCCTTCCACCAGTGGCCGCCCTCGATTGCTGATAGGAGCAAGTTCCTCTGCTGAGGTGAGATTTTCGGGTGGAGGACCCCCATCAGTGGCAGAGGCCTCTTTTTTTGGTAGTTACAGTGCAACATATTTACAGCTCAACACATTTCTTGGACAAACACATTTCTTCAAAGGCTACTCTGAAATATGTTCTTGTACTTTACTTTCACCTGCTGCCAGGTACGCTTTTGGCTGTTAAGATTGCACTTGTTGAGATGTAACAGTGAAGAATTAATATGTGGGTCATGCACACATGATAATTTAGTCACAAAGTATGATGATGCGTGTTGATTGGGTTATTAATAAAATGAGCAGGGCCAGTATATTTGTGCAGTACATCTCATACAGAGACTATTCAGCATGCTTTATGTAAAACAAATCTATAACACAAAGAGAAGAGCATAAATACATGAGGACGGTGAAATAAACATGTAACAATTGACAATGGTATGAAACTTGTATAACTTATATATTTAGTCCGTTGGCAATTGCTTGCGGCCATTTCCCTTACATTTTTTTTTCTTTTCTGGTGATCAGATAAAGCTCCATCAGCATTTTTTGTTCAGCTGCCTAGA
This sequence comes from Leuresthes tenuis, assembly GCF_036924035.1. Taxonomy (NCBI): domain Eukaryota; kingdom Metazoa; phylum Chordata; class Actinopteri; order Atheriniformes; family Atherinopsidae; genus Leuresthes; species Leuresthes tenuis. The sequence continues at coordinate 31,674,059 of NW_027325367.1, read as the reverse complement.
AAATGACAGCTTTTGTCTTGATCTCCTTTTCTGCCATCTCCTTTTTTCCACTATCTACTAATCAGAGCGTCCTACATTCCTCGGGCACTCACACATAGCCAGGCTATGTAAGCCTCGCTTAAATTAGCCTACATTAGATGCAGCTTAAATGTCTTAGTGGAACGACTTGAGGCTTAATTGGGAGATGGCATTAGTTTAAGTGAGGCTTTCCTGATACAGCCTGGCTTTCTTTAGCTATGTTCATGAAACACCCCTCTGGTCAACTGAAGCAACTCTGGATGATAACACTACCCCTACAGACTCTCACAGTAAGCACTAGTCCATTTACAGGTAGCATTTCTCTGATGTATCAATCCCTCAGGAACAGTGTAATTCTGGACTCATCATATCACATGAGCTTTTTCCATTGCTCCAGAATCTAATCTTCATCCTCTCTGGCAAACTTAAGCCTTTTTTATATCCTATTAACCTTGCTGTTGATAGTTTTTCTTAAGGATACACAGTGGTTTAGTACCAGTAACTTGGTTTATTTTTGCATTGTGCATATGAAAATGCTCTTAGTTTTCCTGTAAACATTGTTCTATGTTCTACTGTTGATTTTTCTTCAATTTGTTTTAACCAAATATTTAAGTGATCTTGAATCACAAACATTCAAGATAATATTCTGCCTTAATTTTTTCTGCAAGATGATGGTTCACTACTGTCCTTCCAGATTTTAGTAATTCATTGGACTGGAGCTCATGATGCAGACCAGGAATTTGACCTTTCTGAAACAGAACAACATCTTTTCCAACAGCTTTCCTCCTGAGTAAAAAAATTTTCCAAAGTGTTTCCAGTGTGCACGGTTGTCACGGCAAAAAGACAAATTAAATTCTCGCATGTTGACAGTAGTGTTGATTTGAGTGACAGTTTCATGGGTGATCCTGAGCATGGAGACTCTTTCAGAGAATTCTACTTTAGAAAATATTTCTTGTCCTTCTAAGTTTCCCTTAGGTGGTGAATCAAGTGTCTTTAAGCCTCCACCTAGTAACCCGCATCCATAGCGGTGGGAGAACCATGGTGAGCTGCATCTGTCTCGACAACACCAGAGATGGGATTCTTCTCGTGTCTTTGTTTAAACTTGACACTTCAGAGGAAGATGATCAAAAAGGTACCTTTTGGGTATTTGGGTATATGACTTTGATGTTGAGACCCAAATCATGATCCCTCAGAGGGTTTTTTTTTTTTGTCAGATGGCTTTCGATGCAGGATCTGTAAAAGGTCTCCATCAGCTTGCCCTCTAAATTGTTCCTCCTGAGCAGACTAAGGAAGTGAATTTGTTGCTGGGCCTTCTTGATCACTGCCATGGTGTTTTTATGGACCAGGAGAGGTCAGCAGGTATGAGAATGCCCAAGTATTTAAAGGTGTGGACTCTCCACACAGGTATTGTTGATGTGTAGAGAGTGAGGTCAGCCCTTATCTTTCTGAAGGTAATGATGATTTCTTTTGTTTTTGTGGTGTTTAGATCCAAGTTATTTGATGAGCACCAAGCTGTTAGTTTCAGGACTTTGTTCTTGTAGTTTGCTTAGTCTTCTCCTGAGATCAGACCCACCACAGTAGTGCCATCTGCAAATTGAATAATGTTTGAGAGTGAGTAGAGGAGGGGGCTCAGCACACAACCCTGAGGAGAGCACTTTGAGATTACAGTAGTGAGGGCTATTGGGTGGTAGTCCTTGAGGCTGTCTATGGCAGGTTGTTTTGGAACAGGGCTGATTGTGGATGATTTAAGGCAGGATGGGCCCACAGCATGTGACAGGGAGAGATTGAAGATGGGGGTGAAGACTTGTGAGAGCTGGTCGGCACATGCCTTGAGCACCTTCCCCGGAACTCCATCCAGGCCAGCAGCTTTCCTGGGGTTCATTGCTCTGAGCACCCATCTCACATCATGCTGCTGCAAGCAGCAGCTGCGAGCAGCAGACGCTAGTGGTGCCCGATCTGGTGCGGTCCTTTTGCAGGATGGTCCTGATGGGGTGGAGCACCCACTGTACTTCTTCTTTAAAAAGTTCAACAGACACCAAAATGTGTATTTAAGTATTGAGAAGTAATCATAAACCAAAAGGCTTTTTCAGTTGTGAACGAGACGGTGGGGAATATCAGCTTACGGTCAGCTTACGTTATGGTCACAGGTGTCACTGAACCCCCTGACCAATGTGCATGTCGTTAGAGTCATTATCACTTCTGAATTGTCTACCTACCTGGGAGTGTTTCGGTTACAGGATCCAAGGTGAGAATGATTGATTCTTCTTCCGGCTCTCAACGAAGGCATTTCTACTCTCTCCTGATTCTTCCCTCTTCCATATCTCTCCTGCTTCTCTTGTCTTGTCCTGTCCTGTCTCATCTTCAGTGCCTCTCTCTGCATTGCTTTCAAACTAAATCATGGAATTGATCAGCTGGTCTCTAAACGCAATTGACAAAATCATTGCTACAAGAAGCTCGGGTCCAGGGGAACCCACCTGTCGCGACGGATAGTTTACTGCTGGGTACACGAGGGACTCCTAGGAGACGTGGAGAGTTGTGTGCCTATCGATTCTTTCCGTTGAAGATGTGGAGGATCTATACATATTCCAAACCATGATAACGAGCTTTCTGCTGATTGGATTAGGCATTGCCCTGGTGTATTGTAAAATTCGGAAGTCGGAGACGGCAGTCGCAGGCTCCAAGCTGTCCGGCGTGTTTGAATCGGTGGGCAGAGCTATTGGCGCTCAGACTGTGGTCATTAACCGCAATATGGAAAACATCTTGGAGAAGCTGGTGGCTTTGCAAAGACGTATGGATCGTTTTTGTGACCAGAATGGACAAATAGAGTGAGTCCTGTTCATTGTAATACGACTACTCGCCCTAACCAACAGAGAAATAAAAGGATACCTTCGCTCAAACTCATTTTGACAGGTGACTTCTGACCTCTTATAAATCAATCAAATTAATATGACAGGTGACCTTTGTTTGACATCCGTTTGCTGACATCTGGGGATATGACTTTAGACCTCTTATCGATCGATCAAGCTATTTTGACGTGTGACCTTTGTTTGACATAGATTAGCCATCTGTTGAAGAGATCTCTGACATCTAAGGAAGGGGGTGTTTATGGCTAGGGTTAAGAATGATTACAGCTAAAGTCAGGAGGTTGTGAGAAATATATTAGTTGAATGTTTAAATAAGAGAAAGGGTTAATAGAAAAGGTTAAGTTGTAGAAGCGGTCAGCATTTTAACAGCTTCAAAGACCGGTCCCTGTAAGGTAAAGATGGGAAAATAATTAGATGTGTGGGGTGGGGTATTGTTCGACCCCAGGTTTGAGGGCCAATGGGTGGACAGGGGAGGGGTTTCGAGTAAAGGATAAAAACCCTGAGACAGTCAGTGTGTAGAGAACGACTTTGGGTGAAAGATAGCTGATTCAAGATGCCGAGGACAAGAAGCAGAGTGAGTGTAGAGGATAAATCTACGCAGGCCCCGGAGAGGACGTGTGCTCTGCGGTCTCTCATTTGTGAGACTCCGGTAACGATAATTGAAGATCAGCCCTTGGTACCAAATGCTCCCAAGAAAAGGATGGTGTTTCTGTGCAGAACGCAGCAACCGCCGCCCGTGTCTCTACGGGAAGAATGGTCACTGGAGCCTTATGGACTGCGGGGAAGATGGGGCTATGTGTTCATGTATGAAACAGGTGACCTCTGTCTGTATCAGCTTGACGAGGGTGGTGAGAAGCCGGGACCTCTGACCACTGTGGGTATGCTAACTTCCAACGACTGGGGAGTGTTGAAACTAGCGATACCGCATCATAGAGAAGGAGGCAAGGGCTCGGCTGAGGAGGTGTTAACAGTGAAAGAAGAACTCGAAGAAATCCCGGCAACGTCTGCAGCCAAACGGCCGAGACTGGAGAGTCCGAGACTGAGGAATCCTCTGGATGATGCTGAACTGGCCAAAACAAGGATGGTTTTCACTGCTGTGTGGCAATCGAAAACAGGCGTTACAGGCCGTTGGTTCTTCCGTGCAAGCCACCGGAAATCTAATGAGAATGAAGACGGAGATCTTTTTGTTCTTGAGTGCTATAACTCTGACTGTGGTGTGTTTAGGACGCTGTTAGCAATACCTCATGCAGCCTGGGTGGAGAAGATGAATGATATAGCGGATCGAGTTTCCACGCTGTTCCGCAGTTGCCAGAACTGGGGTGAGATTCTAGCAGTCAAGAAAACCCTGGCTGTGTAGACCTCCCTCCGCTGAGAACCCTCCTCCTCAACCTCAATAACCACACCCCCTTCAGGTTTATAAGGACACACTCCAGCACAGGTCATACACCGATCAACACGAGGAACAGGATGAGAACTAGCGTCCAGAAGACATTGTGCGAGGAGATCGCTGACCGCGATCTGGAGAATGCTTCTCCGTCGCTATTGATGCATACAGGGAGCCCTTCGGCAACATCCACATCACCGCAGTTTGGATCACCATACAGCGACAGATACTACCTGGAGCCGTGTCACCCTCCTTCACCAGCGACTTCGTCTGAGTCTTTCTTCTCCTCCAACTCCTCCTCTTCTCTCGAGATCGAGTTCTCAAATTCGGCGCCTGATGACTGCTGCTTAACGCTCTACCCGATAGGATCCAACGTGGCCGTAACAACGGAGGAAGCTAAATCTAACGAAATGGAGGACTCTCAGCTTCCACCAGGCCAGGGGTCCCCTCCAGACAGTCAGGATGGGGAAGGAGAGGGCTCGGACGAATTTGATGGATGGGTCCCCTCAGGTTTTATCAAAGTTGTGAAAACTGCAGTGATACACCTCTTGAATGAGACCATCAAGAAATTTATGATTGAATCATGCTACGGGTGTAGTGTCGATCACCCTAGTTTACGCCAACATCAGTGCAAGGATGTCTTCGAGGACGACTTTTTTCACGACCATTACTACACTCTGATGCGAAGACTTTATAATCAGCGATTCATTGCTTCCATTCAACATCTTCTAACTGCGCGTAGCATTTGTGAAGATGATGCCAGAGTCAGGGCTGTGGCAGAAGCTTACTTGTACGAACTAACTCCGGTGAAACAAATCAACACTTCTATACACGATATGTACGAGCAGTTGATTGGAGAAGATGTAAAGAAATTGCAGCAGCTTCAAACCATGACAAAGTTCTGGGAGGGTTAAAAGAGGGGTGTTACATTCCTTCTTTCCATCAGCCAGATGTGTTTAGACTAATATTGTATTCGTGTGATGTTTTTATAACATTTAACTTTTCTTAAATCCTATATTACTAGCATTCCTGCTTTTTTGTGATCATTTGTATGTGTGTGTGTGTGTATTATTACACATTAGAGAAAAAATAAAAGGTTGAAATATACTTGCGTTTTGTGTTTTCTGTCATTACAAGCCAGAGTTTGTATAAGGTGAGATGGCTGAAACGAGGTTAATGAAAAAGGTTTTCTACGATCCTATCCACCCTGGTAGTTTTGGGGGAGTAGAGGTTGCGTAAAGCTGTACAGGACGAAACGGGTAAGAAAGTCGCGTGCGAAAAAGTGCAAGACTTCTTATCAGAGCAAGATGCATATACTCTACATAAACCTGCAAGAATACATTTTCCGAGAAACAGAGTTTTTGTCACCAGCCCCTTCAAACAATTCCAAGCAGATCTCTGCGACATGCAGGCCTTGGCTGAGTACAATGACGGGTATAATTATCTATTAACCATCATTGACGTGTTTTCAAAAAAGGCTTACGTTCGCACTATGAAGAGAAAAACAGCCGCAGAGGTCGTAAAGGCTTTTGAATCTGTTTTTAGAGAAAGCGAGACACCTAAAAAACTTCAAACTGATGTGGGGAAAGAATTTTTTAACAAAAAATTTAAGGCATTATTAGAGAACCACAGAGTTGTGCATTTTGCTACTCCGAGCGAGGTAAAGGCATCTGTGATTGAAAGGTTTAACCGCACGTTAAAAACCAGGATGTGGAGATATTTTACTGCTAATAACACACGTCGATACCTCGACGTCCTGCAGGATCTCGTGGAAAGTTACAACCACAGTTACCACATGAGCATAAAAATGAAGCCTGTAGAGGTGACTGTAGAAAACACCTTTAAAGTTTTTCAGAACCTGTACGGCTCTGCACGCGATCGACGCTGCAAGGACTCAAGGATAAAGTTTAAAAAAGGAGATCTTGTAAGAATATCTAAACTGCGAGGCGTGTTTGACAAGAAATATGAACAAAGTTTTACAGATGAAGTGTTTACAGTGACCGAGCAGCTTGCACGATCTCCCCCTGTGTACAAACTCAAAGATTTGGATGGAGAAGCTACTGAAGGTTCATTTTACGCGGAGGAGATTCAAAAAGTTAAACTGAATAAAGACAAGATGTATCAAGTGGAGAAGATATTAAAACGACGCAACATCAGGGGTGTAAAACAGGTTTTTGTCCGTTGGAAAAACTGGCCTGAGAAATTCAACAGCTGGGTCAGAGCCAGTGACCTTCACGAGGTATAAAGGGGGCCATCGCTACTCCTAACCCGCTACATTACACCATGAACCGAACGGTAGAGGATGAGGGGTTTTATATCACCCTGCCCTCCAACGCTAGTCTCAACGTCTTTAAGAATAATACCAGTTCCAGTTTCCGCGTGGATTTAGCCCAGCATATCGATTTGGAAGGTTCGTGGCAGGTTGCCTTGACGGAGATTTCTTATCCGTACACATGGCATAACGCCCCCAAGGACCAGGCTTTTTTTGAATGGAGGAAAGCGGGGCTGGAAAATTTCTACCGCCACAATATAGGATGGGGACATTTCAAGGATTTGAATCAGCTCAAAGCCGAGATTGAGGGTCACCTTAGAAAAATAGGTTCTGATATTTATTTAGTCGTGAACACAGTGGAAAATAGATTCGTGTATCAGGCAGGTGCCCAGTACCACCTGCGTTTTTATCCACCACTGAGCTACATGCTAGGTGTGGAGCCTGGCAAATGGATCGTATTTGATAAAAGGAGTGCCCCTTACCCGATGGATTTAAAAGCAGGTTTCTACCAGCTTTACTGTTACAGCGATGTGGTTGCTCCTCAGATAGTCGGCGATGCTTATGCCCCGCTCTTGCGAACAGCTAGAGTAGAGGGTAAGTTTGGCGATATAATTACGCATACTTTTAACCCGGTCAACTATCTACCTGTAGCAAAGAGGCATATTGAAAACATCCACATAGAGATTAAAACGGATCAAAACACTCCGGTAAATTTTACTTATGGGAAAACCGTTGTGAGACTACACTTCCGACCCGTGATATCACAACGCGTAATGAAATGATGGTCATTCACTCTAATATCACAGAGAGAGTAAGAGGTAATATATATGTATAAAAACGGGTTGATCACAGACTCATTAGTCACTATCAAACAAACGTTCAGTCAGACGTCACCTCAGTGTCTGTGTCTGTGTCAGGAGGAGGACAACAAAACAAAGCAACATGGTTCAGATAAACATGAGGGATGATCCTCACCGCTTCGTAAACTATTACCAGAACCAGGTCGGAGGTACCCTGCCTGGTTTTTATGGAGCACCTGTAATGTACGGTCGTGGAATAGGTTCTATATTTTCAAAATTATTTCGCTTCGTAGCCCCCCTTGTTAAAAAAGGTTTTGCTATAGCTAAGCCTCATCTGAAAACAGCAGCTACAAACATTGCCTCAGATGTCATAGGCAAAACCATGAGAAGGATCTCTGGTCCTGCAGAGACGGGAGGACAAGAAGGATCGGGTATCATGGTTCTGTCACGAAGACCAAGAAAGCGGCCGCCGGGTGAACGTGTGAGGAGGTCACAAATAGTGAGGCCGCTCAAAAGAAAGAAGTCAGTTGGAAGGATCAAGCCTAAAGGGAAGAAGTCTGCACGGAGCAGGGATATATTTCACTGAATCATAAATAGAGAGAGAAAGAGAGTGAAACATGGCTCTTTTGCATCACAAATCCCCTGAGTGCACCCTGGCAGAACTGGACTTATTTTCAGTCCCTATGACCCAGCTTTCTATCGAGGATAAGATCTACACGGAAATTATGCCTCTATCCGCTATTACTGAGAATGGTCCGATTGAGTTTTTTATACCGGGAGATGGTGAAAAGTATCTGGATCTCAACGATACCTTGTTACATCTACGCGTGAAGATCACCAATGCAGACGGCACAAACTTGGCGAACGACGCACCTGTGGGTCTCATCAATTATCCTCTCAATACACTATTCAGTCAATGCGATGTTACTCTGGGTGATAGATTAATTTCACAGTCTAGTGCCACCCACCCATATAGAGCTATGATCGAGACTCTGCTAAACTTTTCTGAAGACACGTTAAAGAGTCAGTCATAGACTATAGTAACCAATAATGGGCCAAACAGAGGGCTAAACCAGAGGGCTCTCTGTACAGCTAATTCCAGAAAAGTACACCTATTGGGCCCCCTCCATGGGGATATTTTTTTTCTGCGAAAGGCTCCTGCTGAACTCTGTGGATATGAGAGTTAAACTAACCAGAGCCAGTGAGGCCTTCTATCTCATGGGAACCAGAGACTCGACTTAACGATTAATGATATTAGGAGCCTCTCTTTTTATCAAAAAAGTTTCTCTTCATAGTGCGAACGTAAGCCTTTTTTGAAAACACGTCAATGACGGTTAATAGATAATTATACCCGTCATTGTACTCAGCCAAGGCCTGCATGTCGCAGAGATCTGCTTGGAATTGTTTTAAGGGGCTGGTGACAAAAACTCTGTTTCTCGGAAAATGTATTCTTGCAGGTTTATGTAGAGTATATGCATCTTGCTCTGATAAGAAGTCTTGCACTTTTTCGCACGCGACTTTCTTACCCGTTTCGTCCTGTATAGCTTTACGCAACCTCTCTACTCCCCCAAAACTACCTGGGTGGATAGGATCGTAGAAAACCTTTTTCATTAACCTCGTTTCAGCCATCTCACCTTATACAAACTCTGGCTTGTAATGACAGAAAACACAGAACGCAAGTATATTTCAACCTTTTATTTTTTCTCTAATGTGTGATAATACACACGCACACACACAAACAAATGATCACAAAAAGCAGGAATGCTAGTAATATAGGATTTAAGAAAAGTTAAATGTTATAACAACATCACATGATTACAATATTAGTCTAAACACATCCGGCTGATGGAAAGAAGGAATGTAACACCCCTCTTTTAACCCTCCCAGAACTTTGTCATGGTTTGAAGCTGCTGCAATTTCTTTACATCTTCTCCAATCAACTGCTCATACATATCGTGTATAGAAGTGTTGATTTGTTTCACCAGAGTTAGTTCGTACAAGTAAGCTTCTGCCACAGCCCTGACTCTGGCATCATCTTCACAAATGCTACGCGCAGTTAGAAGATGTTGAATGGAAGCAATGAATCGCTGATTATAAAGTCTTCGCATCAGAGTGTAGTAATGGTCGTGAAAAAAGTCGTCCTCGAGGACATCCTTGCACTGATATTGGCGTAAACTAGGGTGATCGACACTACACCCGTAGCATGATTCAATCATAAATTTCTTGATGGTCTCATTCAAGAGGTGTATCACTGCAGTTTTCACAACTTTGATAAAACCTGAGGGGACCCATCCATCAAATTCGTCCGAGCCCTCTCCTTCCCCATCCTGACTGTCTGCAGGGGACCCCTGGCCTGGTGGAAGCTGAGAGTCCTCCATTTCGTTAGATTTAGCTTCCTCCGTTGTTACGGCCACGGTGGATCCTATCGGGTAGAGCGTTAAGCAGCAGTCATCAGGCGCCGAATTTGAGAACTCGATCTCGAGAGAAGAGGAGGAGTTGGAGGAGAAGAAAGACTCAGACGAAGTCGCTGGGGAAGGAGGGTGACACGGCTCCAGGTAGTATCTGTCGCTGTATGGTGATCCAAACTGCGGTGATGTGGATGTTGCCGAAGGGCTCCCTGTATGCATCAATAGCGACGGAGAAGCATTCTCCAGATCGCGGTCAGTGATCTCCTCGCACAATGTCTTCTGGACGCTAGTTCTCATCCTGTTCCTCGTGTTGATCGGTGTATGACCTGTGCTGGAGTGTGTCCTTATAAACCTGAAGGGGGTGTGGTTATTGAGGTTGAGGAGGAGGGTTCTCAGCGGAGGGAGGTCTATCAGCTGCTGGCTGCTGATTCAACAGCTGGGTCAGAGCCAGTGACCTTCACGAGGTATAAAGGGGGCCATCGCTACTCCTAACCCGCTACATTACACCATGAACCGAACGGTAGAGGATGAGGGGTTTTATATCACCCTGCCCTCCAACGCTAGTCTCAACGTCTTTAAGAATAATACCAGTTCCAGTTTCCGCGTGGATTTAGCCCAGCATATCGATTTGGAAGGTTCGTGGCAGGTTGCCTTGACGGAGATTTCTTATCCGTACACATGGCATAACGCCCCCAAGGACCAGGCTTTTTTTGAATGGAGGAAAGCGGGGCTGGAAAATTTCTACCGCCACAATATAGGATGGGGACATTTCAAGGATTTGAATCAGCTCAAAGCCGAGATTGAGGGTCACCTTAGAAAAATAGGTTCTGATATTTATTTAGTCGTGAACACAGTGGAAAATAGATTCGTGTATCAGGCAGGTGCCCAGTACCACCTGCGTTTTTATCCACCACTGAGCTACATGCTAGGTGTGGAGCCTGGCAAATGGATCGTATTTGATAAAAGGAGTGCCCCTTACCCGATGGATTTAAAAGCAGGTTTCTACCAGCTTTACTGTTACAGCGATGTGGTTGCTCCTCAGATAGTCGGCGATGCTTATGCCCCGCTCTTGCGAACAGCTAGAGTAGAGGGTAAGTTTGGCGATATAATTACGCATACTTTTAACCCGGTCAACTATCTACCTGTAGCAAAGAGGCATATTGAAAACATCCACATAGAGATTAAAACGGATCAAAACACTCCGGTAAATTTTACTTATGGGAAAACCGTTGTGAGACTACACTTCCGACCCGTGATATCACAACGCGTAATGAAATGATGGTCATTCACTCTAATATCACAGAGAGAGTAAGAGGTAATATATATGTATAAAAACGGGTTGATCACAGACTCATTAGTCACTATCAAACAAACGTTCAGTCAGACGTCACCTCAGTGTCTGTGTCTGTGTCAGGAGGAGGACAACAAAACAAAGCAACATGGTTCAGATAAACATGAGGGATGATCCTCACCGCTTCGTAAACTATTACCAGAACCAGGTCGGAGGTACCCTGCCTGGTTTTTATGGAGCACCTGTAATGTACGGTCGTGGAATAGGTTCTATATTTTCAAAATTATTTCGCTTTGTAGCCCCCCTTGTTAAAAAAGGTTTTGCTATAGCTAAGCCTCATCTGAAAACAGCAGCTACAAACATTGCCTCAGATGTCATAGGCAAAACCATGAGAAGGATCTCTGGTCCTGCAGAGACGGGAGGACAAGAAGGATCGGGTATCATGGTTCTGTCACGAAGACCAAGAAAGCGGCCGCCGGGTGAACGTGTGAGGAGGTCACAAATAGTGAGGCCGCTCAAAAGAAAGAAGTCAGTTGGAAGGATCAAGCCTAAAGGGAAGAAGTCTGCACGGAGCAGGGATATATTTCACTGAATCATAAATAGAGAGAGAAAGAGAGTGAAACATGGCTCTTTTGCATCACAAATCCCCTGAGTGCACCCTGGCAGAACTGGACTTATTTTCAGTCCCTATGACCCAGCTTTCTATCGAGGATAAGATCTACACGGAAATTATGCCTCTATCCGCTATTACTGAGAATGGTCCGATTGAGTTTTTTATACCGGGAGATGGTGAAAAGTATCTGGATCTCAACGATACCTTGTTACATCTACGCGTGAAGATCACCAATGCAGACGGCACAAACTTGGCGAACGACGCACCTGTGGGTCTCATCAATTATCCTCTCAATACACTATTCAGTCAATGCGATGTTACTCTGGGTGATAGATTAATTTCACAGTCTAGTGCCACCCACCCATATAGAGCTATGATCGAGACTCTGCTAAACTTTTCTGAAGACACGTTAAAGAGTCAGTCATAGACTATAGTAACCAATAATGGGCCAAACAGAGGGCTAAACCAGAGGGCTCTCTGTACAGCTAATTCCAGAAAAGTACACCTATTGGGCCCCCTCCATGGGGATATTTTTTTTCTGCGAAAGGCTCCTGCTGAACTCTGTGGATATGAGAGTTAAACTAACCAGAGCCAGTGAGGCCTTCTATCTCATGGGAACCAGAGACTCGACTTAACGATTAATGATATTAGGAGCCTCTCTTTTTATCAAAAAAGTTTCTCTTCATAGTGCGAACGTAAGCCTTTTTTGAAAACACGTCAATGACGGTTAATAGATAATTATACCCGTCATTGTACTCAGCCAAGGCCTGCATGTCGCAGAGATCTGCTTGGAATTGTTTTAAGGGGCTGGTGACAAAAACTCTGTTTCTCGGAAAATGTATTCTTGCAGGTTTATGTAGAGTATATGCATCTTGCTCTGATAAGAAGTCTTGCACTTTTTCGCACGCGACTTTCTTACCCGTTTCGTCCTGTATAGCTTTACGCAACCTCTCTACTCCCCCAAAACTACCTGGGTGGATAGGATCGTAGAAAACCTTTTTCATTAACCTCGTTTCAGCCATCTCACCTTATACAAACTCTGGCTTGTAATGACAGAAAACACAGAACGCAAGTATATTTCAACCTTTTATTTTTTCTCTAATGTGTGATAATACACACGCACACACACAAACAAATGATCACAAAAAGCAGGAATGCTAGTAATATAGGATTTAAGAAAAGTTAAATGTTATAACAACATCACATGATTACAATATTAGTCTAAACACATCCGGCTGATGGAAAGAAGGAATGCAACACCCCTCTTTTAACCCTCCCAGAACTTTGTCATGGTTTGAAGCTGCTGCAATTTCTTTACATCTTCTCCAATCAACTGCTCATACATATCGTGTATAGAAGTGTTGATTTGTTTCACCAGAGTTAGTTCGTACAAGTAAGCTTCTGCCACAGCCCTGACTCTGGCATCATCTTCACAAATGCTACGCGCAGTTAGAAGATGTTGAATGGAAGCAATGAATCGCTGATTATAAAGTCTTCGCATCAGAGTGTAGTAATGGTCGTGAAAAAAGTCGTCCTCGAGGACATCCTTGCACTGATATTGGCGTAAACTAGGGTGATCGACACTACACCCGTAGCATGATTCAATCATAAATTTCTTGATGGTCTCATTCAAGAGGTGTATCACTGCAGTTTTCACAACTTTGATAAAACCTGAGGGGACCCATCCATCAAATTCGTCCGAGCCCTCTCCTTCCCCATCCTGACTGTCTGCAGGGGACCCCTGGCCTGGTGGAAGCTGAGAGTCCTCCATTTCGTTAGATTTAGCTTCCTCCGTTGTTACGGCCACGGTGGATCCTATCGGGTAGAGCGTTAAGCAGCAGTCATCAGGCGCCGAATTTGAGAACTCGATCTCGTGAGAAGAGGAGGAGTTGGAGGAGAAGAAAGACTCAGACGAAGTCGCTGGGGAAGGAGGGTGACACGGCTCCAGGTAGTATCTGTCGCTGTATGGTGATCCAAACTGCGGTGATGTGGATGTTGCCGAAGGGCTCCCTGTATGCATCAATATCGACGGAGAAGCATTCTCCAGATCGCGGTCAGTGATCTCCTCGCACAATGTCTTCTGGACGCTAGTTCTCATCCTGTTCCTCGTGTTGATCGGTGTATGACCTGTGCTGGAGTGTGTCCTTATAAACCTGAAGGGGGTGTGGTTATTGAGGTTGAGGAGGAGGGTTCTCAGCGGAGGGAGGTCTACACAGCCAGGGTTTTCTTGACTGCTAGAATCTCACCCCAGTTCTGGTAACTGCGGAACAGCGTGGAAACTCGATCCGCTATATCATTCATCTTCTCCACCCAGGCTGCATGAGGTATTGCTAACAGCGTCCTAAACACACCACAGTCAGAGTTATAGCACTCAAGAACAAAAAGATCCCTGTCTTCATTCTCATTAGATTTCCGGTGGCTTGCACGGAAGAACCAACGGCCTGTAACGCCTGTTTTTGATTGCCACACAGCAGTGAGAACCATCCTTGTTTTGGCCAGTTCAGCATCATCCAGAGGATTCCTCAATCTCGGACTCTCCAGTCTCGGCCGTTTGGCTGCAGACGTTGCCGGGATTTCTTCGGGTTCTTCGTTCACTGTTAACACCTCCTCAGCCGAGCCCTTGCCTCCTTCTCTATGACGCGGTATCGCTAGTTTCAACACTCCCCAGTCGTTGGAAGTTATCATACCCACAGTGGTCAGAGGTCCCGGCTTCTCACCACCCTCGTCAAGCTGATACAGACAGAGGTCACCTGTTTCATACATGAACACATAGCCCCATCTTCCCCGCAGTCCATAAGGCTCCAGTGACCATTCTTCCCGTAGAGACACGGGCGGCGGTTGCTGCGTTCTGCACAGAAACACCATCCTTTTCTTGGGAGCATTTGGTACGAAGGGCTGATCTTCAATTATCGTTACCGGAGTCTCACAAATGAGAGACCGCAGAGCACCCGTCCTCTCCGGGGCCTGCGTAGATTTATCCTCTACACTCACTCTGCTTCTTGTCCTCGGCATCTTGAATCAGCTATCTTTCACCCAAAGTCGTTCTCTACACACTGACTGTCTCAGGGTTTTTATCCTTTACTCGAAACCCCTCCCCTGTCCACCCATTGGCCCTCAAACCTGGGGTCGAACAATACCCCACCCCACACATCTAATTATTTTCCCATCTTTACCTTACAGGGACCGGTCTTTGAAGCTGTTAAAATGCTGACCGCTTCTACAACTTAACCTTTTCTATTAACCCTTTCTCTTATTTAAACATTCAACTAATATATTTCTCACAACCTCCTGACTTTAGCTGTAATCATTCTTAACCCTAGCCATAAACACCCCCTTCCTTAGATGTCAGAGATCTCTTCAACAGATGGCTAATCTATGTCAAACAAAGGTCACACGTCAAAATAGCTTGATCGATCGATAAGAGGTCTAAAGTCATATCCCCAGATGTCAGCAAACGGATGTCAAACAAAGGTCACC
This sequence comes from Leuresthes tenuis, assembly GCF_036924035.1. NCBI lineage: Eukaryota > Metazoa > Chordata > Actinopteri > Atheriniformes > Atherinopsidae > Leuresthes > Leuresthes tenuis. The sequence goes on along the minus strand of NW_027325367.1, from coordinate 31,658,932 downwards.
TGTCAAAATGAGTTTGAGCGAAGGTATCCTTTTATATCTCTACCAACAATCATAATCTAATCTGCATTCCTGATCTCCTGGCAACGGCCTTAGCCAAGGCCGCTGCTGAAACAACTCTCCTGAAATCACTGCTGTGAGACGCTCTGAACTACTTCTCCCCCTCCCTTCTTCTTCGACACCTGGAGATTGTTGACTCTGACTGGGACCCAATCAAGGACTTCTCCATGGCAACCTGCTGTGGTATCACGTTGACATCTTGTGAACTGTAACATTGGTTGAGAGCCAGACATAGCAACTCTCTGGGCTTACCCCCATCCCACGCCTTCGGATGTCTTGCGTTTTTTATGTGTGAAACGAGCAAATGTTTGTTTATGTTTTTGAGTTTTTATGTTGGATGGTGACCTATGTTACTGTTCTTGATGTGCTGAGGTTTTTTTCCTGGCCCCACATTGTACTCCCTATGGAGTATAGTCTGTAGCTGTGTTTTTTTCCCCTCTCCTCTTGCCCCCCCCTTTTCTGCCATTCAGTTGTGGAGCTGTTGTTTGGTGTCTCCTATATAGAGGTCCGCACACTCTGCAATGTAACTGCATATACGACACCACTCAGTTTTTGTTTGGGCGTTTTGTCCTTAGGGTGAACCAGTGTCTGTCTGAGCGTGTTTCTGTGTTTGAAGTGTAATGGAAGGTCATGTTTGGTGAAAATACTTCAAAGTTTCTCTGAGACTCCTGCCACATATGGAATTACAGTATGTTTGTGGCTGTTCTTCTTAGCTTCACTAACAGTGTATTTTGGTCAATGAGCTGTGCATGGCCAGACAGCTGCATTTATGTGAACAATTCTGTCAACAATTCTCAAACTCGGTTTGCTTTTGTTGGAGAAACTCACAAATCCTCCTAAACAGTCAAACCCAGACCTCCTCTCTACTGAGAAATACAATGAATTTGCCAACTTTTTAGACGATAACAATTAGACGAAATATTCACGCCACACAGACCAACAAGAAAACTAATGTGTGTCGATAACCTTCAATCAGGCTTTACGACGTCATCACAGCACTGAAACAGCTCTGGTCAAAGTGTTAAACAACATTAGGTTGAATACTGATTCTGGTTATGTTTCAGTCCTGGTTCTGTTGGATCTCAGCACTGCAGTTTATACTGTAGATCACAGAATCCTTTTGCACAGGCTGTCCTTAAGTGGTCCTTAACCGGTTCAGGACCTAATTAGAAGGCAGGAGTTATTTTGCTACAATTGGCAGCTATGAATCTGAGCAAGTGGCCATGACTTGTGGAGTCCCCCAGGGGTCAATTCTTGGACCTCTTCTGTTTAACTTGTATATTTTCCCTTTGGGTCAGATATTGCAGAACTTTAACATCAATTATCACAGTTATGCAGACGATACACAACTATATATGTCTCTGTCACCAGATGACTGTAGCCCAGCAGATGTACTGTGCCTGGAGGAAATAAACTCCTGGATGAGAGAGAATTTTTTACAATTAAATGAAGACAAAACTGAAATCATTCTGTTTGGTAGCAAAGAGAAGAGGGTCAGCAATGGTAAATATCTTGACACTCAGGCCCTTACAATCACTGACCAAGTCCGTAACCTTGGAGTGTTGATAGACTCAGTTCTGATTTTCAGCAGCCACATCAAAGATGGTTTACAAATCCCAGAATGGTTTAGGCCCAAAATACGTCTGTGATATGTTCAGAGAATATAAACCTATCAGAGCTCTTAGATCCAAGGACTCAGGTCAGCTGGTCCAGTCCAGAGTCCAGACTAAACTTGGAGAAGCAGCATTTAGCTGTTATGCTGCAAACAAGTGGAACAAACTGCCAGTGGAGATTAAACTGTCACCAAATGTAGACATTTTTCAAATCCAGGTTAAAAACATTTCTTTTCTCATGTGTCTATGCATGAAATCTGCATGATATTTTTTAACTTATCTAGTTGCTTGGTTTAATTCATTTTAATTATTTATATTTATATTATTTTACATATTTTTAATGCTTTTTCTGCTCCCTGCTGCAATGCTTTTATTTTATGTAAAGCACTTTGAATTGTTTTGTACATGAAATGTGCTATACAAATAAATTTGACTTTGACTTTTGACTTTAAGACTTCCATCCTCTCCAATGTGCACAGCACAGTCCAGAAAGGGTAGCTTGTGGTCTTTTACATCCCCTTTTACATTCCCATTGAACTCCTCGTTCATTGCTCAACACATAGGGGTGGAGGTGTTCCGCGTGTGTCTGTGTCAAGAGGTGTGTAATGTACTTTTCCCTGCGACTAACCTGTCTTGTCTTCTCTCTCCTTTGTGATTGGCTGGATAGGCTCACATGGGTGTATATAAGCCAGAGGGGGCAGTGTCCTGGTGTCGCAACCACCAACTCCAGCCTGACAATGCCGTCATCGTAACTTTTCCTTTCTGGTTATTCACAAGTTAGGAGTTAGGAGTCACCTGTAGTCTTGATTTTGATTCTTTTAGGTTAGTTTTGGATTTCAGGTTAGGGGAGCAGCTCAGATATTAGAGCCCTCTGTGTTGCTGGTTTATGGTCTACTCTCACTTTTGTTTGTGTTGCCCAGGGCTCTCTTCTCCCTTATGGGCTTTGGTTTTTGAAGTAATTAGTTTTATAAACTTCTTTTGAATAGTTGCTGCTTTGTGTTAGTCTGTTTTTTCAAACAGGCCCATTCTCAGCCAGGTATTGACATAGATGACCAGCACTCTTGAAAAGAGAAGCCTCATTCACACAATGTTATATGAGTCTGGCTGAAACAAAGAGACGCCACCATCTGCAGTTTGCTCGTGTTCGTGCAGCGCTTCCCTGCTTGATCTCAGAGAAAACCCCTCAGGCTCCATTCACTGGCTAGGCTTTTCAGAGTATATACTCTTGCCATTGCCCGTAACAATATTAGTTTCTCTCAACAGGCTTGTCGTGTGGTGGCCAGCTATCAGAATTCTTTTTGTTGCAAGTCTGGATGACAAAGTAGATTTTTTTCCCCCAAATCTTCAGCCATATACACAGAGAGAGCTCAGACAGCACAAGAACCCCTGTAGACTCTAGCATTCTTTTTAGCCCACTGCAGAAATGCTCCCTCTGGAGACAGACACAGTAGACTTGCTCTTTCTTTATATGTGATTAATCTTCACATCAGGTGATTACTTGACATCGCACTTTAAGTAGCCTACTTACAGAATGTTACTTCTGCTGCTTGTGTGCTAATATTCAGCCATATCTGGATTTATTATAGTATGTGGGATTTTGTGAATGAATTTAGCTTAAGCCCCAGCTGACTGACAGAGCACAGAATTTCATCCATTCTTGTCAAATTTCCAAAATATGCATTTAGTCTTTCTTTATGATAAGAAACCTACAATGAAACTAGATCTTTTTTCTTTTCTTTGTTGTGCAATAAAGCATGTAGTTTTGTCAAGTAATACGGTTTTGTACATGGCAGGCAGGTAATGACCCATACTATTTTCAAAATACTGTTCCTTACTTCTTTTTCATTTCACAGATCCTAACACCTTGGTTTATTTTTTATCATTACCAGTCTGTCATCTTGAGGGACAACTCAGTTACTGTTCTGTTTTACAGTTTACACGAGCAAGGACTTATAACACTTTCTGGAAGAGCAATGATTGAAGATACCCGTATAGTCTCTGGTGTCAGATTGATACAGGCTCTTTCTTCGAAGTCTGGAGACTGCAGCTTTCTGGGTAATAATGACAATATCAGTACTTTTCCAATTGTAACTGAAAAACCATAACCAAAACTGTTTAGTTCAAATTATTGGTTCTGTACTTATATAACAGAAGCCAAAACTTTTATTAAATGAAGAAGTGCTTTTGATTTTGTGTACATGTTAACACTGGGCTCTAAACGAATGATAAAGACTCAGGAAAAAGGTCAAGAATTTATGTTAAGATACAGACATAAACTTAACATGAAAAAGAGAAGAGAAAGAAGAGAAAATTCTTAAAACTTCTGTAGAAATCACTGAGGCTGAGAAATTGCATTAGCTCTTTGTGTGTATTGTTCCCAGACTGGGCATTGTTCGACTGCATGGACTTATGCACTGATGGGACACATCTGGCCCTCTTCAACTACTCAGCTGAAGTAGGTCATGGCCATTCAGATGAACTCACACTTTGCAAGATTGATCATGAGCCTCGACTCCATCAAACCGGTAAACAGTTCCCGGTGAGTTTCCTGTGTGTTGGAATTTACAGCTACATTGACCAAATAAACAGTGCAACACTGCATATCACCATTTATTATGTTTATAAAGTGCTGAAAAGGAGCAGGCATATTTTACAGCCTAACGGACATCCTCCCTCCTAGAAAAAAATTAGCATAGCTTAATGAAACAGCTCATTTTATTAAAGGGTGAAAAAAACAAACAACAACAACATGGTGTATTGTCAGATTATAGAACAAGCAACCAAGAGGATGCCCAGCTAGATAAATAAGGTTCAGCAATCCCATTTTACAACATGAACTTAACCTCTTTGTCCAAAAACATTTAGCTTCTCCACATTCACATGAAAGAATCTTTGTTTATCTGGTTTAACACGTCCAACTTTAGTGCCATGCTCAGTCAGGTGTTGTGTTGCAAAGAGTACTCAAGTAATTCAGATGGTGGAAGGTCTCAAAATATTTTGAATTTGTGGGTGAAAAGAAAGAATCCTATTTCAGATCTTAAGAAGTTCTTCTAGACTAAACACAGACATACAAACCCACATCAACACCATGTAGCTTTTAAATTGGCTAAAGGAGCTGCTCCAAGAGAAATGAACATGTGGTGAAAAATATGTCATGAAGAATTGTAGTCACCATTTTTCTGTAAGATCATTTTTAAAAATCTCTACAATGTGTTAATGTGTTAACAAAGCTGAATGTTGTTTTGATTTAAAACCAAAGATTACAAAGCATTACAAAACACTGTTTATATTTGGTATCACAAAAGTAATCTGACAATGCTACCAAAGGACCTCAAACTGTATGCAAAAAAAATAATTTAATTAGGTGCTGAACTATGTGCTCCTCTTTGTCACTTCTAAGGCTGCAAGCAATTAACCAAGGCAAACCTTCCCAGTCCTGATACAAATTTGCGCAATAAGTATGCAAGAGAAATTTCATTGTTTGATGTAAGCATTCCAACATGCTCTATCTGCGTATGATATGCCAATGCCTGGTTATGTTGAATGTGGAGCTATTTTAACACAGGAGACAAAATGTGAAGAAGATCTAGTAGAAAGCACAGGCTACAGATCTAGTCAATATTGTGTGCAGAGGATAAGCGGCAGGAAATGAAGTGTTCAAATACATTACATCAACAAATAGCTTGAACCAGACTTTGACTGAGGCAAAAGGCCCACACAAAGCCCGACTATAACATCTGAGAACCCAGATTTACCCAGACTTTAGATAATGACTGATGGAATTTAAATGGCAAACAAGTTGAATCATTGGTTCTCCCACAAAACAATATCTGTATTGCATCCATTTCCAGAATCAGACTGCTACTCTGTAATCAGACCATAGCAAGACAACAGGGGAAAGTCAGAAAAAAGTCTTCGCTGTTTCTGTTTATTCATTTTGCTGGCGTGCACATGCTGGTATACTGCTGCTGTACATTATACTGTTATACTGTATAGATTATTATTATTATTATATACTATACATTATATCATACTGGTATACTGTACTGCTGTATATGATTATAGTTCATTTTATTTAGGTTATTTAAACGTTTTCTTACCTTTTTTTAAAAAGGTATGTTTCTACTTGTTTTTCTTTTCTTTTAATTGCATTTTAATGTACATATTTCTATGCACTTATTACATATTACTTATTTCCTTTGAATGCTGGCAGGAGCACCAGTGACATAAACAATTTCCTCCTGGGGATTAATAAAGTATTTCTGATTTAACTCGGGCACAGAAAAGGAGGGCAATCATCTGTCTACACAACACCTACCACGCTGTTAGAAAGAGGGACAAAAATACCTTTGTAACGCCAGGTAGATAGGATGTGTAGCCTTGCCCTGGAATAAAGCACAGTGAAGCATCACTTTATGCATTGGCACAAACAATACCTGGTAAACCACTGATGAACTTCGGGCCCCTTAGACTTATCACAGGATCCAGCTCCTTTCTTCTGGTTTTGTGCATGCTCACTTCTGTGTTCGGTCTTTCAATGGCCTTCAAGCCTTGCTGCAGGCACTCATTTATCCGTCTATTAAGGTCAAAACATAAAGATGTTATAGAATTTTATTAACTGAAGTATTTGCCAAACTTTAGTATTCAATTGTGATGGCCATCAAAACTTGAAAATTAGGGAATCATTGAAAGTCTTATCCATAAGCTTCCAGTAGAAGAATGTGCATTTTGAATTTAGTGCAGCGCATTTAGCTGAAACTTCCCCATGATATTGACTTTTTATAGATGCAACGAAGTTTGAAATACATCAACTGTCACAGTTTATGTTTTGTTAAATCTTGTTTCAGGTCTTTTTATGTTTTCAAGTTCTTTGTCATGTTTTTAGATTCAGTTCTTGTCATGTTTCTCCCCTGCCATCAGCTTCACTCACGTCACCTGCGTTCATTTTCATCAGCTGCACTCATTCAGTAATCCCTCCCTCCACAGCATGTAGTCTCCTGGTTTTCTCTCATTCATTGCGGAATCCTCACTTTCACTACCCTTCATGCCACAGTTGTCTTGTCTTGTCAAGTCGAGGGAGAAGGTGTCTTTGGCTGGAGAGGCAGCAGTTCCTGAAGGTGATCCGGCTGCTAGAGAAGAAACCTTAGCTGTTAATTTAGCAACTTGTTGCAATAAGAATTGGTTAGTGTCAACAATAGATTGAAGGATGTGTTTGTATTGTGTAATGGAAAATTAATTCTTATTTGCATTGGATTGAGTGTTATTGTGTATAACCTGCAAATGACCTAGCTGCAAGGTATCACCCCTTCCTGTTTTCTTTAATTCTTCTTTACAAAGGTGGGCTTGTTATAATGAGATAGCTGCACTTTAAGGGGGGCAGGGGTGAGGCTGATATTTACGACTGTGTCTGGGTAACTCCAACTGATAGTTGGGGAGGAAAGTTAGAAGAACAATCAACTATACCCAAAGAGAGATGGCTGACAAGTGGGCAATATAACTGTGTCTTTGTCTCAGTAGTCAGAGCAACTCTGTATTTTGTACTGTGTCGTTCTTTCTTGCAAGATATTATTAATAAAGGCATCTCCTCCGAAAATAACTGACTCTGTGCCTTTCCTAAAATTTCCACCACAATCGTCCTAAAAGTTATCCTTGCCAAGCAAGAGCCTGTTGCCAAGCCTTCTCCTTCTCGTTTCCAGTGGGGTCCATTATTCTTTTGGCTGGTGCTTTCTGTTGAGGTTTGTTCTTTCAGGCTTTACTCAAGAAAAATGGAGAGAGAAAGTAAGTTGAAGTTAAAGGATTTATTTATCACAATAAAATAACTTGACAAGGATGTTCTATGGCCAAGTTTGTACCACTTTGATGAACAAAAGCACTGGCAATAAAGTCCCTGACCAAAGTCACTTATCCATTTTGTAGAAACGGTTTATAACTTGACTTTTAATTAATCCATTGGTTTTAGAAATGGCTCAAATGAAAGCTAAAACCCTCCTAAATTATGTTTAATATACTAAAATAAATTTGCTTCACTGAAGAAAGATTGATCATTTAATGAACACAAAAAGGCCAGATTTTGGTAAGACAAGTGTTGTTGCTTACAGAGAGTAATGTGAAAATTGAACAAAAAATTTACTTCAAATACAAACATGTTGCACAACATCAGTGAATTAACTAATGGTGCTGTGAGATCCATATCTAATATCTTGTATGACTTCCATGAGCTTGAAGGACTGCATTCATGCGGTTCGACAATGATTCATACAATTTATTGATGAAGTCATTAGGAATAGCAAAGAAAGCAGTCTCTCGTGCCTCCCAGAGTTCATCAAGATTCTTTGGTTTCGTCTTCCATGCTTCCTCTTTCATTCTACATACTCAATGATATTGTCTGGTGACTGGGCTGGCTAGTCCTGGAGGACCTTGATCGTCTTCGCCTTGAGTAACTTTGATGTAGAGATGGAAGTATACGATTGAGCACCATCCTGCTGCAAAATTTGACCCCTTTTATGGTTGGGAATGTAAGAGGTAGCTAATACTTCTTGATATTTCAGACTATTGATATTGCCTTCCACCCTGCAAATCTCTCACACATCCACACACTGGATGTAACCCCAGACCATGATTTTTCCACCACCAAACTTAACTGTTTTCTGGGTGAATGTCGGATCCATGCAGGCCCCAGTTCGTCTCCTGCAATATTTGCGGTGGCTGTGATGTAATTCAACAGATGATTCATCTTAGGTATCCACCTTCTGCCACTTTTCCAGCGTCCATCCTTTTAGCAGGCTCTGGGTCTTGGCAAATGCCACATGTTTCCTTAATTACCTTTTGTTTAGTGCTGGTTTCTGGGCACTGATTCGACCATGGAGGCCGTTTCAAGACAGAATTCCACAAACTGTTTTGGTTGACACGGGGACTTGAGATGACCAGGCCTGGTGGAGCTCTGTTGCAGTGGAGAAGGGGCTGGCCTTGGATTTTCGAACCAACAAACGGTCCTCCCGAGCAGTTGTCTTGCAGGGTCTGCTGGACCTGGGCTTGTCAAAAACACCTCCAGTCTCTTCAAATCTTTTTCTTATTCTTTGTACTTGACACTGAGACACATTGAAGGTATCAGCCACCTCAGCAGTGGATCTGGTCTTCAGCCTCTTGATAATTAACGCTTTGGTCTCAGGGTGAATCTTAGACATGTTGTCAGAGGTCAAGTTGCAGATGATTTGAAGGTATGGTGTGCTGGAGTTCTTTTTATACACACCCACTAATTGGTTGATTAATTATTGATCACAGGTGAGGCTGTAATCTAGGATTGCTAGCATCATAAGACAAGGCGACAAGAATTTTGTTTTTGCAAAAACTAATTCAGTGGGCTTTACCAAGCTGTGAACATTAAAATGCTTTTCAGCAGTTTTGTTTGGCACCAAAAGATTATTTCAAAAGCTGATTAAAATTAGCCATTTCTTGTAAAAAAATAAAAAATAAAAAATATTAGACATATATTTTAGGGGCACTTAAGGTCCAACCTGTACCCAAGCAACAAGACTTTTGTGAGGAACTGTAAACTAAGAAGAGATTAGAGATTTTAACAGCCACATCAGGAATGAGCCGCAGGTGAGTGGAATCAGCAATCATGATTACCGCCAACCGTCACGGCCACAGGGAAGCAGGAAGCAACACAGAAATAAACAAAGAGTGAGAGAAGCAACAAAAAAAAATACTGGACCCTTCATTGGTTCGATTCACTTACGCTGTTCCCTTTAGTGTATAGTTTAGTTTAGGCATGTTCTAAAACAAGCACAAAGATAAATTGAGTATATATATATATTATAGGGATTCGTTGGCAACTGTAGTTACTTTGTCACAAGAACAGATTCTGTCCATTAACTACATTATATTTTTTTTCTATAAAAAAACCTATATACTTTAAACAATTGAATATTTTCTCTTGAACTAGACTATCTTAGTCAGCAAGTGCACATACCTGTGCAGAACACATCTGCTCCCTCAAGCAATTTAAACAGCAATATTTTAATGGGGCACTGCATGAATAATAGAGTATATGATAATATGATGCTAAGGAATGAGAGGTTATTTTGTTTTATCCACACTGTTTTGGAGTGCCTCCACCACTGCTATTGGCTATGAGCAGTCTGCCTTTGATTTATTTTGAATATTTCCTACACACAGGAGAACTGAAAGGGTGATACCTGTTGAGGTGAAAAAATGGCCGCATTTGTAGCTGTGAGAAATATTACCCATGTAACTTTGTGGTAAGAGGGTAATTAGTTGTTTGTCCTCTCAACATGTGTATCTGTGTTAAAGAAAAGAGGAGACACATGTTGAGCTTGCGTTAGCATCAGTTTATTTTCTCTCTGTACATACTTCAGGTATCCTAACTAAAACATTTGGCCTTCAGTCCCAGTCTCATTTACAAGATGGCCATAATATCCTTGAGCAAAGACAGTGAAATGCTTTTAACATATTCATAAACTTGGCAAAATATCTCCAATGTTGTTGCTGTTAAGGCACACATGATATTACACATTCCAGTCCATACTGAGCCTTTGGATATACAAGTAAGATCATTCTCCCTTGTTCTTAGATTGGTGGGTCCTTTTAACTGTCAATGTAACAGAAATTAACTAGTTTTAACCATTTCCAAGTTTTTACAGTATAAGGCATAAACTGCATTTTTAATATTGTTACTGTTGTTTTATTGTCTTTACCAAACTGGTTTATATTTATTTATAACACAACACTGTTACTTTTATATCCAACTACAAAATAGACGAAGACAAAAAATAAAAAAATAAGTGCATTGCTCCATTAGTGGGCACTTTCTGGCAAGTATTAAATAAAGTCAATCTATAGTTACTCACTAGCTCTCATTACAGCATGGTATTTCTGATTAAACCAGAAATGTCAAATTTGAAATTTATCAAACAGTAAATAGCATTGTATGAAAACCATTTCAATAAGTGCATAGTGAATCAGGTTCTAAAGAGAATTCATTCATTTCCAGCCGTTTTCAGCTTAGCTTTTCACATAGTAATCCACACTATTTAAGTATGGCAATAAACTAGGTTTCTCACACAATTCACTTCATAAACTGTTTAATTTAGCATATTGCGTGCCTATAAAATAAATTTATGTTTAATTCTTAGATATCTGCGATATATGTGCCTGTCTTCCATATGCACTATTTTATTACTATTTTTTTTTTTCAATGTCACTACAGAAACACTATACAAAATATGTTTCCAGGATGAAGGCCCTTATAAAATCCACTGTGCATTCCACGAGCTGTCCACATTTTCTAGTCACAAAGTTCCTCTTCGCTAAAACCTGACCAAAGCAAAGGCATCGGCATCATGAATTATATTGATAATCAGCTTTTAATGATGATGTCATGAGCAGATACCAGGCGTGTCTGTTATTCCCCTAAAAGTTGATTTTTGTCAGGGACGTGGTGTGGTAGGGAGGACCCAGATGCAGACTTCCGACGAAAACTTAGATTTATTTAAAAAACGAGAACATACAGCGTGGCTGAGCCGGATACCAAGAAACACTAAGCTGTGAACAAACAAAACAAGGCAAGACTATGAATAATGAAACAAGACTAAGAGGCAAAACCTGACCTGACAAAGCGTGAGCAAACGTGATTGGACACATGGAATGTGAGGTGAGGATTCTGCATTGTGCTGAGGGAAAGGGAAACCTGGAAACTAAATACTGTGGGTAGGTGATTGGTGATGGAGTGCAGCTGTGAACAAAAACAGGTGACTTGAGTGAAACTAAGGTGACAGAGGAATAAAACATGACAAGAAAATGAACCTGAAAAAAAGACAAAACAACCCCACCGCCACCCCCAAGGATGGCGTCCAAACATCCAAAAGGGAGGAAGGGAGGAACTCTGGCGGACGGCCAGACTTCCGGCGACGTGGTACCCGGGGCTGGAGTCTGTCTGGCGGACGGCCAGACTTCCGACAATGTGAAAGCCGTCCATCCGACTGGACCCAATCCAGAGCAGCAGCGGGGAGAGGCGAGGGCAGAAGCGAGCCTACCCGGGCTCCCACTGGCGAAGGCGAAGGCAGACTGACTAAAACCTGAAAACAAGACAAAACAGAACTCGTGACGTGACAATTTCATTTGTATTTTAATGTGGGCTAAGACGTGAAGGATCATACATTTTTAAACAGAATGAGTTGGGATGTTTTGATACAGTTTCATTTGATACAGATCTTAACATTCCTTTGACACAGTTTTTTCAAATTCTTCATTTGTTAGCTGCCTTCATCTAAAGATATCTATTAAAAGACCAGAAAATCCTTGTATTTTAGGTCATTCATAGAACCGTAGAAAAAGTGCTTTGGATAGGCTTTGTTTGATTTTCACTGGGTAGACTTTTGTTTATGAAACACTTTCTAGTTTGCATTTTGCATGGCTCTAATATGTACATAGTATCACCAAATCCATGACTCTCAATCATATAGTATGCAAATATTCAGCAATAAATCAGGCAGTAGTTTCTGTAACTACCTTTAATGTACTGAGTTGTGATTGGGAAAACTCTTGAATAACTGTGTCTTTATAATATATATCATTGTTGTCCCTGCTTGTGTATTACCATTTAAGGATTCATCATGATGTTTCACCAAATGCGTTTGCAGATCTGCAATGCTTCTGCTGGATTGAAAAGAAGCTCCTCAGACTTTTGTCCAATGTTCCTTCTCTTTTATCAAATCCAAATGATTCCATAGTGCATTGTAAACAATGTTAGTGTTGGTCAGCAGACATGTTTTAAGTTTACAGTTGGTGCCCATGAGCTGCTTTTACTGCTATATCTGAGATGTGTGTGTGTGTATATGTAGACCCTCTCTTACATATAACCTGATATTGACAGATATTTTGCTTGGACTATGTAGAATCTGAAGTCAAACCATATTCAGCCAAGTTTTAAGCCATTGACTGGTGCTATGTATTGGATGGAGGGTCTGCGTAACTACACCTTCAATGTTAACATTGTGTTGCGGATCACAACAGTTAATCTTTACACTCATAGCAGGTACAGCACTTCATGTCAGTCTGGTCTCACCAGAAAATATGTAGTACGGATGTGTTTTTCACATACCCAATAAGTAGTAGCAACATATTCCATGGTTGTAAGTTGTGAGATGGTAGTCCACTATCAGCATTTTGTTTTCTGTCAGGGAGCCTTCACGTGACAGAGCATTAGAACCCAAAATAAAAAAAAGTTATGGTTTGAGAAAATGTAATGATAAAAAAAAAAAAAAAGCAATGATTCTTACATTTACGGCAGTCTTGATTTATATGCAGACTTTGTGAAAATAGATACTGGTCATAATAAATATCTTGGACAATATTTTGTTTTTGCTCATCCAGATGTTGTTCTAACAGTTTTGATACAATACATTTAGGTTGTGAAAGGTAACTGTCAGGTTACCAGGGGGACTCAGGACGCAGACGCATGGTCGTGTGGTTTCAAGAGGTTTTATTTAAATAAACAAGATCACGGCACTACAGGGCGTTCTCCCGGCAGCGCAAATGAAACGGCTATAAAAATCCTAAGCGCTCTCCTCCGTATCTATGGTGGAGGAGGAGCGCGGCTATGAAAATTAACAAACGTAAAATCTCTCCAAACTGGGAGGAAAACAGAAATGCTATGAACACTTTAACAAAACTAAGTCATGCTCTCAAAATGAGGCGGAATAAAACAAAGGCGCACTCTTAACAAAACAGAGGCTCTATGAAACTTTAACTAAAAGCTCTCCTTTAACGGAGGCGACTATGAATAGTAACCACGAAAAATCACTCCTAGAAAATGGAGGAAAAACAAAGCTATGGAACTTACCGTTACAATAAATAACTAAGGTTATGGAACAAGGATAAATTACAAAACAGACAGCACTGCAGAAGAGTCGCTCGCTGCAGGCTAGTGGAATCTGTGGGTTCTAGACAAGACAAGTGGCTGGTAATGAAGCTCACAATGAGACAACATAATGGCACGAGACAAGGGAAACGTAGACTATTTGAACACACGAGGGACCAAGGGGAACAGGTGAAAACACTTGGGAATCAGGGAAGACAATTAGACGCATGACACGGGAGGAAGGAGCAAGTTACCTGAAACGAGAGGACAAGGTTAGTGACTTTTCAAAATAAAACAGGAAATGACAAGTCAAGACATGGAACGGAAAATAAACCGTGACAGTAACTTAACGTGCATAAGTCCAACAACACTACATGAGTTTTTTATAGTCTCTTTACAGAAAAGTCAGTATGCCAGGACTGCCAGATAAAAAGTTATCCGAAAGAACTGGGGACACGCTATGAATATCTTAATGCTCTTAACAGAGCAGGGCTTTGCTTGAATACCATATCTTTGTTGACCCCTGGTCATCATAAGCACATCCTAAAAAGTCAAACATTCTGGAAATTGTTCCTCCATTACTCAATCAGAAATATGAAACCGCTGCAGAACCTGAGTGAGGACTGAGTCCTGAATAGAGCAATTGTGGTTATTTTGATAGACATGTAAGTCATACTAAGGACAAAAGTTGGGGACAGGTCACAAGCAAGGCATATCAAATCACCTTAGGACAATGATGGAGTTGCAAGTAAAAATACTGAAACATATTTTTTCGTGTGTGCTGAATCTTTCTTTCATTTTAAGTGCCATGTTTCACTACATCAAGTGTTTATATAGCATGGTTATCCAAAAGCAGGTTGCTAGGCTGACAAATGGTTCAGGAGTTGAAAAGACAGACGTAAGCTGTTATCCTGTACTCTTCTGCAGTCTGAGCTACCAGAGAGGCTCAATAATATCCCAGGGGCAGAGATGAAACACTTTCTCAACAGTAGCTGTTTACTGAGCAGTGTGTTTGAAGTTGAGCTCAAGATGTCTTCATTTTTGTAGCAGAGGAATATTCTAAGGGTAATTCAGATATAAAGCAGGGAGAGAAAAAAGGGAAAAGAAGGGAGTACAGACTGAAGGACACCAAGCCGCTTTCTGCCCCTATACATACAATTCAATACAGGATATAACATATAGATTTAAATGCCACTTTCATAATTTCATGATGTGATAGCTCAGAAATCAACTGCAAACACGTGAACTGGGGTGTTAGAAACTCCTTCAAATTAAGAAATGCCTGCTGTTGGCACCAGAAGGAACATAATTTATTCATAATGCTCAGCTTAGTCTAGAAGAACTGCACTGCAGGCCATCCTACAGTTAGGAATCTGATCTGTAAATGTTGAGGGTTTTTTTAACCTCTCACTTTATTTGTAGTTGATTATATTCTCTTAAGTAATTAGTCTTCGAAAATGAGAAAATAAGAATAAAAAGCAATAAAATATTTGAAAGAAAAGGGTAAATGCACCCGAACAAAGTCATATAGTTAAATCCAAAAATGCATTAGCACTGTCACCTCACAGCAAGAATGTTCCTGGTTTCAATATTGGCTGGAGCCTTTCTGTGTGGAGTTTGTAAGTTTGCTTCCATAGCCTTTGGATGACTTGGATGACCACCTGTTGCTCCTGCCACTCATGGCAAGCAACTTAGAGTGCTGTATGTCAGGCTGAAAGAGGACAGACATGCCAGCTAAAACATGTGTTTTTAAACATCAGAAATGTTCATATTGTAAACTAACATCCGTCTGTAGTAGTGTCATTTAACTCAGACAGTAATATTTCATATTACAAAAATATAGAGAAGTGGGATGTCACCACATTAATTTACTCAAGTGCTATAGATGTTGCATAATTACTCACAGGACAGTGCTGCAAAAATAAGATTCTATAAAACACAATACCATCTATGTAATACTGCCCTCAAAGTTAATTAGCTCAATAACATGTACAGCAGTATATTTAACATGCTTATTCACCCATCAGTAAAATTTATCTAGAATTATTGTAAGTAATAAAAGACATTTTACTCCAAAAATTTAGTTATATTTCCCATACATACATGTACCTGATCTTTCATATTAAAATATTTTCACATGATCAATATATTAAATAAATGTTAATGTTGCAATAATTCGAGGTTTTTGTATTAAGGCTGCAGTGACAATTCATACTTGCAATGGATCGTTTATTTTTTATAATTGATCAATTAATTTCCATTAACATTAAAACTGGTTCTTCTTAGTTTGATGGCAAAACTGTATCAGTTGATATAAGGGAAATGGGGTGATTTATAAATAAAATGTATCCATTGTTTATTCAAATGTTTTTCACCTTTCCTTAAACCAGGTCAGATCCCTGTAGTGCAGGATGTGTCATCATTTGAACTAGAATTAGTGGACCCCAATGCAGACTCAGCACAACTACTGCTCACAGGTATGGGTCTGTAGAGAGGGAGAGACTGGTGAGTACGAGTCAAGGTGGGATATGTGAGTTATGATCTTTAATCCTAATACTCTTACTGGTCTAGTTTCCCAAGACGGACTGGAGGCGGCTGGCTGGACTCTGAACAGCATGTAGCCTACGTTTACGTTCACCATTGCAGTGGCAAATTAACTACTGCAGTGTTGAACTGCTGCAGTCTCCACCTAGATAAAGCCCATTTCTGATTGCCTGATGCTCCACAGGTACTAAGAGCAGCTAGAGGAGGAGGGACTCTACTCAAGGAAATTTCCGCAGGGACTCTGCCCAGCACTTCACCAAAGGCTCATGCAAAACAGTTAAAGCACTCATACATAATCCTGCCAGCCACCCATGACAGAATGCACATGAGATGAGACATAAGATGCAAAAATATAATTATAAATGAAAAATAACTAAACAAATACATTCTCATAGTTGTTCAGCTATTATTATTTACCATCATGTGTATGCTGGTAAATCTTTCCTGACTTGTGTGCTGCGTTCCACTCACTCCCACCATTGTGGATGCATACATATACATGCTGTTCTCATATCAACACAAGATGAGACATCATCTGCTATTTTCAACATGTTGTAAGGAAAACACATCGATTTCGCATTATATGCTATCTCCTACCCACTCTAGAGATCGTTTCACCTATGCCCCCTCCCTCGCATTTCCACCCGAGAGTGAATCTTCAGCAGAAAGCCTCCTGCAGTGAAGTGCTTGTGTGAACAACAGCGGAAAAAGATCAGATCAAACCGTCCGCACATTCTCCTGAACATTGTTCGTGTGTAAAAATGGCTTCAGAGATTAAATGAAAGTTTTTGTTTTTTCTAACATTAACCACCAACAGTTAGTTAGATCAAATTAAAAGACAAGACTGAGGAATTGCCTCTATTTCATTCTTATTGTTTTCCAAAGGTGTTTATCCATCCAGACAACATACCATGTTTAAATAAAAGACCTGATCATAAAATAAAATGTTAATTTTATTTTTCATATAGCCCCAAGCCACAACAAATGCCATCTCAAGGCACTTCAAAGATACAGTCTAATTGAAGCCAATTGTAATCCGATTCACAAATATAATCCCAAAAAATCTAATTAATTAAATTCAAATTAGTCCAATTATTAGAATGAGAATCAAAAGCAAAAGTGCAGAGCTAAGATAAAAAAAAAGAATGTTATCAAATCTCTTCAATTCAATTCCCTGTCCTGATCATGCACAAGGAAAGAAAGCCTACCCTTTAACAGAGGAAAAACCTCCAGCAGAACCAGACTTAGGAAGGCCGGCCATCTGTCTTGAACTATTGGGGGGGTTGAGAGAACAGGAAATAGGGGTCAATAAGCACCTTAACACCAGGTCAAGAGGCAACTTAGTGAACTAATAAAAGTAAGTGACAACAACAATGTCATATTTGCATATGGAGAGTCAATAAAGCAGAGTGAAGAGAGCTGTATGGAGGTCCCTCAGCAGTCTAGGCTTATACCAGCATAACTAAAGGGATGGTTCAGAGTCACCTGAGCCATCCCTAATTATGGGCTTTATCAAAAAGAAAAGTTTTAAGTCCAAACTCAAAAGTGGGCGGGGACCTCTTGAACCCTTACTGGCAGCGGAACCAGCCTTATAACTGAAGACTATGTTTCCCATTCTACTGTTACTCAAGGAACCACATATAAATGGCAGTGTGGGAGCACATGCTCTGTTGGGAAAATATCAAACAATGAGATCTTTAAGATATGATTGAGTCTGGTCATTAAGAGCTTTATATGTGAGGAGAAGAATTTTTAATTCTGTTTTGAATTCAACAGGGAGTCAATGAAGAAAAGCTAAAACTGGAGAAATATGATCTCTCCATCTAATTTTCATCAGAACTCTGGCTGCAGCATTTTGGATCAGCTGGAGGCTTTAGAATTACAGTAGTCCAACCTTGAAGTAACAATTGTATGAATCAGTTTTTTCTGCATTACACTGAGACAGGATGTTCCTAATTTTCACAATATTACGAGGGTGAAAGAAGGCAGTCCCACAAACTTGTCTTTTATGTGAGATACACTATATTGCCAAAAGTATTCACTCATGCATCCAAACAATTACATTCAGGTGTTCCAATCACTTCCATGGCCACAGGTGTGTAAATTCAAGTACCTAGGCATGCAGACTGCTTCTACAAACGTTTGTGAAAGAGTGGGTCGCTCTCAGGAACTCAGTTAATTCCAGCGTGGTACCGTGATAGGATGCCACCTGTGCAACAAGTCCAGTCGGGAAATTTCCTCGCTACGAAATATTCCGCAGTCAGCTGTCTGTGGTATTATAACAAAGTGGAAGCGATTGGTAATGACAGCAACTCAGCCATGAAGTGGTAGGCCACGTAAAATGACAGAGCGGGGTCAGCGGATGATGAGGCGCATAGTGCACAGAGGTCGCCAACTTTCTGCAGAGTCAGTCGCTACTGACCTCCAAACTTCATGTGGCCTTCAGATTAGCTCAAGAACAGTGCGTAGAGAGCTTCATGGAATGGGTTTCCATGGCCAAGTAGCTGCATCCAAGCCATACATCACCAAGTGCAATGCAAAGCGTCAGATGCAGTGGTGTAAAGCAAGTCGCCACTGGACTCTAAAGCAGTGGAGACATGTTCTCTGGAGTGACAAATCACGTTTATCCACCTGGCAATCTGATGGACAAGTCTGGGCTTGGCCCCTTAGTTCCAAAGTGAATGCTTCAGCATACCAAGAGATTTTGGACAATTTCATGCTCCCAACTTTGTGAAAACAGTTTGGGGATGGCCCCTTCCCACCGCCGGTCCAAGCCTCCATGGGGCCCTAAGCAAAATTAGATTTTGGGGCCCTCTATTTCTGACTTCTAACAAAGCCTCTCTTACCTTGTTTGCTTGGTAGCATAATGGTTCGAAACTTTAACCTGGCTTTCCCATCGTGTTTCACTCCAAGACTTGAGTGTGATGTTCACATGCCTCTTCAAGATGGCCCACCTTTGAGGAGAACCTGAGAAGAGTTTGTATATTTTTTCCACATTTCCAAAGAAGCCAGTGGCATCCATGGACACTTTAGCAGCAATAGAAACCACTAGATTTAATCTATGGGCTCCACGAGGCACATAAAAAGCACTTTTTTGAAAGCCTATATGCCTTTTTTTGCACATTTGCACCATTGTCATAAGATTGTCTACAGTCCTCAAAGGATGTCCACTAGGCCTACGTCAGCAGCAGCAATCTGTTGACATAAATTTGCGTTTCTGTACAATAATATATCTTATATCATAAAGAAATCATCACATACATGCAAAAAATAAAAACAAAATGTATTTTTTGTCAATTGCTCTTGGGGGCCCCCTTGTGGCCGCGGGGCCCTAAGCAGGCATTTATGCACTGGGCTGGCTCTGCCCCTTCCTGTCCAACACAACTGTGCACCAGTGCACAAAGCAAGTTCCATAAAGACATGGATGAGCCAGTTTGGTGTGGAAGAACTTGACTGGCCTGCACAGAGTCCTGACCTCAACCCGATAGAACACATTTTGGGATGAATTAGAGTGGAAACTGCATGCCAGGCCTTCTGTCAAACATCAGTGTCTGACCTCACAAATGCGCTTCTGGAAGAAAGGTCAAAAATTCCCATAAACACACTCCTAAACCTTGTGGAAAGCTTAACCAGAAGAGTTGAAGCTCTTAGAGCTGCAAAGGGTGGGCAGACCTCATATTAAACCCAATGGATTAAGAATGGGTTGTCACTTAAGTTCATATGACAACTGTCAAATGACATAAACAGCATGATAAGTGGCCTATTAATCAGTGATATGTGACCATTTGTCAATTTTCACAGTATATGATAACAACTACAAAACTAATCAGCCTGACAAAAATACAGTATATAGGAGAATGAAAACAAGATTCAATTCAATGGATTCAAAAATGACTTAATGGCACAAATTGGGACATCATATATAATAACATTAAAATAAATAGTGCATATGATGAATTCTGAAAAGTTTCACATTTCAAATATTATAAGAAAAAGCAACAAAGAACAATAGAATAAACTATTAAATGACAACAAGAATAACATTAAAGGTATATGGAACATATTTAACGCAGTAATAAAAAGGGCTTATGACTAGGAAGTTACCCTAGTTATTTTAATTATCACCTCTGACAGAGTCTGACTCGTGGGTTCCTTCTATGTCGTTCATCGTTAGCTTTTTATATAGCTTGTTATATCTTCATTTGTAAGTCGCTTTGGATGAAAGCGTCTGCTAAATGCATAAACATAAACATACAGATTCACGTCGCAAATAGTTTTTTTTATTGTTTTGAATATCGTGTATTATAACTATATTAATGAATAATTTAAATAATTTATGGAGATGGGGTGGGATTAAACAAGTTTGTACTTCCTCCTACTCCTTTTCGGATATAGAAAACAAATTGTTATATTATTTTCAGTTTCAGTGTATTTTTTTTTATTTTCAGTTTCAGTGTATCTTTTTTTACTGTTACTATTGTTTCGTTTTTTTCTTTTACATATTTGAAATGAATAATAAAAAATATGTGTGTAAAAGCAGATGAGCGAATACTTTCGACAATACTGTATGTAAGAAAGACAAAAAATACACATACAAATAGTTCCCCGCCCCTGTTGGACACACATTAGGTCTTGGGGGGTGGTTAAACTGAGTGGCATCTGGTGGGCGGGGTTTTTTGGGTATGTAGGCTGCCCAGAGGGCCGCGCTCCCAGTTCTACAAATTTGGCTGCCCCTCAATTTTAATATCTCACTATTAGAAAATATTGAAGAGCCAGAAGGGTGAGGGGAGGGGTCTTCTTCCCACACCCCTGCTTCCTGGTTGCTGCTCGGGGTCTGTGGTGGCTGGGGGGCTGCTGGCCCCCTGGTGTGCCCGCTGCACTACACCCCAGCGGAGTCGAGGGAGGGAGGACGTGTGGATGTATGGGACGTGAAAGTGTGTGTGGTAATGATTGGGCCTGGATCTGGGACTTGCTGTCGCCTGGCCTGCCTGTGCTTCTCCCGATGGGGGGGCGGCGTTGCCTCTCACCGCTGCTCGCGAATTCACCCACCTGTGGGCACATCTTGACTCCCAGGGCACTTGGCCAGGGGTGCTGGGGCAGGCGCTGACCCACTGTGTGTCTGTCTGGGGCGCTTGGCCCTCCTGGGTATTGGGTGGGGCCTCTGCCAGGGGGTTTGGGGGCGCTCGGGCTCCTGGGGCCCGGGTCCAGTGCACGGCCCATGTCTGGGCGGCTGGGGCCTGGCGGGGTCGGTGGGCTGTTGCCCCTGGCTCCCGGAGGGCCTATGCTTATGGCATATCCCCTGTGTTTTTCCCCTCAGCTGCACTCACTCACCAATCACCCTCCTCAGTATCTAGTTTCCAGGTTTTCTCATGTTCATTGCCAGATCCTCACCGGCATTCTTTTTTAAGGTTTGTCTTTGTCATGTTTTTTTGTTTTCTTTAAAGTTTTTCATTGTGATATTTTAGGTTTTTGTATTCCGGTAAGACAGTGTCTTACTGAGGATCTGGGGTCCAAAGACAACAAATTCAGTTTGTCTGAATTTAGAAGAAGAAAATTCATCCAGGTCTTTAAGTCTTAGCGTACTGAGTTTAGGAATCTGTAAAATGTTAGTTGCATGCTCTCCCCATTCATCCATTCCAGATTTGACTGCTCTACATACAGTGGTTGTTTTTTTTTTCAGCTTCTCTGACACATTGGTGGAGAAGAAATCATCTTTAAAACTTTTGGTCTTGATATTTAGTTGCTCGACAGCCTCATAAGAAAACACATTTCCGGTGACCTTGTTGGCAACAATGTGAGAATTGTTAGTGAAGATGTTGTACAGAACAGGGCAGTGATACTTTAGAAGTATCTTTCGAACCTGAATTGTATTTAGACAGCTTCTGTCCAGTTTATCTTTCTGAGCTAACAACAGCAATAGTCTCTTCTAAACCATCAACTTGTATGTTAGACCCAATCCCAACCAGACTGTTCAAGGAGGTTTTCCCCTTAATTGACACTTCCATATTGGATTTGATCAATCGGTCTTTGTTGATAGGATATGTACCTCAGACTTTTAAGGTTGCTGTAATTAAACCTTTACTTAAAAAACCTACTCTTGATTCAGAAGTGTTGGATAATTATCGACCTATATCCAGTCTCCCTTTTTTGTCTAAAGTTCTTGAAAAAATAGTTGCAGTTCAACTTTGTGATCATATACATAAAATTATCTGTTTGAAGAGTTTCAGTCAGGATTCAGAGTGCATTATAGCACAGAAACAGCACTGGTGAAAGTTACCAATGATCTCCTGTTAGCTTCTGATAGCGGACTTGTTTCTGTGCTTGTCCTGTTGGATCTCAGTGCTGCATTTGATACGATCGATCACAGCATTCTGTTACAGAGACTTGAACATGTTATTGGGATTAAAGGAACTGCATTAGGCTGGTTCAAGTCATATTTATCTGATAGATTCCAGTTTGTTCTTGTAAATGAAGAATCTTCCTCACACGTTGGAGTAAGTCATGGAGTTCCTCAGGGTTCTGTGCTTGGACCGATTCTTTTTACTTTATACATGCTTCCATTAGGTAACATTATCAGACAGCATGGCATAAATTTCCATTGATATGCTGATGATACTCAGCTGTACTTATCTATGAAACCAGATGAAACCAATAGGTTGGTCAGACTACAAGCCTGTCTTAAAGACAAACACCTGGATGACTCAGAACTGTCTGCTTTTAAATTCAGACAAAACTGAAGTTTTTCTCTTTGGACCTGAGCGCTTCAGGGAGAAATTGTCTAGTTATATAGTTACTCTAGATGGTATTTCCTTGGCTTCTAGTTCTACAGTGAGGAACCTTGGAGTTACTTTTGACCAGAATTTATCATTTGACGCACATATAAAACTGGTTTCTAGGACTGCCTTCTTTCACCTTCGTAATATTGCTAAAATCAGGAACATCCTGTCTCAGGGTGATGCAAAGAAACTAGTTCATACATTTGTTACTTCAAGATTGGACTACTGTAATTCCTTACTATTGGGCTGTCCCACATATTCTCTGAAAAGCCTCCAGCTGATCCAAAATGCTGCAGCCAGAGTTCTGATGAGAACTAACAGGAGAGATCATGTTTCTCCAGTTTTAGCTTCTCTTCATTGGCTCCCTGTTAAATTCAGAATAGAATGTAAGATTCTTCTTCTCACATATAAAGTTCTTAATGACCGAGCTCCATCATATCTTAAAGATCTCATTGTAAGATATTTTCCTAACAGAGCACTTCGCTCCCAAACTTCAGGTTTACTTGTTGTTCCCAGAGTTTCTAAAAGTAGAATGGGAGGTAGAGCCTTCAGTTATCAGGCCCCTCTCTTGTGGAATAAGCTGCCAGTAAATGTCCGGGAAGCAGACACCCTTTCCACTTTTAAGATTAGGCTTAAAACTTTCCTTTTTGATAAAGCTAGTTAGGGATGGCTCAGGTAATCCTGAAACATCCCATAGTTAAGCTGCTATAGGCTTAGACTGCTGGGGGACCTCATCTGTCACACCTTTCCTCACTTTGCGCTCTTTTTCCCCCTGTTTAATTTCACAATTGATTTTATGTACATGTGACATTATTGTGGTTATTAACGTATGTTTCCCTGTTCCAACAGATATCCTTTGAATGGCGTTATGGTGTTTTCCCCCCTCTTTTCCCTCTTTTCCGTCTTCTCAAACCCCAGCTGGTGGAGGCGGATGGCCACCCTTCCTGAGTCTGGTTCTGCCAGAGGTTTCTTCCTGTTAAAAGGGAGTCGTTCCTTTCCACAGTCGCCACAGGCACGCTCAGGACGGGAGATTGGACTGAAGACAAGTTTCGGTGCAATCTGTTGGTTTCCTTAGCTAGGATATAAATTTTTTGAATTGGCTCTATATGAATTCATTGGATTATGATTACAATGAATTGAATTCCAATTGGCTTGAATTGGACTATATTACTTAAGTGCCTTGAGATGACAATTGTAATCTGGCGCTATATAAATAAAATTGAATTGAAGAAAAATAACGAAATTGCCCTATTTATCAAATTGAGCACAAATGTCACAATTCGTAAAGAGGTCATAATGTGCTTTTTGATTTCCCTCTACCTAATAAACACATTATGACCACGGATTGCTTTTGTATGCTAGAAATAAACCACTGCTTAAAAAGTCTTGTTTGTAGACCAGGCTGTTTGTGGGCAGCTGTAGCTCAGGAGGAAGAGCATTCGTCTGCCAATCGGAAGATTAGTGGTTTGATTCCTGTCTTTCCTGGGAAGACACTGAACTCTTTTTTAAATGTTAACATTTTTTTTCTTTTCATTTGATCATTTTGTGTAGGAAACTAATTCAATATGCTCTCCATTTGAGAGACATGCCAGTAGATAGTGTCTTCATAGCTCTTTTCTGTCACAGTCTGCCGTGTCAGTCTATGTTTTATCGGTCACAGTTTGTTTAATCATGGTTTCAGTTATGTTCTAGTCCTGTTTTTCCCCTGCCACCTCAGTTCACTCAAGTCACCTGGCTCATTGTTCACAGCTGCACCTCATTCACTGATCACTCCCTCCACAGTATTTAGTCTTCTGGTTTCCTTTCAGTCACTGCAGAATCCTTACCTCACTATCCCTTCATGCTTCCACGACAAAAGATAAGTTTGATTGCCTGCCTCATAGCCTGTTTAAGATAGCCTTAGTCATCGTGTTTTTTCATAGCCTTGTTTTGCTTAGTGTTTTTTCATGTTAAGTATTTTTGATAATCCGGCTCTGCCTGGCCTTTTGTTCCTGCTCCCCGTTTTGTAAATAAACCTTTTTCATTTTGGAGAAGAACTGCATCTGGGTCCTACCTCTCCAACGCACCGTGACATTTTCTTAATCTAAAGTGAGAGTTTTGGGTTGGACAGCTTTGTTTTTGCAGCTCCTTCCTGGGAAGGTCTCCATGGACAAATGGTGGCATTCTACAGGAGTCCCCTACCCCAACACTCCCACTTTATGAAATATAATAGGATTGTACATGAAATATAGATTCACTCATGAGATGTAATAAACTTCTTCCTCCCACATGCATACTTTGCAAAGCTGTCAGGCCAACCCACTAAAAACAGCAGGGGGCTCTGTTTTCATCTCACTGGTGCTGCTCCACTCATCGCTGACCCATAAGTCAATCAGCCCACTGGGAGTACTCCCACTACTCCAGATGGCCAGTTTTCCACCGGGTCTGACTAATTACTGTATCTACTGTATGAAGCTGGTTGAAAAAGAGCACTGATTTGGCATAGTCATTTTCTGGATCAAATGAAATCAACGTTTAATTAACATCACAGGCTAAATTTTGCCGCCAGATTTTGCAAATATCAAATCTTAGACCAGATGATAATTTAGAAGGTCAGCTACTCAAAATAACAAAGTTATTTTTATTATTGTCTTGTCTCATGCATGATTTAGTCATGGATAGAATTTTACATATTACTATATATTATGAAATACATTTTAGTCATTGCAGACCCCAATTTCACAGCATCTTGATTAAACATCTAAGATGCAAGAGATCCAAGACCAAATTGTGAATTCATCGTTACAAATTGCCCTTCAACAAAGTTTAATCTTTCTAATAAACACTTGTGTCAAAGAAGTATTAAAAATATATTTACACATAAATAATTTAAAGGAAAACCTTATGACTGAGTGAGTACTTTAGTTTTTATAATCCACAACTGAATAAATACCTCTCACCGTATAACTTTTTAAGAGAAACTATTATTTAGTGGCTGCTGCTAAAATATGATATATATATGAAAAATAGGTAAAATAAGTTTTGTCCAGTTTGTCTCTTTTTTGGCTCTGTGATGGACGAGCAACCTGTGCTGGGAGTGCCGCACCTTTTGCTCGATGGCAGTTGGGGTAGGCTCCAGCTCCCTCTCAACGCTGAATAAGAATTAATGGGTTTTATAAATATAGATGGATGGATATGTGGGTTGATGGATGGATGCACCATAGTAACCTGTAGAATTGTTGTTGTATTGAGTTTTGTACACCCTCAAAAAACATTGAAGAGAGAGAAATATGGATCTGCAAAGGAGGTTAGACATAAAGAGACTGAAATTCCTGTGTGTAGCATTGGTGTCTTGACACACCAGTATGACAAATAGGCTCAGTAGGCACCAGTTTTAAATGAGCCTTTATTTTATCATTCAGTATTGTTGGGCATATATAGACATTTAAAAAAAAAATCTAAACCTACTTTTAATCACACTAAGATTCTTAACCTGCAAGTTACACTAAGGAAGTCCCAAGTGGACTAAGCAAACACTGGCTATGAAACTACAAAAACGTATTTTACCTATTTTTCATATATATCAATTCAAGACAATTAGAATCCAATTCATTATAATACAATCATAATCCAATATAATAAAATGAATTACATTTCAAATTAGTCCAATTCATACATATAAAGCCAATAAAAAAAATAAAATTGTCTAGCTAAGGAAACCAACGCATTGCACCGAAACTTCTCTTTTGTCCAATTTCCCATTTTAAGCATGCAGAAGGCAGCTGTGGATCATGTATATTAAGAGGTGTGTGTGTGTGTGTGTGTGTGTGTGTGTGTGTGTGTGTGTGTGTGTGTGTGTGTGTGTGTGTGTGTGTGTGTGTGTGAGTGTGTGTGTGTGTGAGTGTGTGTGAGAGTTGGAGAAGGACTGAAGCTCTACAGGTAAAGAGAGATGCTACTACTTTGGAACAGGTTACCAAAATTGGCCATTAATTCCCAGTCATTCCCTGTCTCACTGTAAAAGTACAGGTTGGGGTGTTTCACTAAGTTTCTACTGAAACTGTATTTCAATGTTAATATATTTCTTTACACATTCTTATTGCAAATCAAGAATTTGACTAATTTTGCCCAACCCCCTCTCTAAAGTGGTTATTAAGATTGCTCCATAAACAGCCACATTTGTACAAAAATAAGGATTTATTAAGATGGCAATTGAAGCAAAAAAGAATGATGCATTTGCTATCTTTGTAGAAATTAATTGTGTGTACAACTGTGTTGGGAGAAGTATGTTTTGTCACAGCCTTGTGCATTATTGGCCATGTGGTGCTAACAAGCTGTGAGGCTTCTGAGATCTGAAAAAAATTGTGCTTTTTATAGCAAAGGGATAAGACAGAGGTCATTGAGAAGAGTGGCCTCTGTAGCGCTGCTCAGAGCGCAAGTCGTCCTGGCAGCCCCTCCGACAGAAGTGGTGGGCCGCTGATTAAAGACAACAAGAAAGGCTGCATCCAGGAATGGATAAGGGAAGCAGTCAGCCTGTCACTTTGGTCGTAAAATAGCCACTGCAGAGGCAAGTACACAGACAGCTTGTTGTCTGTCTCTTCTAGGTGAGCTGAAGGAGGGCGCCAGCCTCATTGCACCGCTTTGTTGTCTGTGCTGACATGCTAAATGTCCTCAGTTTGCATCTATTTCAACTCACAAGAGGCAGTTCTTCTCTTAAGTCACCTGCAACAAAATAGCAGCTTCCTTTCTTATTCACAACAATACTTGTGTTTCTGTTTAAAATCACTAAGGTTAGTGATGGGGCAATAATACTGCTCTGCAAGCTGCTTGTTCTAAAGGCTTTAGTGTATTTGGACTGACTCCAAGATCCATATTTTAATCCTTAAGTTCTCCCACATTTTTGATTGTTTGCCATGTAGGCCAAGGAGGCTGCCATTAATAAGTAACAGGACATTCAATTTGAAAATATGTAAACTGACATTGTAATATTCCAAACACACATTCAATTATTTCCTTTCAGCCAACCTATCAACAGTTTGAACCTGGGAACTGGGTTTAGGTGGCACATGCTCACTTTGCACTGGTTAATTTGATCTCAGTGTGTAGGGTTAATTCTAGTTAGGGATAATTCTGCCCATATCTGTAGTTTAGGTGATTTAACTCAACTCTCTGTGAGAGATTAAAAAACAAGCTTTTCAGTTGCCTTCAACTTTCTTTAACAATAGCTTACCTTTTACTTGAAATTAGCTGAAAAAGGAAGTTTCCAACTCAATAAGATGATCAGCTTCCTTGTCACCACTGTGATGTTGCCAGGCGATCCAGGTAGTGCCAACATAAGGCACATTTCATTACGCATAAACCTAATGTGACTAACAGAGACAATGACTGTAAAAAAAAGTGACTCATAACCATGCCAATAATTTATGACAAATATGTGGGGCAGCATGGGGTTTACAAAATGGTACACACTTTTAATCATTTCAACTTTGTATCTTTAAGGGAATTTTGTTTTGTCCATTTTTTGGCATGGGATGCATATGTTTCAAAATGCCATGAGCCTCAGTAACCTCAGTAGCCAGTCATGAGTCTAAGAGGTTAGCTTTGACCGTAGGTCTCTTAAAGTGTTAATTCAGACCTTCTAATGGAGATGCTTTTTTAAAGATTTCTTCTTCAGCTATTGTTCACAATTACAAAACAATATAATTCTTTGAGCCAGGGAGCACAACAACAACAATACTGTAGATTTTGTTATAATATGAAGGAGTTTTTACAGGTTGGACCCAGTAATGAGCAGAAAAGGTAAAGGGTAACAGATTTATTAAACAGGGTTAACAAAAAGCAGCGGTGTCAGAAAGGCACTCAGGAAGAGAACTCAGAATGTGCGGGAGGACACATAAGTAAGACCGGGAAAACAAAAGTCTTTCAAGGTGAGTTAACCATTGAAGGGAAAAAACAAAGTACTGACCTGTCTGGTACTGTGCAAAACCAAAGTCTGGCATTTCCAGGAAATGGGCTTTCTGCAGGTACAGTGGCAGTAGTGACTCCAGGTGGCTGTGGCTCAATGATCCAACATGATTGAATACTCAACAGGCAAGAATTCTGTTGGCAAGCAAAAGGAAACACAAAGGCTCGATAGACTTCAATCAACTTGAAGCCTTGTAAAAGTCCAAACCTGAGATGCCTGAGGCTTGTCATGTTGTTAAAATTCAGATATGTCTTGGAATTATTTCACAAAACTAATCTTGCTTCATTAGACCCTCTCACATACAACTCTCTTGAGAGAGCATGTATTTGAACAAAAAAAAAATTGTTCTTCTTTTCACAGCAGTCTTTATTTGGATAATGCTCTGATATTGAGTTGTTTTGATCTGTCTAAGTTGAAGTTTACAAAATACACATATTTCAGGATACATTTTCTTCCAACAGCTTATTATCATTCTGTCTTGTTAGATTTATTGGCACACCCAACCTTTTATTTTAAGAAACATCCCTTAAGTACAGTATATATAGAGGGAGAATAGCTCCTTTCGAGCCTCAGCCAGTTTTAATTGAGATGCTTGATGGATGCAGCTCTGGGAATATGAATTACAGATTTTGATTCTGACTCTCTTGGGAAATAGTGAGACGTTGGCTTTCATGACAGAGGGAGGGGAATGATGTACAAAGGATTTCCCTCAGTAGAGAAAGTGGACACAATAGAAGAAATTTGCAGGACATATGATCACATGATACACAAACCTATCATAAATATAACTTTGAAAACCCTATCATTGCTGTGGAAAAACTAAACTCAAGACACAAAATGACAACATACAGACACAAAGACTGTCACGATGTGCGGTGGAGATGAGAGGACCCAAAGGCAGATATTAATTGAAAACTTTGTTTATTAAGAAAAAAAAACTGTAACAAAAGGCACAGCAAAGCCAGAAATCCAAACAACAAAACTGATCAACAAAACCCAAAGAACAAATTTGACTTGACTCGTGTACAAGAACATGACATGACAAGACAAGACAAGACAAGAAAAACCTGACTGACAACATGGGTGACGGTAAGGATCTGACAAATTACTATGAACAACCGGGAGACTAAATACAGTGGGTAGAGTGATTGGTGATATGGTTCAGCCGTGGAAAAGTGAGCACAGGTGAACTGAACTAATGACCAGACCAAAGGGAACTGAGGAAATAAAAACATAAAATGCAGAACATGACAAAGACAAATAGGACTTTCAAAAGTCTTTCGAAATTGGAATAACTGTTTATCCCAAAACAGGGATCCAGCTGTTGATGCTATAAGAATTTTTATGAGATTTTTGAAGAATTTGCAATGCATCATTATAAGTATTGTATTTTTGATACTGTCTACTTTGCAGCGGTTTATTTATCTTCAATAGTTTGACTGAAATAGATTTTAAATTATTTTAATATTCCCTGCTTTGTAAAATGAGTAACCCTATGAAATGTAAAATTACGTCTTTTTTGTTGTTGTTAATTTGAGTTCATCGTTAAGACAAAAAAAGTTAATAAAAAAAATCTAAATTTGGGATAAATATTCTTTTCCCCCCTTCATTTCATTAATAAAATTTGATTTGATATTCTAATGTTCATAAATGGTCAGTGTAAATGGACTGTACTTATCTCGCACTTTTCTTGTTAAGTTGATCACTCAAAGTGCTTTTACGTTACAAGCCATATTCACCCAGTCACACACATGCACTCATACAGCGCGTCTTAGTATATACAGAGTTCCAGCCTACACAGTGTTATTTTTTCCTCTATCACACACACCCACACACTGACGTGGACGTGTTGGATGCAACATAGGGTTCAGTGTCTTGCCCAAAGACAGCTCATACTCCTGAGTTACAGCTGCTCCATTAAGCATACACATTAAATAGTTAGACATACATGTTCATTTTATTCATTTTATAGAACCATAATTGGCTCTTTTTTTTAAAAAATATACAAATATATAGAGTACAAATGTGTTACAATCGAAAAAGGTAAACTTAACAATATGGTGATAAAGATTTAACTATGACTATTCATGGACATTTATGTACATTTATGTACTGTGTTGGAGAGAAGTGTTCTGTAGTTAGCATTCAGTCCCATATTACCAGAGTAATGTTGCTTAAAAAACCACATTCATTTTGTTTACATTTGAATTTTTCTTTATATCAGTCATGTTGACAGGCATGGTCAGTGTATAAAACCTTGAAATAAAGACTTGCTTTTCAGTGGCTTAAGGTAGAATGAACAGAAACAACCAAGTATTACTTAAATGCTGTGCAAGTCTTGTGGTGGCTTTACTTGCTAGCAACATTGTGCGT
The DNA here is from genome assembly GCF_036924035.1 of Leuresthes tenuis. Classification (NCBI taxonomy): domain Eukaryota; kingdom Metazoa; phylum Chordata; class Actinopteri; order Atheriniformes; family Atherinopsidae; genus Leuresthes; species Leuresthes tenuis. The sequence goes on along the minus strand of NW_027325367.1, from coordinate 31,627,747 downwards.
TCCTGAAGAAATATTAAGCTGCAGACATCATCATGTTGGTATATTGCCTTGATAATTGAGTTGCAGATACACAAGGGGACAGCAGTGTTTGCTAACTTGTGGGTTTTACCTACTGTAAAGTCACCGCCCCATTTCATTTTCATCATTGCCTCCTCCTGCTTTTAGAATTAGCCCTCCACTCACCTGCTGTGTCAACAGTACAGCCTGTGCAGAAAAAAATATGATAGGCTGCTTCTTACTCCACCCAGCGTGGCCAGTGGAGAGACTTGTCGAGCCAGTCAATACTGTGTAAAGGCCCCATTTAGCACTGACATGCCTGGGAGACAGGGCCTCCAGAGTGAGTGGAGTGGGGGAGGACTGAGGGGGTTCCTGAGATGCTTGCCTCTGACAGAGATGGATGGTTTGAGGTTCCAAAGCCAGCAAGGACAAAGGGACACCCAGTCTAGTTGGCCTCCTCCATCCAAGAACCAGCTCTTTCACTCACAGGTCCCTGAGCAGAGGTGAAAATGAAATTACTGCAGAGAGGAGAGGTGGTGGAAAAGCAGGAGAAGAAGAAGGGGCATGAAAAAGAGCCTCAGCATTTTGTTGATGAAGTTGTGCCTGCTTCTCTAACACTGCATTTTGTCACAACATCAGAACCACATAATTATTCATAATGGTAAATCCAGAAGAGCAGGCATAGACAAGAGCTGTCCATATCCAAAATGGATCTGCTAGTGGCTGATAGGAGTGGAACTGCAGAGAGACGCCACCCACTTTCTGTGATCTTTACCCTAGCAATATGGGAGGAAGCCTTTTTCCATCAAGGAGCAGCACCAACTACAAATTATACAATTTCCAAGGTGACTTTTTCCTTCCCTTAGGTCTGGGTGTCTCTGTCCGATAGGTGCAGTGAGTCTGAGCTTGTCTGTCTGGGTATTTATGGGGGTGGGTTGGTATGTTGTATAGCATTGTTTTTAGTCTCTGAGGCACTCTGTGTTGCTTTTAAAGTATGAAAAGTGCCATATACATAAAAGTTGATTTGAATTTCCATCTAATACCAGTTGTTCATTTCTTTCGCCGTTAGTCTTCATTCTCTGGAGGAAATTATGATTTAATCTTCTTTCAGTATATTCTTTGAGTATTTGATATAATAATCTTGTGCATACAGAAGTTTTTGGTTGCTGATTTATCTATTTTGGTGGTGGCCAATAAACACCATCACCTCCCACTAAAACTGTAACACATCTCAGTGTCTGTGAGAGAGAGGAGAGAAAAAAAAAAAACTTTGAAAGGACACAATAATAGGACACATTTTATAACATCCTACCAGTGTTTGATTGCATAACTGCCATCGGGATTTTGTAATGAAGCCTCATTAAAAGACAAAGACACTGATCTGCTTCTCTTTAGTGTAAGTAACTACAGTCTTTGTCTTTCATAGAACAGAATTGGTCACGGCTAGGTGCCTCGCTGACTCACCTAAAAGGACCTAAGAGCAGACGCAGAACACTGGTAGATTTAGAGTAAGAACAGAGTTTATTTACAGGTGTGTGGTGTTGGAAGCCAGCGGGAGGATCCAGGTAATCGTGGAACTCAGAGAGGAGGGAGACAGTGAGGAGCCAATAAAATGGTGGTGATCAGTTCTTAGCAGGTCCAGATGGGAATCCAGAATGGAAGGAGAGGATACTGGCTGCGGTGCTGAGTCAGCAGCAGGGCAAGCAGGCAGGTAGGGGAAACAGGAATCCAACAATGAATGCTTAATCTTTAGCATGGGAATCCAGACTGAGGAGAATCGACAACAGAAGAAGGCAAGGCAAGGCTAGGGCTACAAAATAACTGTGAGACAATCGGGCAAAGGCTGGTTGTTCCTGCAGCTCCTTAAGACTGTGTCTTGATGAGGACAAATGAGGAACAGTTGTAAAGGCAGGAGCAAGCCAGAGTCTGCCCCGGACTTCCTGGAAACCTGCTCAGCCCCACCTAAGGCCAAGAAACCACAACAATAACACAGCCAAGCATGACCGTGACAGAATTCTTTAAATCATGACATATCATGTTTTGTGCTCAGTGTTATGCTTAACAGTCTTTATTTTTTGTCTACATGCTGTGGTTTAAATCATGCTATCACATACACTTTCTCAGTTGGGACATCTGAAAAAAGACACTTTAAAAATGTTAGATGACAATCGGCTCATCTATATTCTTCCAAACTCTCCTGTCTACTACTTGACAACTTGTCTCAAATTAGACCTATTCTTTGTCAATGTTAGAAATAATTAGAATAATGCTATGTAAAGACACACAGAAGCAGGCTATGTCCGCTCTGGATCCTGCACGACATACTTTAATCATACACTTGCCTTTAGAAAAAAGATAGAATGGCTCTCTGCACTGGTCTCTCTTGTACAGCCTTAATTTAGTAGAGAACCACATGCACAGTAAGAAAACAAAAGTTGTGAGGCAGTTTTATCAAATACAAGCTTAGCTTTGCCAGCTCAGTTAGGTTGAAAAAGAGCAATATTTTCCAGCATAATAAATCAGATTATGACTTTTAATGTGATTAAAAAGAAAAGAAGAAAGGTCTTCAACTGCAAATCACAGCAGGTCTGACCAATTAAATAATCTTCCCATAATTTGGAAATGAACGCACACCATAAAGATTGTGGATAATGAGAGATGTGACTTCCCTCGCTATTAGACATTTTTACATTGCACAGGCTGTTAAAACCAATGGCTTGTGGAGGAGTAACTGTGCTCCACTCCACCAAGTATCATCCATCTCCTTCAGGCTTTGCAAGTTTGTATGCCAGCTTTCCACAAATCCCCCCACATTACACTCCATCATTGTCATTTCTCCCTAGTAAAAAGAAGTTGAATGGCACATGCAGCCTTCAGTGTCAGCGGAGAGCACACTGTGTGAAGTGTTACTGTTCACAGCAGGTCGTCCACTGGAGGCTTCTCATTTCCCGGTAGGGCATTTCTGAGCTATGTGAGTGGTTCCACACCATCATGGGGCATTTCATAGAAGGCAAAAATTGTGACTTCACAACAGACAGCCAGCTCCCCCCTCCCCCTCATGTCCACGTTCGGCTGCTGTGTTAAGACTTTTACCACACGCATTCCTATGCCAAGCAAGTGCACGTCCACTGCAGGTCACATGAGTTATCAAAGACACAGTGGAGCAGCCCAGAGCCACCACTGTCTCCTGACTTCAGAGTTGGTGATGGAAAGCAGAGTCAACTGGTGGGCACCAAACGGAGATAAAAGAAGCTTTGTCTGGGACACAATATGGAGGCATAAAAATGGACTTAGGGGAAACAGTCCGGGAAGGGATTGACAAGCAGCAAATTCTAAAGGTGAAGATGCAACACATTTCTTTTGCTGTTGTTTACACAAAGAAAAAGCATGCAGTTTTGTAAAGGATATAGTATTCGTTGGCTCAAAGAAGCCTGTTATATAAACAACTACTCTAATAAAGGTTAACTCTTATCTCTAATTACACAGACACACCATCAGAAACATAACCACTTATTTCATGTTGTGAAATATCATTGCTGGATAAGTGAGGATAACAAGATTAAGTAAAAATCACATCCATGTCAGCAGGAGGAAAGCGGGGAGGCATTGTATCAGCTAAAAAGAAGAAACCCATCAAAGTCTAAGAGAATAATTTTGATGGTGAAATGATGTGATCTAACTGATCATACGGAGGTAATTAGCATTCCTCTTCCTTACAGCTGTCTCAGGATTCAGCGATGTTTCGCTGAAATATCACCACCTAATATCACGACATGCCTAGTTCAGCCCAGGGGAACAGGGGAATCAGATTCACCTTTGCTGAGATTCTGGTCTTTTCTTTCTCTTCTGGTGCTTCAGCAGCAGATGAAGCTGTGTTCTCCAAAGCAATGAATGAGAAGAAAAAGCAGTATCAAATATTTGCATTAAATCCACAGTCGCAGCACAGGCATGCCGTTTGAATAATGAGACTTGTTTTTTGAATGATACAAAAATGGGAATTTTTTATTCTTTCATTTGACATTTTTGTGGATGGATATCATTAATGATTAATGCATTGTAATTATTTTGGAGGTGTGTGTGGTGGGTGGGGGCTATATGGGCTGAAACTGGAGTTTAAGTTAAACATTAATAACTGGATTATGATTTAATCTAGAATTACTTCTAAACAGCTAATCATAGTTTAATTTATTAAGCGTTTCAGGGAACCAACACTCAAAACTCTTGCTTTTTTGCTTTGTTCTCAGTGGTGTTTACAAGGCGAATAGGAATGTTGCTGTCATATGCCTTAAGTTTGCCATAATTTCTTTACTAAGTTGCTCTTAGTTGCATTTTGCCTGAAGGGAAACACCAACTTCTACGCCTTTGCCTAATTTAAACACATTTTTCCAATACTTTTAGTTTTTTTTATTTTAATTTATTTGTAGCATTTAATTTTTTATGTAAAAGGATAAAAGAATACACAGCTGCTCATAATCATATATATTCTTCCTCTTAGAAATATTAAAACCTCTAAACATGTTGTCTGATGTCGACAGAACCATTTGTTGTGATAAAACAAAATGTGGATAAAATTTGGAGGCCTTTCAATTGGTGAATATAATCTTTAAAGGAAGATGCATTCAGAAAAACTGAATGTAATTCAAAATGCCTGATGGAAGTAAGGTAATAATTTATATAATATTTGTGCATGACATATGGATGAGACTGCAGGGTAAGACATTATGTACAAATTGCCATAACAAATCTATTATAAATCCTGAACATATATTCAGATTGGGATCTACAGTGAATTGTGGACTCTGTCTATCTTTTTGTCTCTGTTAATTTACAAGAACTGAGATTAAGGAAATAATACATTTATGCATTCAGATCACTAAAGATGACAACATTTGGTATAGGTCAATAAATATAGCCTCAGCATGGTTTTCAAGCAGACATTTCCACATGTGAAAAGATGTGCTACGAAATTAGATGTTTGTACAAGCCTATAGCATTAAACTTCTGTGGAATTTTATGCCATGCATCAGCCAACAGGTGTAATTGTATTGTATTGTTCTTCTGCTCACTGCTGGAAACGAAGAGCTAATTTCAGATGTTCTGAGGGGAAAAAGGTCAGCCTTTCATGTGATTAATGGCTTATATCAGAGTAATCAATAAATGTAAATTCAAAGTGGTAAACTCCTGCAGGGTGTCAGATTGTTCCATGCCATAGCAGAATATGTACACTGGCGCCTGAACTTGAACACGCTGCCACAATAAATCCATTTTTATTTAGAGCAGAGCTGCTTAGGGGTGGGGAGTAAGGAGCAGCAACAACTCCCTGAGAGAGCCTGTGTGCCGGACTCACTGCATTAGAAGCAGCACATACAGCACTCACTTTTGTTGGGTCACAACTGAAAATATATTTTCATAGAAAAATAAGTGACCGTATTGCAGGACAGTATGCTTTTGTTCCAAATCATACTGCTGGAAGTTGTGAAAATTCTTTAAATCTACAAATGGAATTGCTTTTTGGTCAGCTGGATGAATACAGCCTCAACATACTGATACAACTGACAGTAGTGAGAGAGACACAGACAAGTGAACCTCTCTGCTTCATGTAACTGCACTTTATTTCCAGCTTAAGGGAATTCAGAACAGTTGGAATTGTTCTGGGTAACTCCATGATACTGAAAGGGTTCATTTAAGAATGGAGCTCCTTACCATTCTTGGGCTCTGTGCAACATCACCACTAGTATACTCAAATAAGTGACATAAACCTGCATATCGTTACCAGGCTTCCGACTAATAATTGCTGGTATCATCATGAATGTGATAGATGAGATTAGATGAAAAAAAAGAAGGAGCTGTTCTGTATTCCTTTTTGTTGGATTTGTTCCCTAAATAACAGGCATATGAGGTTCGGGTTGTCGGGACAGCACACTGATAAAAGGCTGATAAAAGTACAAATCTGGGAATATTTGCACATACAAACAATGGAAAAACATACGTGGATGTTTCCATTTCACTTTAGTATTCTCCCCAAGGCAATGGATGAAAATGCTTCTTATAGTAATTAAAACATCATGAGCAGTATCACTTTTGTTTCAACAACACATTACAGGATGAATTAACAATTCATAATATGTCTTTGTTACTGTACTATGATTTTGGTGAATCGAACACTTCCATTAAAAAGTGTGTCCACACATACACACACCCACAATATCTACCAACATCCACTCAGGAGAAAAGTTTCAGACATGTTATCTGCAGGGTATTTGCTGATAAATGGGGAGTCAGATCTGTGTGAGATGAGTTCTGATGTGGAATCTGACTTCACAGGGCCGGCATACAGCATCCTCCTCTCTCTGGCACGCTGGAGGATTCAGAACCACTTATGATGAATATGAACCATGAATGAGGCAAAGTAGAATTACAACTTGCTCTGAGCTATTCTTTTCTGTCACTATCAATACATTACACAAACCTTTTCTCAATACAGTTGAACAGGGACTACAGTTCCTACTGTGTGGACAGCTTGCAGAAATAGAAGTTTCACCATTCAGCTGCTCTCTGTAAACAAACATTGTAACCTTGTGACTCCATTTGCTTTCAGTCACTTTATCTCTGCTGCCTTTGTATCTACTTCTAAACTATGGAATGTGTTCAGTACTTGAATTAAGGATTCTAAAAAGCCTTTCCTTTATGTTTAATGGTATTTAGATGATTAGCACATATTATCATGCCAACACCCTAAATTAAGATGGTCAGTGATAATGTTATACCTCCTCTACCCCAGTATGTTAGCATGAATATTGTGAGAATGTAAAAAAAAGTGCTGATTTTAGCATTTGTTGCCTATAAGAGCTGGTAGTATGGCTGTGGAGATGATGGATGTTTTCATACAGAGAGCCATAGCCGCAGCACCCAGCAACATCAGCATTCTCTATTTTGAACTGGTGGCAGCAAGGCTGATTCAAAATCTAAGCACACAGTCTGGAGAAGCAGAAGCCTTATTACAGACAGTATCTGACATGCAACTAATTAGAAAAACAGCTGGTGTTTAGCCTTACATTAGGTTTACAGTATGACTCTAAAAACAGTAGATGTGAAATAAAAACACAAAGCTGGTATCTATTCCTACTTTAGCAAAGTCATTACAACATTATCTTGCTAATTGAAAAATAATTATACAAGAGCTCTTCCAAATGTTCTCTTCAATACAACCTCTTGATATCACTTAACAAAGATCTTTATCAAGCCAGACTTGCTGAAAGGACAAAGAAGCAGCAATGCCATTTGTGTTTGGTGTGTTGCAAGAAGAACATTTTATTAAATTCAAATAAATCCACAACTCTGTTAAAAGTTTGATAGAGCAGATGTTTTGCTGACTTCTTCCATTTCCTTTTGCAAATACAGAAATATTGCAAGGTATTGAGCCTTGAGCAAGACCCACAAGAAACACAGCAGGTCAGTTGATTTGTTCCCTGTATCTTCAGTAGCTGCTGCTATAGATTCACCTTGCATGTACCATGTTTTCCCTGTGCAGCAGCAGTGAGTGGGAGTCTACAACATCCCATCTGCATTGTTTAATTTCTCCTCCAATACTCCAGGCTCTTCAGAGCTGTCTCCTTAGCAACACTGCAAAGTGCACTACAAAAGTCTATTGGATTTCTTCCAATGTAAGACAGATTGGGCAGATTCTGAAGTTGTTGTTGGTGTCCAAAGTACATTGAACATGAAATCAATATTACACTTGGCAGAGAACTTTACACACTGTGTTGTTTGCCCGTTGGGCGATTGGTCATAGGGTCAATTCTTTGAGCATCCATCATGGGCATCTGCATATAGCCGTGAGCGAAGCCAAGTGAAGCCAAGCCCAACACAAGCTCCAGTCGAGAGGGTCGGCCAGTTGAGATGGATGGGAAGGGTGGAGACTGGAGGATAGACACGGTAGAGGAGGGAGATAAATGAGATAAATGAGATCACTGGAGAGATGGACTGTCTATCCTTCAGTCTGAATGCTGCATTTAAAGGCTTGAGTTATGTACATTCCCCCTTTAGGCCTCCTCTCTCAGCTCTAATTGCCTGTTCCTAAATATACATCGGATGTTGAGCACTAATAAAACTATCTTTGTCCATAGAAACTGAATGTCTGGAGCAGTAACACAGACACACTCCAAACCCTCCTTTTAATAGCCTTATTCTTTAATGAGCATAATTGTTTCTATGCAACGAAACCATCACATATACATTAGATCATTAATTGTGTTAAAACTCAAATAATAGAAAGGAGGATAGGGGTATGGGGAAAATAATGTTAAATAATACACCAAGTAAATGTCAAATCAGTTTCATTATGTATAATTTCATTTTAATTCCATGAATGCAGCAACAGTAAGTCAAATAAAAGATAACAGAGGCATAGCAGTATAAGTGACAGCATATTCCTCATTGTAAATGTGGCTAATTGCAGTGTCACTATGCTTTCTCCTTTTCAAGCATGCAGGGAATTTTCTTCAAATGTCATGGTATTGTACAGCAACAACAGAAATAAGTGGGTGGAGAGTTATTCATTTAGAGATTGTGTGGCGATTGCTCTGAGGCTAATTTCTTTCTTTGTAAGTGGTGATTAATGCTTGGTCTGTGAGGTCATTGGCGATAAGGCCCGAGCTGCCTCTCTTTGCCCCCACTAAAGATAATGCATAGGAGATTTTATCAAGGGCACAGAAGCAAGGGTAGCACAGTATACTGGAGGGATTCTCCATGCATATGGCCATAACAAGATATTATCACCCATCAAGCAGCACAATCAATTACCTCATCCCCACAGGGGTCCTCGTGGCAGGAGAAGGAAGACAGAGGGCATGATATGTCATAGGAAATCTTTGAGAATTTACTCATGCCAATGACCTACTTTCTCTATGAGGTCACTTTCTACAAATTCTGTACTGATACCACCGGAAGAAACCACTAAAACAAGTAAACAAGTACCCGCTCTAGGTCAAGGCATATTTAACATTAAATGCATATCATATAACAGAATGCAAAAAATTTTTTGCAACGATCATGGTCAGTGATGTTTGGCACGAAACATGGTGAATATCAGAAGTATATGAGAATAATGTGACCTTTATGCTAAAGGAACAGAAATTACTTTTGTTTTGAGTATGTTTTGTTTTTCATCGGACTTGTCATTATGGTGTTTTCTCTCTGTAAAAAAGGGAAAAAAAGTTTTTAGCTCTTCATATATACTCTTCACTGGAGGTAATCTAGCTGCACTAACTCCTTAAAGGCAGGACCAAATGGGTGACCTGTGGGGTTGAAGCTACCCATATAATCTGCCCCCAAATTGAAGGCAGAGAGCTTCTTTAGCAGTGTTGTGCTTGCGGCTTCTGATAGGAGGCTGTCTTAAACCCATTTGTCTGGCATGTTTTTCAGATGACGTAAAAGTAAGTTGATAGAAATGTTTATCGGAGTGACGGCGAAAGATATGTTGTCATAGAGGGACACTTTTTCTAAACTGTTTCGCCATATGATTGAAGAAATTGAAAAAATATATAAATGAGATCAACTTTATTTGGAATTTAACTGTATCAATATACTGCAAATGTCTGCACAAGGAGCAGGAGAGAAATAAACATACAAAGCGCTGTAAAAAACAGAATGCAAGTGCCATGATGACGCTCTACGATTGTGCCGCACAAGTCCTACTGTTTACCAACCAAACAGATCATCTGTAAGCAATAGTGACTATCCTGCATTATAAGATGTTAGTAACATGGTTAGAACATTTTCTTTTGACAATGAAAGTTTAAATGAAAATTGTATTATCTTATTTTACTCCTTTTAGATGTTGACTGAGAAACTGTTGCTACAGCTAACATTGGCTCTCAGGCTGCTAACAACTCCTTTCACATTTGATGCACAAGAAAGCAAACTGATCACAGAGTGAATGAGTGGCAACTGTAATGTCACGCAATCAGTTGTGAAAGGTTTGCACTCTTTCACAAAAGTAGAAGACACACATTTCGGGTAGGACGGGTATGTAACCTGGATAGAGGGAATGATGGATAATGGAATAAATCGAGCAATACTGAGTGTAAAAGTGTTCAGGATCTTAGTTTTGTGTTTTCTTTGTAAAAATGTAAACCTTTGCCCAAGAGTGGCTTTTTAAAGAACAGTGTGAACATTTTTTTTGCTGAGGAAGGTTCTTAACTGAGGTATCTAAAAGCTAAGAAAAGTATCTTTAATGCCTATTCTATCCAATTTAGCATTAGTAACACTGGGCCATGCTTTATAAAAATAAAGGAGATAATTCCAACAATGCCTTGAGACTGCAAGATTGAAAACAATGCTTGATAGTTTTCATATAGTCAAACTAGTATTCATGTAAAAATAATGTATACAGACAGGAACATGAGTGCAACCAGTATATTTGGGCAGCTTGTGACAATTTTTTGGCTTTTTGTTTACATTTTAAGATCACCAACCTTCATAAATAACGTAATATTTTAATTCTTAATACTAGAATATTTTCAATATAGTCTCCATGTAACAAAGTTTTAGCCAAAGTATTTGATATGGAGGTTTTTTGGTGACATTTTTTTAACTGGAGATTTCACTGAGAAAGACCACAGCTTAGTGTTAAGTGTTTTCAGATCTATATTGCTGTGTGACTGTCCTTCCCTTCACATCTTCCCTTAACTTCATAACATTTCCAATAGATCAAATAAAGTAATGTAAAACTAAAGTCTATGAGGTAATTTTTTTCAACCATTTTCGGGAATGACCATAAAATAGCCGTATACTGGTGATAACCACCCATGCTTATAATTATTACAATATGACCCTCTTTTCAAATAGAGAATAATTTTCAATATATATATTTAAACCCATTTTTAAAAAATTACCTTAACAGGAGCAAATTAATTTGAGGCTAATCAGCACTTATAGAAAAAGGAATTGAGAGATGGACTACAATAATCAAACCAAGAAAGAACACATAACAGAGAGTAGCTACATTAAATTATATTTCAACAAATATTTCTCTAAAGGCATAGACATGTTAGCAGGTCATGCAAATTAGTTTTAATTCCTGCCGTTCATTTATCAAGGGGATGTCTCTAGCAAATGGATATAGTATGATTGAAATCAAAGTGGTGTTTGATATTTCTGGCAGGAATTAAAGTCACACCATATGAAGCAATTTTAATTACTTTACCCAAGCATGGGGGCATTGGAACTCCCGCATCTTTTCTGAATGGCAACACAGGATGGAGACTATTTAAAGCTCCCCGCATATCAAATTAATGATAGCTATGAAGGATCTTGTGGTCAGCGCCTACTCATCACATAAGTGTCTCCAGGCAATCTGAATGGTCAGTGTGTGTAAATGGTGTTTATTTGCATATGTGTGTATTGTCAGAATGCATGGTGAATCCCTTCAAGTATCTCCTAATTAGACCCAGCATGCTCTTACCAAACTCACACGGTGTACTGTTTCACTCCACACCCAATTATTTTAATCATGTGATTGCTCAGAGAACGCCCGGCCTGAGCATTTACAGAGACATATTATGCTGGGGAGATAAGTAAGTCTGGAAATATGAACACATCAGCTGCCCCTAAGGCCCCATCACTATGCTCTCTGCCCCCAGGGTTCTGCAGCTCTGGCCTGATGCAGGCTCCACTGGGGTTAGTCTACCTAAAATAAGTTGTCAAGGGATTTTCTAGGCTCTTGTCAGCATTTCTATCCGCCTGCTGGACTCAAACCCTGTCTCCTTGGTGGATAAGAGGCAGGTATCATCTATTTACCAAGACAGTCCAGTAAAGTGGTTTAAAAATAAACCCCAGTGTCATGACTTAAGCAGATAAAACCTTGAATGATCTACAACATAAAACAGATCATTAATAAATACTATTTAATGAAGAAGTTATCACATATTCACGACATGCCTCTCAAAGAAAATACAATGGGAAATTCTTTCTTTGTCTATTGTGATGGCCATGCTTTATAAGATCTTACAGAGTTACGTTACAGGGCCAGGAATCTGACAAACAACCATGCATGCACACACTAACTCCTAGGGACAATTTAGAGTCACAATTTAACCTGACATGCATGTTTCACGTGGTCACGTGGGCAATGACAGTGAGACCTGGAGGGGTGTGATTGGGAGGAACGGCCCCCCCGATCTGAACCAGAGTGGTGTTATGTTGTTGGACTTCTGTGCTGGTCATGGACTGTCCATAACGAACACCATGTTCAGACATAAGGGTGTCCATATGTGCACTTGGCACCAGGACACCCTTGGCCGCAGTTCGATGATCGACTTTGTGGTTGTATCATCGGACTTGCGGCCGTATGTCCTGGACACTCGGGTGAAGAGAGGGGCGGAGCTGTCAACTGATCACCACCTGGTGGTGAGTTGGCTCCGCTGGTGGGGGAGGATGCCGATCAGACCTGGCAGGCCCAAACGTATTGTGAGGGTCTGCTGGGAGCGTTTGTCAGAATCCCCCGTCAGAAGGAGCTTTAACTCCCACCTCCGGCAGAGCTTCAACCATATCCCGGGGGAGGTGGGGGACATTGAGTCCGAATGGGCCATGTTCCGTGACTCCATTGCCGAGGCAGCTGATCGGAGTTGTGGCCGTAAGGTGGTCGGTGCCTGTAGTGGCGGCAACCCTCGAACCTGCTGGTGGACACCAGTGGTGAGGGAAGCCGTCAAGCTGAAGAAGGAGTCCTATCGGGCCTTTTTGGCCAGTGGGACCCTGGAAGCAGCTGATAGGTACCGACAGGCCAGACGGGCTGCGGCTTCGGCGGTTGCTGAGGCAAAAACTCGGGCCTGGGAGGAGTTCGGTGAGACCATGGAGAACGATTTCCGGACGGCCTCGAAGAGATTCTGGTCCACCATCCGGCGTCTCAGGGGGGGGAAGCGGCTCACAGTCAACACTGTTTACAGTGGGGACGGGGCTTTGCTGACCTCAACTAGGGATGTTGTGAGTCGGTGGGGGGAGTACTTCGAGGAACTCCTCAATCCTACCAACACGTGCTCGGAAGAGGCAGAGTCGGAGAGCTCGGAGACGGGGCCTCCCATTTCTGGGGCTGAGGTTGCCGAGGTGGTCAAAAAGCTCCTCGGTGGCAAGGCCCCGGGGGTGGATGAGGTCCGTCCTGAGTTTCTCAAGGCTCTGGATGTTGTAGGGCTGTCTTGGCTGACACGCCTCTGCAGCATCGCGTGGACATCGGGGACAGTGCCTCTGGACTGGCAGATTGGGGTGGTGGTCCCCCTCTTTAAAAAGGGGGACCGGAGGGTGTGTTCCAACTATAGGGGTATCACACTCCTCAGCCTCCCTGGTAAGGTCTATTCGGGGGTATTGGAGAGGAGGATCCGTCGGATAATCGAGCCTCGGATTCAGGAGATGCAGTGTGGCTTTCGTCCTGGCCGTGGAACAGTGGACCAGCTCTATACCCTCGGCAGGATCCTGGAGGGTGCATGGGAGTTCGCCCAACCAGTCTACATGTGTTTTGTGGACTTGGAGAAAGCGTTCGACCGTGTCCCTCGTGGAGTCCTGTGGGGGGTGCTCCGGGAATATGGAGTGCCGGACCCCTTGATAGGGTCCGTTCGGTCTCTGTATGACCGGTGCCAGAGTTTGGTCCGCATTGCCGGCAGTAAGTCGGATACGTTTCCGGTGAGAGTTGGACTCCGTCAGGGCTGCCCTTTGTCACCGATTCTGTTCCTAACTTTTATGGACAGAATTTCTAGGCGCAGCCAGGGCGTTGAGGGTGTCCGATTTGGCGACCTCAGAATCGGGTCTCTGCTTTTTGCAGATGATGTGGTTCTGTTAGCGTCGTCAGGCCGTGACCTTCAGCTCTCACTGGAGCGATTCGCAGCCGAGTGTGAAGCGGCTGGGATGAGAATCAGCACCTCCAAATCCGAGACTATGGTTCTCAGCCGGAAAAGGGTGGAATGCTCTCTCCGGGTCGGGAATGAGATCCTTCCCCAAGTGGAGGAGTTCAAGTATCTCGGGGTCTTGTTCACGAGTGAGGGACGAATGGAGCGGGAGATTGACGGGCGGATCGGTGCGGCGTCTGCAGTGTTGCGGGCTCTGCACCGACCCGTCGTTGTGAAGAGGGAGCTGAGCCAGAAGGCGAAGCTCTCTACTTACTGGTCAATCTACGTTCCCATCCTCACCTATGGTCACGAGTTGTGGGTAGTGACCGAAAGAACAAGATCGCGAATACAAGCGGCCGAAATGGGTTTCCTCCGCAGGGTGTCTGGGCTCTCCCTTAGAGATAGGGTGAGAAGCTCAGTCATCCGGGAGGGGCTCGGAGTAGAACCGCTGCTCCTCCGCATTGAGAGGAGTCAGATGAGGTGGCTCGGGCATCTGGTTAGGATGCCCCCTGGGCGCCTCCCTGGGGAGGTGTTCCGGGCACGTCCCACTGGGAGGAGACCCCGGGGAAGACCCAGGACACGCTGGAGAGACTATGTCTCTCGGCTGGCCTGGGAACGCCTCGGGGTCCCCCCGGAAGAGCTGGAAGAAGTGGCCGGGGACAGAGACGTCTGGGTTTCTCTGCTCAAGCTGCTGCCCCCGCGACCCGACCCCCGGATAAGCGGCAGATGATGGATGGATGGATGGATGCATGTTTCTTTTTCCCCTTGTCCTGTCCAGCATTATGGCAGCAAAATTGTAATCTGAATACCTTTAATGCCAAACAGATTTGCTTTGCCAAGGGAAGCTTTATGAATGTAAAACTCCCCTTTGATGCCCATCAACTGCCTATTTATATATTTTTGTTACAATATTTAACATGTAATAGTGCCGAACTGGACCGGACGACAGGGAAAGGGGAACAGCAAAGAAGAAGAAACAGAACAAAAATAGAAAGAAAAAACAGACAACCAGATGCTACACCTGTAAAAACAAAAAACAGACTATTCTGCCCTGGATAATACGTGAGCTGTATTTGTAGACAGATAGCTAACAAGAAAGACTCAGTAGGAGTGATTCCATGTTGAGAGCGATTTACTGAAATCATCTGAGACCTTTTATTTTTTGGTAAAACTGCAACACAATGAAAATACACAAAATGTTACAATTAAATTAAATATATGCAACAACTGTGGTAACACTTTCTTCTTTCTTTCAGGTTATAAACCAGGTAAGTACAACACAATATTACATGAGGCATACACACATCTTTACAGTATGCTCTTACAGGTAACTAACAGCGTAAACACAGTAAATGGCAATAATGTTTCACACATAAACATAACATGTAACATGAACAGGGATTTAATCTGCCTATGCTACTAGCTACAAACCTGTTAGCATTAGCATTGTTTCACCAACCACTATTTCACAAACTAAAATAAAAGGTTTTTCACTGTAATTCACTTTGAACAACTTAAATGAGCTAACAGCAGCTATACTTACTGATGGATCTACTCCGAGGCTTAAACAACAACTACTCTGTAGTGAAGCACAATCTGCATGTGTTATGCGTGTTAAGTCACTTCTGAAGTCAGACCTTTTCAGGCGCAAAACTCTGCCATGCCACTAGAGGCACTAAACATTATTAAGACACTGACAGGAGTCAGAACACAGATGACAATCCACGGCCTCTGTGGGGAATCAAGCCTTAGCGCCACCAGCAGCACCTGAAAGACAAGCAGAGAAAAAAAATACACACCAACAAAAACAAGCACAAGTAGCGGCAATCACAGCTGTGGATATAGATGACCTCAAACCACAGGATAACACAGCAACTGCTTAGCAAGCATGCTACTGGGCTAATGAATGTGTGTGTGCGAGTGTGCATGAGCATGCAATACACATGACACAGGTCCTACATGATAACCGTGCTTAGTTATGAGTGTATAAGTGTACAGAGCCACAATCCACAGCCCCCCCAAACAATCAGAAGCAGGAAGAGAGGGCCACAAGACCCAGGCCACCAGCAGCCCCAACGGAGCACAAAACCCTGGAAGCCCACCGCAGGGACAACCACGCATCCACCCAGATGAGTGCAGAGGAAGCCCCCGGACAGAGCCTCCATAAGCATAGGACAGAGGCTCTTACACCACACAGAAAACACACGCCCCCAAAACCCTACATGTGTGAGTGTGTGCTGTGTACAGGAGCCGGAAGGTAGAGGCGCATGGGATATATAACCGGGGGAGCTTCTCTCCTTCTCTCCAGCCAGAGACTGGCTGCAATAGGCACCCCCGTTTCCTGTGACCTACCACAGGGCAGGAGGGCCTGATGTCCACCAGACACAGCGCCTGCATTCGGGGAGCTACTGTGCACCCAGAAGGCACCCACCCGCCCCACCCCAGAGGGCACCTACCCACCCCACCCCACCCCAGGTGCAAACTCTACACAGAAAGGCCCAGGGATTCAAACCAGGAACCCTCTAGCAACCACACCACCGTGCAGCCCATGTCCACATTCCCTTTTTATCAATTCTGCCTTGGACATCAGGATATTATTTTATGTCAATTGCTATAAATCTATGTACCTATAAATAAGAAATTAAATAAAAGAGTACAACAATTTCCAAATAATCTAAACCCACTGATTTTTAAAAACAATATACCACATGCTGTGAAATGCCTTTCTGAATATGCATTCAGCTTGAACTTCATCCCAGCAAATCATTGCATTTTGTTTTCATTTACATTTTCCAGTTTTTCCTTTTCTTTTTTTAAAATACATTTCAACTTAGCAATCAAAGCAATTTTATTGTAACAAATCCTCCAACTGAAATGATCATTGAAATCATTTTTCCATACCCTTCAATACAACATACATAATGGTGTCTTGTAAAGGACTGTCCCTCATATAAATGCTTGTACATCAGAGCATTCTTCTTAAGTCTCTCATTAAAGAAGCCACTAAATCCTTACAAGGGGGGGTGGAGGAGAGGTGAGAGAAATAAAAGGATACCTTCGATCAAACTCATTTTGACAGGTGACCTCTGACCTCTTATCGATCAATCAAATTAATATGACAGGTGACCTTTGTTTGACATCCGTTTGCTGACATCTGGGGATATGACTTTTGACCTCTTATCGAGCTCGGCTGCTGACCACTTGGTCCTGGGGCCTGCTGCTGTCTAGCTGTGGTTCATTCTCGTTTAGGAGATAGCTGATGATTAATGTCATCCTCTTCCAAAAGTCACTGTCAGACTCTGAATTTGATCTTCATATTCTGAAACCTCTGTCTTGACCAAAATCAATTTCAAGGCCTTGTGTGCGATGAATCTTTTGGTTGTTGCGGAGAATCGGTTGTATTAGTAGTTATCACTGGGAAAGCTATATTTAGTGCTGCATGGATGAGAAACATCGGCAATGAGTTTGGCCAGGTTCTGAACTCTGTTCTGACAACGGGTGAAGGTGCAGGGTTGGAAGAGTTGTGCCATGGCATCGTCACTCAATACAAGAATGCGGGCCAAGCTGAACCTGAGGTCATCTATGTTGACCGGGACTGCTGCAGCCAGTCAGGTGGGTAAAAATGATAAAATTCTTTATCAAATATACGTTTGAAAAACTGTGTGCCACACACACACACACACTGTTACCACTCCACCTGCGGGAGGAGGGGTACTGGCAATTGGGCAGCGGCTGACTTTGTTTTTCACAGGTGTGTCTTCAGTGGTCAAACTCTTCCACCCATGGAGGTCTGCAGTGCGCTTGGACAGCTTCCATTTCATGCAACGTTTTAACTGCGGCGTTAAGTTTACATTAAGTGTCTGTCTGTCTGTCTGTCTGTTCGCAGATGATTGCTCGTCTGTTACTGTGTGATTATTGTTACAATGTTAATAAAGTTTGATCATTTTACTTGAACCAAGAACAGCCTTCACATTTTTATTTAATTTCCCTTTGCAAAACACGACGACAGTGAGTGTGAGTGACATCCATTTAATGCAATTGTCAAAAGTGAAGCCAGAATTACTTGGAGAATTATTTTATATTTATTAACAAAACCCAACACTCTTTGTCTCAACCAAAGATTTTTTTTAAAATACTTTCTTTGCTCAATTTGGAATTTGTTTCATTCACTTGTGTTGCACAAATAGTGATACAGATAGATAGCTAGTGTTAGCCCGATTTTTTCATTGGAAGCCCAAGAACAAGCTGGAGAAATCGTTTATTAAAAAAGTATTTATCAGTGGTCACATAGTAAAGTATATTGCAGCGCTGGTCTCGGAGTGCCAGAGCTCCCGCAGGAAATCCGTCAGGCCGAGCCCCGATATCCGGAAACACGTCATATTTATATTCAGCTTTATCTCACAGAAGTTGTTTTCACACTTGTCAGAGTATAATTGGCCAGTTTTTAGTGGCATGATCAGGCCAGCTGCTGTCCTTGTTGTGTTCTTTGGATGTGATAAACAATGTGTGGGTATGTGTGAGTGCTGTTTTAGGTGTGGATCTAATGTACCAGACCTATCTACTCTACTAGAGATGTTTTGTCTGACCCAGTTGTTTATGTCATTCTAAAGTCTTGGACCCTTTTAAGGTCATCGATTGTGCAGTATGAGCAGAGTGGAAAAGTACCAGCTAGGAACATAGGTTATTTAGGAAAATACAGAATATGAATTTATAATGTCTAAGATCAAAGCCAATTATAACACTAGTCTCTCAAATAATTGAGTGTACCAAAAAAAGAGGGGAAAAATGATGGGAGACTTATTTACATTTAGAGTTATACACATTTTGTGTGCTGCCCCCTACAGTAGGCTTTAGTAACGTCCAAAGCACTGTGGTATGTTGGGGTGTTGCCACAATACAGGTTCGAATCCCACAAGAAACATGAAAATTAAATGGATGATAAACCTTGCAATAAGTGCAGAGGTGTGTGTAAACAATGTTGAGAAGATAAGAGAATAGAGAAAAGTCCCTTTTGCCCCATTTTAAATGGCTAGGGGGGGTTCATGAGAATGCAAAGTACAGTGTGGTAAACAGTCTGTGTCGTTGTCTTAGTTCGCAAGTAAACAAATGAACATATATGATGTTCACTAGAATGCATCATACTGTGTGGGAAAGAGACGTCTTACTTCACAAGTTAACAGAATCAATCTGTTACTAACCATAGGGTGGATGTAGACCAGGTGTGAAGAGCAAATGGGTTGAAATTAGCACTTCAAGAAATTTTTAAAACACTCCCTTATTTCTATGGAGGGGGATGTACCCTTATTTCTATGGAGGGGGATGTAAGACTATATAAAATGGTTCAGGCATTTACGTCAGGGGCTCAACCGGCAGGACAGGAACCATGGACACAGGTACGCAAAAACTCTCCTTAAAACTTTAAAAAAAAAAAAAAAAAAAACAACAAACAACTTTTTTTAGGACGGAAAACAAGAGCTGACATCCATACACAGCCAATCGGCGGTTCTTTGGCACTCTTAGGAGTATTCAACGGTGAGTAAAAAAGATCTGATGATAAACATATGAATGCGTGTATAATTATATTACCACACCATGACAGAGTGCTAATTTCCAGAGTTGGACGCGGAGGATTTGGATGACTTCATATTGACGCAAGCCGATTATGGTAATGTTTCTTTAACTTTAATAACCTTTAACAAGTGAAATGTTTCAATGAAATAACATCAGATGTAACTGTTTACAGATTTACTAAACAGTGTGGAGCAAGGGCTTCCCCGAAAAAAGCAGAACCCAGCCGTGTTCGAGGGTGAATTGACTTTAATCGCACCGGGAGGTGAATAAATCCCGGCTACGACGAAGACTGCTCCCTGTACAGCACAATCAGTTTTCAACTGAGTGTCCGAGTGTTAGTACAGAGGACGGACGGCAGGAAACATCGGTTCTACACACACCACTGAGTATACCTTTCACCCCACGAACAACACCGCGACCCGAGTCGCCTGTGAGCGGCCACAATACCGATACGGTTGAGGGTGAAGGGGCACGGGCTGTCGGTTTACGAGGCTGCATATCGGCGCAGCTATTAGAGGTGCCGGGCGTTGCTCGCGGGGTGGAAGGACCCCTCGCTAAACAGCCTGATCAGCGGGGTAAGTTTTTAAAAAAAACTCATCACACATTGTTTTCTCACGTGAGCGCATAAGCGTCATACGTCATCAACACGGATGTGACGCATAGGGAGAGAGTGAGGGTGGGAGGGGTTAAAAGAGCGCAACCTTTTTCAGTAGAACTCATGTGGGGTGCCTGTAAAACAAGCCAGTTGATATATTATTACTGCTCTGTCCACTTATCCGTGCTGCATTCAACGGGAGCATTACATGGTAACATCGTTTCACATTTCACATAGTGTATACTTAAGCAAGGTTTTTTTTATTTATCTATTTTATGCTATTAAACTGTGTTTCAATTTGACAGAATCTGATGTTATAGTTCCCGTGAGGTCCGTGGTGAAGAATTGATGGTGCAATAGAGTGCGCAACAGACTGTCGCTTGTCGAAGGGCTAATGAAAGGTACAACCTCTTAATTATTATTATGGTTATTCTTATTCTTCTTCTTCTTATTATTATTTTAAATTATTATTATAAATTTTTTTAATTTTTTTTTTTCAATTTCTTTAAATTTTTTATTTTTATTTATTTATTTATTTATTTTTTTTAAATTCACAATCACTGAACCAGGTATATTCAAAATACTTTTATGGTTATTTCTCCTTCATCCACAGAGGCCGATCTGTCGATAGAACGGATAAATCCTCCAATCAAATCCTCCAATCCGACCCGACCCTCGTCTGTCGGTCTATTCCGTTTGTGTATATATATATAAGTAGATATCTTAACCCCTCTTAGCCATTCTCAATTCTGTGTAAAGATGGATAATCAAGCAGGCAGAGCTGTGCCGGCTGTAATATCCGAGGCTGTGGGAAATTTGGAAAACATACCCATACCGGTTCATGTTTGGGTTTACTTTACACCACTGGATTATGCGCTCCTTAATGTCGATTATCAATCATCTCCTATGAATATTGAAGAAGATGAAAATGATCAAATTGATGTGTTACATGAATTAGAATCATCAGTCCTGAATTTAAACGGGCCTCCGCCACCCGCCCTGAGTTTACAAAATGAGTCATCGAATATCGTCTCATCAAATCCAGCTCGTTGTGTCAGACCACTATAGACAGCCTTAGCGATTAGTGCTTCTCAAACTTCAGCATCAGACACAGCCTCATCAAATCTGAATTCTTTACCTTCTCCAGCTGCAGCAGAACAAACTCGGCAGCATGGTAGGGGGTTGAATCAGGAGAACGAAGCCGTGCCTGAAACAAATCGGAGAGCTACACCTCCACCGATTGAGCGTGAACGTTTCAATTGTCTTGAAATAAGACGTCCCGTCACAATACCGCGTCCGTGCCCTGATAGAATGCCCAACATCGCTGAGTTCACTTCAGCTGTTATGAGCAATCTTATTGAAGTGGCAGAAACAGCCCGATCACTCGCCAGATGTAATGATGTCGTCCAGCTAGAATTAGTAGGTGAGAGTATTTCTCAACACATTACCGTTTCTGTCACAAATGAGTCTGATGTAATCCTGAAAGCCTTTCTGGATTTTTTAGACGAGTTAACTCAATCGAACGCAGAGATTGCCTCTGATACTAACATGGAGTTAGTCCTCCAGGTAGTAAGAAAACCTACAGGGGGCGCCAAACGGAAGGCTTCAAAAACCTTAGAATGCGAATTAATCCATAAGAAAAAACGTCACTTGTACATTACAGATAACTGTGACAATCAGCTCTGTTTCGCCATCAGTCTCGCGCACGTCTCCGGTTCTAAATTTACCGATAGTCAGGCTTCGGCCCAGGCGAGAGAGTGGCAGCGTCAGGCAGGGCTGACTGATCAGACTCCAGTGTCTTTCAGTGATGTTGCAAAATTTGAAAAAATCCTAAACAGAAAAATTGTGGTGTTTCACAGAACCATGGGTGATCGAGCTCTGTGTAAATTTGAGACTGATTTCAGAGATCGATCAAGCCCTCTCTTTCTGTTATTACTCCAAAACCATTACTATGGAATAAAAAACCTCAAATGATTTTTAGGGTCGAGGTACATTTGCGTGCACTGCTACACCAGTTACAATGAGCCACACTCACACTACTGTCCTGGTTACTGTCCTGTGTGTTGCGACTCGTCATGTACAAATCAAGAGCTCAGTCCTGTATTTTGTGGCGATTGCAACAGAAGCTGTTGTAACTCGTCGTGCTTCAACAGACACAAAGAACCTCGTGAGAGACCCCGAGCCAGAATGCAAGTGAGTGATTGTGATCTGATTAAAAGATGTCCGACGTGTTTTATCGCGTTGCGATGACTAAGGTAAAAACCCCCCACGTGTGTGAAGGTTTAAAATGTACAATCTGTGGTGAGAAACTGACCCTCGGTTCTACACCAACTCTCGGTGGACATCAGTGTTACATTCAGCCTAGCAGCGCCGACGAACGGCTTGACGAAAAACTGATCTTTTATGATTTTGAATCCTTAGTCGGTCAGAACGATGTGCATGTCCCCTTTCTGGTCTGTGCAAAAACGCTGAAAGGTGTCGAGTGGTCTGCCTACGGATTGGATTGTGTCAAGATATTCCTCCTCCGTTTCAGGAGACCACGCTACCGTGGATACACGTTTATTGCTCACAACGGACGAGGTTATGATAGTTATCTATCCTTAATGTCATGGTGCAACTAGGTATGAAGCCCTCTCTCATCACACAGGGGGGTAAAATTCTCTGTTTTACAGACTGTGATTATGGTTTGAGATTCATTGATAGTCTGTCCTTCCTGGCTATGAAACTGAGTATGATGCCGAAAGCATTAGGTTTCAGTGATCATACCAAAGGTTTCTTTCCCCACAGATTCTCTTCAGAGCAGAATTTGAAATATGTGGAGCCTTTTCCTTCACCGAGTTACTACTCTGTAGAACTCATGAGCCCCAGTGAGCAGGGAGAGTTCTACAGATGGTACGATGGAGTTTGTAAAGGCACCTTTAACCTTCGTGAACAGAGCATGCTTTACTGCAAAAATGATGTAGATATACTGTTCAAGGGGTGTGTCAAATTCCGCGAGCAATTCTTTAACAAGACACGCGTGGAACCCCTGAAATGCATCACGATCGCGTCGGCCTGTATGAAGGTTTTTACCGCCAACTTTCTGCAGCCTAAAACCCTGGCCATACCTTCACCCGTTGATTACAGTCAGCAGAGTAAGACCTTCTCAAACGCATCCATCCAGTGGCTGGAGTGGTTAGCGTTTAGCAGAGGGATTGAGATTAGCCACGCGTTAAACACAGGGGAAAAAGGAATCGGTCCTTATCACGTAGATGGGTATGCGGAAATTGACGGTGTGAGGGTAGCTTTTGAGTTTTACGGCTGTTTCTTTCACGGCTGCCCCCTCCGCTATCTGCCTCAGGACACATGTCCGCTGAGGAAGGAGCCGTTTGAAAAGTTCTATGCAGAGACCCACGAGAGAGAGAGAGTGCTTCAGTCAGTGTATGGTCTTCGTCTGCATATCATGTGGGAGCACGAGTGGACTGAGATGAAAAAGTCCCATCCGGAGGTGATTGAATTTCTCAAGATCTTTAACGCCCCTGAACCTCTCTCTCCAAGACAGGCACTGTACGGTGGTCGGACCTGCGCACTCAGGTTGAGGTACAGTGCGGGGGTAGATGAAACTGCACTACGCTGACTTTACATCTCTTTACCCCTATGTAAATTGCAGCTTTCCTTACCCTCTCGGCCATCCCAGAATCATCTGCAAAGATTTTGATGACCCTGACAGCTACTTTGGTTTCATAAGAGCTGTTGTTTATCCTCCGCGTGGGCTGTTTTTCCCAGTTTTACCTTACAAGTCATCTCACGGAAAACTTGTATTCACTCTCTGTCGCACCTGTGCTGAAATGAATAACCAGGCAGGTGCATGCAACCACAGCGATGAGGAGAGAGCACTAACAGGTGTGTGGGTGAGTGTGGAGTTTAGCAAGGCGTTAAAGCTTGGTTATCGTCTTGCTAAAATCACTGAGGTGTGGCACTTTGACAGGACCAGTAGCTCAATCTTTGTAGACTACATACACACATTTCTTAAGGGTAAACAAGAGGCTTCAGGATATTCCGCAGACGCAATTGATGAGGAGAGTAAGCTGAGGTACGTCAGAGATTACAAACTCCATCAAGGTATTCAGTTGGATATCAGCAAAATAGAGGTGAACCCTGCTAAAAGACAGGTGGCTAAACTGTGTCTCAACAAATTTCTGGGGGAAATTTGCGCAGAGGAGCGACCTCCATCAGACCACCATCGTCACAGACCCAAATGAATTTTTTAATTTCATGTTCTCGGGTAAATACAAGATAGCCTACTTCCACTTTCTAAACCCTGACATGTGCATGTTGCAGTGGACTTACAACAAACGATGCATCCTCCACCCAACAAGGTAAACAATGTATTCATTGCAGCATTTACCACCGCATATGCACGTTTAAAACTGTACAGCTGTCTGGAAGTAATGCAGGACAAAATTCTCTACATAGACACAGACAGTCTGATCTATGTGGTGAAAAAAGGTGAGACTCCTCTGAAACTGGGAAACTATCTGTGGGATTTGACCGACGAGTTGGGGGGTGACACAATTCAGGAATTTGTTGCAGCAGGACCCAAGAGTTACGCCTACCAGACCAGAAATCAGAAAAAAGTATCGATGCGCGTTAAAGGCATCACTCAGACGCATGAATGCAGCAAGAAGATCAACTTTGACAGCGTCAAAGAGTTAGTAGAGGGATACTTGGCTGACTCCAGAGAAACGGTGATCGAGACCCCTCAGCGTACCATCAGAAGAGATAAAAAGTGGTTTCTGTTAAAAAATGTGACATTCCAGAAAAAGTTCCGGGTGGTGTATGACAAGAGACGCCTTTTTCCTGAGGGTACAACTCTGCCTTTCGGTTATTAAGGTATTAAGGTGGTTAAGAGGGGAAAAAATAAAAATAAATTAAAATGCCGCAATTTTCTGATATGAAGAAGATTGATTTTGACCCCAGACTAAAGACTCCTTTTTCATGTCTGATTGTGGGGCCCAGCGGATGTGGGAAATCGTTTTTTGTTAAAACTGTTTTAAAAAAGTGTAACCATGTGATGGATGTTGTACCAGATAATATTGTTTGGATTTATACCTCTTTCCAACCATTGTATGCTGAACTGCAGCGGTTGAATAAAAACATCAAATTTGTGGAAGGATTGCCTCATTCTTTTGAAGATGAAAATCTGTTCCCTCCTGATTGTAAGCACTTGGTTATTCTGGACAATGTTATTTTTCAGGCTTCAGACCATCCTGAAGTGGTAAAAATTTTCACACAGTACAGACATCACAGAAATATGAGTGTCATGATGTTGACTCAAAATGTATTTCATCAAAAGAAATAGAGTCGCACCATCAGCCTGAACAGTAACTACCTGGTGCTGTTTAAGAATCCCAGAGACAGATTGCAGGTGAATATACTAGCCCGTCAAATCTTCCCCTCAGAGAAAGCTATTTTCCTGGACAGCTTTGAGGACGCCACCAGAGAGCCACACGGGTATTTAATCGTCGACCTGACCCACTCATGCCCAGAACAATACAGACTGAGAACGGGTTACTTCCTAGTCAGTGGCTAGCTGTCTATGTTCCGAAAGCATAGTAATTTATCATGTCAGCCCGTATAAAAAGGAATGCTCCGTTACTCAGAGCTCTGTACCACGCCACACCTCAGAAACGTAAGGACATTCTCGGCCATTGTTCACCCGACTTTCTTAAAGCTTTGTGTGAGATTGCTCTGAATATTTTATTTTATTTATTTATTTTTTTTCCTGCTCTGAATATTTTAAGGGATTTTCTTATGAAAAAATTAAGAAATACGACGCCCTGCTGCAAAGATACCTCACCCTAATCAAGCAAGGTCAGATGGAGGAGCCGCGGATGACTGTGACTCTTCAGCAAAATAGTCTTAATGATCCAATACCTGAATCAGATTCCCATGAGACGGATCGTGTTCACGAGCCCGATCAGCTAGAATTGGATGCAACGGCGAGTGAGGTATTAAAAATCCTTCCAAAGCGCGATCGCAGAAATGGTGAATACATCTTGAGGAAATTATCTGAGAGAAATGGCTGGACCACCAGAGGAGAATTTGTTTATCAGGGGCAGGTTGTGAGAGGATCACATTTGGTTGATTTACTTAAAAACCTTCTGCTCCCTTTTAAAAGAAAAGCCCAAACCATGCAACCAGCAGGCTGGACAAGTTTTCTCAATGTTCTGAATGAACTGAACATACCTTTATCCTCTGTGAATAATCCGCAAGCCCGTGAACAATATCGTCGTCTCAAAACAGAGCCGAGCGGAATGGAGAAAATACCATCACCGAAGAAGAAGATAACCCTCTCCCCACATTTTTTAAGATCTGGACATGCTGAGCAAGACGAGGCTGCAGATGAACATAGTCTGCATAAAAAGATAAAACCTCCGCGCTGGGTTACCTTTTCACCATAAATTTCTGTAAGAAATGAATAAAATGATACCGTCATTTGTTCTCAATAAAAAAGAGTCTACAGAGTCATCACTTTCATGCATTCACAATTTATAGCACTCTTTGAACATCTGTAAAGAACAGGCTCCGTGATGAAATGAGGTAGCACTGTGCTTTCTGATGCATCTCTGATATTTTTTCACAAAGTTAGATACCATCACATCATTTTTCAGAACATCGTCACTGTAGGAGGATAATACTTGTTGCAGAGACATTCCGCACGCCCGGTGGCAGAGGTAATAAACGCACTGCTGACCGCACACGGTGGACAAGGTGTTCTGAAGTTGGCGATTATGGTACGTTATCTTCAGGGATCGGTCTTTCAGAAATGACACAATGTCTGAGGGGTAGTGAGAAAAATCTGGCGGTAGCCCATAAGAGTCGAAAAAGGTGGCTTGACCGTTCTCCTCCAGAGTCAGAGCTAGCCAGTGCTCCCCAGGCATGTGAGAAGGATGTGTGTTCACAATGAAGTAAGCCGGCTTTGTAAACGTTTGTGTGAGCAAGGGGAGTTGGTCACTAGCCCACACGCCACAAAATAGGTCTCCCAGTAGATGGTGCAACAGGCTCTCCAGTTGGTGGTTATTCATGCTTACTCTTTTAATAATAGTCCACCAGCACCTGTCTTCTTGAGTTGATCTCCAAAATGGAATCGTAACATGCGTAGACAATGAGGGTTGTGGTGTGAGGTAGCGGAACTCTAAACCTCGCCTTCAGTCTAAATTCCCATTAGAAACAGGTGACAAGGCGTCACTATCCTCACCAGGACTGAGATTAAAGATAAACAGCGAGTAACCGTTGTTAAATTCTTCACGTGTGATACTCAGAGGGAGATCTTTTAAATGACGACCTGTCGCTGTGAACAAATTGTAAAATTCCCGGACTGAATTGCCTTGGTTGAACCGAGGCTGGAACGCCTTGGCGGGAACTTGTTTACCATCCTGACAAAGAGCTAGATACTCTAGATCCATATGTTTAAAGTTGAAGGGTGACAAGTCCCTTCTTCCCGTGAATGCCTCGTGGTGCACCATACCTAAAACAATATATTTAGGCATCGCTCCCAAAAAGAGATTCTCCTGATTGCATATCCTCGAATTTTCAGGGATGGAGTATGTTTTTACATTCACTCGTGACAGTGGGTAGAGAGCGTTTCCTCTCATTAAGGCCGATGTGTGGCCTAAACGAACAGCGAGGGAGACGGAAACTTTTTTGATAAAAAGAGAGGCTCCTAATATCATTAATCGTTAAGTCGAGTCCCTGGTTCCCATGAGATAGAAGGCCTCACTGGCTCTGGTTAGTTTAACTCTCATATCCACAGAGTTCAGCAGGAGCTTTTCGCAGAAAAAAAATATCCCCATGGAGGGGGCCCAATAGGTGTACTTTTCTGGAATTAGCTGTACAGAGAGCCCTCTGGTTTAGCCCTCTGTTTGGCCCATTATTGGTTACTATAGAGTCTATGACTGACTTTTTAACGTGTCTTCAGAAAAGTTTAGCAGAGTCTCGATCATAGCTCTATATGGGTGGGTGGCACTAGACTGTGAAATTAATCTATCACCCAGAGTAACATCGCATTGACTGAATAGTGTATTGAGAGGATAATTGATGAGACCCACAGGTGCGTCGTTCGCCAAGTTTGTGCCGTCTGCATTGGTGATCTTCACGCGTAGATGTAACAAGGTATCGTTGAGATCCAGATACTTTTCACCATCTCCCGGTATAAAAAACTCAATCGGACCATTCTCAGTAATAGCGGATAGAGGCATAATTTCCGTGTAGATCTTATCCTCGATAGAAAGCTGGGTCATAGGGACTGAAAATAAGTCCAGTTCTGCCAGGGTGCACTCAGGGGATTTGTGATGCAAAAGAGCCATGTTTCACTCTCTTTCTCTCTCTATTTATGATTCAGTGAAATATATCCCTGCTCCGTGCAGACTTCCTCCCTTTAGACTTGATCCTTCCAACTGACTTCTTTCTTTTGAGCGGCCTCACTATTTGTGACCTCCTCACACGTTCACCCGGCGGCCGCTTTCTTGGTCTTCGTGACAGAACCATGATACCCGATCCTTCTGTTCCTCCCGTCTCTGCAGGACCAGAGATCCTTCTCATGGTTTTGCCTATGATATCTGAGGCAATGTTTGTAGCTGCTGTTTTCAGATGAGGCTTAGCTATAGCAAAACCTTTTTTAACAAGGGGGGCTACGAAGCGAAATAATTTTGAAAATATAGAACCTATTCCACGACCGTACTTTACAGGTGCTCCATAAAAACCAGGCAGGGTACCTCCGACCTGGTTCTGGTAATAGTTTACGAAGCGGTGAGGATCATCCCTCATGTTTATCTGAACCATGTTGCTTTGTTTTGTTGTCCTCCTCCTGACACAGACACTGAGGTGACCTCTGACTGAACGTTTGCTTGATAGTGACTAATGAGTCTGATCACCCCGTGTTTATATATATATATTACCTCTTACTCTCTCTGTTATATTAGAGTGAATGACCATCATTTCATTACGCGTTGTGATATCAAGGGTCGGAAGTTTAGTCTCACAACGGTTTTCCCATAAGTAAAATTTACTGGAGTGTTTTGATCCGTTTTAATCTCTATATGGATGTTTTCAATATGCCTCTTTGCTACAGGTAGATAGTTGACCGGGTTAAAAGTATGCGTAATTATATCGCCAAACGTACCCTCTACTCTAACTGTTCGCACGAGCGGGGCATAAGCATCGCCGACTATCTGAGGAGCAACCACATCGCTGTAACAGTAAAGCTGGTAGAAACCTCCTTTTAAATCCATCGGGTAAGGGGCACTCCTTTTATCAAATATGATCCATTTGCCAGGCTCCACACCTAGCATGTAGCTCAGTGGTGGATAAAAACGCAGGTGGTACTGGGCACCTGCCTGATACACGAGTCTATTTTCCACCGTGTTCACGACTAAATAAATATCAGAACCTATTTTTCTAAGGTGACCCTCAATCTCGGCTTTGAGCTGATTCAAATCCTTGAAATGTCCCCATCCTATATTGTGGCGGTAGAAATTTTCCAGCCCCGCTTTCCTCCATTCAAAAAAAGCCTGGTCCTTGGGGGCGTTATGCCATGTGTACGGATAAGAAATCTCCGTCAAGGCAACCTGCCACGAACCTTCCAAATCCATATGCTGGGCTAAATCCACGCGGAAACTGGAACTGGTATTATTCTTAAAGACGTTGAGACTAGCGTTGGAGGGCAGGGTGATATAAAACCCCTCTTCCTCTACCGTTCGGTTCATGGTGTAATGTAGCGGGCTAGGAGTAGCGATGGCCCCCTTTATACCTCGTGAAGGTCACTGGCTCTGACCCAGCTGTTGAATTTCTCAGGCCAGTTTTTCCAATGGACAAAAACCTGTTTTACACCCCTGATGTTGCGTCGTTTTAATATCTTCTCCACTTACATCTTGTCTTTATTCAGTTTAACTTTTTGAATCTCCTCCGCGTAAAATGAACCTTCAGTAGCTTCTCCATCCAAATCTTTGAGTTTGTACACAGGGGGAGATCGTGCAAGCTGCTCGGTCACTGTAAACACTTCATCTGTAAAACTTTGTTCATATTTCTTGTCAAACACGCCTCGCAGTTTAGATATTCTTACAAGATCTCCTTTTTTAAACTTTATCCTTGAGTCCTTGCAGCGTCGATCGCGTGCAGAGCCGTACAGGTTCTGAAAAACTTTAAAGGTGTTTTCTACAGTCACCTCTACAGGCTTCATTTTTATGCTCATGTGGTAACTGTGGTTGTAACTTTCCATGAGATCCTGCAGGACGTCGAGGTATCGACGTGTGTTATTAACAGTAAAATATCTCCACATCCTGGTTTTTAACGTGCGGTTAAACCTCTCAATCACAGATGCCTTTACCTCGCTCGGAGTAGCAAAATGCACAACTCTGTGGTTCTCTAATAATGCCTTAAATTTTTTGTTAAAAAAATTCTTTCCCCGCATCAGTTTGAAGTTTTTTAGGGGTCTCGCTTTCTCTAAAAACAGATTCAAAAGCCTTTACCACCTCTGCGGCTGTTTTTCTCTTCATAGTGCGAACGTAAGCCTTTTTTGAAAACACGTCAATGACGGTTAATAGATAATTATACCCGTCATTGTACTCAGCCAAGGCCTGCATGTCGCAGAGATCTGTTTGGAATTGTTTGAAGGGGCTGGTGACAAAAACTCTGTTTCTCGGAAAATGTATTCTTGCAGGTTTATGTAGAGTATATGCATCTTGCTCTGATAAGAAGTCTTGCACTTTTTCGCACGCGACTTTCTTACCCGTTTCGTCCTGTACAGCTTTACGCAACCTCTACTCCCCCAAAACTACCTGGGTGGATAGGATCGTAGAAAACCTTTTTCATTAACCTCGTTTCAGCCATCTCACCTTATACAAACTCTGGCTTGTAATGACAGAAAACACAGAACGCAAGTATATTTCAACCTTTTATTTTTTCTCTAATGTGTGATAATACACACGCACACACACAAACAAATGATCACAAAAAGCAGGAATGCTAGTAATATAGGATTTAAGAAAAGTTAAATGTTATAACAACATCACATGATTACAATATTAGTCTAAACACATCCGGCTGATGGAAAGAAGGGATGTAACACCCCTCTTTTAACCCTCCCAGAACTTTGTCATGGTTTGAAGCTGCTGCAATTTCTTTACATCTTCTCCAATCAACTGCTCGTACATATCGTGTATAGAAGTGTTGATTTGTTTCACCTGAATTACTTCGTACAAGTAAGCTTCTGCCACAGCCCTGACTCTGGCATCATCTTCACAAATGTTACGCGCAGTTAGAAGATGTTGAATGGAAGCAATGAATCGTTGATTATAAAGTCTCCGCATCAGAGTGTAGTAATGGTCATGAAAAAAGTCGTCCTCGAGGACATCCTTGCACTGATGTTGGCGTAAACTAGGGTGATCGACACTACACCCGTAGCATGATTCAATCATACATTTTTTGATGGTCTCGTTCAAGAGGTGTATCACTGCAGTTTTCACAACTTTGATGAAACCTGAGGGGACACATCCATCAAACTCGTCCTCACCCTCTCCTCCGGCATCCTGAGTGTGTGCAGGGGACCCCTGGCCTGGTGGAAGCTGAGAGTCCTCCATTTCGTTAGATTTAGCTTCCTCCGTTGTTACGGCCACGGTGGATCCTATCGGGTAGAGCGTTAAGCAGCGGTCATCAGGCGCCGAATTTGAGAACTCGATCTCGAGAGAAGAGGATGAGTTGGAGGAGAAGAAAGACTCAGACGAAGTCGCTGGTGAAGGAGGGTGATACGGCTCCAGGTAGTATCTGTCGCTGTCTGGTGATCCAAACTGCGGTGATGTGGATGTTGCAGAAGGGGTCCCTGTATGCATCAATAGTGACGAAGAAGCATTCTCCAGATCGCGGTCAGTGATCTCCTCGCACAATGTCTTCTGGACGCTAGTTCTCATCCTGTTCCTCGTGTTGATCGGTGTATGACCTGTGCTGGAGTGTGTCCTTATAAACCTGAAGGGGGTGTGGTTATTGAGGTTGAGGAGGAGGGTTCTCAGCGGAGGGAGGTCTACACAGCCAGGGTTTTCTTGACTGCTAGAATCTCACCCCAGTTCTGGCAACTGCGGAACAGCGTGGAAACTCGATCCGCTATATCATTCATCTTCTCCACCCAGGCTGCATGAGGTATTGCTAACAGCGTCCTAAACACACCACAGTCAGAGTTATAGCACTCAAGAACAAAAAGATCCCCGTCTTCATTCTCATTAGATTTCCGGTGGCTTGCACGGAAGAACCAACGGCCTGTAACGTCTGTTTTCGATTGCCACACAGCAGTAAAAACCATCCTTGTTTTGGCCAGCTCAGCATCATCCAGAGGATTCTTCAGTCTCGGACTCTCCAGTCTCGGCCGTTTGGCTGCAGACGTTGCCGGGATTTCTTCGGGTTCTTCTTTCACTGTTAACACCTCCTCAGCCGAGCCCTTGCCTCCTTCTCTATGACGCGGTATCGCTAGTATCAACACTCCCCAGTCGTTGGAAGTTAGCATACCCACAGTGGTAAGAGGTCCCGGCTTCTCACCACCCTCGTCAAGCTGATACAGACAGAGGTCACCTGTTTCATACATGAACACATAGCCCCATCTTCCCCGCAGTCCATAAGGCTCCAGTGACCATTCTTCCCGTAGAGACACGGGCGGCGGTTGCTGCGTTCTGCCCAGAAACACCATCCTTTTCTTGGGAGCATTTGGTACCAAGGGCTGATCTTCAAATATCATTACCGGAGTCTCACAAATGAGAGACCGCAGAGAACACGTCCTCTCCGGGGCCTGCGTAGATTTATCCTCTACACTCACTCTGCTTCTTGTCCTTGGCATCTTGAATCAGCTATCTTTCACCCAAAGTCGTTCTCTACACACTGACTGTCTCAGGGTTTTTATCCTTTACTCGAAACCCCTCCCCTGTCCACCCATTGGCCCTCAAACCTGGGGTCGAACAATACCCCACCCCACACATCTAATTATTTTCCCATCTTTACCTTACAGGGACCGGTCTTTGAAGCTGTTAAAATGTTGACCGCTTCTACAACTTTTCTATTAACCCTAACCCTTTCTCTTATTTAAACATTCAACTAATATATTTCTCACAACCTCCTGACTTTAGCAGTAATCATTCTTAACCCTAGCCATAAACACCCCCTTCCTTAGATGTCAAAGACCTCTTCAACAGATGGCTAATCTATGTCAAACAAAGGTCACACGTCAAAATAGCTTGATCGATCGATAAGAGGTCAAAAGTCATATCCCCAGATGTCAGCAAATGGATGTCAAACAAAGGTCACCTGTCATATTAATTTGATTGATCGATAAGAGGTCAGAGGTCACCTGTCAAAATGAGTTTGATCGAAGGTATCCTTTTATTTCTCTGAGGTGGATGGTATTATTAGTGTAGCAGCACCTTTGCAACAAATAGGTGACGCTTATCAGCGGGAGTTTGGCGTTTCTGATGCGTGTGAACAAATTAAAAACATTAATCACTGCTGCTGAAGTCTTGGTGTCTGTCTTTATTTCGTTGATTTTACAGTTTACAGTTCATAACTCAAAAATAGTCACGATCAGAAGATTTGGCGTGACACTCCCGCAGCTTCTCAACACACAAACAAAATCAATCCCCAACCTATATCACCAGTGCTCTACCTGGCTGTACCCTCCATTCCCTCACCACTGTGGTGTCTGTGGTGCTTCTCCACCCACAAGCACCACAGAAAACCATTCATAAACAAAATTTAGCGGCCTTTACCATTAGTGCTTTCACCCATGAGCTTTATGGGACATGAGATAAAGACCAGCATATGTTCTGTCCAGTTATTGTTATGTCCAGTTATGGAAACTTGGTCCCTTCCTGGTTGGCTTTAAACTATAACATCACTGAATTAAAATTAGTAATAAAAACTGTTTGGTTAAGGTTAGAAAACCGATGGCTAAAAAAATTCTTTAGATAATGTGACCATTTTCCTCATGGACACAACTCATATCCAAGTGCTCTCATGACCTCCAGAGGTAGCATATTCAGCCAATGATCATTTTCATATTCTCGAATTACATCATTGGCCATATCTTACTCAGATGCTTATATACAATGAAAATAGAGTGACACCTGCGAGCTAGCCAAGGCATTCAACACAGTCAGCTTAACACTCAACATGCAATCTATCAAACATACGACTGGGCACTTTCTTTAAATTGTAAAAATTCCTTTCTTGCTCTCTGCCTCATCATTGCTGCTGCTGCAGCTGCTTTCTTTAAACACTGTAAACTGCCTGACATTTTGAGATATTGATGATTGCAGCATCCTCACTCATGTGATTGTTATCTTTCCTTTTTGTTTGGTTGAGCCTTATGTCTTGGGCCATCTCAGATTCTGAGAAAGAATCTCAAGAGGAAAATGACATGATTCTTGAATTCCAGGATCAACCTCTCACTGTGCGACTTCTTTATGGGTGTCACATCTGCATCACTCTCAAGTGACTCAACATATTACACTGCATTGCAATGCACTGCATTCTGGACAAAATGTATGCTTGCAAC
This sequence comes from Leuresthes tenuis, assembly GCF_036924035.1. NCBI lineage: Eukaryota > Metazoa > Chordata > Actinopteri > Atheriniformes > Atherinopsidae > Leuresthes > Leuresthes tenuis. Next base: position 31,593,141 of record NW_027325367.1, on the reverse strand, counting down.
ATCTTGGTTCCACCTGAGCTTTTCAGTGCAGACCACTGACCACTAACTCAAGAGAACTCCTCCAATGTCCAAGAATTCCCCTATAACGTTAGTCGATGAAATAGCTTCTCCACTAAAGGTAAAGCTGCAATGGTCTGCCTCTGCAAGACAGGACAATATGGCTGACATGAATGCAAGATAATTTTGTTAAAAAGCAACATGAACTCTTCTGCCTCTATGATAAGCATCCTTGGTCCTTTGACTTGGTCTTCTGAGGTTTAGTAAACTACCCAACTTCCACCTGAAGTCACCCTGGACCCTGGGAACCACTGTTCCAGCTCCAAATATGGGCCCAAGGTTCTTGCCCCCTGCAGCTCCAATTCCTGTCTTCCTCTAATATCTAATTTTATCAGGACATCATGTAAATGTGGAGAAGATTGTGTTATGGGGGACTAAATCCACTGACAAAAGATTTGTGGGTTGTGAAGACTTTCCGGTGGTTCTTAAAGACAGTGATCCAAGAACTTATTTCAACAGAATTTAGGTTGCTTTCAGAGACTTTTGAGATATATTATATGTAATTTATCTTCATAATAGGGAGGAGCTTGAGATCTATTTGGCTATAATCTCATACCTTGCTGTCTCCAATAATGGCTCTGTGTTTTTCAAAAACATACATTTTTCATAGCCAAATCTGCTATATATATATTTAGAATTTTAGTTAGTTTGGTTAGATTAGTTTGGTTCATAGCTGACTTGCCCCTCAACAGCTGACATTTTGCAGGCTATAAAACTTTAGTTTGATCTATTTGTGGTTCCTTTTCCCACCACACTTTGCCCAAGTACTGCCCTGCACCAATTGTCCTCCTCAAAATGTCAGCTTATAGTTAATGTTGTGTGGAAAATTAAGTCAGCAGGGGAAGGTGCATAGCTGAGTAAAGCAGATAATACAAATGCTTTCAAGGTCATGCTGCTCTGACCCTCTCAATGGCATCTTTGGAGTAAACAGTTTTACTTCCTATGTTGCCTTACTTATAACACCTACCATTTTCCTTTAATTTAGCATGATATTTTTTTTTTCGGTCATAGATTTTCTCTCTTCTCTCCAAGCTTGTAGTATCTCTACAGTCAAAAACATCTTGCCCTAATTAGGGATACATCACATAGAAGGAAATACTGCTGGACCTTCAACCTGTTCCCCACCAATGTTTAAGCATCATCATTGATAGTGTGCAAGGATTAAGCAAGCATCGTTGCCTCAAGAAAAGCCATTTTAAAAGAGAGGGAAATAATCAAATCCTTCTCTACTGTTGCCACTTTCCCTAAAAGAGTTATGTTATGTCTGTCACCTTAACCTTGCTACATTTCCCATAGTTGCTAGATCATTCCACATTTATTGGTATTGGCTAATTCTGTTATGTGGGTTATGTGCTCCTTTATGACAGCTGTTGCTCTAATTTCCAGTTTTTGGCTCTATTATTGAAAGAATGAAATGGAAATTCTTATATTTAGAAACTTCTTAGAATCCTCTCACTTCCTCCAATTTGTATTACAGATGTTGGTATAGGAGGAGTTTACAATTATGAATGATTTGCTGAGATTTGGCAATCTTATATTCAGACTATCAACACCAATTCCCAATCTATGGCTCATTCAGAAAATTACACCATTGTCACTGAATGCATGCAATGAGAAAAATGAGGAAGTAGATAGACAAGGAAACAGAAAGTGGTATTCTGTGACAACGCAGCCACAGGGGAAATGATCAGTAAAGGCTATTTAAAGAGACGGATGAATGGTCTCCTGCAATGAATTACTCAGTCTCTTAAATTGTTTTGTTTTGACCTGCTTTCATCCCTGGTCATGTTAATCATAATAATATGTTCTTTAACACCCCAAAATTTCAAGCATTCAAATCTACATGTCCCAAAAAAAGCCTTTCAGCACACCTCGCCCTTTTATTCAAGCTGGTGACTTTAGATAAAGCTGTCAAGATCTATTGAACTCTGCCTCCAACTACATTAGACTTGCACTGCCTGGGCAGGTGAAATCCCCATTCACATTCTTAAATAAACTGTGCTCCAGATGATGGCAGACACAAGTTCTGTAATACCTAGGATTAAAAACGTCCAATCACCATCACAGAGCACCTTTGAAGAGTGCAGACTCTTCCTATCATAGAAGATGATCGCTCCTGACAGCGGAGTCACAAGAAGCAGAAGTTTTTCAATCCCAGATACACCTTAACATGCACCTGCATTCATAGAGCATGGTAAGTTTCAAACCATGAAACGAGATTCCATCAGTCCAGATACCAATGTTTTCATCCAGTACCAGTTTAGCCAAAGCACAATTAGAGCTTATGATTTGACTTGGTATTTTCTTTCTTCCATCTGCAGCGTTTTCTCCTTTAACTTTTACCAGTAGATATAGCTGTAGTTGGTACTTTAATCATATTTTCTATTTGAATCCCACCACTTTCAAATTAAATGTATTAGAGCCATTTGATTTAACATTTGATGCCAAGGTCTCACAATCTCCTGAGGAATACATATATTCTGCTGCTCATCAGTGACCTTAAAATGCAAGTCCTCCTTGCAATGATATAAGATGGTCTCTCCTTCCAGTTATTATTGTAAGTTGGTGAAGAAATTAAGACAAAGATATTCTATACCATAATTTTTTTCAAGGCTTGGGTAAAACACAGCTAGATCTCTCACCTTAAATCCTCACTCTTTGATTTGTCCATTCAAGAATCTATATATAGAATTTTCTTGAAACACTCAAAGTTTGAGATGTCTTTCCAAGGCACCTTAATTATCAATGTCAAAACTAAAGTAGCTTTTGACCTTTTCACCCCAAACTGACCTTTCATTGCCCTTGTGTGGGACATAAACTATCTGTAAGGTTGTGTGGTTGACAGCGCAAAACTTCACTGCAACCACAATTTTACCACACACCCCCACCAGGCTGCTGCTTACAGCATAGTTTCTTTTACATCTCAGGTCACTGTAATCTTGTTTCAGAACACTTTTTGTATATCTAATTTAATCTTTATTTGTAAAGGTTAGCCTTGTTGAGACCCATAGTCTCTTTTTCCCAGCATGACCTGTTCACACAAACAATGCTAAAACACAACTAGTAACGCTACAAATGGAACAAATGTTCATAGAATTTCCAAGTGTCTTTAAAGGCTGTTTGAATTTTTTTTTTTTGAATCTACAGGAGTAGAAAGGACTTCACTTTCAGGTCTTGTGGGAAGTCTTAGGCTAAGGGGGCAGCATATAAGAAGGCTTTTTTACACAGCTCTGTTTGGAAAGCTGGAACAAGGGTTAAGAAATCCTGTGAGCGCAGACTGTGACTGCAATGTTTGCAGGATGTGACAGTTGACAAGTATTATGGTAACAGTCAATGTATAGATTTAGAAATAAAATTGTTCCAATGGTTATGTCTGCATGTGGATAAGGATGTCCAGTATACCAAAGAATAGAAATAGATTGCAAAGAATGCAACAATGTGTATGAGAGGCCGTTTAGGAAAAATTCATATTTGCTCTCACACTTACTATCATACTCTTAATGCTTTGGTTAAACAGGGACCAGATAGCTCATAAAAGCGGCTCTGGTATCCCAGTCTCCCTCAGCACCCCCCACAGAATCGCCCTGTGTGATCCCCCTGTAGTTGGAACACACTCTCCAGTCCCCTTTCTTAAGAATGGGAACCACCACCCCGGTGTGCCATTCCATAGGCAATGACCCAGACCTCCATGCGACATTGATGAGGCATGTCAGCTAAGAAAGCCCCACCATGTCCAGAGCCTTTAGCATCTCAGTGAAATTCTCCTCCACCTCCGCTACCAGGAAGCTTTTTGACAACCTTTAAGATAAAAGAAAATCAAAATTTTCCCAATACTGACACAGAGGTGGCTTGTGACTGTAGCAGACAATTAAGCTTAAGAAAAAACTAGAGGTTACTGGGTCATGTTTCCTATGACTACAATTGCTTAAAATAAGCCCTTCAATGGATATTTATGGATTTTGTGGGGGAAAAAATGTATATACTGCAGTAACAGAATGTGGAGGGGGCCTGGTGCATCAGCAGCAGGGGAGAGGTGTGGAGAGAGCTTAAGGGAGCAGGACCAGGTGAGTGATTAGTACATCCACTTATCTAATCACTCTTCTCTTTTAAAAACACAGTAGTGTGCTGGACCTGCGGGTGGGAACAGAGACAAAACAGAAATGGAGTCGGCAGCACGAACCAAGAGAGGGAAGGCCTGCAAAGGACTCCACTTGACCATGTTGTCTGGACAAACGAAATAACAAATGTCAAACCGTCCAAAGTCTCAAGAGCCGTGCTGAACCTGTAGTGGCATCAGGGAACGCCACACAGAATTTAAATAATTACTTTAAATTATGTATAGACCTAGAACATATCTAAGATACCTGTCCTTGACATTATAATTAGCTTTCTTGTCAAAATCATTTTACATAAAAATGTTAAGCTATTTGCAAAATAACTTATTATTTGGTCATTATCATTATTTTTTCTCTGACCTCAGAGATTATTTTCTAAATTTCTGAATTATTCAACTGAGAAAAAACAGCTAACTAATGTTTAGTTGCAGCCTGACAAAATGAGTGTCAATTACACAAATTTACATTATAGTAAGAAATACATTACAGAAAACACTGACTGAAAAAGACTGACTGACTTCCACCACTGAAAAAGAAGGAATAAAATCTAAGTAGTTTAAAAAACACAATGATGCACACCATCCTGTTGATCACGTTAATTATTGCTGATGTGGGGATATTTTTCCCTTTTACTTCTTGTTTAATTAAGCAAAATAGGCTGGCAAAAGCTAAGGGAAAAGGACAAAGTTTTGTGCAAATGGTCTAAAAATGATTTGTCATTATTCCATGAACATGCTAGGACATATATATCTGATAAATAACAGGGATGCAGTGTTGCAAAACCTGACACAAATCTTCAGGTGTCCAGTCACAAAAACAGATCACTCTAATTAAAAAATATTTTGCCACAAAGCAGGATAAAAGCAGTAGTTTGAGTTATTCAACATTTTGGCAGTGTGCGCCACTGTTTGTAAAACTTAGTGCCACTTCATCAGAGAAATAGAAAGAAGCCAAAATTGCAACAGTGACATATTGTCACAGTTTAGTCATCCAACCATCAGTAATTTTCCATTGATCCTGCCCCACTCAGCCTGTCAGTCACACACACCTCATCAGTTAACTCCACTCACCTGTGCACACAGCTGCCTCTCATCACATGCAATCAGCCCAGCATATAGTCACCAGCTCCACACTCTATCCTTTGCCAGATTGTTCTTTGCCATGCAAGTCTTTCCAGCGTTCTCCTGCCAGCTTTACCGGTACCGACCTCACCTGTCCCTGATTCCCCGCTTTGTCTGCCTCCTGGTAATTCGACCCAGCCTTCTGTCCCTGACCAAGAACTTTGCCTCTCCTCTCCTGATTCCTGTTTGCCGGTTTCTAAACCGTTTGTCGGTCTGCCAGAGTTTCAGTAAAGCCTTGAACTTTTTACCACTGTCTTCTGACTCCTTTGTACTGCAATTGGGTCCATACACCACCCGTTACACATATGGCTTTAAACTACTCAAGGTAAGTAAGGAAATACAACAACCGTCCATTAAATAATATGTACAGTATGATCAAAGTAGAACACTACTCTCAAAAGAATGCAAGATCTATGTTTACCTGTAGCAATTTGAGGAGAAAAGACAGCAAAGATGAAAGGTTGTCTGAACCTCCGAGACAGGCTGAAAAAGAGGTCAGGATTATGAACTTGAGAGGATGACATAGGCCTAATGCTGGTTGTTTGTTCGAACAGGGAACTAAGGCGCTCTATGATTCCGCAAACATGACACCCATTGGTATCTATATTCATTAGTAAACATGATGAAATTCATAGGACCTTAAACCACATCAGTGTTACCAAGGTGTTCTGTATCTTATCACAATAATCACACTAACTTTACCAACACTATATTTTAATAAAAACTAAACAACATATGAATATTAACAAACAAATTCCCAATAAAACTGCTCTCATTCATATAATTTTTCTGTTTAATTTGTAACATAGCAATTTCTGGAGATTTTAACCAGTTTCATTTCCGCTACAATTCCTGCTATACTTCCAACCTATTATTATAATTACTCCACTAGATTTAAAAAAGTTGAAATATAATACATAGATATATGTTGCTATTGTTGTTTTTTTTCATTTTGAAATTTTTTTTTAATTGGTGATCCATCATCTGCCACTTCTCCGGGAATCGGGTCGCGGAGGCAGCAGCTTGAGCAGAGAAAGCTAGGCGTCCCTGTCACCGGCCACTTCCTCCAGTTCTTCCGGGGGGACCCCGAGGCGTTCGCAGGTCAGCCAAAAGACATATTCTCTATATGCTGGGTCTGGGTGTCCTAGGTCTTCCCCGGGATCTCCTCCCAGTTGGACATGCCCGGAACACCTAAACAGGGAGGTGTCCAGGAGGCATCCTAACCAGATGCCCAAGCCACCTCATCTGATTCTTCTCGATGCTGAGGAGAAGCGGGTCTACTCCGAGCCTTCCCGAATGACCAAGCTTCTCACCCTATATCTAAGGGAGAGCCCAGACACCCTGCGGAGCAAGCCCATTTCGGCTGCATGTATCCACGATCTCGTTCTTTTGGTCACTACCCACAGCTCGTGACTATAGGTAAGAGGAGGAACGTAGATTGACCGGTAAATCGAGCGCTTCAACTTTTGGCTTAACTCCTTCTTCACCACGACAAGCCAGTGCAGAGCCCGCATCACTGCGGACGCCGCACCAATCTGCCTGTCAATCTCCCGCTCCATTCGATCCTCACTCGTGAACAAGACCCTGAGGTACTTGTACTCCTCCACTTGGGGAAGGATCTCATTCCCAACCCGGACAAGGCATTTCACCCTTTTCCGGCTGAGGACAATGTCTCGGATTTGGAGGTGCTGATTCTCATCCCAGCCACTTCACACTCGCCTGCGAACTGCTCCAGTGAGAGCTGAAGGTCATGGCCCAACGACTCTAACAGAACCACATCATCCCCAAAAAGCAGAGACCCGATTCTGAGGTCGCCAAATCGGAGCCCCTCAATGCCCTGGCTGCACTTAGAAATTCTGTCCATAACAATTATGAACAGAATCGATGACAAAGGGCAGCCCTGACGGAGTCCAACCCTCACCGGAAACACATTCGACTTACTGCTGGCAATGCGGACCAAACTCTGACACTGATACAGAAACCAAACATCCCCTATCAAGGGGTCCTGCACTCCATACTCCCAGAGCACCCCAAACAGGACTCCCCGAGGGACATGATTGAACTCTTTCTCCAAGTCCACAAAGCACATGTAGACCGGTTGGGTGAACTCCCATGCACCCTTCAGGACCCTGCTGAGGGTGTAGAGCTGGTCCACTGTTCCATGGCCAAGACATTATGCACCTCCTAAATCCGAGATTTGACTACCCAACGGATCCTCCTCTCCAGTACCCCCGGGTAGACCTTACCAGGGAGGCTAAGGAGTGTGATCCTCCTGTAGTTGGAACTCACTCTCTGGTCCCCTTTTTGAAGAGGGGGACCATCACCCCGGTCTGCCAGTCTAGAGGCGCTGTCCCCAATGTCCATGCGATGTTGCAGAGGCGTGTAAACCAAGACAGCCCAACAACATCCAGAGCCTTGAGGAACTCCGGACAGACCTCATCCAATCCCGGGGCCTTGCCACCGAAGAGCTTTTTGACCACCTTGGCAACCTCAGCCCCAGACATGAGAGGCCCCACATCTGAGCTCCCCAACTCCGCTTCCTCATTGGAAGGCATGCAGGTAGGATTTAGGAGTCCTGCCACATACAGAAGTATTCTGATGATACGGCTGTTGTGGCATGTGTGTGGAGTGGACAGAAGGAGTACAGGGACCTTTTGGAGTCCTTCAATGGTTGGATCAAAAATAAATGTCTGCTCCTGAACACTACCAAAACCAAAGAGCTAGTGGTGGACTTCAGGAGATCTAAAACTCCATAACTGTCAGTCTGCACTGATGGAAGGGAGATAGAGACTGTTCAGACCTGCAAATACCTGGGTCCTTCAATGTTTGCAGTGACATGATGTGGATATTTTATCACACTATCATTGAGAGTGCACTGTTCTATGCCATTGTCTGCTGGGGGAGTTGTACTACAGACAAAACTTTAGGCGTCTGGACAAACTGATGAAAAAGGCTGGTTCTGTAGTAGGCAGAAAGCTGGATCCTCTCAGTGCTGTGGTGGATCAATGGATGAGGAGGAAATTATATTCTGTTTTGGAGAACAATAAACATCCTCTCCACAGCATCCTGGCAGGACGGAGGAGCAGCTGCAGTGAGAGGCTCATCTATCTGCGTTGCTAGACTGAGAGGTTCAGGAGGTCCTTTGTCCCCACAGCCATAAGGCTTTTTAAGGCGAGACACTACAGGTGAATAGGGTAACATTTTAAAATAGATATCACCATTAAACTTCCTCTGTTGATCACTTACACAAGTATTAAAAAAATGTATTACAAGTTTTTGAAATTTGTATGTTTGATTATGCAAATTAGGCATCTCATTAAATAAGCGCAAATTTGCATATATTTCCAGTAGATAGATCTGAACATATGATAAAGCCAGGTGCAAAATTATTTTTTCATTTTGTTTACACACGAGATGAAAAACAAATTATTGAAGGATTTTAGGATATCTGCTTTCATTACCTAGAAAATCAAAATATACTGTTAATAGCCTTAAAAAAAAATTGGTTTTCGCCATATTTTTTTATTACAATGTCACATAAATCTGGTCAGGAATGATTTATTAAGAAATCCTTCTGTAAATATCTTCAGAATACTGCTAAGTTTAGATCTGGAAAGTTTGGTATGAATAGGTGCTACATAGGCTGAGATATGGATTCTGGAAAAATACAAAAAAACGATTTTGAGAAAACAGCATTTAAAGATTTCAATAGAGGAATTTATAGCATTTGCATTGGAAACAATTGCTAAGTAACAGAATAAATGCTCAGGCCATTAGTAATAATGATATAGAATAATAGATCAATAATAATATAGAATACAAGCTCATATAAATTGATCATTTAATAACATGGCAGGCATGTAAAGACATCTGTGTACGCCTGCCTGATCTGCTACCTGACCTTGTGTAGTGATTCCAATCCTCTCTCAATTTCTGCCACAAAAAAAAATGAAAATATAAAAATGTTTTGTTTATTATGTCTTTTCTTTAGTTTATTGATACAGTACATATGATTACACTTGAGTGACAAAAACCCAATTTCTTTTGGAAAAGACCTCCAAAATCAACATCCCTGTTTCCATAGCCTACCAGTCACTCTCTTGTCATGCCTCTGGTATGTTTTCAGGTGAAGGGAAGGGATCCCAACACCTTGTTGACCTTCCCATCCCTAATTCATGGGCCAAAAGCACCATGCGGACATTAACGTAAAATGCGACATCACCTCTCGTCTTGCTTTGCAGCCGTGTGGATGTATAAATGCTTAGTCTATACTGACTCTCTCCTTTGCAATTACTGCACTCTAAAAGCAGACTGCTACAAAAGCCATGGTTAACTGGATCAATGTTAATAAATAGATCCGATGCAGCACAATTAGGGCACAAGAGATCGCGTATCAACTCATTGAGACGTGCCATAAGTATGATAAGCCACTGTTGTGTCGCACAATCAGTGGCACTGTCATTAACACCCTCTTGGTTTTCTAACGACAGTTTACGGTCAGAAGTGCTGCTACCTGATGGCTTATCAGCTACTTGAATGGGTTTCCTTGAATTGCACCTTGCAAAACGCAATTGTTGCTTTCTTTTCTTTGAAAGGGACATTTTCTGAGATACCACGAAAAGCTAAACACGGAAGTGTCAGAGTCCACCACGTGATGCGTCTGAGCAGTAGCCAATGAGATTTCTCCATTAGCTATAATTCCGCCTTTAGACATTCCCGATTTGTTTTTGATAGAAAGGAAGTGCAATTATTTGGGTTACATATCATTGTGCAGGGGAGTAAGAGCTTTACAACGATACCGGCCATGACAGACTTCAGTAAATAGACGAAGCTCGGTATGTCGGGTTGGAACGCTAACTTCTTGGTAAATTCAGGAGAAACGTACTGCCGCGAGTAAAGAAAGTGCAATGAAATAAACATTTTAATGTATGTTTTCAACATTTTCTTTAAAGCAGGTTGAAAGAACACATATTGAAGGAGTAAACTACCCCAAAATCTCAAAATTGACCACTGCATGAAAAATTGACTGACTTTGATGTTTTTCTCAAATTTATTTATTTATGTATTCATTTATAATTATTATTGTTGTCATTATTGCTCTAATATACAATTATTGCAAAACCAAAAAAAAAATTTTAAAGGAAAAATTTGAGCTACTTGACTAATTTTGAATTTTTCCCACTGGGGGATGAATAAAGTATTTTTCTATTCTATTTCTACTCTATTCTATCACCTCCTCCATCATCGTCTCGTTCGCTGCTACCATTGCCAGGGACAAGGCCAGACTGCAGCGTATCATTCACTCTGCTGAGAAGGTGATTGGCTGCAACCTCCCAAGTCTCCAGGATCTGTACTCTTTCAGGAACCTGAGGCATGCAGGCAAGATTACAGCTTTCCCCTCCCATCCCAGACACAAACTCTTTGACCCACTCCACTTTGGCAGGAGGTTGTGGTCCATCGAGACCAAAACCTCACGCCAGAAGAACAATTTCTTCTCCTCTGCTGCTGGTCTCATAAACAAGACCAGAGTCCCCCACTGACACTGAACCCCCCCACCCCTCTTTACACATTACATTAATGTGTACTATATCCTCCACGGACTGTCTACACAATACCTGTACATACTGTTTCCACTGTTCCACTTTTATTTTTATTTACTGTTATTGTTTTTATTTAATTATCCAGAAAACAGCACACCATCACTAATTCCTTAAATGTGTAAACCTACTTGGCAATAAAACTGTTTCTGATCATAATATTTATGGTCATCATCAATCATTGCTATTAGTATGCCTATAATACCAATGAGATTATAGGAAGCTTATAATAACATGCAGTATGCTTGAAATAGATATACAATACAATTCAATCTGTACTGGAAGATGTTGGCACCACCCCAATGGAAGGGATGGGTGAGATTGTTGTTAGGGTGACAGTTTAGTTTTTTGTTTCACATACTGTAATATAATTTTTATGGTGTTGTAAAAACAAAATTGGCCTTGATACCAAAATTCAGTTTCTACATAAATATTTATATGAAACAGAATTGATACCAGTTTCACCATATTTGCCTCTGTAGACAGACACACACCCTTTTTTTTTAAGGGCTTCAAATGTGCATTTTGTGACCATTTTGGGGGACAGTCCGACAGTTATTTACAATGGCGCACAAGAGCGGCTTTGAAATTATTTTTATTTTCGTCAACTTTAATAATTGCTTAATCTCCTCTGTAGATTGCCACTTTCATATGGTGGAGGGGTTTAAGTATCCCCATGATCCCGAGAGCGTGCTTTGGGGACGTTAGCCCCTGGTAGGGTCTGCCATGGCACAGTGGTTTTGGAGGAGGGGTCAGACTAAGAGCGATTCAAAAACCTCGACGGAGCGGCACCACAGGAAATTAGTTACAAACACCCGTAGAAGGGAAACCAGGGCACCTCCCTGGTGAGTGCCTCGTGGCAGAGTCAGAATAATGATCAGGTAGCCACCTCCACCTGGGCCAGTCAATTGCGGAGAGAAAATTCAAGGTCGGGTGTAGAGTGAACTTGGCAACAGCTAAAGGCGGGAACCTAGGCGTGCCGATACCCAGTGTTGCAAACTGGCTCTAACGGATGTGGAATGTCCCCTCACTGGCGGTTAAAGAGCCTGAGCTGGTGTGTGAGGTGGAGAGGTACCAACTAGAAATTGTTGTGCTCACCTCCACACACAGCGTTGGCTCAAGTACCAAACTCCTGGAGAAGGGCTGGACTCTGTCATACTCTGGAGTTGCCCATGGAAAGAGGCGTTGGGCATGTCAATGTTAATGTCAGCACACATTTAAAGGCCAATTGCCAGCCAAAGTGCTTTACAGGATAAAATAATCAGCAACAATAAACAATACAAGCAAAAGTAGAACAACAAACAAGCAAAAACAGTGAAAGACAAACAGATAAAAGATCCAATACAGGTGACTTAACTCAGCCAAAGGCCAGGGTAAACAAGTTTGTCTTAAGGCGCGTTTTAAAAGCAGAGAGGCTAGTCGCAGACTGCACGGAAAATGGCAAAGCATTCCACAGTGTGGGAGCCGCAACTGCGAAGGCTCGATCTCCTTTAGTTTTAAGGAATGATCTAGGAATGTCAAGAACCAACTGATCAGATGACCTCAGGGCTCAATGCACATTAATAAGGTTGGATAAATATTCTGGTCAAGATCAAGGTCACATTTATTTATATAGCACATTTAAACAACCGGAGTATACCAAAGTGCTTTTACACAGATATTAATAAAAGTACCATAAAATAAAAGATCATAAAATAAGAACAGTAAAATAAATACAACAGTATGCAAAACCATCACACATAACATAATACAAGAATCACCAGGAAAAATCAACTCTGGCTCACAGTGGGACCGAGAGGACCATGATATGATATGAAGTGGCAAGCTATTTCATAGCTTTGGAGCAGCCACTTAGAACGCTCGGTCGTATTCTAAAATGAATGGGAAGCCTGTGCAAGGAGACCAAAACAGGAGTGATGTGGCCCCGCTTCTTAGTGCCAGTCAGAAGGCAAGCGACAGTGTTCTGCACTATCTGCAGGCGATGGAGGGAGCACTGATCAATACCAGTGTATAAAGAACTGCAATAGTCAAGCCTGGAGAAAATGAACACATGAATGACCTTTTCCAGGTCATCAAAAGATAAATATGGCTTCACTTTTGCCAGGAGCTGAGGCTGGTGAAAGGAATCACCGAGACAATTTATCTTTTTAGATTAGGATCAATGTCCAAAATTCCACCAAGGGTTTTTATATGCAGGCTGGTTTTAGAGGTGAGGGGGGGCCATACTGGCAACAGATTTAATGCTACATTGTGTATGTCCATACACAATAACCTCAGTTTTATTGTCATTACGGTTTAGTTCTGATTGGCTGATGCACTGTTAAAAACTAGCAGTTGTTGATCATACCAAAGTTCTTTGGTGAAATTGACTCAGAAATATAGCTCTGTCATATGTCACCAACAAATGCACTTTTGGCCAACAAATTTATCTAATTGTTGTCCTCACAATGATTTTCAAATTGGCATAACAAGGATTCTTATATTTTTACTCAATTTTTTTAGCTGAGTTTGGCAAACTCACATGCGCATGTGCACAAGAGGGCAGTTCATGTTGTCGACCTATTTTCTAGTGTTGGGAACTTCGACTCTTTTGGCTGAATCGGATCATTTACTCTCGAAACGTAAATTGAACGAATCTTTGAACGAATTATTTCGTTGTTAGCAGCCTCTCGGTCCAATAAAGCCGTTACTCCGTCTCTGACCAGTCCGACCATGAAAATAGTAGTGATGTGTCGTTCGCGAACGATTCGTTCGATATTAACTAATCTTTTATATGACTCGGGAGTAACGAGTAGTCTCAGTGAGTGATTCGTTCGTTTTCACGCAGTACCCTTCCTCCCCATATGACAGGCGGCTGCTGCATAAACTCAGTCAGCACGACAGGAAACAGAAATGATTAATTAATTTCCATGCAGTACCCTCTCTCGCAACATGGCAGGCGGCAGCTACATAAGCTCAGTCAGCAGGACAGAAAACAGTATTGATTCGTTGACGACTCAACTCCTCGGGTTACGGCTCCTCGCACAGGAAATAGTATTGATTGATCGGGATATAGCCTAGCGACAGGATGTCAATAAATGATGTGGAAAGGAAGCTCAAAGAAGGTCTTTACAGCACAAAGACAAAGCAAGGCAAGTCTGACATTTGGAGAAGTTTCTCAATTGTCTGTGACTCTCTTTATTAATAGCCTATAAAATGACATGTTTTCTCCTGCGGGACGGGAGAAGACACAAAATCAACGCATTTCTATTATTGTGCGGGCATAAATTCTCAAAGTTTTGCGGCTGCGGCCGGGAGTGTAACACACACGTTGTGGGTGGTAATGGTCAGAAATTCAGCGGGAGCGGGGTGAAGAAAACAGTCCCGCACAGGGCTCTACTGTGGACTGAGAAATGAAGGAGGAAATGAATGATGTCTGATTTGTGATGTTCATTCATTTGTCATGAAATCATAATTAATTAGTGGTCTTCGGTTCTTGTAGATATGTATAGTGTTATTTTGTATATAATGCCTGAAGTGTGTAAATAGATAAATGATAATGTAATAATGTGAATGGATACTTTTGAAAATTATATCAACATATTGATTTTGTGTTATACTCTACCATAAAATAATAATGATAATAATAAGACACAATAAATGCACTATGTAACATTTTAGGGAACTTATTGTTACTTTTTTTCCTCACTTAATTGTGTTACTAATTGTCAAAATCAATGTGAGTTTTACATTCACTTGTCCTCTACCAGCTGTCACGTGACAGGGCTGAACGATCGTTCTCGTTTGTTAATTTGTCACGTGACAGCTACCGAGTCACTGTCAGGCTTTAAACAACAATGGCAGAGAGGATACAGACACAAGTCACCTTATCGTGTATTTGCTTTCCCAGGTTTTCACATGGTTTGAGTTGTATGTGGCATTTTGTGTATTATATTTTATCAGCTCAGCTGAAGCAAACTATGCTTCAGTGTTAAGTGTTTAGAACCGTGGCTATTTTGTGCAACGCCCACAGTAGGGCTACAGAGCCACCTGCTGGAAAAATGAACTAGATGATTCGTTCAATTTACTGTTCGAGAGTAAATGAGCCTCCCAGACCCCTCAGGTCATCGGGGGTTGGTCTCTTATTTATTCCAAAATCGGGGACTGTCACGGATCGTGATGCGAGAAGGGAGGACCCAGATGCAGACTTTCAAAAATCAAAAAGGTTTATTCCAAACAAAGACACACAAGGCAAGAACATAAGACGTGGCTGAGCCAGATATAAAAAGAATTCTTGGACTGTTAAAAAAATTAAACAAGACTATGAACTATAAGGCAAATCCTGACGACCGGTGGAGTGAACATGCAAGGTAAGGTGAGGATTTCACAATGACTGTGACTGAACCTGGAAACTAAATACTGTGGGGAGGTGATTGGTGATGAGGTGCAGCTGTGGAACAGAAACAGGTGACGTGAGTGTAACTTAGTGACAGGGGAAAAAACATGACAAGAAAGTAGCCTGGAAACCTGAAAACATGACATGATTGTCTGGTTTTGCTTTTGTTTTTACCCTCTCGCTCACCAAGGAGATCTCCAACACAGAGGCATGCATTGGACAAGCAGGTCAGCTCTGTGATTAAGACTGTGATTCTTTCAGCTTCTAGCCACAGTCCAACTCTATCTAAGAAGGGCTGATCTTGAAAAGGCAACGCATGCTTTTATCTCTTTGCGTTTAGATTATTACAACTCCCTGTACACACTGTCAAAATGAATAAGTTGAGAAAACATAAAATATCAAGACAACATGATGCAAGAGATTTTTGAGTTTTCTCAACTTCTGCCGGCTTTTTTTGACCGTACTTTAAGATTCTAGTACTCTTAGATTTACAAGTTCAGACAATAGCTGTTCCTACTTTGATTTTTTTGTTCATTCAATTATTACAATTCTGTGACACCAACAAAGAAAGTCTTGCTTTAATAAGCAAGATATTTCTACTTTTAACAAACACAAATATTCTTGTTTGATAAACATACAATTATGACTTCAATGTTTTGTATTTCTACCTCTATCAAACAAAAATATTCATTTAAATTTGTTTTACTTTTTCATTTAATTTTACTTTGTCTCCATATCTCAATGAAAATGTGACTAATTGTATTTTTTTAAAAGTTGGATAAAATAAATAAAACAAAGCACAGCTGAAAATGATCTGAAATCCTTTTTATTTCAATAAAATGTCAACAGTGCACTTGTGTTACACATGAAATGAATTAAATAAAATTTTTCTTTTTCCTTTTTTAAAACAATGAACTACTACTGCTTCTTGTGAAATTGTCAGATAAATACTTTGGACTAAAACCACTAAGAGCTTAAAAAACTAGTGAAAGAATTTTTAAATCAATCCGGAAACACACAGGAAGGCAATGCAGAGATTTTTAAAACTGGAGTAAAATGAGCTCTCTTTCTGGTCTTGCTCAGCAGACGAGCAGCTGAGTTTTGTGGCAGCCGTAATGGATTTAAAGTCTTTTTTTGGAAGCCCAGAAAGAAGAGCATTACATCTATTCTACAGGTGATAAAAGGATGGATCAGTATCTCTGCATTGGTCTGAGAGAGGAAGTGTCGCACTTTTGCAATATTCCTTAGATGAAAGAACCCCGTCTATGTTATTTTTATATCTTTGTTATTTTGTTATCTCCTGTCAGTTTGTTTCTCCTGGAAGCCGAATCATCAACGCTAATAAAAAATTATTTTTTTTTAAATCACTGTCAGGCCAGCTCGTTTCTGAAGTCAGTGTAAAGGTATGGCATGGTCCACAGTACCAAAGGCAGCACAGAGGTCAAGCAAGAATTAGACCTAAAATTGGACCTAAAATACTGTTGCTTGTTTTTAATATATATAAATATATATATATATATATATATATATATTTATTATTATTTTACTCCTTTCTCTTTATATTCTTCTATGTATTTTTAACGCTTCTTCCTCTCCCCGTCTCTCAGTTGAGAGATCATTTAAAATAAAAACAGATGGGGACAGGGGTACATGAATGGACATTAACAATGAGAGTTCTCTCTGCACCATTTTCCAGAACTTTGCAACCCCTGTAATGTGTGGTCCAGTGATAGGAGTGATACCTTTAGACATTCGGATTCTTCATAGAACACATTATACAGGACAAAGGGTGTTCAGGATGGGTCTGACACACTCAAACATCTGCTCACATTGCACAGATAACACACCTGATGATTATGCACACGCTTTGTGGTTTTGTGCGCCTGTCCAGAAGTTCTGTCTTGAAGTCTGTACGGACCTATCAACATGGGGGTGGGGGGGGGGCTGTGTGGGTTCGGACGTGCATTGGGGGCGTGTGTGTTCTGTGGGGTGTAGTGGATGGGGCCACGTAGGTGGTCCCTTTGGCTGCACTCTGCAGTTCCCCGCCCCTGTTTTAATTACACCTTAGACATCACTACTTATCAAACACACACACGCACACATTAGGTCTCGGGGGGTGGTTGCACTGAGTGGCATCTGGTGGGCGGGGCTCTTTGGGTATGTAGGCTGCCCAGAGGGCCGCGCTCCCAGTTCTACAAGGTTGGCTGCCCCTCAATTTTAATCGCTCACTATTAGATAATATTGAAGAGCCAGAAGGGAGAGGGGAGGGCTCTTCTCACACCCCTGCTCGGGCAGGAGGGGCCAGGAGGAATTAATTATTCTGCTGGTTTGGGGTCTGTGGTGGCTGGGGGGCTGCTGGCACCCCCTGGTGTGCCTGCTGCGCTACACCCCAGCGGAGTCGAGGGAGGGAGGACGTGTGGATGTATGGGACGTGAAAGTGTGTGTGGTGATGATTGGGCCTGGGTCTGGGACTTGCTGTCATCTGGCCTGCCTGTGCTTCTCCCTATGGGGGGGGCGGCATTGCCTCTCCCTGCTGCTCGCGACTTCACCCACCTGTGGGCACGTCTTGACTCCCAGGGTTCTTGGCCAGGGGCGCTGGGGCAGGCGCTGACCCACTGTGTGGCTGTCTGGGGCGCTTGGCCCTCCCGGGTATTGGGTGGGGCCTCTGCCGGGGGGGTTTGGGTTGCGCTCGGGCTCCTGGGGCCCGGGTCCGGTGCACGGCCCATGTCTGGGCGGCTGAGGCCTGGCGGGGTCGGTGGGCTGTTGCCCCAGGCTCTCGGGGGGCCTCTGCCCTATGCTTATGGGGGCTCTGTCCGGGGGCTTCCTCTGCAGTCTTCTGGGTGGATGCGTGGTTGTCCCTGCGGTGGGCTTCCTGGGTTCTGTGCTCTGTGGGGGCTGCTGGTGGCCTGGGTCTTGTGGCCCTCTCTGCCTGCTTCTGATTGCTTGGGGGAGCTGTGGATTGTGGCCCTGTACGCTTATACACTCATAACTAAGCACGGTTATCATGTAGGTCCTGTACCATGGGTGTTGCATGTTCTCACACACACACACACACATTCATTAGTCCAGTAGCATGGTCGCTAAGCAGTTGATGTATTATCATGTCGTCTCAGGTCATCTATATCCACAGCTGTGTTGTATGCGATTGCCGCTTCTTGTGCTTTTTTTTATTTGTTTGTGTGTTTGTTTTTTCTCTGCTTGTCTGCTTTCAGGTGCTCCTGGTGGCTCTATGGCTGGATTCGCAACAGAGACCATGGATTGTTGTCTGTTTTTTTTTTTTTACAGGTGTAGCAGCTGGTTGTCTGGTTTTTGTTTCTATTTTTGTTCTGTTTCCTCTTCTTTCCTCGTCCCCCGGTCCGGTTCAGTTCTATTACATGTTATATATTGTAAACAGAAATAAATAAATGGGCATCAAGGGGAGCTTTACATTTATAAAACTTCCCTTGGCAAAGCAAATCTGTTTGGCATAAAAGGTATTCAGACTACAATTCTGCTGCCATAATAATGAACAGGACAAGGGGAAAAAAAAAACAAAGACATTCGGATTGACTGAGCGAGAGACTCCAGAGAGTGAAAACAGGAGTGGACTCAAAGGGCATCCTTGTCTGGAGCCCCTCGCAATGTTAAATAGGGAGGAAAAAGTCCTGACTGTAAGTACCATAGCTGTTGGATTGGTATCTAACACTTAAATGATATCTATGAAGTGATGAAGTGAGGACCCAACTCAAAAACCAGTATATTAAAAAAAAAAAATTATATCAGCATTTAAAAAGGGACAAAGGTCTACAATTGGCACATTCAGAAGGGTCTCTATCTTTTTTTTTTTTTAACAACAGTGAAATGATGGCTATATTCACATCTCTGGAGAAAGCACCACTCTCCAAGGAGGCCTGAATCATCAAGAAATAACACCCCAAGACTATGTTGTGTAAAATTCTTTGGAGATCCTGTCCAGGCCAGGTGATTTGCCCTTGTGCATATCGTCAGCAGCTGCCTTAAGCTCGTTTAACGTGATAGCAGCGTTTAAACTAAAAGGGAGCCATCGTCTGTCATTTTAAGTAGTTGAATAGAACTCAAGAATTTGTTGCATGAATTTTTACCGTGAGAAACCTCTGAGCTATACAGGTCAGCGTATAAACTATGAAAAGAAGCATTCATCTCAGGGGGTTATGTTACCATATGACCATCTTCTGATCTAATGATGTGAAGGTGATGTCGGGGAAATGTTCATTTGCCTTCAGCCTCACCGAGAGTAAATGGCTGGGTTAAAATAATATGTTTGGCGTGTTCTATGGATCAAGAACTCAGCGCACCGTTTGAGAATAATATTGATGTCTTTTTTCCCCAGCTCACACTGTTATGCAACCTGATCATCATAATGTTGTTGTAATAAGTTATCCAATGTTGAGAGTTTGCGCTCCAGCTGAGACAGTCTGGAAGAGTGGGCTTTACTTAAATTAGATGCATACGATATGTCATTATTTCTAATAAAGCCTTTAACAGCGTCCCAGAGTATTCCTGGGTCACTGGCAGACCCTTTGTTTATATTGATGAATTCACCAAAGTTGAGCCATAAATTGAGTTCTAAATGACTCGTCACAAAGTAAGGTAGTATTAAAACGCCACTTAGGAGCTTGCAATGGAGTGGAGCAAATCAAGGCAAGAACAACCACTTGTCAGGGGGGGTGGGTTGCTGTGGATGCAGATGTCATAAAATAAAACTTATTTATTTAACAAAAACAGAATAACAAAAAAAATTAAATCAGGGCTGAGCCGTAATACAAAACAACTAAAATATGGATTATGAAAAAAACTTGACTAAATACTGAGGGTGGTGATTGGTGATGGAGGGCAGCTGGGACAAAACACAGGTGATGTGGGTGACGCTGATGACCAGGGCAAGAGTGACTGAGGAAAACACGGCCAAAGATCTAAGATCAGATTTATTTGTCATCCAAACACACGAAATTTGTCCTCCACTTTAACCCATCCAGGTTGGCACCTGTTGAATGCACATGCACAGGGTCACACACTCATAGAGACAAATGCCATACACTGGAGCAGTGGGCAGCCATTCACAGCGCCCGGAGAGCATGGGGGTACGGTGCCTTGCTCAAGGGCACCTCAGCTGTGACAAGGAGGTGAACTGTCCCCCCTCCAGCTCTCAGCTCTCCAACTCCTCCATTCAGATGGCAAATGTGATGTGTGGGGAGCAGGGCACTGAAGTTAAATGTCTGACTCACCAGCTACCAGCTGTACAATAAAAGGCAGATAACGGGATAGATCACATGTTACTGTCCAAAAATCTCTTAGCAGCCTCTGGGTCCTTGAATGACTTCTGTACACCGTTTACCCAGAATGACAGTAACGCAGGGAAGGTCACCTGGATAAATGGATGTTTCGCTTAATAAGCTTCGCGCAGACAGGGTTTAAAGCTCTATGTCCAGATTGGACCAAAGGGGGGATGTCGGGAGCGAAGCAGATAGGCTGGTCATCATGTTGAATGGTTTCTTTGCAACTTGCTGCAAACAATATCATGGAGATATCCCTGGTGTTATAAGGTTAATCTAACCTGTTACCATATATTTTACACCCTAGCCAATCAGGGAGCTGGTTGTTAGTATGTAGGAAAGTGATGTTGTGGTTGTATCCTATGCTACGAAATTGGAAGTAAACAGTTAACGGCAACTCACGCTCTCTCTAGCTCGTTATTATAATAGAAGGTTATAGTAACGTAACATTGTATCAGAAGTGAAACTAACAGCAGTGTGGGGAGGGACGAGCCTTCAAGAGTGAAGTTGTCCAGACGAACCGGAGACAATGTTAGTGCTAGCGGCTAAAATGGCTAACGCTAGGCTATCATTACCCAAACGGACGGAGAGGAGAGCGGACGCAGCCGAGCGTGCGTCGGGTGACATGTAAACGGGAGCAGTCCAGAAAATAAATGCAAATTAAAACGGTGTGAAATAAGGATGGCAGACAACCCTCGAGTGCCAGCAAGCAGAGTCCAACTAACTCCACCTGGTAACTTTGACTTCAGTAACGCAAATGAATGGCCAAAGTGGATAAGATGTTTTGAACGTTTCAGAATAGCATCAAGCCTGGATAAACAATCTGAAGAGTATCAAGTTAACACGCTGATGTATACTCTGAGAGATGAAGCCGAAGACATTTTGAGTGTTTTGCCTGTAAGCAGTGATCAGAAAAAGAAATATGCTGATGTAAAACAAGCTTTTGAGAACCACTGTGTGAGCAAGAAAAATTATTTTTGAGCATGCACAATTTAACAGACGAAATCAAGAACCAAGAGAAAGTGCAGAATTATTCATCATTGCTGTCCATAGCCTCGCTGAACATGTTTGGAGCGCGAAGAGAGGAGCTTATCAGACACAGGGTTGTCGTAGGACTAAGAGATGCAAAGCTGTCAGAGTCATTCCAGATGGATCCTGATCTCACACTGGAAATAACAATATCCAGAGTCTGCCACAGTGAAGACATAAAGAGGCAGGTTAGTGCGGCATGGTAGTATGAATGAGAGACAGTCTGAAAACATAGATGTGATGAGTTCACGGCCAAATAACCAGTGGAGCCCAAAGGAGGGACACAAACACAACGCATGTCTCAAATCAGGATATAAAGACAGAGCCACAGGCAGTGGACGATGTGGAAATACAACAAACCACCAGTGGAAGGATTGCCCTGCTAAAGATGCAGAATGCCGAAAATTTAAAAGAAAATAAAATGCCGGTCAGTGGGTGGCATCCATGATATCTCAGAGGAGTCTACAGAGTATTACTCAGAAATCACCTTCCTCGGAGAGGTGACTATCGATATGGACAGTGTAGAAAATGAATGGACGGAAAATCTCGAATTAAATGGAGAAACAAAAGAGTTATATTAGACACTGGAGCAGGAGTTACAGCGATCCCGACCCACCACTATTCAACAGACAAACCTGGGTCATTACAACCCATTACTACCCAAAATTCCCCTGTATGGTCCAGGCAGGCAGCCCTTGGAGGTAAAAGGGTACTTCAGAGGAAAACTGAAGGTGAGAGACAAACGCACTGAACAAGATATTTACGTGGTAAACAATCGAACAAAACCACTACTGGGACTTCCAACCATTACAGCTTTGACTCTTGTGAAGCGAGTGCACACAGTTCAAGTAGGTGAGGACATCATAAAGAGTTACTTCAAAGGACTTGGGAAACTGACAGCATCATACAAGATTGAGCTAAAACCTGGCGCCACACCATATGCTTTGTCTGCCCCACATCAAGTTCCCTTCCCACTACGCGATAAGGTCAGAAGATAACTGGATCGGATAGAGGCCATGGGCGTGATATCCAAAGTCACACAACCCACTTGATGGTGTGCTGGCATCGTGGTGGTGCCAAAATTAAAAGAACGACTCAGACTGTATTTAGACTTGACACACCTGAACGAATAGGTAAAGCGGGAGAGACATATCCTGCCAAATAAGGATCACTCTTTAGCAATGCTGACAGGAGCAAAGATCTTCCCCAAATTAGATGCCACGTCAGGGTTTTAGCAGATCCCCCTGACCGAAGACAGCCCTCTCCTGACAACATTCGTCTCTCCATTTGGTCGCTATTGCTACAACAGGCTGCCATTTGGAATATCCTCCGCTCCAGAACACTTTCAGCAACGTATGACACAACTTCTGGAGGGCTGTGAGGGCGTGGTGTGCCATGCTGATGACGTTTTAGTGTATGGCAAAGATCAGATTGAACATGATAGTAGACTGCACCAGGTGCTGATGACACTTAGTAAGGAGGGGCTGATCCTGAATAAAGAAAAGTGTGAATTTGCCAAAAACAAACTCATGTTTCTTGGACACAGCCTCTCGACAGAAGGAGTGAAAGTTATACTGGACATGCCAGAGCCCACCTGCGTCGCTGATGTCACAAGAGTGATGTGCATGGCTAACTATTTGGGTAAGTTCTGGCCTAGATGAACACAGGACACAGATGCAGGGAGTTTCAGAACAAGGTGTTTTATTGGAACACCACCACTGGAGAAGTTCCTGAACAGAGCAAATCAACGGCTGTGAAACTCCTGAAGCGCTCTCCTCAATAACTACACTTGAGGAGAGTGCAGCTATGAAAATGAACAAACAAGGCTCTCTCCACTCTATGAGGAAAACTGAAAGGCTATAAAAGATTACAAATAAACTCTCTCGCTCTCCTAGTGAGGCGGACATAAACAAAAGAAGCTCTCAAATCAAAGCACTCCACTGGCGGAGGTTTCTATGAAATTTTAACAATCAAAAATCTCACCAAAAAACGGAGGAACAAAAATTAGGCTATGGAAATTACTTAAACTAGAAGTACAACTATGGAAAAGATTACAAACAAAAGGCTCTGCAGGAGGGTGACTCAAGTACAGGCTCTGGGATACAAGGCTTGGTTTCAAGGCGCAAGGGTGAAGAACACAAGAGTTGTGACACACTGGCACAGGACAGAGGGAAACACAGACTATTTGAACACATGAGGGAGCATGGGGAACAGGTGGAAACTCTTAGGGATCAGGGCAGACAATCAGACATTTGACACAAGAGGAAGGGCAAGGTACCTGAAACGAGAGGGAAAGTTAATATTTCAAAATAAAGCAGGAAATGACGAGACAAAAACAGACTTCAGAACAAAATATCACAAGTTCCTGCCTCACTTCTCTTCATATACACAGCCCCTGACAATTCTTCAGTCAGAGAAGACAGAATGGTGCTGGGGGACACAACAGCGGACAGCTTTTCAGAAGCTAAAATCCGAACTGAGGTCACCCAAAGTCCTGGCAGTGTACTCACCACATGACACGTGTGTCAGCTGATGCATCGTCGTTCAGGATTGGAGCGGTTCTGATCCAGAAACAGCCAGAAAGTGAGGACTGGAAACCGGTGGTGTTTATCTCCAGACAGCTATCTGATGCTGAAAAACACTATGCTCAAATCGGGAAGCAGGCACTGGCGGCGACCTGGGCATGTGGGCGGCTGCAATCGTACCTGCTGGGTATGAGCTTCACTATTGAGACGGATCACAAACCCTTGGTCCCCTTGCTGAGTTCCAAAGCGCTGGATGAGCTTCCTCCTCAAGTCGTAAGATTTAGATTAAGACTGTTGAAATTCACATACAACATTGTGCACGTGCCAGGAAAGCAGGTCATCATGGCAGATACACTGTCAAGAGGTCTAGTAGGCTACACAGCCACACAGGAAGAGAAAGAGCTGGAGGCAGATGTTCAAATCTTTATGGACTCCATCAGACAGTCTCTCCCAGCCACTGAAGCAAGACTGCAACAGCTAGCCGAGAAGCAGAAAGATGACCCTGTCTGCAGTACAGTGAGTACTGTCAAACAAAATGGCCTGACAGAGTTCACTTGCCACCTGTTATTGGACCCTCCTGGTACGCGAGACAGTTCCTGTCTGTGGCCGGAGATCTTCTCTTTAAGGGATAGAGGATTGTCATTCCCGGCTCTTTGAGAGATGACATGCTTGACATCCTCCACCAGGGTCACCAAGGGATAGGAAAGTGCCGAGCCAGGGCCCGTCAGTCGGTCTGGTGGCCAGGGTTGTCAACAGAAATTAAGGGGGAGATGTTGTGTAAGGTTACTCTAACCTGTTACCGTATATACTTGGTTACGCCTCAGCCAATCAGGGAGCTGGTTGTTAGTATGTGGGCAATAGGAAAGTGACGTTGTGGTTGTATCCTATGCTACGAAGTCGGAAGTAAACAGTTAAGGGCAACTCACGCTATCTATCTCGTTATTATAATAGAAGGTTATAGTAACGTAACATCTGGAACGATGGATCTGGGCAATGACAGGGGGAGGGCAACCTTCCAAAACTGTTGGGTACGAATCCTTCAAAGAAACTAACAAGATCACTTCCTTCAGACGACTCCTTGAGGTTCAAGATTCTAAAATTGACGCATCTGGAATGACCCTCTAAATCTGCGACTTTTGTTGTCAGCTCGGCATTTGCTGTCTTCATCGCGGTTAGTTTCCTCTTCAGCGGTGTAATGTCATCCTCCAAGGTGGAGACACGGGCCTCAAATTCAGTTTAGTGTGCAGTGAGGGAGTAGGTAGCTGCCGCAACCTTATCAATGCGCTTGCAAGCATGCTGTCAACTTTTTCCTCCAGTATCTATTCGAAGCTGGTGAGGACCTGCTGGAGCATAGTTTGCATCCACTTGTCTCCTTTGGCAACGACAGTGGCAATGTTTTTAAGCAGCACTTCAGAAGAAAACTTGGGTAACTGACTTTTAGCGTTAGCAGCATGCTCGCTGTTAGTGTTAATCTAGTGTCTGATATTTACCACCTGTGCAAAGTTGTTTTGGGAAGTGATAAGAAGTCTACCAGCTGTGGAGGAGAGTCTCGAGCTAAATCAGGACATTCTGAGAATAACATACTCCCCAGTTAGTTTGTCCAAGAAGAGGCTCAATAGATACACACACACCATATCTGGTCTTTGTGCTTAGCCATGGGAACATGCAACATCTTCAAGGTCACTAAGAACAGGCAGATTCTACTTAACGAGGAGCGCACCCACAGCAAGTCAGAGATTTTAGGGAATGACACATCTCTCCAGACTTGATACATCATTCTGTAATTCCAGACCTGGTTGACAATAAAGGTTTCTGTGTTCGACCAAGTCTGTGTCAGCAGAGTTCGTCCTGCATCATCTACACACAGGCTGTTTGAAGGCGACCATCCCCAATACAGCACATTAGCCACACTCGAGTCAACAAGATCTTCTGAAGTATCCCGGGGCTGGTCAAGTTTTTGCTGTTTTGCAGACTTTGGCATTGCGAAGTGAAATTAAGAAGACAGTTTGATAAGTTTTTATGCAGACTCAGCTGGTGAAAGATAAGTTAATTAGTACTGAATCGGGGAGAGACGATGCCACGTTGCTTCTCGCTACCACACCATACCAGAAGTCCCCCGCTTCTAGGTAGTTCTTTAAAAAAATTGTTTTTGATTTAAAAAAAAAAAAAGAAAAATGCATGAATGGTCTGGAATAACCTACATCAATAATAGAAGAGACAGATATCAAGGCCATGGGTAATTAACATGTCCAAAGTGTGGCCTCTATTGTGTGTTGGTTTTGTGATATGCTGTTTAAAATTTAAAAACATTTAAGAACATTTAAGAATTCCCTGGCAGATGTGTCGGATTGATTGCAAATGTGTAAATAAAAATCTCCTAACATACTATCTCTATTAACACGTCTAATGATAAATGAAAGAATATCAGAAAGGTCAGAAATAAAAGAGGAGCAGAGTTTGGGTGGTTTGTAAACAGTCATTCTCAAGATAGGAGGACTGCTATAAATAAGAAAATGGTATTCAAAAGAGGATTATTCATTAAAGGTAATATCTTTAAAACCAAGACCTGAGGAAATTATTGTTGCTGTACCTCCAACTCGTCTTCCAGTCCTCACTGAATATTTGTACATAAAACTGGGTGGTGTGACGTCATTTAAATTAACTGGAGCATCTGTGCTGACCCAAGTTTCACTTAAAAACATGCAATCTTAATCTTGCAAAGTTATCTAGAATCAAATCATTAATAAAAAAATGTTTTGTTTAAAAGGGATCTTGCATATAAAAGAGCCAAAGGTCAAAGGTTTGAGGCAAGGTTTGTCTTAGACTGTTTTTTCAGAATGTGCACGTATTTTAGATTTCAATTTATTCAAGACTGGAATTAATGATACAGGACTGGAATTGACCATTTTGTTTGGGTGTGTGGATGCTGACTGCTGCTGAAGTATTGGTCCATACAGAAGAGGGAGGTGTGGGGGGCTGTGTGCTGGCTGTGGTTGTGCAAAGGAAGTGGAGGGTGTGGCATGGAAACAGTTAGTCCTGTGGAGCTGATTGCATGGCATGTTGTAGGTTGGATACCAGCATACATGAGCTTAATTGATTTTGGTGCAGACCATAACCTAAAAAATAAGGGGCGGTTCCAAAACAGGTTAAAATTGTCAATAAAATCAAGGTTCAAGTGTCAACTCCAAGCAGTCTGCTAAAATGTCCTGCTTTGTGGCTAAAAGTGGGCAGCGGGCTGCTGATTAAAAACAAACTTGCCACAGGTTTTTAAAAGATTCAAAAGGTCCTTAAAATCCCATTTGGACAGTTCAGGCTGTTGACGAGTGGCGCTGTGACGTGCACTACAACCCGTTTTACCGTGTCCAGGAGAGAGTGTATCAGTATGGGGAGCTTATGTAAAATAACTGGCACTGTGGCTCCAGGAAAACAGTGTGTGGTGGTGTTACAAAAATGGACATTTCTTACCAAGGAGTCTCCAACAATGAGGGTCCCACCCAAAGTGGAAATCACAAAGACCTCTTCTATTTGTTGTAGTGGATCGTCCACTTGGCCCTTATTCTGATTTTCTGTCTGAATTCTCAGTTTTAATCTCAGTTAATGCTGAGTACAGATAAAGTCATTG
The DNA here is from genome assembly GCF_036924035.1 of Leuresthes tenuis. Lineage (NCBI taxonomy): Eukaryota > Metazoa > Chordata > Actinopteri > Atheriniformes > Atherinopsidae > Leuresthes > Leuresthes tenuis. Next base: position 31,565,409 of record NW_027325367.1, on the reverse strand, counting down.
AAGTGAGTGACTTTAATATACAAGCAGATGTGAAAATGACAGCCTAAATATTAACTTTAATTCTATATTAGATTCATTTGGATGATCTCAAAGACCTACAGGCCTACTCACTCTCTTAATCATGCCCTTGATCTTGTGCTAATATATGGCATTGAGAGTGAACAGTTAACAGTGTTTCATCATAACCCTGTCTTAACTGACCATTTCTTGATAACCTTTGAGTTTACATTCGTTGACTACACAGTGCCTGAGACTAAATTTACTTTTAGTAGTGTCAATCAGAGAATATTGAAACCGAATTTAAAGAATTAATTCCATTATCATTCTCTTCACTGCCATGTACAACAACAGAGGATAGCTCCCTGCACTTTCTTCCCCTAAAACTTGATTGTCTTGTTGAGTGCTACAATTTCAATGTGTAGAACATTGGACAATGTTGCCCCTCTAAATAAACTGAGGCAATCAGTCGGAAGAGGTTGACTCCTTGATATAATTCACAGCTGTGTGCTTTAAGCAGATGGGAGCATCTACAATCCACTCACAAACTGTGGCGTAACTTGCCCGGCGTTGCCTTCCACCCTTAGTGAAACTATGGTCTCCATCAGTCATCCATCGCTCCCACGCCGCTTGCAGTCTCACTTTGAACGGCCGATTCACACCGATGTCCAGCGGTTGGAGTTCCTTTGTCAGGCCTCCCGGAATGATAGCAAGCTCAGAGTTAGTTTGCTTAACTTGTGTTTTCACATCGGCTGTGAGATGGGCACGCATAGAGTCACAGATCAACAGCGATGGCGATGCGTGGAAAAAACCACCTGGTCTTCTTACATACACCTCCCGCAGCCACTCTTTCATCATTTCCTCATCCATCCAGCCCTTTTCATTTGCCTTAATGATAACTCCAGCTGGAAACTTCTCTTTAGGCAAAGTCTTTCTCTTAAAAATCACCATCAGTTTCTATCCATTAGCATTGCAGCCTAGCACAACAGTAAAAGAAGACTTCTCGTACCCCGTTGTGCGTATCGCTACCGTGCTGGTCCCTGTCTTCTCCACAGTGTGACTCCCCGGGATGTCGAAAGTGAGCGGCACCTCATCCATGTTAGTGATGTGGCTGGGCTGGATGTGTTTATCAGTGATATGTTTAAAGCAGGAAGTTGGCCAGCTTTTCATTATAATCCGCTGGAAGTTGCTGCGCTACTGTAGTCCTGGTCCGGATGGAAAAATGGCACCGTTTCATGAAACGAAAGCACCAAGACGGACCTCCTTGGAAATGTTCGATTTTCATTTCTTCTGCTAGCGTTGCCGCTTTATGTCGAATGGTGACCGTCGAAACGCTTCTCCCACTCGTTCTTTGCTCGATTATCCACTGCTCGAGTCTTTCCTCCAACTCGGGCCACCACGCCTTATTTCCGCGGAAACTCAGCTGCGTCTTCTTCACCTGTCGGAGCTCGTTTTCCAGCTTCCTCCACTTGCGAACCATCGATTCGTTGATCTTAAATTCTCTCGCGGCTGCTCGATTCCCATGTTCCTCCGCGTAGCTGATGGCCTTCAGTTTAAACTGTGCTTCATAAGCGTGCCTCTTTGCCATTTTCAGGGTTGTTAAAACAGAGATGTTCTGCATAACGCACACACCTGTTCTTTTATATACCGGTACAATCAACACTCCCACTTCACCCTTTAACGTTCTCATGGTGTTCTCTACTACGTCCGCCTTACAACAACACACAGGGAGCACTGCACTATAAGGCGCGCTGCACATTTTGAAGAAAATCTAAAACTTTTATGTGCGCCTTATGGTCGTGAAAATACGGTATGTATATTGAGAGAAATCAAAAACTTTGTTTTGAGTCCATTGGATGTGTATTTAGTTCAGTTTAAATCAAACTTGCAAAAAGAGTTACACAATCAGAACAATAATTTTATCCTTTTTTCAGTGACAGTTATTAGTTTGAATGAACAACTGCATGTTACACTTTTTTCAGTGTAGTGCTTGTCTGTGTCGTTTCACGTCATATTCACCTCCGTGTGAAATGGAAAAATGACTCAAGCAAACTTCTCCCAAAACTTTCCCAGACTCGCCTTACATTGGTTTCACCCAGGGGAAGATAGTTTCCCAGTCTTTGTTGTAGCTGCAGTTTCTTTCCTTAGTTGTACGAGTCGTGCTTTCCTCCTTTTCCGACCTTATCTGGCGCTGCATGCCGGTGCCGTTCTGACCTGATTTGCATTGTTTTTTTTGGCGGGCGCGCCCTTACGCTTAGTTTATACTCCTCCATAACGTTGACGGTGTTGACGTGACGTCTTCATTGAGCATTCTGCAAGTTCTGCGTCGAGGGAACACGTTGCTCTGCAATTCACGATGCCAGTAGAGAGGTGTGGCTGTGTGTTTGTGTGGTTTCAGGGGTTATAGCTGAATCCTTGCTTTTTCTTCCGGTCACAGTTAACAACAGTACACAATGGCAACCGAGGTGAAGCAGCTGTATTTACAGTTGGAGCTTATCAGTATTGAAGAACAAATGCTTATATTGCAAATCTTGAAGTGTAGGCAACAGAGAAGACGTTAGCGGAGGTGGTCTGTACGACCACTAAACCGGTCGAGGCTGGGAACGGGTGAATTTACAACAATGGTTGTGAATTTACAACCTGGATGAACAAATGCACTTTCTATAATTTCGAATCTCAATGAGCTTCTTCACCGTGTACAGCCATTAAGACTGGAAAAAGCAACTGTCAGAAATTACGTTCTGAGCAGACCAATCACAGCCCTTACGGCCCGCATCTACGCAACGTGTAGTCAGAATTTTTTGGAGGTGCACGTCAGGCTCAACTTAACTATGTCGAAATGATGGAGAAGAATAAACTACCCTTCAACCTGTGTTCGCGTTCCCGTTTGAATGACATGATCAAACAGCCCACCCCGCCCCCTGATGACAGCCCTCACTGCTTTCTCCACACAGCCATTTGATAAATGCCAGATTATAAAACACACATTTCAAAAGTGGAGTCTGACTGTCAATAATAATGTGGGACAACATCTCAATTTGCAGGACGTGTGAAAATGAATGAAAATGCGTGACTGCCCCCCACAAAGCGGGACATCTGGCCACCCTAACTCTCTACCTTTTAAGATAAGGCTTAAAACTTAGTCGCCTTTTGCATCTTCAGTATGGGAAATTGTTTCGGAAGGAAAATGTTTTTGGGGAATCTGTTGATTTCCTTAGCTAGTCTACTTTCCTTTAATTGATTTTATTTTTATTAATTGGATGAAACTGGAAACTAATTAATTGGATTTTATTTGATTATGATTGTATAACAATGAATTTGATTCTAATTGGCTTGAATTTAATTGTAACTTTGAGGTTCTTTGAGATGTCATTTGTTGTGATTATGCAGCAATTTTCTCTCTGCCATACCCACACTCACACAATGGATCAGAGGCAACATGAGGTTCAATGTTTTGCCCAAGGACACTTGGTCATTGGGAAGTCAGGCATTGAACCACCAACCTTCTGATTGGCAGATGAACAATCCTGAGCCACAGCAGTATTGACGTAATCCCACCATTCTCAAATATATTTTGTATTTACATTTACTTTACAAGATAGGAGTGTAAACAGAAGGCAGGCAACTTTGGGGAGACAGTTATACTGACCTAAACAAACAACCATAACCTAAAACATGAAAAAGGACAACATTTTTACAAAAAAGCAAAACATTTTTTTTATGAGATGGTATAGATTCTGAAAACCTCTCTGTTAGCTGATTCTTTCAAAATCCAGAATATGCTGGAGGGATAATGTTCCTGTGCTGGATGTATTGTTTTGTTCCATTTCATTTCCATTTGGCTTTGTTTTGATCCAAGCAGAGAAAGCACTCCTAGGGGAAAACGCTGTTTGTTTCTCTGGCCAAAGGGAGACAATGCGGCACCAGATGGGGTCTGGGTGTACAGTGTGCTCAGTGGAAGAGTGGGAGGAGGTGGTTCTGGGGTGCACACAGATAACCAGCTATCAAAAAGTGAAAGCCCAGCTCACGCAGAAGGCTTCTGAATGTCATGGTCTGTGCTCTGTCTCGCCCGCATCACCATCTATCTTTAGGGCAGCAAAGTGAAATCTCTACATGCTTCTGGCATCAAGCTGCTTCCAATCTCTTGTTGGGGATTTTTTTATTAAAGTTGTTGTGTCAGTGGCAACAACGTATTGAAGGTGGCATGGATTAGTTTGAGAGAGTGAAATAAATTGTAAAGTGAACTTAAGCAACATGTTAGTGAGTGCGCATGACAAACACACACAGCTCTAAAGCCTCCTATTTAATATAAATGCCTTTTTTTTTTGTTGAGTTTATTGATAGGTTTTGGTTTTCACCAACTGTACAGTAATGTTTGGTTTCTATTGTCATAAATGTTGCAGTTTAGATTTTATCTGTATGCCTCTCAAGACTGTGATAACCATCTTGTTAGGTCCATGAACCTCTTAAGGTATCACAACAACGAGGCCAATTTTCATAATCATTATTCATTGGTCCTCAGAGAGAGCTTAGCTATGCTAAGCTCATGACTGCAGAAGTGATTTGTCTAGTGAACCGCAAGATACTGTAATTCTTTTATTTATGGGGGTCATTAAGTTCGGAAAATCTTTCTTCACTGTTAGCTCATCTACATGGTGTCATCTAATACTATAATACTGAGGCTGTATGTACACACCACTTAAAAATCCATCTTAGGCATTTCTCTCACTTTCCATTACTTTCAAAGAGCCATTACTGAAATAGTAAAAAGAAAGATAAGACCAAATTAGTGTTTACCTTCTTGAATCTGAAGACGTACCTATTTAAAACAAAGCTCTTATGAGGTAGACATTTCTGTATATGTTGTTTATGTTTATGTTTATGTATTTAGCAGACGCTTTTATCCAAAGCGACTTACAAATGAAGATTTAACAAGCTATATAAAGCTAACAATAAACTACATAGAAGGAACCTGACTATGTCAGAGGTGACAGAGTAGAGATAGGGTGTAGGCATAGAAAGAAGTGCAGAAAGATAAAGTGCAGAGATAGAGGGGGTAGGGAAGTACAAGGTATGTGCTAGGATAGGACATGCTCTCTGAAGAGCTGGGTTTTCAAGAGTTTCTTGAAGATAGACAGGGACGCCCCTGTTCTGGTAGCGCTCGGTAGGTCATTCCACCATCGTGGGACGACACATGAAAAGAGTTTGGATTGTCTTAAGCGTGGTGTAGGCACTGCTAGACGACAATCCTGGGACCAACGGAGGGACCGAGTTGTGACATAAGCCTTTGCAAGAGCATTCAAGTAGATGGGAGCCATTCTATTAAGCACTTCGTAGGCTAACATCAGTGACTTGAATTTGATGCGGGCGGCTAAGGGTAGCCAGTGGAGTTCAATATATATAGTATCAGTATATATAGTGGATGATATACATTTTTTGCATGATATTTCACTTTTACCATTTTTATTTTTTATTCTTCAACCTTCAAGACTGAAAATAGAGATCCATCAAGTAGAAATTTCTCACAATCAGAAACATATTTTCATAGTATGTCATGACTATATTAAGGCTGCCATCAAGATAATCAGATTTCTCACTCGATTTGAGGTATTCTTCTGTTTTTACTGATAAGTGTAAAATATGGAATGTTTGGAGTGCCACAGAAAAGAATGATAAAAAGAATGGGGAAACATAGTAGAAGAATTAATTAAATAGTAAATGTGGAAATAGACTAGTATATTTCACATAATCTAAATGATGTATGTGTGATTGATTTATTGATTTTATTCTAGTTTTCCATTTTTCCCACATTAATTTAGCTTTTCTGTTTTTCTACTTCAATTGCTATCACTTGTTATTTTTCAATATTTTTTGCTTTAACAATTACCATATTACATTTCTTGTTTCGCAGTTCCTTTTGTCTTTAATGCTGTTGATATTAATTTAGCTTTTTTCTGTATATTTCTCAAATGCATTTACTATTTCATTAGTGTTGCTTTTATTTCTCAGTAGCATTTGCTGTCCCTTTAGCTTTTGTTATTTCTGATTTTCCTTTTCTCCAAATTGCTTTCTTTAAATTTCCTACTTTGCAAAACATAATCTGAGCCATCAACATGTATAGCCTGACAGTAATGCACTACTAGTATAATATCAGATAGTGTACTGCTATAATAACCTAGCCAAAAGAAGACATAAAAGCAACTGATATCATGACAAAAAAAAAGGCCCTATGTCTAGAGGGTTTCACCCCAAGTCCAGCATGCTAAGACTGTACATTGATCCACAGGAAAGAGGCTGGGGATTTACGGAAGATAGGAGCCATTATCCAGGATGAAACAACAAAGACCCAGGAGTATATCATCTGCATGATGTTCCAACAGACCAGCAAGTATCAAATACATTTGTTTTTTGCAAGCTAAACAATGTTCTAAGGGATTATTATTATTAACGATTAGAAGCAACATCTTTCCACCTTGAAGTTAAATTCTGCTTAAAAATGGTATCTTCCTATTACAAATGCAAATCATATTTTGGGAAAATGTCATACCAGAAATGTGAGACTTAGATATGAGAATGTAATACGAGATAACAGCCAAGCAATTGCTCTCAATGAATAATGTTTGTCTGGTGTTGCTACAGAAAAGGTGAGATTTTCCTAAATTACAACAGTTCCTACTTAACACTAAGAGCTTAAATAAAGACAGCTGGACTTCTTGGATCTTGAAGACATTTCATCTCTCATCTGAAATGCTTCTTCAGTTTACAAACTGAGTGGCATCATATGTGCAGTAACAGTGCAGCAGGAAGGGTGCAGACCTCTATGAAGGAGAGACCGAACAACAGCTCTACAACCTGAACAGTTTGACTTGGCATTTAGGTAACAAATGATAATATCTTATTTGGTAATAAAGCACCAATGGACTGCCATTACAGTAAGATTGATGCTGTTAATGTCACCGATACCGTATTTGTACGAAAAAAGCTCAAATAAAGACAAAAAAAAAGGCAACAATAGAATGCACAACCCATAAATAACACGTCCGTCCCAGCACAGAAATTGTATAGACAAGGAAAAGCATTTCAAATCATTCATTAATCCAAAAAAAGACCCCATAGGGTCTTCCTTTACATTATCTCTCAATCGGTTAATATGAAATCATGAGACACAATTCAGTTTTTTTAAATCTAGCAAATTAGAAACATTTCAGTGTATGGGGCAATTCAGAATTGCGGGTATATTTCAAGTTTAGACAAAAATAAGAAAAAAATGTTGTTTTTTCATTAAACCTTTTTTATCCTCATAGAAAATACTTTAACTGTAACATTTCCAGCATTCACCAAGCTTAAACATGTACGATTTTAAATATTTGATCTGAAAATCCTCGTACTAACAGTAAAATCAGTCAACTCTGTTGCAGACAAGTTAGGGTAAATACTTATAGTACTCAAACGGTGATCGAACAGAGTTGACATGAATAACGGAGTTGACAAACCATGCGTAAAAGACCAAAAAACAGTAACATTAAAACCATCTTTTTTAAATGTAAAAACATTTCATAGCAACTTGCACATCTGAAAATCTATAAATTCATCACTTTGAGCAATAAGAACATAAAATTGCTCAGCACAAGTTTTCTACTTATATCGCAAAACTGCCACCTCCCTCACTCCCTCGAAAAATGAATCACTGGCGATTTCAGCCCATATTTCGTTGTCTATTTCAACATGGCGCCCTGTCACTTGGGTTGGTTGTGGGATGATTCTGAGGACATCATCAAAGAGATACCACAAAGTATCCTCACGGTTAGGCCTGAAGAACGTTTCTTTTTTTTCCCCACCATGTGCATGCATGTGACTTTTGCGTCTCACTGCTACGTTGTGTCTCACTGACCTCAACGATGGTCCCAGGGTAAAAATCATCATCATATTTAACGACACACCACTGTCCAGTCATATCTTTTCTCTCCCACTTGATTTCTCCTGTTGTTTGTCGCTCTTCAGTGGTATCAGAGAGGACGGGCTGAACATCAAATTCAAATCTCTGAGTTGTGACATGTACACTCAAGGATCTGTTTAGTTGAGCAGGGACAGCTGACATCTCTGTAGATGACCTTTCCTGGTGCTTGAGTGATCATTTGATGGAGGCGCATCGTGGAAGGAACCACTGGGAATTGTTTGGGTATCTTCTGCACAGCTTTGTTCACAGCCTCCCCCTCAATGTAGAACAGCTGTATAGAGATCTGGACACTCAACAGACTGTCATACAATTGCTTGGCATTTGGAATGTATTTTCCTTCACTGAATAGTCTGTCAGCTGTTCTTTTTAAAACCCCACCCACTCTGTCTGGAGCCCCTTTCCTGTAACCAGCTTCAAAGAAGCTCCATGTGCCCTTCTGAAAGCCCTGCTTAAAAAGCTCTGTGCTAAACATATAGAAGTTGCCCTTCTGGCGATACTGGGTGTAAGGTCCATCGCTAAAGAAATGAACCACATTGACTGATGGATAGTGTGTTTTCACACGATCTAACACAGGGGACATGTGTGTCCATATGGCAGGTGAACTTCTCTCTTTTGATGCTGAGGTAGTCGTGAAGCACAAATGTTTGTCCACTCCATCCACAAGAAGGATTCCTGTGTGCAGAGTTGCCTGCTGATGAGAAGATGAAAAATGAACAGCCTGAATCTCTGCTGACGATTTGCAAGCATTTTCTAAAAAGTCGATGTGAATCAAACACTCATGAGATGTCATACTTTTCTTGAGCTCACGGTAGTGGTTGTATTGTGTTTCAATGTTGAACTGATGCCTTGTGAAGACTCTCAGCTGATTCTGGAACATTTCAATCATATGTTCTAGAGAACTCTCCATCTCTTTTTCCATTCGGACTGGCTGTGATTCTTTCTGACTTTCTTTCTCATTTTCTTTGTTTTTCTTCCTCCTTTCTCCCAGATCAGTTCTCCACTGAGCAAATCTTACTGGAGCCTCAGCATCATAGTCATGGTTGAGGTGATAGACAATGCTTCTGCATTTTGGACATTTGTCGTACATGCATTCTTTGCTTGCAGGATCACAGCATATTGAGTTGGCAATGACTTCCATGTCAGTCGTCTCAAGAAGTTGAAGTGTATGAAGCTTCTGCACATTGAAAGATAAGTTTTCATGCTCTTTACGGAGACAGGTTTCTCTGTCAGAAATCTATGGGTGAACAACCCAAAAAGGACGCATGTGTATGACAGCTGACTTGATGGATATTCAAGAAGAAATTTATGATGAAGATTTTTTTAAGGTATCATTTAGAAACCTTTTCCGCATTTTTAATTTCCTCCTATTTATGGTTTGTTTTTTTCCCGCAGTTAAGCGGCTGACATCATCGCTAAAGAAAAATTCCTCTACCTTCTTTTGAAGCTTGATCCCAGCCCTTACGGCCTGCGTCTACGCGACGTGTAGTTAGAATTTCTTGGAGGTGCATGTCAGGCTACGGCGTAGGGGTCGTCGTCGTAGCTACGGAGAAGTATAAACTACGCTTACTATCCCGATGGCGTCTGTGTTTGCACCGAGGGAGAAAAGTCAAGAAATGTGTACAGTTACATGCACGTCAGCCCAAAATGTATTTGCATCCACAGAGTAAGAATGAGATTAAAATCATGTATCATTGTCGGTGTTTCACAATCAAATGAAAACAGCTGTTTTGGGCTTTGAATCATTTCTCTGAACAAATCACTAAATTAAAAAAGTTGCTCTTTGAAATCAGTACATTTCCATAAAGAAATCCAGATTTAAGTGCACTCTGAAGAGGCTGCAGTAATGTCTTAAGAAAACCCTCAAAGATGCCAACCGAGATTTATTACTGTACATTTAATTTCTCATGGAAGAAACTTTCTGTGCTTTGACCTGTGTGAAACATGCTGAAAGACTTTCAAAAATACTGAATGAATAAGTCTGCTTCTGCATGAGGTGAAGAGGAGGCACATGAGAAATGTCTTCTCACCTAACCTCTTAGGGGCGGAAAAGCTGCTTGTAGCTATTACACACTATCATGCTGAGTTCCTTTGGACAATGCAGGATGAGCTGCACAGAGCCCCAGTGCTCCTCTAACTCATAATCAAGGTATCACATCAGGGCTTATCATGTATCACAACTGCATGGAAATGATACAATCAGTTGTAATTATTGTACTACAAGTTTCAATGATTCTCTTCAATTATATTTAGGCAAGTAGAGTACAGGAGCTGCACATACAGTTACATTTTAGCTATGTGTTTTCATGCTGATGCAAATTAAACCTAACTCCTATATAATTACACAATGATTTCCCAGAATCTGAATAATGCGTAAAGGGGATTTTACACCTATAGAAAATGTTTTTATGTTATTTCCTTCTATAATATGCCTCTCCAGTTGCCACACCTAGGTTTGAGTTTAAACGCACTATAGTGTGAAAATATTGTGCCAAAATTACACATGAGATTTTTTTAAATTATCTCTAAAACGATTTGATACAAACCTTTATACTAATGCAAAACATAATTCTGAATAATCTAAATAAATCTACCTGAGTGGCAAAAGCAATCTCAAGATAAAGTTAAAGACAAACCAAGAGGAGGATGAATCGATCAAATAGGAAATTTAGAACCTGGGTTTTACTGCCACAGACTTGGTTTTTCTTACATCTTAAAGAAATATGGAAAATAGCATACATCAGCTATAATGGCAGTGAAATTCTTTCTGGCAGTCATGACACGGAATTTGAAATTCTGCAGTTGCAAATGACTACTAAAACCTGGCTCTGTGAGAGATAGATTATGCTTAGTTTATACTCTTCTATAATGTCGACGTGATGTCTTCATTGAGCATTCGAAGTTCTGCGTTGAGGGAACACGTTGCTCTGCAATTCTTCATGCCGGTAGGGAGGTGTGGCTGTATGTTTGTGTGGTTTCAGGGGTTATAGCCGAAGCCTTGCTTTTTCTTCCGGTCACAGTTAACAACAGTAAACAATGGCAACCGAGGTGGAGCAGCTGTATTTTCAGTTGGAGCTCATCTATATTGAAGAACAAATGCTCATATTGCAAATGTTAAAGTGCAGGCAACAGAGAAGACGTTTGCAGAGGTGGTCTGTACGACCACTAAACCGGCCGAGGCTGGGAACGGGTGAATTTACAACACTGGTTGTGAATTTACTGGTGTGTTCCATAACTTGTTCCTTGTTCCATAACTGTTGCACAGCAATTTACCTCGAAAATCCCCCAAATGCGGCATCTACGTGTATATATCTATGAGTTCAATGTCTGGACAGCATATACCCTCTCCTTAACGGTCACATTGCGAGGGTTAACCCATCTCTGATTAAATAGCGGGATAATACCCCCACCTTTCCACTTACCACTCATACTCAGATCTCGATCTGCTCGTACAGTGTGAAGTGTGAAGTTTTCAATCGCTTCCTTCCTAATACCTTTGATGAGCAATGAAATAAGAAACTTACTTTTTCTGCCGGCCGGCTAAGTTTTTATTCTGCGTTGCAAGGAAAAAGATCAGTCCACACCATTCAGCGGCAATGGTATGAAGAGATACAAACAAAAGGAATACAGAGCATTTATACCTGAGGTGGGGGCTTTGTTCTTTAGATGTGTAACAACATCTCCAGAGGGGGGCAGGATGCAGTCTTGATGATAATTAAGAAACAGGAGGTTAAAACAATTATCTTGTCTGAGTGTTAATTAAGAGGTAAATAGTTTAAAACAATTAGCGTGTCTGGGTGATACAAATGGTTAATGTGGATTGGAGAGTCTGTCAGTCCTGAGACATAAAATTTACCATCACAATTCTCCCTTTTGATTATTAATTAATCACTAACAGAAAACAAAATTAAGAAAAATAAAATGGATGAAAACTAAATGCAAGAGAATACTTAAGTATCCGGTACGCTATTTCAAGCAGATTTGAAAATGTATCATCGTGGTAGTTGATTAGAGCAGAGAAAATACTAACAAAGCAAACAAAACAACCCAAAAAAGAACAAAACAAAATGAAATAAAATTTTACAAAATGTTATCAAAGTCAGAGTCTTAGCTGGGGTAAAATATCGGGGTCAGGAATATGAAGAGAGGTTGAATTTTGATCAGCATTATTGGCGTTCACCTGAACATATGTGGAGGAATGAGGCATCTCTTTCATGAGTATTGTTTATTGATTATTGTTAAAAACCATGCTGGCCATCCTTGGCCCAAAGATTTCAGCCAAGGGAACCATGAGTCATTTATTACCGGAGGGAGTTGAATGGCATCTTTCATGTGTTTGATAATGTTGGTAATGTTCTCATATTCGTCGGAGTGGTTGTCTTCAATTCCAGAGGTCAACGTGACCGTGTTCACATCTGACAGCATGTTAAGTAGGGCGTCATGTGGGTCTGGTGGCCCATTGACTATGATTGTCTGTACATATCCGAGCTTGGATATTCAATTCCACACCAATACATGCCTGCATCAGTGGGTTTGACATCAGAGATGGTGATCTGGGCTCCGTTGGAATTTGGAAGTTTTGTTATTGTGAAGCGGGGATTTCTGTTTGGAGCAATGGTTTTGTCAGTAGTGGCAACGATCAAGTGCCAATCGTGTGGGCCGCAGGGGTCTCTGCACAGGTATTTGTCATACTTGGCATAATATGCCTGAACTCGTCCTGATCGCCAAATTTCAGGGTAAACGAGGCAGGTGAATGTTGCACTTTGTCCTTCTGTCAAAGTGACAGTACAGGCAGGTTTGTAGGTGTAAGCCTCCATCAGCTGCGTCAAACATGACAGCATCAGAATCAGGTGATGCATGGTGGAGATTGGTGGAAAACGTTTAGTTGGTGTTCGTTGAATTTACAGAGTTGTCCTCCTCGGCGTCTGTGCGTCCTTGCACCGTCCTCCTCGGCCTCTGTTCGTCCTCGTGTCGTCCGTCCTCCTCGGCCTCTGTTCGTCCTCGTGTCGTCCGTCCTCCTCGGCCTCTGTTCGTCCTCGTGTCGTCCATCCTCGTCCGTCCTCTTTTCGTCCTCGTGTCGATCAGCTTGGCAGCTGGGCTCCTCCGTTGGCTCGGGGATCTTCCTGCAGTGGCTGGCGTGAATCCACGTTGCCCTCTCGGCTATCTTCACAGCGGTATGTGTCGTCAGAAGCACCTGGAATGGACCTCGCCACCGTTTGGAATGCCAGTGCTTCCTTCTTAGGTCCTTTATCACCACCCAGTCGCCAGGCTGGAAGTCATGCAGTGATGTGGAAGCTGGTGGTGAGAGGGCTGATTTCACCTGCTGCGAGATCTGAGAGAGAATGGAGGATAAGTTTTTGCAATACTGTAACATATTGTCCTCACATAGGCCAGTGGAGGGGAGTGGCCTGGTTACAGGTTCTACTCCCAGAGATGGAGGTCTGCCAAAAAGAATTTCAAAGGGACTCATGTTTACTCTAGATCGTTTCTTCATCCTCATATGCATTAGAACAATAGGCAAGGCTTTTGTCCATGGCAGTCCTGTTTCCTCACAACACTTGGCCAATTTAGATTTTAGAGTGCCATTTTCTCGTTCAACAGCACCTCCGCTGGCGGGGTGATATGCACAATGTTGTCTGAGGTCAATAGTGAGAAATTCACTGATTTGGGTTATGGCAGAATTGACAAAGTGAGAGCCATTATCGCTGCTCAGTTTAGTTGGTATTCCCCAACTGGGAATAATCTCTGTTAGCAGAGCCTTTGTTACCACTTGGCTACTCTGGTGTTTTGCTGGAAATACTTCAATCCATTGTGACCACATGTCAACTATTACTAGGCAGTACTTCTTTCCTTCTGCTGGTGACAGTTCTCTGAAATCCATCATTAAGTGTTCGAATGGTCTGTCTGGTGATGGGTGAGCGGCGTGTGTGATTATTTTGGTTTTACCTGCGTTATGCGTTGCACAAACCATACACGATTGACAGAACTTCTGCGCATGAACTGAAAATCCTTTGGTGAACCAGTGTTGGGTTATGGCATCCATCATCCCCCCTTTTGACACATGGTCCAAACCATGTGTCAATTTCGCGAAATGAGGGAAAAAATGTTTAGGCAGGCAAGGTTTATTATCAGGTCCTCGCCACACATCTTCCTCTTGTGTGGCACCGCAGCGGCTCCACAGCGCTTTTTCCTGTGGAGTGGCAAAAGACTGTACAGCTGTAAGAGATGTGGGAATAAAGTCAGGAATTGATACCAACAGAGTATCAGTTAATGTTGATTGGAGAGTGGCTCTTTTTGCAGCAGCATCGGCCCGTGCATTTCCTTGAGAAACAGGATCTGTGTGGTTAGTGTGAGCAAGGCATTTACAAACGGCAATAGACTTTGGGAGCAAAATGGCATCAAGAAGAGCTGCGACTTTGTCATGATGTAGAATGGGTTTGCCGTTAGATTTTAGGAATTGTCTGTGTTTCCACAGAGTGCCGAAATCATGCACAACACCAAACGAATATCTGGAATCAGTGTAGATGGTTACTGCTTTGTTGTTAGCTAGTCTGCATGCCTCTGTCAAAGCTATCAGTTCTGCCGCCTGTGCCGAATAGTGAGGGGGGGAGTTATGCTGGAGAGAAGAGTTTCATGGTTAGTGACAACAGCAAACCCAACTCTGTTGTGACCAGTTTGTGGGTCCCGTGAAGCTGATCCATCTACAAAGAGAACCAAATTAGGATTTGTTAATGGTGTTTCTTGTAGATCAGGCCTTAGTGAGCAAGCCTGTTGGAGGACGGCAACACAGTTATGCTGTTCTCCATCGTCTGGTGTGGGGAGCAGAGTGGAAGGGTTTAACACATTAAAGCGTTTGACAGTAATGTTAGACATTTCTAAAAGTACTGTGTTATATCGTAGCCAGCGTGCTGTGGAGAGATGGGAAGTTTTTTGTTCAAGTAGAATCATGGACACAGCATGTGGGACCAGGAGAGTTACATCAGAATACCCCACAATGTCTCTGGAGGCCATAACTGCCTTTTCAGCTGCCACCACAGATCTGATACATCTTGGGAGACCTGCAGCCACGGGGTCCAGTTTTGAAGAAAAATAAGCTACAGGCCGCAGCTTATTTCCATGATCCTGCAACAAAACAGAAGTCATACATCCATCTTTTTCATCTACTGTTTGAGTGAACGGTCTGGTAGGGTCAGGCAGGCCCAAAGTTGGAGTGCTTTGTAAGGCAAGTTGTATTTCTGTGAAAGATTGTTCTGCTTCAGGAGTCCATTTGATCTCGTGTTTTCCTTGCAGGCCTTTGCCATGAATGAGGGAGGCAAGTGGAGCTTCAAGAATGGCATAGTTAGAAATGAATTGTCGACAGTAAGAGCACATACCAAGAAATGACATCATCTACTTCTTTGTGATGGGTTTTGGAAGGTTCTGAATTGCATCAACTCTTTTCGGTGAAAGAGTTTTACCTTCAGAAGTGATGACATGACCTAAGAAGACAACCCTTTCCTGGACAAATTGGAGTTTTGTCAAACTGGCTTTGTGACCAGTTTTTGCCAGATGTTTCAAGAGTGTGACTGTGTTGGCTTCGCACTGCTCTTTAGTCGGACTGCAGATCATGTGGTCATCCACATACTGTAGCAAGGCAGTGCCTGGGGAGAGAACAAGAGATTCTAGACTTTGTCTGAGAGCCTCATTGTAGATGGTGGGACTTTCGCAGTATCCTTGGCACAGACGTGTGAATGTGTAGCCTCGCCCATTGAAGTTGAATGCAAACCAGAATTGGCTGTCTGGGTGGATTAGAACACTGAAGAAGGTGTTCGAAAGGTCCACCACTGAAAAGAATTTTGCATTGTTTGGAACCTGAGACAAGATGGTGTAAGGGTTTGGAACATGTGGGGCCCTGGGTTGGACTGCTGCATTAACTGCTTGCAGATCCTGAACGAAACGCCATTCTGTTGGTTGGTCTTTATCTCTGATCTTCTTGACAGGAAACAAAGGTGTGCGTACCGGCGAATCATTACATGGAACAATTACTCCTGTTGTCTTAAGAGACTCAAAGACTAGTGTGATGGCTTCTTGTTTAAGTGGATATTGAGCCTTGCAAGGTCTAAAGTCAGATTTTCGAGTGATGATAACAGATTCACAATCTTTGATGAGGCCTACATCATATTTACCGACAGCCCAAAGTGTCTTAGGAACGTCTTGTAGGGCTGCGATATGTGTGGATTGATCTTCGGACAAACAAGAAAAAGCTTTGGAAGTAGTTCTGGGTATCAGCTGGATTGTTCTTTGTGCGTGCACAACAGATGTCAACCTTTTTGAATAGCACTGCAGTGTAGGTGAAAAAAGGACAGATCAGATATTTCTTGCCAATCGGCTGCACGCTTACATGACGCCACAAATTACCCCAAATCTTCCCAATTATCTGATGTGTGTTTTGCAAGAGGGATGTGTGGGACTGAATAGTCCATGGTGTACATGTTACGTTGAGCTGGTGTGAGAGAGACTGACACAGCACATTTATGTTCTGTCCAAAAAATGTGTGTCAGTGTTAGTTTGTCAAACCTCTCCCTTAACCAGCTTTCCTCGTATGATTCGTCAGATTCTGGTGAAGGATGGGAGGTACACTGCAGGTCCTCTTTGGCCATGAAGTCTGTTGAGGCTGTTGAAATGATGTTTTTTGCTGAAACAAACTCAGGGAAGGTTGTTAGTGGTTTTAGTTGCCATTGATATGCATATGTCATGTTCGATGTGTGGAAGACAAAGGACTTTGGTGCCAGGTCAGCTGTGGGAGCTTCTGGGGTTGGGATTAGACAAAGGCTTCATTTACACATCCAGTTCCTGCCTGTCAGGTTACTGGGACAGATTTTAGAAAGCAAATTTTTTTTTATCAGTTTCTCTTCTAGTTTTTCCGTTTTTCTTTGTTTTCTTTCCATAAATTTTAATATTTTAAGCTTTTATCCCCAAATCTCTTTTTTCATAATTTCCACAATTGGTCCCTCCACAGACTGAACCGCTTCTACGGAAACTTTACTCCCCATTCTGAATGAAGAGGTTGTACGACGAGAGCCAATTAGTTATGCTACAACTGGCAAAAGCGACATTTCGAGTTCAGCTTCAAATGACGAACAAAGCTAACTGTTTGATTGCTACAAACAGATAAACAGCGACATTTCTATTTCAGCTCCAAATGACGAACAAAGCTGGGCCAATTTGTTGAGCTACAAATGGCAAAAGCGACGTTTCGATTTCAGCTCCAAACGACAGAAAAAGCTAGCTGTCTCAATAAGTTACAGACAGCTAAAAAAGCTGGCCAACTGTGAAGACTGTGAAGAAAGAAAATGCATTAAGTAAATATTTCAACACTCACCAGACGAGTTTCGCTGAACTCTGTTCTTGGAACCCCGGTGGCAGCGACTCAGGAAGTGTTACCGGTTAGCCCTCCCGTCTCACAAATTAATCGAGGTTCGGAGGCTGGAAATGATCTATTTCTCCAGGATGGCCTGTCTGTCACAGTTTAGTCATCCAACCATCAGTAATTTTCCATTGATCCTGCTTCTGCCCCACTCAGCCTGTCAGCCACACACACCTCATCAGTTCACTCCACTCACCTGTGCACACAGCTGCCTCTCATCACATGCAATCAGCCCAGCATATAGTCACCAGCTCCACACTCTATCCTTTGCCAGATTGTTCTTTGCCATGCATGTCTTTCCAGCGTTCTCCTGCCAGCTTTACCGGTACCGACCTCGCCTGTCCCTGATTCCGTGCTTTGTCTGCCTCCTGGTAATTCGACCCAGCCTTCTGTCCCTGACCAAGAACTTTGCCTCTCCTCTCCTGATTCCTGTTTGCCGGTTTCTAAACCGTTTGTCTGTCTGCCAGAGTCTCAGTAAAGCCTTGAACTTTTTACCACTGTCTTCTGACTCCTTTGTACTGCAATTGGGTCCATACACCACCCGTTACACTGTCGCTTTCCGTGCCTCGTCCTGAACGGCTGCTCACGGGTCCTGCCCAACAACGCCAAATTGTTATGGAAGTTTTCAATCGCTTCCTTCCTAATACCTCTGATGAGCAATGAAATAGAGAAACTTACTTTTTCTGCCGGCCGGCTAAGTTTTTATTCTTCGTTGCAAGGAAAAAGATCAGTCCACACCATTCAGCGGCAATGGTATGAAGAGATACAAACAAAAGGAATACAAAGCATTTATACCTGAGGTGGGGGCTTTGTTCTTTAGATGTGTAACAACATCTCCAGAGGGGGGCAGGATGCAGTCTTGATGATAATTAAGAAACAGGAGGTTAAAACAATTATCTTGTCTGAGTGTTAATTAAGAGGTAAATAGTTTAAAACAATTAGCGTGTCTGGGTGATACAAATGGTTAATGTGGATTGGAGAGTCTGTCAGTCCTGAGACATAAAATTTACCATCACACTACACAGACTTGCTGCCGATAAGGCCGGCACATAGCAACCATAGATATCATAGCACGGACACTGTTTTTTTCTCCGAAAGGCTTTATTTCACAACCTCGAATTACTACGATTGTCGTTAGTTTGTCTTTTAATTCCTATTTACACTAGAAATGGGAGTACATTGATCAGCACCTTCATTTAAACCAGTGACAGGTGAATAAAATTGATCTTCTCACAGTTTCCTTATATTTCATGCTGCTTGGAAACCTTAGGTCCAGTCATTCATGTAGGTGTTACTTTGGTGTGAAATGACTCATTGATGATTGTCTGCCAATCTCTGAGATATGAAATCTACTTAATCTTATTTCAACTGGCCGTCTCGTGCTTTAAAATGGAGGAACCTTCTTTCCGAGGTGTTCTGAAAAAGGTCTGTTCTGAGTGTAGACATTGTTCATCTGCATTTCAAGATGATAGCATCAGGCTATGAAGGTGTGACACTTTCTGAAATCTTCCCAGGAAAACCAATGTAAAAAATATAAAGCAGCACTAGTTTATGCTTTGTTGTGTTTTATATTGCAAGTTCTATTGTGCAACTATTTTTATATATATGTGTTATTAGGAATACACAGTTATTTTAAAAGTAATGCACGTCTTTAGTCCTTCTAAATAGCTGACAAGTCAACTGGAACACAGCTATATATGTATCTATATTAAAGATTTTGAAACTTAACCTCTTAGGACCTCACGTCCACATGCGTGGACATCACATTTTGGGTTAAATAACCACAGTAGTTTATTATTTTTTCATAATTTTTCTCTAAAACTACATCATGTCAAAAAATGATGTTTAGTTTTTATACTTATAAGGTTCTAATAAGCCCAAAAAGCAAAGACAAAAATAAAAAAAGAGAAAAAAAAAGAGAAAAAAGAGCTTGAGTCTTATAGTAGACATATTATGCCCATTCAAGCATTTAAGTTGAAGCACTTTGACCCTTCTCACCCATACTGAAACAGCTCCCATGAGACCAGGCTGTTTTGAGGGACAATGAGCAGGATTGGGGCAAGTAAGTAACTGCTAACCCGTGACTGTTTCTGACAGTACTGAGGAACTGTATCAGTTTGAATTGGAGTCAGACTCTGAGCAAAAAGAAGAGATTTAACCATCAAGGCCACATCAGGACATCGCTGAATGGTTAGTTTATGTATGTTTAGACATTGGCTACGGACACTTTGTCACACTGACTATCAGACATCATATATTATACAGTGTGTTGACGTATGTTACTTGCAACGAAACCAGGGAATCTGGTGTCCACCAGACAAACATAAAACACAAACTATTCCTCCACTATTCCTCAGGTTATACCAAAAACAATCTGGCTATATATTTAAACATAGATAGTTACTCTTTTGATCAGAGAGGTAAATTGTTGTTCAATGTAGCTATAAGTTAGCAATAGATGCTTATAAACAAACTTTCCCATCAAAATTAACGGACCAAGCTAGAGATGTACACAGCAAAACTTGTAGTTATGCATCTAAATTTTTTCCCAGTCGAAGCTGGCTTCATCATTCTTGCAGGTTGGAAGAAAGTGTGCGGGGCTCAGAGGTGGTGACTTGCACTTAACTTGACTTGTTAGTTTACACTGCAGATCTGATTGGCTCTTTCAGTGATATATTTTCAAACCTAGAGGCCCAAAACCAGATGGCAACATTTAGTTTTTTTCTGTTTTTGAATTTGTCCTGACTTCAGACACTCAGATATATGCTCTAAAGTACAGAAAAGGTTATTTTTCACACCTTTTACATTTCACTGTAAGTCTTAGCTTTTCTTCTTTTAAAATCTTACAAGTTACTTTTGATATACGTTGTCAACGTAAGACATACTTTTTGGTGTATTAGGCTCCTTTATTTTTCTCACCTTGTAGTATCTAATTTTATGGAACACCCCAAACCTACAGAAACCCTGGTTGAATGTTGATAATTGACAATTTTGTAAAACCCTTCTTTTATGTTATTTTTCTGTATCCCATATGTAACCCTGATTATATTTATAGCACTCAGAAATATCGGGTTCCTTGAATGCATCGTAGCATCGTCTGATAATTTAAATTTCGGGCTTGTCCTGAACATATCACCTGCAGCTCTCGTGAGAGCAAAGGTGTGGGACAGAGAAAAGACCAGGAGAAAAAAAGAGAAGGCAGGAGAAACTCCATGCTGCCGTGAAGCACGCTGCTTTCTAATTAGCAGAGGAAAAGAGAGTTTTCCATAGACATTTGGACAGAGCTGCTGTTAATGGTGAACCATAACCCAGTACCTACCTCGAAGGTGTCGGAGTGGGCTGTAAGAGAGCCTTTGTCGGAGTGTCTCTTCAAACCTCCCGAACTATTCTGACTGTTTTTTTTTTCTGTCTGTGCCAATTGAGGAACTGCCCCATCGTGGTCCAGGACGCCATTGCTGTTGTGGATGTTTGCCGTACCAGGAGGGCGGTAGGAACAAAAAAACAAAAGGAAGTTCACCTGAGAGCCATCCTTTTAATTATTTTGCTACTTTTCTCCACCTGAGACTCAGGTTGTTTTTTGTTCTTTGGCCAAGATACACGAGAGAAACTGACTAAAATTGACATCATAAGAAACTGAACGTTGGAAACCAGTAAATGGTGAAGTGGTACCACAATTTATTTTCCTTTTCTTAATTTATTTTGGGGTATTGAAATATTTCATTTTGTTTTACATCCATTTTGGTTGTTTAAATAATTTTGTGATATGTTTGAGTTCTCTATTTTACTTTAAAGGTATTCCTACTGAACTGAACAAGATGTTTACATAAAGCTAAATTTCTGTTTCATAAATCTGTGGTCCTGTGTATTGTGTGGATTGGATTGGTCATTCATTCTTACAGAGCCTGCTACTGCCAATCTCCTTCCCAACCTAGTAGATCGGTGAAAGTGAATCTGAGTAACCTTGTGAAGAATCTGAACAGGAAGATTGTAAGTCCAAGATTTTTGGTACAAGACTCACCTTTGTAGATGTTATTTTGTGGTCAGTACAGATCTCTTTATGACATAGAAGACACACGTCCAGGTTACATAAAAAGTGGCGAGCCAGCCAGGAGATTGGTCAATAGTAGCTTTCTGATCTTCCATCCCACAACACACACGTTGAAATTTAGACATTCATTCCACTGAGTCAAATATGGATATTTGCAACCGTTTTGAGGTTAATGGTCAGAACTCCCTATATGTAACAGGTATAGGATCAGATTACACAGATGAAGAAATCAGTACTGTGTTCAAAATGAATGGAGACATTTCTAAAATAGTCAGGATCCCTGATGAATCAGGACAACTAGAGGGTAGAGCCCTGATCCAGTATGCATCTGAAAGGTCTATGTCTCGGATCGACCCCATTACTTTGGGTACCGTACCAAGTCCAAAGGACCCTGCTATGTTGTGGTTTGCGAGGACCATTAGAGATGTTTGTCAGGAAGAGATGGGGAGGGAGATAGCTCGCAGATATTTGGATGAGCTTGAGTCTGTTGCAGGTAGTGGCAGGGCAGGTTTCTTGAGTGTGCTTCAGGAAGAGCTGCAGGGAAACCAGGGCGCATCACACAACATACACCGTAGTGCTACACAGCCCCATGCAACTCAAAATGATAATGATCTAATGATCAAAATGAGCCTGCCGAGCCCACACATGTTCATAGTGCGTCTGTTAGTTTACCAACAAGCCCAGTCCACGTCAGTGAGGATGTTTATAACCCCCCCAGATCCAGAAAGTGATTGTGGAGCATGTCATCCGAAGTGAGTCCACCACTTCATCATCCCCACAAATAAGAATGCGCACCTTCTCTGGACGAATGCCAAGGCCAAATGGCGAGGTGGACTATGAAACATGGCGCACTCAAGTTGATCTTCTCCTTAACGATCCTTCCTTGAATGACGCTCACAAGGTGAGAAGGATTCTTGAGAACTTGCTGAGTCCAGCAGCTGATGTTGTGAAGCCTCTTGGCATCTCTTCACCACCGATAGTCTATGTCACTCAACTTGATTCTGCTTTTGGTGTTGTGGAGGATGGAGAGGAGTTATTTGCTGCATTTCTTAGTTCTAATCAAAATAATGGAGAGAAGCCATCAGCATACTTGACCAGGCTCCATAGCCTCCTCACAAGGGCAATTTCTAGAGGGGGAGTCTCAGCTGAAAATTCCAGTGATCACTTCTGTAGGGGCTGTTGGGATCAGAGCATCATCATAGGCTTACAATTAGAGTGCAAAAAGAGCAATCCGCCAACATTCCCCAAGTTCCTCCTCATGTTGAGAACTGAGGAAGACCGTCGTTCAGCTAAGCTAGATAGGATGAAAAAACATTTAGGTGCTTCGAAAGCTAATATGTACGCCCACCATGTTTTTGATATGTCCTCTTATGACTGTGAGCCTGTCCCATTGCCTAACACGAAACAAAATGAGGCATCAAAGCTTGAAAAGAAAGTGAATGAGCTAACTAAACAGCTGGAAAAGCTAAGCAAAAAGCCAGCAAGCCTCGCTCATGATAGTAACCCTCCCCCAGTAGCAAAACTAAAGCAAGATGAAACCTCTAACATTGAAAACAAGCTAGCTGAATTGACAAACCAAGTTAAAAAACTAACTCAAAATCAGAAAGATAGTGAGGGTACTCAAAAGAAAGACTGCCTTGCAATCAGTAGTAATAACATGAGGAGACTCTTTAAGGTGCCTGGAATGCCGAGGCCTTGGTTTTGTTTTAAGTGTGGGGAAGACAACCTCATTGCTCAAATGAACCCAACCCCACACTGGTTCGCAACAAAAATGCCGAGCTTAGGGAGAGGCAGGATACGTTTCTTGCTCAGCAGGCTGCTTCCCCATTTGCTTTAAACTAGTCTTGCGGTGGGACATCCAGGAGCTGTAGTTGATAACCCCTGTCCCAACAGATCAGTTAATGGTACTGAAACACAAAAGAAAGTTATAGCACATACAATGACTGAAACCTACCATAGCACAGAGCGATCTATACCTCCAGGACTTATAGGTCCTCGTTGTGCAGCTTCCGTCTTCCTTGAGGGTGTACAGTGTGACTCCATCATGGACACCGGCTCACAAGTTACAACAGTGTCCGAGTGTTTCCATAAAAATCATCTATCTCATTTACCTGTACATCCAATTCATGCCCTTCTTGAAATCGAGGGAGCTGGTGGACAGCAGGTCCCCTATCTTGGCTACATAGAAGCTCGTGTCAATTTTCCGCTGTCCACTCTGGGCAGGGAAGAGGAGCTGGTTGTGTTAGCACTTGTGGTGCCAGAGTGTAAGTTCAACAGCAGCACCCCTCTGTTGATTGGCACTAATGTGTTATTACAGCTCTATGAACAAGTACTTGAACGAGAGGGTCCGGAGTTTATTTGCAAACTCTTTTCTAGGAACTTTGCAGTGATCTTCCAGCATATTGCCCAGATCCATGACCTCAACAACCATGCACATCATGTCAGGTTACATGGTGGAAATCCCATCACCATCCCTGCAAAACAAAAGTGCTGCGTCACAGGTGATGTTAGGCTGAAAAAGAACAGTCAAACCACATTTGTGCTTGAACCCAACGAACGTCACAGGTTGCCAGGTGGCGTGTTTCTTGAAGCTGCGCTGATGGACATTCCCTTTAAATCTAGCAGCAAAGTCCCTGTCGTTCTGCGTAATCTTGGTGACCATGATGTTACGTTGCAGCCGAAATGCATCATTGCTCAAATGTGTGCAGCTCAGCAGGTCACACCGCTTGGACCAGAGCAAGGGGACTCTCGTCACAACAAACCTGACAATGACGACCTGAAGTTCAATCTTGATGATTCACCAATACCTGAACAGTGGAAAGATCGTATCATCGCCATGCTTAGATCCATTCCAGAAGTCTTTGCCGTGGATGACCTGTCATATGGTCACACCACTACAGTGAAACATCACATCAGGCTACATGATGAGACTCCTTTTAAAGAGAGGCCAAGGCCTATTCATCCCAGCGACAGGGAGGCAGTCAAGCAACATCTTAAATAATTGCTTGACGCGGAAATCATTAAAGAGTCACAGAGCCCTTTTGCTTCGCCAGTGGTCTTGGTCCGAAAAAAGAATGGCTCTATCAGGCTATGCATCGACTACAGGAAGCTAAATGCTCGAACCATCAGAGACGCATATGCTCTTCCGAACATTGAGGAAACCTTTGCTGCTCTTAGTGGTGCTAAGTGGTTCTCCGTCATGGACCTTAAATCTGGTTATTACCAAGTGGAGATGGCTGAAGAAGATAAGCCTAAAACCGCTTTCACGTGCCCGCTAGGCTTCTTTGAATTCAATCGCATGCCACAGGGTGTCACGAACGTGCCGAGCACCTTTCAGCGTGTTATGGAGAGGTGTGTCGGTGACTTGCATCTCAATGAGGTATTGGTATTTCTGGACGACTTAATTGTCTTTTCAGACACATTGGAAGAACACGAAGCACGGCTCATGAAGGTGCTGAACTGTCTTAAAGATTATGGTCTAAAGCTTTCCCCGGAAAAATGTCACTTCTTTAAAACATCAGTCAAGTATCTTGGTCATGTCGTTGATGCACGGGGAGTTCATACTGACCCTGACAAAACATCCGCCTTGAGAGATTGGCCTCGTCCTTCAAACAGGAAAGAGCTCAAATGTTTTTTAGGCTTCGCTGGGTATTATCGGCGGTTCGTCGAAGGATATTCCCAGATAGCCAAACCTCTTAATAGCCTGACAGCAGGCTACCATCCACCGAAGAAGAGAGGGAAAGTGTACAAGAGGGAGCGCTTCATGCCTCTTGTGAGCCCTAATGCGCCGCTCGGTGAGGAGTGGACCCCAGAGTGTGAGAATGCCTTCAGAATTCTGATCGAGAAATTGACGTCTGCACCCATCCTTGCCTTTGCGAATCCACAACTGCCCTATGTTGTACATACTGACGCTTGTCGTGACGGGTTGGGGGCAGCGCTCTATCAAGAGCAGGAGGGGAAGCTCAGAGTTGTCGCGTACGCCAGTCGAGGTCTTTCCAAGAGCGAGAGAAACTATCCCACGCACAAACTTGAATTTTTGGCCTAAAAATGGGCTGTTTGTGAGAAGTTCAGTGATTACCTTTATGGATCAAGTTTCACTGTACTTACTGACAACAACCCCCTCACATACGTTTTGACGTCTGCAAAATTAGATGCTGCTGGACATCGCTGGTTAGCCGCTCTTTCTACTTACCAGTTTACCATAAAGTACAGAGCAGGGCAGGCCAACCGCGATGCAGACGGGTTATCCCGGTGGCCTCAAGGTCCGCCTCTTGAGGATGAAGCTTTCACTAAAGAAAGGGAGAGAATAGCGGTTCATGGAAGCAAGAGATGACATAGATCATGAAGTGTTCTCTGCATTATGTCAACGTCATCTTATGTTTAAAAATGAACATCACCCTCATTCAGAGCAACCTATCCTTGCGGAGTCTCTTGTTGTCGACTCTTCTGTAGTGCCGGATGTTTTCGGTGAGGACACTTTACCATCCATGATTAACTCTGACTGGTGTAACGCTCAAAATAATGATCCATCTCTCTCACATGTCATCACCTTTGTGAGGAGAGCTGTAAAACCCAGTTTCAAAGAGACAAACCTTTAACATCCCGATGTCAAACTTCTTCTCAGGGAATGGAAAAAACTTGAACTCAGGGATGATGTCCTGTACAGGAAGTGGTCTGAGCGAGGCAATCTGGCCTATCAGTTGGTCTTACCTGAACAGTTCAGAGAGAGGGCACTGCAGGGAGTGCATAATGATGTTGGGCATCTTGGTTCTGAGCGTGCACTTCATCTTGCTCGTGCCAGGTTCTACTGGCCAAGGATGGCCAGAGACATTGAGGAAAAGTGCCAAAAGTGTGAACGCTGTTTCAGAAGGAAGGCTGTGCCTCAAAAAGCTGCGCCTTTGGAGAACATTTCTTCTACTTATCCGCTCGAACTTCTTTGTATGGATTATCTATCCCTTGAGCCGGGTGATAGAGATACAAGAAACATTTTAGTGATCACTGACCACTTTACAAAATTTGCTGTGGCAGTGCCGACTAGAGATCAGAAAGCCAAAACTGTTGCAAAGGCTTTATGGTAGAACTTTATTGTTCATTATGGGTTCCCCAGTCGTCTGCTTAGCGACCAGGGCAGGGACTTTGAGTCTAAGACAATCAGAGAACTCTACCCACTGATAGGAGCAGACAAAGTCCGCACCACCCCATACCATCCCCGGGGAAACCCAGTGGAACGGTTTAACTGGACTCTCCTTGGTATGCTAGGGACCCTGGAAGAGAGAGACAAATACCATTGGAGGGATTTTGTTAAACCTTTGGTTCATGCATATAATTGCACGAAGAACAGTACAACAGGCTATTCGCCTTATGAACTTATGTTTGGTAGGCAACCCAGACTGCCAATTGATCTTGTTCTGGGAATCCACCCTGATATGGCGAACCACAAGACTCACTCAGAGTATGTCAAGGGCCTTCGTCAACGCCTACAAGAGAGCTACTCATTAGCTGCTAAAAACGCCCAGAAGATGGGAGGGAAAAACAAGGCTAGGTTTGACAAGAAGGTCAGGGCAGCTGAACTCTTAGAAGGGGATAGGGTTCTAGTGAGAAACGTGAATATCAGGGGGAAACACAAACTGGCAGATCGGTGGGAACAGAAAATCCGTGTTGTTGTCAGACGGATTAGAGACAGTCCTGTTTATGTAGTCAAACCTGAAACAGAGGGGCCACACCGTACATTACATAGAGATCTTCTTTTGCCATGCGGGTTCCTACTTGTAACAGAGATCAGAGAGCAAAAGTCTTCCACAGACGTATTGAAGAAAATGAGACTGAGGTACAAAACAACAAAAGACACACAAGGGGATGCCGATGGTCAGGAGGATGAGTCGTACAGTGATGAGGATGACTTGTATCCTAACACCTGGGTGCCAGAAATCATTACTAGGGGTCCTTTCCTACAGAGGGAAGGAGGCTTCAATGACCCTCAGCCAAGTTCCAGGGTATTACACCCAGACACCCCTTCTTTTGTGCCCAAAAGCTCCGCACACTCACCTGAGAGACCTACCCATGATCTTCTTTTTTTTTTTTTTTTTTTTTTTTTTTTTACCTTGTCCTGTTCAGCATTATGGCAGCAGAATTGTAGTCTGAATACCTTTGATGCCAAACAGATTTGCTTTGCCAAGGGAAGTTTTATAAATGTAAAGCTCCCCTTGATGCCCATTTATTTATTTCTGTTTACAATATATGACATGTAATAGAACTGAACCGGACCGGGGGACAAGGAAAGAAGAAGAGGAAAGAAGAGGAAACAGAACAAAAATAGAAACAAAAACCAGACAACCAGCTGCTACACCTGTAAAAAACAAAACAGACAACAATCCATGGCCTCTGAGGGGAATCCAGCCTTAGCGCCACCAGGAGCACCTGAAAGCAGACAAGCAGAGAAAAAACAAACACACAAACAAACAAAAACAAGCACAAGAAGCGGTAATCGCATACAACACAGCTGTGGAGAGATGACCTGAAACCACAGGATAACACATAAACTGCTTAGCGAGCATGCTACTGGGCTAATAAATGTGTGTGTGTGTGTGCGTGAGAACATGCATCACCCATGGCACAGTATCTACATGGTAACCGTGGTTAGTTATGAGTGTATAAGTGTACAGGGCCACAATCCACAGCCCCCCCCCCAGCAATCAGAAGCAGGCAGAGAGGGCCAGCCACCAGCAGCCCCCACGGAGCACAGAACCCACGAAGCCCACCGCAGGGACAACCACGCATCCACCCAGAAGACTGCAGAGGAAGCCCCCGGACAGAGCCCCCATAAGCATAGGGCAGAGGCCCTCAGAGAGCCAGGGGCAACAGCCCACCGACCCCGCCAGGTCCCAGCCGCCCAGACATGGGCCGTGCACTGGACCCGGGCCCCGGGAGCCCGAGCGCCCCCAAACCCCCCGGCAGAGGCCCCACCCAATACCCAGGAGGGCCAAGTGCCCCAGACAGCCACGCAGTGGGTCAGCGCCTGCCCCAGCGCCCCTGGCCAAGTGCCCTGGGAGTCAAGACGTGCCCACAGGTGGGTGAAGTCGCGAGCAGCGGGGAGAGGCAACGCCGCCCCCCCATCGGGAGAAGCACAGGCAGGCCAGGCGACAGCAAGTCCCAGATCCAGGCCCAATCATCACCACACACACTTTCACGTCCCATACATCCACACATCCTCCCTCCCTCAACTCTGCTGGGGTGTAGCGCAGCGGGCACACCAGGGGGCCAGCAGCCCCCCAGCCACCACAGACCCCGAACCAGCAGAACAATTAATTAATCCTCTTGGCCCCTCCCGCCCCGAGCAGCAACCAGGAAGCAGGGGTGTGGGAAGAAGACCCCTCCCCTCACCCTTCTGGCTCTTCAATATTTTCTAATAGTGAGCGATTAAAATTGAGGGGCAGCCCAACTTGTAGGACTGGGAGCGCGGCCCTCTGGGCAGCCTACATACCCAAAGAGCCCCGCCCACCAGATGCCACTCAGTGTAACCACCCCCCAAGACCTAATGTGTGTGTGTGAGTGTGTGTTTGATAAGTAGTAATGTCTAAGGTGTAATTAAAACAGGGGCGGGGAACTGCAGAGTGCAACCAAAGGGGACCACCTACGTGGCCCCATCCACTACACCCCACCGAACACACACGCCCCCAAAACCCTTCATGTGTGAGTGTGTGCTGTGTACAGGAGCCAGAAGGGAGAGGGGTATGGGGATATACACCGGGGCAGCTACTCTCCCCCGGAGAAGGCAGCCAGGGACTGGCTGCAATAGGCATCCCCGCTACCTGGGAGCCAACCCAGGGCAGGAGGGGCTGATGTCCACCAGGCTCGGGGCCTGCAGCGACCATATTGCGGGAGCTACTGTACCCCCAGAAGGTTCCCATCCCGCCCCACCCCACCCCGGAGGACCTCTACAAACAACAAACAAACAACAACAAACAAACAAACCTCCCGGTCACACTAGTCGCAGCAGCCCGGGCCTGAGACCCACCATCACACAGGCCACCCCCCCCCCAACAGGGGAAAAGCACCGCCCCCCCCCCCCACCGCACGCCCCAACACCCTGAAAAAAAACAACCATCTGCGGACACCTTGGAGGTCCCAGAGCAACAAGCCCGGCACCAGGACCTGCACCAACCCACCCATACTGTGGCGCGTCCAGGACAACCCAGCCCCTCCAGGCACAGGCAGCCCCCCCCCCCCCCCGGGCGCAAGGCAGCGCCCAGCCACCAGGGCCCAGGCCCAGCACCACCACCCATGCCGGAGCGGCCCAGCCACCCGGCATAGAGCCAGCAGCCACCACCCCAAGGCCTCTAAGTGACCCCGCCCCACACCGCAAGACAGTCCCACCCGCAAGCCCCCAAAACTGCCCTCCAAGCCCGACACACAGTCCCCCCCAGCAATGACCAACCCGGTCCCCACGACCCGCGAGACCACCAGACGCCCGAAGCCACACAGCCCCCCCCAGCACACACCCAACCGCCCAGAGCGACGGGACAGCAACCCACCACCACCACTATGTGATAAAGCTAATCAGCGGGAACCAGAGAGAGTTAAATTCAGCCAATTGATGTTTTGAGGAGGCAGACATTGTTTCCATGCTAATATAATCTAAAAGAAAATTTCTAAACTGGTTAATACACAGATTGTTCTTCGCTTTCCAGTTCATGAGAATAGTTTTCTTTGCGATACATAACACTGTGAGAACCATGTGTGCTGAGTTAATTTCCATGTTGATGTTGTCTAAGTCACCCAGTATGCACAGTGTGGGGCATGCAGGGATGCTACACTTTAGCCATGTTGATAGGTCCGCACAGACTTCAAGCCAGAACTTCTGGACAGGCGCACAGAACCACAAAGCGTGTGCATAATCATCAGGTGTGTTATCTGTGCAATGTGAGCAGATGTTTGAGTGTGTCAGACCCATCCTGAACATCCTTTGTCCTGTATAGTGTGTTCTATGAAGGATTTTGTATTGTATGAGCTGTAAATTAGAATTCTGAGTCATTCTGAAGGTGTTCAAACATATTTGTGGCCAGAAGCTATGACTAGAACTGATGGATAAATCTGCCTCCCATTTTGAGGATGGAAGAGACATTGTGTCATCTATTTTAGACAATAATTTATATATTTTTGATAGTAGTTTTGGGGTGCAGATGCTTAGAAATTCTGCTACCCTAATCGGGAATTGTAAGTCTGGTTGGTGGAGGATATATTTCTTTGTTATTATAGACTTAAG
The DNA here is from genome assembly GCF_036924035.1 of Leuresthes tenuis. Lineage (NCBI taxonomy): Eukaryota > Metazoa > Chordata > Actinopteri > Atheriniformes > Atherinopsidae > Leuresthes > Leuresthes tenuis. The sequence continues at coordinate 31,534,742 of NW_027325367.1, read as the reverse complement.
TTGTTGATATTCTAGGAATTTATTGCTTCCTATCTCGTGTTGTGATATGAGCTCATCAAATTAAATAAAATGTCCATTTTGGATTATATGTTCCAGATGTTTGATTCCTTTGATCTTCCACAGAGTAAAGTTTAGCATTTTTTTGTTTTGCAGTATGTCAGGATTGTTCCAGATGGGTGTAAGCTTACATGGGACAATTGAAGACTTTGTTATTTTAAGAAATTCCCACCAGGCTGTCAGAGAGGTGCTGATGTTAATGCTTTTGAAACATTTGTGATGTTTTACGTTTTGACTAATAAGTGGCAGGTCAGAGATTTCCAGATTATCACACAATGCTTGTTCTACATTTATCCATGGTTCATCTATTGGGCTAGGTTTAAACCATTTTGATATATACTGTAACCTATTGGCTAAGGAATAGTGCTGAAAATTAGGTAAATCTAATCCACCACAGTCCTTGGTCTTCTGTAGAGTTTTTAAACTAATACGTGGTGGTTTGTTTTTCCACAGAAATTTGGAGATGCAAGAATCTAGTGACTTAAACCAAGTAGCAGGTGGTTTTATGGGGATCATTGAGAACAAATAATTAACTTTTGGTAGTATCATCATTTTAATGGTTGTAACTCTCCCCATAAGTGATATAGGTAAGGACTTCCAACGAGAGAGATCGTCCTCTACTGTCTTTAATAATTGCACATAATTTAGCTTTGTTAGCTCTGAGAGCCTGGAGGAAATGTTTATGCCTAAATATCTGATATTTCCTGACTGTAAAGTGATTGCAGGTATATTCTGGACTCTGCAGTTAATGGGCAGAACTGTGGTCTTAGACCAATTGATAGAGTAGTCAGAAAGTGCTGAGAATTTATTTATGAGTGTGATCGTGTGAGTGAGAGACGTTTGAGAGTTCTGAAGGAAAAGTAAAACATCATCAGCATAAAGACTTATTTTATGCTCAATATTTTGGGGTTGGATGCCTTTAATATTTCTATCTTGTCTGATAGCAGCTGCTAAAGGTTCGATGAAAATAGCAAAAAGTGAGGGAGAAAGTGGGCAACCCTGTCTTGTACCTCTCTGCAGACTGAAGTTTGGAGAGGTTTGATCATTTGTCCTAACACACGCATTTGGGGAGCTATATAATATCCTTATCCAGTTGATGAAGTGTGACCCAAACCCAAATTTGTTTAATGCTGCGAATAAAAATTTCCAGTTCACTCGATCAAATGCTTTTTCTGCATCTAGAGAGACTATTGTGGTTTCCAGGTTGTTGATGTTAGAATAGTCTATGAGATTAATTAGCCTGCGAGTGTTAGTGGATGAGTGTCTACCCTTTATAAAACCTGTCTGGTCAGGATGTATTATAAGTGGAGTTATTTTTTCTATTCTTTTGGCGAGGGCTTTACAAATTATTTTGAGGTCTGCATTTATTAGAGATATTGGGCGGTAGCTGGATGGAAGTATGGGGTCTTTTCCTGGTTTCTGTAGCAAGATAATGTTAGCAGAGTTCATGTGTGGGGATAATCTGCCATTCTGCTTAACTTGTAATACCATTTTGTGAAATGCAGGTGCCAAAACAGTCCAAAATTCTTTGTAGAACTCTGCTGGAAAACCATCTGGTCCCGGGGCTTTGTTACTAGGCATATGTTGAAGGGCTTCATGGAGTTCTCCTTTTGAAAGAGGTGAATCCAGAGCCATTGCCTGTTCGGTTTGTAATTTTGGAAGGTTGATATTACTAAGAAACTGATCTATGTTACTGTCTGATGGATCATTTTGTGATGAATATAAGGTTTTATAGAAGTCCCTAAAAGCATTGTTGATTACATCGGGGTCATGGGTGACATTTCCTTTTGAGTCTTTAACAGAAGTGATTGTTGTTTTCTCTTTGTTTCTCTTTAGTTGGTTAGCTAGGAACCTTCCAGATTTATTGCCGTGCTCAAAGTTCTCCAAGCGAAGTCTTTGTATGAGAAACTGTGTTTGTTTATCAATAATTTTGTTTAATTCAAGTTTAGCTTTTCTTAATTCATTCAGTGTGTGTTCCTCTTTGGAGGTACTGTAGACAATTTCTAATGATTTAATCCTGAGTTCTAAATCTGATTTCCTTGAACTTTCCCTCTTTTTCTTATTTGATGAAAAAGAGATTATTTTGCCTCTCATAACTGCTTTTACGGCTTCCCAAAGAGTACAAGCTGACATTCCTGGCAGGTCATTATTTTCTAAATATACAGACCATTCCCTTTTGAAATAATTAATAAAATCAGGGTCTTTTAGTAATGATGTATTAAATCTCCAATTCCTAGCTGGTGGTGTAACTCTGTTATTCTTCAGTGTGATAGAAACTGGAGCGTGATCACTGATAGTGATGGGGTGGATTTTGGTGTCTGAAATATCCCTCATCAAGGAACTGCTAACTAAGAAATAATCTATTCTTGAGTATGAGTGGTGTACCGGTGAGAAGAAGGTGTATTCTCTAAGAGTGGGGTGGTGGGAGCGCCAAGCATCACAAAGACCAAAATCTTTCATATACTGTTTAACAATATTCGTGGACTGCCAGTTCCGCTGACTTCCTGAAGTACTGAGTCTGTCTACTCCTGAGTCTAATACCATGTTAAAGTCCCCTCCTATGATGAGTGTGTTATCTGAGTGATCAGAGAGTGAAGTGAAAAAGGAGTGAAAAAATGAGGGGTCATCCACATTTGGACCATATATATTTGCAATGCATAAATTCATATTTTGAACAGATAAATTAACTATTAGAAATCTACCTTCTGGATCTATAACTGTGTTGTTTACGGTGAAATTTACTCTTCTATTTATCAGAATGGCTACACCTCTTTGTCTGGAGTTGTAACAGGCTGAGTACACATAAGGAAACTGTGCTGTGGTGAGAACATCAGCTACAGTCTTTGATAAATGAATCTCCTGTAATAAAACAATGTCCGCCTGTAAATCCTTCAATTTATTGGAGATTTTTAATCTCTTCTCCCTGGACCCAGCTCCATGCACATTCCATGAGATAAACCTCAGTGTGGACATGCTCAGACTAACGCAGTGAGTGCTGGATGCTTGCTAAAAGCATCCCGTGCGTGTGTGTGCATATATGCTTCCGTGAACATGCCATTGTTGGTGTTTCAGTTGTCAGTATGAGCTTGCTACAATATGTACTTGCGCTGTCTATGCTGTGTGGAACTTGATTATGTGCTCTGCTCAAAACTCTATGTGCGCCGTGCTTGTTAACATTACTTATTAAGGTGGAAACGCAGCGGGTTGGGGAAGAAAGACAGAATAGAAAAACAGTGCAAAAGAGTGGAAGTGTGAGATAGAAAAAGGAAAAACAAAAACAAAAAAACATACCCAAATAAACAAATATGAACTGCATACATCCTATGCTGGTGAGACTGGCAGTGAGCTATATATTTTGCCTTGATAGATAACTGTGAATTGGATAGATTATTTCAGAGTTACTTATGTACCATCTATGGTGATATGATTTATACAAGTTAACGAATACAGATCACCTGGAGTTTAGAAGAGCCAAGGAGTGGTTTCCTGGTCGCGGTACAGCTGCCCGTTGATGAATAGCTTATCCACCGCGATGACAGCTCGGGAGCCTCCTTCCATGAACTTTCTCCGGATGGGGAACAGAACCCTGCGTCTTTCCAGGATTTCTTTGGGAAACTGGTCGTTGACGCTGAAGTCCGTTCCTCTCAGCTCCCTGCCGCGGCCCCTCACCTGGACCTTCTGTTGGAAATGCTCGAACTTGGCCACAATCGGTCTCGGTCGGCGGGCATCAGGTCTCTTCCCTCCCAGGCGGTGGACTCGGTGAAAAGTAATGTTTTTCACTACATCTCCTGGAAGTTTCAGCTGATTTTGAATGAAGCTTTTTACTGCGAGTTCAGGATCCTCGTCTGCCTGCTCCGGGATTCCAGAAAACACCAGATTGTCCCTCATACTACGAGCCTGGAGATCAATAATTGATTCTTTCATCCTCTTGTTCTCGTCAGAGATCCGGCTCATTCCCTCGGTGAGTGATTTCACCGATCCTCTGAGGGCTGCGTTTTCTGCAGCCAGCGTCTGCACCTGTTGCTGGCTGAACTCCAACGACTCCCGTAATGCCTGGAACTCTCTGTGTAGAATTTCTAACAGAGACATACGGGCGTCGAAGCTGGATAATTTGTTATCGATCGATGTTAAAATGTCCGTCGAATCATTACCAGCTGGAGAAGTCGCTCCGGGTGACTCTTCATTGCGACTTCTCTTTGAAGTTGAAGCCTTGCTGCTAGCAGATGGGGTTTGGTTGGTTTTCCCCATGACGATCCTGTCAAAACACTCGTCGATGAAATCCGTGAGGCTCTCCAGGCTTTCTTCACTGTACTCCAGTGTTTTGTTTTTGTTTCACCCGATAATATATTTATTTAAACAGTAATTATTGGCGTAATTATAATCTTACTATATTGTTTGCTGTATTTGAGGCGCGCCTTGTTTGAATCTGCCGATAGTCTCACACAATCTCGCGACACTACAGCATCACACACCCCCCTACAGCATCACACACCCATGATCTTCAACCGGAATCTCCTCTTGTCTGCTCTGAGAGTAGTGGTTCAGTTACACATCCTACTTCACACTGTAGGGCCCCAGACTATATTGTTGTTGATATTCCAGAACCTGATATGACACACATCTCACCTGTTAGAGAGAACACAGATATCATCACCACAGACCATGTAGTCACAGACACTGACAATGTAGCATCTGAGAGTCTGGAGTCTGAGAACACAAATGTCAGGCGTTCTGTCAGGGAGAGACGTCCGCCTCGGAAACTCATCTATGATGAGCTGGGGGAGCCTTTAACCTTGGCCATCAGTTCGTTCTTTCAGGCTTTAGGAGCTGCTATTTCACAAGTATCTGCACCTGTAGGGGCAAGTATGCATGCAGGGACTCATGCAGTCTAGAGGGGGAGAGTGTAACCCTGATTATATTTATAGCACTCAGAAATATCGGGTTCCTTGAATGCATCGTAGCATCGCCTGATAATTTAAATTTCGGGCTTGTCCTGAACATATCACCTGCAGCTCTCGTGAGAGCAAAGGTGTGGGACAGAGAAAAGACCGGGAGAAAAAAGAAGGCAGGAGAAACTCCATGCTGCCGTGAAGCACGCTGCTTTCTAATTAGCAGAGGAAAAGAGAGTTTTCCATAGGCATTTGGACAGAGCTGCTGTTAATGGTGAACCATAACCCAGTACCTACCTCGAAGGTGTCGGAGTGGGCTGTAAGAGAGCCTTTGTCGGAGTGTCTCTTCAAACCTCCCGAACTATTCTGACTCTTTTTTTTTCTGTCTGTGCCAATTGAGGAACTGCCCCATCGTGGTCCAGGACGCCATTGCTGTTGTGGATGTTTGCCGTACCAGGAGGGCGGTAGGAACAAAAAAACAAAAGGAAGTTCACCTGAGAGCCATCCTTTTAATTATTTTGCTACTTTTCTCCACCTGAGACTCAGGTTGTTTTTTGTTCTTTGGCCAAGATACACGAGAGAAACTGACTAAAATTGACATCATAAGAAACTGAACGTTGGAAACCAGTAAATGGTGAAGTGGTACCACAATTTATTTTCCTTTTCTTAATTTATTTTGGGGTATTGAAATATTTCATTTTGTTTTACATCCATTTTGGTTGTTTAAATAATTTTGTGATATGTTTGAGTTCTCTATTTTACTTTAAAGGTATTCCTACTGAACTGAACAAGATGTTTACATAAAGCTAAATTTCTGTTTCATAAATCTGTGGTCCTGTGTATTGTGTGGATTGGATTGGTCATTCATTCTTACAGAGCCTGCTACTGCCAATCTCCTTCCCAACCTAGTAGATCGGTGAAAGTGAATCTGAGTAACCTTGTGAAGAATCTGAACAGGAAGATTGTAAGTCCAAGATTTTTGGTACAAGACTCACCTTTGTAGATGTTATTTTGTGGTCAGTACAGATCTCTTTATGACATAGAAGACACACGTCCAGGTTACACATACAATGTTTTTTTTTTCTGTCTTTCTGAAGTATGTGATCAAAGATAAGGCCAAGGGGAAAAATGGTTCAAGGATAAGATTATTTATCCACACATCTGTTATCTTAAATAAACTTATCCAGCATACTCTCACACGTCAATACAGTCTTCTCTACTTTGATTATTTTATTGACACTGAATGTAAGACAGACTGCAATTGTATTAAGTGACATTGCTTGGGACAGTGATATGATGATGCTGCTTTTTCAATCAAAGAAAATAATTGTAAAATAATTATGGACAACCTTTGCCACACAAAATTATTTTTGATGCAAAAAAAAAACTCCAGTCATCAAAAATGGTAATACATTAGAGGTTAGATATGCCTATGCAGATATTAATTTTCTCATTCAGACTCCAAGAGACAGTAGACAACACATAAGTTTGGTCACGTTTGAAATTTACAGAATCACCTTTCAGTAATTCTTTATTTTACAAAGATTACACCGTTTCTATGATTAAAAAGTTTGAGAATAAAATAATCTTACAATCATACACAGAAAACATATCAAATGCTCAAAGTGAGACATTATACGATTTAATTAAAAAAATATTAGCTCATCTTGAATTACCTGGCAACAACAAAAATATGGAGGTGGGGCAACAAAAGGCTGGAAAGATTAGTGATACTAAAAAAAACAGCTGAAGGAACTGGTCTGTAAAATGACTGGGTATAAAAAAGAATGTCTTAGAACAGCTGTTATGATCTGCAAACTTCTAGTTTCCGTTCTGTCAAATATTTCATCATGTATGTCAGTTTTCCTTACTTGCTTTCTTTTTGGAGCCACGGCTGTTCCTCGGTTTTTAGTATCCTCCTTCAGTATATATGCTCCAGGTTTTCCTTCGTTCACTGCCAGACCATGTTTACAGGTTGTTTTATTTATTCATGTTTCTCTATGTAATTTGGTCCGCTATGTTTCCTTGTAAGCAATCGGTTTATACATCTTTCTTTAGTTTCTGCATTGGCAGTGCATTAAGTTTATTGTTTTTAATAAAACCCTGTTGTTCATCCACATTGCAAGTCCTCACCTTTTTTCTGGTACTCTGCATTTGTCCTCAACCGTAAGCTCCACCACAACTTCTGACAACAGAAATAAAGATGTGCAAAGGTTACTCAATCTGCATAACAAAGGAACACATCTAGGAGTCAATGTATGTGATAGTTTTCCAAGTCATCCACAAATTAAGGTTAAAGCTCTATCATGCAAAAAGGAAGTCATTTGTAGACATAATCCACAAATAATCATCCTTTCTGGGCCAAAGCCTGTTTGAGAGGGACTGAGGAAAAGCAGAAAACTGTTATGCAGTCAGATTAAATGAAATTCAAAATTCTTGTTGGAAGTCATGAATACCACATCCTGTGGACTAAATAGGAGAGCAATCGGTGAGCTTGTTATCAGCACTGTCACAGTTTGTTTTTTATGTCACAGTTTACGTTTTGATCTTCATGTTTTCAGCTTATGTTCTTGCCATGTTTCTCCCCTCACGTTAGTCTCACTCATGTCACCTGCTTCATTGTCATCAGCTGCACTTCATCACTAATCACTCCCTCCACAGCATTTAGTCTCCTGGTTTCCTTTCACTCATTGCAGAATCCTCACCAACCCTTCATGTTGCTATCACAGAAGTTAAGTCTGGTTTCCTGCCTCATAGCCTTGTTAATTAATCATATTCTTGTCACAGTTATGTATGTTTGTTAACCATACTCTTGTCTCGTTTTTTCAGTCTTGTTCCATAGCCACAGTCTTGTTTTGTTTATTATTATTATTATTTGTTTATTTTTAATCCGGCTCTGCCCTGCTTTTTGTTCTTGCTCCCTGTGTTTGAATAAACTTTTTGTTGAACTTAAAGAACTGCATCTGGGTCCGACCGTTCCTGACAAGCACTCAGTTCAAAGGCCTGCATCTCTGATAGTATGGGGGTGTGATTGTGCCTATGGAACTGGCAACTCGCAGATCTGGAAAGGCTTTGTGAACGCACAAAATGTATACAGGTTTAAGAACAAGCTATATATATACTATCACATTCAGATCTTTTTAACAGAGGGCCTTGCAAATATCAGCAAGACGATGCTAAACCACATACTGCTTCTATTACAACCGCATAGCTCTTAAGTAGAAGTCTGGGTGCTGGGCTGGCCTGCATGCACTCCAGAACCTTTACCAGCTGAAATCGTTTGGTGCTTCATGAAATGCAAAATACAGCAAAGACCACAGATCATTGAGCAGCCTGTATCAGGTTAAAAATGGGACAATATGCCACTGCCAAAAGTCCATCTGATCTCAGTTCATTGATTATTATACACTGTTAAAACAAGAGGAGATGTTACACAGTCGTAAACATGGCCACATTGTAACTTGTTTATATATATATATATATATATATATATATATATATATTGTTTGTATTTTTTTTTGCTTATGGACACTTATCGAGTGTGATGGGGCACACCCTAGACCGGAGACGGGATACTACTCCATCAACCTCATATTTCATGTAATGATTTCATGAAATAGCAGAATCTTTTTTCTATTGCGAATAGAATATCAGTTGCATCCTGTTTTTGTTTATATTCTAGTGTCCCCACTGTTTGGAATTGAGGTTCCGTCAATTTTAGTGCCTGTCACCGAAAACCGTGCAACAAAGGTACAGGAACAGTAAGGATTGTTGAAGTATAAGGTTCTGTGTGGTTTCTTTGCAGCTGCTTGCTAAAACATTAAAAGTCCTGCTTTCCTTACACCTCACATCTCTAATCAATATATGTGCAGGGGGTGAATCAGGCTGGTGCTAATCATAGCCCAGCAGAGGTGTAGGGGTCTGAGCCAGATAAGAGTTCACAGGCAGCTTGCTGTAGCACAACATCTCATTATCATAGATGTGCTGATTACTTTGCCACAGACCCACCCTGTACCAACATTTTTTCTCATTTGAATACATTCAAATACCAAAAGCAGAGGATGAGAAAGGAAAAGTGCTCATTTGATAGCTAAGGAGACAATGTGTTCTTGCAATGACACCTTTTTGGGAGGTTGCTGTAACTTATTTTCTGATTCAGTCAAAGGGTGTAACCTATCCTGCAAAGTTTCATCGGCTTGTCTTGTTTTAATCAGTAATGTCACCTCTCCAATAAGTTCCAATGCAGACCTTACTTCCTTTTCAGATGTTAGCAAACTATTAAGTAAATATTTCCCCCATAGCACAGCGTTGGTTCCGCAGAGGGAGAATTGATTACTGATTAGAGCTGACGTGTTTGCAGATGTAAGCTTTTTCATGTTATTTTGCCTATGACACAATGTTCCTCTGTTTACTTCAGCAGTGAAAAGGGAGGCAAAGTGGCACAGATGGTGCTTTATGCAAGATCATTCCTCAACAGACGTTATTTGAATGGTTATTCAACATTAAATGTGCTAAGTGCAGTTGAGGGAGGGGGGGACCAGAAGTTTGTTTCTGCAACATGTGCTTTGCATGGTAATCAAGTCATGAGCACTGCAGAAGGACACATTCAAATAGGAGTTAAAATAGATATCTTCAGCACCTCACATAGTCTGAGAGACGTTATGTGCATATATACTGAAAATTAAATTGAATTGACAAAGTTTTTTCTTTGCTGTTGTAAAGGTGGCACCATTTATCATTGGTTGAAAAGACAACTTTATTGAATCTGGCCATTGGGAATACTCAAAATAGACTGTATTACAGCAAATTATGCAATAAACCACCAAGAAACAGCTGTGTTCTACAGGTGCCAGCAGATGCTCCATGTCTTATCCAGATGTACAGTGGCTAGAAATTTTACTTTAGATTGTTCTAGTCTCGGGTTGTTCAAAACATAGCTTAATATTAAAACTCTAGGTGTGAAGGAGCCACTATTGTGGTTGAACTTATTTTATACGTAGTCCAGAATATTTGTAAGTATGTAAGTGTACACTTAGTTGGACAACTGGACAGGTCTTATGGGTCAAAATCAGAATGTCTGTGAAACAGCATAGTTCATGGGGAGTGAATGATGATCAGCAGAGGTAGGTTCCTTTTGACAGTGGTCAAAATTGGTGCCAATTGAGAACCAATCATATGGCATTGGAGCATGCACTGAACCCCTTGACAGGTGGCAATTCTATTTTGTCACTTCAAGGACTATTTGGATTTTCCGTTGTGTTTGGGCCTGATACCAGAGGGCACATTTGGAGTTCTCGTAGAGGCCATGTTATGATCTTGTGGTTTGGCTAAAAAAAAAACTTTAACTGCTATTGAAAAAAAGCATAATTGTGTCTTCAAATTAACTGAGATTTTGTGTTTAATTTCTACTTCCTAAAGGAGGGAAGGAAAATCATGGTGGGCAACAAAAAGATGTTGCATCCCATCACAGATGTTAAAACACCGGAGAGCATGCGGAATCGCAACAGGAGCCGCTAGCATGATCATAGTTGTCACTCATTCTAGTTGCAACTGTGCCCGAAAAGATTTCATGTTGCGTAGGCAGGATGTTTTTCTGGATGCCTTGAACAAAAATGGCATTTGCTTGTGGTGTAGATTACATGGTGCCACGGGAACTGAACAACCCATTTCCCCTTGAAAGTTTTATATATTTGTGGCAACATAGTTGCTCTTATATAGAGACATAGCAACATCTATGTTCCAAATGATTTCATGTTGCGTACACTGTATGTTCCATTTGATGCCGCTCAAAAATGTCACAGGGACCATGAGGTTTTTCTCCAATCTGATCAGTATTTATGATTATTTGCAAAAAGCATCAAATAATCTAATAAAAGCCCATATTTACAGAAAGGCTATGGCTAAAAGTTGTTCAAAACAAAAAAAGAAAGATTTTTTGTATATATCTTATTTTATACAAGAAGTTAACTTCTCGACTGAAATGCCAAACTATCTGTTAGTTAACTTTGCGAATACTCACGCATTTATATTATAGATTAAAAAAACACCAAATATTTTTCCCAATACATAGAAATAGAATTGAAAAATACTTTGTTTATATAATTTTTATTCATTATCTATACATCACTAGATAGTTCCAATTTATTGTGTATTAACCCAAGTCATCTTTTCTGTATTCTGTTCATCGTGGATGGATGTTTAAAATATTTTGTATTTTATTTTGTAGATGTGTTTCTGGAATGCTGGAATGCAGTACTCGGGGTCCAAAGGGTACAGTTAAAGCTCCTTTTCTTTTCACCCTCTACACATCAGACTTTAGATACAACTCAGATACAGAAGTATTTTGATGATACAACTGTTGTGGCATGTTTGTTTAGTGGACAGGAGTGGGAGTACAGGAACCTTGTGGAGGCCTTTACTGACTGGACAAAAAAAAAACTGTCTTCTCCTGAACACCACTAAGACCAAGGAGCTGGTGGTGGATTTCAGGAGATCTAAAACACCATACCAGTCAGTCTGCATTGCGGAAGAGGAGATAGTGACTGTGCAGACCTACATATACCTGAGGGTGGTACTGGAAGGCAATCAGTCAGAAGAGGTTAGCTCCTTGATATAATCCACAGCTGCATGTGTTAAAGCAGACTGCAAGAAAGCTGGAGAGACAGTGGCATTCCTCTAATTTAGAAGAGTCTCAATTAGTCTGGAAAGATAGTTTAATAACGTATAAGAAAGCACTTCGTAAAGCTAGAACTGCTTATTATTCATCATTGATAGAGAATAAGAACAATCCCAGGTTTCTTTTCAGCACTGTTGCCAGGCTGACAAAGAGTCCAAGCTCTGTTGAGCCATGTATTCCTTTAACTCTCAGTAGTGATGATTTCCTAGTACCTCAGACTTTTAAGGTTGCTGTAATTAAACCCTTACTTAAAATAACCTACTCTTGATTCAGAAGTGTTGGCTAATTATCGACCTGTATCCAATCTCCCTTTTTTGTCTAAAGTTCTTGAAAAAATAGTTGCAGCTCAACTTTGTGAACATTTACATACATTCCTTCAGTCAGGATTCAGAGTGCATCATAGCACAGAAACAGCACTGGTGAAAGTCACCAATGATCTCCTCTTAGCCTCTGATAGCGGACTTGTCTCTGTGCTTGTCCTGTTGGATCTCAGTGCTGCATTTGATACGATCGATCACAGCATTCTGTCACAGAGACATGAACATGTTATTGGGATTAAAGGAACTGCATTAAACTGGTTTAAGTCATATTTATCTGATAGATTCCAGTTTGTTCTTGTAAATGAAGAATCTTCCTCACACATTGGAGTAAGTCATGGAGTTCCTCAGGGTTCTGTGCTTTGGACCAATTATTTTTACTTTGTACATGTTTCCATTAGGTAACATTATTAGACAGCATGACATAAATTTCCATTGTTATGCTGATGATAGCTGTACTTATCTATGAAACCAATAGCTTGGTCAGACTACAAGCCTGTCTTAAAGACATAAACACCTGGATGACTCAGAACTGTCTGCTTTTAAATTCAGACAAAACTGAAGTTGTACTCTTTGGACCTGAGCGCTTCAGGGAGAAATTGTCTAGTTATATAGTTACTCTAGATGGTATTTCCTTGGCTTCTAGTTCTACAGTGAGGAACCTTGGAGTTATTTTTGACCAGAATTTATCATTTGACGCACATATGAAACTGGTTTCTAGGACTGCCTTCTTTCACCTTCATAATATTGCTAAAATCAGGAACATCCTGTCTCAGGGTGATGCAGAGAGACTAGTCCATGCATGCTTCAAGATTGGACTACGGTAATTCCTTATTATTGAGCTGTCCCACATATTCTCTGAAAAGCCTCCAGCTGATCCAAAATGCTGCAGCCAGAGTTCTGATGAGAACTAACAGGAGAGATCATGTTTCTCCAGTTTTAGCTTCTCTTCATTGAATCCCTGTTAAATTCAGAATAGAATTTAAGATTCTTCTCCTCACATATAAAGCTCTTAATGACCGAGCTCCATATCTTAAAGATCTCATTGTAAGATATTTTTTTGAATGGTGTTTTTCCCCCCTCTTTTCCATCTTTTCTGTCTTCTCAATGTCAAGTACCGTCAGGTACGTCGAGAGACTTAGGACACAGATGCAGGGTCGCTTGGTTTCAGAAGGTTTATTATATAAACACACACACCGGGGCACTGCAGGGCGATCTCCCGGCAGCGCAAAACAAAAGGCTGTGGAGATCCTAAGCGCTCTCCTCCGTGTCTATGGTGGAGGAGGAGCGCGGCTATGAAAATTAACAAACTCTCTCTAAAATCTCTCCAAACTGGGAGGAAAACCAAAAGCTATGAACACTTTAACAAACTAAGTCACACTCTCAAAATGAGGCGGATAAAACAAAGGCACACTCTTCACAAAAACAGAGGTTCTATGAAACTTTAACCTTGACTTAAAGACTCACCTTTAACGGTGGCAACTATAACAGATTAGAACAAAAATCTCTCCTTGAAAATGGAGGAACACACAAGGCTATGAAACTTACCGTACACAATAAAGAAACTATGGAGGTAACTTTGGAATAACTTACAAACAAAATAGCACTGCAGGAGAGACGCTCACTGTAGGCTCTTGGACACTATGGCACATGGGACAAGACGAGAGGCTGGTAATGAAGCTCACAATGAGAGAACATACTGGCGACGAGACAAGGGAAACGCAGACTATTTGAACACATGAGGGACCAAGGGGAATCAGGGAAGACAACGAGACGCATGACACGGGAGGAAGGGTAAGTTACCTGAAACGAGAGGACAAGATCAATGACTTTTCAAAATAAAACAGGAAATGACAAGACAAGACATGAAACAGAACATAGATCGTGACAGAACCACCCCCCCCCCCCCCCTCAAGGATGGCTTCCAGACATCCAACGAGGGTGGGAGGGAGGGGCTCTGAATGATCCAACGCTTGGTCCGTCTGGTGGTCGGCCAGACTTCCGGTGACCCAGTCCCCGGGACCGGAGACCGTCAGGCGGACGGCCAGATCTCCAGCGACCCGGCTGCCCCTTCCGGGCAGTGAGGCGAGGTGAGGGCTGCCGTGAGCCTGCCTGGGCCCCCACAGGCGAGGAGCGGTGGTGAAGCCGGCCAGGGTCCCACTGCCGATGGCGAGAGCTTGCCTGAGCGGCCAAGGGCAAGATCCATGAGCCCACTCTGGCTTCCGTGGATGATGGCGAGGGCCAGGCTTTGCCCATCCGGCCCACCCCCGGCGACGCCCACAGCCCCCCCCTCAAAGAACGGCTCCCAGACGTTCCAAAACTGGGGCGGGTGGGTCGGTGAGTGGGTGGGGTCCTGACCGCCGGAGCAGGCTTGGTCGTGGCAACCGGCTTGGTCGTGGCAACTGCGGACGGCTGGAGCAGGACGGCGGGACGGCAGCAGGCGGCTGCGGCGGGACGGCAGCGGACGGCCAGCAGAGGCATGGAGGAACCCGGCAGGACGGCCGGCAGAGACGAGGAGGAACCCGGCAGGACGGCCGGCAGAGACGAGGAGGAACCCGGCAGGACGGCCGGCAGAGACGAGGAGGAACCCGGCTGGGCCGCGGCGGCGATGTCAGCAGGCCGTGGGGATGACAAGACAGGAGACGATGACACTGGGGAGGTAGGAAGGGAAGAGAAACTCTCCTGGAGTGCGGCCGCCAACATGGTCGAGTTTGCACCGTATAGCGCCATCAGAGCTTTGAATTGCAGCTCTTTGGCGTGGTCCCAGATTGCTCGGAATGCGGGGGTCGATGGGAGCAGCCCCGCCTGGAACATGTCCAGAACGGACTCAGCAGTCCTCTACCGAACAGATATGTCGACCCCCTCGACCGAGCATTTGGTCAGGGCCCGGTACCGGCTCATGAGAGTGTGGTACACCGAGGGCTCCATACTGGGGCGTGACTCGACCCTGCTGCGTCCTTACTGGCCAGTATGTACTGTCAAGTTTTAGTATTTATTATTATTATTTTTGTTCTAATATGCAATCATTGTAAATGTTTTAATTGAGCTACATGACAATTTGAATTTCCCCACAGGGGATGAATAAAGTATTTTCTATTCTATCATTTTTATTGATCATTATAACCTTGTACCCAGCATGATGGAGCCCTTGGAATACTGCAACATTACACAGTCTGTGCTGAAAATAGGGCAAGAGAGTCAGGCAGAGAAAGATATAAAATAGTCAGGGGTCATGCAAAGTCCACACACTGTTAAATCTAACATGTTGTTTCAACTTAAAAATATGAGTGAAAGGGCTGCCTTAAAATTCAAATTTAAGTGAAAAAAAATCATTTGTTATCAAGATTAAATGTTCCTTGTTGTGTAAACATCTGTTAGTTTGATTGATTTAGATTTCATAATTGATTTAACTCCTGCTGGTAGTTGTTCAAACTTTCAAATCTATTTCTGTTCACTTAAAATGGTCAGTTGTGTAAACCCTTTGTTTCAGTTGAGTTGACTTGGATTTGTTAATTGATTGAACTAGTTAGGGTCATTATTTGAATTTGCAAATCTATTTTTAGCGTAATTAAATGTGTCTGGTGATTTGAATTAATCTATCAAACTTATCCAAGATTTGTTTGAGCTTAAACATCCATTTCAACATAACTGTTGTAGCTTGTTGTAATAACTTGGTCTTAGTGCAATACATTTAAATTAGTAAATTGTTCTCTGTTTATACTTCATACTCCGTTGCCAGTTGTTTAAACTTCCAACTCCATTGGCCATTTAAATCATGCTTAGCAAGACTTAACCAAAATTATTTTTTTTAAAAAGAAAGCGATTTAACAAAATATTACAGTAACCTACTTAATGGCTATAACAAGTTCGTTTCAAAGAGAAATATGAAAACCAACAATTAACATGCAACCAGTTTTCATTTATTGGTCCACACACTTTCATTTACTCAACCTCCTTAAAATTTACAGCATTGTAAGTATCATGTGACAATATTGCCATCTTAGAGAATAAATAGCTTAACATATGCTCACCTGGCTGTCACTAAAAATTAAAATGATGTCAGTGGAGGATCACAAAAATCAAGGATGACATTCACATCCAACACCAAAGGACATATTTGAACAGATCAAGACTTGCTCAACCACCTGCATAAAATTATATTCTGAACATTCCAAGTATCAATTTGGCAATACAAAAAAATTAGTCGCCTCTGTTACATCTTCTTCAACTGCACATATGCCTGTCACCATAAAATATGAGGGACCGTCAGGGACATTATTCAGAATTAACTCACACACACACGTGAAATGCTCTTATAAACACTACTGAAACACTCAAACAACTGAAAAACGATTTGCTCACACACACTAATGAAATGGTCTCATACATACAAGTGAAACACACTCACACACACTACTGGAAAAAAAAACAAAACTGACGATCACGCTGACCCGAGACCTGCCGTTTTAACTGAAATCCTCTCACACATAGTGAAATATGTTATATTATATGAGTGTGTTTCAGTTGTGTGTATGAGAGCATTTCTGTAGTAAGTGTGTGAGCAAATAATTTTTCAGTTGTGTGTGTGCGTGTGCGTGAGGTAATTCTGAATAATGTCCCTGACGGCCCCTCATAATAAAACATGGGCTGCTATGCGTCTGCTTATTTAATAATGTACCAAACAGAGAAATTTGCATATGCAAATACTAGAAAATAGACAACACAAAAAGAGCTTCACTTGAATACCAGAAAGTTAACACTCAGGCATGAGATGAGTCATCTGAGCACAATCTCACAGGTTTTCCGCAGGAGTCTGTTTCTTAAACCATGCACAAGTAAGGAACACTGTCCTCCAACAATGTTCATCAGGACATTCTGAATGACTTAACATGAGTACCTTAGTTCCTTTGGCTGGTCTATGTTGAGAGAAAAAAGAAGGCCCATCAGCAAGGCAATAGCACGTGGGATGTCCTTCAGATCAGACAGGATCACTGCTTCCTCAAGGACCACAGACGCAAGATTTCAATGAAAGCAAAAATATCTTACCATCTTTAATTGTTCTATCATGTATATATGTTGGCATCTATAAGAACAGGAACAGGGTTACCATTTCAGACATGTTAATACCAATCATCACCCGACCAAAGGGCCATCGAACAAAAAGTTCAATTTACTGATTTAGACCAAACCTGGTGTCAAATGTGAATCAATTTTATCTAAGCTGGACAGATCTTTTCAACCATTTTTGTGAAGGAATGGAGTGCATATTTTTGTCTAACACCTACAGAAAGCACATGTTTTACATATATTTTAGTAGGTATCACTATGCAGTCCCTACAGGCCATTTGAACTTAATTTATTCATGACCACTGCAATAAAGACATTAAATAATGCTTACCTCGACAGTCTTAAAAAAACAGGAGGGATCCTCCTTGAGAAAGTGAGGAAGGCCCAGCAGAAGAACTGTCCTCTTTCTGTTTGTGGAGCTCTGTTTAAAAAATGTTTTTAAAAGTACTTCAACAATAACTAATGGTATTTGTTCCATCTGCTTGTAAACAGTTATGCAAGACCTCTCACAAGTAAAAAATAAGACAAAGACATTATGTAATACTTTTAAAGACTTCACTATGCTTATTAGTGTTTTCTAGATTCTTTGGCATCTGGTGTGGCTGAGCAGTCACAAACCCAGCCACCTCCACATTAATAGATAGGACATAGGCCAAACAAAGAACCCGAAGTACAAATCAAACCAATTTTAAGTTGTAAATTAGCTACTTGACGCAATAAAAAGCAGGTTTATATGTAATGACTGACAGCTCAGCTCTGTACATCACACGAGCTGTAAATCTTCATTCATGACAGTGATTGTACAGGTCTGAGGATAAAAAAAAAAAAGCCATCCAACACAGAAGAGGCTGTTTGCACTAGTATGTATCTGTACTGCAGATCAGGAAGGAAGTTTCACAAATATGGTGTAGAAGATGCTAACAACAACTGTGGGATGCATGGATGAAGAAAAAACATTTTTTAACACTTACGTCTTCATCGAGACATCTCATCAGCCTGGTCAGGTCTGCTATGCCGCTATCTGCCCTTCAGGCCAACAGATGTAAGGCGAGCAAATTCTGCTTCAATCTGTGAATGTGGATAAACAAAACACAAACAGTCAAAGGGTATGCTTTTAATTAGTACTCAAACTGGACACTTCAAGTTCATTTATGTTTAAAGAGATAGTTTTGATTATTTGAAGTGCGGTTGTACCAGGTACTTATCTATAGTCACTGCATTACCTTTCATAGATGGCGTTCAGCAGGGCCTGAGAAACAACGGGAATACTGGTGTAGGAAGCTCTGCTGTGGACGGTCAGTAAAAAAATGTATTTAACATCTAAAAAGATTAAGTTTTAATTAAACAAAAAAGATGAACGTAAATAAAATAAATGTAGATCAAATTCAACATGTGCACAATAGTAAAATATCATAAAACATCTTCTCACCTATGAAATATTCATGACCGCTTTTTTTCCCATTAGTACAGGGATGTTGAACTCCGGTCCTCGAGAGCCGCTGTCCTGCAGGTTTTAGATGCTTCCCTTCTTCAACACACCTGATCCAGATTAAATGGATCTCTTCGAAAGATTGTTAAGTTCTGCATAAGCCTGCTAATGATGCATTGATTTGAAACATTTGACATTGTCTGAACTTGTGAAGTAAATAGAGGGTAAAAGCTTCAGAATAAAGCCTAAACACCACTTATGTATGAGAGGAACCCTGAGATAAATTCTGTTTATTGTAAGCTTGGCTGTTGGCTGCAATGTAACCTATTATCCAAATAAATCAATGTTTACTGTTTGGATTTTTCCAGGTGCAATGAAAAAATATTTGAAACCACAACAGGCACCTGAGGAGCCTGCATCACAAGAGGCCTCACAGTCTTCAGCTGACCCTTTCCATGAAGAAGTATGTAAGTTTATTCAATTTTGGAATATGACGTCTCTGCCTGGAGCGCCATATTACCCAGAGTCGGCCCTGATAACGCCAGGGTTTTTCAACTTAGCTAGTCCAATAAACATTACTCACAAAACGTGAAGAAAGTAAATATTCGGACACTTACTTTACTTTAACAGAACAGCGCGCGCTGTATTTTGGAGTTCATAGAAATTATATAAATTCCTCTTGTGCGCGGATAGCAGGATGTCACTCTTGCCTTCATTCAAAACTTGAGATCCCCGGTAAACATTTTGAATTCAAGTTTCTCTCATGCACTTATTAAAGACTAGCTTAATTAACGTTACCTTGTCAAACCACCACAAAACATATCTAAACTAAATCCTAAATTCACTGTGTAAAGTAGATGTCAAAATGTCGTAACTGCCCTCCAGGGCTGTATACGAAATCACTCACTCATTCCCTACATAGGGAAATAAATGTAGTGCACTATATAATGAGCTCAACAGAAAAATCTTTCGACACTTTGGACACTACTCTCGGCGCCGTTAATTACGTCATTGCTGTTGCATAATTAAAACATACCACATAAATGTCGTCTCACACAATCTAAATTAGAGGCTTTTGATTACTGTCATGTAACTTTTATTTTCGTATTTTGTTTTCTATTTCAGCATATTTTCATATTTTATTCCCTTGGCTCTTTAGTAATAGCAAGTTAGAGTATAACCTCCTGGAATGCTTAATTATATGCTGTTCGTTTTACACTTTTTTTCAATGAATATAGGAAACCATTTAAACTGCCTTGTTTAAAAATTTGTAATAAAATAAACAATGGAATAAACTGGCTTTGTGACTGTTGTACTGCTCCACAACTCATGAATTTGTCTCGTGCCTGTCATCCAACGGCTAACTACGAGCTATTCACCAGGAAAAAAACAACTTACCGTTATCTAGAAAACTCAGGTAGCTCTATCCAAATGATGTCTTCTATCAATCTGGCCGTGTTTCCTTTAACAATAATTAAATCAATGATGATACGGAGGAGAATTAGAATTGAGAGAGAGAGAGTGAAAGGAGAAGATGTGCTGCTCTTGTAGACGTCTTGAAATTGTGAGTGTTAGCCTACTTTTTACTGCCATTTTAATTAGAGTAATATCTTTTTTTTTTCTTTTTTTTTTAATTTTCTGAACAATAAACTACCTTCCGTCAAACTACAACCCCTACTGGCGAAACTTCCTGAACCTTAGGCAGCTTCTTTATTTCCTGTCTCACAATATTGGACAAACTGAAAAATCCAGTTGTGTCTGAGTACAATGGTCTGATTCACTCAGCTTTTAGTCACACACTGTACTAGCCATCATTAATAAATGACGAATTAAGCTTTACTTATTAAACAATCTATGTACATTTTCTAGATAAAGCTGCAACCATCTCTATTACTAAAGTTTAAATATTAATTTAACGTCCGTCTGCCACAATACACGCAGCCGAGAGAATTGCTCCGGTTAGTGGCCATCGGATGCTCACTACATTTCGCATTGAATTATTGAGTGTACTATACAGTTAGCATCAAAAATCTCTAAACATTCGGACACCACTACAAAATGGCGTGGTCACTATATAGTGGTTAGGGAGTGATTTCGGACACAACCCAGGTCTTCAGGGTTTGCCACGCGCAGCTGTATTCCCATGATGCATTTCAAGTCACAAAAACATGATGACGCAGGCATTTTAATTCCGGCACTTTCTCCAAAGTCAAATTGACATACATTACTAATTCAGTTGGACCTGGATTTTCGTCATGCTGCAAAAGCATCTCTCATTTTATCATTTAACTCAATGAAGTCAAACTTCAAGTCATTAATTACAATGCTGCATCCAATTGATAGAATTAGAGGAAGATATGATGGGTAAATAAAAGTGAAAAGAAACTACTGAGTTAAGACATTTATCAATACATTCTTATGTATATTATCATATAGTACAGTGGTCCCTAGTTGTGTTAAACCTTACCATTTCAGTAACTCAGCTCATTCTTATGGTTCCATAGTGCGTATATAGATGAGCACTTGCATGCCTGTGTTTTTCCATTAACCTACTTAAAACAGAGGCACACAGCACGTCATGTTATGAAACACTTAGATATTGTTCTTGTGTCTGTTCTAATTTCAAGCTCCCACAGAATGTGACATGAGTAGGAGTTCCCAGTGGAACTGCATCTGATTAAGGGCTCCATAGACATAAATTAATTTATGCTCAGTGCTGATTTGTAATGATGCACAAAACCCCATTACATCGCTCATAAAGAATTTAGATTAAAAAAAAACAAAAAATTGACTTATCTTTTTATTAATTTTCAAAGAATAAGTAGTATTCATTTATTTATTTTTCAAAGAAAAACATCTTCTTAAAATACAAATATTTCAGTCATATGTGGATTGTATCTGGATTGAAATTATTACTGATTTGTGACAGACTGGTGTCTCATTGCCTCAATTTAAAGATGCTGCATCTTACAGCAGACATCACTTTACCAGACAGCATGTAGAATCTCAACAGAAGTTGTGAACATTATTACACCTGTAAATGGTAAATGGACTTGTACTTGTATAGCGCTTTTCTAGTCTAGCTGACCACTCAAAGCGCTTCACTACATGCCGCATTCACCCCACTCACACACATTCATACAGCACGTCTTAAGATATAACTACGTGCTTTTCTAATCATTCACGCACATTCATACCCCCAATGATACACTGGGGGAGCAACGTGGGGTTCAGTGTCTTGCCCAAGGACGCTTCGACATGTATCCTGGGGAAGCCAGAGTCGAACCACCGACCTTCCGATTGGTGGGCGACTGCTCTTCATCCTGAGCTACAGCCGCCCACCTGTCAATACTATTTCTTGCATTTGTGTCCCAAATGATTCCATGTTGAATAAGCACAATGTTTTCTGTGGATGCGTCTCTGGTAAAAGAAAATTGATTGATTTAGATTACATACAGGGACTCATCAGATTGTTTCCCTGAAAGTCATGATCTTATGCTCATATCAGATCAGTGTGCATGATTATTTTGAAAGGGGTAGCAAGAAAGCTTAATTAAATTACTTGGTAAAGTCCAAGGGAATGCATATTGGATATCTCCAACCCTACATGGAAGACGGGAATGTTCAATGACAATTTAGTTAAAGGAAGACACTATGTTTCATTAAATGAAAGCAGTTAATGTCCACACGTTTCTGATCATGATTTCTAATTGCACTTCTGTTCTTCTGAATTCTTTTTCTTAATTTTTTTATTAGATCTGGGGATTTTGACCATGTAAGCTAATCCACAAGGACACTTGAGCATATGAAAACAATGAAACGAAAAAATGCTTTATTTATCCCAATGGGAAAGTATATATATATATTATATATATATATATATATATATACACGGCTAGCTGTAGATTAATTACAATTAATCAGATTCTAAAATTTGACTGGAATGTTTTTGCTTGAACAGAAAGATAAACGACAAGAGCAGTATATATTTAGTTTTTTTATTCATGACAAATTGAAATGCTGGTATTAAGATGACAGAAAAATTACATCAATGATATACCACACCACAAATCAATTTCTCTCCTATCCTATGATCCTCTACAAATATAGGAGTTGTTATTTATAACATTTATTAAATCAAACTAAAAAATTTAGTACAAATAATTTGGGATATTTGTACTGGAGAGATGGATGGATGGTCTTTTTGCTCCTCTCTTTGGTCAAACAACTGAACTTTCACACAATTAAATGTGGCCCTCGTACCTATTTTTCTTTTAGCCAGTTGCTGAGGCATGTATGTAAAGCTGACCTTTTTTATGAGCAATGTGGCCTGCAACTGAAAAGAGTCTTTTGCATAGAACTGTGGATGCAGAAGTGGCTACATATTTGCGGGCAAGCAGGGCCAGCTTGTCATGGGCCCCTGAATGAGTGGCCCATACTGATGCTTGGCTCTGCTCTGTACCTGTACATGGCTCTGTCAGGGTGTACCTCTTCATCTGATTCTGAATCTCAACCCATAAGCAGAAGGTTTTTTTCTTCCTGGGTGGCTGTTCATGTTTCATGCCTCCAAGTGTGGCCCACAACTCTTCCCTTTCACTCTTAGGTAGGCTTTTCAAGTCTTTCAAACGTGGATTCAGTGCCGTCGCAAGCTTGGGCCATGCATTGTTGGTATTTTCTTGGTATGAGGCCAGATCTTCCTTGACTGCTGTTTGAAATTTCACCACATTTGCATGGTCATCATCAGAGACTTCCATTACATGATCAAAGTGGTAGAGGGCAGGCAGCACAAGTGAAATGGAAAACATAGGCCTCTCTACCCAGAATCTCAGTAACATACCTGCAGTGAACCTACACAAATAAATCAACATTAAATGATGAATCTATTGATTTTTATTTTATTTAAAACTTAGACTAATAGTTAGTTATGTGGACTTCTTTCCTACTAGGCTCTGGAAGAGCTGTCAGTCTCTACAGTTTGTCCATCAGTTTGACATCAATATAACTAGCTTGTTGTGCTGTTGATCCATGGTTGCTTTTACTGCTCCTTGATTGTAGTTCAAATGCTTAATATTTTTTATGTAGAATTCCAACATGTCAGAATGTTCTGGGATCACTGGCTCCTGCTGCTGCCCAAGGGTCGCTTGCTGTGCTTGAAGCTCCATGGTGTTTGCTGGACTGTGCTTAGAGTGGCCAACAATTGTACAACATTTGGCCAAAACACTGACAAATCCACTGTCAGAGAGGCTGACAGTGCAGTTCCCAGAAATTTGTGATATGATGCAGATTTACACCGAGCTAATTGTTGTTATTCACAGAGGTCCAGTGTTCTCCTGTCAAGGCAACATATTCTGATGCAACCAAATCTTCATCCTTTGTTTTTCTTTTTTAGCTTCAATAGTGTACGCGGATTTTAGCCATTACTGTGCCTCTTGGCCGTGGCTTGTATAACGCATCAAGATTTGCAACTTTCAAAACTTCCATTTAACCCTTGTCCTCGACAATATTAATGGGTCTTCAGTCCATTGCAATCCATTTGGAAATTGATGAAACTTATCAAAAGCAGACTTATCAATGCCCTGCGTTCGGTGAGAGTGGTCTGCCGTAAGCTAGGTGAAGTCGAAGCCTTGACGAATTCGTGCTTGGCGTTGAGATGGAACTTCAAGCTAGAGGTGCTTCAGTGAAACGAAAACTACTTTCTGCATTATCTGCAAATGACAGTGTTTTTACTGATTGTACCATCTTTGTTTTTTTTTATACTAAAACTTCCCCCTCAAAGGGCCAATACGTTCTTCGGATTCTTCCATCCCACTTCGATCACAATCAGCCATTACATTGACTGTGGGTAATTGTGTTATATATGAGTGGGTCATCCTGCGTATGCATTAATGCGTAAAAATTATTTTTACCCTACTGATGATGTGCGGTTGCAATAGTAATCCAAAATACTGCGAGGCAAATCTAATGATTCACATATCAGGAAAATAAAATCATCCAAACCTTATCAGATTTTAAAATGAGATACATACAGTCTCAAATGAAAAACAAACACAACATATTACTTGTGTCTTTGTTTTTTTATTTCACAAAAACCGAGACAAAACACAGAAGTGTGCGGAAAAACTAAGTATCCCCTCATGCTTCAATATGAATTAAGAGGGTAAGTAGCAACCACTTGATGGTACTCAAAAGCACTAGTTACCAGCAAGTGTCAGCATGTCTGTAAAAACAGATGATTGGCAGTTTGTAGGTCGGGAGCGTTACAACAATGTGGAAGAGGAACTACACCAAGAATTTTATAAAAGCAGTTGTTGTTGCACATCAATCTGTAAAGGGTTATAAGGCCATTTCATGACATTCTGTCTATTGTTCAGTGAGAAAGATTATTTACAAGTGGAAAACATTCAATGCTGCAGCCAATAATCCCAGAAGTGGGCATCCCAGTAAATTCACCCTACAGTCGGTGTATTACTCACAAAAATCTCAAAAAGTCAGAGAAATATTAGATTCCACAGGCCTCAGTTTGAATCTTAAATATTAAAGTTCATGACAGAACAATTACTGAACAAGTATGGTTTGTTTGGAAGGGTTGCAGAGAAAGCCTCTTCTCTTTTCAACATGGCAACAGAGCTTAGATATGCTGGACGTAGAAGATGTCCATCTCTTGTCCATCTCGAGTTTTTAATTATAATAGTTCTAATAATTATACAGTTCATAACCCAGTCTTACTAGTTTCAGCAGTCTGCTAATTTGTTCTATAATTAAAAATGTATAATATTGTAAAAATATCTTTTCCACACAAAATCACAGAATATGTATTCCGAGACGGTCTTCAGTTAGAGTTGAATATCTTAAAAAAAACATTATTCACTACTGTACTTTTCCAAAGGGTGTCAGGTATGGGTTTGGGGAGAGATGGGTCCTTATAAATATGACAATTAGATATAGGTGTTTTATAGGGTTTTGTTTTCATTTCTCTTTTTTGCTAGGCAGTGCATATGATTTTAAATTTGTTGCCAGTTACATGTTATAAATAAGATGGATCACTAGCATATTTGCCACTCTGCTTCTTCTCCCCTTTTGCAGCATTACTTTGGAAACCAAAGAGATAAATTGATGTAATTTTAAACTGAAATGTTTTCTTGACGAAGGATCCTCTTTTTTTTAATTTTCAAGGTAGAGTTAGAAGTTGTGTTTGTGCAACAAACTACACTCTACTAACAGGGAGTTTCAGAAGTTTTCTGAACCAGTGGAGGGGCCCTTTACAGCAACGATGTCCACATCCGGTCCTCAAGGGCCACTGTCCTGCAGGTTTTAGATGTTTCCCTGTTTCAGCACACCTGATACAGATCAATGCATCATTAGCAGGCTTGTGCAGAACTTAACAATCTTTTGAATAAACCCATTTAATCTGAAAAAAAAAAATATATATATATATATATAGCAATATACAGCAAATAGGAGTTGTTAAGACCTTTCCTTTCCTTTTAATCATGTCAGGACATGTTGGTTCATATAGTGTTTATAAACAGAGAAGACACAGCTATTCCATTCGGACCTGGGATAGGCAAACTGAATACGATTTTCCTCATACACTCTGCTCTGTAGTTTGTAATACAATATTATCTTCCTCTGTTGAGTTTTACAGATAACTTTGTTTTGTACTGTTTGAACACTTTTGATTTTCAGCCTTCACATTAATAATGCGGTGATGACTGGAACTATGAATCTAAACACTAAAATCAATATTTCAAGGAGTGATAAGAACAGCATCTTGTGTTTAAGAAAACTATCTCTCCTGATGAAGCTGGTCTCTCCCTACATTACTAATTAACCTTTTTGAGCCATCACTTAAATGTGATAATCTTAAATTGTACACAAAAATGAGGCATGTCCTCTTCTGTGGTTAATATTCATATTTCAAACCAAAGCAGCTGACTGCAATCTCCCTCCAGGCCACACAATTTTGACTTCATTGCTATGAATTTCCATAGACTTCAGGAAAAGGCTCTTCAAAGGAACTTCATCAAGGATTCCTTTTGTCTTCTCAGCCAGTCTTATAACTAAGCCCACATCCTTTCTTGTCTGTCTAGGTTTGACATATATCAAAAAATGACTCTTCTCAAGGATGGCATAATCTTTTACTCAAAGAATGTCCTTGCTCTATACAAAAACAAAAAACAGCATGGTGACTGTTATCCACTAGCTTGATTTATTTCTTACATTAATATGAATGTATAGAATTTTATCTGAAGAGTGAGGCAGAATTTGAGGGCAAGTCTGTTATGGTTATGCATTGCTTGGGATTTTTTTTTTTTCCTGAGCCGTAAATTGGGTTGAGCAGGTTGCAAATCTTTACTCCTGGGTGGAGTCTGGCTTCTGCTCACTGCTGGCACGCCTGAATCTTATTGAGCCCTCATCAATGAGCTGCTCTAAAGTACCTGCAGGAGCAACCAGTCTAGGCCAAATTATCTATGTCTCCAGTTTTAATGTTGCTATTCCAGTTTCTTCTTGTGCCTCCCAGTGTTAATTTCGTTGACTAAACATTTTTTGTCATAGTTTAGGCAACCTTTTTTCCTCTGACGAAAACAAGATGATAACTAAATAAAAAATATACTGAAAGATTAAAACTATGACTATTACGTTGTTGACATTTACGTCAACGAATAAAAACGAGACTAAAGTATTTGTCAAAGACTATTTCATCCCCAACTGGATCTGCACAGCCTGGAGACATGACTAGGCGAGGGGTGAGTGTTTAAAGTGGCTAAAAACACCATCATGGACCGCAAGTTGCATGTGTCATGCAGCCAAAATTAGCCAGACCACTGTCCGTCATAGCTTTTGTCATATTCCTAGCAATATCTCTTACCACAGTATGCACTTTGGATTTGTCAATGTTCCACGTCTGGAACATTTTTTCAAATGCCTCCGAGATGGCAGCTGCTGAATGGGTGCCGGTGAACTCCTGAGAGTGTAACACTGCTTTTATCAGGTTGAAATCCTTGTCAATCCACTGCGCCGTGAGGCTAAGCATGCTCACGGGGCTGATGTCTAAACTCCATATACCAGTGGTAAAACTGATTGGGGTGATGTCACGGGCCCGTAGCTCATGAATGTGTGTGGCCACAATATTGTGCATTTCTGGGAGACAGACCTCGGCGAAGACTCCGAAACCCCACGTCCTCTTGTACGGAGAAAGGTTGGTCATCTAGAGCGATGAACTCCATCACCTTGTTCTTTATTTATTTCACTCTGGCGCTGTCTGGAGCCAGTGGTTTGACTCTCTCAAAGGCTGTGTCAATTAAAGTGTGAGTCTTGTCGGCGGTGGCTGTTTTCGCTTTCTTGGCAGCTTAATTTTTCCGTTTGTGGTCAGCCTGCAGGTAATCGCTGTTTACCGCCGCATGCCTGCTTTTCAAATGTCCAATGAGATTTGACGTGTTAAATGACTGGTTGTCAGTCCCACCTCTTGAAATATCTGTTTTACACGCATTGCAAACTACATGAGGCAGATCTTCCTCTGAGACAGTACAATATGTCGCTATCTTTTTTTTACCTGACTGAGAAAAGTGCGCGAAAAGAAAGGTTCTTCCCGAGCACAGCGATCAACATAAACATCGGCCACTGCCATTGGTGAATGTCATCTTTTTTTGCCGATGGCAGTGAAGGAGCCGATGCATCAGTGGATCCCTACATTAAAGTGATAGCGGCTTCAGTTTGATTTGCTAAGGAAAGAACACCCCAGGCCAGTCCATCAATTTTGTTCAGGGCCACAGCCGTCCCACCTCATAGAAATAGGGACCAACCCACATCAGTGTTGGGAGCAGTCTAGGGATCTGCTAGTACATAACCATCATATTTGAAAGGAACACCAATAATATTTCTGCAAACTCGAAAATGTGTGGTGGCTTGAATGTTGGTGATAGGGGCCTTCTTATGGAAGACTTTCGTATCAGTTGCAACATTTGATGGATGGCAACAACCGGACCACTTAAATAGAGGTGGAAAATCATGATAGGCCTTTCTACCAAGACCACATTATTCCTGGTTGGGATGACAGTTGTCTAAAGGGACAGGCAAATCTTGTCAGAGTGTTATTAGTTAATCTGTGAGAACAATTGGTTGGTGTTGTAATATTCACAAATATTCTAGTTTGAACTTGATTGGCCTAGATAATGACCTGATGATGATGTTGAACAAACACTAGTCTCTGCATGCTGTAGAGGAACTTCAAATGCCATGTTAGTCGGGTTGAATGGGAATCAATACAGGTAATATTGGGATGTCGAGCAACCGGGACATTATTCCTGATTTATTGGCCGGCAATTAGTAACATCATCATTCCGAGAGGAACAGTGCATTTACCATGATTTTCTCTGCCCCAAGATTCTTTCACGTGACTTTATAACACAACATTTGCTGTCAGAGGTTTTGCTTGCCATCTAGCTGCTAAAGCATGGCAAACCCAACAGTCACCAGGAATTTTCAGCTCCTTTTAGTGTAAGAGAGCTAGAGTGCACTCACTGTTGTCTGAGGTCAATGGCAAGAAATTCACTGATTTAGGTGATTGCAGAATTGACTAAATGAGAGCCATTATCGCTGTTCAATTTAGTTGGTATTACGCATCTGGGAATGATCTCCATTAGCAGAGCCTTTGTTACCACTTGGCTGCTTTGGTGTTTTGCTGGGAATACTTCAATCCATTTTGATCACATGTCCATCACCAAGCAGTATTTCTTCCCGTCTGCTGGCGACAGTTCTATGAAATCTATCATTAAGTGGTCTGTTTATGGTGGGTGAGCAGCTTGTGTGATTGTTTTGGTTTTACCTGTTATGCGTTGCACAAACCATACACAACTGACAATTTAGGCAGGCAAGGTTTATTATCGGGTCCCCGCCACACTGCTTCCTTTTGTGTGGCACCGCACCACAACGCCTTTTCTTGTCGTGTGGCAAAGGACTGTATTGTTGTAAGAGAGGTGGGAATAGTGACAGGAACTGATACAAACAAAGGATCAGTGATAGAGGGTTGGAGTGTGGCTCTTTTGCAGCGGCATCAGCTCTTGCATTTTCTAGAGAGACAGGCTCTGAGTTGTTGGAGTGAGCAAGGCATTTACAAACAGCAATTGACTTTGGGAGCAAAATGGCATTTAGAAGAGCTGCGACTTTGTCATGATGGAGATTGGGTTTGCCGTCAGATTTTAGGAATTGTCTGTGTTTCCACAGAGTGCCAAAATCATGCACAACTCCAAAAGCGTATCTAGAGTCACTGTAGATAGTTATTGTTGTATGCCTCTGTCAAAGCTATCGGTTCTGCCACTTGTGCAGAATAGTGAGAGGGGAGTGAACTGGAGCCAAGAGTTTCATGGTTAGTGACAAATGCAAAAGCAACTTTGTTGCGACCAGGTTGTGGGTCACATGAAGCAGATGCATACAACAGAAAAACAAATCAGGGTTTGTTAATGGTGTTTCTTGTAGATCCGGTCTTGGGGAGCAAACCTGTTGGAGGACAGCAACACAGTTTTGTTGATCTCCATCGTCTGATGTGGGGAGGAGGGTGGTTTTAAAACATTACAGCGTTTGACAGTGATGTTAGACCTTTCTAAAAGCACTGTGTTGTACCGTAGCCATCGTGCTGTGGTGAGGTGCAAAGTTTCAAGTAAAATCATGGACACAGCATGTGGAACCAGGAGAGTTACATCAGAATAGGCCACGATATCTCTGGAGCCCACAGCAGCCACAGCTCTAAAACATCCTAAGAGACCTGCCGCCACAGGATCTGGTTTTGAAGAAAAATAAGCTACAGGGCATAGTTTAATTCTGTGATCCTGCAACGAAACAGAAGTCATCCATTTTTTTCAGCTACTGTTTGAGTGAATGCTCTGGAAGGGTCAGGCAGGCCCAAAGTTGGGGTGCTCTGTAAGGAAGGTTTTAGTTCAGTGAAAGATTGTTCTGCTTCAGGAGTCCATTTGATCTCATGTTTTGCTTGTAGACCTTTTCCCTGAATGAGGGAGGCGAGTGGAGCTTCAAGAATGGCATAGTTAGAAATGAATTGTCTACAGTAAGAGCACAAGCCAAGAAATGACATAATCTGTTTGTTTGTTTTTTGTGATGAGTTTTGGAAGGTTCTGAATTGCATCGACTGTTTTTGGTGAAAGAGTCTTCCATTCAGAAGTGATGACATGACCTTTGAAGACAGCTTTTTCCTGGACAAATTGAAGTTTAGACAAGCTGCTTTGTAGCCAGTTTTAGCCAGATGTTTCAAGAGTTTGAGTGTGTTGGCTGCTCTTTGGTCAGACTGGAGATCATGAGGTCATCAACATATTGTCTGAGAGCTTCATTGTAAATGTTGGGACTTTCACAGTAACCTTGGCACAGACGTGTGACTGTGTAGCCCCGCCTATTGAAGTTGAAAGCAAACCCGAATTAACTTTCTGGGTGAATTGGAACACTAAAAAAGGTATTTGAAAGGTTTATCGCTGAAAAGAATTTTACATTATTTGGAAGATGGTGTAAGGGTTTGGAACATTTGGGGCTCTGGGTTGGACTGCTGCATTAGCTGCTTGCAGATCCTGAACAAAGCACCATTCTGTTGGTTGATCTTTATCTCTGATTTTCTTGACAGGGAACAAAGGCGTGCGTACTAGGGAATCATTACAGGGAACAATTACTCCTGTTGTCTTAAGATACTCAAAGACTGGTGTTATACCATCAATGGCTTCTTGTTTAAGTGGATTTTGAGCCTTGCAAGGTCTAAAGTCTTATTTTGGAGTGATGACAACAGGTTTACAATCTTTGATGAGGCCAACATCCTCCTTTACCGACAGCCCAAAGTGTCTTAGGGATTTCCTGTAGGGCTGTGATAGGTGCACTTTGTTCTTTGGACAAACAAGAAAAAGTTTTAGTGCTTTTAGGTACCAGCTGGATTGTTCTTTCATTGTGCACAACAGATGTCAAAACCTTTTTGTAGGTGAAAAAAAGAATAGATCGATCTGATGTTTCTTGCCAATCGGCTGCACGCTTACATCATTTCATAAATGGGCTCAAATCTTCCCAACTATCCGATGTGTGTTTTGCAAGTGGGATGTGTGGCACTGAATGGTCCATGGTGTACATGTCACATTGAGCTGGTGTGAGAGAGACTGACACAGCACATTTTTGTTGTGTCCAGTAAATGTGTGTCAGTGTGAGTTTGTCGAATCTCTCCCTTAACCGGAAGGTTGGATTCATACGGCTCATCAGGTCCCGGTGACACGTGAGAGGTGCAATGCAGGTCCTCTGGTGTCATGAACTGTTGCAGCTGTTAAAATTGTTTTCCTAGCTGAAACAAACTCAGGAAAGGTTGCTGATGGTTGCAATTGCCATTTATATGCATATGTCAGGTTTGGGGTGTGCAAAATTTGGTGCCAGATCAGATAATCTGAGAACTTTGACATCTTCTGGGGTTGAGATTAGTCAAAGGCCTAATTTGCACATCAAGTCCCTGCCCATCAGGTTAATGGGACAGACTTCATAGAGCAAGAATGCATGTTTGAAGCTTGAATGTGATCCAGCTACATGTTTGAGTGGGACAGTAATATTCTCTCTAATTGTTTGGCCTGATGAACCAATAGAGTCCACAGGATCTCCACTTAGTTTTGTTTTTTTAAGTTTTTATCTCAGAATGTGTGGCTCCTGAGTCAACTCCTTAGGCAAGACCCCCTTACCCTACATGCCTATGCCTGGATAAAAGCGTCTGCTAAATGCATAAACATTAACTAAGAATTGTTTGTGATGATCAGTATATGTTCTGGAAACTTGAACCCCACGTTGCCTCCCAGTGTATCATTGGGGAATGAATGTGTGTATGAATGATTAGAAAAGCATGTAGTTATGTATCCTAAGACGTGCTGTATGAGTGTGTGTGAGTGGGGTGAATGCGTCATGTAGTGAAGCGCTTTGAGTGGTCAGTTAGACTAGAAAAGCGCTATACAACTACAAGTCCATTTACCATCTTTTCCTGACCACACTCCATGAGTCAAGACTGTCTTATACCTATTAATAAAAATAAAATATAGGATTTAACAGTGGTGGAGGAGCATCCTGTACAACTTTTTTTTTTTTTTTTTAATTTCTGTAAGAGTTAGTGGTTTATGCAGAATCTTATTATAAACCATTATTAATGGTGCATTTATCTGTTCAGACTTTTTTCCTTGATTATCTGTCCCTGTCAAAAGGCAACTCTTTGCTCCCTCATTTTTGCTTCACCTCTCACGAGCCTATCTCTCTCGCCAGTTATCCAAACACTGTCTCACCTTACTGAAAAAAGGGTTTCACTTCTTCAAAGAAAATGGCACAAACTATCGCCCTAACATTTTTCACAGACATGTAAAACGCTGTATCAGTTATTAATAATAAGTTATTAATATCAGAATACCGCTCCAACACGGTCTCTCCTAACACCCCTGACACATCAACAGTATATCCATTTTTCAACATAGCCATAATCCTCTTGAATTCACTCAAGACATTCACAAACATACTTCATCTGGTCAGCTACCATCTTATCCTGAACCTTGTCTACAGTTCTCTTTAACACGTCTAAACACTGTTTGACAATTATCCAACCACATCATCACACTTCATTCAGACACTTCCACAGTCACCACCATCATTGAAGGAAAAATGGCAGAGGGAAGCATTTCTTCTTAGATTGAACACCCATAACCAAATTATTATCCATACACTGAACTAATATATATTAATATGAATGAATCCAAATGAAAACAAAGCCACAGGTCATACAATATTCTAATTTTAATAATTGTAATAACCCCCTTGCCCCTTCTTAAAAAATGGTTTGGTCCACACCACAGTTCGTTCTTTCTCATCGGTATTAAGTGGGAGTGAGCAAACTCCAGCAGGGTTAGGATGGCCCCAAAAAAGCATAAGTCCGGACACCAGAAAAGAGTTGAGATGGAGGCCAGGAGTATGAGCAAAAGCGCAGGGACCCAGGACATAAAAAAAAATGTCTAAGAATGGTGAGAGTAAAACTACCAAGGGCAGCTGAAACAATTCGCCTATTTGTTAATTTATTTTATGTCTGTAACATTATCTTTGCTGGGCGCAGGCTGGAGACTACATTAGCTGTCATTGGCCACGTTACACTCTGGACAAGTAGCCAGTTCATTGTAGAGCAACGGTTCTTAGAGTAGCTATAACTGAATGTTGCTAATTTAGGGGCTACTACAGCGTGTGTTTCGCACATATCACTGTCGGACAGTGCTCCCACTCATAGACTGCATTGAATTGTAATTTAACGCATTCATATGGTGGCCCAGAGGGTCAAAACACAACAATATTTAAGAAAACATGATGACATTTCAGAAAACACGACAGCATTTCAGAAAACACAATGATAATTCAGATTACGGGCCATGGGGACTACACTTCTTGTTTGTGAACGACAAACAAGGACAAACCCAAATCTGGCAACATGTAATTTCCTGTGTCGGGTTTCTGTGCAATGTCATCACAGATATGCGCACGCAGCCAGGGGGCAGTAAGCGCAACATTTCTCATTGTTTACAAGCAGAGTCAAGCAGCAAAAGAGAATGACAAGGAGTTGTTGTGCTGTTAACTGCATAAACCGGAAGAAGGATGGATGGTAATATCCCAAGGGGATCTCATCCGTTTGCCAAAAGAGAAAAAAAGAATGGCTCCAGGCCATTGAAAGGGCGGACCGAAGGTCCTAAGGGCAGCGAGAGTCTGTGCAGCACCCACTTCGCATCAGGTATGTTTGTTTGCCAACATGAGCTGGACAATGAGTAAGTTAAGACTGTGTTTCAATTTTAATTAATGAGACAATATTTGATTCAACTGGTCATAGCCTAACTAACTGGCCAACAAATTTGTCTGTGTTCTACTTAACGTTTGTAAAGTTTAACGTTGGCTCTCTGTTGTAACATTAAGTTTAGCTTTTTTTGTTAAGTACTAAGATTAGCTGCATGGCTGGTTTAGGTTTCTTGGTTCAGGCTGAAAATCATACGGGAAATTGTGTTCAAACAGCTAATGTTACATTTAGTGTATGATTTTCTTTAACTCTGAAGTAACGTTAATGCTTGTGCTATTGGTGTTCATTATGGCTGAGCTCGTAAAGTAGCAAATAGGTTAAGCAAAATGTTAAAATAACTGGTGTGACCGGGTGGTTTGTTTGTTTGTTTTTTGTAGAGGTCCTCCAGGGTGGGGTTTGGTTGAGTGGGGTGGGGTGGGGCGGGATGGGTACCTTCTGGGGGTACAGTAGCTTCCGGAATATGGTCGCTGCAGGCCCCGAGCCTGGTGGACATCAGGCCCTCCTGCCCTGTGTTGGCTCCCAGGTAACGGGGGTGCCTATTGCAGCCAGTCCCTGGCCCTCTCCGGGGGAGAGTAGCTCCCCCGGTGTATATCCCCATACCCCTTTCCCTTCTGGCTCCTGTACACAGCACACACTCACACATGAAGGGTTTTGGGGGCGTGTGTGTTCGGTGGGATGTAGTGGATGGGGCCACGTAGGTGGTCCCCTTTGGTTGCACTCTGCAGTTCCCTGCCCCTGTTTTAATTACACCTTAGACATTACTACTTATCAAACACACTCACACACACACATTAGGTCTTGGGGGGTGGTTACACTGAGTGGCATCTGGTGGGCGGGGCTCTTTGGGTATGTAGGCTGCCCAGAGGGCCGCGCTCCCAGTTCTACAAGTTTGGCTGCCCCTCAATTTTAATCGCTCACTATTAGATAATATTGAAGAGCCAGAAGGGTGAGGGGAGGGGTCTTCTTCCCACACCCCTGCTTCCTGGTTGCTGCTCGGGGCAGGAGGGGCCAGGAGGATTAATTAATTGTTCTGCTGGTTCGGGGTCTGTGGTGGCTGGGGGGCTGCTGGCCCCCTGGTGTGCCCGCTGCGCTACACCCCAGCGGAGTCCAGGGAGGGAGGATGTGTGAATGTATGGGATGTGAAAGTGTGTGTGGTAATGATTGGGCCTGGATCTGGGACTTGCCTGTGCTTCTCCCGATGGGGGGGCGGCGTTGCCTCTCCCCGCTGCTCGCGACTTCACCCACCTGTGGGCACGTCTTGACTCCCAGGGCACTTGGTCAGGGGCGCTGGGGCAGGCGCTGACCCACTGTGTGGCTGTCTGGGGCGCTTGGCCCTCCTGGGTATTGGGTGGGGCCTCTGCCGGGGGGGTTTGGGGGCGCTCGGGCTCCTGGGGCCCGGGTCCAGTGCACGGCCCATGTCTGGGCTGCTGGGGCCTGGCGGGGTCGGTGGCTGTTGCCCCTGGCTCCCGGAGGGCCTCTGCTCTATGCTTATGGGGGCTCTGTCCGGGGGCTTCCTCTGCAGTCTTCTGGGTGGATGCGTGGTTGCCCCTGCGGTGGGCTTCCTGCGTTCTGTGCTCCGTGGGGGCTGCTGGTGGCCTGGGTCTTGTGGCCCTCTCTGCCTGCTTCTGATTGCTTGGGGGGGCTGTGGATTGTGGCTCTGTACACTTATACACTCATAACTAAGCACGGTTATCATGTAGGTCCTGTGCCATGGGTGTTGCATGTTCTCACACACACACACACACATTCATTAGTCCAGTAGCATGCTCGCTAAGCAGTTGATGTATTATCATGTCGTCTCAGGTCATCTATATCCACAGCTGTGTTGTATGCGATTGCCGCTTCTTGTGCTTGTTTTTGTTTGTTTGTGTGTTTGTTTTTTCTCTGCTTGTCTGCTTTCAGGTGCTCCTGGTGGCGCTAAGGCTGGATTCCCCTCAGAGGCCATGGATTGTTGTCTGTTTTGTTTTTTACAGGTGTAGCAGCTGGTTGTCTGGTTTTTGTTTCTATTTTTCCTCTTCTTTCCTCTTCTTCTTTCCTTGTCCCCCTGTCCGGTTCAGTTCTATTACATGTCATATATTGTAAACAGAAATAAATAAATGGGCATCAAGGAGAGCTTTACATTTATAAAACTTCCCTTAGCAAAGCTGTTTGGCATCAAAGGTATTCGGACTACAATTCTGCTGCCATAATGCTGGACAGGACAAGGGAAAAAAAAAAAAAAAAAAGGTTAAAATAAACAATAAGTAGAGCTAATCTTATTTATTTCTCTTATCAGGAGAACCACCCCACACAGCAGCACCTCAGGAAAGATGGCAATGTCACTGTCATGTCATGTATTTGTAATTTTCTACTTTCAGGGTAGCTTTTAATTATCTGATCTATTTCTATGGGCTTCTTTATTATGTTATTGCATTATCTCTTAATGTGTTGATAATTTGGGGTTTTAACAAAACTGTACTGTATTGTTTGTGCTTGATATGAAAGAAAGAGAATACAGGATGAAGATAAGGCCCCTGCTACCTGCACCAAAAGCAAGCCTGAGGCAGATCCTGTAGATTCTTCTGAAGGTATGCACAAGTCATACTATTTAGTGTTTGTTGGTTGTTGGGTTGGTGGTCGGGTGAGTAGAGTAATAGGGAAACAGGCAGATTCAATTCAATTCAGTTTTATTTATATAGCGCCAAATTACAACAATTGTCATCTCAAGGCACTTAAATAATATAGTCCAATTCAAGCCAATTGGAATTCAATTCATTGTAATCATAATCCAATTAATTCAAATAGAGCATTCAATTAAAAAAATAATATCCTAGCTGAGGAAACCAACAGATTGCACCGAAACTTGTCTTCAGTCCAATCTCCCGTCCTGAGCGTGCCTGTGGCAACTGTGGAAAGGAACGGCTCCCTTTTAACAGGAAGAAACCTCTGGCAGAACCAGACTCAGGAAGGGTGGCCATCCGCCTCGACCAGCTGGGTATTAAGAAGACAGAAAAGAGGGGGGAAAAACAACACAACACCATTCAAAGGATACCTGTTGAAACAGGGAAACACAAGTTAATAACCACAATAATGTACATAATATCATTTGAGAAATTAAACAGGGGGAAAAAGAGAGCAAAGTGAGGAAAGGTGTGACAGATGAGGTCCCCCAGCAGTCTAAGCCTAGAGCAGCTTAACTATGGGATGTTTCAGGATTACCTGAGCCATCCCTAACTATAAGCTTTATCAAAAAGGAAAGTTTTAAGCCTAATCTTAAAAGTGGAAAGGGTGTCTGCTTCCCGGACATTTACTGGCAGCTTATTCCACAAGAGAGGGGCCTGATAACTGAAGGCTCTACCTCCCATTCTACTTTTAGAAACTCTGGGAACAACAAGTAAACCTGCAGTTTGGGAGCGAAGTGCTCTGTTAGGAAAATATCTTACAATGAGATCTTTATGATGGAGCTCGATCATTAAGAGCTTTATATGTGAGGAGAAGAATCTTAAATTCTATTCTGAATTTAACAGGGAGCCAATTAAGAGAAGCTAACAACAGCTCTGTGATGACTATGAAGCTCTGAAAAGAGAACTGTATGCAACACAGGAAGAAAGTAAACATCTGAAGGACCAACTTAAGTAATCCAAGCTTGGGTTTGATTCCATAAAAGACAGAAATGCTAAAAAAAAAATGTTCTTACTGGTTTACAGTCATTCCAAATGTTTATGTGGCTACTGGATATTGTAAAAAGAACCCATCCTTTTGGTTCTAATGAAAGTAAAACTTGGACTCACCAATGGAGACCTTGCCTACAGATTTGGGCTTCCATTCTCAACTGTATCAAACATATTAAGAGACTGGATACCCATGCTGTCCTCAATAGTGAAACCTTTGATAATGTGGCATATGCAGTGAGAGCAAACATGCCAAAGTGTTTTAACCAAATTTAGGAATTGTCGTTGTATAATAGACTGTACTGAGGTCGTTATTGAAGGAAACATACAATCTTAAAACAAGGGCTGAAACCTGGTCAGATTATATGCACCAAAACAATTAAATATCTAATTAGAATCACACTAGCAGGAGCTTTTTTTTTTTTATCCAGTGGGTGTGGAGGTCGTGCCTCTGACAAGGTAATAACTTAGGTCATACCTATCAGCCAAGTCGATATGCTAGATGACATTTTAACCATATTTGCTGGTCTTACAAACCAGTTCAGGCTTTATAAAAATAATCCCAGACAGACTCCTCACAAAACTGGACACTCTCTGCCTTTCCCCTCTTGTTGTGTTTCCCCTCTCACTTGTGCCTAGATAAAGGACTTTCTCACCAACCGACCCCAGACTGTGACACTTGGCCTCCACCTCTCCTCCACCCATATGCTGAGCATCGGCTCGCCACAGGGCTGTGTGCTGCTTCCCTTCCTGTACTGCCTCGGCAGCCACGACTGCAGTTCAGCCCACAACAACAACCTCCTTGTGAAGTTTGCTGACGACACTACAGCAGTTGGACTCCTCTCAAAGGGTGATGAGGCAGAGAGGAGGTCCTGAAGATGGAATCTAGCATTTCCATCTGGAAATGATTTTTCTTTTCTTGCTCATAAATTCTGAGTATTACCATTATCTGCAGTCAAACTGCACTTCTTTCTGGGGATGAACAATATATCAGTGCAGTTTGTGATTTTATGTGAATGTACATTAAGAAAAAATAAATTAACACTTGAAGAGTCAGATGTGTTGTTTGTTGTTGTTTTAACATTAATGAAGTCAGTTATATTTTGTCAGGTGTACCTATTATTCTTTGCTCATTACATCGGTTTTTCCTCACTTGCTGTTGTCTAGCATCCAGTATTCATCATCGTTGGATGTATCTATTTGCATCCACATTTCCATTTTTTGAGTATCTGGTAATGTTCACACATGCATAATGAAAGTGTTGGCAGCAGTCTGTGCACTACACAATTTTACCAAAGCTTGGCTTTTTGCAGTACAGACATCTTCAGCCAGGTCAGGGTCTTTGCAGCGTCAGACAAGCTCTGGGAGGAGGTGGTCCATGAAGAATAATTCAGCCTTTGGAAGACTTTCTTGTAGGAAGGGCTCATTTCTACGTAGCTGGCAAATGATGCTGCTTGTCTTCATCCACACCATGAAATCACGTATGTCCATTTGACACATTTGAATCAGTGAGTGATATGCATGGGTGGGTCGCAAATCATAATTTCCATCAAGGCAAAAGGATGCATGAGAGTCTAACCCCTCTAGTCCCTACCTGTACAGTTAAGCTTGTTTTATAGTTGACGAGTTGCTCATGGCATAAATTCCGTATTTCTGCCTGGCTTGCACCATGAAAAGGCTTCGTGGTGCTTAGTCGTACACCAGTCAAAATTTGTAACTTGGCGTGCACGAAGAACGACAAACCAGATGGACCAATTCGAAAACAGGCTCAGCAAGGAGAAGTGCGTCTGCACTGAAACAGCATAAGCAAGTAAAACAGCAAACCAATCTATTATTATTATGATTGCATCCTGAAAGGCAACAATAATTCCCAAGAGTGTCCATTGAAGCACAGTGTTTCATAACAAACAAACAATAAAAAGGTAACAGAATACACTTAAAAGTCCTATAACAATATTCTAAGTACTATATCAGACTATAATGGTGATAACACACCTATTGAAACTTCTGCAGGCTCATCGGCTATTTTGTAAGCAGAGGTGAGAAAGCTGATCTTTGATGACTGTGCTACTCTTCCTGCTCTTGACGGGGGCATTGTTTTCTTCTTCAATTTTGTCGTTGTAGAGTAGCTAGCAGTAACCTTCACATAGCAGTTTGACGGAGAAGATTGTAACTACTGGCGCTTCGACCACAATATATGGCCAGCACGACACCATGACGTCATTACGCGAGCCATCGCGGCAACCATGCTGGGGCCTTTAATCTCTAGCAGGCTTGTTCCACAGCGGTCACAGGAGAATACAGTAGAAGCAGCCAGGTACACTTTCAGAAATTTTTTCCATAAAATAACAGTAAAAGTACTGGCAGCTCAGTACATGGGACTTTGACCGTTAATTAAAAAACTGAGTTTTACCCTCAATTTACAAACAACTACAGGCAAAATAACAGTTTATTTCATGGTATATCACTTGTGAAATTGCAAGATATTTGCAGTCTCTTAATGGTGTTTTTACAGTGGCAAAGCAGGTCATTTTCTGATTCTGGTTATGTTTAAGTCTTGGTTCTGTTGGATCTCAGCGGTGCATTTGATATTGTAGATCACAGAATCCTGTTGCAAAGGCTGAAAAATTGGGTTGGACTTTCTGGAGCAGTCCTTAAATGGTTCAGGTCCTATTAAGAAGGCTGGAGTTATTTTGTTACAATTGGCAGCTATGAATCTGAGTGAGTGGCCATGACTTGTGGAGTCCCCAAGGGGTCAATTCTTGGACCTCTTCTGTTTAACTTGTATATGCTCCCTTTGGGTCAGATATTCCAGAACTTTAACACAAATTATCACAGTTTTGCAGACGATACACAACTTTATATGTCTCTGTCACCAGATGACTGCAGCCCAGCAGACGTACTGTGTCAGTGTCAAGGAAATAAACTCCTGGATGAGAGAGAATTTTCTCCAATTAAATGAAGACAAAACTGAGATCATTCTGTTTGGTAGCAAAGAGAAGAGGGTCAGCATTGGTAAATATCTTGACACTCGGGCCCTTACAATAACTGATCAAGTTCGAAACCTTGGAGTGTTGATAGACTCAGATCTGACTTTCAGCAGCCACATCAAAGCTGTCACCAAGACAGCTTTTTACCAACTCAGAAACATCAACAGAATTAAAGGTTTTCTCTCCCAAAAATACCAGGGGAAACTCATCCATGCATTCATCTCCAGTAGAATCGATTACTGTAATGGTCTTTTAACTGGACTTCCCAAAAAGAGCATTAAACATGTGAAGCTCATCCAGAATGCTGCTGCTAAAGTTATAACCAGGACAAAGAGATTCCAGTTTAAAAACATTTCTTTTCTCATGTATCTATGCATGAAATCTGCACGACAATTTTTTTATTTATTTATTTATTTATTGAGACTGTTGCTTGTTTTTTCTTCATTTAAATTATTTTATTTCTTTCTATTTATATTCTTTTACATATTTTTAATGCTTTATCTGCGCCCTGCTGCAATGCTTTTAGTTTATGTGAAGCACTTTGAATTGTTTTGTACATGAAATGTGCTATACAAATAAATTTGACTTTGAATTAAATGGTGTATCTATAGTGAAATAAAACATTTTCTGTAATCTCATCTCAGTAATTTAAAGGGCAGTTACTGTGAAAAAACAGGACATTATCTGTATCAAATGGTCTTCATCCTACAGTAAAAAAAAAAAAAAAAAAAAAGAAAGCCACCTGTTATTTAATGGTTTATTTTTCAGATAAATCGTCATCCAAATCATCACAGAAGGAGTGCACATTAAATAGCCTGCCTATGAACAAATTACAGGTCAATTGAAGAATGGCAATTGAACAGCGAAAGAGTTACTGTAGATTGAATATTTTAAAACTGTACTATACAAACACTGAAGATAATTTGATACATTTGTACCAGTAAAACTGTAACATTTACATGAGCAGAAGCTTAAATGATCATTCGTGAGTAAAGATTAAAAAGCCTGCCCATATGAACAAACAAAACTCACATGTTCTGTTCCGTCTGTTCGCAGTCTCATGGGAATAACACCACCACGTCTAATGCAGTCAATGAAGTTGTTTCTTATAACTTCAGGGTTGTTGTTTGTGGGTCCACATTTGAGCCATATGATTCTGTGAGAGAATCCGTCAATGCAGTCAGATATCGCCATGCCAAACGATTATAATTTTTCATATCCGTCTACATGCCACAAATAATTGAGACCTGTAGAATGGTATGTGCGTCTGAAGAACCTACGACGTGCCCGTGACAAGGTTCATCCGCATTACCATCTGCCTTTTGACACACAGGCCATGTTTCTGTTTTAAGGTCAGCCACATTGTTCTGTACCCAAATAGCTGGCCCGTCTGACTTTAGTTGG
This sequence comes from Leuresthes tenuis, assembly GCF_036924035.1. Lineage (NCBI taxonomy): Eukaryota > Metazoa > Chordata > Actinopteri > Atheriniformes > Atherinopsidae > Leuresthes > Leuresthes tenuis. The sequence continues at coordinate 31,492,434 of NW_027325367.1, read as the reverse complement.
CGAAGAGTAGCCACCCTGTCTCCTCACTCAAAAAATACTGCAGTCCATTGAAGACAGAAACATAATTCTGCAGTCAGAACAAATTGCACTAGATGTAGAAGCAGCCAATATAGAGGCATTGAAGGAAGAAATGCAGGTCTTTCATGAGTCATGGGATGACTTCCTTGCAGAGCCTTCCTTCATTGCAGAGTCTATGGATGTTCCTACTGAATTTCTAGTCAGTCACAAGCGAAAGAGAAAATGTTTTACAGATGAGAGTCAGAGGTCAGATGAAGAGGGAAATCAACAGGAGACAGAATCAATTCTGTTTCGAAACAGTGTTTTCTATGTGGCTTTAGATCACATCATCTGTGCCTTGGACATCCGCTTTCAATCCATTGCAAATATCTGAGGAATTACATCAAGGATTTAAAAGATGATCAGATTCACTCAGTTTGCCATTCATTAACACGTAAATATAAACAGGATCTTAGTGCAAATTTTGAAAGTGAAGTGCAACATTTGAGGGCTGTTTATAGTGCCAGTCTCCCTTTGAACTGCTGAATTCCATTTATAAACTTCAGCTTCAGAGCATTTTTGGTGAAGTATGTGTTGCCATCCGAATCTTCTGTACCTTACCTGTGACTGTTGCAAGTGGAGAAAGGGCGTTTAGCAAACTGAAACTAGTTAAAAACTATCTCGGATCCACAACAACCCAAGAGAGGCTAAATAGCCTTGCTAGACTTTCAATTGAAAGTCAGTTAAGCCGGCAGTTGGACTTCAAAGACCTCACCAGCGAATTTGCAAAAAACAAAAAGGCCCAGTGTTGGGCTTTCTTATGAGACTTACAGTGAACAAACAAGCCAATTTAAACTTTAATTGGAATTAGATGAGGCTTGTTGTTGTAGTCCATGTGCTCTTTGTTTTACTTGCAAATTTAAGTTAAATGCTACATATTTACCTTGGGCTCCCCCCTGTGTACTTTCTTGAGCCAGGACACTTTGTTTTTTTGCATATCAGGGATTGATTGTTGAATACAATAACATACCCACTACCTATTTGTTGAGTGGTTAATTGAAAATGTATTTGCAATCAGAGGTGTAATAACGTGTTGCAAATCAGTGAAATGAGAAGAATACAACCAATAAAACATTATTTACATAATAATACTCTGACTTGTTAAGTCCAGTGTTGGTAATCTTACTTTTAAAAAGTAATTAGTTACAGTTACAAATTACTTCTCCCAAAACGTAATTGAGTTAGTAACTCAGTTACCTCATTGTAAGAGTAATTAGTTACTCAGTAAAGTAACTGTGATGTTATTTTTCATGTTCTATACGCTATTACGGTCTACAACATATTTAACATAAAGGATTCTTATATTAACAGATTGAAGAATTGAATGAAGTATTTTAGAACATTTGGTATTTATTTGAACTCAATAGATTGCAGCCTGCCACATGACATGCATATAAAATATATAAAAAATAACTATTGAAAATAAAATTCAAGTGCAAAATTAAGAAACACGTGTGAGAGGAGAGTGTGAGAGGCTGTTGGAGGAGTGTGATGCTGTAGTGTTGTGAGATTCTGTGAGACTATCGGCAGATTCAAACATGGCGTGCCTCTAACTATTGTTTGAATCGACAAGTGTTTTGACAGGATCGTCATGGGGAAAACCAACCAAACCCCATCTGCCAGCAAATCGGCTTCAGCCTCTTAAAGAGTCACCCGGAGCGACGTCTCCAGCTGGTAATGATTAGACTGACATTTTAACATCGATTGATAAGAAATTATCCAGTTTCAACGCCCGTATGTCTCTGTTAGAGATTCTACAGTTTCAGGCATTACGGGAGTCGTTGGAGTTCAGCCAGCAACAGGTGCAGACACTGGCTGAAGAAAACGCAGCCCTCAGAGGATCGGTGAAATCCCTCACCAAAGGAATGAGCATGATCTCTGACGAAAACAAGAGAATCAATTATTGATCTCTAGGCTCGCAGTATGAGGGACAAGCTGGTGTTTTCTGGAATCCCGGAGCAGGCAGACGAGGATCCTGAGCTCACAATAAAACACCTCATCCAAACTCATCTGAAACTTCCGGGACATGCAGTGTAGAACATCACTTTTCACCGAGTCTACCGCCTGGGAGGGAAGACACCTGATGCCCGCCGACCAAGACAAATTGTGGCCAAGTTTGAACACTACAAACAGAAAGTTCAGGTGAGGGAGGGAGCTGAGAGGAACGGACTTCAGCATCAATGACTAGTTTCCTAAAGAAATCCTGGAAAGACGCAGGGTCCTGTTCCCCATCCAGAGGAAGTTCATGGAAGGAAGCTCCCAAGCTGTCATTGCAGTGGATAAATTATTCATCAACAGGCAGCTGTACCGCGACCAGGACACCACTCCTTGGCTCTTCTAAACCCCAGGTGATCTCAATTTGTTAACTTGTATAAATCATATCCTGTAGATGGTACATAAGTAACTCTGTAATAGTCTACCTAATTCACAGTTATCTGTCAAGGCAAAATAGATAGGTCACTGCCAGTCTCACCAGCAAAGAAGGTTATGCGGATCACATTTGTTTATTTGGGTTTGTGTTGGGCTTTTTTCTATCTCACACTTCCACTCTTTGGCACTGTTTTTCTCTTTTGTCTTTCTTCCCCAAGCTGCTGCGTTTCCACCTTAATACGTAATGCTAACATGCACAGTGCACTTAGAGATTTGAGCAGCACACGCAATCAAATACCACGCTAACACAGCATTGACAGAGCGAGTACACATTGTAGCAAATGGCGCACGCACTCACGAACAGAAGCACAATCAATCGCATGTTCATGCAAGCACATATGCACACACACACGCACGGGATGGTTTTAGCAAGCATCCAGCACTCACTGCGTTAGTCTGAGCATGTGTAACATTGTGTGGCCAGCAAGCATAAACAATATAAATAGCAATAGCACCATTTTGTTAGTCAGACAACTCTGAGCCAGCTTCCTGACAGGTTGTGCGGACTTGTCTCTTTTTTGCAAGAAATAATGTATTGTGTTAATCGTATCCAGCGACTAATTTTGAGATAATTTTTCTGACACCGGCAGTGGCAAATGAGAAGGCAAGTATTCATTCTACCGGGGCGGTATTTCCTGTGTTGAACACAGCGATTCATTGGATCGTCTGTTGTCCTGGATGTGCGTTAGCATTGGAGAGGCTGAAACCAAGCTTCTGTAGGCTGGTGACTCACTGGATTGGATACCACCTCTGCTACCCATTAGCAAGTAGATGCTGGTGTTGGGATTAGAGAGGCTAATGACTAGCATGCCTAAACTGGCTACCCACTTTATTAGACCTTGGCTGTAAGTTTGGATAGGCTGGGTATCTGCGTTGAGAGGCTGGCAACCGTCATACCAAAGCTGACAGCCTACTGAATCAACTCTTGCTCTACTGGCACGCCAAAGCTAATTTAGGCAGTGCATCTACTTTTACGAAGTACTGGTCGATTGTGCGGTACAATACTGCAGCCTTGTGTTGACTTGGTTGTTACTGCAGTCTCTGGATCCCACTGTAAACTACAGATCGATTCTTACAGTCTCTCTAATTTGACCTCGCTGAGACTCCTCGGTAAGAATAAACAAAAATAATAAAGCATTATCATTTAACTTTGGCGTGTCTATTGTAAATGCCAAAAGTAGAAAAGCTAAGTCGCACGAGTGGCAATTTTTCTTCTCACTTTCTGGCAGAGTAGTCATAAAGTGTCCTTGACATTTAAAGTTGCAGTTGGTAACTTGAATAAAAGTAACTTCTTGTGATATTTCCTAAAACTGTCCCTATGCCCAGGCAGTAAGACACGAGACTTGTAATCTGTTTAAAAACAGCAGCTCCATTGGTCCCACCTACTGTACCTACTGCGATTTTCAAGAATTTACTCCAACCGAGACAAAACAACCAATCAGAGCCAGAGCAGCGTCTGACCTAGTGTCTGACATCTGTCAATCAATCCTGCATTGTCAAAACAGCTCTAGTGAAAGCTATGGCAGAGCAACAGCCACCAGCAAAAGACTGCCCATACCGCTGCTGCCAACAACTAAGAGAGTCTCTTATGAGAGAAATGTCATTGTCTTCCCCGTCATCTACTTTTTTGTTGTCTTAGCCGTATATGCCGTTGTACGGTGCCTTTTCCGTTTCTGAGGTTTTTTGGATTGGAATATTTACAGTCTTTGTACCCAGGACATTGAAACTGTCAGTAAGTGTCACTTTACACACTGTTTGTTTGTCAAACTTCTCAACCACTGGAGTTTTACCTTGTTTTTTGTTTGTTTGTTTTTTGTACCTGAATACAAGTGTTGGACTAAATATTCCATGTGTTAAAATTCACTTCTTTTATCTGATGATCTCAGACCTGGAAGTTACTTACCACACACTGATGGAAGTGTGATATATACTGTAACATGACAAGGACTTCATCTTATCATGCTGTGTTTTGTTTTTTTTAAATTGAGCTTTGTCTAGTGGGCTCCACAACTATTTCTGTTAAGCCCGCCAGAAATACCACCCAGGTCAAATGAGTACTCGTCCTCTCATTTGCCACCACTGGCCACTCAGTTACCAGTGCTGGGTCACCACTGATTAGATCAGTAGCTGGTTTCGGAATGGATAGAGACTACTTCTGGGTGCTTAACAGTCTTATTGTTGGCCCTTAAACTGCACCATTCATCACAGCTGAGTATAAGTGTGATCAGAATATCATTGCAGCCTAGAGATATAATAGGATACCTTCGATCAAACTCATTTTGACAGGTGACCTCTGACCTCTTATCGATCAAATTAATATGACAGGTGACCTTTGTTTGACATCCGTTTGCTGACATCTGGGGATATGACTTTTGACCTCTTATCGATCGATCAAGCTATTTTGACGTGTGACCTTTGTTTGACATAGATTAGCCATCTGTTGAAGAGGTCTTTGACATCTAAGGAAGGGGGTGTTTATGGCTAGGGTTAAGAATGATTACAGCTAAAGTGAGGAGGTTGTGAGAAATATATTAGTTGAATGTTTAAATAAGAGAAAGGGTTAGGGTTAATAGAAAAGTTGTAGAAGCGGTAAACATTTTAACAGCTTCAAAGACCGGTCCCTGTAAGGTAAAGATGGGAAAATAATTAGAGGTGTGGGGGGTCGCAAGAATGCAGCACTGCCAGGATTTGGGTGTGGGTGGGGGGGTAACAGACATTTGGCTACCTCTGACTGATCAACTCATACCATGAGACTCAACTGCATGCATGCTATGGCACTGGGCAGTAGGAACAAATGGCCAGGGGGGGTTCATAAGAATGCAACGTACAGTGTGGTAAACAGTCTGTGTCGTTGTCTTAGTTCGCAAGTAAACAAATGAACATATATGATGTTCACTAGAATGCATCATGCTGTGCGGGAAAGAGACAGCATTTTAAGTCTTGTATGAGTATGGCTCAGGGTGCCGGTAAGTCCTCCTTTTGCCAGGTGTTGCTAGCACTACAAGGATTTGGGTGGGGTGGGGGTGGTAACAGACATCTGGCTCTCTCTGGCTGCACCATACTGTGACACTGAACGGAGGATGGGGTGTTTATAGCAAATAGAGGTAGGTTTAAATTACACAAAAAGGTTTCCCTCTTAGTTTGCACACATGGTGTATATGGTATCATGGGTTAATCTACAGAGAATTCACTAATAGACCAGGTTGCCCATAAAGTTTACATCTGGTTCTCTCTGACCGATCAACTCATTTTTTTTCCTCTACATTTTTTCCTCTTCATTTTTTTCTCTTTTCTAGTCAACTGCATGCATGCTGTGACACTGGGCAGTAGGAACAAATGGCTAGAGGTTCATAAGAATGCAAAGTACAGTGTGGTAAACAGTCTGTGTCGTTGTCTTAGTTCGCAAGTAAACAAATGAACATATATGATGTTCACTAGAATGCATCATGCTGTGTGGGAAACATCCTATGTCTTACTTCACAAGTAAACAGAATCAATACATCTGTTACTAACCGTAGGGTGGATGTAGACCAGGTGTGAAGAGCAAATAGGTTGAAATTAGCACTTCAAGAAATTTTTAAAACACTCCCTTATTTCTATGGAGGGGGATGTAAGACTATATAAAATGGTTCAGGCATTTACGTCGGGGGCTCAACCGAGGCAGGACAGGAATCATGGACTCACGTACGCAAAAGTCTCCTTAAAACTTTAGATCTCTTAGGTCAGTACTAAAAAGAAAAAAAAAAAAACAACAACAAAGAACTTTTTTAGGACGGAAAACAAGAGCTGACATCCATACACAGCCAACCGGCGGTTCTTTGGCACTCTTAGGAGTATTCAACGGTGAGTAAAAAAGATCTGATGATAAACATATGAATGCGTGTATAATTATATTACCAAACCATGACAGAGTGCTAATTTCCAGAGTTGGACGCGGAGGATTTGGATGACTTCATATTGACGCAAGCCGATTATGGTAATGTTTCTTTAACTTTAATAACCTTTAACAAGTGAAATGTTTCAATGAAATAACATCAGATGTAATTGTTTACAGATTTACTAAACAGTGTGGAGCAAGGGCTTCCCTGAAAGAAGAACCCAGCCGTGTTTGAGGGAGATTTGACTTTCATCGCACCGAGCGGGGGAAACGGACTTTCCCTGAATAAATCCCGGCTACAACGAAGACTGCTCCCTGTTCAGCACAATCAGTTTTCAACGGAGTGTCCGAGTGCTACTACAGAGGACGGTCAGCAGGAAACATCGGTGTTGCACACACCACCGAGCATACGTTTCTCCCCTCGAATAATACCGCGGCCCGAGTCGCCTGTGAGCGGCCTCAATACCGATACGGTTGAGGGCGAGGGGGCACGGGCTGTCGGTTTACTAGGCTGCATATCGGCGCAGCTATTAGAGGCGCCGGGCATTGTTCGCGGGGAGGAAGGACCCCTCGCTAAACAGCCTGATCTGCGGGGTAAGTTTTAAAAAAACTCATCACTCTTTGTTTTTGTTTTCTCACGTGAGCGCGTAAGTGTCATACGTCATTCAACACGGATGTGACGCATAGGGAGAGAGTGAGGGTGGGAGGGGTTAAAAGAGCGCAGCCTTTTTCAGTAGAACTCATGTGAAGTGCCTGTATATTTATTTATTTATCTATTTTTATGCTATTAAACTGTGTTTCAATTTGACAGAATCTGATCTTATAGTTCCTGTGAGGTCCTTGGTAAAGAATCGACGGTGCAATAGAGTGCGCAACAGACTGTCGCTTGTCCGAGGGTTAATGAGAGGTATAGTTTCTTTCTCTTTTTTAATTTATCATTATTATTATTATTATTATTATTATTAAAAATGTTTTAATTATTATTTATTTATTTTTAAAACATTCACAATCACTGAACCAGGTATATTTAAAATACTTTTATGGTTATTTCTCCTTCATCCACAGAGGCCAATCTGTTGATAGAACGGATAAGTCCTACAATTCGGCCCGACCCTCGTCTGTGGAGGAAAAGAAACGCTAACATCTGACGTGAAAAATCAAGAGCTCGGGCATTCATGAGAAGTAGCGAGATTCTTATACAGAAAATTAACCGTGACCTGAAGGTGATTTCGAAGTAAAGTAAATGTGTGTATATATATAAGTAGATATCTTAACCCCTCTTAGCCATTCTCAATTCTGTGTAAAGATGGATAATCAAGCAGGCAGAGCTGTGCCGGCTGTAATATCCGAGGTTGTGGGAAATTTGGAAAACATTCCCATACCAGTTCATGTGTGGAATTACTTTACACCACTGGAGTATGCGCTCCTTAATGTCGATTATCAGTCATCTCCTATGAATATTGAAGAAGATGAAAATGATGAAATTGATGTGTTACACGAATTAGAATTATCAATCTTGAATTTAAACAGGCCTCCCCTACCCGCCCTGAGTTTGCAAAATGAGTCATCGAATAATGTCTCATCAAATCCAGCTCCTTGTGTCACATCACTAGATACAGCCTCAGCGATTATTGCTTCTCAAACTTCAGCATCAGATACTGTCTCACCAAATCTTATTTCTTTACCTTCTCCAGCTGCAGCAGAACAAACTCGGCAGCATGGTAGGGGGTTGAATCAGGAGAACGTAGCCGTCCCTGAACAGAATCGGAGAGATACACCTCCACCGATTGAGCGTGAACGTTTCAATTGTCTTGAAATAAGACGTCCCGTCACAATACTGCGTCCGTGCCCTGATAGAATGCCCAACATCGCTGAGTTCACAGGAGAAATAACCATAAAAGTATTTTAAATATACCTGGTTCAGTGATTGTGAATGTTTTAAAAATAAATAAATAATAATTAAAACATTTTTAATAATAATAATAATAAATTAAAAAAGAGAAAGAAACTATACCTCTCATTAACCCTCGGACAAGCGACAGTCTGTTGCGCACTCTATTGCACCGTCGATTCTTTACCAAGGACCTCACAGGAACTATAAGATCAGATTCTGTCAAATTGAAACACAGTTTAATAGCATAAAAATAGATATATAAATAAAAAACCTTGCTTAAGTATACACTATGTGAAATTTGCATAGATGTTACCATGTAATGCTCCCGTTGTATGCAGCACGGATAAGTGGACAGAGCAGTAATAATATATCAACTGGCTTGTTTTACAGGCACTTCACATGAGTTCTACTGAAAAAGGCTGCGCTCTTTTAACCCCTCCCACCCTCACTCTCTCCCTATGCGTCACATCCGTGTTGATGACGTATGACGCTTACGCGCTCACGTGAGAAAACAAAAACAAAGAGTGATGAGTTTTTTTAAAACTTACCCCGCAGATCAGGCTGTTTAGCGAGGGGTCCTTCCTCCCCGCGAACAATGCCCGGCGCCTCTAATAGCTGCGCCGATATGCAGCCTAGTAAACCGACAGCCCGTGCCCCCTCGCCCTCAACCGTATCGGTATTGAGGCCGCTCACAGGCGACTCGGGCCGCGGTATTATTCGAGGGGAGAAACGTATGCTCGGTGGTGTGTGTAACACCGATGTTTCCTGCTGTCCGTCCTCTGTAGTAGCACTCGGACACTCTGTTGAAAACTGATTGTGCTGAACAGGGAGCAGTCTTCATTGTAGCCGGGATTTATTCAGGGAAAGTCCGTTTCCCCCGCTCGGTGCGATGAAAGTCAACTCTCCCTCAAACACGGCTGGGTTCTTCTTTCGGGGAAGCCCTTGCTCCACACTGTTTAGTAAATCTGTAAACAATTACATCTAATGTTATTTCACTTGTTAAAGGTTATTAAAGTTAAAGAAACATTACCATAATCGGCTTGCGTCAATATGAAGTCATCCAAATCCTCCGCATCCAACTCTGGAAATTAGCACTCTGTCATGGTGTGGTAATATAATTATACACGCATTCATATGTTTATCATCAGATCTTTTTTACTCACCGTTGAATACTCCTAAGAGTGCCAAAGAACCGCCGGTTGGCTGTGTATGGATGTCAGCTCTTGTTTTCCATCCTAAAAAAGTTGTTTGTTGTTGTTTTTTTTTAGTTTTTTTTTAGTACTGACCTAAGAGATCTAAAGTTTTAAGGAGACTTTTGCGTACCTGAGTCAGTGATTCCTGTCCTGCCTTGGTTGAGCCCCCGACGTAAATGCCTGAACCATTTTATATAGTATTACATCCCCCTCCATAGAAATAAGGGAGTGTTTTAAAAATTTCTTGAAGTGCTAATTTCAACCCATTTGCTCTTCACACCTGGTCTACATCCACCCTACGGTTAGTAACAGATGTATTGATTCTGTTTACTTGTGAAGTAAGACATAGGATGTTTCCCACACAGCATGATGCATTCTAGTGAACATCATATATGTTCATTTGTTTACTTGCGAACTAAGACAGCGACACAGACTGTTTACCACACTGTACTTTGCATTATTATGAACCTCTGGCCATTTGTTCCTACTGCCCAGTGTCACAGCATGCATGCAGTTGACTAGAAAAGAGAAAAAAAATGAAGAGGAAAAAATGTAGAGGAAAAAAAATGAGTTGATCGGTCAGAGAGAACCAGATGTAAACTTTATGGGCAACCTGGTCTATTAGTGAATTCTCTGTAGATTAACCCATGATACCATATACACCATGTGTGCAAACTAAGAGGGAAACCTTTTTGTGTAATTTAAACCTACCTCTATTTGCTATAAACACCCCATCCTCCGTTCAGTGTCACAGTATGGTGCAGCCAGAGAGAGCCAGATGTCTGTTACCACCCCCACCCCACCCAAATCCTTGTAGTGCTAGCAACACCTGGAAAAAGGAGGACTTTCCGGCACCCTGAGCCATACTCATACGAGACTTAAAATGCTGTCTCTTTCCCGCACAGCATGATGCATTCTAGTGAACATCATATATGTTCATTTGTTTACTTGCGAACTAAGACAACGACACAGACTGTTTACCACACTGTACTTTGCATTCTCATGAACCCCCCCTAGCCATTTGTTCCTACTGCCTAGTGCCATAGCATGCATGCAGTTGAGTCTCATGGTATGAGTTGATCAGTCAGAGGTAGCCAAATGTCTGTTACCCCCCCACCCACACCCAAATCCTGGCAGTGCTGCATTCTTGCGACCCCCCACACCTCTAATTATTTTCCCATCTTCACCTTACAGGGACCGGTCTTTGAAGCTGTTAAAATGTTGACCGCTTCTACAACTTTTCTATTAACCCTAACCCTTTCTCTTATTTAAACATTCAACTAATATATTTCTCACAACCTCCTCACTTTAGCTGTAATCATTCTTAACCCTAGCCATAAACACCCCCTTCCTTAGATGTCAAAGACCTCTTCAACAGATGGCTAATCTATGTCAAACAAAGGTCACACGTCAAAATAGCTTGATCGATCGATAAGAGGTCAAAAGTCATATCCCCAGATGTCAGCAAACGGATGTCAAACAAAGGTCACCTGTCATATTAACTTGATTGATCGATAAGAGGTCATAATAGGGTACCTTCGATCAAACTCATTTTGACAGGTGACCTCTATGTCTCAGCCTGTTTGTCTTTTCCTAAGTTCTTAAGAACTTTCCTTAACCTCATGACGTTTTCCACAAGGTCAAGGAAAAAACTTTTTTCTTTTTTTTTTTTTACTATTTGACCAAACCCCTGAATTGCTTTCTTCTCTTCACCAGTTGATGACTTTTATCCATTTGGTACTCAGCCGGCCAGTTATTTTGTCTCATGTTCTGTAAAGTTATTTGTGAAACTTATTTGAACTTAGCCCCTGTCTTCCTCAGGAATCACTGGTACTCACCTGTCTGCTCCGCTTAGTCCCACAACTGGGACTAGATGTTTCAAGGCTTTGTTTATCCTACTGCCAGGGCTACAACAACTGGGATAGCAATAGAATTATGTTACTTCTGCTGCGTCCTGTCAGTCTCAGTTTAGTTTACTTACTCCCAAGAAACAACACTCTGAAATAAAACAAACCTCTTTTTGTTACTAACCTGCCACTTTTTGCAGTGGTCTAACACTGCTCGGTGTGCCTACCTTCAGTCGAGTTCTTACCCACGCATGTGCGTTTCCTTTGTTCAGAGATCTCTGATATCAAGATAATTACCTTAAAGTCAGCAGTTCTGATTATATGATTGATAAATCTATTCAACTCTGATTAAGGGACCTTCTCCACACTCCTTCCTCATTCTGTAGATGTCCCCTGGACTCTATCGAGGTGGTGGGGGAGAGGAGGGTTCTGTCCAAAGTGTTCGCCATCATGAACAACACCTCCCACCCTCTGCATCAGACTGTGAGTGCCCTAAGCAGTGCCTTCAGCAACAGACTGCTACACCCCAAGTGTAAGAGGGAACGTTTCTGCAGGTCCTTTATTCTATCGTCAATCAGACTGTATGATGCTGCACTGTAACCGTAATGGTTAACTTTCCCCACTGTGGGATCAATAAAATTTATCTTTTCTTATCTTAACCTTGCACAGTGCTCTTGGATTAGGGTTTTTTCTGGATGTAAGTAATTATTGAAATTAAATTGATATGAGAAATTAGTTGAACTTTCTGATAACTTAAGATTTCATAATTCTGAGCAATATTGACTGTTTCAGAATTTTAGTTTTTCCACTCAGAGCTGTCACCTTATCGTGGTGGGGGAGTTTGCGTGCCCCAATGAGTCAGGGAGCTATGTTGCCCGGGACTTCAAGCCCCTGGTAGGGACACCCAAGGCAAACAGATCCTAGATGAGGGACCAGACAAAGAACAGCTCAAAAGATTCCTTATGATGAGCAAGAAATTTGGACCTCGTGATCCCTTGCCCGGATATGGGACACCGGGGCCTCCCACCCGGAGCCAGGCCCGGGGGTGGGGCCCGGCAGCGGGCACCTGGTTGCCGGGCCTGTGCCCATGGGGTTTCGGTCGGGCATAGCCCGAAATCATGATGTGGGTCCCCCTTCCGACGGGCTCACCACCCGTGGGAGGGGCCAAGGGGGTCGGGTGCTATGTGAGCTGGGTAGCAGCTGAAGGCGGAGGCCTTGGCGGTCTGATCCTTGGCTACTGAAGCTAGCTCTTGGGACGTGGAATGTCACCTCTCTGATGGGGAAGGAGCCGGAGCTGGTGGCGAGGCTGAGCGGTTCCGGCTAGATATAGTCGGACTCACCTCGACGCACGGCTTGGGCTCTGGAACCAGTCCCCTTGAGAGGGGTTGGACTCTCTTCCACTCTGGAGTTGCCCGTGGTGAGAGGCGCAGAGCAGGTGTGGGCATACTTATTGCCCCCCGGCTGTGTGCCAGTACATTGGGGTTTACCCCAGTGAACGAGAGGGTAGCCTCCCTCCGCCTTCGGGTGGGGGGACGGGTCCTGACTGTTGTTTGTGCCTATGCGCCAAACAGCAGTTCAGAGTACCCACCCTTTTTGGAGTCTCTGGGGGAGGCACTGGAGAATGCTCCTACCTCGTTCTGCTGGGGGACTTCAATGCTCACGTAACCACGTTGACATTGAGACCAGGAGGGGTGTGATTGGGAGGAACGGCCCCCCCGATCTGAATCAGAGTGGTGTTATGTTGTTGGACTTCTGTGCCAGTCATGGACTGTCCATATGTGCACTTGGCACCAGGACACCCTTGGCCGCAGTTCAATGATCGACTTTGTGTTTGTATCGTCGGACTTGCGGCCGTATGTCCTGGACACTCGGGTGAAGAGATGGGCGGAGCTGTCAATTGATCACCAGCTGGTGGTGAGTTGGCTCCGCTGGTGGGGGAGGATGCCGATCAGACCTGGCAGGCCCAAATGTATTGTGAGGGTCTGCTGGGAGCGTTTGTCAGAGTCCCCCGTCAGAAGGAGCTTTAACTCCCACCTCCGGCAGAGCTTCAACCATATCCCGGGGGAGGTGGGGGACATTGAGTCCGAATGGGCCATGTTCCGTGACTCCATTGCCGAGGCAGCTGATCGGAGTTGTGGCCGTAAGGTGGTCGGTGCCTGTCGTGGCGGCAACCCTCGAACCTGCTGGTGGACACCAGTGGTGAGGGAAGCCGTCAAGCTGAAGAAGGACGGGCTGCGGCTTCGGCGGTTGCTGAGGCAAAAACTCGTGCCTGGGAGGAGTTCGGTGAGACCATGGAGAACGATTTCCGGACGGCCTCGAAGAGATTCTGGTCCACCATCCGACGTCTCAGGGGGGGGAAGCGGCTCACAGTCAACACTGTGTACAGTGGCGACGGGGCTTTGCTGACCTCGACTAGGGATGTTGTGAGTCGGTGGGGGGAGTACTTCGAGGAACTCCTCAATCCTACCAACACGTGCTCGGAAGGGGCAGAGTCGGAGAGCTCGGAGACGGGGCCTCCCATTTCTGGGGCCGAGGTTGCCGAGGTGGTCAAAAAGCTCCTCGGTGGCAAGGCCCGGGGGTGGATGAGGTCCGTCCTGAGTTTCTCAAGGCTCTGGATGTTGTAGGGCTGTCTTGGCTGACACGCCTCTGCAGCATCGCGTGGACATCGGGGACAGTGCCTCTAGACTGGCAGATTGGGGTGGTGGTCCCCCTCTTTAAAAAGGGGGACCGGAGGGTGTGTTCCAACTATAGGGGTATCACACTCCTCAGCCTCCCTGGTAAGGTCTATTCGGGGGTATTGGAGAGGAGGATCTGTCGGATAATCGAGCCTCGGATTCAGGAGGTGCAGTGTGGCTTTCGTCCTGGCCGTGGAACAGTGGACCAGCTCTATACCCTCGGCAGGATCCTGGAGGGTGCATGGGAGTTCGCCCAACCAGTCTACATGTGTTTTGTGGACTTGGAGAAAGCATTCGACCGTGTCCCTCGTGGAGTCCTGTGGGGGGTGCTCCGGGAATATGGCGTGCCGGACCCCTTGAGAGGGGCCGTTCGGTCTCTGTATGACCGGTGCCAGAGTTTGGTCCGCATTGCCGGCAGGAAGTCGGATACGTTTCCGGTGAGAGTTGGACTCCGTCAGGGTTGCCTTTTGTCACCGATTCTGTTCCTAACTTTTATGGACAGAATTTCTAGGCGGAGCCAGGGCGTTGAGGGTGTCCGATTTGGCGACCTCAGAATCGGGTCTCTGCTTTTTGCGGATGATGTGGTTCTGTTAGCGTCGTCAGGCCGTGACCTTCAGCTCCCACTGGAGCAATTCGCAGCCGAGTGTGAAGCGGCTGGGATGAGAATCAGCACCTCCAAATCCGAGACTATGGTTCTCAGCCGGAAAAGGGTGGAATGCTCTCTCCGGGTCGGGAATGAGATCCTTCCCCAAGTGGAGGAGTTCAAGTATCTCGGGGTCTTGTTCACGAGTTGACGGGCGGATCGGTGCGGCGTCTGCAGTGTTGCGGGCTCTGCACCGACCCATCGTTGTGAAGACGGAGCTGAGCCAGAAGGCGAAGCAATCTATTTACTGGTCAATCTACGTTCCCATCCTCACCTATGGTCACGAGTTGTGGGTAGTGACCGAAAGAACAGGATCGCGAATACAAGCGGCCGAAATGGGTTTCCTCCGCAGGGTGTCTGGGCTCTCCCTTAGAGATAGGGTGAGAAGCTCAGTCATCCGGGAGGGGCTCGGAGTAGAACCGCTGCTCCTCCGCATTGATGAGGTGGCTCGGGCATCTGGTTAGGATGCCCCCTGGATGAGGTGTTCCGGGCACGTCCCACTGGGAGGAGACCCCGGGGGAGACCCAGGACACGTTGGAGAGACTATGTCTCTCGGCTGGCCTGGGAACGCCTCAGGGTCCCCCCGGAAGAGCTGGAGGAAGTGGCCGGGGACAGGGACGTCTGGGTTTCTCTGCTCAAGCTGCTGCCCCCGCGACCCGACCCCCGGATAAGTGGTAGATGATGGATGGATGGATGGATGTTTTTCCACTGACGTATTTTCAACAAAGTCTTTTGAGAGCTCGAGTGTGATCATTGAGCCTGGGGAGGCTGACAAAGTAAGGAAAGACATCATTTAAAAATGCAAAAACACTCCCGGCTCAAGCGATGATTCAATCGGAATTAAAGATGTTGAATTAAATACATCACAGCATTTATATGCAGAGTCAGCGTTCATAATGCTTCACATTCCTTTGTATATCAGGTAGACTGGAAATTTACTGAGTAGCCAGCATGTTTGGGTATGATCCATTAGTCCTTAAGAAATTTAAATTGTTGATTTAGTTGAAGATGAGCGTTCTGCACATACATAGGAGCAGATGTGGAGAATTCTTTCACAGAAGTCTTTCATAAACAGATCTGACTGCTTGTGGCTTCAGTTGTTAGTACCCACATGAATCATGACTCTGATTGATGACAGGAGTGAGGCGAGAGGTCCAAGAAGATTATCCAGAATAATTGGGACTGTGGCTTCAGGGAAGCATGATGTTAAAAAATGTTACAGAACAATTGTTATAACTATGGGTGGTGAGACGAGCAGATGAGGAGAAGGTATTTCATTTGCTTTAGGAGAGTAAACAGTTCGCGACTGTGCTGTTCACTCGTTTTCTTAACTGAGGATGGGATATACCTGTAGCCAACTTATTATTATTATTATTATTATTATTATAGAGATTATTTGTTGATTCTCTATGATTAAAATAGCCAAAACATCTAATGTCTTTGATGACCCTCAATCAGAATTATGAGCTTACAGATTGAGAAGCAGAAACAGAGGGCGACCTGTGCAGCAGTAGTCACCAGTTCAGTGCGAACTTCAGCGTCAGCAACAACAGTTTTCCAAGAGGAGTCTGAATTGGAATAGGTGATAACTGCAGCAACTCCAGCAGGGTAGATTGGAGTTTCATTCGACAGGGTCTCATAAGTCGAGTCAAGTCAAGTCAAATTTATTTGAATTGCACATTTCATGTACAAAATAATTCCAAGTGCTTTACATAAAAGAAAAGCATTGCAGCGGGGAGTGGAAGAAGCATTAGAAATACATAGAAGAATATAAAAAGAAAGAAAGAAAATTATTAAAATGATTAAAAATAAGCAACAGCCTAGATAAGTTAAAAGATACTAAAATAAAAAAAATAAGATAAGATACTAAAATAGAAAATAAATGTTTTTAATCTGGATTTGAAAATGTCTACATTTGGTAACAGTTTAATTTCCTCTGGCAGTTTGTTCCACTTGTTTGCAGCATAACAGCTAAATGCTGCTTCTCCATGTTTAGTCTGGACTCTGGACTGGACCAGCTGACCTGAGTCCTTGGATCTAAGAGCTCCTCTGGGTTTATATTCTCTGAACATATCACAGATTTGTTCTGGGCCTAAACCGTTCTGGGATTTTTAAATATCAGTAAGCTTTTAAAATCTATTCTGTGACTGACTGGAAGCCAGTGTAAAGATTTAAAAACTGGTGTGATGTGTTCAGATCTCTTAGTCCTGGTTAAAACTCTAGCAGCAGCGTTCTGGATGAGCTGCAGATGTTTAATGCTCTTTTTGGGAAGTCCAGTTAAAAGACCATTACAGTAATCGATTCTACTGGAGATGAATGCATGGATGAGTTTCTCCTGGTCTTTTTGGGAGAGAAAACCTTTAATTCTGTTGATGTTTCTGAGTTGGTAAAAAGCTGTCTTGGTGACAGCTTTGATGTGGCTGCTGAAAGTCAGATATGAGTCTATCAACACTCCAAGGTTTCGAACTTGATCAGTTATTGTAAGGGCCCGAGTGTCAAGATATTTACCAATGCTGACCCTCTTGTCTTTGCTACCAAACAGTTTTGTCTTCATTTAATTGTAGAAAATTCTCTTTCATCCAGGAGTTTATTTCCTTCAGACACTAACACAATACGTCTGCTGGGCTGCAGTCGTCTGGTGACAGAGACACATAAAGTTGTGTATCGTCTGCATAACTGTGATAATTGATGTTAAAGTTCTGTAATATCTGACCTAAAGGTAGCAAATACAAGTTAAACAGAAGAGGTCCCAGAATTGAGCCCTGGGGGACTCGACAAGTCATGGCCACTCGCTCAGATTCATAACTGCCAATAGCAAAATAACTCCGGCCTTCTAAATAGGACCTGAACCAGTTAAGGACCACTCCAGAAAGTCCAACCAAGCTTTCCAGCCTGTGCAACAGGATTCTGTGATCTACAGTATCAAATGCATCGCTGAGATCCAACAGAACCAGGACTGAAACATAACCAGAATCAGTATATAACCTGATGTCGTTTAACAGTGACCAGAGCTGTTTCAGTGGCTTAATGGCAACTGTTTTTAGTGACTTGGGAAAAATGCCTGATACCAGTGAGCTGTTAACTATTTGTAGAAGATCTCTTTCTACTAAGGTAAAAATAGTTTTTAAAAAGTCAGATGGTATTATGTCAAGAGTGCAAGTTGTTGATTTCAGATGCCAAACTTTTTCCTCCAGGATTTTTAAATCAAGAATATTAAATTGTTATTTCTAGGTTTTAGACACTTTAGTTTTCTTGTTTGTCTGTGTGGCGTGAATGTTTTGTCTAATTGTTTTTTTCGCTAAAAAAGTGGGCAAATTCGTTGCATTTATCAGTGGAGAGGAGGTCTGGGTTTGACTGTTTAGGAGGATTTGTGAGTTTTTTAACTATAGCAAACAGAGTTCGGGAATTGTTGGCATTCTTATTAATGAGTTCAGATAAATGCATCTGTCTTGCTTTGTACAGCTCATTATTTAGAGATACATTCCAGTGATAACTATGCAGGCTTTGTTTGTACAGTTCATAGTGAATCTGAAGCTTTGTTTTCCTCCACTTAGGTTCAGCTTTCCTGCATTCTTTTTTCAGGTTTTTGACCGTTGTGGTGTTTCTCCATTGTGTTTTCTGTTTCCTTAAGGTACCCTTGATTCTTATCGGTGCAACAGCTTCCATTACATTAACAATTCTTAAGTTGAAATGATCCATCTCTGTCAAATGACTGTGCGCTCATTGTTGGTGACATAGCTATGGCCTCCCAAAACTGAGCACTTGTTCTCTCGTTATTGTACCTCTTCTTAACTGAGAAGCTGGTTGTTTGTTTCTGAGTAATCCTTAAATCAAATAAAATACAGAAATGGTCAGACAAGGTCAAATCAATAACCACAACAGAAGAAATATCAACACCTTTAGAAATGACCAGGTCCAGAATGTGACCTTGAAGGTGGGTCGGTTCTGTTACATATTGCCACAAACCAAACATGTCCAGTACAGAAGAAAATTATTTGGCATTACCATCCGTCATATTATCTACGTGAATGTTAAAATACTCGGTCAAGATAAAATGGTTAAAATCAGTCAAGATAACAGACAATAATTCAGAAAAATCATCAATAAAACTTGCACAGTATCCTGGAGATCTGTAAATGATTAGAAACATAATTTTAGGAACACCCTTTAAAATAAAACTAAGATATTCAAAAGAAGTGAAATCACCAAAGGAGATCTCTTTACACTGGAATGTATCTCTAAATAAGGCAGCTTCTTCCCCACCTTTCCTCCCATTTCGGCATTTATCTATGAAACTAAAATTTGGGGGTGCTGTTTCATTAAGAACAGTAGCACTTGTGCTCTCTGTTAACCATGTTTCTGTCAGAAAAAGAAAATCTAAATTGTGTGAAATTATGAAGTCATTAACTAACAGTGACTTATTGGACAGAGATCTAATATTAAGTAGAGCGAGCTTTGTGGAGTTTACACTGGTCTCTGTTGTATTCTGAGTTGTACGTGGTATCGTTAACAGATTAGATATTCACCCAGCAAGTTGACTGTTTTCGATTCCTTCTTTTACTAACTAATACAGGAATCCTACTGGGTCCCAGCTTGTTTCCAGAACAGTTGTCAGTAGTAAGACTACTATAGCAGGGACCCTGAACGTATCATGGCATGCAATCTTTGTTCTGAACTCTGCTGCTGGTCTTTGAACATCCTGCACATCCCCTTGTGTCCTGCTCTGCCAGGACAGATGATGTAAGAGGAGGGGGTGCCCTGCGTTTCCTGGTAGATGGTGGCCACTGGAGTCCTGGCTGGGATAGAGACATCCTTTGGAGACCTTGGGTGATGTGGAGTAAAGGGTCTGGCGAGGGGGAGGGCTGGGAGTTGTTTGCCTCGCTGCTGTGTCCTTCACCCTTATCTCTACAGTCATGTTTGGGTTTTCTGGGACGGCATGACGTAAGTGTGCACCAAGTAATCTGCATCCAATTCGATTTGGATGCATGCCATCAGGTCTGAAACGCTCCTTACAGTTCAAAAAGATATTGAAGTTATCAATGAACTTAATCCCATGGGCGATGCATGCATTTGCGGCTGTAGCTCAGGAGGAAGAGCAGTCGCCCACCAATCGGAAGGTCGGTGGTTCGACCCCAGGATACATGTCGAAGCGTCCTTGGGCAAGACACTGAACCCCATGTTGCTCCCCCAGTGTATCATTGGGGGTATGAATGTGTGTGAATGATTAGAAAGCACGTAGTTATGTGTATCTTAAGACGTGCTGTATGAATGTGTGTGAGTGGGGTGAATGCGGCATGTAGTGAAGCGCTTTGAGTGGTCAGTTAGACTAGAAAAGCGCTATACAAGTACAAGTCCATTTACCATTTACCATTTGACAACCATGTGTTCAGGCCAAGACGTCTGCTGAAAAGTTCAATTCCTTTACCCACAGTAGGAAATGGAGACATGGTGTGCCCCATGGTAACAGTCTCTCCAACAGCAGAGACAAGTCTTTCGTCAGGATCTCAGAGCCAGTCTTACTTCTCAGAATATCTAAAGACCCCGTGTGGCTAATGATCTTCATGCCATCTGGATATGTAAACAGAATGGTCGGCAAGATGTCTATCAGTTCCCTGACTGATGTATCAGAAAAAGTTACATTTTCTGTCTTTGCCATTCTGACATGATGTGTTATAGAGTCCCCATCAAAATGCTATCTATTCCATTTTGTGTGGAGGTGTCGATTGCTTCCATAGTCCTCACCTTAATTGTGGGATTTGGGCTTCTGCTAATATTCTGGTTAGCCATTTGCTGAGTTTGGGGGCCATTTCTCTTGTTTTTATTCATTTTTATATTACATTCATCATCACACATTCTATTTGGAGTCAACAGATCATATCTATCATGCAATGGAACTTCAGGTGGTGGAGTGAGTGCAGGAGGTTTAGGTTTCATGCTGGGTTTACCTCTGACAACATCAGACCAGATCCTGGCTGGGGTTGATGACTTTGGTCTGGCACCAACATTGTTCCAGTAGGAGACATCAGTTGGACCATCTGGTTTGGGAGCTTCACCAGATATTCCAGTGTCATTTGGAAACATCCAGGGAAGTTCAGCAAGGTCTGCAGTGTGAGGCTCCACATCAGCTGTTCATCAGTTAGTTCTTTCGCACATAAAGGCTCCACAGCCTGCACCGGAGCTATAATAGAGTCAATAAATTCCTCTGTTCACACCAATGTCTTGCAGCGTTTCAATCATCTTCTTGAGCTGTGCAGTGTTGTTTCTGACAACCATGTTAAATTTAGTCTTAGTCTTAGTCTTTTGGACAACATTATCTGAATTGGAAGCTCGGCTTTGCACTGTTGAAAATCACCCGATCGCGAGCCAGGCCCCTTTAGTCGGTGCGGAGCCACCTAGCGTAGCTTGCTCTGTTAGTCGTCCCCTAGCAGATCCCGAGCAGCCGGGACTTAAGAGTGGCTGGGTGACTGTCAGGAAGAGGAGTCATAGTCCTAAAGTCAAGCCCGTGGTTCACCATCAACCTGTCCACGTTTCAAATAGATTTTCCCCACTCAGCGACACACCCGCTGAGGACAAACCCCTGGTAATTGGCAGCTCTATAGTCAGAAACGTAGCATTAGCGACACCAGCGACCATTGTCAAATGTATTCCAGGGGCCAGAGCGGGCGACATAGAATCCTATTTAAAACTGCTGGCTAAGGATAAGAGTAAATATGGTAAAATAGTTATTCACGTCGGCGATAATGAAACCCGGTTACGCCAATCTGAGGTCACTAAAATTAATGTTGCATCGGTGTGTAATTTTGCCAAAACAATGTCGGACACAGTAGTTTTCTCTGGACCCCTGCCAAATCGGACTAGTGATGACATGTTTAGCCGTATGTCCTCATTCAATCGCTGGTTGTCTACACAGATAATTGGCAATCTTTCTGGAGAAAACCAGGTCTGATGAGGAGAGACGGCATCCATCCCACTTTAGAAGGAGCGGCTCTCATTTCTAGAAATATGGACGAATTTATTAGTCATCCAAAAACATGACAACCCAGGGTTGAGACCAGGATGCAGAGTTGTAGTCTTACACACTTCTCTGCGGCTTCTCACCTGATGCTGCCCCCCTTCCCCCCGCCTCAATCAAAAACAAAAGGAGCAAATCCTCTTGTGCAAAAAAAATTTAAAACAAAAACTTTAACTGAACAAAAACATCAAAATATTAAATGTGGTTTGCTGAATATTAGATCTCTCCTTTCCAAGTCTCTGTTAGTGAATGATTTGATCTGTGATCATCATATTGATTTTAGTTTTAGCTCTTTTGAATCTCTAATTTTTATCACAGTTAGTGCTGAGTACAGATAAAGTCATTGTAGTGGGTGACTTTAATATTCATGTAGATGTTGAAAATGACAGCCTAAATATTAACTTTAATTCTATATTAGACTCTATTGGATTTTCTCAAATTTCTAAGTGTTCACAGACCTACTCACTGCCTTAATCACACCCTTGACCTTGTGCCTACTTATGGCATTGAGAGTGAACAGTTAACAGTGTTCCCTCATAACCCTGTCTTGTCTGACCATTTTTTAATAACTTTTGAATTTACATTACTTGTCTATACGGCATCTGAGAAGAATTTTACATATAGAAGGTGTCTATCAGAGAATGCTGTAACCAGATTTAAAGAGTTGATTTCATCATCCTTTTCTTCACTGCCATGTGCAGATATGACAGAGGACAGCTACCTAAATTTTACTCCAGTAGAACTTGACTCTTGTTGATGGCACTATAGCTTCAATGCGTACAACACTGGACAATGTTGCCCCTCTGAAAAGGAAGGTAATCAGTCAGAGGAGGTTGGCTCCTTGGTATAATTCAGAGCTGCGTGCGTTAAAGCAGACTAAAAGAAAGCTGGAGAGACAGTGGCATTCCCTAATTTAGAAGAGTCTCAATTAGTCTGTTAAGATAGTTTAATAACGTATAAGAAAGCACTTCGTAAAGCTAGAACTGCTTATTATTCATCACTGACAGAAGAGAATAAGAATAATCCCAGGTTTCTTCTCAGCACTGTAGCCAGACTGACAAAGAGTCCGAGCTCTGTTGAGCCATGCATTCCTTTAACTCTCAGCAGTGATGATTTCATGAGATTCTTTATCAATAAAATTGTTTCTATGAGAGAGAAGATTAATGGAATCCTTCCCACTATTATCACTGATGTATCATCAAGTAGAGCAGCTTTAGAAGTATCTTTAGAACCTGATTTGTATTTAGACGACTTCTGCCCAGTTGATCTCTCTGAGCTAACAACAGCAATAGTCTCTTCTAAACCATCAACTTCTTGTTCTTTATTTATTTTTTTCCCTAACCCTTTTCAGTTTCATGCAACCATATTCCCTGGTACCTAATTATAAAATATTATTTTTTGTAGGTTTACACAATCAGGGAAGGTTGTAAAGATATTACAAAAAAGACTTTAGTGCTTCAACATTCATAAATAGTTTGACATGAAAAGCCCTGATTCTTTAGGCATACAGTGTTTTTCCTCGATCATTTATCCATTCAAAATGATGAAAAGCATAAAGATGGCTGCTGGATTTTTTAAACTGGCTCAAAGACAGATTACACCACAGCTCTTATCAGTCATGAAAGCCAAAGCATTCTTCGTGTGGGAGCAAGTTTGACAAATGAGTTTAAGTGCTCTTTTACAGCCTGTTTGTCATCACCACTGTGACACGCACAGCACCCATCTGAGTAGAGGCACTCTGCTTTCCTTTTGCCTTTGATATGAACAGCTCCCCTGCACAGTATGTTCACATTCTCCAAATATGCTATTGGTACTTAGAGACTGGAAAGAGTGCAAGAAAGCCTTTTACACTTCTGAACATTTAATTACTGGTCTTGTTACAGCATGCTACATCTGTACAGTCGCCACAGTCACAAACACACAACCTCTGCATGTGTCAGAGCCAGCGAGTACGTAGTAGGAAGTAGGACTTCTCTTGACATAAAGATCCATTTTGTGGGAGTCACTATAAAGAACTCAACTGCTGGTTCTGTCAAAGAAAGCCTCTGATCCCTGTCAGCTTCCTGTAATGGTACTGTGGCCTGAAGTGGGTCCTTGAAAATGACATGCACAGACGTTCATGTTGCAGGAAACAAGAATAATAGGCTGCCATCAATGAACCTGTCGCTATGTGCATTCTCCACCAATCTCACTCAGCAACACGATGCCGAGCTGCACACTCCAGTGAACGGAGAGGTCTCCCTGGGATTCTTTTACTCTTTGAGCTTCTTTCAAGAAGTCGCATGAGGACCAAGAAAGAAACGTGTTTGTCATCTTGCTGGCAGAGCATATCTTTATGGATGTCCCATCAGCCAAGGTAATAAAAGTCCAAGTCATTAAAGGGCCAAAGGGAGAGGGTAACCCACATGCGGCACAAGATGGAGAGTGTGTTCAAAGGAATGGGAGAGGATTTAAGAGAGTATGCAGCATGAATGAAAATCCCACATGGCTATCTGGTTTTCATTTTAAGGGAGGCTTTGTTTAAAAGATCAGGGAAATACAAAAGTCTTCGAAGTAGCCTTTCGTGCAAAAATCTCATATACAACCATTTAACTATATTCAGTTTGTCATTGTCTCTGTCAGTTTAATTTCACTTAATGTGAGATGATGATGTTTAAAAAATATATTTCTAATAAACAAAATGGGGTTGGGGGGCGTAGAAATGTTGCTTTGATTTTACATTTGAATATAATATGGAGCATACAGGTATTGTATGTTGAGCTACTCCTCATTTCTTTACATTTTGTTTCCAAGATGCCAGCTTCTCTGGTAACTTTTTAAGACTTCTTGAGCAACAGCTCTGGAGTTCTTTCAAAGGCTTGTAGACATCCTATCTTCTTTTAATAACAATGTGTAAGTTCTTGTTTATTTCTTATTCACTCTTCTTTAGGTAGATGAAAGCAACAATCAAGTTTTCCACTTTGCCATTGTCCAATTTAAATTGGCTTTGGCCCAGAGATTATAATGGATTATCTATATCATGCTCACAGATGGCTTCTTCTTTGTATGATGTTCTTCACACTCCATATGTTGATGGCATGATGACACATTTTTTTAGATGCTTGCTGCCATTACATTTAAGCTGATTTAATAGTTTCTGTCAAAGTCACAGCTGTGACACCTGGTTCTTGACTAACCTGTGTTCCATCTTCCCTTGATTGCCCCGTTAGTTTAAATACCTGGTCTTCTCTGCCATTCTTCGCTTGTGTGTTAATGTTTTATTATGCCTGTTTGGTTTATAACCTGGATCTTGACCTTTAGTGTTTTTGTGGATTATTTTCGGTTCTTGGGTTTTTTGCTCTGCTCACTAGGCCATGTTTTTCTCTGTGTGAGAGTTTCTGTTCTCAAATGAACTTTTGTTTGAACTAAGAGTTTTATTTCTCCTGACTCTGTGGCCGCACCGGGGTCCGCACTTCATTAGGGTGTGACTGTTTCCTTGAAATGGTAAAATCTCTTTTGGTCTTTTGATGTTTTTTCGGTGTTATATTATGAATAAAATATCCCATTATGATTATTTGAATTATTTTTGGAACTGGGGTTATATTTCTGTAAGACAGGGATGTCCTCGAGGACCACTGTCCTGCAGGTTTTAGATGTTTCCCTGCTTCAGCACACCAGATTCAGATCAAGGCATCATTAGCAGGCTTGTGGAGAACTTAACAATCTTTGAAGAGATCCATTTCATCTGAACCAGGTATGTTGAAGCAGGGGAACATTGAGGAAGACCTTAAAAAAAAAGGACATCTATTATCTATCAATGAAATCAAGTTTTTATATATGGAACATTTTAAAACAAGTACAGTTTGACCAAAGTGTTTAGTTGTCAATAACATGTATGGCCAATAACAATGACATAATGAAATGTAAAACATCCATTCATCAATCCATTTTCTATACTCGCTTATTCATGGTTGTGTGGAGGCTGGACCTATCCCAGCTGCCATTGGATGAAAGGCAGGTCACACTCCTAACAGGTAATCAGTCCATCACAGGGCAATGTAAAAAAAAATGAAAGCAAAAGAAATACATTTCAAAAGGCGATGAAATCACTACCAGATACAAATTCCAATGATCGTTGCAGGCATCATACTCTACGAGAGTCTACAAAGAAAGAAAGGTGAACTGTTTCACAAATTTTGGGTAGCCACAGCAAGAGCTCGATCATCTGTGCATTTTAATCTGATTTTGGAACATCTGAGAAAAACTGGCTGGTCGACTGCAGTGTTCTTACAGGGGTGTGTGTCACAGTTTATGTTTTAATATTCTTATTTTCATATCATTTGTTATGTTTCTGGTTATGTTTTCAGGTTTCAGGTCATGTTTTTTCCCCTGTCACGTTAGGTTCACTCATGTGACCTGTTTTCCGTTTCACAGCTGCACGTCATCACCAATCACCTCCCCACAGCATTTAGTTTCCAGGTTCAGTCACAGTCTTTGCAGAATCCTCACTTACCCTTCATGTCACAGTCACGTTTGTTAAGCCAAATTTTTGCCTCCAAAGTCACAGTAAGTCATAGTCTCGTTTTCCATAGTCTTGTTATTTATAAATCATAGTCTTGTTTTGTTTAATTTTTCATAGTCATGCTTCGTTTGCTCATAGTTTAGTATTTTTGGATATCCGGCTCAGCCGCGCTTTCTGTTTTTGCCTTGCCACTTGTATTTGTAATAAATCCTTTTGATTTTTGAGAAGTACTTAATCTGGGTCCTACCTTCCCGCACCATCGCTCCCTGACAGTGTGGATGTTGAGAAAAATTGAAATAATACGGTGCCAATGCATTTCAAACTTTAAAAGTAACCAATAATATCTTAAAATTGCTAGAGACAGTGAGCCAATGAAGGGATGACCAGAGTTATGTGCTTTTGCTTTTCCAAACTAGTTGACCCTATGTTGTAAAAAGCTGGTTTCAACAAGAGCACTGATCTGGTTAACCAACTTGAAAGCGCTGTCAAAAAACACTACCGGATTGTTGATAATCTCTGTTTGAATAACAGAGAGGAGCATTGCAACATATTTAGGGTATGTTAAATGCAAAGTGTAGGAGTTTGCCATTAACACCAACATTCCTTCTGAGAAGGATTTAGGATATAGGACAATTATTAGCTAATACTTCTGAATCAAGAGTAGTTTTTTTTTAAGTAAAGGTTTAATTACAGCAACCTTAAAAGTCTGAGGTTCATATCCTGTCAACAAAGACCGATTGATCAAATCCAATATGGAAGTGTCAATTAAGGGGAAAACCTCCTTGAACAGTTTGGTTGGGATTGGGTCTAAAATACAAGTTGATGGTTTAGAAGAGACTATTGCTGTTGTTAGCTCAGAGAGATCTACTGGGCAGAAGCCATCTAAATAGAAATCAGGTTCGAAAGATACTACTAAAGCTGCTGCACTTGATGATACATCAGTGATAATAGTGGGAAGGATTCCATCAATCTTCTCTCTCATAGAAACAATTTTATTGATAAAGAATCTCATGAAATCATCACTGCTGAGAGTTAAAGGAATGCATGGCTCAACAGAGCTCAGACTCTTTGTCAGTCTGGCTACAGTGCTGAAGAGAAACCTGGGATTATTATTATTCTCTTCTATCAATGATGAATAATAAGCAGTTCTAGCTTCACGAAGGGCTTTCTTATACGTTATTAAACTGCAGCTTTAAATCCATGCAGCTGTGCATTATACCAAGGAGCCAACCTCTTCTGACTGATTACCTTCCTTTTCAGAGGAGCAACATTGTCCAGTGTTGTACACATTGAAGCTATAGTGCTGTCAACAAGAGAGTCAAGTTCTACTGGAGTAAAATTTAGGTAGCCGTCCTCTGTCATATCTGCACATAGCAGTGAAGAAAATGAATAATAATTGATGTAATTAATTATTTAAATGTGGTCCCAGCATTGTCTGATAGACACCTTCTATATGTAAAATTCTTCTCAGAAGCCGTATAGTCGAGTAATGTAAATTCAAAAGTTATTAAAAAATGGTCAGACAAGACAGGGTTATGAGGGAACACTGTTAACTGTTCACTCTCAATGCCATAAGTCAGCACAAGGTCAAGGGTATGATTAAGGCAGTGAGTAGGTCTGTGAACACTTTGAGAAAATCCAATAGAGTCTAATATAGAATTAAAGTTAATATTTAGGCTGTCATTTTCAACATCTACATGAATATTAAAGTCACCCACTACAATGACTTTATCTGTACTCAGCACTAACTGTGATAAAATCAGAGAATTCAGACAGAAACTCAGAATAAGGGCCAGGTGGACGATACACAACAACAAACACAAGAGGTTTTTGTGATTTCCACTTTTGGTGGGAAAAACTGAGAATCAGAGATTCAAAAGAGCTAAAACTAATCTTGGGTCTTGGACTGATTAGTAACTCTGATCTGAAGATAGCTGCCACTCCTCCTCCTCATGGGCGTCAAAGATTATCTGTTGATTGAAAGTTGATTGAAAATTACTTTCTCAAGAATTTTAGACAAAAATGGTCATTTTGAAATAGGTAGTAGTGAGTTGTAATAAGAAAGAACAGCTGGGTCAAGATTTGTCTTTGTAGTGAGAGGCTGCACTACAGCATGTTTAAATGCAGGAAGAACACAACCATAATGACTACTTAATTAAGATGAGAAAACTCTGCCCAACAGTGTAAAAAACTTCTTTAAAAATATAAGAAGGAACACTTTCTTGTGGAGAACTTGAAGGCCTAATCGGATTAACTACCTTCTGTAATAAAAAGTATTCCAGGTTCAGACTGCTCAAAAACAGCTGAAGATAATGAAGGATCTGCCCTAGACTAGGATTGAGGAGGGCCTCAGAGCAGCAATATTGTCTACAAAAAATGTCAAGATTTCAGTTTACACAGTGTCGGAGAGGCCACAACATCATCAGTGATATATTAATATTACATTTAAATAAATACATTAAAAAGAACTTGTTAGAAACAGTATTAAACAAGTAAACAGTCTTTGCAGTTATAAGAGTTTGACCTTTTTCACTTTCTCTCAGCACATCTGCACTCACGTCTGAAAGCGCAAGTGTTATTATGGAACTAAAGCTGGGATAGATTCTAAATTGTCCCTAGGAGTGAGTGTGAGCATGGATGGTTGTTTGTCTCGTTCATCTGTGTGGCCCTGCAATCGACTGGCGACCTGTCCAGGGTGTACCCTGCTTCTAACAGCTGGGTTAGGCTCATGGATGGGCAACAGGTGTTATGGAAGGATGAATCCTCCCCAGAGCCCGGACCTCAACATCCTTGAAGCAGCGTGGGATCATCTTGACAGAAAAGAGAACAAAAGGTAGCCAACATCCAAAGAAGAGCTTTGGGATGTCCCTTTGGAATCCTGGAGATCTATTCCTGAAGACTTCTTAAAGAAATGACAAGAAAGCTTATTTCAGGCTGGGTTGAAGACTAAAGGTAATGATACTAAATATTGACTTTCAAGCATGTTAGAATATTAAAATTCCTTTTTTTCCAAATATACACTATTTTCATAAATATTTACAAATGTTTCAAAAGCGGGGGCTGCATGGTGGTGTGGTGCTTAGGGTAACCTATGTCCTGTAACATATGATTTGTTACAGGACTTTACTGTACCGAATCTCTGCAACAAATAAAAGACTTTTGAATATCCGTGAAAGCCTATTATGAAGTAATATGCCAATGAAAACTTGACTTATACCTTCAAAAAAAATAGTGTGACAGTGTGTACGCTTGACTGTAATGGCATATAACTGTAGTTTCTTAACAAAGACAAGTTCTTATGTATCCTAACCACAATTTATTAAAAAACAAAATAAACAAGAATATAACAGAACTGTTTTTACCTTTGAGTACCTGTTGATGTTTTATTCTTTTAGAGAAGCCATCTTTTTTCTGACATTACACAATGGCTGCTGTCTGGAATTAAGTGATTCCCTGAACAAGTCCAGACCCTCACAGGCGCCACGAACACTCAAAGGCAATTGAAAAGGCGTGAGAGATAGGTTGAATCAATAGTATGTTTTTCACTTCCCTGTCAACTCTCATTGTTGATAAATCCAGCATTCACACAAAAGGCTGGCAGCCTGCAGCATAAAGATAGCTGGCACCCTGTATAGCAAGTGGAGCAACCTGGTAATAATTGAAAGAAATGGCAGTGTAAGTGACGCCAAGATTGAGAGATTAACATCCTGAAGCAGGAAGCCCACAGCTCTGCCTTATATAGGATAGACAGTTGCTGGATTCACAGAATTATAGACTTGCTGCTGTATTGTTTAGGTCACCTGCTCAAGCTCAAGCAAGACTGTGTTTACTTAAAACAAAAAGGTGGACATCTGGGATGACGTATGAAGATACCAGGCAGCTGATGCAGTCCCTTCCTCGATTCTGCCCTGAATGCAGCATACAAACTCTGACCTGAATCAATGAAATCTGAAAACCAGGCTTTCTCAACTGGTGTTCCCTTTGTGTGGTAGTTTGTAGTGGTAAAGTGGTAGTTATGGCTGCAGGGGAACAGAATAAACTAATCATCAAGGAGAAATGTATTGATTTGTATGCACTTTTTTAGTAATATGTGAACACTACTACATAATGGTTTTATATTAAGGGGAAAAAAGAGCAACACTCACCCCTCATTGTGGGCCATCGCTCCCTCTTCTACCAGAGGCTTGTGGGATTGAAGGTTTTATGCAGTCGGATTTGGGGGAAATCCTTTAGAGCCACTTACTCAATTTGGGAGTCATGAGCCAGAGTGCTCCAATTATCACAAGAACCAGTGCAGACTTCTCTTTCCACATATTTATTTTTAATTCTAATTCTGATATTTTCAACTTCCTCTTTTGGCCCTTGGTATTTTTGAGCTTCTTTGGGTTCATATTGTCTGTAATGAAAAAAAGTCAAGAACAACTTTTTTCTTTCTTGTCTTTTTTCATGCTGTTCCAACTTTTTCTGCATGAGAAGTGTCACTATGTCATTACAGGGAATAAAAACAGTGATAACTTTATGAGCCTTAATGGGATAACAAGTTACAACAATGCACTACAACACCGATCCACACCCTCTGCATCACTATGTCTATATTGTATATTTTTTATATATATGTTTTTCAGAACCAGATGTGGTTGCTAGGAGATTTGTGGCACATTTGCAGCTGCTCTACTTAAAGCGCACATTCTTCTGCTATTTTATGTGGTGTGGGAAAGGCAAGGAATGTTAGTAGATGGAGGGCTGGACAAGAGCAATTCTGCAGATGGTCAGAGCAAAGGGGCTCTTACCAGCTGTCCCGTGTAAAAACTATAAAACAAATTGAAGGCCACAACTGTCTCTTGTGCTATTCAAGTAGTATAAAGGGCTGACTTCTTGAGTATTATCAATGTAAATCAGGTTCTGAGATGAATTACCAATTTTCTTCATATATATTTCTGTAATGGTAATCAACCGACTGACCAAAGGGAAAACTGTCTCTGTGTTACTACATCTCTGATGTATGTCACTTTGTCATACAGTGTGCTGAATAGTATTTGTCATACTTCATCTGTAACTGATAAGCCAAAAAGTGGGGTGAGGAAGGAAGCCATTTTTAGCTCATAAGTCATTCAGCATGTTTAAAACGTTACTGTGGTATTGCTTTGGGCAAGCATCACCTACTGTCACGGGTCTTTGTAGCAGCAGAGCTGAGGAAATCTCTGACACTTCATTGTTTGATCACTATGTTAGGTAGAGTGTGTGCAAAATTGTCCATTAAGTTGAGAAGCTTTTGCAATATTTTTCTTTGCTTTATCAGTTCCAGGGACCCCAGAGCTGTCCCCATTACTGAGCCAGCCTTTTTTTTTATTATTATTAGCTTGTTCAGTTTCAATGAGTCACTGGTTCTTCAGACATTAACCAAACAGATGGCTGTAAAGAAGACTGCACATTTTACTATAGACTTAGAGAAAATGGGCACCTGATGTTTTCTAGAGATGACAGGTCTCACAAACTGTGGTCTATTTGTCATTTAGTCAATAATCCGGTCAATTGTGAAGACCTCAATTTATGTAAATATGATGTATATATTTATCTGTATAACCTCTACTTTCTAGAGCTTCTCACGCTACTGAATTGTATGAAAAGAACTTGAGAAATGAAAGAACTTGATCCTCACAGTGCCGCCTGCTTTGTCCAGATGAGTGTGATACTCTCATATGATACAAAGAGCGATATTCATTCCTTTACTGGCAGTTTGATAAAATGCCAGAGACTATTTTCCTGTTACTTTTGTGTTCATAAGCATGGGAAAAAAAGATTATTTTGTCTTCAGTGGGGTACAATCAAAAGGTTAATATTTGTGACAATTTAACAAAGTTAAGAAACTGTATTGCTCAAAGTCTTACACAAAAATGCAAACGAGAGAGTGCCAGCACTGTGGAACACAAACCAACTTGTACGCAAGATTGAACATAAAAGAAGCTCGCTGTCAATTTCTATGATTTTCAGTTGTTTTTTCTTTTCCCACTGTTTTTCTTTTATGTGGGCTCCTCTTTCTCTGTGCGCAGCAATCCTGATTAGACAGATAGACGGATGCCAAAGGATACCCACGTCAAGCCATCTTATTTTGTAAAATAAAACCTTTTACCCACTCACCTTCTCTCTTAATTTTTCCTGGGTCAACAATAGGCTCTCATTTGACATGGACAATTATTAGGACAGCCTGAACAAGTACTACATTGATATTAGATACCAATCAGTCCCTGCTGCAACAAGTAACTCATTGAACAAATAAAGTTTCTTCACTGGCAGCTGGATCACCTTCTGGAGCTACTGCCATCTCAGCTAGAGACACACCCTCTCCTTTTTTTTACTTCACTGCTACTGGAATTATACTTCCCAGATCCAGAGCCATCTCATGGCGATCTCGAAAAGTGCAGAGGTTTTCTCCTACAGTGTACCATAATCTTCCAACAAAGACTGATAAACTTTCCTTCTGACCAAAGTTGCTGCAGGGCCAGAGCGAGCTTGCCTCAAGCCATCTTATCTTGAATAATAATGTTAAACAGTAATGCTTGATGAAAACCAGTCTGTGTATATCTATATTGTATTTTAATGTATATTAACACATCAAATTGACAGGAAGGAGCCAGTGCATCAAGTGAAAATCCTATCAGACATGCAGCTGAATTTTACTATGCACGTATTTTCAATAACAAACGCACACACACACACATTCATTCGTCCAGCCGCATGCTTGCTATGTAGTTGCTGTGACGTTCTGTGGTTTCAGGCCATACATATCCACAGTTTTGTCGTATGTGCTTGCTGCTGACGTTACTTGTGCTTTTTTTGTTGTTTTTGTTTTGTTTTTCTCTCTGTCTGCTTACAGGTGCTCCTGGTGGTTCAATTCAATTCAATTTTTATTTATATAGCGCCAAATTACAACAATTGTCATCTCAAGGCACTTCAATAATATAGTCCAATTCAAGCCAATTGGAATTCAATTAATTGTAATCATAATCCAATTAATTCATATAGAGCCAATTAAAACCAACAGATTGTCTTCAGTCCAATCTCCGGTCCTGAGAGTGCCTGTGGCGACTGTGGAAAGGAACGACTCCCTTTTTAACAGGAAGAAAACTCTGGCAGAACCAGACTCAGGAAGGGTGGCCATCCGCCTCCACCAGCTGGGGTTTGAGAAGACAGAAAAGAGGGGGAAAAAAACACCATAACACCATTCAAAGGATACCTGTTGGAACAGGGAAAGACAAGTTAATAACCACAATAATATCACATGTACATAAAATCATTTGAGAAAAGAGACCAAAGTGAGGAAAGGTGTGACAGATGAGGTCCCCCAGCAGTCTAAGCCTGTAGCAGCTTAACTATGGGATGTTTCAGGATTACCTGAGCCATCCCTAACTATAAGCTTTATCAAAAAGGAAAGTTTTAAGCCTAATCTTAAAGGTAGAGAGTGTCTGATTCCCGGACATTTACTGGCAGCTTATTCCACAAGAGAGGGGCCTGATAACTGAAGGCTCTACCTCCCATTCTACTTTTAGAAACTCTGGGAACAAGGCACTTCAATAATAGCGCGCCGTTCGTTCTGATGTTGGATGAAAGCCTCAATGAGACTACAAAAAACAAACAGCTGGAAGTGCATGTCCGCTTCTGGGACGAGGGACAGGTTCAGTCCAGATATCTGGGCTTCCAGTTTATGGGACATTCCACTGCACAAGACGTGCTGTCGACGTGCTGCTATCATTTTCTGGGCACAAACCGTCCTGTACAATCAATGTCACATGACCAATTAGGTACTTCCTTTCATAATATGTGCTACTTATCTAGCCCTCTTATCTTGAGTAATCAAATGCAGCCCTTTTTTCAGGAATGTATGGACAAGCCTAGATTGCTGGAGGGCCTCCTATGAAACACCTTTGCTCTCTTTTCCGCCATTTTATGCCTCACATGACATTATGTACATTTGGCATTATTGTTGTCATTAACTTGTGTTTCCTTGTTCTAACAGGTATCCTTTGAATGGTGTTATGGTGTTTGTTGTCCCCTCTTTTCTGTTCTCTCAAACCACAGCTGGTTCTGTCAGAGCTTTCTTCCTGTTAAATGGGCTTCATGCATGCTCAGGATGGGAGATTCGACCAAAGAGAAGTGCAATCTGTTGGTTTCCTTAACTAGGAATTTGTTTTTTAATTGGCTCTGTATGTATGAATTGGACTAACTTTGAATTTAATTAATTGGATTTTGGATTATGAAAAAATTGCCCCTAGGAGTGAATGTGAGCATATTTGTAGTTGTTTGTCTCTGTGTGGCCCTGTGATGGACTGGTAACCTGTCCAGGGTGTACCCTGCCTCTCACCCAATGACCGCTGGGATAGACTCCAGCCGTGCCATGACCCGACAGTTGGATTAAGCGGGTATAGAAAGTGTATGGATGTACACTTGGTGTATGGATGGTTGTTTTTTTCAGATCCTCCTCAGATTCTGCTCAGACTACTTCACTGTCTTCATTCAATAAAAAAAGCCTACGTAACATCCAGTTACTTAATCTAGTTTATTTAATGAGCTCCTCAATAGATTTATGCAACATGAAAATTGTAATCTTTACTTATCCATCTGCATTAAATAATAAGGCTTAAACGTATGTTTTGGACATCTTTCTTTGAAATAATTAGTGTGTTCATTCTATCTCCATAGTGGTACAACGACATGGCCTCCATTCTTGTCTTGTTGCATCTTCTTACTCCACAACCAGCTGGAAGAAAGCAGTCCAAGAAGATCAGTGTTGGAGAGGCACTAGATCATCTGGTCAATTTCACAAGGTTTGCCAATACAATATAATCCCATTCCAAAAGGATATTTTGTGGTTTTATAAACAAATTGTTTTAAAATAAGGGGACCTGTGTGTTTGAGGACCATCTCTTGACCACTGCAGAAACCTGCCAGCCATATCTTCTTGCCTTGGGACTTCAAAGGTACAGGTTTTCACATTCTACATTGTCTTGGAAAAAAAGCTTCTGCCATGTCAGTCATGTACTTCAGTAGGTGCTTTTGATGAGCAGTTCAAGTCCCACTTTGTGTTCAATGTCAAGTATGATGATGCTCTGTCCAGCTTGCACACATTTCTGCAGACAACTGTATACAATATTAACAGGTGCATTTGAAGATGCTCCTAAAGTCAAAGAGCTGAGAGTAGAGTAGTTGCTTCCTGTATATTTCATCCTTTGGTACAGTTTTGCTTTTATTCAGGCACCTCAAACTAATTCCTGGTATGTATCCGGGGAAAAGTTCAAGCATTAAATGTGGTCAGGCAGGTTAATTTGTAGTTTTCTAGTTTTTCTGGATTCAGGAGACATCTCATTAAAATACATTCTTCACTTGACCCATGCATTCCTTCTGAGAACCCTTCCAGTTGTGACAGTGAAGAAAATAATTCTCAGTCATTAACTGATAAAATGCCTGCTACTTCATCTTAGTGCCAAAATGTAAGCAGGACCTTCAGTATCCACTCATACCAAAAATATGTGCGCTTCAATTATAGCCCAGCTTTTGGGGAATGGTTTACCAAATACTGTAATTTTTTCCACAATTGAGAATTTAGAAGAATTTGTGAAATATCTACAGTCTAATATTAAGGACCAAGTTTGAACTTACTTCCAGGTAACAATACATCCAGATCAGCCATATAAGACTTGTTTAAAGGTTTAGACAACCATTTCAATCAGTTGAACTCTGATACCAAGTGGAGAAATATTTCAGGGATAAATGGGGAGTAGAGCAAGTTGAATTTGCTGAACAACCTGTATTTGGCACACAAATTACTGGTGATAACTTAGGTATGCATTGTATTCTTGGGTAGCTGGAATCATTTAGTGCACATTATTTCTATTGATTTTGCTTAATTAATAAATTCACAGCTTAGTTAGTTTTCTCAGAGGAAGAAAAGGCTGACTTTAACATGAGCTGGACATATGCTTTTAATTATGGCTATTTAGAAAGTAAGAACAAGCCCACCACTATAAACTTTGACAGTGGAGGGCATGGAATAGGTTTAAGTGCATTAATATGGTGTCTATTGCTCTTGTTGTTGAACATTATAAGCATTGTGTTCTCATACTCAATCAGTGAGAGGTTGACTATGTATTTAATGCATCTTATTATTGCATCTTATTATTGCACTTCATCCATAAAAAAGGGACTGGGTAGTGTAGTGGTATGATTGCCACCTTTTGTGTGGGAGACCTGAGTTCATATCCCAAAAGGTACTACCTCTAGTAGGGGTCCTTAGGTAAGACCCCCTTACCCTATCTGCCTACCTGTAAGTCGCTTTGGACAAAAGTGTCTGCTAAATGCATAAATAAATAAATAAATAAAAACATATAATAAACATTATGGTCCACTACAAATGGTTCATTGTGCATTAGAAAGATTGGACCACTCATCCATAACTGGACAATAAGACTTGAAGCAAAACACAAATTTTTCAAAAATTGTGTGAAGAACTTTAAGAATTTGACTTTATCTCTTGCAAACAAACACCAGTTAGTAGTTGCATATCACTGGGAATGCTTGTCCTTGAATGCAGTTGAGTCTTCTCCTGTTAAAATGTATTCACTTGAAACACTGGAATGTTCAGAAGATGTAATTGCATTTCTTCATGTTAATTCCTCGGGTACTGTTAGTCTTACAAAGTGGGGAAAATGTTGTGGACTCTTTGTTTGCACTGGTAATGATGATAATCCCACTTTTAAGCAAAATAACTTCAATCATTTTGCATAATGGAAAGTGTTTTTTGTTTTGATTGAGCATGACACTTGTTTCCATGATTATTTCCATGCTTTTCAAGTGAGTGAAACCATAACCAGGAAGATGCTGATTATAGAAAAGGAGTGATTGAGACATTTCAAACCTTTTAATGCTCAAATGTGATATGGTGTGATTCACAATGTTATGTTATATCAGAAAGTTGTATTTTCTGATATCTCTTGGAGATCCTCTTGGAATTGTTCCTTTCTGTTGTGTACTACTTGTGTAAAATAGTACTTTATGTTAACCAATCCTGCACTACAGAGAAGAAAATGTTTTTAATAGTGCTGCTGACGTGACTTTATATGTGATATGTTGAGTTTTCATAAAAAACTTATTTGCTAAATATTTTTGGCTTTTAGATTTTTCAATCCTAAGACTGTATGTAGCACTCTGTAAGCTGCAACACTATGTAAATGGTAATGGTAAATGGACTTGTACTTGTATAGCGCTTTTCTAGTCTAGCTGACCACTCAAAGCGCTTCACTACATGCCGCATTCACCCCACTCACACACATTCATACAGCACGTCTTAAGATATAACTACGTGCTTTTCTAATCATTCACACACATTCATACCCCCAATGATACACTGGGGGAGCAACGTGGGGTTCAGTGTCTTGCCCAAGGACGCTTCGACATGTATCCTGGGGAAGCCAGAGTCGAACCACCGACCTTCCGATTGGTGGGCGACTGCTCTTCCTCCTGAGCTACAGCCGCGAACTCAAGTGTGAAATTTAATACAAACTTAAGATTTTAAATGACTAACATTCTTTTGTGGGGATGGTCAGTGTGGAAATACCAGATGGGGGATTTCTACGTCAAAGAAGAGAAATTTACACCAACCTTTGGCCAATGAAAGCATTTTGGGGGAGTTTCTCGGCCTCTCTTTCCACAGACCTGTGACATAAATTTAGGTGAATGCATTAATGACTTAGTGCTAACTAAGCTGAACAAACAACGGACCGTCTCAGGATAGTATTGGAGAAAACCAGAAGAGGACACTTCCCCTGCTTTATATCTTTGTGTTCTGTTAAGTTCTTTCATGTTCTCAATGATATCACAAGCTGCATTTTAAGACCTTTTTCACGATTGTACGTGGAAGAATACCGAATAAGTCATTATTTTGGAAAATGACGAATCGGCCTATGGAGCCACATTGCCCCTAGTGGTCCGTAGTGCTGAAGCCAACAACGTTTATATGATATTTATATTTATATATATTTGACATTTATATGAAGTAATGCAACTGTTAACCAATGTTTCCTGCTGTTTCTTCTTATATTCCGTGTTTAACACAGGAAGATAACATTGTTTGATTCATTATTCATACGTCATAACTTTACATATATCCATCTGAATTTTGAGACTCATAATCATTTTGTTATGTTATGTTGTTTTTTTATGTCTTTATATCATAAGTTTATGCTATAACTTTAACCTTTATATCTTAACAAGTTGTGGTGTTTTAGAATCCTCTGAACAAATGTTTATGAGACGGAGGAATGGAGGAGTCAGCTGCTTTGAGGCACCCTCGTAACTCAGAATAGATTGTCTTACAAAACATGCCCAGACAGACGTCACAACAGTTTCAGGCATACCATTGGCTGAAAGTGTAGCGTTAGGCCTACGTCATGCCCAGCCTCCACGAATCAAACTCCGAAAACCGCAACGCAAAGTCAGAGTAAAACAGAAGCACACAGAGTTTTGAGATTGATGGAATGAGAGTCTGGCGGAGAGTCTTTGAAAATGGCAGGAGAGGAAGATGAGATTGAAGAAAAAGGTCGGAACAAAGACAGAAAGAGAAGAATGTAGTAGAAAGATTCGTTTTGCGTTTTTGTTCATCTGCCATCCTGTCTCCTTTTTATAGCACATTTTTAACCTCCGCTGCTGCACGCATCATCACCTAGTTTTGCTCACCAAGAGAGCCTGTGTTAAGCTTGTCAACCTTTTTGTCAATCTTTGGTGAATTTAAGTTCACCTCATCAGAGTTGGTCAGCAACCAAAACCACCTCAACCCTTGGACAATTTTGTGATTATTTGCGGTGAATTCCTACACACCCCCCGTTCGTCTTCTGAGCCACCAGGCTCAGTAGAGCAACCGGTCCAGTTTAATTAAAGTCCCTGAAAGTCACCCACAACAAAGGCCGCGAGACGCGGAACCAAGAGAGACCCAGTTGGACCCACTGGCATTTACTTGTGGTTCGGAGCTGACTTAACAGGACAAAAGTTTGCCAAGTAAGATCCCCCTGTTCTTACATTTCAGAAGGTATGCGGTGGGTGTCGAGAGAATTCACTGTTAAAATGATGAATGAATCCAAGCTGCCAGCCTTTAACTTCAAATAGCAGCTAACCCAACTATTTGAATAATTTCAGTATCCATCCATTCCCTGCTCTTAGTTCTTTTCAATTCACTAAGTGTTTCTTAGTGAATTTCTTAGTGGGGTGGCTGTAGCTCAGGAGGAAGAGCAGTCGCCCACCAATCGGATACATGTCGAAGCGTCCTTGGGCAAGCAACTGAACCCCACGTTGCCCCCCCAGTGTATCATTGGGGGTATGAATGTGTGTGAATGATTAGAAAGCACGTAGTTATGTGTATCTTAAGACGTGCTGTATGAATGTGTGTGAGTGGGGTGAATGCGGCATGTAGTGAAGCGCTTTGAGTGGTCAGTTAGACTAGAAAAGCGCTATACAAGTACAAGTCCATTTACCATTTATATAATCGTCCATATTCAAAGCATTTCTATTGTTGTCTTAAGGTTCATGTCTTTGGTCATGTCATTTTTTTTTTCCCCTTGTCCTGTTCAGCATTATGGCAGCAGAATTGTAGTCTGAATACCTTTGATGCCAAACAGATTTGCTTTGCCAAGGGAAGTTTTATAAATGTAAAGCTCCCCTTGATGCCCATTTATTTATTTCTGTTTACAATATATGACATGTAATAGAACTGAACCGGAACCGGACAAGGAAAGAAGAAGAGGAAAGAAGAGGAAACAGAACAAAAATAGAAACAAAAACCAGACAACCAGCTGCTACACCTGTAAAAAACAAAACAGACAACAATCCATGGCCTCTGAGGGGAATCCAGCCTTAGCGCCACCAGGAGCACCTGAAAGCAGACAAGCAGAGAAAAAACAAACACACAAACAAACAAAAACAAGCACAAGAAGCGGCAATCGCATACAACACAGCTGTGGATATAGATGACCTGAGACGACATGATAATACATCAACTGCTTAGCGACCATGCTACTGGACTAATGAATGTGTGTGTGTGTGTGTGAGAACATGCAACACCCATGGCACAGGACCTACATGATAACCGTGCTTAGTTATGAGTGTATAAGCGTACAGGGCCACAATCCACAGCCCCCACAAGCAATCAGAAGCAGGCAGAGAGGGCCACAAGACCCAGGCCACCAGCAGCCCCCACAGAGCACAGAACCCAGGAAGCCCACCGCAGGGACAACCACGCATCCACCCAGAAGACTGCAGAGGAAGCCCCCGGACAGAGCCCCCATAAGCATAGGGCAGAGGCCCTCCGGGAGCCAGGGGCAACAGCCCACCGACCCCGCCAGGCCCCAGCCGCCCAGACATGGGCCGTGCACTGTACCCGGGCCCCAGGAGCCCAAGCGCCCCCAAACCCCCCGGCAGAGGCCCCACCCAATACCCAGGAGGGCCAAGCGCCCC
The DNA here is from genome assembly GCF_036924035.1 of Leuresthes tenuis. NCBI lineage: Eukaryota > Metazoa > Chordata > Actinopteri > Atheriniformes > Atherinopsidae > Leuresthes > Leuresthes tenuis. The sequence continues at coordinate 31,451,809 of NW_027325367.1, read as the reverse complement.
AGACATCCACACAGTGGGTCAGCGCCTGCCCCAGCGCCCCTGGCCAAGTGCCCTGGGAGTCAAGACGTGCCCACAGGTGGGTGAAGTCGCGAGCAGCGGGGAGAGGCAACGCCGCCCCCCCCATCGGGAGAAGCACAGGCAAGCCAGGCGACAGCAAGTCCCAGATCCAGGCCCAATCATTACCACACACACTTTCACGTCCCATACATCCACACATCCACACGTCCTCCCTCCCTCAACTCCGCCGGGGTGTAGCACAGCGGGCACACCAGGGGGCCAGCAGCCCCCCAGCCACCACAGACCCCGAACCAGCAGAACAATTAATTAATCCCCCTGGCCCCTCCCGCCCCGAGCAGCAACCAGGAAGCAGGGGTGTGGGAAGAAGACCCCTCCCCTCACCCTTCTGGCTCTTCAATATTTTCTAATAGTGAGCAATTAAAATTGAGGGGCAGCCAAACTTGTAGAACTGGGAGCGCGGCCCTCTGGGCAGCCTACATACCCAAAGAGCCCCGCCCACCAGATGCCACTCAGTGTAACCACCCCCCAAGACCTAATGTGTGTGTGTGAGTGTGTTTGATAAGTAGTAATGTCTAAGGTGTAAATAAAACGGGGGCGGGGAACTGCAGAGTGCAACCAAAGGGGACCACCTACGTGGCCCCATCCACTACACCCCACCGAACACACACGCCCCCAAAACCCTTCATGTGTGAGTATGTGCTGTGTACAGGAGCCAGAAGGGAGAGGGATATGGGGATATACAGAGCTACTCTCCCCCGGAGAGGGCAGCCATGGTCTGGCTGCAATAGGCATCCCCGCTACCTGGGAGCCAACACAGGGCAGGAGGGCCTGATGTCCACCAGGCTCGGGGCCTGCAGCGACCATATTCCGGTGTTCCACCTATTTCCCATTTTCCTGGCAATAAACTTAAAAATCAGGGGTGACTCAAGACATTTGTATAATATTGCAAGTTTGCTCAGTTGTCTCTGGAATAGGCAACACCTCCAGACTTGTTCTCCGGTTGATTGTACACATTTTTCTTTCTTACCTGAATTCATTTTAACAGGACATTCCCCCCAATATCCATTGGGAGATACTAGTATGTCTAAGTGGAGTGGAGCATTCTGTATTTTGTAAATTATTCATTTGGGTAGTTTTTTTTTTGTCTTTTTGTTCCTGACGGCCATGATGATTTATAGGTTATTACCCACTATCCCAACCTACTGTAGCAAGGAATGGTTGGAAACTTGAGATATTTACCTGTTTACAGTATTAAAGGTGAACAGGAAAGCTACAGGATGATTGATTTGAACAAACTTCCACAATGCAAAGCTTTGAACCTTTTGTTCAAACAAGATAACATAGTCACTATTTTGTTTCACTTAGATAACTGATTGAGGCATTGTTCAGAATCAGAAATATTCACCTTTACATTTATGTGTCCCAGAACAAATTAAGTAGGGTGTCAGAACATTGGGGGACAAAGGGCCCATGACCTACTGCTATCCTGCTTAGTACTGCATCCGATTTAAAACTCTCTACAGTATATGTTTGTACTTCCCCATATAACGTATCCATCTGCTGTATAAAACTTCCAACATAAATGGTATTATTTGGATAGACAGCATGGATGAATAAACTGAAAACAACCATTCTGTGCAATTATCAAAGTGTATTTATCAAATACTAAATTACAGTGTATAGTCATCCATTTTTCAGAACCATAAAAAGGTCACAGCACATGAAAAAAAAAAACAATGACCATTATGAAAGTTAACTTTTCTCTCACAACACAGAAAAGTGTTGAACATCTTTCTGGCAATGTTTTTCTTTCCAGAATATATTAGCAAAACCAAGGGCTGTAAAATAGCTTACACCAGGCATGATTATATTTGCACTGCCAAGCGTGACAGAGAGATATATTATGAGCTTGTCAAAATACTCTCATGGTATAGTTTCTGACTGTCTGCAAGCATGAGTGACTTGAACATGAAATGTCTGGCAATCATCAAACAAAGTAGTTAGGGACACAGTGGGTGTCTTATCATAAAAAAGTATCTCTGGGATGAAGCAATAATACAGTAATACTGTATATAAAAGTTGTTTTCTTTACATTTCATAAACAGCTCAAATGTAGCAACATTTTCTGATCTTCACTCAAATGTACCTTTACAGTAAAATTTATGCTTGTTTTCTGCACTTTCTTAACCTGAAATTTGATGCAAATCTACTGAAAATTATAATTTGATAATAAAACATTAGGGAACACAGTATAACAACATGCTGAACAATCATTTGTGCAATGTTTAACCAAATCCAATCTTTTTTTCAGAATCCATGTAGCAATGCTGTATAATAATCATTGTTAAAAAAACACTGTAACTAAAACTCCTTTTTACAGTCAGTGGTTACAGCTTTAGAAATAACTGTATCAGGAGTGTAAGAACACACTTTTGCTTAGTTATTCATTTATATTAAGGAAATTTAAAATAATATTTTATCATATATTTTGATTTAATAAATGTACACAAATGAACAAAAAAACATGAATATAGTAGATGTAATGTGTTTAGGGTTCTGCCCTCTGCTACTGATTTTTTTGACTCACTGCAGGGCTTCTGCCAGAAAGCACACAGGTCATCAGTGGAGTGTAAGGTTTTACTGTGCAGCGATACGTTCAGGTACAGTGTAGTTTCTGAAATACATATAAAAGAAAAAGACTTTATCACTGTGTACTCCTGCAACTTAAATAACGTAAATAAACAATGCCAGTAAATCGACTACATTTATCAGTGTCAAACATAACATTCATAAATACCGTTTAAACTTAATTATGTAACACACACATGTAAACCGAAAGTAATATGAAGGCTGATAGTCATAGAACACTCATTCAACTCTGTTAGCTTAAAGATGCTAATTCGCGATCCTTTTAACAATTGAAAACAGACATTTTAAGGAGTGCAAATATACACCAGGAGCAACACAACACTATCAGAAAAGGTGAGTAACATGTACACATTCCTTTCACTTTCTTATGAACACAACATACATCTTCAGTGACTACGTATCACTGTTAACAACAGGTGAATTGGCGAAGTGAGGCAGGAAGAGGAACTGCATTACATTGTCTTCAAAATAAAACCCACTTCAAAACAAAAGTATGAACGAATTACATTTATCATGTGAAGAATTCTTAACATAATGATTAATACATAGTCCACACACCCATACATGTGCAGCCTTTATTGATGTATATATGTTGCAAAAAAAAGTTCACAACATTTAAAACTAAAAAAAAAGTATATATATATGTAATACCGCCAAATGCTGAAAGGCTTTTCCTGTTTATTGTTTTGGATCAAAGACGGAGTCTGTCTGTATGTTTATTCATCTAACTGTAATGTTGTTTTTATAATGCTCTTCTGAACACTTTCAAGTGAACTGTCATCAGGGATCTGCACACAGAACACAGAAAATACCAACGGCACACACATTTGTGCTCACTGTTGCAGATTAACATTAACACTAAAATGAAAATGAAAGAACCAGAATACACACTGTGTCTTCTAGTTGGTTCATGTCTTAATGATTAGGGTGATGAGGGAAAAAAAAGTCATGTTTCATGTATTAAGAGGTGACCCCATAATACTCTTGCACTGATTACACACCTGTGTCCTGGGTTTTTCTACACAATGTATTATATACCCTTTAGTGTAGTGGTGAAATAAAGGGTGTATGATCATGTGTACATAAAAAATCAGTACATTTCTACATGACAATATTACTGTCATACATTAAAAAGCATAAGAGTGCCATGTAATAAGTATTAAAAAAAATGAGAATAGAATAATCATAACGGCTCAGTCCTTAAACTGTGTTCTCGTTAGACTTGAACATTTTTCCTGCCTCAAAGAGTTTATAGATATGTTTTCACTGCATTTACTTTTTAACTCCTGACAGAGATTTGTTAATGTGTATTTCTGTGTACCTTTTAATGCTTGATATCTTCTTGAGCATTTTAGTATGTTTGTTTAGAGCATTTGGATCAGTTGTAGAAATATACTAATTATAACTTATCAGGTGTGAATGTTTCCTTTTTGTGTAATTTAGACCAAAGCCTTGAAGACAAGCACTGATTTTGAGAAGTGCAATTTCTTCTCTCCGAGTGTGCCTATGAGTCACATGTAAACAAAGATGAGAACACTGAAAATGGACTTTTTGGAAAACACTAGCAGGGTGCAGATTTTCTCTTCAATTATAGCATTTATGTATGAACTGGAAAACCAGAGTTTTTAGCTTGCAACATCTCATTGTGTATCTCTATTTCCTTAGTTTTACTTAAGAATATGCATCAATCTCCTCTTTGTTTATATGGCCGTGGTGGGCTAAGCCAAGATAGAGCTTTTTGTAAAACTCTATCGCCTCCTCTCCTCCACATGTATGCACAGGTGACAGTGAGTAAGACAAATCTAAGTTGTACACTGTAAACCATGATAAGTTCATTTTACTCAAAAAAATTGTTGAATCTGATTACATAATTTTTGAAAATTAATGTTAACTAAATATTTTGAGTTAAAAAAGTAGTCTTGATCAAGTATGCTTCACTTTTAATCTTACGTAGCACTAACTTACTTTGGTAAGTTTAACAAGACTTATCTGATAAGTATGTTCTACTAGTTTTTTTTTTCACTGTAAAAATAAAAACGTGTAGATAACTTGAATGTTCTTTTTATTGTAAAACTGAGTTTTTGACTTATGTTTACTTAAAATAAGCTCTATACTAACTCCAGTACAAGTCAGTTTAACTCAAAATAAAAATCTCTATTACACATACAGCCAAAAACAAGGTTAGATGCAAATCAGTTTTTTATTGAGTAAACATACTTCAACAAAAAATTGTTTTCTAAAATTCTACACTTCCATATGCTGAATACCTGAAATAGTGCAATTTTTTTTAGCTCACTTTAGGCCAGGGGAACAGTAAGACAACTTATTTCTGCAGGTCCTCCCGTTGGCAGAATTCTTTGCAAAACAATTATTTTCTTTAAATGATCATTTTAAGCATAAAGTTACATTAGATATTTCTGTCGCAAAACAAAATCTTTTCATGTGTAAACAACACATTTTCTTATCAAAATGAGAAGGAAATAAAGGTCTTAGTGTTAGAAAAATTAACTAACAGACAACGGTATGAAACCAAGAAATCCCTCAGAGGCCTCAGAATTTTACTTGCAAGGGGAGAACAACACACGAACCTTCTCTCTGCAGATTCACAAGAGTTCTCCAACGAGTGGTTGCCTCCCTTGCTCTTTTATTAGGTGACACACACACACACATACATACAATCCTCTATATGCCCAGGTCTGGCATATCTCCTTAGTTTGGAGGCATCTCCTTATTTGGGGAGCTATAAAGATAACAATCAGTGGGGAGACAACATTCCTTCTTAAAACACAGTTTTAACTTTTCTGACATTTCCCTTCTGTTTATCATTAATAAATGTCAACCTTCACATCAGTATCTTACAAGTCCTTTTAGCTTTCTGTAAGAACTTCATTTGTATTACAACCTTATCAATTTACACTCAAAAGGTTCTTCATTTTATTTCATCTAAACACAATTATTGTCAGCTTCTTGGAAAATGTGCGACATTGGATATAGGTCCGGATGATATTCTTCATCTTCTTCGTCCTCCTGGAGAAGCAACGCTCTGAACTCAGAAGGGTGTCCCTCTATGGTCTGGACCACCAACCTGGTACATAGAGAACGGAGACAAGGCACACAAAAATACCCGCACACTACCAATATTGCAGTAAATACTGCTGCAGTCATCATAAGTGATAGAATCATGGCACAATATCTTCCAAACATATTCATCATGTTAGACCATATAGAAGTGCCAACTCCTGAATGCTCCTTCAATTCTTCAGATAGGACGCTTTCGTTAAAGATCCGCCTGGTACTGTGTTCTTAGGTATCAGACGTTAGAACACGCTCCTCCTTTTTCAGCCAGGAAAGAAGGACACAGACAGTTGAAAAATTGAAAGATTCTCCTTATGATTCTCCTGGTGATTCCGAAGGTTTACACCTTCCCTGCTTAAGCAACGTTTCTTTGCTGCTTAACAGGACCCTGATGATTTCTTCCCATTTCCCATAAGTCTCCCAACCTAAAATAGGCAGAACCACAAAGAGACTTATGACCAGTCCTGTTACCAACAATCACTTTGAACCTTTCTTTTTTTCTTCTTTTCCTCTCTTCTCTGGTGCTCTCTGCCCCTTGCCCTGCTAAGTGCTAGAGAGATGTCCCTGCTTCACCAGCGTTGAGTTTACCAGGATCTATACACCTGGTCCACTTTGTAGCTGGACTTCCCTCTCTAGCAGTCAGGGGAAGGCAAAGAGTACCTCTTGTGTATCCAAGTATCACGTCTCTCGATCTTGACAACGGTTGAGGTATTTGGATCTGGAATGGGCCTTCCCAGTTTGGTTTGTTCCACACCTTCCTCTTTATCACCTTCGTGAAGACCCAGTCTCCGATATTAAGCTCTGCTCCAACCTGTAATGGCAAAGTCTCATTCGGAACATTATTATATTGACTTATATCTTCCGTTTTGAACATCCTTTTCAAATAACTTGCTAGAGTGTTGTTGGGGAACTTTAGTAATGTACAGAGTCAGTTTATTCTCTTCTGAGGAGATAAGAGGCTTTTATAATAATATCTTGCGAAAGAGAACAACACAGTACAAAATACAGAGTTGCTCTGATTGCAAAAGGCAAAAACACAGTTATATTGCCCTCTTATCACGTCGTCTCTCTTTGGGTATAGTTGATTGTTCTTCTATCTTCCCTCCCCAACCATCAGTTGAGGTTACCCAGACACAGTCGTAAATACCAGCCTAACCCTGTCCCCGCTAAAGTGCAGCTATGTCATGATAACAAGCCTACCATTGTAAAGAGGAATTTAAGAAAAACAGGACAGGGTGGTACCTTGCAACTCGGTCATCTGCAGTTCATGCACAGTAACACTCAATACAATGCATATAAGAACTAATTTTCCATTGCAGTGTCGTCATCCTCCTACTGGTGGCATGCAGTTTAGCTAGGTCTGGGATATAATATGTTCTTCCATACATTATTTCGAGTTAAAGATTGACCTTGTGTGGGAGTTATCCGCATGCTTAGCTGAACTAAGTCTATGCAAGTCCCTGTTTCTTCCATTGCTTTCCTCAGTTTCAGCTTAATTGTTCCATTAGTTCTTTCCACTAGCCCTGCACTCTGGGAATGATAACCACAATGTTTTTTCAAGTTTATGCAGAAGTGGTCTCCTATCTTTTGGATCACTTCATTGATCACTTCAAAATTACTTCTATTATCACTCCTGATAATCTGTGGAATCCCAAAAGTAGGTATTGTTCTTTTGCATAAGGCTTTTGCTACTGTCAGGGCATCTGCTGAATAGCATGGAAATATCTCTACCCATTTCGAAAATGCATCAATTATTACCAAGCAGTACTTCTGGTTGTTACATTTGTTTAGTTCGATAAAATCCATGTGTATTTCTTGGAAAGGATACTCTGATTTAGGAAACTGACCTCTTCGTGGTCTCATGTTTCCCTGTGGATTATGTTTCATGCAAATCTGACATTGTGCACAAAAGTTTTTTGAATAAGTAATAAAACCATAATGAGCATAATATTGTTCTATCATACTGTTCATCCCTCCTGTTGACACATGGTAAGGCCCATGTGCCACAATTGCTGCCCATTTATACATGGATTTTAGCAAGATTGGTTTTCCAAACGGTCAGGTATAGATGTCATCTTTCAAAATCGCTCCTTTATTGCACCACAGAGTTCTTTTGCTGTCTGGTGCTTGTTGTTGCATGTCTTTTAAAACATAATTTTCCATAGTCATAGTTAAAACGTGTCATTGCAGCTTCTTTTGCAGCTTTATCTACAAAATCATTTCCTTTGCTTATAAAGTCTGTTCCTTTTGCATGTGTTGCACATTTGCAAACCACAATAGCTTTTGGTAGTAATATTGCGTCCAGCAAATCTCGCAGCAATTCTTTATGAGTCACTGGTTTTCCAGTGGAGGTTTGGTAACCTCTTTTTTTCCCCATTGTTGACAATATTGATGTACTGTAGCAAAGGCACATTGACTATCCGTATATATTGTGACCTCTTTTCCTTTATACAGCTTGCATGCCTCAGTTAATGCTATCAGTTCAGCTGCTTGTGCTGAAAGGTGTCCAGGGAGCGGGCCAGCTTTTACTACTTTTGAAACTGTGGTTACTGCATAACCCACGCGATTTTTTCCTTTTTCATCAATTTTAGCTGACCCATCGACAAACAAAACTTCTCCTCCTGTCAAAGCCACATCTGTTAGGTCTGCTCTAGGTTTATAAACCTTTTCCGCCTCTGCTATACAGTTATGGAATGTACCATCTTTTCCAGTTGGTATCAGAGTGGAGGGATTTAAACAAGTACAGCTTTCAACCGTCAGGTGTGGCTGTGAGAGGAGTGTGGTTAGACACGATAAATGTCTTGCTGGTGATAGAAACTTCATATTTGTTTGCAGAAGCAAAATGGAGACCGAGTGTGGGACTAGAAGTGTTAGTGGGTGGAATAGTACTATTTCAGCTGAGGCATGAACAGCCATTGCAGCAGACAAAACTGCTTGTACACAGTGTGGTGTGGCTGCTGCCACAGGATCTAGTCTTTTAGAGAAATAAGCTATCGGCTTACTTTTGCTCACTTTATTTCCTGTGTCTACTACATAATGTAATCTTGTTTGCATTTCTGTTGTGACTTTCCTGCCACTAGGTTGTCATCCACATACGCCAGTATCTAGCTACCTTGGAGAAGAACAAATTCGGCTTAACAATTTGCTATAGCCTCTGCAAAGATAGTTGGACCTTCTGCATACCCCTGGGGCAGCCTTGTAAAAGTGTATATTTTCCCTTCAAAAGTAAATGCAAACCAATACTGAGAGTCTGGATGAATTGGGATAGAAAAGAAAGCATTTCTCAACTCTATCACAGAGAAATGAGTTGACTCTGGTCACAACTGGTTTAACAGTGTGTTGAAGGGCTGAACTGCCCGTCTTTCTGCTCATCAGGTCTCCAGTCAGTGACGTCTTTGACATATAATGCTGATTGGTTCAATTGTTTCCAGTCTGTCCAGCCATTTATGGCCATGGACACATGTGGTGTCTTCCCATATTGCACCAATCTATTCATTTCCGGGGTAAGAGTACATAAACAAAAACAGTTGTCCTCTCTCCAATAACATGCAGTAAGAACAACTCTTTGTGGGCCTAATCGACAAAAAGCCTTGTCAAATGCATAGTCTGGACCAGTGGTTTCTTAAACCTCACTGTGACATGATAACCCCCTGGGGGAGAGGTGCTCTTTGGGTGACGAGTGACTTCAGCTGTCAGATCAGCCAGCTGATTTGCAATGCCTGCTATATTGACAGTTGGTAAGTCCAAGGACCAGTGATAGTATGGTTCCCCAGAACTTTGTATAACATGGGTCTCTGCATATTGACGTGCCAACATGCCCCCATTCTCTGCTGGATACATGGCAACTTTATCCATAAAGTCTTGTCCTAATAGATTAAAGGGGCAAGCTGGGGAAAGCACCACTTGTCCCCAGGAACTTCCACCTTTTTCTGGAAATTCTAACTTTATTTTGGTGGACATAGGTTTCTTTTGCACCTCTCCACCTGCTGATCTTACTAAAATGCTATCTTTAGATGTGGGGAACTTGTGGCAATCATCCCTCATCACAGTGCGGCATGCTCCTGAATCACATAAAAATACATATGGTTTCCCTTGTACAAGTAAAGTAATTTGGGGCATGCTATCAGCCATTGTGCAGATATCCACTAAATCCAACATCTCATCCACCACTTTTGGCTTTTCCTCTCCATTTTCTGCACTCGGCTGCTCTCTGTCTAATCATTGATGTTTCTTTTTTTTCCAGGACAGTTTCTGCTAAAATGTCCTGGCCTGCCACATGACCAACATTCTATATCTGAAAGTTTTACTCTTCCTCTGGAGAAACCTCTACCTCTTCCTCTGGAGAAACCTCTACCTCTTCCTCTTCCTCTGTTGTGCCAGCTTGGACCTTCCATATAAAACACATCTGCATCTCCTCCCAAATAATTATCACAGCTGTCAGCCACAAACGCATCAGCTTTCTTTTCTCTATTCTTCTTTTTTTCTGTGTCACTTTCTCTGCATGCATGACCTGGTCCATAAATTGAGGAAGAGTGGATCTGTGGAGGTGTCACAGGAGTCAGTGACTCCCCTCCCCCTGCTCCCTCCACAGAGAGTATGGCAGGGCAAAAGCACCAGAGATGGAGGGGGGTTGTTTTATTATCTTCAGGATGGACAACAGCACATATTGTGCCTTTTTCCTTTCTCTTCCCCTAATTTCATCTTATGAGCTTCAGCCAACCACACTTTTGCAGTAGTGGTTTTGGGTCCGTCCTGTTTTCGACCTTTATTTTTATCTTTATCTTTTAATTTGTTCACCAGCATTTGGCACTGAGGGACTGACAATTTTCCCAAAAAAACATATTTTCTTTTCCAGTGATTTAGGTATTGACATGAACCGGGGCGTTGCTGTTCCATAAATTTACGATCCCCCTCCCCGTCCATCGTATCATTCACATTCCCCATTTTATTAATATATATTTGTCCTTAATGAACGTCCGAGTTTGTCTACTTCAACAGTCAGTAACCTTTGTTGACACCGTTAGGTTCCCAGTTACTCTGCTGCTTCAACAAAACTCTGTTCCAATCACTCGTTCCTTTCTCTCATACACACACTCAAACCGGCTCCTACACACACACACACTCAAAACAGCGAGTTGCACCCTCTCCCGCGCACACTCAAACCAGCGCAATTGCACAATACAAATACTAACACACTTAAACACACAAAACACATTCAAAAACAAATACTATAGACTTACAAACACCGGGTACCCATTAGGTAGGGACTTTAACCCCCCTTTTCCTTAGGTAGGGACTTTAACCCTCCTTTTCCCATAAGGTAGGGACTCGAACCCCCCCCCCCTTTTTTTTTTTCTCTAAAAAAAAAAAACAAAAACAAAAAACACCCTTTCTTTTAGGTGGGGACTTTAACCCCCCCTAAACACTTATATTATTTTTTTGTCTTTTTTTATGTTCTTAGGCGAGGACTCAAACCTCTCTTATATTAAAAAAAAAAAATGTTACTCACGATTCAGCTGTTTTTTCTTTTTCTTGGTCTCATCCACTGTCCGTTGTAAAACTGCGCTTGGATGCCGTCATTTGTGAGGAGTTCTCCCGGAAAGGGCCTTCTCTTGCGAACGGAGAATTTTAGCCCCGTGCGTCTTACCTCCGACCTAGTCGGGTTGTGCACAGTCTACAGAGTTTCGGCCCTCCCGGTAGAAACCCTCGTACAAAATGTTAGATCCGGCTCGAAGGACCAAAATGTTAGAAAAATTAACTAACAGACAACGGTATGAAACCAAGAAATCCCTCAGAGGCCTCAGAATTTTACTTGCAAGGGGAGAACAACACACAAACCTTCTCTCTGCAGATTCACAAGAGTTCTCCAACGAGTGGTTGCCTCCCTTGCTCTTTTAGTAGGTGACACACACACACATACATACAATCCTCTATATGCCCAGGTCTGGCATATCTCCTTAGTTTGGAGGCATCTCCTTATTTGGGGAGCTATAAAGATAACAATCAGTGGGGAGACAACATTCCTTCTTAAAACACAGTTCTCTTTGTCTCCCAACTTCTCCTTGTGAAGTTTTGATATGAAATGGCCTCTTTGGCTGTGACTTTTATTTAATAATAATAAGCAAACTTTTCTGACACTTAGAAATAAAAGACCTTTTTTTTTTTTAAAAAAAAAAAGCCTATTTAAACTATTTTTAGACCATTCAGTGGCCCAGTGAAACAGTGGTTGTTTGCAAGAGCCAGATTACTCCACTGCCAAAAGGTCATTTTTAAGGCTCAACACTCTGGGCCTCAACTTTCCATCTTCCAGGCCCATCAACACTTTCTGGATGAAGTCGAAAGTATTGGTCAAGTCTTTTGGGTAATGAAAATGCAGCGCATAAATCAGTCCAAGAAGAATCACATAGGCGTCAGCCAATGTATCCACGTCAATCACAACATTACCCTCAATGAGAACTGCAACTCTTTGGGAGAGGAATGCAGCATCAGTTGAACTGGCACGGATCAAAGCAAGGCCAACTGGTACATCATCAATGTCCAGTTCAGGGGACTCCACAGGCTGAAGATGAGAGAGAAACACCTCTTAGAGTAGCACAATACAAACTGATTGCACCAAAAGCATCAAATGACCAAAGACGATGCAACATTTCTATAAAATTAAAAATGGTTTTTAAGCAAATTTCTTGCCTTAATGTTTTTGTATCAAATTGCCAACTGGATATAAATTTCTTTCATCTCCTTTTGCTGCACTAAGATAATATCTTTCCAGTGAATAATGTCAGGGGAGTTCTTTTTTTGAACTATGAACCAACAGAGCTACCATAACATGCCTTGATCATGTTCATCAACATGTTATAGTGCTAAGGTAAAGGGAGATCGTATTCAACAGTTGTTGATGATAATGTCTTCAGTTTTGTTGCTACAAAGTTGCTACAAGCTGACATTTTGCAGTAATTGCATCACTTCCTGTAACTTTGTTTGTGTTCTGCAGAACTTCATGCTTTTCTTGGATTATTAAAGACCACTGAATTTATTCTTACAAGTGACACACTGTTGCATCGTAAACCCTATCACACAATGTTTGTTTTATTCTTGTACAAATTTATATAGCTCTATATGAATTAATTGGATTATGATTACAATGAATTGAATTCCAATTGGCTTGAATTGGACTATATTACTTAAGTGCCTTGAGATGACAATTGTTGTAATCTGGCGCTATATAAATAAAATTGAATTGAATTGAAATTGAATTGAATATAGATCTTTGCATGACCTCATAGTTATTGATGACCTCATCTGTCACACCTTTCCTCACTTTGCTCTCTTTTTCCCCCTGTTTAATTTCTCAAATGATATTATGTACATGTGACATTACTGTGGTTATTAACTTGTGTTTCCCTGTTCCAACAGGTATCCTTTGAATGGTGTCATGGTGTTTCCGCCCCCCCTCTTTTCTGTCTTCTCAAACCCCAGCTGGTCGAGGCGGATGGCCACCCTTCCTGAGTCTGGTTCTGCCAAAGGTTTCTTCCTGTTAAAAAGGGAGTCGTTCCTTTCCACAGTCGCCTCAGGCATGATCAGGATGGGAGATTGAACCGTAGAGAAGTTTCAGTGCAATCTGTTGGTTTCCTTAGCTAGAAAATTGTTTTTGAATTGGCTCTGTATGTATGAATTGGATTAACTTTTAATTTAATTAATTGTATTTGATTGTATTATGATTACAATGAATTTGACTCGAATTGGCTTGAATTGGACGGTATTATTGAAGTGCCTTGAGATGACATTTGTTGTAAATTGATGCTATGTAAAAACTGAAATGAATTGAATTAATTGTTGCATCCTTGGCCTGAGAGAGTGATCGTCAACTCCTACTTTAGCCCCATATGTGACAATGGAGACACGTTTGGCCTGGGAAGCTCACACTATCCCACTTTTGGCACAAAAGATAGAAATGTGGCAAATGTGGCTGTGGTTGCATTTACCTTTAGTCAGTAAAAAAGATAATAATACACTTGAAGGCAACACACAGTATATTCACTTTTAGCCAGGAGACACATGTACAATTATAATAATTTAAACCACCAGGGAACAAACTCCACTAAAATTAATGAAGATTTATCAGGTACCTACTAAATATACCTCTTAAAAGGAATGTGTTTACATGTGTACATTTCATTGCAATTACTGCTTGTAAAGGAAAACCGTTTATTTTAGTATTTATAGCTTGTTTCGAAATGGATCAATATATTCATCCTGCAGCATATTCTTGCTTCTCAAAAAGCCCATTTAATTAATGATATCTTTCTATCTGAAGCTGATTTTCCAGAGTTGAAAAAGTCCGCTTAGCTGTGATACAGTCAGCTTTGCAGTAGCATGTATGTACATGAGGCATAACAAAGTTAATAGTTTCTGAACACAATCATGGGTTTCTCAGCACAGGGAAGGCTCTCTTTGAAAACATTCCATATGTAATGAGTGCCATACTGAATGTTGATATCAAAGACAATTAGCGCAGGAAATAGAAGTATGTTTCACAAACCAATGGGGAGACACCAGTGAGTGCAAATGTTTTTTTTTCTTAAACAAATACAAAATGTAAAATTCATGTTAAAGCTAACCTTACAACAATCAACAATGAATTACAATGGATTAATTATAATGAGAAAAGTGTTGCTGGTAGTGACAAATCTAAAGGCAGTGTTCTCAGAAACAAAGCTCCTGAGCCCAGTAAAAAACAGACACTAACTGGTGACAAACTTTAGGTATTCAGGGGGTCTTCAGGTAGGCAGTCAGTGGAGACCAAAGTAAAATTAAGATTTTTTTTTTTAGTAATCTGACTTTGTGTATATACTAGAGGGTCACTGAGTACTGAGCGTATGTACACTTTCTTCTTTTGCCTTCAGAAAATTAAAACTTAGTGGTATTACAAAGTTGTATTAAACCTGTGAAAGCTCTGAAAGCTTCCTCAATATTGTCTCTGACAATTATTGTGGTCAAAAAGCATATACGTCACAGATGCTACAGGCTGGGCAATGAATTCTGATTGGCTGCTTTGGGCACCAATTAGATTGCAAAAATATTTGTTGAGCGCAGAATGGATTGTTTGCTCTATAAGCTCACATTTAATTTTTCCTCAAAATATGATATGTGTGCTTGCACAATATATTTTTCTGTGCTCAACATTTTCCCATTGCTCACACAGAAATATAGACTCTGAGCTGCTAGATCCACTTCAGAAGTTGCTCGACTGAGATAAAGACAATTCCTGGAAGTGGGGAAAATAACAAGGTTGCTCAGTTGAAAGTTTTCATAGAACACTGATGACAGAACGATACTGCACAAAAGCTGTTGAACTGCTGCAGGCTGGAGAGTAGACCCATGCTTATAAGCAGGTGGCAATTAATCCATTCACATTGACTTCGATGTATAATCAACCACTCAGGAAGCCATATCTGTGGAAGGCAGGAGCAGAGGTTAGGAAAATAAAATAAAAAAAACCCCAAAAAACTATTGTTAATAGTTCAAGTTAAAAAAAATAATATTGTTTCTTTCAAAGACAAAATTCATGGAACCAATGATCTAATCTTGGCCTTTGATAGTGGGCTGATGTGCTTGTTCCCTTGGATCTCAGTGCTGCATTTGACTAAATCAATATTTCTCCCATTTTGGCCTCTCTTCGTTGACTCCTTGTTAAATTCAAAACACAATTTAAAATTCTTCTCCTCATATAAGCTTTTAAAGGGGAACTCTGGTATTTTTAAACCTAGACCTTATTTCTGGCATGAAATACGTTGATCTACTCACCAAGAAGAGTTTGGCGAAAGTCGGCGTCCTTCGAAAGCTATTTAGAAAACTCGCGATCAGCGTTTATCCATATAACGGAGTTAATGGGACACAGACGATGCAGCCTCTAAATAAGGCATTATCTGTCTTTATTTCACCAATACTTTCAGAAGAATGAATGAACAAATGTGTACTATAGCTCTGTGTTTGATTCCTTGTGGAAATCAAACCAGTTCTGGAGAGAGTCCTCCAAGATTGCATCGACCTACCTAGGCCAACGAACATCTGTATGGATGAACAAATTGTTCTATTCACAGCCGTTGTCCAGGTCATCAGTTTGTTCCTGGGATGCTGAATTTATGAGGATCAAAAATCCAGGTGGCTTAGTATTTGATGCTGAAATCCACATGGAAAGAACACCGTCACCCAAGTCCAACAGATGGGAATAGGTGGAAATCTAGTCCTGCGTTTCCCAGAGGATCACTTTGATAGGTATTTTACGCCCATCAGTATCCTGGATCCTCTTCAAGAAAGGGGCCTGCTTGCTACAAGAGCAATTCAAAAGAATCAAATCCCAAAAGAATGCCACTTCACTGCTGACAAAATCCTGAGCACAAAACCAAGAGGGTCATCAGAACTGTTTGTGTTTGTCACATTGTGGGAATCACCACCATGTATGTACTGTACTGACAAGCACTCCTGGACTTGAGAGACAGAGTACAGTAAGGCACGGAGATGTTTCCAGCAATCCACAGCTTGTATTTTCAGCTCAACACGCAGAGTGGCTTTAAAAAGAAAGATAAGTCATGCCGTCATGACTTTAAGATTTATTTCAGTGAGACAGCTTGATATGATTGCAATTTGCATGTTGTCAAATCACAAAGAAACGTTTTCATACCGTTTAAAGCCTACATTGAATAGCTGATCAGGTCCCTGCTTCATGATTTCTGACAAATAACAGGGGTAGAAGTGTCAAAGTCAAACAGCAACTTCAGCGGGCTGCATTTGGTCATAAAGTGAAATTTTAGAGTTGAGTGAGAGCTATCTAATGTTAGCTGAACAGCTAGCGTTAACTAACGCTAACTAGCGCTAAATAGAGGGTATGCACGTGACGTCACGGTACCAGAAAATCGCTGCAGTTACGCCCATTGAGTGACAAAAAGACGAGTGGCAGAGCCACCAAATTTTTGAATATTCAATTGTATTCGATTCTGAACATGGGGAAGAGCAGCTGTGCAATCGACTCTTCAAACAGGTTTTCAAAGGGGTCAGAGCAGTATTTTCGGGCCAAATCATATTATTAAATCACATAATGCATTCGCAATGTTACTTCAGTAAAGCCCTTAATGTTAGCATCTTTCATTTAGCTATATTTATAATCCTAGCTAACTTAAAGTAACTGAAGTCCCCAAAAGTAATACTTTAGTAAAAATAAAGATATTGTGTTAAAGTATTATTTTAGTAAACAGTCCTTGGGTGAAAGTCTCAAACTATTTAATGTTGGCTGTACTTTACTTCTTTTATTTTTTATACCTCAGTATCATTGTATTTTTTAATCAGTCAGTCAGTCTGTCTACTTAAATATCAAGTACAAGTAAATTATTTACTTGTGCTACTGTAAACAGATTTTTTTTAATCACCTTATTATCAGCTATTATGTTTACTTTTGGTTTCTGTTTCAATCTAATGGCTGAGGGATAAATTGATTTTTAAATGTGTTAATCTGGCTCTGATTCATATGGAAATTGTTATATATATAGTGTTATAATTGGCTTTGATCTTAGACATTATAAATTCATATTCTGTATTTTCCTAAATAACCTATGTTCCTAGCTGGTACTTTTCCACTTTGCTCATACTGCACAACAGATGACCTTAAATGGTCCAAGACCTTAGAAGGACATAAACAACTGGGTCAGACAAAATATCTCTATTAGGGCACATAGGTCTGGTACATTAGATCCACGCCTAAAACAGCACTCACACACACACACATTGTTTATCACATCCAAAGAACACAACAAGGACAGCAGCTGGCCTGAGCATGTCACCCAAAACTGGCCAATTATACTCTGACAAGTGTGAAAACAACTTCTGTGAGATAAAGCTGAATATAAATATAACATATTTCCGGATATCGGGGCTCGGCCTGACGGATTTCGTGCGGGAGCTCTGGCACTCCGAGTCCAGCGCTGTAATATACTTTACTTGTGACCACTAATAAATACTTTTTTAATAAACGATTTCTCCAGCTTGTTCTTGAGCTTCCAATGAAAAAAAATCGGGCTAACAATAGGCTTTACAGTGTTTATTGGCCTGGCCTTGAAATCAGTTACATATAAATGTCCGGATACCCGAAGGCAAAGTATAAGTTTAGCAAGGCGGAGAAAGAGGCTAAACGACTGTACTCTTAGAAGCTCCAACACCAGTTCTCAGCCAACGTCTGTCTGGAAAAAGCTCAGGCAGATCACCAACTACAAGCCTAAAGCCCCCCACTACATGAACGACCAACACTTAGCCAATGACCTGAACGAGTTCTACTGTCGCTTCGACAGACAAAGGGACAGTCCTGTAACCATCCCCCACGACACCTCTCAATAGCTCCAGTTTCATATCACCTCCACCTCCCCCACCTCAGCAGGGGCCTGGGCACCTCTACCAATACCCACCTTAAAGGCCCACCCCTCCTCCCCTCCACCCACCTCAGTGACGACTCTTTCCATACATGAGAAAGATGTCAGGAGACAGAACCCCCGGAAAGCTGCTGGACCAGATTATGTCTCTCCATCCACCTTGAAGCAGATCAGCTCTCTCCAGTGTTTACAGACATTTTTAACACCTCGCTGGAGACCTGTCACGTGCAAACCTGCTTCAAGACCTCCACCATCATTCCTGTTCCCAAGAAGCCAAGGTCCACAGGACTTGATGACTTCAGACCCATCGCCCTGACCTCTGTAGTTATGAAGCTCTTTGATCGCCTTTGGTCAGGTGCTTTCACACCCGACTCCCTCCTGGACCCCTTACAGTTTGCCTACAGAGCCAACAGATCTGTAGACGATGCAGTCAACCTGGCCCTTCAATACATCCTCCAGCACCTGGATTCCGCAGTTAACTACACCAGGATCCTGTTTGTGGATTTCAGCTCTGCATTCAACACAATCATCCCGGCTCTGCTTCAGGAGAAGCTCTCCCAGATGAGTGTGCCTGACTCCACCTGCAGGTGAATTACAGACTTCCTGTCTGACAGGAAGCAGCATGTGAAGCTGGGAAAACACGTCTCCGACTCACAGCTCATCAGCACTGGTTCCCCTCAGGGCTGTGTTCTTTCTCCTCTGATTTTCTCCCTATACACCAACAGCTACACCTCCGGTTATCAGTCCGTCAAGTTCCTGAAGCTCATGGACAACACCACTCTCATCGGACTTATCTCTGATGGTGACGAGTCCGCCTACAGGTGGGAGGCTGACCATCTGGCGACTTGGTGCAGGGAGAACAACCTGGAGCTCAACGCTCTGAAGACTGTGGAGATGGTTGTATAACGTGTTCTGTGAAGATTTTTTTATTGTATGAGCTACAAATTAGGATTTTTAGTCATTCTGAAGGTATTCACACATATTTGTGGCCACTAATGGATAAAATGCCTCCCATTTTGACGATGGTAGAGAAATTGTGTCATCTATTTCAGACAAATATTTATATATTTTTGATAGCAGTTTTGGGGTGCAGATGCGTAAAAGTAAGTCCGGTTGGTGGAGGATATATTTCTCAGCTATAATAAACTTAAGTTGTTGATATTCTAGAAATGTATTACTGCCCATGTTGTGAAATGAGCGTGTCAAATGAAATCAAATTTCCATTTTGTATTATATATTCAAGATGTATTATACCTTTATTCTTCCATACAGTAAAGCTATGCATTTTTTTGTTTTGGAGGATGTCAGGATTGTTCTATGTTCCATTGTTTCATATTTAAACAAATAAGTGGCAGGTCAGAGATTTCCAGATTATCACATAGTGTTTGTTCTATATTTAGCCATGGTTTAAACCATGGGCTAGGCTTAAACCATTTTGCTATATATTGTAACCTATTGGCTGAGAAATAGTGCTGAAAATTTGGCAAATCTAATCCACCACTGTCTTTGGTCTTCTGTAGAGTTTTTAAACTAATACGTGGTGGCTTGTTTTTCCACAGAAATTTGGAGATGCATGAATCTAGTGACTTAAACCAAGTAACAGATGATTTTATGGGATCATTAAAACAAGCAATTAACTTTTGGTAGTACTGGCTCTTAACACTAGAATCAAAACTTCTGCTTTGAATGCCAAAAGCCATAAAGTTTTCAGACATATTATTGGCTGATTTATTGTCATATAGATACAGGAAATACACAAAGTTACTCCACCACATTTAACCCATCCAGGTTGTCACCTATTGAGCACATGGTCACATAACTCATGGAGACAGATGCTGTATACACTGGAGCAGTGGACAGCCATTCAAAGCGCCTGCGGGAGCATGGGGTTACGGTGCCTTGGTCAAGGGCACCTCGGCCATGGCAAGGTGGACTGCCACCCCTGTCAGTTCACTAATCTTTTTAGTGGTGAGAGTGGGAATCAAATCCCCAACCTTCAAGTTATTGGATGATCCAGTCTAACCACTGGACCATGGCCATTGCAGAAGAAGTTGCAGAAAGAAAGAAGAATGATGTTACGGCAAAATATAAGTTTTTATATGTTTGTCATAGCGCCTCTTTTTTTTTTTGTCGTTATTTGTCTTCCATGTCCCGCCTGCAAATTACAGCCAGCTACTAATTTCTGGACTGTCTCAGACGCCTCTTTCTACAGCCTATATCTGGCCTATATCCTTTCTGATGTGGTAGACCCTTGTTTCTTGTGCTCAGGGCCTGTTCTTGAGCTGCCATGAGTGCCTCACAGAGTGCCTCTGTGCTGTCTTTCAGACACTCACTTAGCAGTTCATTACTGGGGTCCATGGTTGTGATGTATTACTGGATCTTTGTTGTTTCACCCTTGATATTGTCTCTGATGCTCACTAGTCCCTGGCTTCCCTCCTTCCTCTTAGTGTACAGTCTTAGGGGACTTAACTTGGGGTGAAACCATCCGTTCATTTTGAGGAGTTTTCTTGTCTTGATATCAGTGGCTTCTATCTCCTCCTTTGGTGATGTTACTATGCCAGCAGGGTATCTAATGACTGGCAGGACATATATGTTAATGTCTCAGACTGTTCTTCCCATTCAGCCTCTTTATCTGCCTCATTTCTTTGCAGCCATGGTTGCCATTTGCCTGTGGGATCGTAAGGTATTTTTTGCTGCGCTCAATGTCTGTCATGGTCCCTCTGGTAGTTCAACCCCTTCAGTCGTGATTACCTTTGTAGCGTTCTAGATATGAAATTAATTAATAATTTTATAACCTCAGGGCACCACCTCGTACTAAATACTGGTAGAGCTTGTCAACGGTTTGTAAAATATTAGTTAAATTAAATTAGCACCTTTCTTAGCACCAACCACAGCACAACTTAAGAGGGGCCTGCAGGCTTACTGTGAGTAGATTCACCGGCGAGGTCCGCCAGATGGTCATAGTGGTCGGAAACAGCAGAGCCCAAAGCCTGTACTTTTGTGTCCCGGCCTGTTCCACTGGCATTAAGGCCGTCTGCTAGTGTCTCTCAGAAGCGTCTCTCCGGGGAGAGTCAGGTGGTACCAGTTTGCGTCTCGGTCACTTCGGGCTGCAGGAGTTTGAAGCTGAGTGGTTTCGGACCAGTGCCGACTCAAAATAACCAAAAATCAAATGACAGGCGCGTTTGAACTAAACTTTATCAAAAAGGAAAACTTAATTGAGTATGAACAAAAACACAAAGCTCTGATCCTTTCTTTCTGAATTAAATTCAGTCTGCCGCGTGAAGTTTCTTTGTGAGTAAGGGTAAAGACGGTGAAGAAAAGAAAATAAGCAAAGTCAGGGTGAAGTTAAAATAAAGACAAGTCTAAGCCTCAAGAAATTTACAAGAGAGAAGAGAGGTTACAAGAGATTACTTGAGCAGATAGTAAGAAGCACCTTTGAATATCTGTGGTTTTCACTGGCGAGGGTGGAGTTTTATTTTTGGCTTTCAACCAGCAAGATATCTGACTTGGTTTGGGCGTAACAAAGTGGCTTCATTCCTAAATTAACTTTTATAAAAGAAAAACTAATCTCTCTTATCCCAGCATCCCAACACACATTCAAAGAGTACATTAATACAATACACCGGCATGAAACATATGCATGATAAGCAGGAACCAGTTGACAGAGTCCATATAAGAAAAGACAATTGATTATGGTGAGTTTAAGTCATATCAGTTTAAAGTGGAGATGGTTATTACACACACATTTAATTTATTGAATGTTATTCCGTCGGTTGAACCTCTGGTTTATTGTCACATGAATATACAGTTAATTTGTATCAATGCTGCAGTCACAGGAGTATTTAAATGCAGAATGGTTCAAATTCAAAGGTTCGGTACCACCAATCTGTAGATGACACTGTGGTTCCACGGCACGACAGCCAAGACTTATAACTACTTTCCTGGTGTTTTATGTTTGACGTCATGAAAAGTCTTAAAATTAAGCTTGGGTTGTCCATTTTCATGTTTCACAGCTGGTAGGTAGTTATGATGCATATTTGTCACAAATTCATTAATCCGTCTGGAGTTGGCTCTGAAGACTTTTCTTATTTCCTAAAAAGTCTGTGTTTCGTCTGTGTGGTTATCTTTAGATCAGAATGGTAATGTCCTTTCTTGGTATGCATCCTACTCTCCCATTTGGTACCAAAAGGTGAGTTTTTGTTTATTCAAACCTAGCTCTGGCCGGGCGAGCAGATGTTAATCTGACTACAGAATCTTCCAAACGTGGAAGGTTCTTGGTTGGAATGTTTTTTCACCTCCTTTCTCATGATTGTAAATTAGGTGGTTTTGTTGTGTTTTAAAACCACTACCAACAAATCAAAAGAAAAACAGTTTTTTAACAGTACTAAATAGAGGATTTTTTTTTCTCAAAAACACAAATGTAATATATATGACTGTGGACACCTTACTCTTTCCCTCAAATAGTTTGTAGGTTTTGTTTAATAATTGTATTCCTTTATATGGCTCTGCCCCTCCCTATTCAGACCTACATGGATTTGCCCTCTTACCACCTCAATATTCGACTGACTCCGCACATGTACAGAGCACACGTACAGTCAACAGGTTTGTATTGTCTCAATGTTTTACAAGAAATGAATGTAATTATGGGTAAAATATCATTCTCTACAGTCCTAAGGAGTACTTAAATGTTTAAAACGCCTGTTTGCAAGGTGTTGGTAGCCTAAGTATGATTTAAAAAAAAAAAATCACGCAATCATTAGCTAATTCTTACTATGTGCTCCCCCATAACTTTGTGCTCAAAGATGAAGAGGAGCTGACAGCTCAACTTAAAGTCGTTATTTGGAACGGGACTGAAAAGAAAGGAAATGTACGCTGATTCGTCATTACTGGTATTTCTAACTGTAACCCTCGTTGTGTGTAATCTGCACAATTCAGCCCCGCAGCCGCACAGACTTGAACTCGGATCGGGAGTCAAGTAAGCTGAAAATTGAGCCAATAGCCCAGGCTTCATACCCGCAGCACTCTTGAGGCGTCGCAGTGAGGAACTACGCTCGCTGACATACGTAACATAATGTTACTCTATAAGATATATGCCAAATTTGCCGTTCCTTCTTGTGTCACCCCCACTTCTGAAACTAAGGTTTCGCCCTTGTGACAACTTAATTTTTCAGCACATAATTTTAATCCAACACTTGGTGAGGTATCTGTTTGATTTAAACTTAAACTGTTGTGATATAAATAGTGATAGAAATATTAGTATGAACTATAGTATTCTATGCTGCATGTCAAACACTCATCCACACCAAGGTTTACATGGTAGCTTCCACCGGTATTATAATATGTACTTGATTCGCTTAACCTTTTCTCTGCTCATTTTATTTCACTCAAATCTTATGTTTATGTGATAGTGGTATTTGAAAGATGCATTTATCCAATACTTTGGGGTCATCGTTAGGGATATTGTGCTGCTGTCTCTATTGTGGTCTGCATGTCTTACTAGTTTAATAGATGTGATCCCCTGAGGTACTGGAACAAATTCTTTTTTCTTTTTTTTTTCTTTTTTCAAAGAGTTTTAGGTAAAGAAACATAACGGCGCTGGAACATAATGTCTTGGATCTTCTTGATCAGTTTTCATTATTCTTTAACTCCTTCTCCTTTGACTCCATTTGTGACACAGCAGCACAAATTGATGCAGATGCTCTGCACACACTCTCAAGGAATGATCTGTGGGACCTTTTTCCAGAACCTGAACATTTTCTTAGGAGAAAATCCATTTGGAAGGTTTTGCATCCTGAAGTATGACAAACTATTTGTTTTTTCTTTCTTTGTCTTTTAAGATTTTTCTTAAAACAGCATCTCAGTATTGTGTTTCAGACTTGAAAGCTGTGGAAGGCCGCAGTCAAAATTAAATAAATAGATACTTAAATGATTAAATTATATAAATAAATATGACTGAAATAAAACTAAACAGATCTTAAATTAATAAATATTAAATTAAATTAATATGATAATTAAATAAATGCTAAATTAATTAATAAAATATATATATATTTTTAAATGACAACTTTTTAATTTCATAACAAATGACATATTGTTATATTTCTGTCTTTCATGACACTTATTTCATAATAGTATATTTATTTATTTCATGGCACTTTTATTTTATTTTATGGCTCTTTTACATTTCATGTACTTATATTCAAATTAGAGGTTTTATATGTTTGATTGGCCAGTCGTGAACTTCAGGATTTGGTAACAGTGGTTGTAGAAAGGGATTCTGGGGCTCGGTGAGTGTAGGTGGGTGATGTGCTGCCATTCCATCAAGGTGGCTAGTAGCCTCTCTCAATACGTCTGATATGCTTCTAGTCTCAGATATTTTACAGTATTCCAATCTGAAACATCTAGTGAAAGTCCAAATCCGCCCAGAATTTTGCTGTTTTGTTCTTCTTTTTCGTTGATGTTTTCCTCCGGCTTCCCTGTCCCTCATGAGGATCTACTGAAGTTCACGACTGGCCAAACCCAAATATAAAACCTTTAATTTGAATATAAGCACATGAAATGTAAAAGAGCCATAAAATAATAAAGTGTCAATGCAAAATAAAAGTGTCATGAAATAAAAAGAATTGTAATTTAAGAAAATAAAGATTTTATCAATTCATTTTTTATTTCATTATCATAATAATTTATTTAATATTTATTGATTTAAGATGTATTTTTTATTATTTCATTGTCATTTATTTATCTAATTGAATATTTAATAACTTAAGTATTCATTTATTTATCTAATTTTGAATGAAACAGGTGTTCCATGGATGAAGGTAAATCTGCCTTTTTCATGGATTTATTCACAGGAGCAGGTCTCTGTGCAGCTCCTGTGCAGTCAACACCCAACAAGTGACGGTACCAACAACAAAGAGGAAAGTCCAGCCAAAACAATACAATTGCAGAGACTCCAGTATGTTATTTACATAGATAGTGAGTTAGAGCACGTTAGAAAACACTATTTTGAAATGAAAAAAATTGGGCGAGGAGGAGAGTGTGAGCTCTCTAAAGAGCTGTCCTGTAGGCTGATTAGAAATACAGTGACAAACATGGTCTCTATAGTGAGGGCCTCGGGCACTGAAGACTACATAAAATACCCTTCCAAAGAAGACCTGCAATCAAAGGCAAGGCGACTTGTTTCATACTACCCAATGTTATCTGATAAGCTTGATCTACAACGTCCATGGGTATGCAAGCATTTTGCAATAATTTCATTACAATATTAAGGGTGGAAGGGTACAATGACTTGGTGATGTGTATCTCTTGTTGTCATAATTATTTTTTAATATGAATTGACTAAATGGATACACAATCAACCACTTAACTTGTCTGAGGGTAATTTGTCTCCAGTCTGGATAGAGGGAATTGTGATGTAGATAGTAACTAAGTTTGATAATCTTATCAACACATTTGTATTGAACATCTTGGATTTACAAGTAAATGGTTCCGTATGAACATCTGTACCCTTGCACCGCTAACCATCACATGTACATGGGTAGTTTGTCTTAGTTAGTCAGTGTGTTGTCTTAAATAATATTAAACTTTGCTCATGGTCTTTCAATTCAATTCAATTTTATTTATATAGCGCCAGATTACAACAATTGTCATCTCAAAGCACTTAATATAGTCCAATTCAAGCCAATTGGAATTCAATTAATTGTAATCATAATCCAATGAATTCATATAGAGCCAATTCAAAAAATAATATCCTAGCTAAGGAAACTAACAGATTGCACCGAAACTTGTCTTCAGTCCAATTTCCCGTCCTAAGCGTGCCTGTGGCGACTGTGGAAAGGAACGACTCCCTTTTAACAGGAGTTATGGAGTTTCATTTAAACCAGTTGGAACCATGGAACCCAACCTATGAATCCAATTTTTTTCTGCTCTCCTCCTGGGGTATGGTGGAAATGGATGACCAGTGGGGTGGTGAGTAAGTTGAGCCTGATGTTCTTGAAGTGCTGTTGGAAGCAGGTGAGTGGCATGTTTTGAGTTTCTCCACTATACTGTTTATTGCAGGCTGTGCAGGTAATGATGTAAACAATATATCTATGGTGAGGAGAAAATTAACCCTGGGGTGGAAAGGATAACTTGCTATGGGGATTGATGATAAATTTCCTGTTTTTGAAGTGACAGTTTTCTAGGATTTCGGGGGGCTGACAGTTTGGGGTAAATTTTGATTTGACAAGAATATTTTGGAGGTTAGGGTTCTTCCTGAAAGCAGATATAACCTTATGGTTCTTGATGGGGGAATAGTGAGGTTGTATTTTGGCGAAGGTGGACTTGATTTTTGGGTTTAGGTTAAAGATGGTGTGGGAGAACGTGGAGACCAGGGCAAGGAGTTGTTTGGTGGTGGTCTGGGATGGTGTATTGTGGGGACACTTCAACTCCTCAGCCGAGGTTAGAGTTAGGGAGGGGGTGGGAATAGGATACAAACTCTGAATCGGGTGGGGGAAAATGTTGCTGTTATGAAAAGAGGAAGGGAAAGGGTTAGGGGCTGAGGGGTGTGATGTGTCAGAGTTAGGGTTACAGATCTGAGGGCCTGCAACTCCGCACTAGCCAGGGCTAACCGAAAGTGCAGTATCAAGAAACACAGTCACAAGTGGAAGGTCGAGAAGTACTTATCAAATGCCAACCCCCGACATATGTGGCAATGCATTCAGGTCATCAGTGACTACAAGCCCAGTCATTCACTTTGAAAAAGACAAACATGATCATGGAACCAAGGCAGAGCTGAATTCTGACCACAAACCCCTAATACTCTCCCATATTGATGTCAGAGTTGTGCAAAGCAGGCTCATGGCACGCAAAGCTGCAGGGCCCAATGGCATCTCTGGTCGTGTGCTCAGATCATGTGCTGGGGAGCTGGCGGGGGACTCGATGGACATATTCAATCTGTCCTTGGCCCATGCTCTTGTGCCAACCTGCTTTAAGACCACATCCTTCGTGCCAGTACGAACAGTGGTACATAGCTTAACGATTCCCGCCAAATAGCACTCACCCTCATCATCACAAAGTGCTCAGAGCAACTGGTTCTGGTACATCTTATCCTGTCTACCCCCCACTTTTAATCTCCACTAATTTGCCTACCACAAGAATAGGAGCACAGAATGCAGTCTCCATAGGGCTGCTCCCTGTCCTCTCACACCTGGACAATGACAACACATATGCCAGAATCCTGTTCATTGCCTTCAGTTCATCATTAAAGACTGTCGTCCGCTCTAAGTTGATCACCAAACTTACTGGTCCTGACATCAGTGCCTCTATCTGCAACTGGCCATTGGACTTTCTGACCAACGGGCACTAACATGTTTTGCTAAACCACCGCTATTACTGCATTATTGCTCTACTCCCTCTTTACTATGATTCAGCACATTGTGTCACCACTGACAACTGAGTAGTCAGACGATCAGGCGATGAGTGGAAGAAGAGTCCAGGTTAAATACTGCTGCGGATGAATGATGATTCAGGTGTGCCAAAGGAACTGGGGCAGCCACGCTTGCTCACATTGGTGGTGCGTTTTGGTGCTAACACCCAAACTCACACACATACATGACAGAGGAAGGACAGGTAGAGCAGGTATGAGAGACAAGGTAGAAGGAGGGTCAGCACCTGAAAGCACAAAGGGACCATGCTACATAGACTGTTTGCCCTCCTGCCTTCTGGGAGGCATAACAGAAGCCTCTGGACTATGACCACCAGATTCAGGAACAGCTTTTTTCCCCCAACTACTGTCTCCCTGCTGAACTTGGCCCCCTGATGACCCTTCTCACCGTCACCCTCCACCAGGGTGCAGCTGGTTCCACAAGAGAGGGGCCTGATAAGTCAAGGCTTTGCTTCTCATTCTACTTTTATAAACTCTCGGAACCACAAGTAAACCTGCAGTCTTTGGGTGAAGTTAAAAATACTGAATTATGATCTTAATGATAGGCTATAGCTTGGACAATTAGAGCTTTATATACAAGTGGAAGAATTTAAAATTCTAATCTTGATTTAACAGGGATGTCAGGGATAGTGGAGTAAGCAGACCCAAGTACCCAATGACACGAGCGAGACGTAGCTGGCAAATGGGTCTGGAAGGTCTTTGATAGCTAAACACAGAGATCTCAGAAGAGAAACAATCGAGAATGTAAAAACAAAGGAAACACGAAAATTACATGCAAATTATCCAACAAGGGCCAACTGAAGATTATGAGTATATATGCTGTGGAAGTGATGAGGGAATTGAAAACAGATGAGAGTTAATCAGTAACAGAAACCAGGTTTAACACTGGATAGGAAATAAAACTCAAGAACGAACAAGGGGATGCTCTAGAAAATAAAACAGGCAGTAATCAGTACACAAAAATCCCAGGACAATGACAAGAGAGCCAATAAAGAGAAGCCAGAACTGGAGAAATATAATATTTAAAGTGACTTCTCATCAGATAACCCACTGCATTGATTAGGATCAGCTGAAGGCTTTTTTTGTTTGTTTGTTTGTTTGTTGTTTTAAGGCAAACCTCTGTTTTAGAGGCATAATGTAACCAGTTAAAGATATGTAAAAAAGTCTCAGAGTTTTAAATGATTTTCTTCACCAATAACAAATTGTATGTTTGCTGTGTTTTTCCTTTCAGGCAGAGGACTCCTCAGTTTATTGATGGCTATGTCCAGAGGTTCATCATTGTAGTCCAATCTCTGTGATACATGTATGCAAAATGGTATGACAATCCAGCGATCAAGTATTCTCATTTGCTTATTCCACATATTAATTCAGTTTCTATGATTTGTAGCTTGATCTGTAAAAACTCAGACAAGATGTCTCTGCAGAGTTATCAGTGTCTACATGTCCATCTCTACGTCCCAAAACTATCCCATCCTCCTGCCAGGTCTTTCAGTCCACACACACAAGTGTTTAATCAGAATGGTCAGCTCAGTGACTCTAATCCCTGCAGTGAGTGGGAGAAACTAAAAGAGCTAACGCTGTGATCCAGGATTACTGTGAGCTATAAGCACTGTAGCCTCCCTCTAAGCCCTGATCCCCTCTACTGCACAGAGCTTGGCCTTGTCTGTGAAGCTGCTTTTGCTGATCAGCCTGTAAAGGTAATCACTTGTACACAGCAAAGTGATGATCCAATGGTCACTATTGTTCAGCAAAGTTGAAAAATTAAATGAAAACCAAGTCATTAACAATATGTATTGAATAGACATAATTAATCTGATTTGAGTTACATAGTCAATGGCACCTATGGATGTCATACTTTAGAGCCTTTAGTCTGAAAGGCAAAAGCTGTCAAGAAAAAACAAACAAAAAAAAACTATTTATGTCAGTACAACAAACACGCTTAGTCATTTGAACCGTATTTAATGCCATGTTGTTGTTAGTGGTGGTGGTATTATTATCATTATTATTGGAAATGAAAGCAAACAAATTCATTTGGAATTACCATATGTTTGCACATGTTCTCAACTGTTACAATGAGAACATGGTTCTGATTTTCAGATTATACATTGTATATAAAAAACACTGTCTAAATCCTCTCTAGCAACAATATGCACAATTTCAATAAGCATCAGCTTCTCTCATTAAATAAGTCAATAGATACGTACAAAATATTAGGTCACTACAGTGTCAGTAGATGGGTATACTCCTGAGGGTATGATGGTGATATTTTTGGAAATAATTGGTGATGGATGTTAGGCCTGAAAAAGATATAATTTTGCTCAAACAAATTTTCTGCCTGTTGTTGCCAAGCTTCATGCACTTGCAAACGAACTCCATTTCCAGCATGAAATGAGTCATGAGTGTTAGAATTCTAGATTTCCAGTGTGAAGAATGTGTAAAACCTTGGCTTTAGAGTGCAGTCTTGCTGTTAGGGAATATTCCCTCAGTTCATGTGGGTAAACAAAGTGTCTGAAGTTTTTGTTGTTCTCTTTGGTATCAACACTGTAAGCATCCTCAAACTGAGATATAGATAACCATGAATCGCTATGAAGTGCAAAGCCCTTTATAGTAGCACAGTTCCTACACCCCATACGACAGTTCTGCCTACACTGTGTGCTGGACAACAGTTTCTGATAAGTATAGCTTTCTCAGACAATTAGTTTATTTGAGTTTACTGGACCAAGAATGAGCTATCTTGCAGACAGGTTCAAATTGATCATTAAGTTTAAGAATTGTGCCCACTCTTATAGCCCAAACCCAGCACCATCCCTGAAAATTAGCATGTGAATCCTGGTATTGTGTTCCCATATGCTCCATACCTAGCTGTAACTGATAAAAACCCAGTTCAGAGTTATTTTACATGGGACTGAATGCCAATTAAACTCTTTCACATTGGATTCGAAAGCCAGATGTTGGCAGGTTTTTTGGATTGTGTGAAAAGGGTTATGAATTTTGTTCAATCAAAGTCTTGCTAACCACAGATGTAACCCCTTGAACTAATGTAATGTCCAATAAAGTTAATAAAGAAGAAGCCCATCCTTCTGTGACACACTCCAAAAATCAGCCCCCCCCCCCCCCCACCCCACCCCACCATTTGCATAATGAGGCAGAAAAGCATACAGAATTGTAGAAAGGAGACACAGATGTATGAAGGTAACTCAAAAATAAATTCAGATGAGGAAATAATTTAAGGGAGAAAATACAGAAAAGAAATATCACAAAATAGATTTAAAAAAAATAACCAAAGTTTAGTTAGATGAGAAGAAATGTATAGAAAATTACAGACAAATCAATACAAGGATATAATCCAAATATTGCAATGCCTGAATTACAGATAATTAGTGAAAATCTAAATATTTGACATGGAAGATGATTATTTTCGCACAAATTACATGAATATAATTTAAAGCATCATTGCCTATCTAATTTTCTATTTATTTATTAATTGTTGCATACATTTTTGGATACTATTGTAATAGAATTTATTGGCATTTTATTTTAAAATCAAGGAATTTATTCATATAAACTTTTTTTTATTTTTGTTATTTTAATAGCTCTAGTCCTCCACATTCCTGTGATCAAATTCTAGAATTGTTTATATTTTCAACATAAAATGCTGTTAGTCAGTGAAGACACTGAAGTTAAGAGGCTTTCTGTTAAATTTAGGTTCAAACAAATCAAATTACAAAATACAAAGTCTCATACTCTTGAATGTCTATGTCAGACAATAAAAAGGAACCAAAAGGCATGCCTTTTGCATGACAAAAAAAAAAAAAAAAAGCAATCAAAACTTAGAATTTCCAACATGTTAATTGTCAGCTTAGAGACTGTCATTTCCTGTGATGAATATAATTTGGAAATAGTAGTATGCAAATCGTAAAAATTGAAGAGAGGGCCACGTGAATAAAGAAATTAAGTGGCAGGGTTATACACAAAATCAGCATCTAGCCAATAACTATTCTTAAGCTTTTTTCCCAAATGTTTTTTTCTGAACCCCGATGTGATAACTCAAATGACATTCTTACTGTCACAGTTTGTAGATGATGGAGAGATGAGTATTAAATAATACTAAGATTAACCAAAAAAAATAGATACAAACGCAAACCATAAAGAAAAAAAGGATACACAAAGAACAGACTATGGAACATGACTAAGAGAGGATCTGACAAAGACTAAATAAAATCTAGGAGCTGAAATACAGAGGGATACTGATGAGTGAAATGAGTGCAGCTGTGACTGATTAGCAACAGGTGAGTGAAGAAGGAAGTCAGGGGAAATGACTTAGGCACCTGAGGAAAGCTATGGGGAATGACAAGATCGAAACACTGAAGACAAAATGCAAGAAAAAAGAATACCAACTAAGAACACTGAACTAAAACATTAAACCGTAGAAAGTTATAAGGACAGGAAAATCTAAACAAAAAAAAACAAAAAGTAACTATGAACAAAAAGACTCAAGATTAGATGAATGCAGACAGACTAAATCCTAATTTAAAGCAATAAGTCAAAACACCAAGAATCCAAACAAGACAACTGAATAGAAATAAACACAGACAAGAAAAAACAAATCCAAAGTTCAAACAATCCACAAATATTAACACTTACTCTGTGTTTGTCTTCAGTCACACAGTATGTCTCAAAAACATAAACTTCTCCTTTTCTTTCTTTATTTTCTTTTTTATCGAATAACTAATTTCAACGGTCTCAAAGTGCTTTCCTGACATGCCTCTACCTAGTGAAGTCTTAATTGTAAGCTTGACTCCTGAGTGGTATCCCAATTCCACTACCTTGTTGTTACTTTAGCTTTCTGTTGCACATAGTTTTTACATTAGATTTCAATCTGGCAAAAAAAATCATCAGTATGGTTTAAGCACCAAAAATACTTACTCAATTTACTTCCTACTTTGGACAACACAATTACAAGTAGGAATAGTTTCCAATATTCTCTCACGCACCCTGATATCATCACCACCACCTAAGGCTAAATTTGTCAACTTGTTAACCAGATTGATAGATAAGAAACCTATTGCTTTCCAGATAATTCCTACACACTATGTGCCTCAAACAAAAATAGTGGGGTTTTGTGGTTCTACCTGTAGCACAGCATTTTTTCCTATGACACAACTTTCAAGGTGAAAAGAAAGTTGACTGCATTATTTGCTGTATAACTACAGTTTAGACAGAAACTTAAAAAACACACACTTAGTTGATTTAAACAACTTATTGAATATAAATGATAATTAATCCAAAACAATAAATGAGTCTAAATGAATCAGAAATCTAAGAGAAGTTTCATGGTAGGAACTGGAGAATAATGCAGAACCTACAGTTGTTACTGTAAAGTTCTTTGGGCAAATAAATTAAACTCTGTCTATCCATCCATTTTCTATACCTACCTAATTCACTTCAGGGTTGCAGAGGAGCTGTATCGCTTCCCAGCTGCTTTTTGATTAGAGACCCAAAGAGTTGGTGGACCCAAATGCAGACAGGCTGAATGTAGGCAAACAAATGATGAAATATAACATCTTTAAACAACACTCTTTAAACACCAAACTTAGCAAACTAAGGGTGCTACCAAGCAGGAAATCCAAAAACTCTAAACTACAAACTAAAAGCTGAGCACAAGGAGGTAACCAGGCAGTAAAAACATGGTGTACAGAGCAAATACTGAGATGACTGACAATGACTAAGAGCAGGAGGTGGGAGCCCCCACAACCACAGGACAGACACTGGACTAAAAGCATAAAGATACGGTACAATCCGAATCGGTGATATGGCTGTATAAGTCATATATACGGACAATAAACAAGACAATACGCATTGCATACCTGATGGATTCTGTTTTCAGATATCCCCGTATACAGACAGCAATGGATCCTGAAAATGCCCAAAATCCAGATACCCATCTGCGACATATCCAGAAGTTTTGTATGTAGCTATTTTATCTCCCACGGTTCTTACTTTAGATCTCTCTGCATACTCGCCGTATCTTTGGTGTATCATGTCCACAGTTTCACAACCTACGTGAAGGATGCCCACCGGATATTTACGGATTTTTGATTTATGCAAATGTGGGAACCGGATGGCTAATGGCATTTTCTCTTCATTAATTGCAAAATATGGCATGTAGGTCTCCATGTAAAAGTATTAGCCATCTTAAATTATTTTATCTTCTAAGATCTTACCTTATGAGACATTTTAAGCTCAACCAGTCAGTTGTCTACATCACAACCATAATTAAATTGTGACAGTCTTTAATTCTAGTTTCTGTACCACCATTTATGAAATATCAGTATCATTAAATAAACAGTTTATAAAGTAGTCTAATCAGGTGTTTCACATCTACATAACTGCTCATATAAATGAAAATATACAAGTCATAAAAAACAGGCCAAGAATTTTTAAAGAAAATTTTTATTAACACACAAATCTACGGTTTCATTTCAAATAAATGTTGTTGATGCCTCTTGGAGGCTGCCTCATGCTGCATACGTCACTGGGCACTCTGCGGTGTACCATCCTGCAGGACATCCTTTGTAGCTCGGCATGTTTGCGCTGTCACCCATCTAAAATGTCTGAGTTTTGTTGCCCTCCATTCAAGAGGCTACACTTTCCATGTTTCCTTGTGTTCAGTCCGTCTCCTTATCGCTCATCAGGCATGCAGGCACCCCTTCAGGGTATCTCTACTCCTCATCAGTTAAAATGGAGCGAGCAACAGATCAACACAAATTTAAAAGCTTAAACAGAAAACATTTGTAGGCAGTTTTTAAATGTATACCTTAAAAAATTAACACATAAAAACCTGTTTTACCTCTTCTGCATTGAAACTACATCTTTATGTGCAGTTCATACAACATATTTCAGTTATTGTATCCAGAGATAACACTGTAGACTATCTACTACACTGTAATGTGACACAAAATCAAATCAGAGATCTCTTTTTCATTCTAAGGATCTTTAAAAAAAACATGTCAACAATCCATAAGTTAGTCAGCTCACCTTATGCCTTCTGTTGTTGAGAGCGTTGGCCCTCTTCCATTTTGTTGTCCTCACTCAACTTAGAGGCAACTTGATGTTGTCGAAGTATCTGTTGCAGGTTCCTATGAACACAAAAAATGACATATGTGACAGATCTTTTCAACCAATTGCCATACTTTCTATGAAGAGAGAAATATTTGTAATGAAAAGGGCTGTGCAGGAAAGTCTCATGTGTAGTGGGGACCAAAACATTTTCCTGAATCTGCACTGAACTGAACTGAACTGTTCTGTTGCATTTCACACTTAGTGTGAGTCTTTTTTGTGGAAGTAAGGAGCCTCATACTTTGTTGTACAGTGGTAACTTTCAACTTTTATCTATTAACACTGACCCATTGTCCACATGACACATATGAGGACATGTTTTTTCTCTGAAACTACTTCATGTACCAAAACAAAATGTATTAATGTAGTTATTATGCTCAAACATCATGAAAAAAAAAGCGGACGTGGAAGAACTCGGTAAAAGTTCTGATAGAATTATGATCAACAGACCACCATGATCTAATGCAGCTCCATATTTTGCTGTTATGTGGAATATCAGATGTTTTTTGTTGTTGTTGTTGTTCGTTGTTTCAGCTTAATGCACCCTTCTGGCGGTGAGGGGAAAATAATATTTAAGATCTCCGATTCCTTTGAGTAAAATCTCGTTCTGGAATAATGTTGTACCCCCCAACTGAGCAGAGTCCCCTATGGGACCAAGTCTAGCGGTTAGCCTCTCAGTTGAAAGTAAAGTAACTGCAGTTTCACGGAAAGAGGTACATCACTCCATTTGCCTGCGAAGCTAAACTCAAGTAACTCTGCATCTTCAACAACTGAAACAATTTAAGGGCATTAAAACAACGACAATCAACTTACTTCCACATATTGTCCGATGTGATACCCGTAGTCTCGGGACTGCAGGCTCTGCCATTGGCTCCAATGAGGCGCCATCTTACTTGGTTTCGCTGTGAAGACCCACATATGGGAGTTTCAGTTTTCCGTCGCCCGCTGACATTGACACTAAGAAATTAGCGAAGAGTCGTTTTCTTGTCATTTACTTGTCCCAGGCATCATTTACGTGCTACTTGATGTGAACTCTACTGGAAAACACACAACTCGGGACCAGCGTAGCCAGCATATCTACCTGTAGACCAATAGAAAAACTTTGCAATAACATGTCACAATTTTTAATGCCTTAACTGAAAGAAATGTAAATGTCTCAAAACCTGTTAATGTGTACTTAAGCATAATTTTCACGTGGTTGTAATGTGAATGATATGGTGAGAAAGATTGTCTCATTGCAAAAGAGGGACTCCCTGTATTATTGATTTATCATGGATTTTATTTACTAATGTAATAATATTATACATTTATTTGTTTATTGGAACTTATGTTTATTTATGTCCAATTAGTCCACTGTATATTTATTTATTTATTTGTAATAATGCAAAATGGAGATTCTCAATTAAATTTGTAATCATGGTATTGTTCAATAAAGTTTGTTTAAATAATAAATACATACAAAAAGAAATAGATATCTACCTGTAGATTTGAAACTGGCTAGTGGAAGCAGCCAATGAAATCAAGCCCCTCGATCAGTCCTGCTGTGCAAGGGCTGAATAACCAATCAAATGAACTGTAAAATAGTATATTTTATATACTATTTTGGAAAGAATTCCTCCAACGATGTATATGGTCAACATAATACTTTCACTCAAAAATAGGGCTGAACATTATGGAAAAAAAAAAATTTACGATAAGAGATTGTTTTTCAAGTTCCTTGTCTTTTGTATTTTTCAACAAATATAGGGATTATATCTTTCTTTTATAGTAGACAAACTCAGCTGTTTTCAGCTCTGCAGTCACTCTTTGCTTGCATTGTTTATACAGCTCCGGTATAGCAACCTGACTAAAATATGTCCAGGATGGCATGCTGTGCCGCTTATGCAGTGTATTAATTAAGGTTGTAAACTCAGGCTTGGTCACCATGGTAATGGGCATCACGTTCCTTGCCAAAAACTCTGTTATTGCTTGAGTGATTTCTTCGTCACGCTTCACAAAATGTCGGTTAACAGGCCCTGTCGGGTGCTGTGTTGATGATGTAATATGCTGCTAATCGCCATTTGAGCCATGCAGTTATCATATAAGGCCTTATGGTGTTTTTTCAAAATGTTGAAACAAGTTGGTCTTCTTGCCTCGCGAGGTAGCAACAGTAGCAAGACATGTTTTGCACAATACCTGGCGCTGTGTAGCATCCTCTTTTTTAAAACCAAAATAATTCCACACAACTGAAGTAATACTCCTCTTGACAAGTTTCTTTAGAGTCGGCTGCTGCCGTGCTTGTGCCTGAGGCCAACTTGGTCTGGTCAGTTTTTTGGTGTTCTTTTAGCCCTTTGCTGTTGAAAGTCATATGACTTAAATCGCAATGTCGGCAGTAAGAATTTTTTTTTTTTTCATATCGCGATTATATCACAAATGCGATTAATCATTCTGCCCTACTCAAAAGAGATGACTTCACTATTCACTATGTGGCATGCCCAGTTTGTAACAAAGTACATACACTTGAGGAGGCAACAATAACGGTAAACAATGGACAAGGCATAAGAAAAAAATCTGCAAGATATAGTCATGTTGGAAAATAACAAACTCGTCCAAAACATAAACAAAAGCGTCATCATAAGGAATGTGGAACTTTGCTTTTGAAAACAGTCATTGGGAATAAAGGTTTATATTCAGAAATGTTACAAAGAGTTTGCAGGATTTAGCACTTTTTTTTTCTAAAGTTTTTAATGAAGCCTGTGAGAAGTGGAGAGAACGAGAAATGTGTGACAATATATATGTTGATGTCTATGATGGAAAGATTTGGAAAGACTTTTAATCTTATGATGGCAACTCATTCCTCTCTGAAGGACGTAATCTGGCTCTCATGCTCATGCTATCTCATCTAAGATAGGTTTTTGAATAGATAGGTGTGTGAATGGATGAATGTGGCATGTAGTGTTAGAAGCCCTTTGAGTGGTCAGTTAGACTAGAAAAGCGCTATACAAGTACAGTCCATTTACCTTAAGAATATAGTCAGAGTCCACCCGTTTCTCTCTCAGGCCAGCACATAGGTGCTGATGCATGCTTTTATCTCTTGTCGTTTATATTACTGTAATGCCCTGCTCTCTGGTCTTCCAAAAAAGAGTATTTTTAATCCTCAGCTACTCCAGAATTCAGCTGCACGAGTGCTGATGAGGACCAGAGGGCGGGAGCACATTACACCAGTTTTAAAATCGCTCCATTGGCTCCCCGTACGTTTCAGGATCAATTTCCAGGT
Organism: Leuresthes tenuis; assembly: GCF_036924035.1. NCBI lineage: Eukaryota > Metazoa > Chordata > Actinopteri > Atheriniformes > Atherinopsidae > Leuresthes > Leuresthes tenuis. The sequence continues at coordinate 31,413,852 of NW_027325367.1, read as the reverse complement.
TCTTTTACTCGTTTTTAGATATATTAACGGTCTTGGGCGTTCTTATTTATCTGACTTACTTTTACCATATCAACCCTCACGGACCCTGCGGCCTTCCAGCACTGGCCTTTTAACCACACCACATGTTCGATCTAAAACACACAGGGAGGCGGCTTTTAGTTATTATGGCCCCCGATTGTGGAACAGCCTGCCGGAGAACCTCAGGGCCTGTTGATGTTTTTAAAAAGAGGCTCAAGACTCACCTTTTTAATCAGGCATTTATTTGATTTTATTGATTTTCTTTTCCTTTGATTTCCTTTGATTCTGGCAATGTTTTTAGATGGTAAAAAGCTGCTGATGTCATTGATTTAATGTGGCTGTTAAAGTTCTGGTCTGAGTCCAATATTACCCCTAGATTTCTAACTTGATTATCAGGTTTAAGGGAGAGAGTCTCTTTCTATTTGTTTCTGTGGGCCACAGACAATGATTTCAGTTTTGTCTGAGTTTAGCTGGAGAAAATTGTTTTGCATCCACACACTTTTCTGTTGGATGCAGTGACACAATGTATCTACAGGCCCGTGTTCTCCTGCTGTCAGTCGCCCGTAGATCTGAGCGCCATCTGCATAGTGGTGGTAGGACACATTATAGCTGCGTATTAGCTGGCCTAATGGGGGCATGTACAGCTTGAACAATAGAGGTCCCAGGATTTACCCTGGGGAACCCCACAGGTCATAGTCATTTGGTCTGAGACACAGTTACCAATTTCAACAAAATATTTCCTGTCCTTGCACTACCAGAGATTCCCACCCAGTCTTCTAACCTCTGTAATAAGATTGCAGGGTCAACTGTGTCAAAGGCAGCACTCAGGTCCAGCACAAATAAGACTGAGACTTTTCCTGTGTCTGCATTCAGGCGGATATCGTTTTTCACCTTGATCAGAGCTGTCTCAGTGCTGTGGTGGGGCCTAAAGCCTGACAGAAAAGTATCAAAAGCATTTAGACAGGAGAAAGTCAGAAAGCTGTTGGGATACAACTTTTTCTAGGACTTTGCCTAAGAATAGCAGGTTTGTTATAGGCCGATAGTTGTTCAGTACTGTGGCATCAAGGCTGCTCTTCTTTAGAAGACCTTTAAGACCTTTGGAAATGTTCCAGTCTGAAGTGAGATGTTAAGTAGATGATCAAGTTGTGGTAAAAAACTGATCAGCACAGACTTTAGAAATCTAGTGAGCAACTCATCAAGGCAGCACGTCGATTGACTCAGACTGCAGATGATCTCTTCGACTGTTTTTTCAGAGACAGGTGAGAAATGTGTCAGCTCTTGGTGTCTCGCTGGCTGCAGAGTAGTTATTTGTGTTGTGGAAATTATTGCATTTTTAATGCCTTGAACTTTATCATTAAAGAATATTGCATTACACTTAGATGTTGAAATTAGTTCTAAAGGCAGTGAAACTGGAGGGTTTGTTAATCTGTTTACTGTTGCAAACAGGACACAAGAGTTGTTACTGCAGTTTTTGGTGATTTCAGAAAAATAACTCTCCCTTGTTCTACGCAAAGTCTGGTTGAACATACATAGCTTTTCTTTGTAAATCTCATAATGAACCTGGAGCTTTGACTTGCGCCATTTCCATTTTGCTCTCTGGCACTCCCTTTTCTGTGCCCTGACTGACTCTTCTTATCTCCATGGTGCCCTTTGCCTACTTTTAACAATTATAAACTTGATAGGAGCAATGGTATCCAAAGCATATAAGAGTCTTGATGTGTAAGAATTCAACAGATCATTAACATTAGAACACGGGGTGTTCTCAAACCTAATCATTTTCATAAACTGTGTCCCTGTCATGTATGAGTCTTCCCTGAACAACTGCAGACCTAACTGCTGGTTTGGGTGTAACAGGCAGGTCAAAGAAAACACAAAAAATATCCGATAAAGCTACATCGACAATATCCACATTTGAGATAACAACACCCTTTAAAATGAGCACATCTAGAGTGTGCCCTCTGCTTTGGGTGGGCTCACTTACATGCTGAGTTAACCAAAAATTTCAAGGACAGCAGGGAGTTCTTTAGCTTGCTTGTTATAGGCTACATCCACGTGCACATTCAAGTCCCCCGTTATGACTAAACAGTCAAAAGCAGTGCACACAATTGAAAGTAATTCAGTAAAATCATCAATAAAACAATTCTGTGGTCGTTTGTAAATGGTGATATAAAGTATGGAAGATTGTTTTATCTCCATTTTGAATGGCACATACTCAAATGATGAAAAAACATGAATGACAATTTGTGGATGGGTATACTGTCCCTGAATATGGCACAAACACCCCAACCCTCTGGTTTTCTCATGTTTCAGACACAAAATTGAAGTGAGATGGACTAGACTCAATCAGGACTGCATTAACTGTGTTTTTGTTGAGCCATGTCTCAGTTAAAAACATAAAATCAAGATTGTGAGATGAAATAAAACTATTAATTTTAAATTATTTGTTACTTAAAGATCTGACATTCAGTACTGCGTGTTTGAGATTAGCTAGAGTTAAACTGGATGCTGTATTCTTACAAGGGATATGGATAAGATTTCTGTGATTGGACAGTCTGTCTGTCCCTCTCTTCACTCCCTCCCTGGACCTCTGGTTGAGATGGGGTTTACCAACACAGAGGCCCTTAGTATCCTAGACAACAGCATTGACGCTTTGACGCTGTTGGAAATAACGGCTGTGGACACCGATGGTGGGGGTCAAGCTGGGGGGGCTTTGGTCGGTGGAGTAGGCTGAGGAGGGAGAGGGGCTCGATGCTTCTTAGAGGATAGAATTCTTGATCTTGCCATGTTTGGCGTGAGAGGAACCATTTTAATTCCTGATTTCACCAAGCTTACAAGGTGATCCGGAAATCTCATGGGTGGCAATGGAGAAGAGAACGATAGTGAAACGTTTCTGGAGGGTGTCGATGCAGCAGGTGGGTCCCAGGCCTGTGGTGAGGGCTGGGGTGAAGGCTGTGGTGAAGGTGATGGAGGAGCTGCTGAATCCTGTGTTCGGGATGCTGCCGTGGCTGCCGTGGTTGAAACCTTTGCTGGGTCCTTGGGTGGCGAGGCAGGAGCTCTTCTCTAGCTCCTCTTCTCTCTCAGCGGCAGCATGGGACCCGGTCCCGGCCTTGGCCCATTCTGGTGCCTCCATCTCTGTTCAGGTGTATGTCTGTCCTTTTAACAGATTACCTCTTTGCCAGAAAAGATTATAGTTCTCAATGAAATGCAGTCCTCTGGACTCACAGATTTTGGACAGCCATGTGTTCAACTAAAGCAGCCGGCTGAATTTGTTTATCCTCCTGTCGAAGTTTGGGAGAAGTCCACTAGTGAACATTGATATCAACCACTTTATCAAGACTCAAATAGTTTCTCAAAGTCTTTTTTTTTAAGATTTCAGACTGATTCTTTCTGATATCCACTGCATCCACATAAACAATCAGCTTTTAAGTAGCAGGTTTTTTTACCCTTTTCTTTGGAAGTAAATGTGGACTTCTTACCACTGGATTCCACTGGGAGCATTTCATGAAGTCCCATTTCAGTTTCTAAGGCAAAAATCCTTTCTTATAGTGCACAAATTTCTTGTTGATATATCCAACAGCTTTCGCAGAGCATGTTGAAAGGATTGTAGTCGCTGGCTTGTCAGAGAAGTTGTAAAAAATAATAAAAATTATTTAAAAAGTCTTGGTTCACTTAAAAGAAAAATAATAAAATTATATCCAAGACTTGTGGAAAGAAGTAAAATTATTTAAAAGCAAATAAAGCAATAAGCAGGAGGAGGAAGCAGAGACACGTCTGCACTCTTCAGAAGAAGGAAATGGAAGAGAGTATATTATATATAGCTACTCTAACTTGCTGCCACTGGTGCATCACATCCTTTTTGTTTTTTTAATTGTAATTAGTTTATTTATATCATCATCTAATAATCAATATAACATTTAAAAAAAAAATTATGCTAATAACTAATTAGTTATTCATAGTAATATTAGTAATTGCAATTTTTAAATCTGTGTTAAATGTGTTTGACAGCTTTGTACAGGTTCTTTAACGATTTCAGTAGTATCACAAAATGCATTTTGATACCTTTTTCACGATCTTACTTGGTACAATATCAGTATTTAGGAAAATTACTAACTTTTCTATGGAGCCACATTGCCACCTAGTGGTCTCTAGCACAGAGTATTCAAACCAGAATCAATTCAGTAACCAGATATTTATATGAAGTAATTCAACTGTTAACTGATGTGCCCTGTTGTTTCATTTTCTACTCCATTGTTAATACTGGAAGATAACATTGTTCAGTTCTTTTTTCATATGTTGTAACTTTACAGATATCCATCCGAATTTGAGCGGTATTCAAGATCCACACCCGTTATCCATGTTATTTTAGTCAGAGTATGTTGTTTATGTCATGTCTTCTCATTTTATATGTTTATTTCGTGACTTTACCCTTATGTCTTAACAAGGTGTTTGAGGACAAAAGAATGGAGAAATTTGGTTTTCTTTGTTTTTATCAAACTCCCAACACTAGAACTATTTCTACTTTACACACCCAGGCAAACGCCATAACGTTTTCAGGCAAATTATTCTCAGAAAGTTGATCCTAAGCGTCTTGCCCTGCCTCTGCAAATCACACTCAGAAAACCACCAGGAGTAAATTAGAAGAAAGGAAATGAAGAAGAAAGAAAGCAGAAAGAAGAATGAAATGAGAAAGCATAAGAAAGAGAACAGAAAAAAGAAAGCAGAATGAAGTAATAGAAAAATATCAGTTTTTTTGTTTTTGGGTTGTGCGTCATTATCTCGTCTCTTTGTCTGTTCTTCGTTGCGCGTTTCAACCTCCGCTGCTGCATAAGCTGCATAGTTTTTCCTGCAAAGAAAGCCACCGCTTGTCAACTTTTTTTGTTAAGCTTAAATGATTTTTTGTAAAGAAAAATGTAGTTCACCTCACCAGACTTGGTTATTTGACCAAACAAACAACCAACTCCAACACTCAGGCGAATATCTACGATTGTGTTATTTTTTTATGGTGAAGTCTCCTTAGCAATGACAAGAGAGACCTATCACAACTTGCCAGACAGCTTGAAAGTCCATGGAAAGTCATCCACAACCAGCTAACTACCGAGAAAGGCCCAGAGACAGCGGACCAGAGAGAGACCCACTTGGATACCGCTGGCTATTGACCTGGTGTGTTCACAGCTGACTAACTGGGCTAAGTGCCTAAGATCTGCCATTTTCTTCTCCTAATGTAAAGACAAGTAGAAGCAAAGAACTGTAGGGCAAACTGTGGTCAGGGATGAACAAGATCAGGGTATTAAGAAGACAGGGACCAGACTAATGGAAATCTGAACAGAGCCAGTTAACTGAATATATTTTTCAATAGGTTCAGTTCAGAACAACTTTCATGATCCCCACCTGCCTCCAGCTACATAGACCATAGACCTGACAGCCTACCACAACCCACAGTCACAAATCTGCAGTGTCCCTGCACCTCAGTCATGGATCTTAACACACCTTTATTAACAGGTCCCCCCATATCAGGAAGATCTCTGCCTCCCCACCAGCCTGTGTGTTTTTAGCAGTTAGGTGTAGACGCAACTGGAGAGACTGATCCAGAATAAGGCTGCAGTTCTAAATGGTGTCAGCCCCAGGGTCCTTAAGTCCAGCAGGGAACAGATTGTGGAATTCTACAGCACCTCTTCAGCCTTAGCCTGAGTCAAAAGAAAGTTCCAGTTCTTTGAAAGACATCCTGTCTTGTTCAAGTACTTAAAAGTACTTAATCTGCCCTCAATGATTACAGATCAGTTGCCCAAACATTCTACATCATGAAAGTCCTGGATAGACTGTCTCTGCTAAATAAGCAAGAGAACACATCTCAAATGCTACCTCAGTTTGCTTATCGTCCTGGGGCTTGTATTTAACCGGCATCATTAATTTGCTTGAAAGAGCCTGCTTTCATCTGTACAAAACAGAGAGCATAGTGAGGATCATGTTATTTGATTTCTTCAGTGCTTTTGATAAACTTCTGTTAAGTGAGAAGCTCCAGAAAACACAGTTGGGTGTCTGGATTATTTCCAACCTGACAGACAGACCAGTTCCCTTTTGTTTCCTTTTCTCTTCACTCTGTACACTTCAGATTTCCAGAACATCTCAGAGTGCTGTGATCTCCAGAAAAACTTAGAAGACTCTGCAGTTTAGGGAATGTATCAATGACAGTGAGTTCAGGGAAATGGTCAACCACTTTATTGCATGGTGGGAACAGTCACCTCATGTTAAATGTAAACAAGACAAAGGAGATTATTGTTTAATTATGAAGGACCAGGAATAAACCAGAGATTATTTTTATCATGGAGGAAGTGGTTAAGGACTACAGATGCCTGAGTGTTCACATAGATGTCAGACTGAAATAAAAATGCAACACTGTGCCTATCTACAAGAGGGGACAGAACTCTACTTTTTCAGGAAGTTTAAGTCCTTCCTAGTTTGCAGCAAAATGTTGTCAGATCTTGTATTAAGTATGTGGTGGAGATAGCAATCTGCCTTGTCGTACTGTTGTGGAAGCAGTATCACACAAGCTGACTCTGCACTAGGGATTGCTCGTAAACCCCTGAAACTGATTTTGCAAATAAGAATAGTTGGTACTTCATTACTTATCAGCCCAGATTAAAAAACATAATATTTGAATTTCCACCACAGGGGATGAATAAAGTACTTTTCTTTTCTATTCTATAACAAAAACTACCTCACACTCTATAGCTATAGACAAACAGTTTGTGTGAATGTGTGAAAAGGGCTTGTAGCGTAAAAGCACTTGGACTAGGAAAGCGCTACATAAATACTGTCCCTTTTACTGGGTTTGTTTTAAACCCTATAGATAATCCAGAAATCCTTTATACCAGGCTCTAATATCGTTCCGGGAATTGGAATCACTCCCTGTAATAAATACTTATACTGCTGTCTCTTTGTTTTGTGGTCAGAAAGCCCTCAGATTTTTTTGTTTGTGAATAGCAGTTGTGCTAGTGCAAAGCACTGTTTATTTAGGTCTCTGTTTAAAAATCCATACACTTTGATGGGGATGAAAGTAAAAGGTGTAATGCATCACCATAATAACATAATAAAATGCGAGGAAAAAGGCAGACACATACAAAAATACTAATGGAGGTGACCTAATCAACCACCTAATTATCATGGGCAACCTTCAAGCAATCACACCAATAATGCATTTCCTTTAGGACTAAGTGAAAAATTAAACAGTTATTTAAACACACTGTTCTGACATTTATTTGTGTAACATTATGCTCCAAACAATGATCAGATTAGGAGTATGAACAGAATCTCAAATAATCTGTTAAATATTGCAAACTCCAGGAAAACCTTAAGATTAAAATCAGGCTTTTTGCGGTTTTGCTTTGTGGTAAGACGTATTGCACCACTTCCTGTTACCTTGTGTGTGTACTGTGGAATTTCTTGCTCCTCTTGGACAACTAATAATCACCTTAATTCTCCCTATAATTTACACATTTTGCATAGTTAACTCTATCGCATACTTGTTATTCTAACACTCAGTCTTACAGATCTTCAATCTTTATTTTTCACTTTTTAGTGGTGTGTCTGGTTCTCTAGCTTAGCATGGCTACCAGTTCTCTTCCTCCATTTCCTGCTTTCACCTGCTCCATTTGTCAGATGTTTAGTTACTCCTGTGCCTTCTTTAGTGATAATGGTACATGTAACAAATGTTGTCTTTTTGTAGTTTTGGAGGCAAGGTTATCTAAATTGGAAGCTCGGCTCTGCACCACTGAAAACCACCCGATAGCGAGCCAGGCCCCTTTAGCCAGTGCCCCCTAGCAGAACCCGAGCAGCTGGGTGACTGTCAGGAAGAGGAGTCATAGTCCTAAAGTCAAGCCCATGGTTCACCATCAACCTGTCCACGTTTCAAATAGATTTTCTCCACTCAGCGACACACCCGCTGAGGACAAAACCCTGGTAATTTGCAGCTCTATAGTCAGAAACATGGCATTAGCGACACCAGCGACCATAGTCAAATGTATTCCAGGGGCCAGAGCGGGCGACGTAGAATCATATTTAAAATGACCGGCTAAGGATAAGTGTAAATACAGTAAAATAGTTATTCACGTTGGCGGTAATCAGAGGTCACTAAAATTAATGTTGCATCGGTGTGTAATTTTGCCAAAACAATGTCGGACTGCGTAGTTTTCTCTGGACCCCTGCCAAATCTGACCAGTGATGACATGTTTAGCCGCATGTCCGTCTTCAATTGCTGGTTGTCTAGATGGTGTCCAGTAAACAACGTGGACTACATAGATAATTGGCAATCTTTCTGGAGAAAATTATGAGGAGAGATGGCATCCACTCCACTTTGGAAGGAGCGGCTCTCATTTCTAGAAATATGGGCAAATTTATTAGTCATCCAAAAACATGACAACCCAGGGTTGAGACCAGGATGCAGAGTTATAGTCTTGGAAACTTCTCTGCGGCTTCCCACCTGATGTCATACAGAAACCTGCCTTCAGCAGGAGGATCATGTTAGCATTAATTAATTAGCTCCCTCTGACTATTTAAATGTTCACATTCCTCGAACCACAGGCAGAGGAGGAGGAGTGGCAGCTATCTTCAGTTCAGGGTCACCAATTAGTGCTACACCCAAGATTAGCTTTAGCTCTTTTGAATCTCTGATTCTCAGTTTTTCCCACCCAAAGTGGAAATCACAAAAACCTTTTCTCAAAGTGGTCACAGACCTACTCACTGTCTTAATCATACCCTTGACCTTTTGCTGACTTATGGCATTGAGAGTGAACAGTTAACAGTGTTCCCTCATAACCCTGTCTTGTCTGATCATTTTTTGATAACCAGATTTAAAGAGTGGATTTCATTATCCTTTTCTTAACTGCCATGTGCAGATATGACAGAGGACAGCTACCTAAATTTTACTTCAGTAGAAGTTGACTCTCTTGTTGACAGCACTATAGTTTCAATGCATACAACACTGGACAATGTTGCCCCTCTAAATTCAATTCAATTCAATTCAATTTTATTTATATAGCGCCAGATTACAACAATTGTCATCTCAAGGCACTTAAGTAATATAGTCCAATTCAAGCCAATTGGAATTCAATTCATTGTAATCATAATCCAATTAATATCCTAGCTAAGGAAACCAACAGATTGCACCGAAATGTGTCTTCAGTCCAATCTCCCGTCCTGAGCGTGCCTGTGGCAACTGTGGAAAGGAACGACTCCCTTTTAACAGGAAGAAACCTCTGGCAGAACCAGACTCAGGAAGGGTGGCCATCCGCCTCGACCAGCTGGGGTTTGAGAAGACAGAAAAGAGGGAAAAGAGGGGGGAAAAACACCATAACGCCATTCAAAGGATATCTGTTGGAACAGGGAAACATAGGTTAATAACCACAATAATGTCACATGTACATAAAATCAATTTTGAAATTAAACAGGGGGAAGAAGAGAGCAAAGTGAGGAAAGGTGTGAAAGATGAGGTCCCCCAGCAGTCTAAGCCTATAGCAGCTTAACTATGGGATGTTTCAGGATTACCTGAGCCATCCCTAACTATAAGCTTTATCGAAAAGAAAAGTTTTAAGCCTAATCTTAAAAGTGGAAAGGGTGTCTGCTTCCCAGACATTTACTGGCAGCTTATTCCACAAGAGAGGGGCCTGATAACTGAAGGCTCTACCTCCCATTCTACTTTTAGAAACTCTGGGAACAACAAGTAAACCTGCAGTTTGGGAGCGAAGTGCTCTGTTAGGAAAATATCTTACAATTAAATCTTTAAGATATGATGGAGCTCGGTCATTAAGAACTTTATATGTGAGAAGAAGAATCTTAAATTCTATTCTGAATTTAACAGGGAGCCAATGAAGAGAAGCTAAAACTGGAGAAACATGATCTCTCCTGTTAGTTCTCATCAGAACTCTGGCTGCAGCATTTTGGATCAGCTGGAGGCTTTTCAGAGAATATGTGGGACAGCCCAATAATAAGGAATTACAGTAGTCCAATCTTGAAGTAACAAATGCATGAACTAGTTTCTCTGCATCACCTTGAGACAGGATGTTCCTGATTTTAGCAATATTACGAAGGTGAAAGAAGGCAGTCCTAGAAACCAGTTTTATATGTGCGTCAAATGATAAATTCTGGTCAAAAATAACTCCAAGGTTCCTCATTGTAGAACTAGAAGCCAAGGAAATACCATCTAGAGTAACTATATAACTAGACAATTTCTCCCTGAAGCGCTCAGGTCCAAAGAGAACAACTTCAGTTTTGAAGGAAGGTAATCAGTCAGAAGAGGTTGGCTCCTTGGTATAATCCACAGCTGCGTGCCTTAAAGCAGACTGCAAGAAAGCTGGAGAGACAGTGGCGTTCCTCTAATTTAGAAGAGTCTCAATTAGTCTGGAAAGATAGTTTAATAACGTATAAGAAAGCCCTTCGTAAAGCTAGAACTGCTTATTATTCATCATTGATAGAAGAGAATAAGAATAATCCCAGGTTTCTTTTCAGCACTGTTGCCAGGCTGACAAAGAGTCCGAGCTCTGTTGAGCCATGTATTCCTTTAACTCTCAGCAGTGATGACTTCATGAGATTCTTTATCAATAAAATTGTTTCTATGAGAGAGAAGATTAATGGAATCCTTCCCACTATTATCACTGATGTATCCTCAAGTGCAGCAGCTTTAGAAGTATCTTTAGAACCTAATTTGTATTTAGACGGCTTCTGCCCAGTTGATCTTTCTGAGCTAACAACAGCAATCGTCTCTTCTAAACCATCAACTTGTATTTTAGACCCAATCCCAACCAGACTGTTCAAGGAGGTTTTCCCCTTAATTGACACTTCCATACTGGATTTGATCAATCGGTCTTTGTTGACAGGATATGTACCTCAGACTTTTAAGGTTGCTGTAATTAAACCTTTACTTAAAAAAAAACTACTCTTGATTCAGAAGTGTTGGCTAATTATCGACCTATATCCAATCTCCTTTTTTTGTCTAAAGTTCTTGAAAAAATAGCTGTAGCTCAACAATCATTTACCATATTTTACGAACTATAAATTGCTCTGGATTATAAATCCCATCAGTCAAAAAATGTGTCATGAAGAGCAAAAAATAGTTCTTTTATGTGGCATTTTGTTTGTGTTCAGTTCTCAGTTGTCTTTAAGTTAATGTTTCAGTTTGTTTTTTCAGTGGTACAGAAGCAGCATATAGTTGTCACAAGCCAAGAGTGCCCTCTCACAGTTGTAGATAGCAATGTTAACACCTTGGTTCATGTCAGTCAGTATGAATTAAGACATGTTACATTATACATATTTTATATATATATATATATATATATATATATATATATATATATATATATATATATATATATATATATATATATATATATTATGGCATGCCGTTCAGGAAATTAATCTTTGAATATATGGAATGAAACTTTGAATATATTGAATGAAACTCTGAATATATTGAATGAACCTTGAATATATGGAATGAAACTCTGAATATATTGAATGAACCTTGAATATATGGAATGAAACTCTGAATATATTGAATGAACCTTGAATATATGGAATGAAACTCTGAATATATTGAATGAACCTTGAATATATGGAATGAAACTCTGAATATATTGAATGAACCTTGAATATATGGAATGAAACTCTGAATATATTGAATGAACCTTGAATATATGGAATGAAACTCTGAATATATTGAATGAACCTTGAATATATGGAATGAAACTCTGAATATATTGAATGAACCTTGAATATATGGAATGAAACTCTGAATATATTGAATGAACCTTGAATATATTGAATGAAACTCTGAATATATGGAATGAAACTCTGAATATATGGAATGAAACTCTGAATATATTGAATGAACCTTGAATATATTGAATGAAACTCTGAATATATTGAATGAACCTTGAATATATTGAATGAAACTCTGAATATATTGAATGAACCTTGAATATTTGGAATGAAACTTTGAATATATTGAATGAAACTCTGAATATATTGAATGAAACTCTGAATATATTGAATGAAACTTGACTGACGTCAGACTTCACGGAAGTGCCTGCAGCCATCTTGTCTAAGGTGTGGATACTGTGGCGAAAAGCGAATGACAATTAGTCAGTCCGCTCGGAATTTTGCAGGATGAATATTAAAGTATGAGGACATCATTAACACACTGGCGAATGCATGTACGGGCCAAAATCCTCCCGATAACCCTGCCCGTTCTTCTAACGAAGAAGTCGTAAGTCTGCCACGACTTCTTCGTTAGAAGAACGGGCAGGCAGCTGTTTATCAGGCCAACCTCAGCATGCCTTCAACCTCTCAGGAGTGCCCCAAAACGGCAATGCAGGCTGAATATTTAGTTAAGAAATGAACGTATATGATGATCCGTGACACAATGTCCACTTTGGGCTCGATGCATTTGTCTGTCCGCTATCTGCTGTGAGTAACGTGAACAAAGCTGTGTCGCGGATCATCAAATACGTTCAATACTAAACTAAATATTCAGCCTACATTGGTCTATGAATGTGGGTGATTCTTATTGTATCTAAACAATATATAGCCTGCATTGCCGTTTTGGGGCACTCCTGAGAGGTTGAAGGCATGCTGAGGTTGGCCTGATGTCGTAAGTCTGCCACGACTTCTTCGTTAGAAGAACGGGCAGGGTTATCGGGAGGATTTTGGCCCGTACATGCATTCGCCAGTGTGTTAATGATGTTCTCATACTTTAATATTCATCCTACAAAATTCCGAGCGGACTGACTAATTGTCATTCGCTTTTCGCCACAGTATCCACACCTTAGACAAGATGGCTGCAGGCACTTCCGTGAAGTCTGACGTCAGTCAAGTTTCATTCAATATATTCAAAGTTTCATTCCATATATTCAAGGTTCATTCAATATATTCAAGTTTCATTCAATATATTCAAAGTTTCATTCCATATATTCAAGGTTCATTCCATATATTCAAGGTTCATTCAATATATTCAGAGTTTCATTCAATATATTCAAAGTTTCATTCCATATATTCAAGGTTCATTCAATATATTCAGAGTTTCATTCCATATATTCAAGGTTCATTCAATATATTCAGAGTTTCATTCCATATATTCAGAGTTTCATTCAATATATTCAAGGTTCATTCAATATATTCAGAGTTTCATTCCATATATTCAGAGTTTCATTCAATATATTCAAAGATTAATTTCCTGAACGGCATGCCATAATATATATATTTATATATATATATATATATATATATTTATATATAAGTCGCAGGGCCAGCCAAACTATGAAATAAAGTGTGACTTATAGTCCGGAGAATACAGTACATGGAAATAATCTATTTGAAGAGTTTCAGTCCGGATTCAGAGTGCATCATAGCACAAAAACAGCACTGGTGAAAGTCACCAATGATCTCCTCTTAGCCTCTGATAGCGGACTTGTGTCTGTGCTTGTCTTGTTGGATCTCAATGCTGCATTTGATACAGTCGATCACAGCATTCTGTTCCAGACTTGAACATGTTATTGGGATTAAAGGAACTGCATTAGGCTGGTTTAAGTCATATTTATCTGATAGATTCCAGTTTGTTTTTGTAAATGAAGAATCTTCCTCACACAACATAGTAAGTCATGGAGTTCCTCAGGGTTCTGTGCGTGGACCTTTTTTTTTTACTTTATACATGCTTCCATTAGGTAACATTATTAGACAGCATGGCAGAAATACCATTGCTGTGCTGATGATACTCAGCTGTACTTATCTATGAAACCAGATGAAACCAATAGGTTGGTCAGACTACAAGCCTGTCTTAAAGACATAAAGACCTGGATGACTCAGAACTGTCTGCTTTTAAATTCAGACAAAAAGTTGTTGTCTTTGGACCTGAGCGCTTCAGGGAGAAATTGTCTAGTTATATAGTTACTCTAGATGGTATTTTCTTGGCTTCTAGTTCTCAGTGAGGAACATTGGAGTTATTATTTTTGACCAGCATTCATCATTTGACGCACATATAAAACTGGTTTCTAGGACTGCCTTCTTTCACCTTCGTAATATTGCTAAAATCAGGAACATCCTGTCTCAGGGTGATGCAGAGAAACTAGTTCATGCATCTGTTAATTCAGGATTATACTACTGTAATTCTTTATTAATGGGCTGTCCCGGCTGTTCTCTGAAAAGCCTCCAGCTGATCCAAAATGCTGCAGCCAGAGTTCTGATGAGAACTAACAGGAGAGATCATGTTTCTCCAGTTTTAGCTTCTCTTCATTGGCTCCCTGTTAAATTCAGAATAGAATTTAAGATTCTTCTCCTCACATATAAAGCTCTTAATGACCGAGCTCCATCATATCTTAAAGATCTCATTGTAAGATATTTTCCTAACTGAGCACTTCGCTCCCAAACTACAAGTTTACTTGTTGTTCCCAGAGTTTCTAAAAGTAGACTGGGAGGCAGAGCCTTCAGTTATCAGGCCCCTCTCTTGTGGAATAAGCTGCCAGTAAATGTCCGGGAAGCAGACACCCATTCCACCTTTAAGATTAGGCTTAAAACTTTCCTTTTTGATAAAGCTAGTTAGGGATGGCTCAGGTAATCCTGAAACATCCCATAGTTAAGCTGCTATAGGCTTAGACTGCTGGGGGACCTCATCTGTCACACCTTTCCTCACTTTGCTCTCTTTTTCCACCTGTTTAATTTCTCAAATGATATTATGTACATGTGACATTATTGTGGTTATTAACTTGTGTTTCCCTGTTCCAACAGGTATTCTTTGAATGGCGTTATGGTGTTTTTCCCCCCTCTTTTCCCTCTTTTTCTGTCTTCTCAAACCCCAGCTGGTCGAGGCGGATGACCACCCTTCCTGAGTCTGGTTCTGCCAGAAGTTTCTTCCTGTTAAAAGGGAGTCGTTCCTTTCCACAGTCGCCTCAGGCTCGCTCAGGACGGGAGATTGGACTGAAGACAAGTTTCAGTGCAATCTGTTGGTATCCTTAGGAAGGATATTCTTTTTGAATTGGCTCTATATGAATTAATTGGATTATATTGAAATGAATTAGTTGGATTTCATTGTATTATGATTACAATGAATTTAATTCCAATTGGCTTGAATTGGACTATATTATTTAAGTGCTTTGAGATGACTTTTGTTGTAATTTGGCGCTATATAAATAAAAATGAATTGAATTTAATTCAACTGTGAGTGATCAGACTGACTTGTTAAGATTTTACCACATTTGTGTTTATTGTAGAGATTGTCCTCTTGTTTCCTCAGTTTTAACAGGTCTTGGCATGTTTAACTAGAAACTAGGCAATTACATTGGGCATGTTAGGTCATTACAGATGGCTTCACCTCCAGTAAGTTTTTTTGACAGCACACCACACGCAACTACATGCATATAGTGTACCTGTTTCTCAATGACAGCATGTTATTCATGATATACAGACATCATACGTTAGGCAGCAAAGAATGCTGCTAATCTCTGAATGACCGTGTTGGAGATATAACCAATTCTAACAGTGTTGACAACACGCAAGACCGATTCAAGGAAGAACAGAAAGCACCTGCTGCATCATAACCATTACCCCTTGGCCATATTCATCTATATTAACATGTTATTGTGAGGAACTTCTGCAATTACACAGTTCGGGAGTTATACATATGTGATGACCTCAGAGGGGGAGATCAGTGAACTATCAAAGTAAAGAGAAAGAATCTTCAGTTCAAGAGGAAAATAAATATTAGCGATACAAATCGAGTAATAACACTAAGCTTAGTTTTTTATTCAGGAGTATTACATGTATATTTATTAAACACTGATGCTGGCTTTCTAAAGTGCAACAAAACAGCATCTAGTTTCAAAACAAAGGCTTTATTTATCTTTTTGCATTTATCTGAGCCTCAGCGCTATCTCAGTTTTGCTACTGTTGTAAATACATCTGACATTTCAACCAGTGTAATAAAAGTGTGCAAAGGATGAAGAGAACTACTGACATTTATGGTAATAGAAAGAGCAGTGGACAATGCTCTGTATGTGTTTGACCTCATCTCAGGAACGGAGATGACTATGCATTGCTTTTTGAAGTGCCCAGGTAAATGAAAGGCAACGGGTAAAATAATAAGGTAGAGAGGTTCTGTCAGACTATGTTTGAGGTTGAAGTGGGGGAACAAAAGAATGACATTCTACTTGCCACAAAAAAGAGAAAAGAAACAAATTCTTGCTATAACCAAGAGGATGGGAAAGTATTCCAGGGAACATGCATGACCTGACTCACAAGAGTGCTTACAACCCATCCAAGACTTCAAGGCACAACACAGACACACATGCCAAAAAGAGCCCTTTTCAGATCTACTCTTATATAGTCTGAGGAAATGCTTCGTCCAGATTCTGTAGTCAGAAAGAAAATTGATGATGGATCATTTTGAACACGTTGTATGCTCTTTCCAAATTTAAACAAATGTAACCAAAATATAATACCCCCTGCTGTTATCATGAATCAATTCTAAAGCAGATGGGGACAAGCAAATCCAGAGCCATATATAAGCCAAATGTGACTGTAAAAGATTTGTACCTTTTGTAAGGGGTAATTAACGATGAGCAAAAAAGTAGTTAGATAATGTATCTGGGAAAAAAAACCCCAAAAAAACGGGAATGTATCTGAAATAGTTCTTTTGTAAATAAGATAGAGGTACACCTGATAGGACAAAGGATAAAAAGAGAAATGATTATTAGATCATTGATAGATTAACAAAAAGGACAAAAAGGACTGCTTTGCTTTGAAAGGCCCCAAGCCAGTGTTAAATGAAAACCTATATGTTTAAACCCTTTGTTTTTAAAAAAATTTCTAGTTTCGTTACACCTGAATTAAAGCAGGTCATTGTTTTTAAATTGTTTTAGATTATATAGTTTCATTAACTGAATCTTTTTAATAGCTTTTAATAATAATAATAATAATAATCAGAATCTACCATTTTCACTTTCACAGCCATATAATTTAATAACCAAAGTCTGCCTTTGAATCGTGTACCATGTCAAACTGTTGATACTGAATTTATGATCTTTTTGTCTCAGTATTTTCTGGCAAAGCAAAATAAAGATTATTGATTGATCTGTTTGACTATGTTTTTGCAAGCATGAAACAGAAAGAAAAAAAATCTATTCTAATTCTATTGATGACTAAAGGATTCAAAGACCTAATCAACAGAGACTTCCAGATCACACAGTAATGAGGTTGACAACAGAAGCCTAGTTCAGACTGAATGTATCTTTTGAGCTACTAAATGCTTCTTATACTAAGAAGCTGTAGTTCAAGGTTGTGTTAGTGCATAACACACTTGTCAAGATTCTCAAGGAGAAATTGTTACATCTTTATGAGTTATGGAATCATCTGATAGACTAGATAAAGAGAAATTCATCCTGCAGGCTCACCCTTTTCCTTTGATTCCAGCTGAGCAATCATAGTACTGTATTTCTTCTGAATGTCTAGACTGTCACTTTCATAATAAGGACCTGCCACACTAAAGACTGAGAAGGCCACTCTATTGGAACATTCAACATTCAAGGCCCATTGGCTATAAGCAGCTGGACTGTTTTTGTGAGGCGCAACTGGGAGCTCCTAAAGAAATCTTCTACAAACCCCTAAAGATTAAACAGTGTTTTTTCTAAAATGTTTTATCTGCACTTGTTAACAAAATGGCAAACAAGGTTACGATTGCCATTTTGATACGATTTCTGGGGTGAAAGAGAAAATATGTAGATGGTTTGCAATATTCTATATTCAATGTGTCCTAGTAGTGATTTAATATTATAATTAACTTTTTAGGTTGAACCACTGTACTTAAAGTTGCCTCATTTGCTTCTACTTCAAACAGCATTTTCCTGAATTTCTCAGAATGGGTTTTTATGAAAAGACAGAAGCACTGTATGTGTTTTTCAGATGAAAAAAAAGTCCTCAAACATAAGTCACTGTATCTGATGTCAAAAGTTAAATACCAAAGCTTGAGATTCCTTATTGATGTGTGAGCAGTATCAAGCTCCATTGTAGCTAAACCCAGGGGAACTGGAATGCAAAATAAGCTTCCAACTGCTTTGAGTGACAAGAAAGCATCAGGGCCTGCACATGCTGTGCAACCACAGAATTATTATTATTATTATTATTATTAAGAATTACAGAATAAGCTCTTCAGACAGACAAGTGCAAACTGTAGTTGCATCTGCACAAATGTGCATTGGCAAATGTCGTAAATAAACACTCATCTCACCACGCATACAAACACACCCATATTAACAGCGAGCCCAGGTAGCAGAAACATACTTTGGTTCAAGGTTCAAAGCAAACATTCATTTGTACCTTGATGGAAAAGTGTTTCGCTGGTATTCAGTGCTGCATCAAATTACTGCTATATTGACCGTTATTCATCAGCTGCCGCTCCATTTAGCACTGATCATGCAAATTTTCAACAGGAATGCTGCAATTGACGCTACAATGGGCACAGTTACTTTTTTTTTACATAAACACACATTTACAAGCCATAACCATACGTAGGGTGGCTCTGAAACCGACAGCAATAATCAGCAAAAGAAAAAGAAAAGATGAAAGACTAATTTTTCCTGTCTATCAGACAGCTAGCTGTGGTTCTCAGTCCTGTTGTGTGGGGCTCCAGAGATGAACCTTAAGCCACTAATCCTGCTTGGTAGAACAGGCCCCTGATCTCATTCTGCATTACTTAATAGTGTATCTTTATAGACACAATGTGCATGTGATACTGGCATAGCTGCAGTCCAGAACTGTCTCCTATTGAAAACGTATGGCACATCATACAGGGATAATCGGACAATAACACCTGTACTATTAAGCAGGCGAAATCTGTATTTAGCAAGACTGGATACAGATTTCTCTTGTAAAACCGCAACAATGAGTATTCTCAGTTCCTGAATGATCAAAAAGTGTAAATAAAAGGAAGGGAGATATAACAAAATGTAAAGCGTACCTACAACTTTTTTCTATTGTGTTTCTGGTATCAAATTCTAGATTTGTTTATTTTCTAAACACAATAAAGTTGCTCACCTAAGACACGTTCAATAGGATTTCAGACATTTGAACTGTGTGGAATAGAAGATACAATAGATGGTAGTTTTGGAGAGTTTTCAGACCTCTTCATTTTTTTATCATTTATTTATTGTTAAAAAATACATTAAAAATATGTTTTCTTGTCGTTAGTAAGTTTAAACTAAGTCTTCCCCCCAATACTGATGAGGAATGTCAGATCGTCAGCAATAAAATGTAGTGATGTGTTGTTTGTGAAGAGCCAACTCCCGTCAGGCAGAACCAAATCTTCAGCCACTCCTGCTCAGCACTGCTGAGAATCCATGCAGACGGGGGTGAGAATTTATTTAATCACATCCAAAGACAGACGAGGATCATACTATTACGTGAAATAAGGAAGGAAGGAAGGAAGACAATCCCGAAGACAGAGTGTAGTACTACAGACTAAATACACAGAGCAATGGAGAGCTGGATTTAAATGCGCTGGGAAAATGTGAAATAATGAGCAAAAAACAAAAAAGAAGCAGCATTTGGCTGCCTTCAAATGATATTGTAGACTGCACTGCAAAACTGGGTGCAGAATTAGTCAAATGAAAATCAGCATGGAGGTTAACAACAAACCAACACAGAGATCTCAGACCCTTTTGGGCAGCTGCCATCCACTGACCCTGGAAAAGTGTCCTGTTTTGAGTGTACTTCTGTATGTCTGTAGTACTTCTGCTGCAGCATTCACTGTTTTGCAGAAAACTGCATTAATACCACGGCCTTCTGCATGTCAAACCAAAATAAGCACATTTATTCCAAAAAATCTGAATTTTCAAAAACCCTGATGATGATGTCTTGATATACACGGGATTCCCACAGCCTGCTCTACCCTCCCCCCCCCCCCCCCCCCCAGTACACGCCCAGAACGGCAGGACAGCAACCTACACCCCCACTAAGTGATAGAGCTAATCAGCGGGGACCAGAGAGAATCAAATTCAGCCAATTAACGTTTTGAGGAGGCAGACATTGTGAACTATGACTAAAAGAACATTTCTAAACTGGTTAATACACAGATTGTTCTTCGCTTTCCAGTTCATGAGAATAGTTTCTTTGGAGGAAAAGTAATAGGCTACATCATCGGGATACAGACTTATCTTCTAATACAGACTTAACTACTAAGTTCTTCTTTTCTGGATTGAAATCCTTTAATATTCGTATTGTGTCTGATAGCTGCTGCTAGAGGTTCAATAAATATAGTAAAGTGAGGGGGAAAGTAGACAACCCTGTCTGGTACCTCTCTGCAGACTGAAGTTTGAGCGGTTCAATCATGCTGACACAAGCCTTGGAAAAGGTGTATAGTATCTTTACTAGGTATATAGTATTTTTCTGCATCTATAGAGATGATTGTGGTTTCTAAATTATGTATGGTGGAGTAGTCTATGATATTAATTAGTCTGTGTTTACGAGTGAAAGAATGCCATCACTTCATAAAACCTGTTTGGTCAGAGTGTATAACGAAGGGAGAGATTTTTTCTACTCTTCTAGCAAGGGCTTTATAAATTATTTTTAGGTCTACATTTAGTAAGGATATTGGGTTGCTGGATGGAAGTGTGAGGTCTTATTCAGAGATTGCCAACAATGGGTTGGGGGTGTTGTTTTTTGTAGCTTGGCTTCATAACAAATATAAAAAAAAGTCCCAGAGTTAACTGTAGAAATAATTCCAGGAGCATAGCATCCAAACTAGCATAGAAAAGATTAGCATTATTATAATCGTTGTAAACAAAATGTCACACAAAAAGCGTACTGAGTACACCGTTACTGCTTCCATGGGATTTAACAGTAAGTAGCACCAATGTGCTGCTAATTAAACACATTTGAGATAAATAATTGGTATGGTGCAATATTTGTCTTTGTTCCTAACCTCACCCTCCAAGCGTGTCCCTGCTGAGCCAAAGTAGAAATATCTATCCATCCATTTTCTATACCGCTTAATCCAACTCACACAGGGGCTGGAGTCTATCCCAGCTGTCATTGGGAAAGACGCAGGTTACACCCTGGACAGGTCACCAGTACATCACAGGGCCACAAATGAGACAAACAACCAGCCATGCTCCAATATAGAAATATGTTGATATAATATGGTGAAGGGGCAGTTTAGGATATGAATTGCTCATGCTAGGATAATGGAAATACAATTTGTCACCAGACTGAAGTTATGAAACGGTCACTTGATGTAGAGGGCTGCATTGGGATCGGGTCCCGCCGGGTCCCAACTCAAATCTCGCGGGAACTTTGCTGCGGGCGGGCGGCTAAAAAAAGCACTGCGGGATCGGGATGCAGTGTTGCCAGGTCACATGTACGATAATTATCATATTTGTATAACTTTGCCCTGTGTATGATGTATGATCAATAATCCCAAAATTTGATAATTATGATAATTTGACCATTCTGTGAATGTGTGGTTGGAATCAGCCTGTTGCAACTGTCTGTCGGATTTTTTTTGTGAACCCTGAAGGCATTTCTATTATTGTGCGGGCACAAATTCTCAAAGTTTTGCGGGATAGTGGACATACACATTGCAGGAGCGGGCGGGAATGTAACACACACAGTAACATTTAGTGGGAGCGGGATGAAGAAAACAGTCGCAGGGCTCTAACTTGATGAAGGCAAAGTAGTGGGAGCTGTAAAAAAAAAAGCATTTCACACAGTAAATCACAAAATTCTCTGAAAAATTGCAAAACATTAACATTTCAAAAAATGACCAATAAACTGGTTATAGTTTTAACCATATCTGGAACATTGAGAACAGTGTGTCAGAATATATTCTACTTCATCATCTTTTCAGACTAGTAGAATGGGGGTTCTACAAGGATCAATTTTAGGTCCTTTACTTTTTAGTTTATATATAAATGATTTGCCCAGCAGCCGCAAAAGGGTCACATGCCAAACTCAAGGTTTTTAACATACACAAAGAAATGGTTGAAACTGAGACAAGTCTATGAACATTGACTCGAAAAATCCTGGATCATACTCAAACATGCATGTACACATAGGTCTGTACACATACAGGTGCACACACACGAATACACACATACACACACCCCTCAAACTTGAACTTTATTCATTGTTTTTTTTCATATATACATATACTGATGCTGCTTCCCGTCTTTGATGTTTTTACATTTTATTGTAAATACTGATCTTATTGTACGTTTTTAATGGTTGAAGTATTTTTAATGCAATACTGCTTTACTTGTCTGTTTGTCTAACCAGGAACAGATGTTGCAAATTAGCCTTGGTTAGAAACCTTTATGCATAGCATTTACTTGATAGGATTTTATGAAGCAATATTTTATGCATTCGTCCCTGTTAAACAAACATCTAAATAAATAGATAATGAAAAACATAGTTGTGAATAATACATTATACAGGGAACTTCAAGAACTATTCAAAAACCATTACAAGGACCCAAAGACATTAACCTGGCCTCCTCAAACCTAATCCAATAGAGTACTGGATCTTCAACAAGTATTGTCCACAAAAGCCCTATCACGCAACCAGTTAATCTTTCCTTGAAGTATACCTTGAAGTATAACTTATACAATCCCTCTGGATCAATAACTTCTCATTATATCTGCTTACTTGGCAGAGATTTGGTACACTTTGGTATCCCACAGGAAACTGCCTTTCAGACTTTTTTTCTTCTTACAGTGATGACTGAAAAATTCTGAGCTATTTAAAAGTGTATATATTTTGGTATAAAATGGTCAGAAGACATTAGAAATTAAAGGAAAGAAATTAAATAAATGCCAAAAATGTACTTTGAAAAGGGATTAAATATTACATATCAGTGAGTGGCTAGAGTATGTAAAATGTTGAACATGTTGGAGCTCCCCCCCCCCATACTTTGAGCTTATAACAGACCATGCAATTTTTCAGATGATTAAAACATTGTACTGAACAATGTTTTGAAGGACAGAATGCTCTAACATTTGAATATCCCACTCTAATCCTGTACAAATAGGGCTTCATTTTACAAATAATTCATACAAGAAAATTAAATAACTTTATTATCGCATTTGGTTCATCCCCTTTTTTTCATTGATCTCTTTTTTCTCTGGCTAGGCTTAAATTACACACACATATATAAATGGCTGGAGAACTACTGTTCTACCACAAACAATAAATAAAAAGATTTACCCAGGCTTGAAAGATTCTAAAAAAACAATTGCGAGCTACCTGATTTATTTAGGATAGTTTTGCGGCTTTTGTGACAGATCTGCACTATCCTAAGAAAATAGATCTCCACTTGTGTCATTAACAGTAGTTTTCTTTAACTTTTTTGTTTTATTTAACCCCGTTCTTGTGTGCCTGCAGCCTGGGGAGAGAGCTTTCTAATGCTCTACTGTTTTTCTCAGAAAGTAATACCAGTGCAGTTTCTAGCTACTTGGAAACAGGGACATGTGCAGTAAAATTGTGCTGTGAAATATAAAATATGTGAAATAGGACAGTACACCTTAACATACTTCAATCTATTTAAACAGGAAAAATATGGCAATCTGAGTCTGCATGTTGAATAATAACATATTACTTTAGAAAATAAGCTTTCCATACAACATACAATGTGATACCTCTATTCACACAGAATTTTCTTCAAAAAACAGTAGCATTTTGAGTAATATGCTTAAATCTGAGTATCAACAAAGCGACAAAGATACCGCTGACATGTTGATGTTTAGCCATGCTCTTATCTCACTCTAGATTGCTATTATTACACCGTATAGCTGAGGTAATTGGGAACATGGCTAAAACAAAGTATCAGACCAAATCAAGCCAACTCAGAAACAGAATTAAAGGTTTTCTCTCCCAAAAAGACCAGGAGAAACTCATCCATGCATTCATCTCCAGTAGACTTGATTACTGTAATGGTCTTTTAACTGGACTTCCCAAAAAGAGCATTAAACATCTGCAGCTCATCCAGAACGCTGCTGCTAGAGTTTTAACCAGGACTAAGAGATCTGAACACATCACAGCAGTTTCAAAATCTTTACAGTGACTTCCAGTAAGTCACAGAATAGATTTTAAAAGCCTACTGATGGTTTACAAATCTCAGAACGGTTTAGGCCCAAAATACACCTGTGATATGTTCAAAAAATATAAACCCAGAAGAGCTCTTAGATCCAAGGACTCAGGTCAGCTGGTCCAGTCCAGAGTCCAGATTAAACATGGAGAAGCAGCATTTAGCTGTTATGCTGCAAACAAGTCGAACTAACTGACAGAGGAGATTAAACTGTCACCAAATGTGGACATTTTTACATCCAGGTTAAAAACATTTCTTCAATGATCCAGTTAAAAGACCATTACAGTCAGATCTGAGTCTATCAACACTCCAAGGTTACGAACTTTGTCAGTGATTGTAAGGGCCCGAGTCTCAAGACATTTACCAATGCTGACCCTCTTCTCTGTGCAAGCCAAACAGAATGATATAAGTTTTTCTTCATTTAGCTGTAGAAAATTCTCTCTCATCCAGGTGTTTATTTTCTCCAGACACTGACACAGTACATCTGCTGGGCTGCAGTCGTCTGGTGACAGAGACACATCAAGTTGTGTATCGTCTGCATAACTGTCAGACATGCTGCTTGTGAACAGGCAAAGCAGGCAACTGCTTGGGGCCCAAGGCCGAAATGTCTCAAAAATGTATAAACCGCAGTGACCGCATCCCCCTCCCCCTTAAACAACAATGGGCGAGTTGCAATGCCATCTCAGGAAATCTCCCAAAAGGGGCTCCAGGTCAATCCTATGATCCCACCTGACATTGACCTTGATGATGCCAGTTGGAAATAAAGCTGAAGGAAAATGAAGAGGAGCTGTCCATCAGGTAGTGAGAAGAGGAAGAAAAAAAGAGAGGATGAAGAAAAAAGAAAGAAAGAGTGGTAAGTGGAGATAATGATATAAGCATAACATGAACAGTAAATGACTGCTGTTGTTGAACAAATGCTGTTACTTTGCCTAACGGGGAGACAGAGTTGACTGGCAGCTAACATTAGCATCAGATGTATATATGTTGATGGTAAGCGTTAAACTGACGCTAATGCTAGCTTACGCTAATGTTTGCTGCTGTTCAAGTGTCTCCCCAAAACGTTAGTCTAACGTTAATTTGAAACGTAAAATCGGTATCATTGTTTTGGCTAGTTAGCCATCGGAGCTGGACCTGCACTCCGTTGGTCATGACTGACTCCAGTGCGGCACGTGCGACTCTGGCACTGGATGCTGTTATGGCCAGCAAGCAGTTTTGATTTCATACATTTTTCGTTGGTGTCAGATTATTTATAACATAACAGTGGTTTCTGGCCTTAACCTTTATGAATTTACATTTCACCAGACACCCTTTTTTTCCACAGTATTTACAGCTTTGAGGATATTATTTATGAACTGATCAATGACTCTCAGACTGAGTTAGGACAAAGTGGTGAGAAACTACCCTTCCTTGCTTGGATGGGAGCGTTGCTGAATTCGATCCCAGCTGCCACAGGGAGAGTACACGGGGCCAATACAGAGATGAACAACCATGCACACTCACTCCAAGGGTCAATTAAAAATCACCAATTAACTACAATGCTTTTTTTTATGGAGGGAGGAAGCCTGAGCACCCAGAGCAAACTAACACATGCGCAGGATGAACATGCAAACTCCACATCGAAAGCCCCAGTCGACATTTGAACTGGGAACCTTCTTGCTGTGAAGCAAAAGTGCGTATAAAATATACAGCATCTTTTTACTGTATTGCATATTTATATTGTATAGTACATCAAACTATATTATTAAAATTCCATTAAGGGAATTTTCTTCATTGTCTTTTCCTACTCCTCATCTATTTGATATTTCCAGTCAGCAACTTGTCTCTTAGAACATTACTCATTAACATATTTGGTCACATTATAGCTGCAAAGCATTTTGTTAGATGTCAGATAAAGACAGTCAGTGCAACTATACTGTTTTCATACCTTGCTCATCAGAATTAATTTACTCCAGACAAAACAATTTGTGATTGTGCCAAACGAATAAGTAAGCCCTCTGTCTCAAATGCCACTTGTCAAATGGATTTGACTGACATAGATTGCTGAGGATAAGGTTTCAGACCACAAATTTCGAGCCCAACGTACATGGCAAATCTGGCTTACCACTGAGGCATAAAGAACTGTCTTGTTTCCTCAGAGAGGTTTACTTTGGAGAAAACTTTGTCTTATAAACCTTTTGACAGCATTTCATCCTAGACTTTCCCTTGATTTATGTCACAGAATGTAAACCATTGTTAAAACTATGTCCTTATGTTGTGTGGATTATTGAGAATGTTGACATAATTGTTGGAAATGTTAATTCTATCATGCCTTTTCTTTTTATTCATCTTGCACTTCTGCAGTCACATATAAATGGGATTTCTGCTCGTAGCGACCATCTTTCATCTTTTTTTCGTCATCTGTAACTTAAAAGTAGTTTTTGCTGCATACTACTCACTCATCATATATTTCACTCAAAATGATGATTACTTTGATTAAATAAAGATTGAGTAAGCTATGTTTTCAATTGTTTCTTTTCATGATTTTGAGCTTTTAAAGGGGAACTCCGGTATTTTTAAACCTAGACCTTATTTGTTGCATGAAATACGTTCATCTACTCACCGAGAACAATTTGGTGAAAGTCGGTATCCTTCGGAAGATATTTAGATTCCTCGAGATCCATATAACAGAGTGAACGGGGGCATAGACCATGCAGCCTCTAAATAAGGTATTATCTGTCTTTATTTTACCAATACTTTGAGGCGAATGAATGAATGAACGCATGCTATTGCTCTGTTAGTTCATAGCTGCAATGTTGTTGTTATTGGCGGCTATCAGGGGGCTGATAGAGGGTTATCTACACACTCGTCTACTGGGATGACGTCATGGACGCCTGCCGCTGCAGCACAGCTCATTCACTCCGGTAAGAACGTTCATTGTACTCAAAGTTGTCGTCCACGTGGTCAAAATCTGATAAATATCCTAAATCTAAATATCTTCTGAAGGACGACGACTTTCGCCAAACTGTTCTCGGTGAGTAGATAAACGTATTTCATGCCAGAAATAAGGTCTAGGTTTGAAAATACCAGAGTTTCCCTTTAATATTTCCCTTCCTGTGTAATTTGATATGTTTGCTTCGTGTGCCTTCTGGTTGGTTTTGTTTCTTGTCTTTAGTTTTTGATTAATCAAGTTAAACTGAATACATTTTTCTTGTTATTGTATATTTTTAGTTCATCACCCTTTTCTGTAGTTTTTAATTTTTTGCCAGGTCTTCTCTATGTTGTGCTTTGTTGGCATTCTTTTGCATACTTTTGTTTGTATTTCTTTGTTCCCTGTTATTACTTCTGTGTTTTTCACTGACAAGACATATGATACATTGTTGAATCAGCCTTCCGACTTTCCAATTCTTCTAAATAATATCATATTTCATATATCATATAATATTATAATTTCAAACAACAGTGGAGTCACAAGGTAAGCAATTGCTTTGATGATAGAAGTTAGAGGTAAAACTGATGCTTTCAAAGAGGACAGCGTATGTATGTGTTTTCAAACAAGCTCCTGTTCACAGAATACAGCTTTTAAGATTCCATCTGAGGACCTCTATTTTGCACGCTGTTGTAGCACTTCTGGTAATTGTGCAATAGATCTCTGCCAGATGGTGACCCACTGTCAGTGATGAAATACTATAGACAGGACTCTAGCTGGTTAATTTTTGCAAGCTCTCCAAGAGATTTTGCAGGAGCCCTACTCTCTATTTGATAGTTTAAGATCCACATTTTCAGTTCTCAGATCCTGGTGACCATTTCCTGGCAATTCAGACAGACCAATTTCTAGCCTTGAAGCTTCATAGAATTTGTCATCACAGCCATAAATGCTTTCCTCCATGAAAATGATGGCTGTCTATACAGACAGACCTAACAACTGTTTACCACCCCATCTATATTCTGCTGTCTCATATCCTTCAGTTATTTACAGCTCATGGCCCCACTTCTCCTGCCACTACACCCAAGTTTTTATAGTTAACATTATTGCAGAAAGGCAGCAATTTCAGCTTCAATATAGAAAACAGAACATTATCATAGTTTCAGAAAAGTATTGCAATTTGCTGGATACAATATTTCACTTGTGATGTACTCTAGGCCACAACATATAACACTGACCAGTGCTGTCCATTTTAGTGAAGGATGTTGATAACATCGATGTGTGATTCTGGTCAAAGTGAAGGTCATGATCAATGTGATATCTGTGCTGCTCTATCTCACGTTATTACTAATAAAGAGCTGCAGTGGCCTCTCCTACTAAATGCTGTCAGAATTTACTCACCTGATTAGTCCCTCTGCTCTTCAGAGGGCCGTAGATGTTCTGGCTGCACAGTCACATATTCTGATCATAAGCTCTCCAATGGGAAAGTATAATTCATCACATTTAAATGGACAGCACTCAAATCTATATAGGCTACAGTTCAACGGTAATAACAGGGCCTGTGTCACATCAAAGAGTGGTTGGTGTCCAATTATGCCAAACACCACAGACAAGGTCCTGTGTAAAGGCACTTCAACATTTCTATTGGCACAAATGTTTAAAAACAGACAATTCTAAAGGTATAAATTCATGCTGTCAGTGAGACAAAACATATGAGGAGACACAAAAGATACCTCTGGTCATTCTTTGTATAACAAGGGTATGACAGGTGGATCATCCCTTCTGGAAAGCCTAAATTATGTTAATACCAAATGTCGACAGAAGACAGGTGAAGAAGGCATTTTCTTTGATGTGATTACATTCGTTACTGGCTGCCATGTTGGAAGATAAATTACTCTATGAGCACTCACTTTTCCATAATTACTGAGAGACACTATTATTTCATAGTTAATTTTGAATAATATTTCGAAGTAAGACCTACCTCAGTTGAAAGGTTATTTCAAAACCTGTTTGAAGCTACATTTTAATGGACTGTTTACTTTGTGGGTACATTTGTATTTTCTTTGACACATTATCAGACTTGTATTGCAAACATACTGCAGGTGTTTAACTATCGAGTGTAAAATATGTACTGACTAGAATGAGTTAGTTTTGGTAGCTGAGAGAAAGCAGTTAGTTGTTAAAGAATGCATGATAAAATGTGTATGTTCCTTAATATAGGCACAAAAGCTTTCACTAAACATGTGATGACAATATACTAGATTAGTTTGTGATGCAATAACTAAGTCAATGAAAACAGAATGGTTGTAACCCTGTTCCTTATAGACTTTCAACTGTTAACTAATTTTTCATGAATACCAATGGATATCTTGCAGTGTTGCATGTACCAACCATTCATGATCATAGAAAATATACAGCAAAACATTCAAATCACCTTTAATACAACATTAAACACTGCCTGACAAAAAGAGTAGAGGTACCCCTCATGCCAAGTAAACAACTCTGTCCTTGCCCTGTCAGGTCATGAACGAAAGAGCTTTGCAGGTTCAGTTTGGTTTCTGGTAGCAGAATGCTTGCCTTGGATCTTCTGGGCACTGTTGGATGGGGCCACAATGGATCAAGCTTGTTCTGCCACAACCCAGAGAAACTGAATTGGATTGGAACTGATGGTGTTTAAAGAACAGCTCCTATACCTAACACTCCTATCCACAGCTGACCCGTGTGCGTATGTACAAGCACTACCTCAGCCAGCGAGAGGAGCAGCAAGAGTGCCATCTCAAGTACAGTATGACTAATTCACCAGGAAGTGAAATGCAAAAACTATGAACAATCTTATAATTTTACATGCCAACCATGTTTTGATTAAATGTAAGCCTAATTTAATTATTTACTTTTGCCATGTTAGACTTTTCATATTGAAAGTCTTGTACATCAACAGGGGGAAGATGCACACAAGCTTATGCGACCCAGAAGTCAGCACTCTGACAAGGTTCAGGCACAGATCTGTAGAAACTCTTCCACTCAAAGCTATATGTCGAGTTGAGGAAATCTAAATTCAGAAGATTGGTGTAGCACAGGTATCTTCACTGTAGCATAACGTTATATAATGTATGTATAGATTCAGCAGACTCTATATTAGTTACCCCTGTGAAATATAATGCACTCAAAATGCTATGTCTTTAAATTTTGTAATCTATACATTTATGGTTTATCCCCACTGAATTTCAGATCCACAATTCTATTTTTCCTATTGTCTGAATTTATCTTTCTGTATATGTACATGTTAATTTCATCATGCTTATATAGTATGCTGATTTGCAGGCATGAGGTACATAATGTCTTATGGGTTGTTTTGATATTTACAACTCTACCAATAACTGCAAAATGTTGTCCTAGTCTGTGGCTGTGATGGTCAGTGAGGGCTCTGTGTGTCACCATTTATGTAAGATGGACACACAAGTCCTCTTAGACCATAACAAACCTATTTCAAAATAGATTGAAATAGGTTTCGTCTTCCTATTTTGAAATAGGTTTCGTGCTTGGTTATCCCAGGGGTCCCCCAAAACAGCTGACAGGTACCAGGTGGCTAAAAGAGCTGCAGTATTGGTGGTTGCTGAAGCTAAAACTTGGGTGTGCAAGGAATTTGGGGAGACTATGGAAAAGGCCTTTCAGTTGGCCTCAAGGGTGTTCTGGCAAACCATTCAACAGCTCAGAAAGGGAAAGCAGGGGCCTTCCCAGGTTGTGCTTGACCTGGGTGGAGTACTGCTGACCCGCACTGAGGATATTGTCGAGCGGTGGAAGGAGCACTTTGAGGATGTCCTCAATCACGCTGACATGTATTTTATTGAATAAGCAGAGTCTGAGGACTTCGGGGAAGACTCATACATCACCTTGCCGGAAGTTGTCGAAGTCATCAAAAAAGGTGGCTGGGAGTCGCCCTGACATGCTAAAGACTCTGGACATAGTGGAGCTGTCTTGGGACCAGGGCTGGTGGCTTCAATTTTTAAGAAAGGGGACCGAAGAGTGTGTTCCAACTATAGGGCGATCACACTACTCAGGCTCCCCGGGAAAGTTTACTCCAGGGTGTTCAGGAGGAGCAGTGTGGTTTTGGCCAGATCGTGGAACAGTGGCTATTTTCACAAAGGATCTTTTGGCTAAAAGTAGCTCCTAACTGGCGAATTTAGGAGAAACTCCTAAAAATAATGGGCGTGTCAGTCTTAAATTTAGGACTCAGAGAGGTTTACTCTCTCTTTAGGAATGATTTTCACTAAGAGCAATTCACAAAGGATTTTAGGCCTAAAAGTAGCACCTAACTCTAGGAGAGCTTAAAAGTCCTCAAGAGGACTCCTAACTCAGTAAAAATCCGAAAAATGGCTGCAGCGAGACAAATGTTTTGGAGACAATAGAGGACTGTGAATTGATGAAGACATATAGGCTAAATCATCAGGGTATTAAACTCGCGGGATGCAAACGTCCCCGACTAACAGAAATAACCCGATCAGTCTGGAGACAAAATGTTTGGCAACACTACATTATTTAGCAACAGGAAAAATGCAATTTTCCAATGCCAACGATTTACGAAAATCACAACCATCAGTCACCCCTGCCATGAATCAAACCATCAACATGCTCTCGAGACCACATATCACACAACAGTTTATCCGATTTCCTTTGGGCAATCAGCAACTACACAGAATCAAAGCCAAATTTATGGCAATTGCAGGCATAATCGGTGTGATCGCTGCTATTGACGGGACGCATATCAAAATAATTGCGCCATCAATAGACGAGGAAGTGTTTGTCAATCAAAAGAAAGTCCACTCCATTAACACGCAGGTTGTTTTTGATACAAATTTTAACATTCTTGACGTTGCAAAGTGGCCTGGATCTGCCCATGATTCGTGTATTTTAATGGAGAGCTGTTTACCTCCATATATGTTAGAGAACACAAAAATACACGTGTTGTGGAGAGAGGAACACTTCTCCACAACCTTTGCAAGCAGAGGAACATTCCACAGCCAGATGATGATGATGATGATGAAGATGACCACAATGATGACGAAGGCAAGGACCATGAAGCCGAATTTGGTCGTGTGGAACAGAATGGACTTAAACGGCTGATATTTAAAGGCAAGGCTGTCACGGGCCGGTAGAACAAAGGACACAGATGCAGGGTTTCAAGGCAAGACTGTTTATTCAGAATAAACCACTGGTGATTCTCCAGAACAGAGCGAAAACAAGAGGCGGTGAAAAACCTGAAGCTCTCTCCTCAATAACGATATTTGAGGAGGGTGCAGCTATGAAAATGATCAAAACCAAAAACACTCTCCACTCCAGGAGGAAAACAGAAAGGGCTATAAACGATTACAAATAAACACGCTCCTGAGGAGGCGGAATTAAACAAAGGACGTTCTCCCGATAACGGGGCACAATATTGAGTGAACATAAATCCCTCAAATCCCTAAACAAGGGAGGCTCTATAAAACTTAACTCTTAACTCTAGTCACTCCTTTAACGGAGGCGCAACAAGATCTCTGTAACCAAAACACAAAATCTCTCCACAAGCGGAGGAACTATGAAACTCTAATAATTACTTAAATGCAATGCTCCTCTAATGGAGGTTCTTATGAAACAGTAGCAAAACCAAAAATCACTCAAAAAACAGGCTATGGAAATTACCGTGGGTTAAACTATGACTATGGAATAAATTACAAAAGAAAGATAACTCAAAATAGGAGGATCGCTCTAATACAGGCTCTAGGAAAATGAGGCTATGGTTTCTGTGGTACAAGGCGCTAGAGTGATGAACGTGGCAAGTTACGACACACTGGCACAAGACAAGGGCGACGCAGACTATTTGAACACGAGGAGCCATGGGGAACAGGTGGAAACATTTTGGAATCAGGGAAGACAATCAGACACTTGACACGAGAGGAAGAGCAAGATACCTGAAATGAGAGTGAAATTAATATTTCAAAATAAAACAGGAAATGACGAGACAAGACATGAATCAAAACATAAAACTTGACAAAGGCAAGGCAAGACAAGTTTATTTGTATAGCACAATTCAACGACAAGGTTAAAACAGAAGAAATAAAAAGCACGATTTAAAATTTAAACAAAAGAATGAAATAAGAACAATGGATAAAATCAGAAAAAAATTATATATATGAAAGATAAAATCAGGAGTTAAAATATGATTCTGTTTTGAAACTCAAGCTTATTTGGAGCTTTATTCAAATGCAGCTGAAAATAGATGTCTTCAACCTGGACTTGAATACACTTCAGCTGATCTGAGGCTTTCTGGAAGTTTGTTCCAGACATGCGGAGCATAGAAGTTGAATGCAGCTTCTCCATATCTTGTTCTGACTCTGGGAACTGATAAAAAAACAGATCCAGATGACCTGAGGGGTCTGGAAGGTTCATAGTGGGTCATGAGGTCACTGATGTATTTTGGTCCTTGACCATTCAGTCAGACCATTCATTGACCTTAATGTGTTTTCCCAAATTCAGGTCTGAGTATATCACTACACCCAGATGTCTAGCCTGGTTGGTAGTTTTTAGGTGTATAGATTGAAGCTCTGTGGTGACCTGCAATTGTTTATCTTTGGCTCCAAAGACAATTACCTCAGTTTTGTTTTTGTTTAGCTGGAGAAAGTTGTGGCACATCCAGTCATTAATCTCCTCAATGCATTTACCAAGGGCCTGTACAGGGCCTCGGGCTCCTTGTGACATTGTAATATATATCTGCGTGTCATCTGCATAGCTATGGTAATTTATTTTGTTGTTTTTTATAGTCTGTGCCAGTGGGCAGATGTAGCTGTTAAACAGAAGAGGTCTCAGAATGGAACCTTGGAGAACTCCACGTGATTCTTATCTGCTCAGATGTAATGTTACCTATTGACACAAAGTACTTCATGTTCTCGAAGTAGGTTTTGAACCAGTTTAATACAGTTCCGGAAAGACCCACCCATTTCCCCAGTCGTTTGAGTAATATATTGTGGTCAGCTGTATCAAAAGCAGCACTAAGATCCAGTAAAACTAAGACTCACATTTTTCTACCATCTGTATTCAGACCTATGTCATTAAACACTTTGGTCAGAGCAGTCTCAGTGCTGTGGTGCTGTCTAAAACCTGACTGGAAGGTATTATAGCAGTTATTTTGTGTTAGAAAGTAATTAAGCTGTTATTAAAGGGTTTAAATGCTGAAAATATGCTCTGATAATTAATAATTTGCAGGGTGCAAATTACTTACCTAGTTGATTCATGTAATTGACGTATTTGTATTTACTTTCTCTTTCTCTTTGACATCATTATCGTAGTCTGCACAAACTTGTCATCATGCATGTATTCTGCTAACTGCACTGTCCATAAGTATTTGATAGGAGTTAATTTGTAGCCTAGGCCATTTCCTCGTTTTTCGTTAATTTAGTTGTGGGATGTTGCAGAAGAGTTTTGCCACAACCGCCTGCACTCAAACAACCAATCACCGTACTGAGCGCTTCTAAAGTCATGCATGAGAATCAACGTAATCCATAGCAATGGTGCGTCACTCTTAGTTAACTCTTAGTGATTTATCATTAGTATGAATAGGTCTGTGTCTTTGTGAATTACTTTTAAGTAAATTCTCCGAAGATAAAATGTTTAGCGCGAGTTAGGAGCACTCCTAGCAGTAAGATAAAAAGCTTTGTGAATACGGCCACAGATCTTTACCCTTGCAGAGTTACTGATGGTATCGTGGGAGTTTGACCATTCAGTCTACATGTGTTTTGTAGACTTGGAAAAGACTTATGACCGTGTTCCCTGAGGGATTCTGTGGGGGTTGCTGAGAGAGTATGGGGTATCAGAGCCCCTTTTACAAGCTATCCGGTCCGTGTATAACCAAAGCAAGAGCTGTGTCTGAATTCTTGCATGTATGAATTGAACTAATTCTGAATTTAATTCATTGGAATTGATTGGATTATGATTACAATAAATTATAATAAACTCTAATTGGCTGGAATTAGAATAAAAATAAATGTATTATTTAAGTGACATTTGTTGTGATTTGGCGCTATATGAATAAAACCAAACTGAATTGAATTGAATTCTTGGCACTAAGTCGAACTTGTTTACAGTGCGTCTTAGACTATGCCAGGGCTGCCTCTTGTCACCAATCCTGTTTGTGATTTTCATGGACAGGATCTCAAGGCATAGTCGTGGAGAAGAGGGCGTCTGATTTGGTAACAGCAGGATCGCATCTCTGCTTTTTAGGGATGATGTGGTTCTGTTGGCTTCTTCCAGCCAGTACCTTCAGCTCTCAGTGGAGCGGTTGGCAGCTGAGTGTGAAGGCCGGAATGAAGGGCAGCTCTTCCAAATCCGAGACCATGTATATATACACTATATTTCCAAAAGTATTCACTCACCCATCCAAATGATTAAATTCAGGAGTTCCAATAACTTCCATGGCCAGAGGTGTATATATTCATGCACCTAGGCATGCAGACTGCTTCTACAAATATTTTTTGAAAGAATGGGTCACTCTCAGGAGCTGAGTGAATTCCAGCGTGGTACCGTGATAGAATGTCAACTGTGCAACAAGTCCAGTCGTGAAATTTCCTCGCTACTAAATATTCCACAGTCAACTATCAGTGGTATTATAACAAAGTGGAAGTGATTGGGAACGATAGCAACTCAGCCATGAAGTGGTAGGCCATGTAAAATGACAGAGCGGGGTCAGCAGATGCTGAGGCACATAGTGCACAGAGGTCGCCAACTTTCTGCAGAGTCAATTGCTGTCATGCTTCTCCATCTGGCAATCTGATGGGCGAGTCTGGGTTTAGCGGTTGTCAGGAGAACGGTACTTGTCTGACTGCATTGTGGTCTGTGTCATTCCCTGCATGGCAGACAGCATTCTCTGCAGTATCGCACTCTGTTGGTCTGTGATATAGCTGTAGTCCTTTCATGGTGTACAATCTCTATCTACAGGACTTATTAAACACTTTGTACTACCGGGTATAACAGAGTGTTTGAGTTATTCAAGATCTACCATGACTAAAATGCAGTGGGGTTCCTGTAATATAACATACATGATTGAGTCATCAGCTTTTTCTTGGCTGGTCTATGGATATGGTGACTGTAGAGGACAAGAGGAGAGGAGAGGGGGAAAAAAACACAGCCACAGACTATACTCCATAGGGAGTACTATATGGGGCCAGGAAAAAAAACCTCAGCCCATCAAGAACAGTAACATAGGTCACCATCCAACATAAAAACTCAAAACATAAACAAACATTTGCTCGTTTCACACATAAAAAATGCAAGACACACGAAGGCGTGGGATGGGGCTAAGCTCAGAGAGTTGCTTTGTTTGGCTCTCAACCAATGTTTCAGTTCACAAGATGTCAACGTGATACCACAGCAGGTTGCCATAGGGAAGTCCTTGATTGGGTCCCAGTCGGAGTCAACAATCACCAGGTGTCCAAGAAGAAGGGAGGGGGAGAAGTAGTTCAGAGCGTCTCACAGCAGTGATTTCAGGAGAGTTGTTTCAGCAGCGGCCTTGGCCAGAGAGCAGGAATGCAGATTAGATTATGATTGTTGGTTAGGGCGAGTAGTCATTTTCAATGGACACGACTCACTTTGTTTGTCCATTCTGGTCACAAAAACGATCCATACGACTTTGCAAAGCTACCAGCTTCACTGAGATGTTTTCCATATTGCGGTTAATGACCACAGTCTGAGCACCAATAGCTCTGCCAACCGATTCAAACATGCCGGAAAGACCTGCGACTGCTGTCTCTGACTTCCGAATTTTGCAATACATCAGGGCAATGCCTAATCCAATCAGCAGAAAATCCGTTGTCATGGTTTCGAATATGTATAGATCCTCAATGGAAAGAATCGACAGGGACACGACTCTCCACTTCTCCCAGGAGTCCCTCGTGTACCCAGCGGCAAACGTTCCGTCGGGACAGGCGGGTTCCCCTGGACCCCAATATCTGCCCATCTTAAAGTCATCACATGAAATCTGGAAGAAAGAGGAAACCCAGGATTTGCTCATACACAGCTGTGAAAAACACAACAGTTCTGAAAATCAGCACAAATCATTTCATGATGGTACTAATTTTAAAAACAATACATTTCTTTCAGAAAATAATCCATCCATTTCCTTAATTCTGTATGTGGATTATTTTAAGTGTGTAATTCACTTGGTACATCAAGAAAAAAGCACAAGATTAATTCAATTCAATTCAATTACATTTTATTCATATAGCGCCAGATTACAACAATTGTCATCTCAAGGCACTTAAGTAATATAGTCCAATTCAAGCCAATTGGAATTCAATTCATTGTAATCATAATCCAACTAATTCATATAGAGCCAATTAAAAAATTATATCCTAGCTAAGGAAACAAACAGATTGCACTGGCAGAACCACACTCAGGAAGGGTGGCCATCCGCCTCGACCAGCTGGGGTTTGAGAAGACAGAAAAGAGGGAAAAGAGGGGGGAAAAACACCATAACGCCATTCAAAGAATACCTGTTGGAACAGGGAAACACAAGTTAACAACCACAATAATGTCACATGAACATAAAATCAATTGAGAAATTAAACAGGGGGAAAAAGAGAGCAAAGGGAGGAAAGGTGTGACAGATGAGGTCCCCCAGAAGTCTAAGCCTATAGCAGCTTAACTATGGGATGTTTCAGGATTACCTGAGCCATCCATAACTATAAGCTTTATCAAAAAGGAAAGTTTTAAGCCTAATCTTAAAAGTGGAAAGGGTGTCTGCTTCCTGGACATTTACTGGCAGCTTATTCCACAAGAGAGGGGCCTGATAACTGAAGGCTCTACCTCCCATTCTACTTTTAGAAACTCTGGGAACAACAAGTAAACTTGTAGTTTGGGAGCGAAGTGCTCTGTTAGGAAAATATGTTACAATGAGATCTTTAAGATATGATGGAGCTCGCTCATTAAGAGCTTTATATGTGAGGAGAAGAATCTTAAATTCTATTCTGAATTTAACAGGGAGCCAATGAAGAGAAGCCAAAACTGGAGAAACATGATCTCTCCTGTTAGTTTGCATCAGAACTCTGGCTGCAGCATTTTCGATCAGCTGGAGGCTTTTCAGAGAATATGTGGGACAGCCATATAATAAGGAATTACAGTAATCCAATCTTGAAGTAACAAATGCATGAACTAGTTTCTCTGCATCACCCTGAGACAGGATGTTATGAAGGTGAAAGAAGGCAGTCCTAAAAAAACAGTTTTATATGTGCACCAAATGATAAATTCTGGTGAAAAATAACTCCAAGGTTCCTCTCTGTAGAACTAGAAGCCAAGGAAATACCATCTAGAGTAACTATATAACTAGACAATTTCTCCCTGAAGCTCTCAGGTCCAAAGAGAACAACTTCAGTTTTGTCTGAATTTAAAAGCAGACAGTTCTGAGTCATCCAGGTCTTTATGTCTTTAAGACAGACTTGTAGTCTGACCAACCTATTGGTTTCATCTGTTTTCATAGATAAGTACAGCTGAGTATCATCAGCATAACAATGGAAATTTATGCCATGCAGTCTTAAGAGACTTCGAAAGGAGAGATCTAATATTTAGCAAACCAAATTTAATAGTTTGATGTTTTTGTTCAGTTAAATTTTTTGTTTGAATTTTTTTTAGGTTTTATGGATTTGATTAGGATTAAGATTAGGATTACCTTTATCGTCATGTAGTTATTGTCACACGAAATACACAAAATTACTCCTCTGCATTGGACCCATCCCGGTTGGCACCTGTTAAACATGAACATTCGCACATTTTTATTCGCAGCATTAAACAAATTTGGGTTTGGGTCACACTTCATCAACTGGATAAGGATATTATATAGCTCCCCAAATGCGTGTGTCAGGACAAATGATCAAACCTCTCCAAACTTCAGTCTGCAGAGAGGTACAAGACAGGGTTGCCCACTTTCTCCCTCACTTTTTGCTATTTTCATCGAACCTTTAGCAGCTGCTATCAGACAAGAAAGAAATATTAAAGGCATCCAACCCCAAAATATTGAGCATAAAATAAGTCTTTATGCTGATGATGTTTTACTTTTCCTTCAGAACTCTCAAACGTCTCTCACTCACACGATCACACTCATAAATAAATTCTCAGCACTTTCTGACTACTCTATCAATTGGTCTAAGACCACAGTTCTGCCCATTAACTGCAGAGTCCAGAATATACCTGCAATCACTTTACAGTCAGGAAATATCAGATATTTAGGCATAAACATTTCCTC
Organism: Leuresthes tenuis; assembly: GCF_036924035.1. NCBI lineage: Eukaryota > Metazoa > Chordata > Actinopteri > Atheriniformes > Atherinopsidae > Leuresthes > Leuresthes tenuis. Next base: position 31,374,555 of record NW_027325367.1, on the reverse strand, counting down.
CAGGCTCTCAGAGCTAACAAAGCTAAATTATGTGCAATTATTAAAGACAGTAGAGGACGATCTCTCTCGTTGGAAGTCCTTACCTATATCACTTATGGGGAGAGTTACAACCATTAAAATGATGATACTACCAAAAGTTAATTATTTGTTCTCAATGATCCCCATAAAACCATCTGCTACTTGGTTTAAGTCACTAGATTCTTGCATCTCCAAATTTCTGTGGAAAAACAAACCACCACGTATTAGTTTAAAAACCCTACAGAAGACCAAGGACTGTGGTGGATTAGATTTACCTAATTTTCAGCACTATTCCTTAGCCAATAGGTTACAGTATATATCAAAATGGTTTAAACCTAGCCCAATAGATGAACCATGGATAAATGTAGAACAAGCATTGTGTGATAATCTGGAAATCTCTGACCTGCCACTTATTAGTCAAAACGTAAAAAATCACAAATGTTTCAAAAGCATTAACATCAGCACCTCTCTGACAGCCTTGTGCTTTCTTAAAATAACAAAGTCTTCAATTGTCCCATGTAAGCTTACACCCATCTGGAACAATCCTGACATACTACAAAACAAAAAAATGCTAAACTTTACTCTGTGGAAGATCAAAGGAATCAAACATCTGGAACATATAATCCAAAATGGAAATTTTATTTCATTTGATGAGCTCATATCACAACATGAGATAGGCAGCAATAAATTCCTAGAATATCAACAACTTAAGTCTATAATAACAAAGAAATATCCTCCACCAACCAGACTTACAACTCCCGATTAGGGTAGCAGAATTTCTAAGCATCTGCACCCCAAAACTACTATCAAAAATATATAAATTATTGTCTAAAATAGATGACACAATGTCTCTTCCATCCTCAAAATGGGAGGCAGATTTATCCATCAGTTCTAGTCATAGCTTCTGGCCACAAATATGTTTGAACACCTTCAGAATGACTCAGAATTCTAATTTACAGCTCATACAATACAAAATCCTTCATAGAACACACTATACAGGACAAAGGATGTTCAGGATGGGTCTAACACACTCAAACATCTGCTCACATTGCACAGATAACACACCTGATGATTATGCACACGCTTTGTGGTTCTGTGCGCCTGTCCAGAAGTTCTGGCTTGAAGTTTGTGCGGACCTATCAACATGGCTAAAGTGTAGCATCCCTGCATGCCCCACACTGTGCATACTGGGTGACTTAGACAACATCAACATGGAAATTAACTCAGCACACATGGTTCTCACAGTGTTATGTATCGCAAAGAAAACTATTCTCATGAACTGGAAAGCGAAGAACAATCTGTGTATTAACCAGTTTAGAAATTTTCTTTTAGATTATATTAGCATGGAAACAATGTCTGCCTCCTCAAAACATCAATTGGCTGAATTTAATTCTCTCTGGTTCCCGCTGCTTAGCTTTATCACTTAGTGGTGGTGGTGGGTTGCTGTCCCGTCGCTCTGGGCGGTTGGGTGTGTGCTGGGGGGGGCTGTGTGGCTTCGGGCGTCTGGTGGTCTCTCGGGTCGTGGGGACCGGGTTGGTCATTGCTGGGGGGGACTGTGTGTCGGGCTTGGAGGGCAGTTTTGGGGGCTTGCGGGTGGGACTGTCTTGCGGTGTGGGGCGGGGTCCCTTAGAGGCCTTGGGGTGGCTCTATGCCGGGTGGCTGGGCCGCTCCGGCATGGGTGGTGGTGCTGGGCCTGGGCCCTGGTGGCTGGGCGCTGCCTTGCGCCCGGGGGGGGGGCCCTGCCTGTGCCTGGGGGGGCTGGGTTGTCCTGGACGCGCCACAGTATGGGTGGGTTGGTGCAGGTCCTGGTGCCGGGCTTGTTGCTCTGGGACCTCCAAGGTGTCCGCAGATGGTTGTTTTTTTTTTCAGGGTGTTGGGGCGTGCGGTGGGGGGGGACGGTGCTTTTCCCCTGTTGGGGGGGTGGGTGGGGGGGCCTGGGTGATGGTCTGGGTGACGGTGGGTCTCAGGCCCAGGCTGCTGCGACTGGTGTGACCGGGTGGTTTGTTTGTTTGTTTTTTTGTTGTTGTTTGTTTGTTGTTTGTAGAGGTCCTCCGGGGTGGGGTGGGGTGGGGCGGGATGGGTACCTTCTGGGGGTACAGTAGCTCCCGCAATATGGTCGCTGCAGGCCCCGAGCCTGGTGGACATCAGCCCCTCCTGCCCTGTGTTGGCTCCCAGGTAGCGGGGATGCCTATTGCAGCCAGTCCCTGGCTGCCTTCTCCGGGGGAGAGTAGCTCCCCCCGGTGTATATCCCCATACCCCTCTCCCTTCTGGCTCCTGTACACAGCACACACTCACACATGAAGGGTTTTGGGGGCGTGTGTGTTCGGTGGGGTGTAGTGGATGGGGCCACGTAGGTGGTCCCCTTTGGTTGCACTCTGCAGTTCCCCGCCCCTGTTTTAATTACACCTTAGACATTACTACTTATCAAACACACACTCACACACACACATTAGGTCTTGGGGGGTGGTTACACTGAGTGGCATCTGGTGGGCGGGGCTCTTTGGGTATGTAGGCTGCCCAGAGGGCCGCGCTCCCAGTCCTACAAGTTTGGCTGCCCCTCAATTTTAATCGCTCACTATTAGAAAATATTGAAGAGCCAGAAGGGTGAGGGGAGGGGTCTTCTTCCCACACCCCTGCTTCCTGGTTGCTGCTCGGGGCGGGAGGGGCCAAGAGGATTAATTACTTGTTCTGCTGGTTCGGGGTCTGTGGTGGCTGGGGGGCTGCTGGCCCCCTGGTGTGCCCGCTGCACTACACCCCAGCGGAGTCGAGGGAGGGAGGACGTGTGGATGTATGGGACGTGAAAGTGTGTGTGGTGATGATTGGGCCTGGATCTGGGACTTGCTGTCGCCTGGCCTGGCCTGCCTGTGCTTCTCCCGATGGGGGGGCGGCATTGCCTCTCCCCGCTGCTCGCGACTTCACCCACCTGTGGGCACGTCTTGGCTCCCAGGGCACTTGGCCAGGGGCGCTGGGGCAGGCGCTGACCCACTGCGTGGCTGTCTGGGGCACTTGGCCCTCCTGGGTATTGGGTGGGGCCTCTGCCGGGGGGTTTGGGGGCGCTCGGGCTCCCGGGGCCCGGGTCCAGTGCACGGCCCATGTCTGGGCGGCTGGGACCTGGCGGGGTCGGTGGGCTGTTGCCCCTGGCTCTCTGAGGGCCTCTGCCCTATGCTTATGGGGGCTCTGTCCGGGGGCTTCCTCTGCAGTCTTCTGGGTGGATGCGTGGTTGTCCCTGCGGTGGGCTTCCTGGGTTCTGTGCTCCGTGGGGGCTGCTGGTGGCCTGGGTCTTGTGGCCCTCTCTGCCTGCTTCTGATTGCTGGGGGGGGGGGGGGGGGGGGGGGGGGGCTGTGGATTGTGGCCCTATACACTTATACACTCATAACTAACCACGGTTACCATGTAGATCCTGTGCCATGGGTGTTGCATGTTCTCACACACACACACACACACATTTATTAGCCCAGTAGCATGCTCGCTAAGCAGTTGATGTATTATCATGTCGTCTCAGGTCATCTATATCCACATCTGTGTTGTATGCGATTGCCGCTTCTTGTGCTTGTTTGTTTGTGTGTTTGTTTTTTCTTTGCTTGTCTGCTTTCAGGTGCTCCTGGTGGCGCTAAGGCTGGATTCCCCTCAGAGGCCATGGATTGTTGTCTGTTTTGTTTTTTACAGGTGTAGCAGCTGGTTGTCTGGTTTTTGTTTCTATTTTTGTTCTGTTTCCTCTTCTTTCCTCTTCTTCTTTCCTTGTCCCCCGGTCCGGTTCAGTTCTATTACATGTTATATATTGTAAACAAAAATAAATAAATGGGCATCAAGGGGAGCTTTACATTTATAAAACTTCCCTTGGCAAAGCAAATCTGTTTGGCATCAAAGGTATTCAGACTACAATTCTGCTGCCATAATGCTGAACAGGACAAGGGGAAAAAAGAATTAAAAAAAAAAAAAAAAAAAAAAAAAAAAAAACATGAACACACACAGGGTCACACACTCAAAGAGACAGATGCCATACACTGGAGCGGTGGGCAGCCAATCACTGCGCCCGGGGAGCATGGGGGTACGGTGCCTTGCTAAAGGGCACCTCGGTCGTGACAAGGAGGTGGACTCCGATTGGCGTAACCGGGTGTCACTACCGCTGACGTGAATAACTATTTTACTGTATTTACGTCTATCCTTAGCCAGCAGTTTTAAATAGGATTCTAAGCCACCCGCTCTGGCCCCTGGAATCTTCAATACCACGTCTCTGACTATAGACTGCCAATTACCAGGGTTTTGTCCTCAGTGGGTGTCCCGCTGTGTGGGGAAAATCTGCGGACAGGTTGCTGGTCCCGTGGGCTTTGGGTTGACTTTGGGTTATGCCTCCTCTTTCTGCCAGTTATCGGTTTCTACTTGGGGGCGGCTAATGGAGCTAGCTATGCTAGGTGGCTCCGCACTGGCTAAAGGGACCTGGCTTACTATTGTGTGGTTTTCAACGGTGCAGAGCTGAGCTTCCGTTTCAGATTACCTTGCCTCCAAAACTACAAAAAGACTAAATTTGTTAAATGTACCATTATCGTTGAAGGAGGCAGAGGAGTAACTAAACATCTGACACACGAAGTAAGTGAAAGCAGGAGATGGAGGAAGAGAACCAGTAGCCATGCTAAACGAGAGAACCAGACACACCGCTAAAAAGTGAAAACAAACACTAAATATCTGTAGGAGTGACTGTTAGAATCAAACAAGTATGCGATAGAGTTAACTACGTAACAATGTGTAAACTATAAGGAGAAATAGAGTGATTACTAATAGTCCAACGGGGGTAAGAAATTTCACAGAACACAAACAAGGTAACAGAAAGTGGTGCAGTACCTCTTACCAAACACATCGGTCCAGTTTTGGCTCAGATAGTTGTTGTGAATGGAAAAAGCTGGGTTCATAGTTCAGTGTTGAAATGCGTGGTATATCGAGCATCTGAGAAGCTATGAGCTTAAGAACCCAAGAATTATAAAAATTATTGACCAAAGTGAGTTGTCTGAACTCTTCCTAATGGCAGCATACACCATTGCAGGGAAGTGTATAGTGACTCTGAAGCGCTTCATTTCTTTATCATGGAAGTCAAAGTTCTCATAAGATCATGTCATTGTAGCTCAAAAGCATTTAAAATTATCAATAATCCCATTACCCATACAAATGATTTCTACTCACTTTTGGAAGGCCTCTTCAAATAATGAGAAATCCGTTGGAATGTACACTTTATCTGCTTTGTTGTAGCTATGTGTACCGACTTAGATTTTTTTTTTTCTGTTGGCATAAATAAAATGTGTTATGCTTTACTAGTCTTTAACACCATATTAGCATAGTGAGAGTGCATGATGACTCTCTTCCTGACTTCACCATTGCAAAGATGACAAAAATGACAGCATTTGTTTTTTATATGAGCCTCATAAAACACATATTGTGTTACATGTTAATATTTTATCTAGATGGGCTCTTCATTTTGCAGTCAGAATAAAGGATGTTTACTTTTGACAAGTATGTAATGTATGACACAAGCATAAAACCTGTAATGTAAGAAACAATGTTGCTCTATGGTAGTTAATGTAAAGGTTACAAATGGAGAAATCTATGGTCAATATAAGCACATATTTCCTCTTCAGGAACTCAGATTGCTATGTCACTAGATGAGTGTCTTGTCAGATGCCCTCAAACATGTGATATCAGGGGCACAAGGCACTGGTGCTCAAGTAGTTACTTTTGTAATACCCTTTGGGCCAATAGTTTGCACTAAAAAGCTATTGTAGAATTATTTGAAATCATGGACAAACAACAATGAGCATTGTTACCGATCATCATTATGAAACTGTCTGGAATACCAATTACCCACCAAAATCTCATGCTTTACGTAAAATATGTTTTATTTAAAGGAGAACAATTGTACTCCTTTTCCACGGCTGCTGCTGCTCACTCCACCCCCCTCTTCCACCCAACGTCATGACAACAGTTGAGCATGAGCACTGGTCATGGCTGCCCACACACCGTTGCAACCATATATGTTTGAGCCAGAGTCAGACCCTGAGAATGTATATACTCTAATATAACACAACCTGCTGTATAAATCATATAGTTCAGCATCGTTTGTACCTGCATGAACTAGCGGTTAGCATTAGCTTGTGGTAATCAGACAAAAGAAACACAAAGCTCACTTACATTGTCCTTTCCCCACGGATGGTCGGTATCGATCCCTCTTTTAGGAAAAGTTTTGCTGCCAGTTCTGCATTGTACTGACCCAAATTGTGGAAGCACTCCATGTCAAAATGTTTGACACACACTGGAATTTCGTCATCAAAAATAAACTTTATCCACTCGCGTCGTAGGTCCTCTGAGACTCGGGCCTTATTCGGGGTCTTGTGCTGGTCACTGCAGCCAACAACAGAGCAACTTGCATGCTTAGCTTTCAAATTCTCCATACTGCCAAACGTTTTTCTTCGCTGCGATGAGTGAAAAATGGGTGCCTCAGCTGAGCTTTGCTGTTTTATATATATATATAGCTTAAATAAGTACTTTGGCAACTTTATTTGACAAAACGCTAGAATTAAAATTAAGTTGGTTCAATGTGATTAAGCTTGCAGAGTAAAATGAAAGCTTATTGGACGTACTAAAAAAATGAGTTAGTCCAACTTGAAAAGTCTTACTATATCTGCTCAACAGTAATTGAGTTGGAAATACTTAAGATTAATGCAAATTGTTACCTACATTTTTTCAAGTTGAGCCACTGTATTTTTTTTTTGCGTACCATGAATTTACATACCATCATTCTGTACATACAGTTTGTCATATGCTCTCTCTTTTAAGTTCAATCTATGCTCAAACATTAGGTGTTTTATGTTTTATTTCATATAAATTATATTTATTTTATTTTGCAAACAGGCTGGATCATACTTTATCACTTTTTGGTCTTTTTTAATATTATTTTGATCCCCTCTCCATAATGCATAATGTGTATTTTCAAACTTAAATGTGTTATTCAGCAAATTTTTAGATCATCTTTTGTTACTCTTGTACTCATGTAGAGACTTTGACTTTTTATTTCTTATTCTAAGTTAAGCAGGAAAACATGCTGTGGTGGATGTTTATGTTTTTTTTTGCTTTACAAGAAAAAAAATCTAATTTCTATTACCTCTGCGTATTAGAGGAGCAAGTGTTTTATTTTACACATATGTCACATGATTTTTCAATGCTGTAGTAAATCTGTTGATGATTGATCTGTCTTTGTCAAGGTTGAAGGGAGATTCCTTCAACCTATTCATCAGCCTAACAGAATTTGCATCCCCTGTCTTCATAGCTTATATTGTATCCTACCATCAGGTGTTTTTATTTCATAGATTCCTTGGATGATGCCCAATTTGTAATATGTCTTTTTAGCTTACGTTATATCCTACTTTTTATTTACACTTTATTTACTAAAGTTAAGTTAAGTTAATAAAATCTCACAGACTGGATTCCTCGTCTGACAGAATTTGTATTCCCTGTCTCAGAGCACAGAAAAAGGTATGCTTATCTTGTTTTTTTCATATTACATGATTGTTAAAAGCCAGAAAAGTGTTCAAACTTGAAACCAATTAATTCTTTATTTAACTTTTTGATATTTTAAAACTATAAACATAGAATTATATATGCTGTGAACACCTTTGGAAACATGTAAGATGCTTCTACAGATCAACTGTTATCCTAAGAAGTTATCAGGAAACCCAAGCAGGAGAAACGACAAAAAGACTGTTCTGGTGGTGGGCTTCACGTGCACATCTGGTGAAGCACCCCAGACAAATATCACTGTGAATCTGGAAAATAATGAATTTTTCAGATTTGTTTTGTCAAGTAAGGTTAAAATAATATTTAAACAGCTACTTTTCCATCCAGGTAAAATAGTGCAAACCAACATAACTAAATATAAAAGCTTACCATAACATATTTCACTTCCCATGTAGAATTACAGACTACTTGATTTTGTTACCCAGTTAAAATATGTCTCACATACCTCTTCCCCACAGTAGCAGCAAAGGTCTGTAAGAAAAAGCATGCATGCTTATTCTATCACAGTGTGATACTATACAACTTAGGTGTTGTTGACAGGTGATATTTGACCTTTTTCATATTTCTTTAGGTCAAATATATGGCCAAATGTATTTGTCACAAAAGTAACTTGGACAATAACATAATATGTTCAGAGAGTCTGATGTGTTTTCCCTGTCTCCAAACTACACAAACTCCATCTGACACCCTCAATTGTTCTTGGCCCTGATAGGTCAAAAATGTTTCAGTAGTCAAAGGGGACCTTGTTAGTATTTAGCGGCTGTTCATAATATCATGGCTGATGGGTTAACCTCCAGCAAGAAATAATTCAAATAATTCTTTAGACTTAGTCTAATTTAATATAAGTGGGTTCTATTGACTCTCAGTTTAAACAAAAAGTTTAAACTGAAAAACAAAATGGTCAAACCAGACCTGTTCAGTGTCATATGTATAATATATATGTATATGTATATATCTGTAGGAGGAGTGTAACAGCAATCTGCATCCTGTTACATTGATGGCCAGTGGGGTTGCATGGAAATCTACTATCTCCTTCTTTTGGAGTTTTTCTGAAAACTGACATTTCAAGAGAAAAGTAATGAACTTCAAAATATGTACTCATGTACTTTAGAAAAAAGCCAATGCAACTGCTTTGATTTTTTTTGTGTCGGGGGTGGGTATCATAATGTGAGGGAGGGAGGAAGAATATGCAAACACTCTCCATGGAGTACTGTCCGCTTGTATGAGACGCTTGACAGTGCCACATGTTCACCTTGGGATATTGCATCACTTACTTCTCATGAATGCCCTACAAAAAGACAAAACAAAACACACACACATATATATGTATGTAAATTAAAAAATACACACATATATGTTTATATATCCCTTTGTAGGGCACTCATTAAAAGATTTTGAAATTCAAAATTTCAAGCTTAGATAGTTATTCTAGGACAGGAGTGCCCAACTAAAAAATTTTTTTAAATATTTTTTTTTTATATGTATGTTCTGTTTTGTTGTAGTTATGCGTTGTTGGATATGTTTTGTTTGGGTGTGTGTGTGTTATATTTTGTATTAAATGTACCACAGCCTATTATGAGTCCTTGCATGCGCACCCTATCAGTCTCTTCAACATGTCCACATAAAAAAAGTATAAAAAAAAAGAAAAAGAAAAAAGTAGGTCACGTTTTAACCTACGGTAGCGTGCGACATGCATGACAGGAAGTTGACAGCTGTCAACAGTAGCTCGCAGCTAGTGATCAGAGCGGTTACACACTCCTAAACATTAACATGGCTAAGGGGAAACGAGCCAAGACCTAGCATTTTCAGTGGAATGGGAGGAAGATGATCCTTTATTCTCATTCAAAGCCTGTTTGTTTGATCTGTAATGCAAGGGTGGCATTGGCAAAGAAAGGGAATCTGGTGCGGCATTTTAACATGGTACACAGTCGGGAGCTACGAGAGGCATTTCCCTGCAAAAACACCTTTTACACGCCACAAAAGTGCGGGATTTGGAAGCACAGCTTTCAACAGTCAATCTTCACCAAACCGAAGACCCAAGGTAAGGCCACAACTATTACTATTAAGAAAACACTGGGAGCCAAAAATACTTTTTGACATCTGAAAGTAAATGTTTTTCTTACACTTTGTATAGACAACTATTGTGTGTTGCTTACAAAATCCATTAAGTGCAACAGAGAAAATGAAATTTTATTTATGCAATGAACAACAACAATATTTACTCATGTTATTTTACTAATAAATACAGCACAAAATATTATCAGTAGCAACTTTTGATTTGTTATCTTACAGGTTGTCCCACAGATGTTCAGATACATAATGGGCATTGTGAATAAAAGTCATCACTGGATGCTGGTAGTAATTCTTTTTTTCAATATGGTGTGGTGCATATGTATACATGTTCACACGTTCACTCAGCTGCACATGCAGTCTGCATACTATTGCTGAAGAACTGCAAAGATACAGCATTTTGATTAAATATTAACTCCATATGTAGGTGATCTTACCAGCTGAAGGAAGATCAGTTTTCCTGGATCCATTGGGTGAAAGACTAACAGCTGTAAGTAACTGCAAAGATGTCACAAGGTAATTTATTTTCCATTCTTTTAGGGTGGCACTGTAACTTCAAAAGGTTAGAAATCATGGACAGCAAAGTAAAATTTTTGGATTACAGTAAATTAGACACAAGTAAAACTATTGCTGCAAATACTGGCCAGATCAAGTCAGTACAGTATAATACTTTTTCACGTTTGTGATACATTGATAACGTAAATGGATGAGTTAATACATTTAGCCTACTTTAGGAGGTGGAGGTAAGCAAATGAAAGAAAAGGGTTATAGATTTTGAAAGAATTATAGGCCTGTCAGCAGCTGTGAATATGTGATCCACATACTGCTACATTACTTAAATAATAGAGACCTATCTTAGGCTGTTATTTCAGCCCATCATTTTCCATCATCCTTTCCAACTATGTTCAGAACACTCCCTTTCACTAAGTCTAACTTTATTGTATCCTAAAATTTGTTTTTCCTATCACAATTGTTATACAAATGAGAAAAGGTCAGTAAAAGGTTGTAATAGTATGTTTCCCTGTACTATACAAAAAATGAATGCATTTTCTTAAGTCTTCTTAAGGTGCAATTCCAAGGTAATTATCCTTTCCTTTTGAATCAGGTTTTTACTTCCTCTTGCTCCACTGTCATGCTTTATTCCACCATCAAAAGTGACCGAACCAGAAACTGTTCATGCTTTAGTTCTATCAAAACTGTAATGACCTTGATGCAGTGGACATTTTTAATGTTTACTTTATTAGAGGACTATTTATATTGCATATGAAAAAAGAAAGAAGAAAATGTGTATTTTTATTTTAGATCATTCATGAGACACATGGGGCTCAATCCTACCTGATGGGGATGTGACACAAGGACTCACCCAATTCAACAGGATGCAACATCCTGTGGGGCTTATGCATTGAAGGTAAATAGCATGATTAAGATTAATGTCAGGACTGGAATGAAAGTAATTGTGTTTCTCCAGCAGCAAGGTACAACTCTTGTATAATCAAAATAACAAATTTATATGGTACACTGCTACCCAACACTGGCTGTAATGATTATAATGTAATTATAATTATAATGTAATGAATACAAGAGAATGTCAATCACATTTACTACTTCGTTGACTAAAACTAAGTCTGAATTGTTCCTTAAATGTTTGACATCCATGTTGGACAATCATGAATGGATGCAATGGCATTACAAATACAAGTGCAATGCCTTTTTAGGTCAAAGTTGAAGTACAGTTAAGAGTATTACTCAAAAGTCTGATTATTTGATATGTCTGCAGAGGAAGAAGTAGGGGTGGGCGATATGGCAAAAATATCATATCACGATTTTTTAAAAATAAAATCACGATTTCGATTTTATCACAATCTTAAATTGAAAAATGAAAAACAGACAGTGTTGCAGAAGTATTTTCAGCTGGGCAGCTCGTACCGCGGGTCAACTACTTGAAGCAGGCGTTCGAACCCCTCCTTTTCTACCGTCTTGAACGGTACTATAGCTTTTGTAAGATAAAAGGTAACTGCTTCTGTTACCTCTTTCCATCGCTTGCTTGACTTGTCATACGGAGAGCCTTTGTCAAATGCCTGTGTTAATGTTGTCTGTTTTGGTCTTAGCTAGCTAGCTAAGCAGCTGCTGCCTCCGCCTGCGATGCCGGTGCAGGCCCACGCCGTTTAGCTCTCAGCATACTGTTTGGGATGCTTCCTCAAGTAATTGAACAGGTTCGTCGTATTGCCACCTGACGTGCGAACCGTTTTGTGTGCAAACTTTGCAAATTACATTTGCTTGCACTTGATCAGTTGCGGAAAATCCAAACCAATTCCATATAATGGAGGTGGAATTTTTTTTAGTGACCAACTCCTCCGTTTGGCTTTCAGCCATGGCTCTCCATGCAGCTACTGCTACACACACAAACAAGGAGGCGGGTAAGAAAGCACGTCACTGTCCGCAACTCGCTGTGATTGGTCGGTCAGGTTGACATCGTAATACGTCTGGTGCGTCGGTGCATCAGCATAGAACTGCAATTTATAGAATGTGCCCTAGACGATCCCACGATCTCTGCAGTTTGGCAGATCGTTACGGATCGTCTTCACGTTGCAATCCTTCACGATTTAATATCGTCATATCGCCCACCCCAAGGAAAAAGGATGAAGAATATTAACTAGTTAAGAGTGTTCTGGCATGACATGTTTACTTGAATTGGGTTACTATAATTAACTAAAATTACACAAAGACTGATGCTACAGTTAATTTTAGCCATTGGTCATTTACTCTGACAAACATAGCTCATAGTTAAGGGAAATTATTGTTGTACCGTGTTTTTGTCACAGTCTGCTCTGTAATAGTTTGTCATGTCACAGTTTATGTTAATCATGTTATGTTCTAGTCATGTTTTTCCCCTGTCACGTTCGGTTCACTCACGTCACCTGTCTCATTGTTCACAGCTGCACCTCATTCACTGATCACTCCCTCCACAGTATTTAGCTTCCTGGTTTACTTAGCTAGCAGCTAGTACCCTTTGCAGCTACAACAGCTTAAACTGTTCTAGGCGTTTAAGCTAGAAGAGTTTCCATCTCCATCATATTGCCAGATGGACAAGCATGATTCGTCACACCAGAGAATGAGCGTCTCCACTGCTCTAGAGTCCAGTGGCAGCATGCTTTACACCACTGCATCCGATGCTTTGCATTGCACTTGGTGATGCATGGCTTGGATGCAGCTGCTCGGCCATGGAAACCCATTCCATGAAGCTCTCTATGCACTGTTCTTGAGCTAATCTGAAGGCCACAGTTTCGAGGTCTGTAGAGATTGACTCTACAAAAAGTTGGCGAACTCTGCACGCTATGCGCCTCAGCATTCGCTGAACCTGCTCTGTTATTTTACATGTTCTACCACTTCGTGGCTGAGTTGCTGTCGTTCCTAATCGCTTCCACTTTGTTATAATATCACTGATAGTTGACAGTGAAATATTTAGTTGCAAGGAAGTTTCACTGCTGGACTTGTTGCACAGGTGGCATCCTATCACGGTACCATGCTGGAATTCACTGAGCTCCTGAGAGCGACCCACTCTTTCACAAATGTTTGTAGAAGCAGTCTGCATGCCTCGGTTCTTGAATTTATACACCTGTGTTAATGGAAGCGATTGGAACACCTGAATTAAATTATTTGGGTGAGTGAGTAAATACTTTTGGCAATATAGTGTATATATAGTTCATCCGCTGGGCTCTCATATCCTCTGAGGCTAGTGGTAGATGTAAGAGGCATGCTCCTCAGTACAGCTGACAACAGAACATTTCGATGCAAAGTTGGCTTCATCGGTCTAGCAGGTTGAATGCGAGCAGGTGGGGCTCAGTTAAGGCTTAGCAGAAGAACTTGACAAGTGATACATTTTGAAATGAAAATCAGAATGGCTCATCAAATTAGGAAATTTTAAAGGGGCTGTAAGTGCCAGTTAAACAATAATAATTTAAGTTAAAAACAGTTAAATATTAATGATGATAATTTCATTGTAATTCTATAGGTTTAGAGTATGTTGGTTTAAAATACACAATTAGTAATGTGTAAAAGGTTAAAAAATGTTTCTATGCTTTAATTTCTATGATGTGACGTCATTATATAACGTTAACTACGGTAGGCTAATTGACCGTGTGTACTTTAGTTTTTTGAGTCAGAACATGGTGGAAGCAACACAGTCTTTTGACCGTGCGTCAGACCTTGTAATTTGCTTTGTTGTTTTTAAGTAAACATTTTAAAAGACAAAAGAAGTTTTCATGTCTTGTCGCTCGCGTGGAAAAAGAGTATTTCTTTTTGACTGACTCAAGAAGTGGTACAGAAAAGAAGAAATAAAGGAGCGCCATTACATTTAGTCAAAAGACTAGCTTAATTAGCTTAACGAGCGGAGCAGCGGAGCTGGAGCAGCACTGTGCACGTGTGTGGGAGCTGGGCCTGCTGCATGGAAGGAAAGAAGGACAGCTCACCCAAGGATGCTGAAGCAGAAACGGACTATTGCACTATGTGCTTTGTTGTTTTCTAGAAACTAAACGTTAAGGGGAAACCAACACAAATACTTCTCAGCACCATGGGTCAAGACAAACCTGGAGAACAGAAACTCATGAACAGTTATGTGATATCGGACCTGGAAGTGTGTGGACTGGAAGACAACAGGTATATTCAGTTACCCAAGGTGTACACTCACAGCAACATACCTGTTCACACTGACACCATACCGAAACAATCAGATATAGAGCAGTGGTCTTACCTCAAAGAAGTTCACTTGCCATAAACAGAAGTGGGTGTAGGCTTACTTATTGGCGCAAACTGTCCAAAGGCAATGGAGCCATGGCGCGTCATCAACAGTAGAGACGGAGGACTTTATGCGGTCAAGACTGCTGTTGGTTGGGCCGTGAATGGGCCCATAAGAAAAGAACTAGACGACACAGAGAATAAACCACCTCAGTGTTCGGTGAACAGAATGTCTTTGATGGAAATTGACAAGTTGCTGGTCGAACAATACAATGCTGACTTCCCAGAGCGTAACTACGACGACAAAGAAGAGTTATCACAAGAAGACAAACAATTCATGCTGTCTGTGCAGGAAACAGCAACTCTAGAGGTCATGGACTAGAGAATGGCTATGGACATTATAGCATTGGATTGCCACTCAAGAACAGAAAACTCCAAATGCCTAATAATCGTTGTGTGGCAAAACAGCACATATCCACTCTGCACAGAAAGTTCAAGAAGAATCATGGGTTCTATGAAGAGTACAAAGCCTTCATGGACACAATTATAGACAAAGGCTACGCTGTTCAAGTTCCAGCACGTCAGCTGAACCGTGATAACAACAGGGTGTTCTACATACAACATCATGGGGTGTATCACCCTAAAAAAGGAAAGTTAAGAGTGGTCTTCGACTGCACAGCCTCGTTTCAGGGCTTGAATGATGAGTTACTTCAGGGACCTGACATGACCAACACCCTGGTTGGTGTTCTCTTAAGATTTCGTGAGGAGCCAACAGCCATGATGGCAGACATCAATGTTCTACCAAGTCAAGGTCTCAGAAGAGGACACAGATCTCCTCTGCTTTCTATGGAAAGGCAATTTGGATGGGCCTCGATCTATGACCTGGTTCCTGGCTTTCCTGGCTCCTGCCTGCTAAACTTCTGCTGAGAGAGCTTTGTAGCAATGGGATGAGAACATCGCTGAAAAACATGATGTTACTCTCCAAGTTTCATGTGGACAGAACCATCAGACTTTGGATGCATTGCTGCATTGGATGCAATGTTTGCATCATTTCTCAGATGCCTCAGAGTAAATGGACTTGTACTTGTATAGCGCTTTTCTAGTCTAACTGACCACTCAAAGCGCTTCACTACATGCTGCATTCACCTTAACTACGTGCTTTTTCTAATCATTCATACACATACATACCTCAGTGATACACTGGGAGGCAACGTGGGGTTCAGTGTCCTGACCAAGGACTCTTTGACATGTAGCCAGAGTCGAACCACCGACCTTCCGATTGGTGGGCGACTGCTCTTCCTCCTGAGCTACAGCCGCCGTGTCTTATCTACTGCTAGAGAACAAGCAAGGCAAAAAGCATTGTTCTTTCCTGATGGGGAAAGCAAGAGTGGCTCCACTCAAACAGGTCATAATTCCCCGACTCAAGCTGACGGCAGCAGTCATTGCAGTGAAGATAGACAAGATGTTACGTCAAGCCACCAAGCCTTCTAAATGGAATTACATTGGAACAGCAGATAATCCTACAGATCAAGCGAGCAGGGGCCTGAAGGCCAAGAGTTTGATGCAAGGAGGAACATGGATTAATGGACCGAGCTTCTTGTTGAACCATGAATGTGATTGGCCAACACAACCTATTGAAAGGAAAGAAAGCCTTCAAGATGATCCAGAGGTCAAAAACACAGATACAGTCGACACAATCAAAGTCAAAGATAACATGGAACCAATTGACAAGTTGATCTACTACTACTCTGACTGGCATAAACTAAAAAGGTCGGTTGCCTGGATCTTAAAGGTAAAGAAAACTTTGCAGCAACTAAAGGATGAAAGAAATAAGTTCACAAGAACAATCAGTCAAACTGAAAAGGACCCTGAAAGGCAAAGGTCAAAATTAGGACAGGATATGAAAAAATGCAAAACAACAACAGAACGGAAATCACTTACCTTGGATGATCTGGTTGCCGCAGAAAAGGTGATAATTATGTTCAGCCAAAGACAGAATTTTGCAGAAGAAATCAAAGCTCTGCAAAAGGACAAACAAGTCAGTTGCAACAGTCGGTTGTTCAAACATGATCCAGTTCTTCAAGATGTCACTTTGAGAGTCGGAGGAAGACTCAACAAGTCAGCAATGCCAGAAAACGTCAAGCATCCAGCAATACTCTCCAAGCACAGTAGAGTCGCTAAGCTGATTTTGAGAGACATACATCAAAGAACAGGACACTGTGGACGGAATTATGTTTTCGCAAAACTAAGATGCAAGTATTGGATCCCACAAGCCAATTCTGCCATCCGAAAGATAATCAGTAAGTGCATAGTGCGCCGCAGGACGAATGGAAAGGTCGGAGAGCAAAAGATGGCAAACTTACCTGAGGATCGCCTTATGCCCGACAAACCTCCTTTTACGAACACAGGTGTTGATTTTTTGGGCCATTTGATGTCAGGCGGGGCCGGAGTACAGTCAAGAGATACGGCGTGATGTTCACCTGTCTCACCCTCAGAGCTGTGCATATTGAAGTTGCAGACAGCCTTGATACACACTCCTGTATTAATGCTATTCGACGTTTTGTAAGCAGAAGGGGTCAAGTCACCATCATGCGCTCTGACAATGGCACAAACTTTGTGGGTGCCGAAAGCCATACAGCACCTGGATAATGATAAGATTGAAAGAGCTTTGCAACCAAAAGGAATAAAGTGGATATTTAACAGTCCAGCAGCTTCCCACCAGGGTGGGGTTTGGGAAAGACAGAGTCGCACAGTATGAAGAATCCTCATTTCCCTGTTGAAAGAACAAGCTGTGAATGATGATTGTCTTCAGACAATAATGTGTGAGGTCGAGAGTATCATCAACGGCAAAAAAATGCCAGGGTTGTGTTATTAAGGAGTTAAACACTTAAATGTGACTTCAGACACTCAAATATATGCTTTTAAGATGCTGAAGATATATGCTATTAAGAACAGAATTAAGTGACTTTTCCATAATATGTCACTGTTTAATTTCCATAGAAGATTGTGGTAACGTCTTGATGAAAGTGATGATTGTTTAAATACTGTAAATAGATATTTTCTTTACATAAGAAACATTAACATTTGCCCATGTACAATAAACACAGTAGCCTGTAAGTAAATGACAAAGTATCACCATAAATGGACTGCCTCATATGCACAGTTATTGGAAATAAAAAAGACTTCTGAGCTAGACCAAAACTTTGTAACGCCATTTACGATTGATTATAACAACATGCTATTAATTTAATAATACATTCAATTATCTGATCATGTACAGGGTCATGTGAGAAAAAAGTTTTAAAAAGCCTGAAAAGTAGCATTTTTTGAGCTATGACTTTTCCTGGCAGAGAGCACATAAATATAGTGACGCTGTTTGTTTTTTTTAGATACGCAAGTTCATTTGGGCCATTTTAGGTCAAATGCTGTGCATCAACTTTATGATGTTTGGGACCTAAATAAGAGATAAATAATCACATTAGCCGCCACAGCAGCAAAGCTTTGACGATTTTCTATATCATATATAAATATTCAGGGTTTATAGGAGGGCTGAAGCCTGGGGTAAAAGGTGTATCTTGCCTTTTTACCTGTTACACCTGTTGTCTCCGTGATGGACTGGTGAACTGGTGTAACAGACAAACAATCATGCACACTGCAAGGGTTAAATTAGAATCACCAACTAACCTAACATGCACAACAACAAAAAAAAAAGAAATCTAAATAAAGAAAGTAAATCCCTGATACATTCTGTGTTACGTCACAGCCACGGAATTTGTGACAGAAAAGGACAAGGAGATACATCATGGTGAAATACATATTGTGCCTGGGTAAAAAATGCCTGTCAGGCACAGAGAACTGTACTTCATATATGAAGAACACGCACAATAAACACAGTTCCATTGCAAAGGTAATACAGATGCACAATAACCATAGCTAGCTTTCAACTTGACTAAAGCTGTCACTGGAGGGGGTATTAATAATTATGTTGCTCATTATGTGGCGAAGATGTTTTAACAACTGTCATTACCATGTTTCCATGAGATCACTGATTAATCCATATCGCTTATTAGACTATATGCACTGAGACACACAAGCTGCAAGCTATTGGTGTGACTGCTCGAGATTTGCTTTGAGGTTGAGGTAGTGTTGTCATGGTACCAACATTTTGGTATCAATACCGGTACCGACATCTATTTCAATACTTTTCCAAATAAAAAGAGAACACAAAAATGTCATTATTGACTTTATTTTAATAGAGAATCTTCGAATGATAACTATGCATCAATAAATAAAATAAAATACCACAAAGACAACACGACTTTTAAAATAAATAAAATAGAAAATAAAATATAAATGGGCTATTCAAACCAGAGAAAGTGGCAGCTAATTGGGGCGGCTGTAGCTCAGGAGGAAGAGCAGTCGCCCACCAATCGGAAGGTCGGTGGTTTGACTCTGGCTTCCCCAGGATACATGTCAAAGCGTCCTTGGGCAAGACACTGAACAAGACAAGCCAAGACACTGAACCCCACTGAACCCCACGTTGCTCCCCCAGTGTATCATTGGGGGTATGAATGTGTGTGAATGCTTAGAAAGCACATAGTTATATCCTAAGACGTGCTGTATGAATGTGTGTGAGGCATGTGCGGCATGTAGTGAAGTGCTTTGAGTGGTCAGCTAGACTAGAAAAGCGCTATACAAGTCCATTTACCAATTGTAATGCAGCTTTAATTTTTTTCCAGAGCAACTTTTGTGGAGAGTGTAGGGGGCTGGCGTTGCATGATTTTAGCACTGAATGTGGCTTTTTTCATGGGTATATAAGTTATTGCCTATCATTCTCTGAACTCCTTATGCAGGTCTGGGTGTTTGTCCTTCAGGTGTTTTGCCAAGTTGGAAGTGTTTCCACCCTTGGCCAGACATGTTTGGTAAAACCGTTTGCACAATGGTGCTTCAGTGTTAATGGCTTCATCGAGCTCATTTGTTTTAAAGCTGAAGTAATTCCGTATAGCACTTTGCGCACCTGATCTATCTAGGCGTTGCGGCGTGGTCAAGTTGCAGCAGCTGCCATTCTCTCCCTGCTCCTGTCTCTCTCTCTCTTTCTCTCCTTTATCTCTCTGTCGCCAGACTCCTGCTCACTCACCTGCTTGCTCACCACAACTCAAAATACAATGCGGTGATGTTAAAAAAAAAAAAAGACCAGTCTCATCCAAGCGCAGTATAGTGCCGTTTTAAATGCCTCAGTACCCCGGTACCAATTTAGTACCAGTATACCGAACAAGCCTTGGTTGAGGGTTCCTATGCAGTATCTTAACTTTTGATAGTACTATGCTCTTCTGGAGTGATATCTCTGATGTTGTTAAGGTTTATTGGGGATGGTCGCCTTCAAACAGCCTATGTGTAGATGGTACAGGAAGAACTCTGCTGACACAGACTTGGTCGAACATAAAAGTATTTTATTGGCCACCAGGTCCGTATCAGAATTACAGAATGATGCATCAAGTCTGGAGAGATACTCTAAACCCAAATGTCCATACAATCTCTCTCCTGATGTGGATGCTTCTCCCTTATATAGATGTAACCCTTTTACCACCTGGCTCCTTATGATAAAGGAGTGATTTCACAAAATACACCCTTTATCTCCACACAAATAAACAATATGGTAAAAGAGACATCCTGATGTATAGAAACTGTGGCTCAGGTCAAGTATAACTCTCACTTACAAATGTAACGATAAAGAGGATCTCCCAAGAGTAATGGTGGAGAGGAAAAAATGGTAAGTACAGTATAATACCAGTTAACTTAGAATAATTTGTTTTTCTTACAGTGTAGTGCTCGGATGAAATGATGAGAAACACATAACAAATGTTTTAGATTTCTGCTATATTAAATTAACAAAAAACAAACACAAATCAGTTAAGTTTGAAACAAAATATTTTAATCGTTTCTTTAGCCCAGAGTTTTACTTGTGAGAGTGCACTCAGTTTTGTTTTTAGCAAGCTTGCAGTTAGGGAAGTTGGCGCGCGTTGGAGCTCCTGTGAATAGGAAAGCCTTGGATGCAATATTCCTACCAGTGTGAAGCTATCCCTCGTCCTCCCGATCACGAAAGCAGCTGTGTGCAGCAGAATCCCTCTTCCCGGTCGTCCTCAACTCAGGTGAGTGCTGATCCTCTGGCGGCAACACCTCTCTCCTCTCTGGCGGCTCTTAACGAGGCTGACGTAGCGGTGTTAGCTCTGGCGTTAGCTTAACGCAGTGTGCTCAGCTCGGTCCTGGAAACCACTGTTCAGCTCACTCCATCGCGTGGCAGGTTGCGGGTTAAACTACCCTAACAGTCCGCAGAACTAAGCACCAACCGTCCAGGCAGGATGTAGCTTGGTTCTAATGTAATCTTATTTTTTCTTACACCTTGTCTCTATTGTGCAGCAGCTCGAACTCCCACGCGGTCTCCCTTCTACAGAGCGCTCTTCTTCTTCCCTTCCGGTCCAACATAGAAACTAAATAAACTAAATTATAGGAACCGAGAATAATTAAATAAAATAACTTATTTGTTTTTAGTCAATGTAGTAAAAACACAAACAAATATATGCCTTATTCTATAACAAACTCTATATCTTTCAAACAAATTAAAATATACTGATTTCCAAAATAAGGTTACTACATAGAGTAGAAACTTCTTATATCTGATAACACTGTATGTGCTGCGCGTCCCCGTCAACAGGCACAGTATTCAGTATACAATATCTTGTGACTCTGTCCAGAAAGCACTTAATCAAGGGATATGTTATGGTCCAAATATTTATGTATGTCACCATTGTTCCTCTCCTATATGGAGCCCCTGACCCTCTGTTGAGTAGACTCAGATGAGTCAAACACCACATTGTTCCTGGGATTCTCCACTTTGGGTATCATGGTGGTTTGATTACCAGTGGCACCACTGGTGCCTTTACGTCTCATATTTCATCACTTTTTCCTTCAGCCCTTGTTTTTGTCAAGCTTGCCGTGTTTCTTCCTGTTGATATTGGTGTAATTTTAGATACTGTGTTACTGTGGTGTATAAGGGATGGTCGCCTTCAAACAGCCTATGTGTAGATGGTAAAGGAAGAACACAGCTGACACAGACTTGGTCGAACACAGAAGTATTCTATTGTCAACCAGGTCCGTATCAGAATTACAGAATGATGCATCAAATCTGGAGAGATCCTCGAAGCCAAAAAGTCTCTCATCTCTCCCTCACTGGGGGTGCTTCTCCCCTTATGTAGGGTAAAACCTTCCCCTATTTGGTGAGCCTGGGTGGGTTCAATAGTCAGACTGAAAGATATGTATATCTATATATCGCTGGTGTGGCTGTCCTGGACATTCTTAACTGAGGAAGTTAAGCATGGGATGTTAAGGGGTGTTTCTCCAGATGTTCATGTTTACCATTCTTCTTCTCCTGTCTGGACACACAGAACACACAAACCTTTCTGAACACTACACGATATCTATACTACGGCCTTCTGTTGTGTCTGTTGACCTCTGGTTGGTTAGCCATCACCATTGTATCAGTCTGGAACTGGATGTCCTACAGAATCTTAGCTTCTCCATCACCTTTAAAGGTATCTCCCACTATGATTTTGGAAATTCTTACTCATGCCCAGTGCAGATGTAAATGGACTTGTACTTGTATAGCGCTTTTCTAGTCTAGCCTGACCACTCAAAGCGCTTCACTACATGCCGCATTCACCCCACTCACACATACAGCACGTCTTAGGATATAACTACGTGCTTTCTATATTCACACACATTCACACATACCACCAATGATACACTGGGGGAGCAACGTGGGGTTCAGTGTCTTGCCCAAGGACGCTTCGACATGTATCCTGGGGAAGCCAGAGTCGAACCACCGACCTTCCGATTGGTGGGTGACTGCTCTTCATCCTGAGCTACAGCCGCCCCTACAGATGTTCCTGTACACTGTTTGTTGATGGCGTTCCATCTATGCCATACTTACCTGCACCATATACCCTGCTACTATGTATTATTTATACTATATACAGGGCTTATCCTTCCATGATGGCTTCTTTGTCTCCTCTCCTTTTTAGCTGCCAGTGGCATTCAATTAACCAGTTAATCATTAGAGACATCTTCTTGATTTATTCTTGGATCTTTGTTGTTTCATACTGGATAGTGGTTATGATGCTCACTTGCCCCCAGCCTCCCTCCGTCTGCCTAGTGTACACTTTCAGGATGCTGGACTTGGTGGGAAACCCTCCATGCATTGTGAGAAGCTTTTTTGTCTTCATAGCACTGGCTTTTGTCTCCTCTTTTGGTCAAGTTATTTCTGCACCAGTGGAGTGTCTGCTGACTGTCAGGGGGGTGGCAACACCCATTCCGAAATCCCGCCATTCCGACATCCCGCTATTCCGACATCCCACCATTCCGAAATCCCGCTATTCTGACATTCAAACGTCCCACCATTCCGACATTCAAACGTCCCACCATTCCGACTTTCCGTTTAAGGAAATGTGCGTTACTCAACAGGTGAGTCCCTTCTTTCTGTTCATGCAATTTATATGTTTAACACATGTTTACAGATAAGCGTTATTAAAAACACAAAGGCTCGGCAACTGGAGGAGGAGAAGCAGACCGTGGTGGTTTTCAATCACACACTCCAATGCCACTTGTTTCAACTTTCGAAAATTTAATCCAGGAAAAAAAGGCTTACAAACATGGACCGAAATGGCTCCATAACACGCACAAGAATCCAAAAGAAACGAAAGTTAACTAAAAGAAAGCAAATACGCAGCATGAAGTGGTCAAAATTGGTTTTACGCATGCCTATGTGCGTCTGGCACATGCGTCTTCGGGCTCTCCCACGTTGGTTTGTGGATGAAAGCTATATGTTCAGCTGTAATGCCATGTAAAAACAATCTCTACGTGACATTTACTCCCAGGTGTGACCAGTTAGGTCCTTAAGATATCAACAGGCTGTATAAAGCCTTGCGGAACGGCTGTGTGTTTCTGCCAAATGCGCAAAGCCCATCCGCGCTTCCCTAAATTGGAGCGAGTACTCATAAATCACGTGAATAACATGAATAAACGTTTTTACTGCATTTTGTTGTGTTTTATACGTTCTATGCTGTCATTTCTCTCCTCTCCTATTGGCAAGGCAGAGTGCTCGCAACTGTGTCCTGTGCAGTAGCCGTGATATCTGTAATTGCAATTATTACTTTTGCATATGATGACAGCGTGACGCATGGGCTCTGTGGAGAGCTCCGCTCCAGCTGGCTGCTGTGACAGGTCACTGACACTGTATTTCTGCTTAATCAGTTTCAGTCTCGCCAGAGTTACATTAACCCTCTGAGGTCTATGATCACGCCGGTGTGGTCAGATCGCATGACGTCATTGTGGCGTCATAGAAAACAAACTAGGTCACATGGAGCGCTGCCATCAACTTTATTCAAAAGTGCAGATTTGAAACTATCTCCTAGTTTTTATTTGACTTTGATACACCACATAAAACCGGAGATATGATTCATTGTTGGTTTCATTTTGGTCGTAAAAAAATGGGCGGGATGGGAGGGGCAGGGATTGCATTTCTTTCCATATCTTCGTAATTTTTTGTCATTTTACAAAACGGGAAAATGTGGTCGAATCTGTTAATACTACTCTATATAACCAATGTACCAGAGACGTCTTACATCGATCATGGGATGCGGGGAGCGCCAAAAATCGCTGAATCGGAAGTCAACAGCGGGAGTTAGCGGCGGGAGTTTTTGAGGAGAAGACGAGTGTTTTTGGAAGAAGGAAGAAGACAGAAGAACAAGATAAGATAAGAGTTTTTGAGAGAGAAATGAAGCGGTCATTAGATGTCAATCAGGCCCTCAGGCTGTTGTATGCCGAGGACGACAACGAAGATGATGTCATTTCTTTTTCATCGTCCGAGGAGGAGGAGAGCGGCGATGAGGATGATGAGGTGACAGACCCGTCTTTTGTCAACAGCGACATCGTCGGTGATGAGAGGTAAGTCATACTAATCATGAATATTTGCAGCTTTTGTTTTGTTTACTGCTGTATTGTAAACGTTATAAAACTCTCTGATATGTATGTAACGTTATATATCTATATAGGTTTATGTGTACATTTTGTTGTCCTCTTTATCTGAACGCTCATACTTTTTTCAAGGAGATGAATATTCTGATTTTACTAGTGTGTATTTTGAGTTATATTTAATGTTATTTGTGTTTATTTTTAGTTGTATGTATTTATTTATTACTTGTAAGGTTTTTTGTAAACTGAGTATTCACATTGTTGTAGGGAGCAATGAATTACGAATTTTAGTGCCCACATTTGTATTCACTATCCATCATGCACATATGAGCAATAACCTGAAAAATCGCTACTTTTGTATTTATTATTGTCATGGATATAATACTGACAAGTGACTAACCCATAATACACAGATATGAGGACAGTGGACCCTCGACACAGAGGCCTACCCGGAGAGGGCGTGGTAGGAGAAGACAGGTGAGGTCCAGATCTCCACAGGCTCAGCCACTCCATCGCTTAGAGCCCTGGAGAACTGAAAGCGACCCTGACACTGCTCCACAAATTAGCCGCTTCATGCCACGAAGAACACCAGGAGCCCAGGTGGACACACATGCAGCCTATTCACCTCTGGACCTGTTCCAGCTGTACTTTTCCCCAGCCACAGTGTTAACACTCTGCACCAACACCAACAAGCGTGCAGCAAAGAGCAAAGAAATGGGAAAGAAGTACAAATGGGCTGATGTTGATGTTGAAGAGCTCTACAAGTTCCTTGGGCTCCTTACATATACTTCTTTGGTGTCACTGCCAAGCATCGCAGATTACTGGAAATAGAACACCATCACATCTGTGCCGTTTCCAGATACAGTGATGGCGAGGGACCGTTTCAGGGTTCTGCTTTGGAACATCCACCCCAGTGACCCAGAGGAGGATAAGAAAAATGATGAGAAGAAGGGAACACCAGAGCATGACAAACTGTTCAGGATCAAGCCGCTCATCGATGACATCCTCAGTGCCTGTCAGGCATATTATCACCCAAGAAGGGAATTGGCTGTGGATGAGAGAATGGTGGCCACCAAGGCAAAAAACTGGCATGGCCTAGTTCATGAAGGACAAACCAACCAGGTGGGGGATTAAATTATTTTGTTTTGGCTGACTCAAGCAATGGCTACAATGCTCTGAACAGGAAATCAGAGAGGGGCGCGGTGAGATGGATCAGGGAGGGATCCCTGGTCTTTGTAAAATGGATGGACACACGGGAAGTGTCACTGTGCTCCACAATCCATCCAGCAGTTTGTGGAGAGGTGGTCAAGAGGAGGGTGAAGGAGAAAGATGGACGCTGGGCAGTGAACAACATCTCCTGCCCCACCCCAGTCATTGCCAACAACAGGAACATGGGTGGTGTTTACCTGTCCGACCAGCTGCTGCAGTACTACTCCACCCACCGCAGAACTGCGCGCTGGTACCACACCATGTTTTTGCACCGTGTGGACATTGCCACCACCAATGCCTACCGTCTATATTGTGACATTAGCACCTCAAATAAAGTGAGGCCCATGTCCCACAAGGACTTCCAAACACAACTGGTGTCCCAGCTGTGTGGGGTGGACGGGATGGGCGTGTCCACCAAGAGGAGGGCTGACCATATTCCTGTTCCCATTACCGTGATAACAGATTCCAGCCTGAAAGCCACACAAGGCCGCAGGAGTTGCCTGCACTGCCACCAGGTCGACAAAAAAAGAAATCTTACTCCCTGGAAGTGCCAGTCTTGTGATGTGGCGTTGTGTCTTGTTGTGGACAGAAACTGCTTTGCAGAATGACACAAATAAAAAAAAATAAATAAAAAAAGTTTGTCCCATTGTTTGTATATTGTTTGAAATATTTGTATATAGTTTGATTACATCTAAATTTTACCTCTAATATTACATTTCCACTATTTGGAACTCAGGGAGTAGCTATTTGAGACTCAGCTGATACAAAGCACTGATGTAGCTCTCTGTATGATTTTGAACTTACTTTGTTTTGAAGACTTGAAGGTGATAAGGTAAAAAACGCCTGGAATTATACATGCTTTTTATGGAAAATATTTGTATAATGTGTTACTTTATTTAAATTTTACATTTATTTGTTCATATTTGCAACCTATGTTACCCTTTTCAAGTTCCAAAACAGTTCATTGAGCATGTTTGTGTTTTTTATTGTAATAAATAGTATGTTTTTTAAGTTCGGATTTGATCATTTCTGTGTATTTTTGGGCTCAATGTGTTAATAAAGTAAGTCAAAGTGAAAAAATAACATAATTATATAATAATTAGATCATATAGATGAAGCATGGGTATGGCAAACATTTTTTTTTTGTGGTATATAAAGGCTAAGGCAAAAGTATTAAAAAACGACCAAAATGGGCTCAGACCCCAGAGGGTTAATATCTGTATTTTTATATTTGAAATTTCAGGGGATTTTGATAATAGATTATTAAAGTTTGTTTGCGAGGCTGTGGCCTCTGTATGTGCAGAGTTTGTGCAAAAAATGTTTTGGGTAAAACATAGGCTATTAAAAGGAACTGTCGGAATGGCGGTATGTTAAAAAAAAAAAAAACATACCGCCATTCCGACCATAGGAGGAAAAAAGTGTCGGAATGACGGGACGTTTGATAAAAAATTAAGTGTAATGGCGGAATGGCAGCATATAACCCTGTCAGGGCATATGCATTGATGGATCAGTAGAGCAACAGATGAACAATTGAAATCGCGAGGCCTACTGCATATAGTGTACAAGCCTGTGGGGGCAGCACTGTGATCTTGGGTGGCATAAATTGGTCAGTCTTAAATTAAGCTATATTATGACCCGAAAAAATTAGGCTAGCTGACTACCTGAATATAGTAGGCCGCTAGGTTTTAATAGGTTTTCTTTCTTCGATGATATCATGAGCTTATTAATAGATGACACTGACAGGATTCATTGGTCTCATATTGTGAAGAAGTGGTTCGAGTGAGACAGCCTTTTCAGATATGAATCGGCCACCTTGTGCAGAATTTAGCTTTACTGAGAATCTTTGAGATGTGCTGGAGAAGACTCTATTCAATTCAATTCAATTCAATTTTATTTATATAGCGCCAGATTACAACAATTGTCATCTCAAGGCACTTAAGTAATATAGTCCAATTCAAGCCAATTGGAATTCAATTCATTGTAATCATAATCCAATTAATTCATATAGAGCTAATTCAAAAAATTTATATCCTAGCTAAGGAAACCAACAGATTGCACCGAAATGTGTCTTCAGTCCAATCTCCTGTCCTGAGCATGCCTGTGGCAACTGTGGAAAGGAACGACTCCCTTTTAACAGGAAGAAACCTCTGGCAGAACCAGACTCAGGAAGGGTGGCCATCCGCCTCGACCAGCTGGGGTTTGAGAAGACAGAAAAGAGGGGAAAAAAACACCATAACGCCATTCAAAGGATATCTGTTGGAACAGGGAAACATACGTTAATAATCACAATAATGTCACATGTACATAAAATCAATTTTGAAATTAAACGGGGAAAAAGAGAGCATCTCTACCATCATCGATACAAGATCTTGTTGAAATATTTGCAACTCTGGATGAAAATAAATTTTGTGATATTGCATAAGCTTATTGAAACAATGTCACAACGTATGCATGCTTTTTAGTAAGTTTGCTCTGTCATACCTTGTTTTGATAATTTAAATCAGAAATACTAAGGAAAATTGATTTGAAATATCCAGTTGATGGATTTTTTTTTGTTTTAGACAAACTGGGGCTCAATCTTTTAGAATATGCAATGTCTAGTTATTTTGTCATATGTCATGTTTTCCACATTTCATGAGTTGGTGAATGAATGTATTACCAAAAAGATGCCTAATTCACATCAAGCAGACACATGACCGCTTCAGCATTATTTGATGTTTGTTTTAACCTGATGAATTGAAGTCAAACATCTCAGTTAACTGAACATGCATCTTGGTAACAAGTTTATTGTTATGTGATGAAAGTGTAAAGATGTAGTGTCATATCTACACTCCATCTATTCAGTTTATAGGTGTCTTCTTGTTGATATGACCATGAATAGAAGTTCCAAAATCCAAGTTAAAAAGCAGAATACATTAACGAGTTTATAATGTGCATAAAGGCTGACAGATCTCTTCATACACATACAGGGGCGTCCCTGTCTATCTTCAAGAAACTCTTGAAAACCCAGCTCTTCAGAGAGCATCTCCTATCCTAGCACTTACCTTGTACTTCCCTACCCCCTCTATCTCTGCACTTTATCTTTCTGCACTTCCTTCTATGCCTGCACCCTATCTCTACTCTGTCACCTCTGACAGAGTCAGACTAGTGGGTTCCTTCTATGTAGTTTATTGTTAGCTTTTTATATAGCTTGTTAAATCTTCATTTGTAAGTCGCTTTGGATAAAAGCGTCTGCTAAATACATAAACATAAACATACACACTTTGTCCAACTCATACATGAACAAACACACCTTTAAAAACGCACTTTCCAGACTTCAGTTTGCTACTATTACACCGCCAGAAATGAATCATCTGCTATTGATTTCTGCACATTTTCCTCCACCAGCTTATTTATCACAGTTCAATTTCAGAATCCTCTCTTTTTCAATCATTTCCATGAAAGTATTTTTGATTGATCCTCGTTTTGCCCCAGACTTAGGTGTTTTAGTCCTCTTTGCTTTCCAAGCAGTAGCCAAATTTGTCCCTTGATCATTTTCAGGGTGAATAAGCCTCCGGCTCTGATTCAATTCTACGTAACTGTAACCTGAGTGTGTTGTATTGAATTTCTAGACATGACTTTGCCCAGAGCTGCAAATTAATATTGCAAAGGCAAATGTGTCTAAAAGTTTAACCTAATCTAATGACTATTACAGTAAACAATAATTTATTTACAGTTTAATATTGCTTTTCTGATAAAATGGCCTTCAGCCTCAAATTTGCAACACAAAATACATTTCAGGGTGGGTGAATACTATATCACCTTATTTCCACCTGAGTGTATGAAAAGTGAATATTGGTTTGCCTCTGACTGGTCTTTTTAAGAGTTGACAAAGTAAAATTAGATGGATAAATTTTATTTTTGAGAACTGCTGCACTTTTAATGAGACCATGAGCTTTCAAATGCATCTTAAAAAGATTCTGTTTCTTCTAAAATAAACAGAATCTTAATAAAATGTTTTGTTTATTCTATGATACTTTAGTAATCCCAAACTGGGAAAATATTTTGCAGCACAAGGAAGTAGTAACAGTAAGTAATTAGTCTAATTGTTTAGATGTCCAATGGCAGGAAGCACCTACTGTAATGTTCTTTGTTGTAGAGGAGCTAAAAATTCTCCCTAGTTGTTATGTTTATGATGTGCTTCAATACCTATTATGATGAACAGCTTTTGCAACATCCTTCTTTGCATAATCAGCTCCAGGGGGTCCAGTGTAATTCCCAGCACAGCACCAGCCCCGTTTATCAGTTTGTTGAGTTTCTTTTAGTCACTGACTTTGATGCTGCTGCTCCAACATGTCTGTATTCTCCACCACAAACTCATAGAGGATATACAACAATTTATTGCAAACATTAAGAGTACAGGCTTCCTCTGAAGATATAGTCTGCTCTGTCCACTTCTTCTACACAACATCAGTGTTGCATTTCTAGTTCAGTCTGTACAACCTTGCTGGCCTTGTGAATCGGTTTGGTGTGCCTGTTGGCATCTGCTACGCAGGCGGCCTCCCGGTCTTCAGTTTTAATTGTACTTGACACACTGACACCTCACATACACATACACTCAGGGCTTTTAGGGATGGGCGTGCCGGGTAGTACCTTGTGGGTGGAGCTGTTTGTACAGTCTCGCCCCCAATGCTGCACGGTTGCCCGTCTCTCAATTTTAACAGCATACAATTAGACACTGAGGCCTGAGGAGGGGGCAGGGATGCTGTTGAGGGTCTTCGCTGTCTACGAGCCGAGGGGATTGCTCTGCTGCATTTCCCCCTCCTCCTCATTGTAACTCCACTCCATTTTACACACCCTCACACACGCCCACCATCAGGGAACACGAGTGAGGCAAGGAAGAGAGAGATGAGGCAGCCCGTTACAGGAAAGCACCGCTCAGGGAGGGATCAGGAGGAGGGACTGGTCGTCTTGCTCTGGGTCTGGGCTCACAGGATTGCTGGGCGGTGTCTGCTCCGCCTTGGGTGGGTGGAGTTCACTGGGGACCGGGCACTTGTCGCTCCATCAGGGTGGCTGGTGCGTGGCCCCTGGGGACCTCAGAGTGAGTGTATGTGTGCCTGGATGTCCTCGTTCTTTTGTCTGGGTGGGTGTGTGTCTTTGTCTTTTTTTTTAATGTGTGTCCTTGTATCTATGAGGCTGTGTCTCTGAGTTTGTGTGCGAGTGTCTATCTTTGTGTCGGGTGCATGGTTGTCCACTGTAGGGCCTGGGTTCGGGGGGTTGTTATTTTCTGGCTCACCTTCTCATCCCCTTACGCTCCTCCCTGCTACTCTCGCTGGCGGGTGTATCTGGGTTCCCAGAGCAACTTTGCCTTGGACGCCGGGGCAGGTGATGGCTCGCTGGGGGGCGCTGTCTTGGGTGGCCACTGCCATGTGCAGGTGTGGTCCAGGGCACTCAGCTCACGCAAGGGCCATGGCTTGTCGCATTTGGTTCCCTGACTCCTTGACTGCGGGGGCTCTACCTGCGGTCCTCTGCTGTCTGCTGTGGTTGAGCGGGGCTTTCCTGTGACGGGCTGCCTCATCTCTCTCTTCCTTGCCTCATTCAGGTTGTCCGGGTCTGGGGGCCTTTCCTGTCTGCTCCTGATCTCTGGAGTGGAGTGTGCTTGCAGCCCTTTTCCGCAATTACTATACACAGTTCATGTAAAGCCTTTGGCATATAATTAGACACACACACACATGCACAAGCATTCATTCACTAACATGCTCACTCCACTGTTACAATGTGACTTTAATAATAATCACTAACTACAATGACTTTCCTTCTCATATACTTGCTGCTGGTGATGTCATTGCCGTTTGTCTGTGTCATGTCTTGGGTTTTGTTTTCAGGTTTTAGGTTTATTTTTACTCAGTCGTTTTTGCCATGTTTTTCCTTGCCACATTAGGTTCATTCAAGTCGTCTGTCTTTGTTTTCACAGCTGCACGTCATCCCCAATCACCTCCCCACAGTACTTTAGTTTCCAGGTTCCCTCAGTTCAGTGCAAAATTCTCACCTCACCTTCACACAACGTGCTTCATGGTTTTCAGATTTGTCAGGTCAGGTTTTGCCTCTTGTTTTCCACAGCCATAGTCTTGTTCAATTTATTCCACCATTTAGATTTATTGTTATCCAGCTCAGCTGCACTTTTTGTTCTTTTATTAAATAAATCAAGTTTTCCTTTGAATTCTGCATCTGGGTCCTACCTCCACCATGTCACGCACAAGCCCACTCACCCGGGTGGGACAGTTTGTTGTGTGTTTCTCTCCATTAATGACTCTGCAGGTGCTGCTGACAATCCTGTGTACGGCTGCAGTGTGCTTTCTTTTCTCTCTACAGAGAGAGAAGTTACCTGGTTTTTGGCTATGGTGTCTATCTTTTCAAGCTCTCTCATTTACTCTCTCCTCACTTCCCCTCTGTCTTTAATTTCTCCTTTCAAGTTTTTGAAATATATACAAATAGATAGATAAAAATGAAAATACAGTGGTGCTCCAAACTATGATGAGAACATTGGCACTGTGAGGTTTGTCTTTGCTGATGCCTGTACCTCTGAGTACACCAAAAAAAAGTATATCTAACCTGATGGTATTGAATGCACTGGAGAAGTGAAGAAAAAAACATGACACTTGCAGTGCACACTGGCTGGTCCAGGTGGGGATATATACCGGTCAGTAGGAAGATGTTGTCATCTAAGTCTGACTGGGCATTAAAAAACTAGTAATAGACGATACCGAGACTCTGGAGCTTGCTTTGTCAAAGTGAAGCAAGGTGTTACAGAAGGGGAGCTGGAGCTCGATTCACTTAGTTAAAGTCACGTGACAGATTACGTATGATGCCTTCTGAAGCATGTGCTGTATTGAAGATTTGAAGCGCTTTGAAGCTTTTGGTGTGAATTCAGGTAGAGCACAAAAGCAAGATGGCAGTATAGCTGCATGTTGGTGTTATTTAGTTTGATTCAGAAAATCTTTATGAGAGTGACTCATTTGAGATTGCATGATGGCAAGTGGTTCTTGAACTGGCAAGAGGCAATCCTCTGATCTCCTGAAAAGGCGAATAACTTGGTCTGTGCCATGTGAGAGGATTTTTTTCTCAGGAAGGAGTAATTATTAACAAGAAAATAAGTCAACTGAAGCCAATAATTGTGGAGTACATTTTGTTTTTGAATAAACTTTGTTCTGCTCCCCAATTAAAGCGCTCCAGTGTTCTTTCACACAAGCAAAAATCATTGAAAAATGTTTAAAACAGAACATGCATTTCATAACATATATTAGCATACATAAATCAATGTACAGTCAAAAAGTAATTTATAAGAGTATATAGAATATATTACCACCCTACTGTTATTGAAAAAATATTATAGACTCACAGACGTGAAACGTACGCATGTCATTCTCTGAAACAAACTGATATATTCCCTGGAACCACTAGGTGCCGACTGAGTATAAAAGTTTTTGAGGTCTTTAGACACATATCGGCACAATGTGCAGATGCTTAGAAGCGCTTCATGAAGTCTCATCAGCACACCAATACAAATCACAGCATGAAACCAAACCAAGAGTTGGTTAATGTCTCCTGATTATTGCTCCATTGCATTTTTTAATCATATGGGGCGTCTACATTCCAACATGGGTGGAATCTTAATATTTATCATTGTGGAGGGTCACACTAACCCCAGAGGTAATTATTAAAAAGAAAAAGAAAATAAATAGAGCTATTGTAGTGTTATTTTACTCTAGCAGTAAAGACTTTCTCTTTCACACTTTACACATAAAACAAATATCTTCTTGTTAATTCTTCTGAAAATGAACATTTTGCTTTGCCTGTGGAGGTAACTTAGTGCAGTGTCCACTGTGCTAATGGCATGTGTGGGTTTTTCACTTCAAATTACTTGAGCCACAGCTTCATAGCAGGCAACAACAGACAATGGTGCTACTGAACAGGAACTATTGAGAACTCATGGCATACCAAAAGTTGAACAATGTTATGACGTTACAGTGCCAAAATACAAAAAAATTAGAAATATGTCAATCATATTCTAATCCTTGGCCATGTTCATTTCAGCATGATATCAGTTTTTACATTGTTGTGAGCCAGACAGCAGGCAGACTTCAACAAGTGGGAAAATATCAAATATACACAACAGGTAAAGAGATAAAATCATGCCTTATGCATAAAACTTGACTTCACAGCAACCAAATATTGCAATGAAGTCAACTGTATGCTGACAAGTAAATGGACACCCATCCATCCATTTTCTATCCCCGCTTAATCCGTCGGTCATTGGGTGAGAGGCAGGGTGCACCCTGGACAGGTCGCCAGTCCATCACAGAGCCAAACGAGACACACACGCCCACACTCACTCCTAAGGACAATTTTAGAGACACCAGTTAACCTAACATGCACATTTTTGGATGGTGTGAGGAAGCCGGAGTACCCGGAGAGAACCCACGCATACACGGGGAGAACATGCAAAGTCCACACAGAAAGGCCCCAGCCGGGAGTTGAACCCGGAATGTAAATGGACACCAGCTATTCAAATGTTCTTTTCCAATGAGGTAATGGATAAACTCTGTTTTCTAATCTCTCACTGGTCAGTTGCTATTATGGATCCAGACTTTTATTAGGGTTGAGAGAGGCTTGACAGGGGATTTCCATATTGAGTTGAAGTACATAGTGCTAAGTAACTTTGCAAACACATTCTACACTAATGGTCGAAAATACGTCACACCTTTTGTATCATGGCTTGAAAATAACTCAGAAAGCATTCTTTTTCATTTTAATGCCCACAACAGATGTTGCTATTTTTCCTCCTTGAGGTTTGTTTCCCATTTTGATAACTACTTCTACACAATTAAAACTAATATTGCCCTCTTTCAGCAACACTAGCCCCAAATCTATGAATGGGTGGGGATCTGATTCACATCAGATAGCTTTGTATCTTTTTTACTAGATTTATTATGCTTTTATGCTCTATGTAAAGCACATTAGATAATCTAGTTGTTGAATACCACTTTATAAACACATTGCCCTTGCCTTGCTTTTTGCAGCTTTTCAGAAGGTTGCTTCACGAGTGAATGAAAACCTGACTCATATTCTTGTTTATGCATTACAGCTAGGCAGTTTATGCTTACAGGTAGGGTAAGGGGGTCTTGCCGAAGGACCCCTACTGGAGGTAGTATCTTTCATGCAGGGGATTTGAACCCAGGTCTCCCACACGAAATGATAGCAATCATACCACTATACATCCAGCTCCAACTATTGCTATAATCCTGTTTTATTCTGATCTGAACAGTTTTGCACACTATAGACCTCTTTCTTTAAAAAGCTGGGAAGCAGAAAGAAAAACTACATAAGAAAATATTTTATTTGTCTTTTATTTAAAATAGTTATAAAATGCAATTTGATAGTGTTCAGTCTAAAATTCATTATGAACCCACTGGGAATGTGATAGATTAGAATTGTTTGGGGTTTTTGTCTGAAAGGTCCATGTTGGTGTAGAACCTGTGGTCTATATGAGTCTAGAACAGCTGTGCTGATAGTTAACCTTTCTTTGAACTCTAGCTGTTTGTCTTACAGCTGATTAGTGAGACGCATATCTGAGAGTCTATTTATTCCCCTTCTCGTTTCATCTTTATCTGACGTTTCCTGAAATGCCCAAGGGGATATGAATCGATGTGAGATCTGGGAAGAGTATTACTGTGATAAGTTTATTTCAAAGACATGAAAGAGAATGTCATAATAAGCTGGCTGCCCCAAAGTATTTTAGACTTCGAGAGCATGTGAGAATTTTAATCACACAGCTGTCCTCTCTTGTCGACTGTGCTCCTGCCAAAAGATTACATCTTTTGTGTAACAAATGAGATCCTCATGGTCTAAATACTTTTCATTGGGAGGGCACTTTCAGAGGAACAATTAATATTTAGCCACTATTTAAATAGCGTGTACTTGTCTAAGTATATAATTTCATCAAGAGCAGGATTTTGACAGGAAATAAGTAGGTCAGTTGGCATCGTGTAGCAGAGGGGATTAATTTTTTAGCACATGCTCTCATGTACAGTGTGATAGCAGCCCCTTACTAACAAGTAATGAAGCCAGTGTGAGGGCAATGTAGGAGGAGATATTTTTAATGGTGTGGAACATGCTGTTAAAACTTTCTCAAAATCTGAAACAAATGAGAAGTTCATGCAGCATGTTTCATAATTGTGTATGTGAGAGAAAATTGGTGTTTAGGTGAAAACGGAGTCCAATTTGTGTCAAAAGCAAAACTTTAAGATGATTATGATTCTAAGAAGTGTGATCAAATAGTATCAAATACATTATTTTTACAGTAATTATCTTACAATCTAAGCTTCACTGTCACACAGTGACACTGTGAAACAGTTTACTATTTCACATACAATTTTAGTGCATCTTAAAATTTAAATTGGGGGTAACAAAAGGCTGGAAAAGTAAGTAGTTCTACAAAGAAATGGCTGCAAGAGATCAATAACGTAATTGGGTTAAAAAACAAAGAGCACCTTGGGAAGAGTCTATCAGAAGTAAAAATGGGCAGAGGATTGGAAATCTGCAAAAGTGTATCCACAAATTGTAAGGCAATTTCAGAATAATGTCCCTGAATGTAAAATTGGGAAGACTTAATATTCCATCTACATGTAATATAAAAAGATTCCCTTTGCACAAGAGATATGACCAAAACTTATTGGATGCCCAAGAGCTTCACTGCAGGGCTCAGGAACACTGTCATATCTGATTGTCTTTGAACACAGTTAGCCATGTTATCCACAAATGCAGGATAAAGCCATATGTGAATATGATCCATGAATCACTGATGGTATGGGGGTGTGTTTGTGCCAATGGAGCTGGAAACTTGCACATCTGGAGAGGCACCATCAATAATGAAACATAAAAACAGATTTTAAGCCACATATGTTCCTATCGAGACAATGTCGTATCCAGTGAATCCATCGCACATTTCGGCAAGGCAATACTAATTCAGTCAATCAATTATAACAGTATGGCTTCGTAGCAGAAGAGTTCGGACGGGGGGACCTTTAGCGGACATTGTTTTGTTTTCTGTCATTTTAAAGTAAATTTATGTTGGAATGTAAATGTTTCACTCTGTTTAATCTATGCTTTTCAGTTGTTATTTTATCACTATTTTACAAATTACAAGATAATTGCTTATGGTTATGATTTAAAAAGGAAGTACAGATATCGACAATTACATGGTTAAGGTTTGGCCCATGTTTAAACAGACTGATGGTTTCTAACTCACTCACTCAACTAAAATCACTCAAAACATGTTAGATGCATGAGACCCTGTTGGGTTGCATATAAAGAAAATATGATAATGATGATTTCAAAAAGAAGAAAATACAAAACAAAAAGTTTTTCTTTTTGTGAGTAAGTCACAAGTTTTTGTTGGTTGGTCAGTGAAAATGTTTCTGAGTCTGGTCCTGGGTGGGTGAAGGTTGGGTGTTTGTGAAATGTGGGACTGAGATATAATAAGGTATTAATTAGTTTTAATGAATACAATGTTCTTTTTCATTTAATTTCATGTTCAGTACTTGTGTAGTTGTGTTTCTTTAGTTGCACTGACTGATTGATTTACTGATTTTTTTTGAGACAGTGAAAGTGGTGATACGATAACCACAATTTTTGTTTTGTTTTTTATAAAAGACATGAGTCGCGGGAGGGCGGAATTCTACCAGTTGGAACTTTCTTTCGGGAGTCTGTTTCAGCCGGTCAGACATTCTTTGAGACACAACTAAGCTAAGCTTGAAGCCTGCCCAGGAGCAGTCAAGTTCATTGGCATAAGTTACCATGGTTACTCAGCAGGCATTCAAGTAATGCTCGGTAGGTCATTCCACCATTGTGGGACGACACATGAAAAGAGTTTGGATTGTCTTAGGCGTAAGATCTGGAGTCTCAGCAGAAAACTCGGTTTGGCTGCAAGGCTGTTTTCTGCCGAGACTACGAGAGTGTTTTGTGAACTGAAGATCTTCATCAAAGCAGAGTTGTAGTTTGTTCGCGATAATGGACTCAACAGTAAACTTCTACTCCGTAGTGAATGTGTGAGGAGAAAACAAAGGCTCACCTGTTTTTTGGGTGGGGATGTTTTAAATAATTTATTTTTTATGAAAATAGCCGTCATATTTTTTATTGCATTTTTATGCTGAAGTTTTTACAGGTGGTATTGACTTCTTGTAGCAGAGTGGTACAAAAAGTTAACATGTTAGTACATCATCAGGTAGCTTCAGAAAGTGACATGGTTCTGTAAAAGCACTCAGAAAACAATACAACAATGTACTGATATTAGAAAATGTACTTTGTACTTTTGAACACTTAATTATTTTTAAAAGTGAGTACTTCAGTACTTTAACTTGAGTAAAATTTTGACTGAGCGACTTTTACTTGTAGTTGAGTAAGATTTGACCACGAGTATCAATACTTTGACTCAAGTACTTTCCCAGCTTTCCCAGTAACAAAACCTGGATCACCAGTGACCTGAAAAAGCTGCAGAGCATCAAAAACAAAGCTTTCAGAGAGGGAGAGTTATTGAGGACTGTTAAAAACAGTCAAAAAAGTAGGTAACAGAGTAAGGAGGGAAGAAAAAAAGGCTAGAAAGCAAGCTCCAGCAAAGTAATGTGAGAGATGTGTGGTCAGGGATGAAAAAGATAAGCTTTTAGGTGAAAGGGATCAAAAGGCCTGGACAAAGCCAATGAGCTAAACTTATAATAATGTCACCCTCCATTTCAGTTATGGGTCTTAACACAGCCTCACTACCATCTTCCCTGACATCAGGACACTACGAGACCTCCTCTGGAACCTCTTCAACCTGACTTTCTCAAGCAGTCAGAAGAAGAGGAAGCTGGAAAGAACGAACCAGTACAAAGCTGCAGGTTCATATGGTGTCAGCCCCTGGGTCCTGAAAGCTGTGCAAAACAGCAATCTGGAATTCTACAGCACCCCTTCAACCTTAGCCTGGATCAGGAAAAAAGTACCAGTGCTGTTGAAGCCATTCTGCCTTATTCAAGTACATATAACATCTAATACATCTACCCCCAGTGACTACAGACCAGTTTCTCTAATATCCTACATCATAAAAATTAATGGAGAGACTTTTTGCCTATCATTGGTGTTTAAGATGCCATCATCTACCTGCTTCAGCATACCAACTCTCATCTGGATAAAGCATGCATCATAGTGAAGTGGTGGAAGTGGAAGCAAATTGGAGTGGAAATACATCACATCATTCCCTCATTGTCTGCACCAAGATGTTACATACCTTCTACAAGTCTATGGTGGAGAGTGCAAGTTGCTTTACATTTTTTAAATTGTACTTTTTTCCCCCTCTTTTCCCTCTTTTCTGTCTTCTCAAACCCCAGCTGGTCGAGCCGGATGGCCACCCTTCCTGAGTCTGGTTCTACCAGAGGTTTCTTCCCTGTTAAAAGGGAGTCGTTCCTTTCCACAGTCGCCACAGGCATGCTCAGGACAGTCAAGTTTCGGTGCAATCTGTTGGTTTCCTTAGCAAGGATATTGTTTTTGAATTGGCTCTACATGAATGAATTGGATTATTTTGAAATTAATTAATTGGATTATGATTACAATGAATTTAATTCCAATTGTCTTGAATTGGACTATATTATTTAAGTGCCTTGAGATGACAATTGTTGTAATTTGGTGCTATATAAATAAAACTGAATTTAATTGAATTTAATTAAAATGGTGAGTTTAGGTCAAAGAATAAGATATGGTGACATCCCTGAACAGGATGGCACATAATGATGCACACAAAACAAGAGGTGCAGAGTTGTAATGTGTTACTTTACGTATCGTGTCAAAGCTATGCTATAATTGTAAGACCAGGCTAACAATTTGTGTGTAATTTCAATGCATTTCAAACTTCCCACATCAGGTCACACTATGTTCAGTGCGGGTGTGGGGAGGTCAAATACTAAGAAAAATGGGAAAAACTAGGATTCTTTTGTCTTTATCTTAGCCAATCCTCAACATGTAAATTAACTGATCTATCTCTGTTGTTGGTCCCTCCAGATAGCAAATTGATATTCTTTATTGGGAATTCTCCCTATCCCCAACTTCTGAAATCAATCTATCATCCCTTTGGTTGTTGTTTGAGGCTGCATTTGGTGAACCAGCTAATTTGTATCGCCAGCTTTTAAATAATTTTTTTTCCTTCAGTTTGGACATGGAGTGGTAGGCTGCGTGGCATCAGAGCTCCTGATAGTCAAATGTAAAAACTCCCCAAAAACTCAAATACCTAAAGTTAGAAATCACACCAACTGTAATGTGACTGGGAAAAAGCTGGAATGGGAAGTAAAATTCGACTCTCTCAGACTAAAAGCATGACGACGACGAAATGGAGGAACCGCTACCTAACTGTGAAATGGAGGAAGACACAATACCCCACACCGCAAGTCAGGCGGGCATGGGGTCAGACCTTGAAATTATCAGCAAGGAGATAAGGGATTTAAAAACAGAAATAAAAGATGCCCTTCGTTCATTTGGTGAAACACTGAGGAGCGACTTGAAAAAGGACTTGGATTATTTCAAACAGGATATAAACCAACAACTAGCAAAAGTCGCCCGACCGGGCCCCTTCTGGCAGAGACGTAGAGGGAGGCGAGCCAAACCGGGTCCCCTCTGGCAAAGACGTAGAGAGAGGCGAGCCCGACCACGCCCCCCCTCTTGGCAAAGACGTGGAGAGAAGCGAGCCCACCCGGGCTCCGGGCTCCCTCTGGCGACGGCCACAGTCCCCACCCCACCCCCCCCGCCCCCACCCACTCCCGAGGGAGGCTCCCAGACATCCCCAGGGTGGGAGGGAAGGCTGACCCAGGAGGTGGGGAAAGCTGCGACTGTGGCTCTGGAGGGACGAGGGAAGAGGCACCCCCGGCAGCCACCCATGCAGACCCTAACCAAAGAACTCCACCAGGGCTGCACGGCTCACCCTCCTGGCCTCCTAAGAGGCCTAAGATATAGGTCGTGTCCGTCACATTCTTCTGTGTCCTCATGAGCACTCCAAGCTTTTCCATTTTATTTGTAAGTGATCGCACATTCCCCATGAGGATCAAGAGAAGAGCTCGTTTAAAGTTCCTTTACCTTCTTCTCTGTTTTTCTTACCCAACATCCACTACATTTCCTTTTCAATGGCACGTGTCGATGGTAGAAGCGAGGAAGGAGGACCCAGGTGCAGATACTGACCAAGAGCCAAGAGGCAAAAATTAAGCAAAACTATTTATTTTAAATAAAGGCGCGGCAAAGCCAAAAAAATTCAAACATGGCAAATCAAAATGAAAATGCTGATGAAAACTTGAATGGAGCAGATTGACAAAAATAGACACAAGGAACTAGGAAGAGCACGAGCGTGGGTAACGGTGAGGACTTGGCAAAGAGTGAAGGGAGTTTAAATACAGAGGAGGGTGATTGGTGAATTCAATTCAATTAAATTTTATTTATATAGCGCCAGATTACAACAATTGTCATCTCAAGGCACTTAAGTAATATAGTCCAATTCAAGCCAATTGGAATTCAATTCATTGTAATCATAATCCAATTAATTCATATAGAGCCAATTCAAAAAATAATATCCTAGCTGAGGAAACCAACAGATTGCACCGAAACTTGTCTTCAGTCCAATGAGTGTGCCTGTGGCGACTGTGGAAAGGAACAACTCCCTTTTAACAGGAAGAAACCTCTGGCAGAACCAGACTCAGGAAGGGTGGCCATCCGCCTCCACCAGCTGGGGTTTGAGAAGACAGAAAAGAGGAAAAAGAGGGGGGAAAAACACCTGGAACAGGGAAACACAAGTTAATTACCACAATAATGTCACATGTACATAAAATCAATTGAGAAATTAAACAGGGGGAAAAAGAGAGCAAAGTGAGGAAAGGTGTGACAGATGAGGTCCCACAGCAGTCTAAGCCTATAGCAGCTTAACTATGGGATGTTTCAGGATTACCTGAGCCATCCCTAACTATAAGCTTTATCAAAAAAGGTTTTAAGCCTAATCTTAAAAGTGGAAAGGGTGTCTGCTTCCCGGACATTTACTGGCAGCTTATTCCACAAGAGAGGGGCCTGATAACTGAAGGCTCTACCTCCCATTCTACTTTTGGAAACTCTGGGAACAACAAGTAAACTTGTAGTTTGGGAGCGAAGTGCTCTGTTAGGAAAATATCTTACAATGAGATCTTTAAGATATGATGGAGCTCGCTCATTAAGAGCTTTATATGTGAGGAGAAGAATCTTAAATTCTATTCTGAATTTAACAGGGAGCTAATGAAGAGAAGCTAAAACTGGAGAAACATGATCTCTCCTGTTAGTTCTCATCAGAACTCTGGCTGCAGCATTTTGGATCAGCTGGAGGCTTTTCAGAGAATATGTGGGACAGCCCAATAATAAGGAATTACAGTAGTCCAATCTTGAAGTAACAAATGCATGAACTAGTTTCTCCGCATCACCCTGAGACAGGATGTTCCTGATTTTAGCAATATTACGAAGGTGAAAGAAGGCAGTCCTAGAAACCAGTTCTATATGTGCGTCAAATGATAAATTCTGGTCAAAAATAACTCCAAGGTTCCTCACTGTAGAACTAGAAGCCAAGGAAATACCATCTAGAGTAACTATATAACTAGACAATTTCTCCCTGAAGCGCTCAGGTCCAAAGAGAACAACTTCAGTTTTGTCTGAATTTAAAAGCAGACAGTTCTGAGTCATCCAGGCCTTTATGTCTTTAAGGCAGGCTTGTAGTCTGACCAACCTATTGGTTTCATCTGGTTTCATAGATAAGTACAGCTGAGTATCATCAATATAACAATGGAAATTTGTGCCATGCTGTCTAATAATGTTACCTAATGGAAGCATGTAGAAAGTAAAAAGAATTGGTCCAATCACAGAACCCTGAGGAACTCCATGACTTACTCCAATGTGTGAGGAAGATTCTTCATTTACAAGGACAAACTGGAATCTATCAGATAAATATGACTTAAACCAGCCTAATGCAGTTCCTTTAATCCCAATAACATGTCTCTGTAAAAAGTCTCTGTAACAGAATGCTGTGATCGATCGTATCAAACGCAGCACTGAGATCCAACAGGACAAGCACAGAAACAAGTCCGCTATCAGAGGCTAAGAGGAGATCATTGATGAATTTCACCAGTGCTGTTTCTGTGCTATGATGCACTCTGAATCCTGACTGAAACTCTTAAAACAGATTATTTCTGAGTAAATGATCACAAAGTTGAACTGCAACTATTTTTTCAAGAACTTTAGACAAAAAAGGGAGATTGGATACAGGTCGATAATTAGCCAACACTTCTGAATCAAGAATAGGTTTTTTAAGTAAAGGTTTAATTACAGCAACCTTAAAGTCTGAGGTAAATATCCTGTCAACAAAGACCGATTGATCAAATCCAATATGGAAGTGTCAATTAAGGGGAAAACCTCCTTGAACAGTCTGGTTGGGATTGGGTCTAACATACAAGTTGATGGTTTAGAAGAGACTATTGCTGTTGTTAGCTCAGAGAGATCAACTGGGCAGAAGCAGTCTAAATACAAATCAGGTTCGAAAGATACTTCTAAAGCTGCTCTACTTGATGATACATCAGTGATAATAGTGGGAAGAATTCCATTAATCTTCTCTCTGATAGAAACTAT
Source organism: Leuresthes tenuis (assembly GCF_036924035.1). NCBI lineage: Eukaryota > Metazoa > Chordata > Actinopteri > Atheriniformes > Atherinopsidae > Leuresthes > Leuresthes tenuis. The sequence continues at coordinate 31,331,253 of NW_027325367.1, read as the reverse complement.
TTTATTGATAAAGAATCTCATGGAATCATCGCTGCTGAGAGTTAAAGGAATACATGGCTCAACAGAGCTCGGACTCTTTGTCAGCCTGGCAACAGTGCTGAAAAGAAACCTGGAATTATTCTTATTCTCTTCTATCACTGATGAATAATAAGCAGCTCTAGCTTTACAAAGTGCTTTGTTATACGTTATTAAACTATCTTTCCAGACTAATTGAGACTCTTCTAAATTAGGGAACGCCACTGTCTCTCCAGCTTTCTTGCAGTCTGCTTTAATGCGCGCAGCTGTGGAGCTGATTACCTTCCTTTTCAGAGAGGCAACATTGTCCAGTGTTGTACGCATTGAAGCTATAGTGCTGTCAACAAGAGAGTCAAGTTCTACTGGAGTAAAATTTAGGTAGCCGTCCTCTGTCATATCTGCACATGGCAGTGAAGAAAAGGATGATGAAATCAACTCTTTAAATCTGGTTACAACATTATCTATGTAGCCCACGTTGTTTGCTGGGCACCATCTAGACAACCAGCGATTGAATGAGGACATGCAGCTAAACATGTCATCACTGGTCAGATTTGGCAGGGGTCCAGAGAAAACTACGGTGTCCGACATTGTTTTGGCAAAATTACACACCGATGCAACATTAATTTTAGTGACTTCCGATTGGTGTAACCGGGTGTCATTACTGCCGACGTGAATAACTATTTTACTGTATTTACGCTTATCCTTAGCCAGCAGGTTTAAATAAGATTATATGTCGCCCGCTCTGGCCCCTGGAATACATTTGACTATGGTCGCTGGTGTCGCTAATGCGACGTTTCTGACTATAGAGCTGCCAATTACCAGGGTTTTGTCCTCAGCGGGTGTGTCGCTGAGTGGGGAAAATCTATTTTAAACGTGGACAGGTTGATGGCGAACCACAGGCTTGACTTTAGGACTATGACTCCTCTTCCTGACAGTCACCCAGCCACTCTTAAGTCCCGGTTGCTCGGGATCTGCTTGGGGACGACTAACAGAGCTAGCTACGCTAGGTGGCTCCGCACTGACTAAAGGGGCCTGGCTCGCTATCGGGTGGTTTTCAACAGTGCAGAGCCGAGCTTCCAAGTCAGATAACCTTGCCTCCAAAACTACAAAAAGACTACATTTGTTACATGTACCATTAACACTAAAGGAGGCAGAGGAGTAACTAAACATCTGACACACAGAGCAGGTGAAAGCAGGAGATAGAGGAAGAGAACTGGTAGCCATGCTAAGCTAGAGAACCAGACACACCGCTAAAAAGTGAAAAATAAAAACTAAAGATCTGTAAGAGTGAGCGTTAGAATATGCGATAGGGTTAACTATGCAAGATGTGTAAATTATAGGGAGAAATAAGGTGATTATTAGTAGTTCAAGAGGAGCGAGAACTGTCACAGTTCACACACAAAGCAACAGGAAGTGATGCAATACGTCTTACCGCAAAGCAAAGACATCAGCACAAAGCCCTTAGAGAGTTGAGTTGCGTTTTGTTAGATGTTGAATGAGTGCAGCTGAGGATAAGTTAACAAAGGTGAAGGGAGTGGGATCAGCTGATGATTATACTGAAGAGAGACTGAGGAAACGAGTAAGGAAGTGACAGAACTTAAACAAGAAACAGAATAGAAAAACAACATCACAGATCATGACTTTCAATTTTGGCTGATATTGGGAGATCTTATAAAAGGCTGTAGTAACCATTTGGAAAACTCAGTCAGTTACTCCCATTCGTAAAAAAAACCTCCTTTATTGGCATGAAAATGTTCTATACCTAGATAGTATTGACTTACAACCCCAGATTAATTGCCCGTGAGTTTTTAATTAATATGACTGCACTGATAAACCTATCTCTTTGACTGCCTTCCCAAAAATGGTTTACCACTGTCAGTCACATTTGTGTAAATGGTGTAAGTCCAGTCAGTGGATTGCATTACCACAATACAGGTTGGTAGTAATTCATTAGTCACTAATCACTAATGTGGATTTTGCCTCAGCCCTCAATTATCAGAATATAAGTCTTCGCTATTCATACGGCAGAACAATATGGCTTATTGGCTAGCTGCAAGGTCAGCTTAGAGTCACAGTTGTGTCCACTAAACCCCTGTGTTAACAACTGGATCTGAACATTAGCATGATACAAAATACATGGGAGGATGGCAGCAGGCTATGACTCTGACAGGGCCTCTTTCATATAGGCTCCACATCTTCTAAAAAATACTCTTTTGTGTGGCTTACCGATGTCAGCATACTTTGGAGAGTTGTAATTTCACTGAAGTGCATTTATGCAATTAATGCTTCTGAAGTAAATATTGATCTTAGACAGTATATTACTTCTATGCACTCTGAAGTGTTTACAGAGCAAGTGCCTCACTCAGCAGTATGGTATATCCCAAAATGAAAAAGCTATGTTATTCTAAGGGGTAATGTAAGCAGTAGGGAAAAGGCCATGAATTCTGCTATTATGCTGAATAGTTATTCACTTAGCCTTTCATGTATGACAAATACACTGCAGAAAATAATTACTTTTGTCTCTGTGCAGCATCACTGATGAAATATCTTTGACATTTTAGTCATTTCAAACACTCCCAGCTTGCCAGCATCAACGTACAAAAAATAACTGAGTTACCCTTTCAGAAGCCAAAAGATGGATAAATACTTAAGTAAGAATAGTACTTTATATACAGAACAAACTAAAACAGATGCACCCTGCACATTATGGATGAAAGCAATTTGAAGTTTTGATCAATTTAACTTAAAGTTAGAGGGACAAAATATTTACTCTTTGAGGTCTTACTAATCAAGACAAGAATTATATATATGAATTAATTAAAACATGTCATCAAATTGACATTGTTTCTGGTTAAATTTTGACAACTAAAATTCCATCACTTAATGAACACTGTCTCAATATGCTATGGAAATATGTGCATGTACTTGTTTTAACTGGAGAATTGTGTGAGATAGTTTTTGAAGGGTAGGGTCATTAAAAATGCAAAATAACTGCCATACTCTGCTAACAAAGGATGATGAAATACTATTTTGTGTATCATGTATAATGACAAAAAAACAGGACGTCGTCATCTTTGGATAGAGACTGCAAAGAAGAAGGGCGTGGAGAAACAGTATACTATTGTTTATCTTCTGCCCTCAGCTGAATGTAACTATCCAACTTATGCAGCGAGCTAAACATAAATGACTTCAGTCAACACCCGAGAGACAGCGTTGCATTTTTCAGAGCTTTTACTGATGCACCATTTGTAATTTTGTAAAACTGTAACAATAGAAACAGAATAAAGACATGTATCAACATTCACTCTCTGTATAAACATATAGATGACACCTTAGTAATCATTACCACGTTACTCGAACCCAAATCTAACCCCAAGCCATAACATTAGCATCAGATAGGCATTACATGCATTAACCCACACTAAAGCCATATGCTGTCATGTATCATGCTTAAACAAAAGTTAACCGCTATCTTACATAATCTAAGAATCAAAAGGACTGCATAGAAACCTAAAAAGTGATCACTTCGCGAAATAAGTCACTAATATGTATCAAACACCAGTCATTTCACACCAAACTTACAGATTATGCTTTATCAAGGGCAGCGACTGTAGGAAACGGCAGCGACTCGGCACATAGGGTGTTTCCCTCTGAATGCTCAGACAAAATGGCTACCTCTAGTATCAAATACAAACGTAGATGCTGCTTCCTCATGCGACCAATAGATGGTGACATTTACCACAGAACAGACTCAGAATCCTTACATCTGTGTTGAAGGCACATTTACTAACTTAATTATAGAACAAATTATCACTGTCAGTTATCAAAGTGAAGAATAAAAAATACAATATGAGGGAAAGAACACCCCCCGTCTGACGTCTATGAGATGTCACAACAACTAAACCAAAGCCACTGTTTCAAAGGATATGAAGTGTCTTTTAGGTGTGATCCTTTTGTACCAGCAAGATGACTTCACTAATGGGTCTCAGGTACAGTCTCTGTTCGCTGTTGCGGATGTCTTTGACTTCTATCTTCCTGACTCTGCCATCCTGGCTAGGAAAGGTTTTTGTCATGAGCCGGAGAGGCCAGTCATTCCTGTTTTTTTTGTCCATCTTTGAGCAGGACGGCGTCTCTGATGTCTGGCGTTCTCCTCTTAAGACGATCTTGTATTCCACTGTGGAACTCTGTCTTCTATATATTGGCCAAGTTCTGTACATGTCTCCATTGCACTCTAAACAGGTCATGGTTGTCAAACTTGCCTGGTGGAACTGGAGGTGTTTCAACCTTTTGTGTGAGCAGCATGGCAGGAGAGAGAATCTCAGGATGCTCTGGGTCTGTGGAAACTGTTGTAAGTGGCCTTGCGTTTACTATCGCAGTGACTTCAGACATGAACATCACTAACACCTCATGTGTAAGCATGGATGGCACCTAGGATACGCCGACTGACGCCGATCATTCGTTCCCAAGATCCTGCCATATGTGAGGCATGCGGGGGGTTAAACTGCCACTGACAGCCACTGTCTTCAGGATAGGTGTTGATTTTATTGTCATGACAGCTCCTTTTGTCAAATTGGAGTTCTTTGCAAGAACTCACAAAGTTTGCGCCGCAGTCAGATCTTAGCAGCTTGACAGTACCTCGGATAGCAAAGAAGCGACGCAGTGCATTAATGGAAGATAAAGTGTCTATTGATTCTATTACTTCAATGTGTATGGCGCGACTAATCATGCACATGAAGATGACTGCCCATCTTTTGGCCTTTGCTTCACCTCCTCTTGTTTTTCTTACTGCGACTGGCCATGAACCAAAAACATCTAGGCCTACAGATGTGAAAGGAGGGTCTGTACGCATTCTGTCTTCTGGCAGATCTGACATGATTTGTTCTTCTCGTTTGCCTCTTAGTCTACGGCATGTGACAGTTGAAGATGTCACTACTGATAGCTCTCTTTCCGGCCACTAACCAAAACCCTGCAGCTCTGATTGCACCTTCAGTGAAGAGTCTGCCCTGGTGGCGTACTTGTGCATGAAAGTGTCTGATTATGAGCTGAGTTATGTGATGTTTGCGAGGAATGAGCATGGGATGTGTTTTGTTTGTTGACAGTTGAGCTTTTGTTAGTCGACCGCTGACCCTACAAACTGCTTTATTGTCTATGAATGGGCTTGGTTTACTCAGTGGGCTTTGCTTGTGGATGGACTCACCCCAGTCCAAGCATCTGATGTCATCTGCATACAACTCTCTTTGAACTGCGCTAATGATGGTGGTCTTTGCCTGCAGAAGTTGTTCTTGAGTGATTGTAACGGGTGGTGTATGGACCCAATTGCAGTACAAAGGAGTCAGAAGACAGTGGTAAAAAGTTCAAGGCTTTACTGAGACTCTGGCAGACAGAGAAATGGTTTAGAAACCGTCAAACAGGAATCAGGAGAGGAGAGGCAAAGTTCTTGGTCAGGGACAGAAGGCTGGGTCGAATTACCAGGAGGCAGATGAAGCAGGGAATCAGGGACAGGCGAGGTCGGTACCGGTAAAGCTGGCAGGAGAACGCTGGAAAGACAAGCATGGCAAAGAACAATCTGGCAAAGGATAGAGTGTGGAGCTGGTGACTATATGCTGGGCTGATTGCATGTGATGAGAGGCAGCTGTGTGCACAGGTGAGTAGAGTGAACTGATGAGGTGTGTGTGGCTGACAGGCTAAGTGGGGCAGAAGCAGGATCAATGGAAAATTACTGATGGTTGGATGACTAAACTGTGACAGTGATGTGCTTGTCACAATTGTGCCATCAGTGGCATGTGCTCTCTGCTGTTACTTTAAAAGACTTGGCAATGTGCTGCAGCTTGGCAATGGCCTTAATCAACCAACTCCAGCTGGAGAATCTTTCAAACCTTGCAGTTCCTAGTTTACCTTTTGATAGGGAAGTCGCACAGGATACAATCTCTGGACGCAGTTCAGTGTCTTTTTCAGGGTCAATGAGGTCAAAGTGCTCTTCCTGGGCTTGACTTTGGCCTGAGTCAGTGAGGAAGGCAGGTCCGCTGAGCCATGTTGAGAGAGACAGAATCTCAGCAGACAGTGTTCGTGTGGCATGGTCGGCTTGGTTCATATGTGTGGGTACATAATGCCATTGATGGGTCTGAGTAGAACACCTAATGCGCGCCACACGGTTATGAACATACACATACCTCATCTATTGTAGTATCAAGCTCTCCCTGGACCAGTTCTGCCACTTCAACAGCCAGCACAGCAGCACAGAGTTCTCGTCTTGGAATAGTGATATCTGGCTTCGGCGCAAGCCTGGTCTTGCCGAAGAGAAACCCCATCTCACTCTGTCCATTGATGGCTGTGAGACTCAGGTAGGCAACAGCCCCAACAGCTTTTGTAGACGCATCGCAGAAGATGCATTTCCTTTCTCTGTGCTTAAGACAGTGAGATGGAGGTATAATTATGGGAGATCTTGAGCTGTTTTAAGTGCTTTAGAGAGTCTTTCTACTGTTGTCATTTCTCTTTTGGTAGCAGGGCATCCCACTCACCGACATCAGTAGCAATCTCTCCCAGAATAGAGCAGCCTTCAATGCTGACTGGCACAGCAAAGCCGAGTGGGTCATATACACTGTTGATGACTTTCAATACACCGCGTTTGGTGAAAGGATTGTCACTGATTTCGACTTGAAATAAAAACTGGTCCGTGGAGAGGTCCCAGCCTAATCCAAGGCTGCATTGTATGAATGGGGAACGTTGTCCAAGTTCTAGTCCCTGCAGGTCCATGGCTAGAGCTTCTCTCTGGAAAGCACTGGTGACAATGGGGCTGTTAGATTAAATCTTGTAGAGACGAATGTTAGACTGAGCCAGCATCTTTTGTGTTCTGTGAAGCACGTCGATTGCCTGAGTCTCTGATGCAATGACTTGAGTTCATCATCCACATGAAAAAGCTGCACAATTAATTCCCTCACATCCCTGCCGTATTCCTCCCCACCTTCTATAGCAGTTCTCTTGAGTCCGTAAATGGCAACTGATGGTGATGGGCAATTTCCAAATACGTGAACTGTCATCTGAAACTCATCCACTACTCCATCTAGATTGTGATCACGGAACCACAGAAAGCGCAGGTAATCACAATGATCCTCTCTGACCTTAAAGTTGTGAAACATTTGCTCCACATCAGCCATCACAGCGTATGGGTCACATCTGAAACGTAGAGCACGCCTACAAGACTGCTATTGAGACCTGGGCCTTTGAGCAAAACTTGATTGAGAGACATATTTTCGCATTGAGCACTTGAGTCGAAGACTATTCTGATTTTACCTGGCTTTTGTGGGTGGTAAATGCCAAAGTTTGGAAGATACCTGCATTCCTGGTGGGGTTTGGGGGCAGGAGCTTTTTCTGCATTTCCTTTGTTGAAGATCGTTTCCATAAACTCCACATAATGCTCTTTCATCTCTGGTTTCCTCTTTAATGTCTTGCGTAGTGACATGAGACGATTGAGAGTCTGCTCTCTGTTGTTTGGCAAGCATTCTCGAGGGTAGCGGAAAGGCAGTGGAGCTACCCAATTGTTTGCTTCATCTTTGGTGAACTTATTGAGCATAATATTCAAGAATGTTTTGTCTTCTGCAAAGAGTGCTATTTTGTCATCTTCTGTTGTTTGTTTAAAGATGTATTTTCCCAGTTCGTCTTTGGCTTGCATGTTCTCGGAAGAGAGGCATTCTTCTGTGAACTTTAACTAAGTGTATATTTTGCTTTCACAGGGAGAGAGAAAGCTTGAACCATTATCAAGTATACTTGTCTTGCAGGAGTTCACTGTGGGCCTGTGGGCGCCTGAGAGGCAGACATCACCAATAATTACCCACCCGAAATCGAGCTTTTGGGTGTAAGGTGCTTCGTTGGGGACATTTCATTGACCGCAAACCTGTGAGCTTTAATTACATCTTGACCAAGAAGGAGGAGAATGTTCGCTGATGGATCGAGTGGTGGTAATTGTGCAGCTATATGAGATAGGTGAGGATGAGCAGCTGCAGCTTCTGGGGTAGCTTCTGTTTGGAATCTGGTTACATTCAATAAGCACTGGCTGTAGCATGGACACCTTTCCATCAACGCCCTTGATGACAAAGGCTTGAGCTCTACGCCCTGTTTGGTCTATTGTGTCACGGCATGTTTTCATTGTCTATGGGAGAACTTCCCCATGTTGACCAAACATATAAAAAAAAAGGAGAATGTGCCAATGATGAATTACTCTGATCATCTAACATGGCATACATTTTTACTTTCTTTTCAGGGGCTGAGCTGGGGTATATGTTTACGAAGCAAATTTTAGAAGACTTTACTTGTAGTCCTTGTCCGCATACCTCAGTGCAGTTGGATGTGGTCACTGGGTTTAGGCCAATATGCCTCTGGTGGTGTGTCAGAGTTTTGAATTGTCCATGGGAGTGGCCCAACATGCATGGCAGAAACGTGTGTATCACTATTGCACTCTGAACAGTTAATAACTGCTCTACAGTCCTTTGCCCTGTGATCAGCTGATGAAAGACATTTGTAACAGATTGAGAGCTCCTTCAATAGACCTTTCCTCTCATCCAGTCTTCATTCTAAAGCCTCTACATTTAACGAGTGAATGTGGCTTCTTGTGAACTGGACACTGTTTGTCAAGGTCAATTGTCCACTATTTGAACAGACATGTTGGGTGTCTCTTCCGACACTTTTTCCCATATGCTCTTGCTCTTTAAACATCAAAAGCAAAGCAACTGTGCTTGCACAAATTTGACTCAATCCTGAATAGTTATTTCCCCAGAATCTTTGCATTTAGCTAGAGAATGTTCTGTTCTGTTGCAGAAAGTGAACAATAGGGCGCTGTTTGTCCTGTGCTGGTGGACAGTGTCTTTGATTTGTTTGGCTTTGAGGATTCGTATACCTTTTATTTTCCATACCTTTGAGTGTTTGTACTGATGATGTGGGATCACAAGCAGGATCAGTACAGTAAACTGAAATCATTGTCTGTGGCCCACAGAAACAAAGAGAAAGTGTTATCAGTCACCTTGAGACTCTCTCTCTAAAACCTAATATTCAAGTTAGAAATCTAGGGGTAATATTGAACTCAAACCTGAACTTTAACAGCCACATTTAATCAATAACATCAGCAGCTTTCTCCCATCTAAAAAACATGGCCAGAATCAAAGGAACAGTGTCTAAACCAGACTTAGAAAGACTAATCCATGCGTTTGTCTCCAGCAGGTTAGACTACTGTAATGACCTGTTCACTGGGCTCTTTAAACGGACTATAAGACAGCTGCAGTACATCCAGAATGCTGCTGTTCAAGTCCTGACTAGAACTAGGAAATACGACCATATTAGTCCAGTGCTCAGGTCTCTGCACTGGCTTCCTGTCGCTCAGATAATAGACTTTTAAACAGCTCTGCTTGTGTACAAATCACTTCATGGTCTAGTGCCAAAGTACATCTCTGACATGTTAGAGCCATATGAACCAACTCGGACTCTGAGAACCTCAGGGAGGGGTCTCCTGCTGGTGCCCAGAGTCAGGACTAAACAAGGTGAGGTTGCATTTCAGTTTTATGCTCCTAAAATCATCATCTTCCAGATGATGTGAGACAATGTTTAAATCCAGACTGAAAACAGTTCTATTTAGCTGTGCATATGACAATTGAAAGTATTTTATATGCACTCCTCACTTTTACTTTAATTAATTAATGATTATTTTTTATGTTTTATGGACTGTTTTTATTTGCCTTCTTGTGATTTTATGTAGCTGTAAAGCACTTTGAATTACCTTGTGTACGAATTGTGCTCTACAATTAAACTTGCCTCTCCGTGCCTTGCCTAAATGCCAAAACTCTTTGAACAGTAGATATTCTGACCTTGACTTTCAGTTAAAGTGTGAATTGGTAGACCTTGATCATTTCAATTCAGCTCTATTCAATTAATTTCAATTCAATAATACTTAATTTATTTCCAAATGGAAATTGTATTGCGGCCATATAAATAGTTGCAGAAATGCTATTTTTACAGACAGATAACAAAACAATATAAAATTCAGGTGACCATTACAGAGAAACTTGAAATGTTTCAGAGAGATGTGTTGCAGATGTGTTGCAGAGAGTACCATCAATTAATTGGGTTGTTGATTTTGTAGCCTGGCAACAACTTAGCTGATGATGCCACACACAGTTTTGAACAAAGATGAACTGTCTCAGTAGTCAATGTGGACAGGAACTCACAGCCAACAGTGCAACAACCGTCATGCAGGCATTCCTTCACAGTGACATGTCCAGGGTTACACCATGTTGTTAACAAGCACTGTAATTTATCTCTGCTACCTCTGTGTCTGCAGTCTCTGTCTGGCCATATAGTCTAAAAGTTAAGTAACTACCTCGCCACAGGGGTCCCACAATGCTCAGTACTGGGACTTCTTCTCTTTGCCATATCAATCAATCTTTATTTCTAAAGCACTTTTCATACAAAACAAAAAGATGCAACACAAAGTGTTTTTCATAGCCAATATTTTATTGGCTATGGGAACAAACAAAACAAAATACCACTTTACCCATCCAATTCCCCAAACCAGAAGTCCCACATAGACATACACAGACATGCACACAAATATACACATTAAAACATTGTATAAAATGCATGGGTTAAATATTAAAACAAATGCATTAATAGTACAAAAATATAATGTGTTAAATAAGTAATTAATAAATAAATTGGTAAAACACAAAAAGAATATGATAAAATTAGTTTTAACATAAGAGACTAAGAAGAAAATAAATGTAAAAGTAAAATATTGACTATGAATACTAATAAAATATATTTAATTAAAAGCTTTATTAAAAAGGTAGGTCTTAAGCTTTCTCTTAAAAACATCAACGCTCCCAGCTGCAATCAAGTCTTCAGCAAGGCTGTTCCATAAGCGAGGACCATTTTATAACTAGAACTCTCTTTCTGGTCTTCGTCAGCAGACAAGCAGCTGAGTTTTGTAGCAGCTGTAATGGATTTATAATCTTTTTTGGAAGCCCAGAAAGAAGAGCATTACAATAATCTGATCTGGTCTGAGAGAGGAACTGTCACACTCTTGCAAAATTCCTGAGATGAAAGAACCCCATCTTTGTTATGTTTTTAATGAAAAATTAAAATTTGAATCAAAGATAAGTCCGAGGTTCTTTACTTCTTCAGATGGATTAAAAGAAAGTGATTTCAGTTTTAAAGATAGTTGCTCTCTGTGTCCTTTACGACTGATGACCAAAACTTGTTTTATCTTGGTTGAGCTGTAAAAAGTTTTCTGCCATCCATGTTCTAATATCTAAAATGCAATTAAAAAAAAGGTAATCTATAGGGTGAGTGTCATAAAAATGTCTTAAAAATGATAAATTGGATACAGGTATAACTGTTGCGATCAAAGATGTCTAAATTTTCTCTCTTCGGTGGGCTTAATCAGCTGGAAAAACTCCTGTCTGAAGAGAGCAATTCACAATATTAAGAATTTCAGCTTACAAAAAAATCACAAATCAACTTAAAAAGAGTTGTGGGGATAGGATATAAATGACAAGTTGTAGCTTTTGCTTGGGGGAGAGGAATAAGTCCCAAGAAAGGACATCCCAATTTTATCTAAAGACTTGTTAATTATGTGACACTTACCAGACTAAATGCAGACTTGGTCAAACCACTTACATACCCTTGGAAAATAACAAAACTTTCAGAGTCCAACTTCAGATTATTGGAACTATAATAAACATGTTTCATACCTGCCTACCAGTTGTGAAACATAATCACGGACAGCTCAAGCTTCATTTTAAGACTTTTCACAACATCTTACATGGTACACCAGGAAAGTAATAATTCTATTATGGTTTCAGCTGTCGTGCCGTGGAGCCACAGTGTCATCTAGAGCTTTGTGGTACCAAACCTTTAGATTAGAACCACTCTGCATTTAAATACTTCCGTGAATACTCCTGTGACTGCAGAATTGATATCAATGAACTGTGTGTGTGTCGCAATAAACCAGAGGTCCAATATATGGAATAACATTCAGTTAAAGCAAATGTTTATGGAATAACCGTCTCCTACCTGAAACTGGTACAGATTTTTATAAAGTCATTATAATCAATTGTTTTTATTATATGGACACTGTCAATTGTTTCCTGTATATCATGCTTATGTTTCATGCCTGTGCTATAGTCATTGTACCACTGTAGTCTTTGAATATGCGCCGGGATGCTGGGATAAGAGAGATTCATTTTTCCTTTATAAACTTAAGAATGAAGCCATTCTGTTACACCCAAACCGATTCGGGCAACTCACTGGTTTAGAGCTGAGAGCGGAACTCCGCCCTCACAAGTAAAAACACAGACTCGCAAAGATACAAAGGCGCTCTTAATCTCATAACTCTCTGAACTCTCTGAATCTCTTAGGCTTAGAGTCGTCTCTTCTTTTCTGACTTAGCTCTCTTACTTCACTTATTGTATTCTTTTACAATTACAGTTACGCTGCAGGCCCTTGTAAGTTTTTGTGCTGTGGTTGGTAGAGGGCTGCATTGGGATTGGGTCCTGCCAACTCAAATATCGCGGGAGCGGGCGGTATGAACTTTGCTGCGGGCGGGAGCAGGCAGCAAAAAAAAAAAAACACTGCGGGATCGGGATGTAGCCTAGCGACAGGATGTCAATAAATTATGAGGAAAGGAAGCTCAAAGAAGGTCTTTATAGCACAAAGACAAAGCAAGACAAGTCTGACATTTGGAGAAGTTTCTCAATTGTCCATGAATCTCTTTATTAATAGCCTATAAAATTACGTGTTTTCTCCTGTGGGACGGGAGAAGACACAAAATCAATGCATTTCGAGTATTGTGCGGGCATAAATTCTCAAAGTTTTGCAGGTGTGGGCAGGAGTGGACATAGCCTACACATTGCGGGTGCGGGCGGTAATGGTCAGAAATTCAGCGGGAGCGGGATGAAGAAAACAGTCCCACACAGGGCTCCAGTTGGTGGTAGCTAGGTGCCGATTTAGTTTTACCAATATTTTACCCACCGTTTACAAGCTCTCCCAGTATTTAGCAAGAGACCGTGATAAGGATTAAATCAAAGATTAAAATCAAAAGCCCCCATACCTATCTTTGTCCTTTGCAGTAAATCTGAAACTGTGGTGTTAAATCATTATCACTATATGTCCTGCAACCTTAAGGTTTCTGTTTTCTGTTAATGTTGAATAAATAAACCATATTTAGTCACTAGCCGTGTTTCATGTTTCTTATGTAATTACGGTCAATTCAGATGAGAACTCTCTCCTTCAGTAATAAACTCCCAAGTTTTATAACTGCTCATCGTGTTTCCTCCCCAAATTGGACGCGAGGTGGTGCCCTGCCAAAGGTAATTGAATATTAAATTAATTTCATATCCAGAATGCTGTAGAGGGATATTAAAACTAGATGGAGTCGTATGAATTTTATTCATAAAATGGGCTGTAAATTCCTCACTTTTATCTTTTGTTGCAGTCACATTTGCATTTTTAAAACTTGTAATGATAAATGAAAGAATATCTGAAAAGTCAGAAATAAAAGAGGAGCAAGGTTTGGGTGGTCTGTAAACAGTCATACACAAGTTAGGAGGACTGCTTAAAATAAGAGAATGAGAATGAATAAGAGAAATGGTAGTTCTCACCCACCACTATGAAAGATGGAACTCCAGTAAAGCAGAATAGGGGGGACTGTGTGTATGTGTCCACAATGACTGATACAAACACAGCATAATCACAGACACATGGCTGTTGTATGTGGACCCTTCTATCTGAGACCTGTCAGGTTTGGTTTATCCAAACTAGAAGCCCCTGAAAGAACATCTATCAGACAACAACACATGCCAAGTGTGGCAGGGACTAAAAAACATCACCAACTACAACACCTCTATTGCTGTGGCTGTATAGTTCAACTGGTTGAGCAGATGTACTGTGTAAAGAGGCTGTAATTCTTCTACGCTTGGGCCTTCCTCCCTTGTCTCAAATAAGCCACCATAATCCTGGTCCCCAAAAGCTCAACCATCTTTAACCTTGGAGACTAATGACCCATTGCACTAACACCACTGGTCACAAAATGCTTTGAGAGGTTTATGTCACACCACATCAAAGACTGCCTCCCTCCTGTATTTGACCCAGTTTGTATACAGGGCAAACAGATCCACAGATGATGCCAACCCCACGGCCCTACATATAGTCCTGAGCCACCTGGAACATCTGCAGACCTATGTAAAGATGTTCATAGTTGATTATAGCTTAGCGTTCAACACAATCATCATGTACAGCTTACATGTACAGCTCATGTACAGCTGCTCATGTCAAAACAAAGATAGCATGCCATGATGCGTTCCCGGTCCCTACTACACAACTTTATGTGTCTCTATCACCAGACGACAGCAGCCCAGCAGATGTACTGTGTCAGTGTCTGAAGGAAATAAACACCTGAATGAGAGAGAATTTTCTACAATTAAATGAAGACAAAACTGAGATCATTCTGTTTGGTAGCAAAAAAAAAGAGGGTCAGCATTAGTAAATACCTTGAGACTCGGGCCCTTACAATCACTGACCAAGTTCCTAACCTTGGAGTGTTGATAGACTCAGATCTGACTTTCAGCAGCCACATCAAAGCTGTCACAAAGGCAGCTTTTTATCAACTCAGAAACATCAACAGAATTAAAGGTTTTCTCTCCCAAAAAGACCAGGAGAAACTCATCCATGCATTCATTTCCAGTAGAATCGATTACTGTAATGGTCTTTTAACTGGACTTCCCAAAAAGAGCATTAAACATCTGCAGCTCATCCAGAACGCTGCTGCCAGAGTTTTAACCAGGACTATCATATAGTATAGCTGACCACTTAAAGTGCTTTTACACAAGCAACATTCACCTTTTCACATACACACTCATGTAGCAGGTTTATGGAGCGTTACAGGATAGACATTGCTTTTTTTTCTCCATCAGCCACAATCGCACACCAATGGATGCGTGTCGTTCTGTGTCTTGCCCAAGGACACTTCGGCGTGTGTTCCAGGGAAGTTAGGATTCAAATCGCCAACTTTCTGTTTGGCAAACGACTGTTACAGATGTCCATGCCACATGCATATAGTCAAGATTTTCATGCCACACATGCACACGCAGCACCTAATGCTTTGACATTACTTGGTTCAGTAAGTGAGGTTCATGTTTTTTTTTCTGCACATTGGTCATGTCCTTTAGAGAAAGCTAATTTAGTTTACAAATTTAAACTGTGAGTAATGCTAATGCTGACTATTTGTGCAAACAAAGACAACAAAAGCCTTCTTGAAAGGACAAGATTTGGCAGCCATTTTCAGAAAGCATAGCTGGTAAGGAGTATCCATTTATCCTGAGAGCATCAAATGTTGATGTTGCAGCTGTAAACTGCAAAAAAAAGTATTTGCCATTTCTGCTGAACCTTGACTTTTTTTCACTGGAAATCTGCAAAGCTGCTTGGCACATCTTGAAAGTGCATGAATAGATGTTAGAGCAATTAAAAACTGCAAGATGAAATCATCCCTGCTCAAAGGTTCTGGTCTATTCCCTTGTCAAGCAGGCACAGCCTCTCCACAGTAATCCAGCATTAATAGGACGGGTTCAGCCAGAGTGTCAAGAGCAGCCAAAAGCTGAGGATTTTCAGAGCTCGCTGACAACTATCTCACTTCCAAAAAGCATTCCATAAGCACAGGGATAATGGAGGTTATGTGCCAGCCAGAAATGATACTGTGGTACACAGCAAAACAATTACACCTCTTGCTATTTTAAAGGTGCTTGTGTTGATGGAAAGTGTTGTTTTTTTCATGTAAATAAGATCTGGAGGAGGAAATGCACCATTCCTCAGTATATTGCAAGCTGTTTTTGGTTCAGACTTGGAGTTAGACTGTGTGTGTGCATGTGCGTGTGTGTGTACGCTTATCCTTAATAAGATTTCTAGCAATTTTTTTCTTCATGAAAACAGACTGTTATGTAGCAGTTGATCATTTAACAATTTCTACTTTAAAAAAACAAAACAAATGAAATTGTATACTTGTAGATGAATATAAAATATAAATGTGTATAGTCATTATAAGGAAAACATACTCTTGTGCCATGACATAATTGAGCCTCTTCAGGTTTTTACTTGGTCTCTGCAACCTCGGATGGACAGCACAAATTACACTGTGTTAGTATTCATTTAAGAAAAGCTAAGCCAAAATGTAGAAGTGGTGTGTGAAAAAGCCCATGATTCAATTGCTTATAGAACCAGCTTTAGAACCAACTGTTTGTACTGCTGCCGTCCAGGAAACGGTACAGATTCATAAACTCCAGAACCACAAGGCTGAGGGACAGCTTCTTCCCAAGAGCTGTGAAAGCCATCCGCCAACCCCCCTCCCCTCTGTTCCCCCCTGGACCCCCTGCAGAAACTCTCACACCTGCTTGCTGCACCTAAAGACAGCTATAAACTCTGCGCTAACGGACCAACTGCAATTTATATTGTTTCTGTAAACGTTGATGCTGCTCTATCATCAGTGCAATAATTCTCACATTCTTAACCATTCCAGTGTAATAACAACAAGTGCAATATGAACAACCTGTATAATCTGTACATATATGTTTGCATTTAAACTATACATATTTTTATTCTTTTTTATGGCTTTTCATTTTTCCCACTGAGAGCACCACTGCAATTTTGTTATGTTCCAGAAACATAATGTTTTTAATTAAATTGATTAAAAATCTCGGATCTTGAATTGTTATGGAGTATTTTGGTTCTCTTGTCTTTCCAGTGTTGCTTCAGCTCATTGGAGTTTGTCATTTGTTTAAACACAGCTATATCTATCATGGTCATTAGGTTTATGGTTCTGTTTGTGTTCATTTGTTATTTGCTCTCATTATGTATCACCCCTACTCATGCATCACTTAAAATAAGTGAAAACAGATTGAAGAATCAAAACAATACAGGCGTGTCTGTGGTTGAGGTTACTGGTGTTAGTAGCTCTGTGTTAGGGTTAGCTAGTTTCAGTGTTGGCTATGTGTGTGAGGCAGCAGGTGCTGGTGTTCTCTTGTCAAAATCTGATTTAGTCGGTGAGTGACTGATAAACAATCATATGGGACAAGAGTGTGGTGCTTGGGACTGTCCAAGAGTCTGAGTTAATGAGACCCGCTGTTTGTCTTGGTGATACTATAGTTGATATGGAGTGTAAATCTGACTCTGATTGTGTTACTGTTGTCAATAGTGTTTCTCAGAATGCGCCGTGTATTGTTTCGGGGTATTGTTTATGAGATTTATGGAAGATCAGTTGACATCAAGGAATATTTTCTGAAGTGGGGAAATTCACTCAGTCAGCACACTTTAGAAAAATTAGAACTACTGGACTACTGTAAAAAAAAAGAAGAAGACAACTTGTAAAGTCTGCATGGCAAAGAAAATTAAAATTTCAAAATAATAGCACATGATTAGACAATACTCATTTGCAAGGTTTGAGGGTGGCCTCATTAAATATAAATGGAGGTAGGGATGCACGGTAAAGGGGCCCTAATAACAGAAATAACTAAGCAAAAGAGACAATATCTAGTTTTTGTACAGGAAACATGAAGCAACAGCTTAAATAAAATTGATTGGGGTTAATGTGTTTACACCTCACCAAGGGACTGAAAAGACCTGTTCAAAACATTAAAAGACACATTGAGTGGCATTAGGTCATGGAAATGCATTGATTTTATTATGGATAGGACTTGGAGGAATTGCACATCCAGGAAAACAAATATTCTTATAATAACATAATAACAAACTCTTTAGTTTAAACTGGAGATTATGCTTCTTATTCAATGGTGGGAGGTGGGAAAGGTTAAAAATTGAGGTATTTTGTCAGAAACACATGTAATTCCACTGTTAATATTAAGAGAGCTGTGCAAGCATTAGAAGAAGAGATAAGAGACTTGGAAAGTATCTATCTCAGAAACACACATTGATCCATTTTCTATACCCACATAATGGAGGTCAGGGTCACATGGAACTTATCCCAGCTGCAAATGAGCGAGAGCCAGGATACACCCTGGACAGGTTGCCAGTCCATCACAGGGCCACAGAGAGATGCACAGCCAAGGTCAATTTGGAATCACCAATTAACCTAACATGCATGTTTTTGAGCAGTAGGAGGAAGCCGGAGTACCCGGAGAGAACACACGCGGGGTCAAACTCCACACTGAAAGCCCCAGCTGTCAGGCAACAGTACTAACCACCATTTTCACTTTCACAAACCGCTCAGCAGAATTTATTGCACACCAAAAGACTGGAGCTTACCTCCTTCCTTCAAGAGAGAGTCAAAGGAGCTTTGGCTTGATCTTGATTTAGCAGACTTCAGCACCTGGATGCACCAGTGTCTTTTTTCTTTAATTTATAGAAATACATTTTTCAGATGAAGCAAACTGTCCACCTGTCTCCCAAATGGAAAAGTGACCACTGAACCTGCTTAGATGAGGAGGTATGCAATGGAGGTCTATACAAACTTATTCAAGGCAGTGAGCTGTAATGTGATTTATAGTGTAGAACAACTAAGGATTTCCTGAGTTCTGACCAACAAGATGTCCTGAACTTACACATAACTTTGGACAAACTTGCTGCAGCTATATCTAGATGCCCTGGAGCATTGAGCATTGCTCCAGGGATTAGTGGATTACCTTTAGACTTTTAACACTTCTGCTGTGTTTTGTGCAGGATATTTCGGAAGTAATAGTAGGAGCATACTTACAGCTTCATGTGGGAGTTTGATTGCTTCAGATCAAACTTAATGCATTCTGACAGGTCAATGTTGGAGATTTATTTTTTAACATATATATATATATATATATATATATATATATATAATACATGTTCGATGTGTACAAGTTATATGATACTAAAGTAGGTATCATAACCATTGACCACGTGAAGGTTTTTGATGAATGTACTGTGTACTGTGGTTTTCTTTTTTCAATGTTGCAGACTTTTGATGTTGGGGTGGGTTCTTGTTCTGGGTAAAATCATTGCACACTGAAGCTTGTTGTGTTATAAAGGTGGGGGAAGACTTGAGCTGTCCTGTATGAGTTGGGAGAGAGGTTGAGAGGCTGTCCCATATCAGGCCAACTTTACAGTTTAGCCATTGAGCCTCTTTTATGTATGCTGAGGAGTAGCCTCAGGGTCTCTCTTTGTCAGAGCTCTCATCTGGTTGTGTCAGCATTGAATTGAATTGAATGCCTTTATTGTCATTGTAGATTACAGTACAACAAAATTCAAAAGTGCAATTCCACTAGGTACATGCGTACAATATAAATAAATGAATATAGCAAGACACAATAAATACAAAAACAACCATTTAAAATACAGACCAAATGTTCATGTGCAAGAGTGCAGCAGGGTTTATTATCTGTGTTTGTTTAATAAAGCGATAGCATGTGGATAAAAGCTGTTAGTGAATCTGGAGGTTTTGGATTTGATGGGCCAAACGCCTAGCAGTTCAAACAGAATGGTTCAAATTGTGCCCCCTCATTGACCTTCCTCCCTGGCCCCACATGAAAAATCCAGCATCACTAAGTGAAATTTAAGTTTCAGCTGAGATGGCTGTCAAAAATCAAGTCCCCCCCTGTTTAAATGCCACCTAGAGACAGTGATTCACATTTGACATCAGGAGGCTGCACGGTGGTGTGGTGGTTAGCGCCCTTGCCTCACAACAACAGGGTTCCAGGTTCAACTCCGGGGGCCTTTATGTGTGGAGTTTGCATGTTCTCCCTGTTTATGCGTGAGTTCTCTCCGGGTACTCCACCTTCCTCCCACCGTTCCAAAAACATGCATGTTAGGTGCATCCTAAAAACATGCAACCTTCTTACACAAGTTGTTTCATCCAACAACGGCTCACATTCAGTTTTTGGCAGCCTGGGTTTTAACGAAGCCCCCACATTTGAAAATTGTCTGGTAGGTGGAGTAAAACCAAGAACTAAACCCATCTGTATTATGACACTCAGGAATGGCAACGTTTTTATTGTAATAGGATGAAAACTGTTTAAAGGTTTTAAAATGCTACCAGGCAGGATAATGTCAAATACCACAAGCATATGATCCGAAAAGACTAAGTCACAAATCCTCAGATTGGAAACAGACAAACCAAAAGATAAAACCAGTGTGCAGTGTGTGTCCCCTTTCTTGAGTTGGCGCAACCACACACTGTAAAATTAAGAGTTTGAAAATCCTCAGTCAATGGTTTGTCAGGAAAGCACACATATATGTTTAAATCCCCAACATTAAGGACTCAATCGCATTTAGGCATTATTTCAGCCAAAAGTTCAGAAAATTAATTTAAAAAGTACTCGTTGTATTTGTGGGTGATAGATTACTGAACACCATACAGGATAAGGACGACCAAGTTAAAAAATATTAAGTTTAAAGCTGGAGAATGAACATTCTTTACATTTACATACTCCTGTACACAGTCGCCATTCTTGCTCCTTGGCTCGTCATCCGTGAGGAGTTAAAATAGTAGCAAGCTCAGGGTGAAAGTTCAGAAAAGATGCTTGACTCACCAACATTTACCCAGGTCTCCGTCACACAGAAAATCCAGTCCACTGGAGGGAAAGAAGTCCTTAAGGCCAAACCTGACAAGCAGGGGCGGTTTTTGCTATGGGTGAAGTGGGCAGTCACCCAGGGCACAATCTGTGAAAGGGTGTGCCCTGCATGAGGGGAAGAAAAAAAAAAGTATCTAAGAAGAAGAAAATGTTTAACTTCATTTCAGCTTGCCCTGTTTGGGTTTTTCTAGTTCCAACAATATGTAGCTAGCTAAAACCATAAAGCGCATCATGCAGAAGCAGAAGAGAGTTAATTCTCAAGTCAAGAGCATGCAAGAAGGATGGAAAATAAAAGGTCAAAAAAGCTGTCAGGTGCCCAGGAAAAGAAGGAAATAATAAGGACAAAAGATAAAGGTATGACTGCTGGGATAGGCTCCAGCCCACCCGCTACCCAACCGACGGATTGATGGTATAGAAAATGGATGGATGGATAAAGGTATGCACTATGCCGTCATGTCAGTGTCTCTGAGTATTATGCATGCAATGAAACAGATAACAATAGCCAAATGTGAATTAGTGTATTTATTAGCCTCTTGCTAATAGCTAGAAGTAGCAACACTATGTTATGCTACTACTTTTATACATTAATTTCATTATTAAGCCCTGATAAAAACAGTGTGTGGCCAAAAACTATTGCCTTTACTTCATTAGCACCATTATGAGTTAGCTGTTTGCATTAAAACTTCAAAACTATAGAAATTTTAATTATAAATTATAAAAAGAGTGCCACAGTCTCTACCTTGCTCTCAGAATTGGTCTGGCCCTTCCTGTAATTGTAGCTGAGTCAGAAAGGAGTTTTTCAAAGCTGAAGCTAATTAAAGCTTACCTGCTGTATACCATGACAAGAACGTCTGACTGGCCTTGCCATCATCAGCATTAACCAAACAGTTGGACAGCACATCCTATACAAAGTAGTAGTTCATCATATTATTTATCACTGGTAATAATATGTGTGTGTGGCGGGAAGCGCAGAGGTGGGTCTTCGCCCAGGGCACCACAAGCCAGGACCGCCACCGCTGACAAGCGACGACAAGCTAGGCGGCCCGGCAAAGAGGCCGCAAGTTCCGCAGCTTTATTTGACGCTGTCTGGGATCCGGGTGCCAACCAGGCGTTAATGTACTGCAGTGCGCACCGGGAGGGAAAGAATGTTGAAGAATTCCATGGGAAGCAAGTCAAGCCACAGGAGGGTGTGCCAAAAGGTTCTTCAGTTTCACCAGCGGTGACGGTGGCGTTTCCTCCACGTGGGTGATACAGTGGCGCGGCAAAGGCAGGCAGAAGAGGGAGCATAGCTTTCTTTCCACCACAATTAAACTCCACTAGATTCCTGGCAGAGAATCGTAGATCCACGAGAGTTTGTCAATCATACACCAGCAGGGAGCTATTTTGAATGACAAACATACGTGCCAGTGACAGACCGCAGGCCACACACACCGGCGCCATCTTGCAAACATGTTAAGTGTATTCAAAAGATGTCAGGGAAATATTTACTTTGAGCAGTTTTCACAGCTCATTGATAACAGCACCAGCTTTCTCTCAATATTTAAAACGAAAGATGTAATTTGTCCCTTTTCCACTTTCATTAATTTCTCCTACACTCCAGTCTAATGGGACTTTAGTAATTTAACCAATCTGGGCTTTGATCGCCTACACAGTAGCTAATGTAAATATGGAGAAACCTGTGAGCAATAAAGAATGTGAAGTGATTTATGATCCAGATTATGTTTTACTTTACTAAGAATAGAAATGCTTCTTGAAACATTGTTATGTATGTGTTTTATGACATTTCCAACAGATTTTATCATCCAGCATAACACCAATAAACGTATTTATACTGAACTTATTCAATTTATATATTTATATATACAGCTGTACACAAGAATTTATTTTACAATTTAAAAATAACTTTAATTTTGTTTCCTTAACTTTGAATTTAAGAATTTCCTGAAGAATTTCTGATCAAAACATATTTTTATTTTACACATTTCAGAAGTGGCTACATTCTGTAAATCCTTTAAGTCCCCCCCCCCCAAAAAAAAACCAAAAAAAAATGTGTCATGTGCAAACAACATTATTTTACAAAAGTCATTAACATAAAGCATGAACAATTTTGGACCCAACACTGAGGGACACCACAAGCAATGTCCAAACATGAGGAGGAACATTCATCCCACTTCACAAATTGCTATCTTTGATGTAAATAACTTCTCACCCAGTGCAACGCACACTCATAATCCGATTATCGCTCCACTTTAGAGATTAGTATGATTAATGGTGTAAAATGCTTTTTTCAGATCCAGAAACTCTCCAATCTGGTTCTGGTTCAATAGCTTTTGTGATTTCCTTGATTGATTCTATTAGTGCTACAGATGTTAAACTGTTTGACCTGAATCCATATTCACTGTCATTGTTGTGGAAAAATGAATAGTCAGATCCACCTTTGCAGCCTCTTATGGGGATTTTATTAACAGGAACAACATAGAAACATATTACATGGGAGCATACACAGAATTCCAAACGACCACAGTTTGTGAGATCCTCTTATACCAGTGGTGGGCCCAGGGCCTGCAAGGCCTTCTCTGCTGGCCTAAAAAATATCTGAATAACAGGTGTTGATTATATTTTGTTCTGAAATACTTATTAAATAATTCCAAATAGTCTGGTCGCTTGCTTTCATACCTTTTCCTTTGGTTGCGCTGATTCCAGACGTGTATTTTCATATTAAAGTATTTAACCTATCACATTTCAGCAATCATTTGTTGCCATTGTCAAAGAAATCTGCCTGGAGGGCTTCACAATCAGTTATGCGGGCCCTGTAGCATAAAATAAGTGTCGATCAAACTGTTGCTTCAACCAATCAGATTTTGAGTTGGCGACACCGAGGCCTTCTAGCAGGCGTACGGTGACATCAGCATATTCATACCCTTTGATTGGATAGTCCTAGAGTGAACCAGACAGAGCCAGAGCTATTGAGTACATATAATTAATATATATACATTTTTCAAGGATTTTTGAGAATTGCGGTAGCATGGAAACAGGTCTGTAATTTATGAAGTTGTTTGTCCCCAGTTTTATACAATGTTACAACTTTTGGAATTTTCATTTGATTTGGAAATGTACCAGCTTGGAACGATGAATTACATATGTATGTTAGAGGTTTTAAGATTCCTCCTACGACCCTTTACATAATTGTCATGTCATGTTACAGTTAGTTAATATTTCATGTTTACATTTCTTTACAATATTCAATACTTAATTTTCATACATTGCAGTCAGGGACATTAAATTAAGGTTAATTTCTATCATATTTTGATTCCAGTTTTCAGAAGGCAGTCACTCAGCTATTTGTTTTGCTACATTTGCCTCAACACGTACAAAAAATTTGCTGAAGCTATTAACCACATCCGTAAAGTTTTAAATCTTTTAAATCTTTTTTTTATCATTTAAATAAATTTCACATGCCTTTGATATTATATTTATTGTTACTGGACATTTTATGATAATACTCCTTATTACATTTTTATATAATATAGGTGAACTAGTTTTTATGTTTTATATTTATTCTCTGTTTCTATTGTTCTGTGTTTTATACAGTTCCTATACAATGTATTTTCCCTTTGACATAAATTTGATAAACCCTTTGTCATCCATGGTCTATCTGTATCTTTGCTCTCTACTACCATTTATTATTGGGCAGTTCTCAAAAATGTATCATATTCACTGTCAACATTAGTTTGCTCATATACATCTTCCCAGTTCATGTCTGTATCTTGGTTTGTCTTCTGGCTGTTTTCTCATGAAGTTGCAGTCATTAATTGCAAATCCCGGTAGATGGTCACTGATGTCATTGATTAATAATCCACTTACTGTGTTGTTCTCAATTTCGTTGGCGAAAATTTTGTCAGTTAAATTAAGAGTAAACACAGTCCTCATAAACACTTTGAAAAACTTTCTTTACATATGTATTAGGCATAAATGAAAGCAAAGTGACAATAAACATAAAAAGTTCGAATGAATAGCATGGGGCAATTGCATGATTTATTAATGCAGTGCAGTTGGTCTGGTGTATTTTGATTTCTTTGTCAGTCGAGGTAGATAAAAGTAATTCACCGAAATCAGGGTTTTTCAAACTTTGTGTGCATGTGGACCACTATTTGTAATCAAGAATTTTCATGGACCACCTCATAATACACAGGATAAAATATGTCAACACTGAATTACCCGCGCCTCTTAATAGGCCTACGAGCAGGGGGGAATGTAGTTTTAAATTCGTGCCGGTACTATTACATTAAATCAAACGCACCGATCCCCATAGCTCTCTTGTTAGTGAATGATTTGATCTGTAATCATCATATTGATATATTTTGTTTTACAGAAACCTGGCTGCAGCAGGAGGATCATGTTAGCATTAATGAATCAACTCCCTCTGACTATTTAAATGTTCACGTTCCTCCAACCACAGGCAGAGGAGGAGGAGTGGCAGCTATCTTCAGATCAGGGTTACTAATCAGTCCTAGACCCAAGATTAGCTTTAGCTCTTTTGAATCTCTGATTCTCAGTTTTTCCCACCCAAAGTGGAAATCACAAAATCCTCTTCTGTTTGTTGTGGTGTATCGTCCACCTGGCCCTTATTCTGAGTTTCTGTCTGAATTCTCAGAGTTTTTATCCCAGTTAGTGCTGAGTACAGATAAAGTCATTGTAGTGGGTGACTTTAATATTCATGTAGATGTTGAAAATGACAGCCTAAATATTAACTTTAATTCTATATTAGACTCTATTGGATTTTCTCAAAGTGTTCACAGACCTACTCACTGCTTTAATCACACCCTTGACCTTGTGCTGACTTATGACATTGAGAGTGAACAGTTAACAGTGTTCCCTCATAACCCTGTCTTGTCTGACCATTTTTTGATAACTTTTGAATTTACATTACTTGACTATATGGCTTCTTAGAAGAATTTTACATATAGAAGATGTCTTTCAGAGAATGCTGTAACCAGATTTAAAGAGTTGATTTCATCATCCTTTTCTTCACTGCCATGTGCAGATATGACAGAGGACGGCTACCTAAATTTTACTCCAGTAGAACTTGACTCTCTTGTTGACAGCACTATAGCTTCAATGCGTACAACACTGGACAATGTTGCCCCTCTGAAAATGAAGGTAATCAGTCAGAGGAGGTTGGCTCCTTGGTATAATTCACAGCTGCGTGCGTTGAAGCAGACTGCAAGAAAGATGGAGAGACAGAGAGAGACGTTCCTCTAGTATAGAAGAGTCTCAATTAGTCCGAGCTCTGTTGAGCCATGTATTCCTTTAACTCTCAGCAGTGATGATTTCATGAGATTCTTTATCAATAAAATTTATCAGAGAGAAGATTAATGGAATCCTTCCCACTATTATCACTGATGTATCATCATGTAGAGCAGCTTTAGAAGTATATTAAGGAACCTGATTTGTATTTAGACGACTTCTGCCCAGTTTATCTCTCTGAGCTAACAACAGCAATAGTCTCTTCTAAACCATCAACTTGTATGTTAGACCCAATCCCAACCAGACTGTTCAAGGAGGTTTTCCCCTTAATTGACACTTCCATATTGGATTTGATCAATCGGTCTTTGTTGATAGGATATGTACCTCCAGACTTTTAAGGTTGCTGTAATTAAACCTTTACTTAAAAAACCTACTCTTGATTCAGAAGTGTTGGCTAATTATCGACCTATATCCTATCTCTCTTTTTTGTCTAAAGTTCTTGAAAAAATAGTTGCAGCTCAACTTTGTGATCATTTACATAGAAATAATCTGTTTGAAGAGTTTCAGTCAGGATTCAGAGTGCATCATAGCACAGAAACAGCACTGGTGAAAGTTACCAATGATCTCCTGTTAGCTTCTGATAGCGGACTTGTTTCTGTGCTTGTCCTGTTGGATCTCAGTGCTGCATTTGATACGATCAATCACAGCATTCTGTTACAGAGACTTGAACAGGTTATTGGGATTAAAGGAACTGCATTCGGCTGTTTTAAGTAATATTTATTTGATAGATTCCAGTTTGTTCTTGTAAATGAAGAATCTTCCTCACACATCGGAGAAAGTCATGGAGTTCCTCAGGGCTCTGTGCTTGGACCAGTTATTTTTACTTAATTATTTATTGAGTTATTTTTGACCAGAATTTATCATTTGACGCACATTTGACAGGATCATTTAACTTGTTCTTCAGCCTCAGAAGTCTGATTTAAAGATGTCCAGTCTATGGCTCTAACCTATCTATGAAATAATATATTTTCTAATAGCTTAGAAATTGTGACTAATTTATGCCAGAACAACATAAACACTCTTGTTTTTAAAGCACACCACTACCGTTCTCTGCTGCTCCTCTATCTGTCACTAAGCAGATAAAACTCTCATGCTCAGACACTCTTCAACTCTAAGTCTCTAGTTCTCTTGTTAGGGACTTCCAAGAAAATTCGAGCTTTTTAGTGTCCATGTGTTTTCCATGACTTTTCTAGAACACATGGAACCCTCTTACAAGGGAGGTGTGGGTGAGGGGAACTGACCATGGTGATAAATGAGAGGGTCTGCCAAAGGCATTGGTTCTCCCGTCGGAGCTCCTTCAATTTGTAATACGCGATATCTAGTTGGGACTTTAGCTGACCTTTCGATAGCTCTAAATCAGGCTTGCTGTCAGATTCATCCGTGAGAGGCATCACCTGAAAAGATAAACAATTACGCACACACAAACACACACAATAAATATATTAATAAATATATTTATTAATATTAGAAACATAACAATCAGCTTCATTTTGCTGTGAAAACATATAAGCATATGGTGTGTGATAAGGTCTGGAACATAAAAATCTGTAAATTTTCCTACCTTTTAAAAGGATTCAGAGACTGTACTAGCACTGTCTGTGTCTGTTACTGTAATGCAAGGTGGGCGAGTCCATTAAGAGCGGAGGCCTGAACTAGAGAAGAGGCTCAACAGATCCAGGCTTTGTGTTCATAATCCAGCTCAACAAAAACTCAAGAGTTAACATGGTACTATGGCGGTGGTTATCAACTTGGTTTGTTAAGTCGGCTCTCAGCTTTACGCTCTGTATGTTCACATCAAAGGAGGCGTAATATGATTCTACTTCCGTGAAAAATGTAGTGACCACAGACGTTTACTCGACCAAGAGGAGAAGGTGGTTTTAATGGAGAGAGGATGACCAATACAAAAGCCTGATCCGCAGCCTGAAGCAACACCGTTGCTGCAAATATGACGAGAGGAGACAGCTTTTAATTTCTGACAGCTGAAGATTGAACTGCTTTTAAATATGAAGCTTTATCCATTTAAGCAAAAAACGAGGAACAACTTTCATTTTTAAATTGTATTTTATATTATTTTCATATATTTTACTGATTACCATTATAGAATGTGAGTGTGTGTTTTATTGAAAGCGAGGCTGGGTGTGTGCATGGAAATAGTCTACATTCTCTCTGTACAAAGACCTTTTTAACTGTGAAAACAGTGTAGACCTATTCACGATTTGCATTTGGGCAACACTGCTATATAACAGGCGTAACATTGAAAATATTTTATTCTTGGCCACATCAAAGACAATTTATGAACTTTACCGATTAGCCATCAGATTATCTGTTCTGCTGCGAGCGTACAACTTTCAGTGGTCTCCATAGACTCTAGCCTATATAAAAGTAAAATTTATATCGCCAAATATATAATGAGCTCCTGACGCTCGGCTCAATAGCTGAACATCTGTAGGAGGAGATGCTCAGAGAGAACGTGAAATGATCAGCACAAGCTCTCCCTCTGTACAAATACTGGTTCTGATCCAGGTCTAAATGAGTTAAATAGTGAAATAGCAGCGCTTAATACCGCTCTGGTATGTGTGTTTGTTATTATTGTTATTAACCTGATTGATTTTGGCTAGTTTTCAAATCTACACAAAACATTTATTGAATATAGATAGAATATATATTCAATAATATATATTGAATATAGACACCAGGTAAACGGTTTATGTCACATCTAATTACATCTCCCAACAGAGAGCTGTCCCGTGAAAGGGGAGTTCAAAGTAATTTGACTGCTTGCTATTAAATGAATGTGATGTGGTTGTATACAAACAAGACATTACGGGTTACAGGGTGCGCTTGTGTAGAGGTGCTACATAGAGCGAGCTTGGACACCAGGTCATCTTACAAGGTTGGTTTTCAGCCAAGAGACGCTAGGTGGAAGGCAGAGAGCCTCCATTCTCTCTGGAACAAGTCATTGACTTTACCAGAAACATTACTCTGAAGCTGCTGGGAACTAAGGGACACACAGAGCAGAGTTATGGTAATAGTTCAGCTTTTTTTGTCATTTTTTTGTATGGTAGGTCTACTCTTGAATGGGTGTATTATTTACAACCCCACTTCAAAAAAGCTGAACTATCCCTCTAAAGTAAAAATTCTGCATAGTTCCTCTTCAAAATTTAAAATCAAGCTTCTCAACTATAATAATACTGGGGAAATTAAATGAAAAAATGAACAGTAAATTCGGGGAAATAAATATCGAATAATGATATCATAGCTGATGGTTTTCTTCCTTCTCCCCCATGTATATTGTTTTTTTTTCTTTTTGCCCTCTTCCCTCTTCCTTGGACCCCTCCGAGGAACTTCTTTCACCTGCTCAACAAGCTTACGCCATTCCTTTGCAAAGCGGTGAGTTTTGGTTTTGGGGTGGGAGAGAGTGATAAAAGGTTAAAGATAAAGGTCCATAACAGCATAAAAAAATGCTCTTGTAACTGTTTTAGACCATATCCCTGCTCAAAGGGTGACGACACTGCATAACATCTTGACCGCGATTCTTCGTTCTAACGCTGCACAATTAGCAATAACTTTAGCCACCACAGCCTGTGACTTGTGAGATGGCGAAAAAATGTTTAAAAACACAATTTTGTGTCATTAAGTTAGCTTAATGTTACTTCCAGCTTTATTTACCATTGATAGCAAGGATTTTTGCTGGGCATTTTGAAATTTTGCCACTTCTCCCGTGGTGCCAGTTGACCTCATTCAGTTTCTTCGTCCATGACGATATTTTTGTTGAAATCCACAATCCACGTCACTGGGATGACTTTGTATAGCTCCTCCTGAAAAAAATATGCTAGTGCATACATGTTGGAGTCGGATCTGCTCTGGTCCCGCCTAATCTACTAAGAAAAGTTCTTTTTTTTTGTTTTGAGTGCATGCGCACGCTCTAAACCTAACCGTCGATCAGTTCTTTTTTATTTTTTATTTGTTCAAATCTGAAAAACACAACAAAGATAACACTATAACAATACACATTTTTAGGTCTGACATTTTTATGCTACCCCAGCAGTTGTACCCAAGGAATATTGTTTACCACATATTAACCATGGACTGGGGAAGAAAAATAGCCCAGGAATTTGTTTCTTAAAGGAGAACTCTGTTTTTTTTTTAACCTAGACCTTATTTCTGGCATGAAATACGAAATCTACTCACCTAGAACAGTTTGGCGAAAGTCGCCGTCCTTCGAAAGCTATTTAGAAAACACGCGGTCGCCATATATCCATATAACAGAGTTAATGGGGCAGGGACGATACTCTCTAAATAAGGCATTATCTGTCTTTATTTCACCAATACTTTAAGAAGAATGAATGAATGAACCTGTACTATTACTCTGTTAGCTCATAGCTGCTGTTATGTGGCAACTTGTGGCTATAGGAGAGCGAACGGAGGGATTTCTATACAGGCACTCTACTGGGACTATTTTTGCACTGGTGAAAAATCTGAAAAATTAAAATACATTAGGTTCAGATATAGACTCAAAGTTATACTTCTTGAAAAGGAATATATATATTCTCCCTCAGAATCACGTGGATTTTGCTCAACGGAATTTGCCACTTGTCCAACATTTCCTTCAGGCTAGCTGCTATCGCTTCGCTGGTGTGTGACCCACAAAAGTTTGTTGCATTTAACATTGCACTGTGTGGCACAAAAGTTTCATCCAGCCAGTGTGCTGTTAAACTTAAAAGTGACTGTCGTGAAACTTATCGACATCTTTTATCTCCTTCGATGTGTTTGCACACTTTAACGTGCAGTTCAGGTACCACCGTCTCCGACAAATATTTTCGACTAACCATGTCGTAGCATGATTCCAGGTGGTTAACTCGCAGCCGGAATCCCTTATCTCTGACAACTGAGAGCGGCTGCCCGTCCATGACAATGAAGTTCAGTATCCTTTCAGTTATTTTTGTTGCCTGCACACTATTGGATGGAAACTTTTCACCTCTTTCCTTCATCTCCTTTAAAGTTAGCTCCTTCAGGCCGCCTCCTTTTTGCTGATTCAGTTCAACGAACTGAGCATGCTCATTTGGGTGAAATCTCTGGAGATGCTTAATTAAGTTGTGTTATAGCTTGAAGTTTTAGTGCCACCCCTTGGAAACATCGCTGCACACGTATTGCAGGTAGCTGTCGAATGTGTTGGCTGAGGTAGTGTGAAAAAGTTCCAGATGGCTGTGTTAGCCCAATTCTTTCATTGGAAGCCCAACAACAAGCTGGAGAAATCTTAAATTAAACAAAGTATTTATTAGTGGTCACATGTAAAGTATATTGCAGCGCTGGACTCGAAGTGACAGAACTCTCACAGGAAATCTGTCAGAAACATTTCATATTTATATTCAGTATAATTGGCCAGTTTTTATCCTCATCATGTACTTTGGATGTGATAAACAATGTGTGTGTGTGAGGGTTGTTTTAGGATTGTACTGTGTCTGACAAGACAGAGAAGCTTCATATGACCCAGTTATTTAGTCTAGTTATGCTATCTTAAAGTCTTGGACCATTTAAGCCATCTATTATGTAGCATGAGCAGAGTGGAATGTACAAACTAGGAACATAGGTTATTTAATAAAATACAGAATATGAATACATAATATCTAAGAACAAAGCCAATTATAGCAGCTGATCCTTTCGCTCGCTACATTTTGAAAACAATCTATGCGGCCAGATCGCTAGCGCATGACGTTACACAGAGCACAACGCATAGAATTGGACTGAATACATTTGCCTTTATGGATCCATCACATTGTCAACGATACTGATATCGGATCGGTGTATCTCTAGTGGAGGGGTGGGCCTTTAAGGTGGGTATTGGTAGAGGTGCCCAGGCCCCTGCTGAGGTGGGGGAGGTGGAGGTGATATGAAACTGGAGCTGTTGAGGTGTCGTGGGGGATGGTTACGGGACTGTCCCTTCTCTGTCTCGTTCAGGTCATTGGCTAAGTGTTGGTCGTTCATGTAGTGGGGGGCTTTAGGCTTGTAATTGGTTATCTGCCTGAGCCTTTTCCAGACAGACGCAGAGTTGTTCGCTGAGAACTGGTGTTGGAGCTTCTCAGAGTACAGTCGTTTAGCCTCTTTCACCGCCTTGCTAAA
Organism: Leuresthes tenuis; assembly: GCF_036924035.1. Classification (NCBI taxonomy): domain Eukaryota; kingdom Metazoa; phylum Chordata; class Actinopteri; order Atheriniformes; family Atherinopsidae; genus Leuresthes; species Leuresthes tenuis. The sequence goes on along the minus strand of NW_027325367.1, from coordinate 31,299,226 downwards.
CTTATACTTTGCCTTATTGAATCTGTCTTTGTCCCCACTCCTGAAGGCCTCTTCCTTATCCCACCTTAACCTTCTGAGTTTGGCTGTGAACCAGGGTTTTTCATTGTTGTAACTCACCCTGGTGTGTGGTGGAACACAGCAGTCCTCACAGAAGCTGATGTATGATGTCACAGCCTCTGTGTACTCATCCAGACTGTTGGTAGCAGCCCTGAACACAGCCTGGAGATCCTCCACAGCCTCACTGGTCTACTTCCTTGATGTCCTCACTACAGGTTTGCAGAACATTAGTTTTTGCCCGTAAGCAGGAATCAGGTGGACCATGACGTGGTAGGAGTGGCCCAGTGCAGCACGGGAGACGGCGTGATAAGCATCCCTGACTGAGGTGTAACAGTGATCCAGAATATTCTCCATTCTGATCGGGCATTTAATAAGCGGTCTATATATAGGAAGTTCATGAATGAGCTTTCCTTTGTTAAAGTCACCAAGGACAATAACTAAAGCGGTTGGTCTGCTCCACGCACAGTATCTGGTCGGCGAGCATGCGCTGGCATACGGCAGGATGTAAACACCGACCAGAATGAATGAAGCAAACTCGGGGGGTGAATAAAAGGACTTACAGTTTATGATGAAGGAGAACAGTGCTGCTGTGCCTGTGTGGGTTTTCTGAGCTGCTATAGTTCCCTTAATTTTGCCTTTTGCCTTTCTCTTTTTTCTTACTTATGCCACTACTGGAGTTGCACAATACCCACGGTACCCCGCAGTGCCAAATCGTAACGGTTCCTACTATACTAGAAAGTCTACACGACAGTACTACCATACTAACGATGCCAGTTTCCGCTACACAGCGGCCGCCCCTATTCTCCTCCCGGCTTCTCACAGCATGCTACTCCCTTATAAACAAACCCATATGGCAACACCCACAACCGAACTACACAGCTGCTGAATGATTGGCTGTTTGCCTGTTACTGGTGACTTCCGGGGATATGATAGGCTGTTTCCGCACGCTGGGTCCCCCCGTCTGTTAGCTGATTGGCTGTTTGTGTGTTTCTGCCAGCAAGAACGAACTTCATGAAGACAGCTCCGCTTCGATAGAAATTTGCTTCAAAAAAAAATTTCTGTCTGCCCAGACGCGTGCACAGCAGTCACAAACACGAGACAACACCCCCACACACACACACACACCATGGCAGAAGCACCGGGCCCGAGCGGCGATGTCTGTTCAATTTGAACTTTTTGATAAATGTTATTCATAAAAATATTTGTTTCAGTCTAATTTGCACTTCACCAGTAGTATGTTTATCATGCACCAAACAACATACGTAATTAATAAGTATTTATAACTTGTACAAATATATTGCAGTTCATAAAAATGATGATAATACAAAAAAGGCATCAGTATCGCGATAATACCCGGAACTGTGATACTTTGTCTGGTATAGTATCGTGGTTATTTATTTTGGTATTGTGACAACTCTAGCCACTACTAGTAATGTTACCTCCAATATCTTTACTGCTGTCTCAATACTGCCTCAGCACCTAAAAAAGCTTATAACTTTGAGATACACTGATGCTCCGGTCCAAGGTGTCTTTTTTAAATTTCCAACTTGTGGGGACTACCTTTAGGTTTTGTCTTTTTGTTATCCATTTATGTTTAAGCATGTTTGTTACAGGTATTTCAAGGCCTGTTCATGAGTGTCTCTGATTGACAGAAGCACAATAACTATTTTATATACTACTGCAAATCATAATAAAATTACCTCCAACCCCACCCTCATCTGGGCCACACATAACCACACACTATGGTTCAGTTGATTGAGCCATATACAAACTGATCTTAAACAGATTTTTTTTAATTCTATATTTTGATACTACAAGATCCAACAGCCCAACTGTCCTGTCCACCAGTTCCTGATAATTTTCTCATAAAAAAGATTTTAAAAATGTTATCTGAAAGAAGGTTTTCAAGTATCAAACAGTCTCTTGTGCAGTTATGCTGGAAGATATTTTTAAAATCTCAAATAAAAAAGAAACCAACAACTGGTCTTGTTGAGCATCAACATTCATTCATGATACTTTAGACAAATATTTATGTTAAACCTAGGAAATGAGCAAGAGCAGTGTACTAATTTCTTCTTGACTGAAGACTTATTAGAAAAAAAAGATTTTCTGAGGCTTTTTAGTGATAGGATAAAGAATCTGTTCAGGAGCAGACTGTTGAAGAAAAAATAATTACAGGGCTTTGTCACCTGTTGCTACTCTTTAAAGGTGATCTGGCAGAGAGGATTGGATGGAACTGACATTCTCTGGATAGCTTCATGGACTGTCTAGCACTGGGTTGGGAAGGTCCTATAAATGAGCAGCTAGATAATTTTTGCTGCTACACTAGGAGTTCCTGGAATGCAGTTAGCTTTTTTTGCCAGTAGCCCTGGTGCTGTCTTTTCATGCTTGAGATCAGAGTTGAACCATCAGGGCCCTTAAGGTCTCCAGCAAGGGCCTAATGCATTCTAAAAATAATTTTTGAAAATATTCAGATGTAATGCCCACTGCGCAAAGACACATTGAAACAATATCTTTTCTAGGTCATTTTTGCACGTCCAATTTTGGTCCCCCGAAGGTGCAGACTGTCACGCCAGATGACGTCTTTTTTCTGACATCTTCCGTACGTCTAGTATTGATGTTCTCAGGACCTCCGGATAAGGCCTAATTCTAGTCCAAATGAGGTTGTCATGGACGTCTTTTCAACGTAATGTTTAAAATCATTTTAGACATTGTTTATATAGGCCTACTGCTTCTAGGCTCTGTGCATTGCCAGGAACCCCAGATAAGGGCTAATTCTAGTCCAAATGAGGTTGTCATGATCATCTTTTCTACGTAACGTTTAAACTAATTTTAGTCATCGTTTTCATAGGCTCTGTGCATAACTTTAGTGCCATTTCAGAGGGTGACATTCTGTTCCAGTTAATTTTCCTAGTTTCATGTGAGTGTCTCAGCAGCAGACAATTGGAAATGCATAGAAAGGTGTAAAGCATTTCCAGTTTGAATGTGGCGCTGAGCCAAACGAAGCTACAGGAAATAAACTGGTACAGTGAACAGGTCCTCCACCTCCTAGAATTACAGTTACACATCACAGTTATACACAACAAGCTGTACAAATGAATGAATGAACATGGCAGCTTTAAATAACAGTGCAACAATGCGTTCATTCATTCATTCCTCTTAAAGTATTGGTGAAATAAAGACAGCTAATGCCTTATTTAGAGGCTGTATTTTCTCGGCCCTGTTTTCTCCCGTTATATGGATATATGCGGATTTCAAGTGATCTAAACATCTTCCGAAGGATGTCGACTTTCACCAAACTGTTATCGGTGAGTAGATGAACATATTTTGTGCCAGAAATGAGGTCTGAGGTTAAAAAAAAAATAACTTCAACTTTAAGTATTTGAGGTGAATTTTGAAAGCAGCATTTGAAAAAAACAAAACCCTCACTCCCTAAAGGGCTTTAGATCAAGTGTGTCTTAATATAGACCAACAGCTCAGAATCACAACAGCACCTTCTCAAACAGAACACATACATATAAAAAGGTACAGTGCAGTGGAAAAGATGAACCAGGAAGTTGTTGCATTGTATTGCATTATAAGTGAAAGCCCCTTGAACCGTTGGGGTCCTTTAATCTAACCCTGTAACAATGATGAAAGTAACTTTTGGAAGGCTTGGGCCTATCTTTGTAAACATGGTTCTACAGCTTCTGATTTGAAACAATTCTATTGTGAACATAGAACTTCACACCTCTGCAGTCTCTTTGAGCGAGGGCTTCAGGGGAAGTAGCAATGCACCTCTCACAGTCTTGTTTTCCAGGGGTCGTATCCGTATGAATGAAAACCATCAGACTTTTCAACTGCTTTCACCTCCTCTGTTGACCTCTTTCTTGCCTTTTTACGACCTTGGAAAGGAGATTGTAAAGAACATTTATGACACAGGAAATGTAATACATGCTGAAATTGTCCCATTAATGGGGGCGGGGAAGCCAGCCTGACCGTCCTGCCCTCCCACCCACAGGCGTATGTGCTTGTTGTGTATGTAAGGGGTCGTTAAAGAACATGGGTTGAGTTGAGAGCCTACATATGTTTGGCCTGGACACGTTGCCCATATATAAAATTGTTAATTTTCATTTCGTGTTCATATTCAATAAATTGTTTAGGAGTTACGTGCTTTGTAATTTCTCTCACACCGCTGTTTACTTAGCTACCAGATAAGTGTTTTGGCATACATATATTAGTGTTCAACCTGAGAGGTATTCCAGAAAGAAGGTTCAACAAACTTTGAGCCGAACCCTGAACTCCGAGTTGACTTATCCTGTGAAGTGAAACTTTGAGTTTTCAGTTCCAGAACCGTTAATCTGAGTTAGTTCAGACGACTCTAGTTTGTTAACCGAGTTTTCACATAACCTGCTTTCTGGAATACCCCTGCTGAAGTAAAGACCTTGTCCTATAAAAACGATCAAAAGAATATTTTCATTTCACACCATTTGTAAGGCAAAGGCATTGTGATGACAAAGTAAATATCCCAGCCAAGCAGAAGAGACTCGTCAGACCAGCTGGTGTCTGACATGAAAAGGGTCGATCAGCCTTTGATTTTCCTCTTGCTGTTCATTTACAGTGTAGAGAAACTGCTGTTGACACAAATGTACATCATGGTTGGAAAAAAAGAGTCATGGGTCACACTTCCCTCCTGAGCTTGGCTCTTCTACAGGCTGCTGCTTGTGTTCAGTCACTGAAGCTCCTCCTGGAAAATCAACTCATAAACAGGGCAAGACTGAGCTTCTGCATGTTGTGTAATGTGTGTGCATGTCCAGAGTTACCGTGTATAGTCGCTCTGACCAAACAGAGCTACAAGAATAATTAAACATACATGTTACATTCTACATCTCAGCTACATTCTTACCTCCTGAGCTTTGCTTCTGTCCAAGCTGCTGCTTTGAAGTGCCTTTCATACGTTAAGTCACAGGTTCCTCTCCTGGAAAACATTCATGGGAAATAAAATTATGTATGTGGCATGACAAGCCATCTATACAGTCTGACTGTATGATGTCCAGAATTACTGTGTCTAGCTTGAGGATGTTAGCATTAATACAAAAAAGGGGAATGTTGCTATGATCTAGCACACCAGTCTGAAGCAAAGACATTCCTGCTGCTGGCATGATCTTCTTCTTCAGATGACCCCTCTGAGCTTTCCTCCATAATTTCAGATTGGTCTTCATGATGGCAAACTATATATATATTGTGAGCATGTCAATGTTGTGTGCCCGATTTCCTTGCTTGCGAAGGAGATTCATCACTGCACAAGCAACTTCCCTATGTTTACGTTCCGGATGGCGTGCAATGTTTACTTGCGGTGTCCCACAGTAAGGGCAGTAGTTTCTCTTCTGGTGGTATTTCTTGGACCCACTTGCGTTTGGAACATAAGCTACAACCAGAGAATCACTCTTCTCAACTGAGATAGAGATAGCAGATTTTTTCCATCTTGTGTAAGTCTTTCTATTTTTCTTTCTTTTGATTGATGCAGAGTTGTCTGGTTCACCTTCTACTTGAAAAATTGTGCCTGTCTTGTTAGTCTTTTTGTATCTTCTCTTTGTTTTGAGACTTGGTTCATCTGAATCCTCTTCTCTGGAATGCACACTTGCTTCCTTGCCTCACGTCTTTTTGGATTCTAATGAAGTCTTTGGTCTTTGTTTCTGACTACTTTATTCTGATGATTCATCTGAACTGGCCTATGATGATGCTGGGACATATGAATCTCCACTGCTGGCGAAAGTGGAAAATGAGGAATCGCTGCGGCACCCAAGCATTTCTTTGGTCAGCTACAATAGAACAGAGACTTTGTACAAGACTCAAAAGGGATGCAACAACATAATGCAATTACATTCTCAAACAATGTTCATGACAACAGATTAATCTGTTTAGCTGATTATTTAGGGCCTATGTAAATAATATTTGACTGCCGCTTAGACCTAACAATAAGCATGTGCAAAACGTGAGCTTTACTTACAAATACGCTGTCTGTTCTTGTTAAGGGTAGAACCCCTATTTCAGAATTGTTTTATTGATGATTTTAGTGAATTACTTTTCAATTGTGTGCACTGATTTTGATCCTTTTCTTCACTGCCATGTGCAGATATGACAGAGGACGGCTACCTAGATTTTACTCCAGTAGTACTTGACTCTCTTGTTGACAGCGCAATAGTTTCAAATAGGGGTGGGCGATATGACGATATTAAATCGTGAACAATTGCAACGTGAAGACGATCCGTAACGATCTGTCAAACTGCAGAGATCGTGGGATCGTCAACCTGACGACCAATCACAGCGAATTACAGACAGTGGCACGCTTTCTTACCCGCCTCCTTGTTTGTGTGTGTAGCAGTAGCTGCATGGAGAGCCATGGCTGAAAGCCAAACGGAGGAGTTGGTCACTAAAAAAAATTCCACCTCCATCATATGGAATTGGTTTGGATTTTCCGCAACTGATCAAGTGCAAGCAAATGTAATTTGCAAAGTTTTCAAAGAAACGGTTCGCACGTCGGGTGGCAACATGACGAACCTTTTCAATCACTTAAAGAGGAAGCATCCCAAACAGTATGCTGAGAGCCAAACAGCGAGGGGCCTGGCGGCACCGGCACCGCAGGCGGAGGCAGCAGCTGCTTAGCTAGCTAGCTAAGACCAAAACAGACTACATTAACACAGGCAAAGGCTCTCCGTATGACAAGTCAAGCAAGCAATGGAAAGAGGTAACAGAAGCAGTTACCTTTTATCTTACAAAATATATGGTACGTTCAAGATGGTAGAAAAGGAGGGCTTTGAACGTCTGCTTCAAGTAGTTGACCCGCGGTACGAGCTGTCCAGCCAAAAATACTTCTGCAACACTGTCTGTTTTTCATTTTTCAATTTAAGATAAAATCGAAATCGTGATTTTATTTTTAAAAAATCGTGATATATTTTTGCCATATCGCCCACCCCTAGTTTCAATGCATACAACACTGGACAATGTTGCCCCTCTGAAAATTAAGGTAATCAGTCAGAAGAGGTTGGCTCCTTGGTATAATTCACAGCTGCTTTAAAGCAGTCTGCAAGAGAGCTAGAGAGACAGAGAGAGACGTTCCTCTAGTTTAGAAGAGTCTCAATTAGTCTGGACAGATAGCTTACTAACGTATAAGAAAGCCCTTCGTAAAGCTAGAACTGCTTATTATTCATCATTGATAGAAGAGAATAAGAACAATCCCAGGTTTCTTTTCAGCACTGCAGCCAGACTGACAAAGAGTCCGAGCTTTGTTGAGTCATGTATTCCTTTAACTCTCAGCAGTGATGATTTCATGAGATTCTTTTTCAATAAAATTGTTTCTTTCAGAGAGAAGATTAATGGAATCCTTCCCACTATTATCACTGATGTATCATAAAGTAGAGCAGCTTTAGAAATATCTTTAGAACCTGATTTGTATTTAGACATCTTTTCTAGTTGATCTCTCTGAGCTAACAACAATATTTTAGACCCAATCCCAACCACACTGTTTTCCCCTTAACTGACTCTCCCATACTGGATTTGATCAATCTGTCTTTGTTGACAGGATATGTACCTCAGAATTTTAAGGTTGCTGTAATTAAACCTTTACTTTTGATTCAGAAGTATTAGCTAATTAGTTACCTATATCTCATCTCCCTTTTTGGCCAAAAGTTCTTGAAAAAAATAGTTGCAGCTCAAGTTTGTGATCATTTACGCAGAAATAATCTGTTTGAAGAGTTTCAGTCAGGATTCAGAGGGCATCATAGCACAGAAACAGCACTGGTGAAAGTTACCAATGATCTCCTCTTAGCCTCTGATAGCGGACTTGTTTCTGTGCTTGTCCTGTTGGATCTCAGTGCTGCATTTGATACGATCGATCACAGCATTCTGTTACAGAGACTTGAACAGGTTATTGGGATTAAAGGAACTGCATTAGGCTGGTTTAAGTAATATTTATCTGATAGTTTCCAGTTTGTTCTTGTAAATGAAGAATCTTCCTCACACACCAGAGTAAGTCATGGAGTTCCTCAGGATTCTGTGCTTGGAACGATTCTTTTCACTTCATACATGCTTCCATTAGGTAACATTATTAGACAGCAAGACATAAATTTCCATTCCTATGCTGATGATACTCAGTTGTACTTATCTATGAAACCAGATGAAACTAATCAGACCTGGATGACTCAGAACTTTCTGCTTCTAAATTCAGACAAACTGAAGTCGTTATCTTTGGATCTGAGCGCTTCAGGGAGAAACTGTCTAGTTATATAGTTACACTAGATGGTATTTCCTTGGCTTCTGGTTCTATAGTGAAGAACCTTGGTGTTATTTCTGACCAGGATGTGTCCTTTGACACATATAAAACAAGTTTCTATGACTGCTTTCTTTCACCTTCCTCTGGTTCTTCTGATTCTGGTGTAGAACTAGGCACATACTCATCCTCACTTAATTCACTGTTTGTCATTGGTTTATATAGAGATCCCAAGCATTTCTTTGTAAGCGAGAAGAGAAAAAGTTAGATGGGACTCAATGTGTAAGTTTTTAAAGTATATTTCCCATCAAAAATATTTGTCATCACAACTGATTTCAAAATACACACTGGTTTGTCTGCAAACTTACAAAGACACTTTCAGTTCTCTTCAGTGGAGGAACATCTGGGTATGAAGAGCACTGGTTTGTTTCCTGAAAGAGTTCCCAAAAACTGCATCCCCTCTTATGCTGCTGCTGCTGCTGCTGCTCAGACTCACTGCTGCTAGTAGAGAGGAGGAGCAGGCTGCTGCCAGCCTAATAAAAAACATATTTTAATACACTTAGCTAATTAGACTCAATCGCTATATACAGTAAATATCTGCTTTGAGTCTGTTCATAACAGTTCATTATCAGTATAATGAGCTCTGTGTTGTTTGAAAAACTGCCCATATTTCATCTCAGCTCGCAGCAAAACTCCCATTTTAGTTTGCGTAGATTAATCTTTAATAGCATATGCAGTCAAAACTGTCACACTGTAACGTTACAGTTCTGAATAAATGGTAATTATATTATATAGTAAATAATTATAATAATAACGTGAATAATAATGACACAAATAATAAGAGGAAATGAGGTTGTTGCATGTAAACAGGGGCCTTAGGAAAGGAGGCTATAGTTAAGAGGAACAGTCGGATAAAACACCTGTAGTTTACTGTATTAGCTTACAGATTACACTACTACACTTGGTTTGGAAGAAAGGCATTTTTCATAATTTTGAAATGTTTATATTAGAATTATTTATCAATAGCTAAAATATGATACAGTGTAGTGTCACCAAACCCTCTACACACTTCATTGGTCTGCTACAGATTACACAACAACACTTAGTACGAAAAAAAAAAAAAAAAAAAATATGGGTGCCAATGCCGAAGGCATTAGAGCACACATATTACTCTCGTGCACACTTATTATTAGTCTCCCGTTTCCGCCCCGCACTGTTGGGCCGACCGGGATAAAAAGCATATCCCCGTGTGTCCAGCGATCAGGAATAGTATGCTTGTATTTTTCTCTGTCTTTACTTGAACGGAATCCTGGAAAAATGGGAGAAATTGGGAATTTTGGCACTATGTAAATTCATTGAAATTCATAAATAATGGGACAAAACTAGCCCTATTTGGAGGCCTCATAACTCAGCCATACGGCATCACAGAGACATAATTCAAAGTAGGAGCAGAATTAATTAAAAATTAGGTTTTGAACAGCGACCTTTTGTTCAAGGCATATCTATCAGTACTGAACACCAAGGTCATCTGTCAGCTGGCCATAGTGAGGGCGCTCCTCTTTAATTCAATTCAATTCAATTTTATTTATATAGCGCCAGATTACAACAATCAAGGCACTTAAGTAATATAGTCCAATTCAAGCCAATTGGAATTCAATTCATTGTAATCATAATCCAATTAATTCATATAGAGCCAATTCAAAAAATAATATCCTAGCTAAGGATACCAACAGATTGCACCGAAACTTGTCTTCAGTCCAATCTCCCGTCCTGAGCGTGCCTGAGGCGACTGTGGAAAGGAATGACTCCCTTTTTAACAGGAAGAAACCTCTGGCAGAACCAGACTCAGGAAGGGTGGCCATCCGCCTCGACCAGCTGGGGTTTGAGAAGACAGAAAAGAGGGAAAAGAGGGGGGAAAAACACCATAACGCCATTCAAAGGATATCTGTTGGAACAAGGAAACACAAGTTAATAACCACAATAATGTCACATGTACATAAAATCAATTGTGCAATTGTCTTTACATATGTCTGTCATACTGCTTATGAGGGCAAAGCCAAGATGGCTGCCCTATTCCTCTACTGCTTATGAGGGCAGAGCCAAGATGGCTGCCCTATTCCTCTACTGCTTATGAGGGCAGAGCCAAGATGGCTGCCCTATTCCTCTACTGCTTATGAGGGCAGAGCCAAGATGGCTGCCCTATTCCTCTACTGCTTATTAGGGCAGAGCCAACATGGCTGACCTATTATAACAGGTTTATGCTAACCAGTATTGTGTCTGCTTCCAATACAATAGAACGTGACAGCCTCTGTCAGCGAGCAGTAGCTCCAACTAATCAACTAATCACACAGCTGCTACTCCTTATGAGGGCTCAGCCAAGATGGCTGACCTATTATAACAGGTTTATGCTAGGCATTGTGTTATGTCTCCTACCAATACCGAAGCGGACACAATATGGGTTCAAGTTACTGGGAGAACTTGGTCACAATACAATATGACTATAACATGACAACCTCTGTCTCTCAGTGGGCAGTAGCTCCATTGGCACACATCCAAATTTCTAGTTGTAAGATAAAGTGCAGTGATCCCATTGATTAATATTCATAATAAAAATTCACAGAAATTGTAAGAAGTCCTTATTTTCCCAAATAAGTGTTGTAGTATAATCTTTAGAAGATACATTAAGTGTGTGGTGATGTTGATGACACTACACTGTATTAAAGTAAAGTTATTGAATAATTTTGGAATATCTCTGCTCTCATAGACGGCTGCATGTGAGCATTAAAGGGGAACTCCAGTATTTTTAAACCTTATTGACCTTATCTGGCATGAAATACGTCCATCTACTCACCGAGAACAGTTTGGCGAAAGTCGGCGTCCTTCGGAAGATATTTAGACAACTCGCGACCCATATAACGGAGAGAACGGGGCAAAGACAATGCAGCCTCTAAATAAAGTATTATCTGTCTTTATTTCACCAATACTTTAAGAAGAATAAATGAATGAACGCGTACCATTGATCTGTTAGCACATAGCTGCTGTTATGTGGCTACTTGCGGCTCTCAGAGAGCTAACAGAGGGAATTCTACACAGGCACTCTACTGGGACGACTTCATCGACACACATGGCTGCAGCTGTAATGAACAAAAGTTGAACCTCCACAGAGACTTGATCCTCATTGTCTAGTTTTAAAATTATGTGTGATGTTTCATTTAATAGCAAGGTATCAATCTTGGAGAGGGGAGGGGTTGAGAACACAGAAAAACAGGCATTTTTCTGAAGTTAGAGATATGTGGTTCTTACATGACAGCAACAGACATGGACTAACCACCCATAAAAAAACACTTCTTCCTCTTCCTCTTAAACAAAAATGACTTGAGTCTTGAAGCATTAATTCCAGGGCTGTACACTTTATTTTATTTGTCCTGGTAAATTGCAATAAAAACACAAAACCCCCTTCAGCACTGCATCATAACGTAGTCAGGGAAAGTCCTTGTACCACCTCTCATGGAAACTTAAAACTCTTAGACAATACTTGAGTGTGGCTGATATGGCTCTGTCCTCTGACTGTGGTGTCTCAGCTGTCTGTCCCTGCTCTGAACACCCAAGGAAAAAAAGTCACAATGCCACTTACTACAAGCAAAGAATCCCATTTTTGCCCTCTTTTGTGAAATCATAAATATCTACTGTTATATGTTGCTCTCTCTTATTGTCCCTTTTGGTCTGCTCCTGTCTTTCCCTCTCTTTGTCTCCCTGCCTCAAGCACTTGATGCTCCTGCTTTGGCATCATTACAACAGACAACGTTACATAAAGAAGCCTAATGTGCAATAATCAGCATTTGACTTACCTATTACAAAAGCTAAAAAATATCTCTTGTAGTTTTTAATCATACAGAATGAAGACTTTTAACAACTGACTTTCAGATATGCTCATACACTGTCAACTGATGATCTAACCCAAACTCTTAGAGTAAATGTTTTCACAAATAAATCCCTCCGTTACTTCTCTTATAGCCGCAAGTAGCCACATAACAGCAGCTATGAGCTAACAGAGCTATAGTACGCGTTTGTTCATTCATTCTTCTTAAAGTATTAGTGAAATAAAGACAGATAATGCTTTATTTAGAGGCTGCATCATCCCTGCCCTGTTCACTCCGTTATATGTATATACGCTGATCGCGAGTTACCTAAATAGCTTCTGAAGGTCGTCTGAAGACTTTTGCCAAACTGTTCTCAGTGAGTAGATAAACGTATTTCATGCCAGAAATAAGGTCTAGGTTTAACAATACCAGAGTTCCCCTTTATGCTAATTAGGCAACAAGACTGCAGCAAGGAAGAGCATGAAACAGGCAACACGCAATAACAAAGTCAGCAAAGTTTCCAAAAAACAACAATATTGAAACTCACCAGGTTGAGATTTTCAAATTAGTACAGTCCTCCAGTTTTTGTACCGACCATGCACTCAAAGCGTGCTCACATGAGTGACGTACGTCATGTGAGTGACAGTTGTCATCGCAGCTGCCTGACCTGAAGGCGCTGTTGAACTCCGCACTTCTCTTGGTTTTGTGGTAGGGCTAACACAATTCTTGGTGGGTCTATAGCCCCACCAAGCCCTACCGTGGTGCCGCCTATAGCTAGATTTATACTCCAGAATGTCGACGACGTCTTCATTGAGCATTCGAAGTTCTCTGCTCTGAGGTGTGGCTGTGTGTTTGTGTGGTTTCAGGGGTTATAGCCGAATCCTTGCTTTTTCTTCTGGTCACAGTTAACAACAGTAAACAATGGCAACTAAAGTGGAGCAGCTGTATTTGCAGTTGGAGCTCATCAATATTGAATAACAAATATTGCAAATATTTATATTGCAAATGTTGAAGCGTAGGCAAGAGAGAAGACGTTCGAGGGGGTGGTCTGTACCACCGGCCGAGGCTGAATGGGTGAATGTACAACCTGGATGAGCAAATGCACTTTAGATCATTTGGAATGTCGAGGCTTCTTCGCGTATCAAGCAATTAAGACCCAGTCACAGCCCTTACGGCCCGCGTAACTACACAACCTGTAGTTAGAATTTTTTAGAGGTGCACATCAGGCTACGGCGGAGGGGTTGACGTAGCCACGTCATCGCAATGACGTTATAGCATAAACTACGACCGACTGTCGGCTGTGTCCGAAATCACTCACTCATACTCTACTCCCTTCATAGGGAAAAAAATGTGGTGCACTATATAGTGAGCTCAACAGAAAAATCTTTCGACACTTTCGGACACTACTCTTGGCGCCGGTAATTACGTCATCACTGTCACACAATTAAAACATATTGTCTTCTTTAATTGTGAATTAAAGGTATCTCTTCCTTAAATGAGTGGGCTATGTAATCACAAAATAAATAACATAAGTTCTACCTGCTGTGGGACCACATATTTGAAGCTACCCTAAGACTTTTCAGTATGTGTTTTAACTAGAGAACAACTCCAAATAATAGCGAACTAGCCGACTAGCTTGTTGCTAGGCACAGACAATGAGGATGATATTGCCGCCAATTTATTAGTTGTGCGGTTGCCTAGATGAACTTTTATGCAAAGTTTGTAGTCGAATAGAATATAAATGTATTGTCATTGTCATCATATACAATGAAATTCAGTGCACTCACTTATGGACTCATTAAAATAAATATAATAAACAATACAATAAAACAAGTACATTCTTATTCATTCAGTTACATTCATGTCATTCATCCACTATGCCATCATCTTAGTGCCATTGCATGCATTAGGAATTGAAAACATATAAAATGCACTGTATTTGTACAAGTGCAAATTTTGAGGTTACTGACTGATGCTGACAGATGTTAGTGGGTTTGTTTTCAGATTGGAATTGAGTATGGTGATGACTTTGGGGTAAAAACCGTTCATGAATATTGTAGTGCTTGTTCTGATGGACCAGTCGCGTTTCCCTAAGGGGAGCAGTTCAAACAGATGGTTGGCAGGGTGGAATGTGTCTTTCAGGATGTTGTGAGTCTTCTGCAGGCATCGGGAGTTGAAGATGGTGTCCATGGTAGGTAACTGTTGGTTTATGATATTTTGAGCGGTTTTCATAATCCTCTGCAGTGATTTCCTGTCTGTGGCAGAGCTGCTTCCATACTAAGACCTTTCATACCTACGGAGCAAAAAAGGCTTTGAGGTGATGTTGTGAGAGATTGTCTCTCCTGAGTGTGCGGAGAAAGTATAGCCGCTGCTGTGCTTTCTTAACTATTGCTGTGTGTTTGTTGTCCATGATAACTTTTCTCAGGTGTGTATTCCCAAATATTTGTAACTAGCTACTCTCTCTACCCTCTCCCCGTTGATGTGTAGTGATGTGCGGGTGTCCTGCTTCTTTCTATAATTGATGATTAGCTCTTTTGTTTTTGTTTAATGTTGAGGCTCAGGTTGTTCTCTATCAGCCTTTGTACATCCTCTCTGTAAGCAGACTCATCACCTTTGTTTTTATGTTTATGCATTTGGCAGACGCTCTTTTCCAAAGCGTCTTGCCTGAGGACCCCTATTGGAGGTAGTACCTTTCATGCAGGGGATTTGAATTCAGGTCACCCACTTGAAAGGTGGCAATCTTACCACTACACGATTCACCTTTGGTCCCACTACTGTTGTCATGTGTACAGAGAGTAAAGAAAAGGGCTCAGCACACAGCCCTATGGGGCCCCTGTGCTGAGTGTCAGAGTTGGAGAGAGCTGCAGGCCCATTCTGACTGGATAAAGGACTTTCTGACAAACAGGCGACAGGCAAAGGCTGAGGTTGAGCTGTATACCCAAGTTGGACATCTTGGAGAACAGTCTGCTGGTGAGGATGGTATTAAATACAGAGGTGTAGTCCACAAACAGTAGCCATGCATGGGTCCCCTGCAGCTCCAGGTGGTGCAGGGCAGTGTGGAGGGTCATGGAGATGGGGTCATCTGTTGAGCTGTTGACTCGGTATGGAAACTGGTGGGGGTCCAAGGTGGGTGGCAGGGCAGTTTTGATGTGTTGTAGAACCAGTCTTCCAAGACACTTAATGGTTACAGATGTCAGTGATACAGGCCTGTAGTCATTGAGGGATGTTATTGAAGACTGTTTTGGAGCTGGCACTATGGTGGATGTCTTCAGGCTGGTGGGCACAGTGCACTGTGACAGTGAGAGGTTGAATTACATGTGATGTAAAACAGTACAGAAGAAGTGTAGGTGTCAATGTTGTCATCCTGGAATATAGTCCAGTCTGTTTCACTGAAGCAGTTTTTGTCAGGAACCAGTGACACATTTTGTTCTGAAGTCTGTTTTGTCTCGTCATTCCCTGCTTTATTTTGAAATATTAACTTCCCTCTCGTTTCAGGTACCTTGTTCTGAAGTCTGTTTTGTCTCGTCATTCCCTGCTTTATTTTGAAATATTAACTTCCCTCTCGTTTCAGGTACCTTGCCCTTCCTCTTCATCTTGACACTGTGTCAAGTGTCTGATTGTCTTCCCTGATCCCAAAGTGTTTCCACCTGTTTCCCATGGTCCCTCATGTGTTCAAATAGTCTGCGTCTCCCTCTGTCCTGTGCCATTGTGTCGCAACTCTTACGTTCTTCACCCTCGCGCCTTGAAACCCTTTGATATATCCAAGCCTTGAATCCCAGAGCCTGTAGTTGAGTCACCCTCCTGCAGAGCCTTTCTTTGTTTGTAACCTTTTCCATAGTTGTACGATTAGTTTAAGTAATTTCCATAGCCTGATTTTTGGTTCCTCCGTTTTTTGGATCGATTTTTGGTTGTTAATATTTCATAGAAACCTCCGCAAGTGGAGCACTTTGATTTGAGATCTGTTAAAGGAGTGCTCATAGTTAACCGACTTAGGTTTACAAAGCCTCTGTTTTTCAAGAGCGCTTCTTTTGTTTATGTCCGGCTCACTAGGAGAGTGAGAGAGTTTATTTGTAATTTGTAATTTATAGTTTTTCAGTTTTCCTCCTAGAGTGGAGAGAGCCTTGTTTGTTCATTTTCATAGCTGCACTCTCCTCAAGTGTAGTTATTGAGGAGAGCGCTTCAGGAGTTTCAAAGCTGTTGATTTGCTCTTTTCAGGAACTTCTCCAGTGGTAGTGCACTAATAAAACACCTTGTTCTGAAACTCCCTGCATCTGTGTCCTGTGTTCATCTAGGCCTTGTCAGTTTTGCAGTTGTTCAGAAGTGTCAGGGTACGTGGTGTGAAGGGAAGACCCAGATGCAGAACTTCAAAAGTAAAGGTTTATTCCAAAAAACAAGGCAAAAACAGAAAACTCGGCTGAGCCAGATATCAAAAACTTAGAATTGTGGAAAAACAAAACAAGACTGTGGCTATGAAACAAAGACAAGACTATGAAAAAACCAAGAGGCAAAACCTGACCTGACAAACAAGATTTGGACATGAAAGGTAAGGTGAGGATTCTGCTGTGACATGAGGGAACCTGGAAACTAAGTACTGTGGGGAGGTGATTACTGACGAGGTGCAGCAGTGGAACAGAAACAGGTGACTTGACTTAAACTTAACTTGACAGAAATTAACCTAGAAACCTGAAAACATGACAAGACATAATCAAAACGTGACAAGAAGCCCCCTCTGGCCACACTCGTATGACTCCGGCAGTGGATCTGTTCATGCAGATACGTGGTCTATTGACATGATCAAGTGTGTTTTGCCCTCTTGTTGGGCAGTGTATATGTTGATGGAATTCGGTGAGAACAATTTTTAGGTTGGTCTTATTGAAATCACCTGCTATTACATAGACTCCATCAGAATGGCCCCGCTGTTGTTTGCTAATGCCAGTTGCTAATGCTAGTTAGCAGCCCAAAGTTTTTTGGTGTTAGCATCGGGAGGTATGTAAACAGCAGTGATTATGATGACTGTAAACTCTCACGGCAGATAGAAGGGACGACATCTTACAGTTAAATGCTCCACGTCTGGTGAGCAGAAAGCATCCGTTGTCACAGCGTTTGTGTACCAGTTGGTGTTTGTATAAACACAAAGCCCCCCCTCCTCTGCTCTTACCCCACTTGCTTGATAGCCTCAGCCGGGGAAGTTGGGGTCAGCTACGTCTCTGTGATCACCATAACACAGCAGTCCTGGATGTTTTTCTGTGTGGATAGAGTAAGTTCCAGCTCCTTGATCTCTGAAGAAGACTGGCCACTCCCCAGTTCTAGAATGTCTCATCTGCCAGGAGACAAAGTTTCATTCTTTGTTATCAAAAGGAGGACAGCAGGGGTTTGACACAATAAAATGTGCTGCACAGACACAAAACAAACTTTAGGATAAAGACAACCAGCCAGCAATCAAGCATATAAAGGAAATATCTGTAACAGATGTGGAAAAACTGTGGTAACACAAATCCTGTTATGCATTGTTCACCCTCAAAACTTAAAATTGAAAAAATTAAACGAACAATTCAGATATCCAGATCTATCAGTGATAGCACAGCAACCCCAATGCTGAGAAGTCCAACTGTGAAATGGGACCTTTGCATCTTCTGCTAAGATACGAATCTCAAGAGTCTGTGTCATCCATTACTACATTAAAAATGAGTGAGCAGATCCTGGATTTATCCAAGTATGATCAAGAGCTCCATGTGCGCCTGGCAGGTGTTAGTGACCTCATAGCAGCAGAAGGAAAGTACCATCCAAACTGCTTCAAAAAGTTCAAGCGAAAAGCATCAAAGACCTAAGATAGTTCAGAAAACACAGGTCTTGCTATGGAATGACTTATCAGTGAGCTGAAAGAGTCTGCAAACAAGGGACATGTCCTTCAATTGTCTGAAGTGTGGAACAGAATGTGAATTAGCAGAAAAGGCCAACATTGAAGTACAAGAATCATTTAGAAGCAGGAGAGCTACAGTCAAAGAAAAACATCAAGTATATGTGCAGGACATCTATGACTTCAGTACAGTACCTAATCAATATGTATTGCTCGTTCCCAGAAAATTGGTACATGTGCCGTTTTCAGATTTCATGGCAGAGGAAGAAGAGTCTAGTAAAATCCCCATATATCACTCTCCTGATCAGGGATTCCAGAAGATGGTACATGTTGCAGGTTAAGAGAAGACATATTGGCTAACCCTAAACACACTGGATGTTTTGTCAATGAGGAGGAAATGATAGCATGTGTCCCTGAAAGTGTTTTCATGTTCATCTGCTTGATGTTTGGTAGCCATGGGCTGTTGGAAGGAAGCCCAAATGATGAAGAAGATGTCACAGTCAAAAGGGAGGAAGCTGATACACAGACAAGAGTTCTAAGTGTGGCCCAAGATCTTGTCTACAATGTGACAGGAGGAAAACACTGGACACCAAAGCACATGGGACGAGCCAGTACATTGCACCAAGCAACCACGATCAAAGGAGTTGGTGAAACTGTTTCACAAAGCGGGACACACAATCAGTTATCACAGCTTGCTACAAGTTGACACTGCTATAGCAGAGAGAATGCTACACGCCATAGATCCAGAAACTAGAGCTGTGACTCCACCTAAATTTGTGTAGATTTACACATTTTACCTGTGACAATACTGATATAAATGACTCAACGCTTGATGGCAAAAACACATTCCATGCTACACAAATGGCATGGTGGCAACATGGTCCACAAGGAGACATGATGATGAAAGATTTAAGGCCATCCAAAGTGGAAAGTCTTGAGGTCCCTAAAGTATTGGAGACACTCTTTCCAGCCAGAGGCCTGTCCCAAATCAACAGAGAATACAAAGAAAGTGGTTCCAAACATTAGACAAGAATGGATCAGCTGAACAAGCAACTGCCAGAGGCATTCTTTTTCAAGCATCAAGATGAAGGAGATGTGAAAGATGATTGGACAAGCTTCAATCAAAGTTTCAGTGAAATCTCACCTGAAATAACAAGCATTGGTGACATGCCCATCATCCAGGCACCTGCTCACGACCTAGATACACTAAATACGGTTGTGCTTAGATGCAAACACGTAGCCAGAGAACCAGGGCAATATCATGTAGTCATCACAGTAGACGAGGCATTGTTCTGTTAATTGATGGAGCTAAAGTGGGCAAATGCCGACTACATGGATTGCCTCATCGTCAGATTTGGTGTCCTTCATACTGCAATGAAATTCATGGCAGTCATTGGCAAGCACATCCAATCATCTTAACTGTTGAAAGCATGGGTTGAGAGCAACCTACTTGGCCCCAACGCTGCCAAACAAGTCATGACAGAGAAGTCCTACAACAAGGAAATCAGAGCCCACAAAATCACTCTCCAATCCATGTGGAGGATGCTTATTCCTGAGCTGCTTAGCTTCCCGGGAGATAGGAATCCAGACCTCAAAGAGCAATTGGAGAAGACCAAGACTGGCCCTGCAGAAGATCTTGTGACGTTGCTTGCTTCCAAAGTGTTTGAAGCTGCCACAGAAGCCTACTTTGCAGCCACTGACAACCCAAACTTCAAATTTTGGTGAGGCTATGTAGATGGTCCACATCCTTTTGTTGTTGTTTGAGATCTTGCAATGTAAAGGGCACTACAAATAAAATGTATTATTATTATTATTATTATTATTACTACTATTATTTGTTATAATGTTAATTCGCCCTCAGAGAGATGGGATCCGGGGCCTGCACCTTTATGCATTCCAGCGAATGTTGCCTTTTTTCCTGTGGTACAATCATACCAACTATGCTCGCTGGGGGACCATCTACTTGAATGAGATGCACCAACTTCCACAGCAAGTCAAGAGGGAGTTTGATGCCGGACACTTTGTGGTCAAACATTCGTCACAATGCTTCAACCAAGTGGACCCAGATCAAAGTCAGGAGTGGCTAGGCTGTATCAGCAAAAAGGGTGGAGGCATTATTGGAATCACAAAGACATCTTCAGCTCTCAGTCGGTGGGCTCTGTCTTTCAACCTCCAAAGTAATCTTGCCCACGACACCAAGGTGGTCTTGGGTCTGGGAACCGGTGACAACTGCATCCACAATGGAACCACAAAAGGCAGAATGAAACGGGACTCAATAGATGAAGATTCTTTGCTCACTGTCTTGCAAAAATTTGGTCTCTTTACCACTAACCTGCCCCAGACTCTGCAAAACATTGCAAGCAATGACTTGGCTTCACAGGATATTGAAGATGACCTGTTGAATGCTCCACAGAAAGGGCAAGATCAGTTGGATGCTTTTGTCAAGGAGAGGCTGATGCCATCTAAAGAGAAAAGTGTGAGCTTCAGGGACAAACTGACACAGAATGACTTATAATATGACTTTTTCCTCACTGTTTGAAGTGAAACAATCAGATACCAAAACTGTCAAGGCAGACAGGAACATCCTACAGTATCTCATCACAGCCTACGAGGTTGACTGTACGTCCTTACAGTCAACCTGGACAACATAATGAATGCACAAACTGTTTGTTGTACCTCTGTCTTTGGCAGAGGTTAATGGGCAGCTTCATTCAGGTTAGAAGGCAATATTTGCCAAGATCTTGACAGCTGACATACCATGTCATGGCTTTGAGGTCCTAGTGACCACAGATCTACGGTGTGAACCAATGCTAGTCATTGATGGACAAGCTCTAGTCATTTCCATTGGAAAACCACAAGAAGCCAAGACTTTTGGAGACCTGGCAGACACCTTTGTTAAATTGTTCATCAAAGTGGCACACAGTTCGAGCGAATTGATGTCCTGTTCGATCGCTACCATGAGCACTCAATCAAAGGCGGAATAAGGAAATGGCGTGGGAAAGGCTCAGTGGCAATCAGACGACCAATTACAAACAGAGATTTACCACTTCCTGCAAAGTGGGAGAACTAAAAGGTCATGTGACTCAGGAAGATACAACCATGGACTTAAATGGAAGCCTAGAAGGTCCCCTTTACAATGATACCAAACAATCATATATAGAATATTGATAAATAGAAAATTGATCCATTTCTAACTTTGGGCGATTAATCAATAATTATGCTAATTAATCAGTAATTATGGCTTAATGGTAACTTTTACAGCTGGGCAACTGGCAGAAGTGGATTCAGGACTTAAAAATCATATAGAAACAATGCATAAAGTGCTTTTCCTCAAAAATGCCTACCATGTTGTTTTCTTTTTCAATTTTCGGTCCTAACATTACTTAAAACACTTCTGCACTTACCATCTTTTTTGCATGTGATTAGACTGATTCCAAAGGTAAAGGAGTTAAGCACCTAAAGAATACCTACACCAAGCAGAAAATAAAAAAAATGTATGAAGCATTTCAACTCCAGCAACAATGCGTGGTATTCCTGATGAGAGGATCAACTAAAGTGCAGAAGTTTGACAGCAGGCATTGTTTGAGTTTGGGTTATGAGTTGTCTGAAATTAAAGACATTTTTCAAGTCAGCCCTTCAGCATAAGATTTTAAGTAATGTCATTATTAAATGACAAGTAATTTAATATTTTGTGGGCCACTGTGCCAGCTGCTTTCATTCTAAATGTAAATCCATTTTGCAGCCTGTTAAAGTGTATTTGCAAAAACAGTCACTATGCTTAATCATTAATTAAATGACCAGGTTTATCATATATTTTTAACATAAATATACATATTTTTTTTTTTTTCTAAATAAAATGTGAAATGCTTTGAAGACAATTTACTTGTATGCATTACAAGTCACTGATGCTACTGTGAATCTTTGTTTGGGAGTCTCCAGTCTCCAGAGGCAGAAAGTTTCTTATATTTTTTATTGAACCTTTCTGTTGCTGTAGATGGCTGGTTGACCATGGGGATATTGCTTTATATGGTTTTTGGTACTCTTCTTGTTGCCGAGCATCTTTAGGATCAGAGCTCCTGTTGTGTGGATTTGCTACTTGTCTTGGTAATGGTCCTAGTAGGTATAAGGTAAGAACATCAAGAATCGCATCAACATACAGTACAGTGCTATCATCAGTTTTTGTTCATCGCAAGGTATTATACAGTATTTCAGTTGTAAAGCTGGTACCACAGTGTATTTAGCAGTAGTTTGGACTCAGTGGTAAAGTTGACCCACCAGTCTGGTTAACAGTAGGTTGGACACAGATCCTTTATCTCTCTGCTCCTGTATTAATGAAAGGGTGATCTGTGGGGTCTGTTATCTGCAGTCTGCATTGCTGACTGATTTGCTTGGATTCCATCTAAGACAGAGATTAATTTCTCTCATTGATGGCTCAGATTACAAAAGTATAGTAGAGAAACCATTGATTTTAACATCCAAAACTTAAAGTAAGGCAGGGTTTGAATGTCTGAATTGAAAATTTACTTTATTACTCTAAATAAACTCAAACTAAAACAATATGCAGCTTTAACAGTTTCATGCGGATTCAAGTTGATTACTCAATAAAAAGAACAAAAAGATGTGTGGCCATTGTTAAGCCATGGGCTAACTGAAGGTGATGTATACTATTTTAGCTGTTGTCTCTTGTAAATCAGTGTTGAACACTTAAGACACAGTGTCCATTTTAACACTCCCAGCTTTACTGGCATGTATATGTTCGTTTTCTGAATGACTTGTTAAATCCCATTATGCCTGATGACTTTTCTACACAATTCCAAAGCTAATCCTCTCTTGCAACATCTTCACGATAACTGCTGTTTTGTAAATCAGTTTCCAACTGCAAGCGTTAAAGTAGAGGCAGACGCATCTATTTCATTTCGGAGAGAACACAACTCAGTCATGTTCAAATTGTCTTGTCTGCGTCTGCTTCCCTTTTTCCTGTCTTATTGTGGTGTCTCTTTCTGTTTCCTGTTTCCCCCTTCTCTGTCTCTGTCAGCTTTCTCCTAGTCATCAATGCTCATTCATCTCATCTGTCAGTGCGGTTACATGCAGGCAACCGGATCGGATTAATGGCTAAATTACAATAAGATTGAGTTATTCAGCTCATGCAGACAGCTTAATCTGACAAGAAATCAAATCGGATCGGGTTACTTGTGATCGAATTAAGACCCCGGGATAACTTGATCCGATTGCCCACTTAACGTGCCTGGAGATGACAGTGGATTGGATGGAGCGTTCTGCGCATGCAAGATTTCTTCCCGCGATCGTCACACGGAAGTAGAAGGAGACGATATTACTGTTGTTGTCGGCTCCGTCAGAAAGAAACAAACAACGCGATGGAGAATGCGCCGTTGTGTGTCGCACTTGTGCCATAACCAGCTCATCACAGATGTAGAGGGACGTAGCTTCATCTTGCTCCTCGTTCGCCATCTTTCTCGAATGCCTTAGTTTTGTTGGTGGTGGTGAAGACGTCAACCAGAAGTGACTCTATTAGCGATAGTTGAAATGGGTACAGTGCCACTTATCTACTGTGGTATTGCACGCTTTGTGCCAGTGATTCCATTCATTCACCGCCATATATCCAAGAATAATTACCCTCAGATAAGGAGCATAACCCAACTATAGCTATAATCCAGTTCATCTCATCATGTAGACCCGCTGAGTGTCTCATTGTCGTCTCTGTTCAGCATTTGTTCTCCTAGCTTTCACTCATTCGCTGCCAGATCATCTCCTCAGCTCCTCCGTGTGTCTCTGTGCTCTCTTGCTCGTTTCATGTCCTCGTGCTCCTTGCATGTCTTCAGTAAGTTTATTTGACGCTTTGGGTTTTTGTTCATTCTGGTGTTGCTGTTTCATTCCTTTTTTTATTTTTGACTTTTTGTTTTTCCTGCTATTTTGTGCAGCGTCTTATTTTGATACTTTGTCGCTCAGTTTTATCCAGCTTTTTCTGTGATTTTCTGTTTCCCCATTCGGGTGACTTTTTGTTAATAAGGACCGCTAACCAGAGTTCGTCACAGTTTATGTTTTAATAGTCTTGTTTTCAAGTTCTTAGATTTTCAGGTTCTTGTCATGTGTCTCCCCTCACGTTAGTCTCACTCATGTCACCTGCTTCATTGTCATCAGCTGCACGTCATCACTAATCACTCCCTCCACAACATTTAGTCTCCTGGTTTCCTTTTGTTCATGGCAGAATCCTAACTACCCTTCATGCCACAGCCACCGAAAGATAAGTTTGGTTTCCTGCCTCATAGTCTTGCCACAGTTAAAATTATTGTGTTGTTATCGATAGCCTCGTTTTGCCATAGTCTGTGTTCCAAGTATTTATCCATAGCCTTGTTTTTAGTTTTGTTTTTTCATTAATTCACAGTTTAAGCATTTTTTAATCCGGCTCTGCCGCTCCCTCTGTTTTGCCTTGCTCCCTGTTTTTGTGTTTTGTTGGATAAAACCTTTTTGAATCTGAAAGAACTGCATCTGGGTCCTACCTCCTCCACCGATCCTGACAGAAGGATTCTGCTAGCATGGACCCAGCAGTCTTACGCGCTCTCCAGACCCAACTCGCAGCCATGACCCAGACGGCCGCAGCCATGACCCAGACGGCCGCAGCCATGACCCAGACGGCCGCAGCCATGACCCAGACGGCCGCAGCCATGACCCAGACTGTGGTCCAGCCGAGCTCTTCCACGCCTGATCCGGCCTTCTTCCATCTGGTCTTCGCCTCATCCGAGCCGGCCTTCTTCCATCTGGTCTTCGCCTCATCCGAGCCGGCCTTTCCGCCGGGCTCTTCCACGTCTCAGCCGACCTTTCCGCAGGGCTCTTCCACGTCTCAGCCGGCCTTTCCGCCGGGCTCTTCCACGTCTCAGCCGGCCTTTCCGCCGGGCTCTTCCACGTCTCAGCCGGCCTTTCCGCCGGGCTCTTCCACGTCTCAGCCGGCCTTTCCGCCGGGCTCTTCCACGTCTCAGCCGGCCTTTCCGCCGGGCTCTTCCACGTCTCAGCCGGTCTGTGTTCCAAGTATCTATCAATAGCCTTGTTTTGGATTCTGCCATGAACGAAAGGAAACCAGGAGACTAAATGCTGTGGAGGGAGTGATTAGTGATGACGTGCAGATGATGACAATGAAACAGGTGACATGAGTGAGACTAACATGAGGGGAGACACATGACAAGAACCTGAAAACCTAAGAAACTGAAAACAAGACTATTAAAACATAAACTGTGACAGGATCATGCATTTGGGTCCTCATCCTGCCTGAGTTCTGCCTCAAACCCCCAACACAAATCTCCCTGTCAGCCTCTTTGACAAAGCCTTGCTTTTGCAAATAAATGACAACCAAAAAATAAAAACAACAGATTAACAAAGAATGATCATTCAAGTGAGGCTTGCTGCTTACATTTGACACTAAGAAAAAAAAATTATAAATTGTTTGCAGACTTCAAACACAGCTCATGACTTTTTTCACTCCCTTGCCTCGTTTCAAGACAGTTCTCAGAGCTTCAGCAACAGGGATACCCATAAGAGATGACGTGTCAGGGTGAAGAATAGGCTTACTAATGAGGACTCTCATAATCCTTTAACTCAAGCCTAATGGAGCATTTAAAGGAAGACAATGCATCTTCTGGCATATAACCTCTCTCTTAATTACACTCTCATTTGTAGGAAATGTACAACACAATTAGCTTAAGCAGTGATAGAAAACAGCAGAGAATTCTTTTTTTTTTTTTTTTTTTAAAGTAAAACAATATCTACTGCACAGAATTAATCAGTAATGCAAATAAATTATGGGGGGGGGTGCAACGCAACCTGACGGTAGTCATTGAAGCTGGATGGTGAGGACTTTTTCGGTACCGGGATGATGGTGGTGGCTTTGAGGCACGTGGGGACGACTGTCTGACTCAGCGAGGTGTTGAAGATGTCTGTGAAGACATCTGTGAGTTCTCCCGCGCAGTCCCTCAGTACGCAGCCAGGTATATTGTCAGGGCCAGATGCTTTTCGGGCGTTCACCCTGCTGAATGTTCTTCTTACACTGTCTGTAGATAGTATTTAATCATCTGGTCGCCTGGAGGAGGGGGGGTGTTCTGTGCCTCAAAGCGAGCGAAGAACCAGTTCAGCTCGCTCAGCAGAGAGATGGAGCGGTCACAGGTCTGTGGTGGGGGCTTGTAGTCTGTGATTGACTGTAGTCCTTTCCACATGCTGCGTGAGTCTCTGCTTTCACTGAAGTAGTTGTAAAACTTTAGTAGGCTTGATTATTGTAAAAGCATCTTTACAGGTCTACCTAAAAATTCAGTTAGACAACTGCAGCTCATCCAGAACTCGAGTCCTCACTAAGACCAAAAAAGTGGAGCACATCAGTCCAGCTCTGAGGTCTTTCCACTGGCTGCCTGTCCATCAGAGGATAGACTTTAAAGTTCTGATGCTGGTCTATAAAGCTCTGAACAGGGCCGTACGCAGGGCCCAAACAATACTGAGGTCATGAGTCAGAACTTGTAGTCGGGTTCAGGTGCACGCTCCCCTGGAAATTTCTTAAATTCCATTATTTAAATCTGGCCATTTTCAGAGTCTTAAAGGAACAAAAACAACATGATAATGACTTTTAGGCTTATTTGTTTTGTTTGTTATCAGAGAACATCAGCCTCATCCTAAATGATTTGCAAATGAGTTACACTGTAAAACTGGAGAATGAATTTCATCAAGTCATGGATTAGGAATAAAAAGGAATTAGTTATCCTGGTACAGAGGGATAATATATACAAATGCTTCAGTATTTAAAATAGATACCCAAGCCCTATTACACTATCATGTTGATGATAGTGCCTAATCTGTTCACTCTTGTTAAGGAAAGCCAGCTTTTGAACACATTTCTATTATAATCTTACACAATACTTAAATTATCCTGCATTATACATCTGACTTTTAAAACGTATACAGTTCTGTAATCTCTTCCTTTTATAGCACCTGCTCTCCCTCTACCACTGCTCCTCTTCTTGCTGCTTGGCCCAAAGATGAGCTTGGTTTGGCTCAGCCTTTTCCTCCCTATCCTGTTTTATCTATCTCACTCATCTGCACCTTAATGCTAACGTCAATAATATTGTTAATATTGTACATTTTTACACTTATATTTTAATACCGAACGCGCAACACTTTTTTACTGAAGCATTTTTCTTATTTTGTGTGGAATTATTGTGCCAAGGTTTTTTTTTTTATTCGACATATTTATATTTAAATTCTTATCCTTAATTCTTGGTAGCAGGTAAAAAGAAAATTTCACTGCACATTGTACTATGTATGATTATGTATGTGACAAATAAAACTCTTGAATCTATAAACACAGTCAAATACTAAACTGATAGAAATGAAAACATTATTCCATTTCAACATCATGTTTTCATGTGTCAGAAATCTTAAAAAACCTTGAGGGCGGTGCAGAGCTTTTGAAATTTGAGGTAAAAATGGGGCATTCTGAGGCTTTTTGAAGCAGCATTATGATGACTCATGAAGTAAGGGCAAGTTACCCCAGAAAATGATTTATTATTATTATTTTGAAAATTAACCGGGAGTTTTATTTTGTTGCTGCGCACGACTTCCTGTCCCGCACGATCT
This sequence comes from Leuresthes tenuis, assembly GCF_036924035.1. NCBI lineage: Eukaryota > Metazoa > Chordata > Actinopteri > Atheriniformes > Atherinopsidae > Leuresthes > Leuresthes tenuis. The sequence continues at coordinate 31,271,574 of NW_027325367.1, read as the reverse complement.
GCTCTGTGCCGTGTTGCTGCGTTATGCTCCGGCAGAAATATCTAACAGATTCAGCATCCAACATTGAGAAATCAATACTGAATAAACATTTAATTTTCAATCGAAGACGTCGCTGACATTTCAATCACAAAATGAATGTTGACTAAACCGGTGGAAATTGATTGACGACCGGTACTGACAGAGTTAACCAAAATTAAACTTTGATTAATGTTTCCTTGCTATCCGAGTAGTATGCTGGGCTGCAATAAAATATCTCCACATTAAAATGCATTTTTTTCTCACAGTCTTCTACCACTCAAACTGCTCTCCACCTACATGTTTAGCTTGATGTGCTCCTCTTCCAGTGACTGGTGTGACTGACTGAATCACTAACGGTAGCAGTAACATCAAAGTCCGACTTAGTTACCATAGCCACTGTTTTATTAAACAGTCGTGCTACTCTTGGCTCTTCAAATATAAAATCACCACAATTTGAGCAAAAAAATTAATAAAATACCGAGGACACGACCTCGGTGTCCTCTATGGTAGTTACGGCCTTGGCTCTGAATAGTCTAGGACCAAAATACATCAGTGACCTCCTGCCCCAGTATGAACCTTCCATATCCCTCAGGTCATCTGGATCTGGTTTTTATCAGTTCCCAGAGTCAGAACCAGGCACGGAGAAGCTGCATTCAGCTTCTATGCTCCACATGTCTGGAACAAACTCCCAGAAAGCCTCAGATCAGCTGAAACACTGTGTATTTAAGTCCAGGTTGAAGACGCATCTATTTTCAACTGCATTTGAATAAAGCTCCAGATAAGCTTGAGTTTCAAAACGTAATTATATTTGAACTACTGATTTTATCATCATTTACATTTACATAATTTTTATTACGGTTTATTCTATCTTATCTTCCATATATGTAATTTTATTACATTTTTATTCAATCTTATCTTTATTGTTAATAAGTCAATTAATATGTATGCCAGTGAATAATAATAAGAAAATCTTCATGAAATTGCTGCTGTTTGACTCTGTTTAATTATGGTTTTCTTTATCTTGTATGCTATTGTTCTTATTAAACGCTAAGCCTATCACAGTAAAGTCAGTGAAAAATTCTATTCTCCAGATCACAAATGATCAGACCAAGCTGATTGCATTCCCATTTTATGCTGACCAACAAACTCACTCTACATGTTATGCTGATCTAAATATCTGGAATATGTTTGCACGGCACAGAGTATATAATTCTTATAAAAGTCATCACATAAGAAACCAACTGAAGCTAGTATTTGTGTTTCTACCCATGTGAATCCTATATGTATTATTTCACCTGGACTGAGTATTGTTTGTATGTTTATTGAAGCTCAAATTGTAATTTTGTTAATCATTTAGACCTGGCAACGTGGCAATATTGCTACAACAAAGTGGTAGAAGAAGTAGAAAAAAAATATGAAGAAGAAGATGAGAAAGAACAAACCCTAAACCACTATAAATGAGTCTGAACTCCTATTAGTTTCACCGCACTAATAAAAGCACAATAACCCACCACTCTACGGATGCTTATTACCCTGGTTACGCTAAGAAAAGCTTCGCTGACTGGGAAATCCTGCACACCTGACCATAATGTCAAAAAACAGGTCAATTTTTAATTACTACAATCATCAGGTCCTCAAAGCAAACTCTATGCTTTAATCTTACCACAAATAATCATAGCCAAACTAACCATCCCAGGCTTCATGTTAAGCTTAAAAACAAACAACAAAAAAAACTTGAAAGTGGGATTGATTTTCTCATGATCCTCTTTGAAATAAAAAAAGCTTATCTTGAAATACTGAGTAGTTTATAGAGGCTTGTTTGATGATGTTAATGCTTGTCATAAACTTCCCCTGAAAGACTAACATGCTGTCATGAGTAAATCCTGACTGACATTTATTGCCGTCTGTTACATCTTTTGAATGATGTTTTTTATTGTCATAACAGGCCATAACAGTGCCATCAAAGAGTTGATGGTCACAGCTATGAACGTGACTTTGACCAAATTTGTGAAAACAAAAACAAACCAATATACAAACCTAAGTAATCCTTTAACTGCTCTATGATCAAATCATCAAAATCCCCCAATAACAAACATGAAGCACAGTGCATGTAGCAATTAGAAAAATAGCTGTTTATGCTGTGCAGTTTTGGGAAAAGTGGCTGCTGTTCATGTCACAATGTAAAAAAACAAAAAAAAAAACCAACCTCTTGATACTTGCTCTCACCTTGACGTGAAGCCTCTGGAGAGGGTGATTAAGGCAGCCTGCGAACTGACTGTGTTTTGGAGATAGAACTGGTTTGATGAGAGAAGGGGCCAGCAGGTGCATGGCCATGTGGATATTGTGTCTTCATTATAATCCACACAGGGCTGAAGGGCAGCTTTGTTTGGAGAGGCAGTAAGCATCTCTTAAGGCTAATCGGCAGAAGCACCAACAGGAGCCTGTCTCTTGTTCATGTACTCCCCTGTTACATACTCCCATCTTTAGTGGTGTGAAGAATTTAAAATATTAATAGGAAAAACAATTGAGACTGCAAGTATTCTGTGAATCAAAAGTAGTGACCTAGAGAGATGTGACTGGAATGCTGCTGAACACCTCAGAGCTTCCATGCACTCAGCAAGCCAGCTACTAATCTAAGGCTTAATATCAGGAGTTACCTAGTATCTTTGTGGAAGGTACACATTTTGTTTGTATTTGCAATAGTACACTAAAAGGGAGCTGTGCCTGTTAAAATGCATGAGGATATGATGGATGCAGTATGCATAGAGTGATGACGATGCATCTATATTCTTCTTTTAAGAATTAGAAAGTTATTTTGATAATGATGGAACAGAGAATAAAATGCCTGCATTCACAATGTATCCCAAAGGATGCAATTAACTGTCTCTTAATTCATGTGTATCTTACTATCTTAGTAGAGTATTATTCAGGTCAATTATAGCTACTAGCCAGCCAAAAAGTTAAATGACACGGTGCTGCATAAAAATTATGAACAATTAAATACACAGGAAAAAAAAATATTGAAAAAAACCTGATATAATCATCTTTGGAACCCATAGCTGATGTGTATGTCAGCATTCAAATCCTCTCAAGTGCTCAAATTATATCCTATGGGTGTCTAAAAGCTTTTTGTAACTGAATAGATTCTCAACAGTAATGTAGTAGTTTGGGCACCTGAACTCTTACAAGAACCTTAGTGTGCGTGGCAATTAATGGTGACTTACAATGCCGGACTTGCTGATTAGAGTTTTAGTTCATCCCATAAATGCTTGGATGGAGCTAAAACCAGGTGTCAATATTCCACAAAAAGAATGAAGTACATAGTGCAATGCGTTATTATGTTTCTATGAGCAAAAATTATTTTATTATCAAGGTGGGCAGTTCTGAAAAGTAAAAAAAAAAACAAAAACATAAAAATGCTTCAGTGGAAATACTTTTAAGTCAGTTGGTGATTGGAATGCATATTGATGCTTTTTCTTTTTTTGCAGTCTGATCTGACATTTGGCCCCGGCTCTTTCCTGGCTCCCAACCAGACCATGTCAAGCTGAACCATGTCATGTCGTGCTATGCTGAGATTGCTATTGTGTGGAAAAAATGTAGAGTCTTTAGTTAGAGTCTAATAAAGAGCAGTTTGGGTCGCATTCATTGCAAGTTTGTCAGTTTGCCTTCACAATTTTACAGATCTAATCTACAGTTATGTGCTCAGGAAAGATTTTGTTAAACATTTCTTTAATTTTGTTCTCTATTCCTCCCAGGGTTGTGACCATTGTAGTTTGTTTCACTCACCTGAATTACTTCCAGTCAGCCTGTCTTCCTAAGAATCCTGCAATTGGAAACTAATGAACTTAACACTTTTCAATTGAAATCATTATTGGTAGAAACAACTACCCCAGTCACAATACCAGAAAAATCCAGGGGAGCACTGGATTCTGCACTGGATTCTGGATTTTGTGCTGTACAGTAAGTCATGTACCCCTCCTTTGAATACGATCCATTAAAGCTAAGCATCTACACTTTAAGGCCTTTTTTACAGTGTAATTTTGAAAGAAACTGGTATGAAACTATCAAAAATGTAATGGAAAACAGCTTATTTAAACAAAAAATACTGAACATTGCATCATATTATTTTGATGTTTTTAAAAATGAATAAAAAATTTGTCACAAGACTCTCATTTTGAAGGAGCTGAATAGTTGGTAAATTCTTCACACTGTTCTGTAACTTTTTACCTTATCCAGGTTTTACTAAGCACGCTATAATAACACACACACACTTTTTTTCTATCTTTGTGGTGATTCACAATTGCCAGTACACTAATTGTATTAACCTTATGCTTATTAGGTCATTTTTGTATCTCTCTGTCTTTTAAATCTGTTATTGAAAACCCTTTCTTGACCACATCTCCATCTCTACAGTTGCTGAGAATCTTGAAGCTTATCAGTGTAAGTTCAATGGAAATGCTCTTTCTCTTATGACATCCTCACATTGTCATAAACTTCCAAATGATCATCCCAGCCTACAAGAACATGGTTGATCAAGTAGACATAGATCAAACACATCAGAGAAGCTTTTGACAGCCTTTTCATTTATAATCCGCCTTTCTGCTCTTTTTTTCAGGGGCTGAGGATCCAGAGGAAAGGCAAAGTTGAAGAAGATACAACTGTGATCACTAACATGCACATCATCCTCATAAAGGCTAGTGATGTTTAAACCAATGAAGAAAACAAGGTCCAGGGTGTGTCCCTTGGTGAGTGTGGGACCAGATACATGTTGACTTAGTTATAGACAGGTCAGCAGACACATTGCAGCTGGCACCATGTATGTGAAGGTTAAAGTCCCCAAATATTAAAACCTCTTCCAACTTGATGATCGATGATAAGAAGTCTGTAAAATCAGTGAGGAAAGAACCTGCAGGACCAGGAGGGCGATAAATCAACACACAGTAAAACACATTAGTTGAACCAGTCTTAATAATCTGATTCAAATGAGGTTGAATTGTCTGATTTTTATCTCTCTACACAAGAATCTATCACTGTATTCAACAGCAAGCCCACCTCCACGGGGGGCCACATGAGGTGCTGCAATAACTGAACAGTCAACAGGACACAGCTTGTTAAGGTGAACAAACTCACCTTCCCTTTGCAATGTTTCAGTTAGGAACATAAAATCCTAAGGATAAGGGATTTGTTAGTGATGGAGCGAGCATTAAGCAGGGCAAGTCGAGTAGGAGGTGCCAAGATGGCATTACCAACAGGGCCATCAAGGGGGCATCAAGGGGCCACAGTATGCATAGAGGGACCAAGTAATTGTCCAGTCGTTCAAATCTTATTCTTTTGTAAGCTTTATTCACACTGGACATTCCTATTTGACTCATTAGCGCCACTAGTGTTTCGACATGGAATTGCATCCACCGATAATCTGATCATCGCTCTTGGACAAAGGAGAGATGAGTGACAGGACAGGGGCACTTCAGGGGGCCAATCAGATTTCAGCTGTGGCCAATGCCCCTGTGGCCCCCGTGGCTGTGAAGTAACCCCGCCCTAGAACTCCCCCTGAGTGGGAGCCAAAAAAATGGATCATGTGTGGGAGTCTGATCTGTAAATAGTCAACTTTGTGGCATGTTTTTGTCGCATGTTGTTAGTTGGTCTTTAATACTGAGTTACCCAGTTTCTTCACAAATTTCTTTTTGGGTGGATAGCACATGGTTATTATATTGTACATGTGTGGGTAAAGAATCAGCAGTTTTATTTTTAACTGAGTTTACTGCCTTCCAGAATTTTGTAGGATTTGAATTAAAGTGGTAAATTAATTCTAAATAATAATACATTTTTTTCAAATGTGTATCTCTGATGCAAGCAGGGATTGCTTATACCAAGCGTAAAAACACCACTGGCGATAATTTTTTACTTCTATTGGTTAGAATAAGATCTATTAATGAGGACCTGTTATGATTTTTTGGATTGGGCCTGGTAGAATCAGAAATCAGTTGCAAGATATTTAAATTGCTGCATAATTCCTTCAGGTGTTCAGAAGCATTTGTTAACCAGTCAAGATTAAAATCACCTAGGATAATAATAATAATAATAACAGATTTTATTTAAAAAGCGCTTTTCTAAATACTCACACTTTACATTAAAAATAACATAAAATCAGCAAAACAATATAAAATAGTACACTAAAAACACAGACTGAGGTTAAACATTAAAAGCAATTTTTTAAAAAGGTGTGTTTTTTGTCAGAGATTTGAAGGTGGGCAAGTCAGTACAGTCACAGATCTCAAGACCAGCAGTGTTCTATGATGTTGTATAATCTTTGCAATTAAGATCAGGAGATGTGGCGAAACGAAGAGCAGCCAGAGAAGCGACAAAGGCAAGGGTGCAGAAGCACAGAGAAAAGATTCGGTCTGATCCAGACCTTGTAGAAGAATACAGAAGGAAGGATAGAGAGAGGTTAGAACTGTGTGTGTGTGTGTGTGTGAGCGAGCGAGCGAGAGCAAGCACCAGGACTCCTGACGCTCTGTTATCCAATCACTTTCCAGATAAATCAGTAAGGGCGGGATTAGGATTCAGGGGTTTAGGTTTAGGGGTTGATTTGAGATTTTGGAGATAGAAAACGCATAAGGTTGCAATTCAATTGTAAGAAATGTGTTATTGAAATAAAGAATGATTTGATATTTTGTAATGTATGTAGGTATAAGAAGAGAAAAGAGAAGGGACTTTTAAAGTCTATTGGAGAACGTTCTGCTAAACAGCAAAAAAAAACAAAGAGCAAAGTGGAATGAAAATTCAAAGAGGTACCAGAAGAAGAAAAAATGCCTCCAGGCAATTCTGAACGACAGCCCTCCATCTGATGTCTCCGGCATTGATGACCAACCCCTACAGCCCAGAGACGAAAACGCCAAGGTGTTATTGCTTTTATATCTCACCCACTCAACCAATCGATCACTCAGTCACTTGGTATAGCGCTTTTCTAGTCTAACTGACCACTCAAAGCGCCTCACTACATGCCGCATTCACCCCACTCACACACACTCATACAGCACGTCTTAGGATACATAACTACGTGCTTTTCTAATCATTCAAACACACATTCATTCCCCAATGATACACTGGGAGGCAACGTGGGGTTCAGTGTCTTGCCCAAGGACGCTTCGACATGTAGCCCAGAGTCGAACCACCGACGTTCCGATTGGTGGGCGACTGCTCTTCCTCCTTCCGCCCCACTTGCTGCCCTCTCTCTCACTATCACCCACTAACTCAATCACTGTCTTTTTCACTCACTCATTTTCTGACTAACTCACTCAATCACCGTCGCTGACTCACTCAAACTTTGTCACTCACTGTCTCACTCTCTCTTCCAGGAGGACACTCCATCAACCAAAAGAACTCAGACCATTAGTTATGCAACACAATCACCCTCTTGTCCAATGACATCAACACCTAAAAGAACAATGTCCGCAAAGAAAAAACTCCAGCTAAATAAAAAACTGAAGATCACACTGACAAAGCTAGAGAAGAAAAACAAGGAGCTCGACAACCTGAGAAAAAAAATAAAACGTGCAAAGCTGCATCAGTCACAAAGGAAGCTGGCAGAAAGAAGGAAGGTTGCACAGAACAGACGCCAAGACATGAGAAGGCAGATCCACAAATTCCTTCACAGAGATGACATCACGACCGTGATCAATGGAAAAACAGGAGAAATCAGGAGAAATCAGGAGAAATGGCGCAATCTTTAGGAAGAGGTTTCTCACTGACACACTACAGAATCTCCACAAGGGCTTTCTGAGCGAAAATCCCTCTAAGAAGATTTCCCGCTCGCAATTCTGAAAGCATTGTCCATTCTGGATTGTGAGCCCAAAAGTATAGGTTAGGGAGACATGTGCCTGCAAACTACATGAAAACGTCACATCCAGAGTGAAGAAGCTGCATCAGCTTGGATTAATAGTTTCCAATAAGCCGGCAGACCTGGTCACATTAACTGTGTGTGACTCGAGCAACATCAACTGTGCGTATAACCGTGGCAACACCTGCAAAGACAGCCCATTGCCAGTTGTGATGGACCCAGCCACAAAGAGCAACATCGTGAGATGGAATGAGTGGGTGACAAAAACGTCACCATACTCGAAAAAATCTCCTGATGGTACCACAACTGAGGTTGAAGGCAAGCACACTGCTCTGGAAACGAAAGCGGCCAGCCTAGAAAAATTGGTGGAGCAAACAAAGAACGACCTGCCACATTTCAAGGTTCACCTCTTCAACATAGCACACCAGTTCAGAGAGATCAGGCAGCTGAAAGAGAGACTGGTGGAAGATTAAGTAGTTGTACATTTTGACTACAGTGAAAATTACAACTGTAAGTGGAGCAAAGAAATAAAGGTCACTCACTTTGGTGGAGGTCACAAACAGGTTACTTTGCATACTGGTGTCCTGTGTGTGAGTGAGGGACAGCCGGAAGCCTTTGCCACGGTATCCAGCAGCCTAAAGCACGATGCTGTAGCGACGCGGGCACACCTGGATCCAGTGTGGCAGCATATAAAATCCAGTCACCCCACAGTAAAACATGTCCACCTGGTGTCTGATGGGCCAACTTCCCAATACCGCAAAAAGGTTTGTTATGAACAATAACTTTTGGACTAATATAGATTGGTCAGAATTTTGAAAATCTATCATTAAAACATGAGACAGACAAAAATATCTAAATAATAAATAAATATATTTACACTCACTCACTCACTTTCTGACTCTGAGAGGTTGAACGTTGGGAGTGACTCTTTCTCTCCCCCCACCCCCAGGTCTCCTTCTACTTGGCATCCACAGTGCCTTTCATAAAGGGTTTCAAGTCTGTGACCTGGAATTTTACAGAGGCATCACATGGGAAAGGTGCTCCAGACGGCGTCGGAGGAGCACTGAAAAATCTTGCTGACAGGCTGGTAGCCTATGGAACAGACATACCTGATGCTGAGGCCTTGCTGCACAATCTGTCCGAGCAGAGTTCAGTGAAACTGTTCAAGGTGACTAAAGAGGACATTGAAAGATGTAGAGAGTTAGTGCCCCTATCACTGAAGACAGTGCAGGGCACTCTGAAAGTACATCAAGTAAGGTGTCATTCAGTAAACAATCAAATTAAGACGATTCCCATTACTGTATGTTCACTGAATAAATGTGTAACGTTACTGGTATATTTTTCTGTTTTTTTCAGCTTATCACAACAGAACCAGGGAAGATCAGGGTGAGGGATGTCTCATGCTTCTGTAAGCCTGCATGTGATTGCTATGCTCCAAAATAAGTCATTCTCAGAGAGAATGCAGAGAAGGAAAATGAGGACTCTATTGGAGTTGGGCAATGGGTGCTCGTTAAGTATGACGAATGCCTGTATCCTGGTACTGTAACACAATGTGTTGCAGTTGAGTGACGTCAAGGTTTTAAGATTATTACATTGTAATGAGATGGTAATTTCTCTTCACACCATCTCCCTCAGCCGTGGCTTATCCATTCGCCTGAAGCATGATTGTTCATTGCTTGAGCTATTGTAGGGCTGCTCACTTCTGAGTGATTCTTTTGTTTTTGTCTTCTCCAGATCGTAGGTGATGAATATGAAGTTGACACCATGGAGTCCGCAGGTGGGAATCTGTTCTACACCCCCTCTACCAGGATCCCAGGGGACAAAGTGTGGTATTTCAGAGAAAACATCCTGGACCTGATCCCTGAGCCTATGCCAACTACATCGTCGGCCAGGCACTTCAGTGTTGCCAAAGAGATTTGGGCAAAACATGTGGGAGGGTTGAAAAGTTATTGATTGTTTGTTTATTGTATTTGATTATTTTATAGTATTGTATTGATTCTTATTACATTGTATTGATGGTGATTCTGTTATGCTCTTAATAAATGGAAAATATTATTGTATACATCGTATTGATTGTGGTTACACGAAACCTTATGAATTGCTCTTGATTCATTGTTTTATTGTAAAGTCAAGCTTAATTTCTCATTACCTAAGACAACCTAATCATTCAGTAATTCTAATGTAGCCTTGCATGATAAACAGTGAAAAAGATTGGACCATATAGCCTAATTTGTGAATACTAAAAACATGGCTTCTACGTAACAAAACTTTTCATTACTGTAACAGCTTTTCATTACTGTAACACTTGCTTTATATGTAAATATTTGGTTGGGAATGAGTGATGCCTTCAAATTTTATTTTTGTACAGGAACTATTTGTCAAGTCTTTTCAGACTACTGAATTGACATATTTTGATTATTTGTGAAATTTACACTACAGGAAAGATTTGGTGTAAAAAAATGCATTTTGTTACGGTAATGAACATAATAACTAAAATTATTGTATCAATAAAAACATTTCTGAATGTTTACACTATGTGACTATTCTGAACTATTAATAGAACATGCATGAAAAAAATAAAAGGTCTATCTTTCATACATATTCAGTTATCATCAATTGAAAATGTGTGACGTAATTAATTTATTTGGCCAACAACTCAATAAAACATTCCGAAAATGTATTAAAGAACGTGTATTGATCACAAATTTTAATTGAACCAGTTAATTGAGACCCTGCTTAATACCAATAAGAGAAAAAAAATAGCAAAATTGACCTAAATTTGTTTTTGCAAAAGTTTGGACAGTTTCGTGAGAATCACCCAGATGTGTTTGGGGAGAGAGTTCCCGAGGGAGGGGGCAGCTGCAGAGAAGCCTCTGTCACCCCAGGTTCGGTGTTTGGTTCTGAATGGTGGAGTAAGAATGTTAGCATCAAATGAACGGAGGCTGGATTGTGGCGATAGAGCATGTCAGTGAGGTAGGATGGGGCCTGGTTATGGAGGGCTTTGTGTGTGAGGAGGAGGATTTTGAACTGAATACGCTATGGAACTGGGAGCCAGTGGAGGTTCTGGAGGACAGGAGTGATGTGATCACGGGTGCGAGGGTGGGTGAGCAGACGTGCAGCTGAGTTTTGGATGTCCTGTAGAGTTTATTTAAAGTTTTGGATGGTGTTCTGTAGAGGATGCTGGTGCAATAGTCAATTCTGGAAGTGATGAAGGCATGAATGAGGGTTTCAGTAGCAGAGAAGGAGAGTGATGGGCGGAGTCGGGCAATGTTCTTGAGATGAAAGAAGGCAGTTCTGGTGATTTGGCTTATGTGATGGTGAAAGGAGAGGTTACTGTCAAAGATGACTTCAAGGTTGCGACTGTGGGGGGATGGAAACAGGGTGGAGTTGTCGATGGTGAGGCGGAAACTGTCCGTGGTTTTGGTGAGGGATTTGGGGCCGATAATGATCAGGTCGGATTTATCACAGTTGAGTTTGAGAAAGTTGGTCTGCATCCAGGATTTGATGTCGGCGAGGCCGTTGGAGAGAGAGGAGTGAGTGGCGGGGGTGATGGAGTTGGTGGAGATGTAGAGCTGGACGTCATCGGCGTAACAATGGAAATGGAGACCATGGTGGCAAATGATATTGCCAAGTGGACGAGAGGACCAAGTACCCAACCCTGGGAGATGCCTTGAGACAGAGGAACAGTGGAGGAGGTGCAGTTGTTAATATTGATGAATTGTTGTCGGTCTGTGATGTAAGATTTGAGCCAGGAGAGTGCAGTGCCAGTGATACTGAGTGAGGACTCAAAGCGGGAGAGAATAATAATGTGGCTGATGGTGTCGAAAGCTGCAGTGAGGTCCAGGAGGATGAGGATGTGACTTTCAGGAGGGCTGTTTCAGTGCTGTGTTGGGAACGGAAACCAGATTGAAATGGTTCAAACAGGTCATTTGAGCAGAGGGCTTTAAATTGTGTGGCGACAGAATGCTCCAGTATTTTGGACAGAAAGAGGAGATTTAAGATGGGCCAAAAGTTTGACATGATGTCAGGGTTGAGTCCAGGTTTTTATGAGGATGGGGGTGACAGCAGTGAATGGGGAACTGAGCCAAACCTGAGGAAGGAGTTGATAATTTCTGTAATGAGTTTGGAGATGGCTGGTAAAGAGTCCTTATTGAGGTGAGATGGGATGGGATCCAGGACACATGGAAGTTTTCATGCCTGTCATGATTTTGGGCAGCTCCACTGGTGACAGGGGAGAGAACTGAAACAGTGGGTGAGGGGGGAGGAGCAGCTGAGGAAGTGGGAGTGCAGGCCGTGGGGGCAGCAGAGGAGGACAAGTTGTTATAGAAGGTGTCGATTTTTGTTTGGAAGAATGAGAGAAAGGAGTTGCATTTGTCAGTGGTGAATGAGTTGGAGGTATTGTTGCTGGGCTTGAAGAGTTTATTTACTGTAGAAAACAGAGCCTTGAGGTTGGTGGAGCCAGAGTGCATGAGGTGAGAGTAGTAGGTGGTCCGGGCAGTATTGAAAGCATCCTTGTACTGATGAAGGTAATCTGTATAGGCTTGTAGGTGGACAGTTAAACAGGTTTTCTTGTGAAGTCTTTCAAGCTGTCATTGTAAATTTTGGTAAGGTCCGAGGGATGGTCAGTTAACAGAGGGGGAGAGGCAAATATTTTATTTGCAAGAGAGTCAGAAAGAACTGATGGGGAGATGGTTTTGAGGTTTCTGAAAGGTATTGTCCGTTTATCCTTTGCGTGGGAATGGGGATGTCAACATCCATGATGATTGCCAGGTGGTCGGAGATGTTGAGGTTGAAGCTGGAAAGGTGATGTATGGTGAGACCAGTGGAGCAGACCAGATCCAGGATGTGACCACGGCTATGGGTGGGAAAGTTGACACGCTGAGTGAAGTTGAAGCAGTGTTGCAGTTCCAGGAATTCAGTGGCAGGTTTGCAGTCAGTGTCGATGTGAATGTTGAAATCTCCCAGAAGAAGAATGGAAGGTGAGATGGCAGATAACTGAGTGAGGAAGTCAGAAAATTCAGAGGGAAGGAGGGGTTTGGGGGGGGTAGTAAATGATGGCAGTGACCAGTGGCAGGAGTGGGACCAGAGAGTTTGAAAGTGGGATGTTCGAAGGAGCAAGCAGCAGGGATGGAGATGGTGGCTGTTTTAATGTCCTTTCTGTAAAATGCTGTGACACCTCCTCCCTGCCCCTCAGGTCGGGGTTTGTCCATATAAGTGAATCCGGTGGGTGTGATCTGATTGAGAGAAAAGTAGTCCAGAGGTTTGTGCCAGGTTTCAGTAATACAGAAGAAACCCAGGTTATTGTCAGTTATGAATTCACTTAGAATTAGACTTTTATTGTTGAGTGAGTGGGTGTTCAGATGACATTGCTTCTTGATATACGCCCATCATTTTTTGAGCTGGTTGCGGCTCGTCAGTCCACGCTGTTAACGGAGAGTAACATCCTCAAAATAACGAATATTTCCTCTTTTGTCCTCCTCTTGTGGCTTAGTTAAAAAGTACATTCAGCATGTAGATTGTACAATGACCGTTCTCTTGAAATTAGATTATATAAATTAAAATTAAATAATTGCATGGACTTTGTCATATTATCCTTGCCTCCGTCTCCTGTGTCGTATCATCTGTTGTCCGTTTTCGATATGCAGAAGCACAGTGTGGAACATCCTCAAAACCCCCTTTCTTTGTGCTTTTCGCTTATTTAAGATGGATAGCATGTAGTGAAGTAGCGGAAGCATTATTTGATAGGATGTTATTGAACTATCAAAATATGCTACCTGTACCAAACTCAAGTGTGGAATTTAATACAAACTTAAGATTTTAAATGACTGCAACATTCTTTTGTGGAGATGGTCAGTGTTGAAATACCAGATGGGGGATTTCTACATCAAAGAAGAGAAATTTACAACAACCTTTGCCCACAAAAGCATTTTGGGGGAGTTTTCTCAGCCCCTCTTTCCACAGACCTGTGCCATAAATTTATTAAATTAAATGCATTAATAGTTTAGTGCTAACTCAGCTGAACAAACAACGGACCCTTTCAGGAGAGGATTGGGGAAAACCAGAACAGGACCCCTCCGACCCTATATGGTTCAAAGTAAACAATGGTGACAGTTTGCCCCAGACTCTGACTCAAGCCAGAGACAGCCGCTGCACGGACCTCTCAAAAGGATCTCACCCAGAATTACTTTTTAGCTGAATCTTGAAATTGTATTAAATGTGCTCTTTCATGTTCTCAGTGATATCACAAGCTGCATTTTAATACCTTTTTCATGATCGTACGAGGAACAATACGGAAGATATTATTATTTTGGAAAATTACTAATCAGCTTATGGAGCCACATTGCCCCCGAGTGGTTCATAGTACTGAATAGTTAAACCCAAACTAATCAAAAACTTGCATATGACATGTGACATTTATATGGAATAATGCAACTATTAACCAATAATCAGCTGTTTCTTATTGTATTCTGTGTTTAACACAGGAAAATAACATTGGTTGGTTCGTTATTCATACTTCATAACTCTACAGATATCCATCTGAATTTTGAGACTCATAACCATCATGTTATGTTATGTTATGTTGTTTTTGCTGTCTTTATATCCTAAGTTTATGCTATATCTTTACCCTTTATATCTTAACAAGTTATGGTGTTTTAGAATCCTCTGAACAAATGTGTATGAGACAGAGGAATGCAGGAGTCGAATTGTTTTGAGGAATTCTCCTTGCAGGTCGCCTTACAAAATACGCCCAGGCAGACATCACAACAGTTTCAGGCATACCATTGGCTGAAAGTGTAGCGTAGGCCTACGTCATGCCCCGCCTCCCTGAATCAAACTCCGGAAACCGCGAGGAAAAGTCAGGTTTTTGCCCAGTCATGGCATAAGTTGTTGCCCAGTTGTCGCATCAGTTCTTGAACAGGATATGGATGGAATATTGTAAGAGAATATTGAAGGTCCAGATCAGTAGAGAAGATGAAGAGCAGAGAGCACTAATTGATGGAATGAGAGTCTGGCGGAGAGTCTTTGAAAATGGCAGGAGAGGAAGATGAGATGGAAGAAGAAGGTCCGAACAAAGACAGAAAGAGAAGAATGTAGTAGAAAGATACATTTTGCGTTTTTGTTCATCCGTCATCCTGTCTCCTCTCTATAGCACGTTTTAAACTCTGCTGCTGCAGCTTCCTCACCTATGTTTTTGATCACCTAAAAGAAGCCAGGGTTCAGCTTGTCAACCTTTTTGTCAACCTTTGGTGAATTTAAGTTCACCTCATCAGAGTTGGTCGGCAACCAAAACCAACTTGACCCTTGGACAGTTTTATCATTATTTGCGGTGAATTCCGACACACTATCCCGTTTGTCTTCAAGCTACCAGAAGGAAGGCTTATTCTCCGGCGCAGGAAAGCGACCGGTCCAGTCCCTGAAAGTCAACCACAAC
The DNA here is from genome assembly GCF_036924035.1 of Leuresthes tenuis. Taxonomy (NCBI): domain Eukaryota; kingdom Metazoa; phylum Chordata; class Actinopteri; order Atheriniformes; family Atherinopsidae; genus Leuresthes; species Leuresthes tenuis. The sequence goes on along the minus strand of NW_027325367.1, from coordinate 31,256,284 downwards.
GAAGGCCGCGAGACGCGGAACCGAGAGCGAGACCCAGTGGGACCCGCTGGCGATGACCTGTGGTTCGGAGCTGACCTAACCGTAAGATCTGCACTGTTCTTACATTTCAGACGGTATGCGGTGGGTGTCGAGAGAATTTGCTGTTAAAATGATAAACTAACCCAAGTTGATAGCCTTTGAATTCAAATAGTAACAAAGCTCGACTATTTGAATGATTCCGGTATCCTTCCATCCCCTTCCCTTAGTTCTTTTCAATTCACTAAGTGTTTCTTATATAATCATCCATATTCAAAGCATTTCTCCTGTTGTCTTAAGGTTCATGTCTTTGGTCATGTCATTTTAATAAATGGTTAATTTATACATATATAAAATCAACCGGCTTTTGTGTATGTGTTCTTTACGTATGTGTGAGTCCAACAAAACGAGAATTCTCAAGTAGCGACAATATGAGACTGGAATTTATTAGTTATTAATTAATAATTGATTATTAATTTAACATACCAGAATCGTAAGTCCGTATGTCCGCTATAAATATATATTGTTGGTGCCTTGTGTGCCGGCGATATATAATTTGGCTACATACCCCTGATATAAATAAATGTCATTACACCTTTTATAATTAGACACATGAGAGAAGAAAACACTTACTTCATGTCTTTATTTGATATACAGAGGTAGAAAACCAAAAAGTAGCATTTTTTTGAAAGGGTAGCTTGAATCGATAGACATACCTATAGGTTTATGCGGCGATAGCAATTCTTGATAAAGCAGCAGAAATCGACAGAACACCGGCAGAAATTACAAAAACCCGAGGTTTCCAGACAGAGAAGCGGCGAACAAACAACGCCTGCGTATTTAGCATATACCTTTCAATATCATAATAATCATAATCATTTCTGAATGAGCATATTGAGAGAGTATATCATCCAGTTTAGTTAAGGCACAAGAATCAGCTGATGGAGGCCTATAGACCCCCACCACCACAATCGAAGTCTTAGATCCGTATTCAATTTTCAGGGTAATAATTTCAAAGCATTTTGGTACAGTAAATAAATGCAGTACAGACAGATTAAAATGGTCTGACATAAATAGCGACACCCCCACCTCTACTATTCTTAGTCTATTCTATGTATATTATAACGGTTTATAGACACATCAGAATCAACAATACTTTTTGTTAGACAAGTTTCAGTGACAACTAAAATATCAGGAGGTCCTGATAAATCCTGATAAAAATGGTTGAATTTTTCTTGCTGACAACAAAATTCTTAGGTTCAGATGTATAAATCCCAAACCTTTTCTGGATTTAAAGATGAGAGGATTGTCAAGGCAGAGTGAGGTGGATTCAGAGTTATGTGGTGATAAGACAGTAGGGTTAGGGGGAATTGCTTTTAAGTTAAGCGCAACAACAAACCTCTTTGAATTTTGCCGATTTTTCCTTGTAGGAATTGATGTAATCCTAACTGGAATGGTAGCACTATTTGATGTGAGGGAGTTTTTTAAAGTGGCACAACTGTTATCATTCCCGGAGCAAGGAGTGATTGTTCGTTTATTTGTTTTGAGGGTGAGAGAAAAAGGGGGTGCGGTTGGACAGGTGTACGTCGTAGAGAAGCACAGTCAGAGGGGGAAGGCCTTGCAGGAGCAAGATAGCACTTGGCCAGCTTAATCAAAACTATAATGTGCAGTACCATATACTAATGACAGTCAGGTGTATATGTCAATAAAGCCCACATATCCATACAGCCTTGCAAATCTCACAGCTTGTTTTTCTGACATCCAGTTCTATATGGTCAAACCTGAAATTAAATGAAGGCGAATCTACAGTCAGTCAGTTTGGCTTCTTATATTCTTTAAGTACTGTTCTAATATTAGCAAGCTTTCAAACAATATCACACAGGCTGCAGGAATCTAGGAGTAATATTTTTTTTGCAATTTCAGGCAATCTAAAAAATCTGTTCACAATAGAAACAGTAACGTTAATTGTTCAAAACAACCAGTAACACTAATGTAGTCTGAGTTTTAGTCTGGTCTAAAATATTTGCATATTGAATGTATATATATTCTGTCTGTCTCCACATGTGTGTGAGGTGAAAAACTTTATGCACTATGCTGAATCACAGCAGCATTCCTCTGTACCAGTTGAGTGGGACAATATAAGATTAAACTTAAAATGTTGAGTGGACTGAAAAGACCTACAATATTCTATGCTTTCTTCTGATAGCGTTTGCGTATTGTTAATGTGACTTCCGCTATTGGACTGAAATATTTTGCCTTGATCCATAATAGAATTATTGAGAAACAATTGTTAACATGTACTATCTGTAAAACTGAAGAAATAACAGTCATATTTAAGGCTATTGATGGAGGCCTGAATCTGAGATTAAATTAGTTATCTGAGATGATGATCCAGACTGCTGATGTCCTCTTACACAGCTGCAGGGTTTAAATTCTGAGCTTTAGTTTACTGTATACATTTGAAAGGAAATGTTTTTCTAGCACAGTTAAAAGTACGTCTTTTAGACACCGTTTAATCTTAATTGCAACAAATTATCTTCAACTTGAATTCTGAAATCAGTTTTGCATTGTATATCTGATAATAAAAGAAGAGTGCTTCAGATTTGCCACGTTTTATATTTAAATATATTTTAATGACAAGGTTTTTTTGGGGGGGTGTATTATGTTGGGTGAAATGCATCCAACGTTAGTGATGATGTTACAAAAATGTACGCTAGTGTTCTAAAGTTAATGATTAAGAAATATTCATAATAACCTTCTGAATTAGTTTTAATGGATAATGGTTGATACATTTATGAGCACAGGATCATGAAAAATGATAATATTTTTATTTTATGGCAAAGTACTGATGACAATGAATGCAACCATCTTTGGCACAGCTTTTCTGTTGGTGATGATGATGATGAAGCAGGACTGATGCAGTCAGAGCTGAACATGTGACTAAATGACTAAACCTGAATCATCATCTCACTGATCATGATCAAAAGCCCAAACACACCAAGGAGTCAAAGATAACTTTTTGTGGATGGACAAAATGCTATCAACATCCTATCAAAGTAATTTTTATAATTGTAGGAAAATTAACAAACTATGCTTTAAGGAGCCTTCAGACCAGGAATTTATTTCCAATCTTGTACTGTTTTGAATGCACTGAACCATATGCCCATGTTAAATACATTGTGGCAAAAACGTTCTCATTTCTGTACATTTTTCATAACAAGTAGTTTGTCAAGTCCTGTGGATCAGCAGGATTTTCACTTTGGATTTGCACTTTTGCAGATTTTGATGATTAATTATATATGTGAGATAAGAGAGGCTGCCCTCAGACTGTGCCCACTGAGCCATTCAGCCAGTCACCACAACATGAAGGACTCACTCCAGCTGTACAATGGTCTACTCAATGTAGATAAGTCTAATTTAGGCACGTGATTATGTGTATTTGTCAGGTGCATGAATGTGTTTTTATGTCTAGTATTTTGATGGATTTGTATGCTTGTAGATACAGTATATGCGCATTTGTTTGTTTATGCACATCTGTGATGAATGGTTCCAATCTCAGAGGGAAGAGTTCAGTTGCTTGAGGTTTGATATGTATATGTGTCTGATCTGGGCTTATAACCCTGCCACTTTACAATATCTGAATAAGCAATCCCCTGAAAGGTCACCCAAGCTTGCAACTACTGAAGAATGAAGAATGATCAGATTAATGACCACAAGATTCTAATCAGATGAAAAGGGGCCTACCTGGGGCAAGGAAATGACTGTCCATTTTCACAGGTAATTTGCTTAATGTTCTCTTATGAAGATCACCTTTGTGGTGCTTTGGAACAGTGGCAAGACGGCTAAAAGCTTTTTTCATAAAATACAGTTTCATCCATTTTACTCTGGGGCACAATTCCTAGTTATTATATTTCACTCCAGATCAATTATAATTATCACAGTTATTGAAGCAGTTAGACTGCCTCAACATCAAATAAACCCCTCTGACATGGGCATGTGGGGAAACATCTCCATCAAAAAGAAAGCACTTCTTTTTTTTTTTACTTTTACAATCAGTGCTTATTTGCTCACTGCACCATGATTCTCACAACCAGCATCAAGTGGCTGTGAAATATCAGCTTCACAAGCAGCAGTGCTGTACCTCGAGGCAGGCAGTGGCTGTCATTGTGTTGCCACTGGTAGTGGGAATTCTTAGCTTAAAAAAAGCCCCCCAGCCACCACAGACCCCGAACCAGCAGAACAATTAATTAATCCTCTTGGCCCCTCCCGCCCCGAGCAGCAACCAGGAAGCAGGGGTGTGGGAAGAAGACCCCTCCCCTCACCCTTCTGGCTCTTCAATATTTTCTAATAGTGAGCAATTAAAATTGAGGGGCAGCCAAACTTGTAGAACTGGGAGCGCGGCCCTCTGGGCAGCCTACATACCCAAAGAGCCCCGCCCACCAGATGCCACTCAGTGTAACCACCCCCCAAGACCTAATGTGTGTGTGTGAGTGTGTTTGATAAGTAGTAATGTCTAAGGTGTAATTAAAACAGGGGCGGGGAACTGCAGAGTGCAACCAAAGGGGACCACCTATGTGGCCCCATCCACTACACCCCACCGAACACACACGCCCCCGAAACCCTTCATGTGTGAGTGTGTGCTGTGTACAGGAGCCAGAAGGGAGAGGGGTATGGGGATATACACCGGGGGAGCTACTCTCCCCCGGAGAGGGCAGCCAGGGACTGGCTGCAATAGGCATCCCCGCTACCTGGGAGCCAACCCAGGGCAGGAGGGGCTGATGTCCACCAGGCTCGGGGCCTGCAACGACCATATTCCGGGAGCTACTGTACCCCCAGAAGGTACCCATCCCGCCCCACCCCACCCCGGAGGACCTCTACAAAAAACAAACAAACAACAACAAAAAACAAACAAACAAACCACCCGGTCACACCAGTCGCAGCAGCCCGGGCCTGAGACCCACCATCACCCAGGCCCCCCCCAACAGGGGAAAAGCACCCCCCCCCTCCCACCGCATGCCCCAACACCCTGAAAAAAAAACAACCATCTGCAGACACCTTGGAGGTCCCAGAGCAACAAGCCCGGCACCAGGACCTGCACCAACCCACCCATACTGTGGCGCGTCCAGGGCAACCCAGCCCCCCCAGGCACAGGCAGGGCCCCCCCCCCGGGCGCAAGGCAGCGCCCAGCCACCAGGGCCCAGGCCCAGCACCACCACCCACGCCAGAGCGGCCCGGCCACCCGGCATAGAGCCAGCAGCCACCACCCCAAGGCCCCTAAGGGACCCCGCCCCACACCGCAAGACAGTCCCACCCGCAAGCCCCCAAAACTGCCCTCCAAGCCCGACACACAGTCCCCCCCAGCAATGACCAACCCGGTCCCCATGACCCTAGAGACCACCAGATGCCCGAAGCCACACAGCCCCCCCCAGCACACACCCAACCGCCCAGAGCGACGGGACAGCAACCCACCACCACCACTATGTGATAAAGCTAATCAGTGGGGACCAGAGAGAATTAAATTCAGCCAATTGATGTTTTGAGGAGGCAGACATTGTTTCCATGCTAATATAGTCTAAAAGAAAATTTCTAAACTGGTTAATACACAGATTGTTCCTCGCTTTCCAGTTCATGAGAATAGTTTTCTTTGCGATACATAACACTGTGAGAACCATGTGTGCTGAGTTCATTTCCATGTTGATGTTGTCTAAGTCACCCAGTATGCACAGTGTGGGGCATGCAGGGATGCTACACTTTAGCCATGTTGATAGGTCCGCACAGACTTCAAGCCAGAACTTCTGGACAGGTGCACAGAACCACAAAGCGTGTGCATAATCATCAGGTGTGTTATCTGTGCAATGTGAGCAGATGTTTGAGTGCGTTAGACCCATCCTGGACATCCTTTGTCCTGTATAGTGTGTTCTATGAAGAATTTTGTATTGTATGAGCTGTAAATTAGAATTCTGAGTCATTCTGAAGGTGTTCAAACATATTTGTGGCCAGAAGCTATGACTAGAACTGATGGATAAATCTGCCTCCCATTTTGAGGATGGAAGAGACATTGTGTCATCCATCTTAGACAATAATTTATATATTTTTGATAGTAGTTTTGGGGTGCAGATGCTTAGAAATTCTGCTACCCTAGTCGGGAGTTGTAAGTCTGGTTGGTGGAGGATATATTTCTTTGTTATTATAGACTTAAGTTGTTGATATTCTAGGAATTTATTGCTGCCTATCTCGTGGTGTGATATGAGCTCATCAAATGAAATAAAATGTCCATTTTGGATTATATGTTCCAGATGTTTGATTCCTTTGATCTTCCACAGAGTAAAGTTTAGCATTTTTTTGTTTTGCAGTATGTCAGGATTGTTCCAGATGGGTGTAAGCTTACATGGGACAATTGAAGACTTTGTTATTTTAAGAAATTCCCACCAGACTGTCAGAGAGGTGCTGATGTTAATGCATTTGAAACATTTGTGAATTTTTACGTTTTGACTAATAAGTGGCAGGTCAGAGATTTACAGATTATCACACAATGCTTGTTCTATATTTATCCATGGTTCATCTATTGGGCTAGGTTTAAACCATTTTGATATATACTGTAACCTATTGGCTAAGGAATAGTGCTGAAAATTAGGTAAATCTAATCCACCACCGTCCTTGGTCTTCTGTAGGGTTTTTAAACTAATACGTGGTGGTTTGTTTTTCCACAGAAATTTGGAGATGCAAGAATCTAGTGACTTAAACCAAGTAGCAGATGGTTTTATGGGGATCATTGAGAACAAATAATTAACTTTTGGTAGTATCATCATTTTAATGGTTGTAACTCTCCCCATAAGTGATATAGGTAAGGACTTCCAACGAGAGAGATCGTCCTCTACTGTCTTTAATAATTGCACATAATTTAGCTTTGTTAGCTCTGAGAGCCTGGAGGAAATGTTTATGCCTAAATATCTGATATTTCCTGACTGTAAAGTGATCGCAGGTAGTAAAGTGATCGCAATTTCCTTCCCATATTAACTATTGCCTCTCTAGAAAGAGGTAGAAAATGAAGAAATAAAAATGTATCAGTGTTTGAGACAGGGCTCTCTGGGAAGGGGTCCAATGCACACTTGTTGGGTGCTAAACATATTAGAATGAAATGTATTTTGCTTGTCATTGAAAATAGTAGAAAAAAAAGTGTGGAGAATAACAGCTTGAGATTAACATTATAAACATTTTTTTGTCATTTTGATTGTCAATAGGAACACAAGTACAAGCTGGTTTATTGATTGAAAGATGTATAATGTGTTGTATGAAGTGAAATTAGTCTTGTAAAGATTACAAATGTGCACAACAATTTGAGTAACTTTGGGTACTTGCAAATGTAGGTTGAAATCCACACACAAATACCAAGCAATTAAAACACGTGTAAAATAATTTTAGACATGCACACATTACAAACTGCACAAATATGACTAATTACTGTTTTTTTTACCTTTAACCTCACAGACACAATCATTTTTGTGTTCAATAAGATTCCTGTGCATTCAAACTGTTAAATGTTTGTAGTTCTGTGCGCAGGTCAGCTTGCGGATGCATTTGGACTTTCAAGACTCCTTTCTCGCTTTAACAACTTCTCACAGATCCACAAATATATGCTGTGTTTAAGTGCTGATGGCAAGCTGGGCTATCTGGCTTTTCATTGGATTCAATTGTTATTTCTCTGTATAGTTATTTCAAAGTGGGAAAGATAGTTTTCTATTGAGACAGAACAGCTCCTTGATCACCCCTTGATTATAACGCATAGGCCTACATTTACTTTTCTAGATCCTAAAAAATGATGAAAAGACATCACTTGTACAAATGTAAATAGCTGGAATAAATAAGCTAAGCATTGTGTTGACTACATGTGCAAAAGTGTGTTGAACTTGCTTGATCATTACAGTAAATACAAGCATAATTCAATATTGCACGACTTTATCATATACATGAGGAAAATGAAAATTTTATGTGTGATACAGTGTTTCTGTTGCAGCCTGTGCCTGTAAATATCCAGCAGTTAAATTGACAGTTTATGGTTGGCTGACAATTTACGCCATGTGTGGGTGTATGCACTGGTCCGTATATGTTTTGATCATTGGATTTCCCGATAAGAGGTGAGTATTAAAAAACAAAAAAAGAGTGTTTATTTGATTTTCGTTTCAAAGCTAAAAAACTAAAAATGAAATGATAATTTTTCCTTTTAACTGTAAAAATAGAAATAACAAAACATTGAACATTTTTTGATTTTGGTTATATAGTTTCCAGAATGAAAAATAAAATCACTCAAAAACAAATTAAAAAAAACAACCTGTTTAACCGTATTTTCTGCCTGGAAGTTGTGGTTTATGTGGACGAATCACAGAGAGGCTCTGCAGTGGGAGGAACATACGAGGTCAACTGTTCAGTGAGGCAGTCAGAGCGCCAAAGTGGACGGCCAGTGCGGTACATTGTTTATCAAAATAACAAAAGAGTGTCTTTAAGAGTGTGGGATTCCCCAGGGGTCAATTTTAGGTCCAATTCTTTTTAATCTGTACATGCTCCCCCTCGGGGATGTCATCAGGAGGCACGACATCAGCTTTCATAGTTATGCTGACGATACGCAACTGTACATTGCCGTGTCTCCTGATGTTCAAAGGTTTGGTGCCATAAATGTTTGGTGTTGATGTGTTGGTCACATTGTGGCAGGCTTTTAAGTTGTAATTGATTGATTGATTTGATTTGATTTGATTTGATTTGATTTGATTTGATTTGATTTGATTTGATTTGATTTGATTTGATTTGATTTGATTTGATTTTGTAAAATGACAATAAGAAAAAGGTCAGTTCAATGTTTTTCCACCATGATAGATGTTGAGTACAAATGTTATGCATGAGAAGTTTAGGCTACAGAGCCAGTTATTAATATGTCTGTTAATGAATGTATATATGTTAATGTTAATGTATGGTGCAGAGCAAGCACACATATTTAAAAATACTTGTTACTTCAAAACAAGCTTTCATGGCATTTCTTCACATTGGATTGAAACAGCCCTCTTAAGTGACCATGCTCTGATCAATTTTTATCCTGCAGTGATATTATATATATTGATAATACAGAACATGCTTTCAGTCCATAACATACAGCAATGCAGTCTTTTCTAGACCAAATGGCATGTGTATAATGATAGAACGTCCATTTCAGTCATTTGAGACTTGACTTATTATTATTATATTATTATACTTATTATTGGTCCTCAAAGTCTTGAGACTTGTCTTGGCCTCGAACACAAAGACTTGAGACTTGAATTGGACTTATTTGTGAACGTGTCTGCACGGCACACATAGAGATTTGAGCAGCACACGCCATCAAACACCACACTTACACAGCACTGACAGCGCTCGTACACATAGTAACAAACCACACATGCACTCACAAACAGAAGCACAATCAATTGCTCACTCAATCGCATGTTCACACAACCATATGTGCACACGCATGCACTTTGCTTTTAGCAAGCATCCAGCACTCATTACATTAGTCTGAGCATGTCCACGCTCAGGTTTATCTCATATAATGTGCATGGAGCTGGGTCCAGGGAGAAGAGATTAAAAATCTCCAATAGATTGAAGGATCTATAGGCAGACATTATTTTATTACAGGAGATTAATTTACCAAAGACAGCAGCTGATGTTCTCACCACAGCAAGGTTTCCTCATGTGTACTCAGCCTATTACAACTCCGGACAAAGAGGTGTAGCCATTCTGATAAGCAGAAAAGTCAATGTCACGTAAACAGCACAGTTATAGATCCAGAGTGTAACCCATATTTAACAAGAACTCTAATTAAAATGTGCAAATAAGCCCCAAAACCAATTGTTTCTATTGTCAGTAAAATAATCGCCAAGAAGTTAAACTAAGTTTGATTGACATTTAGCTGTCAGCCAATGAGCTTCTGTTAAACGCTGCGTTGTCCCGCACCTGTACATGGCGTCACGCCCAGTCTCTCTATTCCTCTGTCTTGAGCGCACGAAGCACTGGAGAAAACGGACGCAAAAAACTCAAATAAGGTACTTATTTGACATTGAAATACGATTTAAACTATAAGTTGCTGCAGCGAAACACTTTTTCCGTCATGTTTAAGTGATAAAACTTTCCTGTAAGCACAGACACTTCATTATATTTGCACTTTTGGTCGTAGACGATCCAGACCGCAGCGGCACCATTTTGAGCTCCAGCCTTTTCTTTTCTTTTTTAAAACTGCAGTTTTAATGCAGAGTATTATTGTTTTGTTTTCACTTGAAAATGAACTTAATATGTAAAAAGACAAAATGCATAGACAGAAATATAGGTTAATTACAATTGCTTAAAGCAATATTACAATCAGGACAGATTGTAAAGTTATTTTATTTACTAACTTAATAGTATTATGACACTGTGTCTGACAGGTCAGGTTTTTTTTGTTGGGGCGGACTTGTCACTGGACAAACTGAACAATTGGATCCTCTGCTGCACGGTGCAGTGTGGTAGGCCCACTGCAACAAGGACTCCTTCCACACCTTTTCACTTGCTGCCCCTCACACACACACACACACTTCCCTAGAACATTTGACTTACCATGGACTCTTACGGACTTTGCGGACTATACACATGTTCACAAACAGGAAGTGGGGAGAGTAAATCCTCCAATTGAAGTTTTTGTTGTAATATGTTATTTGATCCAGATTTATTTTTGAAATTACATTGAAATGTGATCGTTTAAAAAGGGTGCACCCAGGTAGGAACTACTGTGATTGTTTTAACAGTATTATTGAAAATACTGTTGGTACCAAAGAATACTTTAATTTTTTTCTAACATTTATTATTTTATATCTTTAATACAAGCCGGCATTTAAAACTTACGCTTTTGTCTGAGTCTCATTCACATCACTGCTCCTGTAAGTAGCTGAACCTTCTGGTCCAAAACATTTTGAAGTACATTTGGTTTAAGTTAACATCTCTATAGTAACAAGAGGGTTACAAGAGGGTAGATTTATAATAGTTAACTTATTTATCCAAAATGTGAATTTATGCATTGCTACCGCATACGGTCCAAATGTTTCTCACTCTTTTTTTCACTTTACTCTCTGATCACTCAGATAACACACTCATCATAAGAGGAGACTTTAACATGGTATCTGACTCAGGAATGGACAGGCGCAGTACCACAGGAAGTCAGCGGAACTGGCAGTCCACAATTACTGTCAAACAATATATTAATGATTTTGGTTGGCAGCTCTTTGATGATAGTGTAGTGGTATGATTGCCACCTTTCGTGTGGGAGACCTGGGTTCAAATCCCCTAAGTGAAAGGTACTACCTCCAGTAGGGGTCCTTAGGCAAGACACCCTTACCCTATCTGCCTACCTGTAAGTTGCTTTGGATTAAAACGTCTGCCAAATGCATAAACATAACACCAAAATCTACCCCATCACTATTGGTGATGACATACCAGTTTCTATCACGCTGAAGAATAACAGTTCAAGAATATCAGAATTAGTACTCAGGATTAAATCATTAGAAGTTGCCAACAGTGCTGACCGAGAGGAACACATACTGAATTAATTAAGAAAAGCTAAACTTGAACTAAATTAAATTATTGATAAACAAACACAGTTCCTGATAAAAAAAAAGTAGAATTTTGAGCATGGCAATAAATCTGGAGGATTCCTAGCTAATCAAAAATGAACAAAGAGAAAACAACAATCACCTCTGTTAAGGACTCAGAAGGACATATCACCCATGACCCTGATGTAATCAATAACGCTTTTAGGGACTTATATAAAACCTGACATTCATCACAAAATGATCCATCAGACAATAACACTGATCTGTTTCTTAGTAACGTCAACCTTCCAAAATTACAAGTTGAACAGGCCATGCGTTTGGATTCACCTCTCTCAATAGGTGAAATCCATGAATCAACATATGCCTAGTCATTAAGCCGCAGGACCGGATTTCTACAAAGGATTTTGGACTATTTTGGCACCTATATTTCACAAAATGGTATTGCAAGTCAAGGAAAATGGCAGACTATCCCCAAACATGAACTCCGCTAACATTATCCTACTACAGAAACCGGGAAAAGACGCTGTGCTTCCATCCAGCTACCATCCAGTATCACTAATAAAAGTAGACCTCAAAATAATTTGCAAAGCCCTCGCCAAAAGAATAGAAAAAATAACTCTCACTTTATAAAGGGTAGACACTCATCCACTAATACAAGCAATTAATCTCATAGACTATTCTACCATCAACAACTTGGAAACTACAATTGTCTCTCTAGATGCAGAAAAAGCATTTGATCAAGTTAACTGGAATTTTTATTCGCAGCAATAAACAAATTCTTCATCAACTGGATAAGGATATTATATAATTCTCCAAATGCATGTGTCAGGACAAATGATCAAATTTCTCTAAGCTTCAATCTGCAAAGAGGTACCAGACAGGGTTGCCCACTTTCCCCCTCACTTTTTGCTATTTTTATTGAACCTTTTTCAGATGCTATCAGAGAAGATAGAAATATTAAAGGCATCCAACCCAAAAATATTGAGCTTAAAATAAGCCTTTATGCTGATGATGTATTAATTTTCCTCCAGAACTCACAGACATTTCTCACTCACACAATCACACTCAAATAAATTCTCATTCCTTTCTGATTACTTTACCAACTGATGTAAGACCACAATCCTGCCCATTAACTGTAGTTTCCAGAATGTACCTGCGATCACTTTACAGTCAGGAAATATTAGATATTTAGGCATAAACATTTCCGCCAGACTCTCAGAGCTAACAAAGCTAAATTATGTTCAACTTTTAAAGACAGTAGAGGACGATCTCACTCATTGTAAGTCATTACCCATATCACTTATGGAGAGAGTTGCTACCATTAAAATCATGGTACTACCAAAAGTTAACTACTTGTTTTCAATGATCCCCATAAAACCATCTGCTACTTGGTTTAAGTCACCAGATTCATGTATCTCCAAATTTCTGTGGAAAAACAAGCCTGAATGTATCAGCCATCCTCCCCTGCATCGTCAGATTTAATTCAGTCAAAGACATGAACATGTCGCTCAGATATGCAAGTTTTGAGAACTAGCTTTTGTCACTAAAGTGCTCTGCTAATGGTGACTGTCGGAGAGGAATTTCTGTAATTGCTCCCTCGACTGTGTGGCCACTCAAGCACCACCTGGAGTCTCTCAACATGTTGTTCCACAGTGGAGGAAAACACAACAATATCATTGAGATATAGCAAAAATGACTGACACTGCTGATCACCAAAGATCCGCTGCATCAACCTCTGGAAGGTACTGGGTGCCTCAGAGATACAGACTTGGGATAACGAAGCTCCACCATATTGGCCAAAGAGCTCCTGGTAGCACTTACGAATCACCTTCATCCATAAGACACCAGGCACCTGAGAAAGCACACCACCAGGGGGGTCCCTCACCACCAAAACACCACATTGGGGCATCAATTTACCACAAAGTTGCACGTCAAGTTCCAAATACCCAAGGTTAGGAATGGTGAGACCGTTAGCAGCTCTAAGCTCCAACCAATGTCAAGAGCGGAGACACTCCTGGCCCCAAGGCTCAAAATGCTGGTGGAAAAAGCTCTCCGAAATTGTAGACACCTACCAGACAAGGAACCTTCACGCCACCCGTGTTTACATCCAAATGGGGGCAAGAGGAAATCAATCTAGAAGCATCCAAAGTGCGTGAAGCAGCTTATGAGCCAGTAGCGGCACCACCCAAACTGTGGCTCAGCAGCTCGGTGGGCACTAGTTTTCCGACACCGGGGAGCAAGACTGTCTACCAGTATTCAAGTGGTGTCGTGAAGGAAACTGTGAGCGAGAAGAAACTCGCGCCCTATCACACTCACGGGCGAAGTGACCTGGCTCATTACAACGACTGCAAAGTAAGGGTCCAGGCTGTGGTGGATGACGGTACTGGTTAGAGTTCTGCAGCTGAGCAATGCTTCCCATGAGCTGATTAAGCTGCTATTGCTGACACTTTAACAGCATCCTGTGGGCCACCATGAACACCATACTGGACACCATATACTGAAGTGACCGATTGGCTGCAGCCTCTAACACCACCAGGGAAACCCTCACACTGCCAGCGCATAGCCTCAGCTCTCACATCGAGTAAGGTACAAGCAGGCTCACGCTGCACCAGCTGCTTCAACTCACGGCGCAAAGAACTGTTCAAAACGTGCTCATCAAACTGGTCTCTCAAAAGGGCCCTGGCCTCTGACATGTCAGTGGGTGCTCACTGCTTCACTTTCTCCATGAGGGCCATCAAAGTGAGGGAGGACTTGTGAAGAGTTTCTCCCACTTGCTGCCTCCTCGAGAAGAAAGCCTGCTGCAGTGCAACATAAGACTCTGAACAACCGTACAGCTCCTCTAAAATAGCAAGTATCTTAGCAGGGTCCTCCCTCTCAGCGGCAGAGCTCCTCTTTGGCCTCTCCTTCTAGGTGGTCAAACAGGAAAAACATCTAGTCGTTACTCCACATAAAACACACAATGGGTTTTGCACCTCCGAATCACCCGCTGCAACAAATCCATATTTTATATAGGAGATGTCATACTTGCGAGGAAGTCCTGTTTGCTTATTTTAGCAATCTTTTTTATTATTTTATTGCATTTTCCACTTGTTCATCACTATTTCTTTTACTCGAACAACCTGCGAGGAAACAGCTTATGGAGGTTTACTGTGGTCCTCTTATCTCTGCATCGGCCATTAGTACTGCACCGTAAACTAGGTTACGGCACCTGTGCATTGCTAATTAGTCCGGGCGGATACCAGTGTCAGGGTGATCCACAAAGCCGTCACAGGGGTGCTCATAGACACCCACGGCTCATCATTATGGTTCATAATAATAAAAAAAATGTATGAGCCATTTCACGGCCTGGTAGGAACAGTTCCACGGACCAGTACCGGAGGGTTGGGAACCACTGACTTAGATGACATCAATATGGATATTAACTCAGCACACATGATCCTCACAGTGTTATGTATCGCAAATAAAAACTATTCTCATGAACTGGAAAGCGAAGAATAATCCGTTTATTAACCAGTTTAGAAATTTTCTTTTAGATTTTATATTTGCATGGAAACAATGTCTGCCTCCTCAAAACATCAATTGGCTGAATTTAATTCTCTCTGGTCCCCGCTGATTAGCTCTATCACTTAATGGGGGTGATGGGTTGCTTTCCTACTGTTCTGGACTTTGGGTGTGTGCTGGCGGGGCTTTGTGGCTTAGGGCCTCTGGTGGTCTCTCGGGTTGTGGGGGCCAGGTTGATGACTGTAGGGGGGCTATGTGTCTGGTCTGGTTAGCAGTTTTGGGGCTTGCGGATGGAGCTATCTGGCAGCATTGGATGGGGTCACTAGGGGGTCTTGGGGTGATGGCTGCTGGCTCTGGGTCGGGTGATCGGGCCGTCTGGGCATGTGTTGTGGTGCTGTGCCCTGGTATTTGGGTGCCGCCTTGCGCCCAAGGGGGTCCCCTCCGGTGCATGGGAGAGGTCTGGGTTACCTTGGGCATGCCACAGTGTGGGTGGGTTGGTATGGGTCCTGGTGTCTGGCCAGGGCCCTCTGATGTGTCCAAAGGTTTTTTTTTTTTTAGGAGGAACTGGTTTGTGGGTGTGGCAGTGCTCTCCCCTGTTGGGGGTAGCTTGGATGGGCCTGGGTGATGATGGGTGTCAGACTCAGGCTGCTGCAAATGTTGTGACTGAGTGTGTTCGTTTTTTTGTTAGTTTCTTTGGCCCTATGCACTCATAGCTGAGCACAGTTCATGTAGGACCTGTGCCGTGTATATTGCATGTGCATGCAAGCATACATTTATTCGCCCATTCGCATGCTTGCTATGCAGTTTCTGTGCCATCCTTTGGTTTAGTTTTTGTTGTTGTTTGTTTGTTTTGTTTTTTCTCAGTTTGTCTGCTTACAGGTGCTCCTAGTGGTTCTCCAATTGTTTCTATTTTTTCCCGTTTCTTTTTCTTTGCTCTCCCTCTTTCCCTGTCAGATTTGGCTCTACTACATGTAAAGTGTTGTAACAAAAATAAATAAATAAATAAGCAGAACTTGGGAAACGAGAGCAGCTTTACATTCATAAAGCTTCCCTTGGCAAAGAAAATGTGTTTGGCATAAAACAGTATTCAGATTACAGTTCTGCTGCCAGAATGCTGGACAGGCTAAGGGAAAAAAAACTAAATAGATTTTATTGTGCCTCTGTACAATGACGATAAAAATTCTCAATCTGAATCTGGTCAAAAACCAGCCACATTTCTTTTGTAAAAAGCTTGTACTTGGAGCACAGTTCTTGCTTGCTGAAGACAGTCATGGACCATGCGGCTGCTTGACCTGTTAGCAAACTAAGTAAGGTGGTTTGATTCTCCCATGGAAAAGTACTACAATGAATAATATGTTTCAGGCTTAGCTAGTAATAGAACCTTTATAGTGAGCTGCTTGTAATTATTTCAGTGTTGGAAGACACATTCTGGGGTGGTGGAAAAAATGTACTCTGTTTCAGAAGGAAGAAACTTGGTAGACAGTGAATCTTGAAAGATTTTTGATTAGAGATTACTTAAGCATTTGATGAAATAGAGAATAGGGAAATATGCAGCAGAACTCACAACAATGTTTAACTGTGAAAGGATTTCCACAAACTCAATGTGAATAGTCTAACTTCAGATATTGGGACCTTTGGTTAGTTTATCAGTCAGGCTAATAGAAAAAAACCTGTTGAATGAGGAATTATATAATGTTGTACATGTTATATAATGAATTTTAAATGTTCTTTTTTACACAGATCCACAATTTTTCACAATTCGTTACAAATTTAGAGGGAACTAAATATCGAGGGAAATAACGCTTGACTCGGAAGAAGATTCCTGCTGGGAAGCACTGGAGAATGCTCCTACCGGAGACTCCCTCGTTCTGCTGGGGGACTTCAGTGCTCACGTGGGCAATGACAGTGAGACCTGGAGGGGTGTGATTGGGAGGAACGGCCCCCCCGATCTGAACCAGAGTGGTGTTATGTTGTTGGACTTCTGTGCTGGTTATGGACTGTCCATAACGAACACCATGTTCAGACATAAGGGTGTCCATATGTGCACTTGGCACCAGGACACCCTTGGCCGCAGTTCGATGATCGACTTTGTGGTTGTATCATCGGACTTGCGGCCGTATGTCCTGGACACTCGGGTGAAGAGAGGGGCGGAGCTGTCAACTGATCACCACCTGGTGGTGAGTTGGCTCCGCTGGTGGGGGAGGATGCCGATCAGACCTGGCAGGCCCAAACATATTGTGAGGGTCTGCTGGGAGCATTTGTCAGAATCCCCCGTCAGAAGGAGCTTTAACTCCCACCTCCGGCAGAGCTTCAACCATATCCCGGGGGAGGTGGGGGACATTGAGTCCGAATG
Organism: Leuresthes tenuis; assembly: GCF_036924035.1. Taxonomy (NCBI): domain Eukaryota; kingdom Metazoa; phylum Chordata; class Actinopteri; order Atheriniformes; family Atherinopsidae; genus Leuresthes; species Leuresthes tenuis. Next base: position 31,238,812 of record NW_027325367.1, on the reverse strand, counting down.
GGCCATGTTCCGTGACTCCATTGCCGAGGCGGCTGATCTGAGTTTTGGCCGTAAGGTGGTCGGTGCCTGTCGTGGCGGCAACCCTCGAACCTGCTGGTGGACACCAGTGGTGAGGGAAGCCGTCAAGCTGAAGAAGGAGTCCTATCGGGCCTTTTTGGCCAGTGGGACCCTGGAAGCAGCTGATAGGTACCGGCAGGCCAGACGGGCTGCGGCTTCGGCGGTTGCTGAGGCAAAAACTCGGGCCTGGGAGGAGTTCGGTGAGACCATGGAGAACGATTTCCGGACGGCCTCGAAGAGATTCTGGTCCACTATCCGGCGTCTCAGGGGGGGGAAGCGGCTCACAGTCAACACTGTGTACAGTGGGGAAGGGGCTTTGCTGACCTCAACTAGGGATGTTGTGAGTCGGTGGGGGGAGTACTTCGAGGAACTCCTCAATCCTACCAACACATGCTCGGAAGAGGCAGAGTCGGAGAGCTCGGAGACGGGGCCTCCCATTTCTGGGGCTGAGGTTGCCGAGGTGGTCAAAAAGCTCCTCGGTGGCAAGGCCCTGGGGGTGGATGAGGTCCGTCCTGAGTTTCTCAAGGCTCTGGATGTTGTAGGGCTGTCTTGGCTGACACGCCTCTGCAGCATCGCGTGGACATCGGGGACAGTGTTTCTGGACTGGCAGATTGGGGTGGTGGTCCCCCTCTTTAAAAAGGGGGACCGGAGGGTGTGTTCCAACTATAAGGGTATCACACTCCTCGGCATCCCTGGTAAGGTCTATTCGGGGGTACTGGAGAGGAGGATCTGTCGGATTATCGAGCCTCGGATTCAGGAGGTGCAGTATGGCTTTCGTCCTGGCCGTGGAACAGTGTACCAGCTCTATACCCTCGGCAGGATCCTAGAGGGTGCATGGGAGTTCGCCCAACCAGTCTACATGTGTTTTGTGGACTTGGAGAAAGCGTTCGACCATGTCCCTCGTGGAGTCCTGTGGGGGGTGCTCCGGGAATATGGAGTGCCGGACCCCTTGATAGGGGCCGTTCGGGCTCTGTATGACCGGTGCCAGAGTTTGGTCTGCATTGCCGGCAGTAAGTCGGATACGTTTCCGGTGAGAGTTGGACTCCATCAGGGCTGTCAGGGCTTTGTCACCGATTCTGTTCCTAACTTTTATGGACAGAATTTCTAGGCGGAGCCAGGGCATTGAGGGTGTCCGATTTCGCGACCTCAGAATCGGGTCTCTGCTTTTTGCGGATGATGTGGTTCTGTTAGCGTCGTCAGGCCGTGACCTTCAGCTCTCACTGGAGCGATTCGCAGCCGAGTGTGAAGCGGCTGGGATGAGAATCAGCACCTTCAAATCCGAGACTATGGTTCTCAGCCGGAAAAGGGTGGAATGCTTTCTCCGGGTCGGGAATGAGATCCTTCCCCAAGTGGAGGACTTCAAGTATCTCGGGGTCACGAGTGAGGGACGAATGGAGCGTGAGATTGACGGGTGGATCGGAGCGGCATCTGCAGTGTTGCGGGCTCTGCACCGACCCGTCGTTGTGAAGAAGGCTTCTGGCCTTCTGGCTCAGCTCTATTTACTGGTCAATCTACGTTCCCATCCTCACCTATGGTCACGAGTTGTGTGTAGTGACCGAAAGAACAAGATCGCGAATACAAGCGGCCGAAATGAGTTTCCTCCGCAGGGTGTCTGGGCTCTCCCTTAGAGATAGGGTGAGAAGCTCGGTCATCTGGGAGGGGCTCGGAGTAGAACCGCTGCTCCTCTGCATTGAGAGGAGTCAGATGAGGTGGCTCGGGCATCTGGTTAGGATGCCCCCTGGACGCCTCCCTGGGGAGGTGTTCCGGGCACGTCCCACTGGGAGGAGACCCCGGTGAAGACCCAGGACACGTTGGAGAGACTATGTCTCTCGGCTGGCCTGGGAACGCCTCGGGGTCCCCCCGGAAGAGCTGGAGGAAATGGCCGGGGACAGGGACGTCTGGGTTTCACTGCTCAAGCTGCTGCCCCCGCGACCCGACCCCCGGATAAGCGGCAGATGATGGATGGATGGATAACGCTTGACTCGGAAGAAGATTCATATGACCCAGCTTCTTCAGAAGACCAGTACTTAAACTCACCATGTACGGACGAATCTGTGAGGCTGCCGGAGGCATGAAAAGAGTCTCAAAACCTGTCATGCTGATCTACAGGTAATTGTAGCTTTGTGTGTGTATATCAGGCGATTCCTGCATGTGTATTTAACGATTTGTGTGTAGGAGGCTTTTTGAATTAGTAATTATCGTTTTGTCTGTAACTTCGGGCAAGTTATGCATGCACAAATCAAGTGGTAGGCACAAATCCAGTGCTACGCACAAATCAAGTAGTAAGCACGCACAGATGTATTGAGTTGATTTTCTCTCCATAGGTTCAACCCCTCCTCTAGCCTGATGACCGCTGGGATAGGCTCCAGCCCCCCCACGACCCAACCAACAGATTATAGAAAGGTATAGAAAATGGATGGAAAGGTTCACTTTCCAGTTCTTTAAATAGTGATTACACCATAATCAACCAAAGAAATTCGTGGTCGACTGAAACCCTGAAATTTCGACTAAAATTCGACTAATGGCAGACTCGAGTCTGACAACAAACTCGACTCTGACGGCTCTGACAGCGTTTTGCATCACGTGCATCTGCACAATATAATAGCCCATGATTACTGAAAATATACTGATATCAACACAAAAAGGCAATTAAACACAAAAGGCAATTCAGGGAAAATTATCTTTATGAAACATCCCATATCAAGACACATGCAAACGAAATAAAGCTGTGCATCACTGCATTACATTTGGATGATAGAGGAGGCTTAACATCCAGTGTGGTCTGGGTGTATCTGAGGGATGCTGCCGTAGTTGCGGGCGGGTGCGCCTGCAGTTATAAAATGAATAAACGATTATTAGACTGAAATATTGAAATATGTTGAACATGATATTAATAACCTACAATATTGAAATATTACCTTTTTCAGATGATGTTTTAGTTGAGCTGTGATTTGCAAACTGTTGTTTGCGAATTTTGCATTGGATTTTTTTCCCGCCATCTATTTTGGAAAATTCTGCCACACTGCCGATGTCTTTGACATGGATGATAGAGGAGGACTCACTGTAAATGAAGCTCTCAAAATAAAAATAAATATTCAGCAAACCACCGGACGTTGAATAACGTGGACCTTCTTCAGTCTAACTGTCTCTAGTGGGTTGGGCTAAACCAAAATAGTGAAAACGAGGGGGGTGTTCTCTGAAGACGGGCTATTACCTGTGAAAACACCCCCATTAGCACTTCTTTCCTCCTGATGAAATTAACCATAGACTATTCTGTATGAAATTAAAACGGCAAAAAAATCGACCAATCAGAATTTTGGTCGACCCAGAACGTATCGACCAATAAGTCGACCAGTCGACTAGGACTTTACAGCCCTACACCATACTTATTTTATTCTCCTCTATTGACAATAGTTCAGCTTAGAACGAAATCTTATTTGATTACGTTTACTTGTCACATCAGGCTGTGCGCTAAAACAGGAAAATAGAGAGCGCTCACAGGTGAAACCTGCTTGATAACTGCTTTTTTTATATATATAAATTTTTCTCTTTTGTAATAACACACAGGAAAAAAGAGAAGTTTCCATAATTAAAGTCATAACACAGGGGGTCACAGCCACTGATTTCCAACCATCACAGGAAGTCATTCAGTCCTTTTATTCAGCTGCATTTTCAGATTTTCAGGCTTTTGCAGCATCATTCAGGTGGAAAATGACTGCTTCAGTTGAGCATTTATAACGTAAAATACCTGATTGCTCTCTCATAGGTGAGCCTTGACTGAGCAACTGTCCAAGTTCTCAAGAAACAAGAGTACTCCAGAGTGTGAATAGGCAAGACTCTCCTCCCCTGTCTAATCACAAAAAGAAGCTGCTGCTAAAGTGATGAGTGTGCATTTCAGGCTCATTATTTTTTCAGCCAGATACATGCTGTCACTTCTGCTCTGCAGCGTCAAAAATAAAATTCTAGACTTTTCCCTCCTCAATCTCTTGTTGGAGGTAACAGTAGACATCTTTATTACCTTTCCAGTGTTTGCTTTGCCGCAGACAGTGTTCCTGGTTTTGACAGCAGAGGGACATCTTTGTTCCTTTGTGTGAATTAAAAAAAAGAAAAAGGTGCAACCAGTAATAACAGCCAAAAGGTGTCAAGATTCAAAATGTAAAATTAACTGTCAGCTCTAGATGTATTTATGTCTTTTGGTAGATACTTGTATGAGATCTTTAAGGATGCCCTCAATGACGTGATACCAGATATCTTAATCCGTCCCACTGAGTGATAAATGTGACACAGAGGCTGCTATCGCAGAATATTCTTTAATTGCTTCTACAACATTGCCATTTCTGGTAACTATTGTTACAAAAATGAGAATAAAGAATAAAGTTTTAAAATATTATTCTTGCAGAGTTCATCAAATGTTTGTTGTTGATTTCAACTAAGATCAGTGCAAAAGTTTCTGAATTTAGCTTAAATGTACTTGAACTGTGAAAAGTTATTCCATTAGTTTACATAATAGAAGTGTACATATAGTAGACCTTATGTCATAAGTCATTTATGCACATCAGACAATGATTCAAATTAAAGAGTATCTTGGGGTTTATATGGTCATTATCATATTCATTATATTTGAATGGTAATATTTAATAATTAGCACTATACAACAGAGGCTGATAGAAATCTTGTTAGCTTAGCAGATAATTGACCACAGATAAAGAGATAACTGAGGTAATTATAAAACCTTACATTGTGGTAAGGTACATCCTCCCCTGAGCTGTCACCTTATCGTGGTGGGGGAGTTTGCGTGCCCCAATGAGTCTGGGAGCTATGTTGCCCGGGGCTTTAAGCCCCTGGTAGGGTCACCCAAGGCAAACAGATCCTAGATGAGGGACCAGACAAAGAACAGCTCAAAAGACTCCTTATGATGAACAAAAAATTTGGACCTCGTGATCCCTTGCCCGGATATGGGACACCGGGGCCTCCCCCCGGAGCCAGGCCCGGGGGTGGGGCCCGGCAGCGGGCGCCTGGTGGCCGGGCCTGTGCCCATGGGGCTCGGTCGGGCATAGCCCGAAATGATGACGTGGGTCCCCCTTCCGACGGGCTCACCACCCGTGGGAGTGGCCAAGGGGGTCGGGTGCGATGTGAGCTGGGTAGCAGCCGAAGGCAGAGGCCTTGGCGGTCTGATCCTCGGCTACTGAAGCTAGCTCTTGGGACGTGGAATGTCACCTCTCTGTTGGGGAAGGAGCCGGAGCTGGTGCGCGAGGCTGAGCGGTTCCGGCTAGATATAGTCGGACTCACCTCGACACACGGCTTGGGCTCTGGAACCAGTCCTCTTGAGAGGGGTTGGACTCTCTTCCACTCTGGAGTTGCCCGTGGTGAGAGGCGCAGAGCAGGTGTGGGCATACTTATTGCCCCCCGGCTGTGTGCCAGTACATTGGGGTTTACCCCAGTGAACGAGAAGGTAGCCTCCCTCCGCCTTCGGGTGGGGGGACGAGTCCTGACTGTTGTTTGTGCCTATGCGCCAAACAGCAGTTCAGAGTACCCACCCTTTTTGGAGTCTCTGGGGGAGGCACTGGAGAATGCTCCTACCGGAGACTCCCTCGTTCTGCTGGGGGACTTCAATGCTCATGCTCATGTGGGCAATGACAGTGAGACCTGGAGGGGTGTGATTGGGAGGAACGGCCCCCCCGATCTGAACCAGAGTGGTGTTATGTTGTTGGACTTCTGTGCTGGTTATGGACTGTCCATAACGAACACCATGTTCAGACATAAGGGTGTCCATATGTGCACTTGGCACCAGGACACCCTTGGCCGCAGTTCGATGATCGACTTTGTGGTTGTATCATCGGACTTGCGGCCGTATGTCCTGGACACTCGGGTGAAGAGAGGGGCGGAGCTGTCAACTGATCACCACCTGGTGGTGAGTTGGCTGTTGGCTCCGCTGGTGGGGGAGGATGCCGATCAGACCTGGCAGGCCCAAACGTATTGTGAGGGTCTGCTGGGAGCGTTTGTCAGAATCCCCCGTCAGAAGGAGCTTTAACTCCCACCTCCGGCAGAGCTTCAACCATATCCCGGGGGAGGTGGGGGACATTGAGTCCGAATGGGCCATGTTCCGTGACTCCATTGCCGAGGCAGCTGATCGGAGTTGTGGCCGTAAGGTGGTCGGTGCCTGTCGTGGCGGCAACCCTCGAACCTGCTGGTGGACACCAGTGGTGAGGGAAGCCGTCAAGCTGAAGAAGGAGTCCTATCGGGCCTTTTTGGCCAGTGGGACACTGGAAGCAGCTGATAGGTACCGACAGGCCAGACGGGCCGCGGCTTCGGCGGTTGTTGAGGCAAAAACCCGGGCCTTGGGAGGAGTTCGGTGAGACCATGGAGAACGATTTCCGGACGGCCTCGAAGAGATTCTGGTCCACCATCCGGCGTCTCAGGGGGGGGAAGCGGCTCACAGTCAACACTGTTTACAGTGGGGATGGGGCTTTGCTGACCTCAACTAGGGATGTTGTGAGTCGGTGGGGGGAGTACTTCGAGGAACTCCTCAATCCTACCAACACGTGCTCGGAAGAGGCAGAGTCGGAGAGCTCGGAGACGGGGCCTCCCATTTCTGGGGCTGAGGTTGCCGAGGTGGTCAAAAAGCTCCTCGGTGGCAAGGCCCCGGCGGTGGATGAGGTCCGTCCTGAGTTTCTCAAGGCTCTGGATGTTGTAGGGCTGTCTTGGCTGACACGCCTCTGCAGCATCGCGTGGACATCGGGGACAGTGCCTCTGGACTGGCAGATTGGGGTGGTGGTCCCCCTCTTTAAAAAGGGGGACCGGAGGGTGTGTTCCAACTATAGGGGTATCACACTCCTCAGCCTCCCTGGTAAGGTCTATTCGGGGGTATTGGAGAGGAGGATCTGTCGGATAATCGAGCCTCGGATTCAGGAGATGCAGTGTGGCTTTCGTCCTGGCCGTGGAACAGTGGACCAGCTCTATACCCTCGGCAGGATCCTGGAGGGTGCATGGGAGTTCGCCCAACCAGTCTACATGTGTTTTGTGGACTTGGAGAAAGCGTTCGACCGTGTCCCTCGTGGAGTCCTGTGGGGGGTGCTCCGGGAATATGGAGTGCCGGACCCCTTGATAGGGGCCGTTCGGTCTCTGTATGACCGGTGCCAGAGTTTGGTCCGCATTGCCGGCAGTAAGTCGGATACGTTTCCGGTGAGAGTTGGACTCCGTCAGGGCTGCCCTTTGTCACGATTCTGTTCCTAACTTTTATGGACAGAATTTCTAGGCGCAGCCAGGGCGTTGAGGGTGTCCGATTTGGCGACCTCAGAATCGGGTCTCTGCTTTTTGCAGATGATGTGGTTCTGTTAGCGTCGTCAGGCCGTGACCTTCAGCTCTCACTGGAGCGATTCGCAGCCGAGTGTGAAGCGGCTGGGATGAGAATCAGCACCTCCAAATCCGAGACTATGGTTCTCAGCCGGAAAAGGGTGGAATGCTCTCTCCGGGTCGGGAATGAGATCCTTCCCCAAGTGGAGGAGTTCAAGTATCTCGGGGTCTTGTTCACGAGTGAGGGACGAATGGAGCGGGAGATTGACGGGCGGATCGGTGCGGCGTCTGCAGTGTTGCGGGCTCTGCACCGACCCGTCGTTGTGAAGAGGGAGCTGAGCCAGAAGGCTCTACTTACTGGTCAATCTACGTTCCTACGTTCCCATCCTCACCTATGGTCACGAGTTGTGTGTAGTGACCGAAAGAACAAGATCGCGAATACAAGCGGCCGAAATGAGTTTCCTCCGCAGGGTGTCTGGGCTCTCCCTTAGAGATAGGGTGAGAAGCTCAGTCATCCGGGAGGGGCTCGGAGTAGAACCGCTGCTCCTCCGCATTGAGAGGAGTCAGATGAGGTGGCTCGGGCATCTGGTTAGGATGCCCCCTGGGCGCCTCCCTGGGGAGGTGTTCCGGGCACGTCCCACTGGGAGGAGACCCCGGGAAGACCCAGGACACGCTGGAGAGACTATGTCTCTCGGCTGGCCTGGGAACGCCTCGGGGTCCCCCCGGAAGAGCTGGAGGAAGTGGCCGGGGACAGAGACGTCTGGGTTTCTCTACTCAAGCTGCTGCCCCCGCGACCCGACCCCCGGATAAGCGGCAGATGATGGATGGATGGACTTCAAAACTCCCCTGAGAAGAGCATGAACATCTTTTCAGATCATCAAAATAATCCATCAAATAACAGTTAAGATATTTCAGTCTCTGTTTAGTTGTCATAAACAGTGGTGTAGTGCACCATGCCTAAACCTTTGCACAGTTGTTACAGCTGTCCAAAAACATTTTTCCTGAAGTCTTTTCTTCATATCCAACTTTGCAAATCTAAGCCCTACTCCCATGTTTTATAGAGAGAAGATCCAGTGAAAGGAACATTTATGTTTGTAATACTCTGATAAATATAATTGGTATTTAATTTATTATTTTCATGGGAAGATGTTAAAATGTATAAATAATTTATGTTTAAAATGAGTGATTTAAAAATATAATTTCATTCAGAAATTATTCGGTTACGTGCGTCAGTTCATGACCTTAAGAGTTTTTTTACACTGACGGGAGAGCCCGGAAAAGACGGAAAAAAAGGAAAAAGCACCACGAGGAGACGAGCTGAGACTCCTGAACTGTGTGCGTCGTCTGGGTGGAGTGTTGTCGGTGGCGGACTGTGAACTTGGAAGTGTGATTGACCAACGTGTTCGCAGGGTCTGTGAGTTGGACTCCACACCGCTATTTTGTGTTGGTGAGACACAAGCCAAGTACAGTAGCGGGAGCTAGCGCTGCGGTCGTTGCCAGCTGCTCTGGGACGGAGGTCTGTCGTTTCTAGTGGCTGTGGTCGGAGACGACTGCGGGGGATCCTTAAACTGCGGCCTGGCCCGGCTGTTTTCCCAGACACCCGGAGGTACGACAAAATAAAGGTTTCACTATGAGCTCCAACTGAAGCGCGCCAACGTTTATAGACCAAAAGTACACTCAAAGCGGAAAGAAAGGTTCACATGTGTTTATGTGGTTGCTACATTGTAAACTCCTGTATTGAATTTATTGATTTGTGATTTATTCTTAAAGCATTATATAAATGTTACAGGTCAAGTGTATCCTCTATAGTTTCCGACTGTTCATTTAAAAGTGAGGATCATACCGTACCCTAGACCGATTTACAATTTGAGATATGACTTTTACCACAAGACGTTGGATAGGAGTTAAGCTTCATCTTTAAGCATAAGGTGGGTTTTAACACACGAGCCGGTGGTAAAAGGGTTACATGTTCATCTACAGACATGCAGAAATGGCTGTCACGCCTGGTTTGACCAGTTAATTTTTTAACTGGTCAGAATGAATAAATAGCCAGAATGAGTTTCTCTTATAAATTTATAGCAGGTATAGCATATGCTCTGTAATGACATGAGAACTTGTGACATAACCATATAAATTGAGATAAAATGGGTTTATCAAACCAAACTATTCCACAACCTTATTTTACATTCCACGTTGCATTTATATTTGTATTTTTCTATATCTGTGATATCCATCCTGTTTTTACTTTTTTATTCTTTTGTGTTGCAGTTTCCTTCTAATCCCAGATGATGGTGACTTGTTTTGGGTCACCTATTTCTATTTCTTTGAAATAATAAACAGTTACACTGTTAGTCTTTGTCTTTTTTTATTGGTGTTGTTTTGAATGTGTCAGCTAGTCAATGCCAAAATGTTTCTTGAGATGAATAAAGAATCTAACAAAGGTCAACAGACATGGGACCAGCAGCTATGGTAAGCTCATTAACTTATAATCAACAGTTGTAAAATAAATATTCAACCTTTGAACAATTGGATATTAAATTTGGTAAACTATACATTAGAACAATGAGGAAGATCACAAATTTACTATTTCTTCATTTCACAATCCATAAAGACAAGATGAGAAGGAGAAACCAAACACAAGACTGAACAGGTAAGAGGCAGACACAATCTGTAGCTGAATATATGTCAAATATATATTTATGTTAATTAAACTAAAAGCAAAGACATAGCCAGACATCCAAAAAACTAAATAAACAAGAATCTCAGCTTGAGAGAAAGCATCAAGCTAGTTAAAAAGAGGACCACGACAAGCAGCTGGTACTTATTATGTCACGGACCGGCAGGACACAGATGCAGGGTTTCAAAATAAGTTTATTATGAATATTTATAACACACGCTCCTAATGAGGCGGAATAAACAAATGACGCTCTCCCGGTAAACGGAGTCACGATCACTATTAACTCAAAATCTAAGAGAGGCACTATGAATTATCAAAACAAAACTCACTCCTTCTAACGGAGGCAATGAAACTCTAGTAAATAACCAAAACACAAAGCACTCCTCTAATGGAGGTACTATGAAACTTTAACAAGAAATCAAAACGCAACACTTCTGTATCCGAGGTTCTATGAAACTTTAGCGAGAACAGAAAATCACTCCTTAACGGAGGAAACAAAACAGACAGAAACAAAAACATTAAACAAAAGAGTCTGTAGGAGGAACGCTCAACTACAGGGACGTGGATTCAAGGCTATGGTTTTAAAGACGCTAGAGTGAAGAACACGGAAAGGTTGCAATACACTGGCACAAGACAAGGGAGACGCAGACCATTTGAATACACAAGGAGCCATGGGGAACAGGTGGAAACACTTTGGAATCAGGGAAGACAATCAGACACTTGACAAGAGGAAGGGCAAGATACCTGAAACGAGAGGGAAGTTGATATTTCAAAATAAAACAGGAAATGACGAGACAAGACATGGTTCAAAACAAAATGTGGTTCATGACAGATTAATGAAAACCCAGTAGAATATGTGGAAGTTATGATTAGATCAGTGAATGCAATGAAAGGGGAACTCCGGTATTTTTAAACCTAGACCTTATTTCTGGCATGAAATACGTTTATCTACTCACCGAGAACAGATTGTCGTAAATCGGCATCCTTTGGAAGCTATTTAGACCTGCGATCTGCGTATATCCATATAACGGAGTGAACGTGGCTGAGACGATGCAGCCTCTAAATAAGGCATTATCTGTCTTTATTTCACCAATACTTTAAGAAGAATGAATGAACGAACACGTACTATAGCTCTGTTAGCACTTAGCTACTGTTGTGTGGCTACTTGCAGCTATAGGAGAGCTAACGGAGGGAATTGTACACACACCTCTACTGGGACCACTTCATCGACACGCATGGCTGCAGCACAGCTCATTCACTCCGGTAAGAACGTCCATCTTACTGAAAGTCGTCGTTCACATTGTCAAAATTTGATAAATATCCTGCCATGTTGCACAAAACTAGCAGTAGCAAACTCTGTGTGAAGTTAGCCGACTGTCACAGAGAAAGGAGTAAATAAACTGTGCTGCAGGGGGTTGAAGTCGTGTCGCCGCCGTCAGAATGAAACAAACAATATGATGGAGAATGCGCCGTTGTACATCGCGTTTGTGCCATAATAATGCTCATCACAAATGTAGATAGTGGGGCGGATTAGCTGAACAATCGTTCAATTTGTGATAAAAGCATCAAATGTGGTACACTCATTGCTGAATACATGTTTAATGAATCTGGATATCGTGCCATCGTAAATTCTTTTTTTGATGGCTGTGGTGGCCATTTTGTGGTTACTGGCATGGAATGCTTTACCCTACAGCTGCTGTTTCATGTTTTCAGCACCACTAATGCAATTTAGAGACATGATAAAGTGACAAAAGCTTTATTACAGTATAGTAGAAAAGAACAAACTTTTTATCAGAATTGGAAGATTCACAGGCTACGGTCTCCTCTTTGGCTTGTATTCTTTTGTTGCTTATTAAAAAGAAAACATAATTTGCTCGAGTACATAGTTAGATTAATTATTTTCAGTATACAGAATGTACAAAATAGATGAAACACTGACCTTAAACCTTGAGTTAATGAGAGATATGGTTAGCTCTCACATTCTCCCTCACAGAAGCAGAGGCTGAAGCTGCAGGTGCACTGAAGAGCAGCCTTCTTGCACCTGCAGAGATTTTTGCAACCACAAGATATCATGACAAGATTTTGATGCCTGTTGCAAGGTTGTCCAGTGGGGCTCAAACATTCCTTCTGTCTTCACCCACCCTCACTCAGTTGGTGGTAGCAGTGTCTTCTCCTAGAAGCCATTTGGTGGGCTGCCAGGTAGCAAAAGCTCTTTCCAGTTCCAAATGCTAACCACAATTGACATCCGGCTGGTAAGTGACTTATGGCAACCCACAACATCAGTGTCAACAATGTGGATCAGTATGCAGTGGTGACCATGCTTTGCAGCATGTGACACATGCAGTAGCATACAACTGTCATCCTTTATGTGGCTGCATGGGGCCAGGGTGTGGAGATCAGGCAGAGGCTGAGTGCTGAGCACCCCCTGTCCATCAGTGACAACAACTTCCTTTTCTTCCTTACAGAATGCCTGAATAAGAGCCTTAGACAGGAAATTGAATAGTTCTGTCTTGTTATTGTCAACATGTTCCCTGGCATGGCAGCCTTCCCAACAACATACCTCCTAATCCCCTTTCCACTTTAGACTTTATGATGTTCATAGCACATTTCATTCATAATTATAACAGGTGAAATAAAATATTTAGATATACCTTGATGGACAGTCCACTGCACTGCTTGTCCCAGCTCAATGGCTAGCCGGATTGTGGTGGGGCAGGAAAAATAACTGTCTAACTGGATTTTTATTAATTCAATATTTGTATTTACATTTGTGTATTTAGTTTAGAATTTTTAAATATTTTACGAAATCATTTAAATATTTTTAGTAATTCTAACAAAGAAAATTACTGCAATGGCCACAAGGGGGCGAATTTGATATATTGGGATATAATTTGATATAATATACAGATTTGTATGAAACATATCCACCAACACATCCACCAAATTTTGTGCTTCTATCACAAAATAAACAATTCTTGTGATGTATTGAGCTAATTCGTCCCACAGGGGATGCACATTTTTGGGTGGCGCTACCCACACGTTTAGCCCCATTGCTCATTCCATGAATGCATGATCCTTACAAGCTGTATCTCATTGTTGTCACAGTTTATGTTTTGTTAAATCTTGTTTCAGGTCTTTTCATGTTTTTGGTCATGTTTTTCCCCCTCTCACTTAGTCTCACTCATGTCACCTGTTTTATTGTCCTCAGCTGCACGCACTCACGATTCACCCTCCTCAGTATTTAGTTTCCTGGTTTACTCATGTTCATGGCAGGATTCCCACTCTCACTACCCACAGTCACCAAAGTTAAATCTTGTTCCATAGTCTTGTTTACCCACAGTTAAGTCAAAGTCTCTGTTCTTCCATAGTCTTGTTTTGTTTTCTTAGTCAAGTTTTTTGATAACCGGCTAAGCTGCGCTTTCTGTTTTTGCCTTGCTCCCTGTTTTGTTTTGTGAATAAACCTTTTTGAATTCAAAGAACTGCATCTGGGTCCTACCTCACCATCGTTCTTGACAATTGTAACGGTGACTAATCAGGCTTTCCAACAATATACAATACGTCACTAGTTGGTATTAATGAAAGGGCAGTTTTTATTCATCATTTATTTATTCGCATAGCAAATCGCTACCACGGCCACTTGGGAGCGCTTTTGAGGTAGCCCAATATCCAGATTTGTTTGAAATATATTCACCAACACATCTATCAAATTTCATGCTTTTATCACAAAGTGAACGATTGGTATAAAATATTGAGCTAATCCGCCCCAAGCATCGGAGGCCGGTTTCCAATTGTTGGTTGAGGCGCTCGGCCTGGCCGCTCGCCTCGGGGTGATAACCTGATGTCAGACTGGCTCTGGCACCAATGAGCCTGCAGAACTCCCTCCAGAACCGTGAGACAAACTGGGGCCCCCGGTCTGAGACAATGTCCTTAGGGAACCCATGAATGCGAAATACCTCTTTCATCATTATGTCAGCCGTTTCTTTGGCGTTGGGTAACTTTGGCAGGGCTATGAAGTGGACCATTTTAGAAAACCGATCTACTACTGTTAGTATTACCCTTGGAAACCGGGAGCCCCGTGACGAAGTCCATGGAGACATCTGTCCACGGTCTGGAGGGAATAGGAAGAGGCTGCAGGAGACCCATACGTGGGCTGGACGAGGTCTTATTCCTAGCGCAGACCGAGCATGCCCCAATGTACTCCCAAACCCCCGATTTCATGGATGGCCACCAGAACCTTTGAGAAATGACAAACATAGTGCGGCGGACTCCCAGATGGCAGGTAAGCAGCGAGGTGTGGGCCCAATGAAACACCTGAGGGCGCAGGTTGACTGGTACATACAACCGATTCTCAGGGCTGCCCTCAGGTGGTGGCGCCTCACCGTTCGCTTGTTTTACCTCTTCTTCTATGTGCCAGGAAACTGCCCCAACCACACAGGTTCGCGAGAGGATGGGCTCTGGTTCCTTGGCAACTGGTTCTGGGTCGTAAAGCCGAAACAGGGCATCTGGCTTTACGTTCCGGGAGCCCGGCCTGTAGGATAGGGTGAAAGAAAAAGCGGTTAAAAAACAGTGTCCACCTGGCCTGGCGAGAATTAAGCCTTTTGGCCTGCCTGATATATTCCAAGTTCTTGTGCCTTGCTTTAGTCCACTCAGTTGCCGAGCGTTCTCTCGATCCGAATTCACTGGGTCGAAGGTCTTACGTAGAGCCTCCTGGAAATCCTGCAGCGTGCTGCAAACCCTGGAACGGCGTCCCCACTCAGCTGTCGCCCATGCCTTGGCTCTTCCGCCCAGGTGACTTAGGATGTGCGCCACCTTGGCTCGGTCATTGGAGAACTGATGAGGAGAAAGTTCAAATTGCATGTCGCACTCGATAAGGAATGACTTACATCCTCCCGGTTCTCCTGAGTAGCGCTCGGGCGGGGCTAATCGTAAATCCGGACCGGCGGAGGCGAGAGTAGGAACGGATACGGGTGGCTGAGTGGGAGCGGGCTGCTGGTTAGACGGTGCGGCTTCTCCGGTCTGGAGAGCCCCGATCAGCTGCTGGATCTGCGTTTGATATCCTCCAATCTGGACCATGAGCTCGTTGTGCTGTCGAGCCATGCCTTGAATCCCTCGGGTGAGAGACGTTATCTGCTCCTCCTGAGATTGGAGGGCCGCAGTAATGCGCTCTGACCCTGCTGCATCCATTTCTGGCCAGTGTGTACTGTCACGAACCGTGAAGCACTGGACACAGATGCAGGGTAGAAACAATAACCAGATTTTATTTATATAATGATAGTCACTTGCAGAGCAAAGCAATAGATTATGAATTCCTAACTCACTCTTCTCGATTCATATGGGGAGAAGAGTGAGACTATAAAACTTATCAAAAGAAAACTCTCTCCACGCTAGGAGGAAGGGCAAGTTATCTGAAACGAGAGGAGTAGTTAATTTCAAAATAAAACAGGAAGTGACAAGACAATATACAAAAACCTAAGAGTCTCTGTGAGACCTGACATTGCTTAATTTAAATGGTGCAGTTTCTAAATATGGTCTGACTTTAGTACACATAATAAAATTAGATTGATTATTTTGTCGTGCTGTATACATCATCCAGTCATCTCTATAACCTGTTATGGACTAATTACCTTATTACAAAAGTCCACCTGCCACACTGGCAATTCCTCGGAAATCTTGTACCAACATATGTTTCACATATGTACTTCTCAGAATACACATGGTCTTTTTGGTTGCCTCCACATGAAATAACTGCGCATAAGTCAGCATCGGTCACCCCATCTATTCCTGTAACAAAATGTTGGCTCACAAGTTGTCCATTGGACCTGAGGGACCTTCTACCTCTGTGGTCAGCCTGTGTCAAGGGTGTGAGGGTGATTCATTGTGATGCATTATCTTTAGTTTTAGTTAATCTGTGCTTAATACCATAGAATTGGGAATACTATAATAAGAGTAATGACTAACAATACACAGCTGGTTCCTTTTAACCCACAAAATCCTGGTAATCTAAATGGATGTCACAGCCATTGTCTGTCCATTTTCCCTGTCTTATTTTAGCCACACCCTATGTTCTCATTTTATCCATTGTTTTCTTCACTGAGGTTAAGATAAAGTCCCTCCAAGGCTGGATTAACCGTATGGGCAATTGCTCAGGGGCCCTCGAACTCTAGGGCCCTGGGCAGTGAGGGCACAAGCAAAATATCTGGTTATCTCTAGCGTTAATATAAGGTCACCGTTAATAATATGTGTTAATAATATGTGTTAATAATATGTGATAATAATATGTCTGCCAGAGCCATTGCGCAGCACCTATACGGTCGATGCACTGCACAGAATCTCTGCCCCTGGCTGCCTGTGACTGTGACCGTGAGCTGTGACCCTCTCCTCATTGGTCAGCCCGTATGAGGCGGGTCAAAGGTGACGCCAATCAATGTGCACTGAACAGGTTGCGTGATGTCATAAAATGCAAACATGGAGAAGCTAAGAGGGAGCGCTAAGGAAATGAAAAAAGAAAGACATCAGAAACACAAACAATTTAAACTATATACCAAAAATAGGTAATTTCTTCACTCCAGTAAATGTTACCAACTGTTCTACGAAGGCAGCTTCCATCAACGAGTACAGTTCAGCTAGCCAGGACATTTCTTCACTGCCGGTGCTAGCTATGGTCCACAGCTCGGAGAGCGAAGAGCCCCCAGTATATTCACCCGGCGGCCCAGATTCTGCTGCAAGTGCGACCGTTGAGGGAAGCGGTGATGGTCCTCGAGTCTCACCGCCATCTGAGCCGCTCGTCAAGTCTGCCAGTTGCCCCTGTACCTCAACGCCTTTTCTACTTCCTGGGGATGCTGCACTGTGGGGGCCGGTTATGGAGCAGCTCCAGGAAGAGGCAATCTACCGGGGCCTGCAGCTTTCCAGAACCGGGCTGCCAAGTATACGGCATTGGTAAGGCAGTGAGGACCACAATGTCACAGACATGGCTCTCTGCACTTTCTCTCTTGGCCATCGAACATGAACTTGTTAGTGCCCTTGATTTCAAAGATATTGTACACCAATTCGCACATTCAAAGTCCAGAAAAATGCCAGTGTTTGCCAAATGAAATCACGTTTTTAAAATTTAAACATGCATTATTTAGGATTAAAATTGTGTATTTTGCCAGATTACGTCGCATTTCTTTTTGTCTTGTCTAACTGAGATAAATCCAATTTCCAAATGTTTATCTTGCACTTGCCTGTCTTGTTGAATTGTGATGTGACAGGTTGTTTTCTATTTTAAAACAAGTTCAAATTATACAGATGATACTGCATTTTATTTATTTTTTCCTTGTGGTGGCTCTCTGAAAATGCTGTAAATTGTTTTTGAGAGAAAACAGGCACATATCAAAATGTTTATATCGCAACTTCATTGTCTTGTCTATGGACCTCCTCTGTGATGGCTCTATCAGTTCAATACATTTGTGTTGGGAACAGGTGTTGTTAAATAAATATCGGATTCTTTGAAAGTTATAGCTTATTTATTTTTTTGTGAAAATGGACGACACTTCCTTCCCTCTCTATGTAGTGGGTCAATTTTGCCAGATCATACTGATGCTGATGTGTTTTGTTTGTTTTGTTTGTTAGTGGCCTTGACAAGAGAACATAGTGGTGCATTTGTAGTTCTATGAACATTTGCACATCTGTACATCAAAATGCACTTGATGACAGTTAGTTATTGAAGTATTGAGTATATTTATACTACTGTAATTTATTCTGTATTTTGCCAGATTATGGTGATCCTGGGGTCGTGATCATGGGGCCCTTGAATATTGTTGCCCAGGGTACAGCAAAGTGCTAATCCGGCACTGACTCCCTCCTGTTGAGAGAATTCCTTTTTGTAGTCAGACTTATGCCTCAGAGAATGGTGGTAGGTAACTAATCTTTCCCTACTTCTGCAGGTCTTGGCCTTACTAGCTTACATTGTGATAAGTGAATCCAGAAATTCCTTTCTGCTATTTCAGCTGCTGTGGGTGTTGTAAAAAAAAATACCTGATATGCACCTTCCCATCTTGGGTTGGACCAGTTTCTTTATCACTTTGATGAGGATCCAGTCTCCAGGTTTTAAAGCTTCCTCCACAGCTTCACTTGCAACAAACTAGATCAAAGAGATCTCCCTATTTGTTAACATTTTAACCATGCATTCTTCTACGGTGTCTTCTCTTTCTCATCATGTCTGGTGAATGGTTCTAACCGTAGGAGTACAAATGGTCTGCCATACATTATCTCAAATGGAGTTAATCCTGTGCTAGTTGGGGTAATATGTAATATGTTTAGGACTACTAGTGGTAAACAGTAAATCCAATTTCCCCTATTTCTTCTATGATTTTCTTTAACCTAGACTTAATTATTCAATTATCTTTCCATCCATCCTGCTGATTGTGGATGATATGCACAGTGGTTTCTAAGGTCTATTCTTAAGTTCTTTGCCATCAGGAAGATGACATTGTTTACAAAGTGTGTCCCATTATCACTGTAGATCTTTTCAGGAATTCCAAATCTCAGAAATATTTCATACACCAGTGCTTTTGTTACTGAGAGTGCATCTGCCTGTGCACATGGAAATACTTCAACCCATTTGGTAAAAACATCAATTATCCTCACATTTATTTAGTTCAATGAATTCCATACAAACGCGTTGAAAAGTGTACTTGAGAGCTGCCCTCGCCCCGGACCTAGGCCACCTTGTAGATCATATTTTCAGCATAATACAATAATAAACATTTTTTTAAAAGTAATTAATAAAACCATACGCTGTAAAAACGTTGTTTATTATTGCTACCATCTCTCCTGTAGAGACATGATATGGTCCATGGCTCAGTACTGCAAAATATTTAAACAAATTCTTTGGTAATATGGGTTTTCCTTCAGGTCACTCATATAAGTTCGACTGTGCATTGTAGCAACTGTGCAACAGTGAAAGTGGAACCTTTATGTTGCCACATCTGTCTTTTGCTTTGTGTGGCTGCTTTTTGCATATCACATACAATTTGATGTTTTTTTTCTATGTGAGTTTCCTCTTTGTAGAGGAGGTTTTCTGCTGGTAACTGAGCAGCCTTTTTTGCTTCTTCATCTGCTTTTCTATTACCTTTTGAGACAGGGTCAGTGGTCGTAATACATGCAGCACATTTCCCTCTGTTTTTCCATTGCTGTGCAAACACATTGAGATTAAGATAACGTTTTATTGTCATGTTACAAGTCACACGAAATTACTCTCTGCATCTGACCCATCCAGTTTTGCACCTGTTGAACACACACATGCACATGCACAACCTTTCTGTTTAATTTAATCAATATTTATATGCAGGCTTAGAAACTGCTAATGGTATTAATATATTACTCCACTTACACAACTCTCTGGTCACTGTGACTTTAAATGCACCATAAAAACAAACCTTAACTTATTATGACTCTGATTCACTGCTGCTGTCTTTAAAGTTCTCTTTAAAGGGGCAGTGTGTAAGTTCCGCTGTTTGTCAGATTTTGTAATTTCAGAGTGCCTTTGAACGGTATTCACTAGATTCTGTCATTTCCAATTGCTCATTGAACGCAACACTCCAAGCTTCGGAGAAACTACGGTGGCCTGACACTGTGTGCAGCACACACTACCCAACACATCCATCACTCAAATGTGTCAGAATGTCTTCTCCATCAAGTGAAACCACCTTCTCAAGTTCTGAGGTAACTTTTAGAGATATAAATTATAAATAGATGTTAGATATTCTGTAAAAAGATAACTCATGAATGACAGTGAACGTCACGGTTAGTTGTTCTGCATTATATTAGTGCTTTGTGGACCCCAGGTAGCTACCTGTGTAGTAATAAAAGCTAATATTAGATATGTACAGCTAAAGGCTGTTTGTATTTAGTCTAATAGAGGGATAGCATTAGCAGGCAACACGTTTTTCTCACTATTCGCAGAGTGTAACACCGGAATGGGAGAGGTAAAAGAGAGAGGGAGAGGAAAAGGACAAGGAAGAGGACGAGGAGGCAGAGCTCCTGGAGTAGGCAGGGCGAGGCGAGGGAGAGGCAGGACAAACACAGCTGCTCAAACCTCACATGAAGAGTAGGAGAGGATTGAAGATGATCGCCTTAACATGACGCCACATCATTTCTGTCCAGCTAACAAAGCTACATAGTATTTTTGGAGCGTAAACTCACGTGAATCAACAGTTTTCAACAGGGACATGGAGAAAACGTTACATTTGTTTTATCGGATCAGCTGATCTCCGTAACATGCACGGGCTACAGCCACCAAACAACATTTATCATTTACATTAGTAACACTGAGCTGAATTACCTTTCCAGCAGAAAATAGGCAACTTTGGCGTCACTTTTAAACCCTTTCTCCCCCATCAGCGACCTCCATTTGGGAAAGACGACGCTGATATTTACTCACGTTTCACCCCGTCTTCTGTCTCTAATCCTTTTGGACTATGTTTTCGTTTCTTTGATGACGACTCGTGGTCTTTCTAGGTTTGTTTTGCAGAACAGTAAGTGTGGTCCGTCATGTCTATTCAACTATACAATTTTGAAAAAACGCTTCCTCGTCTCCTTCTTCCTCTACAACGTCACATCCAGCTTCTTTCTCTGCAAAGTAGCGGCGAATCCTTTGCGCCACCCTTTGTCCCTTCTAGGCCATTGTAATTAATATGGCGACACAAGTGGTGTCCTTCTGGGAAAGCCTTTGTGTAGAGTGTAGAGAGTAATAAAAACGTAACGACTCATTTCATGGGTGACTATATAACACTCCGCTTCCATTTCTGTTAATAAATCACCATAATTATGATACACTGGTCCTAATACTCACTTTAACCCTTTCTGTAAAGCACCATGCTGCTCTGTTATGAGTTCAAATTCTGTAATCTCTGATGAATATGATATCAGTTTTTGTCACAGTATTTAAATGCATTCAATATTCTATCACCTTTTCAATCAGGATTCAGACCAAATTTTCTACTACTGCAGCTTTGTTGAAATTCATAATTGATGTGTTCACTCCCTTTGATAAGGGTCAACTTACTGGTGCAACCCTCATCGATCTGTTTAAAGCTTTTGATCTGGTTGACCACTATTTACTTCTTGACAAAATTTTTGCTATTGGTCTGGATCAAAATGGTCTTCTCTGGTTTAATGCTTATCTCCACAATCGTCATCAATGCGTTGTTTTTTGGGGTCATCAATCTGACTTCTTAATTATTGACAAGGATGTGCCACAAGGCTCCACATTGGGTCCGCTTCTTTTTTCCGTGTTCATTAATTATCTGCCTAGTATTTGCTAAAATTGTCATACCCACTTATATGCTGATGACACAGTTATATATGCCTCAAACTCTGATATAACACAAATCCAGAACTCTTTACAGTTTGATTTTGATATAATTCAAGATCAATTTTGGAATAACAAACAAGAAGTAAAAATAAAAAAGAAGTCCTGCAGTATGATTTTCAGTTCTTGTCATTTCCCGATCCCATTCAGTTGATTTTCATATTTATTTTTCTGATGGATCTCCTGTCGATTAAGTTGACACATTTAAATATCTTGGACTTTGGATTGATCCGGAACTCACCTTTAAACCTCATATTGATTACATTTTTAAAAAAGCATATGGCTGTCTTGCTTCACTTTACCGGTCAATCAATTGCTTCACATTTCATGTCAGAAAAAGGTTAATCTCATAACTGATACCACCACTTGTTGACTATGTAGATATTGTTTACCAAAACACTCCAGACACTCATCTTAAATCTGACTGTATTATTTAATGCTTTATGTAGATTTGTTTTTAGATGTCCTTTTAGAACACATCATTGTTTTGTTTGATTAGTTGAACTGTCTACAATCCAAATTAAGACGTCTCATTGGCTTCAGTTCCTTTTTAAATGCGTTTATTTCCATTGTCCTCCATATTTAAAAGAACTTATGACTCCATACAATTAGCCATACTTACTTAGACTTAAACTTCACATTTTTCTTTGTTCCTAGAATCTCAAAAGAGGTTGGGAAAAGGTCATTGCAATATAAAGCTCCATTGGATTGGAATGACCTCCCTCTTTTTTTGCGTTCTATTATCTCTTTGCATTGTTTCAGGATGACACTACACTCCCATCTCAAAACAAATTGCTCATGTTTCTAATTTATTTATTCTCTTTCTTTTTGCTATATTTTTATGTTCATATCATTGATCCTTGTTAATCAATTTGTTTATTCTCTATATTAGACTTATGTGGGCAGGGGTTGAGTGTGTGAGTGAGTGAGCAAGATGTCTGTATTTGATATACGTTATATATGTTTATAATGTAATGTAATGTAATGTTGTCATGTGTTTTATGTTTATGTTTGTGTAGAGACCCCTTGAAAATTATTCAAATTCAGTTCCTTTAAATTTTAGGTTAGTTAATCAATCGGAAGTAATGAAGCCATCAATATGTTAAATTCTCCATTTCCTGCTTATGTTTCTGATAAAGTTGTGATGTTGTTGCAGAAGAGCTAATCTCAAATTTAGAAAAGGTATCAGTTTGGCTTGAAAACCATCTGCACCTGAAAGGTTTGACTGTCTGGTCTCAGACCTGCTTCAGGTGGAAATTATTTCATTTTTAATGCCTTGAACTTTGTCATTAAAGAATATTGCAAACTCATTACCCTTATATGTATAAATTAGTTCTAAAGGCAGTGAAACTGGAGGGTTTGTTAATCTGTTTACTGTAGAAAACAGGACACGAGAGTTGTTACTGTAGTTTTTGATGATTTCAGAAAAATAACTCTCCCTTGTTCTACAGAAAGTCTGGTTGAACACACATAGCTTTTCTTTGTAAATCTCATAATGAATCTGGAGCTTTGACTTGCACCATTTCTGTTCAGGTCCCCAGCACTCCCTTTTCTGTGCCCTGACCGACTCTTCTTTTCTCTATCAGGCCCTTTGCATACTTTTAACCATTCTAACCTTGACAGGAGCAATGGTATCCAAAGCATTTAAGAGAATTGATGTGTAAGAATTCAACAGATCATCATCATTGGAACACAGAATATTTTCAAAGCTAATCATTTCCATAAACTGTGTCTCTGTTTTGTCATTTATCAGTGAAGACCCAACTGGTGGTTTGAGTGTAACAGACAGGTCAAAGAAAACACCACAATAATCAGGTAAAGCAACATCGACGACATCCACATTTGAGATAACAACACCCTTTGAAATGAGCACATCAAGAGTGTGCTGTCATGAACCGGTGACACTCTTTTGTTTTGAAGTTCTGTTTTGTCTCATTATTTTCTGTTTTATTTTGAAATATTAACTTGCCTCTCGTTTCAGGTATCTTGCTCTTCTTCCTGTGTCAAATGTCTGATTGTCTTCCCTGATCCCCAAGTGTTTCCACCTGTTCCCCTTGGTCCCTCGTGTTCTCAAATAGTCTGCGTCTCCCTTCGTCCCGTGCCAGTGTGTTGTATTCGTTTCTGGATCACACTCTCCAAGAGCCTGTGGTCGCAGCGATCCTCCTACAGAGCGTTTATGTTGTAGTGTTTCATAGTTTTAGTTCTTCTTGTGTAACCTTTCACAGCCTGGTTTTGTTCCTCTTTTTTTTTTAGGAGAGATTTTTCGTTGTAACCTTTCATAGTCACCTCCGATAGAGAAGCGTAGCGTCGTTCAATAATAACATTTCATAGTCCCTCCTTTGGTGGAGTGGTATTTGTCTTTGTTGCACATTTCCCTGATTTTGGCCTCTGTTACAAGAGAGCCTTGCTTACCGTTAAAGTTTTATAGAGCCTCCTCTTGAGGAATGTTTTCTGTTTTGCATTTCTGTCCCGTTGTTGGGAGCGCGTCACCCTTTGTTTAATTCTGCCTCACCAGGAGAGCGTTCTTAAGAACGTTCATAATCTTTATTAGCCTTCTCTGTTTTCCTCCTAGAGTGGAGACATCTACGTGCACATTCAAGTCCCCTGTTATGACTAAACAGTCAAAAGCAGTGCACACAATTGAAAGTAATTCAGTAAAATCATAAATAAAACAATTCCGTGGTGATTATTTTATCTCCATTTTGAATGACACATACTCAAATTAAGAGAAAAACAAAAACATGTCACAGTCTGCTCTGTAACACTTTATGTCATGTCACAGTTTATGTTTAACCATGTTTTGTTCTAGCCATGTTTTTCCCCTGTTACGTTCAGTTCACTCAAGTCACCTGGTTAATTGTTCACAGCTGCACCTCATGTCACTGATCACTCCCTTCACAGTATTTAGCTTCCTGGTTTACTTTCAGTCATTGCAGAATCCTCACTATCCCTCCATGCGTTGCACAGATAAGTTTGGTTACCTGCCTCATAGTCCTGTTTTCTTTGTTAGTCATAGTCTTGTTTTGTCGTATTCCTGTCTAGTTAACAATTCCATGCCATAGTTTTGTTTTTGTCTTCTCACCATTGGGTGTTTTTGATCTGGCTCTGCCGCGCCCTTTGTTCATGCTCCCTGTCTTGTTTTGCGAATAAACCTTGTTTTTTTAACTAAAAGAGAACTGCATCTGGGTCCTACCTTCCCACGATCCTGACAGAAGGATTCTGCCAGACATGGACCCAGCAGTTCTGGCGCAGCTACAGTCCCGACTCGCCGCCCTGCAGGTATGCTTTGTCGAGGGCGGCGACATGTTCCAGCGGTGGTCGCTGACAGGCCAGGTCCTGGAAGTGTTCCGCTGGGGACGCGGTCCGGGGACAGCCGCACTCCAGGCTGTCTGGGAGGGAGTGAGAGCCATTCACCATGAGGCGTTGGTGGAAGTGTTAGACGCAGATTCGGAGCTCTGTCTCGCTCCGTTTCCCGACATCGTCGCTCCGGCCCAGCCCGCTGAGATCGCCGCTCCGCTCCGGCCCAGCCCACGCCTGATCCGGCCGTCCTGCCGGGTTCCGCGACGTCCACGCCGGCCGTCCTGCCGGGTTCCGCGACGTCCTGCCGGGTTCTTCCACGACCAAGCCTGTAGACACGATTACGACCAAGCCTGTAGCCACGACCAAGCCTGCTGCCTCGCCCACGACCAAGCCTGCTGCGGTGGTCGGAGTCCCACCCACCCACCCACCCCATTTTGGGAACGTATGGGAGCCGTTCCTTGAGGGGGGGGCTATGGGCGTCGCCGGGGGTGGGTCGGGTGGGCAAAACCTGGACTTGGCCGCCTATGGAAGCCCGGATGGGCAAGACCTTGCCATCGCCCACAGGAGCCCGAGTAGGCTCATGGTCCTGGCCCATGGAGGCCCGGGCGACCTCGCGCCGACGCCGGTGGGAGCCCGCGCCAGAGGGGACCCTGGTGGCCCCGCGGCGGACTTCACCTTGCCTCACTGCCCTGAAGGGACGCAGTGAGGGTCACCGGAGGTTGAGCCGTCCACCGGACGGCCTCCGGCGCTGGGGATCAGGTCCCTGGCAGTCTGGCCGTCCGCCAGACGGGACCCGGGGTTAGGCCCTTCAGAGCCCCTCCCTCCCACCCTCGTTGGATGTCTGGGAGCCATCCTTGAGGAACTAAAAGAGAACTGCATCTGGGTCCTACCTTCCCACGATTCTGACAAAACAAATGTCAATTTTTGCGTGGATATATTGTCCCCGAATATGGCACAAAGACCTTTTGCACGATTGTACCTCATCTGTACTTTAGCAAATTCTGAGAAATAAAGCCACAATTGCTGAAGTAGAATGTTTTTGTTTTTGGCTTTTTTTTTTTTTTTTTTTTTTTTGGAGTAATGGACATTGATTCCACTGTTACCACTTTATCTGTGTGTAATACACAATCCTTGTATTTGCTGTTGGGTGGAAACCTTATGTCTAAAACCATTCCTTTATTATTTTAATTATTGGTGAAAATAGCCAAACTGCAGGCTCATGTGTTAAACTTCTGCTATTTTCAAAACTTGTAACACTGCTCAACAGCAATCTCCAATACATATTGACCTAAATTAATTTGTTAAGACTATACTTCTTTTTCTTATACTTTTTTTTTTTTTTTTTTTTTTTACTAAAACTAGACTAAAACTTTTTTTTTGTCGACTAAAACTATCACAAATAAAATTTGACTAAAACTAATAAGCAAGACTAAATCTAAGATGGTTGTCGAAGAACCAAGTTGCCCTCTCAAAATGTGAATCAGAGTCGCTGGAGACAATTAAAAGAACGTTTATTCTTGCAAGAAGGAGACAAGTCCGCATAACCATCAGGAAGCTGGCCCAGAGTTATCTGAATTGAAAAAATTATAGCCATTTGCTAGCCATACAATGTTATGAGCACTAAAAGATAGGCGGAAGCCTCCCCCATAATATAGCTTTTCTCATTGTATAACTTGCTGATTTTTCTAACAACTGTGAGAAAACACAACTGAAGAAATAACAAAACCAGACAGAAACTTTAACCATGAACATGAAGCACACACCAGGGATGAAACAACGGCGAGGATCTGACGAGGGCTGAAAGAACCCAGAGAGCTTAAATACTGCGGTGAAGTGATTAGTGAATGGGTGCAGCTTAGACGATTGAACACAGGTAAATGTGTGGAACTGATGACTGGAACATGGAAACTAAGGAAGATAGTGAGAATATGAAACAAGAAACTTACAGGACTAAAACAAGACAAGACTACTGACCCAAGTAAATGACAAAAGCAAACATGAATGTAGCCAAGACAGGCAACTAAAGTCTAGACTAATAAAGACTACAAAAAATCCAAATCTCATGATCATAATTGAGGATGGGAACAAAGATGAATGCATATATTGAAAGCTTCGCCTTTCAGCTCAGTAGTGATGTGTTGTCCGCAAACGATTCGTTCATTATGAACTAATCTTTTATATAATTCGGGATGAGTCGTCTCAGTGAGTGATTCATTTTCATGCTGTACCCTCCCTCGCCACATGGCAGGCAGCAGCTGCATAAGCTCAGTCAGCAGGACAGGAAACAGAATTAATTAGTTCACGACTCAACTCCTCGTGTCCTCGTTCATTTGTCACGTGACAGTCAGCTCAGGCTGAAGAGCAGTAGGGACATCAGTTCGTTCACAAACCGGATCGTTCATACGGATCGTTGTTTCGTTCATTTGTCATGTGACTGCAGCTCAGCTACTGGACTGAGAAACAAAGGAGGAAATGAATGATGTCTGATTTGTGATGTTCATTCATTTGTCATGAAATCATTAATTAGTGGTCTTCGGTTCTTGTGGATATGTATAGTGTTGTGTGTAAATAGATAAATGATAATTTGATAATGTGAATAGATACTTTTGAAAATTATGTCAACATATTGATTTTGTGTTATACTCTACCATAAAATAATAATAATGATAATAATAAGACACAATAAATGCACATGTAATAAATGTAACATTTTAGGGAACTTATTGTTACTTTTTTTCTCACTTAATGCTAACTGAGGCAAAATGCTAACTGAGGCAAAAAACATCTACTCCACGATATAGAGAAGGTTACGTTGCTTACACACTCCTCCTTTGTTACCCAAGGATAAGTAGCTAATTTCTGTTCTTTTCAGGCAGTTTTAGCTCAGAAAGAAGATCAGTCAGAATTACTTACCAACACAAAGTACTGTGAACCCCCTAAGTTGCCTCTTCCCTCATTGTGCCCATACTCTGAAATACGTTTTTGAACATAACCTGTTAGAATGCAGCTTGATGATTTTATTATCGCCCTAATTTGATAAAGGCCCAAGTTACAAAAAATTAAAACCTAATCTAAATAAGAATTAATCATTAATCTAGAAATAAAACATTCAGAAAGTATGCAAAGTTCTGTTCCTCTTCATAACTTCTAAATAAAGGTTAGCTGTTTATTTGCTGGAATTGATGCTTTTTGAAGGTGCAGGTCAAGGGGGAGTCTGCAGTGGGTCCCCTGACAGGGGAGAAATTTAAATTAGCATTGTTCATTGTTTGAGTCACCAGTATAGACATCCATCTGAGACTATTCAATATTCAATTAAATGGCTCTTACTTTACACTTTTGCTCACCTAAGAACACAATTCCTTGTAACATGTCTTATTCCACATCCCAATCAATCAATACAAAATTTTTTAATGAGAAATAGTTGTAAAAGCACATTTTCAGTAAATCTGTACAGGCAAAGCGCTATGCAAAAGCTGCAGAGCAACTAATTTAATAGCACTTTAATAAGAACATGCAGAACTGTCAAATACCACAATATCTCTGTGGCTACCAAAGGGGAGGTGGAGAAAACAGTACTACCAACCACCAGATAACTGATTTTCCAAAAAGATGTTGATAGAAATTTTACCTGCTGATGAGGGTTGGTGATGGGGTGGGGTACTGACATTTCACCATGCAGTCCTAAAGTAGAACAACAAAAAATGTTTTTTTTTTGTTTATCAGACTTTTTATAATTATTTTTGTCATGCAGAATTTGGCAGTTTCTTACTTTTAATGTTCATTTCTCAGTTTTGTTTTACCTAGCTATCTTGTTAACATTCAGATTAGTTTTTGTGGAATTGACCATGAGACAGTGAAGTCTTAGGATGCTACTGGTGAGCTCACAATGCAGTTGCAAGAGCTTCTTTGAGAGTGTGTGCATGCTTGTGTACATGTTCATGACATGTACAGTTTGTACTTGTTATGTTAAGGTTGACATGTACATGTACAACTTGAGGATGGCTGAGATTTCCCGCAGTAAAAGTCCTTATGTATTATTTACACATAAGGATTGTGCAGCATGACTTTGTATTAATCCCTAAGCCTCCACTGCATCACCATCACCTCCCGGTCAAGAATGTCCTTGTAAAGCCATAAAATGAATCAGAGTTAGCTGTTTAAGTGAACAGAGTTGATAGTGATGTTGGTTAGATAGTTCTTCCAGCACTTTGCCCCTAAGCAAGACAAATACAAGGCAGACAGCCATGAAACTGGATTCATGCTGGTATGAGGATGTGTCTTAATGATTCTAATGATCTTCTTAGCTTATCATTAATTTCATATACGGTTCATCGGTGTAATTTGACTTGCAAGATTTTAATTTTTCAAGGATATTTTATCCATACTGAAGCTAATTCATCCATGCACTTCACCAGATTATGAGCAGCAAAAAACACTGAAAACAGTTTCACCAACAGAAGTACACCAATGTGCAATATCACTTTAATGTCCAAAAACACAGATACAAATGTAATAAATAGTCCTCTCTATGATCTCAAATATGCACATTTTACAAGATTTGAGAATAATGTCTTATACACACTACTGCAAGATATTCTGGAGATTATCAGGGGTGAGGGAGAAATGCTCACCTCCCCATGTTCTCACACATTCTCAAAGGAAATAAATGCAAACAAATGGAATCTTTTGTGCAACCAGTTGCTCTAAAGATACCAATATCTACAATGGAAAGGAAAGCGTGAAGAAAGAGTATTAAGTGTCTGATGAGAAAATGGCACTGCAAAATGCCCTGTTAAATTTTATGGCCACATATTCTAGATATTGTATAATCTATATAAACATAAACATATATAAAACATCCAAATTTGGACCTTTGAATTGGATTTTTCAAAAAACAACGAGGAGTCTGGTTAAGTCTAGACTATGCAAAATAATGTCTCTTGTATGAAAGTATAACGTTGCTTACAAAGATGAGGCACTTTATAGTTGATCAGAAATTAGTCAAAGTATTTTCCGTAGAATGCACTAGATAATCCATTGGCATCTAAACATAAGATACACTTTGTTAGAACCACGTTTTTTTCTTTGTGTTAGGAACATGTGGTCAATGTTGGTTATTCATTATTCTGGTAAAGCTTTTATCTTACATTCTAATATGTTTCCATAGTAACTAACTCTTCTAGGATTAGGGGGTGAGAATATTTACTTTTGCAAATTGTACTTTACAAGTTCTTCACGCAGCTGCTCCGGGATTGTGAGCATCAAGATTTCCACTCCTAAGTGTCAAATGTGTTGGATATTATTGAGGCAGCACAAATGAGTCTGCAAACTGTTTCTGAGGTAAAATACTATATCTGTTCGCCTATTACATTACATTACATCTGTAAGCCTATTACGGTAATCACATTACCGTCTGTGATTTTGGACCAGATTTCTTCTCTGAACATTGAATGCGATTTAATTAGGACATTATTTTGCATTCAGTGGAAAATGTTCAGTGGAACCATAGATTTTATGGAGCCAGCAGCCATCAGTGGCATTGTGCCATTAAGCACACACTGCCTTCACTTTGTGACTAGGTAACTACACACATGACTATGACCATATTTAAAACAATGATAAACTGCCTTGCACTATTATGAGAGTGTTACAATTGAAAACTATGTTATGGAGAAAGAATTTGCTCGATGAAATCCATCAATTTTCTATACCTGCTTAATCCAACTCAGGGTCGCGGAGGGGCTGAAGCCTATCCCAGCTGTCATTAGGTGAGAGGCAGGGTGCACCCCAGACAGACCCTCTTTCTACGAGGCGATGGTGCTAACCACCACACCGCCGTGCATCCCTTCTATGACATCAAGAAAGCAAATACAAAAATCTTAGTTCATTATCACTTTTGTCATTTCTATTTTGAAATGTCATAAAGCCCCATGTCTCAGATGATTCCATCAGTCAGGGGACTCACATCTTGTACAACTATTACCATCAAATTACTAGTGATTCATTGTGGCTACACTATAATGTTAGCTGTCTATAGTATTGTCTGTGTCCCCAGTACAATCCCTTGTTCTCCCTTCCAGTTCACCAAACTAATTGTGAATTTAAATAATTTCTAGTGAGGAGCTGTCAGCAGTTACTATTAAATCAGAGTGTCTCTTTTTTCTTTTTCTTTTTACAATTCTTATAAAACACAGAAGTGATCTCTGTGACTTTGTGCATATTGCAACTTATGTGAAAGTAAAAATTATTAAATTTGGCCTGCATAAGGATATCTTTTTTTATTTCTGATTTTGCATGCAAAGACTTAACTAAAATCTGTCCTTGTCCATTTGCTCTTTGGTCTAATGATAGCACCATTTAAACCTACAAAATATTTGCCTGGATTTGTATTTGGTAAATCATTGCATGAAGCAGATTCCCTATATCTTGCAAGACAGCTGCATTCTCAAAAAACCTCAATCACTTGAAAACGGCCAAACCAAGTTGGTTCAGAAGCTATCTGTCTAATTGGCAGCTATAGGTGGGTTTTATTTGACTGGTAAACAATTCCAGCTCTAACACTGGTTTTTGTAGATCCTACAGTCAGTATCTGCAATATATAAAATGTCAAGACTGTCAAATGCAGACAATGGAGAGAAGAGAGAGATGAATGAATTTAATGACTACTAAAAAACAACTATAAGAAAACTATAAAACAAACTGAAAATCCACAGGGAAAGAACTCAGGGGCATGAAACGAGAAATAATCTGATAAGGATCAACTGGAAACTAGGGGTAAATATACTGACGGAGTAAATTATACAGTTATAGCAGACGAGGCAATGAATAATGGAAACCAGAAATAAGAAATAAGAAGAGTTTGTTGAAACTGCATTAAGTAATGTTAGTAAGTATTGGTAATAAATGTCTTATAATCACACATAACTGTCATAATTTCAAAATTCCTGTCAACTTTTAACATTTTTATAAAAACATGGTGGGCCGCCGGTGGGCTTCTAGCGGCCCTACCACCAGGCTTAGCAGGTTTTCTGGGGGAAACCCTGCTGTTCACATGACACAATGAATTCTTGTGACAGTACAACTAAAATCAGATTTTAAAAAGCATGTAAGTATGTTAGTCCAAGTATGACATTGAGCTTCTCAAACCTGGACTAATGAACCCAGGTAATGTGGTCAGGGATCAAATCACTCACATGAGTACACTCAGCTCGACTGAAATGCGCCAAAGCGCTCTGTTCATGCTCCAGAGTTACAACGTATTGCATCTTGTTGTAAAAAAATGAAGCGTCAGCATCAAGTAATTGTATTGGCTCTGCTAGCCAAAGCCCCATGAATTTTGATGTTCATATTTGCCACTTTAATTAGTGATCTTCTTATTTAAATGTAATTTAAGTGTATCTGGATGGATACACGTGTACATGTACTAGCATACATAAACAAACATCTTTCTGAAGTTCAATCATTGATCTATGTTTTCATAACCTTTCAGTCTGCTGTTGTTTAGCAGTGAGATTTTACAATATCTACTGTTCCCAACATGGCTGATGTTAGTTACAAGAAAGAGGAGAATAAGTGGTATAATGCCATGAATGGATGATTGTAAATGTGTAAGGACAGGTCCGCATGAGCATTTCAACTTTCAACCATATATGAAAAAAAAATTTGGAATTACCTTTTCTTGACTCTTTGTCATTTTTTCTGTGTGCCTCATTAGAAAGATTTAGTCATTTTTTCTGTTTGACCAACATCTAAATTCTATCCACATTGTGTGTGAGCTTCTTAAGATTCCTCTTCCACCCCAGAGAAGAAAATTCATCTTACAAGGAGCCGCACAGTCCAAAGTCATGTAGAAATGAAAGTCAGGACTGAGAAGGAACTCAGCAACATATATCTCTCACCTTGACCTTGTTCTGGCCGCTTGCTTTTACCAGAAATTCAAAATAGAAAAAATGTCTTCTGGTGAAGACGTTGCCTCCAAGGTGTTGGATTCGTTCAATACCTTACTTTTCGTGTGCCCATACAATATGCCGGTCAGTATGGCAGCCATGATCTCAACAAATCACAGAAGAATGTAAGATGCTACCAGATTTACATGATATAAGCAGAGGTACTCTGATAAACAATGAATAACAGAGCTTAGCATTTAGTTGAATCTCAGATTACAACAGAGAAAGCGACAGCTGCAGTATCATGGACGATATGTGAGGTCCCTAAACCAAGCACGGTGTGAGAAATTGATGATACAAAACAATGCAACATCAAAAGTAGGCCTACATCCCCACCACTTACACATAGCATCAATTTCTGAGGATGTGCACACCCGACGCACCAGACGAACACAGGATAGATGAGGCAGCCATGATAAACACGTGCGTGTAGTTAACAGTCACTGTATTTGAAGCTTTTTCTGACAGAGGACTTAGGTATTACCAGTGTTTTTTAAAGGACAAATTTAACAGATGTGAGAAGCTGTGAAAAGCTCAGGTGTAAAAAAAACAAAACATGTTGGCGGTTTCACTGGTCTAATGTGTGAAACTAGCAGATATTTACCAGGAGTACAAACAAGCACAGGACTGGTTACTCAAGGTAAAGAATGTGATGATAATGAGTCTTTTGAAATACTGTGGAATGTCTTGTAAGCATGCTGCAAAGAAAAATATAAATATCAAACGCCTTTGTAGCCTTTGAGCAGCAAATAACCCAGTTTAATATGTGACTATAAGTTGTTGTTAACATGTTGATGTTAACATTGTAGATTTAAAGGACAACAGATCAACAGAAAACAAAATGATTTAAGGCTGAAATGTCTGAAAGAAGACCCCCAATCCTGACAAATTGAAAAGGAGACGTTGAGGATGCAAAGCTGGAGCAAGATGGAGAGCAAGGATGGGGAAGCTGAAAACATTTCTTCCCTTGATCATCATTGGGATTGTAAGATCACTGGCAGATAAAATGGACAAGCATTTTACAAACTTTAATGCCTCCCTACAGCTCTCGGTTGTACAAGCAGATAAGAGACTGTAGAGAGTAACAATAAAGGAGGAGGGAGTACAAAGCTTGTTAAAAAAAACAAGTGGTGTTATGTTGGACATGATACTGAACTATTGGCTGTAAATTTCCATCCATGTTGTCAATTGAAAGATAAACCTAAGTCCAGCAACGGGCTAGTTACCTGTGGGTACCAGATGGATGACCTGCAAACAAAGTTTGCCACATGAGCCACAGGTGAAAATAGGATTTTTTTTAAAAACATTTTGAGCTCTATAAGGTTGGACTTCCTTCCAAAGAAGAAGGGCAGACTACTGACTGTACAGTGATGTTAGCAGCTGGCAACAATATCAAAACGAATGAGATAGAAGCAAAACTGGCCAGTGGGCAATACTTCTTCAAAAGCTAAAATGGATGTCTTGCAGAGTGTTTTAACACAACACATTTTTATTTAGGGGTTTGTTCTTTCATAGTCTACTTTGATGATGAAGTGAAATGTTTGAAATTAAATTAAAAAAGTTCTTTATAAATACTGTTAATCCTAAAGGGAAAATTTAATGTTTTTTGTTTGCAGGCTTGTTTTATAATAGGACATTTTATCCCAAAAACATGATGAAAATGTGTTTTTTCTAGCTTTTGACAATATTTTCTAATCTGTAAAGTGATACGATATTCAAAATCTCCT
Source organism: Leuresthes tenuis (assembly GCF_036924035.1). NCBI lineage: Eukaryota > Metazoa > Chordata > Actinopteri > Atheriniformes > Atherinopsidae > Leuresthes > Leuresthes tenuis. Next base: position 31,204,459 of record NW_027325367.1, on the reverse strand, counting down.
TAATATGTCAAGAAAATACAACAAGAACTTTGAACCTAGCTTTGTAAAGTGTTCAGACTTTTGTTTCCTGGAAACAAATGCATAATAGCACATAATTTGCTATATAGTACCTAACTTGCATATTCAAACAATTATTTAAGCAATTTACTGTTTAATGTTTAAACATTAAATGAGTTTCGTTATATTTTCATCGTTATATTTTAGAATAAATTCAGTTAGTTTTTTACTCTTATAATTTCATCTCAAGGTGAATTCAAGCCAATTAAAATCAGAATTTGTCCAATTCACATGTCAGTTAAAAAAAAAAAAAAAAAAAAAAAAAGGTTGCCTAGCTAAGGAAACTAATAAATCCTATTGAAACTGCTCTTTGAGTCAGTCCCCCGTCCTGAGCATGCACAAGGCGATGGTGGAAACTCCCTTTTAAACCAGATTCAGGACAGCCAGCCATCTGTCTTGACCAGCTGGCTGTTGAGTGGACAGAAAAGAGGGTTCAACAAGCACCATAACACCAGGCGAAGCATATCTGCTGTGAAAGAAAAACACAAGTTTATGACAAAAATAATGTAATTTATGTACATAGGGCATAAAGAAAGCAGAATGAGGATAAGTGCTTAGTGCATCAAGGGAGGTCTTCAAGCAGTGTACCTAGAGCAGCATAACTAAGCACATTTCAGGGTCACCTGAGTCATCTCCAACTATAAGCTTTATCAATAAGGAAAGTTTTAAATCTAATCTTAACAGAAAGGGTGTCTACCTCCTGAACCCAAACTGGCAGCTGGCTCCACAAGAGAGAAGTCTAATAACAACTATGGAACAACAAATAAGTCTGTGAGCAAGGTGAAAAATATCAGACCATGAGATCTTCAAGATATCATGCAGCTTGGTCATTAAACTCTTTATATGTTAGGAGAAGAACTTTAAATTCTATTCTGGATATAACATGGAGCCAATGAAGAGCAGTCAAAACTGGAAAAAATATGATCTGTCCTGCTACTATGGTGGAGTGAAGTGTAAACGCAAAACAAAAGCCGAGACACCAATGCAAAAGTCACAACAAAAGGCAAGTTACGCTATGGCACAAGTTTGGGTCCTAGTGGACAGACCGAGGAGGGAAGGGTGGGAGAGGTGTCCAAGAAGTTTGAGAAGTGAAACACTGTTGTGCTGTAATAAATGAGGAATGTTGTTCACTCTGTTGTGTTTATGTGTTTAGGGATAATGGAACAGGCTGGACCCACAAGCAGGAGACGAAAAAAGCAAAAGATTTATATCAATAAAGAAAGGTAAATTCAAGCGCTGCTTGGGAAAAAAGTAAACTGATAACACCTGGTCGTTGGCTGGGGAGATCCAATAAGGGTTACGACTAAAGAAAAAACTCCACAGGCTGCAGGTGGCCGGGGGTGACGTTTCACAACACTCTGAGGACTGCAAAAAAAAAAACAGAGGAAGGCAAAGTATTATAATTTTAGCAATGAGAAAGATTGTGTACAAGAGTCTTTGTAAGACTCAATGGCTCAGACCGAACATGCGGAATTATCTGGCAACGTAATCGAGTCCCCCGCAGCCTTTTATAGAGACGTCGGATTGTCCTCAGGTGTGTCAGCGTGGAGCCACCCCTCAACCACCTCCAGGTGAAAATAAAATACTGAGAGAGAAAAAAAGAGAGAGACAAAAGAAAATTCACAGGAGACAACAAAAAACATCAAGCACAACAGTACCCCCCCCTCCAATAGGCGCCACCTGGCGTCCGACCCAGCTTCTCTGGGAATTTAGCGTAAAACTCAGAGAGAAGCCGGGTGTCGAGAATGAGCGACCTCGAGACTCAGGAGCGCTCCTCAGGACCGTACCCCTCCCAGTCCACGAGGAATTTAAATCCTTGGCCTCGCTTGCAGACATCCGAAATGGCCTTCACAGTATAAAGACTAGTTTATGCTTCTGCGTCACGTTGACCCCTATGCCGTAGCCTGACGCACACCTCCAAAAAATTTTTGTGGAAATCACACTTCACAAAAAGTTTGTTTTCTAGTACCCTGACACCCGTGGAAAGATCCTTAAGCCGATCCATCAAGGAGTGCAAGGCGGCATCGTGTTGTCTGACCATGGCTCCCAGGATTCCGAGGACTTGGCAGATGCGTTTGGTCTCCGCTGGATCCATTATATGGACAGATAATTCTGTTACGTCTCCTCAGGAGGCTGGACCCACAAACAGGAGACGAAAAAAACAAAAAGGAGATTCAAATCCAAAAAAAGGTTTATTCCAATAGAGAAAAGTAAATTCAAGCTCTACTTGGGAAAAATGTAAACTGAAAACACCCAGCCAACGGCTGAGGAGAGCCGCAGAGGGTTACGACTAAAGAAAAACCTCCACAGGCTGCAGGTGCCAGGGGATTCACAACACTCTGCGGACTGCAAAAAAAAAACAGAAAGGCAAAGTATTATAAATTTAGCAACAGCTAAATGGCTCAGACCGAACATATGGAATTGTCTGGCAGCATAGTCGAGTCCCACGCAGCCTTTTATAGAGACGTCCGATTGTCTCAGCTGATTGTCTCACACCTAAGCATGGTTGTTAAAGGCATCACAACTACTTGGCTTGGGTTAGGAGGCATAACTGTGGTTGTCCTCAGAAAAAGATCATAATATGTGTGGTGGTTTGTGGGTTGTGCTCAGTTGTGGGTGAATGTGAAACACATCATTAAACAGTACAAGGCAAAACTGAATTATTGGTCTTCCTTTCTTTTCAACAGTAGCGTGCCGAGAACCTCGACACACACACATCCCCTAAAGCAAACAGCCTACATGCTCTCTGTCTGGCAATCTTCATCATCAGAATTATCAAAAAACTATTTTGATGATGGGCAGGTGTTGGCATGTCTTTCTGTCACATGTTTTTGTGATAGGGAAAGAAGACATCTACAGTCAGGGTTTAATCACACTTTATGGTTTTCATCCTGATAATTATGCATTAATATCCTCCCACTGTGTTAAAAACAGTGGGAGACACTAAAGTGTACCCTCTGTGCTGATAAGGATTCCTGACAAAGCAGCAGCATATTACACCGTGAACAGAGTAACTTCAGTTCTACAGCCTGCAACCGCTTGTGTTTGATGCAGCACCTCATAAAGGACAGCTCTTCTCTCTCCTCAACTATGAATTGGTTTACTTCCTGCAGTGGAGACCTCACAGACTGAACTGGATAATGCAAAGCAGGGACATAGGGAGTGAAAGCAACATGAACACAAGTGATGTCACCTCCTCCTCAATCACTATGAAGTCATTTGGGGAACAAGGGAAGTCTAATCAGTCTCAAACGATCACCCGTGGATCCTGTTCTATTCACAAAAGTAGCATCTACTCGAGCTGCATGAAGCATGGCACTCTGCAGTATCAGTCCCGGCTCTCATCATGGAGCAACAAGCATATTCTGTGCCCTCTTTTCCTCTTGGTTCTGTAAAAACACTGTAATTATGTGGAAAGTTCCCATTTTAGAGGAGAGGCTCTTGTTTGTTTCTGTCTCTCAAGTCCCAGCTGCTCAGTTAATGTCTTGTAAAACTTAAGAATAACCACTATAAATAATCCCTTTTATAGATGTACACAAGACTAAACAGGTTCAAGTCAGTTTATGGTCTTTGATGTGAAGAGGCATCACTTCCAGAATTCCAGGTTCTTAAAACTTAAAAATGTGCAAAAGAAGAGCTTGATGTAAATATAACTATTGAAAGATCTTAATCAGAAGAGGGGGGTTTGATTTTTTTTTGGCATTAATTCAAAGTAACACCTAAGTGTCAAAAAAGCAGATATACAAAGAGACATTAAATTACTCACCAACAACTCTACATGCATCATGCTACATGCTGCAACAGTTCAGTGAGTTTGATGGAGTTTTTTGGAACAAAAGAGTTTGATGAAGCATGAGGTGTATCAGTCCAGAGCCTCAAAGAAATCTCCCCCAAGATTCTTACTCACAATTCTGTTAAACTCAGCAAACACCTTAAAATGTAAGAGTAGAAAAAGAGAACCTTAATCGGACACAAATTAATTTCATAGCTGTGGTAGTCATGAGCATCCATCAAAGCTGACAAGGTAAATGGTAAATGGACTTGTACTTGTATAGCGCTTTTCTAGTCTAACTGACCACTCAAAGCGCTTCACTACATGCCGCATTCACCCCACTCACACACATTCATACAGCACGTCTTAAGATTCTTAACTACGTGCTTTTTCTAATCATTCACACACACATTCATACCCCCAATGATACACTGGGAGGCAACATGGGGTTCAGTATCTTGCCCAAGGACGCTTCGACATCTATCTTGGGGAAGCCAGAGTCGAACCACCGACCTTCCGATTGGTGGGCGACTGCTCTTCCTCCTAAGCTGCATTTCTTTCATACTAAAATAACAGTATAAAAAGTCTGATCACTGATTTGAACTAAATTGTGGAAAAAAATTTAAACAATTTGATTTGAATTTTTTAAAATAAAATGTTTCAAATAGTTTAAGTTACTAGTGTAAAATGGTCAACAGTTCAGGATATCTTCAATGAAAGCAGGTTACCTGTCGCTCCACAAAAAGTGCTGGCCAGCCATGTCCTGGCCAGCAGGCTCGTTTTTACCATCTGCCTGCACAATGGGAATGTTCGGTCCATTCAATTTGAGATGAGAGACCCATTTGGTTGTCTTTTCTTCATTTCTCCACATTCACCCGTTCCCAGATAATGACAGATCAGTGGGCGATGACGGGCTTGTTAAATGGAGTGTCACAAGAGGGATGATTTTCAGGGTAGCCTCTCCAGGTAAATCAGTCATATCAGTCAGTTTGAAATCATACTTGTGAGACAGCTTCTCTAAGTTTAACTTGTAGGCTTCATTGGAATTGGGTCTTTCAGCTAAAGTAACCTTCCTTATGTCAACTTATTCAACAATTACTTTCAACAATAATGGCTGGTCCTTTTTTCTCCAGAGAAAGAGGAGACATTTGAGTGAGATTCTAATGATACAATCTATCAACACAGTATGAACCTTTTAAGCATGACAAGCTCTTTTCCTTCAACTCTCTACAGAGACAGGGGAACAACTTCATTCAGCTCGGATATCTGAGTGGCAGCAAAAGTAGGCAGGTGGCTGTTATGGAGCTCATAAGATCTTAAATGCTCATTATACCATGAGGTCATAGGTCTGCAGATAAACATGTCAGTATCGATAACAACGTGTGTTATTTTTCTGAAATCTGTAAGCCTTGAGCGTTACCGACGGAAATGGTCATGTCAGCAGTGTATTTGATGCCAGTTACACACACAGAAGATGCTGTAAAGCCTCTGAGAAAGATAGCTTTGCATTATCAGGTAAGAAAGTCACAGGTTTTACTTCAACTTCAAAAGATGGTTTGAAGAGGGAGGAAGAGGCTAAATGGAGAGCTTTTGCTTTCTAATGTAAAAAAGAACACACCTGATTCAGATGAAATGGATCTCTTCAAAAGATTTTAAGTTCTGCACAAGCCTGTTAATGATGCATTGATCTGAATCAGGTGTGTTGAAGCAGGGAAACATCTAAAACCTGCAGGACAGCGGCTCTCGAGGACCGGATGTGGACATCCCTGTTTTAAGCGGTAATGCTTCAGTAAATAGCCTCTTTTCTCAGCACCAGATGTGCAGTACGTACAAGTCAACTGCATTGGAAAGATTTTTATCTGCTTGGTAAACCTGAGAAGAATAAAAAGATAGTTTCCACTTGATCAAATAAAAACTGAAATGTTCTATTTTTTCAAACTACAAAGTCTTAGTTATATTGTTCAGTTTTATATTCAAATAAAATCACATCTGAATTGAAACATTAACTTAATTTTCAGTTACAAAAAATGTACAAATATTTTCATAAAAAGCCTATATGAACTGTTTTTTGGAACTATCTGATTGTGTAGAAATGTTTAGTTTGTTCACAAAATAAATGCTAAGAGATGAACTAGTGTGAAATCTAAATACCCTTTTGTTCTGGTTTAGTTGCAGACTGATCACCACGTGTTTGAGCCTAAAAATGGGACAGTGAACGAAATTTTCACAATGAAATTACACAGATTGACAGACTTGCAACAAGGAAACAAAATCACACATGAAAAGAACTCAAGAAGTAATATTCTAACAATTAGATATGAAAAATATGTCAAGGCATGAAAAAAAGTGATAGTTACCAGGACTGAATCATTGATATCAGCAGTGTAAAAAAAAACTACAGTGATAGAGATCTCAAAAACTGATAAAGTGATAAAACTTTGATTGTCAACAAAGGAAGACAAAGGAAGACATTTTTTTTCCAATCTAAAATGCATCATTTGCACATTTAAACATACAGCTCCATAAATCTTGAAATATAAAAATAATTGCCCCAATACAAGAAATAAACTGGAAAAGTTTCATGGTAATACCCGTTAGTTATATTTTTACTTTGTTCACCGGTAGTGCTTCACCTTAATTTAAAAAAAAAAAAAGACAAAAAAAATAATGTTAATAGCACAAATGTGCAAAAACGGTCGGTTGTTGAAACATTATTTTAATGTAAAACTTGTAGTAGTTTTTTAGGTTACTTAAATAATAAAACCCTTTCTATACATTAAAAAAAGTGATTTAGGAAAAAGCTGTATGTTTTAGGTTGTAGCCACTATCCCCCAAAATTCCACCAACAGTTCTGTTTTAACACAGCTACTTAACCTAAAATTAATTACTGAGATATGTTGTAATTCAGCAAATTTGAACATTTCAAATACACTGTCACAAACTGAGTATTTGTTTTATTGTAACAAAATACAATGTACTTTTGTCCATCTGCAATAAAAACTAATTTACGTAGGTATTGCATTTAGGAAAGATGAGAACATCTGCCGTCTGCCAGTGTTTAAGAAGCAGGTCTCTCAAGTTTTGAATGAATAAAGGCATGAGTGAGAATTACTACGGGGGTGTTGGTCAGGTCTTCATTAATTATATTATTATTGTTGTTGTTAGTGTTGCTCTGCTCAGACTCATGGGAGACGTGCTTGTTTCCTGCCGTTTCCATAGCGATAGCGAGGCGCCAGAGAAATTTGTATTATACTTTCTTTTCAGTGCGAGAAACATCATGTGTTGCGTGTGAGCGTGAGAACTTGTTGAAATGCGTGCCTGCGGAGAAATGCATCCCCATTCGTGGGAGTGCGCGTAGCAACATTTATCGATCTGTAATAAACGTGGGTCTTTACCATTAGCTTGTCAGAACCTTTGAACAAACACACAAACAGGAGTAATGTACAAAAGGTGGACAATCTTTATTAATAATTAGGAGTTCATAAAACATGTTGGGGGTCTCCGATCTGGTGGAGAGAGATGCCAGTCGGGGGCGCAGACTTCCTTGGTCGCAACACAGGACAGGCTCGCCTTCAGCACACAATCAGTGCGGTTACATGCGGGCAATCGGATCGGATTAATGGCTAAATTACAATAAGATTGAGTTATTCAGCTCATGTATCAAGCTTAATCTGACAAGAAATCTAATCGGATCGGGTTACTTGTGATCGAATTAAGACCCCGGGATAACTCGATCCGATTGCCCACTTAACGTGCCTGGAGATGACAGTGGATCAGATCGAGCGTTCTGCGCATGCTCGAGATTTTTTCAACTTTATCAACTCACCAAAATAAGCAATTAAAAAAAACTAAAAAAATAAGCATTTATTTTTTAATAACTCACTGGTTTTTCAACATATCAACGCCAAACCATTTCTGATCTGTTCATGAACTCATTGTGTAGTTCCAACAACCCTTTATTGTCAAGAAATCCCCTTTCAATAGCTGTTAAAAGCCATAAGTAATCTATGTATATGATTCATTAATATTCATGCCTTTTATTTTGTAATAGTTCATCACTTCTGATGTGTTCATGAACTCATTGTGTAGTTCCCCTTTATTATCAAGGAAAACCTTTTCAGTTTTTTTAAAAGCATAAGTAATCAGTGTGTAGTTATTTAAGACCTTTCTTATTTGATAGCTCACTTGTTTTTCCATATTATCAACAACAAACTACTTTTGATGTGTTTATTAACTCATGAATCTGTCACAACCCTGTAGTTTCAAGAAAAAAACTTTACAAGTTTTTTAGAAATAATGAGCAATTATTGTATATATTCTATTCATACTTAAGGCATTTATTTTTTAATGATTCACTTGTTTTTCTTCATATCGACTTCAAAACACTTCTGATGTGTTCATGAACTCACTATGAAGACTTCACAGCTTCTTTATTTTCTTTAAAGTCCTTTTAATATTCTTGGACAGAATATAACAGTGAGCATAATTTGTTTACATGTCACATTTTTTATTTTGTCGTCACTGTTCTTTTTCTTTCAAATTCCTAATTCCTGCTGTTAATTCAGATCAAGCATGCAAATTGTTCTTCAAGCATGAAAAATACAACCTTTCCGGTAGTTTAGCATTAATTGTGAGTTGGTAAAGCAAAGTGATTGGCCAAAAATATGATTGCTACAGCAACAGGTATGCATCTGTACTTCACCTTCAGCTACTGATGCTTTCCAAAACAAAAAATAGAGAACAATTGTAGTAAGCATTGTAGTAATTGTAGTGAGGAATTAAAATACTACAAGCAGGCTTTGACTTTTGTTGAAAATAGCAGTCACATATAAATTGGGCTGCACAGTAACTAAATACGTAAATTACATCTGAATTCATTGTCTTACAGTAGAATCATATGATTGGTGACACATTGGAAGGGATGCTATCTGAAATTTAAAGTGTTTGTTTTACATCACACACATACCAGACACATTAAAAGTTACTTACATGACGTAGCCACCTTGTATGTGAAATCAGCAAAGGTCACAGTTTCACATTGATGTGACTCTTTTTCCTTGTCCCAGTCTTCATTCAACATGGCAACGCAGGTCAAATGGTACCCACCTCCTGCATTTATTGCATTCAATCTGAAATACATTTTTAAATCACATTTTGAACATCATTAGATCAGGCTTTCTAGAAAATACTGCCAATTGTATGTAATATCAGATGTTCTGCCAAAACCGTATCCATTGCAGGGGCGATTTTACAGCGCTACTCTGCATCTTTAAAAGTCCAACCGAAGTTAATTTTAAATTAAATTGATTTAATTTAACTGATGTTTTTAAGCATCAAACAAACTTGTCACAACCGTGTCTTCAGCGTACGAGTCATGTTTATGTTGGGAATATTACATCATCAACCTGTTTGTTCTACTTGCTGAACACCACATACACAAATCCAAATTCTCTAATCACAAACCATCTTTTTTCATTTTTGAGAAGAAGCTCAAACAATACTTAACAACAATCCTACATTCTATAAACAGAAAAGTCATCAAAACCACTGAGTTTATATAACATTTTTATGAACTAATTTACCACCGTTTTGTAAAATGTGACCCCCCTGGCAATGTTTTGTATTATGTTAATGTTCTGTGATTACACTAATTGCAACATCTGACTTTTCAATAAAGAAAAAAATCATTTAAAAAAAATAATAATAAAAAATCGATACTCACGACTGAAAAAGTGATCCTTTATAGGGAAACAAAATATCAATATTACAGCCCGGCTCAAGGACTGTAACCAAGAATGGGGGAGGAGACGAGGTTGCTACAAAAGTAATACATTTATTAATAAAAAGAAGACAAAAGATCAGTATCAGTAGTCAGTAATGTAGGCGTGTATGGATGTGTCTGTGTGTGCGTGCGAAACGAAAACGACACTAAAGAGCGGTGCGGCATCTCCCTCAGGCGGCGGGCATAAAAAAAAGGGCCTCTCGAGAGTCAGCCAGCATCAGAATAAATACGCTCCACCGGGCCCAGGTGTAGCACATTCATTTACGATGGTCCCGCCTCCGCTGAACCTGGAAGACACACAGACCAGCCGGAAACACCCTGACATAGAGGGCGGGGCCGTAACCCCCCCCCATAAAAAAGGAGTTCCAGAAAGAACGACGCAGCTGCCAATCTCCCTCTATACCTAATCTAGAAAAACTAGACTACACCTTAGCAATTACACCATATCCCAGGCACAATACCCCTTACCCAGTACAGTTACCTTATATACACAAACACCATGACAGTAATGCCCACATTGACCATCCTACTGCTAATCCCTTGGAAGCCAACCAGCCCTATCCCATCTCCCAGTAACTCCGGCGCCTGGAGAAACATTTAAGAGTGACAGTTCAGACCAATAGGGTTACACACAAGACCAGCAAGACAATCAGGAGCTATAAACTCTCCACAGGGCATCTGCCAACACATTTTCTGATCCTTTGATGTGGCGGATGTCCAGGCAATATGGCTGTAAGTATAGCATCCAACGGATCAATCTGTGGTTCGGGCAATGAACAGAGTTAAGAAAAATCAATGGGTTGTGATCTGTGTAAACCACCAGAGGAACACTTGAGCCGACATAAACATTAAAATTTTGCAATGCCCAAATGAACGCAAGGGTCTCCTTCTCGATCACGGAATAATTCAACTGAAAAGCGTTGAACTTCTTGGAGTAAAAACTCACGGGCCGATCTACCCCGTTAGTGTCCTTTTGGAGTAGCACCGCTCCTGCCCCCACGTCACTCGCGTCTACTTGTAATTCAAAAGGATGATCCATTCGAGGAGCTGCAAGGACAGGAGACGAGCACAGCACAGATTTAACATTGTTAAAAGCTTTTTGACACAAGGTTGACCAAACAAACTGCATATTCCCCTTTAACAGGTCAGTGAGGGGCGCCACCACAGAAGAAAAGTTTTTACAGAAACTGCGGTAGTACCCAACTAGGCAGAGGAAACTCTTTTTTCGTGGTGGGAGCTAGATATTGCTCCACAGCACTCACCTTGGCCTGCACAGCACACACTCAGCCCTGGCCCACAACTTTTCCTAAGTATACCATGGTAGCCTTAGCAAACTCACATTTTGTTAGATTTACGGTCAACCGAGCATCACTTAAACGACTAAACAAACGGGCTAGATGTTGCTCCCACGTATCGCTATAGTTCACCACGTCGTCCAAGTATACTGCACAACTGTCCAACCCGGACACTACCATGTTCATTAATCGCTGGAATGTTGCTGCCGCGTTTCTCAAGCCAAAACTCATGACGTTATAAGCAAATAACCCAGAAGGTGTAATGAACGCAGAGATCTCTTTTGCTCTAGCAGTTAAAGGGATCTGCCAGTATCCCTTTGGGAGATCGAAAATTGCTCACAAAACTGGCCGCACCAACCTGGTCTATGCAATCCTCCATTCTCAGTAACGGATATGCATCAGGTTTTGAAACGGTGTTTACTTTTCGGTTATCCATGCAAAATCTAGGACTTTTTGTCAGATTTTTCAACAAGCAAACATGGTGATGCCCAGCTGGAGGATGACGTCTCTGCAATCCCATTCTCAAGCATGTATTGAATCTCGGCATCCATCAGTTTGCGCTTTTCCTCTGACACTCGATAGAACCGCTGGCGAATTGGCTTCGCAGTACCCACATCGATGTCATGTTCAACTAAATGAGTTCGGCTTGGTGTGTCACAAAACAGATTAGGAAACCTCTGAATAAATGCAGACAACTGAGCGCTCTGCTTCTCGGTCAAATGTGCCACCAACAACGGTAGATTTTTCAAAGTCTCACTGTTCGACAGTCGGCCACGCAGCAGCCCGTCATCAGGGGCCACCACATCGCCCTCATCGCCCTCAACTAAATGTGCGTCGTTCTGCTCTCCGGTCGTACAACCGTTTCATCTTTCCCTGGGACAATGACAACTTCCCCTTAGCCATTTCCCCTGCTGAATACAACCGATGCCTGAAACCATTTACAAAGGTTTGACGGAGGTTCTGATGACGGTGCAACAGCATCACGCAGCACTGCAAGAGGTCCCCGCACTGAATGGCCAAACACCAGTTTGTTAGGGCTAAAACCAATACTGTCATGCACCACTTCCCTGGCTGCTAGCAGGAGCCACGGCAGCCCTTCGTCCCAGTCCTGATTCAATTCAACACAATAACTCCGCAATAATGATTTCAGTGTTTGGTGGAACCTCTCCAGAACACCCTGGCTCTGTGCATGGTAAGCTGACGACATACTATGTTGGACCTTTAGCTGCTTCAACACTTGTGCAAAAAGTCACTCTGGATAACTTTTGGTATCCCGAAGATAGAAATAAATTGTGACAACGCCTTTACAACTGACCTTGCTGTGATTGAACGCAGGGGATACGCAGCTGGGTAACGCGTGCTCTGACACATCACAGTAAACAAGTAGTTGCTTCCAGATTTAGAACGAGGTAACGGGCCGACACAATCAATCACCAGGTGCTCAAACGGTTGTGCAATTGCTGGAATGGGATAAAGAGGAGCAGGATTTATCCCCTGATTCGGCTTCCCTGTGATCTGACAGGTGGGACAATATTTAACAAATTGTGACACATCTTTCTTTAAACGAGGCCAAAAAAAATTTCGTAATATGTAATTATATGTCTTACGAACCCCAAGATGTCCTAATTTGTCATGCGATGTCTTAAGGACCTCGATATGAAACTTCTCCGGAACCACGATCTGAAACACCAGCTCACCCACAAAGTTTACACCATGTGGCGACCATTTCCTCACCAGGAGACCCTCCTGCAGCAGGTAACCACCCACAGCACTTCTCTCAGCCTCCTTGGAGAGGACAGACTCAAACATCTGTCTCAAGGAAGGATCAGCTTTCTGCTCTGCCCCTAACACACTGCGAGAAACAGACAGCAAAGAGTCAGGTACAGTTACAACCTCCATTTCAGCCACTTCTTCCTCAGGCTCCGCCTGGTGTGAACGGCTAATAGCCCGTGTCACAGCACAAGCTGTAAACACTTCAGGTAAGCACTGCACAGTCTCATCCAAGTTACCAGTTACCACAGGTGAAGATGACATGATCGGGGGTGGTGGACCATCAGCCCACACTCTGCTGCCAGCCAGACCGTTCCCCAGAATGACATCCACCCCACTGATTGGCAACTCGGGGCGGACACCCATGACAACCTCTCCCTGTAGCAAACCACAATCAAGACAAAGAGAATGCAATGGAACAGGCTCAACATTTAATCCCATACCTCGCATCAAGACAAAGTCCCCAGTATCAGAGTCTCCAGAAAAAGGCAGGACAGAGCGCAAAATATATGAGTCATATGCAGCAGTGTCCCTCAAGATTTTTATCGGTACACTGTTACCTCCGACCAGTGACACGCGGCCTTCAGAGATGTATGCTGAGAAATCAGGCCGTCTCTCACACTTGAGCTGTTGAGGCGATCCAGAAACAGACAAAGCACCAACACCAGAATTCCCCTGGCCCCAGTTATTTCCCCACCGAGCATAAGCTTTTGGGCATTCAGCTTTCCAATGCCCTCTTCCCTTACAAAAGTTACAAACCTTTGACAAGTCAGATTGGAACTGTCCCCGTGCAGTGTACTCAGACTTAACATGACGTGGAGGCCGTTTGTCTTCCCATTTACTTGGGGCACGATACATACCTCCCTCAGGAGCTCGGATGTCCCTCCTGTGTGTCAAATCATACTCATCAGCCAATACAGCAGCCTCGGCGGCGGTCTTCACCTTGTGCTCACTGATGTAGACTGCAATGTGGTTGGGAATAGCCTGTTTAAATTTTTCCAACACAATCATATCACTGCACCACCGACCAAATAAGGTGACCAGATCCCTGGCAAACTCAACATGACTTTGCCTGCTAGTCTTCTCCCAGAATCTAAACTTCTGGCGGTAGGCCTCAGGAACCAATTCATAAATTTTTAACACTGCAGCTTTAACAGTCAAATACACCCTACCTTCCGCCACTGACAGAGCCGAATAGGCTTCCTGAGCCTTACCTGTTAAAACACAATGCAACAGAAGTGTACGCTCAGAATCAGACCAACACCTGCTCTCAGCTATACGCTCAAATAAGGAGAATAAGGTGTCAGGATCTCGTTCACTGAACTGAGGAACTAAACGCAGATTCTCACCAACATCAAATGATGACCTAGAACCACCAAGGTCACCAGCAGCCCCTCTAGCATGCAAGCTCAACCTCCGTTCTTCCAGCTCCAATCTTTTAAGTTCGGTCTGCAGGCACAATAGCTCCCTCCTCTGCTCAAACGTCAAGGTCGCATCTTCACAAACAGACACACCACTGTCCCTCACAGGACCAGCAGCCAGCATTTCTGGACCAAAACAGCCCCGGTCAGACAGATTAGCTATGAAAATGTTTTCCTTCATCCTCTTATCACCAACATCCAGGTCAAAATGTTCTGCCACACGGATCAATTGTTCCCGAGACAAATCCTCCAGCAACACTTCTGACGGCTCTTTAATAAATTCCTCCACACTTGCCATTTCGCATCACCACGTCCGCCTATTTGGCCACTGAAAAAACAACCTTGTAGCTTATCGAGCCCCACGAAGCCCCCGCATACACAGCCTGAACGCCACCGTAGCACTGTCCCTCTAACTGCCTAACCAGAATAACCAAAACTCCCCACCTAGTCTTCAGGTGCTAGTTGTGGTGGGTACTTACGCACTTCTTACCGCAAACCTGGTGAAGCAACCAGCAATTGGCGACCCCACCTGTAGCCTTGGCCGTGCCCCCGAGCAAACTGCTCCAACCACTTTCACACCGCACTACAACCCCCCGATGTGAACACCAAAAGGAGTCCGCACTACACCCTAACAGGGACATAAACCACGGCAACTTACGATGGCCGCGGCTGGCTACCGGACCCACTGCTGCAAAGACAAAACCAAATAACTGACAGGCCCACAATTAACTTACCACTCCACGCAGCGACTTCGACAAACGAACACACTTACCCTCGTCAATGCTCCTCCCGCGACAAGCGCCACTCCATTCACAACTCCATTCACAAAAACCCCAGAATTTCACATCCAGGCCTCACCTGAGCTCCGAAAATAACTGGGCAACCATTCCGAACGGATGAGCCCCCACTTGTTACAGCCCGGCTCAAGGACTGTAACCAAGAACGGGAGAGGAGACGAGGTTGCTACAAAAGTAATACATTTATTAATAAAAAGAAGACAAAAGATCAGTATCAGTAGTCAGTAATGTAGGCGTGTATGGATGTGTCTGTGTGTGCGTGCGAAACGAAAACGACACTAAAGAGCAAAACCGCGGTGCGGCATCTCCCTTAGGCTGCGGGCATGAAAAAAAGGGCCTCTCGAGAGTCAGCCAGCATCAGAATAAATACACTCCACCGGGCCCAGGTGTAGCACATTCATTTACGATGGTCCCGCCTCCGCTGAACCTGGAAGACACACAGACCAGCCGGAAACACCCTGACATAGAGGGCAGGGCCGTCACAATCGCGGTATCGATAAAATCGCTCAGCCCCAGTTTTGTTAGTGAAATATTAAGATTATATGAGAATTTGCCATGATATCAAATTATTTTCAGAATTTGTCATTACGTTAGCAGTTAACGTTAGTGCTATGAAACTGATTCAATAGATCATTTAGGATTAACATGGCCTACTCAGCACAATTATATACAGTGGCTGATTGCCAAATGTCACTTTTATCATCTTATTGATGTCATACAAAACAAAAAAATATTTTATTTTCTTGTCAATTCAATTCAATTTTATTTATATAGCGCCAGATTACAGATTAATTGTCATCTCAAGGCAATTAAGTAATATAGTCCAATTCAAGCCAATTGGAATTGAATTCATTGTAATCAAAATCCAATGAAATTCAATTAATTAATTTCAAAATAATCCAATTAATTCATATAGAGCCATTTCAAAAACAATTTCCTAGCTAAGGAAACCAACAGATTGAACCGAAACTTGTCTTCAGTCCAATCTCCCGTCCTGAGCGTGCCTGTGGCGACTGTGGAAAGGAACGACTCCCTTTTAACAGGAAGAAACCTCTGGCAGAACCAGACTCAGGAAGGGTGGCCATCCGCCTCCACCAGCTGGGGTTTGAGAAGACAGAAAAGAGGGAAAAGAGGGGGGAAAAACACCATACCACCATTCAAAGGATACCTGTTGGAACAGAGAAACACAAGTTAATAACCAAAAATAATGTCACATGTACATAAAATCAATTGAGAAATTAAACAGGGGGAAAAAGAGAGCAAAGTGTGGAAAGGTGTGACAGATGAGGTCCCCCAGCAGTCTAAGCCTATAGCAGCTTAACTATGGGATGTTTCAGGATTACCTGAGCCATCCATAACTATAAGCTTTATCAAAAAGGAAAGTTTTAAGCCTAATCTTAAAAGTGGAAAGGGTGTCTGCTTCCTGGACATTTACTGGCAGCTTATTCCACAAGAGAGGGGCCTGATAACTGAAGGCTCTACCTCCCATTCTACTTTTAGAAACTCTGGGAACAACAAGTAAACCTGCAGTTTGGGAGCGAAGTGCTCTGTTAGGAAAATATCTTACAATGAGATCTTTAAGATATGATTGAGCTCGGTCATTAAGAGCTTTATATGTGAGGAGAATAATCTTAAATTCTATTCTGAATTTAACAGGGAGCCAATGAAGAGAAGCTAAAACTGGAGAAACATGATCTCTCCTGTTAGTTCTCATCAGAACTCTGGCTGCAGCATTTTGGATCAGCAGGAGGCTTTTCAGAGAATATGTGGGACAGCCCAATAATAAGGAATTACAGTAGTCCAATCTTGAAGTAACAAATGCATGAACTAGTTTCTCTGCATCACCCTGAGACAAGATGTTCCTGATTTTAGCAATGTTACGAAGGTGAAAGAAGGCAGTCCTAGAAACCAGTTTTATATGTGCGTCAAATGATAAATTCTGGTCAAAAATAACTCCAAGGTTCCTCACTGTAGAACTAGAAGCCAAGGAAATACCATCTAGAGTAACTATATAACTAGACAATTTCTCCCTGAAGCGCTCAGGTCCAAAGAGAACAACTTCAGTTTTGTCTGAATTTAAAAGCAGACAGTTCTGAGTCATCCAGGTCTTTATGTCTTTAAGACAGGCTTGTAGTCTGACCAACCTATTGGTTTCATCTGGTTTCATAGATAAGTACAGCTGAGTATCATCAGCATAACAATGGAAATTTATGCCATGCTGTCTGATAATGTTACCTAATGGAAGCATGTATAAAGTAAAAAGAATCGGTCCAAGCACAGAACCCTGAGGAACTCCATGACTTACTCCAATGTGCGAGGAAGATTCTTCATTTACAAGAACAGACTGGAAATCTATCAGATAAATATGACTTAAACCAGCCTAATGCAGTTCCTTTAATCCCAATAACATGTCTCTGTAAAAAGTCTCTGTAACACAATGCTGTGGGCGATCGTATCAAATGCAGCACTGAGATCCAACAGGACTTCAGGTAGTAAGCTAGTAATAAACTAGTTTCATTTATGTTATCTCAGGAGATACATCATCATACAGCAACAGCTGTGCGATGACGTCACGTGACAAGCGCCACTCCATTCACAACTCCATTCACAAAAACCCCAGAATTTCACTTCCAGGCCTCACCTGAGCTCCGAAAATAACTGGGCAACCATTCCGAACGGATGAGCCCCCACTTGTTACAGCCCGGCTCAAGGACTGTAACCAAGAACGGGAGAGGAGACGAGGTTGCTACAAAAGTAATACATTTATTAATAAAAAGAAGACAAAAGATCAGTATCAGTAGTAAGTAATGTAGGCGTGTATGGATGTGTCTGTGTGTGCGTGCGAAACGAAAACGACACTAAAGAGCAAAACCGCGGTGCGGCATCTCCCTCAGGCGGCGGGCATGAAAAAAAGGGCCTCTCGAGAGTCAGCCAGCATCAGAATAAATACGCTCAACACATTCATAACAGTTAAATAATATACAACAACTTCTTACTTGCGAAATGTTATTCCAAGTTTATTCGTTTTGGCATTTCTGTCACAGGAACATCCATAAGCGGCACAAAAGTCTGGCATTTTGCCAGATGCACAGCTGTCAGACCTGCTCTGACAGTTTGACTGCTGTCAGAAACCCTACCCCAAGATGGCGGCCATGTTGACGTGCCTGACAAGCCTGAATGCGGCATCTACGTGTATATATCGATGTCTCATTACTGGCACTAGATCAATCACAGCAAGCCTTTTTCCGTCCTCTCTGTACAGTTCACGTTTGGTATTTTAGCCAAGCTTACGGGCAGAAGATAAGACGAGTAAATGGAAATGGTTGAGCAAGCTCATCCGCTGTTAGCGTACAGATAACTTAAGGTGACCAGACGTCCCCGATTTCAGTGACCTGTCCCTGGACAAAGCTGTCCCCAAAAATGTCCCCGATTTTGACACTGAATGGGGGGAAATGCGCACAGAGTCAAACACTAGTTATTACGGTAGCCATTTAACACTTCGCCAGAGAAGACGTCGTATGAAGTTTAAACGCAGCAGCGTCAACAACAACAATCTAGAAGCGGCAAAAAGGAAAGAAAAGGAGACCAGCGGCCGCGATAAATGGTATGTTGTGTATTAACTTATTTATTTTGTGTGAAGTGGCAGTTTTGGGGCTTTTTTGTTTGTTTTCTGGCAGATTTTTCACCGTGGCATTGAAAATGTCCCCGATTTTCATTTCAGAAATCTGGTCAGTGTAAGTTAAGTACAGTATGGCTCAACACACATTGGCCTACTTTATTGAAAATAAATATGTATGCAAGTTAAAAATAAGTGTCATTGCAGTTCTGATTTGTTTTTTGTGCATTTAGTTTAACACATGTAACAGGAGAGAGACAGTGGAGGGAGAGAAAGAGAGAGGTCTGCTGAGTGAGCGACATTCACTTTTAACGGGAGAGAGCGTTGCACCAGGCTGTCAAAGCTCGTCCACAGCAGAAGGCAATATGAACACAAACAAGTCAGGCAGGGATCATTTCCAACTCTATGTATGTTAGTAAGTATTATTTTTACTATTAAATAGTGGCCCATACTAAATTATTCTGGCCCATCCAAAATTGAAATCCTAATCAATCCTAATCCATGTAAAAGAAAAGCTAACTTTTATGCACAAGCTGTTTGATATTTTTTCTCTATGTCTAAATGTTCACTCCTCGCGTGCCTAACTTACCTTTTACAATGTCTGTATCTACAGATATGCGAGTTATAAATACAGTAATCATTCTTTTATTTTGGCAGAATTAGTTTGTTGTGGTTTCCAAGCTCATTAATGTTAACTGTCTTGCACTGATAGTCATGGCATTAGCTGGCTTTGAGGTTAGTCTCTGATAAGCCATATTTTAGCAATGGATAAAGTCATATGTGGCTGCAAATGATTGTAAAACATAGTTTTTCCCAAATAAAAGGCCGGGGAGAGATGATACGTCTCATTGCTAGGATTAAAGAAATACATCTTCAGTCTCATTGTAAAGAGTTAAACCGACAGTCAGTCAACTAACAATGGACAGCTAAATTAGTTTCACTCTGCTTACACGTAACAGCAGCAAAACTGGACATGGTAGTCATGAATTCTGTCATGCTTATTTGAGTTTAGAGAACTGATGGGGATGTTCTTTTAATTGTTATTCAAACAAACTATGCAACACTCATAATATGGTTGAAGGGTGTTTCAGCCGTTTGTTAAAATATTCATTCATCGCCATTATAAATACCAAAACCATTAGTATGGAAAATGCATAATATTGCCGATATATCGGTCAGGCTCTAGTTTGAGCCTTAGTGGTAAACCCTCCAGTTAGGTTCATGTTCTACTATGCTCATACTATCATTATGATGCTCAGAGGTCCAGCCCGACATTTGCCACTCAACTACCCCTTCTTGCCTAGACACTTTACAATTTTACAACCTTGCCTTCATGATGAAAACACATGGTTACAACCATCTTTTGAATGCTGTGGTTGATCGTTTCTCCCTGCCACTTCACATCCACCCAATCAGTCTTCTGATAGCGGTTCTGCCACATTCTGAAGAACTGGCTGCAGTGATGATCGAGAGATTCAAAACATATTTTATCCTGATTGCATTTATAATTCAATAAGGGCATACTTAAAAATATAAACTACAGAAGAAACTATGCAAAACAAGGGGTCTATACAGATAATTAACTAATTATTAATGTTAAATAAGAAATACAAAATTGCAAAAGAATAATTAAAAAAAATAAAATAAAATTTTTGTAGTTAAAAGTAATCTACATTATTACTGCCAGATCATACCAAAACTGTTTTGCAGCAACGCCTGACTCTTTGTCCTCAGCTTCACCCAAGGGATCCATGATAAACGTTTTGCTTCAACTTGTTTAGATACTACAAGGAGAAATTACACTTACACATTAGAATTATAGGCATATTATTATTTTCACTCAATTTGAGGATATATTTTGTAATATGTTCATTAAGGTTCTTACCAGGAATTTCCAGTGGTTGTTTGCAACATTCATGAATCCTATGATTCCGTCGTAGTTGTCAAAGTTAAGCTGTAACAGCAGTTATAAACAAACATATTTTTAGAGACCTTTTCATATTCTAAATGTTTAATAATGTCACATTTGATACAATTTGAGCATTTTTACCTTGCGTAATGAGTGGTTCGCCATGGCGCTTCAAAAACTATGACTCCAGCAGAATAGTGGTTGAGGATGTATATTAATTTTCCTAACATTCAGCATGGCTCTGAGGTAGCACTGAATTGTCTGAAAAATTTATTACATTATTACTTACTCAGACTGTTCAAAATTGAAATTAACACAAAGGTGATGGTTGCTGTGTAAAAAAAAAAAAAATTGCACTTCACTGTTTTTTTTCTTCCAAATTTCCTGCTGTTCATTTAGATAAAGCAGGCAAATTGTTATTCAAGCATGAAACACACAACTTTTCCAGTAGTCGAGCATTAATTGTGAGTTGCTAAAGCAAAGTGATTAACAAAAACTACACAACAAAACTTACTACAGCCACAGGTATTCATCTGTACTTGACCTTCAGCGAGTGATGCTTTCCAAAACAGAAAATTGAGAACAAGTACAGTAAGCAATAGTGAGGAGTTAAAATAGAACGAGCAGTCTTTGTTTGTTCAACATAGTAGTGTAACGGTTTTAGCGATAGAGACGAGGGAGGAGGATCCAGATGCAGACACGGGACAGGAGCCAGAGAGAAACTTAAGAGGTTTAATTCAATATAAATAAAAATCACAGCAACACGGAACTAAAGAACTCGAAAACACAAAAAACTCCTGAGAGAAATAACAAAACTAAACTTTATAAAACTCGGAAGTGGAACTATGGAGATGCAGGAAAACATGGGCACGAGCCGGTGAAGACGGCGACATGGTGAGGATCTGACAAAGACTGAGAGGAACCTGGAGACTAAATACTGTGGGGAGAGTGATTAGTGATAGGCTGCAGCTGATGGGAGTTAACACGAGCGACGGGAGTAGAACTGGTGAACTGGAGAACTGAGGAAAACAGGAAATGGCAAGACTAAACTAACCAGACTAAACATAAGAAACTAGAAAACTAGAAAAATACAAAATAACACGGATCATGACAAGTAGTCATATGAAAAGGACTGCACAATGATTAAATCCGAAAACTAAATTTACATTCATTGCCTTACAGTGGAATAATATGATTGGTGACACATTGGAAGGAATCTGAAATTTAAAGAGTCTGTTTTACATCACACACATAACATCAATTTGATGTGTGAGCTACACTTTAAATATTCTTCATGATTATTGTGATATTGATTTCACCCATATGACTCAGTCCTGTTAAAAAAGAAGAGATACATACAATTCCTGCTGTGTCAGTTGATTTTTTCATTGTGGAAGAAGAAGAGGCGTTTGTCTGGTCTCCCCCTTTTTGCTGCTCCCCTGTATGTGCTGATATCTATGGTATGTAAGCATTAGATCTTATGAAATCAGAATGTAAAGAGATATTGTATTCTGATCAAGAGTACAGAAAATTTGCGAAAACAATGCCATACCTGTCCAGCGTCTCATGAGTTCTGTTTTACACCATGTTTTTATTTCTGAAGTACCTTAAAAAATATAGAACATGAGAACAAAAAAGAATGTGTATGACATTTGACAGGATTTCTTAAGTATTTGACAGAAAAGTTTTAGCATTTGACTTGCAGAAGTGTTTTTATGTTAAGGGTCTTTGAAAGTAATTTTCTATCCATTTAATGTCATACCTTTTTTATTGTCATTCTCCATTTTCTTCGAAAGTGTCTGTTCACTCCCTTAGGAGCTGGGATGTTGTGGGGAGGGTGGAAATATTTGGTCCTCTTAGGAGCTGCACTCACACTCCGTTTGCCCCACTTTTCTTCAGAGTGCTCCAACAGCTCTTCTTTCCCTTTCAATGGTCTGGTTTCAGATTTAGGCCGTACTGCAAGACATGCTCCTTGTAGCGTCCATGCAGAGACATATGCAGCTTCCGAATGAAGGAACCAGGCCTGAGGAAGCGTTCCTTGCATAGAATCTGATTCTTTGTGATGGAAAAGCAGTTCTCTACATGGCAGTTAGTTTGCCTTGTTTTGCTGTCTGCTGTGTTCTGCTTGTCTGGATCTGCATCAACTGCATATCTGCACAGATCCCCCAACACAAGGCCTGACCAAAGTGGGAAGATCCCCATGTAATCCTGCAACAATATATTGATGATCTCAGGACAGTAGTAAGGTTTTTACTCACAATTTCCATCAACATCTGGTACCTCTGACCGATCATTTTCCAGGAAATCTTTGACAAATGCAGAAAGTGAGTTGGGCACAGCCTTGGCTCTCTGTGGTGGCTCAGTTTGGGTTTTGATTGCCTGACCCCAGACAACCTAATCATTTAGGTTGCTCTTGCTCTTGATATAGGTTTTGATGACTTTAAGCTCTTTATGGCTTCCTGACAGGAGAGCTTGGATCCAAAAATCCTACCCATGTGGGCAAAAAACTTTCTGCAGAATCCAAATTGCTGCTGTTGACCAGATGTGCCACACAATGATTTGCAAATTCCCTCAGGCCTTTATCACTGGTCTTCCTGGGAAGCTGAAAGAGCCTTCAGGATATGTGCTGAGCACAGATGTAGCACAGTGATGGCCTTCAGCACTTTTTTGGTCAAAGAGCCTTGAATAGCCTTGCACAGCATCTCAAAGTACCCTAAAATGTCCTGTCTGTTGAAAGCCAGCAGAACACCTTGCATGAGAGCCCAACTGTAGTCTGTTTCTACCTGGCTGATGTTGATGACAGTGATTCTTCTGACTTTTGTCAGAAATTTCATCAGCCAAACGGACAGATTTGCCACTGTGTGGTCATTGGTGAGAAAAACAGAGGGCATAATACAATACCCTCTTGTTTTGGTTAGGGAGATGGCGCACAACCCATATTAAACTCTTAATTGACCCTTCGCTAAGCCCCTTCCAGAAGAGAGAGTTCAAGGCCTTAAAACTTTTTGAAGTAATATATGGTAGGTGTGCATGAGGATAATGTTTTAACTGATACTTGAAAGGTCTCACAATGCCCTAACTTTTTAAACATGTTGATTTTTAACCCTTGGGGGTCCCTTAATTTTGTACTCCACCTGTG
The DNA here is from genome assembly GCF_036924035.1 of Leuresthes tenuis. Taxonomy (NCBI): domain Eukaryota; kingdom Metazoa; phylum Chordata; class Actinopteri; order Atheriniformes; family Atherinopsidae; genus Leuresthes; species Leuresthes tenuis. Next base: position 31,180,901 of record NW_027325367.1, on the reverse strand, counting down.
CCCCTCGGACAAAAAAAAAATTCTCTTTTAAAGATTGCTATGAATATATAATGCATTAATATGTTTTCCATTTTTTATTAATGCTATTATAATTATTTCTGAATTAATAAATGTTTCAGTTATTTCATGTCTAATGAATCTATATAATTTATGAATAAGGACTTCAGGGTTCAGGCTCATCTGAGGTGGAATGACTAATTCTGTCTGTGACAGTGAAGAAAAATGTTCTGTTGATTGTACTTAAATAAAAAAGGTAATTAATAGTATTACTGGTCTCTTTGTTATTATAGCTTGATTAAAGGACTGTATGGGCTGGCTGTATTTTGAGCAATATTTTGAGAATTTCAGTTTTCTCCATTATTTCTTTACAAATATTTTTGATTGCTGTTAATATGGTGGAGCATTTGTGTACAATACCACACTAAACGTTGAAGCTATATACTCTTTAATTCACAAATCATTGACCCACTAATGCACTATTCATAGACTTACTGAAACTCTATGTCTATGAGAGAAACCTGGATTGCCCTTGTGGGTTTTAGCTAGGGTCCATGTGAATCCCACCATCAGCCCATCTGGGCTTGCCCACATGGGGCCACCATGGAAGCCCCTGTCAAAACTAACAGGGACCCAGCTGGGCAGCCCAGATATTGGCAAACAGAACGATAGTGAAAACTAACATAACATTTAATTTAAATTTAAAGAATATACAAAGAGTTACCATGCTGTACAAGAACATTGTTGTTTTTGTATGTGCTGTATTTTTATTCGAAGTGTCAACACATGTTGTGCCTGGCGCTTACATTGAGAGCGGTGTACTTTTCCCTCTATTTTGAGTTCCTCTTCGTTTGAACTTCGCCTACATTTAATCTGGTGAACGTGTCTTTCAAACGCATGTTGGAGACCTTTTTGTCTGCTTCTCTAGTCATGTTTCCATCCAAAAGTGGTTAGAATCAACGGGAAATGCACATTAAAAGAAATTCGAATCTTGTGTGTTTCCATCAAAAGTACAGACTTTGGTGAAAACTACTAACGTGAGTTTTCTAACTCTGCCATGTACCGCTGCTTCAGACTTTTCCATTTATTTCTCAATGCAGTCAAGGGCGTAACCACGCTTTCTTTGGGGGGGACACAACCCCGCCAAAATGGAGAAAATACCAACCTGTCCCCCCCAATATACAGCAGAAAATATGTAAAATATATGTTCTCCTTTTATGAACCCTGTCAAGGTATCGGTCTCTTGTTATGTCTTATTTATTTTCAATTTATTTCCATTTGTTACCAGGGACGTAACGGCTGCTGATTGCTGCCACTCTAGACAATGACAGTGACCCATCGGGCATCTATTTTTGATGGAGCCGCTGCTGAACTGAGCCAAGCTCAACAGAGCAGTTGCACCAGCACAGGAAATCCGACACAGAGTCTCAGAGTCTCAACATGGACGACGAGAGACTTTATTGTTGAAGTGGAACAACACACAATAATTTATGACAGGTGTATATAGAAATCCCTCCGTTAGCTCAAGTAGCCACATAACAGTAGCTATGAGCTAACAGAGCTATAGTACATTCATTCATTCGTCTTAAAGTATTGGTGAAATAAAGACAGATAATGCCTTATTTAGAGGCCGCATCGTCCCTGCCCCATTAACTCCGTTATATGCATATAGCCGATCGCGAGTTTTCTGAATAGCTTTCGAAGGACACTGACTTTCGCCAAACTGTTCTAGGTGAGTAGATAAACGTATTTCATGCCAGCAATAAGGTCTAGGTTTAAAAATACCGGAGTTCCCCTTTAATAACAGACCTGCTAAGTTGGCATCACTGATGTCAGATAGATAGAAAGAAAGAAAGAAAGAAAGAAAGAAAGAAAGAAAGAAAGAAAGAAAGAAAGAAAGAAAGAAAGAAAGAAAGAAAGAAAGAAAGAAAGAAAGAATGAATGAATGACATCTTTATCATGGTCCTGCATATTAACATGCCCAGTCTCCATCGGCTTACAAGACACCGTAAGTCCAGATTTATAAACCAAAAAGGAAACTGATATATCTCATCAAATCTGTCAAATAATTTTCACCAGTAATGGTAATGAAAACAACGCCAAAAATCTAATACTTTCTGCAAAATATATATTTTTTACAGTACTTCAGTAAATTACTTTTATGTATGACTCTTGTATGTTTTATTTATACCATTAATTACCCTGTAAAAACACTTTAAACACATGATTAATTACCCGCAATCTTAAATCAAGATAAATTACCTGGAATTTTAATGGCAAGAATTTACATTACTCCCAATATCTCAAAATCTACAGACATTTCACAGTTTTTTTTAAAATTCAAAACAAAACAAAAATAAAGTTGAAACTTGTAAGCATACAGAATATTTTCCGTAAAATTTATTTAAACTTCACTTTCCGTAAAATAATATTTTAAATTGTGTTTCTACAGTAATGTACAGTTAAAAAAAACATGAAATCACTTCAACCACGCATGCTAAGTAACCTGCAATTTTGTTGAAATAACTACAGATTTCTGTAATTTTATATACATTTCTTCATTACAAAATTACATCACATTTTATTTAAAATGACATTTGAATATGACATAAATGTGTTAATTTACCTTTAAAAACAGAAATAATGTAATATATATTGGCAATTACATGTAATTCTCAAAGGTAAATATTTAAATTACTGCTAGTGTCTGTTAATTTACAGTTATTACATTGTTTTATGGAAAATGGTGATCAACCTGTGAAAACATACAGAAAATAGTGTAAATGTAAAATTAGAGTCAAAGATGTAGAAATACAATAAATGGTCATTAAGAAAACATTAATGTAATCTTACATTATGCTTAATTAACTGTAATTTTAAGCATAAAACTTAAAATTACTAAAAATGTCTGTAAATCTACTGGCATTTCATTGTTTTATTGGAACAGGAAAAATCTGTGAAAAATTATAGAACATTTCCTATTAAATTACTTCTTTTTTTTTACTGTGTGGGCCAACTTATTTTATTTGGGTTGGATCAACTTAGTATACTGATGTAATTTTACTACTGTCAAATTAGTGGGTCCAATACTATTATATTTAATCAGTCTCAGCCCTGGGAAACAAGTTAAATCAACTCTAATGAATTAACTGACACAACACAATTAAATTGAGTTGGACCCAAACCTAGTAAATAAGTTCAATCAACCCTTATAAATGAAGTTGGACCCATGCAAGTGCATTGGATTGGACTAACAAAATTGATTGTTGCTGAAAGAAAGCCATTTAATCATGTGGAAAAACTTTCCATGATTTTCTTAAGTTCATTCAAAGAGTTATTTTTTGAGTGTGTGTGATTTTGAAGCCGGAATATCAACCTAAAGTGCACTACTATCACACAATTCTGGAGCCAGTGTGTTGTGCTGAGTAACGCATTTGAATATAGCACACTTAACCTGAATTATGTCCGACAGCTCGGAAAAATTAGGTAAATACAGACAAGCAATTTTTGAATAGCCTCATTTGAATGTGCTATGTTGCTAAAGATACAAGTAATGTTGTTTTCATAGTTACTGTCATTAAACATATCCATCACACCTCATTATAACTCAGTCTGTACTTTAATAACTGATACAATGATAACAGCTTGTAGTTAGTAATGCTACTCAGCTCTGCTCAGAGCTCACCTAAATCTATAATATTTATGCTTATGCTATTAGCTTATGCTTATTAGCTTATGCTAATCACCTGTCTCTTGACATCCTGGCTCTCACTGAAACATGGATTAAGCCTGAAAACACAGCTACCCCGGCTGCACTTTCAACCAACCACTCATTTTCCCACACCTCTCGTACATCTGGGAGAGGTGGTGGAACGGGCATGCTCATTTCCAACAAATGGAAATACACCCAACTGCTACCTGAAGCTAAATACAATACCTTTGAATACCACGCCATCTTGGTAACTGCATCAGTCAAAACCTATATGATTGTAGTATATCGCCCACCAGGACAACTCGGTGACTTTCTAAATGAACTCGACACCTTGCTCTCTTCTATCTTGGAGCATGACTGTCCCACAATTGTCCTTGGTGACATGAACATCCACCTTGACAGTCCTAACTCTTCTGATTTTCTGTCACTAATGCACTCGTTTGAGCTACAACTGCTCAGCAGTCCTCGATCTCGTTTTCTCAAGAAACTGTGCCACAGAGGCCCTATCTGTCACACCTCTGCAGTTTTCTGACCACTATTTCATTCAGTTCAGAGTGAGTCTCCCGAGAAGACCATCTGCTTCTACCCCTATGGTTTCCTTCCGCCGCAATCTCCGCAACCTGTCGCCCACCCGCTTCTCCTCCGTTGTTGCCTCCGCTCTTCCAACCTCCAGCACATTCTCCTCCCTTCAGGTTAATGATGCCACGGAGTTCCTTTGCTCTACTCTGAGCTTATCTCTGGATAGTCTGTGTCCTCTATCCACCAAACCCTCCCGATCCTCCCAGTCTCACCCCTGGCTTAATGATACTCTCCGAGCGTTGCGCACCAATCTCAGAGCTGCCGAAAGGAAATGGCAAAAGTCAAAAGATCCGGCAGATCTAGCTAAATTCCAGGTGCTACTGTCATCATTCGCATCCAGTGTCACTGATGCAAAAAAGTCTTTCTACATCAACGAGATTCATAGTACTACTGACACCCGGAAACTTTTTTCCACCTTTAAAACTCTACTTAATCCTCCGCCTCCGCCACCAATCTAACAGCAGACACCTTTGCCTCATTTTTTACTGACAAAGTGGCAGCTATAAGCAAACAGTTTACCAAACCTGTTACCACAAAATCTGCATGCAGAAGTCCTACTGCATCATTTTCCTCATTTACCCCTCTGACTCAGAGCAGTGTGTCTAAACTTCTCACATGTAGCCGTCCTACTACATGCCCGCTGGACCCCGTTCCTACTAATCTTCTCCAATCCATTGCTCCTACTGTAACTGCAGCAGTCACGCATGTGATTAATGCTTCACTGACATCAGGCACATTTCCTACCACCTTCAAACAAGCTCAGGTTACACCGCTGCTCAAGAAACCTTCCCTCCCTCCAACACATGTGGAGAATTATCGGCCGGTCTCTCTCCTCCCGTTTCTGTCTAAAATCATTGAAAGGGCGGTCTTTAAGCAGGTCAACGATTACCTCTCTCATAACAAACTCCTTGACCCAAACCAATCTGGGTTTAAAAGTGGACACTCCACCGAGACGGCTCTGTTAGCTGTGACAGAAGCCTTAAAAGAAGCCAGAGCAACAGCTAAGTCCTCTGTACTTATCCTGCTCGACTTATCGGCTGCATTTGACACTGTCAACCACAGAATTCTTTTGTCCATGCTCTCAAGCATGGGCATCACAGGGAGAGCACATTCCTGGTTTGAATCGTACCTCACTGGTCGGTCCTTCAAAGTATCCTGGCTTGGTCACACTTCTGCAGCGCACCACCTTGCCACAGGGGTCCCCCAAGGCTCAGTACTGGGACCTCTTCTCTTTGCCATATACACCAACTCACTGGGACAGATCATCCGATCACATGGCTTCTCATACCAATGTTATGCTGATGATACCCACCTCTATCTGTCATTCCCACCTGATGACCACACGGTCTCAGCACGAATCTCAGACTGTCTCTCTGACATATCAGCATGGATGAAAGCCCATCATCTCCAACTTAACCTCCCAAAAACTGAACTGCTTGTCTTTCCAGCCAAACCAACCATACAACACAGCATCTGCATCCAAACCGAATCCCTATCTCTTGCTCCATCAAAGGTTGCTAGAAACTTGGGTGTCATGATTGATGACCAACTAACCTTCAAAGATCACGTTACCTCGGTTGCTCGTTCATGCCGCTTTGCATTACTAAACATAAGAAAGATCAGACCATACCTGACCCAACATGCCACCCAGCTCCTGGTGCAGGCCATGGTCATCTCCTGCCTTGACTACTCCAACGCTCTCCTAACTGGTCTCCCAGCCTGTGCTGTGAAACCTCTGCAGATGATCCAGAACGCGGTGGCGCGTTTGGTCTTCAATCAGCCTAAAAGAGCACACGTCACCCCTCTGTTCATTGAACTCCACTGGCTACCCTTAGCCGCCCGCATCAAATTCAAGTCACTGATGTTAGCCTACAAAGTGCTCAATGGAACGGCTCCCATCTACTTGAATGCTTTTGCAAAGGCTTATGTAACAACTCGATCCCTCCGTTCGTCCCAGGATTGTCGTCTAGCAGTGCCTACACCACGCCTAAGACAATCCAAACTCTTTTCATGTGTCGTCCCACGATGGTGGAATGACCTACCAAGCGCTACCAGAACAGAGGCGTCCCTGTCTATCTTCAAGAAGCTCTTGAAAACCCAGCTCTTCAGAGAGCATCTCCTATCCTAGCACTTACCTTGTACTTCCCTACCCCCTCTATCTCTGCACTTTATCTTTCTGCACTTCTTTCTATGCCTACACCCTATCTCTACTCTGTCACCTCTGACATAGTCAGACTAGTGGGTTCCTTCTATGTAGTTTATTGTTAGCCCTATATAGCTTGTTAAATCTTCATTTGTAAGTCGCTTTGGATAAAAGCGTCTGCTAAATACATAAACATAAACATAATATTTAGATTATCAATAGTCATTGCTATGCTTATATCACATTTTAAAAATAAAATTATATCACATGTATCAATGTTTTTTTTTTCATAAGAATAACATAAACTTCATTTTAATGTTACATCTCAGTCCTAAGTGAGAATCGACAGTCGGTCTGCCAAAAAAATGAGGAAACAAAGAATTAGATCACTGTATCTAATGTGGTGAAAACAGCACTTTTTAATGAGATATTTTATGTTTTTCATTGAACAAAACCCAAAATCTACACTGGGGACAGCATTGTTCACCCTGAGAAGATGTAATGATGGAGACCATCAGAACCAGCCGTGGTCTGGATGCCTCAGTAGCGTCGCTTGGACAAACCTGGATTCTGAAAAGTTGCTCCAGATGCGGCTGTTCATACAAACTTCCTATAAGGTTTGTCTTTCGGTATACCCTTTATTCAATGCTGCATTACACACTATTAATAGAAATGTCACGATCGGCATCTTGTGTTTTTGTAACGTCTGTGTTTTGTGTTTTTGTCTTGCCATTTTCTCAATTTCCTCAGTCTCTCGTCTGTCCAGACATCAGCTCCACTCCTTTCACCTGTACTCACTTATCCTCAGCTGTACTCAGTTACCAATCACCCTCCACAGTAGTGATGGGATACTTGATTCCTTTTACTGACTTGAGTTTGTATGAGTCACCTACTGAAGTGAATCGGGTTTTCAAGTCACTTGAGTCACTCGAATCAGTCACTCAGAGTGTGCGCCACGGAATGTACAAACAACTTCCAAACCACTCCAGTCCCCAAATCATTGTGATTTGAAGTCTCAACGGGGAAACATTTAGTTTTCTTTCTTTCTAAATAAATGCAAATAACCCAAATAGCCAATAAATTAACATTCAGTGCGAAATAGTGCAAAATTATAGTAAAATATATGAAACTGTGCACAAATAGAACATTTTAATAACCTAAACAATAGTGCAAAAATAATAATATTCTAACATTCAACAGTGCACCATTAGAATGAAAAAAATATGTACAGAATGCATGATCTCCCCCTTCAAAATTAAGCCGAAAGGGAGAGAGAGTGAGTGAGCCGCGAGTCGGGTATGAATCATGAGTCCTGAACCGTGGGAGCAGCGAGTTTTTCTCTGCTGCTCTCACGATGCACAGTAAGCACAAATCATGCAACTCACCTATGAAGCTTCACAGTGTTCCAAGAACAGATAGAACTAAAGTAAAACTGATCCTGTTAAGTTGGCAATGGTTCAGTTAATGTACTCCTGTAAAATAGTTATTCCACAACAAGTCTTACATCCATAAAGACACAGTACATATACCTCTACTCCAAATGGTTGAAGAACAGTTTTAAATGAACTTTGGGTTTGTGTGTTTTTTAGGCGAAAATTGCAGGAATTTTAAGGGGTTTATATTATATTGTGCTATCTCTTCTATTTAATATTAGTAATCATTCTTAGGAAATAGTGAGCTGTATCCATCCTGTAATGCAACTTTGTGAAAAAAAATACAGATTGTTTGAGCATATATCCAAGACCAAGTTCTTTGCACAACTTTTTTTCTTTCCCAGGGTGCCAAATACTGCTGTTTTGGACAAGCTTCAACTCCCACAAAAGATTGTTGTCTCACCTAGCTTCACCTTAGACACAGAAGTTTGAGACTTTTGTGTGTGAAATTGGGTGACCCCTTGCTGCTGTGATGCCAAGGGGTCATGCTGATCTCACACATGATGTAAGTGAGCTGTAAATCAGAATGAGCTCCCCATCACACTTCTTTTGAAACCTCTGAAAAATGAGAATTTATTTTATTTAACAGCAAAAGCAATGTAATTATAGTTAGAATAACAGTTCCTTTTTTAGACACAAAACAGTTTTTCTCAAAAATCTTGAAATATCCATAAAGATCAGTGACAATGGGATTCTAAATATTTTCTCTGTGATATTATCTTATGTTATGTAGGCATAGTGATACATCATTTTTCTTAACTCCTGTCTACAGTAGAGCCTTTACATAACTAAAATATAAAGCTCCAGAAGAGTTTGCTAATAGCTGTCACACATAAACAATCTCATTAGAATGAAAATGGACTTGGGGCATGATATTGTATGCAAGTTATATCTTTGGTCCAGTTCAATTTGTTTGTTTTCCTTTTATGTACTGGCTCAAAAGGAGTGGATTGGACACTGTCTCTGCAGCTTTCCTTCCAGTTGCCTTTGTAGCTGTATAATGAAAAGTCTCTTTCCACTGTGAAATTTGAAACATTACAAAGTTAGCCTATCTCCTTTCTTATCTTGCTTCTGCCTGCTGAGAGGCAAGACAAAATATGGGTCACCATTTTTTGCTTTAAATTCTAACAGTGCTCTGAGTTATTTTATCAAATGTGGAGTTTCTGACTCAGTCACATAATAGCAATTTATTTATATAAAACAAGCAGATACTCCTGTTTTATCACACGTCATGACTTCTCATCGTGCCTCCATCGAATGCATGTTTGCTGTTCAAAAGTCTGAGTTGTTGGCTTTTGATAGAAGTAGTTAGAAAAGTAATAATAGCGTATGTAATTTTGTGGATGACTGTCCTCAATGATGGCACTGACAATCAGTCCCCTGTGAGTCATTCAGTGCAATTATTTCTATGATCATGTGTTTGGCACTTATGGGGTAGTTTGCAAATTTTGTTACACTTGTACAATGACAATGAAGACAATCTAAAATCCCAAGAAGTGCTTGATTTATTCATACCTGCAGGTAATACATTCACAGAGGAAAACAGCAAAATGAATTAGGTGAAAGTCAGCAGTTTCAAGTTTTCACTCAGGTTTGCAGCATTCAAAAGCTTCAGTGGGAAATTTCTGCACTCGCTTATCAGTGCAAGCATCTCAACTCTTTTTCCAGAGATATGGTTTTTATTATATTCATACACAGTAGATGGAAACAGATGGCATTGGAAATGGTATATTTCATATAGTGATAGCAACTTTCTGGTTGATCATGTTATCAAGAAAATGCACATGCCAGTGTGATATGCTAGCTTCCATCTGTAGCCATGGCAACAAAAGGCCCACTGGGACCACTAACTTTAACAGACAAATGGAAACTTTCCATGTGCTTTGAAAAAACATGTATCAAGGCAAGTGCATGATAGTTTACACATATGTGGCATTCAGGAAATAGCCAAACACAGATTTATGTGGCTGCCATTCCATGACAGAGGCCTTGAGATAATTAGAACAAAATATATTTGGTGCACATCCATACTACCAATTTTTACTTATGTTCCGGCTTCCATGGCTGGGAGCACGTCTCCAATTACACAATTGTCTTAAGAGAATGCTATTCACCCAGTGCACGCTGCAAATGGGCATGGAGAAGGGAGTAATTGGACTCAGCTTGCTGTGACCAAGATCTACGCAAACAGTGTGCAAATGTGTTGAATTTTAAATGACTTGTGATTGATAGATCCACTGGGTGTCTGGGGTTCTTAAATATATTCTTTACAGTTTGTCAGGCTCCAGTATATATGGTTTGCATCAATACACTGAGGTGTTGCTGTGGACTGCCTGCGTGCTGGTACTCTTGCAGTCTCCCAATCTGACAGATACAGGAAATTTATGATAATGAAGGGATTAGATTATCCAAAGCCTATGTTTTGGTAATAAATGGGTGTTTTGCTTCTGGTAAACACAAACCTTCTAGATTGAAAGGTAATCAAAGCACCAAATGAAGACTGAGGAAGTTGTAATGGAAGAGGAATTGGTAAATGGTAAATGGACTGTAGCCCTTTTTTCAGTCTAGTTGACCATGAAATTTTGCATTGGAGCAGGGTACATTATCCAGCTGAATAGGCCGGTGCAATGTTTCATTATTACAGTTATTATCTTTATCTTAACATGCTGTGTTGCACATCACAAAGAATGTGTGCTTGGGTTGTCTACTGGCCTTAACAGGACGCAAGCACTGTTATCCCTACATCAGCACTCGTCAGCTGCAGGCTACAGCACTGCTACACTGCATGTTACACGTTGTCTGTTGTGTTTTCTGTTAAGGTTTTGTCTAAGTGTGCAGTGCAGTCAGACTTAGTGTGATATCTGCTTCACAAGTCATTTTCCAATTTGAACTTGAATTTGTTAGACGGCTTGTTTGTGGTGACTGGAGCCGGCTGTTTCTATCTCAGTTAGTTCGAACGGGTTTGGCCTGAGTCTGTGTGTGAGGGGAAAGAAGAAAAATAATTCATTTGAATGTTTGTGGGCTTGTGAATGTGAGATGTAGGTGGGAAGTTTATATTCCCCAAATTCCAAAGAAACCCAGATTCGTTTGAGTGATAAGATTTTTCTTAGGTGTCCATCTGCTGGATTAATTCAAACTATTGTTTCATATTACAATGCTAATTTAGTTGCAAAACTGACAGCAGCCCTTAGTGTATTAACATTTATCTCCAGTGTGTTTTGGCCAGCTGCTTGACTATGTCTGCCCCTTAACTATGTACACCTCTGATGTGAGCTTAACCACTGTGTGTGATTGTGAGTGTGTTGTGCCATGGCTTGATTCCCTTTTCTTTTTTCTTGTCACTTTAATCAGTCTGCACTACATTTTTGCATTTGTGGGTTTTCATTTTCAGATGTTCATTATTCTATTCAGTTTATTTGTCTTTTGTTAACCTTGTTTTTTGAATTCCTTGATTTCTAATACTTTAAAGTCAAGTTTTCTTATGCTTCTTTGTTATCTTTTCTTAAGCCTACCTGTTAATTTTACACTCTCGCTTGTCTTACACCTAGGAACTGGAACCCAGGCTAGGAACTCTACGAACCTTGTAGAGTTAGTGGTTTCGGTAACTTCAGGTTCAACTTTGGATTTTCAATATCATAAAGGTGGTTTACTTAGGTAACTGAACCTAACCTGGGGCCTGTACTACAAAGCCGATTCAATATAGTCAGGGTATCTATAGATGATCTGGCTTAACTAACCTTAACAATGGAGCTCTTGCTACGCAATATTAGAATGTTGGCTATCAACTCAATAAATCAACCCAGGTTCTCCAACTCTGCATATGTGTGTGTACATGTAAAGTAGGTGGAGTTGGCATCATTGCAATTTGATAAACTTGTGAATTTAATAAACTGCACACTCATGTAATGTACGAGAGAAAGGCAAGGAAATATTTTTTATCTTAGTGATGGTTTTAATTAATATAGTCCTAAATGTTATTTCCAAGTCTTTAAAGGTCACAAAGACCAAGTTATAGAGTAATCAATCCCTGTTTAAGACTACAGAAACATTCCCTCTGGCTGATACATCTCTAATAAAGATGCTTCTGAGTGATAGTCAAACAGTGTCATCAACAGGATGTTAATGGTAAATGGACTGTACTTATATAGCACTTTTCACTGTGTGCTATGTGCACTGTAGCTCTTCTTTGGGATTTCACCACGCACTGCAGCTTTTCGTGATGCTTCTTCCACATCGAGTCCATTTCTGTGGTTCACTGACTGTCCCCCTTCAGACCAATTTTGATAGTAACCGCTACATACCAAGAACTACCTAGAAGAACTACCATTTTGGAATTCCTCTGATCCTGTTGTCTAAGTATCACCTATTTTTATGTAGCTCTTCCTGTCAATTTTTCAGTGGTTGACTGCTTGTAAGAATATTCTACCTCAAAATGAAACTTTCTGGGCTTTTTCTTCTATTTCCAACAATGGCAGGTTTTTTAGCATGCATAGTCAAAAAATTATATTGAAGTACTCCTCAAGCACATACAAGGGTGAGTTTGAACAGACAATTGTGATGAAACTCTATTTACAACACATGATTCTGAGTTAGCTTTTATCTTTTTCTGGTTGTCTAATCACAAACACTGAGCTTTCTAACCTGTAACTGCTCACTGTCAAATACATACATCCATTTTCTATACCAACTTAATCCAACTCTGGATGGGAGGTGGGGGCTGAAGCCTATCCCAGTTGTCATCAGGCGAGCATACCTTGGACAAGTCACTGATCTATTGTAACATAGAAAGACACAAATATGCAGACTTACAATCACTTTCAGGGCCAATTCAGAATCACCACTCAACCTAACATACATGTCTTTGGACAGTGGGAGGACGGCAGGGTACCTGGCAAGAACGCAGAAATGCAAAATGTAAAAACATGTAAACTCCACTCAGAAAGGATTTGAACCATAAACCTTGTTGCAATGAGCTCACATACAACTTTTTGTTAAAGCTAAGCGTGGTCAGTGCTCTCTATTGTCATCAAATGAAATACCGGATAGACTGTTTTGACTCATCTCAATGTGAATGATCAAAATGCAGTTTTCATTTGTGAATGTCATCAGCCAGATTGAGATGATTCAAATATTTTGTCCATGTGTGTTTTAAAGTCGAAAGTTTACGGAAATTGGGGAAATAGGGAATAGGGAAACATCAGTAAAAAGTTTGCACATATATGAGTCAGTATGGTGAAGTCAGACATATAAATGAGAGACAACTGACTTAATCCAATGCAGTGAAAACAAACCTTTTTAGCTTGCATATCAAAGTGGTTTTTGATAGATTTTCTGTGTACTTTGACAAGTATGTTTCCGAGTTTAGCTGTAGCATTTTAGTTTTTTCACTGATTTCCACAGAAGCAGGCCCTTTCAAGCTTTTAAATGTGCTTATATATTGCTTTTACGTATAGATGTCTGTGTACAGTAAATACAACATTGTGTTGGAATTGGAAAAGGGGCAATTTTCTGATTGGCTTATTGCCTCTCCTATAGGAAACATGGTTATAAGTGACCTCTGCTTGACAGTTTTGCTGATGTGCCTGCTGAGGTCTGCATGTATAAAAGAATCTCAATTTCCTTTATTAATTTCAGACGTCACCATAAATTTGCTTCAAAGTGGACCTGACCTGATAGATTATTTTACTTCCCCACAAGAAGAGGTTACACCCAGACACAATGTTTTTGACATAACCTGTGATTAGGGGAGTAATGGAGCTAATTGACTAAGGCTCTGTAGAGGAAAAGCAGGTGGGTCCTCACAAAAAAAGAAATTTGTTTCTATAAAACTGAGCTTTTGAAATACATACTCATTCAATGTTATTTGTAGTGTCAAGCCCCCATCCAAAAAATATCCTAAACCTTCAGAGAGTACTACCTCCCAAGCTAAGACTAGAAAAAAAATACAAACCACCCATTTCACTGCGACATCTGTTATCTGCATTTTCAGCCCCCTGGTTTTCTGTTGAAATGTAGAATCCACTGGACTTGTGGGGTAACACATATGTTACAGATTTGAATAAAAAAAGAACTTAAATTAATTGCCTCAGTTTCTAATAAGCAAAGTAATTAAGTTAATCAAAAGTGCTGAGCTCAGCAGACTGAATCTACTTAAGGTCAATGCCATCACTAAACCATAAACTAAATGAGAATTATGTGAAAACGTAGTTTATATTAACCATAGCTCAAAGCTCTGCCATTATTTATAGATCATGGCTCACCAAATAACATACATTCAGACCACAGCTATGAATCTGTGAGACCAAAACAACGGCACCATTTGTTTGCACCATGCACCACCACAAATGCACCATGCATTTGTTTTTTTTAAATATGCAATTAATTGTGTTAAACTAAACATCAACAAGACCCACCCAGTAAGTGGTTTTGCAACTGAAGAAGTACATTTCAAAAGCAAAAAAAAAAAAGCTCAGAAAACAGCCTTTTGTGTCAGAGATGTTTAAGAACATGTGTTTTAGATTTAGGGAGGCAAGTTGACTCTGTTTAGCTGCCCTAGGAACAAGTGACCTTGAATCAGTGGATGCAGTTAGTTTGTCCTGGCACAGTTGCAAAAATGTTTGGATTTATGTATTACACTGAGTGGATGACAGTTATACAAAGTGCAAAGTTCTTGTATGACGCTGGCTTTGCAGAGATACTGATGCTAAAAGTTGGGGCTGTTCCAACACTAAAAGAGCACAAGTCAGAACCTCAACTGATGAGTGAAACTTTCAAATGTCTGTGTTAAGTTGGCGTTAGGCATATGAATGCATTTTAGTACAAACATCTTGGGCACACTGACTGAAAAAGCAGTTGACGTGGCTACGGGTACTTAATGTTATTAAATTGCTTTTTGCTCCTCCAACCACTCAGAAATACGTAGTTACTGAAACCATAAATGCAACCACAGTTTGCTTTCTTGCACGTCATATGTTGTATACTAAGAAAACAATTAACATTCATGGTAACTATGGAGGAGTGTAGAATCATTACATTTTCTAGTTCTTGGAGCAGATGTTCTCTGCCTTAGTTGGGAGTTTCCCATCTTAACCTATTAACACGGGTTTAAATGGGAAATAATTTTCCAAAAATAATTTATAGTAATGAGAATTTTGTCTTTGAAATGAATGTTCTTTTTAATTGGTTTTCTCTTAGTTTTTTGAAAATGAATTACACTCATGGTGGCACTTTAATGCAGTCATTAGCAATGACACCTCAAAGCAAAAAAGTCCATGGTACAAACCTCAAATGTGTCTCATTCACTCCAGACTGTGTAATAGCTATGCAGGTCAACAAAACAACATTTCTCAATATCTGATATATCATTCACACCTGATAAAACATCAGAACCATTTCCAAAGGGAATTACAATTTACATTTACTCAATATGAAGAATTCAGTTTTTGCGTCACAGGCCAAAGTTGTGCCGAACTGTGGCTGAGAGTTCTGGTTAAATTTCAGTATGGGACAGTACAAACATTGCAAGTAGAAAGACCATTCCAAAAACTGTGAAGTTGCTCATTTGTTTGTTTCATGGAGCAAAAATATGTTAATGATTAACTTGATAGCACATTGATTGTGCTAGTTTTAAAATAGCTGAATTACCTTCAAACGATCAGCCTTTTTATACAGATGTCCAAAGACAACTCAAGCCAAGACTGGTTCTTTCCTCCATCCACCAAAGCAAGAGGCCTGACCCTAAGTTTTATATTAAGCTATATGTAATGAGCTAAATTTTTACATGAAGGCATGGCCAGTATTTC
The DNA here is from genome assembly GCF_036924035.1 of Leuresthes tenuis. NCBI lineage: Eukaryota > Metazoa > Chordata > Actinopteri > Atheriniformes > Atherinopsidae > Leuresthes > Leuresthes tenuis. The sequence continues at coordinate 31,165,235 of NW_027325367.1, read as the reverse complement.
TGCTTTCTCCACACCATGCCAAGAAAAACAAGCAAAAGTGGATGTCAGAATAACTCATCAGGTGACAGCCATCGGTACACTAAACCTGTCAGGACCAGTGTGGCTCCAGCAGCACAGGGGAATAACTGTATCTTAAATTGGATGGCATCTGTCCCTCAAGCTGCAGATCCCTCATTACAGGCAGTTTCTTTGACTGGTCCAGACATCAGATGTCACAGTTCATCAGCCATGCCAAGGTTGGGGCAAAATAAGCAGCTGCCAAAATTCTTCACAGCTGCAAAGAAACCGTGTGAAGAAAAACGTTGGACCACAGAGCTATGGAATCCCTCCAAGGCCTCAGTCCCGTTGCTGTGCGAACAGTGCAACCACTCTTTTCATTTGGATTTATGTCAGCAAATTTGGAGGTGACTGTTATGGAGGTTATGTAAGTTTGTACAATGTACATACTTCTTCCCATTCTAACTGTTCATTATTATACTTATGTATTCATGCAAGGCTTTTCCTCTTTATCAAACACCAATTAACCTATCAGGGGGGATATGGTGCCATGTGGGTTATAATGTATTGCCCAAAGAGACTTTTGCACATGGATATGCTAAAGATCGAACCATCAAACATCTGGTTGGAGGACGATCTCTCTCCACCCGCTGATCCACAGTTGCCATGTGAGATAATGTGTATTTATCCCAAACCATTTGTGACTCTTTGGTTTAGGATGAGCTAATGTGCTAATGTTGTCAAAAAAAGTTAGTTTATGCAATTCTACCACTAAAATTGCTCTCCTGGCTTGAATGGTTAAGATAAGTCAATGGTGGCTTTGTGAAACCTGTAAATAATACTCTCATCCTAAATTTGGGCGATGTTTTTAATTGATGCTCTATTTTTTTTGTCTTACTTAAATCACATAACATTTAGTTGCAGACAGACCATTGACCAAGAAAACTGCCCTTTTTTCAGCACTTTAACCTTTCTTTACTCAAGTAACAGTAATCACTCTTTCGGTGTACACTGTATTGTATCTTTAAAAACATCTAAAACACATTCAAAAAAACAAAAAGCAGTAAAAATAATTTTGCATTGATAGTTCAGTTAGGGCAGCTTCCTGGGATTCCAAACCTAAAAGTGACATCAACAAAATAAAAATATTTTAATAAAAAGTAACCAGGTTGGATAAATTCTCCTAACTCACAACCCACAAACGCGCGCACACACACTCAAATTTATTGCATCAATTCAAAACTCATCACAGTCCAATGAACTGACTTAATAAATGATGGTATAAACCCTGTTTCCATATAAGCTGAGTCACTATAAAAAATTGGTAATTTCTCTATAGTCACTTTGAAAGCAAAATGTTTTCTATTCTTTCTTAATTTAGAAATGTAGCTGCTCACAGTTCAAGGTCTTCTGTATTACATTCAGTGTTTTATAAATTGGTAAATTGTTTCACCTTCTCCTGCAATGACAGAAACTGAGGAGGTAGTTTAGTTCTATATCTGAAGAGTTTCTTCTTCTTCTTCTTTTTGGTTAAACTCTACATCCTACAAATGACAGATACTATTTAATTTCTGCATGGTGGAGTGTCTCCCATGAAACATTCTAAGGTGTTATATGGAGTATAGGGATCATGTTGTGTGATCTATTGCACAGACACCACAAAATGAAAGTCTGCGGTCAGCCAGAGCGATGTTGCCAAGGGGTGGCCATAATCCTCCTAAATCCCTGAAAGGTTGTACACCTGACCCAATGGCACTGAAAAGAAATTAGTTCCTCACACTGTAACGATTTCTTATGGTGCTTGTGAGTTGAGAGAGAGCAGCTTTAAAACTCTGTCTATTTTCTTGCTGTTTCTTATCACACCTAAAAGCAGCCCCGCAGATACAAGAAGGAATAATCACAAATAACAAGAAAGCCCTTGATCCCTCTCTCACCCTCCCACAGGAGACACACTTTGCTCCTCTGTGTTCTCGCCTTGATACTGTCCACCAGCTTAAGGGTACAGACATTACCTTATCCCACTCCTCAAGGCGTTTTGATTCACAACACTGATGATGTGCTGCTGCTGGCCTCTTACTCAACAAAAGGTTCTGTCTTCATACCAAAAGAGAATCTGTCAGGAATTACTGACTGTATTACCTGGGATATAATGAGGAAAGCAGCTATATGTTAAGTTGTGAAATAACCAAATAAACACTTTCTTAAGTGTTTAAAATAAAATCTTTCTTTTTTTTTTCTTGGCTGCAGCTGCATATTCTGGGGCACAGCCAGGTAGAAAAGGTTTGATAAAAAAACGTTTTATCAGGAACTCTGGGGGAGCAGTCATAATATAATTTCAAGACTTGGTTATTAGACATATTTTAGTGATGTCACAGTCTAAGTGAGACCCATGATAAGCTCTCATGTTTTCAATAAAAACAGAGCTCTTAACTGAGTTTAAAACTACTTCAGCTTCAAACCATCGTGTGCAAGTGATTTGTTTCCATAATCATACACTCTAAAGCTGAAACTAATCTGCAGTTTTGATTCTTTTGTGTGATTCTCTCCAAACACCTACACTGCCATGCAGTTAAATGCAAAATGAACAAGATAAAATTAATGAAAACGTGGCAAAAGAAAACAAAAGCGGCCTCTCAGGATTGAAATGATAGTGGATACTCAAAATGGCTGTATGAAAAAAAGGTTAACAAAAATGGAGTGATTCTTAATCTTACTTTTATTTAATTGCAGATAGTTTGAATGCAACATTTTTAATGCCTTTTTTTGAAAATATACATTCATTTTTAGCACTTTCTGAAAAAAGTTGGAAAGGTAAACCTTTTAACACATTGCAGAGTTGTACTCACAACACTTAAAAGTCATTCTGGCTTTTCAGTCATCACTAATCCATCCAGTCCTGCTTAATCTAACTCAGGGTCACGGGGGGGCTGGTGCTTATCTCAACTGTCATTGGGCGAGAGGCAGGGTACACGGTGGATGGGTAGCCAGTCCATCACAGGGCCACATAGAGACAAAAAGTCACACGACCATGCACGCTCACATTCACTCCTTTAGAGACACCAGTTAACCGAACATGCTTGTTTTTGGACGGTGGGAGGAAGCCGGAGTACCCGGAGAGAACCCATGCATACACGGGGAGGACACGCAAACTCCACGCAGAAAGGCCCCAGCTGGGACTGAGCTAACCACCACACCACCGTGCAGCCCCCATCATTTATCAATAGATACATTTTGACCCTTGATAAATGATGTCCCTCGATGCAAGCAGTAAAATATTTGTGTTGTCACCCCCCCCCCCCCCATTCTTCCTCCAAATGCATTTTAAGGTAGTACACCAGGATTTTCAGTTTCAAAACTCTACACATATTCTCAGTTATTCTACATGCTCTATTATTCTCTATCTCTATACTACAGGCAGGCAAGTCCAGTACCCGTGCGTTTTTTTTCTCTCTTTGTAATGTGGGCAGAATGGGGTTTTGCATTGTCTTGTTGAAAAAATTTCTGTATTAATGCTGCCATCACAGAAGCCTGAATTTTGGACTTATTGCTTATAAAAGTCTGGATGGTCTTTTTGTCTGTGATCAGGAGCACACCACGTCCTTTTCCTCCAAAAAAAGGGAACTGACGACTTGGTCTGATACACATTTCCACTTAGTGATACCACCTGTTGACAAGGTAAACACAAGTCTTCTTTTAAATTGATTTTTTTGCACAATAAAGTTTTATGTAACATTGATGAATGTAAGTTTGTATTGTAGTGCTTTACAAAGGCTTTCTATATCAGCTTTTGATGAATGGCTGAATGATAAATGGCTCGTGATGCAGCGCTATCTGGGGGGTAAGAGACAAGTACAGTTTAGACTTGTATACTTTACACACTACATTTATTTTACAGTGTACTGATATAATTCACTGTAAAGACAGAAAACCTTAATGATTTTCTGACACACTTGTTCAGTTCAATTCGATTTAATTCAGTTTTATTTATATAGCGCCAAATTACAACAAATGTCATCTCAATGCACTTAAATAATATAGTTCAATTCAAGCCAATTGGAATTCAATTCATTGTAATCAAAATCCAATGAAATTCAATTAATTAATTTCAAAATAATCCAATTAATTCATATAGAGCCATTTCAAAAACAATTTCCTAGCTAAGGAAACCAACAGATTGAACCGAAACTTGTCTTCAGTCCAATCTCCCGTCCTGAGCGTGCCTGTGGCGACTGTGGAAAGGAACGACTCCCTTTTAACAGGAAGAAACCAATGGCAGAACCAGACTCAGGAAGGGCGGCCATCCGCCTCCACCAGCTGGGGTTTGAGAAGACAGAAAAGAGGGAAAAGAGGGGGGAAAAACACCATAACACCATTTAAAGGATACCTGTTGGAACAGGGAAACACAAGTTAATAACCACAATAATGTCACATGTACATAAAATCAATTGAGAAATTAAACAGGGGGAGAAAGAGAGCAAAGTGAGGAAATGTGTGACAGATGAGGTCCCCCAGCAGTCTAAGCCAATAGCAGCTTAACTATGGGATGTTTCAGGATTACCTGAGCCATCCATAACTATAAGCTTTATCAAAAAGGAAAGTTTTAAGCCTAATCTTAAAAGTGGAAAGGGTGTCTGCTTCTTGGACATTTACTGGCAGCTTATTCCAGATGAGAGGGGCCTGATAACTGAAGGCTCTACCTCCCATTCTACTTTTAGAAACTCTGGGAACAACAAGTAAACCTGCAGTTTGGGAGCGAAGTGCTCTGTTAGGAAAATATCTTACAATGAGATCTTTAAGATATGATGGAGCTCGGTCATTAAGAGCTTATGTGAGGAGAAGAATCTTGAATTCTATTCTGAATTTAACAGGGAGCCAATGAAGAGAATCTAAAACTGGAGAAACATGACCTCTGCTGTTAGTTCTCATCAGAACTCTGGCTGCAGCATTTTGGATCAGCTGGAGGCTTTTCAGAGAATATGTGGGACAGCCCAATGATAAGGAATTACAGTAGTCCAATCTTGAAGTAACAAATACATGAACTAGTTTCTCTGCATCACCCTGAGACAGGATGTTCCTGATTTTAGCAATATTATGAAGGTGAAAGAAGGCAGTCCTAGAAACCAGTTTTATATGTGCGTAAAATGATAAATTCTGGTCAAAAAGAACTCCAAGGTTCCTCACTGTAGAACTAGAAGCCAAGGAAATACCATCTAGAGTAACTATATAACTGGACAATTTCTCCCTGAAGCGCTCAAGTCCAAAGATAATGACTTCAGTTTTGTCTGAATTTAGAAGCAGACAGTTCTGAGTCATCCAGGTCTTTATGTAATAATTAGCCAACACTTCTGAATCAAGAGTAGGTTTTTTAAGTAAAGGTTTAATTACAGCAACCTTAAAAGTCTGAGGTACATATCCTGTCAACAAAGACCGATTGATCAAATCCAGTATGGAAGTGTCAATTAAGGGGAAAACCTCCTTGAACAGTCTGATTGGGATTGGGTCTAAAATGCAAGTTGATGGTTTAGAAGAGACTATTGCTGTTGTTAGCTCAGAGAGATCAACTGGGCAGAAGCAGTCTAAATACAAATCAGGTTCTAAAGATACTTCTAAAGCTGCTGTACTTGATGATACATGATAATGGGAAGGATTACATTAATCTTCTCTGACAGAAACAATTTTATTGATAAAGAATCTCATGAAATCATCACTGCTGAGAGTTAAAGGAATACATGGCTCAACAGAGCTCGGACTCTTTGTCAGCCTGGCAACAGTGCTGAAAAGAAACCTGGAATTATTCTTATTCTCTTCTATCAATGATGAATAATAAGCAGTTCGAGCTTTACGAAGGGCTTTCGTATACGTTATTAAACTATCTTTCCAGACTAATTGAGACTCTTCTAAATTAGAGAAACACCACTGTCTCTCCAGCTTTCTTGCAGTCTGCTTTAAAGTAGCTGTGAATTATACCAAGGAGCCAACCTCTTCTGACTGATTACCTTCCTTTTCAGAGAGGCAACATTGTCCAGGTTTGGTTACATTGGAATTGTTGTGTTGTCAACAAGAGAGTCAAGTTCTACTGGAGTAAAATTTAGGTAGCCGTCCTCTATCATATCTGCACATGGCAGTGAAGAAAAGGATGATGAAATCAACTCTTTAAATCTGGTTACAGCATTCTCTGATACACACCTATATGTAAAATTATTCTCAGAAGCTGTAAAATCAAGTAATGTAAATTCAAAAGTTGTTCAAAAATGGTCAGACAAGACAGGGTTATGAGTGAACACTGTTAACTGTTCACTCTCAATGCTATAAGTCAGCACAAGGTCAAGGGTATGATTAAGGCAGTGAGTAGGTCTGTGAACACTTTGAGAAAATCCAATAGAGTCTATTATAGAAATAAAGTTAATATTTAGGCTGTCATTTTCAACATCTACATGAATATTAAAGTCACCCACTACAATGACTTTATCTGTACTCAGCACTAACTGGGATAAAAACTCTGAGAAGGGCCAGGTGGACGATACACAGCAACAAACACAAGAGGTTTTTGTGATTTCCACTTTGAGTGGGAAAAACTGAGAATCAGAGATTCAAAAGAGCTAAAACTAATCTTGGGTCTAGGACCGATTAGTAACACTGATGATAAAAACATTTATCTTGTTATATGTGCCGAAAAAAGTATTCCAGACAGTCTGTCTCAGTATCATCCATGCCACCTCCTGTCACAAAATTTACCCGAAGAATACTACTCGTGTTCGGAATGAAAAGGTCAGTCACTCCCCTCAGATAAGCCTGATCAGAGGCATTATGCCACATGAGAAACAACACAGGGTTCATCACACAGGCCATCTGGTATGGATGGGAGGGAGAGCCTACATAAAGGTAGTGTCGACCCCTGGGCTCCTTCTCCCTGGAGCACTTATCAAGTCTGACGTGTTGGTGGAACAATGAAGAAAGGTCACTCTCAGCTGGTTCTCCACAGTGGTACAACCACCACCAAATGTACTAGACTGAAGTTGTTATTTCACATGGTGAACAGGTGGGGGAGAAAATGTGCAGGGTAGCAACTTAATTTAAATTGGCTCTTCAGGAGAGAACAGAGAGATGGCAAATAAGGCATTCATTTCTTTCTTGGCTTTCAACATGCCTTGGCTGTGATAGCCTCGCTCCTACAGACTTGGAAGAGACTTTGACTGGATTTAAGCCATTCTTTTAAGTGTAACTCTACAAGTCATTTGTGACTCAGCTATGTGCGTTTTGCAGAGACAGTTCCTCCAACTAATACTTATTAAAGTATGGGATTATTTTTCAAGTGATTTATTTCATGTGTCAAATAAATTCAGCCTAAGTGAACGAAGCATTTAGGTAAAGTTAAATATATATTCAGTAAATAATTGACCTGAAATCCCCAGTGTCAACACTTTACTTATTGCAGAGGGTATGAGGGGGTCATGTTTGGAAGTTTTCTACTTATAGAAAATGATAAGAGTGCATATTTGCAAAGAGTGTTCTTTCCCCCTCCACTCTGATTAGACAGTGTAAGTCTTATCAGGGAAAGAGATATCCATAATGTTAACCTTCAGGGCATGTGGCACTTAAAACCCATAAAATAAGACAAATGTTTATCAGCTGCACAAGTGAACTATAATCAATCACATGACTTAGCAGAGGAAACAGATTATTTCCTGTGTAGGAGAGTGCTGATGCTGACATAAGAATATAAATGGAAGCATACTAATTTTGAGAAATTTCCCCATATAGTGGCACACAAACAGATTAAATATATTGGACTAATGTAAGTGGAGAGAAAGAGGAGACAGTGAGTGATCACTTTCAGGCTTATCTGAAGGAGAGACCAGCTGTTGGAAGTACAACAGCAACACACTGTGGCCTTTAGAACACATAACACGCTGATTGCTGCTGTGCAAAGGCACGAGAGCACCCTGAACACGGGGCTGCGTGAGATGCGTGCAGTGCAGGCATCTATGCGCACGCCAGGACGCACCAATCCCAACATGTGGCATAACAAAAGCTTCTACCAAGCATTGTCACCCCAAAATACAATTGAAACACCAAGCAATTATGTGGGCATGTAGGAAAAACACGATAACAAACAGTTGCACAAAACTTTAAGCAACCCACACGACTCTGCTGACTAGATGGATGTCTGTCTCATCAAAGTGCCACGGAGTAAAGAGCCAGAAAAAACTTCACAAAATGATAAAGTATGTCTTACCTTTGCTGTTTTGCTGTCAAAAGTTAGATTCCTACGCGAAAAAAAAGCTGCTGATGTCTACTCTATGACTACGTTAGTTTGAAATGCATCTCGAAGGGCCTGGTTGTTAACATGACGTCGAAAGGGTTTTATGCCCTCTTCCTATGATAGACTAACTTTGCGTTTACTTCCCTCTGGATCGTCATTGGAGTTTCTAAGGTGAATTTGGGGGGCTATCCTTCGATTCTCTCTATTCTGTTTGTCTGATAGATTGAGGTGTCAATAATCAAAGTCGACCAAAGGCTTGCCGAGATATTTATCTGCGTAATAGCTCAGTGAGTTTCAGCCTTTTTTATACTCACAGCATGAGCGCATGAGTGCGCAGAGATGTATAGAATTTATAGAGGTCTGAATAATTTGTTTTCCAGTTTGGTACCTGAGAAAGGTCAAATGGCACATTTGTGCCAAAATGCACCCAAATGGCACATTTGGTGGTTCCATAGTATTTATGATCAAGCTGGCATTTTGAAGGCTAAATTGGGCCTCACTATCAAAAGAAACACTTAAATCGACGGGAAGGACAGGCGTCTTCTGTGTCAGTGTTAGCAGAAATTGGCATGTCTGATATCGACTATCACTATATAAACTGCAACTGTCGAACGGACATTCTCTGCCCTCAAGAGAACAAAAACGTAACCCAGGACTAAGACTGGACAGAGTTGACTCGCAGCCTTGGCCTCCATGGCACCTCTATGACAGTCATTTAAGTCTTCATGTGAAAAAAATAAGGATAGATTGTGTCTATAAATAATGCACATCTCTGGTGAGCATGATGTATTTTATTTCAATTTATTTTCTATGTTTTTGTCATGTTACTAGATAAATATTGATTCTGGACTGATCCAGATGATGTACATGGCACATTGCGGTTGTCGTGTGGAGGTTTGGAGTAATAATGGTATTCACCCTCTATATGTGAAATGCCCCTCTCTCTCTCGCTCTGTAATGCCACGCATTAAGAGGGGAATTAAGTCGGGTAAGTCCCCACTAAAGGACCAGTTATCAAATGCACGGCCGCCACTAGTAGATTCATGTCACGCCTGTCTGAATGCCTCATACAACTAATGATGCAGTTTTTGTAGTTAGATCATGTAAAATTCCACCCCAAGCTGGTAAAAGTCACATTGGCATCTCAAGTGCCACTTGATTATGCAAAATGGCTGGAGAACACTTTCCCAAGGAGCGAAGGTTGCATGACCCAAAGAAACACGGTTCATCAAGTCTGACTTCCAAAAAAGAGTTTTGACTGCTGAGAGTAAAGAAGAAGGCAACTTTCTTTTGACCACAGGTCCCAAACCTTGTGCCATTGCAGGTAGCCCCAGAAAAACTGCCAGGTGAAAGCTTTATAATCACCTTTGAAAAGAACGATTAGAATAATTATTTCACGGGAGAAGGATGGCTCCTGCTATTAACAACCCTCTGTTCAATATCACAACAAATTAGTTCATGCTCATTAGTATGAGTTGTGCTTGCCTAGTGGTTCAGAAAGCCTCTACTGGGAACTTGCTTTATTACTTCATTTGTGTGGAGTGTATAATTAGCATTCATCAAGTGTTGTGTTTATATAGCATACCCCCTCACAAATGTAATTCTGGTGTTACATAACTGTTAGCGTGATCAGGGAGGGTCTCACTTGCAACAATGTTAAAGTAAAGTAGTGCTTCTTCTGAACTAAAAAGCCAAGAAGTTATAATAATTGCAGTGTCAAAATGCTCAGATGTTTTAATGAATTTCCTGCACACACACAATTATGAACAAAATGTAAATGTATCCTTTATAAAATTAGTTAATACAGTTGCAAAGTTCCTGAAGGGTGTTGTTATTATATACAATAATCATGAATACTTAATTATTACTTAATTAATTTAAACTTAAACTTATCCACTTTCATATGATGATCAATGGTCTCATACTCATAATACATGCCTCACTTGGAATATACTAATAATTCTCAGAATCTAATACAGATATACTCATACTTTCCCTCTTTTGAAAGCTTAGTCTTTTTCAAAGGGTTGTAACAACAATTTCCTTTCGGCATTCAGGGGACAGAGTTGCAATGTGCACACACTTCCTGATGGAGCTGCTATGTTTCTGCGAGGAATAACAGTCCGACTAAGCCAGCAAGACGAGTTTTGAAAAAGTTATGTCTGGCTGTGCAGTGAATAGGGAGAAACGTTTTCTAAAAATGGACTTTATTCCTCGATTTCCCACACATGAGTAGTTGAAAATATCCCAATGTCCGAAGATCCGGCATCGCTGACATATCAACGACGAATGGTTGGATTGTTTAAGCTAAGATATCCCGGTAGTTAGCTTAGCAACAAGGCCAAGCAGCTAACTTTAGCTAGCTAGTCTTCACTATAGGCCTTGATAAAGAAGTCTGGTTTTACGTGTGACTGTTGTGTAGTAAATGTGGAACTGTAGTCAGCATTGATCCATTCTCATGCTGTAGTGCCTCCAACTTAACATAACGTTTGCAGAAAGTACATTTTGAGCTCTTCGGGCGTTCAGTGACAGTTCTTTATTCAAGGTAGCTACTGCTAGCTCTGCTAGCTAGTCAGCTGGTATACTGCATTTTAAAAGCTGACAGAAAGCCAACGTTATGCCGTTTTACCGTATTTGACAGCTCTTGTCAGAATGATAAGCAAAAATTGATCTTATTGTTTCATGCTAATTACCCATAAGCATGGATATTTATAAACTACTTATACAACTGTGCCATGGTAATATGTATTTTGCAATAATTACACTAATATTTTCTCTGTCCACATTTTGCTTTTTTTCCAGTAAGTTATTAGCTTACTTTAGCTAGTAATGTCTCTAACTTTGCCATCCAACGATATGCTGGAAACACCACCTGGATATCCATTTGAAGAAATCAATTATGAGGATATTGAGGTTGAAGAGGTAGGTTTCTTTATTTGTGTGTTTGTGCATTTGCCTGTTAAGCTTTATTAATGTGGTAACTATTTTCAGGTGGTGGGAAGAGGAGCATTTGGGGTTGTCTGCAAAGCCAAATGGAAAGGCAACGATGTTGCAATCAAGACCATTGAGAGTGAGTCGGAGAGGAAAGCCTTTATTGTTGAGGTACTGAACTGTTCCAAGATTTTTTCCAATGTTTAATTAGACAGTTTCATACATAGAGTACCTTAGTAAGACGTATTTTTGTGTGTTAAAAGTGAAGCATGCATGTATTGAATTGTTTGACATTTTTCCTCTTTGTCTCCAGCTCCGACAGCTTTCGCGTGTGAACCACCACAACATTGTGAAGTTGTATGGCGCATGCAAAAATCCTGTAAGTTAACTGAAATATTAGTGTCTGCAAGGTGATCATTGAAATTTAAGTCTGTGATTCTAAGAACCTCGATGGGCATCTTTCCCACCCAGGTCTGTCTGGTGATGGAATATGCTGAAGGTGGATCATTGTACAACGGTGAGTCAAGATGTTGTAATGGAGAAAAGAACTTTATATTATAAATAAAATGACAGCATGTGTTCCACTTTGCTTGTTGTAAAACAAGCACAGCCTTGCACAGATATAAGAAACAACCCTGTTTAGTTGATTTTAACACTGTTGCACGATGAGCCACTTGTCTCTCATTGCACAGTGACATCCAGTATAACCTCGTTTTCCTGCTTAAAATATTTAGGAGCAAGGAAATAAAAGATGCTACATGCAGTGTTAATAACTGTTTATGCAAAAATAAGCTTAACTCAAGAGTTAACTTATTATTGTAATTACTGGAGACATAAAGCTGCATGAATCATCACACAATATGATTTTTACTTTGTCTCTACTTAAGGATAATTTTGTTTCCTGGAATTTGGTTCTTGTTTTAAGAGGATTGTGTTTTTCAGCTGAGATTGCCTCATCTGAGACAGTTTTTGAGTTCTAAGATGTGTGTGTGTCTGTGTATCTATATCAGAGGATTAATACTGATGTTTTTGGTTGATGGACCTTCATGTGGCAGTGTTGCTTTGAATTCATCAAATACTTTATCAAGGACATCAACTGATTGAAAATATAATTCCTGGATTATAAAATTGTTATCCAAGTCATAAAACGTTGGAGTTTGATAGATTTTCATTGTTTGTGCAGTCAGAGGGCTCTCAGCTCTGAAAGTCTTAGTAGGTCATTCATGTTTGCATCAGTGTTTTTTACTTTGTACAGACCATGGAACCATTTCCCTCACACCAGTGGTTGGAGCAATGTGAACATGTTTGCTTAAACTCATTCCAACAATGTGGTGTTCTTCTGCGCTTCACACTTCATCTCTCTGTCAGATTTACTCCAGGGAACTACATTGGGGTCCCATTATTTTTCATTGTTAAAAAGTATTTGGTTAAATTGTCAGTGCTTTTTGTAAACCATGTGGTCACAGTTTTTCTTTAAGTTGTTAAAGCAACTATGTAAAGAAGAGCGTGAACTCCATGGCACAGTGTATGACTATGTCCTGAATCCCTGTAGCGTCCAGGTTTCTGCTTGGTCTCGGTCTGTAGTGGAAGCGTTTGTGACTGTGTTCTCTTGTCCACAGTGCTGCATGGTGCTGAACCCCTCCCTTATTACACTGCTTCCCATGCCATGAGCTGGTGTTTACAGTGTGCCCAAGGAGTCGCCTACCTCCATGGCATGAAACCAAAGGCTCTCATTCACAGGGACCTCAAGCCACCCAAGTATGCCTCACCTCACACTCCTGTGTCCCGTTTCACTTCCACCAAATTCCTTTAAATCTTATCAGTTGTAATGTTGGACTCATGTAGAGGCAATGCTCGCTTATAGTTATATGCCAAAAATGTACAGATTTTTCAACACGGATTCACATTTTGGATGTAAATATGTTTTTCCTTTGTGTTCCAACACAGGCTCTTTTTATGCAGTTAATCACTCCTTATGGCTTTTTCTATTACATTATACAGTACTGTACAGTATGGTTGAACTCAGCATGGCTTTTGGATGCTTTGTTTTCCACCTAACTGTGGACAGGATCGACTGTTTATCATCGGTGCATGTGAAGCTCAGTCGAGTCACACTCCAGGAGCGTGTGTTTATGACTTTATATTTATTTATTATATTTCCAAAGACAAGTGAAGACTACAGAGGAGTATAGAGTAGTTCTTGCACTGAATCAGTTTACAGCAGGCTTTTACATCCGAACGTTTAAATATCTTTCGGGAGAGATACTGACTCTGGAGCTCAGCTCCACTCACAAAAATTGATCTGTGAATTTATACTCTCAGTTAATATAAACGCTCAAGTAGCCATTAGTCATGCACACAATATGCGATCTGTGTGCACGAATGAGATATGTCATTTCTGTTGTAAATTGTGTGCCAGAGTGAAGTAGGGAACTGCGTCAGTGTGTGCACTGTATTCCTACGGGTGATTATTCTTTGTGAGCAAGCAATGCTGTGCAGTGTTTCTGTTTTACTGCATAGTATCTGTTTGGGTTGGAACCTCGGCTAAGGTAGTACCAAAATATCATAACATGGTATGTGGTACAATGGAAAAACACCTGCAAAAAACTCCTAACAATAATGTACTGTCATTGAAGAGCACGTTAAGAGGAATAATAAGGGTTTAATGGTCAGGGTTCTCTCAGGACCGAAATGGTTTTGAACTTGAGATTTTCTTGTAAAAGCATGAAGCTGAGACATTTTCCAATGCTATTGAGGTGTTTTCAGCATATAGGGTGCAACCTTTTTTTTTTCATTTCATTTCTTTATAGGGGAGACCACACTGCTTTCCGACTCCTGTAAGGTATTTTACGTTTTAATGGTAAAACAAACTTTGGAAAGGCAGGTAATGATGGTTCAAAGAGATAAAAGATGAGCATGCAGAAACCATTGAATCGTGTGATCTTTTTGTATGTGGGGGAAATGGGTTGGTGCATTAAGTCTAGAAGAATCTTACTCCTGACAACCCTTCCAAACAATCCACACTTTTGCAGTTTTTTTTTCTAATTGTACTGTCGTGAATTTTAACATTTAAAATGCTACCTGAAGATTCCATAACCTCCAAGATGGCACCAATGTGTGTGGCCTGCTATTTGTAGCTGTGAAGTCGGTGTTTGTGAGCTGTTTTTGTCACTTTAAATATCAGCTCTCTGCTGGTTTATGATCACCAAGCACTCTTGGACATTTGAAATCCCAAAATTTGTGAACTGTAGGATTCAAATCCATGGTGGGTCAAATATTTAATGGATTGAATACTAAAAACATGTCACAGAATCAATATTGTTGTGGTTAAATATGGCAATTAAAATGTCAAATTTTGCTCAAAGCTGGTTGCTCACATAAATAATGCTAACCACTCTATACACAAAGGTAACTTTTGTTTCCTGGCTCTGTGCAACTGCAGATTCACATGTTGGCACAATAATGAACGGCCCACATCAAAGGTGCATTGTCTGAGGTTTCAGACAATACACCTTTTGAGAGTTGAGAGGAGAGTAGAGCCGTGTCGAGACTAATCCTACTGTCCAGTGGGAAAATGCTTTATGTCTGGACTCGTGTCTCTATTAGTTGTGTAAATGTGTGATTGTAGTGTATCTAAAATTGAAAAATGTAATGTTTTAACAAAGTTTAAGAAGCAGTAACAGTTGGCAAGTCACAAGTACCTTTTGATTGAAGAAATTAGAAATTTCCATTAGCATGTTTGTTTATGTTGTTAGATGATTAAGACCAGCACATTCTGTTCATGATTTAATTTAGCTCACTACATTAGAACAGCAGGGCTTCAAAAAATGCTGATTCAACATATATTTTATTGGCAAACAAAATACATGACTACACATTAATGGCAGACTGCTTGGAACATCGGTTACAGAACATAGACAGTTTTTTTCCCCTTCACATTATTATGACTCTGACACAGCATTGGTGAAGGAATTTTTTATTTACCATAAATTCCAGACTATAAGCCGTTACTTTTTCCCCAGGCTTTGAGCATCGTGGCTTATAATACGGGGCAGCTAATGTGTTGTGTTTTTTTTCTTTTCATGTCGCCAAAAACATTTTGTCTCGTAACATTAGACCAATAAAATTAAGGAATAGTTCACAGTGGTCCAATGAAATTGTTCCCAAGTTCTGCTTATATATTTATTTTTTTACAATACTTGACATGTAATAGTGCCGAACCTGACGGGGTGACAGGGAAAGAGGGAGAGCAAAGAAAGAGAAATGAGACAGAGATGATCGGAGAGGATAATAAAAAAAACAAGATGAAACCAGACAACTAGCTGCTATCTGTACAAACCAAACAGAAAACATTCTCCAGCCTCTGGGGAAACCAGGTGGAGAACCATCAGGAGCACCTGCAAGTAGACCAACTGAGCGAGAGAAAAGAAAAGCACCAGCAGGCCCCTGCATTGTTTCCTCATGTTACCTGCATTTGGACTGAAAAGTTGCTTTCCAACAGCCAGCCAGGACCTACAGTCAATGTTCATTAAAAGAAAATGAGTCTGGTACAGAAGGGGCCAGTTGTTTGTATGCCATTAGGCACATTCCCACTGTAGGAACCTTTTGCAGTTCCTAGAACCCTTTCAGGAATAGGGCCGTTTTTTTTGGGGGGGTTTTTTGTGCATTCGGACATACAGGAACTAGTAACCATTTTAGCTCCTTCTCTGAGCTTCTCTCTGAGGCAGGGTCTTTTCTGGTTCCCATAGCAACACATATGACATAGGTGTTTGGTGGCTGGAAGCTCCGCCTCTTGTCTGAAATGTTTACTCATACGACACGGACACAACCAGCGCCTGTTTAATAAGTTAAACTTAAACGTCTTCCCCTTTGTCTGCGGCGCCCTGCTCTCCTTCTTTCCTTCATGAAATGAAGAAGTATCGCCCGCTGCTCGATTCTTCGTCTCCTGACTCTCGCTGTGTGCTCTTCCAGCCTCCATCTTAGACGCTTGATGTGATCGTCCACGATTAATATCACCGTCATGCAGACCATGAACTTTTACTTTTTGCAGGTTTTGTTTTGTTGTTGTGTGGCGCTACCCCACTCATGTGCGAATGCAAAATGAAACAGTTCCCCTGGGGAAGGGCAGTTCTTAGAACCAAATTCGAAGTGGACAGTTCTTAGAACTGCGTTCTTAGAACGTCTCCGTGCGAATGCGGCTATTTTCAGCATAAAAAAAGAATACTTAAAGATAAAAAAGTAAACAAAGTAGTGTTTACATAAAGTCAGTTCATTATTCATTGTGTTTTTAGTATCCAACATTGTGCTTGCCCAGTTAGGTTTCTGTTTTGTTCAGAAACCTGCATTTCAACTAATGCTGTCGCATCATATCCTTAGTTTTGTGCATAAATGTTTTAATGATCAATTTGAGCTTCATGAGGGAAAAAATACATAGTTAATAACCTCTAAATGTCCGTTAGAGCTGATCCATTGCACTGGACCGCCAATCAGGTTGATTTCACGCAGTACAGACTCGACGCAGATTTAACATGCTGAATGTTCTTAAAAATGTCAAAATATCAACACAGCCTTAGCTAATCTCAACCAAAGCAAGTTTTATTTATTACCTTCTTTCTTTCAGTCTGCTTCTTGTGGCAGGAGGCACTGTGCTGAAGATATGTGACTTTGGAACAGCATGTGACATTCAAACCCACATGACCAACAACAAAGGAAGTGCAGCATGGATGGCTCCAGAGGTATTTGAAGGCAAGTGTCAGTTGCATTCCAGCTGTTAGAAAAGCTTAGCATTGCTGATATCTTAGTTGGTTTGTATCATGATTAATTTACCGATATTTATGACTGTAGGTTCTCTCAGAAGTACCACAGCCCTATTTGCACATTTCTCTTACCAGCACCAACTTTGCATTGTCACTTTTCACCTTAATTGCTTCTAACATGGACGCATTAATCCTCGATGCATCATCAGCCACTGTACTCTTGTGCTTTATTGATGGTAGTCGCCAAAGCATGGCAAGAAGATGAATGGTTTGATGCTACTGCCTTTATTTCCCCAGGGAGACTACACTGTAACAGTTGTGTTCCCATTCAACCAAAGCCTAATGTATTGCTAAATGATAAGACGTTCCTGGCGAGGGGGTCAGGAGGAAAGATGAATTAGCGTCTAGTCATTATCTTGTTTTTGGAGGCAAGTTAAAAGAATCCAGTGCAATTAAACAGCCTACTCCTGCCCTCTCCATGAACTCTTTGCAACTAATTTGCATCAGTGTGAAAAACGGAACACCTCAGCGAAGCATCTTTAAAATAGCTTTGAGATGAGCACTTTAATTCTGCAATAACAAGCCCAGTAAATAAGCAACTCAGGAGCAGTTCCTTGGTTAAAAAATTGCTTCTCCCATTTGAAATAATTAGATAAAGCAGCTATGCTTTCACAGGCACTTCCCTCTCGCTCATCTCAAATGTACTATAAGTAAATGACCTTTATCAGTCAGTCAGCAATGTCAGTCTAAGCTGTTTTTCTCTGTTTGAAAAGGACCTAAGGGTTTTGGTTGGTTCCTATGTATTTGCAGGCAGCAATTACAGTGAGAAGTGTGATGTGTTCAGCTGGGGGATCATTCTCTGGGAGGTGATCACTCGAAGGAAGCCCTTTGATGAAATTGGAGGACCGGCTTTTCGCATTATGTGGGCTGTGCACAATGGTGAGTCAGACGAGATTTAAGTGTGTCTCCGTCCTAAGGTCGTGTCCAGCAGTCGATTGCTTTCCTCAGATGTTCATGTCAGAGAACCTGACAGAAGAGAGCACCTGAAAGACATGTTGACTTGTGCAGCACTCACTCCAGTTAATCCCACATCAAAGATGGATGGAGGTGAATGCATTCTCTACCTGCCTGACCCATGACTGACTGAAGCAACAGGAGGCAGGGCTTTAGTTTTACATTTGTTGTGTGTATTCTTGTGTCAAAGGCTGTTTGTTTCTTTGAATATGTGTGAGTCACTGCTTCATCGCTTTTTGTCATTCAGGTACAAGACCTCCGTTAATCAAGAATTTGCCTAAACCCATCGAGAGCCTGATGACTCGCTGCTGGTCTAAAGACCCCTCTCAGCGGCCCTCCATGGAGGAAATAGTGAAGATCATGACTCATCTAATGAAGGTAATCTGTCACTTTGCACTACATGATATATGCATAAGGCTTTGATTAAACCTAAGTGATGACCCAAATAAACATCACCCCCTGTGCCAAAGCCTGAGCTAAAAAAAACGTTGGTAATGTCATCCAGATGCTTCATGTGCATCATTGCAGGCCATCGTTGGAAATGGGAATTGGTTCTAAACCATCTTACCTGGTTAAATAAATAAATCAAATAAAAATAAATGTCTAATTTTTGGTTAAAAAAAAAACAGAAATACCAAACTGAAGTTTAATTTTAGAGCAAAGGATTAATATTAAGATATTTATTTATTTATATTATTATTAATTATCGTATGTTCCTGTTTTGATTTTGTCTCTTGTACGTTCAGTTCGTCTGTAACTTTGTTTCGCTGCTGCCTTCCTAAAACTGGTCTCTCTTGCAAATGAGACCCTGGGTCTCAATGAGATTTTACCTGTATAAATAAAGGTTAATGAAAATAAAATAAAAAGTTATCATTTTTGATTTTATCCTTTTTTTTTTTTTTTTTAAACTACTTCATTACTCTGACATTTTTCAGTTGAATTAAAAAAAAGAAACTTGGTAATTTCTGTAAATTGTTTATGTCCAAATAATTTATCAGTAATGCAGTCAAAGCATAAAAAGTGTATCAAAGTGAACAATTTTTTTTTTTTTTTTTTAGGTGGTGCTTTCAGTTTGAAGCAGTTTATTAAAAACATGTCATGCTATAGATTAGTCGTTTTTATTGGAAATTGTCACACCAAGCTAAATTAGTGGAGACTGTTCCTCACTGTCTGTAACTTATCCTTGGCATGATGTGCTTGTTTTTCACCTCTTATAAGCACACATAAGCTAATTTCACAAACGCACTGGCGTCCTGAAATGCTCTTGAGATACTCTGGAGCAGTGGCATGAGAGAGTCTGCAACATTTGTTTCAGACTGTCTGCAGAGATTTTAAACCCAGGCCCCATGTAAAAAGTTTTGGAACATTACGGGTTGAGACAGTGTGTGAACTATGTATTCACTGTCTTTTAAAATCTTTTTTCAGTACTTCCCAGGATCTGATGAACCTCTGCAATATCCATACCAGTATTCAGACGAGGGACAGAGCAACTCTGCAACCAGTACAGGTACAGGACACAAATGCATATATTTAGATCAGTTATTTCCTTTACAGCTCATACTCTTTGGAATTTTCTGTGCTCACTTTGGAAAAATCTTGTCATTGGTTTTAAATCCAATGCAGTTATAGTCAGAACTTTTCACAGATGTTACTTTTTATTCACCTTTTTATTTCTCATGCATTATCCTCTTTGCAATTTCACCTGGTTTAGTCTCTACTTTACTTTAAATCAATCAGCATTTATGTCAAGCTGGACAGACACAAACATGAGCCCCTCACACAACAACAGATTCTGAACATTTAAAGAGTTCACCATAAAAAAAATTTAACCTATCAAACCTTCTTAATGTGTTATGGGAAAATTCCAGGTTCATATGTGGACTATACTGGCACCAGCACAAGCAACAAAAGTGATGCAAATATGGAGCACAGTGATTCTCAAGGGAGCAACGACACCATCAAGATCACACCTCAGTTTGCACCTCATTTCAAGCCAAAGGTATGACCGTCATTATACAATATGATATCTGTGTCATATGGTGCTGGCATTATTTTTGTGTCTGTGGTTTTATTGGACTGAACATGGTCAGAGTAGTATTCAGAAAACAGAACAGGGTAAGTCCATGCACTTTGAAAGCCTAATCAGACACAGAATCCTAAGCCAGCTTCTTAGGTTACCGTAGCTCTCCCTATCGGAGCTGACCATGCATGTCACACACCATGTGACTGAAGGAATCCTACATTTGTTTCTACCTCAGTTCTCTCTTGCATTCTTAAAAAAAATTCTGGAATTAATGTTTTTTATTGTTATAATTACCATTTTAATATTTAGTGGTACAATTCTCACCATAGTCATTGAAGAAACTGGTGGAAAGTAGTTGAAACAGGTTTTAGTTAAAGTTTCCATTGTTCTAACAGGGAGACCCATTAAGGACTCTGCCTTTGTCCAGAGGGGGTAGCGTTGAGAGCCTGCCGTCACGAACTCAGTGTTTGGCATCCTCTGACAGCAAAAGAATGAGTGCTGACTTGTCAGAGTTGGAGCCCAAGATGTCATTTGCACCTGCAGGTAATACCAGGCATCACATGGCACAAAAAATACACATGAAAATCAGGCAGTGATGCTCGATCTTCTTATTTGACAAGACAAATTACACAGAGAAGACATCCGGTGTTTTTGCTGAAGCAGACCTTGTTGGGATGACACCTCTTCTAATCCACAAGAGGCTGCACTACTGGAACCCAAGTGGTCTCTGTAGTTTCTGTGACTTCATCACAAGTCAAAGATTGATTCCTCATTTAAAGATAGCAGGTTCTGACAGTTATCAGTGTTCAAGGGCATTTTGCTATCAATCTTCTCCCATTCCTCAAAGGCTCAGACAGAATTAACAGCAAGAGCGCTCCACATATAGATTTTCATGTAAATTTGTTTGGTTTAATTTAGTTGTTTGCACTGACTTTGATGCTGCTTCAGTTTCTGTAATCCCCTCAGATGAGTGCCCACTGGTGTTTGTTTAATAAAATGTAGTGCAGTGGCTGCCAGCAGTTTTTGCAGTATTGTTCCACCGCTCCTAGAATGGAGCGGATGCATGTTTGCCTTGCACGCACACTGTATGCTCTGCATGTATGTGACCCATATTTGCAGTCCTGCTGTGGGCTCACAGTCTGTCTTAGTCTGCATGCTTGTTGTGTACGCAGCTGTATGTGTGTGTATGTGTGTTTTTGCAGCACGCCCCCAGTATAAACGAGGTCACCGTAAAACTGCATCATTTGGAACCATTCTGGATGTCCCCAAGATCGTCATCACAGGTATCACTGGACCACTGGTATTCCTGGTGATCAGGTGGAGCTGGAAAGAGCCTGTGGGTTGCTGTCATCTGGCATGGCTTTCTCCTGTGTGTCACCCCATACAACAATCCTTATAAGAATATATAATCCCACTTCCAAAAAGGTTTGGATGCTGAGTAAAACGCAAATAAATCCAAAATGCAATAATTTGCAGATCTAATAAATCCATACCTTATTTACAATCAAACAAAAAACATATTGAACGTTCAGTGAGACATTTTGTTATTTCTAGAAAAATAGAAACTTGTCTTGAATTGGTTGGAGTCGGAGTGCTGGACTGGCCTGTCTGCAATTCATACCTTTCACCAATTGAATGAATTTTGAGCACAGAAAAATGCAAAATATGGCAAAGATGACCCAGGACTGTTAAGCAGCTAGAACCCTATATCAGAAAAGAATAGATGAACATTCTGTTTCTGCTACTGGTTCCCAGATATTTCCAAACTATTCAAAAGAGATGGGGATGATGCACACCTGTAATCATTACGTCCTGTTTTTGATCAGATTTTACAAAGCATCCTAACGTTTTTAGAGATGAGGTTGTAGACATGTTCATTACTGTTTCATTTCTGAGATGGTGTAGTTGAGCTCATCGTGGAGTAACACACATCAGAGGTGCTTCCTGTCTCCTTGTTTTTCTGTTTTTTATTGTTGTTTATTTCTGTTTTGTTTTCTCCCTATTTTTAGTGTTTTAGTTGGCAAGAGCAGAGCATGAGTTAATATTCAAGCTTTCTCATCTGTTATCACCATTTAGACCCATTCTCAAGTATCTACTTAATTTTCCTCAGATTTTAATGCTGACTTTCAGTCACCTACTGTAAAATCAAATAGCTGAAAATGAACTCACTGCAAGAGATCAGGAACACAGATGAGATAACTTTGCTAACTCAGAGCTCTGTCTTCTGTCATGTCCCTGGCTTGGCTGCAGCAGTTCATGGGTAGCATAAGTAAATGTAGTAAAAGTAAAGCTCTAGTTTTTTACATTTTAGCCTGTCCTTGGCTTTCATGCATAGAGGACTTTGAGAAAGCATGGCTATTTTTTCCCCTCTCTTGCTCTCTTTACATCTATTAACTTTGAAAAAGTCTTTTTGATTAATTTCCCTCACATTGAGGGTCAGCTATTATTACAAGCAGAGATACGGATGAGAGGAACGGGGACAGCTTTGAATGTCTGAAAAGGCTTCTATTTTGAGGCTCTATGAGATGCACTGAATTTGTCAGTTCATTCACAATTTTAATCCAGTGACTATCAGTCTCTCAGTGTATGCTACTGGAGTAAAGGGCACCTATCGTTGCATGTGCATACAATGACATTGTGCCTTAATCGCTGATGTCCAGTGGCTATGGGTGTTACAGTGGGCAGTGTATTCATTTTCAGTTTTTGGTGACATTTGTAGAAGGGTAATAATTGTGTTATGTTTATAATTAGGCTTAAAATAAATGTTGAATTAATAGAAATGTTTGGTCATTATACAGTCATCATGTTGCAGCTTCTGTGGGCAGAAAATGACCTTGTGTATTATTCTTAGTTACAGCAGAACTAAAGAAGTCTGATGAGCATATGCCTTTTATTAATCACTGCTTTTGACAGAGGATGTGCAGTGTTGTCCATTATTTTTAGCAACTTTTGTAATGTTCTTGTTTTTACAGTCGATTCTAGTGGCTCCAGAGCGATTCTTAGCACAGAATCAACTGTCTTTATCAGTTTGTTTTGTTGAGTCTCTAGCTCTGATGCTGATGCTGATCCTTGCACAATTTCATGATAAGATAAGTGCACCCACACCATGCCACGAAATGGTCGACCGGTTCTCTGAACCCAACCCTTTGGCCAGGACTCGCTGAACCATTCCGCTACTGCATAGTCTTTGGCATATTTCTGCAGATGACAGACCTGAGTTGTAGAGGAATTCTGAGGTATACTGGAATTTCTAAGGCTAACAATGAAAGCACCCCAACCCCCTGTGGTGCTCCTGTGCTGCTGACCAACTTCTCACACACAAACTTTCATTCTGAAAAACTGGTTGGTCTGTCAGGTCATCTATTATGCAGGTGATTGTGTAGGAATCCACATGGTATACCAAAGAGGGAGATGTGGTTGAAATTTTCAGCAATTGCCATGAATACGTTGGATGTGTTTGTATGCTGAAAACAGCTGAACTGAAAACGTCCCATGCAGCATTGGCAGCAGTGCAGCATGAGATGTGTACACCTATCAAAATAACACTCTTATGGTCGAGAGTATGGATAGATACTCGCAGCAACAGGAATACATACTCTGCTTCACGTCGACATGTTCTGGATTACACCATTTCTTGGTAACAAGCACTGCAATGTCTCCTCCTTTACTGTCAGCATTTCCAGCCCTGTTTTCATACTCGCCTTAAATATCCTGAACAGAAAATCAGTGTTAAAAATAATTCCATTCCGGCTGTTGGTTTACACCCCTGCTGCTCAGTAACAACTGACACACTGGGGCTAAAATTGTGCATCCAGATTTGTTTTTCTGACGTTTTAAAGTTCAGTGAATCCAGTTTTGAAAGTTTGGTTTCATGTGATTACATCACCACGTAAAAATCCGTGGTGCTTTGTATTCTGCTGCGTGCTTCTTTGTTCACGTGTGTCCTCATGCTTTGTGGTTTCATTGTGTGTTGGGTAGTGCTTATAGTCAGCCAAGGTGAGATAAACCCGTACATCCATGTTAGCTTTGAACTGTGTTTGCTGTGAAACTATCTGCTTGATAAACTCCTGCATGCGGAATTTGGGAAATTGACAAAAACACTTGCATCCACAACAAATCACGTCATCTTTCAAATTGCCTTCATCTGAAACTTCGAAATAATGATTTTTATTTAGGATGGACTTTAAACTAATCTGTTACACTTTTGATTGAAAACAATACATTGCCAAACAGAAGAGTCTCAACTATTTATCAAACATGAGTCATTGTTTTTAGCATAAAACTGCATCAGCACTGTGACTAATCTGCATTTTTTTTCTTTTTTCTGAAGACAAACTCATTTTTCCCAATCATGTGATGACTTGTGGATATTAAAATGCACAGGTTTTAGCAATAATTTTCAAAACACTGTAAATTGTAAATTTATTAAGAATGTGGATTTATGAACTTGTTTTCTAAAATGTAAAAAACTGTGTATCAGTCCCAATAATTATTCTCTCATTTTATTTGTAGTCTTTTATAAAAGCTGTGGAGGAAGTAAGGGCTGCCATGACTTGTAGTTTGACATATCTGTAAATTTGGGAGTTAATGTCCTTTTCATGCAAATTGAGCAGACATATCATCTTTTGACTGCAGTTACTTCAGTAGTCAGTGGAGCTGGCCCATATGACTCTGTAGGCCTAATTTTCCCTCAAGTCATTACCAAAACAATTCTACAGGACCATTCCCCACCACTGCTACCCAAAACCCCCTGGGTCTCATTCTTTCTCCTCTTCACTTGTCCTTTTACCCTGTTCACAGCCACGTGCGAGGCTCAGAGACGTCGGTCTGTACAGGATCTGTCAGGCATCGGATCGGAGTCTAGCCAGGTAAGACTCAGTCAAACACAAGAAGTAAATGACGGTGTCACTGGAGCTTCTTTATGTTGTTTTTTGTAACAATGTCTTCCTTAAATTCCTTGTTTTTGACTTATAAGAGAGCAATTAGTTTTCATATTTTTTTCAGGTACCCCCTATTTTCTTATATATGTGTGAAAATGAGAATGTATAGGGCTCAAACAAATCCCAACAAAAATGAGTTAAGTCCCTGACTGTCCATAGATGGTATATTCATAGCCATTGTAGCATTAGTGTGGCAGACATTCACCTATTCAAAATTAGAACTGTTCATTTGGGATATGCCTGCAAAGGGTTACCACATTGTGACCCTAAGAACTGCTTATACATAAGAAGTTTGGGTTGCTTTTGCTTGATGGGGCTGCTGTAACTGTTGTTGAAAGTCAGTGGTTCACTTGGCTTCCCCAGACCACATGTGGAAGACATTGAACCCCACTTTGCTTTTGATGCGTGGAGCCTGTAACATTGTATAGACTAAGACATGCTGTATGAGAGTGTGTGTGAATGGATGAATGTGGCTTGCAGTCTGAAAGCGCTTGGAGTGGTCAACTATACTAGAAAAGCTACAATATACAGTAAGTACTGTATTTGCTTTCTTCTAAATTTCTTATTGCATTGGAAATGGTTGATAGGGCAAACTATGACATCAGATAAGTAAAAGAGCCTCCTGTAGAAATTCCTGTTTGCTTCTGAATTAAGATAGTAGTAATCTGCTTGTAACTAGGGCTGCATGATGGTGTGGTGGTTAGCACCGTTGCCTCATAGCAAGAGGGTTCAACTCCCAGCTGGGGCCTTTCTGTGTGGAGTTTGCATGTTCTCCCCGTGGAAGCGTGGGTTCCCTTTGGGTACTACGGCTTCCTCCCACCGTCCAATAACATGCATGTCAGGTTAATTGGTGACTCTAAATTGTCCCAAGGAGTGAGTGAGTGTGCATGGTTGTGTGTCTTGTTTGTCTTTGGCTACAGTCACACTGCAGTTGCAAGTGACCTGAATCCGATTTTTTTTTTTTTTTTTTTTTTTTTTTTTTTTTTTTTGCTCATATGTGACCCATATCTGATTTGCTTTTGGCCGTGTGAACAGCACAAGTCGCATTGAATCTGACATTTTCGAATCGGAATCAGACTGCTTTTAACTGTGGTACTGAATCGGATACGCATCTGATTTTTTTTTTTGTAATGCGACCGCAGTCGAAACAGCCAGGTCGCATTTAATGCGACTTTGACGTCATTCTGACCCGCGCTGCACTGCTCCCGATCGCCCCAGCACACTGGGGAAAACCCCACCTCTGCCTGAAGCCTCGCAGCACCTCCTGGAGATCGTCTCCCTGGGGTAGTTTAATATAGTCAGGCATGAGGACCTGGTGCACAGCTTTGCAGAAGTCATGCACAATAGCGCAAACAGAGGACTTTGCGATGCCAAACAGGTTGGCCAAGGTGCGGTAACCCGCCCCCGTTGCTACCCAATATAGCCCCACTGCCACTGGCTTTCTCAAGGAGATGGATCTCCTGAATGACGTGTCTCCTCTTGAAAGTCTCAGGGAGAGGCGCTGACAAATGTGATGCAAGGCAGTCCTCAACATTGTAAAGTTCTGGAAGAAATCCTGCTCCGTGTAACCAGCCACATCCTGATCCCACCACTCCTGGCTCCACATCCAAATACTTCACTGTGCAGATGTTGCGGTTATTGCTCCGCACAGAGCCATCTTTAACATCTGAATTTTCTTCCTCCTTTGTGATCTCACAGATTCAATCAGTGCATCAAATCAGACATTAGTATTTAAATTCAAACCTAGCAGGACTGTCCTTATTCTTTTGTAGTAAATAATAAAGCGTCATTAAAGCAATGTCACGACACAGCTCAAAAGTAACTGAACACAGAAGATATTGTCTGAACAAAAAAAAACTATCACGGCTAAATAGGCGTTATTTGTTAAATATTAGGTTTAAACATTATTCTTCACATCATTGCTAACAAAACAGCCTTTGTTTTTGGCTTGTAAAGCTATCATTAGAGGGCGTTTCCTGTAAGTCAAATCCTTCCAGTACATGACCACCCACTTTGGAGCTTCGAGCTAAAGGAGCAACCCTGATTAATCTTCAAAGGTGTTGCCCTTTTTCGCTAAAGAAAAATGATACATTTTCTTTTTCAGTTTCACACCTTTGGAGATTTCAGTTGGACGTGAACATTAATTAACCTTACCCAGAGCTGTCCAGTGTTTTCACTTGTATTATAATGTCTGTGATTCACGGATAATAATTTGGAAAGACGTTTTCTCTTAGTATGGTGAAGTTGACATCCTGCTTATTTTTCGGCCCGAGCACCCCCTTCGGCCTATTGTAGCTGGAGTCATTATTATTTCCTCTTCTTCTCTTACTATGAATTAATTGCTATTTTGGTGGCCTGAACATGCTCAAAACTGCCCTTTTTGAATGCATAAAATTATGTATTTTTGATGTCTTGTGCTTTTTTGGTGAAAATTACTCCACAACGCCACCTTTTGTGGTAGATTTTCATTAAACTTGGTAAGTTTATAGAATCCTCAGTCTAGACTGGCGAGAAATCCTCCTTCAGCAATGCCCCAAACCCAACAGGGTGTCAGCTATTTTGATTCAAAGATGCCATTTCGGTGCCTCCTGTATGTTACATTTGAACAAAATTCTCTCAGAGATTTCACCGTAGAGGCCTGAAAATTAGTCCAAATGGTCAAAAGTTATTAAAAGCTGTGGTATACAACTTCGATGTTTTGACACAAGGCAGGAAGTTGTTAGGTCTTCCTTATAATAAATTAATTGGGCACCAAATGTCACACATATGGTCACCTATAATGAAATTTCCATATCACACTATGACATCAAAACTCCTTATAAATCATACATATTCAATCTGAGCATTGCCAAATTTACAGGGTTTAATCACTCACTATAACCACACCCACTTATAACGGACAGTGATGTGTCGATTATATTCTATATTTTGAACAGTTTACCTTTGACACTAAAAGGTTTGTCAGAATATGCATGAGCCTTTCTTAATGTAACCTTATCAAACTTGTGCATTTTCACATAACCTATCCATGACGAATTTTATGCCTTTCCAGGAAACAGGAAGGCCATAAGCATGTATAAAACATACATATAATGTATCAAGCATAAAACCTCCAAGCTTCACCAAACTGCGGTTTGCATGAAGATTACACCCTGAATGTAGACCTGTGCAAATATTGGCAATGTGCCAAAATGGCTGAAGAGCGCCCTCTACAATATTACAGCCCCCCCCCCTACTTTAACCACAGGTATGAAAATTGGCACATGCATATAACATGCCAATGTATACAAAAAAGCCTCTTGGACCCACTAACTAAATCAAACAGGAAGTGGCAAATTTGAGTGGATGTCCAGTTTCAGTTGCAATTTTGGCCTTTCTTTTTTTTTTTTTTTTTTTTTTGAAGAATTACTTTTCAGTGAATTCTTCCAACATATTTTATTATGTCACCCTGAAACTTGGTCAGTATAAGCGTCAACCCCTCGTCATTAAAAGTTATCAGAGGTTTTTCCACTCGTCAAAGGGTGTGGCCATGGCAGCAGCCAGAAGACACACCACCACACCAGAATGTTTGAGCCCCTACCAAACCTCACTTGTTGGATTACAGTCAGCGTCTTGTACAAGTCACTCTTCTGTCATCACCATTGCTCTGCCCGCTTTTAAAAGGATATCACTTTATGTAAGGAAGTACACATAAAACATGTAATCTGCACTATATTTCACAAGGATGATCCCCTACTACGGCTAGTATAAATTAGCTTACATGGCTAAGGCCCACTCTTATTTTATTTCACAATGAAAAAATCAATGTAGAGAGTAGATTCAGCGCCAAATAGTTATGAGGAAGAACTCGGAATCTTTCTATATGGTTTGAATTGTTTTAAAGATTTTTAAAGCCCAAACACAGTAGCAAGAGTTTTCATTTATTTTGTGGCACACCCGTTCATTTGCTGGACATTTGGGCTAAATTTGTTCAGGCCAGAGGCCACAGACTTTGTCAATGATGAGGGAGGTAAAGTGAGCCGTGGCTTATGTTGATACGTGTGGATGAAGAGTGGCTTTTTTTTAAAAATGGGACAGAACAAACTGAACGTCTTGGCTGTGCTCTCTATTGAGCAGGACTTCATCCAGAAATACCTAACTTCAATGAGCCTGTTTGCCTCACAGAAAAGCTGTTGGTGTGAACCTCTCAAGTAACTCTCAAAAAACATCACACGCCTTTCCTTGATCTTTATTAATTTAACGGTCTGTCTCTCCAAACATCAGCTATTCTTACTGTGGTTACTTATTGTTTTACTTGGACATACTGGATGTTTGGCACAACAAAGAACATGTTCTGGAGTGCAGCCCTGTGGAACCTTATCAGTCATGTGTGCGTGCAAGTGTTTTATTCCATCAGGGCATTTTTTGGGACTAACAATGCTGTCGCTAAAGCTCGTATGTTTTGGTACTTCCGTTGTAATGTAACCAGTTGGCTCTCATAGTATCTGTGTTGGCCCCTGCTGTCAGCATCACCACCAGTCATCACTGATGATCAAAGTCCTTTTCTGAAGACAACCACATGTCAAAGTGTTTCATCACCTGTCGAAAATGGAATACACATGGTTTGAACTGATATATAAATTATAAAGCTACTCCAAAACATACATTTCAAACTTTGCTCAGTAATTCCTTAATCTTTTCAATATGGCTCAGACGACATGTTGTCATTATTTATTTAAGACACTTCTTGTTTGACAGTCCTTCAGCGTGAATCAGAAGTTTGGTGTTGCTCAGCTGTGCACCGTCCAGCACAACTCATATTTTGCATGATTGCATGTCAGTATTGACTTATGTTCACATTGTCACCGAATGGATGTTTAGATGAAGCAGTCTCTGCATCCTTCAAGCACCGTGCCCGACGAGCCGGGCCTGAAAGCCACAATGCGGCAGTCGGTTGCATCACTGGCCGAAGCCCCGCCTGGGTGCGAGGGCTTTTATCGCCGCTTGCAGCATTAATTTTATTTGTACTTTATTTTACCCACTTGCTGCACTGTGTCAGTTTTTTGGGGGTGGGGGAGGGTGGTTGTGTTATGGATTGGTTCCTCCTCTTAAGCTTGTTTGTTTTGTATGTTTCCCATCCTGAAAGCATATCATATATTCTTCTTCAAACCAAGAGTAAAGAATCAGTGGGCAGAAAGTGACAGAAGCAATGACACATTTTAATAAGAAAACTTGGGAAAAGTAGGCAGTAGCTTGAAAGTCTTGTGTGACCTTTTCAAACTAATACACAGCTTTAAATAAGCTTTGTGACATGGAAATTAGAGATATTTTTACAGTCCTGTCACTATCACAGGCTCAAATATGTGATAACGTCACTACTGTTGAAACAAGAATAGTTGATTGCTGCAGCTGATCGCTGCAGTGACTGAAGTCATCACCAAATGCTGAGATTTTGTTCCATGAGATGCTTTGCTACACCTTTAATCCTGTTGTTGCTTGTTTGTGGTTCAGTTGTCATTGTTGTGTTCAGTAAGTGAAAAGCATTCTCATTTGGGTTGAGGTCAGTTGACTGATTCTGCTAACTAAGATCATCCTATGTATTTGCCTCATTTAGCTCTTTGTTTTGTTTCATGTATTTTTGCACCAGTGGACTAAAGCTGAGCAGAGAGTACAGCTCTACACACTACAGAATTCATCCTGCTATTTATGTCTGTAAAACAGTTCCATCATTAATAAAATGACCTAGTTCCACTGACAGCCAGCTTCCACCTGCAAATTCAGCACTTGGGGTCAGCTTCAGACCTTTTATCTCCCTAATTTGTCATTACATAGCAACAAAACTGATTTAATGAGTTAATTTGAATGACTTTTGGCTCTGTTAAAATGGAGGGGCCTTTTGAAAATTAAAATTTTGGTTAAAACTGTATTTTTGTCAAAAGCCTAAGATTGAGCCTGAAACTCGATGGCCATGAGTGATCGCTTTATATCAAATCCATTGTATTGGTTTACAAAAGCAAAATCATGAAAATAGTTTCTCTCAGATTTGGCCATTTCCAACATCACTTTGATGGCTGCAACTAACAAATGACTAATTAAATTGGAAAAGCTGTCATTTTCAGTAGTAAGATTGTGGCACAGCTCTGTGATGTCCATGAGTATTTTTTTTGTCGCATCTTTCTTTTGACATATTTCCAGTTTACTCTTAAACATTCAGAAGCTGTGACTGGCTTCTCTGATTTTCTGTGGGGTTTTTCTCTGTTGCAGGGAAGCAGAAACAGTAGCCGGTCATCCAGTCCTAGTGTGAGGACGATGCCACCTGACAAGAGCAGCGGCAGAGGCTACTTCTCCCCTGATGACCCCACAGGTACTCGGGGCTCCTTTTCTTCTTCAGTCCGCTTCAGCAGCAGAGTCACAGGAATGAGAAAGGAAAAGGGAAAACTATATTAATGGTTTTGACATGTAAAAGTGGGTGTTCCTGTGTTTTAATTTATTAACTATACTTAAATTCAAGAATTCACATTCTAATTATGACTAGATTTCACACAAATATGTAATCGGACTTCTGGCAGCTCACCCTGAGTTCTGCTGCGAGCGGCTGACATTAGAAAAAATAAACTGTACTAGTTATTTCAGAGAGTTGTGCTTGTCAGAAGCTGTAGAATTCTACACAACCTGTAGAACAGTGTAATGTCCTACCTTCACATTGTTATAGTTCCAGGCTTGCCGCCTTGGAGCCAGTGGTCTGCTGGTAAATTTTATTCCTCACAGGACTGAGGATAAACACTCTACCACAGGCAGTAGGAAAGAACGAAATCAACTTCTTTTATTGGCTGTACCTGTTCCACTCTGGGTTTAGACAGATCAAAAACCAGTTCATTTCATGCTCCTTTATTTCTCTGTTATTGCTTCTGTTATTGAGCTGTTTTATGAATACAGTTCAAATGCGACTCAGAATCTGAAACGTCAATGTATCAATGAATCAGTGTCTTTCTGATTTAACAGAAACATAAATAGATGTGCTGATGTCCTGTTTGTTGCTTATCTGAGATCTGATCAAAAGGGGCCAGGACGCATGTGGACACTCGTGTGAACTCACGTATTTAGAACTGTCCACTCGTGATCAGAAAAGCCAGGAGATGTTTGTTCTGTTGGTGAAGGACTGCAGGACAGAGGAGACGGTTAGGAAGGGATTTCTGAGCTCTACTTTTCTTGGGCAGTCAGACAACAACTTGCCCTTTATCTCTCTCTCTCTCTTCTTAGACACTAATGGCTCAGACAACTCCATTCCCATGGCTTATCTCACTTTGGATCACCAGCTGCAGGTAACCTCTCCAATCAGCTGCCAGCTCACAGAGCAATGCCACGTGTATTACCTGTTTGATGACTCATTTCGGTTTAGTCAATTGTAAGCTGTTTTGAGTCAAGTTGAACTCTGCCGCAGCTTAACTTTTTTCTCTGACAGTATCAACTCCTTCGTGTTGGGATTACTGCTGAAAACATGTTACCTAACAGTGCGATGTTAAAATAAACACTATGCACACACACTGGCACAGACTAAACTTACAGGTGATATAACCACTGAGCAGACCATTTCTGGTCAACTAAGACTTAATTGCTTGTGTTTTTTCAGCCCCTCGCTCCCTGTCCCAACTCCAAAGAGTCCATGGCTGTGTTTGAGCAACACTGCAAGATGGCCCAAGAATACCTGAAAGTTCAAACAGAGATCGCCCTGCTGATCCAGAGGAAGTAAGTGGAGCTACATTTTCATGTCAGACTTTTAAAATCCATCTTGGAAATGATTAATCATAATTTTGGAATTTTGATTGAGAATTGAAATGAACAAAATTATTAATTTATTTATAAATTAGTCTTACAAAATATGCTAGACTACTCATTCAGAGCTCTGATTCATAATATAACTCAGCCAAAATGACCACATCAGTAAATCAACGGTTGAAATGAGTCCTGCAGCAACAATAATCCCAAGCACAGCTGCTGCTCTACAGCTGATTGGCTGAAAAAGGAAAGAATCAAGGTTTTGCAGTGTCCTGGTGGAAGTCCAGAACTCGGCTTTATTGAAATGTTAGGGTGGGATCTAGGGCTGTAACGATATGGAAATTTTGATATCTCGATTATAGTGACCAAATTATCACGATATTCTCAATTGCTGTGCAAATGTCCAAAAAACACATACATTGAAATAATTTCATGAAATCTTGTGATTTTCTTGTCATACTAAAACATCAGAAGCCAAAATCTTATCAAAATGAAACTTTCACATTAAAAGGGCAAACAACTGGCACAGAAAGAGTTGATTAAATAAATCACTGTTAATGTCAACTCACGTTTTTATCTCGCTATCATAAATATCACTATATGCTCTTCCTAACTTTAATGAACAGGTTTACAATATTTTATGCTGCCTTACATTGTGTCGGCTCGGCTCAGTGGAGCACACAAAGCTGACAGTAGACGGGGTGCCTTCGGTTCCATTTCACTTGGAGACACTTAGCAACACAGCTGCTAACAAAGGCTAGTTGCTGCTCAGCTAGTAGCTGCTAAGTGTCTGAAAACGTCAGTCACATGATGTATGTGAACCAAAGCATGTGAACGGAGCTGAGCGGTAAGAATTTCCGCTCTTCGCTCTCATAGGTATTTGTTTCCCCCCCTGCTTCACCAGTCAAAGTCACACCGAAATGCTTTGCTCAGTTCTGCTGCCCGCTCACCAAAAAAATGTATTCCGCTCCGGTGAAATCGCTCCTCACTCGCTCAAATTTTAAAGAAGGAGCAATTCATCCAGGGATGCACAGCGTGGCGTACGTGCAGCGGGTTTGTTGACGTGGAGACTAACAGTTCTGTTAATTGTTGAAGGCACAGGTGAATTCTGGGTGGATTTGTGCACGCTCTTGACTCGTGGTGTGAGCGGAACTGGAGCGGCACGGAGCAATCGCACGAGACACGCTCGCAAGACTTGGGTGAGGCTGTTATTACATATCCCTATAATCCACCGAGATAATGAGATTAATTCAAACATAAACGGTAATCTTTATCGCGTAAAATGTCACTGCGATTTACCGTAATACCGGTAAGCATTACGTCCCTTGTGGGATCTTACAGCAGATGCCTACCAATCAGAAGGTTGGTGGTTCGACACCCGGCATCCTCGGGCCACGTGCCGTATCATCCTTGGACAAGGCACTGCTTACCGATGCGTCCATCAGTGTATCCTCTACTTCAGACTCGGCCTGTAAATTAGTAAGACATTGATGATGCCTTGAAGTTAAAACGGAGTCTGTGCCAGACAGCATGGTATTGGCAGTGATATGAACTCTGATTTCTCACCATGAGAAAGGAAGTCATCCCACGTATAAAATCCTGTCTCACACAGTCATCACAGATGAAAAGTGCACCCCAGCCTGAACACATCTAGAGGACACTTATACTCACAGCATCACAGATCGTTCACAAAATAAGACAAACAGCCAATTTACATAGAATCTACTTGGTATGTCAGGGCAGCATGAAACATTTTTCAACACTCCAGGCGGAAAGCAGGTTGATCTGTGGCTGCTTGGCGACATGCACGACCAGGCTCTGGGCCACTGGACACCCCCTCAGCCACTGAATCCCATGACATGCCCAGAGGTGCTAAGGCCCATTATTGCTTCCTGAGCTTCTGTTGTGTTTGCTGCACAGTGATGGCGTTTTACCGTACCATTCGATTAGGTATGGTACAGTACGGTTCGACTCGGCGCAGCTTTGCCATGCTTCAGTGTTGGCGGGATCAGCTGTTCATCATCCTAGCTGTGTTAAGCTGTTATGGAGCTCAACTCCTTTCAGCACAGAAACAAAGATTGAGCTTTAAATCCATACCTGCAGTACATAATGTTCATGTGTCCATTAGAGATGAACACAGTATGTGATCACTGCACAAACTAGATATCCATGATTTATATTGCAAACCATCTGCTGAGCTTTTGAACAATTTAATAGAGAAAGAAGTGTGTGTGCACGTGGAGGTGAGCTGTATATTCCTCCACCATATCAACTGGCACTGGAGTTACCATAATGTTGAAACCAACTTCCTCACTGGTGTTTTACAACTGTTGAGCGTAATCTACTGACATAACTATGCAACTTAAAATGAATGAATGATTGAAATTAAAATTTAGGAACAATGAATTAATAAATATATGCTTTGATTTTGTTGAGGCTGCTAACAATAATGATATTCTCTTACCGCATTGGTTCAGAATCATTCACGCCCACATGGAGATGCTTTTTAAAATCAAGAGTTTTCCACACCTGCAGAGTACTGTTACCAGCACTGGACAGAGTATTACTGCAACACTTCTGGCACCACTGAAACTGCACAACAGCCGGCTGCTTGCGTCGTATTTGTGTTGCATGGTGTGGTTTGAGTCTGGCCACACTGCCGGGGTCACCAGCAGAAAGGTTCCTGGTTCCCATCTCTGTCGGGGCCGTTGTGTGTGGAGTTTGCATGTTCGTTCCATGCAGGCGTGGGTTTCTGTGGATACTCTGGCTTACACTCAGTTGATTGGTGACCTAACCACAGTAACTTGAAGTTAAAGTTGAACTTGATTGGATAAAGCTGGTATAGAAAATGGATGGTTCGATTTCACTGCACGATGTGACACTCCAGACTATTAAACAAGCGGAGGAGCTACAAACAAAGTTGATAGATGCATCTAGTATAGATGCAGAATACCGGCAGGTAAGATTGAATGACTATTTTTGATAGAGTTCATCAGCTGGGCAGTTCCAGTGTTACTAATCAACATACCCAGTGTTCTCCAGTATGTTTCAGCACAACCTTATTTTTGGGAGGACTCGGGTTCAGGGAGTGTAATTTAGTGTAGTTACTTTGGGTAAACTTGTTTGCACTAAAGCATTTACAATTAATATAATACGATGAATGGATTTATGGCTGTGGGACCACAATTCAGAAGACCAATGACAAGTTTTACAAATCTTACATGATGGTGATTAAATATTAGGTGACCATCTGGAACGCTGAGACCAGCTAGGGCAGTTGGGAATGTCATTACTATTGAAAGTGTATAAAAAAGAAACAAAATTGTCACCAGTTGCACTGATGATAATGTGAGATTCATCTTTAGAACACGAATGCCACGACAAGCAATCTGTTAGTTGGTGATTTGTTGCCTTCCGGAGTCAAATTGTGGAAAGACTGATGCAATGAAAACGGTAATTGATAATTGATAGGTCTCCTTTTACCTTCTGTCTGTCTCAAAACCTTTTTAGAATTACAAAAATAGTTGTTACTGTTGAAACTGAACAGTCCAACAGTGATTGCAAACTCAAAGCAGTCAATCAGAAATAAACTGTTACCAGTGTGAAACTATTAGAAAGTACCAATTTGAAATCACAAATCAGCAGCATTATACCGTAGGAAGGTGCCATTTTGCAGAATTTGGTGAATGCTGCTGGGTCTAAATGATTTTGGATCGCTGGACCATAAGGTTTGATGTTGTGCTGAAGTAATGAATGACTGTATGAGATGAAAGATTAATTCCATTAAATGATGAGCCATCAGCCTGTAAATGAAAGGGACTGAAAACACACTTAACTTGGTTTCCCTTCCTGTCTGTGCAGGAATGAGCTCATCGCTGAACTGGACCAAGATGAGAAGGACCAGCAGAACACATCACGTCTGGTGCAGGAGCACAAAAAACTGCTGGAGGAGAACAAGAGTTTGTCTACATACTACCAGAAGTGCAAAAAACAGCTGGAGTTGATCCGGGTGCAGCAACAGAAGAGACAGGGCACATCATGATGAGGCGCAGACATACGAAGTGCTACTACTACCCCCTCCTTTTGAGCTTCCCACCCATCCTTATCTCTCCTGAACTGTAACACTATTCACTCTGCTTCTCAACACACACTCACACACTGCTCCAGTCCATCTTTGTAAAGAGACCTGCATTCTACTGCGTCCTGCATGTTGCACCGTAGACCCAGCAGGAAGACCTCTGTACATACATTTGCACATCCTCACAGTGTCTTCTGTGACGCAGACCAAACAGTCACTGCTTTCCTATCCTGATGAGCCCAGACGCTGTGGCTGTGCTTTAGGATGGACCTGGCACACTGAACGGAGCACACTGGCGGCCTGAGGAGTGCAGGTTTAGGGTTTCTGTGTTTGCTCTCAGGGCCTCCGGGCTTGTCAGTGTGTGTTTGCAGGCCTTAGCAACTGGCAGCCATGTTGTACTCCTCAGAATGTGAAAACCAAGACGAAAGCTTTTCAGCTAAACGTGTGAGACTTCTGCAAAATTATGAGAAGTAATGAGGATGTCTGAGACTGCAGTGCGCGCATGGAATCCTTGTTGTGCAGAGCACACCTTCCCTCCTTGAAATCAATGTATTTATCTCTAACCTCTCCCTCTTCTAATCACAAGCCTGGAACTTACAGACCTCCGGTCAGATGTTACAGCAGAGTAAAGAGCATTGGGTTTGTTTTAATGATCTGTTCCTCATCCTCAACTAGCTTCCAGAGCAAACGCAAGGAGCTGTGGATTCCCTTATTGTTTGACCTCACCGTTGTTTTTGTGTGTCAATGTTTTTTGTACTTTTTATTGAGTAGTTCACTTGGTATGATAGCTTTTGTGTTGTTTTTTGCATTAGGATACATTTTCTCTGGTCTGGAAATGCCCCTGCGGACAAAAAGAAAGAGGCTTCACCTCACCGTACAGTATCGAGTTTGTTTTTAGTTCACATGTTGCCTTAGAATTTGCCTGCATTTAAGTGATTGTTTTATGTGACATCTAGTAGGGATGGAGAGTAAAAAGATATTTTTAATGTACTGGACATGATTGAAATACTTTCTGGAGAGGAAAAAGTGTGTCAGTAAGCTGATAATATAAATATTTCCCACCCACTCTACATCAAGGACTACAACATGTACTTTTTACTCTTGTCGTCTCATTTCCCATGAGTACTTTTGCACATTAACCTAGTTTAGTCTGGCCATGTAGATAATATTATTTCTATTTAAGCTATTCAGTTTTAAAAAGCGAAAGACTTGATGAGTCTTACTTTTTAAAACTCACTAGTCCCCCTCATAAGTTTTAGATCTACCACACACACACTACTGTGTAAGCAGAGTTTCCTATGTTATGGGAATAGGAGGTACAGTATGACGATGAGCAAGGCATTATAAAATAAACAAAATGGTGAAAAGACGTGCGACTGTGTCAGATGCATGTTCATTGATTCCTGTTTTTCCAAATGATCACTTCCTTGTGTAACTAATGAGTTCTGCTTCAGATGGTATAAAGAAGCACTGATGATTTGCATTAAGGTTTTGTGTATTTGTGAAACGAGCACAGCTGATTCACTAAGCCCATCCCTGGATTACCTTTAAATCAGATTGCTGTTACAGGTGTGATGTGGATCTGTTCATTCACATCAGACGTTTCACATTGTGTTCACTGTCATCAGTGTGCATTACGGAACCGTGCTGTTAAGGATGGCTGGTGTTTGGAGGCTGACCTACAGGGTAACAGTATGAGGTGTTGTAACCATGAAAGCACATGGGAAATGCTCTCAGGCATAGCCAAATCAGCTTGTTTCTACGCTGATTTTAAACAAGTTCAATCATTCAAAGGGGTGCAGTTAGTACCGTGTTATTACCACCTACTCCTCTCATGATGGCGTTTGCATGTTCTCCCCGTGTATGCGTGGGTTCTCTCCAGGTTCTCCGGCTTCCTCCCACCACCCAAAAACGTGCATGTTAGGTTAACTGGTGACTCTAAAATTGTCCTTAGGAGTGAGTGTGAAAGTGTGTGTGATGGACTGGCGACCTGTCCAGGGTGTACCCTCCCTCTCGCCAAATGACAGCTGGCATAGGCTCCAGCCCCCCCGCGACCCTAAAATGGATTAAGCGGGTATAGCAAATGAATGGTTTTTGAAGTATCAGACAGACGTTTGACCTCATAATGAGCTTGAGCAAGATAAATCAGATAATCAACAAAGAAGCAAAGTTCAAAGTCCATACCTAACCAAGTATCACTGTTCTACTCATAGTTAAGGCATTAAACTCCTTGCAAAGAGTAAATAATAATAGCGCAGCTATTATTCATACCATTTTTGATGATGCTTGTAATTTACATGGGGCTGCATGGCGGTGTGGTGTTAAGCACCATCACCTCACAGGAAGGAGTTTTGAAGCCCAGCTTCTCTCTGTGCAGTTTGCATGTGCTCCATGTTCATGCATGAGTTCTCTCCAGGTACTCTGGTTCCCTCCCACCATTCAGACATGCATGTTTGGTGAGTTTGTCATTCTAAATTGATTTGAGGAGTCTGTAAGCACGTGGATGGTTGGTTGTCTCGTTTGTCTCTGTGTTGACCCTGCAATGGTGACCTGTCCAGGTTGCCCCAAAGTGACAACTGTTAGCAAATGGTAGCTGGGAAAGGCTCTCCCCACCCTGTGACCCTCATTTGGGTTAAATGGGTTAAGAAAAAAGATGGATAGATATGATTTACATATAACCTGTAATGATAATTTTTATGGAGTATTATTGCTACTTTAATGACAGTAAAGGCTCTCTTCACCACTACTGAGGGGACCCAGTTTGGTCATCCAAGCACAGCAAACAGGTTTTCGATGTGCCTATTTGTTTGAACTGGGTGATGCATGTGAGTTAATGTCAAAAAGGATGTGGTGCTGTTTCTTAAGTTAGAATATATTTTGAATATATATATATCAATAATAATTTTAAACCCTAGTAAACACTTACATTTTGCCCTGTGTAGTCTCACAACTATTATTGGCCAGACATTTAAGTTAAAGGTGCTTACAACTGAATTATTCATCAACCAGACTTTATTTGTATGGTACTTTTTGTACAATAAATGTAATGTTGCAAAAAGTACTAAATAGAGTGCAAATCTAAAAAAGAGTATTAAGAACAACACATTCCAAGCCAGCTGGAATGCACTAAGGGATTGCAACTCGATACAAGGGGAGAAGAAATGAGAAAAGAACATTATCATACCTGATATGAAAAAAAGAAATGTGTGAGGAATCGCTACAGACAAATTTTGAAATCCAAGGGGCTGTTATAGGAACACAATGGGAATAAAAACAAATATGCTGACTCCTGGCATGAAACAAGAAAATCAGACTAAACAAGTAAAAGTGAATTTAAATCATACCAAAAGTGCAATCAATTGCATTTATATGTTTTGATTAAAATAAGTATGTAAAAATGAACTGAAGAACAACAACAACAATCACTCTTCAGGAAGGTTGTTCCATACGAGGGCCATGATTTAAAAAAAAAAAAAAAAAAAAAGGGATGCCTCACCATAGGTTTCAGTGCTCATATAATGGAAGCATGATTACGTTATTTGATTATTTGGGTGTGAGGGTCTTTGAGGATTTGTTGAGTAAACGCAGGTCTGATAAATGGGCAGAAACACATCCTTTAAGATTTAAAAACCAATAACAGGATCTTAAAATTAATTCTAAATTCTCATTCATATTCCTTTCTCATCAAGTAAAGTTTGATAATATACTACAAATTTGGTAAATGGCTCTGATTGTTTTTCTTTGTTGAGAAAAAAATATTTCACTGCATTTATTTCTTACGAATTCCTTATTTGACGCCACGTGTGAAATACTGTGGGTGTTCAGGTTCTTGACTGGTGTTGCAAAGGTTCTTTACTGGTTTAGCACAGGTTCTTTACTAGAGTAGGACAGGTTCTTTACTGGTTTAGCACAGGTTCTTTACTGGTTTAGCACAGGTTCTTTACTGGTTTAGCACAGGTTCTTTACTGGTGTAGCAGAGGTTCTTTACTAGTGTAGGACAGGTTCTTTACGAATGTAGCAAAGGTTCTTTACTGGTGTAGGACAGTCTCTTTACGAGTGTAGGACAGGTTCTTTACTGGTGTAGGACAGGCTCTTTACTGGTGCAGGACAGGTTCTTTACGAGTGTAGGACAGGTTCTTTACGAGTGTAGGACAGGTTCTTAACTGGTGTAGGACAGGTTCTTTACGAGTGTTGGACAGGTTCTTTACGAGTGTAGGACAGGTTCTTTACGGGTGTAGGACAGGTTCTTTACGGGTGTAGGACAGGTTCTTTACGGGTGTAGGACAGATTCTTTACGAGTGTTGGACAGGTTCTTTACGAGTGTAGGACAGGTTCTTTACAGGTGTAGCAAAGGTTCCTTACTGGTGTAGGACAGATTCTTTATGAGTGTCGGACAGATTCTTTATGAGTGTCGGACAGGTTCTTTACAAGTGCAGGACAGGTTCTTTACGAGTGTTGGACAGATTCTTGACTGATGTAGGACAGGTTCTTTACGAGTGCAGGACAGGTTCTTTATGAGTGTTGGACAGGTTCTTTACTGGTGTAGGACAGGTTCTTTACTGGTGTAGCAAAGGTTCTTTACTGGTGTAGGACAGGTTCTGTACTGGTATAGCAAAGGTTCTTTACTGGTGTAGGACAGGTTTTTTACTGGTGTAGGACAGATTCTTTATGAGTGTTGGACAGGTTCTTTACGAGTGCAGGACAGGTTCTTTACGAGTGTTGGACAGGTTCTTTATGAGTGTTGGACAGGTTCTTGACTGATGTAGGACAGGTCCTTTACTGGTATAGCAAAGGTTCTTTACTGGTGTAGGACAGGTTCTGTACTGGTATAGCAAAGGTTCTTTACTGGTGTAGGACAGGTTTTTTACTGGTGTAGGACAGATTCTTTATGAGTGTTGGACAGGTTCTTTACGAGTGCAGGACAGGTTCTTTACGAGTGTTGGACAGGTTCTTTATGAGTGTTGGACAGGTTCTTGACTGATGTAGGACAGGTCCTTTACTGGTATAGCAAAGGTTCTTTACTGGTGTAGGACAGGTTCTTTACTGGTGTAGGACAGGTTCTTTACTGGTGTAGCAAAGGTTCTTTACTGGTGTAGGACAGGTTCTTTACTGGTATAGCAAAGGTTCTTTACTGGTGTAGGACAGCTTCTTTACTGGTGTAGGACAGATTCTTTATGAGTATTGGACAGGTTCTTGACTGATGTAGGACAGGTTCTTTATGAGTGCAGGACAGGTTCTTTATGAGTGTTGGACAGGTTCTTGACTGATGTAGGACAGGTCCTTTACTGGTATAGCAAAGGTTCTTTACTGGTGTAGGACAGGTTCTTTACTGGTGTAGGACAGGTTCTTTACTGGTGTAGCAAAGGTTCTTTACTGGTGTAGGACAGGTTCTTTACTGGTATAGCAAAGGTTCTTTACTGGTGTAGGACAGCTTCTTTACTGGTGTAGGACAGATTCTTTATGAGTATTGGACAGGTTCTTGACTGATGTAGGACAGGTTCTTTATGAGTGCAGGACAGGTTCTTTATGAGTGTTGGACAGGTTCTTGACTGATGTAGGACAGGTTCTTGACTGGTATAGCAAAGGTTCTTTACTGGTGTAGGACAGGTTATTTACTGTTATAGCAAAGGTTCTTTACTGGTGTAGGACAGGTTCTTTACTGGTGTAGCAAAGGTTCTTGAGTGATGTAGGACAGGTTCTTTACTGGTGTAGGACAGGTTCTTTACGAGTGTAGGACAGGTTCTTAACTGGTGTAGGACAGGTTCTTTACGAGTGTAGGACAGGTTCTTTACTGGCGTAGCACAGGTTCTTGACTGTTGATTGTATACTGTTGGGGAACCATTTGTTTGTTTTCTGATTTTCAATTAACCTCTTTAAAATTTTATTTCTATATTTATATTTTTAAACTATTTCATGTTGCATGTCCTGCTCATTATTTCACAAATTGCTCAGCAGACCTGAATCATCCATCCATCCATTTTCTATACCGACAGTCCGTTAATCGGGTAGCGGGTGGGCTGGAGACTATCCCAGCAGTCATCGGGCAAAAGGCGGGGTACAACCTGGACAGGTCGCCAGTCCATCACAGGGCCACATAGAGACAAACGAGACAAACAACCATGCACGCTCACACTCACTCCTACAGACAATTTGGAGTCAGACCTGAATCAGACAGCTGAAATTCTGCTGCTGCCGTGTCTTCATTTATCCAGCAGGGGATGCTGAATATCCAAACATTGTCACGGAGCCTCAGAGCCATAGCGCTCTTCCACACAAACAAAGAACAATATATATTCAATGTATCACTGGCCTCGATCAAAATGGATCCTTATGTCAAACCACAAGACCTGACCTGACCTACTTACTGAAAACAGTTTGAACAGTGGCTTTCCTGAGTGGGGTTGATTTAAACAGTCCACAACTACATTCACCCACTGATGAAGGGTTATTCTGTTAATGGGCATGATCATTGATATACAAACCTCAGAATGTGTTTGCTGTAAAAGAGTCCAGGATACTGATTTACATTTCAGTTCTAAATTCTCTGAGCATTGTGCTGACAAAGGCCTTTTTTTCTGTCTATGTTTGAAGTTGACTAAATGGGGAACAATGAGTCATTTCATTGAGGAGAAATGAAGTAATCTTCCTTCTCCTGCAAGTTGTTGTGAATGTGTGTGTGTGCTCCTGCTCGCCCTCTCTGAACTGGTGATAATAAGGAAGCGGTGTGTGGCCGTCGGTTTTGCCCTGGGCTCTGTGTTCTCAGAAAAACCTGAAATGCCTGGCCCACTCAAAGGAAATCTGGGTCTTTTTGTCTGTGCAGCCAAGGAAGACAGGTTTCTGTCCACATAGTTTGTATATATTACCTTGATTGGGCTTGAGATCTATTTGAGCATTTTCAATAGAAGAGATTAAACCCTGATATTACTCTTTTGAGATCCATTAGGCGATTTGTTGATTAATTAAATGAGTGCAGCATATAATATCAGGTAATCTTTGAAACTTCTTGTCTTTAATTCAAAAGCAACATTAAGCTGTTGTCTAAATAAAACACAATCAAAGATGCATTCTGAATCGTACTAAAATATCACAGAATAAATACATAGAAGTATGAATATGATCAACTATTGTAGGTCAGCCTTTTATCTGTTGAAACAAGAAACTGTTTTATATTAGGTTAAACTCTTAGCCTCAGTTTAACAGCACTAAAACATGTTTGCATATGACTTAATTCTTCAAATTCCAGTACATCGTATGAGCTGATTGATATTTGATATCTTTTGAAACTTACAATGTAGAAATTCCCAAATTTTGTTATTGTCCAAAAATAGCACATGCTTTGCACAAGATTTTACCACAATTAAAATTGGTATAAAGCTAACAAAAGATTACCTTATTCCTGGATACATATAATGAAAGAGAAAATTATATGA
This sequence comes from Leuresthes tenuis, assembly GCF_036924035.1. Classification (NCBI taxonomy): domain Eukaryota; kingdom Metazoa; phylum Chordata; class Actinopteri; order Atheriniformes; family Atherinopsidae; genus Leuresthes; species Leuresthes tenuis. The sequence goes on along the minus strand of NW_027325367.1, from coordinate 31,121,048 downwards.
AAAGCACTTCGACCCCTCAGAATCATGAGGACTTGGTCAGGTCCAGCTGTCACTTCCTTTTCTTTATTCCCCTTTCAACACTTTAGAAAAGCATGAGCTCAGTGTGATGATGTAATGCTCAATCCTGACTTGCCTTTGTTCAAGTGCTTTAATGAATGTAAAGTAGTGTTGTCATTCTCCTCACTCTGGAAGGGAAAGTTCATGTTGCACTTGAAAACTGTGTGTGCTTTAGATTTTATCCGTGACATGGTAGCCATGGAAACTGGATGACATAAATAGGCTAGAAGTGGCAGAGAGAGATGTTGCAAGATTTAATAATGGACAGAATTTGGGTCATAATTTCTTGCATGTTAGATCTATAAATTGCATCGTGTGCCACTTAGGATTCTATTAATCTGTATGAGTCCCCAGTTGGTCTTTAAAGTGTCTCCAGGCGATGATTTAAGAACTCAGCAAGGTCCCCAAACAGCCAGAGAATTTAAAAGAAGGAAAGAGTCACATTCTCACACCAAATTCGTTGTTTACTCCACTTCATGTATTATGTAACTACTCATTGCAGTTTTGCTATAATAACAGTGTCTAAATGTACTATTTAGAACTGCAATCAGCTCTGTCATTCTCCATTCATATTTTCACTACAAGTCTATTTAGAGGGGCACTAATGAGGGTGAGAGGAGGAAGAGTGTGAGCAGCTGCTGCTTTTCTGCTGTAAAATTGGGAGCTAACACTGTAAGATGCTTTGTCCCTTAATAAACTTAGCATATTAGTCGCCTTCGTCTGTTTAGTGGACTTTCTCGGAAGAGAGGTTAATTGAACCCTCATGATTTGATAGCATCCAAGGGTGAGAGGGGTCAAAGCTCTGCATTCATCCTGCTGCAAAATACAGATTTTTCATTCCACACTGAGGAGTGTTACAAGAGACTGCGACCCACCCTGCCAGAAATGCACACACTTAAAGACAGCTCTCCCAACCACAGTCAACATTAAAAAGGGACATTTCAAACTGCTCGCAAAATGTTTTATCATGTTGATCCTCTAGGATTATTACTGAAGCCACTGATGTGGCAATGAAGTGGCAGATTGAATTTAAATGTCATGCGGAAAATCAGGATAACTGTAAACAATATTAATGTCATGGTGCACTGACCCAACTTGGAATACAATACAACACAGCAAAGTTATTAACAAGCTACAGGTAAAGCTACAGATAAAAGTGCTGAAAGAAACTGCAAAAATTCAATTAAGGGTGACTCCTAGAGACGGGTAAGAAATCAAAATGTCAGTTGAAGCCAAAGTGCTGAATGGAGTCAAAAGTGAAAGTTCAAGAGAAATGAAATGAGTAAGTGAATTTGCCGGGAAAGGCTGAAGTTTTAGTTGAAGTACAATCGTGGAAATTAGTCAACATTCTTAAACCATTTGAAGTGACATCTGATGCATTGCGTTACTTATTTGGAAAACTATTATTTCTCACCAGTAAAACTGATTTCTGGTGTCTTCGGGAAAAATGAATGACTACATTATCGTAAATAAACTGATGAATACATACACAAAAGTGTGACTCCATAAAAAGGAAGGTACATAATTAATTTACTAAGAAATCAACTTCACTGCAACACAAACATGATGTGTTCAATAAGAGACTTTTTCAGCTCCACTGCACTAAATATCAACAATAACTACACAGTGACTTATTTTACACTGACTAATGACTAATATTTATTATTGGCGCTGTAATTTCCCCATTTGGGAACAATAAATAATAGTAATAAAACTGAGTTCAGTTACTCAGTTCAGTTCAAACGCTAATAAAATTGAATGCATGTAAACAGATTAACAAAACAAAAAATCCCAAAGAATAAAACTGAAATGGTAGTGCTTTGAAACACAATATTGAGAAGTGAATATGCAATATTTGAGCTGGTCAGTGAAATATGCACTTGTGTTCGTGTTTCATGTCGAACAGCAGACAGTGTGCTGCTGCTGCTGCCTCATGCTGGAAAGAAGTGCATGAGTAAGAGATGAAGCATCTGTGTTACGGGTAGATAAAAATCTTAGTCCCAATGCCCTCAGGTTCAGCATACACTGTGTGGGAAGTGATGAGAGCAGCGCTATAAAAGAAAATTAGCGCCTGTTGTACAACATCAGCAAGTCATATGTGCCTCAGCAAACCACAATTTTTTGCCTTCTATGCACTTTCGGTTGACAAATGTTACATTTTGAAAGCAAGAGCAGCAAAGCCTTTAATATCTAAGAAAATTTCAATAAGGCCTGTGCTAATGTCATTACTGAGAGGTTAAAGTCTTTTACATTAGCTTCTGTTAACAACAAGTGAAGCTGACAGTCAGAGACAAGTTGTGGAGTTCAAACCAACAACAAACTAGTTTCAGTTTTATGCCGTATAAACACAGTACCTGCATCATCCTGCACTAATTTTCCACAAGCACATGTCCAGGAAAGACACAAACAAGCAGCCAAATGTCAAAAGGGTTTTATTTACCTGTGGGTTTGGTCTTACTCTGCAAATCTGATGGCATGATACATGCATTCAATTAACAACATAGAATGGAAACTAATAATAACAGACCCTTTTTACAGTAAATGCTTTAAACTTACTTGCAAACACACGAAAAATGTGTGTGCTCAGTGAGCATTTACAAATCAGTCAGCAGTATATCAGCCAGTGCATCACGGAGGTAAAGCTGTTTATCTACATATAAGTCCTGCAGTTCCTATCTGTTTTAGCAACTCAAATTACCAACAGCAGAAGTGGAAACACTAGTTGGAGAACTCATTTAAAAACTGTTGCATTATACACAGCATTGCACAAAAATCTTGAGCCAACCCTCATGTCTGTATATTTCAACAAAAATGGGTTGTAGGTGCAGGACTTATTGAACAATGCAAACATAAATGGAAACACGATATAAAAGACAAAATCAGATTGTTTTTTTTTTACAATAAACTTGAAAGTCAATATTTAGTACGACCCACTTTCTTATATTCCACTTCTAATATCCATAAGTAGTAGTCAGGAACAATTTCACAGGCTTCCAAAACTCCTCTTTTGAATGGTGGCTGCCTTTTCTTTCATAGTAAAACGGTCCACACTATAGTGCCTTTTTAAACTTGTGTAAGTGTGTTTCTCATCCACCCATTCACAAAAACACTCATACAGTGCTTCATATTTCAGTTCAATGCACGGTCGCACTGAGGATCAAATGGCTGACCTTCTAGTTGCAAGACAACCACTCTAACAGCTGAGCCACAGCCACCCTGTTCACTGTCAAGCTAATCCAGTTCAATTCACTGTCATAGCTCAGCCTTTTCTCCCTGTTTCTCTTCTGTAAGAATGGCTTCTTGACAGCCATCCTTCCATGGAGACCACATTTGATGAGGCTCTGTGATGAGTAGATGGGTCAATTGAGTGGCAAGAAGAATATATCAGGTCCTGCGTCAGGCGCTTGATGGATTTTTTTCCTTTTTCTTAAGGATATCACTCTCAGATGCATCTGCTGTAGATGTTTTTTTAGGCTGCTGGTTCTTCTTTGTCTTCCACTAGTCCAATTTCCTAAAATGTTTAAAGAATATACTTCCCATCCTGCCAAGATATGTCAAGTTTACAGCTTTTTGGAATGCACTGTGTTGGTTCAGATATACTATTTCATGTCTGTCCAACTGTGCTATATCTTTAATTTTTTTCAGTTAATTCCTTAATTGGTCCGGATTGAGTACTGAGCTGAAAATGAGTGAAAAAGCAGTTAATATCTAAAGTAAAACCACGAGAGACTTGAAATAAAGCCAGGAGAACTTTTGCTGAAGACCAGAAACCTCCTTGGAAGCAAAATATATAAAGAAGTTAGGGGTGACTTTTGCAGAGCACTGTAGATAGATATTGACATTTCTTATTAACAGGTTTGTGTTTTCTTCTGGATTTCTGCATGGCATGGCATCTCCATCCATCAGTTTCCTGTTGTCACTTTATCTAATTCTGTGTTAAATCAGGTGTAGACAGGAAGTAACTTAATAGACTTTGGACAGCACTCCTGTTCATCTCAGGGCAACTGCAGAAACAGACAACCATTCACTCACACGTAAATGGTCAGTTTAGGATCACAATTACCCTAACATGGCTTTTTTGGGGGGGCTACAGGATAACACTGGAACATCCAGAGAAACCCAAGTAGGAAGGGACAGGCACAGAAAGACTAGCAGAGGTATGTATGGATGTATGGATGTATGGATGTATGGATGGATGGATGTATGGATGGATGGATGTATGGATGGATGGATGGATGGATGGATGGATGGATGGATGGATGGATGGATGGATGGATGGATGGATGGATGGATGGATGGATGGATGGATGGAAATTCAAACATGCAACTGATAAAATCTGTATTACTGGTAGTGGTGGAATAAAGGACTTCAACCTAAAGTTCCTTTAAAGATTTGGATTTCTCTGGTCTGACCATTGTTAATACAATTGTTTGTCAACCACTGAAGTTGTTTTGTATCTATCTTACAAGTTTTATGCTCTCTTTTATTTTGTTCTGTTCTGCTCGGCTCCTGGAGGAGGAAACTTTTAGGTTTAGTTTTATTACTGTAAGATGATAGGTCGACAGAGACTAAATGCAGAGATAGTGATAGTTGCATGCAAGTCCATCATGTTACGCACATTGTACACCATTAATTAAAATGTTGATTATTGCATTATTAGATTAGTTTATCATTGAGTGCATGATTATTGGTTTCTGTGCCTGCCCTGTGATGGACAGACAACCTGTCTAGGGTGTATCCTGCCCTCACCCTTGCCCTGTGGCTGTTGTGATAGCCTCCACCCCCTCCACAGCCCACTCCTCATGACTCTTGACAGGATAAAGATGGTAAGAAAAATAAATGAATGAATAATTAACATTCAGTTTTGGTGAAAATTGGTACTATATCATGTATCGGATATAAAAAAGGAAACAAATAACAGTCAGTGGTGGAATTATAGGCCAACTGAAATCAGTTCCATGCAAAAAAATACATATCAGCATGTTAGAATAGAAATAGAAAATAGAATAGAAAAATACTTTATTCATATGTTTTTATGTTTTACTTTATTCATATATTCATATGTTGCCTATAAAATGTTTAGTCTGTGATTAGATTTATATGTGCATAGACTGTGTGCATTTATGTGTGTGTGTGTGAGGCTGAGCTGCAGAGTGTGGGCAAACGGGTTTTGGAGTGGGACAGTGTGACAGGCTGTTATTATAGCCCATGTGACTGACAGTGTGTGGGCGAGAAGGTAATTGCTGAAGTATGCCTGTGGTGACGAGGGCCTTCAGGGGAGCGGATGTTGAGCAGACTGAGGCACGCAGTGCGCACAGAGAAGCGCAGGCAGCCCAGAACTGATGACTCATCTCTAACACCCCTTTCACTCCTGTTTGTTTACTCCACTCATCTAAAGCCTGAGCCAGAGCGCTGACATACAGGCGACTGTCATCCAGTGATTGGGCCGTCTTAAAGGATTTTACCTGTTTAGACTTCAGGACAAGCGGCTTAGTTAGATCCAGGTCCACTTCCCATGAAAACAGCCTCCAGACCTATCAGACTGTAAGCTTCTGTTTACTGGACTGAGAAAAAGAGTTAGGCACAAGTCTGAATTTACTATTTGCATAAACACTCCCAGGGCTTAGACTGCTATCAGTAGGCCTTTCATTTCTCACATTTATCAATTTAACTGTACATTTGTGAACCCTCATTTGTGAGTTTGTATGCATGTTCATAGAATGACATATTTCTACTAAATGGACTAGAGCAGCCAAGGAAACAATATTACAGTGCTAAAAATATATGGTTTCAGTGAAGAGCTTGATTACTGTAATAATATATGTTTCTGTGAGACAAATTGGTTGTCTAATCTAAGTAAACTCATTTGAATAAATCCAATTTAAGAGCTTTTTTTAAGGCTTACAAAGTTGATTTGCTTCACCCAAATGACAGAAAAGCATGTGAGTCCAATTAACCACAGAATCTAGTTCTGAATATGGGTTGTGTTTTTATGTGACTGCGTTCAGAGATGCGGTTTAAACTGTTAAGTGCTTAAAGGCTCTGAATGTCTCATGCTTTTATAAAATTTCACAATGAAAATAATAATTAATTTTTATGGAAGAAAAACTAACATTTTTACTATTTCCTGACATCCTTAATTTGCTCAAGCCTAATCCATGTATTTGAATCAAATGCATTTTTTGTTGATTAAGCAAACATGTTAACAAACATCAGGCTGTAAGTCTAATTTCCCTCCTTTTAGCTCCATTCTTGGTTCCCACCAATCCCTGCTGCAACCTGCTGCTGCTGGAAAAATGTGCCACACAGAATTAGGTGTTTCTTTGTGATAAAGCAATACTAATAGAAGAATGTTGAATGCCATTGTGTGAGGCAATTTTGCCATTAACTGACAGGGGAAAAAATTCCCAGTATACTTTTGGCAGTATTTGTATGAGCCAGTTTGAACAGGTATGGTGTGAACTCACACTTTTGTTAGCCATATTATTATTTACTTTTATATTTCCCCAAGTGAACTAAAACCAAAAGATCACTTGTCAAACCTCAGTAGCCAGTAAACAAGGTCTTTAACTGTGGATAGTTGTTCCCCTGGTTTGTGAGCTCTTTTTTGCTTGTGGAAAATTATGATGGCTGTTTATGTGTTTCTGATATTGAGGCGAATTTGTCCACTTTTCGAACAGCTGAGCGGCATGTGCGCGCTCCCGCGAGGGGGTGTATTTCACTTAATAGTCAGTGAGGCAATTGGACTTTTAAATAACAGGTGTATCAGGACAGAGATCCTCTCCTATTGATTATTACGGTTTGAAATTTCCGACATTGTTGTAAACACATCGGAAGAGGTTCAAATGTTATTTGAAAGTCTAATTGACTCACTGACACGGTCCCCGTCGACCATTTTCATGTTACCTCCAGGCAAATTAGTTATCTTAGAGGAGGCGGGACATTGTCATTGAGATCCCAATGGAGAGACACATCCGGTACCTACACCGCGATGAGCCAATCAGAAACTGAGAATTCAAATTGACTTCCGTTCAATCAAACTCTCATATTAGCATACTGCTTACCATCATACTCTCACAACATCATTTCGACGACGTAGCGAATTCACAAACTGTTGTAAATTCACCCGTTCCATGCCTCGGCCGGTCGTACAGACCACCCCCGCGAATGTCTTCTCTGTCGCATGCGCTTCAACATTTGCAATTTAAGCATTTGTTCTTCAATATTGATGAGCTCCAACTACAAATACTGCTGCTCCACCTAGGTTGCCATTGTTTACTGTTGTTAACTGTGACCGGAAGAAAAAGCGAGGATTCGGCTATAACCCCTGAAACCACACAAACATACAGCCACACCGTCCTACCGGCATGGAGAATTGCAGAGCAACGTGTTCCCTCGACGCAGAACTATGAATGCTCAATGAAGACGTCACGTCGACATTGACGACATTCTGGAAGAGTATAAATCTAGCTTTACTACCATACTCTCTCACGCTTACCATCATACTCTCACACTTACTACCATACTCTTGCAAATACACTACCAAACGCTCTTATATACACAATTATACTATAGTAATGTGTGTGTATGATAGTATGTGTGTGTAACTATAGTAGTGTGTGTGAGAGTATGATAGTATGTGTGTCTGACTATAGTAGTGTGTGTGTATAAGTATAGTAGTGTGTGAGAGAGACTATAGTAGTGTGTATATAAGTATAGTAGTGTGTGTATAAGTATAGTAGTGTGTGAGAGAGACTATAGTATTGTGTGAGACAATATAGTAGTGTGTGTGAGAGACTATAGTAGTGTGTGTATAAGTATAGTAGTGTGTGTGAGACTATAGTAGTGTGTGAGAGAGACTATAGTAGTGTGTGTATAAGTATAGTAGTGTGTGTGTAAAAGTATAGTAGTGTATGAGAGAGACTATAGTAGTGTGTGAGAGACAGTATAGTAGTGTGTGTGAGACTATAGTAGTGTGTGTGTAAAAGTATAGTAGTGTGTGAGAGAGACTATAGTATTGTGTGTGAGACAATATAGTAGTGTGTGTGAGAGACTATAGTAGTGTGTATATAAGTATAGTAGTGTGTGTATAAGTATAGTAGTGTGTGAGAGAGACTATAGTATTGTGTGAGACAATATAGTAGTGTGTGTGAGAGACTATAGTAGTGTGTGTATAAGTATAGTAGTGTGTGTGAGACTATAGTAGTGTGTGTGTATATAAGTATAGTAGTGTGTGAGAGAGACTATAGTAGTGTGTGTATAAGTATAGTAATGTGTGTGTAAAAGTATAGTAGTGTGTGAGAGAGACTATAGTAGTGTGTGAGAGACAGTATAGTAGTGTGTGAGAGAGACTATAGTATTGTGTGAGAGAGACTATAGTATTGTGTGAGAGAGACTATAGTATTGTGTGTGAGAGACTATAGTAGTGTGCGTATAAGTATAGTAGTGTGTGTGAGAGAGACTATAGTAGTGTGTGTATCAGTATAGTAGTGTGTGTGAGAGAGACTATAGTAGTGTGTGTATAAGTATAGTAGTGTGTGAGAGAGACTGTAGTAGTGTGTGTATAAGTATAGTAGTGTGTGTGAGAGACTGTAGTAGTGTGTGTATAAGTATAGTAGTGTGTGAGAGAGACTATAGTAGTGTGTGAGAGACTATAGTAGTGTGTGAGAGAGACTATAGTAGTGTGTGTATAAGTATAGTAGTGTGTGTGAGAGACTATAGTAGTGTGTGTATAAGTATAGTAGTGTGTGAGAGAGTCTATAGTAGTGTGTGTGAGAGAGACTATAGTAGTGTGTGTATAAGTATAGTAGTGTGTGAGAGAGACTATAGTAGTGTGTGTATAAGTATAGTAGTGTGTGAGAGAGACTATAGTATTGTGTGTGAGACAATATAGTAGTGTGTGTATAAGTATAGTAGTGTGTGAGAGAGACTATAGTAGTGTGTGTATAAGTATAGTAGTGTGTGTGTAAAAGTATAGTAGTGTGTGAGAGAGACTATAGTAGTGTGTGAGAGACAGTATAGTAGTGTGTGTATAAGTATAGTAGTGTGTGAGAGAGACTATAGTATTGTGTGAGAGAGACTATAGTATTGTGTGTGAGAGACTATAGTAGTGTGCGTATAAGTATAGTAGTGTGTGTGAGAGAGACTATAGTAGTGTGTGTATAAGTATAGTAGTGTGTGTGAGAGACTATAGTATTGTGTGTATAAGTATAGTAGTGTGTGTGAGAGACTATAGTAGTGTGCGTATAAGTATAGTAGTGTGTGTATAAGTATAGTAGTGTGTGAGAGAGACTGTAGTAGTGTGTGTATAAGTATGGTAGTGTGTGTGAGAGACTATAGTAGTGTGTGTGAGAGACTATAGTAGTGTGTGTATAAGTATAGTAGTGTGTGAGAGAGACTGTAGTAGTGTGTGTATAAGTATAGTAGTGTGTGAGAGAGACTATAGTATTGTGTGAGACTATAGTAGTGTGTGTGTATAAGTATAGTAGTGTGTGAGAGACAGTATAGTAGTGTGTGTATAAGTATAGTAGTGTGTGAGAGAGACTATAGTAGTGTGTATATAAGTATAGTAGTGTGTGTATAAGTATAGTAGTGTGTGAGAGAGACTATAGTATTGTGTGAGACAATATAGTAGTGTGTGTGAGAGACTATAGTAGTGTGTGTATAAGTATAGTAGTGTGTGTGAGACTATAGTAGTGTGTGAGAGAGACTATAGTAGTGTGTGTATAAGTATAGTAGTGTGTGTGTAAAAGTATAGTAGTGTATGAGAGAGACTATAGTAGTGTGTGAGAGACAGTATAGTAGTGTGTGTGAGACTATAGAAGTGTGTGTGTAAAAGTATAGTAGTGTGTGAGAGAGACTATAGTATTGTGTGTGAGACAATATAGTAGTGTGTGTGAGAGACTATAGTAGTGTGTATATAAGTATAGTAGTGTGTGTATAAGTATAGTAGTGTGTGAGAGAGACTATAGTATTGTGTGAGACAATATAGTAGTGTGTGTGAGAGACTATAGTAGTGTGTGTATAAGTATAGTAGTGTGTGTGAGACTATAGTAGTGTGTGTGTATATAAGTATAGTAGTGTGTGAGAGAGACTATAGTAGTGTGTGTGTAAAAGTATAGTAGTGTGTGAGAGAGACTATAGTAGTGTGTGAGAGACAGTATAGTAGTGTGTGTATAAGTATAGTAGTGTGTGAGAGAGACTATAGTATTGTGTGAGAGAGACTATAGTATTGTGTGAGAGAGACTATAGTATTGTGTGTGAGAGACTATAGTAGTGTGCGTATAAGTATAGTAGTGTGTGTGAGAGAGACTATAGTAGTGTGTGTATAAGTATAGTAGTGTGTGTGAGAGAGACTATAGTAGTGTGTGTATAAGTATAGTAGTGTGTGAGAGAGACTGTAGTAGTGTGTGTATAAGTATAGTAGTGTGTGTGAGAGACTGTAGTAGTGTGTGTATAAGTATAGTAGTGTGTGAGAGAGACTATAGTAGTGTGTGAGAGACTATAGTAGTGTGTGAGAGAGACTATAGTAGTGTGTGTATAAGTATAGTAGTGTGTGAGAGAGACTATAGTATTGTGTGTATAAGTATAGTAGTGTGTGTGAGAGACTATAGTAGTGTGTGTATAAGTATAGTAGTGTGTGAGAGAGTCTATAGTAGTGTGTGTGAGAGAGACTATAGTAGTGTGTGTATAAGTATAGTAGTGTGTGAGAGAGACTGTAGTAGTGTGTGTATAAGTATAGTAGTGTGTGAGAGAGACTATAGTATTGTGTGTGAGACAATATAGTAGTGTGTGTATAAGTATAGTAGTGTGTGAGAGAGACTATAGTAGTGTGTGTATAAGTATAGTAGTGTGTGTGAGAGAGACTATAGTAGTGTGTGTATAAGTATAGTAGTGTGTGAGAGAGACTGTAGTAGTGTGTGTATAAGTATAGTAGTGTGTGTGAGAGACTGTAGTAGTGTGTGTATAAGTATAGTAGTGTGTGAGAGAGACTATAGTAGTGTGTGAGAGAGACTATAGTAGTGTGTGTATAAGTATAGTAGTGTGTGAGAGAGACTGTAGTAGTGTGTGTATAAGTATAGTAGTGTGTGTGAGAGACTGTAGTAGTGTGTGTATAAGTATAGTAGTGTGTGAGAGAGACTATAGTAGTGTGTGTATAAGTATAGTAGTGTGTGTGAGAGACTATAGTATTGTGTGTATAAGTATAGTAGTGTGTGTGAGAGACTATAGTAGTGTGTGTATAAGTATAGTAGTGTGTGAGAGAGTCTATAGTAGTGTGTGTGAGAGAGACTATAGTAGTGTGTGTATAAGTATAGTAGTGTGTGTATAAGTATAGTAGTGTGTGAGAGAGACTATAGTATTGTGTGTGAGACAATATAGTAGTGTGTGTATAAGTATAGTAGTGTGTGAGAGAGACTATAGTAGTGTGTGTATAAGTATAGTAGTGTGTGTGTAAAAGTATAGTAGTGTGTGAGAGAGACTATAGTATTGTGTGAGAGAGACTATAGTATTGTGTGTGAGAGACTATAGTAGTGTGCGTATAAGTATAGTAGTGTGTGTGAGAGAGACTATAGTAGTGTGTGTATAAGTATAGTAGTGTGTGTGAGAGACTATAGTATTGTGTGTATAAGTATAGTAGTGTGTGTGAGAGACTATAGTAGTGTGCGTATAAGTATAGTAGTGTGTGTATAAGTATAGTAGTGTGTGAGAGAGACTGTAGTAGTGTGTGTATAAGTATGGTAGTGTGTGTGAGAGACTATAGTAGTGTGTGTGAGAGACTATAGTAGTGTGTGTATAAGTATAGTAGTGTGTGAGAGAGACTGTAGTAGTGTGTGTATAAGTATAGTAGTGTGTGAGAGAGACTATAGTATTGTGTGTGAGACAATATAGTAGTGTGTGTATAAGTATAGTAGTGTGTGTGTATAAGTATAGTAGTGTGTGAGAGAGACTATAGTATTGTGTGAGAGAGACTATAGTATTGTGTGTGAGAGACTATAGTAGTGTGCGTATAAGTATAGTAGTGTGTGTGAGAGAGACTATAGTAGTGTGTGTATAAGTATAGTGGTGTGTGAGAGAGACTGTAGTAGTGTGTGTGAGAGACTATAGTAGTGTGTGTATAAGTATAGTAGTGTGTGAGAGAGACTATAGTAGTGTGTGAGAGACTATAGTAGTGTGTGTATAAGTATAGTAGTTTGTGAGAGAGACTATAGTAGTGTGTGTATAAGTATAGTAGTGTGTGAGAGAGACTATAGTATTGTGTGTGAGACAATATAGTAGTGTGTGTATAAGTATAGTAGTGTGTGTATAAGTATAGTAGTGTGTGAGAGAGACTATAGTAGTGTGTGTATAAGTATAGTAGTGTGTGTGTATAAGTATAGTAGTGTGTGAGAGAGACTATAGTATTGTGTGAGAGAGACTATAGTATTGTGTGTGAGAGACTATAGTAGTGTGCGTATAAGTATAGTAGTGTGTGTGAGAGAGACTATAGTAGTGTGTGTATAAGTATAGTGGTGTGTGAGAGAGACTGTAGTAGTGTGTGTGAGAGACTATAGTAGTGTGTGTATAAGTATAGTAGTGTGTGAGAGAGACTATAGTAGTGTGTGAGAGACTATAGTAGTGTGTGTATAAGTATAGTAGTTTGTGAGAGAGACTATAGTAGTGTGTGTATAAGTATAGTAGTGTGTGTGTAAAAGTATAGTAGTGTGTGAGAGAGACTATAGTAGTGTGTGAGACTATAGTAGTGTGTGTATAAGTATAGTAGTGTGTGAGAGAGACTATAGTATTGTGTGTATAAGTATAGTAATGTGTGTGAGAGACTATAGTATTGTGTGTATAAGTATAATAGTGTGTGTATAAGTATAGTAGTGTGTGTGAGAGAGACTATAGTAGTGTGTGAGAGACTATAGTAGTGTGTGTATAAGTATAGTAGTGTGTGTGAGAGAGACTATAGTAGTGTGTGTATAAGTATAGTAGTGTGTGAGAGAGACTGTAGTAGTGTGTGTATAAGTATAGTAGTGTGCGAGAGCCTATAGTAGTGTTTGTGAGAGAGTATGATAGTATGTGTGTGTGACTATAGTAGTGTTTGTGAGAGAGTATAGTAGTGTGTGTGAGAGACAATAGTAGTGGGTGTGTGTGAGAGAGTATAGTAGTGTGTGTGAGCCAGTATAGTAGTGTGTGTGAGAGACTGTAGTAGTGGGTGTGTGTGAGAGAGAGAGTATGATAGTATGTGTGTGTGACTATAGTAGTGTTTGTGAGAGAGTATAGTAGTTTGTGTGAGAGAGAGAGTATGATAGTATGTGTGTGAGAGACTATAGTAGTATGTGTGAGAGAGTATGATAGTATGTGTGTGTGTATAAGTATAGTAGTGTGTGTGAGAGACTATAGTAGTGTGTGAGACAGTATAGTAGTATTTGTGAGAAAGTATGATAGTAAGTGTGCGTGTGTGGGACTATCGTAGTAAGTGGGTGTAACTATAGTAGTGTTTGTGAGAGAGTATGATAGTAAGTGTGAGAGCAAATATGAAAATATGAATTATTTCCTAAATTATTTCCTGTAAGCAGAGATGGATTCCACACTTCTTTGTATTCTGCCAGTTAAACAGTAGTTCCTCTGGTAGCATGGGTACCTGTTCTTCTGCAGCTTCTGTTTTTGTTTAACTTGTGTAAATCCAGAGTAATTTTATTGCATTTAAGTGCTGTTTAAAAAGTTTCAAAAACTGGTATAATTTTAAAAACTACCTAATATGTATGTCTACAGGAATGCATATAACATACACAGTGGGTTCCATCCAAGAATATGGTAATCATTTTCTAATTCATTGCATTAAATTGACCGTTAAAGCATTAGTTAATCATTTCTTAAAAATAATCAGGTCATTTACTTGAATAATTGATATTTAATGTGTTTAAATCAGTTCAGTTTTATTTATTGAGCGCCAAATCACAACAAATGCCATCTCAAGATACTTTGAAGTTATTTTCCACGTCATACAAAAAAAGTCTAGCTAGCTTAGGACATCAACAGATTGCACTGAAACATCTCTTCAATTCAATCCACTGTCCTGAGCGTGCACAAGGCGACAGTCGAAAGAAAAAACTAACTTTTAACAAGAAGAAACCTCCAGCAGAACCAGACTCAGGAAGGTTTACCATCAGCCTCGACCAGTTGGGGGTTGAGAGGACAGGAAAAGGGGGGTCAACAAGCAACACAACATCAGATCGTATTTGAAATAGATTCAGATGTCTTGAATTGGAATTAATATTAAAGCTATTATTAAAAAGTAGATATAACTATAATCCCTTTTCAATTTATATCAACAAAAGTCACTTTTAGGTATGCTTACACAAAGCAGAAATTTATTTTGCCTCCTAGGAGGTTGTTTTATTTCTATCTCCAAGCTGTCAGAAATTATTAAATGCAGGGATTATCAATCATCTAATTAAGAAATTTTGAAGTATATACTGTATAACCCATTTTCAAAGTTAGTACAATGTGACTCATCTTGTTTTAAGAACAGTTTAAGACAGTGTGCTCAGAAAGAAAGGGGAAAATGTGTACCTAACAAAATAACAAAAGAAAAATAGTAAAGAACACAATTTAATGTGTTATTGCAATCGAAATCATGGACATAAAACGAAAAGCATTTACTATCTCTTAAAAGTTGCATCTGTCAAGGAGAGATACATTAGGATCATAATGAAATGGATGTGTTGGAAGCAGAACAACGGAGCAGCTGCAAGGATGTGATCAGCTCTAACAAGGATCACCTTGGAATGGCGATGACTGTGTCAGAACATTGAGAAAGTATCAGATCTTTGTGCTTGTTCTTGCTATGCAGATGCTGATATGTCCCAAAAATGGACTAAGGAAAGACATCTCACCCAGTGACAGATTACTTGGGCGCCATGTGACTGGTGAACAAAAACTGGTCTTTGTGGTCTGACCCCAGCTGAGGTTTTGTAGCATAGAATGACTGAAAAGAGTAATGTCGGTAAGGGGTGAGGGTTCACAGTGCATCACAGCTCAATGTGCTTCAAGGTCACAGACCTGTTGGAATGACCATGCGGACATATGTGCAGTGCAGAAAGCACTGTTAGCACAAGCATCAAAAACCGAACCTTAAAATCATGGGAGAATATGGTCTTTGAGTTCAAGCTTTTTTTTTTCATTATGTGGAAAGCTGGTTGCAAGTACATTTTTCTACCTGGGAATGAGATGAAAACAAGTTTTACTGGGAAGAAGGGAAGCCAGCAGAGAAAGTGTGCTGCTCTTGACAATATTCTGCCAGAAGAACTCGGTTCAGACATTCATGTGGATGTTATTTTGACAAGTTGATGAGTACAACCTTGCTGTAGTCCTAATTAGTATAGTTGACAGTATGATAATTACTAATTCTTAAATCATCTGTGAAATCCACATAGTATATAACTAGGATGTATGTCAAGTTTAAATAACTCTACTTTTCTTTATTAGGCAATATGAGGATTTCATGAGCTTTTCATCCAATAACAGCAGCACAGCTTCCAATATATATCCACAGCAATTCAATAAATTTAAACTGTAAGCAGATACATGTACAGTCCTGCATGTGCTCACTGACTCATCAGAAAAGTGTTCAAAGCAAATCCAGCAACACGCAAAAAAGTCCTGCTCAGAATGAAAGACACATCGGTCAAAGAGTCATTACTTCGAGAGCTGAGATGACTCATTTCCAAATGATTCATCAGGGTTTGCGGTCCCAGATAAGACTGCAAGCCAACAAGAACTTCCATGAATTTGCTGGCTAAGAAGAGCGACAAGTTCAGGCAAAGGCAAAGACGTAAATGCTATGCTGTTGTCAGCCAATGAGCCTGCATGTGACCCAAAGCCAAATGCCTTTGATTACATCAATTACTGAGTCTGACGGGGCCTCAGGGACCCAGCTAACCGCCATTCATAACAGCAACTTCTGCATTAGGCTCAGGTTAGCTTAAGGATCAATCCTCATACATGAGGAGTGAGAAACTTCTCTGTGACATTTAATTGGATATTAGCCATACATGAAACCAAATGTGAAGACAAAGTCATAAGCAACGTTTTACAATCATGTACCTTTAGGTGTGTGAAAATACACCCCAATGTTTTCCCCAATGTTTGTGACATTGTGTTATGCCTCTGTTACAAAAGCTACAGCTTGTTTATACTGTACCTGGTAAAAGAATGCATGCTGCAAATGTTAGATGCAGACATGTAGGTCATTTGTTTTTCAGTCCTAAAAGCTGAACTGAACTCAGTCAATTCAAGTCAAGTAATTTTAAGTTATTTTTTTAAATATGAAAATGTAAAACTAGGTAGGATAAATTAAAAAAAAACTTTTCACAGTTTTACATCTTTCATTCAATTAATTTATTCCAGCAGTCTTTGTGAAAACAAATGACATGTGACATGTCATTGCACAACCTTGAACTAAAGCTGAGGGTTTCAGAGTTTTCACTTTCTGTCAAGGACCAATGTAGACGTTTCACATGCTGCTTTTATTAAGTCTAATGAGACTTCCTGACACAAGAACACAGTGTTTGTCCACAGTGTGGGCGCTGGGTGGGAAGTCCAATGCTATCATTCTGTGGACTTCCTGTCCGCACCCCCATCACCTCATTCACCTCTACCCCGCTTTTCTACCACCCAACTTCAGTCATCTGTCCTTCTTGAAAGGACCTAAAAGAGGGGTCATTGAGTGCAGGAGTACCACTACACTCTGTGTGTGTGGCGGGGGAAGTGCTCTATAATTAAATTCTCCTCATGCACGTAGTGCATTGGGAGCATGAGCAAGATGTTGACTATGGAAGAACTGCACTGAGACAAAGATGTTGGGGTTCGTCTCCCAGTACCCTTTCGACAGAGGGCTGCTCTCGCCTGCCAAAAGCCCTTGGCCCCACTTTGGAGCCCCACATCTTTAGGTTTCAGAACTAAAAAGGTTCAGATGTCCTGAAGGGATCTGCTTGGATGAACATGAATTTGAATACCCTAACTAATCTGTGAGATTAAGTCCCACCCCCCAAAACCCCCCATGTCAACCTGCAATTCTCCCTTTGCTGTATACTTTTTATTTGGCATTTAGCTCCTTCATTCAGAATCCTTCCTAATTTCCTCTATCACATTTGACTTTCAACTTTAGAGGAATGCATGTTAATTTCAAATTACTGTGTGCGTAGACTGAAATTAAATCTGTGTATGCCATCTGACTTCTTGGAAATAATCTGACTATGCATGTAAAAATGACCATTTGGATTAAATAAATGGCCTGGTGTCATGTATGCAACATGTTGACACAGCCTGTCAAAAACCTGTGTTGAAAGTCCAACTGAATTGTGAACTCTTTTTGTGAGAGGAAATATGCATTTTAATGGCAGGACAGCTATTATTGCATACAACATAAAACCTTTTCTATTTGCAATGTTGTGCCTCAACACTGCAACGTTCTTCTGATTGGAATATATCAAACTCTATCTCACATGAACATGAATTATAAGTGTTTTTTCTTCATGTCAAATAATGCCCATGGAAGTGTGTGAGAAAAGTGTTCAAGGGGAACTGACTGGTATCTCACATGAAATAGTGAACAAGGAAGCACATTGGGAATTCTTTGCAGAAATTGATGTAAATCTAAACTTTTTAGGGACTTGTTGTGCCCTTTGCTGCTGTCTTTACTGAATTCTTCCAGTTTAATGGTATATTTAAGGATTAACTTTGAGTCATGAGTGGTTATTTAATCAAGAAATCTTGTTTATGCGGTATTATAATCACATTTATGCAATTATTTGTCTTTGTTTTTATTGCATTTCCTTAATTGATTGATTATATTATCATGAAATTTTACTTCTTCTTTCCTACAGATTTCTCTGAATCTCATCCACTTTGATACCTTCTGCATGCCAAAAGTGTAATGCCTGTCAGTAGTGTTGTTTTGAAGTCAGCAGGAGCACCATCTCAAATTGCCAGTTTAGTGTGTTGTGCACCATAGGGACCTGCTCTCTGAATGCCAGTCATGGAATATCCAGAGAAAAGTGAATGCTACAAGAAGAAATGAGCTGTCTGCTGTGGTATGATAATTCCTAATTATATGCAAACTCCCTGAGGGCAGTTTCTTACATTAGAAATTAAAACATCTCCAGTGAGTGCTTGCTTGTCCAAATAGGATGTGAGCTCTTCCAGAACAAAAACCCTGCCTCCCTCAGATGGCTGATGTTTAAGCTGTGTAGCATTCTCCAGATTACCCCCCTCCCACTGCCTTGCTCTGCTAATTCAGCATCATGCATTTGCATTTCTGTTGTTTGCTTAGTTTTGTGCATGAAACTAAACTCATGTAGCTTACAACATCCAACCAAAATAATATTTGTATAGAAACTTTTATTCTTGTTAAATTGTATATATATATATATATATATATATATATATATATATATATATATACATGTGTGTGTGTGTGTGTGTGTGTGTGTGTGTGTGTGTGTGTGTGTATCATAATAACTTTAGTATAGTAACAGTTTCAAAATAGAGGGAAATAAGATTTTGTTATAGAATTCCTACAGTATCCTTTGAGAATGTGTAACCTGTGATGATAATAATATTAATACCTTGTGCACCCTTTACAGGAGTTTACACTCATCACCAGGAAAAGGCACCAAGGTTCCCCAAAATACAAAGGCTTTAATATCTGTGATTTCATTGCTCATTTGAATGATTTCACAAAGTAGTGAAATTGGAGGAGAAAATGATAGGGTTGTTATATATCTGCTTTCTAGCAAACAAATGAGCAACTTACAATGATGGAACTGTCTCTAAGGTCTTATATGCTCTGTCGCATAAGCTGCAGACAGTTTCATTGTAATATATTGATTGACAATATTATCTGAACTATGAGTCAGTTGAAAACGTGTTTGCATACACTGCACAGTAGCTCTGAGTTGGGAGGTCATGTCTGGTCTTCACTTTTGGGACCCTCTGGTGTCCCTCTGGTCAAATTGATCCAGGACATATTTGGGGCTTTAAAAATAACTCTAATATAAAATTTTACTTTATAAACCATTAACATATATTGTATTTATCTAAAATTCAAACAACTGAGATAACATATATGTTTAATGAACACAATCAGTTTCTACTAGAACACAATTAACAATGGAAGCGTGATTACTCTTTTTGTCACAAGGTTATAATTGATGTTAAAAATCCGCTATACTCAATACTTGGGTGTCATAAATCATGCTTATCTTGGTGAATACATGGAAGCTCTTCAGAGACATTGTGGCTCTAAAAATGGCTCTCCCTGTCTCAGCATCCCACAGACTTTCAGTCGACTCCCCTCTCGACCTGTAGACACCAGCCAGGATGAGGATGCCAAAGTAGGCATGCAGATAAAGACCATGCCATTTGTCCATTCTCAGACAAATATGTCTGTGAGGCTCTTCCAGTGGCTGGTTCCTTTGCTGCTCCAGTGGCTGGCTTCTGGGCTGCTCCAGCGGCCACCTGTGGTGCTCCTTGTGGTGCGTATTCCGAGTCAAGGCCATCTTCAAATTCACTTTCAGAATCAGAACACTCTGAATTGACATCTAAATTATCCTCCTTTTCGGAGACGTCTTCCTCTTTCACATCGCTTTCATGTGCCCGAGTCTCTTCAAATATGAGTTCCAACCCCTCTGGCAGCTAAATCTTTTGGTCATACTGATGCTGGATGACTGTACTGTGATTTAGAGGTGAGGTGTGATCTCTTTTGTCTCCCCCCCTTGATGTGCAAGTGTAAAGCATATAGTGCAAGAAAATTTTTTAGTTTTACAATATGGAATAACATCTAAAAAAGAAAGTGAGAACAAACAGCTTCTCTGTGCTTTGATGATAATAAAGTAACATTGTGTGTCTCTGTGTATGCGGGTCAAACTGAGCCGAAGACCATATGAAGGATGTAAATGTGTGGGGTATAGCTGCATGTGTGCTCCAAACTTTTTTTTTTATTTGTACGTGTTTATCACAGAAAATAAGCGAAGGCCATTGAGTTTCAGGAAGAAAAAATATAAACTTGTACCATTTTTCTTTTTTAAAAAATTGAAACAGCTCAATTGGTCAAATTGAATACCAAACAAGGGTTAATAAACTCTATTAGCATCACACAGTTAATCTGGTGCAAATGTCTGAGATTTTACATCTGAATCATTTAAGAGGCCTAAGTGAGATGTTCTGAGTGTAATAAAGTAAGTCATTGTTGAAACATGTCTTTTTTACCCTTTCAGATTTTTCAGTTTGGAAATATTTTATTTAATAGTACTGTGTTGCCAGGAAACACATTTGGAGCTATTTTAGGAAACTGTCAGTCAAGAGATGCTTATTTCTCTGACAGCAGCAAACGCAGACAGTGATATTTCAACAATGTCAACTGTTGAGGACCTAAATAGTGTACTGACAGCTACCAATTACCTAGATATAATCTTTCATAGTGATTTTTCATACAATGAAATGTCACTTCCAAAAATTCCATAAAGCCCTCTGTGGATGATCTAAACTGGTGCCATGAAATATGCAACAAGCATTATAATGAAATTCTGAAGATCACAATCTGACTTACAGTAAATACACAAAGCAAAAATCCATTTTATTCATTTGAATACACGATGACAATAAAAAAATACACACAATGTTGAAAAAAGAGGTAATGACATATTTTTCCATTTGACTGCAGACATAAGCTACTGTGTAAACTTTGGGTTCCTAAATGTTTGAAGTAAACATGTTAGATGTGCAGAATGAAACAAAAAAGGAAGATAACATAAAAAATAACTAACAAATGGATGTATGTATGTTCAGTTGGTTCCCTAACCGCCCATTTGGCAAAAAGATTGATGATAAACTTCAGCCTGTGTTGGAGGATGGTTTCTCCTTAAAGATTTCAGTACAATATCAGGTCGGGTACACTCACTTTAAATTGTCAAAGAATGCTCGTAGATTGTGAAAAATGTCTTGTGTCATCTATTGCCGTCATGTTCCCGCTATGTGCACAAGGAGAGGAAGGGACGTGGTGGATGGGAGGAGGAGTGAGGTTGGGAGGATGAATGCGCCGCCGAGCGAGCGAGCACGAGGGGAGGGATCTGAACTGGCAGCCAGTAGTGCGATTCTCCAAGCTCCAGTGCGCTCGATCGGTGGAGTACGCACGCGTTTCCCGCCGACATCAACGCAAAGCTGCGCCGCGCTAACGATGTTGTGAATGAGGGAATGGGGTGACGTCAGCGGCCGAATGTCAACAATGTAGCGACTGAGAGTAGGCGTTCCAGTCGAGTGTAACAAACAGCGGAGACGGAGCTGCACGCCGCTCAGGATCACAACGCGCACGTCCACACATGCATGCGCGTGCGCCCGTACACACCAGACCGTAGAATTACAGACGTTGTTTTTTTCTTTTGATATCGTTGCTGTTGGTGAGAAAAAAGCGAACTGCGGCGAAACGAGAAGGAGTCACCCATCTGCAACCGGGGGGCTTTCAGGAAACGACAAAGCGAGTCATCATGTGAAAGAACTTCTGTGGGAAACGGACAAAAAGACTGGAATACGCGCAGGACAGAAAGTAAAAGGTAAGCTGCCATGCACGTTTCTCAGCGTCTTTCTCTCCCTCCTTTGCCTCTGTCTTATTTCTGCCAGCTTTGTAAAAATCTCAGTCTATTGCTGATGCTCTTAGAGCCGCGTTGCAAACTTGCATAAGTGGCACAGCGGTGGGCTTGAACAACCCTCTGACTTATATGGAAAAAGTAAGTGAGCCAATAGAAAAAGAAAAGTAGAAATGTAAAACCGCATGCATGAATCTTGAAAGCTTGGCGTGCGGTGCGAAAACTGAAGGGTGTAATGTGTAAGGGTGTGAACGCGGCTTCAGGACTGAAACACAACTCTGTACCACATCCTGTTATGCTTTGAGTCAATACGCAGACTGTGCTCCCTTTTCTGGGTTTTTGAGAAGTAGATGCACTGGCGATCCCAGAGGAGGGTTTGGCATGCCGCTACTCCAAGAGAAACGCTCAAAGAATCAACAGCCTGGTCATTAAATGGGCAAATGGATATATATTATATCATTGTCTATTATTATTATTATTATTATTATTATTATTATTATTATTGTTGTTGTTGTTGTTGTTGTTGTTGTTATTATTATTATTATTATTATTCTGGTTGCATTATATTTGATGTCATTCTCTTGTGTGAGTGATCACACACAAACTGGATTCGCTGTATTTGCTGTGTAAGGACGAGCCTTGTTTGCTCCGACAGCCGATGGACTCATCTCAATCCTTTGCTTGAAGCCGTTGAAGACCCCTTATATTGTCATGATCAGTAACTCCTCGTGTTAAAACACACCTGGAGCCTTGACTCCCACATCAGCTTGCACAAAACAAAAGAACGCGCTTTCAAATCAAATACAAGTGGTGACGGTGTTAAAAAAAACTGCGCCGCACGCGCGGTCCTGCATTGTCATGTGAGTGGATGCTGCAGTGTGGCTTAGTCAGTCCCAGCCAGTCTCATTATGTAGCACTCTGTGATGTAGTGCTGAAATGTGTTGTGATGCAAGACACTGATAAGGTCTCACGAGCCAATGGACGATATTTATTTGAGGAAATTACCATTTTGAAATAAAGATATTGGTTTAAAAATATCTGGATCAGGCAGTTTGGTATAGGCTACATCTTAATATGCTTTGTCATTTTAAATAGATGTTTGGTATCAAATGTGGTTTTGTTGTGTTTTTGACTAAGTTTAACAGCTATGCTGACAAGCATCATCATGACTTCAACGTGCGCTTTGAACACTTTGTCATAGAACGAAAGCCCCTTTGTGTCCTCTAAATCCAACTGGCACTGCAGCATTCTCGGCAGAATAATTGTTGTAAGGATTCGCTTGTCCAATACAGTTTGACCGCCACGTGTTTGCTTCGGCATCAAGATGACTGAAATCATCAGGGAGCGGAGTGATGCTGCCATTAATGTAGTGATACAGCGCTCTGATGAGCAGTGACGTCCACGGCATCCCAGCCTCTTTGTCTGTAAATGCTGATGCAACGCAAGCCATAAGGATATCGCAGCATCACCCTCCACCCTCCTCAACCTCCACAATTACAATGTCTCGCACTTTTATTCCCGCTAAACAGTAAAAGTGATTGTGATTACACGAAGTGGGGAGAAGGTGCAGGTGCGCTAAGAAGGATCTATTTTATCGTTGTTATTGTAAAGATAGCTGACGTGAGAATACATTCTCACTGACATAGTGCTGCTTTCACAACACGTGCAAAGCGGCTGCACTCATGCGCAGTTTCGCACTCTGATCCCTTTGTTCTGTACAGTACCCTCTGCATTTCTTTCCCCATGCATAGCAATCTCCTGTTTATTGTAAAGAGGGGGAGAGGAGGTGGTCCAGAGCTGTATAACCCCAGAGTGACTCAGACAGGCTTAAAGGGCACTTCAACCAATTTCCCATATCGGGTTTGGGTACATCGTCACCTGTTTTCTTTGTGCTACAGCAGCCCATAACCCACATGGAATATATATATCGCATTAAAAATATATATTTTCTAAAATGGTGTCCAACAGAATTTTGACTTCCAAAATAGAACCAGTTTGATAGGAAGACAATGAGACGAGATTTATTTTTTGAACAATTTGAACCTTTTGAGAAATGCGTTTACTCATCATTTAGTATATCAGTTTGTGTGGTTATTGAAAACAATATCACAACAGTGATGCTACATTTAAAAACAATCAAAGCAAAAGCAAAGGAAATCTAATAATTGATGTATTCTAGCTAAAGCTTTGCACTAACAGTGGAAGCACGATGTAACTCAACTCCTGCATTGAACAAAAACACTGAACTGTTGCTGGGTTATTGCATCACTATTTTGAATTTCCTCCTCCTTTCTCCCCCCTTATATGACTGTAAAAACTGTCATTTCAAATTCAAATGAGTGATGATGTTTGGAATCTTTGTCACCTTCACACCTAGAAAATCAACTTTGAGTCAAAGCGAGTTTTATTTTAAGGCACGTTTTGGGCATTTAATTAGGGTTAGGGTCCTCAATAGGGCAGAAGTTGTAAAAAGTAATTGATTCATCTATAGTGCTATAGTATGTCTTACCTGGAAATAACATTATATCCTATAGTGGAACACCTAAGATCATCTTTAAGCAGGTCTGTTAAAAGTATTTTGGACTGACTGTTATGTAAGCTGCATCTCTCAACTTGAGCGTGGCTTTGGTGAATCTCCCGGTCTGAGTAAGTCTGTTTTGGGGATCTTGACATAATGAGTCCCTCAGGGCTCCCAGCCACAGCTGAAATCCCACATGGCAACAGGATCCCATCATGCGACCCTGCAGACCCACCACTCCTTTTTCAGGCTTTCCATTCTGAACTGCAGCATCCAGGGTTACTGTCCCAGGCGTCTACTGTGCCTGATGATTGAAAATACTGCACAGAAGTAACCAGCCACTTATGGGTTAATGATTCATGAAATTGCAGTGAAAATAGATGTGATGATGAGGAGCAATCTCTCATGTTTGTAAATGCATTTCTCCTTGAGACAATCCCAACAGTCTGTGAAGGGGCATCGTAAATTCTGTCTTTGTATTCCCTCCATTTCTGTATCTTTTGTTTACGTCACCAAAAATATTTGAGTAACCCCCACAAGCTCAAGCTGAACATCTCAAGTCAGTGCTTCAGCTTGGAAAAAGAAGAAAAAAACATGTTCCCATAGCTCTCCCACGTCAGCACAAAGGCATGTTTGACTGGGCTCCAGCCAGCGTGAGGCGTAGATGGGGCACAACTGTTGGGAGAAATCTCAGATCCTACACTTTACACCAAGAGCTATTGTTTCCCCTCTCCCTTTCTCTCCATTGCAATCCTTCTTCCCTGCATCATGGCTGCTCATTCTTCTTCTCCCACTGTTCTCGGCAGCGATGTGCACTGGCATTATTGCTCGACGTGTGAAATCAGATTGCATTATCCCAACAGACCCAGCTCCCATCAGTCTGTGGCTGCAAAGTCTGTGCATGTCTGTGGCACAACTCTGACTTTTGCCAAGAAGCTGTCAAACTTAAAACACCGCAGGCTGATTTCTGATTGCTCTGTTTTGGTTTGTTTTTTTTCTCCATACATATGTTGTCTGTAAGAGATTATTAAGACATGAAAATCGTGCTGGTAGTTGCAAGCGGAAGGCTTGACCTTTTAAATTCTCTCTTAAAACTCTTTTGTGACCTATCCTGTGGTCTAAATAAGTTCATGACCATATAAAGCTTATCAAATTATGCATGTCTGATTCCAATAGGGATTGAAACACTGGAAAAAAAGGGATGTGTAAAAGACGTTATTTAACTTGTCAAGAAGAATTTAAAGTGGTATTCACTGAATTAAGAGAAACATTTACAGTGTAATATCCTGTTTTTAATGGATGAGTGCAGTACTGATACTGGCAAACTATACTGACAAATGTCTAAACTTGTCCCCTCTAAGGTTGAAATCGCTCAGTTAAGCTATGTTTGATTTCCTTACATTTAGGTCAATCTGGCACAGTTCACTCCTCAGTCAGAATATATGGGCTGGAACTGCCACAGAGAAAAGTCTCAACCTGTCTTTGCAGGGTCAACCTTAAAAGTCCAGTGTTATACCTCTTATAACATTTGATGTGTTTTTCAAATTTCAATTCATAATACCGCTCAGATCATTCATTCTACCATCATGACAAACTCAGCGTTTTCTGTTGTATGGTTATTGTCATAAAAATAAGAGTAATTCATTGAGTATTCTCATCCACTAATGCCTGGAGTGCATGCAGACTCTTGTGTTGCTGTTTCAAATGTTGGTGTGCTTTTCTTTCAGTTGAGAATCTTTAGAGTTAGAATTATCAGCATTTGTAATTGAACCCTTTCATGCACGATGAGTGGACAGAAATAAAAATGTTTTTTTTTTATCATAATAAATGTTTTTTTGTTGTCAGAGTTGCACATAGGCCACTAAAGTGGACGTTAAAGCATCACGTTTTCTGTTTCTGTTCCTCAGATGCACCACAATGTCCATTCCATGTGACATTTCAGTAACTCCTCTAATAATTGGTGTAAAATAATAATAATAATAATAATAATAATAATAATAATAATAATAATAATAATAATTTGTTCTTTTATGCCTAAAGATAAATAAAAAACACTTGGGGAAAAATCCTGACTGACACTTTCATAATTTGTGCATGAATGGGTTAATAAGAATGGTGCACTACTCTTTTGAGCAAATTTAGTCGAGGGAGGGGCTTATTTCTTCAACATCACAAGGGGCTACAAACCAAAATGGTTTGTTCAGATCCACTCTTTTTTTATCTATGGAGAAAATAAAGAGTGATAGTATGACCTGTAGACAGTCACACTCACCTATTTATAATAAAAAAAAACATTTTGTAGAAGATGTCCCCTCCAAATACACAACTCAATAGCTTTAGTTTAGTGAATTTATGTGGTTTTATGTGGTCATTGATTGTGATATGCAGCATTTCTATTTAAGGTAGTGCAAACTCAGTAGAATTATTTTGGTAATTCATCAGTGATATGATTAATCAGATAGTTTGGATAAACTCAGAGTATGAAAATAGCACAACAAAGCACAACAACAGACAGAATGATTTTTCATATTATAACATATTCCCACATAATGCTCTATAGAAACCTGAATATTTCAACAAAATTAAGAAGTTAGCAAAAGTGTTACTATTGCAAGGCCTTTAGGGCCCTTACCTGCATAACACTGAAGGTGCATACTAATAGTATTAGATTGTTGTCTTATTGATTTCAGGTAAAGTAAGATACATAAATTATTCCGCTTTGCTCTTTTGGTATGGGGCCCAGACTTTGCTTCATGCAGTCAAACCCCAACAGCTCCCCAATAATTTGAATCCGAGCTAAACCCCAGACTTCTAAGCAAAAAGAGAGGAGTCACTGTAAGTGATTAATACGTTTGTCATTAGAATTTATTACTTAAAGGCCTTATAGTGATAGAATTCTTCATTTTTTATCAGAAGAACCTTTATCTAAGTTAATGCGTTTTTAAATTTCTTTTAGTTCTCAGTTAGATTTTACAATTCTGTAAATAAACTCAGAATGCACTCCATTCATTACATTCTCTAAAGATTTCAACCATATCTTTCTCTCTGCTACACTTCAACTTTCCAAAAGTCTGTCAACAGATTTTCGTATTTTTTAAAATATTTTTATTCGTTAATGAATTGAACAGTTTAATTGAAATGTATTGAACTGAACTAATTTGAGTTGAATTGAACTGAATATGACTTTCGTATCATAATTTATACCTCTGACATTATAGAATCTGAGAATTGGTTTAAATCAAATAGATTTGTATTCAGGTTTGAAATATTTTGTGCTTTATCAAATGATATGAATTCTAAAAAAAGTTTAATAGTTATCACATCACAGGATTCAGAAATCAATATGAGAAAATTTTTTTTCTTTAATTCAATTCAATTCAATTTCTATAGCGCGAAATTACAACAAATGTCATCTCAAGACACTTCAATAATACAGTCCAATTCAAGCCAATTGGAGTTCAATTCAGAAATTGATGTGTGTGTGTTGTGAAATGTGTGCGTGTGTATTGTTTCAGGAACTCTAAAATTATTTTTACTTCCTCCCAAACCCACTGAGAAAATGATTCCCAAAGAGCCTGATCAAGTCCTTACTCTATGTCCAGATATTCTATTCACCTTGGTAACAGTAACACAACCATTATCATCTAGATAGACTAATTTCTTCCAAATAATCATGCTGGGTTTTCTTTTTTTCTTATTTATGGTTAAGACTGTGGTGTGTGTGGTCCCCAGAGTCCATCCCCCGCTGCCACCATAGAAATGATATGCATACCTTATCAACTTAGAGAAGTTAGTTTTAAAAACAAGGCATTGTGAACAGTGTGCCATTGGGTTTAGGCTGTGTCTGAGTCCTCAGGGTAACACAATAAATGTAAATAAAAGTGGACTTATTTTTAAGCCCGCTGCAGGTTTGTCTTCATTTTTTCTCTCCAGCTGCTTAGGAACAGAGTAGAACAAAAACCAAAATTGCAATGACCAGAAAATAGCTACGCTGCATCACTTAAACCTAATCACACATGCATCCTTTATGTTGGCTACTCTTAAAACAAAACAAAAAACAGGAATAAATACATAAATGTATAGACAAATAAATGAATAAAAGTTCAACTAGTATTTTTTGCTCCCATGCAAAATGAATCTACAAGTGATCTTCTAGAATTATTTTCATCATAAGAATTATACAAATTTTAAATATGGATTCTTTAATGATGTTGTTTTTCACAGGTCATTCTTTATTTAAAAGAAAAGGAAAAATCATATGACAAAGTGTAATAACGATAGCCGAAATACTATATACCACAGTTAATGTAAACTAAAGAACCAAAAGATAAATAGCTAAATTAGTAAAAGTACTTTTCATTTCATTTGAAACAAAACCCAGATGTTTAATTTGATATTCAGTATTGAATATGCCTTCCAAGAAATTAACACAAAAGACAAAAATAAATAAAAATGGATCTTAAAATGAATTTACCAACCACGTAAAATTACTTAGAATTCATTAAGAATTAATGTAATTAGTTACCTAAAGGTCCAGTGTGTAGAACCTAGAAACATCTAGCGTCACCATCTGCACACATATGTGCACGACTACACCGCAAAGTAATCATACTGCCTTCTTCTAAAGTTAAGCACTGTGTCGTTGTTGGCAAGCTGACCTATTAATCAGTTTTTATTGCCCACACAGTTATATGATGTACCATAGGCCAGTGGTTCCTGACCTTTCTTCCTGGACCTACAAAAGAGCTGCATCCCCTCTGATTGCCACTCCTTTCCAGAATTATAAGTCACACTTTTACATTCATCAAAAAGAAGAAATACACTAAAGGCTACCTTGAGTTTTCTGCCTCCAGATTCACTGGAACTTGCATTACTGTCTCCTGCTGGCCTCTATTTGCTGAGTTGCAGATGTTTATGTGTGTGTGAAAAGTTTGTGTTGTGTATTATCAACAGCATGCAATATAGCCACCCCACCATCAGGCTTCACCACCACCTCCTATCGCTCATTATGACTGCCGACTGGCTTTAGAAAAAAGGTTGGGAACTGTTTTAGTGCGAATATGTTCATGACTCATACTCTGATGAGTTACGGCATCACATCAGTAAATACATTGGTTGTCCTCCAAGCAGAAGGTCAGCAGTTTGATGCCCAGCACCCCAACAAGTTGAAGTGTCCATGTGCAAGATCGCACATCACCCCCAATTTAGATGTGACTGTATGTGTTAGGCACCACATGTGTCAGTGCATGAGTAAAGAATAAGTTATGTATGTATGATTGTTTGTGGGTAAATCAGAAACACACTGTTAAGCTCTTTGTAGAACCTGGATAAGGGTTGAAAGTGTGGACGATTTGCCACAAAACATGCAAAGTTATGATATGTCCTTTTTAGCTGAAGGTACCTCCATGGCACATGGAGGAAGAGAAGAAGAGATACAGGCTGCATTTTTGGATATAGATCGGATAGCTTCCTCTAAGGTAATAAATTCACAACCCTCCTCATACAGTTCTATAATGATGAAAACATGACAATGAGCATATAATATTACATTTCTGCCAATAGAAGCAAATGTCATGTTTCTACAGCATTGTTGCATACCCTATATCATAGTCAACGTTGTGGCTTCCCAGTAGCCTCTAAAAACTGTAACTTTATATTACTTCCATGAATAGAATTAGTCTATTTTTCTGTGTTTACATGGAATACTGTTTTGTTCAAATATACGTTAATATTCCTGGAACACAACTGTCAAATTTACAATACTGTAATTAAATCAGGTTCATTCAAAATAACACAATAACCAGTAATTATTTTCTCATTTTAAAAGCTCTATCAGTTTGTATTAAAAATGTTCAATGCCCTTACACATTGTCTCCTTTAAAATCTTCCATCTTTTCTAAAGATGAAGCTCTCTACATGCTCATAGAACCTGAGCTACATGCAATAACTTTTGTTTTTAGTTGTTTGACTGAAACAGTGGCAGAAACCTCACCACCAACTAGAGTTATGGTAGTCTAAAACTGCAGACAGATGTTGATACACCTTGCACATACATAAATGTAGGCTTCCCAATACACTCTGATGATGAAGCCGAAATACTTACATCTATACTTGTGCACCTGACAGTATTTCAGTATTAGCTAATAGTCACAAACATCAGTGTGTCTGAATGTAAAGACGTCAGATTGTAAAGTGTGCTGTATTCTTTGTCACCACTGCTCAGACAGGAGAAGGCTGTAGTGTGTTTCTTCCCCTGAGGTCACAGCCTTCTGTGTGACACCCTTTTGTTCTGTTTACTGACATTGCAGGATGAACTCTGAAACAGTAAAAAGCTTCTCAGTGTCGCTGCAGTCATCAGTGCTTTCCTCCCATTGCTGAGCTCTTGTTTGCAAAATGTACGACATTGTAATAATATGTCAAGTCGAGATGCTCTGTTTTCTGATCACTCTTACCAAGTTACAGTGGCTTTGTAGTCACTCCTTGAAATTGAAACCATTACTTGTGAGAAGCTGAAGAAGCCATTTCCCATCTTGCTAGAAGGTTGGACGTTTTCTGTGTCAGGTAATTCTGTTTCCCTCCACCGTTACGCACCAACTGCTCTGTCCTGCGGAGAGATCGGGGAAAAAAGTGGAGCTTGGTTGATCATAGTGGAAGGTATTTTAAACAATCAGCAAATTCCTTGTACTTGGAATTAGATGATTGTTTCATTGAAGGATGGGAGGGAGGAAGAAGGAATGATCCCAGAAGCAAGACATTGTTTGTCTGCTAAAGCTGCTTAGAGATCAGTCTGCACAGATTTATTTGAACTGCTTTAGACATCGAAGTCGCCCCTGCCAAACAAAACACTCCTACTGAGTAAATCATGTTAACATGGGGATGTAATCCACCTCTGTGAGTGTCAAAACTAAACTATTGATTAGTTGAGTATTTACAACAATTTGATGTTGCAAAGAAAATCTTTGAAGAGCTTTGATTAATATCATATAGCATCAGTTATCTATCTATCTATCTATCTATCTATCTATCTATCTATCTATCTATCTATCTATCTATCTATCTATCTATCTATCTATCTATCTATCTATCTATCTATCTATCTATCTATCTATCTATCTATCTATCTATCTATCTATCTATCTATCTATCTATCTATCTATCTATCTATCTATCTAAACTTTTTTTTGTACAGAAAAACACTTTTTTAAAGTAAGAAAGCTATTCTGAGGGAGTTTACGATAAACAAAATCTTCACATTACTAATGTTGTTGAAGCATTGTAGCGTAAAAGAACAAAGCACGCTCAGTTTGCGGTTTGGTAGAGAAGTGCAGCTGTAAAGTAGGAGAGGAAGGCTGGGGGGTGGGGGGCTATCCTGTGAGACCAGCACAGGTGGTTAGGAGGGGGTTGGTGTGGTGGTGGGAGGGGATGGGGAGGTTGTGGGCGTGGAAGAGCCATAATGAGCCCACTTCCTGTAGTGAGCCGCGGTCCTGCACTGTAAAACCTGTTCGCTTACAACAAGATCAGCAAGAATTTACCATTTTACATCAGGCAACCAGACCTGAAGTCTAGTTGCCCACTGTGACTGGTACTCCTTCTGTAGTATTTCCTACAAAATAAATGATTCTACAGCAAGAGAAGGCATAAAAATGAAAGTGTGACACTCACCTCAATGAGTTTTCTCTTTGTTGCACACAGACCTGAAATGGAAAACATGAGAGTCTTTGTGCTAAATTTAATCCATGAATATTGCCCTTCCTGTGGGGGAGTAATCGTTATGTATATTAGTCAACTAGATGGCTGGTCAATTTCATCAAGTGTATCCATATATAAAACCATGAGCCACAGCACCAGGGCATTTTCACATCGGACATGAATGGAATAGTTTCCTCCATGTCAGCCGTATTGGGTTTTCCTGGGAATCAGTAGATTACTTACTTATTTACAGATACATAAACTGAACAGTTAATTTTCTTCTCTAAGGTATTGTATTTGATCCAACAAAGTTTTGAAAGAAATATGATTTGTGTCCAGTTTCTTTTTTATTGTAGCACATGATTTAAGGGTCATGAAGGATCCGCTTTGATCTGGTTTGGCTCATAAAAAGGAAACATTGACTTGAGAAGTAACACATTTACTACATCTTCATAGTTTCCAAATGAGTTAATGATCATGACTAATATTGTATATATTATTGAAAAGTAGTTATCAATACATCAAAAAGGACTTTTTGCAGTTATCTTTCCAGTCCGTTCACGGTACTCGCATTTTAGGACTGCAGTACATATCAGAAATATCAGAAAGGTTTACTCATCATATCATTCTGTCCCTAGTTAATGCTGAGAATGTAATCCTGTCTAACCGAAAGAAAAAAAAATTGCATATGATAGCCTGTAGTTCTCCATTCACGCAAATCTCACCTAAAAGTGTTGTTCAGTGGGTGACACCCATAAAGAAGATAGATTCTGCCAAAAAAAAAGCAGTGTAACCATTAGCTTGAGCCACGCTAACGACAGATGGTGAGTGTCAAATGCAGTAAATCAACATAGGAAAGAGCAGTGTGTGTGATCAAACTTCATGGTCAGATCAGAATGTGTCTCCTTGTGTCTCTCTGGTCTGTAGTGAGCAAGCACAATCTTGTTGTGCACCTGCAGCGTCATATGCTCCGTGCAGTTAACTGCCTGGGCAGTGTCATTAGAGACAGATGGTGAAAGGTCAACCAGGCACAGCTTTGGAGGGTCCACTGTTGATCCTGAGTCACAAGATCTGCATCAGCCAAGTGTTGAAAAAAGTGTAATGTGGGCTCCTGTCACCCTACTATCTGCTCCCTGCCTCTGACTTTTACAGTTTCCCCACAGGTTTTATACTTGATCCTAAACTGAATATGATAAAATGTGGTTGGACGCCACATCACAACTCATCACAGTCTTGATTGGATCCTTGAAGCACCTGCTTATCTGCACCTGTTTGAGCATGTGTTTGACTGTTGACTTTTCCTTTTCCTTCAGGGTCTTTGTTCTTTCATATTTGCTCTGTTTGTAACAAGCATAAGATATGAATTTATTTTTGCCTGGTTATTATGATTATCCACTGGAGAGTAGGTGCTTTATGCAGCAAAGGGAGAAGATTATTGTTAGAACTTAGATTGTAAAGTTTTTTCATTTTGAACTTAAACCAAAGACTTGATTATGAAAACTAATTAAAATGAAAATGTGATTGTTTATGTTATTAATTGAAAGAAAGGTTAATAATGATGTATTTCAGTATTGTCTCATCTTATTTACTCAGTTTCAGTTGCAGTTCCACAGCGGTGCAGGCTTTCAGAAGATCAGAAGAGGTTTTTTATCAGAGTTTGAACAGTAATGATTATACATCTAATATGTAAACATATTTTATATAAAAACATTTCTGAGATCAATCTAAATCTAAACTGTAACTAAATATGTGGTAAAAGAATATGTAAAGATGTATTAAAAAGATTAAAAAGCCTTACATTTAATCGATCAGAATTACTTTGTTGATCATATGCAACCTACTGAAGTTTTTATTTATTCTAATTTTGATTTTCCTTTTGATGTCCTTTAATCCTTGATTGACATTCACTTTTTTTAATATACAATATAAGTTCTCATTGTCATTTGTAAATTGTGATATTTATTAGAATAAATACTGCTCCTATTTATCCAAAAACTAAACATGGGAAAGAAAAAAAGCAAAGCTACATTTTTATGCATCAATACCAAAACAAACTTCAGTCTTCTGGGAGAAAGTGTTTGAGGTGTTTCACGTCCAGTTAGGCTATACTACAAAATGTGAAGGGAAGAGAGGTAGAGA
Source organism: Leuresthes tenuis (assembly GCF_036924035.1). Classification (NCBI taxonomy): domain Eukaryota; kingdom Metazoa; phylum Chordata; class Actinopteri; order Atheriniformes; family Atherinopsidae; genus Leuresthes; species Leuresthes tenuis. Next base: position 31,087,018 of record NW_027325367.1, on the reverse strand, counting down.
AACAAAAGCAAAAGCAAGAGGATGGGAGTTAGTGAGAGTGGAGATCAGTTGTGGTGGCTGCATAAAAGGCTGTAGTTGCCTACATTTAGCATTTAGATGGATTAAAAGTAGCAGAACCTGCCTTCAACTGACATAGGAACTGTGTCTTGAGGGAAAAGAAGCAAATTGGTGATCATCATCATGCTTAGCAAGTACTGCTTAGTTTTATTCTGATGGCTGCATTAACAAAAACATTTATATCTATTTTTCTCTGCTCTATACCTTTTTCAAAATACAACTAATCAGTATGCTTCACTATTAATCGTATCATGAATTTAACAAACAGCTGGAAGCACAGGCCAAACTGCTTGATTGGTATTATTTGATTCTTGTGGCAGAAAAAAGAAAAGAATGTGATTTAAATGTGAAAGTGGCAGACTACAGACAGACACCACGTTCTGTATGTCAAAGGGAAGTTTGTGTCTGGTTACTGTGACAAGCATTCAGAGTCACTCTCTTTGTTCCAAGAGTTGTTAAAAGTTTAAGGCAGTTTAATCTAATTCTCTAAATATCTTTGAATAAATTTATGCAATTCATGAGAAAATAAGATTTTCGGAACAATGTTTGGCTGCAGCCAGTGAATAAATAAGTTTTTGCTTTGTTCATAGTGGCACAACACAATATTCTTGAAAAAAGTCTTAATATTGAGCACAGTATAACATTCTTTACAAAATAGAGATTTTTTGTTTGTTGTTGTTTGTCCTGTGAGATTTTGATAAAACTGGAAATCTGGAGAAATAGGAGAATTATTTTGTGATGTTTGTGGACTTTAAATGATACATACATGACTGCATGTCTGGTAATGAACTTCAAAAAAGGAGTTGTATAGATTAGTCTGAAATATGAATTAAAAAGAAATTTCCCAAAACGTGTTTCAATGAGCCTCACGGACCATTTGCTGAGCTTTCAGCTACATTTAATGCCCCTTTCAGCAAATTCTACCAAAAACTTGAACTTGTTTTAATCCATCATTTAATAGTTTTGAGTAGCTGTTTCACCCTCAATAATGTTTTCTCGCCCCTCCTAAGTCACTCCAGGAAAACAAAATGAACTAAATTAACTGTATTAGGAAGTTATATATTTAATGCTCTCTATTTTCTTTTAATTTCTCCTTTTTATGCCCTGGAAACAAAAGGAACTGTATATTTTTACACTTCTTAGTAATTTTCCGCTTTTTTCTAATTCAACATGTCTTCTTGATCTTTGAGTTTCTTTTTCCTTTCTTGCCATATCAGAAAGCAGCAGAATGATGATTGAAAGAGACAAGGTTTCATTGATTATTTCACATAGTTTATTATAACCATCTCTATTACAATTGTCAAAACTCAGACAGAATCCTTCTTTTCACATTACATCTGACTTGAAAATGGTACACATGTTTGTGAGAGAGGGTGAGTAATTGTGGATGATAGGAGGGTCTGTCTTCATGCTGCAGGGACGCCCTCCCTGCGCTCCGCCAACCTGCCAATCATCTTTCTGACCTCACATCTCTCTGACTGGTAGTGATGTGTTCTTAAGCTGTGCGTGGATAAATAATCACTAATCACCCACAGAAGATGAAGGACAAATCTGTAAGTAAAAACTGACCTTGTACATGCCTTATGTTTCATTTTTATATGTGAAAACATGATTTTTTTCAGTTGGCAGGAAGGCTGTTTTTTCCTGTTGTGGTTAGGCTGTGTGAAGCCGAGGCAAACATTTGTCACGTTGAAAACACAAACAAAAAGTCGCACGACGCTGTGTTCTGATTGTCAGATCTTTACTTCTAGCTTAACAGATATTTTCTTATTCCGGTGGTAGCGGATGGTTAATGCTTATATTTTTGGGTTTCTTTTGTCATGAGTAAAACTGCTCGGGTTAAAAAATCTTAATCAACTTCACATCATGCGGAGGCTCGGCAAGACTCTGAATGCCCTTGTGTGTTCTCGATCAACAACAGAAAACCACAGTTTTCAAAACTAATAAATTCTTAACAATGTGCGCATTTTTATTTATAACTAACTGTTGCAAAGGAAATAAAGCTTCCTTCTCTGACTTCCTTTGCAGGTGCTAGAGTGGTGGCTGTAGTAGACTTAATATTCACTCATAATTCATTCAACTTTTTCTCATGTGTTCTCATGTGAGGCTTTTAACAAGTCTTCTAATTGCACAACACAATAACATCACTTCACGGAGGAAACTTGCACTTTAACCCTATCGGTCTAAAAAGAAATTCCGACCAGCTATTCCCCTGAATACATGCATGTTAAAAAGGAAACTATAATTCTAAGTGACATAGCGCTCACTTATCTGTCTACGGCAGCTTTCACGTGTTTTGCGCAAGTACACTTCAGCTTCAGCTTTTAGTCTTCCAGCTATAGTCTTCAAGCAAACACAAAGTCGCTCTTTGTCTTAGAGCGGTTAATGTCATGGTCGTGGTTTGTGGCTTAGTGTAAATAGTGAAGTTAAATTGAAATAGTCGAAATACAAGTTGTTAATGTACTCTGACCACGTGGTGATCTGGCATCTGTATGTCCTGCCCTGAGTCTGGCTTGTTGTGGATACTTTTACTTTTGTCAGCTGTGGCACGCTGCCTACACTTGCATCAATCATGGACCTCATATCGTAAAACAGGTTTATCTACAAATCTAGCTAAAGATTGCATATTTCCCTTTTTTCTATTGAATCAGCAAGTAAAAATCAAATGATTATGTACAAGCATATTGAACCCTAGCACATCACAAGGTAATTTACTGAAATGTGTGTATGTGGGTGTGATTATATGAAGACAATATTGGATAATAGTTTTTTAAATAAAGCCAGAAACAGTAAATTATCTTTCATTTACCTGTCTATGGTGAAAAGAGGAAAAGAAGTGGTGTTGTGCTGAGGGCTCTAAAGTTTGGGACAGAATGATGATCTGTGCAGGTACTAAAACTACTTTGTCAGTCGGAATCTTCAGAGATGTTTAGTGATACAAATAGATGTAAAACTCATATTGCTTACATTTAAAGACTGACATACATTACCTTTTGATGGAAGAAAAAGACTATAGTCTGTAACACATGGTGGAATTCAGCAGTGTTTCTATAAGCATGTAAAATGGTGTAGGGAATGTTTTAAACATGGAGGTGAATCACCAATGACTTCCTGTTCCTGCTCATCCAGTTGAGTCCTGTGTGGTCATGAAAATAAAGTAAAGAAAACATTAGGAAAGAGGCCAAACCGTAATAAAGGTGGGAATGATTGCACCAAAAATAACTAATTGTGATGCCGAGTTGCTCTTCAAACTGAGGCAACATATGTGTTGAAAGGGTATTTACATTTTTCAAGAATATTCAATAGGGCTTTTGGCGTTCAATAAATCTGTGCAGATCATTGTATGAGGAAGTAGTTAGTCATTTACATGTATGTAGATTAGAATTAAGACAAAATATCCTGTTACACTAAAAGGTTTCATATACAAAATCAGGAGTTATAAGAGGTTTGTGTGCTGTCTGCCTTCAAATCCAGACAGAGAGTTCATAATTCACACATAACCCATGTCTGAAAGTTTAAGTGGCATTCCTTGTTGCCTGGGTTTGTGTGAGGCCCCTCTGAAGTATCTGCGCTCAACTGTAAGAGCCTGTCTGTTTCCCATGATGCACCTCCCCATCTCCAGCATGGCGCAGTCAGTGAAAGAGGCTATTGTTCCTGTCACTCTGAGGCATGTTTCATGCACTTATGACACAGAGTGGGAGAAATTATTCCCATTATATCCCTGGAATTTCTTTGAATCAATCAGTTCTATATAAATAAATGCTGCTTCTTAGCAGACAAATGTGCTTGTTTATGTTTTAAAGAGGACAAAAGCAGACAGAAATGTAACTTTTTAAATTGTCATCAAAGGCTAATGTCCCCTCTCACAGTTGAATTTTTAACCTGACCTGGACCTAAGACCAACTCCAGAGCCTCATTTAGATGTCTGATACTCTTACTCGAGCAGCCTGTTAACACTTTGCTAGAAAACAAGAGGCTTTCATGATATTTCTCCCAGTAATTTCCTCCTCTTCTCGCTGAGCTCTGATTTACATGCAGCAACCCTCAGCTGGAAAAGCTTGCAGCTTCTCTCATGGATTTTTCCTGCATGATGTAATGTTTTGATGATCCTCTATGTATTATGGCATGTGCAGTGACATTTAAAACTAAAGAAATATCCTCTCCTTTAAAAGGTGGATTTCTCAGACTTCTCAGGCAGATCATTTGTGCTTCACATACCACAAGACTGTTTCAATCCCCAAAACAGGACGTTGTGTGCTCTGACATGCGTGAGAACATTTGATTCTCCCTGTTCTCAAGTTGCAGGCCACATAAAGTCTGTATAGAAGTGAGGCTTGCTGATCCTATTTCTGCATCTGTTAAAAGTGCAACAAAAACAAAAATCCCTATCCTTGTTTTATTTAATCTCAAGCTATGTCATTGAGCCAGGGAAGACACAACAGCTACTCAAGGTGTAAATCAATAGCAGCGTGCAGGGATCATGAAACATAGCCCTGTTCGTCAGCGGGGAGTCTATATTTAACCTTGCTGTATCACATATCGCGTTTTGCCATTTTGTTCCTTTGTTCCGTGGTTAGGGATATTTTAGGAAACTCTTGAGATATCTCAGAAAGCGTGGGAGGAAAGGTGAGGCAGAATCTCTCCACGTCAATTGATCTTTTCCTCTGCTTTGTGTGAGATGAGGTGAAGCCCACGCCTTGCGCTGACCTGTTTCTAGGGTTTGAAAATGCTCTCTTCCCATTCATTAGCCTCGAGGCCTGTGCCACCACCGAGAGCTTTCACCCTCACAATATTTGTGGTCTGAGATAGAATCCAGATGGCAGTCTGGAACACCCGTGCAGTCGCCACACAAGCCTCACATATAGCCAGCAGTAAAGGATATTTAAAGGGGCCTTTAACCAGAGTCACTCTGTAAATGATAGATGACCTGTGCATTAATGGTTTACCATTTAATCTAAAGTCTGCAGTGGTGGGCTATAAGAACACTAGTTCTACAAAGTGTTATTATTGCACATTTTTCGCTCCTTCTGAATGACTGCACAGGAAACTGAAATGATAAGCAAGCCAACCTGGACGGATGTATAGTTTAATTAATTCTCCATGAGACTTTCTCTCCTTGAAGGCTGTTTTGTATTTTTGGTTGTGTGAAGAATGAAAACTACCAATCTGAAATAGCTTTGCAATGGGTATACAGCAGGGGTTTAAAGATAAACCAATCAAATCAGAACCTTGTTTTAACTTTAAAGATGTAAGTACATCGATATTCAGACCCCTGAACTGAGTAAAATATGTCATTAACTAGACAATCATCAGTTTCTACATTATATTTCGTCTGAATCAGGCTTTGCTGCAGATCCCAAAGTGGGTCCTGACCATTATATGCCGATGAAATGAGCGACCATAGTTTTCTTTCATAAGAAATTACTTAGAATAACGCATTAATTTGTGAATTTATGTGTAGATGTAATTCCTGGTTTTAGTGAAATGTACAACTACAACTATTGGATGGGTTGTCGTGGAATTATGAGCAGATGCTTGTGTAAATTTCTTCAAGATATGATGTACTACAAGTTCAGAAATGAATGAAAAATGGGAAAAAAGATGCATGAAAAATGAAAAGATGACTTTTGAAAAGTGAAATGTAAAGCGAAAAGCCTGCAGACTCATCTGCTGCTATATTTGTTTAGATTGGGTCATGATCCTCCTTCCCAGTCTGTTTCTGCTGCTCTGTTTTGCTCAGAGCTTTTGCTGCTCTGAATGTGGCGGGGGAATGTGTGTGGGGTGGGGAAACAGAGGGGAGGGGGGAGCACAGGAATTCCCACTAAGTTGGCTCATCTTGCATTAGCTCCTTCACCAACTCTTTCCTGGCTACACATGGAAAAGGGGATGTATTGTTTGCGAAACAGTGCTCACCTGGCTGTGCTCACCATCCTTGTGTTTCAGGTGTCACAGACAAGACATGATGCACGAAGTGGAGACTTAGTGGGTAGAAAATCCACTGAATTAATTTATCTGCCTCTCAGGGTTCCCTTTTTTGCTTTTATTTTTGGCCAAAATCCATCAGAACTGACAAGTCGAGGGCAGCATTCCAGGTTCCTTAAACAAAGTCAGTCTTCTCTTCCCCTCTTGGGAAAAAGCTCTGGTCAGCCCCCACTCTTTAGGCTCGAGGTTTTGTTGAGTCATGTGAGATCATGACACAGAAACACTGGAGATATGAGTGTGGAGGGGGCTTTTGGTGTGTGGTGGGTGGAGTTGAGGCTGAGGCAGCAATGGAACTAAATTCTGCACACAGGCCAGCAGACAGGAGAACATGCTGGTGGTAGCTTTGTATAAGGTAATGTCTAGCATGGTGGGGTGGGACGTGTGCACAGATTTATTTTAATACACAGCCGGCGTTGTGACTGGGGGAAGGGATGTTGAGGCTGCTAGTTCATCCCAGGACCACTGTCACACTTCGGACAAGACAGGACTTTTTAGTTGACAAACTCAGCACAGGCGTATAAAAAACACTGAAAAAGGCAAGTTTCAGTCACACTTTGGCCTTTTAATCTGCATGTTTTGGATTGTTGTTCCAGCACCTTAAAGCTGTTTTCACTCATTCTGCCTTCGTATGGCTGGGCATGTTTTGAGTTCACTGCCCTGTGGGGAGGTTTGGATTTGGCATGTCAGTCTGGTATTTAGTATAGCAGTGATAGAGTATGAGTAACAGGTTAAAGGTGTTATACAGCACAGCGTTTGGACTCTACTGCTGTTGCTTCATAATTTTATACAAAACACCTTCGATATCAACTTTAAAGAGTGAAACTGTTCCCTTTTATGTGTGATAATAATCCATTGACTATTTCTCAAGGCCATGCACTCATCATCTAATCTATAAAAGATCCCAAAAAACATTGAAAACATTACAATGAAAATAAATGTATAACAGCAAAAATGAGCAATGCTTCATATAGTTCTTACACTGTAATATGCTAATGTTTTACAGTAAGGATGGACAGTAGAAATGTTTGATGATGATTCATACAAATATGTCCACTGAATATATACTCTGAATTCAATATTAGCACAAACAAGTGGCAGTGTTAATTCTATTCCTGTTTTTATATGACGGTTTATGACATTGTGATGGAAGGCTATAGGGCTAAAAAAAAACTACTTTCTTTATCGGTCCTTCCTTTATCACAAGGTTGACACTTTGGTGAAACGTGGTTTCAGTGAAATGTACAACTACAACTATTGGATGGGTTGTCGTGGAATTTTGAGCAGATGCTTATGTAAATTTCTTCAAGATATGATCTAATCGCTATAGTGTTCCTCCAAATTTCACGAAGGACCATGATCAAAGCCTGTGTGTTTTTGGTACTTTGGTTTGTGACTAAACACATGAAGAAAAAAATAAATGTCTGTCAGCTTCAGCTGTACTTTGTGTTTAGTACTAATTCACACATTTTTTTGACTGATCACTAGCTAATCTAAGGTTGACTGAAAATATAGATAGCTCTCATTATCTATTGGTGTGTAAATATTTTGGGCACTTTAGCATGTATGAAATAGCATTTACATTAGCAACTAATGGCAAACAATTTAAGACAGTGGGAAAGTATGCCTATTTGATAGTAGCTCTAATATCAGTAATCAAAGCTAATTTAGAAATCGGGTCTCCGTGAAGCCTGGTTTGTTTTTTTACTTCAAGGTTGATCGTTAGTAGATGATGTGTTGTTGCTGGTTGGCTGCGAAAAGAATTTCAGAGGAGAAAATGGTTTTCTGTTTGAATTGAACTTCCTCTTTCAGTTGTGATGCACATGGCTGATATTTTTTTTAAAACATCCAATGGGTTAATCATTTTTATAGCCCTGAAGAAGCTGCAATACTCTCACAGCACATAAATTAAGAAAGACAGTCGTTGTGGGGTGTTTTGATACAAGGCTGCTCATTTCAAATCCTACAAGCCTACATGTGTAATAAACGTCACATAAGAGAAGACTTAATGATCGAGGCAACAGAATCAGTTTCGAGCCCTGCAGTGTTTCATAAAGTGTTATATAGGCTGTCTTCTCACTTCTGTTAGGGTTGCCAAGTGACTATACATCCTACGTCTGTGCATGTGTGATTTTTGTCTCTTTATAAGCTTATCACCATTCTGTCATGTATGTGCTTGAAATGTTCTGTATGAATACTTGAACTGATATTTATATAAAAGCACTATTTGTAAATGAAAAAAGCAAGAATATTATTGATAATTGCTATACCCCTTAGTTACAGGGTTTTCATCAGCCATGCTTACTGTATGTTTTGTTTTGCAGCAACTTAACATGGAAATTTGCGCTGGTGACCATTAGTGTCATTTTAGTGGTGTAAAAGATGAGAAAGCACCACATAAATGCTGTCCATATACCATATAAGTTCCCAGTATGTTAATACAAGAGTAAGCCTTCTGCACCAGTCTTCAAAGATGCCCGTAAACATCTATGTTATTCATACTCTACAGCCCAGTTTGCAAAACAGGCTTTCCTTTCCTGGACCACCGCATCACAAGTGCACAGCACTAAATACAGGTGTAAATGTATGCATGATCCCATTCGATTGCTCAGGTCATGTTAGAAGGTGGTCTTGGACACTTGTGGCGACTTCTTTTGACAGTATTGAAAAGAAAATGCGTCCAAACTGAAGGACCACCTGCCCACCTGACATGACTCAGTGCTATCAATACATTTTTCTCAAGATGTTTTCTCATTCTTCTAGTTCCCGGAAAAAAAAGACTTGTGTTTTATATAGATTTCTGTAGTGACAGTGAACAAATTAGCTGTGAGCTCACTGCCAAAGCTGGTCTGGCATAATGGTTCTGGGGGTTTCCTTATAACTGTCTTTTACCTGACTGTTAAGAGCTGAACCTTGAAAATGTCTGTTCCTCAAAACTGAGGAACTGATGTTTTAATTTAACACAGCAGAACTTAAAATGGAGCCCAGGAAGGAGGTGGAAATGTGTCATTGTATCTTCCCTTGGTTTTATAACAGGCTGTTCAGTAAGGAAAGATCAATTGCAAAGATGAAACAAGATTTATTGATGTACAAGAGTTGAATTTGAAAGTGTTTTGTTTGACAAATAGACTCCAGAGTATCAATTCAGTTTAACAGTGACATGAACAAAGGAAGAGAATAGGATAGCACTCCTTTGGAGTCTGGAGGCAGGTTGAGGTGGATGAGTAGAGATAAGAGAGGGCCGATGCTTCTGATGGGGGGGGACACAAAGCAGAACGAGTGTCTGATTGGCTCGAAAAGAAGCAAGTCAGAGTTCCACTGGACCAGGGTAGTGAAGAAAGAATTAAAGTATGAATGAGTTAAATATGACAGCGTTAGAAAACAGAAGTAACACAGTGAAGAAACCCAAACACCAGACAAAAAATCTTCTTTTCTAAACTCAGGCATATGCTTCATTAAGGTAAACACATATTTGTAAGCATATGTTTTCAGGTTATACTTCAGAGACTGATTCAGAATGAAAACTGCTCCAGTTTGTGTGTCTTTAGTCAGCAGAGATCTGCCGTCACTAAGCTCTGCTTATTTTATGCTTCTCTTACTTATCTTACAATGTGTCTGTAACATGTCTGAATGATAATATAATCATGGTCACTGAAGGTATTCTGGATTTTACAGCAATATCAGTAGACCTTCAGATGTTCTGTTAACTGGTTAATTAACTGCTCACCGTGTGATGTAGTCTACGTGTGTATTTGTATATAAAGTGGAATTTTTGTACAGGTGTGAACACCAGGAGCCAGATGCGTGAATGATAGATACACACAAAAAATAAAATGACACCTTTTCCTAATCTATTTGCAATAAATAATGACAACCTTATGTTCTGTTGAGCCTTGTGGCTTTGGAAGACCTTACTAATGAGGCTTAAAAAAATTACAACAGGTATTAATAGATCACTTTAATTTTTGGCTGATTGATTGATTGGCTCATGTGCTTATTGTGTTTCCAAAGGCCATTTAAGAAAATAATCAACATATCATGCAGCATCTGCATATTTCTGTCTCTACCCCACATCATTCTCCTGATCAGCTGATCACACCTGCTGTTTGTTCTTTGGTTGCAGATAAAGACAGGAGTTGCCAATCCTCTTTTAGCTCTGATGCTGTCTTTGTGTTGCATGTTTTCTCTGGTTTGTAATCTCACCATTTCATTTTAACTCTACAGGGTCCTTTGTTCTGTAAATTGAGTCTTTTACTTTTTTGCACTAAGCAGTTTTTGTTCAGTTTGTCACAACTGAGATCACCAAATAAAACTGATTTAGTTTTTTTAACTTCACAAACTAGTGTTTCAGTTTCACATCGAATAAAATGGGGCGTCTTCCTTTCAGCTGCTTTCTTTTAGCATTACTATTTAGTTGTGGTGCAAATAAATGCATCTGCCAAAAGGATGCATATGCACATTTCTGTCTTTGTGAGAACGAAGTTCACACAGTTTTTTTGCATTTCCCCCCTGGTCTGACTAGGGCCTGCCAGCACTGTTCACAGAGCTTTCAACCAAAGAACAAATAGAACATTCTTAATGTGTTCTTAATGTGTACATAATGTTGCGGTCTTCATTTTAGTGTGTCCGTTCATGTTCATATAGGTGTAGTTTAACAGTCCCAATTTAGCTAACTATGCAAAGGGTGGGTGTTCTCAGGACTTGTGGAGTCTGATGAGGATGCAGTTTTCTTACAAACTATTGAAGCATGCATGTTCAAACTGTGCCTTCGAGCCCAAAGGCCGATGGATGCCTCAGGAAGATAAAAAAGAAAAGAAAAGTGTTGGGGTATAGCCATAGAAAGCTGTATGTTTTTTTCTATAAATTTAAGTTTATTTACTTTCTTACATTGAACTGGAGAATAAGGCTGCTGCAAAAGGTTTCATAATGTGGTGGAAGTTGGGGTCATTGTTTTGTCAGTTCATTTCTGTACCGCAGCCCTGGGTCTGACGACTCATCACCATGGAAACTATTATGTGGGGCAACTGGCTGTGGAGCACTTAACAAATCTCCTTGGAATATATTAGTTGCTGCAAAGGACCCACTTTCCTCACCCTCAACCTCTTGCCATTGTCTTGGAGCTAGTTTACTTCAGGCAACGTTCTCAGGATTTCAGGCCACAGCTCTGGAATGTCTGACCCATTTCCACGTTTGAATGTAAAAACAAGCCTGCTGCTTTGGGTTTGAAATGTAAAATAAATAAAAGTTCTAACATTGAAGCTCCTTACAAGTACTTGCTCTTTGAAAAAAATATGTTATTGTATCACTCAGGATTGTAGTTGAGAACTTTTTTTGGAGCGGATATGCTGAGACTCAGATTTCATAGGAAAAAATGCTGCTGATTCAGAATGCCACTGAATTAACAGGTAGCAATATTACCTTCTTGAACTCGCACATTTCCCCATGGTCTTTTGCTGGCAATGTAGTTCTGAAACAAGATTTTCTTTTCTTGACTGAAAGCAGTTCAGGTTCTGTCTTGCAGCCCAATATCGCACATTTTTATTTTGCAGAAAAACAGACTTCCTAAAGATCTACTAACCCACCTGGCTTGAGTGATTAGGCAGATGGTGCCATAGCCAGATTCTGTGTTGCTTCAGGGATGAATTAATCTGCATATGCAAGTGACAGTCACATTTACCTTCATGAAATATTTGTGTATAACATGACTGAAAGGGTGTGTGAAAGTCAGTCTGCTGCAGCTCTGTGGGGTTCTGAGGGAACTGGTTTATCTGAACAGCACCCCAAGGATGTTTTTGTTAAGGAATGAAGCTGGGCGGTATGTGGACCTTTCCTTCTTCATGTCCAACAAACACACTAAAAGTGAACGAGCCACGCCAGCAGCTGCCCCTCCACCCCCAACCCCCCTCCTTCAAAGCTGGCAGTGGGCCTGGAAATGTTGACACATGGAGCAGAGAGCAGCTCCAGAAACCTTAGGAATCCCCCCGAGAAGACGCAGGGCGGAATGGTGAGGTGGAGCCTTGGAATGCACTCAGAGGAGTCAGTCACTTATTTACTAGCTGAACTCGGTGAACTCTGCCTGACTCAGCCACTTCCACCCTGGCCAGTCTGTCCCACCTCTCTCCCACATTGCTCTCTGTTTTGTTCTTTATCCTATCCTAATGCATCTCATTTGCTGCTCGCCCCTCCCTTCTATCCGCTTATTGACAGCCATTCCCCATTTAGACTCCTCATAGCTCATAGCTAGCATCTTAACCTATGCTCCTGTCAGCCTAATCCAACCTCCACCTGACCCCTTTCACCTTGTTGCTCTAAGCAAACAATGAGTAATAAAACAAATTTCAGTGGGAATATGATTCAAGTTGCATTCAGTGGAGTACAGCCAGGCACAGGAAGTATTATGCATTCTTTTCCCTTTGATAATTATCCAGTAGTTTGTACATCTACATGTACATCATAAGTCTTCTCCATCATGCTGTGTTTTCTTGATCTAACCCTGGAAAGCCTGGGTGTGAATCTAAAATGATGTCACATATTTTTTAAGCCTTCCTTCCTTGGTTGCATGTTCATGTGGCCACAATCATTTAGTGTTAATATCAAGTCTAATCTACTGTAATAAAATTACAGTTAGAAGATTGACACTCCTGCAGAGTAATTAATCTTATATCAAAATTTCGAGCATTCATGCTGATTCATGTTACAGCCTTTTATGTAATAGGTTTTGTTGACATCAAACACACACAGTGGGGTTACATGAGTGCCATCGGATCGAATTAATGGCTAAATTACAATAAGACTGAGTTATTCAGTTCATGTAGACGCCTTAATCTGGCAAAAAACCCGGATCAGATCAGGTTACTCGCGATTGGATTAAGACCCTGAGATACCTCGATCTAAATGTACACTGAATGTGCATGTAGACGGCAGAAGCATGTGGTGGATTGGATTAAGCGTTCTGCGCTTGCTCCAGATTTTTTCCCGGGCTCGTCACCCAGAAGTCGAATGAGGCGATATTACTGTTGTTGTCGCCGCGGTCGGAAAAAAACAAACAATGCGATGGAGAATATGCCGTTGTGCATCGCGTTTGTGCCATAACCAGCTCATCACAGATGTAGAGGGACGCAGCTTCATCTTTGCTCCTCGTTCATCATCTTTCTGAATGACTTAGTTTTGTTGTTGGTGGTGGTGAAGACGTCAACAGGAAGTGGCTCTATTAGTGATAGCTGAAATGGGTACAGCGCCACCTATCGTACCGGGGTATGACATGCTTTGTGCCAGTGATTCGATTCATTCACTACCATATATCCAAGGATAATTACCCTCAGATAAGGAGCATAACCCAACTATAGCTATAATCCAGTTAATCTCATCATGTAGACCCACTGACAGTCATAGTATGCCCACATAGCCATCAAAAAGACACCACTGAGGTAAAGGTCTGAACAGAGCTGTGCAGTACTTCATTTGTGTTGTAGCAGTTATGTGAAATTGCCTTTAACAGCTTAAAGAGCAGGCTTATGAAAGTGTATTTGACTTGTTGTTATGAGACAGTTTATTTTCTTGATTAAGTGGGAATGAAAATGTTCTTCATACATAAAGTCAATGGATTGTTCTTCTGGCCTTATAAACGTGGAGCTGTTGTGGACTAAATTCTGGGGGGAAAAATGGCATAGGACTTAAGTGGTTAACAAATGTTATTCCCCACATTGTCATGTGGGGAATAATGTGGATAGCAAATTAGAAAAATATACAGTTTATACCCATCCTGTGGTGTTGATAAAACTTGATGTTCATGTTGTTTTGTTAGCCTTTTCTCTCAATGAAGGAAAAAAAATAATAGTGCCCTTACTTTTTTGCCACTCCAGCTGTTACCTGTCTAAAAATCAACATAAATAGCCACTTTTGATGCATTATGGAATGAATAATTGAGACATTAAATAGACCAAATGTCAGTGTTAGGGAAAAGGTTGATATACTAAATTCATGTCTGGAAGTCTGCCTGCTTAGCCACAGGCAGACATCATAAGAGGAGGTTTGATGATTTATGGCTATCTCAGTCTTTCTCTCTAAATCATGGCTGATGATAGAACAATAATCCATGTGGGAATCCAGAGCCTCATTTTGTGTGGTCAGCAAAACTTGCAGCCTGTTAGATTCTATTGCTTTGTAATGTCAGTCTTTAAGTGAATGCAGTAGCTGTGAAGGCTTCGTGAAAAAATAAAACAAAACATGTTTGTTTTTTGTCTTATATGATTTTCAAAACGGGTTTTGCATCGGTCTCTGGTGCTGGTAGTTGGTGGGGTCAACTGTACATGGGAGGCTCACTTGACCATGGACACAGAATAAGAGTGAGCTGTTCTCTTGTCAGCAGCACTGAGTAGGGCACCGTTCCCGTTCACTTCACCGCCTTCATCTGGCTATTAGACTTTGTGTGTTAACAGGACAACTCAAGTACCAGTTTACAAATTTAACTGATAGTGGCTGAAAGTCACAAGAAATGGATGAGTTGATCCTAAGTCACCTCTGCACACTCACACTCACTTGCTTTTAGAAACTATAAAATATTTTTTACCCTTTATTGTCTACACTAAAATATATATTTTTTTATTTTCCTCAGGACAAGAATTATAAGAATCAATATTTTTGATAAAATGGCTAAGCTATAACTTCATAGTAAAATTGAGTAATAGCACAGCTTACTCTTACTTTGAATATTACATTGTAAATGGCTCAAGCAGACAGTAAAGTCACTGAAAATTGTGCTCTACCAAATGATACTGACTTAACATTAAATGGCTCATTTAAATGAATTAGAGACAAACTCGCCGTATGTCTATAAGTGTCTAAATGAGAGAAGATTAAATCATTCCACTGAATCTTGAATAATGTTCTACTATGAGCTTATTTCGTCAGTCTTACAGGACAAAGAATTCTGAAAAACTGGAAATCTTTGCATATGAGAAGGTGGAGCCAAAAATGTTTGCTGCTCTAGCTTTCCACACTCAGCAAATTTCAGTTAAGTCAGTACCAACTAAATCTACAAATTGTGTGGAAATACTTTTTAAAGAAGGAAGAACCATTAGTCATAACAGTCCTCTTGTACTGGAACAACAATATTATATGTATATATTTTGGTATTCCATTAAAGTATTGAATATGCAATGACTCAAATACTGAGATGCATTCAGGGACACTTTTTAGCACTCTTTAAATCATGTTAATTTTTATTAATATTACTTTAAGAGGGACATGGGATCTCTGACTAAGACTATCTGGGAGTAAAACAACAGGGTCTTTCCTGACATGTGCTCTGTCAGACAGCTTATGTTTGTGCAGGTGGAACTCTGTTTAGTCACTGCAGTTCATTGTAACTTTGACCGTATTGGAAAGTCACTGCTGATGCCTGTGGTGATGTCGACAGAGACATCACTTCCAGTTCCCTGAGTATTTGTCCTATGGAAATGTATGCACTAGCAGCATTTGATCAAAAGCAAAAAATATTGACTTGAAAGTAAGAATGACTTGAACTAAGTGCAATGCTGCAGTTGGGCATATGTGTCCATACTGTATGTGTCTGAGCCAGATGTTTAAAATCAGTGAAACTGGCTTTAAGCCTGGATGTCTATAACACGGCTAACCTTGCCTTTGTTTGAAGTGGGATATCAGGCATAACAGGCTTTCAGAGCTGAGCTGATGGGAAAAATGTGGACAAACAGAGTAGACAGTGCACTCAAACACTGTTACAGTTTACCAAGCAGACCTTTGCCCCACTTCTCTAATAAATGGCACCAGCTGAGCCCAGAGCTGGGTTTTAAACATACCGTTTACTATTACATTTACCATTTACTAAGATTTTCAACAGGACGTACCAACACGTCACAGTCTTTATTTGAAAATGGTGCAGACTTAAACCTTAACTTAAGTCAATGTAAATTCAAATGTGAATGTTTGTTAATAATGTGATTTGATAAGTTAATTAAATAATCCATTAGACACATAGCAAAATTCATTGAAATTGATCTTGAAATCTAATGTGAATTTTTTACTAAAACAAGATGCATTCAATATGATGTAATATGAGGTGTTGTAATACAAAGGTTAGACTCATTATGCTTTTCTCGTATTCGCTAAGTTTTTAATAGGTGTTGGCTTTTTAACTTTGCTGACACTGACACTCAGAACATACTGTATATCCAATAGTACCTTGTTAAATCTGATTACATTTAATGAGTGATGTGAAAGCATTTGCATTACGTAAGCTGATCTGATCCTGGCTTTAAATCAAAATACTATTAACTGGTAAGCCTCATATTTATGATTACCTGTACATATTTTTTCATACTATTTCAGGAAGTCCTACTTTCTTCCTGATAAAGCGCGCTATTGTGAAAGAGCTTATTCCATACACACAGGAGCAATTAAAGTTATTCCGTCCAAACACACGGCACAAGCAACTAAAGTATTGTTAGATACATGAGAGTCTTGTTTTAACCAAAGATAGAAATTAAATTAAAGCAAACCATGCCTGTGGAAAAGACTCAATTTCTTAAACCAAACTCCATCAGTGATGTTCAACACACACTATCTGTAGCACACATTAATAATGAAAATACAGCCATAATTATAGTGGTCTAGACATTATTAATACAGTAATGGTATGACACATTGTGGTGATTGTGATAGTGATAGTATTATGTAATGACTTGAATGGCCCTGTGATATACGTCACAGAGTGATTTAATTGCAGTATGGTGCTTGTATACTGGTTACCCAGACCTCAAAGAAAAAACAAGCATTGATTTGGAATTAACTTTTAAGCAAAGATACTCAGCAGAGTCTTCTTAGAATGTCTGCAGTCTGTTCCCAAGTTTTCATAATGCCAGATGCATAAATGATGCATGCACACAAAGTCCATGTATGCATCTTTTCCTACTCCCTCCCTTCCTACTCCTTTATAAACGAGTATTTATAAAGAAAGAATGGGACTGAGAAAGTGCGCACATCATGCACACATTTTCATTTGAGTCCATATAATTCCTGATAAAACAGAACAGCTACCATCTTGGAGCTTCGTCAGTATGTCAGTAATTTTTTCTGACATTGTTTCACATTGTATTTTGGCTCTTCGCCGTAGCCATGACGTCATGTTTGAGCCGACGCATTTTTGGCCGCTGGCTTGGAGTGGCTCAAGCGCTTTGAGTGGTCAACTAGACTTAAGAAGTGCTACATGAGTCCATTCCATTTACCAGTTTCTTTTTTTTACCTCTGCCAGGTCCTTTGCTCTGAACGTACAGAGCTGATTGTCTGTTGCTTCTTTTGACCGAGCAGTTTTTGTTCTGTTCATGATCAGAGTGAGATCACTATAGAAAAAGATTTCCTTTTTCTCTGCGTTACTGATGATTGTCTCGGTTTTATATTCAGTTAAACTGCACTTCCACTTTACACCATCAGGATATGTAAATGGAAAATAATGTGAGTGTCTTCCACTCGTGGCTAAGAATGGGAGTGGAAATTAGGTTTGTGTTTGAATAATAGAGGATTGTATGTACACACAGCTTTATAGAACTGGTGAAATGAATGCCAATACACATTTCTGCCTTTGTGCATACACTCAGTTTTAGTCATGAAACTATAAAACGTTGTATGCATCCGACCCCAGACTTTTTCTGTTGGATCTCAGTTTTTGAAGTATGACTGACTTGTACTTTTCTGAGATGTGCTCATTTTTCTGTTGAGATTCTGGAAAATGTTCTACATTAGACAGGTTGGTCTTCTACAGGAACAAGTAATATGGAAACAACCATGTTGTTTTGTGGCAGATGGAAAGAGATGGTATCACCAGCGTGATAATTAAGACCTGTAGAAAATACAGATCAGCAGTCAGATATTGCAGTTACATTTTAGGTGATACTTTATACATTATTAGCATTTTTCATTACTGAATAATAAAAACTGCACACTAATGTTTCATTTTTAAATTTATTATGCTTTTTCCCCCCTATGGGCAAGGAGCAGTTAGTAAAGACTGCCCTTAAAGCTAGTCTAAAACCTTCAATCCAAATCAACCAGTAAGTGAGAGCGCCTTTTTTTTTTAAAAATTCTTCTTGTTTTGACTCTCCATATCCCAGCAGAAAGTAGGTCACAGGATGACCGAGGTAAAGTATGAGGCAGCATTTTGCAGTCCGGCCCCCATAGAGGCAGATTATGTCTCCAGGAAACTCGTTGCAGAGGAAATGTTAAACACATAAGTTCCTATTTGTCATCTGTTTCCAGCAAGCCTTGCAGGCCGGCCTTTACTGTGCCCCTTATAATCAGAGGCCTTATTTACCTCAATTCTCTCTCAGCCAGATTTGTCGGTTTAATTGCTGTGTGATCCTTTCTGTCTCTCCCTTCCTAGAAATAAAAAAAAAACAAAAAACAATTCTGATGATGCATCTGTCTTTGACTGTATGTCCAGAATACAGAAATATTCACAGATGAAATCAGGAACGACAGGTTCTTACACACATAGCATGCTAGACTGGAGACCCTTAAGGTTGTGAATAATTAACCAGGTGTATATTTAAAGTGACAAGCCAACACTGTCTGTTTAAGGTATGTCTCCTTAATGTGAATCATCAAATCCTGACATTTCAGACTTAGAAATCCTCAAGATGCAAATAAAAAAAGTTTGGTTTGAAATGGAAATGTTTTGCAGAATTCTCAGACGACTTTACAGACGCTGTGAAAAATTATTTCTTTACTTTATTTGGCGTAAACCTCCACTGTCCCTCCATCAGGGATGGACTGGGACCAAAAAACGGCCCTGGACATTCCCAGGGTGCTATTGTGCTATATTGTCTGTCATAAGAAAACTCACAGGGCCGACGGCCGTAGACCGGACGGCCGTTCTGGACTTTTCCAGAACGCACAGATTACCAGTCCGCCCCTGCCCTCAATGGGCTTCCCTAAACTCATCTGAACGCATACACAAGGAGTTTATTTTTAGCTTCAGGAGATACTGTGACCCATCAGACATCAGAGGTCCAATTATCCTCCTACTACACCTTGCTTCACTTGAAACCCTAGATAGGCTGAGGTGCAGTTAGACAGTAACCGGGCCCAGTGCTGATGTCAGAGGCGAGGCTGAAAGGAAACACGAGGAAAGTGGCAGAGTCCCGGCAGTGGGCCAGCAGAGCACAGGAAGAGCCATGCTACTGTGCCACGTGCCACTGCTCCCACCTGGACTCTGAGCTCAGTAATCATGTGGACTAACAGCTCTGAATTGTGGACATCACCAACTAATCTTATCAGCTATAATTGGCCCATTCTACTCAAAAATCGCTTTTACTTTTGTTTGCTGTCACTGTGTTGACTGTTTTATTTGTTCAAAGTTTGAAAGTATAAAGCACAGTCAGTGGCTTCACAATTATTGTTGAATCCCATCCCAGTCCTGCAGCCCCTCAAAGAAAAGTGATATGCACGCTCACACAGTCACTTCCATGTTTACCTGTTTAAAAAATCAAAGTTCTTGATTGAAGTATATGTGGAAAACGTGCCTTTCAAGAATTCTTAAATAGATTTCCATTTTTTTTTGTGGTAAGGATTTTTACCTCCTCCAAGCAGGTTATGTGGATGATTTTGTTTGTTTGGTATGTGATTGTTTAAAAAAAACCTACCATAGCCAGTTTGAGAATGGGCAAAAAACAGAACCTATTATATTTGGATTGGAAAAATGAAAGAAATACATAATCGACAAAGGATGCACTCTAAGATCTGTCTGTATAGATCTGTCTGTATGTTTGTAGGATTACCTAAAAGCTTAAGGACATATTATATGAAAATTATACCAAGCATGGGGGCATTGCCCTCCAAAATCAGTCATTTTAAATACTGGTTAGAATTTAAATGCAAAAAAATTCAATTTTCAATTTCTTACTGGTTAGCATTAATATGTTTAGTATCAACAGAAACATTTAGGTTGCTTATAACTAGTTTTACACAACATACAAACTAGAAGAAATCTGTCAGCTTTCTCGCCGATATTTGTTTTTCATCATTATTGTAGAATTTCCTTGTTTTCAGAATATTTCTTCCAGAAACCTTTGTTATAGTTTCAACCTTATTTCATATATTTAACAGCTAAACTGATCAAATTTGTAGATTTACATCGATTTCTAATGCCTCGATTTTGTTTGGCTGGTTTTGTGCTCTTAACAGCAGTAAAAATAAAATTTATTATAGATGTAAATAATACTAAAAGTGTGTAAACAGCATTTTTCCAAGAATAATCTAAATTGCAAAGAAACATATTTATTTTGCATTTTATTGCACTTACATAATGTCAATAAGATGGAAACAGCATTCTGCCTACTTCCTTCCACAGCAGAGGCTGCAGTCAGGGATATGATACAGTTAGGTTTTATGAATATATTAAAACCCCTGTAAATTTTCCTCTGTGGAAACAATGTGGGGTGGTAGGCGCAGTTTACATTTCCACTGATTTTTTTTTTAGCTGACGTGTGCTGTTTGTGATTCAGATTTTCCACTTAATGTGAATCTCCTGGTGGCTCTTGCTTCTCTGTGATTCACTGTTATATTAATGTGACGGCATCCTCAGAGTCTTTCTGCATAAACTTACATTGCACAGGTCAACTTCACAATTGACACAACTTGAATCGATGCAGATGTTGTCACATATAGTCATGTTAATCTTGTATAGCGCAGTTTACTGCATTTAGTGAATGATACAGGCTGAGAGCAGCTACTGTCTGAACACCAAACTGTGTATTCTCAGTGATAGCTTTGCTGCAAAATCAATTTAGCCAAGAGGGATGTAAAGCTTGTAGTCATTATGTGTGACTGCACATTTCTGGATTTTAGAATCTCAGCAGTATTGATGCAGCTCTGATCAATAAACCATGAACCAATGATTCGGGGGATTCAGGGTGGAGGCTGGAAAAAAATAATTGGTTGTCTCACTATATGTGGATCCCATGGGGGGTGAGACTGGAAGAGAGAGGACAGAAAGAAAGAGCTCAGATTGCTGTATTGTTGTTGCTCCTCAGCACTAGGCTGAGATCAGACTAATCAATTGCAGGGATAATGTGGAGATGAGTAGTATGACATCAATATCAGACGCAGGGGCCCACTGTGCTACTCTTCAACCCACTCTGTGCTGAGTAAACAGTGGCTCCCCAGGGAGAAAGAACTCATTGATGGTTCACTTCAGCATTCCGTCTCTATGCATTGTTAGGCGTCTAATACAAAGCCACGTCGTCAATAGTGTTGACAAGCAGGGGGCACCTGCTTTGAATGGTCAACAAGACTAGAAAAGTGCGATATAAGTACAGGCCATCAACCCTTTGTGAATTCAATCAGCGAGGTTCTGTGGAGACATCTAATAGGGACTGAGCTCTCCTTGTAGTTCTTTATCAAAAACTGATGACTTCACAACAGCTTTAATGGGCGGCTGTAGCTCAGGAGGAAGAGCAGTCACCCACCAATCGGAAGGTCGGTGGTTCGACTCTGGCGTCCTTGGGCAAGACACTGAACCCCATGTTGCCTCCCAGTGTAGCACTGGGGTATGAATGTGTGTATGAATGATTAAAAAAAAAAAAGCACGTAGTTAAGTATCTTAAGACGTGCTGTATGAATGTGTGTGAGTGGGGTGAATGTGACATGTAGTGAAGCGCTTTGAGTGGTCAGTTAGACTAGAAAAGCGCTATACAAGTACAAGTCCATTTACCATTCTACTGGAAAAGAGAATGCAAGTCTGGTTTATGGAAAATAGAGTATGATAAAAGCAGAGAGAAAAACGTGTTCTAATTCATTGAACTTAAGTGTAATTTTAAGTTCATATTTAGGTTTTACACATAGATTTCGTGGTTAACATGTGTTTATGATATAAATCTTTCACTGCAAGCTGGCTAGCACTGGCATTGATATGGACTTTGTTTTCTTCTCCTACTGACTGACGTGCTCACTCGCTTTCTGCTAAGTTGCCAAGGTGAACATTTTATGCTCAGTAGTCAATTAACTTGCAACTTTCTGACATAAACACGTAGCTCAAAGCAGAATTTACATCTTGTTGAAAATTCTCAGTATTCTTTATCATTAATGTTGCATAATCTATACAACAGATTCATTTTAATAATTTCAAAGTCTCAAGATCTGTTGGGCAATCCATCCATAATAGACCATAAAGGGCTCATACATCTGGCTTTGAAAGCAAATCAAGAAATATAACATATTATGCATTTGGTGTTTAATTTGGATTACTTAAAGAATATCAAATGTCTTTTTAAATAGCTGCCATTAAATTCCTGATTTCATGCAAGTTTGATGTAGACATGCTTTTACTTTCCATGTGATTATTAATTTCCTGCATTCACTTTACAGAGAGCTGTAAATTCTTGACAAAGTTGGTTGTGTTTCAAACACAAGCTGCCCAGCAGTCTGAACTGGTACTGTGTGCCCCTGTGCTTCATCGAGCAGCAGAGCAGGTAGACATCATAGGAATCCTCAGGGTATACAGACATGGGAGTCTTTAACCATTCTAATCGTGTCTCCTCTTCC
The DNA here is from genome assembly GCF_036924035.1 of Leuresthes tenuis. NCBI lineage: Eukaryota > Metazoa > Chordata > Actinopteri > Atheriniformes > Atherinopsidae > Leuresthes > Leuresthes tenuis. Next base: position 31,064,428 of record NW_027325367.1, on the reverse strand, counting down.
TAAATTAATCATATTCAATACTCCTAAATTGTCTGTATCTTAAACTATTTTGCTGTCAAATCCTTACCTCGGCAGTAGATGTCTTCCCTCTCCCTGTTCTCTGAGGATTGGAGTCATAATCATTAAACTTATTTTTATTTTTTATCAGCAGGCGAACAAACAGCTTCTATTTTCAGAGCTACACAACAGTAACATAATTCAACATGATGATGATCATGCAAACAATTCTAACTTAACAGGTTCAACATTTTAGCGTTTAGTTTATCGATAATTAAGGACTCTTTGCTGTTAATTAGCAGGAAAGTTAGCGAATTACGTCTGCCAGCAGGGATGATAACTTACTTTCATCTTCAAAAACGCCCAAATATCCATCTTAATCACAGACAGTGTTACGCTCAAGTAGCTGCAGCCACAGTGAAAAATGACTTTAACGCGTCGTGTACAAGGCATCACTAGCCGAACATGACTCGATCGATCGCTAACGCTACGATCATTAAAGCTAATAGTTTTTTGGCCATTGTAGGGGGGCTATAGGCCCCCCTTGAAAGGGCTAACGACGCCCATGCTTCCTGATGATCTGTGGATGGTGCTTCAAACTGCTGAACCTCAGGAAAAGTATCCACAGTATCAAGCTTAATTTGCTGATGATGCCTTTGGTCTATCTGAGCGAGCTGTTGGGTGCAATGCTGGAGTGTGCAAATTTTCTGTGTTTTTGGGTTAAATTATGTCAGAGCAAACAGAATTACTGTCACTTTCAGTTATGGCCATAGATTTATAGCTAGAGCATGGTAATTATGGCTTCATGATTTCAACAACCTTGTGTGAACTTTGAGAATGAAAAAACCTTTATTCAGTAACATTCAATTAATTAATGGGTCAATCAATCAGTCTATGAGTCAATGACAATTCTGAGAATAATTCAAATATTCAGATCATCAAATCAGATAAAGAACTAATATTCGCTAATATCAACAAGAACGATGTAAGGATTTTCTTGTTGGTTGAACAAATTAAGATAACTGAATAGGGCTCTGAGAATCTTTGGAATTTATAACATTTTATGTAAGACTGGACTTTGCAGTTGCTTTAAGTGCTTTAAGTGATTTGTTTCGCATCCTCAGTCCTGCCCAGTAACGCCAGGTTTTCCTCACATTAGACAGCTGTGCAGCACATCATTTACATCCAGCTCTTATATTCAGTGCTCATACAGGAAGTAATGTGATCTTTAAGTTACAAGACAGGAAGCAGTCATGTGTTGCCAAAGCATTGTATCTGTCTGAAAAGTAGTCTGTCTGTACTACCTTAATGTTTTGGGATAGAGTTAAAAATAAATTGATTTGTTTGTGTTTCTTCACAGCAGTCACATTTATCTTGAATAGGGCTATTGGAGAGGACAGACACCCCCTTCACTCCCGACCTCCCCCAACTACCCCATTGAACACCTCATCTCCTCTCAGCAGAGAGAGGACACCCGATTGGTGGAGCTATGATTCTGCTCCACTAAGTCTCTCAATTCAGCACTTAGCCCTTAAGAATGCATGTTTCTTTCATCTGCAAAGCCAATTAATTTGTGGCGTGGAGCAGAATTTCAAAGACTGGCAGCACAGAGGGCTGTATATATTTTTTTAATTTTTAACTGGAGAATGGTTTAGCATTACTGCCAGACGATGCATCCGCTTTGTATTTTAAGGTTTTGCTTGAATAATTCATGCTGTCATTAGAGGTGGTCCCACAGGCAGGGAAACGGTTTAATCAAGTAATTTTTTTGGTCAGGTGAAGCTGCAGTTATAAAATTGGGATTTTGATAAAATTGATGATTATCTGAGCAGAGGAGCAGTCTGGACAGTCTTAATGGCTAGATTTTCTATCACAATTTTTGACACCATCTGACAAAAGAACAGAAAAATACGTGAATGAGAGGAACTTTCTTGGAAATTCATCTTTATCAATGTACATTTATACTCAACTGTTTTTACAAAAGCATGCAAAAAGATGGAACTTCTAAGCATGTGCAGAGCGTCTTGGGCCATTTGAGTCTTGTTGAGTGTATACATCCAGGTGTAAACTGAGCTACAAACACATTAAACTTTGTGTTGGTCTAGTTTGGAGAAATCTGATTTTGTTTGATTTCAACCGGACTGATGTCTTTACGTGTATTTGAAAACTATAGCTTTGGTCCAACTAGCTCAATGATATTTCTTTTCCTGTACCATATAAATGTGTTTGCATGACTGCAAGGTCCCCAGGTCCTTTGGCTGCAAAACAAGCCCAAATGATCATCTCTCCACTTCCTTGCTGGTACGTTGTGTTATACTGACATGCTTTGTTTGATTTTCCCTAAACATGACGCTGTACATTGTGACCAAACTTCTCCACTACGGTCTCATCTGTAAGAAGGACACTGTTCCAGATGTGTTGCAGTTTGTTCAGATGCAACTTTTCAAACCAAGGCCATGCTGCCGGTTCTTCTCCTGGCAGTCCTCAAAAACAGTCTCAGATGTATAGGGACTGGATAGTGTAGTGGTATGATTGCCACCTTTCGTGTGGGAGCATCAATGACATGTGTGAAAGTGCAGAGGCAGCATAAAAGCTTGAATTTATGCTTCTGAGCCAGCCAGAGAGGCAGTAACAGAGGCTAAGTGGGATATGAGCGTAAAGGCAAGCTGGCACTGGACAACCTGCCACTCTAACCAATCATGTTGTCATCACTTAGCTGATTCCACAATGCTGGCTTGGTATGAGTAAGCACAAACTGACGCTGGTCTGAAGCACCTCTGATTGGTATCTGTTCATTTCCAAAGAAGAACAGCAGAGGATTAATGAGGGTACATTTTTTTAATGCCAAGAAGGTGCAACCAACCAATATGTGAAAAGCACTTCAGATGATTGCATTAACACACACCTTAATGCTTCTCCTTTTACAGAGGTGGTCACACTTGCTGACAATTAGTTAATTAAGTGCTCTTGATTAGCAGTACATGGCTGCTACTTACACTCTTAATATTTATGGATGTAGTGAGGGTGTAATTAGTTTTTCACACAGTGCTTAACCATTCTTGGCTTGTTTCTTGTGAAATACATAATGATGCCATCATGTCATGTGTTGTTGTTCATCTGAGACTTACCTAATTATAAAATATAATGAGTTTTAATGTGTAGTGTATAATGGAGCATTATTTTTTGTCCACAACATTTGTAATTGAGGAGAGAAGTTTAACCAGACAACAGGTTTGGTCCAGTCACTACAGTTATTTATTGTATCAAGAAACAAACAGTCCCCGAGAGTCATTCATGCAGCACTTAAATACACTGTTAGGCTTGTGGAACATTTACTGACTCATTCTTGGCTTCCTCCCTCATATTATGACTCAGAGCTACAGGATGAAAAACAGGTTCAGACTTCAGAGTATTCTTGGGAGTGTGTCTGTGTTTTTATGTATGTCTTCCTATATTTTTGTTTGGAAATTTGGGGTCGAAAACATCACAGTGGGAGGGTTTCTACATTCTTGTCTGTCCTGTGACTTCATGTTTAACCTTATGTTAAAATAAGGTTAAGTTTAGGGCTCGGGTCAGGCTCAGAACATGCACGATTATGTACATTTAGGAGTATGGGGAATACATTATGTGAATGAGTATCCTCACAAAGAGAAGCCAGTAAAAGCAACGTGTTTAGTATTCATAAAACTAATGTCAGATTACAAATAAAAGAATATGCCACCAAATGCATTTTAAAAGTGTTTCTGTCACTTTTATTCAGTGAATTACTCAATTCGAGATTTGGAAGTCCAGTTATTTAATTGAATAATTGTATGATGATATATGTAGATGTTCCACATACTTGAAAGGTTATAACTAAAGCTTCAGCAGAAAACAAGACAGTGTGTGGGAGCTCGCTTGTGTCATTGTTTTGCATTTCTGTCCCTCACTCAGATGTGCAGAGCTCACAAGATTGGGAAGTTGAAATATGTAACATTGTTTCTGGGTTGTCAAGCATTTGATAAAGTAAAGTTTAATATAGTACCTGTACTGTTAACTGAACTTTGCCTTGCTTTGATTTTAATATCATTAATACCATCTGTGTTCATGCATATAAGATATTCAGCTAATTGTATTTCCAAAGATCTAAATCCACAAAAAGGCAATGGGGAAGCCAACATTTTTAGACAATGTAGCTGTAACAACAACCAATCAGTTAGTGAAAAAAACTCCATCCGCAGCATAATACTCATATTAACATGTCAGCGGAGATGTTCCCTAGGCAAAATTTATTTTTAGGACTATTTTGCAATGCTCTGGACTATATTCACACACTTCTAGTTAGATTTTGCTGGAGATGTTTTTTACACACTTTCAACAGTATTTCTAGAATCCAACTAAAGACTTTATTCATGAAATCAGTTAGCTTACCTAAAGTGCCATTCTATGATCAATGCAGTCTCTCTCTGTCCTATAGGAAAATCATATGTGCTACATGATTATTAAACACCCCAACTTTCTCAGCCTTACTTTCTGTATACAGTGTGTAGCACTGGAACTGAGCATTGCTGCTGGACATAAATTAAGAGATATGAGGCTGGAAATACTTACTTTACTTTTGCAATTTTAAACTCAAAATGAACAGGAAGCTCCAGTGATACAAGAGATCACTAACAGTCCATATTAGTCCAGTGCTCAGGTCTCTGCACTTCCGGTCGCTCAGAGAATAGACTTCAAAACGGCTCTGCTTGTGTACAAGTCTCTTCATGGTCTAGCACCAAAGTACACCTCTGACATGTTAGAGCCACATGAACCAACTCAGACTCTGACAACCTCAGGGAGTGAGCCTTGTCCTGCTTTGCCTAAAAGTGGAGATAAATCAGAATAGAGGGATTTTGAAAATCTGTATATTGAAAAAATGTAATGCTGTGTTCACATAACCTTCAGTTTAGAAATCCCTTAATGTTATCGTTCAATTTATTTACATATTTCCCAAATTCTTTCCATCATTAAACATACAATAACAGATTTTTTTTCAAATTATAGATTTTAATGTAAATTTTATTTCAAAATTAAAAAATGTCTGACACAATGTTTGCCCATATTTACCAATTCTTCTACACTTTATGGTGGTACATCATAATGTGAGGCCCTGCAGTACTCTATGTGTCTGTGGAAATGGGGAAGTGAAATAGATAAAGTATGGTACTGTGTGTGTGTGTGTGTGCATGTGTCTGAGGGGAGGTGGAGGGTGGCAGTGGTGGGGCATTGGTCAGGAAGAACAGAAGAAGTTCAGTGTCCTCCTTATGAGGATCCGTTGTGTCTCTTGGCACCCTCTGAGCCCCCTGAACAACTCCCACCTTCTGCCACCTCACTGCAGAGTGTTGTTGGGACGAGTTCAACTACCGTAAGAAAACAATATTATGAGAGTCACTCAGGATATGAAAGGGCTCAGAGTAAGTCAGCACATTGAATTTAAATTTGCATTGACCAACAATCTTTGGTTCTCAATTCAAGGATAACAATTAGAGAAGTGTAAACAGATGAGTAATCTATTCTGAATGTATTCTTTTGAGGGTACAGTTCTGAGGCTTACATCTGCTTTTCCCTCAAATAACCTTCAGTCAGTGGAGGTCTGTTGAATGCACCATGGCTCTCTCCAGGCTGTTACCCTGACAGGTGAAATCCGGGCTGGGGCTTTTATGAGTGCTGTGAGCTGCACTTCATCAAATGAAGTGAGTGAGAACAAGAGAAACTACCAAGCCGCACTGGTTAACTGAAGCTTGTGTGTAGACAATGAGACACCTTAGATACTGCCTGAAAAACTTATTAACAGATTATGGAGGAAGCAAAGTCTTAGTCTAAACACACACCACGTCAGGCTGTGAGGGATAGTTCAGAACAAGACAGCATTTTAAAAATGGGGTCTTTTGTTTAGCTTGACCGGTAAAACAGGAAAACTATTACTAACTACTACTACTGCATATTTCTAAGTCAGCTCCTAGTTTAGAATGGTAAACTTGATTATTATGTTTGCCATACTTGCCCGAGCTCCTGAAGCTTATTTGGTTGTTTTGAAGCGTGCTGTCAGAAGTCAAATGTGGAAACGTTTGTCTCTGCAGACAACCAAAACCCTCAAACCAAACCATTCCAAGACTGTCCAAGTTCTCTGTGGTAATGCATGGCTGATGAGTTGACGTCTGATTTTAGGTACTGAATATACAGGATTCTGGTACTTTAGTGTACTTTAGGGTCATATACAGTCATGGTAAAAAGAAAGTTCACCCTCTTTCAGCAGTTTCACGTACCAGGAATTTATCAAAAATAATTTGCTGCTAAGCCTGTCTTAATATTAGGCTATTATAACTTGATGTTAACAAAAATGCAGAAGCAGTGTGAGAAAAAGAATAAAATACACCCCATGATTCAATAACCTGTTGAACCACCATAATCTGCAATAATTTAAAGTAATCATTTTCTCTGTGTAGTTTTTTTAAACATTTTTTTATAATTTTTACTTATGTAGCACTTTTCTGATCTAGTTGGCCACTCAAAGCACTTCACATTCACACACATACACTCATATAGCACGTCTTAGTCAATAAAATGTTACGGTCTTCACTATTCTTTTTCGTCTATCACACACATACACCAGTGGGCACAACGGTAGGCACCATGGGGTTTAGTGTCTTGCCCAAGGGCACTTGAACATGTGAGCTACAGCCACCCCAACTCTCTTTTACAACTTCAGTTATGCAAGGTGTGTGTTTGTGCTTCAACTGGGTCATTAAACACCTTGATTCTTTTCTTTTTCAGACATTGTGTTGTAGATTTGCAGCTTTACTTGTTATCATTGCATGACCCAATTTCAGCCAAGTTTAAGCTCTAGAACAGATGGGCTCACATTTTACTGTAGAATACTTTTATTATTCTGAGGACTTTATGGTTGACTTAATGACTTCAAGGTGTCCGAGTTTGGTGGCTGCAAAAAAGCCCAAATCATCAGCCCTCCACCAGCATACTTGACAGCTGGTATGAGGTGTTATTTTTATTGGCTGTGTTTGGTTTTCCCTAAATTTGGAGCTGTGTATCATGGCTAAACATTTCCACTTTGGTCTCATTGTACTCATTTGGTCTCTAGACATTGCTCCAGACATCTTATTCGTTCAGATGCAACTTTAAAAACCCCTTGAGGGGACACGGGGAAAAAAAATTAAAAATAGGGGGAAAAAAAAAACGGACTTTTGCAAGATCCTGAGAAACTTTTGTGTTTCTCTGGCAACCTGTCCAGAGTGTACCCCGCCTTTTGCCCAATGACAGCTGGGGTAGGCTCCAGCCCCCACCAACCCTAAATTGCGTTAAGTGGGTGATGGATGGATAGAAATGTTAAATGCCCAATATGTATCAATTAATGGATCATTTTTGTGGTGTTATGGTTAGTTTATCCTTCAGCATTCCCACTATGTGCATATCACACTTGAGCACTAAGCACTGCATTTGCTCAGATGGTAGACTGGTCATCTTCCAACCAGAAGGTCATCAGTGGCATGTGTCAGAGTACATATATGTATAAGTATATATATATATATAAAATGGCCCTGTGTAAATGAGGGACATTTACATTTTACTATTTAACGCTCTGGCAGAGGAGACTCCTTACAAATGCTGTAATATTGATCTACTGTTAAACGTGATTGTTCAAGATATAACTGATATAACCCATCCCAGCTCCCCTAAAGCCAACCTCTGCCTTCACTCCCAGCAGTATTTCCTTTCACTTGAATAGATCTGATCTTTACTGTGGGTTTACTATTGTGCTGTTTTGTGTGCAGGATGTTTTGCTTATTTACTGTTTGTATCCACATTCAGTTTGTTTTCATTTGTTTATGCATTTGTGCTTTTTGGAAATTTACAAGCTTTTAGGGCAAAAATAAGCTTGAATTTTGGGAGTGAGAAATTGGCTATATGTAAATATCTTGAAACCGTTGTACATTAAATGTTTTTGTTGTGGATTTCAGGGGTGCCTATCAGACTGCCACAAGGTAATAGCCAAGAGAGATAGAATGATGGATAATCACATAAAATGTCCCCAGGGTGATGCTTTAAAGCTATTATAGGACCAGAGGTTGCAGGCCTAGCTCTGCCTCAAAATGTTGATGTCTGTAGGATTCTCAACAAAAGAGTTTGTGCTGAATTGAAACCTAAGAGAAGGGGGAGGCTGTGTGTTTGTCATGTTTGTCTCTACCCACCTCTGCAGATTAGCAGCACATTGAATGCTTCACTGGCAGAATGTGCTTGGTTGGTGTCAGGCTCATCTATATATGACTAAATTAAATAAAACTAGTTGTTTATCAAACTTACTGACCTGTTGAACCCCCCCTGTAGTTCTGATTCATCATACATAAGCATTATGCTTACTGTCCCAAAAATATCCTCATGTCACTTCAAAAGACAAACATCTATATAGCATATTACATTTTATAACCATGACGACATAATTGAGCAGAGATTCTTTTTCCTTATAATGGAAATTTAAAGGGCAAGAATAATGACATATCAGACATAAACCCAGTAAACGTGAAGCTATTTAGGTTTATTTTTGTCATCTGGCCAGTCACGGCCATTATAAAGCCATTGTAGGATTAAACTAGACGAAAATAGCTTCCTATGATAGGGGATTTAGAGCACAGCCTAAACCATAAACAAACAAATGGCTGTTTTTTTTAAGCCAGTATTTCAGAGAGTAATTTGTGGTGTGACCTTGGTCAGGAAACAGCGGCAGGATGAAGAAGGGCCATTTAGCTCTGTTTAGAGCATAAGACTGGCCTTCTCACAGGCCATGTCTACTGTGTGGCAGCTGCACAGCCACAGACAAGCTAAAACGATTAAAACGCTCAAGCTGAGATGTGAATCCATCATGCCTTCCAAGAACTGTGAGCCACTAGAAAAACCAATGTACTCCCACAAACCACTGTCCGACGTGTCATTGCATCCCGTCTCGTCTTCAAATAAGATCAGCTTGCGTTTGCAGTTCTTCCACCAGAGGTTCCACAGGGCTGATCTAAGAGGATGGTTTGTCTTCCGCCAGGCAGTGTAATGTACAGGACTTCAGGCTGAGTGAGATGGGCAGCAGAGGATGATCTTTAAGAGGGTGCATCAGAGAGAGTAATCTAATGATAACGGAGGGTTTTTTTGTTGCTGTGCTATGCAGGGAGCTATGTGTCTAACTTGTCAACTTTGTCATTGTTTTACATTATAACTTTAAAGATTGAACATGTAGGATGAGAGACAAATAGCATCACAAATTGCTAATTTATTCCAGCTGAATATCTTTCATCTACCCTAAAACTATGGGCGAGAGGCAGAGTACACACCAGTCCGTCCATCACAGGGCCAGACTGAGTTAAAAGTTTTCTGTAAACCTAATTTGTTATTTACAAACCAAATATAACAACTTTATTTGATTACTCTTAATTTCATGCTGATCTATGCAATATACATGTAATATATAATGTATGGCAAGATGAGATCAATGATCACGTTTGACTCATGGATACCGCTTCTTTTCTTTGTCTTTTTTTTAGATCACACATATGATCAGTTATGCAGTGTAAAAGAATTCTAATTAGGGCAGCTTTAAAGAACCATCACAGCATCTTTCTGATCCTAACCTTGACAATGACTTAAGGAAACATGACAAAATATGATCCATTTACTTTGAAAGACCATCTGCAAGTGAGTAAAATGAATTCCCCAATTATCATCTGGTGAAGGCAGCACAACATAAAAATTTCCCTCAGCTCCTTTTTCCACTTTTGCTTTGAAAGGGAAATTTACATCCTAAACCAGTATAATCTATGGGCTGTGTCAGGTCAAGAGATTCTTCTTCAACTATAGATTTGTATGTTTATCTTCATAATGAGGGGCTACACGGTGGTGTGGGTATAGAAAATGGATGGATGGATCTTGATAATGAGGTGTTGACAGATAGAAATATTAGCATTCAGTTTACTCTGCTATTTATCAGTCAGCATCGCTGCTCTCAGACATAATGGCACTAACAAATGGTATTACACAGCCTTATCTGCACTTACCAACTGCAAACAACCAAATGCCTTATTGCTGCTGTGTTATATTTTTGTTAAATACCTAACATATTGATCAATCATATCAAAAGGAGATCAATACAGTATACAAAAACATATAACATAGCTCTAATATGTTATGCATAGCCCATAGATATGTTGATTTCATTTGATTATTGGACTAGTTGTTTCCAGCCATGATGGAAAAATCAATCATGCATTGTTCAGAAAAATATTATCCACAACAAAAGCCATCAGTGACTGTACTGTGCTGAACTGTGCTGTGCTGTGCTTGGGGTGTACAGTGTCAGGTTTGTGCCCAAGTGACTCATCCAAAAACACCCACTTACTTTTGCACTCAGTGCCTCCTCTCTTTGAACTTGTGACAGTTCAGTGTTTTAATCAAGTGGAAATCAATAGTTCCAGAGAAAGATATTGATCTCTTACTCTTGTTACAATCTTGAACCAAGACTGTAACAAAGTCAGTTGACCAGCCGTACGCACCTTTAGAGCTACTTACTGTACAATGACTGTTTGGAAGTACTGCAGAGGTATGGTTTTTTTGTAAGTTGTTCATATTGTTAAGATGGAACTGTGTGATCTTTTGATGATTAATGAACTCTGACCTATATAAGGTACTTGAGAACACACTGCTTGAAGAATATTTTTCTTCTTCTTTCGGCCTCTCCATTTATCAGGTCGCCACAGCGAGTCGATCTCACACCATCGATTTGTCACATGATTTTACGCCGGATGCCCTTCCTGACACAACCCTCACCATTTATCCGGGCTTGGGATCGGCACTGGAAATACACTGGCTACACTGCTTGAAGAATACAACGTTATTGCATATATTAGACCCTCTTGTTTCTGTAGCTTCTTGCACTAAAGTCATCTTATATAAAAGCGAAGCTTTTGAAACTTGCAGATTGGCTGTGGGAATCTAGTCTATATAATGATGTTACAAGATCAAATGTATTGCAAACACATTATTTGTTTCATGGTCCACCTTTTGGCTATTCATAGGTTAAAATACAAAGGATGACTTTTTTAACTTAACAGGATGAAAAATTCTTTAGTAACAGAGTGATTAAGGATAGCAATTAATTCAATTTGATTTCAGTTCAGTTTATTTAAATTCAGTTTAGCTAATTTATTCCCATTTTAATTCAGTTTGATTTCATTTAATAAAATAAATAATACTTTATTAAACCTTTAGGGATATTAAATCCCCACTTTATAAATTATTATTAAATATATGCTAGTGTAATAGATATATAGGAGGAAGTTATATTCTATGATGGACCATAAACATCCTCTCCGCAGCATCCTGGCAGGACAGAGGAGCAGCTGCAGTGAGAGGCTGCAGGACTGAGAGGTTCAGGAGGTCCTTTGTCCCCACAGCCATAAGGCTTTTTAACAGTGACTGCTAACATGCTCTTCTCACATTTATCTATTAATTAATTTAAGCTACGTGACTATTGGAATTTCCTCACGTGGACGAATGAAGTATTTTCTTTTCTATTCTATATAACTGTCAGGAACCGAGGACTCAGCACACAGACGCAGGGTCGTTTTGGATTCCAAGATGGTTTTATTATTAAACACAGCACGCAGAGCACAGCAAGGCAGTGCGATCTCCAAGCAGCGCAAAGAAAAAGGCTAAGCGCTCTCCTCTGTAACTATGGTGGAGGAGGAGCACAGCTATGAAATTTACAAAACAAATCTCTCCAAACTGGGAGGAAAACAGAAAAGCTATGAACAATTAAACAACTCTCCTAATGAGGCGGGTTTAACAAAAGACGCACTATTAAAACTGAGGCACTATAAACTTTAACTATAACTTAAAGCTCTCCTTTAACGGAGGCGACTATGAATGGTTACAACAAAAATCTCTCCTTAAAAACGGAGGAACAAACAAAGCTATGAAACTTTCTATGATAATAAATAAACTAAGGCTATGGACAAGAATAAATTACAACACAAGATAGCACTGCAGGAGGATCGCTCACTGCAGGCTCGTGGTACTGTGACTATGAGGCTGGTAATGTAGCTCATGAGAAGAGACAACATACTGGCACAAGACAAGGGAAACGCAGACTGTTTGAACACATGAGGGACCAAGGGAAACAGGTGGAAACACTTGGGAATCAGGGAAGACAATCAGATGCCTGACACAGGTGGAAGGGCAAGATACCTGAAACGAGAGGGGAAGGTCAGTGATTTCAAAATAAAACAGGAAATGACGAGACAAGACATGGAACAGAACATAAACCATGACAATAACAAAAATAAATTAAATAAAAAATAATTAGCCAACAAACATTAAGAAAGTTGAGTAGCAGATTCAGGTGTGGTGGAAATCCTTAGAGATTGCCATGAATGGATAAGGGTCTTGTTTTTGTTGCTTGGCAACATTTTAGGTGATGAGCACTCACAGCATTACATTGAGACCCCTTTAAAACTCTCTAAGAAGACAATATGGATATAAACTCACAGCCAACAGTTCAGTCTCAAGAAGATTCAAAGAAAGAAACAATAAAATCAGAGCTATAGCATTAAGTCGACACAAGTACAGCGCTGTGATAGGTACCATGACACCATATATTCAGCAAAACTGGTAGATGTTCATTTCAGCAACATGTCTAGAATTATCTGTTGTTAAAGAGCACAACAATCCCTGCTCCTTTACACTTATTTCTCTCTCTACGGTCTCTGTCTCTCCGTATATTCTGAGGGTTGGTTAAAGAGTTGTTTGGGTTCACAAGTTGGATCCAAAAACTATAATTGTTCAAGGGGAGATTCCTTGGAAATGTCAGAAAAAGTGAATAATGTAGAAATGTCACTATCAGACAGCTGACAGCATAGTGTATGTGTCTTTTTGTCCTAATTTTAACATATTCAGAAATGACCCAGTCTTTGCTTTTTTCTTTTTCTTTTTTTTTAAATTTTGCTCAAACAGCTGACGCATCATTGGCTGCTGGTACAATTCCTCCTACCTGCAAATATTTCCACTGTGACTTGTGAACCTCAGGGTCTAATCAATAAGCACTGCTTTCTCTTTTCAGTCTGAGTCATCGAGACTGCAGCCCAAAGCCACTAAACCGCACTCTGTCATATATGTGCACTCTTGAAACCATAACCTTTCACTGTGTGCCCTCGTACTTGATATGAGGGAGTTGTGACTCGTGTTGACGCATTTTGACATCTCTGACTGACCTTCGATATATTCTCTGTGCTGTTTACAGTGGAGTCTATAGGGATATTGCAAGTTGTGTCTACCAATAGACCTTATTGTCTATGTCATTTTATTTAATCAGCCCTTACTTGAGGTAGATGCATTCAAATCAGTGAAATCCGCTGACTAATGACTGCTTTATATGAAACTTGCAAACTGTATATGATTCAGACAGCCGGGCTTTACCAAATACTGTGAAATGAGCACAGTGGTTTCAGAAACCACAGACACATCGTGTCTTAGGAGTAAGAAAATACACTCTGATTGCAGAGAGAGTTACTCAAAGAATCTGAAGCAGCTAAAGTGGTTGTGTTTACTAGGTTTACTGATGCTGTGATATATCACAATATGAAATATAATGCTGTATGTGCTCGCAAGTATGTTCTATGATAGATGAGTCTGTCAGCACACACATTTGTAGTACATTGGTAGAGATGGAAAGCGTTTTCAGTTTAGAGTTTAAGACAAACTTTTGGCAACAATACAGGACCAAAATAATTTTTTTTTAATATGCTTTGAAGAAACAATTCTATAAATACCTAGAAAATTTCTGGAAATTTTCATATGGGCATGCCCTACTGCCCATTTCTGCCCCCTTGCTGCTTTTCTTATGAGGTTACAATATGTTGTGGTCCAAATCGTCCCGAGTCTTTAAATGTTTGAACGATGTGTGTACGATAAACTATGGCCGAGCAAAAGGCTTCCGAAATCAGCATGTGTATTCATTAGCATTCAAATTACGATAGAATTAACGTTGAAAATTCTCAAAAATTGTAAATGCCACCCTGACGAGACTTAAGTATGTTGTAGTTCAAACTGTCCCGAGTCTTTAAATGTTTGAACGATGTCTGTACGATAAAGTTTGGACAAGCAAAACCTCTCCAAAATCAGCATGTCAATCATTAGGCTCCCCCTTAGGAATGCATAGGATTTGTGTTGCCACGGTAACAAGCCTCATGTTAACGGTTGGGCAAATTTTAACGTTAAATTTCTCAGAAACCGTAATAGCCAGCATAATGAGACTGAAATATGTTGTAGTACAACGCGTCCCGGGTTGGGGAACATTTGAAAGATTTTTCTACAATGACCTGTTGCCTAGCAACAAGTGTCCAAAATCAAATTTACACTTTTTTAAAAATATTTGCACAATTGCAATATGGTCATGCCATTTCTTGGCATGCCCATAACTATAGTTATAATATAAATAGTTCTAAGCACTAAGCACTTATGTCTTACCAAGAATTCAATGGCTATGTTTACATGCACAGCAATATTCTGATATTAACCTGATTCAGACCCTCTTCTGATTAAGACACAGAAAACAGAATTTTCTAATTACCTTAATGGTTAAAGACATTTTCAGAATAAACAATAAAGGGATTAGGCTACGTTGAGTATGCCACCATAATTGCACTATTACATTCTACAGATGTTATCGTGGCATCTTGCGTTGCATGCTCCAGAATTATGTCATATAATCATGAGCAACGCTGTGCTTGTATTATTTTGAAAACAAGAAGAGCATAATAAGCACGTCTTGCATTTACAGTGAAAGACTTTAAATACTTTAAGTTTTAAAATACTTTTGTGTCCTCTTAGCCACAAACAACCCAGGTCCTGCTGAGAATGACGATTAACTGAAAATAATTCACAAAGAAGGATACCAGTTCAAACAATATTTGTGAATATAGATTATTGCTGGTTATTGAAATCAAACACACATGTTGCACAGATGGATTTTACATGAAATCTATGTGCTCAAAAGCTTTCTATATTTACACTGAAACCGATGTCTATCGGTTGTCATTTAAAACGACGTTAAAACACTTTAACGTCAGTGTTTTGTAAATAAGATAAAGATGAAAGTTGTCAAATCCTAATTTTAATATCAATGAAAAAAAGTCCTCTGATTTAGGAGAGCTGTGATGCTGTAGGGGGGTGTGATGCTGTAGTGTCGCGAGATTGTGTGAGACTATCGGCAGATTCAAACAAGGCGCGCCTCAAATAGAGCAAACAATATAATAAGATTATAATTACGCCAATAACCACTGTTTAAATAAATATATTATCGGGTGAAACAAAAACAAAACACTGGAGTACAGTGAAGAAAGCCTGGAGAGCCTCACGGATTTCATCGACGAGTGTTTTGACAGGATCGTCATGGGGAAAACCAACCAAACCCCATCTGCTAGCAGCAAGGCTTCAACTTCAAAGAGAAGTCGCAATGAAGAGTCACCCGGAGCGACTTCTCCAGCTGGTAATGATTCGACGGACATTTTAACATCGATCGATAACAAATTATCCAGCTTCGACGCCCGTATGTCTCTGTTAGAAATTCTACACAGAGAGTTCCAGGCATTACGGGAGTCGTTGGAGTTCAGCCAGCAACAGGTGCAGACGCTGGCTGCAGAAAACGCAACCCTCAGAGGATCGGTGAAAACACTCACCGAAGGAATGAGCCGGATCTCTGACGAGAACAAGAGGATGAAAGAATCAATTATTGATCTCCAGGCTCGTAGTATGAGGGACAATCTGGTGTTTTCTGGAATCCCGGAGCAGGCAGACGAGGATCCTGAACTCACAGTGAAAAATTTCATCCAAAATCAACTGAAACTTCCAGGAGATGTAGTGAAAAACATTACTTTTCACCGAGTCCACCGCCTGGGAGGGAAGAGACCTGATGCCCGCCGACCGAGACCGATTGTGGCCAAGTTCGAGCATTTCCAACAGAAGGTCCAGGTGAGGGGCCGCGGCAGGGAGCTGAGAGGAACGGACTTCAGCGTCAACGACCAGTTTCCCAAAGAAATCCTGGAAAGACGCAGGGTTCTGTTCCCCATCCGGAGAAAGTTCATGGAAGGAGGCTCCCGAGCTGTCATCGCGGTGGATAAGTTATTCATCAACGGGCAGCTGTACCGCGACCAGGAAACCACTCCTTGGCTCTTCTAAACTCCAGGTGATCTGTATTCGTTAACTTGTATAAATCATATCACCATAGATGGTACATAAGTAACTCTGAAATAGTCTATCCAATTCATATCTAGTTATCTATCAAGGCAAAATATATAGCTCACTGCCAGTCTCAGCAGCATAGGATATATGCAGCTCATATTTGTTTATTTGTTTTTGTTTTTTTGTTTTTGTTTTTCCTTTTTCTATCTCACACTTCCACTCTTTTGCACTGTTTTTCTGTTCTGTCTTTCTTCCCCAACCCGCTGCGTTTCCACCTTAATAAGTAATGTTAACAAGCACGGCGCACATAGAGTTTTGAGCAGAGCACATAATGAAGTTCCACACAGCATCGACAGCGCAAGTACATATTGTAGCAAGCTCATACTGACAACTGAAACACCAACAATGGCATGTTCATGGAAGCATATATGCACACACACGCACGGGATGCTTTTAGCAAGCATCCAGCACTCACTGCATTAGTCTGAGCATGTCCACACTGAGGTTTATCTCATGGAATGTGCATGGAGCTGGGTCCAGGGAGAAGAGATTAAAAATCTCCAATAAATTGAAGGATTTACAGGCGGACATTGTTTTATTACAGGAGATTCATTTATCAGAGACTGCAGCTGATGTTCTCACCACAGCACAGTTTCCTCATGTGTACTCAGCCTGTTACAACTCCAGACAAAGAGGTGTAGCCATTCTGATAAATAGAAGAGTAAATTTCACCGTAAACAACACAGTTATAGATCCAGAAGGTAGATTTCTAATAGTTAATTTATCTGTTCAAAATATGAATTTATGCATTGCAAATATATATGGTCCAAATGTGGATGACCCCTCATTTTTTCACTCCTTTTTCACTTCACTCTCTGATCACTCAGATAACACACTCATCATAGGAGGGGACTTTAACATGGTATTAGACTCAGGACTAGACAGACTCAGTACTTCAGGAAGTCAGCGGAACTGGCAGTCCACGAATATTGTTAAACAGTATATGAAAGATTTTGGTCTTTGTGATGCTTGGCGCTCCCACCACCCCACTCTTAGAGAATACACCTTCTTCTCACCGGTACACCACTCATACTCAAGAATAGATTATTTGTTAGTTAGCAGTTCCTTGTTGAGGGATATTTCAGACACCAAAATCCACCCCATCACTATCAGTGATCACGCTCCAGTTTCTATCACACTGAAGAATAACAGAGTTACACCACCAGCTAGGAATTGGAGATTTAATACATCATTACTAAAAGACCCTGATTTTATTAATTATTTCAAAAGGGAATGGTCTGTATATTTAGAAAATAATGACCTGCCAGGAATGTCAGCTTGTACTCTTTGGGAAGCCGGAAAAGCAGTTATGAGAGGCAAAATAATCTCTTTTTCATCAAATAAGAAAAAGAGGGAAAGTTCAAGGATATCAGATTTAGAACTCAGGATTAAATCATTAGAAATTGTCTACAGTACCTCCAAAGAGGAACACACACTGAATGAATTAAGAAAAGCTAAACTTGAATTAAACAAAATTATTGATAAACAAACACAGTTTCTCATACAAAGACTTCGCTTGGAGAACTTTGAGCACGGAAATAAATCTGGAAGGTTCCTAGCTAACCAACTAAAGAGAAACAAAGAGAAAACAACAATCACTTCTGTTAAAGACTCAAAAGGAAATGTCACCCATGACCCCGATGTAATCAACAATGCTTTTAGGGACTTCTATAAAACCTTATATTCATCACAAAATGATCCATCAGATAGTAACATAGATCAGTTTCTTAGTAATATCAACCTTCCAAAATTACAAACCGAACAGGCAATGGCTCTGGATTCACCTCTTTCAATAGGAGAACTCCATGAAGCCCTTCAACATATGCCTAGTAACAAAGCCCCGGGACCAGATGGTTTTCCAGCAGAGTTCTACAAAGAATTTTGGACTGTTTTGGCACCTGCATTTCACAAAATGGTATTACAAGTTAAGCAGAATGGCAGATTATCCCCACACATGAACTCTGCTAACATTATCTTGCTACAGAAACCAGGAAAAGACCCCATACTTCCATCCAGCTACCGCCCAATATCTCTAATAAATGCAGACCTCAAAATAATTTGTAAAGCCCTCGCCAAAAGAATAGAAAAAATAACTCCACTTATAATACATCCTGACCAGACAGGTTTCATAAAGGGTAGACACTCATCCACTAACACTCGCAGGCTAATTAATCTCATAGACTATTCTAACATCAACAACCTGGAAACCACAATAGTCTCTCTAGATGCAGAAAAAGCATTTGATCGAGTGAACTGGAAATTTTTATTCGCAGCATTAAACAAATTTGGGTTTGGGTCACACTTCATCAACTGGATAAGGATATTATATAGCTCCCCAAATGCGTGTGTGAGGACAAATGATCAAACCTCTCCAAACTTCAGTCTGCAGAGAGGTACAAGACAGGGTTGCCCACTTTCTCCATCACTTTTTGCTATTTTCATCGAACCTTTAGCAGCTGCTATCAGACAAGAAAGAAATATTAAAGGCATCCAACCCCAAAATATTGAGCATAAAATAAGTCTTTATGCTGATGATGTTTTACTTTTCCTTCAGAACTCTCAAACGTCTCTCACTCACACGATCACACTCATAAATAAATTCTCAGCACTTTCTGACTACTCTATCAATTGGTCTAAGACCACAGTTCTGCCCATTAACTGCAGAGTCCAGAATATACCAGCAATCACTTTACAGTCAGGAAATATCAGATATTTAGGCATAAACATTTCCTCCAGGCTCTCAGAGCTAACAAAGCTAAATTATGTGCAATTATTAAAGACAGTAGAGGACGATCTCTCTCGTTGGAAGTCCTTACCTATATCACTTATGGGGAGAGTTACAACCATTAAAATGATGATACTACCAAAAGTTAATTATTTGTTCTCAATGATCCCCATAAAACCATCTGCTACTTGGTTTAAGTCACTAGATTCTTGCATCTCCAAATTTCTGTGGAAAAACAAACCACCACGTATTAGTTTAAAAACCCTACAGAAGACCAAGGACTGTGGTGGATTAGATTTACCTAATTTTCAGCACTATTCCTTAGCCAATAGGTTACAGTATATATCAAAATGGTTTAAACCTAGCCCAATAGATGAACCATGGATAAATGTAGAACAAGCATTGTGTGATAATCTGGAAATCTCTGACCTGCCACTTATTAGTCAAAACGTAAAACATCACAAATGTTTCAAAAGCATTAACATCAGCACCTCTCTGACAGCCTGGTGGGAATTTCTTAAAATAACAAAGTCTTCAATTGTCCCATGTAAGCTTACACCCATCTGGAACAATCCTGACATACTGCAAAACAAAAAAATGCTAAACTTTACTCTGTGGAAGATCAAAGGAATCAAACATCTGGAACATATAATCCAAAATGGAAATTTTATTTCATTTGATGAGCTCATATCACAACACGAGATAGGCAGCAATAAATTCCTAGAATATCAACAACTTAAGTCTATAATAACAAAGAAATATATCCCCCACCAACCAGACTTACAACTCCCGACTAGGGTAGCAGAATTTCTAAGCATCTGCACCCCAAAACTACTATCAAAAATATATAAATTATTGTCTAAAATAGATGACACAATGTCTCTACCGTCCTCAAAATGGGAGGCAGATTTATCCATCAGTTCTAGTCATAGCTTCTGGCCACAAATATGTTTGAACACCTTTAGAATGACTCAGAATTCTAATTTACAGCTCATACAATACAAAATCCTTCATAGAACACACTATACAGGACAAAGGATGTTCAGGATGGGTCTAACACACTCAAACATCTGCTCACATTGCACAGATAACACACCTGATGATTATGCACACGCTTTGTGGTTCTGTGCGCCTGTCCAGAAGTTCTGGCTTGAAGTCTGTGAGGACCTATCAACATGGCTAAAGTGTAGCATCCCTGCATGCCCCACACTGTGCATACTGGGTGACTTAGACAACATCAACATGGAAATTAACTCAGCACACATGGTTCTCACAGTGTTATGTATCGCAAAGAAAACTATTCTCATGAACTGGAAAGCGAAGAACAATCTGTGTATTAACCAGTTTAGAAATTTTCTTTTAGATTATATTAGCATGGAAACAATGTCTGCCTCCTCAAAACATCAATTGGCTGAATTTCATTCTCTCTGGTCCCCTCTGATTAGCTTTATCACTTAGTGGTGGTGGTGGGTTGCTGTCCCGTCGCTCTGGGCGGTTGGGTGTGTGCTGGGGGGGGCTGTGTGGCTTCGGGCGTCTGGTGGTCTCTCGGGTCGTGGGGACCGGGTTGGTCATTGCTGGGGGGGACTGTGTGTCAGGCTTGGAGGGCAGTTTTGGGGGCTTGCGGGTGGGACTGTCTTGCGGTGTGGGGCGGGGTCCCTTAGAGGCCTTGGGGTGGTGGCTGCTGGCTCTATGCCGGGTGGCTGGGCCGCTCCGGCATGGGTGGTGGTGCTGGGCCTGGGCCCTGGTGGCTGGGCGCTGCCTTGCGCCCGGGGGGGGGGCCCTGCCTGTGCCTGGGGGGGCTGGGTTGTCCTGGACGCGCCACAGTATGGGTGGGTTGGTGCAGGTCCTGGTGCCGGGCTTGTTGCTCTGGGACCTCCAAGGTGTCCGCAGATGGTTGTTTTTTTTTTCAGGGTGTTGGGGCGTGCGGTGGGGGGGGGGCGGTGCTTTTCCCCTGTTGGGGGGGTGGGTGGGGGGGCCTGGGTGATGGTCTGGGTGATGGTGGGTCTCAGGCCCGGGCTGCTGCGACTGGTGTGACCGGGTGGTTTGTTTGTTTGTCTGTTTGTTTTTTGTTGTTGTTTGTTTGTTGTTTGTAGAGGTCCTCCGGGGTGGGGTGGGGTGGGGCGGGATGGGTACCTTCTGGGGGTACAGTAGCTCCCGCAATATGGTCGCTGCAGGCCCCGAGCCTGGTGGACATCAGCCCCTCCTGCCCTGTGTTGGCTCCCAGGTAGCGGGGATGCCTATTGCAGCCAGTCCCTGGCTGCCTTCTCCGGGGGAGAGTAGCTCCCCCCGGTGTATATCCCCATACCCCTCTCCCTTCTGGCTCCTGTACACAGCACACACTCACACATGAAGGGTTTTGGGGCCGTGTGTGTTCGGTGGGGTGTAGTGGATGGGGCCACGTAGGTGGTCCCCTTTGGTTGCACTCTGCAGTTCCCCGCCCCTGTTTTAATTACACCTTAGACATTACTACTTATCAAACACACACTCACACACACACATTAGGTCTTGGGGGGTGGTTACACTGAGTGGCATCTGGTGGGTGGGGCTCTTTGGGTATGTAGGCTGCCCAGAGGGCCGCGCTCCCAGTCCTACAAGTTTGGCTGCCCCTCAATTTTATCGCTCACTATTAGAAAATATTGAAGAGCCAGAAGGGTGAGGGGAGGGGTCTTCTTCCCACACCCCTGCTTCCTGGTTGCTGCTCGAGGCGGGAGGGGCCAAGAGGATTAATTAATTGTTCTGCTGGTTCGGGGTCTGTGGTGGCTGGGGGGCTGCTGGCCCCCTGGTGTGCCCGCTGCACTACACCCCAGCGGAGTTGAGGGAGGGAGGACGTGTGGATGTATGGGACGTGAAAGTGTGTGTGGTAATGATTGGGCCTGGATCTGGGACTTGCTGTCGCCTGGCCTGGCCTGGCCTGCCTGTGCTTCTCCCGATGGGGGGGCGGCATTGCCTCTCTCCGCTGCTCGCGACTTCACCCACCTGTGGGCACGTCTTGGCTCCCAGGGCACTTGGCCAGGGGTGCTGGGGCAGGCGCTGACCCACTGCGTGGCTGTCTGGGGCACTTGGCCCTCCTGGGTATTGGGTGGGGCCTCTGCCGGGGGGTTTGGGGGCGCTCGGGCTCCCGGAGCCCGGGTCCAGTGCACGGCCCATGTCTGGGCGGCTGGGACCTGGCGGGGTCAGTGGGCTGTTGCCCCTGGCTCTCTGAGGGCCTCTGCCCTATGCTTATGGGGGCTCTATCCGGGGGCTTCCTCTGCCGTCTTCTGGGTGGATGCGTGGTTGTCCCTGCGGTGGGCTTCCTGGGTTCTGTGCTCCGTGGGGGCTGCTGGTGGCCTGGGTCTTGTGGCCCTCTCTGCCTGCTTCTGATTGCTGGGGGGGGGGCTGTGGATTGTGGCCCTGTACACTTATACACTCATAACTAACCACGGTTACCATGTAGATCCTGTGCCATGGGTGTTGCATGTTCTCACACACACACACACACACACACACACACACACACACACATTCATTAGCCCAGTAGCATGCTCGCTAAGCAGTTGATGTGTTATCATGTCGTCTCAGGTCATCTATCCACAGCTGTGTTGTATGCGATTACCGCTTCTTGTGCTTGTTTTTGTTTGTTTGTGTGTTTGTTTTTTCTCTGCTTGTCTGCTTTCAGGTGCTCCTGGTGGCGCTAAGGCTGGATTCCCCTCAGAGGCCATGGATTGTTGTCTGTTTTGTTTTTTACAGGTGTAGCAGCTGGTTGTCTGGTTTTTGTTTCTATTTTTGTTCTGTTTCCTCTTCTTTCCTCTTCTTCTTTCCTTGTCCCCCGGTCCGGTTCAGTTCTATTACATGTTATATATTGTAAACAAAAATAAATAAATGGGCATCAAGGGGAGCTTTACATTTATAAAACTTCCCTTGGCAAAGCAAATCTGTTTGGCATCAAAGGTATTCAGACTACATTTCTGCTGCCATAATGCTGAACAGGACAAGGGGGGAAAAAAAAAAAAAAAAAAAAAAAAAAAAAAAAAAAAAAAAAAAAAAAAAAAAAGGAGAGCTGTGATCAGAGGCTCCTCTGCTGTTGTTTTTGACAGGGAAATACACGTTTACTGACAATGAAACAGTTAGAAACAAAGCTGCAGAAACCAAAGCAGTTTTTATAGATGGAGTTTATTAATAAATACCACAAGAATATTTTTAATTAATTTTCCTCTTCACTGAGAAGAGGTGGGCTGTGGTTTGAACAAGAAACACCCAAACTAAAAAAAAATGGTCCATCTCCGAGCCTGATGAAGTACTGTCAGTAGTTAGTGTTTTACCTGCAGTAGACAGCAGTCAGAGTGCTCTTCATCTTGGCTTGGAGACAGAGGAGCTGACACTAAAAGATACTCAATATAGGGCCACCAGAAAAGCACAACCTTTTTTGAAAATATGCTGTGAAAAAACCCTGCATCACTTCTGTGTCAGACAGTCTTACAGAAAAAGTCTGTGTAACTCTTGCATACAGTGACGACGTTGTTTTAGATCACATTTTGGACTGTGTTGCTAGACAGATGTTATGTATTGACAATAAAATAACTGCAGAAGTGACATAATGTCAAAATAAATAAATCCACAAAATAGCTCTTTACTGATGAAAATAGACTGTGATGCTTCTGATAGAACATGATTAATCTTGATTTTTACTTTTCTACACACTCTGTAGAAAGGAGTGATGCATGGTCCATAACTTCAGTCCAGGATAGCTACTCTGTGACATTTTGACATGATCCTCTCATATGTGTATAACATACAGTATGCTACCAAGTCCACGGGTCACATTTAAGCATTATTCATTCAACAGAAAAGCTACGTGTCAAGGCTCTTGTTATTTAAAGAGGGTATATTGCACTCTGTATGTGTGTTCTTTTGCAACCTAGTAATTGACCACATGGTCCCTTCTTGTGTTTGTGTACGTGTCTGTCACACTGCTTCCCAAAAATAGCTGCCTCACAGTGTGTTGCTACTGTGGGCCATCTAACCTGGTATTGCTATTCTCTGGCTGGGTAAAACAAGTGTTGGAGTGAGTTACAACATGCCGCCACTACCTCCTTATTCCCAACTCCATAACACTCTTACATTGGCATCACTACAGCCAGAGTAAAGTTACAGTGTTGGCTGTTCAGTACATACCTAGATGTACCTATCTGATTATTTTAGAGGAGCTAAGCTATCAAAATGAACATTGCAAGATAGTTAGACTAATTAGACAAGCGACCATTGCTCTGCTGACATAACATGAAAACTGAAGCACCAGATAAATAGATAATGTTATTACAGAGCAACTGATCAGAAAAATTAAGTTTAAATTACATTATGATACCAGGACACAATTGCCATAAACACACTCCTAAACCTTGTGGAAAGTTTGTCCTGAAGAGTTGAAACTGTTATAGTTGCAAAGGGTGGCCGATGTCATATTAAACCCTATGAATAAAGAATGGGATGTTACTTAAGTTCATATGCGTGTAAAGGCAGATAAGCAAATTATTTTGAGCAGTATAGTGTATATCTATATATAGATATATATGTGTATATTTAAGTATATATATTTAATATTAATAAGCAACTGTCCGATCTCAGGCTTGTGGTCTGTCACAGCAAGTAAAAACTGCTGAACAAAACATGAAACCTGAACACAAAGCAATAAACAAAGAAGAATACGGCATCTTGCTTCAGCTCTGGATTTTCAGACATGTTCGACATGTCTTTGTGCTTGTGAAGGAGGTCTATACTCTATCAAATGTTGTTGGATGTTTGCAGCATTGCCTGACCAACGAAAGCACTTATATGTATTCTTAAACTTGATATGTCACACATACAAAAGTAACTTGTGAAAAACAGTTTTTCTCTGTCATATTAACAGACTTGCACCTTCCAATCCACTCACATATACACACAAGATTACATGCGCGCACACACACACCCACACGGATACACATATATGCACAGAGATGTGGCTTTGACGTGGGCGATGCCTCTGTGTCAACTCTTTCCTGTGGGGAAACTTTCCACTTGCATTTTTTCCATTAGGGCTCTGAGCATAAGCTTTTTGAAATTGACGTTGTTTTTTTGTCTTTATGCTGGTTCTCCGTTGATTTCAGAATCAAGCCTTTCAATAGAAGCCTGCACACCCTACCCACCTTTATACACCATCCTCTTCTACCAGGCTTCATTAATGATACAGCACATAATCCAGCCCTGGGCATCCTCATGCTAGAGGCCCCTTCTCATTCTGCTCATTCTTGAGCTGCTGCGAGAAAGCTTTGCACATATCCTCATCCAATCCCTCAAAGACCACTCGCTTGGCAAGTTGTGCATTGTTTCATCCCTCCATGAGGTGGCTGTCTTTATATGCAAACTGAGATGTCTGCAAACTTGTTTCCTTATTTATTAAGACAGTTGCACAGGAAGTGGTTCAAACAAACAGATTGTATTGTGTGCAGGTGTACCTTGTCATTGTAAGTGTAAATATCAAGCACAGGAAAGGATAAACCAACTTCTATTCTTTCCAGATTCTATCAAAGGCTTTGTGTATATTTGCTTGTGCTGTGATGTGGGATTACAATTAAGGCTGACGCTGGATCAGATGAAAACCTAAACAGGTCTTGGTCATGGTTAACAACTTCAAAATGTTTGGCTAACTGTTCAAAATCCAAAATGTAATTCACAAATATTAAAGAAATTTGTTGTCAAATATGTTTAAGACGACTTTAAACAAGGGCAAACGAGGCCTTGTGTAGCCCAGAGCAGAGATGAGACATAGCAGTTCTGCCTCAGACATTTGAAGCAATGAACCTAGTCTATAGATAACCCCAGTGTTTCTATCACATGTGCAGCTTGTTACCATATAAGACAGCAATATGACTCACCTCACTCACTGACATACTATGTGGGAAGTCATGATTCATGCAAGCTGCATTTAAGCAGGCAGGGCCAAAAATACTCTGGCATGCCATCACACAAACACATGCACAAGTATCACAGACACACACACACAATCACACATACTTCACTTACTCAGTCATACTCACCACCCACAGGCACTCATAGGCTCAGATGCTGTTGGTAACATACAGTGAGAGACATTAGAAAGTTGTCAGAGCAAAGACTGGGATAACAAAATGCCTGGATCTGTGCCTTTCTGAGGTAATGCCAACCTGCAGCCGGAACTTTCACTACTCAATTGTTTCCTATTCCTATTTGTATGGAATCCAAACCTGATAAAAAAAGAGAGTGAATTTTATTACTATACAATATAAACTGTAGTTTAAGTAAATATGATTGCATATAAAATATGCTAATAATTCCTCAATAGCAGTTGTATGTTTGCGTCAAAAGTTTTATTTGATGTTTGTTGTTTTTTTTAATTTTGTTCTTCAAAATTAGATGGTTCTTTAGAAGTGATTATTGAGCACTGTATATATATATATATATATATATATATATATATATATATATATATATATAGCTTTTTCAGTGTTTTATGATTGGTTACCACAACGTCACTGAGTTTATGAAGTCTTAAAACATGGTCCTAAAACATCTGACTGATAGTTCATTATCAGTCAGTTGTCTTGATTATTTAGACTGCAGGAAAAATGTTCATCAAAGCATTCACATTTCTCCCAAATACACAAATGTTTCCTACTCTAGCAACAAGCATGTTTACATGACGCTAGAAAAAAGGAGATTGTTGTGTTAGTCTTACCAAAAATGAACTTTTAAATCCATGTAAGCATGTTAATCCAACTGAAATCATACAGAATTATGCCTCTTGAAACTGGAGTAACACACCCAGATAAAGCCATTGTGGTGCCTCAAATGTGCCTCGGCACTCCACACAAGCTCCAAAGACCCATGTTCTTGCATGTTTCAGTAAAATTAGTCAAGCATAAGTCTATGATGATACAGTCAAACCTCCAATAAAGCTGCTCATACTCCCATGTTATATTATAGTATTTCTTTTGATACTTCAGAAACTGTGATTGACAATCAGCCCAATTAGAGTGTGTCAACTTCATGTCTCCTAAAGCTTTTCCAGACTGTCCCTCTGCTCAAATCAAATCCAGATTTTATAGCCGCAGCATCATCTGACAATTGCCATTCGTGTAAATTAAAGAAACTGTGCATTTAAATTAGCGAGACTTGCATGTATGATCACCACCCATAGAGAAAGTGTTCCAAGTTAAAAGTTAGAAGTGATATAACGTGATATAATATATAGCGGCTTAGTCACGCTGTAACCACAGCTTGATTCAACAGTGCATGTAATCATAGTTTATAGTGTGTTATCCAGCTGTATTTGATGGTTTGTATGCAATTTGAGTTCCACATTGATTGTTTGTTTTGAAAGGTAAATGTTGTCAGTGGTTTGAGCATTGATTCATTGTAAGGTCACTGCATGGACCTTTCCAGTGGTAGGAGATGAAGAAGTTTTTATGTTAATTAGGCTGACTGAGACAGATACAGGTTTGCGCAGCACTTCAAATGCATTCTTGGACAAACAGAAACTTCATTGATTGCTCTCTGAGCCAGCCCAATTTTTCAGTGTCAGAAGCAAGAGTATCTCGAGAGGGTCCACAACTTGGCAGATCACCTAAATTGAGTAACCCCGGTCACCTGATGCACTAGACTGTAGAGTTGCTAAGGACGTTACGTGGAGGAATTCCAGAGTAGGTTCCTCCTCAGGTCAGACATTTAAATGAGATCTAAGACAACATTCCTGGAGTCCAGTTTAGTCTGGTGCGTGTATGCCTTATGTGTCAGTCTTTTTTAGTCAGGAATTGAAGCTGTGTGGCTGTGCTCAGTGCCCCTGTCGAAGTGCAAGGAGACTGTATTGATTCTATCTGGAGCCAAAAGCACTTTTTTTAGATGGATGTGAGTATAATGATTCAACACAACAAATGTTAAGGGAGCCTGGTTCATTTGATCTATTACACAATCAGTTTCAAGGATGTCCATTTCATTTTGTACAGATATCTGAGTCAATGTTAAAAAGAAGAAAAAAAAAACTGTCAAAGAAGTCCTCATTATGCTTCCATCAACAGAGCCAGGTGAGCATCAGCAACATGTCACCATCCTGCATGAAAAGCTCTTTAACTTGTAAACAGAGTGGAGAATAAAAAGTGTCAAATATGACAAATTCATGATAAATGAATGAGGACGCATTAATTTTTTTGGATTTCAGTTTTATGTTCCATCACATTTAGTAGAGTTCACTTGAGATTTAAGGATCAATACATCTGTGCCACTAAGTGACTGTTGTAAGGAAGTAAACATGTCCAAATTTGCTTGAATTTTATGAAATCTGTAAGATTATAGATTGTATTTCCACATTGTCCTAGGTGCGTCTTTACAATAGAGCTCATTCATCATTTTGGTCATACGGCTGTGCAGCTGCCACACTGTACATTTTGGGTTGTGCTAGCCTAGGGCTTTAGGATGTCAGTGTTTGCCCATCACCTTCATTCTATGGTATTGCAGGTTGTTATTCAAACCATCCTGAAGATTGTTCACTTAATGTGTCTTTAAACTGTCACTTGACCAATGGCTCAGGAGAAGATGGAATTGGTCATCCACTAGTTGATGTCTGCTGCTCTGTGACAGCAGTTTGCCAGTTTGTCTGCCTGCCAAAAACAGAAGCAAACTTTTGCTATCTTACAACTAGAAGGTAGGAGGTTTGATCAGCCTGTTCACATGTCAAAAAGTCTTTGGGCAAGATACTGAACCCCACGATATGCTCACTGTGTGTAATTGCAGAGTAATAAGAATGGGTAAAAGGTGTATTATCAGGAAAGCTATATGAGTATGTTCAAAAGGATGAATAAGAAATCCATTGTAAAGCACTTTGCGGAACTAGAAGACTGTGTTAAGTTATGTAAAGTTTCTTGAATGACAGAAGCAGTCAAACCTCTACCACTGGGGCTCTGTCCAATCTGACTCTTATGCATTTCATTCTGTTATGACCAAAGTTTTTGTCTTCCCTTTATACATCCAGCACACTTCTGCTGAGAAGCAGAGATGTAACACACTACCAACCTCTCCTACCTCTCACCACACCTGCTTAAAGTCCCCAAACCAAGACATCATCTCATACAGTCAGGCTGAACTCTAACATTATGCTACCTATCTTGTTCTACTCACTCATTAGCTACATAATTTGTAATGGCTAATTTGCTCAATCATAGGTTTCTTACAAAATAAAGCATGATAAAAAAGGCCAACTATGTGCCTAAATGATATCCGACCCGGAGCCTTTCCCAGCTGTCATCGGGGGAGAGGCGGGGTACACCCTGGACAGGTCTAGTATTATTCAATTTAGAATTTTATATTTTAGGCTAACACCCTGAATACTGCTCAGTACTAAGATTCAATGTTTTTCCATTGCTCTTTTTTAAGTAAGAAAATGAATATTGTGATTTGGACAGTAATTGGCCATAGTTGAATTGATCAAATAGATATTACTTATATTTTTGAGCTTGTGTCAGCTAAGGAGAAAGGCAGGGAGACAGCATATACAGTCAGTTCTTAAGATAATGATGGTTGCCATAATAAGGATTGTGGAATTTTACCTTGAGCTTTGTCTACACACCTTGAACAGTATGTTGGCTGCGGTGCACATATGCTATAGGCAATGCACCATAGTTCCATGAGCTATAATTTACTATAATGGGGAGTGCAGAGCTAACATGTATCCAGCCACATTAGTCCTCATCAGCATCCCTTGCATCAGCAGACTCGTTCCAGGAGTAGCCAGCAGTAAGCACTGTAGTCAGCTCTGACTGGTGCTGGAACATACTCACACTGTTTTTAATCAGTAATTTGCACAGGAATGTTATAAACTTACCCAAAATGTTGCCAACACCAGTATTAATGATACTGTAAGAACTACCGTCAACAACTGACCCTGCGAATAAAAAGAGAAAAAAAAATCCACCAGCACCACAATCTCCTATTTTGCTGTGCGTGTGTCAGTTTGATTATGCGCATGTCGTATGTATACATAGAAAATGGTTAATGTGCGTGTGTATGTGTGTGCCTTCTGTTTGTGTCATCCTTTCATTTTCCTCCCACTGCATCAAACCATCTGAAGTTTAAGTGAATTGTTCATTCTGTGACTGAAACAGCATGTTTAGATTGCTGTGAGCCTCACAACCACATGTGGAAACATTATTCTTGGAAGACAGGACATTATCCTGGGAAACTAACTGAAAAATGTTTCGTAGGAATAAGAAAAATGTATAATAGTTCTGCAACAGCCTCCTTTCATCACTGAGAGCTGTAGCAGTAGACCGCCTCATTCGAATCATCTACAAAGGACCTTAAAGCAAAGACTTCCTCCGAAGCAAGCTCATAGTTTTTACTTCCACACAATTGGCTGTGTTCAGTGTTTGACTTGACTCTTTGTGTATGTCATTTCTAGTATGCTAGATAAGAGATAGTGGAGAATTTATACGCTGTCAAGATGATCCATTCTTACACCTGGCTGGACAATGCACACATCCACAGGCTCTGATTTGTCTTTCCTTCTGATTCTTCCAACCAAATTTCCGGAAAAAACTGAGGTCAAAAATGCGTCATGCAGTTGTTGTGTCTGGCTTAGAAAAGATAATTTTGAAGAGTTATAAATGTGACAAGTTGCATCATCAATAAAAAGAAAAAATACCTTGTGGATGGCACATTGCAATGGTTTATCACTCACTGTCAGCTGATGTTTTTCAGGTTTACTAGATTCTCACAGCAAAATGCTTTAAATCCAGTTTAAATCCAGTCTGTGCTGGTTCAGGATAACATTGGATCATCAGCAGTTGACAGAGAATATCATTCCCAGTGCCCAAGACCTCCAGGAGCTTTGAAAGGAACTATACTGACTATTATCAGGTAGTTAAATTTTCTATGAATGTGAATTAACATGAGTTGGTCTCTGAGCTTTAGAGCTAACAGTGTGCTTTATTTCTAGCCAACAACACAAAAAAGCATGGAATCCTCTAGTATATCTCAAGGACATTGCAGTCTGTCACATTTCAAAAGATTGAACAAGGAATTTCTTTCATATATTATAAAAACAAATATTCAAATAGATTTGATATTATTTTGATATCATACCAATTATTTGATTAATCAACCAATCATTTCAGCACCAGATAGTTTATGGGTATTTATATAATGTAACTGCCATACATAGAGGGTCAACATAGCAAATGTTTGAGGTCGTAAATTACTAGTGCAACTCAGCTGAAATGCTGGTGTGGTGTGTTAGCCTCACATCAAGAGACTAGAGCCTTTCTGAGTCGAGTTTGCATGTTCTCCCCGTGCATGCGAAGGTTTTCTCTGGGTACTTCGACTTCCTCCCACTGTTCAAAAGCAAGCATGTCAGGTTAATTGGTGACTCTAAATTGTCCCTAGGAGTGAGTGTGTGTGTGTGTGTGTGTGTGTGTGTGGGGGGGGGGGGGGGGGGGGGTTTGAGTATGAGTGTGAGCGTGCGTGCTTGTGTGTCCACCTAGTCTCTGTGTGGCCCTGTGATGGACTGGCGACCTGTCCAGGGTGTTTCCTGCAACCCCAAATTGTATTAAGTGCATATAGAAAGTAGATAATGGATTGGACGGATGGAATAAATAAAAAAAAATCTTGGTCATAACTATTTGTACAATTAAATAAAAAATAAATTGTGCAATCTGTTTGTGTGAGGTTAAATGCAAGACAATGTATAACTCTCACATGAATTCAGATGTAGGACATTACCGCAGAGATTATCTCATGACATGAGACGTGTGCAGGCCTTTCTACAGTTTCATGACTAATGATATTCTCTTATTTTGAGTGCTGCATCTATCTAAGGACAACCAGCTTTGATTATATTCAAGTTCAGTTTATTTGTATGTCCACAAAGTCATATCAGGTCACTTTACAGAGCAAGCAAACAGGTGGCGCTCTCCCTGGATGTGTCACCAGTTTAATCCAATTCAGTCCAATTTTATCCATATATTATAATCCAGTTCCATCCAGTTCAAGATAATTGCACTCATATAATGCAAATTCATTAAAGTTAGCCATACAAAGTTTTTTGTCATTAGCATGCATGGGGCAGCATGTGACAGTGAAGGGGAGGACTCCCTTTTAACAGGTCTCGACATCCTGCAGAAACAGACTCAGAAAAAGATCCTGCCTTAAAAGCAGATCCAGTATAGAAGTGTTCATTTAAGGAAATCTCCTTTAAACAGTTTGGTTGGATGGGCTCTAGCTGTTATTGTTGAAGCTCAACAGGACAGAAATTGTCCAAACACAAATAATGTTTAGAAAAGACTATTACTTGACTTCTTATCAGTTACAATAGTGGGAGGGATTCCATGACTTTTCTCTTTGATAGAAACTATTTTATTTGTGAAGAAACTCATCTTTACAGGCAGTTCAAAGGATACATGGCTCAACTGAGCAATGACTCTTCAGCCTCTGTCACACGTTGGTTGCCCTTTTAGGTAAAAGAAAGACATTCACGTTGTTAACAAGATTTCCAATATGGGGTCAGAAGCCTTTCTTCTCATGTCTTTGAAATGTTCCCACATAGCAATCAAGGATTCTCATCAGATCTTGGGTGTTTATCTGCAACCTCAAACATTTGTCTGCACTGAAAAAAGAACCAGCTTAAAAGTTTGCGTTAATTGTTCATACCAAATCAATTAAGTTTATCCATTAGGACAAAGTGAGATTTCTGAGTTTGTTGAATGAGATCTATGTGACAAAGTACTTTATTAACTATATTTTGAATTTATTTTCAAAACAAATTTTCAACAAATGACATTTTTTTGTGCTTCACTGAAACCCAGTCAGTACTCAGTGTGACAAGGTGCATTTTCCACCCAGTCCTTTCACATTAAGATGACTTTTGTCTTCATAAAATGGATGCTCTTTCAATTAGTTTTTGGCATGTAATAATGACACTGAATTCCACTTATTAACAAATGACCATTCCACACCTGTTGAAAAAAGACCTAGAATATAAAGCAACCTGAAAATTCAAAGTTTAGGACCAGGACCTGACTCTGGACTTCCACATCTTGACTTTGGACTCACGAGTCTTGACTTGACTCAAAACTTGATTGAAAAGATTTGAGACTTACTTGTGACTTGCAAAACAACGAAAACAGTTCCCACCGCTGCTGCTATGGCAAGATGTCAGTCACTGCATTGTATTTTTACTGAATTTCTAAAACTTTGTATAAGTTAAGTTGAAGTTAGAGAGAACTTTGGCTTTCTTGTTTGGTTGGCTATGTTTAAAATTAGGAAATTGGATTTTCCCTTTATTAAGGAAAAAAGATGTACAAGTAAAAATTCATCATTCATTCATTCATTCATATCATTCTATATATAAACCCCATGACATCATGTGTAATTAGTTACTACAGCAAATTGTTTATGAAATGTAAACATTTTGTTTACACAAATATTTTCTCTCCGATCATGAGGAAGAATTTTGCCTTAGAACAGTTTCCTACAAAATGAGGACATTTCTCTATGTAATCACTTTTGACCTCCACATTTGTCTAATAACTTGTCCTGACTAAGAAAACACACTTACGGGAACTTTTCTGGGAACATTTAATTTGCAGCCATGTGTAAATCTAGGCCAAAAGGACAAAGTCACCTCGTGTCAGAGCATTCAATTTTGATCCAGTTCAGTGTATGCAATAGCCCATATTCATTCAAGATCAGAAATTTGCTCCTATCTTCATTCCAGAGACCATGTTTGGCTTGAGTTATTAGACAAATGCACTAGACACTGAAAAGGCAGAAAGCAAATTAAACAACTGTTGCCCATGTCAGCAGATGACAGAATAGTCAAATTAATTCTCATCCTGTAAAAACAAACCTTCTCACAGCAGAAAGATATATCTTGGCACAGAGTATCATCTTATATTAATGATCTTTGACAAGTTGTATACACACTGGTGAGTGTTTTTGTGTGTGTATACGTGTACTTGTTTTATACATGATGGGGACACAAAGCCTGACAGCACACCAACATATGGAGATTTCCTGTGAGTGTGGGGACCAGTTTGTAGTCCCCAGGGGTCCAAATTGGTATTTGAGGATAAAAACTTGGTTAGGCGTTATGACCCTGAATTGAATTAAATGGGTATAGAAAATGGATGGATAGATGATTAGGGTAAGGGCATATGGAATGCATGCAAAATCCCCACAGGGATATAAAAACAAGTTTGTCTAAGTGTATCTGCATCTAGCTTTTGAGGGCAAAGTGAGCAAAAGCAAACATTTGGAAAACTATTCTGCAGGTGTGCGTGCTGTTAAGTGTACCTCCTTTTCTTTTGAGAGTAGAGTTATATCTACCTACTATGACTCCAGCCTGGCAGCAAAGCAAAAACCCTTTTATGAAATAATACTGTTTATTTTGATACACCTGAGAATATAATTGTTAAGTCATGGCATTGACCTTATCCTGAAGCTCTGGTCCTCATTGCCCCCAACTTTGTATAAATTTGTTGGTGGTAGTTTAAATGTACAATAAAAACTGAAACAGTTAAGGTGTTAAAGTGGGCTCCTGTGTTTGTCTCTTTTCAATTATTATTATTTTTTGCTGTGTGCTGTGTGTTTGTCTTTACGTGATATTTCCAATTAAATTTCTATGTTTTACATGTAGAGTTGGAGTCAGGATACGGCTAACGCACCTGAGTATAAAGAAACACAGCCTTTTTTCAGTTCAAAATGACACTAATCTACTTTATCCCCCTATTTTCATTTATTTCCATTGTGAAGCTTGAAAATTAGCAGCTGTGTTGTCATACTGGCTCACTCATTCTAATCTTTATTTCAGACTACTGTTTAGCATACCTTTACAATGATTCCAATCAATGGTACATGTGGACCTTTAGAGCAAAAAAGTATTGTACATGTGGGACATCTGCCTTTAATTGAAATGCTGTTGAATTGAATGATATTTTGCGATGAAGCTAGTGTAACATTGTGATGGCTTGTTAAATATTAGAGAGGGACTGAGCATTTAAAGAAACAGTCAGTAAGGCTTGTATGTGTTGAATCACGAAGCTGGCTGCAGTAGACCGGGGCTGATGTCAGCTCTGCGGTATGCACTCTGGGCTCGGCTGTTAGCTGACCCCCTCTGTTTTGCTTCTATTTTCAGGGTGTGAGCGGAATGTCCGTGGATGAGAAGACTGAAGCCCCCATGTATGTGTATGAGTCGACAGTTCATTGTACCAATATCCTCCTCTGTCTCAATGACCAGCGGAAGCAGGATATCCTGTGCGATGTGACTGTCCTGGTGGAGGGCAAGGAGTTCCGAGGGCACCGGGCTGTGCTGGCTGCCTGCAGCGAGTATTTCCTCCAGGCGCTGGTGGGCCAAACAGAAAATGGCTTAGTTGTTAGCCTTCCTGAAGAGGTAGGTCTATCAAAAATACTGACACATTGATTTAAAGGCCTTGGGTTGAAAGTCTGTTAACTTTTAAAAAATGCAACACTAAAATTCTCTGTCAGAACCAGATGTGACTCACTACCCAATGGGGGACACACATTCTCAGATAAGATGCCAGGTATATGGCTATAGAGAAGTAATTCAC
Source organism: Leuresthes tenuis (assembly GCF_036924035.1). Taxonomy (NCBI): domain Eukaryota; kingdom Metazoa; phylum Chordata; class Actinopteri; order Atheriniformes; family Atherinopsidae; genus Leuresthes; species Leuresthes tenuis. The sequence continues at coordinate 31,028,788 of NW_027325367.1, read as the reverse complement.
CCCTATATCTTTCCACTCATGTTAACATGAGATATAGATGCTACTTCAGCTGCCCATGTACAGTACATTGCCATCCTGCTTGTTTCCAAAGCTGACTGTAACTAATTGGACTGACTTTCATTTTTTTTTTTGTCTTTCTTTCTTGCTTGCTTGTGCTCGGATTGACGAAGAACAATTATTTTAGTATTTCAGTTTCTTCCTCAAAATATGAAGAATTCTTTATCACTGAATTCCTTGATGACATAGCATTAGGCTGATAAACTTTTGAAAAAAAGAACAAGTCAGAGTCAGATGCCATTACCATATTCAGTCATCATCTAATAGATGTAATAATGATATAGATAAATAATGTTTTTATCTCAAAAATTTGATTTCAGTTAAGACTCACTGCCAATAGTTCATCATCTCATGTGCAGAGACACTCATTCTCAATGACAGGATTACATAATGTGTTGTTAACAGGCACTATAATCTGTCCTCTTTTACTCTTGTCTGTCTGCAGTCTTTATCTGCTTGTATAATCTGTGAGCTGGATAGAGGAGTGCCCCTGCAGCCATGTCTCAGTAAAACAAATCATGTTGCCCTCCCAATATTCCTGCTGTTGATATTCAGGGCTTCAGGCAAACCCATCTATCTGCCAGTGATCACACTGGCAGATCAAGGGAAAAATGGTTTAAACTTCCTTCTCATTTTTCTCCATCTTGTTCCTATTCCTCTACCTCATCTGGGTTATTCCAGGCATTGATTTGGCTTTGAAAAGCTGGCATACAAATAACATTTCTGTTAGCATGGTAACACATCATAAGAGTTGCACAGCACAGCTTCTAGATCAGTTGAGCATGCATGTCTCACATCAGGCATTGTATCACATTGATAGTTCGTTCTTCTCTGACCCAATAAAAAAACAAGACGAAATGGATTTGCACATACTGGACTAAGGTCGTCTACCTACCCCCACCTTTAGCAAAAAAAACTTGGAGCTATGTTTTCGTATGTAGGCAAAAAGAGAGAAATCTGTCACAAAAATAATTTGAATCATGATGTACTTTGGTTGTGAATTCCGAGTACTGGAGACGGCTGTACCTCAGGAGGAAGAGCAGTCACCTGCTAATCAGAAGGTTGTGGACTTGGGCAGTACACTGAACCTCACATTGTCTGCCAAGGTGTCCATTAGTGTATGAATGTGTACGAATGTGTAAAAGAAAGTACTGTGTAGCCTGTAGTAGATTAAGATGTGCTGTACGAGTGTGTGGGTGAATGTGTCATGTAATGTAAAAGTGCTTTGAGTGATCAGCTACACTAGAAAAGTACAGTCCATTCACCGTTTATATGTCTATTATATGGCCCAATTCTTCTGATTACCGTATCTATACAGCCCAAGACTGTTCATTGTAGTCTTACAGTTTTGCATCCATTCTGGTCTGGGTTAAGCATCATCATAGGCCTAAAAACGAGGTAAAGTGAAAGTGAAATTTTTTGGTGATGGCACACATATATTCCCAGATGACAATCCAAGGATTTGTCCATATCATAACCCCATTTAAAGTCTCTGGGATGTGCTGGAAAAGACTTCACACAATGACTTAACTCCTCCATCATCAGTACAAGAAGTTTGTAAAAATGAATGCAAATCTAAAAAATGAATGTGGGACATTTTATAAAGTTTTCAAAACAATGCTGCATGGAATGCGTGCTGTATTAAAGGCGGTCCAACAAAAGTATGGATTCATTCATAGTGACAATGGCACGCCCGAGGTGAGGCATGGATATTTCGTTCATTATAATTCATGAAATTGGTAACACTGTAGTTTATGAAAAAAAGTTTGGCTATAATACCAATATTTTGATTATTCTCTTAATTTGGATTCACCTTATGGGTGAGGTTTTCCAAAAGAAGCTGTCATAAGTAAAAGTAATTTTCTGTAAGACTCAGTGAAAGGTGTGACAAAATAAATTATTGAGCTTGTAGTTGTGTGATTGCCAATTAGCACCTGTCAGCTGCCGTTGCTGCCAGTGTTAATGACACATAGCACTTTGTGGCAGGATTAACGCTACCTTTGGCTCAGCATTCATTAGGTTCAGGAATATTTTTCACTCATGCTCACCTCAGCTCTCACAGTTTCACATCTTACTCATCAAATTCAGAACTTTTCAATTAAACACATTTAGATTTCCCTGATTGTAATTTTTGTGTATTTTAACACATTAGATACATTTTTTTCTTAAACCTAGATCAAAACTGCGTAAAGGGACATTCTTATTAACCAGCATTTCCACAGGCCACATCAAACACCGGTTGCACTGCCACAATTGTATGATGAAAGCCTCCATTTGACATATTGATGTCATACATACATTTTCCTACAAACATGTGCTGCAGAAAAAACTGGGGCACATCCCACATGTACTGTGGATATTTTACTCTTCATTGGGGGCAGCATGCATCAATGAAATAATGTCAGTCAAACAACTTTGTTGCCATGCTCACTGAAAAGAAAGGCAGCCTCAGATTGTCATCTCATGAAAAATGAGTTTATGTTTTTTTTCCCTTCTTAACTCAAAGAATTACTGCAGGGAACAACTCCTCAGTGCTCAAGACAGCATCCCTTTCTTTCAGTGTTTTAAATAATGCATGAGCGGCTGTGTGTTTCAGGTGTGAGAAGGGAGTGTGGAAAGTAACATCTTTCAATAACTGTCTCTTTAATGTGCTAGAGAGACTTACGTCTATTGAAGTTTTCACAAAGCCACATTCTTGGATTCATTTCTGTTAAATTTTACATTTTTACATTTTGTTTAAATGGCAGCACAACATGATGATTATTTGGCTTCATTCTGTCGCAATGACATTGACATTTGTGGTTGTCATTTGCATCCTAAGGGTTGATGCAAATTAATTACTATTTAGAAAGCAGAGCAGCCGGTAGCCAATATGCAGTTCAGGATGGAAGTTCACGTCGACAGATCTTGGACCGAACTACGAGAGCAATATTGACTTTCAACCTCTTCGAACTTGTATTTGCATGGAGCAGAATGAATGTACAACATACGTCTTCAATTTAGTGCACAAATTTGAATTTATTAAGTTGTTCTGAAATCAACATGGGATGATTATTTTTAAGATAATAATCAATACTGGTTGGCTAAAACGAAAACCAACAATACATCCTGTAGCATTCAGGTCCAGGCATTTGGGTATGGAGAGTAAATCGACCCAATGCGTCTGTGCGTGCGTAGTACTCAATTTGTGCGTAGTACTTGATTTATGTGTTTTGAGACTCTTTTCATGCATCCACAATTTTTCACAATTCGTTAAAAGAGGGAACTAAGTATCGAGGGAAATAAAGCTTGACTCGGAAGAAAATTCAGATGACCCAGCTTTCCACCAGTACTTAAACCCACCATGTATGGACGAATATGTGAGGCGTGAATAGAGTCTCAAAACCCATCATGCTGATCTAAAGGTAAAGGTGTAGGAGGCTTTTTGAATTCGTAATTATCGTTTGGTCCGTAACTTCGGGCAACTTACACACGCACAAATCAAGTAGTACGCACAAATCAAGTAGTACGCACAAATCAAGTACTACGCACAAATCAAGTAGTACGCACAAATCAAGTAGTACGCACAAATCAAGTAGTACGCACAAATCAAGTAGTACGCACAAATCAAGTACTACGCACAAATCAAGTACTACGCACAAATCAAGTACTACGCACAAATCAAGGAGTACGCACAAATCAAGTACTACGCACAAATCAAGTACTACGCACAAATCAAGTACTACGCACAAATCAAGGAGTACGCACAAATCAAGGAGTACGCACAAATCAAGTAGTACGCACAAATCAAGTACTACGCACAAATCAAGGAGTACGCACAAATCAAGTAGTACGCACAAATCAAGTAGTACGCACAAATCAAGTAGTACGCACAAATCAAGGAGTACGCACAAATCAAGTAGTACGCACAAATCAAGTACTACGCACAAATCAAGTACTACGCACAAAACAAGTACTACGCACAAATCAAGTACTACGCACAAAACAAGTACTACGCACAAATCAAGTACTACGCACAAATCAAGGAGTATGCACAAATCAAGTACTACGCACAAATCAAGTACTACGCACAAATCAAGTAGTACGCACAAATCAAGTAGTACGCACAAATCAAGGAGTATGCACAAATCAAGTAGTACGTACAAATCAAGTAGTACGCACAAATCAAGTACTACGCACAAATCAAGTAGTACAGTACTCTGTCTTGGACAGAGGGGCCTTAAGCATAAAATACAGTTGCTGTTAACTACATGTGTTAATCATGGCTGGCTTACATATCCTGCGTTTGTTTGGTGACCAGTTGGGGGTGTGTAAGCTTACTTTTGATGTTTTGTATCGTCAATTTTGCTTAATTTAGGGGCCTCACATACCATCTATGATACTGCAGCTGTCGCTATTTCTGGCATGATCTTAAGGTCAACAAAATGCTTCTATTCATCTCTTCTATTCATCCCATATTTACCATTTATCAGAGTGCTTTTTCTTACATCCTGTAATTCCGGCAGCAGCTTCCAGTCTGAGTGATCAGGTGTGCCCCCTTGTGGAAGCCCCTTGGTAACACGCGTGCTACACAGGCAAGTATGTGAGCAGTTATGCTGAGAACGGAGACAGTTGCTAACGTGAATGCGAGGTGAAACAGGAGCTGTATTGTCAGCCTTAGTCCTTCGCTATGTAATACTCACTTTACAACAGAGTCAGCACAGTTGATTCAAGCTACAGTTAGTTTGACCTGACCTGACCTGTCCTGTCCTTGTCCCAGTATAAATGCAGGAATCATGTTATTTACCTAAGTATGTCCAGTGCTGACACACTGTGGACCTGGTAAAAAAAACATTCAAGAAAATCTGCCACTTCTCTGTGGAAGATTATTATACATTTACTTCAATTAATTTCAGTTTCATTCATATAGCCCCAAATCACAATGTATTTCTCAAAGATACAGTCCAATTCAAGCCGATTAGAGTCAAATTAATTTCAATACAATGTGTTGATATACATGTATGTATTCACTGCACAGAGGTTGTCTTTAAGTTACCTGAATGATGATTTTGTCAGATGAAGCTGCTGTTATTAAATCAGGATTGTATCCATAACGAAACTGTAAGTTGACATGTAGTCTTCTTGTTGTTGTTGAGCTCCTAACATGCATGATTTTGGGGGGTGGGAGAAAGCCAGAGTACACAGAGAGAACCCATGCATACACGGGGAGAACATGCAAACTCCACACAGAATTGAACCTGGGAATTGAACCTGGAACCTGGAACCCTATTGCTGTGAGGCCACAGTACTAACCACCACACCACCGTTCAGCCACACGTTGTCTTAATGGAAACAGATTATCATGATTTGTGTAAATCAACTTTATCAATGTAAATTTATGTAAGCTTGCTTGACTTTTGACTTGTTTTATGTTGCCTGAGAGAAGCTGCAAGCTGCAGTCAGTCATAGTAACTAACAGGAAGTGATAAGGCCATGGCAAGTTTAAGGATGTGTGCCTGTTTTTGACCATGTATCAGTTTCAGAAAACTCAGTATGCATTAAAACTCAACTTAAAAGGCCACACTGTTAATGTTTTTTGTGATTTTACCACATATAGATATATATATTTACCACATATGATATATATATATCATGAATTTTATTAAAACTGATGGTTACTTTATCTTCATATTGTATCTTTTTTTAGTCCAGAAAAGGTCAGAAAAGGTCATTTCATATATGAACTTTGGTTTGTTCTGCAGAACAAACAAAAAGTTATTCTAATCGTGAAGATATTGAGTGTATGATTTATTAAGAAGAGCAAATATTTTAGTACATAAGTTCAGAATTAACAGTAATGCAAAATATTCCATCATAGAACAAGTAAATGCATGTAAAGGCAAATAATAGTAAAAAATCATTTTATTGCTGTGGTTACACTAAATAGGTGCAGATGATTGCTAACCACCATACAACTAAAAAGCCCCAGCTGAGATTCAAACCATGATCCATCTTGCTGCAAGATAACAGTGCTAACTACCACACAGACGTTTGCCCAGTTTATCTGTTCTATTTTTTGTTTTCATATTCCACAAAACTGCAGTCTTCAGCAAGTTGTACATCTCTCTCTAATGTGGATCTAGTCATAGACACATCATGGAAGAGGGTCATGCCACTGATGCTGCCCATCATGTTTTTTTAACGTCCCTAGTCACCTTTCGCTTTACGGTCAGTGACTTGAATGTGCTGATGCATCCCTGCCTCTAGTCTGAATTCCATCTTCTGTCTGATGCTGGGGGGATGGTCTGTTCAGTCACCACTGTTGTGTGTCAGCTCAAAGCAGCACCCTCTAGTTATGCTACATACATACTTAAGCAGCACTTGACTGACAGTCATCTGTCTCGTTATGTTTTAGTACTGCTTTACTTGCTGTATGTATAACAAAGGTTATATCAGAAGGGCATTGGCTACTACTGGGAGAAAGGCAGAGGTTAGTGCAAATGAAATGTGAAACAAAGACAACCGCACCTCCCCCACCACCCTCATCATCCCTCTCTCATGGACTCATGAGCCCCTAGAGTTGCTAGGGCTGGCGCGGATGAGTGACATCATCTATCCCTAATGTGACTGTTGTCTTGCACAGTGGCAGTCAGTTTTATCATGTGGTTTTGTTGCCCATCTCATCATGGGAACAGAACAATTACACTCCCTCTCAGTGATGCAATTGGCAGACGGCAAATAGGGGGGGGGGGACTGTTGTGGGACTGTGATAAAGAAAAAGATAAAGATAAAGATAAAGAAAAAGATGTGACTCATTCCTGCCATGATCAAAGCAGACAGCTGTCACTTACAACAGTTTTTAGTGAGCAACATGGTGCCTTTTTTCCCACATATATAGAATGCTAGTAGTTTTAATGACATTTTATCTATTTTATATTTCCTTTAAATTTTTCATTATATTGCAGTTATCTGTCATTTATATCAGTTGTGCGCTGCGATGGACTGGTGATCCATCCAGGGTATACCCTTCCTCTTGCCCGGTGGCAGCCGGGATAGGCTCCAGCCCCCCTACAGCCCTGAGTTGGATTAAGGGAGTATAGAGAATGGATAGATAGATATTGATTAGTTTCCTGACTTAAGGGAATGAAATAATCATTTACAAAGTCATTCTACTCAATGACTACTGCACTGTCCCCTGGTGTGGGAATATTCTGGATTTCAGAGCACTGTGTGGACAGCAGAGTGCTTTAGTTCATGGCAGACAGTTATCCATTTTTACAGTGGAAAAAAGAAGAGAGCCAGACTATGATTCACGCTGGTTTAGAGACCTCAAACCACCTTCTGTTTGTCATTTCTTTACTTAGTCATGAGGTAGAAAACACTGCACATTTTTCCTCTAAAAAAAGAACAAACAAAAAAAACGCACACTCACTCTTACAAACACAAAATAGTCTATTTCTTGAAATATATTTTTTCCACCGGCAGTGTCAGAAACAATTTGTTTTACTTTGGCAGACTCAAAATCTGTGTTGCCAAAGGCCTCTAAGGGCTACAGCATTCTTTACACTATAGTCTGAAGATGTTGATATTAGCTGTCATTTTAAAACAGCCTAAGAAGCAAACGCACTTGAGTTTGTCCTAATGGGAATCAGGGCCATGGTAAGGGTTGCAAGGGTTAGTGCTTATAGGTTCTCAGACAGCTGATTGTAGGCCCTTGTGTGTGAGGTCCCCTAAATTCTTTGTATCACATCGACTAGGACCCAAACCACAAACTAGCATTGGAGGAGAGAGTTCACCAAAGAATCCAGGAAACAAGGGGGTTCCTGAGATGAACCCAGTTTGGGTTAAAGAGGACAAGCATGAGCTAATTAAAATCATCCCATGGACAGCATGGATTTAGTCCTCATGAATAACTTCAAATGAACAAATATGTTATTGTACATTTTTATCTATAGCCACTCAAATATGACATCTACTTGGTGACCAAAGTTTTCCGAGCACTTTTGAGCATGAATGTTTGCGGATTTGAGATTTTTTGGAAGTTGGCCCATTACATCTTATTCTGAAGCAGGTTTAGCAGCAAATTGGTTAGTTTGTCATTTGCCGTGAATAATCATGATCAATTTCATGATAATGTTATGAGTAAATGAGAAATTACAGAGCTTTTGGTCAGACTAGAAAACCATTACTGTTTTTTTTGTTGGTTAAGTGCCACTGCCAGGATGTCCTTTAGGTACACTAGTTTAAATAATGTGTCATTGCCCTCTGACAAAAGTGTTTAACCATCAGAACTGCCACACTGTAAATTAGTTAGACACAATGACTGTTCAACTGTAGATAAATATTTACCTTATTATAGACAGTTCATTTGTGAGCATGTAATGCTCTTTTGGAGCTTTTGGAGGGTTGATAAGTGACATCAATCTACCACCTCACCTCGTTTGGGGTTCAATCTGCACAATGCCTGCTAATTGAAGGCATCTCACAGACTTGTCCCATACCAAATGTTTGGCCTAAACAAACATACACATACAGCCTGTTAGACAGATGGTGGTAGTAAGGAGCCAGGGCCATAGCTTGCTTTCCTCAAAGATGGGGGTTGCTTGGTATAAGATAAAGAAGCAGCTTTATGAAGAGGAATGATAAGCTGTGGTAGGAGCAGTGCTCACACTTACACCCAACCCCCTTGGTCCATCAGGGGGTCTGTCTCCCCCAGCCAACAGTAGGACAGCTTTATTCCGGCAAGCTGATAGAGATGATGCAGGGTCTTTGTCTGAGTGTGTGAGGTAAGCTAGAGGAGCACCTTCAGCTGCCAGTCTGCCAGGCAACAGCCGGTAGTGTGATCCCCATCTTTGTCTTCTGTGTATTTAACCTCCAAAACCCTGCTCAATTAAGCAGCTAATGTTCCCCTTAATGAAAGGAATTCACAGATTTTATCTGTTTGAGCTGTAGAACCCGCCACACAAGCACAGTAACTTATTTTTTGTTGTTAATTTAAACAAAAAAAAAGTTTTTTTTCTAGTTATAACATGATTTGGTTAAGTCTTAAATAGAGTAGACATGGGGTCATGTCCTCCCCAGTGTTTGGCCTTTACTGTAAGCTGCACTGGCAGAGGATTAGACATACACTATCTGATTTAATCCACTATCAGGAGGAGGTTTACTTACCCTTAGCTCAGCACCAGGAACGTCTGAGCTTCTGCTGTCAATAAAAACACTTTCTATTCACTACATTTTTTCATGTTTTCACTGTGACTAAAATGATCTTGAAACCATAATTTACTCAGTCTCTGTACTTATCTACCCCACAACATTTAATGGCCAACCTTGAAGAACTGTGCCAAGAATTCTTTGTTTCGAAATACTGTATATGCCAGTCTGTGGCATTATATTTTTAAACTGTACAAAAAAACTTACCAAAGGCAAATCAACAAGTAAAAAAAAGGGAGAAAAGGGAAACAAAACAGTGTGCCCTTCCAACTTTTCCTTTTTAATTTTCAATGTAGGACTCTTGTCACTCCATTTGGTATGCAACCCCAATCAGAAATAGTTAGAAAATTGCTAATAAAAATAAAATAAAATGTCTCTACATTCACTTTAGCTTTCCTAGACCTAAGATATTTCATCCTTTATTCCCATCAACTTAATTCATTTCTTGATATACATACATTCTTGTTTTCAAGCGTACAGCATGTGAAAAAAGATCTACAACAGTCATTGCTGTTTCCCTTTAAAATGATCCATACATTTTCTGTTAGGGACATAAGTGCAGATACGCTGGACCAGTACATCTGTACATCTTCTTACTAAGCAATACCTTTGCAGAATCAGGTTTTTCATAATCTTGCTGAAAGATTCATGGATGTTCTTGTTGTCTTGAAAGCATATGTTGCCCTGAAATTTCAGTGGGCTTATCTGTATCATTACTGCCATCAGAGAGGTGTAAATTAGCTTATCCGAAAGAATGAACACAGCTCCATACCATCACTGAGCCTGGCTTTGGCCGTACAGTCTTACAGTCTCCTTTTTCTCTTTGGTTCAGAGAAGTTGCTGTCCAGTCCAAAAGAAAAATCGGGAATACTGATTTGTCTAACCACAACACGTTTCCACCTTGAGATGGTCCTTCTCGGATAAATTCAGAGAAACCAATATGGTGTCATAACAAAGGCTTAATATAAGGCTTCTATGTTGCACAGTAAAGTTTTAAGCGATATTTGTGTTTAGCACTTGACAAAGGTTTCCAACAAAAATGCCATACCCACATCCATGGGTCCCCATGCCCGGGTCTTACTGTTCTCACACATTAGACAAACTGGACATCCTCTTCCCATTGCTGCTACTCATAGACTCAACCTTTCATAGATGCTGCTTTTGTACCAAACTTTGATCACTATTTTATATATTTTTTCAACCTCATCACTAGCCCCTATTCCAACTTTTTTTAGAATGTGCTGTTGTCTTGAAATGCAAGCACTGATGTATATTAACAAATGAATCTAAGTTGAGGACAGCAAATTTGGCAAATGTTTTGGGTTCATGTAAAATAAAGGTAAAATCATAATGCTGCCGTGGCTGGTGTAGTCCAATCCCAACTTTTAAAAGTGGATTCCTGAATCATTTTTTTCTTACTAACCAATGACAGGTAAACTCAGACATTTGACCAGCCAAAAATAGCATATTTTTTCCAACCACAAAATTGCATAATGAATTATTTCTGAAAAATAAATTATCTTCAGTTGTTACAATATAGATTGTCTTTAGAAATGTTTTAATGAGGCAATTATGAGTACAGTTGGTTTGATCTCCCCTGCAACCCCTGCCACTGTTCTAAAAAACAACTTTATGGTAGTTCCTGTTACAGAATGTGTCTTCACTGTCTTGCAATTAATTTCTCATGTGTAACTTATCATACCAGATTTTATTTTATTTTTAGGCCAGAAACACCACAATCAGTAAAGTATTTTTTCAGTAGAATGCAGCTCTAACGCAAGCTGTAACACAGATACAATGTCTGTTTTACAGGTAGTTGGATAAGTTACTGCACTAATGTAATTCAGCAGAGCCTGTTCTGTGGCAGGTTATGCTCTCTGCACATTTTCTCCTCCAACATAACAACTTGTCTAACAACTGCATCATGACATCATACAGTCAACACCTCTTTCATTTCCATTAGCGTTGTGTCTTTGGCTCCTTATTCTTTGTCTGGTCACACAGAGGTTAATGTGAGGTTACTCAGCAGATGTGATGTTGAAGCGTTGGCTGCTGTTTCCAGTGGAGAGTATTTTCTCTTGTGTAGAGAAGTACCCCACTGTCATGCTATGTTGTGTCATTAGCATGCATGACATGCAGGAATTTACCCATGCCATTTGCATAAATTAGTCCTCTTTTTGAAGGCAAAAGGCTGAAGTAAGACTTATTGGTTAGAGTAGAAGAAGACTGATTAAATGAGGAATGATGCTATTGGACTGGTCAGCTTCTTTATGAAAGGATATTTGGAAGACTTCCTAAAAATATTGTGATGGTCAGTGGGTTTGATTGACCACTGCCAATAATTTCCTGCCTTCTAAAAGTATATATTCTGTGTACTACAGACTTAGAGTAGAGCATTTAACATGAACTGGCCTCAACTTTTTACACTGAACAATTAGATTCTTTGTCTTGACTTGTGTATTAAATGCTTTTAATAGCTGTAATGTTTTAAATATCTGCAGCAACTTTTTAGATCTTTTAACCTCTTAGATCTTACCTCCTTTTTTCTCTTCTATTTTCTCTTTTAAATGTTTATGTTTATAATGTCCTTTATGTGGTTTTTTGCCTTGTTTTGAACCTTTGTGGTGCAGGATGGCTCTGCGGGAGCACCTTCAGTTTCATTGTACCTCCACAGTGCAATGAATCTGAATCTGATGCAAGTAATGCTACCCACATACCAGAAGACTTTGAAAAGACTTAGAAAAGACTCTGAAAGACTATCAGCTCACATCCAAAGACTAGTGTTTAGAGTTTTTAGTCCCAGACTAGCCTCAGACTAAAGAGTTTACAAAGACTGTGAATCTTGTAGGGTCACAATTTACAAGACTACAACTAGATTTTTTTGTTTTTTTTCCCATCATGCAATTTTTTCCCCATCATGCTCAGCAGAAGTTTTACAAAAATGGAGGAGAAGCAGCTTTTAGCTACAGCTGCTCTTGTCTGTGCAGTGGTTTGTAGTGAAAAACCCAATTAAAAGAAGAGAAAACGCCACAGAATATGGCACAGCCTTGGCTATATGGACGGGGACCGGGGACATCCGCCGACATGTTTGTTATTGACTGTCTGCTTTCCTGTTTCCGATTTTGTCAGTGCTCATCTATTGGTTGTTGATTGTGTTACGTCACTGCGACCTGCGATAATATTAAACACGTTTGATATGATCCCAAGCCCAAGACTAGGGAAAGACTGGTATGAAACGCGGTCGCAGACTGCAGATTACCACCTTAAACTTAACGATCGAGATGATGGGAGCGCGCTGAGACTCCAGTTAGACTCCTGAAGACTGTCAGTTTTTAGTCTGGGACTGTGAAAATCGTTTGGTGTAAGCCCAGCATTAGTTAATGACCAGGAGACTCTGTGTATCATCCATGCCCTCCAACACTCTCCATCTCCCCTCCTCTCATTTTCCCCTCTTTTTCCTCCTCCAATATTTGTTCTCCTCCCTTTCTCCATCCTGCTTCTGTCTCTTTAGGCCTTCATTCATTATGCTGCTGTGCTGGATGTAACAGTGGAGTAATCACATATGGTGCAGGGCACACATAAAGATGCTCTCCCGCAGGCAGCAGCTGCTGATGCTAGCTGAAAATAGATCCCTCGTTCGCTCAGCAATTTTCCTCCAGCAGCTTTGCTGTTTATCAGCAGCCCTTGATACAACATACCAGCCACCATACCTCTTTTAAGCTTCCACTGCCACACCAACATAGTCAGCTTGGTTCATTCTACAACACCTTATTTAGTGTGTGTTTGTATGTCTGTAGTGAGGCTATAGTGGCATTTATTTATTAGTACATTCCCACAGTTTGGTTGGAGGCTTGTTTTTTTTTCTGTGTACAGTGTATATTAATGGACTCTATCCTACTTTATATACCAGTCCTCACTACATCATCGAAAGTATATGGTGAGCAGGATCTACAACTTGTTAGCCCGATTTTTTCATTGGAAGCTCAAGAATAAGCTGGAGAAATCGTTTATTAAAAAAGTATTTATTAGTGGTCACAATTGGCCAGTTTTTAGTGGCATGATCAGGCCAGCTGCTGTCCTTGTTGTGTTCTTTGGATGTGATAAACAATGTGTGTGTGTGTGAGTGCTGTTTTAGGCTCGGATCTAATGTACCAGACCTATCTGCCCTAATAGAGATGTTTTGTCTGACCCAGTTGTTTATGTCATTCTAAGGTCTTGGACCATTTAAGGTCATCTGTTGTGCAGTATGAGCAGAGTGGAAAAGTACCAGCTAGGAACATTTTTAGGAAAATATAGAATATGAATTTATAATGTCTAAGATCAGCCGGAAGAGTGTGGAATGCTCTCTCCTGGTCAGAAATTAGATCCTTCCCCAAGTGGAGGAGTTCAAGTATCTCGGGGTCTTGTTCACGAGTGAGGGACGAATGGAGCGTGAGATTGACGGGCGGATTGGTGCAGCGTCTGCAGTGTTGTGGGCTCTGCACTGACCCGTCGTTGTGAAGAAGGAGCTGAGCCAGAAGGCGAAGCTCTCTATTTACTGGTCAATCTACGTTCCCATCCTCACCTATGGTCACGAGTTGTGGGTAGTGACCGAAAGAACAAGATCGCGAATACAAGCGGCCGAAATGGGTTTCCTCCGAAGGGTGTCTGGGCTCTCTCTTAGAGATAGGGTGAGACGCTCAGTCATCCGGGAGGGGCTTGGAGTAGAACCGCTGCTCCTCCACATTGAGAGGAGTCAGATGAGGTGGCTCGGGCATCTGGTTAGGATGCCCCCTGGACGCCTCCCTGGTGAGGTGTTCCGGGCACATCCCACTGGGAGGAGACCCCAGGGAAGACCCAGGACACGTTGGAGAGACTATGTCTCTCGGCTGGCCTGGGAACGCCTCGGGGTCCCCCCGGAAGAGGCCGGAAGTGGCCGGGGACAGGGACGTCTGGGTTACTCTGTTAAAGCTGCTGCCCTCGCGACCCGACCCCCGGATAAGCGGTAGATGATGGATAGATGGATGGATGGATGGATGGATGGACTACCATACTGACTTAACATAATAAAAACGCATGATGGACCAGTAATATTGAACAATTTTATCTGCAGATACACTTGAATTTGCTTCACTTTGAGGGAATTTGTGATCGTTTGCGCCCACTTGCATCAGACTAAACTTTATTTTATTCACTTCAAAGTACTCAAGAGAAAAAAAATAATAAAATGGTTTAAATAGTTGTAATGGGTGACACCCATCTTTAAACTCACATTTTGATGTCAACAACACACATGTAAAGTTTCCTGACTGTAGCATAGTTATCAGTGGGAAGTTGATTAATTTGTCCACAAATGTCCTGGCAAATAGACATATAAATACCTAAATAAGTACTCAAAACTACCTAGTGCTTCCTACAGTCATCTACAGGACCATATTTCACCATGTGAATCATGTTGGGTCCAGCTCATTTTGATCTCAACTACATGTCTGTAAAGATCCATCCATTTTCTATACCTGCTGTGCCCGACGGTCGGGTCACCGGGCGGCTGGAGCCTATTCCAGCAGTCATCAGGCGAGACGCGAGGTACACCCTGGACAGATCGCCAGTGTCTGTAAAGATGTATGGACAAATTCTGTACAAACCCATAGATACACTGTTTAAACAGTTTTCAGATGATACAAAATCATCTATGTGGTAGTTTCCACTACAATGGTTGCACTTTATCGTGATGATACACAATCACAGACAGATAAACTCACATTGTGAAAACCATAGCTTGCTGTTGCAGCTAATAAACTCTGAAGCAAACTAGATTTTACAGGTATAGATTCCCTTTATAAATCTTCCCAACTCTAAATGTATTTTTATAGGGACATTACAATATTGTTGAGCTCTTGCAGTCAGAAAATGTAACATAGAAAAAAAAATGTAGGGTACCACTGCCTCTACTGCACATACATTTCTGTTTTAATCTAATTCTGGGAAATCACCAAGAATTTTAGATTTATAACTGGTGTGCATATTTAATGCTTGACTAGAAATCCTGTCATCAAGCTAGCAAGATGACTAGTGAGATAAAAGATCTCTCAGCAGCCTAAATGACTTACAACCCTTACAGAGCTTGAGATTCAGATTCCATTGAGTCATTATTCCATCAAGTGGAGAAATGTGTGCACACATATTTATATGGATGTACATGTGCATGTTCCCGAGTGGTCCTGCAATAGTTGTACAGTGAGTGGGCTGTGCTCATCAGTAGATTGGATAGTACAGTCAAAGCCTCAGCCCTTACTCCCAATCCATCAGACTCACACACACACCCAGACCATCCCCTCTAACAGATATGGAGTCAGCAGCTTCCTCTTAACTATGACTGGAGTGTACAATGCTGTAAGGCTCTCTGTTAGTCAGCCATCTTTAAATATCCCACATTATACACTGTATTGAAACAGATGTATCTATAGCATCTGACCTGTGTGTCAAGCGCTACATTGACTATAGCTTACAGAGCAATAATTACTGAGTAAAAAAGTGTTTAAGTTATCATGCACCAGCTGAAAGAAACATTGAAATATTTGACAGCTGTTGCTCTGAAGAAGCAATTGAGAGCTCAAAGCTAAAATGAAAAACACATTTATCTATAGATTTTTAAAGGAGCAGTGCAGCTAGTATTGACTTGTAGTATAAACAATATTAATAGTAGTACATGGAAAAGAGGAATGTGTAACAATGCATATGAATGTGTAACAACAGGATAAACAAATGAGGCAATGATGTAGTTATAATGTAAGGATGGGCACAGCTAATACATTCAAATATTTTGTAAGTGTATCTCAGTTGTTTTTATGAGGTACTGTAAGTCTGTTGTGTGTGCTTGAGTCAGCTGTATGTAGAATCAGATTTGGTCATATAGGGATGTTCTAGTACTGTGATTTAATCACATAATCCCAATCTTAATTTTGGGTTCATGGTCTATCCAAATTGGCAAAACCCATACACAGCATATACATCTATAGCTTCTTTTCTTTTTTTGGAGAGCAAACAAGACAGAGGGCAACATGAACTATGTTTGCTTTAGGTATCATGAAGAGTAATCAAAAAGCTGTAACATAATGTAAATGTTTGGGCAGCCATGACAGAGTGGTCATCTTCCAACTCGAAGGTCAGTTGTTCCATCCTCAATGCATCCATATGTAAGCATGGACCATTTACCATTTCAGTCTTCTTCTGCAATCCATAATGCTCATTGATTTTATTCTTCAACACATTAGGATGAACTCTTGAAAATGTATTATTAATATGTTTTAATTTATGTATACAAACCACTTTGTGTTTCTCCTGCTTATTGTTGTATTACTTTTGAACTTTGATTACTTTAGATAGAAAATCTTTTTTCACCAGTGGGGTGTCGGGCAGAGACAGCTTGACTTCTGGGAAGTATTTGCAGCATTCATATTGTGCTATCTAGGTAATTTATCTTCCTATTATCCCCAACAAGGATGGCAAAACAGTCAGTCTACTGTGGGTTAATTAAAATCACATCTTTATTTGCATGCTTCTGTTGAGTCTTGTAAGAAAGATTTCACATCACTCAGCCACTGAGATAATGCTTTGTAGAAAAATAATACTGTCATTGTTCTAAAGTGAATCCACTGGAATTATATCTGAGAATACCTTTAATCGCTGACTGTATTCTTCTACAACCTAACAGTAATGTATTTGTCCCCAGGAAATGAACCAGAATAAAACTATAGAGACTGGTTTATAGAGCCTTAGTAAAGTGAAGGACACAACCTACTGTGAACTTCATGCTGATCTCCAACAGCAGACAAACCTAGTCATTGGACTCTTTTCTCCCGTATGTGTGCTTAGTGACAACAGCAGCAGAGGGCAGCCTGGAACGCTGCAGGCTCAGGAGTTTACCTAATTATCTGGCATTAAGTCCAAATGGAAGGCTTCCCTCTGTCATCCCGCGCCACATGGCCACTACAGGGATAAGCCGTGGTCTTACAAACCCTTAAGCTTTACAAGCACTTGACCCGAGGACACAAGGCACTGACACAGAAAGTGAGGTTGCTGGGCAATGACTTGATCTGAGCACTTACTGTACAAGACACTGCTAGGAATTTTCATTGGTAAGCAAAAAGTTTATAACTGGGCTCCCACGTAACTTAGTTTATATCAGATATCAAAGTTATTGCCAAAAAAATGGCATGTGGTCAGATTAATAGCTTTTTCATTCTTTAATCAAATAATCACTTATGTCCTTGGTTTAAGTTATTGAATGAGCCTTAAAGATCCATACTAATTCTTCACGGTCACAGTCAAACACAGACTTTGCATAACTAAAGCACCATTTTAGATATTGTGCTTTAAGAGTTAATATACTGTACGTATGTGAATGAATTTAAAAAGATTATAAAATACTTTTTATTCATGGACAACTTATCTTACATACTTAAAAAGAGCAAAGCAAGAGGAGTGGCAGGATAGGGTGTATGCAAAACCACTGATGACCACAGGGCAGATGGTGGTGGACAGTTGGAATGTTGCATAAGTGGTTTTACTATGAACATGAAGCTAAACACACAAGTAACCACATTCCCAGAGCACCAGTTCTTACTTACTGTTGTATTGAATGTGCAGTGCTGACCTGATAGAAAGATTAACAGTGTTTGTTTATGTTCATTGGAGCTGTCGGTTTGTCTCACCACACTCCAAGTGCTCTAAACAATGGCTGTGCTGATGATAATGCTGGCAATTTCCCTGTTTTTTGCAGGTCACTGCCAGGGGATTCGCTCCATTGTTGCAGTTTGCCTACACTGCTAAGCTGTTACTCAGCAGAGAAAACATTCAAGAGGTCATCCGCTGTGCCGAATTCCTGCGCATGCACAACCTGGAGGACTCATGCTTTCGCTTTTTGGAAGCTCAGCTGCGTAGAGAAGAAGACAGCTTGCTACTTTGCCGCAAGGGGGCAGCAGTAGCAAACAGCACAGAGGATGAGAGCATGCAGTCAGAGACAGAGAGGCCCACCTCGCCTAGGGTACGGCATTGTACAGATACCCTCACCTCCTTTCAACATCCTGATGATGAAACACTAGCAATGACTATGCCCAATAACTTCACAGATGGCCGGCTGGACTTTGATCGGCATGCAGCATCAGACCTTCCACGATGCCCCAAGTACAGGAAATACCAGTGGGCTTGTAACAAGCACAATAATGACACCTCCTCACACACCAGTACCTCAGGTTTTCCAAGCACATTAAAGGAGAGCAGCATTAGCGGGATTGTGCCAGGTCAGGGCAGACTGCCTGTGGCACAGATAAAAGTTGAACCACAAGCAGAGGAAGAGGCCATTTTATTGTGTCTGTCAGGGGATGAGCAGGATGTCAAGGATAAGGACGGTGAGACAGCCATGGAAATGGATAACCCCACATCTCTGGAAAGAACCAAGAGAACTAATTCCCCATCCTGCCTCCGAGCCTTCTTCAAGAAAGGGGTAGACCTACCCAGTCTGTCCAACACATCACAGCAGCTATTTACCAACAGACTTGTCTGCCCCCAGGAGAAAGGAAACTCTCAGGGAGATCTTAAAAAAGACTTAAGACCTTTCACTGGGGAGCTGGGTCTGTCTGTAACATCCCCAGAGGATGTGGATGGTTTCCCTGCCGGGTTGACGCTTAAGGCTGCTTCCTGCGATGGGGTCTGCAAACAGGAAGTTGAGCTAGACCGCCGTAGTGTCATATTTTCCTCAGGGGCTTGCAACCGTCTGGGAACACCAGCGCATTCCTATCCTGGCGGGCACTCTTTAGAGATGGAGCTCTCAGAGCACATGACAAAGGGCCTATGGGCTGGAGCTAGCCAGTCCCTACCCAACTCTCAGAGCTATTCTCCCAGCACCACTTCTTCTGAGCCCCCAGTCTTGTGCCGTCCACGGCCCAACACCAGCTGCCCAGTGCCAATTAAAGTGTGCCCACGCTCACCACCTTGTGAGACACGAACCAGGACTTCCAGCTCCTGCTCCTCTTACTCTTATGCGGAGGACGGCAGTGGAGGCTCTCCCTGCAGCCTGCCCCAGTTTGAGTTTTCCTCCTCACCATGCTCCAATGTGGCACGCTGCCTCAATGTGGATCAACAGGAGCAAAGTGTTGGAGGGGATGCTCTTTTCAACCCAGTGCGCCCCAAGATCAAATGTGAGCAGTCCTACGGCACCAACTCCAGCGACGAGTCAGGCTCCTTCTCAGAGGGAGACAGTGAGTCCTGCCATGTGCAGGAGCGAGGGCCAGAGGTAAGTGTAAAACACCGTCTATCACATGTAACACAGAAAGCAGCCTTCACACTCAATTCCTCCATTGCTAATTATATAGCAGTGGTCTGCTGTATGGGTCTTCGTTAGCAGTCATTAAATCATAGTGTTATTGAAGCAGGAATGTTCAATATAAGATTTACAGCACCACCAAAGGGCATAGATGTGCTCTGATATTATTCATTTGCTTTATGCACTGCTGAAGAGCTGTGTAATGAGTCTGAATATCAGAGCCCAATGCTCTAGGACAGTCTAAATGGAGGAGGCTGTGATGATGTTCTGCAGACTGTGATTGTTTGATCATCTTTTCTGAGGGTGCTATGCATATGTGTGACTCTGCAGACAATTCATTCTGTGACATGTATTTTGTATTATCTGTACAACTTCTTGTCATGTGGAAAGGTTTCAGAAGCAGAGCAATCAGTCCACCCAGCCTATCATAAGCATGAGATAGTGTGAGTCATGGTAATTATGTCTAGCAAAATCACCTATTTCTAGGCTGATTTCTATTTAAAACCTACCGTTTATGCCAAAATCAGCTCTGGTGTCTCATGGGTGTAAACCACTGCAGGCAAATGAAAGGTCAGTATTCTGACAGGATGGACCTGCCTGATAGATTGATCCCCCTTGTCTCCCATAAGACAACCATAACTCATATCATCTCAGTAGAAAACTGGCATTTATCGGCCTCCATAAATATGCATTGCCAAGTCGGAGTGTAGCCTAGTCTACATGTGTGGGTGTGTTGCAAAAGGATTACAGCCAATTCATTACAATAGTAATGTGCTATGGTCATAAAGTTTTAATTGATCGAGGCTTCAATGATATAAGCTGTTGATAAGTTCAGCTAAATTTCATGACAGGACTAAAACATAGGTCGACAGTGCTGACAATAATTAATCCTCTAATTATCCTCTTGTAATCCACTTGGGCAGACGTCCTCCAAACTGCAGACCAGACGACTGTTGTTATTTATGTTGTAAAGATCAGAAAGATTACATATTAAATTATGTGCCTATTAAAATTAGCATATTTTTTCCTGAGACAATAAGACAATAAAATCAGTTCACAAAGATTAGGATTGCTTCATAAAAACTCCAATATGATTTCGCTTACACAGCCTCTTCTTGTCAGGTGAATGCCCATTTCCAAAATGTCTCTTTCTGAACGCTGTTAGGCTTGGAAAAGGAGCCCTTGCTGTTTCGCTGGTTGAAATGTGAAATGCCTTTCTGATAAATTATTCATTGTGGGGTTTTCGTTTGACACAGTGTCTTGTAATTTTCTGCAGACTGTGACATCATATGATGGTGATGCAGAGCATGAACTTCTGCTCTTTGGCTTCATGAGAGTCTGTGATACCACTGGGTCATCTTGATTCTTGTGATATTACATTTAGAGATATTTGCTGGAGGTGTAGGCAGAATATTTTTTGTTGAGCTTGGTGGAGAGGGCTGCTTTGAGTGCACAAAGGGAGCAGGAGGAGAAAGTAGTGTGTTACCATGGTAATCACAGAGCCAGTCAGTATGTTGCAAGAGTTGGAATTACATGACAGGATTGTGTTTTTCCTTGGAAGGAATTCAGTTCTGGTGCATAAACAAAGCTGCACAATAAAGAGGCTCAGCAGTAATGTGTAATTATTACCCTCAAAGTGCACCATACAATACCCATCACTATTAGATTAATGGGACTTTTAAGAGCCCACTGAATGTGTCACTGTAAATTTTGTGGAACGGATTTACTGAGTCATCATTTGGGTTTAACAGGCCAAAAGTGACAGAGACATTTTGGTTCCTTTTTGTCATGTCTTTGTGTGGGTACTGTGTTTATTATGCATGTATCAGCCACTGAACATGCTGGCTTACTATATCCAATATCCTCTGTCAAATGTCTATTGAGTCACACAGAGTTATCTGCCAGCTTTTCACTCACTATCACAGACGATTGATAAGATACTTTATCAATGACTGTGTTCCAGATCCACCTGTTATGTAGTTTGTTGCTTCTAATGTAGGTTGCAAAGGTGAGGGTTCACTTTTTTTAATTTCATGCTGTGAAATAATGTAACTCATGCTCTCTGAGATCCTCTTTTTGCTCTTATCCCTCTATGTAAATTCATCCAAACACAGTTGGGGGGGGGGGGGGGGCTGTCACATTCATATTGTATGCTCTGACAAAAGTATGTATGCTACTATAGGGGAGGTATGAATCACCCTTTACACAATGGTGGAATAAACTCTAATAATGCAATTCAATTCAGCTCAGTTTTATTTCTATGGTGCCGAAACACAATAAATATCATCTCAAGGCGCTTCAAAGATACAATCCAATTCAAGCCAATAACATTCCAGTTCATTAAATTCCAAATTAGTCCAGTTCATACAAAGCCAATTTAAAAAAATGCCAAGGAAACCAACAGAATGCACTGAAACTTCAATCCAATCTCCCATCCTGAGAATGCACGAGGCGACTGAGGAAAAAAGTTATTTTTATGTTTATGCGTTTAGCAGTTGCTTTTATCCAAAGCAACTCATAGGTATGCAGATAGGGTAAGGTGGTCTTGGCTAAGGAGCCTACTGGAGTTAGTACCTTTAATGCAGGGGAGTTGAACCCAGGTCTCCCTCACAAAAGATGGCAGTCATACCACTACACTATCAAGTCCCCTTCTTGACAGAAAAGAAAAGAAGGGTGGCCACCTGCACTGACGGGCTGGGTGTTGAGAGGACAGGAATAAGGGAACAACAAGCACCAGGCCAGGAATACCTGCTGATAAAGAGAAATACAAGTTAATGACAACAGTAATGTCATATGTACATGGACAGTAAAGAGAGCAGAGTGCGGAGACATCCCTAACTATAAGCTTTATCAAAAGGAAGCTTTTAAGTCTAATCTCATAGGTAGAGAGAGTGTCTATTTTCCGGGTGTGTATCAGCAGCTGGTTCCACAAGAGAGGGGCCTGATAACTGAAGGCTCTACCTCCCATTCTACTTTTAGAAACTCTGGGAACAACAAGTAAACCTGCAGTCTGAGAGCAAAGTGCTCTGTTGGGAAAATATCTAACAATGAGATCTTTAAGATATGATGGAGCTCGGTCATTAAGAGCTTTAAATGTGAGGAGTTGAATTTTTTATTCTATTCTGAATTTAACAAGGAGCCAATTAAGAGAAGCTAAAAGTGGAGAAACATGATCTCTCCAGTTAGATTCTCATCATAACTTGAGCAGCAGCATTTTGGATCAGCTGGAGGTTTTTCAGAGAATTTTTGAGACACAAAATCAATAGTCCAATCTTGACATTTGACACATTTGAGACAGGATGTTGCTAATAACTATATAATCATACTGAACCTCAATGTAAGGACTTTAATGGAAAGATTCTCAAAAAAACAATATTCTGACCAAAAAATAATTATGGGATGATATGGATTAATTTCTGGCTAAATACTAGTTTTTGTCTGATCTTATCTGAACTTACTGTTACTATTTTTCAGTAAGTCCAAATTTGTGTCTTAAACATCCATTTTCTTTTTACAGTGCAATGTCAGGGCTGAGGTACTGCTCAGAACTGGTGCTGATAACAGATGAGTCCTACTTTTTACTCTGTACCCCATTTGCAGCATAATGACCTCGAGAAAGAGAGTGACTGAGGGTGGGGAGGAGGCATGAAAAGAATTGTAAAAGAAGTATAAATCTAGAACAGTTAGGTGTAAATTTATGACCATGGTTGAAGAGCATTTTGTCATCCCCGCTCTGCTGCTGAACTGGTTCTTGTGTTGGAGCAGTTAAATTTAGCTGTCCCCTGTGTGCCAGTGACTGTTGGATGGGGTATGGGGAAGAAACCATCACAAGGTCAAAATGTCTCTTTCCCCTCGTTTTTCCTCGCCTGGTTTGGTTCCGAAGTTCCCAACTGATCCTATAGTGGGAATGTCCATATTTCTGTACTTTCTGCTTGTTCTAATATCCTGGCTCTCTATCACAAAGCGAGTAAATTTTTGCTCTTCTTTGAATTAAGCTGGCAGTTGTCACTGGTGTTTCATAGCTCTCGCGCTTCCTTTTTAAGATGGAATTGTCATGCCCTGGCAAAGTAGTCAGAGCTGAGTGTGGCCTTGAAAGCTCACACCATTATTTATTCATGTGTCTGCATGCAGATGTTGAGCTGAGATGAAAAATTGGGCTCAAGGCAGCTTAAATGGCTGCACTTCTAATACGGAAACCCAAGCCGTTTTTTCTCTCAGTGATCGACATCTAGATTTTTACAGTAAAAAGTCAGTTTGATCTTATCATGAGTAAGCATCTTGTTTTACTGCCAGAGACAATCTGCTTCTGACTGTTAGTAGTCACCTCAGCAGCTGAAAGTATCAAGGAAGCATCTGGCTTAGCTTGAGCAGCCAGGTTCAGTAGAAACGTTGCATCTCTTTCTCCTTTCTTCCGCTTTGTTTGACTTTGTTCTTCCTGGATTCCGCTGAGGCAGCCACAGGGAGGAAAAAGGAAAAGAGAGAGCTGCAGCTTCTCTCATCTCTGCCAAGCTCTATGACTGTCTTCCTCTGGCTTATTGTTATGCTTCCACCACTTCCCTTGCTACAGCAACAGCTCCCTGGTGCAGGCAGATACAGCTGGGGTGGATTTGCCTGTGATGTGCTTATCGTAAGGTTTGCCATCACCCGAGGGTGAGAGGCTGACTTATTGTTGCTCTTCCAAGAAAAAAAAGAAAATAAACACATCCAACCTTGATCATTTGTCACATCAGGAGGTGGATATTACATAGCTTCCTTTTAGTTTGAGCTGCCAGATCACTTCTGGTTTTATTCCACTTATTCTTTACTTTTTCTAGGTATGACAAGACTGCAGTTAGTCCCAATGCAGATGTGTATACCCCCAGAAATCACCTGACACTGTTTCGGATCAGGTTGACAACTCACTAACTCACTGCCCCCTTCAGTCTGTCATCCTGGCACATTTCCAGGTGCTAAGAGACAGATTGAGTCTTCTTTTGGTTCACCTTTTGTGTTTCATGTTAAATATGGGGTGGAGAAATATTAAAAGCTTACCAAGTTGCGCTCCCTAAGGAGTGTGGAACAGAGCTATTTTGCCATCTTGTGGTCAAAATGAGGCAAACTATCCAACAGCAAGTAGACCTAACAATGTAGTTATTCACCTAATGAATGCACCCTGATGTACCTGATGAAGTTGATCAAATCCTTTATCAATTTCTCTTACAAGATGTGAATATATTAAGAGATTCTTACAAGTTGAGATTTTTGTTGTTTGTGGAGATGTGAACTGCAATTCAAAAGTTAATAAAATGATGAATATAGAATAACAGTTTTACATTGATCTATGGTAAATTGACGCTTTTCTCGTCTAGTTGACAACTCAAAGCACTTTCACACTACATGCCACATTCACCCATTCACTCACACACTCTCAGCATGTCTTAGTCCATATAGGCTACACAGTGCTTTCTTCTAAGAATTCATACACATTCATACATCAATGGATGCATCTATCAAACAGTCATTTTAACATTACATTAATTCTGTGTACTTAGTATATCATGTCGAGTTTCTTTAGCAAATTCCATTTTTAGTTTTTATACAACATCAAATTACAACCATAATTACTTGCATTATTACCATTACCATTTATTTATTAAAACCAAGATTAGAGCAGGAGGTCCAGGGTTGATGCATTCAATGCACATGTGATGAATGTGCATTCAGATGCGATATATTTTGTATTTAAACTGGGCATCTCATCTGTCTTAATGTAAAACTTTGGTAGCTCTTTGGTGTGAAAAAAAAGAATGCTCTAGTTGTTCAGTAATGTTCCTGTCAACACTTCCACATTTGTTGTCTGCTTTGAAGTTTACAGCATATTTTTCTATAAACTTTTTCATCATCTTTGTAATTTATTGGAATATTTTGTAGCTAGTATTAATCGTAAATATTTATTTTTATAATGAAATAATACTTTTCAAATTAAATTTAAGAGATTTAGATACAGTGAGTCCAGAATGAATTGATTCTGTAGGCACACAGCAGATAGAGGGAAATCTTCTATCCAGTTCAATTAAAGGAAGATTATGTGTATCATTACACCTCTGTTATGCATAATGTGTTTTCCTTTCTTTTTCAGGTGAAACTTCCTTTCCCTGTTGATCAAATCACAAATCTTCCACGGAATGACTTCCAAATGTTGGTAAAAATGCACAAATTGACCTCGGAGCAGCTTGAGTTCATCCATGATGTGAGACGGCGAAGTAAAAACCGCATCGCGGCACAGCGCTGCCGCAAGAGGAAGCTAGACTGCATTCTGAACCTTGAGTGTGAGATCAGAAAACTGGTGAGTTCAATGCTTTGTCCAGCTCAGTCCCATAAGTTGCCATTGGCTCTGACAGCTGTGTTCTTTGAGTGCAACAGGTATGTGGAGCGCTGCTTCTTTTTTCTCTGAGGATTCTATGAGTACTCTGACCGAGATGGTTTTAAAAAAAATGTGTTGTTGTTGTTGTTCACAAGAATCAGA
The DNA here is from genome assembly GCF_036924035.1 of Leuresthes tenuis. Taxonomy (NCBI): domain Eukaryota; kingdom Metazoa; phylum Chordata; class Actinopteri; order Atheriniformes; family Atherinopsidae; genus Leuresthes; species Leuresthes tenuis. The sequence goes on along the minus strand of NW_027325367.1, from coordinate 31,002,734 downwards.
TGCTAAGCTCTATGACTTGAATAGAAGGTTATACATGAGAGGTGCACACTGGAAATAAACCTACTGAGACTGACTGACAAAATAGACTGTTTTGACTCACAGGTCCCAGCTGTGTGCAGTGAGAATAGCGCAGCATGACATTAAAGTAACACTATAGAATTTGGCTAATTTGGAGCTCTTCGGCTCCACCTACAGATGTCAACAATGTGCTCTGAATTATTTCTGGGCAAACAATCACAAAGTTAAGTTTCAACAACTGCAACAACAACTGCAGCAAACAGAGATTGGCAACAGATTTATAACATATTAACAGTCCTGGATCAAGAGTATTTTTTAAGTAAAGGAATCATAAGAAATACAAATAAAAAGCCTGTAACAGACTGTCACACTGACTTTCTGGATACGTTAGGCCAATACAAGTTTGGAGATTATTCTTTTGATGTCGACATGAATTTTCATGTGTGCCCGTGCGGACTTGGCTTCAGGGAGGGGAGTGCAGCTTTTTACACACACAAATGAGGGGGACCTTCAGAGAAAAAAAGAGTATGGAAGCATTGGTTTACTTTGTGTGTTCCATCTTTTGGAAGGTGGGTTGATTCAGGCACATGCACCGTTGAAACACCTGCAAAAGTTCACAGAAGTTCACAAGTTCACAAGTTCACAATTACTAAGTTTTGGGATGCACACGGACAAATGCATAGGGGAGCTCTGGACCTTTCAAACTGATGCAGATGACAAGCAGTTACGTCGTACAGGCCTGGCACACAAATGGATGTGGAATCCATGAATTGTTGAAGAGAATTTTTCCCCAAACTTTTCTGTGCTGTCTTTTTGATTGCGTCTCTGAAATTAATCATGGTCTGTTTGTGTGTGTGTGTGTGTGTGTGTGCTTGTGTCTAGGTGTGTGAGAAAGAGAAGTTGCTGACGGAGAGGAACCAGCTGAAGGCTTGTATGGGTGAGCTGTGGGAAAACTTCTCCTGTCTGTCACAGGAGGTGTGCAGGGATGTCCAGCTGAGCCCTGAGCAGGTCCAGTCCCTACATCACTACTGCCCTGTGCTGCGTCCTACCAACTCCACTGCCAGCAATAACGCTGCCCATGAGCCCAAGCCTGCCCTCAGCAACCCCCCCACCATCGTCGCCACCACCAGCATTGACCTCACCGGCCACTCTGGCTCAGCCACACCAGAACCAAACTTTCACGGTTCACCTGGGCCCTCAGAGAACGAACCTGACTTGGCTGTCCGAAATAGGACGGACAAAGATACAAATGGCCAAGACGCCGGGTTGTACACAGAATTAGGGCTGTCCTTGGAAAAATCCAACCAGACGGTAACGGTGGATTTTTGCCAGGAAATGACAGACAAATGTACAACTGATGAGCAGCCAAGGAAGGACTGTACCTAGTAGTGGCAGTTCTTTGTTTTGTTGTTTTAGATGTTTTTGTATTATTTAATTTTACTCTTCTGACAAACCCTCTCTCTGGGTTGTGAGATGTTCAGCGTCTGCCAGTGTTCACTGAAAAACAAGCTTTGTTTGTATTTATGTCTTTTTGTGCTGTTTTTTTTATGTTTGAACAGTTGACACTAAAGTTGTCTTAACAGCAGCAATACTGTTCTACAGGCATTTTCCTATTGTCATGACAGAGTGGGAATCCTCTCACCAAACCCTTACAATGGTGCTATACTCATCCTGGCAGCAACTTCTACAGTGGAGACTCTGTTATTCGTGTGTCACACATCAGAACTCAAAGTTGAACCTCACCGGACCTAAACAGCAGCTCTCTTTGTCTCTATGTGCACCCACAGTATTTCTGTTCCTGTCTTTCGCTTTTCTTCTTCTCTTTTTTCCCCACTCTGTTTCCATGGCTGTTTTCACACATGTATTGTATTCATGAAATTTTCTTGCCAATTGCCAGGGATGGTAAGTGAAAACACAGATGTCTGCCGCATTCACCATAAACTTTTGCGTGGATTATTCTACCAACTACCTAATAATAATTCAGTATTTCGGAGGAATTTCTGCTGACTAATATGTTGCTCTCCGCTTGCTCTTTGATATTGTGGATACATCCAAGTATATGTTGTATTGACATAAACACAAAAACATTTGACTATACAGTTGGGTATGGAGTGTCACATGACATCTTTAAAATGCTGTAAATAAAACACAGCAATTTCCTTGGCATAGTTTTTGCACCATGTTTTTCCACTGTGTGTTCAACCCAGACACCAGTGGGAATTTGTTGATGTGACAATGCAGAAAATATCCCACTGTGGAATGCATGCGTGAATGGCAACTCCAGAGAAAGTTCTAACAGACTTCAACACACTTTCTCAGATGGTCCTGTGTGAAAACAGCCAATCAGTTTCTTCTACCTCTCTCTGTCCCTCTCTTCCTTCTCCGTTTATTCTATGATTATATCTCAGTGGCCCTTTTTGTCACAGCAATTCAAACTCAGGAAAAAAAAATCCTCTGAATGTTCAACCTTATTCATGAAAATGAGAAAATACCTTCTGTAGATGAGGAAGTTACAATGCAGTGAGACTGTAAAATGTTCATATGCAAAAAAGTCTTCAAGCGTCTTGCATTTGTATTTCTGTACAGGAGAACTTTGTAAAGGCTGTAACCGAAAACATTCCTTCTATGCCTTCCACAGCACTGAATTGAAAGGAGAAAAATAAGGCTTTTGCTAGCAGTTAGATGGCTATTTTTATTTCTCACTCATCAGCAATACCATTGTATTTGGATGTTGTAACAGTGATTTTCAAGTGCTTGTATGGCAGATGTGTATATAGTATGGCGCATGATGACTGTAACAGTGATTTTTGTACAGGTAGAGGCTTAGATGTTTCTTTTTCACTGGGGTTATATTAAGCACCTTTTTGCTAAGGGAAAATCTTTGCTTTGCTGTTTCCTGTCCTGCCTAATGAGTACTTCCCATCAAGGTGAGTGTTCTTATTCTCAGGAAATCAGCTTGATACACAAATAGACATGCAAACAGTACATATACATCCACACACATACAATTTGCCTCTTGCATGTATCAAAGTTACACATTTACACGTTTTTAAATCTTCGGCTCAGGCCAGCTCCTCTACACCCCTGACTCCTCCTTAAATGTGAACAACTTCTTCCTCATGTTTTTTTCTGTCATTTATGAGGAAATTTTATTTCTTATCAGTATCTAAAGATGCTATTTGTGTACACTCTTGCAAACACACTTTGGGTTTCTTCAGTGTTGCTATTGGATGTTTTTAGACAGTCAGAAGCAACTTTCATTTGTCGAATTGATGCTGTATAGAAGAAACAAAAAGCAAAAGTAAGTAAGTAAGAAAAGAAGGAAAGAAAAATATTTTTATTTAAATCAGGCACCTTGTTTCCAGTCCCAAGCGCTCAGAGCTATTTAGCACTTCAATTAGTTTTAGTTTTTGTTTTTATTTCAGACCCACTTAAGAGTCTGAGATTTGAGCACTTAAATTGGCACTGCAAGAGGAAACATTTTGTTGATGTAATAATATGAATATAGAGCAAAAAATATGTCTGAAAAATCAGAACCCTAAATATAAAAGGAAGCTAATGTTTTAGTGTTTACAACTTCTATTTTTATTTCTTTCGGAACTAAAAAAGCTGATATTGATTTGAAGTGAAAGCAGTGTATATGTTGTCCAAATGACAAGAGTAACAATCATATAAGGTAATAACTTGTTTGCCCTAATTGTGTTTGAACATCCAACTTTGTGATGTGCATGCATGCTGCCTATAGATACAAGCCTAGTTAGTTGGTCTAGCTTCTGTTTTGCCTCGTAAGTTTTTTCTGGAGTAGTCTGCTTTCAAAATACTATTTTTTAACATTTCTATGTATAAAGAAGCTTAATTATGTCAAGTTCAGTAGAAGCAGGCTTAAAATATAACAGGGTGCCAAATTTTGGCACAAGGGTTGAATTTAGTTGGAGCACGAAGCTTTGTTTGTTATTCTTTAAAGCCCCAATTCCAGTGGCTCTCACTGTTCGTAACGGACCCGAGGCTACTGTCAGTTCTGTTACACCGAGCATTTCTTTCAGTTTTCTGAATAAGAGACATGTTCCTGAATTTTGCTGCCTAGCTATAAAACAATCACGTATCTATTACAATACTTACTTTTAAAGTTTAAACCATTATACCCTGAGCAATGAAATTCACCATCTACTTTCCTGACTAAGTAAAAAGAAACTAATGTACAGCTTTCCCAAAGCTTAACCAACCAAAATACATTATTCCAACTATTCTGTTGGTTTCTAACTTATCTACCATATCCACTAATTCCATCTTCTAAAGTAATCTCCTTAACTGAATTTTAGTTCATCTCTGCTCTTTGAAACATATCACCCTGTCTTCCTTTCACTATAGCCACGTTCAAATTCGCTGCGAATTGCTTGACTTGCTTCTTCTTCTATGAAGCTGGTGATTTTCACCTGCAAATGTCTCACACGTGCCAGAAATGGCGTTTACCAATTAACCAATGCACGCCAAGTAAGGTTGTGATTTTTCAAGAGTCTGAGATAGGTCTCCTGATCAAGACCAGGGGCCCAGGAGGATGGTACAAATTTCTAAAAAAAAAAAACATCCCAACATTATCATTTAATTATCAAGGCATGGGAGCTCCATGGTAGTTGCCCTCTTTGTCTTGTTTGTAATCCAGCTTTGATTATATCAATTTGTCTTTATGGTTGAAATATGATGGTTTAGGAACTGATCTGGAAACAAGAAAAACCCTTTGGGAAATTCTTGGAAACCAAAAACAGGTTTGTTTGGCATGGTATTGCCAGTCATTACATGTGATACGTGATTCCTTACACTGATTACGTGATTCAGGCACAGTGGCTAAATTTGTAGCAAAAAGACAATCTCTTTCTTCCCTCTTTATTTGTCACACACAGTGTTTTGCCCTCATAAGAGTTAATACTTGAACAGTATTTCTGGTAATGAAGTGGCTTAAGAGATCTGGGATTGGGACTTTAAAGCATGAATGAGATGCTTTGAAAGTTTTTCCTCTGTCTTTTACAGATGTAGATTTTAGAGGTAGTTTTAATAGAGATCTCATGCGCAAGATTGTTTCTGTTATGCAGCAGGACAGAGAAACTCTTAAGTGTTTATTATTCTCTCTTTAAATTGTTTAGACTGGTCCCTCTCTTGTAGAATGCACGCACACCCACACATTCACATGTATTCATTCAAAACACACACACACTTCACATGTGCTGGCACAACCCAAGTTTGGAGCAGTAGTGGTTGTTTATCAACCGTTTTTTCAGCCCTTGTCTGATTTGTGCTACTTTCCTCCTTGTACACATATTCACTGAAAGAGCAGTATTTACCCATGTCGACATTCTACCAGCTTCAAGGCAGAAACTAAAATGGAGCAATCTACATCAGATGCTTCTTCTCTGCACAGAATATGCAACTCATTTTCTTATTATTTTCATCGGGCTGTTCCTAAATTGAGGAAGTCTCTTGTTGCTTTGAAGTGAACAGTTTCTTAAACTTGATCTCCCTCTGTTTGAGAGAATCACTGAATTACCTTTGTGATGTAGCCAAACCCAATGGATGTCCTTGAGGTGTCCTAATAATTTAAGAGTAAACACATGAATTCTGTATTATTGACTTTATGTTGCTAATTCAACTTACTTAACCCATACATTAGCACAGAACGAAGAAAGAGAGGTAACATAGTACAGCACTCTCCAATCCAGTCTCAAATTTTGGTCAGGACTTCAAGGCCTTATGAGTCTTCTTGCATGTTTATTTGGCTCAAAACAAAAAAAGCAAGCATCCCAGATTCACTGGTGAGATTAACTGAACATCTCAGTTAGATCTTAAAACTGCCCCACATTTTCTTCTGATGTTTAATGGGATTAGTTCACATAAAAGTATTTTACCATACCCAAACAGAAAGTTTTGATTTTGTTTTAAGGTGTGTCTGTTGAGGTTTCTGCCCACACTCAAAAATAATTGAAGGAACTTCGTTGGAGTTGTTAACCAAAAAACGAAACAGAAACGAAGGGAAAAAAATAAATATATTCTGCATTACCACAACATCATGTCTTGTCTGAAACCGTGTTGTTTTATTCTTACTACAACGTACATTGTTGTTTCTTTGATAAATAATTCTAACAAAGACCATAATGGAAAAATTACATTTACCTGAATTATTGTTGAGTTGTGGCAGAAATCTAATAACACTGTACAAACCAAAGCGGTCTGCATGGCAAAAATATCAGTACAAGTAAATGAGACAATAGATTTTATTGTTCACTGGATGAACCATCCATTATAAGTGTCAATTTAAACACCCTGCCTGTATCACTCTGAGTCAGACTGTACTTTCATTGTTCAAAATGATAACAAAAAGTTCCTTAAAAAAGAATTGTTTAATTAAGTTGGGTGGTTATTGATTTGTATTGGCTTCAAGGGCACTAAAGAACAATGTTTGTGTCCACCCAATGAATGCTAAGCTCAATGTTCATCCACTTTTAACTCATTTTAATCTCCACCAACTGTAGGCTGGTAGCATACAATGAGTTAAACAGTTCTTTTTTTCTTCTTCAGCTGCTGCTAGAAAACAAAAATGAGCTTGGTTTTAGTAAAACCAAAGCAATGAGCTAAAAGGAGCTTAAAAGAAAACTATGCAGAACAGGCAGAAGCAGATGTGGTGGTAACTCCTTAGTTAGCTACTCGTTTTACATTGTCTGATTGATTATTCATACAATTCTTTTCTTTTCTTTTTTGAGATTCTAAGAATTGAAAACACAAAATGTATTTAAGAATTTGATATTTTGATATGAAGAATTCTCCAGGTTACTTTGTGCAGGTCAAACACTTTTTTGTGCCCATTACAATTGTTTAATTTATGTGAACTATTTCTATGTTGCTGTAACTCTGTAATAGAATGTTCTTACCTTTTTGCTGTGTATTTGTCTTTTATTTTTATTTTAACACTTTTTGTCGCTGCTTCTCTGAAACAAACACTGGCTTTTGCAACTCCAAAGGTTGTTCTGAAAGAATATGAACAAGATGAACAAAAACATGCCTTTTTATAGATTGCTCAACGTCATTTGAAAAAAAATATGCTAACCTGGTTTTCTGCACAGGCTGAGATCATTGAGTAAAGTATAAAATGAAATATGTTTACAAATAGGTGTTTTGTTTGATATATTTTTGCCATGTAAAAATTGCTCATTTCAATTGGACAGGTTCTGGTGTAAGAGACAAAGAATGAGCTCTCTCATCTTGTCTTTCATCCAACTTTTGGGATGGGTCAGCATTACATGGATACAAGTGCATCTCCGATATTTGCCTTAGAACTTGCAGAGGCCATAGTTCACATTCAAGTGAAATGAGTGTATGCAGGGGCCTAAGCCCCCATCCCCAAGTAACCAGTGCGGACTTTCTCACACTTATCTACCTGTGAAATCCTTCATACCTCTCATAACTGGTCAATGACTGTATCAGCAAACTGCATCAGGTGTTTTTTCTACATGCTTTTTACACAGATTATATGGATTATTGTATTAGTAGTTTTGGTGCATCATTTTTATTGTAATAGCTCTTAAGCTTGTAGTTCAAGTTGTTTTTATTTTTTTCTCTATTTTTTAGATGATTGTTTTGTGCTGATATTGTCTGTTTGAAATAGCTGTTATTTGCTTATTCTCCACTAAGATTTCTTACCTAGTTTTTAAATGCTACATGACCCTAATTATTAAATGACATAATAACCATTGTAAATACGGTATTGTGCAAACCCCATTTTCATTCATTTCAATTGCTAGTGTTAAATTACTTTTTTTTGTCTAGACACAATTTCTCTTTATGAAATAAAGAAACATGCATATCATGCTTTGTGCATTGTGAATGTTTTTCATAAACATGCCAAAATCTTTTTAATTTTGCATTTAATCTTTGTATTTGCATTGATATTTTAATATTTGATGAATGATCAAACAGAACACAAACAAACAAAAGATACACAAACAGAACCAAAACCACAGACCAGAAGTTTTTGGCACACTGGGAAAGCAATAGATTTGTATGCCTGAGATTTTCTTTTAGTTCAGTTTTAGTTGACATTTTCCTTTTAGTTGACATCGCACATGCTCTGAAATCATTAGAACCAGATCACTATACATGATTTGACACTTTCACTGGTTGGTTCCTGGAAGTTATAGGAACATATGATGAAGCATCTGCGGTTAGGAAGTTGTGATACATGCTTATGTACTACACCTGTTCTGTAGAGGATGTCATTACAGATGAGCGCACCAGAGAACTCAGGTTTATGTTAAGATTTTGATTAGTCTATAAGGCTGGTCAACAAAACTTTCCAACATTTTCAACACTGCTTACCCTGTGAGCCTGGACTTCCAGTCACACATGACCTTGCAGGGCTGCAGTTGCATATTGTGCCATTTTGAATAGCTCTTATTTCTAAGGATAACTCTAACCCAAACCCAATACTCCAACCACAGGTAGGATACAATCTAAGTAATTTGCATTCATTAATACTGTTCTGACGCAGGAAAGACACACAACCAAAGGCAACAACTTGGCCATGGATACATGATATGGGAAAGAAAAAAAAGACACTAAATACCACTAACATAATTCTAAAAAAGTTTTAGAGGCAACAAAGTCCACATAATGAACAGTAGTTCAGTAGTTAAGTGCTGCGTTTTTGGGGCTTCTCAGCCACGTGTCATTGTCTGTGGCATTTTGGACTAATTTTGGATTACTTTTGTTTTTTCAGAGTTTTGTTTCTAGTCTGTTTTCTTGTTTGTGTTGAGTCACTGGTTCACTGCTTTTGTCTTGTCTTAGTTCAGTTTAGTTTGAAGTTCCACCTTCTCAGCAGCAGCCATCCTCAGTTTCCCTGTTCTGGTCATTAGCTGAACTGCCACACCTGCCTATTATCCTCAGCTGCTGTCTTTCACTAATCAGCTCACCCTCAATATTTAAGCACCCTGTTTTCTCTCAATCATTGCCAAAAATGCTCACTGTTACCACTTCATGTTTTCCTGTTTTATTCCAGTGCTAGCTCTGGTTCATTCTCATGTCCATATCCATGTCTATAGTCACAGTCATTGTCAGTGTCATGTGTCGATTTCCTGTCTTATTTTGATAGTCTTGTCTCTGTGTTCACTCCCTGTTCCCCGTGTGATTACCTGCCCCTGCCCTTATGTGTTTCACCTGTGTCTCGTTATCCCTTCCCTCCTGTGTATATAACCAGTGCTCCCCTGTGTGTCAGTGCCAGATTGTCTTGTCTCATAGAGCAGCTTTCCAGCATTTCATATTAGAGTATTTCCCTGTGTCTGACCGTTTTGCTCCCAGTTTTTGAGGCTCCTGATTTCGTACTTCTGCCTTTCTGATTGCCTTCCTGGAATTTGACCCTTGGACTGATTAAAGACCCGTAGAACAGAACCCGTCTGTCTGCCTGCATTTGTGTCCGCCAGTCTAGTTCTTGATAGTCAGGTGTTCTGGCTTGGACGCGCCTTTTGTTAAAGATCTAAATAAATTAAGTTCAGTTTTCTTACACCTCCTGCCTGACTGTCTACATCTGGGTCCTCTCATCTCCACCAGCCGTGACACTATGGGTCTTGGTGTTATATAAGACTGAGACTAACATCCACTGTGTCAAAAAATGACAGCACTTTACTAAAACATTTTTGTCACTTCCTGGTTGGGCTAAGCATTATCACTGTTTAGGGTTAGAAAACAACCATGGTTAGGTTTTGTACATTTTATCCCCCACCTTCTGGACGTCACTTTGCTGGTTGCCTTGTTTCTTGCAAACACAACAACTTATAAGGAAAGCTTGTCACTTCCTGGTTAGCTAACATTAAATCACTTCGCAATGAGCAACCATGTCAGTGGATGTACAGAAATATTCTTTATTACGTCCATTGGTGCAGGCCATATTTTGAGTGGCTATTGATAGCCAAAAGAATCTGGTCCATTGTTCCACGACCTGGGCAAAAACCACACTACTCCTGAATCCAAGGTTCAACAATCGGTCGAAGCCTCCTGTCCAACACCCTGGAGTAAACTTTCCCCAGGAAGCTGAGTAGTGTGGTCCCCCTGTAGTTGGAATGCGCTCTCCGGTCCCCTCAGTCTGCCATTCCCAGATGTTGTCCCAGACCTCCATGTAACGTTAAAGAGGCGTATCAGGCAAGACAGCCCCACCATGTCCAGAGCTTTTAGCATCTCAGGTCAAATCTCGCTTTACCACCAGGACCTACCCTGGGGACTTCTGCCAAGGTGATAGACCAGTCTTTCCCCACAAGTCCTCAGACTCTGCCTCCTCAATTGAGGACATGTAACCTGGATTGAGGAGATCCTCAAAGTGCTCCTTCCACCACCCGGCAATATCTTCAGTTCAGCGGTTCTCTACCCAGATCAAGCACAACCTGGGATGGAATCTGCTTTCCCTTTCTCAGCCGTCAAATGGTTTGCCAGAACACCCTCGAAGCCAACCTTGTGTATGTGTGGGTTCCAACCAGGTACTCCAGCTTCCAAACACTGCCCAAAAATATGCATGTAAGGTTAACTGGGGACCGGGGAGTGAGAGCATGGATGGTTATTTGTCTCATTTGTCTCTATGTAGCTCTGTGACGGACTGGTGATCTGTCCAGGGTGTACCCATCTGCAGGGATAGGCTCCAGCCCCCCTGCGACCTTGAGTTGGCTTAAGTGGGTATAGAAAATGGATGGATGGATGGATGGATGTGCATGTGGGGCTCATGAATGTTAAACAAATGAACAGCAAAAACAAGAGTATTAACCTTTGACACCACACATCAAGGGATAGAAAGTGCTTGCTTAGACTCCTGATGGCCAGATCTCTCCCACCCGGTCTAACACCAAGTGCAGGACAGACGTCAGCCTCGATATAACCTTCATCTCTATTTATTTCTTAGTTTGTTTATTTATTTTTGTCAGACCATGGCTGTCATTTTTCTAAAATATTTCATTTCAAGTGTCAAGAATGCCAAGAATGCAAGTGGAGTAAAACATCTTTGTTTGATGACATGAGCAACAAGGTGAGCGCAGGCAGGGGGAAGCTTGAATGTGGCTGTAGGTAGTGAATGTCTGCCAAATTCCAGGGGGCTATTTAAACTAGCAGCAGTTCAATAAAAGTTCTACTAAAACCCATAAGGTTCGCCTATTATTTGACAAAGAAAACTTACAAAAGAGGACTTCTCTTTACTATTCCTTCCATTGCTGTCTCTGAAACAAGTGAAACACTGCCTCTGTGGTGAGACACTTCATTGCACTGCTACTAAATCAATATCAGATCAATGAGGAGACCAGACCAAGTTGGCATCCCTTGATGAAAAAAATAAAAGAATGATTAACCAATCAAATTAGGTTACCGTCATGCCATTTCAAAAATGTGATTAGTCGAGCCAATGTCAAGCAAAGTTTCTTGGCATCACACCAATCAAATTACAGCAGTTTGTCAAAGTCATTGAATTACAGTGTTTTCAATATTAGCAGACTAAGGGCAACCATAGTGGGTGTTGACTTGGAGTTCTTGGAGAAAAACAAAAAAATTTTACAAAACAACTGCTACAGCATCAACCTAAAATTAAATCGAACGGCAGGCCAATACCAAAACTGGAGCTGTGTGTGGAAAGGAAGGGAGGGGTTCAGACTTTCAGCGTAGAAAATCAAATGGTAAATGGACTGTACTTGTATAGCGCTTTCCGAGTCTAGCTGACCACTCAAAGCGCCAACACAGTGCTTTCTTCTATGCATTCGCACACATTTACACACCACTGGATGCACGTGAGGTTTAGTGTCTTGCTTAAGGATGCTTCAACATGTAGCTCGGGGAAGCTGGGGATCGAACCACTGACCTTCTGATTACTTTGGTAAAGAGTGGCTAGCTGATAGAACTAAATTTCAGCAACTATAAGTTGTTTTAGCTTGTGTTCATCATACCAGCACATCGGCAGAGTGGTCATTTTCTTGTCTCAAGATAATTTAAAAAACATGTATGAACAGGACAGACTTGTCAACTTAGCCAAAATATCCATTTATTGTTGTTGTGAAGGACCTTAACAACAGAGCATCTATGAAACACCAAAGAATGTCATTCCTATTCAAACAAAGTGAGGGGAATGTACAACCTTGCCCGACTCTAAGTTTGCTGTTAACTGAACTACCCATGTAACTGCATGTAATTTTGGATGTGGATATATTGCTTATGCTTGGGGAGAGGTGTAGGGGGGGTGGTTACTAAAGCTGTTACATTACATTACATTAAAGCGGTTACATTAGAAATTCGGCGCCAGAGATAGCACCCATGTGAGCTAAGTTAACTGTAACTATAACTTTTGCCACTCACTACAGATCTGAAATGCGTACATTTCCATGCGTACAACAAAGGACAATGTTGCCCCTCTAAAAAGGAAGCTAATCAATCAGAAGAGGTTGGCTCCTTGGTATAATTCACAGCTGCGTGCTTTAAAGCAGACTGCAACAATGGCGGTCCTCTAATTTAGAAGAGTCTCAATTGGTCGAGAAAGACCTTATAACATATAAGTCTAGTAACATATAAGAAAGCCCTTCATACAGCAAGAACTGCTTATTATTCATAATTGATAGAAGACAATTAGTGGGGCGGATTAGCTAAATATTTTTACACCAATCGTTAACTTTGTGATAAAAGCCTGAAATTTGGTAGATGTGTATATATTTCAAACAAATCTGGATATTGGGCCACCTCAAAAACGCCCCCTAGTGGCCGTGGTAGCCATTTGTTATGCGAATAAATGAATGATGAATAACAACTGCCCTTTTAATAATACCAACTGGTGATGTATTGTATATTGTTGGAAAGCCTGATTAGTCACCGTTACAATGAGGTACAGCTTGTAAGGATCATGCATTCATGGAATGAGCAATGGGGCTAAACGTGTGGGTAGCCAAAAATGTGCATAACCTGTGGGGTGAATTAGCTTAATAAATCACAAGAATCGTTTATTTTGTGATAGAAGCACAAAATTTGGTGGATGTGTTGGTAGATATGTTTCAAACAAATCTGTGTATTAGGCCATCGCAAATTCACCCCCTTGTGTCCATTGCATTCATTTTCTTCGTTAAAATTACTAAAAATATTTAAATGATTTCTTACAATATTAAAAAATTGTAAACTGAATACACAAATGTAAATTAAAAAATGTAAATAAAAATATTAAATTAATAAAAATCCATTCTTTCAGTTACTTTTCCTGCCCCACCACAATCCGGCTAGCCATTTAGCTAGCTAGCAAATGAGCTCGCTAGCATTTGCTTCCTGGGACAAGCAGTGCAGTGGACTGTCCATCAAGTTATGCCTAAATATTCTATTTCACCTGTTATAATTATGAATGAAATGTGCTATGAACATCATAAAGGCTAAAGTGGAAAGAGGATTAGGAGGTATGTTGTTGGGAAGGCTGCCATGCCAACATTCTGCATGTTGACAATAACAAGACAGAACTATTCAATTTCCTGTCCAAGGCTCTTATTCAGGCACTCTTGTCACTGATGGACAGGGGGTGCTCAGCACTCAGCCTCTGCCTGATCTCCACACCCTGGCCCCATGCAGCCACGAAAAGGATGACAGTCGTATGCTACTGCATGTGTCACATGCTGCAAAGCATGGTCACCACTGCATACTGATCCACATTGTTGACACTGATGTTGTGGTTTGCCATAAGTTAGTTACCAGCCGGATGTCAATTGTGGTTAGCATTTGGAACTGGAAAGAGCTTTCGCTACCTGGCAGCCCACCAAATGGCTTCTGGGGTAAGACACTGCTACCACCAACTGAGTGAGGGTGGGTGAAGACAGAAGGAATGTTTGAGCCCCACTGGACAACCCTGCAACAGGCATCAAAATCTTGTCATGATATATTGTGGTTGCAAGAGCGGTTGGAAAAACTCTGCAGGTGCAAGAAGGCTGCTCTTCAGTGCACAGTCCTCTGCTCTCTGGTAAATTATCTATTCTTTTTTCTTTTTAATAAGCAACAGAAGAATACAAGCCAAAGAGGAGACCGTAGCCTGTGAGTCTTCCAATTCCGATAAAGAATGTATGGTCTTTTTTACTATACTGTAATAAAGCTTTTGTCACTTTAACATGTCTCTAAATTATATTTGTGGTGCTGAAAACATGAAACAGCCGCTGTAGGGTAGGCAAAGCATTCCACGCCAGTAACCACAAAATGGCCACCACAGCCATCAGAAAAAATATTTGCGATGGCCCAATATCCAGATTCATCAAACATGTATTCAGCAATGAGTGTACCACATTTGATGCTTTTACGATTGTTTAGCTAATCCGCCCCACTAAATAAGAATAATCCCAGGTTTCTTTTCAGCACTGTAGCCAGACTGTGAGGGACCGAGTTTTGGCTCATGAGAGATTGAGATTGAGACCTGAGGGAGTATTGGCTCTGATGTTGTCTGGTGGGGATGAGGCCTCGGTCTGCCAATGGTTCTCATCTGGTTCAGGTCTGGTTCAGCTGCAATAGGCTTGGGGAAAGGAGATGTGTGAGCCTGCATTTCCATTTGCAAAAGCTGAAACAGATGTTGCAAAGCTTTAAAACGTTGATCTTGACGTGTAAATTCATGTTTCAATTTTAGCTCCCATGCCTCCTGCTGTCCTATGAAGGCCTGCAAGATTGGTTCTCTAACATATTTCCCCTCAGTGTCTGCTGCCATTTCAGAAGCTCCATTCCAGGCCTCCATTTCCTCCTCACAAGTGGTTTGATCATCAGCCATCTTCGTCTCTGGTTTGTTTTTTCTCTTCCCATGGTGCAGTGCCAAAAAATGCCACCATATGCCCCCACTGCCATCATATGTGGCCAAGCATGGAGCATGAGGACACAGGTGGTTTCAAAAAGAACTGATTTTATTTACCCCCAAAATATGTTAAATAAAACATCAGGGCCCTTAAAAGAGGTCAAATGAACAAAACCAAACTAAAATCATAATGGTAACTTCAAACTAACTGTTCAAATGATAAGTAACTTAACACAAAGAACCAAACTGACCTGACAAACAGGAAACAAAGGATAACTTAAATACTGGTTGATCAGACCAGTCTTCAACATAAGAGGGATAACACATTATAACAAATAAACTAAGAAACAGAACCTAACAGTTAGTTTAATAATTACTCAAACAAAAGAATTAACAAAATGACTAAATAAACAAACTACTCATAAATCCAAAGGAATATATCTTAACATCAAAAGAAATTAAACTACATGGTCTCCCTCCTGAGGCAGCTGCCATGGTACTGTCTCGTTGCACTTCCTGTGCATGTGGCTTTGCCTGCACCTTTGTGCTCACTCCTGCCCCCAGCTCTCACATGGCTCCCTCCAGCACCAGTAAAAGAAAAAGAAAACAGGTTAAACAAATAAGCCAAATTTAACATAGTTTAATTAATATCTCAATGTGCACGCTTACAAATAGAAATAAAGCATTTCAACTAAGTTTAAACAAATATGTATACAAAATGGTGTGAAGAAATAAACTAAACATAACTGAAAGTATTAGTGCATTACCGACTTTACCTGTATGGCTGTAGGTGCAGCCTACAGGAATTTGAGTTCTGTTGAGCCATGTATTTCTTTGACTCTCAGTTGTGATGATTTCATGAGCTTTTTCACCAATAAAATTGTTTCTATTCGATGAATGGAATTCTTCCCATTATTATCACTGATGTATCATCAAGTCCAGCAGCTTTAGAAGTATCTTGAGAACCTGATTTGTATTTAGATTCGCACAGAAATAATCTGTTTGAACAGCTTCCATCAGGATTCAGAGCACATCATAGCACAGAAACAGCACTGGTGAAAGTTACCAATGATCTCCTCTTAGCCTCTGATAGCGGACTTGTTTCTGTGCTTATCCTGTTAGATCTCAGTGCTACATTTGATACGATCAATCACAGCATTCTATTATAAAAACTTCAACATTTTATTGGGTTTAAAGGAACTGCATTAGGCTGGTTTAAGTCATATTTATCTGATAGATTGCAGTTTGTTCTTGTAAATGAAGAATCTTCCTCACACATTGGAGTAAGTCATGGAGTTCCTCAGGGTTCTGTGCTTGGACCAATTCTTTTTGCTTTATACATTCCTCCATTAGATAACATTATTAGACAGCATGGCATAAATTTCCATTTATATGCTGATGACACTCAGCTGTACATATTTATGAAACCAGATGAAATCAATAGGTTGGTCAGACTACAAGCATGTCTTAAAGCCAAAGACCTAGATGACTCAGATTTTCTGCTTCTAAATTCAGACAAAACTGAAGTTGTTGTCTTTTTGGACTGAAGCGCCTCAGGGAGAAACTAATAGTTACTCTAGATGGTATTTCCTTGGCTTCTAATACTACAGTGAGTTATTTTTGACCAGGATTTATCATTTGACATACATATAAAACAGATTTCTAGGACTGCCTTCTTTCACTTTCATAATATTGCCAAAATTAGGAACATCCTGTCTCAGAGTGATGCAGAAAAACTGGGTCATGCATTCATAACATCAAGGTAGGACTACTGTAATTCTTTATTACTGGGCTGTCCTAAAAAAATTCTGAAAAGCCTCCAGCTGATCCAAAATGCTGCAACCAGAGTTCTAACAGGTGAGATCATATTTCCCCAGTTTTAGCTTCTCTTCATTGGTGCCTTGTCAAATTCAGAATAGAATTTAAGATTCTTCTCCTCACAAATGTCTTGATGACCAAGCTCCATCACATCTTAAAGATCTCATTGTAAGGTATTTTCCTAACAGAGCACTTCGCTCCCAAACTGCAGGTTTACTTGTTGTTCCCAGAGTTTCTAAAAGTAGAATGTCCAGGAAGCCGACATCCTCTTTAACTTTAAGACTAGGCTCAAAACTTTCCATTTTGATAAAGCTTATTGTTAGAGATGACTCAGGTGACTTTGAAGAATCTCATAGTTAAGATGCTATAGGCCTAGACTGCTGGGGGCCTCCTATGTCACACCTTTTCTGACTTTGCTCCCCCCCCTTTTATTTCCTCTTATGACATTACGTACCTTTGGCATTATTGTTGTCATTAACTTGTGTTTCCCTGTTCCAACAGGTATCCTTTGAATGGTGTTAGAGTGCCCCCCCCCCCCCCCCCCCCTGGCCACTCTTCCTGAGTCTGGTTCTGCCAGAGATTTCTTCCTGTTAAAAGGGAGCCCTTTCTCTCCACAGTCGCCTCATGCATGCTCAGGAAGGGAGATTGGACCGAAGAGAAGTTTCAGTGCAATCTGTTGGTTTTCTTCGCTAGGTAATTGTTTTTTGGATTGGCTTTCTACTAACTTTGAATTTAATTAATTGGATTCGATTATGATTACAATCAGGAATGGACTGGGACCAAAAATTGGCCCTGGACATTAGGGTGCTACGTTTTCTGCTTGCCATCTTTCTGTTGACAGACACTAAAGTTAGTCTTCTTTGTTGGCTTTTAAGCCTATGGAATAACAATTTTACTATAATTTTTATGTTTATGCATTTAGCAGACACTTTTATCCAAAGCGACTTACAGGTAGGCAGATAGGGTAAGGGGGTCTTGCCTAAGGACCCCTACTGGAGGTAGTACCTTTCATGCAGGGGATTTGAACGCAAGTCTCCCACATGGAAGGTGGCAATCATACCACTACACTATCCAGTCCACTATAAGCGCCACCTAGCGCTACCTGTTGGTAGTTGATAGACTGAAAATTTTGGTTATTGAACAGGGCCGACGGACGTAGACCGGACGGCCGTTCTGGACTTTTCCAGAACGCACAGATTACCAGTCCGCCCCGGATTACAATGAATTGGACTCTAATTGGACTGTATCACTGAAGTGCCTTGAGATGACATTTGTTGTGGTTTGATGCTATATTAATAAACTGAACTGAAATTGAATTTGTACACTCCCTCCTTTCAAGAATTCCATGGTGATCTACTCTTGTTTTTGTTATTCCTCTCTTGCTCTCTTCACTCAAATTATCAGAACTATGGATTTGTATAAGAGCTTTTGCTATCATTTCCTCTTTTTCTTTATCAGAAACTGTTGTTTCCTTCCCCATCTTTAGACCCACTATCACTTTGTTTCTTACTCCATTGAAGTAACATGCTACACGACACTGGAAAATGATCACTGCCTACTGACATTTCTTCTAATACATCCCACTCATATATCCCTGTCAGATTCCTAAATACTAAAGTTAAATCTAATCATGAGGTAGCCTCTGTTTGCACATCTGTCCTAGTCCCTCTTCCATCATTAAGACACACCATGCCTTAATCCTCTAGCAGTTCTTCTATTACCTCCCCATTTACATCTGTTCCAATCCCCCCTCTATAATGCGCTGTAAACATTAAAATCCCCACATATCGCCACCCTATTTCCATCTCGACCTCCAAGTTGTGTTAAATTACACAAATATAGCTTCTTGCATTTATTGTAAAAGTTTATAATAAAAAATCTCCCTCATTTGTCCATGTCTCTACAGTAACATGCTCTTGCTCAACTCCTATACTCTCTTCTCTATATGAAATATCCTCTCTAATAAATGTTGCACACCCTCCGCCTACACCTTCCCCCCATCACACCTAACAGAAGAATATCCTATTATTCTTCAATCCAAAGGCAGTTTCAACCATGTCTCCTGCATCAATCATATATATATATATACACACTTTTTAAATTCCTGTCCATTAGCCAACAAACTTCTAGCATTCCATTTTAACAGTGGGGCCATAATTAGTAGTCTACTATCCAACTCATGGATGTTCTAGACTTGCTTGTACCTTAAGATCATTCCTCACCTCCTCCCACATCAACCCACCAACATCTAGATGATGAGCTGCTGTTTTTACAATAATTTGAATTCTCTCAGTTTTAGATTTAATCTCCTATAAAAGTGACCAACTTCTTTAACTCAACAATGACTTTTTCCTCACTTCCCTGTCCTGATTTTGTTGTGACTCTCCTTCCTTCACGGTTTCTCTTATCATTTTCATCTCTCTGCCTTACCATCTTCATTGCTTCAGCTTAAGTAGTTTTAGCCTCAACTCTCACCTGTTGCATTTCCATTTCTCTTTTCATCACTCCACAACCTCATAAGCCACAATATGTTTTCCATCACAGTTGCAGCATTTTGTTTGCTAGCACTTGCATTGCCCATACTCATGATCCTCACCACACCAAGCACACCTTCATCTGCCTTTGCATATCTTCGCTGTATGATCAAACTTCTGGCAATTGAAACACTTCATTGGCTTTGGTACATACTCTCCAACACCATAGCTCAAGAATACTAAGGTCACCTTCTTAGGGATCACCTCCTCCTCAAAATCAAGCACTACTGTCTCACTGTCTTTCCTTTCTTCTTCTCGAGTAAGATGCAACCTCCAAATACCTTTCAACATTCCTCCTCTTAGATTTGTTTCCATCTTTGGATAGACAAGTTTCTATTTTCATTACCTTTGCCATGTGAATATCCCCAATTTATTCGTCAGTTTCACTTCCCGCTTTCCTCACCAAATCTCTATATAATTTTACACTCTGAACCTCTCCCATTACCCTTACTTTCTTAGAGTTGGTCCCGACAAACTCACCTCTTTTATTCTGCAATGTTCCACTACCTGACCTGTTTACCTCCCCACTATCGTTACTTTAACTATGTCAGACTCTCTCCATCCTGGTTCATTCACAACATAGTTGTGTCATCCCACCACAGCTTTCTGCATTCTTTTAAACTCTCCTGTCCAACCTCCAGCTGATAAACTTGACTTTCTGTCAAGCTCAACAGTCAGCTGTTTTTTATTGTCTCGTTGAAAAGGTTTTTAGATATGAAATTCCAAACTTCTGCCTCATTTATACTGACCATGATTTAATTTATAAAAGCAGCAAAAGGGGAACACATCCAAGGGGGTGAACACTTCTTTTATAGACATTGTAATGGCATTTCTTGTCCATTCCGTTAAACAACGATACAAGATACAAACTCTCCTGTGTAGTTGCAATTTTTGTTGGTCTGTTCATTACTCTTTTTAATGTGTCCAAGATCAGATTTCAGTTTGAATGGTTCACCATACTGAACCAACCCGCAGGTGGAAAAAACAACATGACGTCTTGACACGCATGAGCAAAAAACAAAGATGACCCTAGATACAGGAATTATCCCCCCAAATGCCTATTAAGCCCAGCCCTTGCCGGTCTTCCACTGTCTAACTTCTGTGCTCTTGTCCATCATGTTCAAAATAGAAAGACGCAGACATGTGGTGACCTGTGCAGAATTGTGATGGACATTGATCAAGAGTGACCTAGAAGTCATAATAATTCCAATTTGACCATACAGACTGAGGTTGCATTGCAAAAAAATCCAATCTGTATCTGATTTATGACCACATACTGAAGTGGCCCAAATCTGTATTGAGAAAATCTGATTCTGTGTGACTTGTGCTGTTTATACTGTCATGAAAAAAAATCAGTCACATGTAAGCAAAAAAAAAAAATCGTATTTGAGCCACATTTGACATGCAGTCTAAACATAGCGTTTGATCTGCAATCCAATCTGCATCACTATAGGCTACAAATGTAAGTTTCTCACTTTCATTTTTCTTGTAACACAACTCTTTGTCAAGTGTCCCTTTCAAATACCTTAACAGACGTTTGGCAACTGTCAAGTGTTGTGATAACTTACTCGCAACCTGATTAAGATCAGACCATATGTCATTAGATATATCAGACTAGCAAAAAAGCTCACTATATCCTTTAGGGTTTGTAAATTCAGGTTAGATTTATGTTCTGATGGAGTGTACCTTGCCTTACAATCTGACATACAAAATCTCTGTAGACTTTTTAACCCCTTATGGTCCATTTTGATTTGCCTTAGAACTGTGTAAAGTCAATACATAAGATATGCTGCAGTTTGGCTTCGTAATGGGCAAATAATACCGGGGCTTCGGAGCTTGTGTCACTCTTCCTGAAGCGGAGTGATACGAAACAATGTGTTGGAGCCTGTATCGAAACACAACTGTCATGCAACATTAAAGGCTTCGGACATCCTTTTTCATTACTTCAAAATGTAGGATTTTTGTCAGTGCAATTCTAAATAAAGAATTTAAAAGCTTTGTCACCTTGCTTCTGCGAACAAACATTCCTAATGGACCACATAAGCCCACAAATGACTGCAAGACCATTAGCTTTAAAGGCTTTCTTTAAAAACACTGGAATAAAACACTAAACAAAGCACCTTGATCGGTTCCAAAGAAGGAAGGATTTCTTATCCTGTTATGGAGTTTTAGTTCAGTTTTTTAAATGAAGCATGAAGCCCTACATTAATCTGAACCAACATTTAACCCTTCATGTTCTGTCATTTACTTTAATTTTTTGGTTTAATCTGAAATGTGTATGAGTGTGTGTGTGTGGGGGGGTGTCTGCATATTAGGATTTTTTCTAAACAAACAACTTAGTTAATGATGATGTACTCATTATTTAGCATAATTGAAAAAACACACGAAAGACGACAGTCTTTTCTGAACTTTAATTGCTGACATGAGCCATCATGAGACATGAGAAAGTGTCATGTACTTCAGTCATGCGTTTGAGAAGTTTTTATGGATTTAGTTGTCCACCAGATGTCACTGAAGCCTTGAATCTTTTTCGGCACAACTGTAAGGAAAGCCTCAGTGCCTCATAAGGCTTTGCCTGCCCAGCACTACTTTTAATGATACAATCTCTGAAACTGAAAGATAGATTCCTGAATGTGTAATGTACAAGTTTCTTACGTCTTCTGTTTGCTTTTCCAGAGTGTTCAGGCTTAGAGAATCCCCAGGTGCGTGACCCCAGGACCATTTTAAGGTCCTGGAAGTTCAGAACTGAAGAAGCCTTTCAGATGAGAGGGGAAACGTCTTCAAGATCCAAGAATAAGTCCAGTGCCCTTAGTCAAGCTCTTATGAGTCCCACAAGAAACCATTCCTCAATTAAGGGGAGGGGGGAATAGCATTATATTGGACTGCTGAATTAAGATGCTACACACGTGGACAAAATTGTTGGTACCCCTCAGTTAAAGAAGGAAAAACCCACAATTCTCACTGAAAGCACTTGAAACCTACAAAAGTAACAATAAATAAAAATTCATTGAAAATTAAATAATCAAAATCAGCCATTACTTTTGAAATGTTGATTAACATAATTATTTTTTTTAAAAAAACTAATGAAATAGGGCTGGACAAAAATGATGGTACCTCTATAAAAGATTGAAAACTATTTGACCAGAGTGACATGATTAACTCAGGTGTGTCCTTTAATTGACATCACAGGTGTTTCCAAACTCATAATCAGTCAGTCTGCCTATTTAAAGGGAGACAAGTAGTCACTCTGCTGTTTGGTGAAAAGGTGTGTACCACACTGAACATGGACAACAGAAAGCGGAGGAGAGAATTGTCCCAGGACATCTGAAAAAAAATTATAGACAAACATCTTAAAGGTGTGGGCTATAAGACCATCTCTAAACAGCTTGAAGTTCCTGTGACAACAGTGGTTCATATTATTCAGAAGTTCAAGACCCACGGGACAGTAGCCAACCTCCCTGGACGTGGCCGCAAGAGGAAAATTGATGACAGATTGAAGAAACAGATCGTTGGAATTGTATCCAAAGAGCCCAGGACAACCTCCAAAGAAATTAAACGTGAACTCCAAGGCCAAGGTGCATCAGTGTCAGATCGCACCATTCGTCTTTGTTTGAGCCAAAGTGGACTTCATGGGAGACGACCCAGGAGGACACCACTCCTGAAAAAAATCATAAAAAAGCAAGACTGGAATTTGCAAAAATGCATGTTGACAAGCCACAAAGCTTCTGGGAGAATGTCCTTTGGACAGATGAGACCAAACTGGAGCTTTTTGGTAAGGCACATCAACTCTATGTTCATAGACTCAAAAACCAAGCATACGAAGAAAAGAACACTGTCCCTACGGTGAAACATGGAGGAGGCTCAGCAATGTTTTGGGGCTGCTTTGCTGCATCTGGCACAGGGTGTCTTGAATGTGTCCAAGGTAAAATGAAATCTGACGACTATCAAGGCATTCTGGAGAGAAATGTGCTGCCTAGTGTCAGAAAGCTTGGTCTCAGTCGCAGGTCATGGGTCTTCCAACAGGACAACTATCCAAAACACACAGCCAAAAGCACCCAAGAATGGCTGAGAGAAAAGCGTTGGACTATTCTAAAGTGGCCTTCCATGAGCCCAGATCTGAATCCCATTGAACATCTGTGGAAGGAGCTGAAACGTGCCATTTGGAGAAGACATCCATCAAACCTGAGACAACTGGAGCAGTTTGCTCATGAGGAGTGGGCCAAAATACCTGTTGACAGCTGCAGAACGCTCATTGACAAATACAGAAATCGTTTAATTGCAGTGATTGCCTCAAAAGGTTGTGCAACAAAATATTAAATTATGGGTACCATCATTTTTGTCCAGCCCTATTTCATTAGTTTTTTTTTAATAATTATGTTAATCAACAATTCAAAAGTAATGGCTGATTTTGATTATTTCATTTTCAAGGAATTTTTATTTATTGTTACTTTTGTAAGTTTCAAGTGCTTTCAGTGAGAATTGTGGGTTTTTCCTTCTTTAACTGAGGGGTACCAACAATTTTGTCCATGTGTGTAAATTTAGATGTAATGTCTAAAATAGCTTTTTGTCATGGTCATTTGTGTGTGTTATCAGTTTTGCAGATTTTTGTGGGATTTAGATTACCCTGTTAGTTTCATGATTGCACTTGGTTGTGGTATTGTGGTTGTGTTCCAGGTGGAGCTGACCAGGTATCCAGGAAGTCCAGGGTGGAGTCTGGACTGCGCCTGCCAGCACACCTGCTGGTCATCTGCGCTCGTTAGAGCTGGCCTCTTAAAGGGGAACTCCGGTATTTTTAAACCTAGACCTGATTTCTGGCATGAAATACATTTATCTACTCACCGAGAACAGTTTGGCAAAAGTCAGCAGCTATTTAGGTAACTCACGATCAGCGTATCCATATAACGGAGTGAATGGGGCAGGGACGATGCAGCCTCTAAATAAGGCATTATCTGTCTTTATTTCACTAATACTTTAAGATAAATGAATTATGCAAACTTGACCTGCAGAACCATAATATATCACAGCGGGCAGAATGGAATTAGTGAAGTCACACATAGGCACCCACATTGCAAACAATGTCTGGTACTTTTTTCTTGTGGATGTTGTCTCCAGAAGAACAGATTCTGCTTGGTATCTGCACATGCTGCTGTGCAACCACTGAATCAAAACCTAAAAACAATAGTGACGATGATGATGTACATGTGAAATTCTGACAGTTTTAACCACATTGATTTATTTGTCTATCATATATCTATATAAATTAATACTTAGTACAAGTATGGATTCTAACAGCTAGAGATTTATAGCAGCACAAAGTAATGCTTCCATTTCTCTGTATTTGTGACATACTCCAAATGATGTTCCCTCAATTATCAAAACCGTAAAGGTACTTGTATCTCTAACAGGCATATGCCTTTACTCACTCTCTCAGGTTTTACTTTTAAAGTACTCATACCAACTGTTATTTTGTAATGCCACATATCTTCTTTTATTCACCTCAGGCAAGATGACCTCTGTAATGAATAACTGTTTCTCAGCAACAGTTCCAGGCACTGACAGAATATTTTACAGTCGCTGGATAATCTCTTCTGTCTGGATTAACAAGTGAAGAAGCACAGAACAACCTGCTTTATATGCCAACAGAGGACTTTAACAACATAAGACTGAAAGGCTTTGTTAAATTGTCTGTTGTGAACTGGCAAGACAACAAAAAACATACAATATATAAGTTTCTAAATCTTTACAAACACCAACAAAACAGTGTTTTCTGTAGCTATGTACTATATTCTCTTTCCTTCTGAATATGCTTTATCAAAAATGTATCTATCAACTGAATGACATGCTTATGTGTGGCTGGCCACTTTATTTCTTAAGGTAACAACATCACAGACCGTTGTAATTGAATAAATTGTATAATTCTGAGGTTCTGTGTATCCCAATGGACACATTGCACTGAACATATTTAGGCAAGTTAAGAAATTAATCAGGTAGGTCTATGAAGCGAGTAGCACTTCACATAACCATAGCTGTGAAGTTATTAGCTCAATGATATGGAATATAATATAGTGCCATTCTTGTTTCCAGTGTGCTGAGTAATATGTTAAACATGTGACTCTGAGCATTGGGACTCAGATCACTGCATGATTCATGTTAACCCCGACCTACAGACAGGGGCTAAAATCTGCAAAGCCTGTGGCCAAGACAGTGAGGAGAAATGGACTTATGAGGCCAAAGTGATACTACAAGCTGTTTAAACTTCTCCCCTTTGGGAGGCGCTACAATTTTTTTTCCCCTCACTGTGATGAACAGCTAAAACTGGACTTGAAGTGTCAGTAACACCTGTACAAAATATGTAAATGATAAATTATTTTTGTAAATACCACCACTTATACTCAGCCTACTCATGCTGTGCATACTTTATATTCCAAATAGCTACCTCATTTCTGAGTGAACATGATGCACAGACCATATTTATTATATCATCCCTGGACTCTGCTCAATACCTGGCCAACTAAAGTGATTCTGATTATTATTCCAAACCATTTAACACACATACCATGTGTGCACCAATAATACAAAACACTCTACATACCTTTATGTCACTGAATAAAGTGAAATGCTCACTGTAATGTTTTCGAAGGGCTGGATCTAATCTTCTGTGTTTCCATAGATACATTCTATTGGACAGAACATACCCATTCTGCAGGTTTCTTTCCAGATCCTGTAATATGAAATGTAAATGTAGATTTAAAGTTTTTACCATCCTGAACTAAATGTATAAGTACTGCATGCCATGTAGGTGAAATATGTATGTTCTTACCTTTATTTCTCCATCTGTCAGAATGTCTTCTGCTTTAACATTATCCAGCATGTCATCCCTGTTTAAGACAAAAGCAGTGCTTCATTTGAACCAACATCTGTACTTGTGAGTTTATCTTAAATTAACAAATATCTGAACTTGTATGATTTTGGTTATCGGTATGTTTTATACTATATATGTAACTGGCCTGTAGCCAGTTTACATGTAGCTGAAGACTAAGAATCGTTTCACTGTAAATTCCTTTGTTATTATTAACAAGGCCTAGTTTTTGGATGCTTGTGTATGTAGTTGATTACTTTTCCTCCATAATTTATATCAAACTATACCAATTAAAAGTTTAATTTTAATTTCAGACCTCAAGATTTTGCACCTCCTTTTCAGCTGCCTAGTTGGGAACAAAACATTTGGCTATGATGAATCCACATACCACACATGCTCTAATCAGGAACACAAGCAGCTCACAAAGCAGGCAACTCACCGAACACACAAAAATTCCACAATTAATGGAGTCCTGCTGCTTCCACTGTGGAGGATAGGCCACAGTCCATCCTTGAAGGCCACCAGAAAATCTGCAGACATTTCTACAAAAAGAAAATGGCAATAGTTTAGTATGATCATATTGTCACTTTTCCTGACAAAAAAAAGCCCATAATTGTTTGTTATATGACCCTCCCTTTACCTGAGGAGGTCCATGTCACTAATGCTTGAGTGATGGTTAAGGGAATCATAAATTCTTATTTGCTTGGTTTTGAAGTCAAACACCTACAAGGGAAAAAATGTCATCAGTACAAGTTTAAATGTAAGTGTAAGGTGTAGGTAGCTTTTGCTGTTTCTGCATCATTTAATGTAGGCAGATGGAAAAAAAAATACCTCCCTCTGGCAAGCAGACATTTTTACATTATATTTACCTATCCAATTTTATTTCAGCAAATATAACCTTGAAATTGGTGTTAGCTCACCCAAAGAATGAAATGATTCCCTGTCTCCGGAGAGGAATGTCCCACAATTCTTGGTAGCAATATCTTGTCAGACACCTATAGCAACATCAATAACATCAGGCAGGACATCACAGTTCATGTTAAGAGTGGA
The DNA here is from genome assembly GCF_036924035.1 of Leuresthes tenuis. Taxonomy (NCBI): domain Eukaryota; kingdom Metazoa; phylum Chordata; class Actinopteri; order Atheriniformes; family Atherinopsidae; genus Leuresthes; species Leuresthes tenuis. Next base: position 30,975,658 of record NW_027325367.1, on the reverse strand, counting down.
TGTGTTTGTTCTTTCCACATTGTATTATATTATGCAAAAAAGGCACAAAAAGGACAAACTGGGATGCGTTTCACAGTCTGGTCACTGACTGCTCCACTGGTAATCCATTCCCGGTGCCACACAATAAAATCAAAGAACCACACTGTAACATTCAACACTGCATTAATATTCAACTAAAACTTGATAAGGCATTAAAAAATAATAAATGAAGCAAATATAAGGAAAAGTGTTACCATGTTTTCTTGAGCAAGCTGTGCTACTCGATTGTTCACTGCCTGGAATTCAACAGACTGGTCATAATGCAACTTTTGATGTGTGATGTTGTCTAAGGTAAACATTTCTGAGTTACAAACACTGCTGTACTTATGATATTATAGTTAATTTCAGTTGTTACTTCCAGAACAATATTATTATCTACACTTACATCATCTGTTAGCCATGGCATAACCAGTGACGATTGCCCCAACAATTCTGGTGGGCAGACACTGGAAATGTCCTTGATGGACACGGGAAATCGCCTTGACGCATGAGTCAGGGCTTCATTTTCCGGAAAGCAGCATTGTCAGTTTGTCCTTAATACACACAGCATGACAAAGTATTAATTGTTAACAACCTGTAAATATAACTGGAAAATGGCAAAGATATTAATTAATTACCTTTTCATTATCATTGACAGCATATTGTTGTGCTATGAATGATGACTTCACAGCACTGTCAGGTGAAACACGAATAGTGCTATCTGTGTTGAGTGGTTTTCCTTTCCCCTCTAATTTGTAACAAAGATGTACAAATTATGATTTTTGCGGAAAACACGTCAACAGAAATTTGTGTTTTCACCTGTCAGGGACACACCAACAAGATTAGATGCAATTGTGGATTATAGCACATTATTCATTTTACCAGTTTGACAGCTATGAAATTCTTGTCAGTTGTTATGTAGTATCATATACTGATATATTTACCAGCAGTATGCAGTCCAAGCATCCCATGTAGCCCAACAGATAAGTGTGTGTTGCACAAGGCCTCCATTTCTGACTTGAAAGTCCGGTTTATTTTTTCATTGTGCAGATCGATCATCACCCTTACTGTCTGCTTGAAGTGTCTGCTTAAAGAGTGCTGTGCTGTTAATCTGTCAGTGCCTGGGTTTCCCTGTTGTGGGTAAGGGGATCTAAGGTTCTTCACCCACTGCAAATCAACCTGTAATTCACCCTTAAGTGCTTTTTTTTTATATTATCTGGGGTTGGTGCATGGAGTCTGCCATTGTTTGGCTGGAAAAACAGCTGTTGTGTTCAGTTGTTCGTGTGGCGAGCCACATGTCCAGTTATATTGGAAATACAGCATGTTTGAAAGGACTTAAAACTTAACAGCCCATCCGTGTGATCCCTCGCTGACTCTGTCCAGAATAGTAGGTTCAAGTAATACACAACACCATGGATGCAGGAAAAGTGAAGGTCACCACCTAAAGAATAGAGAAAATGATTGTCTAGCACAAAGATAAAAAAACATACAAAGCTATTTCTCACCACCAGCTTTTTGCAGCTTTATGAAAACCTTTGGATATATATCCTTGAAGTTAAGGAGCTCCAGAAGCCTGTTTGTCATGTCAGCAATTGACCCATCTGATGACACACCGAGGGCATAGAAAGCATCCTGGAGCTCCTTCCTCTGAGACTGTTGATTGAAAATGCCCATTTAATTCAGATGAAGCACACATTTCATCACGTAACATGAAAAAAACAACCAAAATTATGAAAAATAACAGACTGCATCGAGGGCTAGATCTAATCATAGTACACAGACAAACCAGTAATATTAGCACAATGCATACCTTCCTTGACTCAGTTATATTGAGTATTATGTCCTCATTTATCGGTTTTGGGGGATGCTTGGGGTCATCTGTCCTTTTTTTCATTGCCTTCTTAACCTCAGTTTTTGGGAGAATGTTGCCTTTTCGGGTGTGCTCTCCCATCCACGGTGCCAAAGTGGAGTGGTGAAACAATGTGCTGTACGGGTTAGCCACAGATGTTCCTATTTGTAAAAAAAACAAAAAAACATTGTAAGGGCAGTTGTTCAAAGATGTTGTTAAAGTAGCATTCACTTAGCTCAGTGTAGTACAAACCTGAAATGATGCCTCCCGCTATCGTCGACCGGTCCTGATCAGACCATGCCTTCACAATATCCACCTCCATGTCTTTTTCAGACATGGTTTCTGGATCAGTCCATTTAAAAGTTCCAACTGCAAGAAACGTTTTTAAAACAATTACAAAGGCACCCCAACCACACAAACTTTCAAATAGAATCATAGAGGCAATGCTGTACACAAATATGTAATTCTATTCCAAGAAGGATACACAAATTTCCATACCAATATACTGTGCATAAGGATATCATGAAATATTTAATTTTCTGAGTCAGTGATTAAAAAATGTTCATCATTACAGGAATTATTCTTATGTGGGACATCAAAGGCAAGTTTCCAGTTTGCATCTCCTTCTATCACAGCTGGATGGTATCCGTACAGGTAGCAGCCACATGGCTGCAGGTATTGACAGGAAGTGGTGGAATGCTTTCCGTATAGTCTGTTGGTGGTGTCGGTTGTCATTGAAAAATGACAGTAGTATCTAACATTCGTCCACTTGATGTCTTGTTCTGTAAATCAAGAACACATAAAAGTGAAATCTGTTATCAGTAAATCATTGCCAAATGCATATATCAAAGTTCTGCTTATCTAGCACAAAGCATTTATGGCTGCCTTACCGCCAACCCAGGCAGCAGGAGTTGACACAATGGCAGGGTTAGAATGACCCAGTTGTTTTAGTTGTGAAATCCAGAAGAGTAATCATGGAATCTCACAACATTACAACAGCTTGGGAACTCCTTTATCACAACAGACACACCTGTTAATTGAAAGAACAGTACTTATTATAAAGTAATTTTCTATTGTTTCCATAACAACTGGAAATGACTTATAGTGAATTATTGACTTACCTTTTTGCACATAATTCATCCCATAAACTGTAGCTCGGGTGGTAATTATTTTGTATAGATTAAGTGCTGGAGGGGTGGGCCCTGGGCAGTAGGGGCAGGTATTTTCCGAGGGGACAAAACACAGTGGTGGTCTGTCCTCCTGTGTCCCTAACTCCAGGGGCAAGTCCTTCGGGCATGTTTTAAAATGTATTCTGTCATTAGACAGACTTTTGTTGTGTTTAAATTGTGTGGCTCACATGTGACACAACCTTCCTCGATGTGACTTTCTAAGTCATTAATGTCCTCCAGTTGGACGTCAGATGTGGCCACTAGGGTGTGTGGGGACTCCTGGAAAATCCACCACACTGCCATCATACGATGGATGCAGCGATGTGATTTTCTTGTTCCCCGACATGGACAGTTCCACTGTCCCGCCACTGCGTCAAAGGTCACCCTAGTTCTCCCAAATTTACACCAGCTGTCTTTAGTATTTGTGAAAATGGAAAAAAAAAAACACCACCGTTTGGAGTGTCCCTAATCTCCAAAAAAAATTTAAAAAAAATAGGGAACACACTGTCCACTCCACAGTTCTTTGCCGCCAGATTCAACTCCTCACATTTGACTCCCCAGTCAGTTGACATCAGACCTTTGGTCAACATGTCAGTTAATGATGTCTTTGTGAGGACTGGTGGCTTGGAATACGTTGTCGCCTTTTTCGTCCTTTCCAAATGTGCACATTTTACAGGATTACCTGAAGACCAGGCAATCCGCATAAATTTGCAACACTTCTCTACCACAGTCAATTTAGGGTGTATTTGTGTTTTTCATGACATGAATGGGGTAAATGGGACTGTGGTCATATTTTGGAGTGATGTAAATTCCATTTATGATGTCGATGCATATCATTGGAGTTGTCTCAATGCTATGTACATCTCTGATGTGTCTTTTTAGTTTTTTTGTGCACTAAGCACAGCAGTGCAGTGTGAACATTGAAAATTGTCTGGCTTTGAGTCCAAGTTATTGATGGAATCCTCGGTGCGGTTGTCCGCTTTTCTTTTTGAAGCGCTTGTATTCTCTGAAAAAAAGTTCATGGGACTCTTTATATATTTTAACGCATATTTAGGAGAAGGAGCATATTGATCCTCGTGGCGGACTTTTTGTGGGTCTATGCTTGTTTTATTCTCAAACTGTTCATCTGATATGAAAGTAAGCACCAACCTAGGAGTCATCACTTTAAAGTGATGATATATGACTTCACATATATTGACATGTAGAATTTCACGCACTGTAGCTTTAAATGGAAAAGCAGTTTATAGTTCAAACTATTTGATAAATATAACCACTTAACTTATTTGTTTATTATATATTTTTTCCTTGATGACAGGTGAGACTGCCTCTCCTGACCACACATCACTCTCTCACTCAGTGGGTCTAAATGATGAGATTAACTCCATTACAGCTATAGTTGGGTTATGCTCCTTATCTGAGGGTAATTATCCTTGGATATATGGCTGCACGGTTATGGTTATGGCACAAACGCGATGCATCATGGTGCATTCTCCACCGCGTTGTTTATTTCTTTCCGACAGCGGCGACAACAACAGTAATATTGTGTCCTTAGACTTCCAGGTGATGATCCCGGGAAAAAATCTCGAGCATGCGCAGGACGCTTAATCCGATCCACCACATGCTTCTGCCGTCTACATGCACATTCAGTGTACATTTGGATCGAGTTATCTCGGAGTCTTCATCCGATCGCGAGTAACTCGATCCGATCCGTTTTTTTGTCAGATTAAGGCGTCTACATGAATTGAATAACTCAGTCTTACTGTAATGTAGCCATTAATCCGATCCGATGGCACTCATGTAATCTCACTGAGTATGTACATATAAAGCGACATTATCCAGTTTCTTTCAGCTACCCTTTTCTAATGGGGACAGTAAGGTGCAGAATGCCACACTAAGGTGGCACTCTTATACTGTGCATGCTGGTCTCTCCACAGAATACAGATTACTATGACGACATCAGCCCAAGAGCATACAATCAACAATTTTCTCAAAGGCTGACAGAGTACTATCTGCATAGCAATGGAAATTTATGTCATACTGTGTGATGGTATTAAAAATGGAAGCAAAGCGAAAAGTATCAGTCCAAGCAACAGAGCCATGTGGAACACCATGACTCACTGGTATGTGAAGAAGACTCATCATTTACATGAAGAAACTGGAATCTGTCAGATATAATTTAAAACAACCTAATGTGGTTAATTTAATCACAATAATCACAATTAATCACAATAACAAGTTTAGAATGTATAGAATATAGAATATATATATATAGAATGTTGTCATTAGTGGCATTAAGTTCAGCTCTGATCCAACAGTTCAAACACTGACATAAGTCCACTATCGGAGGCCAATTGTCACAGCCACAGCTGTGACACCTGGTTCGTAACTCACCTGTGTTCCATTTTCCCTTGATTGCCCCGTTAGTTTAAATACCTGGTCTTCTCCGCCTTTCTTTGCTCGTGTGTTAATGTATTTGTTATGCCTGTTTGGTTCACGACCTGGATCCTGACCCTTGATGTTTTGTGGATTATTTTCAGTTCTTGGATTACCTTGGTTTTTTGTTCCGGTTCTGCAGGCCGACTTCCCTGCTCACCAGGCCAGGTTTTTCCTCTGTGTGAGATTTTCTGTTAACTAATAAACTTTTGTTTGAACTAAGAGTTCTTGTCCTCCTGACTCTGTGACCGCACCGGGGCCCGCACTTCATTACGGTGTGACAGAACACACGAGCCAAATGGACCCCGCGGATCCAGAGTCGGTTCACCAGGCGCTGACCGCCCAGGGCTCTTTATTGGGACAGCATGCCCAGGACCTCAAGGACATTATGGAGGCGTTGGGGTCCTTGACTTCTAGCGTCGCCTCCCTCTCTCAGAGACTGGAACTGTGTGCTGCTTATCCGCCACCTGTCGCGGTTCTGCCATCAACGCCCCCTCTTCCTGAGCCCCATCTCCCGACGCCGGAGCGTTATGGTGGGGACGTGGGAGCCTGTGGACGTTTCCTCCTCCAGTGCGCTCTGGTGTTTGAGTTGCAGCCTCGGATGTACCGGGAGGACTGCGCCAAGGTGGCGTATATCACCAGCCTCCTCTCCGGACGGGCTGCACAGTGGGCGCTGGCTACGTGGGAGGGCAACCCCCAGCTCTGCTCCTCCTACCGGCGGTTCGTGGCGGAGATGAGAGGGGTCTTCGACCATCCTGTTCGTGGTAAAGAGGCGGGCAACCGACTGCTCTCACTGCGCCAAGGCTCCAGGTCAGTAGCCGACCACGCGATTGAGTTCTCCACACTGGCGACGGAGAGCGGCTGGGATAAGGCTGCGTTGATGGGAATATTTCTTCGCTCCCTGAATGACAATTTGAGGGATGAGCTGGCGGCTCGGGATGAGTCGGAATCCTTGGCCGATTTAATAGACCTTGCGAGGCGGTTGGACAACCGCGTGCGAGAGAGACGCCGGGAGCGTGACCGGAGCTGCATCGCTTCCGCCTGTACCCCGTTGTTTGGCCCTGCCTCTGGCCAACAGGTGGAGGTGTCCACTCCAGCAGGTGCTCACACTCCTGTTGTCCTGCCCCCTCCTGAACCCATGCAGCTTGGACGGGCCAGATTGACTCCGACGGAGCGTCAACGGAGACTTCAGGCGAGGCTTTGTTTTTATTGCGGCCAACCCGGCCACGTTCGAGAGAACTGCCCCAATCTGCCAAAAGCCTAGGCTCACCTGAGGAGGGGGGGACCCAGGTGAGCCAAGATTCAAGTTGTTTTCCTTCCACACGTACTCAGTTGTCTGCCGTTTTGTTTTGTGACTCTAAGGAGGTGGCTATGAATCCGTTTGTGGATTCTGGGGCAGATGAGAATTTTATTTCCGCAGATTTTGTTAAACTACATAATATTCCTGTTGTGTCACTTACAGCACCTCGTAAGGTAAATGCTCTAGACGGTAGGTTGTTGTCGGTAATTACTCACCAGACTGTTCCTTTATCTTTACTTATCTCTGGTAACCACCATGAGCTTATCAGTTTTTTTGTTATGCCTGCTCCTCATACTCCTGTGGTTTTAGGTCTCCCCTGGCTTAGACTGCACAATCCCAACATTGACTGGACACAGAGCACAATCATTAGCTGGAGTGTAGCCTGCCACAATAATTGTCTTAGATCTGCTGTTCCAGCCTTGAGTCCTCCTGCCATCGTTCCTTCCGTCTCTCCTGATCTTTCTGGGGTTCCTCCTTGTTATCATAACTTGGCTGAGGTATTTAGCAAACATCAAGCTCTCTCTCTCCCACCACACCGTCCCTATGACTGCCACATAGACTTACTGCCTGGGTCTCCTCTCCCCTCCAGCCGCCTTTACAACCTCTCCCGTCCCGAGAGAGAGACCATGGAGAGGTACATACAGGAGTCATTGGCAGCAGGTATCATTCGCCCCTCTTCCTCCCCTGTAGGTGCTGGATTTTTTTTTGTGTCTAAGAAAGACAAGACCTTGCGCCCCTGCATTGACTATCGTGGTCTGAACGCTATCACTGTCAAAAATAAATATCCCCTGCCACTGTTGGATTCAGCTTTTCACTCCCTTCATCAAGCCACTGTCTTCTCCAAACTAGATCTTCGGAATGCATACCATCTTGTCCGTATTCGTGAGGGGGATGAGTGGAAAACGGCGTTCAACACACCTCTTGGCCATTTTGAGTACTTGGTCATGCCTTTTGGGTTAACTAATGCACCGGCAGTTTTTCAATCCTTAGTTAATGATGTACTCCGTGACATGCTCAACCGTTTTGTTTTTGTTTATCTGGACGACATTTTAGTTTTTTTCTAGCACACTGGAGGAACATAGCAAGCACGTCAGATTAGTTCTCCAAAGATTGCTTGAGAACAGATTATTTGTCAAGGCTGAGAAATGCGAGTTTCATGTCCAGTCAGTCTCTTTTTTGGGCTTTTTCATTGAAAGAGGTCAGATTCGCTCTGATCCAGCCAAGGTAAGGGCGGTGGTTGAGTGGCCAGCACCTGAGAACCGCAAGCAACTTCAGCGTTTCCTTGGTTTTGCTAATTTTTACCGGCGCTTTATTAGGAATTTTAGTAAGGTGGCTGCACCACTCACCCAACTTACCTCCACCTCCAACCCTTTTACCTGGACCTCTGAAGCTGCCCAGGCATTCTCAAGACTTAAAGAGCTGTTTTCCTCTGCGCCTGTTCTCATCCACCCTGATGCCTCTAAGCAGTTTGTAGTGGAGGTGGATGCCTCTGACAGTGGTGTGGGAGCCGTGCTTTCGCAGGTCTCACAACAGAAGTTGCATCCGTGTGCGTATTTTTCTCGCCGGCTGTCTCCGGCTGAGCGCAACTATGACGTGGGTAACCGGGAGCTTTTAGCAGTCGTTCTGGCATTAGAGGAGTGGAGACACTGGCTGGAGGGAGCAGAAATTCCATTTGTGGTTTGGACGGACCATAAGAACTTGGCCTACCTTCAGCAAGCCAAACGTCTCAATTCTCGACAGGCCAGATGGGCACTTTTTTTAGGCAGATTTAATTTTACACTCTCTTATAGACCTGGTTCCCGTAATTTAAAGCCTGATGCCCTTTCCCGTCAGACAGAGAGACAACCATTGACTGATCCTTCTGAGCCTGTGCTCCCTCCAAGCTGTTTTGTGGGAGCGGTCCATTGGGAGGTTGAGCAGCAGGTTAAGAGGGCCCTTTCCCGTTGTCCCCGTCCAGAGATCGGACCACCTAACTCTTTGTTCGTTCCCGAGAACGTTAGGTCTCAGGTGCTGCAGTGGGGGCACTCCTCCAAATTGGCCTGCCATCCTGGGGCTGCACGCACACTTGAGCTCATTCGACAGCGGTTCTGGTGGCCCACGCTGGTCCGTGACACCAATCAGTTTGTGGCAGCGTGCTCTGTCTGTGCCCGAGGGAAGGCCTCGCACCAACGGCCCGCTGGCTTGCTGAACCCTCTCCCCATTCCCTCAAGGCCGTGGTCTCACATCGCGGTGGATTTTGTCTCTGGTCTGCCTCCTTCTGCAGGTAACTCTGTCATCCTCACTATTGTCGATCGTTTTTCTAAGGCTGTGCATTTTGTACCACTGTCGAAGCTCCCTTCTGCTCTGGAGACTGCTGAGCTCTTGGTTCATCATGTTTTTCGTCTCCATGGTATCCCCATGGACATCGTTTCTGATCGGGGACCCCAGTTTGCTTCCCAGGTTTGGCGAGCGTTCTGTGGCGCATTGGGGGCGAAGGTTAGTCTATCGTCTGGGTACCATCCTCAGTCGAACGGCCAGACAGAACGGGCCAACCAGGACCTGGAGGCCGCTTTAAGATGTGTGTGTGCACGTAACCCATCCTCCTGGAGTGTTCAGCTACCGTGGGTGGAGTACGCTCATAACAGTCTCTCCACATCTGCTACTGGTATGTCGCCATTCATGGTAATGTATGGTTTTCAACCCCCTTTGTTCCCTTCCCAGGAGGATGATGTGTCCGTCCCTTCTGTTCAGGAACACTTGCGACGAGTTCGCAGAGTGTGGCTGGAGGCTCGGGCTGCGTTAGTTAGGTCCGCTGCCCGGAACCGACTGTTGGCGGACCGTCGGCGTTCGCCCGCTCCTAATTATCAGCCTGGGCAGATGGTGTGGTTATCCACCAGGGACCTGCCTTTGCAGGTAGATTCCCGTAAGCTGGCCCCTCGTTTCATTGGTCCTTTTCCAGTGGTCAGAATCATTAATCCCTCGGCTGTGCGCCTTAAGCTCCCAGACTCCCTTAAGGTACACCCCACGTTTCATGTGTCCCTCTTAAAGCCAGTCACCTCTTGTGCACTTGGTCCTCCAGCTGAACCTCCTCCTCCCCCCCTGGTCGTGGATGGCCATCCTGCTTTCTCAGTTGATCAGATTCTGGATGTCAGACGTCGTGGCAGGGGTTTCCAGTATTTGGTTGACTGGGAGGGTTATGGGCCAGAGGAGCGTTCTTGGGTTCCACGTCGGTTTATTCTGGACCATGCCCTCATCACCGACTTCTACAGAACCCACCCTAACAAGCCGGGTGGGCCGCCTAAAGGCGGTCGTCGGAGGGGGGGTACTGTCACAGCCACAGCTGTGACACCTGGTTCGTAACTCACCTGTGTTCCATTTTCCCTTGATTGCCCCGTTAGTTTAAATACCTGGTCTTCTCCGCCTTTCTTTGCTCGTGTGTTAATGTATTTGTTATGCCTGTTTGGTTCACGACCTGGATCCTGACCCTTGATGTTTTGTGGATTATTTTCAGTTCTTGGATTACCTTGGTTTTTTGTTCCGGTTCTGCAGGCCGACTTCCCTGCTCACCAGGCCAGGTTTTTCCTCTGTGTGAGATTTTCTGTTAACTAATAAACTTTTGTTTGAACTAAGAGTTCTTGTCCTCCTGACTCTGTGACCGCACCGGGGCCCGCACTTCATTACGGTGTGACACCAATAAGAGATCATTTGTAACCAGGAGTATTTCTGTGCAATGATGTGCTCTGAATCCTGACTGAAACTCTTCAAACAGATTACTTCTGGGTAAATGATCTCAAAGTAGAGCAGCATCAATTTCTTAAAAAACATTTGACATAAAAGGGAGATTGGACAGTATGTCTTTAATTACCTGACAGTCTTAGATTAAGGGTACGTTTTTGATCAAATGTTTAAATTCAGCAACTTTAACAGCCTGTAGTACATAGCCTGGCAATAAGGATAGAATAATCAAATGTAACATGGAAGTGTTGAATGAGGAAAGGGAAATACATCCTTGAACAGTCTCGTAAGGATAGGGTCTAAAACATGCATAGCTGGTTTACATTAATTGTATTCTTTAGCTCAGAGTGCTCCATGGGACAGAAAGAGTAAAAACAAATCAGGTTCTACAGAAACCTATGCAGCTGGTGTACTTGATAATATGTCAACATTCATTTATTCAATGTGACAACAGTGGGACGTATTCCAATAATTATCTTTCTGTTAGAAACATTTTCATTGGTGAAGAAGCTCTTGAAATCATTACTACTGAGAGTTAAAGGAATACATAATTCACCAAAACTAAGACACTTAGTCAGCCTGGCTACAGTGCTGAAAAGAAACCTGTGGTTTTTCTTGTTCTCATCTATCAATGATGACAAATAAGCAGTTCCAGCTTTGCCAAGGGTATTCTTATATGATATTAAACTATCACTTCTTCTAAATTAGGGGGACACCATTTTAATTCCAGCCTTTATAAGGTCCACTTCAAAGCTTTCAGCTTTGAATTAAACCAAATACACTTTCTTTTTCAGAAAGGCAACATTGTCCATTGTTACCCATTGAAGCTGTAGCTCAGTCTACTACAAAATCAAGTTGTGTAGAATTATGGTTTAAGTGCTCTGCTCTCTGTTGCACACAGCAATAAAAGCTCTGTGGCACTTCCAGATCCAGACTGTAAAACCGATGATGACTAACTAATCAGCCTTTGTGTTGGACAAACTACAGAAGAAGGCAGTAGTTACAGACAGGGATAGACTGGGACCAACAAATGACCCTAGACGTTAGGACAATAATGATTGTCCTATAAGTGCCACCTAGCACCTGTTGGTAGTTGATAGAATGAAAATGTTGGTTATTGAACAGGGCCAATGGCCGTAGACTGGATGGCCGTTCTGGACTTTTCCAGAACGCACAGATTACCAGTCCGCCCCTGGTTACAGATGTTGCAATCACACAACATGTTGCAACAGAAACATCAACGGGTAAGGGGCTAGGGAATGTATTGTGCCAATGGAGAGTCCCCAAGGTCGATAGAAAACAGACATGGGTGTGTGAGTGTGTGTGTGTGTGTGTGTGTGTGTGTGTGTGTGGGTGCGTGTGTGTGAGTGAGTGTGAGTGTGTGAAAGAGAGAGTTAAAGCAAACCTGTTTCACTGTCATAACAACACAGATGGGAACAATTACAACTACAGGGCTCCTTATCTATCTGTCTGTCCAATAAGTGGCATGTTGTCCTCTCTCTTTGCTCCACTTTTTATGTTTATGTTTATGTATTTAGCAGACGCTTTTATCCAAAGCGACTTACAAATCAAGATATAACAAGCTATATAAAAAGCTAACAATAAACTACATAGAAGGAACCCACTAGTCTGACTCTGTCAGAGGTGACAGAGTAGAGATAGGGTGCAGGCATAGAAGGAAGTGCAGAAAGATAAAGTGCAGAGATAGAGGGGTTAGGGAAGTACAAGGTAAGTGCTAGGATAGGAGATGCTCTCTGAAGAGCTGGGTTTTCAGGAGTTTCTTGAAGATAGACAGGGACGCCCCTGTTCTGGTAGCGCTCGGTAGGTCATTCCACCATTGTGGGACGACACATGAAAAGAGTTTGGATTGTCTTTTTGAGCTATTGGTTCATTTTTGAAAAAAATAAGAATTCAAAGTTTACATAAGATCACAGTACTGAGCTAGGGCGGCTGTAGCTCAGGAGGAAGAGTCGCCCACCAATCGGAAGGTCAGTGGTTCGACTCTGGCTTCCCCGGCTACATGTCGAAGCGTCCTTGGGCAAGACACTGAACCCCACGTTGCCTCCCAGTGTATCACTGGGGTATGAATGTGTGTATGAATGATTAGAAAAAAAAAAAAAGCACGTAGTTAAGAATCTTAAGACGTGCTGTATGAATGTGTGTGAGTGGGGTGAATGCTGCATGCAGTGAAGCGCTTTGAGTGGTCAGTTAGACTAGAAAAGCGCTATACAAGTACAAGTCCATTTACCATTTAGCTAATAATGATGATTAGTTATGAAAACAGTATCTTCAGTATCTCCAGTATCCCTGAATCTCCTTCTGACATAAAACTGTTGTACAACTTCTAAGGTAAAATTATGAATGAGGGAATGCTGTTTGTTTAATGCACTGTTGCTGTGACACAACATTTGCAGGAACAACTAGTTTGCTAAACTTCAAACATGAAACACTAGTGCAAAGACACCCATAGCACGATACATAAACTTCTCTGGTTTTCTGCAGGGGGTCTGTCAGCAGCAAGGTGAAAGCCAGGAATCAACTAATCAGTCAGAAGAAGAAACTGAAATGAAAATAAAATTCATTACGTCCCAACACAATGTTAACATAGAGCTGACATTCACTCATTTTATTCAAAAATATTCAACTGTGTCTTACACAATCTGTAACTGTGTTTGTCTCATCATGGCCAAATGTGATATACAGCTAAGACAAAAACAAAGGTACCATTTGAAAATTGGCATGTCTGTGCTCCGCGTAATAATAAGTATTAAGCACACATGTGTGGGCTACACAGTGGTGTGGTGGTTAGCACCATCGCCTCACATCACCTCTCAGTTCAAATCCCAGCTGGGGCCTTTGTGTGTGGAGTTTGTGTGTTCTCCCCATGTATGCGGGGGTTCTCTCCGGGTAGACCGCCCAAAAACATGCATGTCAGGTTAATTGATGTCTCTGAATTGTCCCTAGGCAACTGACTCTAGTGAGTGTGGATTGCTGTTTGTCTCGTTTGTCTATGTGGCCCTTAAATGGACTGGCAACGTTTCCAGGGTGGAATAGTGGCTATAGTAAATATATGGATGGAGTTTATTATGAAAAGGGAGTTTATTAATGAACCCCTTAACGTTCCAACATCCAGCTGGTGGGACATTGCGTATTTCAAAACAAATCTGGGGCTGGCATTTTAGGCAAACAGGGGGTTAAACAAAATGAAAAATACTTTATTAAGGGAGATTATGATGTTGTAGGGTTTTTTTTTCTTTTCAACAATCATTACAAGCTGTTGTTCTTCGTGGTTGTTGCAGCTGTCATAACTGACCTCCTGTATCATTCTATGTTGCAACAGAGCTGAAGAAGCCTCTTACTGAACACACAGTATGTTTGTTTCAACAGTACGTTATGTGTGGAGGGTGTGCACAATTGTTTTTTATGTTCATTAACTTACGCAGCATTGTTCTTCCCAAACTGTTCCAGGGGCTTCCAAACAGTCCCCAGCACAGAGCCAGCTGCCTTTATCAGTTTTTTAAGTTTCTCCGAGTCACTGGCTTTAATGCTGCTGCCCCAGCAGATGGCGCCAAAGCAGATTGCACTCTCCACTGCTAATAGAAGATATGCAACACCTGAATGCAAACACTGAAGGACCTCAATTTTCTTAAGAAGTACGATCTCCTCAGTCCATTTTTGAAGACAGACTTAGTGTTACAGGTCTAGGCTAGTCTGCTGTCCAAGTTGAAAAATAAAACCAACATATCATAATGGCTTTTTTTATTTTGAAGGATGAGATAGATATCAAGCGATTTACTTCAGGTGCATTTTTTTTCTTGTAAACTACTACTTTGTGACTTTTTTCCTTTTGAATCAAACAAAAGTTTGTTCATTTCTATAATTTGTCTGCCCTGAATAAATCCTTTATCAGTAATTCAGTCAAGAAAAAAAAAAGTGTTTAACTGAAGATGATTTTTTGTGTTACTGCTTCTATTTTCAGTTAGGATCACCACAAGTGGAAAAAAAGAATCTGTTTATCAAAAACAAAAACATAGTAGAGTTTGAAATGTTTTGTTTTTTGAACTTTTAATATTGTGACAAACCTGCTACATAGAGCATAGAGTGCCCTGAACCTTAGATAGAGTACCTGAGCTTAGAAGCAGCAAGAGTGAACAGCCTTTCTGATCATTTTTACTCTGTGTGTATGTGTGTGTGTGTGTGTGTGTATATGTGTTTATGTGTATGTGTGCCGCTTTACTCAGTATCCTTTACTCCTAGATATCACACCCCGGATTCTTCTCTATAGCTCGTGTCCTGATAAATGCTACTTTAGCGAGAGAAATCCTGATGTGCACAAAAATTATAGCAGGGGGTGTGTGGCTACAAATCTTATCAGTGGAACTCCCCCACACTTAATCACTACATGTAATAGGACCCACAAAGAGTTAAAGATTACTAAAATGAAAGTGTTTATTCAACAAAACCCAAAGGAACATAAATACACGCAGCATTCTTAGGGCATTTCTCAATTCAGGTAAGTGAAACAAATAAACTTGTTACTACATTTTGCAATACCATGACAAAAAAACAGACATATTAGGGAGAAATTAGATCAGGACTTATCCACTGTATGCACCTTATCTCAGAACAAAACAATGGCAAAACTCTTAACATTAGCTAAGAAAAACATTCACAGATTTGCAGTGAAACTGCAGTGAATAACAGTTTGCATAGCTCAATACCGCATGAAATGTCTTTTTTTTACTGTCACCCTCTGTGAACAGTTCAAGCTGACAGGACACACAGTAACTGCAGTGCCCCCCTTTTGTGCCCACCATGTTCATTTCTTTTTTTCTCAGATTAGTTTCACCTCATAACAAATCATCATTTTAAGAATGGAAAGTCTGCCAATACTGATAGGTCTAATACAGGGCACCTAAAATAAAGAAATAACAGGATCCTGTCGCACCTCGTGTTGAGGGCTGTATATCCCACATAGTTGACATAACCTACTACTATACCACCTACCTTGTTTTTCTCATAGATATTTACAAGTAAGTGGGAATTTACACAGGGTGTGTCTGTGTGTGTGCAAGCAAAACTACTATGTACTATGTGTACTATGCAGATTTTATGCATGTACACACTTTACATATTGATATATTGAGCACAGTTGCTATGTATATCACAAATATTGTGTGCATTTGTTTGGACTATTTTATTCTTTTAACATTCTTAAGAAAAAAAAACTTTTGCTGTGAATATCCGAGAAGCCACCAAAGTTAGTTTTACACTCTATAATTGAAGAGTACTTGCCTAGTAACTCCCTACTATTTAATTTTTCAGATCAGACTTTCTTTGGTGTTTCCATCACTTTAGAGTTTGACAATGTTACTTATGTGATCATTTTGTTTGTGTGAATCATAGTGTTTAGAATCACCAAAAAGTCTTTGTGGAGTCTTCAGGGGATTCTGTTTGTCATTATGGGTGCCCCATGCCATAGGCACGTTTTAGGTGTCCAGAGGAGGTCGTCTCATGTCAGTTACACTGTAACTGTCACTCTAAAAATCATTAAAAGAACATTTCTCGAACAAATTCCTCTCACGTCCAAAATATCTGCCTGATCTGGATAAATTATACATCAAAACGTAGGTATTTTAGTTGTGTTTCACCCAATGTGACTGTCATTGAGCTTGGCCTCACAGATTTCTCACAAATCACCTGTGAGCGCAGAGAGGGAACATTCCATCCCATTATAAAACGGCTGAGCCCTGAAATCAGTCGGAAAAATAATTTTAAAACTGCCATAATAAAGGAGCCACGGGGGGTAGAAGAATAAAAATTACACCGCTGGCTTCCCCCGTCCCTTCTGGCGCTCACGGTGAAAGAATTATTCGGATCCGACTTCTACTTTTCGAACAGCGAGCGTTTTTATCCAGATTTCTGCCTCAATACGAAAACCCCATGATTTTAAGGGGACGAAGTGAGGTGCAGATTTGGCAGTTGGAAGTTGGCAGTTACAGCTGTTGCCCATAGCAACTAATGCTGACCACACCCAAGATGGCTGCCCTGTTCTATCACAGCTGATGAAGACAGAGCCAAGATGGCGGATGAGGGCAGAGCCAAGATGGCTGATGAGGTCAGAGTAAGCAGGGCAGGAGCAGGGCAGCAGCAGTGCAGGAGCAGGGCAGCAGCAGGGCAGGAGCAGGGCAGCAGCAGGGCAGGAGCAGGGCAGCAGCAGTGCAGGAGCAGGGCAGCAGCAGGGCAGGAGCAGGGCAGCAGCAGGGCAGGAGCAGGGCAGCAGCAGGGCAGGAGCAGGGCAGCAGCAGGGCAGGAGCAGGGCAGCAGCAGGGCAGCAGCAGGGCAGCAGCAGGGCAGCAGAAGGGCTCATAAATTCTGCCTTTAACTCATGTTTTCCATTATTCAGAACAGATTAACAGGTTCATGCCAGCCCCTGATGAGACAAATGTGCGCGATAGCGCGCACTAACTCATGTTTTCCATTATTCAGAACAGATTAACAGGTTCATGCCAGCCCCTGATGAGACAAATGCACGCGATAGCGCGCACTAACTCATAAATTTCCATTATTCAGAACAGATTAACAGGTTCATGCCAGCCCCTGATGAGACAAATGCGCGCGATAGCGCGCACTTACTCATAAATTTCCATTATTCAGAACAGATTAACAGGTTCATGCCAGCCCCTGATGAGACAAATGCGCGCGATAGCGCGCACTAACTCATAAATTTCCATTATTCAGAAGAGATTAACAGGTTCATGCCAGCTGCTGACGAGACAAATGCGTGCGATAGCGCGCATTCACTCATATGTTTTCCATTATTCTGAACAGATCAACCGGGCCTTATGTGTCTAAAGCAGGCAGATTTCACCAGAACAAGCCAGAATCTCATATTTAAGACTGGATTATGATCATATAATGCTTGACTGGCAACTACCAGCCTCTCTACAATTGCAATTTCAAAAAAGTAGCCCAAAATGTTAAATCTATTAAAAATTAAAAAAAAGAAGGAGAAAAAACAACTAACTTCTACATATCACATTCATAAATTTTATAGTCTCAATGTTTTTAGTTTGTATTTGCTGGTCCCTTCTATCAAAATATGAGAAGATTTGGTGAAAATAAAGCAAAAAAATCTATTTTTTTCATTGCCTCTAAAACCCATAGTTTTCTGTTTGTAATGCTATACTGCAAAGCATATGTAAAAGGAGATAAAGATTTTTGTAATGTGATGTATGTTTGGAAAGTCCAACTGTATCTCAGTCAGCTGGCTGTAGCCTATCATGCAATAGGAAGGCCCTTGGTAAGTCCCCATAGCTATTATTTCACATGCTTTCTTGGGCAAGATACTGAACTCCAGATTACACTGTAGGTAATGTTATGTGACATAGAATAGATTATTTGGATGTGTGTGTAATACAGCATCATACAACTGACATCCAGGATGTCATGAAAGCTTTCTTTATTATGTTTTTTCACTGACATGCTACATATTTTTATTCAGGTTTCTCCAAGGACAAATTTGGTGGTACACGTTGGATGTTTTTGTCATCTTTTCACTCACATCTATGGAACATTTGCAATGAGTGACCTTAGAATTGTCATTCTGGATTGTTTGGACCTCATCTTGAGGTCCTGGAATCACATATTTTAGACTACCTTTTGCTCAGTGAGTTGGTTTGTGCTATAATAATAATAATAATAATAATAATAATAATAGAATAAGGTTAGTTAGTGGGTGCATATTCTTTTAACATTATCTTTGAACATATTTGTCTGCATGAACGAATCCCATATGGACATGTTGTGAGACTGAGGACAGCCTTTTTTTTTTTTACAGAATTTTCAGACAACCTGACAATAAGAAATTGCAGTAATCAAATTTTGTAGGAAATGCATGGACGAGTCTTTCAGCACTACTCTTAAATACAATGTTCCTAAGTTCTGGAGAAATTTGAAAAATCATTGCTAAGCGCTGTATTAAGAAAATGCTGAATAAGTGTGGGCTATTTACTATTTACAATTTAGTTCTAGTCATGTGGGTGAAAAAAGTACACTTTATGTCACCTCTAAAATTTCATAGTTGAAAAATAACAAAAATCCCCTCACCCTTAACAGATCTTAGATTTAGACAAGTACAACCTCAAATTACACTGTTTCATTAATTAATCTAAAAAGCGAAGTCCAAATGCAAAGAAGTGTGTGAAAGACTAAGTAAATCACTACTATTTCCACAGAAATGAAGTAGAAGCCAGGTGCAGCTAATTAAATGCTTGATCATCAGAAAGTGTGAGCACCTTCTTAAAAGCCAAAGTTTCGGCAGTTTGCTGGTCTGGAGCATTCAGATGTGTGTTAACACAATGCCAAAGAGGAAAGACATCAGCAATGATCTTGAATTGTTGCTATCTGGAAAAGGTTCTTTCAAAGAATTTGCATTCCATCACTCCAGAGTAATGAAGGCTATTCAGGAAAAAGCATGTGTTGCCAGTCACAAGTGGACATCCTCGTAAATTCACTATGCACATTGCACAGTCTGAGCCCAAAAGCAACACCTCAGAATTCATAGGTCACAGCCAGCATGTGAAAGGTTACAGTTTGTGACAGTATAACTAGAAAATGAATGTAAGACTGAACAAGTTGCTTTGACAGGGGTTGTCAGAGGAAAGCTTTTTCTCGTGATAAAGAACATAGCGTCAAGACTTTGCTCTGTAAAGATGCATCTGAACAAGCACAATACTTCTTGAACAAGTTTAGACACAGAGACTAAAGTGAATTATTCAATCAATGATGGTACTGCATAAAAATGTCTTTCCATTTTTTCTCACAATAGTGAAGAAAGTAAGCAGCTGCTGGAGTGTCATTGTTTTAAAATGGGAGAATAAAACCAGTACTTCCCAAATTATTCCAAATGAGGCAGAACAAGGCTCTGCCAGGAGAGGGTTGTGGGGAAGACGATGCAAAACATCGAAGAGCTTTCAACTGACCTGAGTTCCATGGAATGGTAGTTTCAGGCCATATACCGCATGTTGCACATCAATCAAGTAGACTCAGTGAACAAAGAGCATGGAGGAGACCGAAGGCGCAAAAAGAAAAAAGTTTGCAAAAACCTTCTTTTATCTTTTCCTTTCTTTCTTGAGAATAAAACTATTTAAAACATAACCACTGATTAATGGAACTGATGGTACGATCAGCATAGAGGAGAAGAATGATTCTACTTGCAAAACTATTATTCCTGGAAGCCAGTGTATACTCCCCATCAATATTAGGCTACGATCATGATAAAATGTTTCATTTGAAGAGCCCCTTTGCCCCTTTCTTTTAACCCAATGAGAATATCACTCACTGATCTTTTGGTTGTCAGTTGGCCTAAATAAATTAATGATACATCTTTTGTCCCTCTTAATATTATAGGAATAAATAGGTCAGATTCCGATTAATACAAGAGAAACTCTGCAAGGATTTTATAATGCTAAGGAAAATATATGCACAGAAATACTGGTGCTTCTTTTCCAATGACTGTGCTGCAAGTGTCCCTTCTGACATTGGCAATAAAGTTAAGGTTTAGCTGTGCATCACTAAAGAGCCTTGGTTTCCTCTGTCACTAGAACACTATACCAGAAAGCATATCAATGAACGTTTCAGCAAACATTAGTTTTGCCTTTTTTACCCATGGTATCCTTCTTTGTCTTTGTCCAGGGAGCCCTACTTGATTAATGTGCAGCATATGAAACCAGGTCAGCCTGAACATCTCTGGATATCTCCTGTGTTTTTTTTTTTCCCACAGTCCTCACTAACCTTTTGGGAAAACCTTTTGCACAGCCAAGTACTGCACCCAGGCTTGATATAAAGATGACTATATTGGCAGCTTAGCTGAAGTAAAGCCAAAATATCTCAACTGCAGCTGGCCAAGTACTAAATCATTAACCCAAGTCTTTTCCAGCCTGTCTTTAACCCTATAATTAATAAGTGTGTGATCTTGGGGATCACAAATCGAAATGGAAGTTTACAAATTTTCTTAATAATAGTTGATATGTCAGTAGATGGCTTGACAACTAGCATTACACGTCATGTTTTTTGTTTTTTTTAGAATATCATTAAGGTATGCAGAAAGCAAGCTAACCCAGACTCACGGCAAAATATGAAACTGGCATGAAAACCTATTTTATTGATTAGTGTCCAGACACTAGGAACATCATTTTACCAGTATTCTTTAGGGCTTTCAGACACAAAAACATTTGCATAATGCAGTCTCAAGACATAAAAAACTGTCACAAAATGACTGTAAAACACATTTAAGGGCTAACAAAGTTTGCATTTGAAGGTCAGCAGGGTTTGAGATTAGAGCTGTACACCTATGTTTAAGTGCTTGTTTTATGTTTTGCTTTAAAACTAGGCTTAGCAAGTATTTACAACAGTGTGGCTATGTGAAGGCAAGAGTTTGAGCTTTCATTTGGGCAGTGCTATCAGATTTGTGTCATGTTCTCTAGCCCCAAAATGGCTCAAAAATCAATCCGATCATCCATTCAGAATGCATCTTTTCAAACGCAAAAACACTACATTTAATCGTGTAAGCTACAGGTGATGGGTAGTAACTCTTCTCAGAAGAAAGAAAACATTTCTATTAAATTTGTACAAAGTGACAGCATTTGTTAACATACCAAATTTCTTTCGGAATATTTGATCAATATGCTATACTTTTCTTTTAATTAAAAATGCCCAGGTGAAGACTGTCAAGCCCAAATCTTGTTGGACTTAAGCCTCTGCATAAAGCAGTCCAAAACCTAATAAATCACACTGACAATACTACATTTGAGTTGGGCAGGGGGTGTGATGATCATGTGACCTTGTGATCTTTTCTTGTCAATTCCACAATTCTTAATTACAATCATAAGTGCAATATCTTTTCAGTATGCTTTATGTTTTAGATCTTATTTCATTTTATGAGCAAACACATATGCTTTGACACATATTCACATATGGCTTAATTTCTCTAAAACTACCCACAAACCATAACAGCAACGGTAATCTATCCAGGTAAAGCAAAGTATCAGGTGTTTGTTGTGTTGTTAACATAACTATACTGAAAGAACCGCTCAGGCACAAATAAACATGCTGTAACAACAACAAAGAGACGGGGTGAGATTTGCTTTGCAATCAGGATGACTCTGCACCTTTAGAAGTCCAGTGTGCCCCTGGAATTGGCCGAAAGCTGTATTTTATTTTTATTTTTTCATGATTGAAGACAACTCCAGAATCATGCTCTGAAAGAAAAACAAAAAGGGTTGAATAAGTATTATTGTTTCAATCAAAGACACATTCAGCAGCAACTAAAATACTTGTTTTTTCGTCTGATTTCTAATATTTTAGAGTGTAAATGTGGTTACAAATACAAAAATAACATATTTCTATGCTTTCTATGGAAAAAAATGAGGAGTCCACTGTACTAGTGGAGCCCAGTGATTTTTATTGGGACCAAATGGAGGTTGAACATGTTTAAAGAGATTTCTGTTGGCCGAAACTTGGTTTTATGGATGGAGGTAGAATTAGGTCATGGTTAGGTTTAGGGTTAATGAAGGGTTAGTCATTCAGCTGTGATGATTAGGGTTAGGGTAGGGGGAAGAGGAATGCAATATTTCAATGGCAGCATAATGCATTCCCTAGCGATAGAAAAAGGGTGTGTGTGTAAGGCTGATATCAAGGTAAACTTTTCATTGAATGGAAGTCAATGAATCTTTGCCTTTCCAGGTTTTTTAGTCTTACTTAGTCTTACTTAGTCATTCATTTATTTTCATCCTAACACACTGATATGGTCATGGGTAACTGAACACCAGCTGGAGAAATTGTTCGTCTCGTTTCTACTTAATATCTCACATCTCTAATTAAATCTGAAATACAAATCAAACAGCCAAATATAGACATTTCCTTACCATTGACATCCTCCTTCCACTGGCTGGAGGAGGTGGGGTCATTGCTGGACTCTCGCCCTGGTTGAGGTGCTGGGCTTCGCCGTCTGTTCCACTCTGAGAACCACCACTGTCAGATGGACTGGCCAGCTTGGCTTCTGACAGTCCTCGAGACATAAAACTGCACTTCCTGGCAGTAGGGTAGTGGTCACTCTCTGGAGAATCACTCATGTCACTGAGCTCTTTGTAAACACTCACTTTGCTCTGCTTCCTCAGAGCTGCTGGGATTTCCATGTGGCTGGCCATCAGTGTTGGTCGAGGTCCAGCATAGTGTGGTTTGCCCAAACTGCGAGGCTCATTTGACTCATCACTGCTGCATGAGGGCTTCCCGTTGTCCAGAGTGTAACGTCGCTCCACAGCACCCAGCTGCTGCAAACCCTGGATGTCAATTTGACTGGGCATACACATCTGTGCGGGCTGCTGATTGGAGTTGCTGGAGGCTGATGGGGCCATAGTCACAGGCAGACCCTCACCGTGAACATTGTGAGGATCAGACACAACAGAGCAGGTCATATGTGTGAGCTGCATTAACCTTTGTGGTGATGAGTTACTGAGCACACAAACCTGCTGCACCATGGAATTTTTCTTTGACCTGCAAACACTGTCATCATCTCCATATTTGTATCCATACAAGCTTTGTTTGATCTTCTTCACTCCTAGATGGAAAATCTCCAGGAGGTTAAGGAATAAAGAAACTCCCGCAATAACAAGCATAAAAACCATAAATATATTCTTCTCTGTTGGTCTTGACACAAAACAATCAACGCTGTTGGGGCAAGGCAACCTTTCACACTTGTACAGAGGAGACAGTCCAATGCCATATAGAGCACACTGACCTATAATGAAACCCACCTCCACCACAGATCTGGTCAAGATATGGAAAACATATGTGCGGAGCAAAGAGCCTCTGAGTGGAGCTTTCCTTACTTTCTTTTGTTCATCCAGTTTCCTGAGTTCTCGCTCAATTCTCTTGTGGTCGTCCTGTACAGGGTCTGTCCCCTCCAGCTCAGCTTTCAGACAGGCTTTCTTCTTATGTCTTTCTTTTTCAAGAGTCCTCAAACGATACAAAGCATGTCCCATGTAGACAAGTGAAGGCGAAGACACGAAGATGATTTGCAGGACCCAATAACGTATGAGGGAAATGGGGAAAGCCTGGTCGTAACAGACGTTTTTGCAGCCAGGCTGCTCAGTGTTGCAAACAAACTCACTCTGCTCATCATCCCAGACGTCCTCGGCCGCAACCCCAAGCACCAGCATCCGGAAAATAAATAGGATGGTAAGCCAGATCTTCCCCACGATGGTGGAATGAATATGTACCTCCTCTAAGATACTGCCTAACAAGTTCCAGTCCCCCATTTTCTCTCACATTATCATTAGCTGTCAGTGAAGAAAGAATATTTTGAGCAGTTTGTCAGTTTTTATTAAAATCTTATAAAAATGTAAATAAATCTTTTTACTTACAAGTTTTCTAGGGTCCTTTGCTCCTGTATTTTACCATATTGCTTTTAAAGAGCACATCCATTTGAGGTAACAATTTGTCGTCTATGTGGACAGTGGTTGACACTATTTCAATGCTGCTGCAAACTGGGACTCTAGTTTGAATCTATTGATCCACCACATGACCCTTAAACGCCCTGAGGTTAGTTTCACCCTGCCACATCAGGGCACTAAACTGGAAATAGCACCAACTGAAATTGCAACACAGCCATCTACAACATTTTCAGCTGTCTTGCTTATTCTGGACACAAAAAGAGGGCACAAATGGAAAAACAGCTGTCCATTTTCCCTTCCACTCAATCTGAAGCTTTTTTTTTTCCATGTTGAATTATGCTGCTACAGCAGGTAGTAACATTTTGTTCTTTTGTCACTAAAACTTTGTATGAGTTTGTATTGGGTCTTTGCAGATTCCAGCAAGCTAAAGACATGGGTTTCCCAGTTTGGCGAGGAAAAAATTCCAACCCAGACCTTCACCACCCAGCAGCAGTGCTGGACTTAACCAACTGCAGCTCCAGAAGCTTTTAATCATTCTAATTAGTTAAAAGTTACTTCTCAGATTAAAATGGTGCAGGAAGCATGTTACATGTATGGAATACAGTGAATTAATAGAAGCATTTTCCACCCTTCTCCAACTACTGCTGCTTGTCATAGCTTAAGCCAATCTTTCCTGTTCAACCTCCAACTTTTCTACCTCTTGCTCTGGATGTTGCTCTGCTCCGGCTCCAGATGTCCTGACAGACCAGGCATGGGTCCCAGTCTTTTGGGGGATTTCAAGTTATTTTGTAATTGGCTAGAGTTCAAGCTGGAGCTCTGCCTGGGCCTCCAGCTCTCCCTTCATGTCCCTTCATCCAAATTTCTAACCCTTAAACATAAGCCAGAATAGGATTTGTCAGTTTCCTGCTTGAAAATACGTTCTTAGAATGACAGAATATTGACAAAAACAGAATTGACAAAAAAAAATAAAAAATAGAACCAAACAGAGCTTTTAAGCGACAAAACAGTTTTCTAAATAAATGACAACTTAGAGATTGATCTGTAATAGACATGAACTGAGATCTCTTTGTATTTAAAGGGTAGTTGTAAAGAAGCAGCCGTGGGTGGTTTAAGATGCAATGGTATAGGGCATTCTATTGGCAGTTTCATCATTAAATAAAACATGAATGGTGCATCTGTAAGCTTTAGATTTCCAGACACCGTCAGGTTAATCATATTGGTGTACCTGAAATGTGTTCTTCTACCCGTCTGTTTTCACACTTCTGTACAGCAGATGTTATAATTAATCCAGTTGAAAGACTTGACTCAACCAGGACCAAAATTCCAAAGCAACCTGGACTAGATCAAGAAAAACATTTCAATATGAAGCAGCTGATGTCTGCCTAGAAAACATGTGCTTTTGGAATTAGTAATAGAAAATTCACCGATGATCAGAGATTAAATTAACCAAAAGGTTTGTGTTCCTGACATTTAAACGACCCATGTAGCACAACATGATTGAAAAATATTGATCTGCTAAATAGTCTTACCACAATAAATCTTAGTGCCAGCTGTTGGTTTCTGTGCTCCAGTGTAGTCGAGTTACAAATGGCACCCCTGGGCACTGGCCTCGATTTCAATAAATTGTGCCCCACTTTATGAATATTTGTGTTATGGTGAAGTGCAGAGTTCCCTCCAAAACCCCAATGTCCTCATTTTGTTGAATGATTACACATATAGAGACTAAGTTGACACCAGCATAAATAAATAACATTTTATTTTCACCAGAACAAAGAGTATTGCATTCTGTGCTGATTATGAGCAATGAGAAAAGTACCTAAAAGGTTTGTTTTAACACAAATAAATGTAGTCCTGTACATTTATCGAACATGTAAACATTGAATCATCATGAAACATATCAAAAACTTCCTTAAAAAAATATAGATATAACACATCACACTTAATGATAACGAAGGCCAAAGGTCTGACAGCATGAGGCGTAAAGTTCTACACAGGTGATTCCTACAGTTGTTTCTGGCACAAATCCACCAATTCTGGGAAATAAAAGAATAAATTAATAAAAAAGGAAAGTCACTTAGGCCAAATCTAATTTCTCCACGCAGGTCTACCCCTCCAGTTAGCAGAGGTAATGTACTCCCAGTGTTTTGGGGGTTAAGCAGGTCATCTATCCACCCAAATGACCCGCCATGTCACAACTGAAGGGTTCGACGATCACTACTCGTTGATCCCATTAAGAAAAGGGGCATCTTATCTCTGCTGAAGATAGGTGTAGGGCCAAGGGAAAGAGTAAGAAAAACTGTGCTGGAATAGTTCTATGAGTCAGACGGTAGCTTTCCCAAATGTTAAGAGAGAAAAGAAAGA
The DNA here is from genome assembly GCF_036924035.1 of Leuresthes tenuis. NCBI lineage: Eukaryota > Metazoa > Chordata > Actinopteri > Atheriniformes > Atherinopsidae > Leuresthes > Leuresthes tenuis. Next base: position 30,949,360 of record NW_027325367.1, on the reverse strand, counting down.
AAAAAAAATAATAAAAAAATCGAACATTTTAAGTTTGTCTTATATTGAGTTAAAGTCTTGATGACATTTTAATCAAATAAAAACTGAAAAAGGAAATTCTGCACTAAGTTCACAGTTATACTTTCTTTGTGACAAGTGGACATCAGCATATATGAGTGCTGTAGTAGTGATTCCAGTGTGGACTGCTAAAAAACTAAAGGTGCATCAAACAAAACCAGTTTTTATGAGCAAAATGCCTTCCCAAACACTGAGCACATTTCCACTTGGCCCACCCAGAACTCTGAGGACTCATTAACAGGTGTCACTGTCCAGAACTCAGCCACCTGACTTTCTGTACCATATCATATCATATCATATTGGGTATTGGCATCAAAGTACAACCGTGAAAAGGATCAAACACACAGTCTGAGGTCAGGTGTCCATCTTCTCCTGTCTCTTAAAAAGCTTCATGAGTTGATAAAATCTGTGTGCAATCTGCAGGGGGGGTGAGATCAGCAATTACTTCTTTAGTACAAAATAACAAAAGCACGAACAAAAGGCTGAGAGAAGTTTACCTGGCCTGATGGCTTGTTAAGTTTCTCTGACAGTGCAGAGAAAGTCTCCCGTGAAGCTCCTTTGGTCTTCAGCTCAATCAGAATAGCTCGATCTTCATCTCTGGAGGAGGAAGGAAAAAATAGGTCAAAACCGTTCTACTGTGGCTGCATCGAGTGGCCCATGCAACAGCCTGAAGCCTCCCACAGAGGGACTACGCAGATGAACACAGGCTTGTTCATTAATAACTGCGTCCAATGTCTCAGTCATGATGATATCACATTACATGAACACATAAATAGGCAGCAAGTTAATCCGTGAGCTTACACTGCTGAGCAGTTGCATCTTTAAGCCGGCTACCTTCATGCTACGCTATGCCAGGAATGTCTGACACACAGACATTCTTGTGGAGAAGCACCAAGAAAAATGTTGCTTTGGTGACAGACTTCGAGACAATGTTGAAAGTGGGCCACTTCTGCCAAATCAAGCTAAATCACAGAATGAAGCATATCAACAAGAAAGTTCTCCCACTCACAGGATGCAGGAACAATTAGCCACTGACCTGGTCCATGCCATCACCACCTCGCCCTTCTTCCGGACAACGTTCTTGGCAGACAGACTGCTGAGTGACAGCGCTGCAGCTGAAGATTTTGACTCATCATCCATCTTGGAAGGAGACTCTGGGATCCCCTCTTCCTCCTCTCTGGATCTTTTAACTTTCAGTCTGTCTTGGTGCTTCTTCCGTTTCCTGCCTTTGTCACAGTCCCTCTGCACTTTGTCTGGAGAGCTGCTTGTGTCCTCTGCAATGGTTAGGCTCCTTTCTGATTCAGACATATCAACTCCATCTCTGTCCGACTCTGAAACATTTATCCCTGTGTTTTCAGTGGGGAGAAGCGGACAGATAGCTGACACAGCAGTTTTGGAGGGTCTGATTCTTTTCTTTGACTCAAATGGAAGAGCTTTTGAAGGACTTTCTTTGGTTCTATCTGGACTTGCTCTGTCATCAGCAGTGTAATGAGGGGAATTTGGAGGACAGTTGTTTAATCTGTCGTTGGAAGAAGCAGCTTTGTGTACGTCTTTTGAGGATTTATTGGAAAACCAACAATCTTTTGAGGCATTCTGTCGAGTAGAAACATATTTTCTGTTGAATGGATCATTTATAGGCGTTGAGGTCCCGTGCAGAGAGAGACTGTTCTCTGAGGGTAGGGCAGCACAAGGACTGCCATCTCTTTTAGACTGGCCTGCTCGGCTTTCCTGAGCAGCCACATCACTGTCCTTGTGCTGTTGATCTTCTTCTGTTAATGTGCAACTTAAGCTCTCATTCGCCATCAACGTGACATCTGCATCTGTGTTTGCCTGTCGAATCTTTAGGATGAAGTGATCATTGGACCTCTCCATCACCAGTGCTTGCATAGGCACATCAGGCTTGTACACAAAAGAGGTGGGGGGAGTTTCTGAGGCCACACTGCTGATGGAGCCACAGCTGGAGTTATCAGTGTCAAGGGCTAAGTGAATGTCCTGCTCTGTGGCATCTTCCCCATCCAACAGAGCGTCCTCACTTATGTGTGCGCTGATGACACTGTCGGGAGTGGACATGAGCTGCATGCTCATGCACGGCGGTTGGAGGAAGCTGAGGTGGCTGTCGGACTTCAGGGGTGACGGAATAGTAAGGGACACTGCCAAATCTTCTGCAAGAATGGAATAGGACTTCCGCGATGCCAAGTTCTCTGATGGAACTTCTAAGAGGCAGCTTTCATCAAACAATGCTGGGGTCAGTGGGACCTGATCTTTTGATCGTGGGGACAACGTCTTGCGAGGTGAAATGCTCGACCATGTAGTAACAAGTTTAGAGGGAGTATCAAACTTGGTTGGGGAGAGCAGTTTGGATGGAGAGTCAAATTTCGATGGTGTGGTGATGCTGATAAACCTTTCACCATCCTTCCTTGGAGTACCGAAAGACCACGCAGTGCTGTCTGCAGTAATCCCAGTGTTTTCTAACAAATCAGATCCTTGAAGCAGACATTTGAATATTTCTCCCATTTGGGAGTCTCTCACCAGGTTGAACGTTAAACTGGAGGCTTGCTGTTCTGTGAGTAGCTCAAAGTCTGTTTTATCCAGCACGGAGCCATTCTGAGAGACCACCAAAGAGGATATTTTTCTCTTTTCTGGAGTTGGGGGAAGGTTTTTATGAGGAAGGAACTCGACCACAGTTTGTGTATTTTGATGGTTTGGTGGATGGAAATGAGTCATTCTGTCTTTTTTGGCATGTGTGATTCTAATGTCTTTGCCTCTGCTTCCCAGGCCTGTTCTGTAAGGAACCACGGCACATGACTTGGTCTGATTCAAGCCGCATGGTGAGGTAGGCGGTTCCTTGTATTTACACCGTGCCTTCTTTGCAGAAGGCTGTTGAGATTCCTTTTCATCTCCGCAGGACATTTTGTCTTCGGCCTGAGCTCTTGTTGGTTTGCAAAGGCTCTTCATAGTTGTGTGTATGTCCTTGAATAAGTAGTCAACTTGGACATCAACAAAGTCCCACAACTTTTGCTTCAGATCAACTGCTTGCTGTTCAAAAATGCGTTTCACAATGCCGTTGTTCAATACTTTGTTAAAAACAGATGAGATCAGCTTCTTGAGCTTGGATTTAAGCTCATCTGCCTGACTGCACACTTGGCCAAAGTGAGCACCATCCACAAACTCTAAAAAAGACTTCTGGAAATTGTCCATCACACCGTAGAAACTCTTCTTAGGGAATGTTTTATGAAGCTTCATGTATTTTTTCCGGATCTCAGCACGAACCAACTTGAATGTATCCATAACTTCCTCTATGGAGGAAAAAGAAGCTTTGCTCGCTGAGGGACAAACCGTTTTAAAACGACTCCTGGGGCTCTGCGTTGACACACCAGCTGTTTCAGAAGTTTCTATTGAAGCAGCACGTCTTTCTTCAGCTTTTCTCCTTGAGACAGATGAAGGGCTTGGATTATTTAGGACTGGCTGTGCTAGCTTTGCCCTTTTGGTTGCAGTTGCAGGGGAACTTGAAGGTGCCTCATCACTTTCGCTTAAAATTTCCCCTTCCTCTAATTCTGTGTCAGAGAGGCTTGAAGGGATGTCTAATCCTTTATCCATTGGGTGTTGTGCATCACGGTTCACTGGAGAACCGGGATATTTGTTCTCTTTGTTTACATCCAACTTCTTTGAGCTTGCATCAGCAGCAGTATTGGAAAAATCTGCACAGGAAAGAAGGGGAGAATAATAAGAGTCTTAGTATGCAATGCTTGCCATATTCAGTGTAGCGTGTGATGGTTAACTGAACCAAACTGGAAAATTCTGGCAAGCAGTTACACATAAACTTGTTAAGATGCTGGCGGTTCCTAAAGGTTGGGCCTCTGTTTGCCTTCTGTTTGACTGCACAGTCACTTTTCCTCCTATTTCTTTCAAAGGTGTGAAATATCTTTAGAGATCTTTTCATATTTTAAGGCTTATTGAATATTAGATTTTTAAAAAATATCTTATCACAGAATTTCCCTTTTCAACGGATATTCAGCATTAAAACTGCTCCACAAAAACCTGATCTGTCTGACCAATAAAAAACACTCAGTGGCTGTGTATTTCCTCGCCCTGTAAACACCTGTGGGTGAGAGAGAGGAACAGCTGTACTCGTCTGATTATTGCTATTATGGAGGACTTTTTAAACCCTGACAGATAATGAACTCCATTCTGCCTGGAGTGACTAGTTTAAAAAAAGAAATGCAAGCAACCACAGCCAGTCGATCAACATATCGTTCATAATCAGGCCAACTTTACCCTTTTGCAGACTCTTGACATGTCCAGGTTTGCTATGCAGGAGAAGACCTCGCTTGGTTATCCGTACTGGGCTCCTCAGAGGGCTGATGGCGTCAGGGATTCTCCTGAGACTGCTCAGCGTGCGCATCATGGAGTCCTCATCGTGAAGTAATGGCACAGAATTGGAAGGCTCTTGACTTTTTCCAGGACTGAAGCTCTTCTTCGATGGAACTGTGAGAATGCTGTACGTTTTCTCCTCTGTTGTACTGCTAACTTTAGAAACTCCAATACAACCCGTGGAGGAACTGGGCTGTGCTGTGATGGTGCTGCTGTCATCGGTATCTACGTTAGTCTGTGTTAAAACATATATAGCCTCTGTTAAACTCAGCCCTTCCTGTGGAAGTGAATCCAGGATAATTGTACTCGATACAGTATCTATGTCTTTAGGAGTTTCTGGCTCATCACAGCAATCTTTTTCTGGTTGAAAGATTGAAACTGGTGTGAAACTGGTTGAGGAAGGAGCAGACGGTTCTTGCTGACAGATGGGAAGAGTTTGCTGAGTTCTGGGACTGGCCTTTTCAGTTATGTCTTCAGAAACAACTGTTTCTTTTAGGCTTGAAGAAACTGCAATTTCACTGATTGAGTGTCGAGAGATTCTCTGAGGTAAAGCGGTTTCATTTGAATCAGGCACAGCATTCTCTGGAATGGAGGCAGAAAGATCAGTTTCATTTCCAGGCTGGATTTTCTGCAGCTCCGCGCTCGTTTCATTTGAAGCAGGCACAGCATTCTCTGGAATGGAGGCAGAAAGATCAGTTTCATTTCCAGGCTGGATTTTCTGCAGCTCCATGCTCGTTTCATTTGAATCAGGCACAGCATTCTCTGGAATGGAGGCAGAAAGATCAGTTTCATTTCCAGGCTGGATTTTCTGCAGCTCCGCGCTCGTTTCATTTGAAGCAGGCACAGCATTCTCTGGAATGGAGGCAGAAAGATCAGTTTCATTTCCAGGCTGGATTTTCTGCAGCTCCGCGCTCGTTTCATTTGAAGCAGGCACAGCATTCTCTGGAATGGAGGCAGAAAGATCAGTTTCATTTCCAGGCTGGATTTTCTGCAGCTCCATGCTCGTTTCATTTGAATCAGGCACAGCATTCTCTGGAATGGAGGCAGAAAGATCAGTTTCATTTCCAGGCTGGATTTTCTGCAGCTCCACGCTCGTTTCATTTGAATCAGGCACAGCATTCTCTGGAATGGAGGCAGAAAGATCAGTTTCATTTCCAGGCTGGGTTTTCTGCAGCTCCGTGCTCGTGTGCTGTTCAGAAATGTTGCTGGGACCAGTACTAGCTGTGACCTCTGATGTTCCGCAGGCACTTACTTGGCTGTTTGAGACCAGCGAGGTGTTGTCCTCATGCCGTTTTGTATAATCTATCACCTTCAAAGAAGCAGCCTCTGGATATCTGGGTGTGAGGTGCATAGTCATCTGAATCCCAGCAGCATCCGTGTGGTGGCTATGATTTGATGTAGTTTGGACTGAAGGTTCACCGGTTTGGCTTTTGACCTTTTCCTGGGCATCTTTCCCATCATGAAACCCCATGTGGATCCCCTCAGAACTTGAGGCTTTCACGTCATCTGTAGACTGCTCTGCTGCATCTCCCATCTGTGCTTCCAACTCACTGTTGTTTACTTCATCAATTACAAACAGGTCTTCCATATCAGGCTGTGAACTCTTCTCATCTGGTCTGTTTTCGACATCAATCCCTGGCGTGAGTTCGTTGAGGCTGCCATCCAACGGCAGCACAAGCTTTTTAATGGGTGAAATGGTTAGATTCAATGTTTCCATAAAGCACAATTTCCTGTTTGGACTGTTCTCGTCACAATGGACTTTGTCATCTAAACTCTGCTCCTCAGACGACCTTTTCCCAGCTTTAGGTGTCTTTTCTTCATTCCATAGATCCACATCACGTTTCTCTGAGTCTTTGAGCCTCTGTTTCTCAGATTCTCTGTGATTCCCTGGCTGAGTGCTGCTCCTGTGCTTCTTACCGATTCCCCCCTCATGTCTTTTGTCCACCATCCTTTGGTTATCCTTTTGTCTATCACTTTTCATTTGATCCTTCTCTTTCGTTAGAGCACTGTGGCGCACAGCATGTTGACTTGAAGAAGATTTTTTCCGGTCCTTTGAGTTGGAACGGCTGTCATATGAGTGACTGTTTTTTATTTTTCTATAATCTCGGCCACGGCCCTCTTTTGAGCTGTGAGCAACACCACCATCATAGTCTGAAGAAGCCATTTTGACTTTATCTTGTCTCCACTCTCGGCTACAGTCTTTTTTCTTGTCGGAGGAAGCGACACTGTGTAAAATCTCTGGTGAAGAGGTTTTAGCTCCTTCTGGTCTCTGATGCTCCTCAACACTTCGGTAGCTCCTGCTTTTACATGACCCAGAGTCATATATTCGTCCAAACTCCTTGTCTTCTCTGTGAGATCTATTTTTCCCAGATACACGGGAGTCCTTGCTGGGATCTGAACAATCTCGAGGTCGTCTACTTGTTGATTCAGACGACCTCTGGCTTTTAGATTTTTCTTCTCTGTCTCTGGACTTGTGTTTGTCTGACTCAGTCTGTTTGTCAACTGCTTCACTTTCTCTTTTTGAATGACTATGAAGAGATTCTTTTGAAGATCTGGCCAAACTGCAACCTTCTTTCCTTGTAGGCTGAGGCAGATCTCGATGAGGATGATTCTCCCTGGAGGGTAAAGGTGAAGTCGGTACAGGGTGAGGAGTGCTAGATCTCGGTAGAGGAGGCGCCATACTCGGGCAACTAATTGTAGAGGTCTGACAGGAGGAATCTGGATCCCTGAAGCGATTGGTGTGAGACTGATGATGGAGACTTCTGTCAGCACTGTGGAAATCAACGTTTGAACAACAGATAAATTACTCAACACAGACAAAGTATATGTGTGTATACAGATAAGAATAGTGAGAAAGAACATTTCTCAATAAGGGCTTGTGCCCACAGAATGCTTTTTTCACAGCAGTCAGAGGGAGGAAAAGCGCTACACCCAGCGTCCTTTCCAGGGAACTCCACTTATCTTGTCAACCACTCTAAGTCTTTCTGGTTGAGGTCTCTGAATATTTAAAAAAGGAACCGGTGTTGTCATAGTCTTTGAACTCTTTGGTTGTTTCATTCAGGCAACACGAGCAGAAGTTGTCACCCCAGTAACCAGGAGATCAAAGGCTAAACCTCTTCTGGCTGTGTCTGTCTATTATGACTTGTAGGCTATGAATGGCAGAAAGACCTGATCAGAACCTAGAATCAAATGCCTATTTGTGGGAGCAGACTGGCTAGAAACTATAATGTTGATGGTAAATAAATGAATAGTGCGAATGTGCTAAAATGAAACTGCCCCACAGTCTGTCCCGAAAGTGAGAGAAGATCAGCCAGAAACTGTGGCTCTAATTGTCTCCCGAACAAAGCAGTCATACTCAGAGGTTTCTTATAAGAGAGAGGAGCACCATGTGAACACGGACCCTAGCTTACATAGTTATTACCCCATGAGAAATCATCTATCCATTTACATACATACAGTTTGAGAGGTCGACATGTTGTTCGGAATAAAACGCACCATTGATTCAACCTTTGAATCTCAGCATCTTTTCGCTTCAGCTCTTGCCGAGCTGTTCGTAAAAGTGCAGAGATGTTCTTCTTGAGACAATGGTTCTCAGAACTCAGCCCTGTATTCTGTAAAAGAAAAGACAAAGATGAGAAAACACTTTAATGTTGCTGACGTTTGTAACTCTATATGTGTGCGTGGAAATGTGTGGTGTCCTGTCGAAGTATTTCTATGGACAGACAAAGGGAAGCAAGGATCTGAGAGCAAATCTGTTAACTAAGGAGAATTACTGCATAGAAAACTACGGAAAGCACAAAATACATGTTGACAATTAAACAATGAAATACCCTTATCCAACTACGGAAAACAAACCTGCATTTCCATCTGTTCCAGTCTTCTGTGCAACTCTTTAATTTGGTTTTGAGCTGCTTGAAACCTGGACTGTAGCTGCAGGCACACAAATAGGTACATAAACTTGAAACACTGTTTTAAACTACTTTCACACAGAAATACAACATTAGATGCTGAATAAGCATCCCACACTGAATGACAGCATAGTAACCGTATACATGTGTAAAACAGGGTCTATGTCAGAAACCTAAGCCCAACCCTCCTATTATAGGAGCTGAGCACAAAGCTGCAGATCCAGACACAAAATAAAAAATAATCTCACCTCTATGTAGGATAACTCTCTGCTCTGCTGTTCCTCTGTTACAAGAGCTTCATAAAGATCCATAGATTCTTTCAACTGAGAACTAACAGGGGAAGCATCCTCTGTGACCAATAAGAAAAAAGCTTAGCTTAGCTTCAGTGCTGATTGACTATTTTCACTGCAGCATGTTAAAAAAGCATTTGTGTACTACCTGTGGTAGCAGCATGGTGCAGATAAAAGCTAGTACCTGCATTGCTGCCAACTCCAACATCCAGGCCGTCATAAATATCCACAGAATCTTCCTCGGCATTAGGGACAAACACTGTGGATTTATACATACATCAGGAGTTGTGTGGGAATATCACAAACCATTCCTCAAACAAAAGTTTCAATTCACAACAAAAGTCATGTTTGCATCCTTTAAAGATGAAGCAAACAAGTTCAATCAGTCCAATTAGACACAGTTCTAATTCAGTTTAATCAGAATCCAAGTTAATCTGATTAGCTGCAGTCTAATTATAAATCAATTCAACCTAACTCAGTACAGTCGTATTCAATCCCCTCCATTCAAATGCCAATTCAAAAAAGTAGCCTTGGAAAGGAAACTAACAGATCAAAGATGGAAATCACACGTTCATTATCTTATACAACAGACACTACGTTGGTTTGTTTTCAAATGTTACAATGGATTCATTTATCCCCAACAATTCACAATTACAGAGTCACTAAAATAAATCATTATAGGGCATGATGTAGTAAAGAGTTATTCTAGAGACAGAATATAATATACATATACTTTCTGACTGAAGACTGGAATGACATTACTGCTGGATAGAATGGCAGAAATAGCTATTAAATGGTATAAAAGCCTTACTGAAAACAACAGTGGGTACATTTAAATTAACAACTCATGTTAAACCAAGAGATGCATACTTACAACTCGAAGTATCACTGCTCTCCATCTTTCCAATTTCTCTCCAATTTCCTACGGAATCAAAAAGAAATAAATCAAAAATCCAATCAAAACTGACTCTAGTGTTTATTACCCATCCTAAAAGTGCACTTCATCCATTTTCCATCAAACATACGAGTCACAAATGAAAGACCTTTATTAGATGTTAAAACCAGTGTTCAGAATGAAACCCCATTTCCAGAGAAGGTTGGGGAGCCCCAGAAACTGAACAAAAACGTGATTCATTTGTTTTTAAAGGAAATGGTTTCCATGGTCTTCAGTGACCAACTGCATTGTATTTACACAATTTAAAAAAAAAAATCTACAATTTGACAGCAGCAACACACTGAAAAAAGGCAAAGAAAGCTTCACAGCGAGTTCCTTTAGAAACGTTTGTTTCCTCAGCCAGACTCGACAATCAGTTGTTTAACTGGTGAGAGGTAACAGTGTCAGGATCAGGTACAGAGTCCAAGTTCACGAATCCGCTGCAAAACTGAAATATTTTAGAGAGATTCTATGCTCCCCGAATGAAATCTCTGCAAGATTAAAAAGGCAGGACAGTGTGTCAAGAGAGCAGCAAACCTTCCAGAACATTAAATGCAAGTGAATGGGCTGCTAAGAGCTGCGGCCTTCCCATAACCACTGCAGAACATTCAGAGACATGCAGTACTGATATCTGCAAAACAAGGAGCTTCATCCATTATTCTCAGTACGTTAGAATGAATATACGGCAATTCCCACAATGCCACTTCTGCGTTATCATGTTTGAAATACAACAGCATTGCAGTTCAACCTGCGAGTGCCTGTTTCAAGCAGCAAGTCTCCTGCAGTGAAGTACATGTCACACAGCAACTGTAGGAAAAGCCTTCAGCCACTTGAAAAACTCCAGTGTTCATAGGTGGAATCAGCGATAGTCTTTCCAAGTAAGGAGGGCTGTGGCTCACAACTTTGTGCCCAACTCTGTTAGGGAATTATCAAAAAAGGGGGGAGTAAGCCCATGCTTTCAGGCAGCATTGTGGGAGAAACTGTCATGATGGCAGGATTATCAACTTAGCCACATGGGCACTGGGTTACCTTGAAAAACAAATATCCCTCAGAAAGGTAATCTGAGACCAATATTACACGAGAAAGAAGCTCTCTACCATTTGTTTGGCCATTTCTCTGGGAACGTACACACTTCAGCAGCTTTGGGCTCCGTGTGCTAAAGAGAATAAATACTGTTCGTCCTGCTATCAGCGAAAGGCATCTGTGGCAGGGGAGCCTTACATATGTGGGAGAGAAGCATTACTGCAGAAGTGTTTGCTGAAATTGTGAAGAGACGTACGCTAAGATCAAAGTGACATATTTTCTTAGGAGTTTTGTGGTCATTTCTGCAGTTGCAACTGTTGGACATCCAGCAGTGAAGCTTCAGAGGAGGAGAATCAGACAACCATGGACAACTGAGCAGCTGCAATCTTCCATCCAATCCTGTGATGCAACACAACAGTACATATGCCCCACTCCAAACTTTCCTGAGTGCGTTACCGGCATCAAATCCTACATTTGCTTACATTTCCTAAAAACTAAAGAGCTGGTCGGCGACAACTCTGAAAAGCATGTCCTTCTTTTCCATACATGTCTCTGTTAAATAATGGTTTCAAGAATTTCACAAATGACAGATTTAGGTTTTTGCTGCATTTTAGAAAACTTTCCAACATTTCCAAAAATCAGAATTGTAAGACTGCCCTGATGTCATCAGGATGAGCTCATCCTGGAGGCACAGAAAGCAAACTTAACTTTGGAATATTGGCTTTGCCTAACATTTAGGATACTTTAGGTTACACTGCTTTAACCTGCCTCAACATAACAGAGCAAACATTGCTCCCTTTAAGATAACATACTTGCTTGCTTACTGCAGGTTTGGTATGAGGATGACACGGGGAGTTTTGCTGTATCAATAGTGATGGTAACTGTGACATTTTGAAACTTAAATACCAGTATTGTGTTGGTTATAAGCATTTCATAACACTGTAAATATTCCATCTGTTTGCCAATCAAACATATATGTAGTGGTATTACGCCTTAATGCTGATTGACACCAAACTACTACAGCTGTTTATGCCCACAAATGTTGAGCAAAATAATGTTGGAGGATATTCTAGCAGCCTTAGTGACTCTGGCTGCCACCTCTTATCTGTGATTACGTGATATGTTGGATATCAGCCAGCAGGACTGATTTAAGCCTCTACTGGATTTTTTAAATGAATGTTGCCTGTGTAATAAACGTGTTATTTACTGAATTACTACAGTCCAAACAAAGACCCATGAACAGAGTCAAAAACAGAACAGGGCTAATTAGATTCAAACGCCTTAAGGTGAACAAGATACGTAAAAATTACATATTTTGTTTGTTTGTAGCTCAACTTCTTTCCTGGTTTTATTAGATACAGCTTAATTCCGAGACCAGTCACAAACTTAGAGTCCTAAAACCCAACTACTGGAAATTAGCATTTGAATCGAGTGTTACACAAGAAAGAATCGAGGGGAAAACAAACCTACCCAACAATTTATATGAACCTAAAGAACAATAAATCTACTCTGTTCAGATAACACACACCGGTTTACTGATCTCAGAGAGTATTCATACTTACTTAACGGTAAAACATGTTAAAAGTCACTTCTTCTAATAATAATAATGCTTCTCTTTTTAAAAAACATTTTTGCGACCGTTTATGGACAAGCTTTGGGCTACCAAAGTCTGCCGGCTGTGCGTCAACTCACTCAGCAGGAAAAGGCTAAAACTGCAAGTTAAGGATTCGGACCTAAACAAAAAAAAGCCCACATGTTGTGCATTCACAAAAAGCATCAAAGCAAGCCAACTATGAACTTACTTACTCATTTAGGTATTGTTATGCGCCCTCCTAATGTTTATAACAGTAGAGTCGCGCCAAGACTTCCTTCCACAGGAAGTAACGACATTTTCCCGCGGTCTGTCACTGCTCGGAGGTATTCTTGCAGTTCACAGGTTTCAAACCAAACAGGCTCTTGAAAGAAAAGTTAAAACTTTACGATAAGCAACTTTCTTCAGCAGTTATCATTTTATCACAGCCAACTATGAACGGAAATTGGTTAACACTGACGCTGAAGGTAGATCGTTCAAGCAGAAATCGCCCGTCTCGCGGGAGAACTCACCGGTGTCGCTGTCCTGTGCGTCATAACATCGCGACAGGAAGGGGAGTCAACTCAACCCGGAAAGAGTTGTGCTTCTCCTGCATGTGGACAGGGTTTTAACAGCTTTGACGGGAACACGTGTGTTGTGATACGGTTTCGGATATATGAGCTCGTGATGAACTTAACAGTTTTCTTTATTAGCAGTAATTAATTTGTGTTGACAGAGTGCACGGGTTTGTTTTCGTTGTTGCTTGCTACTCTGTAAGTGACACATGATATGGAAAATTTAGAACTGAGCCTGTCATCTTTGGGTACCATATCCAGACAAGTTGATAAAAGTCACAACGAAATAAGTCGATATCTATCGAAGCAGGTAAGATATATAAAGGGTAGATGGTACGTAACAGAATAATGTGTCTATAGCTATTTTCATACAGTGTCTCGGAGTCCAGTGTACACATACACCTTCGCCTTAGATGCTCGTAATCACCGTAAAACTGTGTGTATATGTTATGGCAATCATTTTAGTTATCCCACAGTTGGTAAATATGTTGTGAAATGAATAATAATTATTAGATGTGATTTAATAGATTTGTTTTCTTTACCATATAACGACCTCTCAGATATGGAGCCAGCACGACAGAAAGTGCATTCTGGAGTGTTTGGCTCAACTTCTCTTGGAGAAGGATTACACTTTGCTGATTGCTCGACATCTGCGACCACTTATTTTGGACCTGCTGGAGCGGAATGCAGAGAGAGTCAGAGCTGGTGGCAGGATCAACCATGACCTCCACGAGCGCCTGTGCGTGGCTCTTAGCAAACTCCTGGACATCAGCCCTGATGCACATTCGTACGTGGACTTTGTTTTGTCTTCTGTGCATTTTCACTGGTCTGTGAAAAAATCTAGTTGATTTAACTTGAATGCCCATAATAAAATGATTTACTGCTCCCCTCCTTAAGATTTGCTGAAAGGTACTTCAACAATGCCCCCCCAGTGTTTCAAAGGCTCTTTTTCACCATTGAAGAGTCATCAGCTGTCCAGTATGGCCCCAGGAGGATGAAACTGCGTGACCTGATGGGTGCAACTCTACATTTTCTCCAGAGTGATTGTGCTAAGTTTCGAATGCTCTGGGACTGGAGTCCCTGTGTATCACAGCTACTCACCAGTGATGTCATGGTTCGAGGGTATGTACCTGCTGTATTCTTTCAACTAGAGTGGTTTCCTGTCATACATGATAATAAATGTTTAACAGCATCTGGTTTGATTGGTGGAAACGAAAAAGACTTTGCTTGTTGCTGATGTGGGAATGTTAGTATGTCAGTAATAGTTATAGCAAGGCAGTTAGGTCTACATCATTTTTATTTTCAATCAAGCCCTTAACTCCTATATTTCACAAACCATTACTGTATCTTGGAATAGTAAAAACTCCTTTAATTTGGTTATTATAATAACTAGCATAATAACTATAATCTAATAATAACTATAACTATAATATAATATGATTAGAATATAATAACTGCCGGTGACTAATAATTACTATTTGTTTTATTCATCAATCAGAGCCTTTCAAAACGTAACAAGAGAATAGCAAAAGGAATTAGAGCACATAGATGACCAAATGAGCCAGAATTTCCACTCGTTATTGTTAATCCTACACTCTGAAAGGGTTATAAACTATTTGATTTCATCTGCATCTGACTGACACTGCTCGTCAAAAGCTAGATGTCAGCATTAGAATTATCAGTGTCGGTGCGAGCTGTTTCAGGTATAAGAAATAGATATTTTTCATTGCAGATGTTTTGACATGTCATAGCAGGAAATGCAGAGGTGTCATAATAAGTCCACACCATCCATGCTGGTTTACTCTTAGGCTAAAGCAAAGTGAGTCCTCATTAATGGAACAAATTCCACATGTGCTTTTCCTTCTGCTATAAGATAAAATGTCTTATTTCTGACTGCTAAAATAGACCAGTTACCTTAAGTTTCACATGAAATACGCTCTTTGTATAAATCTTTTTTTTTTATGCGACTGACACAACCAGCCTGGAGACCAGTCAGTTATATGTAACTGGTTGATTTAATATAATAACCAATGTTAATATTAAAAAGCGGAGTAATACAATTTGTGATAATACGAGTGCACAAGCCAAGTTTAGCATTGTACATGTTAGAAATTGATAGTGTTTATAGGACACATCATTGTTGGATGGTGAACTAGATTGCATAGTTAGCTGAAAGGCTGAATTGAGTTATAAAAGCACACCCAAAATAGCTTGATGCGGCACAGCAGTTACAAAACATTGAAAAAAAGTACTTGAGTCACAGAAATCTGCTCAGTTAAGCAAATTGTGGCTCTAATAATCCAGTTATTTGATACTTGCATCCAGACCACAGCTTGGGTTGGAAGCTGACATGCTTGTCCGTATCTTATCTGAATGGATGTGCATGGATGTACAGTAGCGGTGAACAGAAAACTAAAATGCTTCCTGTACGCTGTTATATTTGCAGTTGTTGTAGTAGTGTCATGTGTTTTGTCATGTTATGTTCTCTGCAGAACAGGCGTAATGAATGTTCCCACTGTGTCTCAACAGATACACTGCCCAGTGTTTAGCACTTGTCTCTCACATGACTGATAATCAGAAAACTATCTTCCTGAGGAAAGTGCTGACCAACGATGAGATCCTTCACATGAAAATTACGTATGCATATACATACATTTCCATCTGCTCTATTTGGTATTTTCAACACATGTCGTGTGTTAGACAGCATTATGTTTAAAGTTGCCTTCCTTCATGCAGCTGTAGTTAATCTGCCTTTTGACCTCAGGCCTCACGGCTTGTATTTAAGAAAGCACAGGTGTTATTAGTGCCTGCATTCCATATATCTTTGCTAATTTGTTGAATTCTTCAACATGTTTGCTGTGAAATATACTGTGAAGTAAGACTTTCTTCTTCTTCTGTTTGTAATGCCCTTTGCTTTGACCTTTGTTTAGTGCTTTAGAACAAAGTCAGAAGATGGAGGTGGAGAGAGCCTTAGTGTTAGCAAATCAAGGATCTGTGATGTGGCGGCAGGAGATTGGTAAAAAGTTTACCAGGGGCCAGGTGGTATCAGAGGACTTGTCCCCGAACGTTGTCGCGGTCTGTGGTGTGGTGCTGCCCAGAATAGTTCCCAGACAGACTGAGCAGGTTTGTAATCTTTTTCCCATAAAATCGTTTGTGCTTTTGTTTTGTTCTAATATCCTAATGCTCGTCTTTGCTTGAAGGCGAACCCAGTGGATCTGGTGCTGGTGGACTCAACCTGCCGTAATCTGAGAAGACTGGCTTTGGCTGTGGCTTCCCAGAAACCCATGCTTCTGGAGGGCCCAATTGGATGTGGTAAAACTGCCTTGGTGGAGTTTATGGCTGCCATCACTGGACATACAGAAGGCACAAAGATTCTGAAGGTCCAGCTCGGGGATCAGACTGACAGCAAGGTGAGAGACATAAAAGCTGATCTCACCCATTTCACGTAGAGGTAGTTCATCAGAATGTTTTGCCTTCACTTTGAACCATTCGTCATCTCTGTGTTGTCTTTTGTGATTTCTCCCAGTCCTTGAAGTACCCCGTTAACATCATAGAGGGTTAGACTGAAAGGGGAAAAATTTTACCAGACTATTTTTTCCTGTTGTAGATGCTGCTTGGGATGTACCGTTGTACTGATATACCAGGAAAGTTTGTGTGGCAGCCAGGAACACTTACACAGGCAGTTTCTAAAGGCCAGTGGATCCTTTTGGAGGACATTGATCATGCACCTTTGGATGTGGTGAGTTCAAACTTGCAACTTATTGGTCCTATTATTTTCTTTTCCTAAGCCTCAAAAATACCTCTTCATTTGGACGCGTAATATTCACAAACAACAACGAGACCTAAATGTTTTTTTCATCAGATATCTGTGCTCCTGCCTTTGATGGAAAATAAAAAGTTGATGATCCCAGGACGGGAAGATTGCATTGATGTTGCTTCTGGATTTCAGTTCTTTGCAACTAGAAGGTAAGAATGTAATTACATCATGAATGTACAGCTGTCCTTCTTATGAATTTAGATTTGATTTGTACTGCCGTTATTATCAAAGTGAAGTATTAAAGATGCGTCTCCTCATATTACAAACAACTTTGAAAGCCGGTCATCACTGCGGCTCCTTAATGGCAGATACTTTTCATTTTTCTGTAGCTTAGCTCAAACGTTTCCATTTCAAATGGAGCCACCCGTCACACAAAGCTGCATAGTTTTCTGTAAGTCTCAGTGAATCTTGATTCCAGGATGTACTACAGTGGAGGTTGTTGGCACAAACCCCAGAACTCTCACGCAGCGCTGTTGGATAAGTACTGGACCAGGCTGCAGATGGGAAACATGACGCGAGACGAGCTAAAGAAGGTGAGTGAGGAGAATCCAGTTTTGTATGAATGAATCATTTTCTCAAAGTTAAGAGCTTCCACTGAATTGCATTATTTTATAGATTCATTTATATTTTTGGTTCTTTAGAATCATTTCTATAACATGGCCCCCAAAGTGACCTTTTTTCTTGTTACATCTCTGCCGTAACCTCTTTTCACAGCAGCTTCATAATTACAGAGCGAGCTCCCCTCATTTGTTCCCAGCCAATCCTGTGCCTTTGTGTGCAGGTGCTCATCAGCAGGTACCCCACACTGACTGTGGTGTCGGACCGTCTCCTGGATATCTACTGCCAGCTCATTGGGGTGAAACACTCCAACCCTGACACAGGCAGCCCCCAAGCCCCAGATGACAACCAGCAACATAAGGATGAGGATAAAATCACACCACTGGAGGGGAGAGCTCTTTCGCTTCGGTAAGGCCCAGCGCTCTGCCTCCTTTCTGTTTTCCTTTGTCTACTGTTGGCATTTTTTTTCAATACAGTAAAGTGACCTTCCATCCTGAGCTTATTATTATACTACTGTTCATTTGCTTCTGAACTCAGAACGTTTTGCGTGGAATGAGGTCACTAAATGAGCTGATAACACCACATTACACTGCACCGGTGTGTTTACTGTTAGAGGTTTGATATTTGTATGTATGTATGTGACTGATGATGAGAAACTAACTGAAAGACGAGCGAAATAACATTTTATTACTGCAGTTTTCCTTCGTTTTTCTGCGCCAAGCAGCCATGTTGGGTTTTCAGGGCGGGTTCATTAGGTCCCCTCAGCTTTTCCAGCAAGCAATCGGACTTCGCTGGACATTTTTACATGCAAATCACAAATTGAGCATTCTGAGTTCAAGTCACCATTATTTCAAGATAAGAGGCTTAGGCTGAACACATCGCATTCTGTTGCTCTTTGTTTTAGTTCTACACAACCGCTAGGATAGGCTCCAGCCCCCCCGCGACCCGACTGACGGATTAAGCGGGTGTAAAAAATGGATGGAGGGATGGAAAGTAGACACTAGCAGAACAGACATGGTGATCCTCTGTCCCTTTGCCGGTATACCAACAGCACATCAGAAGCACCTGAGAATAACATTGATTAAATAACTCGATTTGTTTACAATTTTATCTCTCCAAAGTTTGCTTTTCAGTATCAAATTCACAACAGTTTTTGCTTGAGTAACTCTTTTTAGACACTGAGCAATACAGTAAAAAAACAAAAGTAGAATGCTGGTGTCCTTTCTTTGACTGTTTTTTATTTGTTAGTTGAATCTTTTCCTTGGGTCATAAGGAGCAGGAAGTTTGAGCTTGTAATGTAATAATAATAATAATACATTTTATTTGTAGTGCCCTTTACATCGCAAGAGCTCAAAGGGCTACAGTTTAAAAAGAAGAAATAGAAACAGTTCAGTATAAAAGTAAAAAGAATTTGGCAGACATAAGAGGGGGGGACCATATGTTTTGCTAAAAAGAAATGTCTTTAGGCCCCTTTTAACAGAGTCAGTGGGTTGTGGTGCCCTCAGGGTGCCAGGGAGGGCATTCCACAGGCGTGGGGCAGCAGCACAGAATGCGCCATCTCCCATGGTCCTGAGTTTGGTTCTGGGTGTGTGGAGGAAGTTTAAGAGAGTAGAGCGGGAGAAACGGGTTCTACACAAGTTTTACACTAACACAAAAAGGGAATTCTCCCCACCTAACTAGTTAAAACTACCAGACAGCCTGAAGTTCAGCCTCCCTGAATTTAATTAGCTTTCCACTGCTGGGGTGTTCAATAGAATATTGACTGGACTGTCCTTTGGAGCGTGTTCTGGAATCACAGATTATCTATGGAACCACAGCACACACTCATTAGGTAACAGCTTTAAACTCTTGCACAGTTGGAGACACCCCTCTGCTGTGCTTCCATGTGCTCAGTGTGGCCCAGAAAAGGTGTCTTGGTTAGGCTTCACCTTTAGATGATTGTGTCCGTCGTTTCCATGCTTGGCACTCAATGGTACATATGCCTTTCATGGACCAATGTTCAGTTACAGTATCAGGTTGGCGACACTGCTCATATGTGTTGGTTCAGGTTATTTAGGGTTGCTGCTGCTGGACATTTACTTTTGAGTCTAGATAATTCTGTTACATAGTACTGTTTCACTTTCACTCTAAGCATGTAACAAATCTATTATTTATGCCAACTTGCACGTACAGAATTATTGAATGTTCCCTTTATGCAGCTCCTACACATTTGATTGCGTTTATTCCCTGACTGTCCTATCGCAAAGAGCTTCTGCAACATGTACTATCTGAATAATGGCTTGTTTACTAGGGTGTCTTCCTTTTACATTAGATTAAATGCTAACGTTGTCATCGTCTTAATGCATAAAAAGAACGTAGTCGCAGTCATGGCTTCTTATTTTTTCAAATTGTCATTTAAACTGCGCAGGGACCTTCTGAAATGGTGTGAGCGCATCAGTGTCAACTTTGACAGCACTTCATCAGCCACAGCACAACACGTCTTCCAAGAGGTTAGTGCATTTCATTCCTGACAAGTTTTAAATAATGATTCATTTATATATATATATACTTCTATATAACTGAGAGAATGCTGCCATTCAGAAGCAAAACATAAGATTTGTTTGTGTATTTGCTTAAAACTCAGTTATAACATCTTCAACTGAAGACAGAGGTTATATAATAGAAGAAAAGGAATGCTGTGAATATGCTCAGTCCTGTGGAGCCAGATGCTGCTCCTAAATCTGCTCTAAGTCTGGGTAAATGCAACATTCATGCATCTATTGTGGGCTTTCTCTTCTGTAAGGCTCTGGACTGCTTCACAGCCATGCTGTCTTGTTCTGCCAGTCGCCTACGAATGGCTGAGATCATTGGAAGCAAACTCAACATTTCTAAAGAAAAGGTATTTGATTGATTTGAAAGTGTTTTATTTAAGCTGAACTCCATTAAGAAATTCATTGACCTTGCAGTTACTGTGATTTCTGGCTTGTGTTGCAGGCTCAGCACTTCTGTCAAATGTATCAGCCTGGCATCTTGCTGACTGAGCTTCAGGCTTCGGTGGGCAGAGTGACTCTGTGTCGAAAGCAAACTGAGACGGTGCAGTTGAGTGTGTAAGTGGGACATCCTGCCCACCCACTCCATTTCACCTTGTTTACACCACATGCATCAGTTTACTGAACAGTTGCCAGCTGGTAAATTGAATAAACATCAAATTGATTTAAACTATTCTATGATAAACAAAGTCATCTAATGGCTCAGTTGTCAGGATGTGTCCAAATATTCACATTGATTATCTCCCAAAGCCAATATGACTGGGTCACAAGCTTTGGCATGGAAATGGTCAGTGTGTGCAGTTGTTCTCCATCATAGCAAAACCCAAACGTTAGGATGGAACATTTAGACTCTAATACGTCAGCTTTTATGTGTTTAAAGCTTTTCGAATTCCCTGACTTATTCTCTGTTTCATAGTCTGAAAAAAAGAAAAGGCATAATTCATAAAGTCAGGAAATGTACACTTTTTCAATTTAATCATTTTTTCCTGTCTCACTTGTGCTGATTTTTGTTTTAGTAATATAGATATGGCTTGTTGGATTTACTTTGTTCCTGATTACTGTTATACCGGCTGTACACAGTCATACTTTTAATGCTCACACATATTTTTATTATGACCTCTGATGGTGTAATGGAGTGCGATGCAAAACGAAACGGGTATTTTAAGTCTTTTGTTCATTCTTTAACAGCTAAATATCTAAATAGTTCATTCAATAGGTGAATAACTGCAATAAAAAGACATTAATAGCAGTAATAAAACACTTTGAATGAGAAGATGGAATGAAAGTACCAATTGGTGGTGAAGATGTGACAGAAAGCGGTAAACGAATGATCATCAATGTGTTTTTTGTTGCCAATAAAAGGGATAACCAGACATTTTCTGCCACACGACCCTCTGCTGTTCTGCTGGAACAGCTGGCAGTATGCGTGGCCAAGGGAGAGCCTGTTCTCCTGGTGGGAGAGACAGGCACAGGAAAGACCTCCACTGTGCAACACCTGACAAGAGTTACAGGTGAGATCAGCTTTCTGCACAGACTCTGTACTGTGGATGAATTATATTTTGGTCCCTGGCTCCACCGGAGAACACAACACCAGAGACTGAAATGTTCCTCTGGTGTGTTGAATAGGACACAGGTTGCGGGTGGTGAACATGAACCAGCAAAGTGACACTGCTGACCTCCTTGGAGGGTGAGTAACTCATTGATTGTGCCTAAATAACACTAAGATGACAGCATATTGTACAAGTCGACTTTGAAACATGTTCTCTATTTATTTATTTATTTATTTATTTTCAACACTGAGAAGTAGTGATGCCCAGTGGAGTCTGGTAAGGCTGCTAAGTTAACCTGGTAACAGTGGAGACGACTAACTCTTTTAGCTTTATTGTCCTGTTACAAAGGCTGAACTCAACATAACATCAAATACAGTGTAAAAGAAATGTAACTAAAGCCCCACGTTGTACATTCAAGCAGGGTTTCTGCACCCTATGAGAGATCTTACAAGTCAGTCGGTTTATTTCTGTCACTGAGGGCTCCCAAGACACTTATAACAGTAACATTGACGACGTAACTTTTCTTACTGTAAGTGGTTACCCCATGTTCAAGTGTCTGTAACAGAATGCTTTGATCGATCGTATGAAATGCAGCACTGAGATCCAACAGGACAAGCACAGAAACAAGTCCGCTATCAGAGGCTAAGAGGAGATCATTGGTGACTTTCACCAGTGCTGTTTCTGTGCTATGATGCACTCTGAATCCTGACTGAAACTCTTCAAACTGATTATATCTATGTAAATGATCACAAAGTTGAACTGCAACTATTTTTTCAAGAACTTTAGACAAAAAGGGGAGATTGGATATAGGTCGATAATTAGCCAACACTTCTGAATCAAGAGTAGGTTTTTTAAGTAAAGGTTTAATTACAGCAACCTTAAAAGTCTGAGGTACATATCCTGTCAACAAAGACCGATTGATCAAATCCAATATGGAAGTGTTGATTAAGGGGAAAACCTCCTTAAACTGTCTGGTTGGGATTGGGTCTAAAATACAAGTTGATGGTTTAGAAGAGACTATTGCTGTTGTTAGCTCAGAGAGATCAACTGGGCAGAAGCCATCTAAATAGACATCAGGTTCTAAAGATACTTCTAAAGCTGCTCTACTTGATGATACATCAGTGATAATAGTGGGAAGGATTCCATTAATCTTCTCTCTGATAGAAACAATTTTGTTGATGAAGAATCTCATGAAATCATCACTGCTGAGAGTTAAAGGAATACATGGCTCAACAGAGCTCGGACTCTTTGTCAGCCTGGCAACAGTGCTGAAAAGAAACCTGGGATTATTCTTATTCTCTTCTATCAATGATGAATAATAAGCAGTTCTAGCTTTATGAAGAGCTTTCTTATACATTATTAATCTTTCCAGACTAATTGAGACTCTTCTAAATTAGAGGAACCCCACTGTCTCTCCAGCTTTCTTGCAGTCTGCTTTAACGCACGCAGCTGTGAATTATACCAAGGAGCCAACCTCTTCTGACTGATTACCTTCCTTTTCAGAGGGGCAACATTGTCCAGTGTTGTACGCATTGAAGCTATAGTGCTGTCAACAAGAGAGTCAAGTTCTACTGGAGTAAAATTTAGGTAGCTGTCCTCTGTCATATCTGCACATGGCAGTGAAGAAAAGGATGATGAAATCAACTCTTTAAATCTGGTCACAGCATTCTCTGAAAGACATCTTCTATATGTAAAATTCTTCTAAGAAGCCATATAGTCAAGTAATGTAAATTCAAAAGTTATCAAAAAATGGTCAGACAAGACAGGGTTATGAGGGAACACTGTTAACTGTTCACTCTCAATGCCATAAGTCAGCAGAAGGTCAAGGGTATGATTAAAGCAGTGAGTAGGTCTGTGAACACTTTGAGAAAATCCAATAGAGTCTAAAATAGAATTAAAGTTAATATTTAGGCTGTCATTTTCAACATCTACATGAATATTAAAGTCACCCACTACAATGACTTTATCTGTACTCAGCACTAACTGGGATAAAAACTCTGAGAATTCAGACAGAAACTCAGAATAAGGACCAGGTGGACGATTCACAAGAACAACTTGTTACTGGGTTATTTATATTCTTTGGTAAGAATGTAAAATGTTGCATTGTGTGTGGAAAAACTTTCATTACATTTAATTAAAGAAAAGAGTACAGTGCCTTAGCATTGTCCCATATTATTTGATTTCTAGCATTATCAGAGTTAGAAATTATCCCAAATTGAGTGCAGGGTGTGAGTTTGTGTTGTACTGGTGGAGGTTTTGTTTTTTTCAATTTGAGACATTGTCTCCTCCAGGTACAAGCCAGTAGACCACAAGCAGCTCCTTCTACCTCTGCGGGAGGCCTTTGAGGACCTGTTCTCTCAGACATACTCGCGGAAGCAGAACCTGACGTTCCTTGGCCATGTGCAGACCTGCTTTAGGGGGAAACGCTGGCAGGATCTGCTCAAACTCATGGACCATGTCTGCAAATCTGCTCTGGCTAAGGACCTTAAAGACAAATCAAATGGTAGTTCATCAGAAAGAGTAGACAAAAGCTGCATTGTAGAGTGCTGGCTGTGATGGTGTAATACTGGTGTTTCCACTCTTGTCTGTGAAGCTGCCTTGCTTCAGGAGCAGTGGGAGGCACTGGCTCTGAGACTGAATCAGACGCAGCAGCAGATGCAAACCTGTGAGACAGCCATGGTCTTCGCATTTGTGGAGGTAAGGACTTTGAAAAAGTCAAGTTTTTGAATTTGGTTGCTTGGGTTGACCGTAAGAAAATTTTAGGTGTACCGAACAGATGTTTGTCATCTGTCTATCCAATCTTTGTGTGTGTGTGTGTGTGTGTGTGTGTGGGGGGGGGGGGGGGGGGGGGGGGGGCTGTGTGTGTGTGTGTGTGTGGGGGGTGCTGTGTGTGTGCGTGCGTGTGTGTGTGTGTGTGTGGGGGGGGGGGGGGGGGGGGCTGTGTGTGTGTGTGTGGGGGGGGGGGGGGGGGGGGCTGTGTGCGTGTGTGTGCGTGTGGGGGGTGCTGTGTGCGTGCGTGTGTGTGTGTGGGGGGGGGGGGGGGGGGTGCTGTGTGTGTGTGCGCGCGCGTTTGTGTGTGGGGGGGTGCTGTGTTTGTGCGTGCGTGTGTGTGTGTGTGGGGGGGGTGCTGTGTGTGTGTGTGCGCGCGTTTGTGTGTGGGGGGGTGCTGTGTTTGTGTGTGTGTGGGGGTGCGCGTGTGTGTGCACATTTAACCCTTTCTTTGTCAAAAGGATGATTTGGGACTTTTTTTTTTTGTAAAAAAGATCGTTTCTCTGGCTGCATTTGAAATAATGCTGGATTTTATATCACGTGTGACTCCTCACTGCTTCAGTTTCCTGCTGCCCGACAATGAAATGATGCGTATCTTGTTAACATTGTGTTTTTTTCAGTGTCTTTTTCCCCCTGCTGTGTTGTTACCGCATTCTTTGCAACAGATGCAGTATATCACATTGGACTACTTATCTTACAGAAGCCACACTCTTTTTATCTTCAGCTAGCTCCAGCTCTGAGTCTGGGGCTAACTCTGTTGCTTGACCAGGGCAACTTTTTGCTTTTTAAGTAGTGAGAAGGGAGACATTGGCTGATCAAGTCCCATTTGGATCTTTCAGAGCTGGGACCAGAGATATATGTAACAGACTCCACAGCATTTCTGTTGAAGAATACTGTCAGTATTTCTCTTAATCTTGGGATACTGGTGGGTCTTTTG
This sequence comes from Leuresthes tenuis, assembly GCF_036924035.1. Lineage (NCBI taxonomy): Eukaryota > Metazoa > Chordata > Actinopteri > Atheriniformes > Atherinopsidae > Leuresthes > Leuresthes tenuis. Next base: position 30,924,473 of record NW_027325367.1, on the reverse strand, counting down.
CCAGCTACGAGAATGTCTTGGTCTCAGAGACTAATCTTACAGTACGGGTTTCAGTTTTAGAAGCGCATACATAAGTATAAAATAATCTGTGGCAGAGTCAGTCGCAGGGTGTGACCAGGTGAAGACTTTCTCAGCCTGTGAACACACAGAGATAGACCATGAGGAACCAAAAAAAAAAAAAAAAATCAACTATTAAATGTTAGGATAACAAATGTGACTGAGGAAAAGTTAGTCATGGTCCAGAGATTTTTGGTTGCAGTCTGGAATTCTAAAACAGTCACACTCAGTCATGCGTTGGTGGCGTAATCTGCGCTGAACTGTACATCTTCCATAGGGAACATTAGCTCAGGCAGTGAAGAAGGGCCACTGGATCCTGCTGGATGAGATCAACCTGGCAGCAGCAGAGACCCTCGAGTGCCTCAGTGGTCTACTGGAGAGCACTGTTGGATCTCTGGTGTTGCTGGATCGTGGAGACACTGGTGAGGACTACTATCGCTTGGTGATAATATTTTCTTAAATGTGAACTCGGTAGATTAAGCTTTCATCGGTTGCAACTGTTGGAGTTTAAGTCAACGAGTCACAGGATGTGAAATGCTCTTATGTGATATTCTGAAGATCATACTGAGTAGCCTAGGTTTCTAAAACTGCTTGGATATAATAAACCACTTTGCGTTGTTTTTTAAGATTCTTGGAAATGCTGTTTACATTCTGGTTTTTTCAACACAGAGCCCCTGGTTCGCCACCCAGACTTCCGTCTGTTTGCCTGCATGAATCCAGCTACTGATGTGGGTAAAAGGAACCTTCCTCTGGGCCTCAGGAACAGGTGAGACTGCACTGTGGTAAAGGCAAAATGAAAGTCCGTAATGATAATCAGTGACTTGGATTATATTATGGTCCAAGCTGAATCCCATTTTCTTTCTTTTGATTTTCTATTTTAGTTTGTTTTACAGTGGATGGTGCCTTCAAGCTTTATTAACCCTTTATGAACCCTTAAGAATGTTCTAAACTCCAAAAAGTTGTTAAATATTGACAAGACTAAATACTGTAACCCAGACCATAATACAAAGTTGGGCTGCGTTTTATGTTGCTTGACTGTGGTCACCTCACCATAAGCGCCCTCTCTTTCTGCTGAAATAGTTGTTGAACTTGCAAGTTAAAGGTGTCATTATCATGATGGAGGAGACAAGTGAAGTGAAGTGAAGTTCTGTAAATGACTGTGGACAATGGAATTAGCAACTTCCATTCCTGAAAAGACAATCTATCACTGCTGAAGGATATAAACAGGTTTAGGTGCAATATATTCTCCCATTCAGACAATGTTTTTTTTTTTTTCAGAGTAGGTCTTACAAATGCCTGATTTCTATCCAGACCTTTCACCCATTGCAAACAGGCACATCATGACATACAAAGTACTACATAGAAGATTCAGGACTGTAGAATCCCATATTGGACAATAACATTCGCCTAAAACATTCCACTCCTAAAGGCCCAGCTGTTGATTGTCTCAGTTCCCACACGTTCATGGGCCATTATTAATGCTACATGATCCTCTCCCACAACCTTTTTGAGATGTTTTGCTACCCACAAATTCAAGATCAGCTAAGACTTTTCACGAAATGATGAAAAGTCTCACTTTCAATATTTGATATGTGTAGTATGTTCTATTATGTTACAGAAGTTGGTTTATGAGGTTTGCATTCTGCTTTAATGTACATTGTGCTCAGTGCTTGTTGCTTTAACCCTTGTTCCAGGTCCAGTTCAGTATTATTTGCTGCAGTAACTAATGTTTTTTTTACATATTACAACTGTAGTTTGATTCACATGTGAACATGTGTCTGTGCATCTTCTTGTACAGGTTTACTGAGCTGTATGTGGAGGAGCTGGAGAATGAGGGAGACCTGTGGATCCTGATTTCAGACTACCTCAAGTGCTTGAACCCACATAGGAATGTCATCAGTGGCATCATAAGGTTAGCTTCTGCATAAAATTACCAACAGTTTTTTTTCATGTATGTATAAGACGATGTAGGAGAATATTTAGTTTAGCAGACATACTAAGAATCCGTCTTATTTCTGCAGCCTGAAAGGCATCACTCAATGCTGGGTATTTTTCACAAATCTATTGTGACACTTTTCAGTAACAAAGAAGTGACTCAGTTTAATCTCTATGGTGCCAATTCACAACAGCAGTGATATCAAGGCATTTAACAGATATGTTTCAAATCAATCCAATTCACTGTAATTTTATTTAAAAAAAGTCAAATTATTCCATTTAATATGATGCCAATTCATTAAAGGTTGCCTAGTTAAGAAAACCAACAGATGGCATTTAAATCTTCTCTGTGATCTCCGTCTGTCTCTGCCGGTTTTTGGGCCAAGAGGACCGGAAAGAGGGATCAACAAGCACAGTAACACCAGGCCAGAGATACCTGCTGAGAAAGTGATTCTAGGTTTTACAGAAAGCTAATGAAAGTAAGCTCCCTCAGTTGGAGAAATATGATATCACCTGCTAATACTCATCAGAACACTTGCTGCAGCATTTTGGGTTAGCTGGAGGCTTTTCAGAGAATTATTGCAGTCTCATCTATGAGATGAGTAAGAAAGGCATTGAATAGTCTATCTGCATCCCTCTGAGACCGGATGTTCATGATTTTAGGAATGTTGTGTGGGTGAAAGCAATCTGTCCTCGAAAAACCTGCTTTATATGCGAGTCAAAAGCCAAATCTTGGTCAAAAATAAATGCAAAGTGCCTGATAGTAATACAGGAAGCCAAGGTAATTCTATTTAGAGTACCTACATAGTTAGACGCCGTCTTTCAGAGGCACTCTGGTCCAAAGACAACTACGCCAGTTGTGTCTGAATTTAAAAGCAGAAGACCTGGGATCTTTTTTGGCTCATCACTCAAAGTCAGCCTTCCTGCCTTGCTGAGAAGACTCTGGGCTCATTCTTGCTCACCTTTAGCACTGCGAAAAGCTTTCTCATGTTTTTAAATGATCTTTCCAGACTAAGTGAAATTCTTCTAAATTGGTGAAGCTCCATTACCCTCCAGCTTTCTTGACTTTTGTTTCAAAGCATGCAGCTGTAAGTTGAGCCAAGAAGCCAGCCTCCTCATGTGTTGTGCGCGTTGAAGCTGTTGCTTTGTCTGCGTGATGATCAACTCGTCTGGGAGTGAAGTCAAGGCCGCTGTCCTCTGCTGTAATGGCACTGAAGAAAATACTAAAGAAATTGATTCTTTAAAATTGGTTAGCACATTTCTGATAGACACCTACTGTATCGAATATTTTTTAGTCAGTCAAGTAATGTAAACACAGAGGTTATCAAGACATGGTTCTACTGTTAATCGTTCACTTTTAAAGCCATGTCAGCACATGATCAGGGAGTAAGTAAGTCTCCACATTTAGAGAAAAAAAACTGTTGAGTCTGATGTAGAAATAAAAACATTCTTTAGGTTTTAGGTCTTTTTCAACGTCTACATGAATATTAGAATCACCCGAAATGATGGCTTTATCTGCACTAAACATGCTGAATATGATGAATTCAGAGCCAGGTTTCCACTGGCTGAGAGAAACTCAGTTAGGCATTAAAATAACAATAATTAACGTTTGGTCCAGGACTGATCAGTAAACTTGATTTACAGAGATGGCTGCCAGTCCTCCTCCTCAGCCTGCGGTTTGAGCAATGTGAAAATGTATGCGATTAGGGGTAGTTGTTTCAGTAATGCTTAAATTACTGCTGCTTCGGCAAGGTTTCTGTAAGACATGTCAATATGATGATCACCAGTCAAGTTATTTACTAACAGACTTGGACAAGAGAGGTCTAATAGTCAGTAATCCACATTGAATGGTTTTATTCCTTTGCAGATTTTTGACTTTGAAGTTTTTAGGATTTGCTCAACTTGTGTTTCCAGTCATTTGAATTTGGGTAGTTGCAGAACAGACACAATATTTATGGTATTTTTGGAGGGTGACAACAGATGGGAAGCAACAGAAAAGTATGTAAGACTGCAATTCTGTGTCCCGGTCTGAACCCCTCGGATACAGAAAGGGCAGAGATTGCCTCTGTAGATGTGGGTGACAAAATGTGATGAATTCCCTTGGGCACTAGGTTCATAGATTGATTGACGGGTGATTCCTTTATTTTAGTGAAGGTGAGGAATACAAGGATCCTTCATTGAACGCAACTGTTTATTATGTAATGCATTTCTAAAAAGCAGAGGAAGTAGAATTTGGGGAAGTTGAGAGTGCTCGGGTTTTGCTTTTGATGCAGTGTATTCCCTCCAGGTACTCCAGCTTCTTCCCTCCGCCCAAAAACATGCGTGTCTTGTTAATTGGTGACTCTAAAATTGACCAAAGGAATGAGTGTGAGCGTGGATAGTTGCGACTCGTTTGTCTCTGTGTAGCCCTGTGATGGACAGACAGCCTGTCCAGGGTGTGCCCTGCCCAATGACAGCTGGGATAGGCTCCAGCACCCCACCCCCCATGTAAATGTCATCATTTTCACTTTGCTCATTCTGCTTTGAATTATCCTCTTTTATGTCTGTTAATTAATGTGGTTGTGTACAGTTTTTACTTGGCAGTACGAAAAGAGGCCAACTCCCATCTGGTGGATGGGACAGGCCACAGACCCCACTACAGCCTTCGGACCCTGTGCAGGGCTCTGAAGTACGTAGCGGCAAACCCTTGCCACAGTGTGCAGCGCTCACTTTATGAGGTAGGAATCTAGTAACGAACAATGTGTGGATGAAACATGTGGATGCCAAAAGAAATCTGGCATGTTTGAGTTCTTTTCTTGATGCTTGTGCTGTTTTTCCATCACCATCAGGGGTTCTGCTTGAGCTTCCTGACACAGCTGGACAGAAGTTCCCATCCTGTGGTCCAGAAACTTGTGTGCCAGCACATTTTGATGGGGAACACCAAGTGTCTCAAACAAGTAAGATTTTTTCAGAGTTAGCCCCTTCATTTTGATTTGTTGTTATGCTTTTATAAACTTTTTGCTTTCTCTAAAGAGTTATGTTATCCACATGCTTATTTGAATTTCTCTTTCTACCACAAGCAGTGTTGTCGTCCACAGCTTTTATTAATTTCTTTTATGCTTATCCCATTCATGTGGAAGGGTGGAATGCAGCGAAATTGCAAACCAGGTATCTTCTGCAGTGATGCAGATACTGTAACTATCTGTCATAGTGAGGAGAGCGAGGATTTACCAATCTATAGTCCAACCCTCACCTTTGCTCATGAGCTGTGGTTAGTGATCAAAAGAATGAGATCACAAGTTCCAGTGCTGGAAAAAAGCCTCCCCCCAAGGGCTCACACTGAGGGATAGGGTGAGAGATTAGAGTCTCTATGCTTCTGCATTGAAATGAGCCAGTTTAGGTCTTTGGGGCAGCTTGTCAAGACGTCTTCTGGACTCATCCCAGAGATTATATCTCTAATCTACCTTTGGAAAGCTGGAGGAGGTGGCCAAGGAGGGGAGAGGGAAGTTCTGGGGTTTCTGCTCAGACTTCTGTGACCATTCTGGTATAGGTGGCAGACAATTGATGGATGGAGACTGTTAAGCTACCAACTGGTCACTTAATAAGCTTTTAATTTGAAACTTTGCCAGAAGTTATGGGTGTCATTAATAGTTTCTTAGTAAAGATAAGAGGAGGAGAAGAGTAGAGAAAAAAGAAAAGCTTAAAACATCTTTTCTAGTTTCTCTATTTTACATTTATGTACAGAAATACATTTAAATGCATATAATTACAAATTTTACTCCGTTTTCCCTTTTTTCATATATATGCTTTTAATTTGAAAAGCATGACAGGAAGTGGTGTTTTATTAACGGTTATATAAATGTTGTTACAAATGTTTGGAAATAAATACTGAAAGAATTTAAAGGATAAACTCCGCAGCAGATTGTCATTTAAAGCAGCACATGGCTGTTGAGAGCTAAAGCCATTCTTGGGGCTCAGTCCCATGCTAAATTCAAATGTTTGACTGTGAGATGAGATGGATTTGCCAGCCTATGATTTTAATGTGTTTTTGAAGTCACTGTGATTACATTTTAGAATTTTATAAACTTCCATCAATGCGAGATTGCTCTGTTGAGATTACAAATGGGTAAAATTGTTTGATGATTTGATGATAAAATTGCATTGCTTCAGTAGATAAACTGATTTACTTGATGAAGAAAAAAGTTAAACAGATGTTAAAAGCTTCTTGGTATGTTTCATACAGCCTATTCCAGCACCCTCTGGCAGGCCCTGTGTGGAAATGGAAGGCTACTGGGTACCACAGGGGGGGATGGAACCAGCTATGGACCCAAGTTACATCCTCACCGCCTCAGTGAAACTCAACCTTCGCGACCTTGCCAGAGTTGTGTCTGCAGGGTAGGATAACTGTCACCCAGCATGACCCACAGCACACAGTGTAAATCAATGGGCTCATTATTAAAAGTCTAGACCCTTATGTTGACACAGCTAATTTTAGCACTTTTGGAAAGGAAGCGTGGCAGTGCATCCAGCCAAAACTGATGGCAAACTCAATGTCCCTGCAGTGATCTGCCAGGCAGGAAGCTTTTATGCCTCTTCATGGTTTCTGTTAAGGACAGGCAACATCAGTGAGCCATAAATAGATCCTGGGGGGGGTTGCATGGGGCTGAGGACAGGGCTCTGTGCTGACAGGTCAAATTGTTGAGAGAGCAGCAGTGTCATTGGAAAATGGATTCAGATGACTCCAAACATGGAAGACATTTAAAAACCAAACTGCACTAAATGAGAGTCGTCTGTTAAATTGACCTTGTCCAGATATACCAGACTGTGGTACCAGAATATCAGTGTTTACATTCAGGAAGCTTGCCAAGAGATAAAAGTATTTATGTGGAATTCTTTCTTGTCACCTGTTGCTCTAGCTAATTGCGTTTGTCAGCTGCTGGAAAAAAACGTGTTCATAAGAGTTCAGTATGGGACCAAACCAAAGCGCAACAATCGCTCTCTCTTTCAGCTTGCCTGCTTGTTAGGTTGATATGATTTTTAAAAAAATGTTTCATGGCAAAACATGTCATGAGAAAACCACTTCTAGAGAAACTTGCTGTGTCCTTATCTCGATGCTTATGGTAAATGGTAAATGGACTTGTACTTGTATAGCGCTTTTCTAGTCTAGCTGACCACTCAAAGCCCCCACTCACACACATTCATACAGCACGTCTTAGGATATAACTACGTGCTTTTCTAATCATTCATACACACATTCATACACATTCAGCCGCGTGGTCACTTGTGGTATTGTAGAAACATACAGATGTTTTGGTTTTCTCTTTGTCAGGACTGGCTGCTATATGGCTCAGGAGTCCCTTGTCATTTAATAGCCTTTCAGGCTAGTTTGCTACATTGAGGTTACAACATCACTCTACCCTGATCTGATGACTGATCAATTGCATGCCCTCCTTTGAACATCTCTCTCTCAATGCTTGGGCCTCACAGGACTCACCCGGTGTTGATCCAGGGAGAAACGTCTGTGGGGAAGACGAGCCTTATCCGCTGGCTGGCTGTAGCCACTGGGAACCAGTGTGTGAGGATCAACAACCATGAGCATACTGACATTCAGGAGTACATTGGCTGCTACTCTTCAGATGACAGGGGCAAGCTGGTATTCAAAGAGGGTATGAGCATAATCCTTTTTACACACCCTCATGCTGGTCCATCACACACTCACATCTGCTGTGTGGTGTTTTTTTGTTTAGTTTTTTACAAAGTAAGATCGAGAATAACAAATAACTGTCTCCCTTTTGACAATTTTAACCTATCTTTTATACAGAAAAAGTTATGTTTGGCAAAATAATGAGCCCTGACATGCACATAGTTACAGTGTGGGCAGAACAGATCAGTATTTGGTGGGCAGCCTTTGAAAGTCAGACTTTGTGAGGAGCTGGGAATGTCTGTGAGTCGAACATGATAAATAAGAGTGTTGGACTGCGTGGCTCAGAGAAGAGGTTGGTGAAATGCTCACTATTCGCCCAAACTGTTCAGTGCGCCCGCCACGATTACCTCACCTATCCTAATTTAACTGAAGTAACTTTTAATTCCAGTCATTAAATAATTACCATGTATTCATATATGCAAATATGAATCTCATATCAAGCTTCCCATCTGAAAGTTCCGTCCCAGCCCTGCTCTACTGTTGGACTTTGTTTCCGTCCCGGTCTAAAATGTTACGCTTTATCTCTTCTAGGTGTTCTGATTGACGCCATGAGAAAAGGTTACTGGATCATCCTGGATGAGCTAAATCTTGCCCCCACTGATGTCTTGGAGGCTCTCAACAGACTGCTAGATGACAACAGGGAGCTCTTTGTGGCTGAGACTCAGGAAGTCATCAAAGCTCACCCCAGATTCATGCTGTTTGCAACTCAGAATCCTCCTGGTCTCTATGGTGGGAGAAAGGTATTCTATACGAAAACCTGAGAGTTTGTCTGTGGTCAAACACAGACCTGCAGCTGTTTGCACACCCGCCATCACACATACATACAGTGGAGCAGAGGGACTTCCACAGAGACAGCATTAAGCCCCACCCACATACCCTGTGCATTGTTATTAGCCGTTGGCTACTTCCCGAATCTTAGTGCCAAATAATGTCCTGAATGCAGAAAATAGGACTAAAACAAGGGCAGGCCAAAACTGCTCATCTCCACCGGGACAGATTTCATGAATTTTAATAGCTTCTAAGTTGTGCTGCTATTTTTTTCCTTTAAACCCTTTGCTTTTTAATTAGTCCTGCTAATAGACATGCATCATGCCAACCACATAACCACCTTGGTAGAGGTACTAAGTGCATAGAGGCAGGGTAAATCCTTTATAAGTCAGATAATCCTCCATGGTACACCTTTACACCAAAGAAATTCCTTATAGAACATACCTTGAATGTATCATTTGAACACTTGATAAGAAGGCAGCATTTACAAATACTGTTCATCAGGCGTATAAAAAAGGAATGCTACCAAGTTAGCACAAACTGAAAGTTTCATGATAATGAGAAAAGGAGCTCAGGACTCCTAATGAAATGTTATTTATTGTTTTTTATGGAAGTATGCTTTATTTATTCAGGTTTGAATTATACAGTAGCATGTCACTCCTGTGAGCCTGGGATTCATTTTCCCACCATACAGGTGCTCTCCCGGGCCTTCAGAAACCGCTTTGTGGAGCTGCACTTTGATGAGCTTCCCAGTGGAGAGCTGGAAACCATCCTTCATCAGAGGTGCAGCTTGCCTCTGTCCTACTGCACCAAGCTTATCAAAGTCATGCAAGACCTCCAGGTAACTGCACACTCTGTTTGTGGACCATTTATTGCTTTAAATGACCTACCTGTTCTGGGATAATCCAGTCTGTTGTTACAAAATGCATCCATCCCTCCTCCCAGTCATTACGCAGAGGATCTTCTGTGTTTGCGGGGAAACATGGTTTTATCACACTCAGAGATCTGTTCCGCTGGGCAGACCGCTACAGGCTGGAGGAACAAACCGAGGCCTCTCAGGACTGGCTGCAGCACTTAGCAGACGATGGTGAGGCTGATCAGACATCCTGTTAAGTTGTCAAACATCAGTTAAATTCCTAAATGAACCTTCTGTCTCCTCCGTCAGGATACATGCTGCTGGGGGGACGTGTAAGGAAGCCAGAGGAGGAGGCCACTATCCTGTCCACGCTGGAAAAGCACTTCAAGAGGAGAGTGAACCCAGAGAACCTGTTTTCTCAGGAACAGGTGACCAGCTGGTTCAGTGAGTAGAGCGTAACACTTCAGTCTTCCTCTGACAGTTACCACATTTACACTTTGGGGAAAAAAAACAGCCAATTATTGCATTAGTCTGACTAAAACTGGACTTTGGAAATGCATGTAAGCTTGTTACACTCAGAATCGTATGTAATTAAGCTTCTAAAAACCAGAATAACGCACCCAGATTGTGGTGTTGGGTTCTAATCACTCCTGTGGGTATACTCTTAACTCCACTCAAATAGGCCAAGTCGCCCTGCTCATGCTCCAAACTTCCAACTTTTTGCATCTTCACGTTAAAATAGTAAAGTGTTGCTGTATATTGATGGGGCTGATTTCTCAATAAAGCTGCTCTTGCTCACGTATGCTTTATTTTTCCGATGGCTAAACATCACAGACATAATGATATCAGATGGTGAAAAGCAGCCCATTAACACTACCTGTCAGCTTGGTTGCTTAAAGCATTTTCAGACTGTTGCTCTGCCCTAATAAAGTCAGCATTTTATAACTGGACCTTCATCAGAGAAATTCACCATTCAAGTTATTTAAAAATTAAATATTTTAAAAAAAGTGCAGTAAATTCATGTGACACAAAAACATTGTGCTTAGCTTAGCTTAGCTTAGTCTTAGCTTCAGGCATACTTCAGTCATTAACTCGATTTTGCTCGCATACTGGGACAAGGAAAGTAGTCCCGTTTACTGAACTCTAAGCGTAGCTCAACTCAACTGTGCATGTAACAGTTAAAGTGGAACATCAAAACCTGCCCTTGGCTTTAAAAGTATCTGTCTTATTTTGAATAAATGATAATATCACCGAAGCTGTATAGACTTAACAAGTTTGTTGAAAACCTGAAAACCCATCCAAGAATGTTCCAAAGAGCTTCTCGTGAGGTTCGGAATGCTCAAAAATACCTGGAGTGACTTTCATCTGAAGAATGCTTCAACAGAAGCACACAACAATAACTGGATAGTGTAGTGGTGTTATTGCCACCTTCCGTGTGGGAGACCTGGGTTCAAATCCCCTGCATGAAGGGTCCTTAGGCAAGACCCCCTTACCCTACCTGCCTACCCGTAAGTCGCTTTGGATAAAAGCGTCTGCTAAATGCATAAACATATATTGTGGAATATATTTTTCCTGATTTCACATGTCAGGATGTTAAACAAGTCTTGTTTTCTTGTCTGTAGATATTTTCTGAGACCTCGTTAAAAAACTGTTGGAGAATATTGTGCCAAATTTCCTCCTCAGTTTTCACTGTTGGGAACAAAGCATTTCAGGGTTTTTAACTTCTTAGATATGCAGTGCAGACACTGCTAATGTCCTGTGTCAAATGAATAGCTGTAGAAAACTGACTCTGGTATTTTGTCTTTTATCAGTACGTTATTAAGAAGTGATTGTACTACTAAGCCTCACCCCTCACCTGGCCTCAGTCATTTGAACAAAGTATTCTGTTTGTTCTGACACTCTGATTGGAAGGTCCCTTCATTGATAGCATTGCTGGAGTACCAGAGGAGTTCCGTCACATAGTATGGACACATAGCATGAGGAGGTTGGCTGTGCTGGTAGGTCGGGCTCTACGATTTGGCGAGTCTGTCCTTCTTGTTGGAGACACGGGGTAAGATTCCAATTTCACAGACTCCTAAGACTAGATATGAACAAAAAAAAACTGCTTAGATAGGTTTCAAATACTTTTTATTTATAGCTCAGTCTGCTTTTTAACTAGGCTTATACTTTCAAACAGGATTTATAGAACGTTTACTTATATGAATGACTTTTTTTTTTCTTGGCTCTTTTTATCCTTTCCCTCACCAGATGTGGAAAAACTACCATCTGTCAGCTTTATGCTGCTTTGGCTGGGCAGAAGTTCTTCTCAGTTAACTGTCATCTGCACATGGAGACGTCCGACTTCCTTGGAGGCCTGCGACCTGTCAGACATCATCAGGTACAAGTGAAACCTTTCCGGGGCTCTTAATGATAGTCGAGATCACAAACGAATGTTGGCAAAGCAGGTGGTCTTAGGAGACCTTTTGTATGGCAGACATATCGACTTGTCCCTGTAGGAAAAGCACAAGTTTAGTAATAAGTTTCAATAAATTTAGCTATTTTTGATCCTGGTTCCATATGTATGTTCGGATTATAAATCAGGATCTTTTTGTAGTCTGATATAATTACCAAGAGGCTGATAACTGAAGAATGCTTTTCTAAACTCCTATATATTTGTCAATTAGATCAGCAGAGATGAGAAAATAAAAATGGAAGAAGCTGGTTAAGAAAGAACAATTCCATTCATCTTGTCAAATTAACTCCAGTATTTGTTGTTAGCAGGCTCATGGGAAATGTCAATTCAATTCAATTCAATTCAATTTTATTTATATAGCGCCAGATTACACCAATTGTCATCTCAAGGCACTTAAGTAATATAGTCCAATTCAAGCCAATTGGAATTCAATTCATTGTAATCATAATCCAATTAATTCATATAGAGCCAATTCAAAAAATTAATATCCTAGCTAAGGAAAGCAACAGATTGCACCGAAACTTGTCTTCAGTCCAATCTCCCGTCCTGAGCGTGCCTGTGGCGACTGTGGAAAGGAACGACTCCCTTTTAACAGGAAGAAACCTCTGGCAGAACCAGACTCAGGAAGGGTGGTCATCCGCCTCGACCATCTGGGGTTTGAGAAGACAGAAAAGAGGGAAAAGAGGGGAAAAACACCATAACGCCATTCAAAGGATACCTGTTGGAACAGGGAAACATACGTTAATAACCACAATAATGTCACATGTACATAAAATCAATTGTGAAATTAAACAGGGGGAAAAAAGAGAGCAAAGTGAGGAAAGGTGTGACAGATGAGGTCCTCCAGCAGTCTAAGCCTATAGCAGCTTAACTATGGGATGTTTCAGGATTACCTGAGCCATCCCTAACTATAAGCTTTATCAAAAAGGAAAGTTTTAAGCCTAATCTTAAAAGTGGAAAGGGTGTCTGCTTCCCGGACATTTACTGGCAGCTTATTCCACAAGAGAGGGACCTGATAACTGAAGGCTCTACCTCCCATTCTACTTTTAGAAACTCTGGGAACAACAAGTAAACCTGCAGTTTGGGAGCAAAGTGCTCTGTTAGGAAAATACCTTACAATTAAATCTTTAAGATATGATGGAGCTCGGTCATTAAGAACTTTATATGTGAGAAGAAGAATCTTAAATTCTATTCTGAATTTAACAGGGAGCCAATGAAGAGAAGCTAAAACTGGAGAAACATGATCTCTCCTGTTAGTTCTCATCAGAACTCTGGCTGCAGCATTTTGGATCAGCTGGAGGCTTTTCAGAGAATATGTGGGACAGCCCAATGATAAGGAATTACAGTAGTCCAATCTTGAAGTAACAAATGCATGAACTAGTTTCTCTGCATCACCCTGAGACAGGATGTTCCTGATTTTAGCAATATTACGAAGGTGAAAGAAAGCTGTCCTTGTCATTGTTGTGTGCATTTGTGTTTGTGTAGACTGATGCTGAGGATGGAAGGCTGTTTCAGTGGCACAATGGGCCCCTGGTGCTGGCCATGAAGGAGGGAGGAGTGTTCCTTATGGATGAGATCTCCCTGGCAGATGACTCGGTGCTGGAGAGACTCAACAGGTACAAACGCATATGATAATGGCAGTGTTTGGTCTGAGCAAATGTTATGTTGACTACTGCTGCTGCTGAGCGCAGGCAGAGGTGACTGATGGAGGCAGTTTTAGTTATTTTAGATGAAAGGGCTGCCTGTTGGTTACAGCATCCTTTTACGTTGGTCAGTCCTGGGTTAGAATCTGAGTTTATTAAATAGCTTATACCTCATACATTGCTAACTTCTTACGTCTCCTTTTATGCGGATGACTTTTATATGCCATTGAAACACAGATCTGAACAGATTTGCACTCCTCTCAGCTCGCCCCACTTATGTAGAATTGTGAATGAAATATGCAAAATAATAACAAACAGGCTTCTAGGAACCGATGAGTAATACAGTGGGCGTCAAAACTCAAGGTCACATGTTGTTTTTCTCCAGCTTTAGACCATCTAAAAATGTTTGCAAACTTGCAGTTATATGAAACTTCCTGTAAGTCAACAGTTGCTTTATTCTACTCTTACCTTGACTACTGTAATACTCTGGTATCCATTTGATCCAAAATGGTTCAGTGGCAAAGATGTGCAAACAGTACCCCCTCTATGCTTGCGTCTAATCACAAGCCCTCTGATTTTTAAGCTTACTGCTTATCCTCAAAGCCTTAAATGTATCTCAGACTTGGTGAGCTGGTATGTGTGATCCAGTTATTAAGGTGCATAGGTATAGCCCCTTGGAACAGTGTTATAAAACTCAAATAGAACGAAAGGCGGAACTAATTTAATGCATTTGAAACAGAGATATTAGAGCATTAACAACATATCTTTAACCCTAACCCCAGTGTGAGAATCATGTGATCAGGTTGTTCACTTAAGTTACCTAATGAGTCATCATGATAACAATGCTGTTTTTATTTTTTTCAACTATGATAAAATAATTGTTTTACTCATAGTTTGTTACCATAGAAACACATGCAGGTGAAAAAGTGACTACGAAAGACCTCTAACACTGTTGTGTTCGCCGTCAGTGTTCTTGAGACTGAGAAGAGCCTTGTGCTGGCAGAGAAGGGCAGTGGAGACGACGATGATGTGGAGCTGATCAGAGCAGCTGCAGCTTTCCGTCTGGTTGCCACAATGAACCCTGGGGGAGACTTTGGCAAGAAGGAGGTACATGATTTGTTTGTCAGTGGAAAGTGGGGTGAAGATGGCAGCGAGGGCAGATGAGTAAAGCTGCTCAGTCACTGTAGTCCAGTCTGGTGACTCATTCACACTTTAAGTAGGTCAACATTTAATGACACTGAACCTAGAATTTTCTTTTGATCTAGGAAGGCTTATTAAAACCTGAGCTTGTTAATGTTTTTACGTTAGTCTTAGTCTTTCCATTATCTGCTGCAACTTTTTAGGTCTTCCAGTGAGGGGAAAAATAAAGGATTATTCTGTTTTTAAGTTCAAGTCTGACTTGTGTTCATGTATTTGTGGATAGCTTTCTCCTGCCCTCAGGAACCGGTTCACAGAGATCTGGTGTCCTCAGAGCAACAGCCGCAGTGACCTGGTGCAGATTATCCAACATAACCTGCGCTCAGGGCTCTCATTTGATGGTAAAATAACCAAAATCATTGTGACTGGTTTTATACCAATCATAAGGTTCAGAGTTGTTGCTCTCATAAGAGATCATGTTAAATCAAATAAATTCTGCAGATTATCACACATCTTCTTTAATGAAATACAGGTGGCGATATTGCAGAGCTGATGCTGGACTTCATTGAGTGGCTGACTCAACAGGACTTTGGACGACGCTGCATTTTGAGTGTCAGAGATATCCTTTCATGGGTAAACTTCCTCAATGCAGTGTGTGAGCGGGATGAGGATGATTTCATGACCATGGGAGCACTGGAAGATGAAGAAGAGGCAGAGTGGGACCTCAGACTGGACACTGTTACAGCCTTTGTCCATGCGGCATGTTTGGTATACATAGATGGTATTGGCTCAGGTGAGCTAACGGATCGTTCTTTTTTTAAGACGGAGTTCTTCATTCAGAGGAAGTGTTTGGCAAGCATGCTCTTGTGTCCTTTTTCTGCACAGGAACCACCGTGTCCTCTTCAGACAATTCTCTTTTTGCACGTCGGATGTGCCTTGGTTTCCTGCAGCAAAGGCTGAGTAAGATGACCAAGCTTGATCAGGAGATGCTCGATGCCCTGAGAGTTTACGACAGCAGCCTGCCACGTGAGCCCCAATGGGGACAAGACTTCTTTGGTCTTGACCCCTTCTACATCGCCTTAGGTATGAACTCAAATGATTCCATTAATTCTGGGCTGGATAGTGTAGTGGTATGAATGCCACCTTTCATGTGGGAGACCTGGGTTCAAATCCCCTGCATGAAAGGTACTGTCTCCAGTAGGGGTCCGTAGGCAAGACCCCCTTACCCCATCTGCCTATCTGTAAGTCGCTTTGGATAAAAGCGTCTGCTAAATGCATAAACATAAAACATAAACATAATTCAAGAGTATATACCAGTTCTGATACTGTCTGCCCCTCATCATATTTGGTGATACCTTACTGTCATAACATATTTAAAACCTTCCTATATAAACACATTCCTCACATAGAGCTATAGCTACTTGTGAACAGTCCCCTTTTACCTCAAACATCTCTCTAGGGTCTCAGACTGAGAGCCGTGAGCTGTCAGACTACACCATTGCAGCGGGCACTACTGCAGTGAATGCACAGAGGCTTCTGCGAGCTCTGAAGCTGCAAAGACCTGTGCTGCTGGAAGGCTCACCCGGTGTGGGAAAGACTAGCCTAGTGGCAGCGCTGGCAAAAGCTTCTGGAAACCATCTGGTCAGAATCAACCTGTCAGAGCAAACGGTAACAAGCTTTTCACTGAGCCCTGAAAAACACGATGACATACTGAAAGATCTAACGCTGATGATGTCCTCTCTCTGGCAGGATGTTACTGATTTGTTTGGGACAGATCTCCCAGTGGAGGGAGGGAAGGGAGGAGAGTTTGCTTGGCGTGATGGCCCCCTTTTGGCTGCCTTGAAAGCAGGCCATTGGGTTGTCCTGGACGAGGTTGGAACTACTACTCTGATATTTTAAGTATCCAACCCAAAAAAACAAAGAAACAAATGTATATTTATAAATGGAATGCTGTACTGTAAACTGACTTTTTTTCTTTGCTGACAGCTGAACCTGGCCTCTCAGTCGGTGTTAGAGGGCCTAAATGCATGCTTTGATCACAGAGCAGAGATCTACATTCCTGAGCTGGGCATAAGTTTCCAGGTTCAGCATGAGAAGACCAAGATCTTTGGCTGCCAGAACCCATTCACTCAAGGTGGTGGGCGTAAGGGATTGCCCAAATCCTTCCTCAACAGATTCACTCAGGTAAGGAAGACTAGTTGTTTGCTTATTTCTTCATTTGTTGGCCCTTGTGAATTGTAGAATAGTCTTAAAGGATAGTGCAGTTTTTATTATTCGGCAGATCAAATTTCCATCTACATTTATATTCCCCGCTGTCACTGTATTTGCACCTAATTGCCTCACAGTTACTGTAATGTCAGCCACACTGTCATCCTCCCTGGCACTTAAAAAGAGAAAAACAGAAATCTGCTACGGAGTTAAGTGATAAATCTGATCGTTGTGGCTGGTTTTCCTGCCTGTTAAAAAAAATACAATGTAACCCTTTGTTTCCAGGTTTTTGTGGACCAGCTCACCAGGAAAGACATGGAGTTCATAGGGGATTCTATTTTTTCCAACATTGATAAGAAAATCATTGCACAAATGGTGGAGTTCAGTAACAAGGTACGCTCTTTTTGCTTGACTTATAGTTGGAATAAAAACCTTTTATTACCACTACAGACCTTTATCTGGCCCAAAAATCAAAGTGAGGCTTCTTCTGAAGAAGAGGTCATTCCTACTCCGTCTGAAACTGGCCGTTTTCTTGCCTCCCGACAGCTTGTTCAGGAGGTGTGTGTTGAGAGGCGTTGGGGTCAGAAAGGAAGTCCCTGGGAGTTCAACCTGCGTGACATGTTCCGCTGGTGTCAGCTGATGCAGAACGACCAGTCGCCTGGGTTCTTCAATCCAGGCCAGCATGTAGCCTTGGTATATGCTGACAGAATGAGGACTGAGGACGATAAGGCTCAGGTGCACTGTTTGACCAACCTTTCTGTATTTTCCATGCCTGAACTGCACTATCTTTGCAACCATTGAAATTATTTTCTGATTCTCTTGCATTCAGCGGCCACTCACTGTTGTCCACATGTTGTTACTGATGCATATGGAGATCCAGTGTTGGCAATTCTTTTGCTAACTAACGTGCACTTCTGTCCCGCGCAGGTGCTGTATGTGTTCCGGCAGGTGTTTGGGGAGGACTATGAGCCTTACTGTGGCTCCAGAGAGTTCCACATCACTCCTCTCAATGTACAGGTTAGTTCAAAGAAATTGTTGTTTTTTTTCATTACGTACACATAGTTAATGAATCCATCTGTCGTTGATTTTTTTCTATTTTCAAAAGAAAAAGAAAATGCACAAAAAAAGGTATATTTCTTCTTCTTTTCTTTTTTTTCAAATTTAATTTCCTAAGCCAAAAAAAAAACGGGACAAAGAATCGTTCTAAAAAGTTCCAGTTTTATGCGTAGATAAAAAAGGGATAAACAGATAACTGCTCGTATTCTTCTAAAAAAATGTTTTATCATGTAAGCTGTGTTTGCCAAAGCTGTTTAACTCATTCAGTCTTCAAGGTAAATACACAATGCAATTATTCCTTATTTTGTTTATTATGTGAATTAAGAAAAATTGAAAAAAAATTATGTTTAATGGAGTGTTTTTTGTTGCCACCTGTGGCTGTGGATACCCAACAGTCAAATTGATAGTTTATGGTTTGCAAGCAATCTGTGGGTGCAATCGTATATCTATGCTCGTCTACTACTAATCTATTACTATATTATATTACATTATTTAATCGTCAGGGTGATTTATCACGCGCCTACAAAAACAGATGGATGTAAGTGAGATCAGTGGCTTCACAAGCTACTGAGCTCAAAGTGTCATGTGCTAATCACCATGGTAACTGATTCTGGATTCAGAATCAACCCGCTCTTGTGCAGTTTACGTTCAGAGTTTTAGTTTCAGTTGCCTTTAGAAAAGCTCTTTCTTCTGATTATGTTCCTGATGGGGAAAAAAACAACACAAAAAGATAAAAAAGATTTTTTTAAATCCCATTTTAATCTGCTGTAGGTGGGCTTTTCTGTACTAAATCGCAGTGGTGGGGCCCCTGTGGCTCTGGACCCACCACTGTCCATCACACACCAATCTTTGCGGCCCCTGGAGTCACTGATGAAGTGTGTGGAGATGGGCTGGATGACCATATTGGTTGGCCCCACAGCAAGTGGAAAGACCAGTCTGGTGAGACTGCTGGCTCTGCTGATGGGACACAGACTCAGGGTCATGGCCATGAACAGCGCCATGGACACCACAGAGCTGCTAGGAGGTTTCGAACAGGTGATCGAGAACGAGTGTCCAGTTTGCCAGCATCACTTACTGTCTGCAAACAACACACCTTATTATAATCCTCCTATCTTTCCCTCCTTTCTTCATTTCAGGTTGATATTATGCGACCATGGCAGCAGGTGCTGGAGAGCGTGGACTATATAGTTGCCATGGTAATAAGGCGTGGTTTGATGTCCCTAGATGTTGGTATTCAAGACACAGAGTTCCTTCTGCAGACATGGGGCCTATTCTGCCAGTGGTTAAAGGAGGAGGGGCTGGAAAGAACTGGGGGAACAGTCAACTCTGAGGCACTGAACAAGTTGGAGGTCATCATCGTCCTCCTGCAGAAACTCAACATCAAGCTCAAAGTATTTACCGGTAATGGGAAAGCTGTTGGATAACTCGGTACTGCATTGTGTAAAGGAAATTGTTCATGTCATGTAAATAAAGGAACATACTGGGGTTCTCCTCCAGACATGTCCAAGCTGCAGATGGACTTCATGCTGCTGAAGGAGCGTCTGGCTCAGCTAGAAGATGGCTGGACAAATGGGAGTTTCGAGTGGTTGGATGGTATGCTGGTTCAGGCCCTTCAGAGTGGTGACTGGCTGCTTATGGATAATGTCAACTTCTGCAGGTGCGATAAACTAAATGCTCTTTGTATTTGTATACTTTTTATCCACTTGTAAAATCATTTTGCACTTTTCATCCAAAAGTCATTTGGAAATAGATACACGTGAAATGCCAAGTGATAACGAGTGGTAGATCACTTAAAGCCAGCTTGAAAAGCACTTTCAAAGGTCAAACATTGGAGCTCCTTATCATGTGTTTGTTTTCAGTGCTTCTGTCCTGGATCGCCTCAATGCACTTCTTGAGCCCAGCGGATCACTTACCATCAATGAACGTGGTGTCATAGATGGAAAGACTCCAAAAATCACCCCGCATCCTAATTTCAGGTTGGTAATGCAGGTAATTCAGAGTTTACTGTTGTTTCTAAGAATACTGTGCTCACCTGATGCATGTGTGGGACTTTGCAGGTTATTCCTGACCATGGACCCTGCGCATGGCGAGCTCTCCAGAGCTATGAGGAACAGAGGGGTGGAGGTGTACATCCCAGGTGAAAATGAAGGGGTCTGCTGGGACACACTGGACCTAAAGACCCTGCTTCACACTGCTGGGGTGACTGGGGACTGTGTGTGTGATCTGTTGATGAACATACATAAAAGCATCAAGTCTGCCATCTGGGGTAAGCTTTGAGAACATGACTGTAACTCGGTCTGTCTGCAGGATTTATCAGGTATTCTATCTCTGGCTCTTAGATTCGCCTGCCTCATCAGTGACCTCCCTCCTCCATGCTGCTACCCTTTTGTCCAGCCAGCTGCAGCGAGGCGTAGATTTACCCAGTGCCCTGCAGCATGCCTGTGGAGAAGCCTACGCTTTCTGTCAACGCACCACTGCCAACCAAAAGGTATCAAACCCAAATCTAAATTTACCCAAATCAATGATACTCTTACTGTCTGAATACTAGTTGTAAGCTTTATATTACAAGTCACATTCATTCTTGCTCCATCGCTCAAACTCCCGAAGCATTATATATTATATATATATATATATATTATATTTTAAGATCTCAACAATGCCTTTTACAATGTAAGAGACTCACTATTCAGAAATAGCAGACAAGTCTTAATTGTGGCTTCCCCTGCTTGAGCATTTTAGCTTACTGCTGCAGTTTTTTAGATATAGAATGATTTATTCTTTGTCTTTATTACATTTTTACGTTCAATTTGTTATAGTATTTTCTTTTCTTTATTTTTTTATATATGTATCTTTGTTGCTAAAGTCAAGTTGCATTTGTAATGCAGTAACAGACTCTGATGCAAATTTCTGAGACCAAACAATGGGAGCGGGCCGGTGTTCTGGTTTGCATCCACGCTAACTGGCGGCCTTCGGCTAAAAGCGTCGGTGGTTGCTGGTAGCTACGGCAGCTGTTGGAAAACCGGAAGAGACAGCTTAGCTGTTTCCCATATCTCCACGTTTGCATACTTGATTGCTTGATTTCAGTGAACAAAGTAATAGCGTTACGATTAAAGGTACTCGTTACCATCCCTGCATGTATCCACCTCACTAATTGTCCAGTTTTGGGTCTTGCAGATACCTCACGTCCAATATACAACCGCCGTCTGACATGCCCACTCACTGAACACTTTCAAACACACCCCACAAACATCATCTGTTTCCCAGCTTCCCAGATTCCACAGCTTCCCAGATCCCCTCATTATTTGGTCTATTTGTGTAACCCTGTCATGTGAAGTGGCCCTGGCTGTTTACAAGGCGCCATACGCATCAAAGTTGTTGTTAATATTCTTATCATCAAGGCTGGGCCACTGCTAGCTGCTGCTGCCACTTTTTGAGCCAGCTCATGCTGTGGGACTGTGTCATCAGCCTTGAATAGTTAACCTCCAGTCAGTCGTGCTCCAGCTTACCTGATAACGTTAAGTTTGTCAAAATCTCCAGAGAGCATCCCTCCTAATCTCTAGTGTGCCTTGCCTGTGGATCATTGCTATTAGCTTGTTACAGAGACTGTATCTGAACCTGGCATCAGTGTTGTTCTTCATCTAATTTCTGAGACACTGAACGTGTTGACCAACATTCGGACAACACTTCTTCTGGAACAAGGGCCCAGCCGGATGAATGACTATGAGAAATTAAAAAGTACCTTTGTCTCTCTGTAAACAACACATCACAATAATGTTACCCAAAATATCTTCTTCCTGGCAGGCTTATCTTGTATTAAAAAGATATATCTGATACATCTATGTGGAGTATATTTGCATTTAATATCTTTCATTTGGAAATATTCTTAACAAATTAGAAAAGTATAGAAATTTCATATTTTATTGCTATTGCTCAGTGTCATGCCATTGTGATTTTAGAATAATTAAATTCCTTAATAGACCTGATATTCATATATTTATGCTTTTACTATCATTAAAGTCTTAAACTTTTCATATATTTGGCCAAAAATGTTCCTTTTTTTTTTTAAAGAAAAACAAAAACAATAAACTTGACATTTCATGAAATTTGCCTTCGTCTTGATGCTACGCATTTAGACTTTTCCTCCAACCAGTTCATGCTAGCTGAAGGATGACTAAAGATGACTGCATTCTTTCTCTCCTAGCAAGCCCAGCAGATTATTGAGCAGCGCTTGGCCATACTGGACACAGAGGGCTGGGGCAGTGGGCTGCTATGTGCTGGAGTTTGGCCTGATGCCTTTCCTTCAGCCCTGTTTTCTACGGAGGATTCCTGCTTCTCCTCTGTCCTCCGAGATGGACAAGTCCTCTTGTTTTGCATGAACGCCCTCAGCCTGCAGGGGAAACGGTAAATATGCTAATATTGACGTCAAATGAGTGTAATGTTGAAAGTAAAAAAGTAAAATACATTCCTACTCTTGTTACTTTATCCTAGAAGAGGCTATAAGAAAAATTAAAAAAAGATTCATGCTGAAAACATCTAAAATGGACGCATCTTAAAGGAGTTGAAATTCATCTTAACTGTAAACTATCAGTCTCTTTACACACAGGTACTCAAAGCATTCACTGGTAAAGGGAAAATACTGAAAACATCTAAAATGTTAGTTGAAACGTGGCTTTATCCTGGAAGTACTTACTCGATGCTTAAAGAAACCTGCTGTAATAAGCTCTCCGTTTCACAGATTCCTGACATGCTTTGGTTCAACAACCACAGAGATAAAATACCTCGGCACCTCTCTCAACTGTCCAGAGCTGCCTGTTTCTGGTGCACCTCTCTTGTGCTTTTAAGATTGTGTGATCTAGTTTAATGCTACCGCTGACACAAATTACACCCAAAACACCTTAAAGTATTTATATATTCAGTACAAAGCAGCTCTAATGTATTAGAACATAGAGAATCAAGCCTCATCTCCCAATACCATACACCCAACCATCTCTAACATGCCTCTCTAGGTGTGACATGCACACTGCAAAGCATGCTGGCTGGATTATAGGCTTGTTCGGTATAAATTGGCACTGGGGTACTTAGGCATTTAAAACGGTACTATACTGCGCTTGGATGAGATCGCTGTGTGACGTCACCGCATTGTATTTTGAGCCAAGGCGAGCAAGCCAGAGTAAGCAGGCGAGCGAGCAGCAAACAGAGCAGGAGTCCAGCGACATAAAGAAGAGAAAGAGTGGCAGGAGCAGGGAGAGAATGGCAGCTGCTGCAACGTTGACCAGGTGCACAAAGTGCGCAAAGTGCTATATGGAATTAGTTGGGCTTTAAAACAAATGAGCACGGTGAAGCCATTAACACGAAGCATCACTGTGCAAACGGTGTTACAAAACATGTCTGGCCAAGGGTGGAAACACTGTTTTATTTTATATACTGATGCATTGTTATAGTTCTAAGATTTTCTATTAAAATAAAGTCAATAATGACATTTTTTG
This sequence comes from Leuresthes tenuis, assembly GCF_036924035.1. Classification (NCBI taxonomy): domain Eukaryota; kingdom Metazoa; phylum Chordata; class Actinopteri; order Atheriniformes; family Atherinopsidae; genus Leuresthes; species Leuresthes tenuis. The sequence goes on along the minus strand of NW_027325367.1, from coordinate 30,901,192 downwards.
TGTTCTTTTTATTTGGAAAAATATCGAAAAGTATCAAAACGTATCGAAATACATGTTGGTATCGATACCAAAATATTGGTATCGTGACAACACTACTGGATTACATAGCAGACATTTTCAGTTATCATACTAACTGATCAAATAACCAGGATCACAGATCATGATACAGATATTTCCTAAATACTTATTCAATTCAGTTTTTTTATATAGTGCCAAATCACAACAAATGTTTTCTCAAGGCCCTTCAAAGATACAGTTCAACTCCAGTCAATTAGAGTCCAAGTCATTGTAATCATAATCAAATCCAATTAAATAAAATTCAAAATTAGTCCAATTCATACATACATAGTCAATTCAAAAACTATTTCCTAGCTAAGAAAACCAGCAGAAACTTCTCTTCGGTCCAATGCCCTGTCCTGAGTTCTCATCTCTTCTTTCGTAATGATGTTGTGATTTCTGAGTTTAATGGGCTAACGTTGATGGAACAGTCCAGAAAAAAAGTAGTTGGATCATGTTAACAGTTTTTTGCAAACTGCTGCTGGAACATTGCCCTCATAAAGTATATTCACAGGGCTTTTATGTCCTCAGAGAGCAGAGGTTAGTGTAACAATGATTGCTGCTCTGTGCAGCTGACAACAGGGAGGTCCATGTGTGAAGTTCACTTCATGGTTGTTGAAAGTCTAATGCATGCAAGAAGAAGTGCTGTCTGACCTGAGAGGGTTGATGTCATGCTTTGGGTAGATATAAAGATTGTTGGTCAGATAATTCTGATCTGAGCTTTGGTTGTTACTTTGAAACCAGTTGCAAATGTATAATGCTCACTGCATGTCACGCTGTCTGACCATGGCATCCCCGAACACGGTGACAGGGTTTCATGTTTGTCCACCTGCCCAGAGCCTTAATGTCACGTTTAAGTAATAAATTGGTAATTACTGTATCTGTATGTGTGCAGGAATCGTCCACTGAGTCTGAGCGACCTGCAGCAGGCCTTTCAGAGCAGTGGTGTCCAAGAAGGCCTGTTTGTTTCTGAGGGAGTGATGGATCTGGGGGAAGGAGATGCTCGGAGGCTTATCCCCACCGCAGTGAGGTTGGTCACTGAGAGAGCCTCTCATGGAGACTGGATCCTTCGCAGCAGCTGGCTCTCACACTTGGGGAAGACGTACAAACATGCCCCTGGTTTGTTATTGTCTGCACATGAACACCTACAGCATTACATAAGAGTTTTTTTGCTCCCACGATACAGTATATTTATTTCTTATGACTTAGATTTTTTTTTTTTCAAATAGAAGAAGGGGTTCTACAGTGAATGAAGTTTTATGTACTACACTGTTGTAATTAAATGGTATTCTTTTTAATCAGGACTGTGCCACGGACGTACTAAAGCTCCCAAAATAATGTGATAAGTTTGCTTGTTTAACCTTTTCAGATCCAGTGCTGGTCCAGCTTGAGGCAGGAAACCAGGCTCTAAAGGCTGTGTTTAGTAGCAAACTTGCAAGTAGGGGCAAGTCACTTGCAGGGCTCCTCCAGCCTCACAGCATCGGTAAAATTTCCATGATTTTCTTCTTCTACTATCATTAATTTATTCTTGTTCTCCTGTTAAGATTATGAAGCTGATAACTTTGATTACAATGTTTCACTGGTTTAGATAATGTTGCAGTCTAAGAAGAGAAGCTGTGAGATCGCTCTCAGATCACAGAAATAGGAGTTCTGAAAATAAAATCACAAATGTATAATGTTTAGCTCGTTAAACCCTTATCAACGTTTCAGTGCATGCGTGGCATTGTAGATGAATCTCGTTGATTTCAGTGCAAAGCAAAACGGCCAACCAGGACAGACGAGTTGAACATCTGCCACTGCCATCTTTTATTATCCCATTTACAAGTGGGCCAGGTGCAGAGGACAAGCTGAATATCACCAAGTTTAGGCTGATATATCTGTGTATCGAAAAGAAATGGAGCAAAAAAGAGAATGCAATGGTAGTAAAAAGTTTACTTTCAAATGTAAAAAGAAGTTGGGTGTTTGTATTTATGCAGCCGGTCAGGACAGCAATCAGCTCATGTAATCAAAAACAAGTATAAGCTAATATATTTTTCCCCAGCAAAACAAACGCATCTGTTGTATATCAGACACTAAAATGCTTTCTTTTTCTATCACGAATGATTATATCTTGATAAATCTTATATTACCAGATGAATACAGGATTCTGGTGGATATGCGCTGGAACAAGCAATACCTTGATATCTTGGCCAACAAGTGCAACTTTGAGGATGAGGAAAGATACGTGGAGTTTCTGGAGGCTTTGAATGCTGTTGCCAACAGGTAGGGGGACTTAATCTTGCATGCAGTATTCCCTCATGAGTGCATGAGCAGAAGGTATGAAGTTAAATGGTCTAAGAATCACTGGTGAAATGTGTAGAGTGATGAGCATTTATTTATGTGGAAGGATTGTTCTAATGATGGACAGAGAGGAAAGGTCTGTTATCTCCAACTGTGCCGTTAACCTGTGGACTCAGAATTGTGCCTTGAGGATGGCAACAGCCTTCAGTAAAGGTAAACACATTTTAGGAAATGAATTCTATGCATTAGCATGATTGTAAAGCTACAGTGAAAAATGGAATTATTCTCCCCTTACAGGGACTGTAGATATAGGTCATCTGCCTCATCCAGTGTTGATGCACCTGCGGACCTTCTTTGACCTGTGGGACTCGTTTATCCTGCAGGCTGTGCAGAACGGACAGCCGCACATTTCAGATCACATCATGTTTGAGGTCAGAACTTTTTAAGTGAAAAATGTTCTTTAAACAGATATTGTACATGTATTTATATTCATCACATCTTTACTACTGCTCTCAGTGTTGCATTGTGCTACTTCTTGTACTTGCATTGTGCTACTTCTGCTCCTACTCTATTGATATCATTAACAGCTCTGCTTGTTTCTTTTAAATGAGAAATAAACAATAAAAATCTAAATCAAACAACAAATAGAAATGAATTGTAGCAGATAAAGTACAAACCCAACCATGATTCTTCAGATTATCTCAAAGCAGATGCAGCCCAGAGCGGATTGTACACTCACTGAGAAGGCTCTATACCTTTCATGTGTTTGGCTGATTAGATCCGGCAGCTGCTTCAGTGGCTTGACCGTTTCTGGACCGTATGCAGCATGTTACCAGCTGACTCTCAGGGAATCTCTGTGCTGTCTCTGCACTGGCAGTGGGTGCAGAAACACCTCATTATTCGCCTTCCTCAACTGCTGCTGGGAGACTCTAGTACCACATTTGAGTAAATCCTTTTTTCACTTTCCCTTAAAGCTGGTTTATAATTTGTTGTATCTGTATGTATTTATATATGTTATACATTTAATATGCCACTAGTTGTGGCTGCTGCTCTCAAATCTTTGTAATTGATATACTTCACTTGTATGTTTGCTGATCCATGTTATCACTGCTTTTTATTAAAGAGGTCACCAAGAGTTGCAGGCAGTCTCAGCAGCCATTCAGACAGTTGTGTCAACACCAGTGTCTGTGACCACTGCTCTAAAGGGCATCCAGAAAACCCTGGGGAAAGCACTGCCTTTCAAGGTGTGGAGACACTCACCTCATCTTTGAAAATGTTTCTTCATCATCACATTGTTTTTGTTCAAACAAAGGAAGAAAAGCCAGTTTAGATAAAGAAAAAAACAAAGAAAACATCCATCACACAACCTATCTGAGATAAAACCACGTTCATTCTCCTCACCAGCTGGCATCTGTGGCTGAATGTGCTTCCCGGCTCAGGCTCCTGAGTAAAGCTCTCGATGTGAGCAATGTGATTCTGGACAGCTCCATGGGTCCTTGGAGGCAGGAACTCGTCCAACTTCAGGGGGCTGGACTTGAGCTTGACATTAAAGAAAGTCTCTTAGAAGCATGGGGTCTTGTCGTATTGGCAAACAATCAGCTGGATCCACAGAAATCTGGTGAGTTCTCTTCCCTGTGACGCTCCCCTTACCTTAATTCTTAATTAGTACATCCTCCATTCCTCTTCTTAATGTCTTTCCTTGCATATTAATGCCTCCAACGAGAGATGCTTGTGCGAGAGGCAAGAAAAAAGACAATGAGAGAGGCAGCAGGGAGGCGAAATTAGACATTCTTGCTTTGAAGCCATCATTTTAAATTGATGTCAGTTACAAATGTGTCATACCTGCATTATCTAACTGTTGTTGTGTTGCAGTCTGCCTCTTTATTTTGTTGTTTATGTCAGATGTGAATCAAAGGTGTTTATGACAGCGTATATACACTGCCTGTCCCAAAAAAAGTCTCCACCTGGATTTAACTAAGTAAATAAGTAAATGGGTAAATGGATGATTACTGCGTGGATGGTTATGTTTCAGCTGGCAACAAGTTATTTAACCCTGACTGATGAAGTGAGTAGCTTCTCATTTGTTAAACAACCATGTCGGAATACAAAAGATGTTAATCTGTGTCAGAAGGGTCAAGAAGATACTGAAACTCTGAAACTGAACACTGGACGGATAGTGGGGAACCATCATCTTCGAGGAAGCAATGTGGCCGGCACTTTAAACATTTTGGTGAAATCGAATCGTAAGAAACAACTGTAGAACTCGCAGCTATGTTTAATAGTGAAAGTAAGAGCATTTCCACACGCACAATGCAAACGGAACTCAAGGGATTTGGACTAAATAGCCTTAAGAAAAACACTGTTGGGCTAATCTGGGGAAAAAGGCTTCAGTTTGCTGGGGAGCATAAAGATTGGACTCTGGAGCAATGGAAGAAGGTCATGTGGTCTGATGAGTCCAGATTTACCCTGTTCCAGAGTGCTGGGCGCATCAGGGTAAGAAGAGAGGCGGATGAAGCGATGCTCCCATCACGCCTAGTACAGTGCTATGATCTGGGGTTACTGCAGTTCAGGCCTACGTTCAGCAATGTTATGTGCCCAAAGAATGAGGTCAGAATATACCGAATGACGTTATTCCATCAGTGGATTTTATTCTTCCCTGATGGAATGGGCAAATCTCAAGATGACAATGCCAAGGCTCAGATTGTGAAAGAGTGGTTCAGGAAGCATGAGACAACATTTTCACACATGGGTTGGCCACCACAGAGTCCACACCTTAACTGCATTGAGAATCTTTGTGATGTGCTGGAGAAGACTTTGCTCAGCGGTCCGACTCTCCCATCATCACAATAAGATCTTGGCAAAAAATGAGTGCAACTGTGGATGGAAATAAATGATGTGACATTGTAGAAGTTTATGGAAACAATTCCACAGCGAATGCTGCTGTAATCAGAGCGAAAGGCGGTCCAACGAAATATTAGAGTGGGACTTTTTTTTGGATGGGCAGTGTATATTTACGTCAAATTGAGTTTATAATGTAGGGTTAGCAAGTCATGCCCCTCTGTATATGCTGTGGCTGCCAAAGTAACAGCCCTACTTGTAGGTGTTGTTGCTTGGTTGTTTTTCTCATGTCTTTTATGTCTGAATAACATTCTTAATGATCTTGTTAATTGTATTGTTTTTTTTAAAGCGGGGCATCATAGGCCCAACTTTGCCATTCCTGTCATCATAATATTTGTTGAACTCTTTTAAGGAAAGTCTTTAAGGAAAGAATTTTGCTGAAACATTCAGGTACCATAACTGAATAGCATAAGTTGTCTGTAGGGAATCATATCACTCAGCTTCTTTCTACTCTAAGACATTCCTAGTGTGATATTACAGTACAAACCTGTATAAAAGCATGCTACATCTTCCTATAAGGGGTGTTGGAGAAGTTGGTGTCGAATGTGGAACAGCAGCATATTCACATGACCTCCAAAGGACTCTTGGAAAACCGTTCCCTACCTGAGGGGGAAGAACCAGCCGGAAGAGTCCACATGGCCAGAGAGGAGCTGCTTCAGCTTAGCTGTAGGGCTCAGCTCTGGCCTCTGATGGAGGAGCTTGCTGTACTCAACCAGCTGCGACTTAGCACAGACCTTTTGCGTCTTTCTCTTTCTCCTGGGTAAGATTCTGCTTTTTCCCAAGATTAAACAAAAAATAGGTCCAATCTTGATTATGTTGGATCATAGAAAACTTCTTGTGTATTCCTTAGTGACCAGGAAGCTGAGGATAGCTTACGTCGGGAACTCTCCAGACATCTTCGTTACTGCCTTCAGTCCACACCGGTGAATGTTGGACAGCTCCAGTCTCTGTGGTTCCTGCTCAACAGTGACAGGGTTAGTGGCCTGAGGGCTGGATTTCCTCACAATCCTTGGGTTCATAAAATATGGTAGAAGGATTCTCTGTACTCATCTTATATCACCTGCAGGGTTATTGACTTCACAACTGGTTTTATTGCAAGTACTCAAACAGCATCTGGGGAACCTGAAGCCTGCAGGTCACAAAGACTTCACAGTGCACTTTTGAGTGAAGCGGGGTTCTTATTGAATCTGGCATTTTAAATTTCAAAATGAATATGTCAATTCGCCAGATATTACTTTTATAACTTTTAATGAATCAATGATCTTTAAAAAATCTATTTAACATTGTAGATTCAACATTTTACATTATTGCATCATATCTGTGTGGTTCTGTCAGTGTCAGTGTTAGTCTAGAGGACCAGGAAACATCAGCTGGGTTGTCTGACCTAATATTGCCTCTGAAAAAAGTTTAGATATTCTACTTGATTGAGAAGTCCAAGGTATTAAATATATAAATGCAGCACAAGAATTGGAATGACAAATTAAATAGTTTTTCAACGTTCCAGCCAATCACAGTGTTGTTTTTGGTTCCTCTCAGGTGGCTGAGGAGTTGCCGTTAGTGTGGAGTGAGCTGCTGTCAGAAGCTCTGGCTGCCCTTTGGACCTGTAGCGTGACCTCAGACCCTGACCACTGGCTGAAATGGGACCCTCTTATTCCAGAGACCCAGCCAGGTCCAAAGCTTCAGCCCGGAGCAGATAACACGGTACTGTTTGTTGATACATCCAACTCCATTGACGAGCTAACTTATTAATATTCGGCTTTCTTGATAAATCTTAATGGTGAGGAATGTGGTTTTCAGGGTCCAGCCTTACTGAGTAAAGCGCTGTGGTCTCATTGCATACTGGGAGTGCTGAGCAATAGTGTGACTGGTGGTCGATGGGACCCATCAGGAGCAGCCCTTCTCTCACGCTCCCATGTTTGCCTTGGGGAGTGGAAGGAAAGGATCCAGCAGCTGCAAGATCTTTCTGCTGTGTTGTGGAACAATATGGCCATCCCTGCACTAGCTGAATTCAAGTACAGCAACAGATTAAATGTTCTTCATTTTGATTGTTTTTATTTTATATTCTGTTTTTTTTAATAACTCGTGTGTCCTCAGGGGTACAGACCTCAGGCTTCAAGGTGCGGTCCTGCGTCTGCAGCTTCAGAGTATGGCAGACCTCCTTCCTCCCAACCTGCAAGAGGGCTACATGGAGAGCTGTGAGAGCCTTGTGGAGGATGCTGACCCACTCATTGCTGCTCAGGAGATCCAGACAATCTTCAGAGACTTATTACCTCCAAACCTACTCCCTGATGGCCTGATAAGGGCCTGCACCACCTGCCTGCAGCAATACGTTCAGAGCAAAGTCCAAGGATCCAACTCCCTGGCTCGCGCTGGAATGTTCTGGGTCAACATGGGCCTACTGCAGATCAAAGTGTGGATACCACAAACCATCTTTGACCCAGCTGTGAAGAGGGCCTACAAACTCAAGTATGCTCAGCAGGAGGTCAGTTGTTTGGCAAAACGATCTCTGATGTATAATTTAGTACAATATGAACACTGTAAAACATAGAAATCAGATCAAAAGCAAAAAGGGAGTTTAAAAAGATGAGATTTCAGCTGCTTTTTAAAAGAGATGCATTCCAAAGGAATTCCCCTTTAGTTGTCAACAGTGTGCTGCACAACCCAAATTTTTAAATGAACTGTAGTGGACAGGAAGCCAGCACAGTTGGCAACGGAGTGACATGAGAATACTTGGAAAATGTTGTCAGAAGCATCGCAGCTGTACAACCTGAAGACTTTCCGGTGATTTTTTTATTTTTTTACTCAGACAAGTGAATGTAGATTTACAATAATCCAGACTCGATGAAATAAAAGCATGTACGATCCATCTCAGAGCACGACACAATGGGACTTAGCTTGGCAGTATTTTTTAAATGATAAAAACAAGAGCGAACGAGTGATTTAACATCAGCATCCGAAGTCAATGCTGGATCAAGAGTTACCCTGAGGTTCCTAACTGAGGGTCTAACAAATGAGGCGAGGGGCTGAGAATCTCCATTATCTTAGATAAAAATCTATCAGTTTTCTCTTCATTAAGTTGAAGAAAATTGTTAGCCATCAAACTTCTGACATAATCTAAGCACCTGAGCAAGATCTGTACCTGGAAAAACATCAAAGGGCTTAAAAGAAATATATAACTGAATATCACCTGCATTGCAGTGATAAAATAATTGAATTTAAGATGTGCTGATGAGGGAGCAGATATAAAAGAAACAATAAAGGCCCCAAAACAGACCCTTGTGGCACGCCATATGTCAGGGATGAGGAAGAAGACCTGAATTTAGCAGCATCACAGACAGAGATCGTCCAGACAGATATGAGGAAAACTCTTTCAAAGCAGGTCCTGATATACCGACCCACTATTTCAGCCTATCGTGCATGATGTGGTGGTCAACTGTATCAAAGGCAGAGGTCAAGTCCAACATCGGTAACACAGAACATTCTCCTGCATCAGGATGTCATTGGAGACTCTAAGAAGGACTGTTTCAGAGGAACAGAGGAATGAGCACTGTGAAAACCGGACTAAAAATGATTGCTGTCCTTTTCTAAAAGAGCTGTATGCTGCTTAGCCACAACCTTTTCTAAAATCTTAACAATAAATGGTCATTTTAAAATGGGTCTGTAGCTTCTAAAAAGAGAGGGATCAAGCTTTTTTAAGAGTGGGTGGATGGCAGCATTCTTAAAAGAAACCTTGACTGGGACAGACAACAGGGAAGAGTTCATTATAAGAGTTCACACAGGGACCAATGTACTGAGAGACATCTTTGAACAGGGATGCAGGTGAGAAATCAAAAGAACAGAATCATGCTTTCATTGAGCCAACTGATCAGACCAGCTCACAAAAAGGAACTAAAATTAGGCCGAGCTGGGCTGGGAACAGACATTGAAGAAGCTGAGGAAGAAATATTTCTTCTCACATTTGTGACTTTTTCAAGAAAAAAAAGCAAGACATTTTTCACAACTGACACCAGGTTTGAGAAAAATGCAGCTCTCGAATCTCTAACTATGTTGTTAAAGATACTAAAAGGTCCTTTAAGCAAATGAACATGTGAGCCAGTTTTTCTCAATGAGCGCTCAACTTTCCTACAAGAATGCAGTCATTTACCCAAGGGGGTGACTTTAAAACACGAGCTAGCCTTGTTTTAACAGGACAGAGTTGATCTGAAGTGGAAAGAAAATAATCATTAAAAAGACGTGTTGAAAAATCAACACCATGTTAAGGGGATAAGACCAAATTAAAAGCATCACAGCACACACAGACAGAAGAAGAGTTCAGGATGTGAGAGCTGACCTCATGGCGAACACGAGAGAGGCCCAAAAAAAGATTATACAGATTAATACAAAGTTTACTGACCCAGTTTCTTTCATGACATTTCAGAGATCTCATATTTTATAGTGCAGTCAGAAAGTTTATTTTCGGTCAAGTCAAAGAAACTTTCCCTGGTCTGTTGCAGCTGGATCTGCTGCAGGAGGAATGGAGAGGACGGAGCTTGTCCTCTCAGCTCATGACTGGAGCAGAGCTGGAGGAGAGTAGCACCACTGATGGCTTCCAGCATCCTCGAATCAGGTCAGACTGGTCAACAAAAAAAAAGTGCTTTCGGTTCCAGCCAAAAATGTGTGCCATGGTGCAACTTGAAATGAGCATTTTATCACTATAGAATATAGAAAAATGTAAATTTTGTAATAGATGCATTGTCTTCCTGAAACACTGAAGGCCTCCTTGAAAAACAAGTCTTTCACATTTTGATTGGTCTGAAAAGCTTTCCTTTTTGCCTCAGTTCATTTGAGTTTTGGCTCAGAGAAGACAGCAGGGTTTCTGGCTTATGTTCGAATATGGCTTCTTCTTTGCGTGATAGATCTGTAGCCACCATTTGTGGGTGAATTCTGTGAATTCTTCCTGAAAGTGTTTCTGAGGCCAAGCAGTGATTTCCATGACAGAATCATACCTAATGTTAATGCAGTGCTATATTAAGCTCCAAAGACCAGACCTACTATACTGATTGACCAACCTAATGATCTGACTTCCTAACCGTGGTGCCTTATTTCTGCTTGTAGGTATCTATGGATCCGCATGAGGCAGGTGAAGGAACAAATAGCTGAGCTCTCCAGGAAGCAGGCCTATCGCCCTGATGAACCTCAGTATGGCAGACTCTTCCAGGAACTCCAGCATTATCTCGGCAGTATTGGCCAGGTGTCGACTACTGAGGGCCTGCTGTCCCAACTGCTGAAGGCCTTGCAGGGCTCCTCCTCTGTAAAATCCAGGTCAGCAGCACATGCCCTCCTGAAAGAGGAGGCTGTGTGGCAGAACTCCCAGCAGCGCTTCTGCCAGAAACTGCTAGAGGATTACTCACTTTACCCTGATGTGGTCAACCCAGTTAGGACTGGCATCCTCCAGCTCCGGCATGGCATGAGGCTGGTGGCCTCCCAGGTGGCCACCTCTCTCACTCCTGTACCAGGTCTGCCCAAGTTGGTGTCCTGCCTCCTGGCTTTCCCCTCTATGTCCCCCAGCCTGCCGTCCGATCTTGCTCGGGCAGATTTTCTGTGCTCCAGGGATTGCATGGGTGTACTGAACAGCCTGGTGAAGCTTCTTCCCCAGCAAGATCCTGATCATGTGATCCCACAGTCCTCCACTCTGTTATTGAATGCTCTGCTGTATGTACAGTGCCACACTCTGTCCACAGGAGAGTTTGGTCAAGAGGCATACAACCTATTCAGACACATCTGTCAGGTCAGAGCTTTACTCTGTATGCAATGATGTACGGTATTAATAGTTTGCATTGGTTTTCTTTTCCGAGTGTTTAAAACTTGAAAATATATACTGTTTTTGCTCTGTCTCTATTGCAATCCTGCTCAGGCTGTGGCGAATGAGTGGGACGAACAGGAGAGACGGAAGAGGGAGCAAGAGCAAATGGACACCAGTCTGTACCGCAGCCGATTGCACGGCTCAGGACTGACCGAGGATGAGCAAGAAGAGAGGGACTTCAGGACGCAGTTCCCTCTGTTCAACAAGGTATACACACAGTGTTTTTATAGTGCAAGCTACCCCTACTTGGCTGTTTACCGGGACCAAAAATGTAATACTTGCCTTGTCTGTGTTTCCTCCTTTCTGATACTTGACCAGGCCTTTTCTATAGCTTCCTTCTTTTTATTTTTGGAGTATTTTTGTGGCCCAAGGATGGTCTGTTTCACTTGTAATTTGTTTTTATCCATTTTATGGTTTCACAGTAACAATCTCTAAATACAAACGCCACTCTTACGCACAAATGCACCTGTTTAACTGATGAGGCAAGAAGGTTGGAATTGTCTTCTCATGTACATTAAATGGATTTTAAGCTGACTGTCTAATTCATGTGAGCCCCATATCCCCCGAAAGATTGTGAACTTCATATTTCATGTATTTAACTGATGCTGTCTAGAGAGATAAGGTCGCCAATGTCATAAAAATCCACTTTGGATTGAATGCATGTCCTCATATCGACTGTATGTTCGCACTTCCTCCAGGACTTTGCAGACATAATGTCCCAGACAACTTTGGAAGAGTCAGCAGACACCGAACTGGAGCAAGATGAAGACAAAAACCAGCAGGAGGCTCCTGAAATGGGGTCTCTGTCTTTGGCTGCTATCAACATAGTTGTCCAAGTGCATCAGCGCATGTGCCAGGGATATGCCAAGTCACTGTGGTACCAGAGCACAGCACCAGCCAATCATAGTACAGAACATATCAAAGCTCTGGTCTCCTCCTACCAGATCGTATCCCCTATGATGTCACGTTTCTATCATCTGATTGGTTAGTAACTGACTGCTGTCACTTGTTTTAAACCATTTAGTTTTAGTGCCAAAGACGAATGAAGTGGAATCCTAAATCTGTGTTTGTTCCTCAGATTCAGAGTTGGACAAGCGGCTGACAGGCAGTGGGCTGTTGCTGTCTATGCTCCTGCAGAACACAGTGCGTGGCACAGGCGGTGTTGATGAGCTGGCTGTCACCACAGAGGGACCATACGACTTCTATCAGCATCCCAACATGAGCGAGGCCTGCCTCTGTCTCCCTGTTTTGGAACAGCTAAATAAAGCCGTGAAACAGAGACTCGAGGACTGGCCTGAGCACCCTGCTCTCATACAGGTCAGTTAGCCAGAACACAAAGGAATTTTGAGGCTGGATTTTTGTATCACCGTGATAAGATGTATCAATTTTTAACATGTTTAAAGATCCCTAAACCTTGATCCAAGTCACCTATCATAACAGTCCATACAGTGTAGTTATCAGTGGAAACATGCAGTATGTTTCAGTTTAGTACTGAGGCTTGAAGTAACTGCTTAAAAATATATTCTGGTTATCTATTTTTATTAAGATGGAACCTCACAAACTGTCATTCAAGGTTTTTCACATTTCATGCTAAAAAAGGTTATTTGCTAATATGACAATTGCTCATCACTTGTATAACAAGATCTATTCTTTTTTTTTCATTTGGAGAAGGTAGACTTGGTGGGCTCGAAGCCAAATTAGCCTAAACAGCTAAAACACTGCAAAGTTGGACACGAGTAATCTTTGATTATGTATCGCAGCATTTCTCAGAAACCTTTTCACACTCATTTTCTACTGTAAAGCGTAAGAATGTGTGATGTTTCCAGCTTACTGTGGTATTGGAGAGGATCATAACTTTCAGCCTGGCCAGCCCACTGGCAAAGTTCCTGAATGGTCTGGAAATCCTGCTCAGTAAAGCACAGGTGAGGCCTGCTGGCGATATACTCATTTGTCATACATGGTCAGATTTGCACACGCTGTTGGTTTAGTTACCCGCTCTCAAAAATGACAGATTTATTTTCCAAACCTCTGCAGTCAGATGTAAGATGTCATTACAGAGATTTTAGGTTTGTGTTTGCGGGTGTCACTATTGGTTTTGGTTGCCCTCATTAGGACTGGGAGAATAACGCCAGCCGCTCTGTCTCCCTGCGGAAGGAACTGGAAGCGGTCACACAGCTCATTATCCAGTGGCGCAAACTGGAGCTGAAGTAAGACTAAGTGGGACTTTTCTGTTACTATTTAGATAGAACTAACCAGTCCTTAGTTTGCCCTTTTTTCGTGACTAAGTTACTGAATGGATTTGTGACTTATAACATAAATGTATCCTGTCAATTTTGTGTGGTAGTTGTTGGTCGAACAGTTTGGACAATGCAATGAAGCGGCACTCTGAAAAATCCACCAAACACTGGTTCCCCATCTACCAGCTGGTAGAGCGATATCTAGAAGAACAGAGGACTGAAGCCAACACTGGTACGTGCAAAATATATCCAAGTGTGAGCTTGTTGAAACGCTTGTTGATCATGCAGTCAGTTTGAAAAATGAATTTCTTTTTTTATATGGCTTAGCATGTGTAAAAAATCTTTCTGAACAGATGCAGCCACTTTAGATTGAGCATCTATTTGTCCGCTCCCCGGTCACCTCCCTGCTACTTTAAGACCAAACTCATGACTGGAACGCCGGCCCCTGTCCACAACTTTTCACTGTCTGTGGAAACTAGCTGCAGTGCTTAATCTGTTGATGGGGAAGAGCAGTTCTTATCGGCGATCCAACTGTTTGCTGCAATGAGACTGCCGCAGTTTGCTTTAACTTCACCTTATTCTCACTTATTATCATGTCATGAACAATGGACTCTGATGCACAAGCATGACAGCCAGAGAAAACCCGACATATTAACTGAATGATGGCATACAGTTTGTTTTTGTGTAACCTTGATATTTTTTTGCACACAGGACTGACTTATTGTATTCCTGCATATATCGTACGCTTAGCATGTGCCCATTTCACCAGCAGTTAAATTAAGATTTTACCATCAAGTGAAACGTGTTGCTTTAGGCTAAACAGAAGAATATGACTGTGTCGGACCAAGAGCAGGCTGGATAAATCCAGTCTTTCTGTTAAATCTGAGAGCAAATGGGGTGAAGCCTCAAAAGCTATAGAAGTATATAAAAGGCATATGTTCATATCTGGTACATAGTTGATTTTATTCATTAATTTTTGTCAGGAGAACACATCAACAGCAGACTTTTTCAAAAGCCCTAAACACGCAGATTGTGTGTCCTTTAGTCACAGAGGTGCAATTCTCCTAATTCAAGTGTAGTTCTCTTCAAAACTCAGTAACTAGCCTGGGCTCCACCAGTGATTCCACCAGAGAAGCGAGAAGAGGAGAGAGTTAGTTAGCTTTGGGGAGAAGGGCCTCTTACCGGGATGTCAAGTTCATTGAGCTCCAGAGAGAATCCGTTTTGTCTTAACTCACTTTTCTAACTTACTATGTAACATAGGCTTTGCTGCTTCTACAGGCACGTAAAATGATTTAGAGTTTAGTATAGAAGATGCTTAATAAAGTTTCATCTCACAGAATATGCAAACTATAAGGGATCTGTCAGGTGTCCTTTCTTGATGTGAGAGCGTGGATTCTAAGTTGCTTTTATGGGAACTCCAGCACTGCAGAGCTGACTTCTTGTTAAAACACCACATATCCTGGGTTGAATGCCACACTTTTATTTTCTCAGACAGTGCATAGAGTTCAAAAGAAAATAGAACTGGTCATGCCTGCATGATAGTGGAAAAAAATCAGCTGCTAAGGTTTTCAGACCAAAAATATCCACAGAATATCCGTCAAATTGGAATTTATTCTGCATTTTTCCTCTTTCCATTTTGCCGCAGTTCAACTGGTAGTAGTGCATGTGAGATGGGTAATGGGGTCTCTCTCAGATTCAGACCTCATTCATAACAATCGTTTGTTCTAAAATTGTTTGATTTAATAATAATATTTTGATAATCACCGCCGTCTGGTTTAGCATGATTTAATATGATTTCATTATCCAAATCACTTATGTTAGGGCTGTTTTAATGGAATGGTTCAGTAGCCTATAACATGGAACAATTTATGCAAAAAGAAAACTCATTAAAAGCACCTTAAACCTCTTTAATGTTAGACTTGCTGCCCTGTACATGTTTCCATTGTTAGATACCCCGACCTCCAGCTCCATATAGTGTAAATAATTCCTGAAATATTCTAACTTGTGTGTTGCTTCTCATTCTCAGAAACTTAAAAATGAGCGATATTTTTTAACATGCTGTTTTATGCCATTTGAATCACAACAAAACATTTTTATAAGTTCTATAAATACTCTACACATAAACTCGGATGTGCTGAAGGAAACAAGTTTAGTTTTGCTGTACAGTACTGACCATGCCAAATCTGAGCTAAATGTTTAATAAAACCTCCTCAAATAGCCCTTGAAATATACACTTCTGACCAAATTCTGAGATTTTGGAAATGATCTGTTTGAGAATAAAGGAAACTGATATTCGACTCTTCACAGGCATGAAACAACGGGAGAGTTTGAAATGTGTTTTTCTTTCATTGTCTTCTGCAGGTGAGGAGGTGGAGCACCTCTCTCTGTCTTTGGTGTCCTCTACTCTCCAAGCCTTTGTGGAGGGCTCTACACTGGGCGAGTTCCAAACCCGCCTAAGCATGCTGCTCAGCTTCCACTGCAACCTCTTGCTGGTCCCAAAACAGCCTGGACAAGGTCAGCTGTCACTGCCCTGCGCTGTGACTTACAGAAATCATGCTCCTCATCTACATGCTGACCATCAAACGCTATTTCTTGTTGTAGCATGACTACATTTTGAGAGAAGGCCAATCAAACCCATAGCCCTGTTTCTGATCCTCCTCTTAAACCCAACCTACATATTATGCATTCTGTATGTCTTAAGAATGTAAAAACAATACAACAGTGGGTTTCAGATATCAGTCGCCTAACAAGCATGTTGTTCCTCAATGCAAGAACAATTTCTGTCAGTAATTATTAAGTAAACAGTAACAGATGCCAAAGGTTCTGTACCATCTAAATGCTCACATGTCAGACAAGTGACTGTCTCATGCACCACTGACTCTTTCAGTTAAACTGAATCAATGAAAATACATTTTACCCTCAGTTTAAGGTCCTAATAAGATAATATCTCTGTTTGTCTGCACCATTATTAACTCTTGCCTTATTTTACAGATTCTTTGTCCAGTCTTCTGTGGAATCTTCACAAATACTACAGTCAATTATCTGAGTGTATTCAAGCCAAAATCACTCAGCTCAGGCAGCCCATTGAGAAGGAGCTCAAGGTTTTAATCAACTTTTTTCCCTTGACGTAGCTGTAACTTTTGACTTTCTTCATACATGTCAGAATTACTGCACATGGCATTTACATTACCATGGTCCACTGGCCTGAAAACTCTTGTTCTTAGGACTTCTGTAAGATCTCCAAGTGGAATGATGTCAGTTTCTGGTCTGTCAAACAATCAGTGGAGAAGACGCATCGGTATGTGATTTAACCAGGATCTTGGCATCTAAGCATTGTTGATGGTTGGTGCTGCCAACTTATTCCTTTCTTCACTTTTCTGTCAGCACTCTCTTTAAGTTTGTCAAGAAATTTGAGGAGGCTCTGAATAGTCCAAGTGTTCCCGCTCTTGTGGAACAAGGAAGCAGCACAAGCTTGGACAGTGAAGACCTTAACCCTGAAGAAACTCCCATCCATCGAGTCCACCGGCTACTGAAGACCAACCTGCCTGGAAAGGGCAGAGATCTCCAGGTACAGGTCCCATAACCACAGTCCTCTCTATTTTACACCATTGTGTACAATGAAGACCCTACTTTCGTCTTTTCTCATGAGATACTTGGTATGTTTTTCAGATTGAGTGTCCAGAAGGAAGTGAAGCTTCTACTTTACAGGCACGTCTGCCTGCTCTCTCCAGGAAGATGAAAAAGATGTGCATCCAGCTGCTAAAGAAAAACCCGGTGCCTCAACTGGCTGAAGATCTTGACTACTTCACAAGTAAATTGGCCATTTGTGTTAACGTTAACATTAATGTTACAGTCTGTTGGGCAGATTGACATGATCTTTAAAACCGTGACCGGTAACTGTTGTTGAAAGGCTGTCTTCTATGTTGAAATGCATGAATTACGGTGTAGTTGTTTTCAGATTGTACTGACTGTGTCAGGCTGCTAAGCTTAATGTTGTCGCATCAAATTCTGAAGGTTGTTGAGGCCAATGACCCATCCCGTTATGGTTCAGAAT
Source organism: Leuresthes tenuis (assembly GCF_036924035.1). Taxonomy (NCBI): domain Eukaryota; kingdom Metazoa; phylum Chordata; class Actinopteri; order Atheriniformes; family Atherinopsidae; genus Leuresthes; species Leuresthes tenuis. The sequence continues at coordinate 30,883,824 of NW_027325367.1, read as the reverse complement.
CATTGTCCCATCAATTATAGTAGGTCATTCTATGTTCTTCAAATGTCTTTTCATAGCAGCTGGATACTTTTTAATCAACGAAAAAAGGCAGAGAAAGCCAAAAAAACTAAAATCGGATAATTATGTGTGCTTGTTCAACAAAGTGTGAAGTGGTATTAAATGTCTTATGGACTGTATCCTGAGGGTTAGGGGTTGCCTTTCATACCCATATGATGTTAATGCTGTCTGTGTCTCCTTGCCAGAACAGCCTCGTGAGCTTGCACACACTCATTCTCTCGCATGTATTTCTACCCAGCAAAGCTCCAACCTTTTGTTAACTAGGACTGGCCCCAACTGAATATACAAATAGATTTAGCAATCCACTTGCTTATTTTATTCTCATATCAGCCAAAAATAACATGAATTCAAAGTTAGCCAAGTTTCTTTTGTTAGTTTATGAAGTTTTAGTATTATACCACGAAGTTGCTTGACTCTTTGCTCACTTTTAATTCACATGTCATTAATTCAGTTTCTGGTACTTTCTCTCAGGTGAGGTTATCCGCAACCTGCGTGACCTGCAGAGCCTCACCATCAACACAACAGCCGATAAAGACAAGCAGAAGACCGAGGTCAAGCACATCCTTCAGCAGAAACAGAGAGCTCTGTCTGACCTGTTCAAGATGCTCGCCGATATCGGTGAGTTTCCCTCCCTGTTTTACATTATCCAAGCACATGTGTTGCTTATCATACATTTTATTCTTTGCACATCTTTTTTCCATCAAGGTCTATCATATCGTAAAGGCCTAACTTGGAACAGAACATCAGACCCAAAGCAAACCCTCTGTCTGCAGCCACTGGATCTGACCATCGCTCTGTCTGCTGTGAAGAACCAGGAGCAAGCTGAGAGCATGTAAACAGAACTTATTCAGAACCGACTAACTAGCGTTTATTCTCATCAACTTCTGCTAAATGTCATTTTTACATAAAAACACCTGTTTGACTTTTTTATGAGGATAAGCAATACAAAAGAAGCAAAAGGAACCAAGGGGAAGCAATAAAATACTAATCATAGAAATATACCTTTATTGCCTTATCCTTGAAACGAGTATGATAGTTGACAACCATTGCATTGTTGCCACAGGTGGCATTTTCAGGGACCAGTGTCAGTAGCATTTAATCTGTCTTTAACTTCAAATAAGATTTCTGTGAAACAGTTTTTTTTGTCCTGTGTAGATATACCTGTTTTCACTGAGAGGCTATTATCTGCATTCTTGTTGTTGTAGGTTGTTTACAGAAATATTGACAGCATGGGATGGATGTCAGAAGTACTTCTATCGTTCATGGGCCAGGAGAACAGCCCTGCAGACTGCTCTGCTACATGCCACTAAAGTAAGACACTGCTGGCCTGGTGGTATAAAAGCGTTACTACTTCACCCGGTACTCTTTATCCAAACACTGGAATTAATGAAAGCCATTGCTTACTATGAATGGTTCCTACTGCAGTGAGAAATGTGTTTCTGTATGGTTTTAGGAGCTGGGTGTCGGGAACATAGATCGCTGCAGAGGTTTCTCCTCTCACCTTTTTAAGCTACTCCTCAGACAGAAAGATCAACTAGCCAAGCTCACTGAGCAGTGGGTCTCCCTCAGGTAAATCTGACAAGACACATGTGCACCATGTCTTTTTGTCTTTGACCTAACAGGAAATACCAAGAGGTAATGGAAAAATGAAGCACAAGCACAGTTCTAAGAAAAATCCAGCTGGACTCGCACTCGACCATCTAATTTCAGGTGTCGTTTATGTTCATGAAATGAGTAGAGTTCCATCTACCAAAGGCAAAGTTTAGACACTGACCCTGTGAATTTTTAGCATGGGCGACACATTGTTGCAGTGGTTAGCGTCTCAGCAAGCAGCTTCTAATCTTGGCAGGGACTTTTCTGTTTAGACTTTGAATGTTCTTCTTGTACCAGTGTGGGTTTACTTTGGTTTCTGTCCACATTCAACCGAGGATCCCATCCCTTCCTGTCTGGTTATTGAATGTTGTCCATTTCCAGCACCTTTTTCAAACAATATTAACTGTTTTTGACAGTAAAATGTATTAAATGTAGTGCATGGCAGCTCTTCCTTTACAACGTGGTTGGATGTATTTAATTTCAATGTCCTTTCAGTCTCAGTGCAGACTAATTTGACAGACAAGCTGCTGTAACACTTAATCAGTGTCTTATATTGCGATGCTGTTTAACACTTCAGGAGTGTCTCATGTTTAAATTTTGTGGTTGAGTCTACAAATCCTCATCATTAATTCAGGACTGTGTTACAAGAGGGTCTAAAAGTCTATTTCTTTGAAAAATGCACCATATTTCATCTATTAGCTGACATATACTGTAAATATATATATTGACGACCCTCACAGGAGCATTATTTTAGGATGTTTAAAACAGGAAAACAAGGTTAAACATTTCGTAAGATATGTTAAATGAACTCTTTGGCTATATATGTCATTTATTTTTATTTATAGTATGATAATACTGGACACATTGTTACTGTTTCACAGGAACCAAATCATCCTTGTAGGAAAGCATCAAAGTAGACCTGAAGTCAGGCACCTTCTGTTTTTTTTTTTTTTCACTTTGCGAAGGGAAAAAGCTGAGAAATAAAAAGCTTTGTAGTTCTGACCACACACTCCTGAGGCACAACGGATGCAGCATTAGTCCTTGCATCAATCATTCCTCACTGTCAAAGGATATACGACTTGTTCGGTATTATTGCTCACATATGTCTTGTATTCCTTTCAAAAGCTGATTGTGTGAGAGCACGACATAACATGACAGCATGGCTGGTTTGTTACTTTAATATTTCCCATAGTCTTTTCTTGTCCAATCTTACTTAGGAGGCTAACAAACAATGTCCAGAGTATTAAGGTCCACCTTCAGACCCACAGTGAAGACCCAGGCTGCGCTCTTCCGCCCCAGGAGTCTCTCTGGGACTGGATCTGCAGAGGACAGGCACTGGCTGCCCAGTGTGCCAGACTTTTACAACAGTTGTCGTGGTTGCTACAGTGCTGTCCTGAAGATCCCCAGCAGCAGGAGCAGACAAGCAGCTGCAGGCAGCACACTCTGAAGTGCCCATCCCCCCTGGCGGCCCAGCATCAACCCCCTGGCTGCTTGATGAGGAGGGGAGATGCTGCATGGACCAAACTGCATCAGCATGTCTCTGAAATGCTGAAGCAGACCCAGGGCCTGAAGATGGACCTGAGCTCTGTGGCACAGCAGGCCTCTGAGAGGATTCTCTACACATGGTAAAACTTAAACACTTAAACACAAGCAGTAACACAAGCTAAAGATGGTTGCAACAACACTGTTTTTTTTTCCACAGGAGCAATTTTGCCACATGCAGTTTGGCCTTTGAACAGCTAGGAGCTGTGGCGGCTCAAATGCTCAGCGTGGAGCAGCTCTTCACCCCGGCCATGTGTGTGGGCAGTGTGGACAGTCAGCCAGCCATAACCGAGAGCCTTGAATATATTCGAGGACAGGTGGAGGCTTGCATCACAGAGTTCACCGCCTGGAAGACCCAGCTGCTCTTTCTGGGACACCAACACACAGGTAAATGTGCTAATAAGACGTACCAATAGCCATTAATTCCTCAAATATGACTTGCTGACCGACAACATTTGACCTCTTTCATTTCTTTACAGATCACCAGTATCCATTCTGTACACAGTTCTCTGCTGACCTGGAGACAAACATAAACACCGTGCTTTGTGCTGTCCAGACGCTTGTGAAGAGAAGTGAGAGAGAGCAGCAAAGCGATCAAGCTGAAGATGTGAAGAGAGGTTAGAATAATGCGATTAAAGCCAGCAGTAATCTCGGCCATACCAGTGTATTGAAAATTGCTCAAAGTCTGAAACCCTGCTCTAACATTGGCTCATTCCAGTTGGACACTGATATGCTGCTTATTAGCTGCATCAAAGTAGCAGCAGCCTTTGGCCTACACATTCATAGAAGCTCTGGCTATGAAAAGGTGAACTGTCTGAAACCTTGGTTTTCATTCAGACTTTATCATCTTAAGCCAGCAACGGCTTACTCTGCTTCCACCTTACAAGATATACAATTTAAAAGACCTCGGCATAAGTAACCCTGCCAGGGTTTTCAATACGTTAGTGCAATACAGTAGATTAGGGTTGGCTGTAGCTCATGAGGAAGCGTGTTCGGCTGCCAATCTGGAGAAACCAGACCTGTCGAAGCAAAGTCTTTGACTTATTCAGCACGGTAATGCTTTCCAAGTAAATATGTGGCACATACTGACTACAAGCTTTTGATGTGGTTCTATCAGATTTCAGATGCTGTGAAATAACTACTGGAGAGATATTTAAACTAGATATCCTGACAATACGACTGACTGTAAGCAGTTCTCAGGAAGACTGGTCCAAAGTTACCTGGAACAATTCACTTTTGAGCACACGACTGTTTTTAATGGTTGTTTATAAGAAAGTAGGCCATTACCTTAGATACACTGTGACACTGCATGTTCTTTAAATCAGATTTTTTTTAATTTGTTTATTTTTTCCAACTGAGATCATAAACAGTAAGTTTTTTTCCTCTTATTTGGTTATTCAGATGGTGCTGAAGAGGAAAACGAGGAGTCTGTGGAAGACTTGCTGAAGCCTGGTCACCTGACTCAACTCCTGGGGGAGAAGCTGGAGGCTGAGGTGGAGGCTCTGTCTGTTGGGGATGTTATTGTCAGGGTAGAGAAGTTGCTGAACTGCCTGAGGAGACACAGAGACTCCTGTCAACCAACACAGCTTGAGGTATCAAGAGCACCTGCACATGTACGATCTGCAACACTTTACCATTAAGCAGAATGATTTTACTTTGATATATAGTCTTAAACTCACACATTGAAATTTCCATTTCTGGTTCATAGTGATGTCTCATCCAACAGTCTTATAACAGCTTTTTAAGAGCTTTCTTTTTCTTCTTTTTTCTGTAATGACAATGTTTTGATTGCCAGATTTTATCTTGATGCGGAATATATTGTCATTTCTAATATATAGTTTTCCACTTGATTTAAAATGTGTCTTCTGGTTGCTGTGTGTGTACAGGGGGTAAACGAGGCATGCAGGATGTTTATGCGTCTTGAACCTCTTCTGGGGATTTACTCGGACCTGGTTCGTTACTATCTGGCTGTTTCACTTGGAGTACACCGAAGCACAGGCAAGCTTCTGTCTGTTCTGGCCAGCATCTTCACCGAGCTCGCTCAGAAGGTACAGACTCTATAGTCGCATGATAATGACCACGAACAGAACATAATGAAAAATGCATGAATACAAATTTAAGTAAATATGAGCTTCTAAGGGCCTCCTAAACAGTTAAACCAGAACCTCCTCTCCACTGAGAAATGCAATGAATTTGTCAACTTTTTTAGCCAAAAAATCTAAATAATTAGACTAAACATTCACCCCACACAGACAAACAAGAAAACTAAAAACTAATCTGTCTCTAAAACCTAGAACTAACTCTGACGTTATGTCACAATTTAATATTATTGATTAAAAAATCCTGGAGGAAACAGTTCGGCATCTGAAATCAACAAGTTGCACTCTGGACATAATACCACCTGACTTTTTAAAAACAATTTTTACCTCAGTAGAAAGTGACCTCCTACAAATAGTTAACAGCTCACTGGCATCAGGCATTAGTCACTAAAGACAGCTGCCATTCAGCCAATCCTAAAAAAGAGACGCCTCCATGATGAACAACTACAGACCTGTCTCTAACCTCTCTTTTATATCCAAGATTATTGAGAAAGTTGTATTTAACCAACTCAATGACTCTCTGAATGAAAGTGGAAGTCTCGATAACTTTCAATCTGGCTTCCGACGTCATCACACCACTGAAACAGCTCTGGTCAAAGTGTTAAACGACATTAGGTTGAATACTGATTCCAGTTATGTTTCAGTCCTGGTTCTGTTGGATCTCAGTGCTGCATTTGATACTGTAGATCACAGAATCCTGTTGCACAGGCTGGGAAACTGGGTTGGACTTTCTGGAGAGGTCCTTAACTGGTTTAGGTCCTACTTAGAAGGCCGAAGTTATTTTGTTACAATTAGCAGCTATGAATCTGAGCGAGTGGCCATGACTTGTGGAGTCCCCCAGAGGTCAATTCTTGGACCTCTTTTGTTTAACTTGTATATCATCCCATTGGGTCAGATATTCCATAACCTTAACACAAATGATCACAGTTATGCAGACGATACACAACTTTATGTGTCTCCGTCACCAGACGACAGCAGCCCAGCAGATGGTGTCTGGAGGAAAAAAACTCCTGGATGAGAGAGAATTTTCTACAATTAAATGAAGACAAAACTGAGATAATTCTGTTTGGCAGCAAAGAGAAGAGGGTCAGCATTGGTAAATGTCTTGAGACTCGGGCCCTTACAATCACTGACCAAGTTCCTAACCTTGGAGTGTTGATAGACTCAGATCTGATTTTCAGCAGCCACATCAAAGCTGTCACCAAGGCAGCTTTTTATCAACTCAGAAACATCAACAGAATTAAAGGTTTTCTCTCCCAAAAAGACCAGAAGAAACTCATCCATGCATTCATCTCCAGTAGACTTGATTACTGTAATGGTCTTTTAACTGGACTTCCCAAAAAGAGCATTAAACATCTGCAGCTCATCCAGAACGCTGCTGCCAGAGTTTTAACCAGGACTAAGAGATCTGAACACATCACACCAGTTTTAAAATCTTTACACTGGCTTCCAGTCAGTCACAGAATAGATTTTAAAAGCCTACTGATGTTTAAAAATCCCAGAACGGTTTAGGCCCAGAACAAATCTGTGATATGTTCAGAGAATATAAACCTAGCAGAGCTCTTAGATCCAAGGACTCAGGTCAGCTGGTCCAGTCCAGAGTCCAGATTAAACATGGAGAAGCAGCATTTAGCTGTTATGCTGCAAACAAGTGGAGCAAACTGCCAGTGGAGATTAAACTGTCACCAAATGTAGACATTTTTAAATCCAGGTTAAAAACATTTATTTTCTCATGGGTCTATGCATGAAATCTGCACGGTATCTTTTTAATTTGCTTGTTTTTATTCATTTTAATTCATTTTAATTATTTTATTTATTCCTATTTATATTCTTTTACATATTTTAATGCTTTTTTCACTCCCCGCTGCAATGCTTTTATTTTATGTAAAGCAGTTTGCATTGTTTTGTACATGAAATGTGCTATACAAATAAATTTGACTTTGACTTTGACTAACTAGTTATTGTGGTTTCCTCTTCAGGGTTTCTGCCTGCCTCAGGAGCTGATGGCTGGTGGGGATGGAGAAGGTACCCCAGAGTTTCACGACTACGAGGGTGGTGGTATCGGAGAAGGCGATGGCTCCAAGGACGTCAGTGACAAGATTGAGAATGAAGATCAGGTGATGAAAGACTTTAAATCTATGCTTTAACAGACTGTGATGGAGAACCAGAGTTCTATAAGGGGAAAACACATGTAACCCACAGGGAGAACAAGCAAAGTTCATACTGAAAAGTTAACACAAAGATTGGCACATGGAACCTACGTTTAATTTGTGTCCGTCTCTTTAAGCTTGTGGTATGGAAATTTACATTGCATTAAAGTTATTTAAATATATGCTTCTTATTACTTCTGCTCACAGCCATCTTATTAAAGTATTTCTCATTTGCTGGCTGTGTCTATAGTTACAGTATAAGCAATAGTTTGTTGTCAATTCCAAATTCATTTTCAGGTTGGAAATTTCTTTAAACTCGTAAATATTCAGAATATTTAAATATTTGAAAATTCTGGCATCATACTTTGGAGCCTTAGAACAATTCTTTTCTCTCCACAACTGCCAGAAAAACACAGTTTTTGTGTTCTTTCATCAAGAAAATCACAAGATGTGATTTGCCTTGTTTCGGCATGTGATCTGTATGCACCACATTATTTAAGATTATTTCACTGTTCACTTCTTTCATAAAACTGGTTCTTCCTCTAGGTGGAGGACACTCTCCAGGAGGATCAGGAAAAAGAAGAGCCAAAGGATAAGGGGGACATCCAGTCAGAAGACAACGCCATTGAAATGTCAGAAGACTTTGATGGCCAGATACATGATCAAGATGAAAATGAACAAGGTCTGTTTGACTTTGAAAAAAAGTGTTCTCTAGGTTGATGAAGGTAGTATGTGAATAGGAAGTCAACAGAAGCTCCTTCTCTCCTTTCTTGTTTCACATGTGGTTGAATATGGAAGCTGGAGGCAGTCATTTTTATTGTCTTTAGGATCATTTCTCTTTCCAGGAATACTGTTGAGTTAATGTTCCTCATTATGATCAATTCCAGATGAAGATGAGCATTCTGATAAAGAGGGTGAGGATGACCTTGAGAAAAAGATGGGAGACCTGGGAGAAGGTCAGACAGACACTCTGGATGAGAGAATGTGGGGCGATGATGATGATGAGGAGGAGGGGGAGGAAGGCAGTGACAAGGAGGAGGAGTCTGGACAGGGCATGGATCAGGTACCTCCACATTAAGGAATAGAGCAACATTCAGATGCTCTTCTAGTCTTACTTTGTGTGTTTTTTCTTTTTTGTGAATTACTTTTATAACTGTTGCTTAACACTTTTGTCAATGGTGGATTTTTCCAAGGGTGAATCAGAGCTGGTTGCCAAAGATGGTAACTTGGACACAGCAGACCCCAACAAGGACAAGAAGAATCAGGACCAGAATGAACAGATGTGCGACGAAGAAAAGGAGAAGATTCATGAACAAGGAGATGAGGTATTTTTCTCAACAAGCCCTTCACAAATCCCTTACCTGCTCTAACACCTGTGGCTCAGTTGCAAGAGCAGTCATCAGAGCGCTAGATCACCAGCCCCTCCTTGTTAAAGCATTCTCTGATAAGGCACTGACCCCCACACTGCGCCCATGTTCTGTGGCCAGATTTATAGATGAAGAAAAAGATCTTGAACCTAACCCTAAACCAAATTGGTGGGAAACTAAGGCATTGACATGGTAGCTGGGATGCTATGACAGCAATGGTTAGGTCTTGATGAGCAGTGGTCATGGTACAAGGACACAGAGACATTGATTATAATTTCCAACTTCTGGAAAAGATGCCGTCAGACGAAAAGAGCTGGACTGAAATGTGTGAATCAAATTTAATCTGTCAGTGAAAAAAATATGCCGGCTCTTTGAGATATCATTGTCAACCATTCAGAGAATCCTGGTTACTACTCTCACCCACATAGTTGTGTAGAAATGTCAAATTTGAGAGATCTTCAAGCTTCATGGATAAGTGAAGTTGATTACCATCACGCTAGTGACGCTAAAACTCAACCAAACATTTCAATTAAGACCCAGTAGGAATTGTTTTATAGAAAAAAACTGAATGGGAGTAAGGACTGACCCGAGTCATCCCGCTTGTCAAAGTAAGAGGTTCCCATCAGTTCCAACATGTTATATCATTAAACTAACATCCCAACTGAGGTGTGGCTTTCTCGGTAATGACTGATCTTAACTCTTGTTCCCAGAGGGAATTTGATGAGGACGAAGTGGACCCTTATCACGGTCAGCAAGACAAGATACCCGAGCCTGAGTCCATGGAGCTGCCTGAGGACCTCAACCTGGATCCAAATGAAGAGGCTGGAGATGATGAAGACAGCAAGAGTGATGGTGAGACCTGCTGCTGCACCCATTTCCTTTGTGCAGGCACCAAATAGCACACACATCTTCACATGGCTGGAATTGACAAACTGAGAGGGATTTTTCTTTTTACCTTTCAGATGAGAATCCATTTGACATTGATGACAAAGCCATGGACCAAAACATGAAAGAGGAAGAACAGGGAAACGGAGGAGAGGGGGAACGGGAAGTGGAGGAGCTGGATGAGAACCATCCTGAAGAAGAAAATAATCAGGAGCCCAAAACTGAGGAGGAGGAAGGAGACAAGAGAGCCGAAGGGGATGAGGGTGCTTCTGATAAAGATGAAGAAAAGAGGGAAGAGGAGAGAGAGAGCACAACAGGGAGAGAGGAGGACATCACTGGAACAAACAACGAAGAACACAAACCAAAGGTATGGAGGTAAACTAAGGAGTGCATTTTGATTTAGCAACACAGAAACTGTTGAGACATATTTTGTCTGGGTTTCCTGTTGGGATATGTAGGAGGATGAGGAAGGTGAAGGCGAGGATGAGGAGCAGCCTGACTCAGCCGAGAGGAAGGAGCACAGCATGGATGGTCAGACTGGAGAGGACAATGTTCAAAGTGATACAGCTGTGGAGCTGGCTGGGGAGGCATCAGAAAGAGAGCAAGCTAAAGAGGTAACATTCAGAAACAACTTCCCAAAGAACACTTACTGTTGGAAAAGCACTTCAACTTTAAGAAGGCTTTTGAGTGGACAGCAAAGCATTAGGTCTGTTACTATGCTCTTCACTTCCCGTAAGTTGGAGCACTAACACTGTGCGTCCAAGAGGTGTTTTGATTATCATTTCTAGGATGGGCAAAATCTTTAGAGCTTTTGGTCTCAGAAGATCAGGAAGGCTAAATCCATGCCACAGGTGATTAAGGAGGGTTATTGTGTATTTTTGTATTGTGTATTTCACTAACACATGTTGCAGAAGTTACAGAAATATAAAGAACTACAAAGGGAAGGGAGAAAGCAAATGTTGGTTTGTCATCAAGTGAGATTTGAAGATGAAGAAAATTATGTTCATTGGTTCAAATGCCAAATTATCCTAGAAAGTGATTATCACAAAATAGTTGTTCAACAAGGCCTGACTGACACAGGGCAATGACATTTCTGCATGTTTTTGTGGCTTATAGGCTACTGGTATCAGGAAGTTAGTGTGGAGCCAATATAAGCATGAATGGAAGTCTCATACCTTAAAGTCCATACAAACCGATGCCATGAAGGGACGATTTATTGAAGAACTGTTAGATCAGGCTTCTCTCATTTTCGTTAGGTGTGCCTAATAAGAAACTGCAAATTGTCCAGTCTACCTGCAGACTACCCAAGGTTGAATAGCCAATGAGAAGAGAACTGTGATGTCTTTACTGAGATGTGTCACTGCATTTTATGTCCCATAAATATAAATGTAAATGCTTTATTTCTTAATGGCCGATTACTTTCACCTGCAACAAGACAATTATATGAGTTGTATAATAAACCATGAGAGCCACACAACGAGGGAAATGTTCTGGTTTTACTTAACTTTGGATTTTCTCAGGGAAAAGGTATTCCCTGTGATTCTGCAGTTCAAGCTTCACAATTCTCTGAAATGCATGGTCTGGTTCTACTTTAATACCAAGCTGACCTATTCTATACATTCCTCATGAGAATTTTTTTTTGTAGGCTACACATACATATATATATATATATTTACACACACACACACAGACATGTTTTTCTATTTTATTTCTTTATTTATTAAATAATAAAATATTAAATACTTGTTATTTCTCTGCTAGGAGCATGGCAGTGGAGCAGCTGATGCCAGCCAATCAGAAGGTCATCATTCAAAGCTGATGGCAAGAATGGCTTCTCAGACACAGCCTCAGAGTAAGACTCAGGTATGGCTCGCCTCTCAGAAAGACTCGTTTCAGTTCAGCCTCTGTCCACTCATCCTAAGCAATGTCATTTTGTGACATTTTTACCAAATATTCTAGACCTTCAAGAGGAAACCTGGCCAAGCTGATAACGAGCGTTCAACAGGCGACTACAATGAGCACATTAACAAGCGTCTACGTACTGTGGAAAGCAATAAAGAGCGCACTGACAACGACAGGCTGAGTGATGCCAAGCAGGAGTCCGACCTGTACGAACACATTAAACAGAGCGAAACTGCCTACGACACTCAGACTTATGGTCAGTGACTACCCATGGACATTAAACACACAATTTGAATAGAAATTTCAGTTTTTCAGTGTTAAGGGTTAAAAATTTTTAGGTTTCACCAAGGATAAGGTTTTAAATCTGATCAATTAATTTGGTCTTATTACTTCCAGATGTTGCCAATGCAGATCAACAAAAAGCCACAGGGTCGCAGAGGGACCAGAAACAAGATCAGAGTGATGAAGATGTTGCCATGGAAACAGAGCAACAGGGGGAAGAGCTCCAAGCCACTGAGGTCCAGGAGGTGAAACCTGAACAGCTAGATGCTTTCAAGTCCTCCCAGAAAGGTATCAGCATTTCTGTTCATTGTTCTCTTTTGCTCTCTTGAACATGACTGGTTTCAGCAGCTCTGTGTGGCTGGATTTTGTGGTACCACCTTTCAGTTCTTTTACTTTTATTCACAGAATATCCAGTTTTGCTAAATGTCCTGACTCATTATTGACCAATTAATTGGACTGATTTATATATATATATATATATATATATATATTAAACCATATATTTTATGATTAATCATGCGGCAACTATGGAAAATCTATGGATTAATCGTGATTAAATATTTTAATTGATTGACAACCCTAATATGTATGTGTGTATGTATATGTACATGTCAGCCATCGGCCACCCCATTTTTTGCATAATTTCCATCAACTGGTCCTTTTTGTTGTGCAGGTGCAGACAGTGGAGAAATGGAGGTGCAGAGGCAGGGGGGGGGACGTGAAGAAGAGAGGGGGGAGGACCGACTACCAAGAGAAGATGAGCCAGTCGAGCGAAGCAAAGAATCCACAATACATACTGTTCCTGAGTTGTTACTAGACAACTTACAGGTATATGAAAAACACCCACTCCCCTAATACCTGTTGTTCACAAGGGACTTTTTAAAGTGAAGTTATCTTGGAAGATGTGGTCCAGCTGCTTTTGTAAAGCCTACTTTATGCTTCTGCGTCATGTCGCCGTGGACCCCTACGCCGTAGCCGTAAAATCCAAAAAATCCAAAAAATCCTACCTACACATCGCGTTGATGCGGACTGTAAGGGCTGTGATTGGTCCGCTCAGAACGTAATTTCTGGCAGTTGCTTTTTCCGGTCTTTCTTCCTACACTGCCATTTTTAAAGTTCTTGTGGACCGGTAGGTAAACGATGAACCTGACATTCAAACATTCGAGAGCAGGGCTGGTTCTAGGCAGGTGTATATGAGGGGGCAATCATGCATACACATCAGGCTCCAGCACAAACAAAAAATAAAATATCCTTCATCCAGATTTTAACAACCAACAACAGAACCTTTATCTTAACTGGATGGCCTAATTCTTAAAAAATAAATGGACCTAGAATAAGACTGACACACTATAGTCAGTATTTACAAAACTGAAAGGTCTTATAACTAATAATAAATCACTTCTCAAACTGAACAGAAGCAGTGCTTGCTGATGGTAAAGGTGTGGTTAAGCTAGCTGCTGTCTATGATGTACTAGCAATAGCATCATTGCTACTACTATCAGTATAGGCAGGAGCAGCACTATGCTTCTTAAAAGCTCTGAAAAACGGATGCATCACAGCATTAACTTTCTCTTTGTGAGCTGCTGGAAGCTGGAGTGGAAAATAATTAAGCTGGCTTAGTAAAAACTGCTGTGATCATATGAAACTAAACAGTGCAGAACTACAGCCAGGGGCAGCAGCGGTCTGTCGCAGGTCATTTGTCCTCAGTCTGTTACCTGCAGTGCACGTGGACACTCATCTCTGTGCTTGTGTGACTGAGAAAACACCCCCTGAATTTGGCAGAGCTTCTTCAAAGTCTTACCGCTCCGTGCTGAAACCTGACACTACACAGTCATGCTGCGTCTTGGCTCACTGCATACTACCAATGTTTGGATGTTTACGGGGGGCTGGGGGGGAGGGTGTGTGTGCAGGGCTGGGGTGGCACTCATTTTCAGCCCTGGAGTTTCATGCCTCAGACCGGCCCACTTTAGATCACGACCTATTATTAAAATCATGTAATTATGACCTTACATTTGATATGGAAAACATATTTTGACTTAACCAATTAAGATATTTTCAATGGCAAAATATGCAGGTTAATTTCATATTACTTTCATTCTTTTCCCTTTCAGCTGTGGGCTTTGTGTATTTACTATCTTACTTTTAATGATAAAACTATAACAGGTCACTACTATCGTTTGGGTATAGGAAATGGTTTTATTGGAACATTGCTTGTTCATCTTCCATACTGACAGAAGCAATCCCTTCATCCCTACTGGCTCCAGGCTCTGCTTCTGATACTAAATCCCATTTTAAAAATGCTCATAACTCTCAGCACAAATCTCCCCTTTGTACAGAGCCTTCTGATCAATTCAGGTCAGTTTCAGTAATGTAGTGCTGAATCATCTCTTAGTGAAAAAGTTGGCGGTTTTTGCATATTTAGCTGCATCTGTGTCCAGAGCTTTCCTCTTTTTAATTCTAGCCTTCTCCGCGCCACCCTTGCTCTTTCTACTTTCCGTCTTTCAAACACCACTGATTGAGTGTGTCTGCAGAAAAAAAAACAAAAAAAGAGAGCTGCCAGTGGAGGCGGAGGCGGCCCAGGGCCAGCGGTAATCAACCCACTGCTATGACTGAACACCGGCCCTTGCGGCCCCAACATCAGACCAACCCACCAGGAACTGTCCCCGGTTCTCCCGATTAGCCACTCCGGGCCTGGGTGTGTGTTTTGTGCAGCCTGTGAAGACGCACGCGGAGGGACAGAGAGATGAGAGCGAGCCGAAAATTGTATCGTCCCTTTTTCGGTGGATTTCTCTGCTACTGCAGTTACTTTAGTCAACTTGTAAGATATTAATTTTGTGGTTATATTAAAAAGTGCTTTTTCAACTTCCAAAAATTTAGATTTCAGGGAGCAAGAAATGTATTTGAGGGGGGCAATGCCCCCTCTTGCCCCTGCGTAGAGCCGGCCTCGTTTGAAAGTATCAAAAGTGCATTTGTTCATCCGGGTCCCTCAGTGGGAGAACCGGTGTCGTAAATTCACCCGTTCAGCCTCGACCAGTCGTACAGACCACCTCCACCAACGTCCAACATGCCGCCGTCGACGTGACGCAGAAGCATAAACTAGGCTGAAGCATGACTATGGGGGGGAAAAAAGGCAAATAATGGAATAAGGGTTGATTTACATTCTACAGAAAGCAGAGAGAGATACTGAAGGCATCAGGAGGGAGATGGAGCTCCAGTTGGAAGCCTTCCACAAACTAGCTCCAGGCTCTCAGGAGGAGGTGAGTTTGACCCAGGACACTCGTTTTCATGTTTGTCTTGTTCCAGTTTGTCACACCAGTATATGCGCAGCTAACCCTCTAACCCAGAAATGGTTATGGCTTTGGTTTTATGTTCTTCCTTTTTTTCAGTGTTATCTTATGTGTTTAAAACTAACCGTTCACATTCAACAATATGAATTTTATTCTGAAAATGAGTTCTATAATTGCCTTCAGTCACGTCATCAATCAATCATAGCACAGTGCTTCTTCATAAAAAAGCCAAAAAAAAAGACATCACACACCAGAGATGGTCCAAAGTACTGCATCCTAAAGATGAACATAATCTGAACCTGACAATTTTTCCATCTCTTATTCTTATTCTTACACGGATTCAAGTCCAGAGTTTTGTCTTTCAAACATTTTCACTTTACTGTGATACAGAACTTCTCACGCTGCCAATGACGATGTTGAGGAGTTCTTAACTTTTTATCACTACAATCTAGTTGACTAATTCCATTTTTACAAGAGGAATGTTGAAGCAGATTTCCACATTTGCACTTTAAGCAAGTGCTTCTTACCAAAGATCCAGAAGAAAACCTGGGTTTGAACCTCTGTGGTGACATGGTTGGTCTGGATAGTGTGGATTGTCAGATGTGACCACAGAGAGATTTAAAAACCGCTGAAACATACAATCACTCACCTCTACAATAAACAGCTTGCAGTTCAACTTTAGTTTGCTTCTGATAACATGTGAAAAATAAGTCCTTCTGAAATTAAGTTGAACTGAGTATAACAGAAGATTGCTTGCATTCTGTGTTTTAAGAAGATGTGAGAACAGAGATGACTGCATACTCATGGGAGGAAGTGAAGTTGATGGTAAAGCTTCAGTCAAATAGATCACCAATTTTTCTTAGTGATGAACCAAACCTTTGACTTCACAGGTTCCTCAGTAGTGCTGGGAGCCAAGGTGAGGCCATTTAGACTAACGACATGGCCTGACAAGGGCCGCGTTTCCTTAGCGAATCTGGGAAACATGGCCAATGTCTTTCTGAGGTGCTTAGGTTCAAAGACAACAACCTCAACTTGGTATCGCCTGCACAGCAATGGACATTGGTGGTGTGTCATCTGTTATTAACTAATGGAAACATGCATTAAGTAAAAATCATAGATGGCGTATGAAGAAGCTTTTCCAAGTGAGGCTGCTGGTCTAATGTAACATTAGATACGAGTCCTTGAACACTGGCTCTATCCACATTATAGGCTGAAAACTGGGTCGTGCTCAGCTCAGGTTGTTTCTAATGTGTTCTTCTGATTATGTTTCAGGAAAGTGAAGCAGCCACTATGTGGCATAAGTACCAGACTCTGACCTCGGCTCTTTCGCAGCAGCTGTGTGAGCAGCTCCGTCTCATCCTGGAGCCCACACAGGCTGCCAAGCTTAAGTCAGTACAGATACTGTTACTCTGCATTAACAATTAACCTCGAGTTTCGAGCTGTTAGGCGTTTTCCCTGTGGTGAACTGTGCTAATGCGGTGCATTGTGTGTGATGTTGACTGCTCCTCAGAGGTGATTACCGCACAGGGAAGCGTCTGAACATGAGAAAGGTGATACCCTACATTGCAAGTCAGTTCCGCAAAGACAAGATCTGGCTGAGGAGGACCAAGCCCAGCAAGAGAGAATACCAGATCTGTCTAGCTGTGGATGACTCATCCAGCATGGTGGACAATCACTCCAAACAGGTGAGAGAGTTCTGTTTAGTGGCCTGAAATGCTCCTATACTGCAGAAGAAACATAGATGTAGTGATCCGGGTCAGACTGAAGCCGATGTGGAAGTGCTGGAGTGACATGCGCCGTTTTACCTATAAAGCCTGGAGTGAAACATGCAAACCATGAACCTTTTCAAGACACACTTACTATTATGTTTTTCAGACAATACAAGTAAACATGAAGGTAAAGTTGGTATTTTATATTGAAAGTGGAAGATTTCAGTTCCAGAAAGCCCTCAACGTTTAGATGGCTAATAACAAAGCCTTGCATTTGAATGGCTTAAAGTGCAGTAACCTGATGTCTGATGGCACTGGACCGACTCACAAAATGTCAGCTTAATCAGTGTTTTTTCCCCCACGACTCATTGTGGTCTCATTTACTTTTCCTGATCAGTGTGTTTAAAATATAAATCAGTAGATATTTGTCCTCACACTTTTGACTTTTGTCTAATTAGCTCTCGAGTACCCCTTTCTGAACACCCCTTTCTTGTCCAAATGTGTGAACTTCAGCTCATAAAAAACAGCCAAATGTGGAACTGCAGTTTACAAACCAGTGACGATCATCACTATGACTCGTCCATCTTTTATTGAGTCTGTAGATACACTAGTCGTGAAGCTCTTCCTTTGACATGGGAAAAGTATGAATTAATAATGCTTATGTTTGATACAGTTGTACGCTATTTTCTTTCCAATTTTCCAAGTTAATTTTACTTCAGAAACCCATAAAATGTGTAATTTCCCTGGGTTTGTATTTGACAAGTCTGGACATATCTCTTTGCTTTCTATCTTCACATCCAATAATTGTGTGCAGAATATAGTTTAATATACGTGTGTGTGCGTGTGTGTGTTGCAGCTGGCATTTGAATCACTGTCAGTGATCATCAATGCTCTCACTCTGCTGGAGGTTGGACAGGTGTCTGTGTGCAGGTAAGAACAATAAGTCATCTTTTGGTCTGGAAGATTTGAAGAAATACAAATCCCTAGAGTTTTTGATATCTGGGGGAAATGTAAAATTGACATGTGTTGACATCTGCTTATGTGTCCAGTTTTGGTGAGCAGGTGCAACTGCTGCATCCTTTCCATCAGCAGTTTAACGATGAGTCTGGGGCTCGGATTCTACGGCTCTGTCAGTTCCAGCAGAAGAAGACCAGAATAGCCCAGGTGGGAATCATCCATTCACTTAAATCCTGCACTTTGTTGCCCCAGTTTCAAACGTAATGCTTGGATCCTGCACGGTGGATGTGCCACAACTGTTTCATTTTATGGCTTCAGTAGAAGCCATTAGTCTGGCTAAATTTCATTTGAGCTGCACAGAAACTCTGAGAAAGACTCTGTATGTGAGATGAAGTTGGTAACCATCCCCTTTGAATGTGATGGGATATATGCTCTGTTTACATTATAGCCCGTTGGAAAACATGTTTCACATCCATAACACTCACTTTCTTCATGCCCCGCCCCTAGTTTTTGGAGACATCGACGAAAATCTTTCTTTCAGCCCGTCTGCAGAGTCCAGGATCTGTGAACTCAGGTAAAACCTTATTCTGCTCTTACGCAGCTGAACGTTTGTCTGTCTCTATACAAGGAAACATTTGGGATTTTATCATTTTTGTGTCTTTGTATACAAATTGATTAAGCCAAATTCAGAACTTCCCTATGTCATTCTGGCCTGTTCACAAAGTTGGATAGCAAACACATGGAAAGCAAACTGTCCCAGTTCTGCTTCCCTTCCTACATCTGAGGTGACATAGATGTTAAATATCTATTTCATATACATCAATACGTCAAATAGTTTGGTTGGTGCCAAAGAAACTTTAAATCATTCTACTGACCAGTACACAGAACTAATGCTGCAAAGATGCAGTTCCATTTGAAGTGAGTTGTTGTATAAAAAGATTTTAGTACTTGTAAATTTATCAGTGCTAATAAATGTGACTGCTTGAAAAGTAGTTTTTCTTGGTGCCATTCATGTGTGCCACAGAGTAAATGGAGTCAGGGCCCAGAGTGTATGTGCTATCCAACAAACAGGCCTTTAGTTTGACCCAAACAAGGTGTCCAAACTTTTCCCCATCCTGGAGGTGTGACACAGGTGCCGTTATGAATTAATTTAGTCAAATATCCAGTTACTGGGCATGTAAACACAGGCAAAACAGGACTTTTCCCACTTGTTGTGGAAGTTTATTAGCGTCCTGATCTTTTGCGCTACTGTGTTTTTCTATATAATCTATGTAAGAAATTAAACAAGATTATTAATGCATTAAAACCTCTGCTAATTATTATTATCAATTGTGTGTATTGTGGAAGGAGCTGTATGTTGTGATGATCCCTGCTTGCTGCATTAAAAAATCTGCTGAACCCGTTTGACAGTCAAACGTTAAAGCTGCTGCCATCTGGATCAAAGAAAAGTCTGCACTCAATGATATACTGTAGCTAAAATTTGATCAACTCTATAAAAAGATGGCAAAAGCTTAAACTTCCTAGCTCGTATTTGCTGTTCCCGTCTGACCTTTGGCATTCCTCTACAGAGACGGCGCAGCTGTTGGTCATTGTGTCTGATGGCAGGGGGCTGTTCTTGGAGGGGAAGGAGCGAGTGATGGCAGCGGTACGAGAAGCACGCAGTGCAAACATCTTTGTAATCTTCATCGTTTTGGACAACCCTAACTCACGGGTAAGAGAAGTAGAACGTGACCATTTTCATTTTCAAACTCTCCTCATGGAAAGCATATTTAAACCCTGGTGCTGTGCTGCAGGACTCCATCCTGGACATCAAAGTGCCCATTTTCAAAGGGCCAGGAGAACTACCAGAGATCCGCTCTTATATGGATGAGTTCCCCTTCCCTTTCTACGTCATCATGCGAGATGTCAACGCCTTGCCAGAGACCCTGAGTGATGCACTGAGACAGTGGTTTGAACTTGTCACGGCAGCTGACCAATAGACTGCTGAGGGAAAAAAGGACGGCACCCAACTTTATCTCTTGGACATAAAAGAAAAGATATGGCCTTGCGATTGTAGATGTGCCTTTCATCTTATTTTTACTGTTGATTTGGGGGGAGTTTGAACACTGCCTTCACTGTTTTGTCTTTATCATTGGAAATCAATTTCATATGTAATGTTATCTTGTATGTCTGACATGAGAAATAAAGCGGTGTGTGTATTGTTACCCTAATTCCCATTTGTGTGGATGTTTTAGACAGACAAATGTACAGAGCTGCAGGGCGGGGCTTTGTGTAAAGAAACCCTTTCTACAGTCTGACTGAAAGAACTCCTATGTGCCTTGAAGAGAAAAGTATTGCATGTTAATCGAGTGCTGTTCCAACTGTTAGGATTTTTAAACATTTGAAGCACAGTGGGTAAAGAGCCCTGCAGAACCCATTTAAAGTCAGCTCCTCTGTTCATCTCCCGTTCACAGTATGACAGCGATGGCCTACATCGCTGTCTGTTTAGAACGGTATTTGTGTTTTGTAACAGACAATAAGCAGACATTAAGAGCTTTGTTGTATCTATCAGTTAGATTGTGACATGAATGATCTTGAAATTAAAATGTAGCTGTCTGTGCCTTTGTTAGACATTTTCATAGTTGACAAACGACAAATCCTCCCTCCTAAACTAAGTGTTGATTGTTCACCATTTTAACTCCAAAAAATATTTGAAATCCAAGCCAATAAATTTTTTTAACCAAAATATCTATAATATATTAATATTCTTCATTTTAAAAGCTGATGCCTGCTTTTAGCCTCTAAACACAAAAGAAAGAAGCAAAGTTGATATTAATTTACATGCTCACAGATAATCTCTGAACTCTCCACATGAAAAGCATATTTAAACCGTGGTGCTGTGCTGCAGGACTCCATCCTGAGAGTTTCCACTCAGAAAGCGCTCCTCCCTCAGGGCTCAGAATGTGAAATCTGTGGTGGATCAAACCAGTGGACCAAATGGGTGTTTCTTTTTTTTTTTATCCTTTTCAAAAACAGAATATAATAACACATTTAGGTGTTCAAAATGTGTGTTGGTCAATCTCAGACCATTTGAATTAATTTTTTACAAGATGTCTAAGGGCAAAATCTTCAGGTAAAACAAAACTTCACTTCATCATTTTAAAAGCAGGTGATGTATTTTCCCCCTGAAAAAATATTTCTTCTAAAGGAGGATAGTGTAGTGGTGAGATTGCCACCTTTCATGTAGGTGACCTACAGCTTCAAATCCTGACACCACTGTATGAAAAGGTGCTACCTCCCAGTAGGGGTCCTTTGGCAAGACCTTACCAGTGTAAGCTGCTTTGGATCTTTGGCATCTGCCAAATACATCAACTTTATTTGCATGCAAGTAGTATTTTTCTAAAAATGCAAAGTCATTTTTGCCTTTAAGAAAGGAAACTCTAAACTCTATCCATCTTTAAGTAGTGTGTTTTTTTTAAACAATAAGTTTAATAAATGAAAGACCAAACATAATCAAATTTATTTTCTGTATGTCTAAATAAAAAATGATTCGGTAACAGTAATGAACATTGAGTATCAGGAATGAGAACGGGGTAACAGAGAAGTGTGTGCGTGAGCATGGCTGTGTTTGAGCAAGTGTCTATCACACGTCTATGCAGGAAATTTTAATCAATAATACAATGGATTTATAAAGCTATTTTACATCATACTTAGAGATATAACGTCCTGAGGACGGAAATGACACCAGTTTGGTAGAATGGATCAGAGGGGCTAATCATTAGCAATAGCTGTTAATGCATGCATCCAATACCCGGATGTTGCAGTCCTCCGCTCCACGCGAGGGAGACAAACACAAAATGGGCTACAATAACGCTCCCAAAAACATCCGCTTGGAAAGCAGTAAGTGTAGTCAGGTTTTGTGACAGTGTGTCAGAGATGACACTTTCAAGGTTACCAGTTACAGCACTTTCTTTTAAGCAGGTAAACAAACGAAGCCACTAAAGCCTCGTCTGTAGGCGGATTTAGCTTACGGCAATCTGTTTAGAATGTTAGTCCTAATTATGTATTTCTCTCAGTTTTTACAGAGGCAGAAGGTTTTGGGGATTTACAGAAACATGTTGAGGACCATCCGACAGGTACCAGACGAGACAGACAGGAAATACCTGAGAGACTGGGCCAGAGATGAGTTCAAGAGAAATAAGAGCGCCACAAATCAGGTAAACAGAACTGATGGATCATCTGTTTTCACCCTCCTCTTCTTGGTCCTTCGTCCTCCTCCTTGTGATTAGAAAATCGATCACAGCAAAACAGTTTGATGAACATCTCAAGTCCTAAAGTGTACTGGAGGAGAGAGGAGACTTTCTGGAGGAGCTATAAGATTGAAGATTTCTCTTTCACTCGTGACGTTTGAGGGGGGCGTGACACGTTAATCCTACACTTTAAACTGAATTAGAATTAAAATACAACCTCGTCACCAACGAATTTAACGCTAGTCTGGATGTAATTTAAATAATGTAGTGCAGTTGCAGCCAAGCAATGGAGTAATTTCTTGTATGTCATATTTAGTGGACCTCGTTTTTAAATGCCAATTTGAAACAAGCACTTATCATTTTGTTAAACGCCTTTGCACTAGTTGCCAAACCCTTTGTGTCGTTTCCTAACTAGCTGTCTTTAAAAAAAAATAATAAACTAACTTTGTTAGCAACCAACAACAAAAAACAGGTACAGGAAAATACCACATGAATATAGAATGTATAATAGCTTTGAAATGAACAAGCCAGAGAACACTGAAATAGTTTCCTCGTTAGCTGCCTCGCCTCTTATTGCCTCCCGCCAGAGATGCGTTCTTAGGAAGAGGGGTTCACCTATGGCACAGTATAAGGGCTAAAAATAAGACTATTTAGCACCAAGCGGTGGCTACATACATGTCGCAGGAGGTTATACCATTCTGAAGCCAGCTACTGTCAACAGTGGCGGGGCTAGAGTTTTATCCTTGGGGTGGCCAAGGCTATTTTCAGGGGGCCCACAGACTATGACAATGAATGCGATTCTGCAAGCGTGTGCAAATGTTGAAATATTACACATGTACATCTTAAACACACAGGAGATAAGAATTACGTATGCAATTTGCGTAGTTTATTTTAAAAAATTACAAAATGTGAAACAGACCAACACTTTGGCATCAATTTTACAACAAACAATGACACCATTTTAACATGAACTACCTTTTAAGGGTTCAGAACAGCATCAGTTCTTGGTTGTGGTGAGATTCTGCAAAATATTCAGAGCTCATTCAGAGTTCCAGAGTGATTTAACCTGACATCAGTCATTGTTGTCCTGAGGTGGCTTTTTATCCATTTTAAAACTGAGAAGCTTCTCTCACAGGAAGCAGTGCTGACTGGTGTAACAACAGCAACTTGTAAAATCTGGAAAACCTTGGCGACACCGAGAGTTAAATGTAGATGTTGACATGGGGCGTGCCTTGGAAGGACGCCGATCATCTATTGACATCATGAGATGTAGGGTTAATGTCACCTTGATTGTTGTGGTTTGTTCAAAGTTAAACAACAAAAATATTGATATCTTTCCAAGATTCAGCGCCTTCTACTTCTTTGGTAATTCTTATTCTCCTAGTAGGGTGGATTACAACTCAACTGTACACGTGGAACCTAGCAGTCATCAGGTGCGTTACTGTGACATGTCAATTATTTGGGGGTTTTAGGGGGTCCAATCAGATTTCAGGGTCCAGTGCTACCCCCCTCTGGCCCTGCCCCTGGCTACTGATCTGATCAGCGATCAGCCCTCACCCGTAACTGCAGCAGCCGTTGGTGGTCTTGTGTAAAAACACACTGTAAAAAGTTCAAACAAAAGGCACTTTTTATAAAATAAAAACATGTAACCCCTGCTCTGCATTACCTATATTTTGGAATAAAGAATTAAGTTTGATTATTTTTGTTTATTCTTACCAAGAAGTCCCAGTGAGGTCAAATTAGAGACTGTAGTTTACAGTGGGAGCCAGAGACTGCAGTAACAGTCGAGTCAACACTAGGTGGCAATATTGTAGTCAACAATCGACCAGTTCTTGGAAAAGATGATGTGCTAATTCAATTAGCTTTGGCATGCTCGTGACCAGAGCAATCCTCTACTATAGAAAGTAGAGGGAGTATCCAAGCATAGAGACGCCAGTCGTTAGCCTCTCCAATGCTAATGCACATTTTGAACAATGCACAAGCCAACTAATCGCTTCCGGCTACTTGGTTACCGGTTTATTGATTAGATCAGTTGCTGACTTCAGAATGGCTATATCCTTGTGAGACAAGTATGTAGCCAACGCCAGGTGGTCTTAATTTTTGCCCTTAAATAGCGCCATACGCACAAATAAAAAAAAATAAAACAACTCTACAAGAGCTTTCCTACCATACTTCCTGTTGTAAACCTCGCATTTTGTAATTGTGTAAAAGATAGAGACAAAGTAAAGACATTTGATGTATTTCATTCATGTCTGCAGGTATGTCAAATATACTAACCCTCTCCTTTGCTTAGGATGCCATCCGCATGATGCTTACTCAAGCCACCAACCATCTGGAGACACTGCAGAAGTCTCTGGCATTGGCCAAAAGTTAACAACATCAAGTCTGTTTAGGACTGTTTTGGACTCTTTCTCAGTGTGAATTACCATGAGTTTTGTGTGGACTACTCGTACAACAACAACTTTGGAGACAGAAAACCCCTCACAGTTGTGATGGATGGATGATAATGACTTAAAGACATCATACTGGATCTTATGTGGTACAATTGTGTTGATGGTGACCAGCTGTGAGGCTATATGAGCCTGTTTGCCACACTGTATACAACATAAAGATGAGCTAATGAAACCAGACACAATGACAATGGTATTTTTTAATACAAAATGTGTTTTCTTGGCATCATCATTAGAGTGCATTATTCATATCAACTCAATCAATCAAACTTATTGTGAATAAAAGCGCAAACAGTAGTAATACAGCACAAATCAGCCTTCTTCATGCAACAAATGAATCTTTAATTGTCAGAACTATCCTTAATAGTTACATATGACTGGGAAGGACTTGGCTTGATATGTTTTAAGAATGGACACATACTTATAAATACACAATGGCACTAAATACATTTACACGACACTAGAGGTATTGTGTTAGTCCAAGAAAAACTGGACTTTTTAATGCCTGTAAACACGTTGGTCCAACTGATATTGTACAAAATCGAGCTTTTCAAAACTGGGCTGTGACACCCAGATAATGTGATTGGGATGGAATCAATCCTACATATATGTGCTCAACTAACGTCAAATGGGCCTAGGTGCCCCACACATGCTCCAAAGTAAATTTTTTGAATGTTTTTGTTTGATAGAAAATCAGCCCATTAAGACTGTCAACTCAAGGTTGTTTTAAGCATTTACAGAGTGTCACTTTGCTTTAATGAAAAACTGCAGCGTCATCTACAAAATCATCACTCAGGTAATTTAAAGACAACATCTGTAGTGAATTAATACATACATGCATGCACGATAATCTCCAACAGAGAGTTAGAAGTGACTGAGTTTTGACATTTTTCTTCCATACTGTCCATTGTGTTGCAGCATCAGACATACAACCCCTGGAAAAATGGATAAAAATTCATACATTTGAAGATTGGAGAATGTTGATTATACACACATGCATACATTAAAACACATGCACATGTATATATGTATATATATATATATATGTGTGTGTATCCTCAAGACATTTTGCTTTTCTGTCTTAACACTTTTTCCCTTTTACAACCATCTTGATCCCAATTTTAGACACACTGACATTTTTTGCTGCACTTCAAGTTAATTTACCTTCTTGAAGCAGTTATGTAATACATTGTTCCACTGTTTCCACTAAACACTATTTATTCATCATTTATTAAGCCAGCTGTAACGGCTCCATCAGCTTTCGACGTGCTCTCTTTTAACTCCTGATGCATTTGCATATTTAGACTTATAGTCAGGTATTTTAGAAATGCGAGTTATTTGGTGATTCCATTCTTTTTTCCTCACCATTGAGTATTACAGACATTTTTTTCTTCTACTTCATCTGAAAAATACAACATTTTAATAAAACTGTTACGTTATGTTTGTTCAGCTATGAAATAAAATTGTCATTGTGTGTGTTTTTGTTTGTTGTTTACACAAAATAGAGGCAGAATTAACATCTTCCAAATGTGGTAATTCCTTAATTTATGCAAGAGGTTACACTAAGTCAATATCTCTTATTTCACTACTGTGCATGTATACTAGGAAAGGTACAATGGTCAAATAAAATCGCTCAATCGTGCTAAACTGCTAAACTCAACTGTGCGTGTAGGTGTGCTGGTTATTTTGTGTAAAAAGTCATTCACGTCTTATTAATCCTACATTATTACCCCTACTGTGGACTTTTGACTCCTTTTGCACTAAGAGGTTATTTAGACTCAATATTAACATGCCTCCTGGGTGATTCATAGATGTCTAAGGAATGTCAGAAATATTTAAATGTATTTTCTTGGTCCTAACTGAATGAAAAAAAAATGTGCACCTTAGAGTCTTTAGTCTTGAACAAGAGTACAAATGTAATTATGGTTTACATACTCTACACTTCCACACCATAGAACAAAATCTGTTAATGATAGCATGAAAAGCCTGCTGAAGGTTTTTACATACAGTGTCAATCTACATTCACACCAGTCACTCCAGGGTAGAAATACCAACACAAAAAACTTATTTTCCCTCATAACATCCACAGTTCTCTCCTGAACCTGTTGCCTCTGTGACCTGACCTCAGAAAGCGGATGAAAATGGATCAATGGATAGATATCATTTATGAAGAATGTTCAACATCATGTTCCACATATTAATATTTAAAGTCTTGCTGGATTTATTTTATCATGTGGATAGATATCCTACTCTGTGGTTGGTGTGATGGACTCCAAACCTTGTTTAGATGTCTCCTGTAGTTTTACTTTTGAAGGTTCATTTAGATGCTGTGGATGACAAGCTGAATGTATATATGTCAATATAGGGTTAGGGTTAGGGTTAGACAGACAAGTGCTGTCATGAGAACCAACAAGACAGTGATGTAAAAGTTTGAACATTTTCGGTAGCCTCCCATCCCACACTGGATATAATGAATGCAGTCAATCTGTTTAACAGCTGCTCTTTTCAGGGGGAAAGTAATTATTTTGTCATGACTCAGGTTACATCATGGCTGTTCAAAAGGAGTTCAAATCTAATCTTAACATGAGTTCTGGCAGTTTTTTTGCAGTAGCAAATTAAGTGTGTGTTAGATGTCATTATGTTGGTTAGTTTTCAGCATGTGTAGCTCATCCTCCAAATAGGCAATCCTCTCAATAAGAGCAGCTTTATCAGCCTGAGCCCTCTGATCAGCCTGCCAGCGAGCTTCCTGCACCTTTCTTTCATACCAGCGCTCCATCTGCGTCGACACTGCCTCGAAGAAGTACTGGGTCACCTCCAGAGTGTGCATGTTATCCCTCTCATGAACAAAGGAAGGCCCACTGGGCTGGTCTCCAAAAACCTCTAGAGTCTTGACCCCTGCAGCCCTTTTGACTTTAGTCCTGCCCTGGGAATGTTTCTTATGGTGCTTCCCTCTGTCACGGCTTTGGTCCCTGTCTTTGAGTCCCACTTCAGTCTTGCTGCTGCAGCGGTGCTCTGTGGCAGGAGATGGGCTGCTTGCTCTATGGTTTCTTCCCGAACTGGGCTTGTCCTGGTTCATCCTGTGAGTGTCTGCAGAGATGACTGAATGCACTTTAGGTCGAACCACCTGGACAGATGACGGTGGGCTCTTTGCTGCTACTGAAGGGGTAGCTTTATGAGCCTTTTCACCATCTGTTTAGAGTATAAAGCATGAATAGTCATGAATAAGCCAGCCTGCTGAAGTGATAGACTCTCCATATTTTTCTCTTGCAACATTGTTCAGTAAACTCTAATGAGAAAATGTGTCCTCTGGTCCCAGCTTTAAATTTCCCACAGAAAGACATTTACCATAACAAAAATATATTTTTATTTCTAAAGAATACTAAAGAACAGGAAATCGCACAATTACTTGAGACTGTAATAAGCATCAGATTGGTCCATAGTTATGGATTATTTGGATAAGCAAGATGTTTTGTGTTTTGGGTGAAAATGGAAGTAAAAAAGTGGAAATAAGCTACAGTGTCACAGTAATAATTGACCATGAAACACAGTACAACAGATGCATTATTATTCTTCAAGATTATTCAGAAATAACAGGTTTTGATATGCACAGTGCACAGTTTTTGATTAATAATTCTAAACAAACTGGATTTCATTGAACAGAACTGAATTGGTTTGAAATTAACTGAACTGAAAAATACTTTATTAACCCCAGAAAAGGGGAAATTAGTTTTGTGGCAAAATAATCATAAACAGCATCTCCAGGAGCTCCAGAGCAATCCCCAGAACAGAAACAGCTTATTTCATGAGTTTGTTTAGTGTCTTTGATTCAATGACTTTGATGCTGCAGTTCCAACAGATGTAAAAAACAAAAAGAAACTCTGCACTCGCCCTTCTTGTGGGCAGTACCCTTCCTTCAAGCTTGGGTCCTCTGTCAGTGTGCTTGAGGGTTCTATGCAGTATTGTAGCTGTTCCTAGAACAGCGCTCTTCTGGGCAGAGATCACTGATGTTCCTGGGATCTGCTGTAGCCACTCTCCCAGTTTGGGTGTCACAGCGGATAGCACTGGTACCACTGCTACCTTCAATTCCCTCATCTTTTCAACTTCCTCCTTCAGCCCTTTTTCAGTTGTTTTTCAAGCTTCCCATGCTCCTTCTTCTCAATGTTGCTGTAAATTGTTACATCTATCACTACTGCCTTCTTCTGGAGTTTGTAGGTTAGCCATCACCTACTTATCAGTCTGGATCTGGAAGTCCCACTGGATCTTAGCTCTGTCATTCTCCACTACCTGTGGTGGTGTCTCCCATTTTGACTTTGGGACTTCCAATCTATACTCGGCACAGATGTTCCTGTACACTATTCATGCCACTTGGTTATGGTGTTCCGTGTATGCCGTGCCTGCCTGTATCTGTATATTCCTCCAAACCGTTCCTTGACACCTGCCTCGAGCTGTGCTGTGTTACTCACATCGATCGTCTCACCCACCATAACAGCGACAAAGGGTGCTTTATGAACCTCCTTTTTTATCTCTTCTCCCATCACGTCACCAATAACATTAATCAGATCATTGTATATTCTCCCCGAAGCCCCACAAAATACTTTGTTAGTGCAAGTCTGCATTGCTTTCAGCAAGAAAAGAAAGAAGTTCCATATAGTTCCCTCTGTTTGTGAATCCAACACTTTCATTGTGTACCCTGAATGAAAGTTCCTGTTTACCCAAAAATATGAAACAATCTATCAGTCTTCTCAATATTTCCCTATTTCTCTTCACATTTTCATTGTGGAGCTCCGCTTCTCTGCGCACCTGTTCGTTGAGCTGGAGATCAACTCTGGCTTCCCCAAATGTTCTCAAAAGCACTGCAGCCTACAAATGCCTCGTCGTGGTTAGACAACTCAAGTTGGTAAACCCTCTGTGAGTCCAAATACCAAGTCGATCACTTGCAAATAACAGGCATTCGCAGCAGTGGTACTGCTCGTAGGCACTGGTCTGGAAGTGGTGAACAAATCCTTTTCCGGGCTGAGACAAGTTAGCTAGCGTTGGAGTTGGCCGGCCTCTCCTCACGATCTTTAGCTTTTCTGTAAAAGTTTGTCTTGAAAATAGATTTCTATATTTATATATATATATATGTATATATATATTTTTATCTATAATGCTTAATTAACAGGTCACAGAAAATGGAAAGACTTAAATTGTTGAAAAATTTAAAAAGCCTTTGTGACTTCAATTAAATTCAATTCAGTTTTACTTATATAGCGTCAAATTACAACAAATGTCATCTCAAGGCACTTAACTAATATAGTCCAATTGAAGCCAGTTGGAGTTCAATTCATTGTAATCATAATCCAATCAAATCCAATTAATTAATTTCAAAATTGATCCAATTCATTCATACAGAGCCACTTCAAAAACAATTTTCTAGCTAAGACAACCAACAGATTGCACCGACTTAATGTCTGTGCCAGCTTTTCACCTCAACTTTGCTTGAACCGTTTGTTTAGAGACCTTACCTGGAGAGCTTGCCATATTAACTATAAAGTAGTGGCTGGCAGCTTCAGCCTCTGGCCTGCTGATATCCCCACTGGTGGGCTCCCCCTGGCTGCATTCTAGGAGTGCTGGGTTGTTAAAGACATCCAGACATTGGGAGCTGCCCTCTTGTTCAGGAGGCAGCACAGTGTTGCTGGCGGTGTCAGCTTCATTTTGACCTTCAGCTACAGAGGAGGAGTGATGAACATTGGTGATGACAGGGTCTCCAGTGAGGCAGACCTCCACGTTCTGCAGTTTGGACAGACACCAGCTCTTCAGCTCACTGACTAGAGATTCCTGCTTAAGGGGTACACAACCACACAACAGTTGCTGTAAAATTACGTTTTTTGCTTGGAGCTGAAAGTTCATTAAAACAAAAAATACAAGAGCAACTGA
The DNA here is from genome assembly GCF_036924035.1 of Leuresthes tenuis. Classification (NCBI taxonomy): domain Eukaryota; kingdom Metazoa; phylum Chordata; class Actinopteri; order Atheriniformes; family Atherinopsidae; genus Leuresthes; species Leuresthes tenuis. Next base: position 30,853,399 of record NW_027325367.1, on the reverse strand, counting down.
TTTAAGTAATAACACACCGCTGTCATTGAAGCAATAACACACCTTTGTCTATGAGATACAGTTGACTACAATATATTACTCAAACGACTGGAGAACTGCGCGGGTCTTTCTGGAACTGTACTAAACTGGTTTAAAACATACTTAGAGAACAGGAAGTACTTTGTGTCAATAGGTAACTTTACATCTGAGCAGACAAGAATCACATGTGGAGTTCCCCAGTGTTCCATCTTAGGACCTTGGGATCTTGGGATCTTCTGTTTAACATCTACATGATCCCACTGGCACAGATTATAAAACAAATTATAAACAAATAAATAAACTACCATAGCTATGCAGATGACACGCAGATATATATTACAATGTCACAAGGAGACCGAGGCCCTGTACAGGCCCTTTGTAAATGCATTGAGAAGATTAATGACTGGATGTGCCACAATTTTCTCCAGCTAAACAAAAACAAAACTGAGGTAATTGTCTTTGGAGCCAAAGAGAAACGATTACAGGTCACCACAGAGCTTCAATCTACAAACTTAAAAACTACCAACCAGGCCAGAAATCTGGGTGTAGTGATGGACTCAGACCTAAATTTGGAAAAACACATAAAGGCAATAACAAAGTCAGCCTAATATCACCTTAATAATATATCAAGGTTAAAAGATCTGATGTCTCAGCAGGACCTGGAAAAACTAGTCCATGCATTAATCTTTAGTAGACTTGATTAGTGTAACAGCATTTTTACAGGTCTACCTAAAAAGTCAATTACACAACTGCAGCTCATCCAGAACTCAGCTGCTCGAGTCCTTATTTTAAAGTTCTGATGCTGGTCTATAAAGCTCTGAATGGTCAAGGACCAAAATACATCAGTGACCTCATGACCCACTATGAACCTTCCAGACCCCTCAGGTCATCTGGATCTGTTTTTTTTATCAGTTCCCAGAGTCAGAACCAGGCATGGAGAAGCTGCATTCAGCTTCTATGCTCCACATGTCTGGAACAAACTCCCAGAAAGCCTCAGATCGGCTAAAACACTTAATTTAAGTCCAGGTTGAAAACATCTATTTTCAGCTGCATTTGAATAAAGCTCCAAATAAACTTGAGTTTCAAAACAGAATAATATTTTAACTCCTGATTTTATCTTTCATATTCATAATTTTATTCTGATTTTATCTATTGTTCTTATTTCTTTCTTTTATTTAAATTTTAAATCATGCTTTTTATTTCTTCTGTTTTAATGTCTCTATAAAGCACTTTGAATCACCTTGTCGTTGAATTGTGCTGTACAAATAAACCTTGCCTTGCCTTGCCTTGCCTTGCCTTGCCTTGCCTTGCCTTGCCAATGAGTGATGAGATGGATTAATGAGTAAAAGCAAAGAAGCCAATTAGTCAAAGTTTGTTAAGGTTACTTGTGGCCTAAAGGTAACAAGCAGCAGTTGCCTTCATTGTAGTGTGGGCTGTTTTTTTGGAAATGGAAAGGCTTAAAGCTGCATTCTTGATAAGCTGCAAAGGTCTGATGGTTGACAGTTGGACTCCATAATGGAGCATGTTGCAAAATCTCAGCACCTGGATGAGCGCCTAAACTGAGAGTGGCAGTTGTATTGAGTATTGAGACTGGCATTGGTCGGCCTCCAATGGTGATGATTGCTGCATCACATGACCTTTAACAGTTTCACACACTCCTCTGACACTTTCCACTCTGCTTTCTGCACCTGTAACACCTGTAGTGATTATGCCACAAACAGATTCAGAGAGGAGAATCTTTCATTAGTTATCTTTCAGCTAGAGACACTAGCATATCTACAGATGAAGTTTTTATTTTATAGTCAATAATATATAATCTATTCAATGTTGCAATTACATTCAGCAAGTTAAACATAATTTAATTCACATGTTATTCACAGTATTTAAGGTACTTTATTACTCCCAGCGATTTGATTACCGACTAGACTGACTTACCCAAATAATCAACTGACTGCCTTTTAATTTGAGGCACTACTATTTCATTCTGTTGGCAGTAAACTGTGTTATTGAAATGCTTCTATTTTTCTGATGTATCATTAAATATGGAACCACTACGCCACTGTGTAGCCCTTCATAATTTGTATGTAAAATAAAATGTATTTTTCCACAGTTGTATATAAAAAAAGCTCTTTTTAGTATTGTTCAGCAACCAGTAGACTTCCACAGTGAGAGCTGCAAAGGTGACTGTTACTGGTGTTACCTGTCTCTTCTCTGTCTCCAGTCGCTCCTGCAGGGCCCAATGCTCGATCCTCTGCAGACACTCACTCCTCTCTGCAGACACCCTCTCCACTGTCATCTTATCAAGAGCTCGGAGCTGATGATCAGAATGAGATTACAAATGTAAAATATGTTGTCTTATTTTCCCTTGTTTCTTCAGCAAAACTTTCTGTGTACTGTCTTGCACACACAGTTTTTCTCTCATTCAATGTGCAGGTAGATTAAAAGGGGAGCTTACTTATTCTTTTTCTATTTTCATGTATATATATATATATATATATATATATATATATATATATATATATATATATATATATATATATATATACATGGAGTAATATAATATACAATGGTCCCTCATTTGTTTAGATTGTTCTCCTTCCATTCCAGCCTTCACCTTCATTTTCACCTGCTTTTCCTGTTGTTTTGATTTGATGTTAAGAGTACACGCACGAACAACTTTGTGCACTCTCATAGAGACTTTCATTTGAATCGCTATGAGTACCGTACTTTCCGGACTATTAGCCGCACCTGAATATAAGCCGCAGAAGCTAAATTGCATTATTTGTACATATACAAGCCGCACCTGACTATAAGCCGCAGGTTTTTTATGTTTAATTACCATATGGTTCGTGCACAGAGGGGATTGTTGGGAAAGAGGCAACTGTTTGGGGAAGCTTCTTAACATTTCAACACAAGTTGCATAACGTTTTCAACCATTTAGTGCAATAGTAGCTACAGAAGCTACAGAACATATAAAGCTACAACAACAAATAAAGTAACACTGTAACACGACAGTAAGTCTAAATTGCAGTAACACAGCTGCTTAAAATATACGGTTATCAGCCTACCAGAAAAGTTATTACCGTAATCCTCCTCTTCATCAACATCATCAACAAATAAAGTGCCTGTAACACGACAGTAAACCTAAAATTGCAGTAACACGGCTGCTTAAAAAAAAAACGGTTATCAGCCTACCAGAAAAGTTATTACGGTAACCCTCCTCTTCATCTTTGGTGAAGTACACGGCTGTAACCAGAAAAGTCAGGTCATTAATCCTCATCTTCGTCTTCTTCCTCCATACTAAAACCACAAAATTCCTCATCTTCAGTGTCGGAAACAAATAGGTTCAGGGCTTCGTCAGCCACTCTCCCCTCTCTTTCGATGTCGCTCTCAAAACCAACGAACTCCTCTTCGTCACTGTCGGAATCGAACAGCCTCTGAAAGGCCTCAGGTGTGGCGGCGTCCTCCTCTCCATCACGCAGCAGTCCAGCCTTTCTGAACCCGTTGGTGATTGTGGATTTTTTTACACTCCTCCACGCCATCAGGATCCACTCGCAAACTTGTGTGAAGGTGGCTTTTCTCATGCGACCTGTTTTGGTGAACGATTTATCACCCTTCGTCATCCACGCCTCCCACTGAACGCGTAGTGCCACTTTGAACGCACGATTGACACTGATGTCGAGTGGCTGCAGATGCTTCGTTGTGCCCCAAGGAATCAAAGCTGGAACAGAGTTTGTGCTCTTGATGGCTGCTTTAACCGAATCTGTTATATGCGCCCTCATACTGTCCAAAACTAGCAAAGCTTTTTTTTGCCGAAAGTATCCTCCAGGGCGTTTGACGTAGCACTCATTCAGCCACTCCTTCATTACGCTTTCCATCATCCACCCTTTCTTGTTGACTTTAAAGGAGATGCCGTTTGGGATCTTTTCTTTTGGCATTGTAGTCCTCTTAAAAATCACCATTGGCGGAAGCTTCACTCCAGATGCTGTGCAGCCAAGAACACAAGTGAAATTTGTTCGCTCGTGTCCAGTGGTTCTCAACGTGACGGACGATTCACCTTTCTTGTTAACAGTCCTAGTGAGAGGCAGGTCAAATGTTAATGGCACTTCATCCATATTTATGATCTGGTCCGGTCCGATGGAGTATTCCTCTATCTTTCTTTGTGTGAATTCGCCAAAGTTTGTTATTTTTTCCTGGTAGTCGGGAGGGAGTTGCTGGCACACAGTCGTCCGCGCCCTGATGGACAGTCCCTTTCGCTTCATAAATCGGAAACACCAGGATGGTCCACCTCTAAAATGTTCAATTTTCATTTCGGTGGCGACTGCTTTGGCCTTCAGTCGGATCTGCACGGTGGAAACACCTCGGCCGTCTGTTCTTTGTGTGTTCACCCAATCTTCGAGAACGTCTTCAAGTTCGGGCCATTTGCTTTTGTGACCTCTGAAAGCTTTTTTTTACTTTTTGCATTGAGACAATTCTTCCTGCTGGCGTCTCCAACGTCTCACCATTGACTCGTTGATTCCAAGGTTACGTGCAGCGGTTCTATTTCCTTCGTTTATTGCTAAATTGACTGCCTTTAACTTAAAAGCTGCATCATATGCATTTCTACGTTTGTTTTCCATAATGAGGGTGTCTCACAAACTGTCTTGCGCTCAAAATGGCCGTCTTTCTCGCTGTCGTTCTGTCTCGTACCACTCCGGTAGAAGTCTGCTTGTGTGTTGAAGCAAATGTGACGAAAAATACGGTATATAGTATGCATGTGAGTGTTTCTCAATGTAAATTATGCAATAAAACATCTGCACATGTTGCAGCCTGTCACAAAAAAAAACAACAAAGGACAAAGGACCACAAATTCAAGCCATTTAGTCAAAATAAGAAAAAAAAAATTACGTTGAACCTGATCTAAAACACAGGACTGAGAATTACGAAAGGGAAGTCATATAGCCTTTCAAGCAGGAAAACAAAAAGTCAAATTTCTGTGTTACAATTAGGGCTGTCAAACATTTTTAATCGCAATTAATCTCTATGATAAAAATAGAGTTAAAATCAAATAAAGACAAATAAAAAAGTGCATTGTAAACTCACTTAACATGTCTATTTAAAAAATACAGCACATAAAATGCCACAACAATGTGGTCTTAAACACGAAGAGGTGGTAGTCGACAAACAGAACAGGGCCTAATGACAGTTAAATGAATGAAAAACTGCAGTCATTAGAAACAACAGATTCAAAACGGTTCATTTTTCTATTTAATCACATGGCGATTAACACGTTAACTATGACAGCCCTAGTTACAATATACCAAAAAAAGAAAAATGACATAGCTGAACAAAACAGAATAAAGTTAATAATCAGTTCTGATTATTCATTGGTGCCTCAACTGGATAAGTTTGACTTAAACATTAGTATATACAGTCATGTAACAAAGAAAGTACACACACTCTTATGTTTGACTTATTAGGACATACAAATATCTGGTCCTTACAAGGTTTTGACATTAGGTAAATATAACCTTTATAAAGTTAAGTAAAAGCTAGGTGCCACTAGTCAAATGCACTTGATGAAGTGATCATCAGCAGGTGTGACATCTTTAAAAGTAGATGTTTTGGCAGTTTGCTGGTCTGGAGTATTCTGGTGTATGCTAACACAGGATAATAGAGGAAAGACACCCTCAATGAGCTTTTAGAAGTGATTTTTGTTGCCCATCAAATTGAGAAAGGTTATAAGGTTATTAAAAAAAAGAAATATAATCCATTATTCTATGGTGTGAAAGATTGTTCACAAGTGAAAAACATTCAAGACTGTTGTGAATAGTCTCAAGACTGGATGTCCTCAAAAGTTCTCCTGCAGGTTAGAGTGTGTGATGCCCAGAATCATAAATGATAAGGATTTTAAGTCTCTACTCCTCCACAATTATAACAAGGGAAGAGCCATCTGAGATTATTAACGGTTATCTACTGTAACTTTTGTACAGTGTACTGGTCTTTAAAGTAATGGAAAACCATGGGATAAGTCACTAAAGAAAGCAAAGAATGGCCAGTTTGCATCTTACCTGGTGTTTGTTCTTGCGGTCCAGCTGTCCTATCTTATTGTTCATCAGATCTTGGACAGTGTGGATTTCAGTCTTCATCTCCTCTTTTGTAGCCTCTAACTGGTTTTCCAGTTTATTGATGAGAGGTTCACAACGGCAGCCGTTCAGAGGAGCCTGAAAAACAAACATAGATTATTTACTGTGATTGCAGGATTTTCACCGAGCTCAACTCTCTCCTGCAGTAATGCTTGTTAGGTTCACTGATGATTCTAAATTAACTATAGAAGTGATTGCATGTATGTTTATCAGTGTCTGTTTGGTACTGTTTAAAACTGAATTGAATTGAATTTAACTGAATAGAATTAAGCTAACGTGTGGTGTAGGAACAATCAACATGTGACATTATTGTGGTTATTAACCTATGTTTCCCTGTTCCAACAGATATCCTTTGAATGGCGTTATGGTGTTTTTCCCCCCTCTTTTCCCTCTTTTCTGTCTTCTCAAACCCCAGCTGGTCGAGGCGGATGGCCACCCTTCCTGAGTCTGGTTCTGCCAGAGGTTTCTTCCTGTTAAAAGGGAGTCGTTCCTTTCCACAGTTGCCACAGGCACGCTCAGGACGGGAGATTGGACTGAAGACACATTTCGGTGCAATCTGTTGGTTTCCTTAGCTAGGATATTAATTTTTTGAATTAGCTCTATATGAATTAATTGGATTATGATTACAATGAATTGAATTCCAATTGGCTTGAATTGGACTATATTACTTAAGTGCCTTGAGATGACAATTGTTGTAATCTGGCGCTATATAAATAAAATTGAATTGAATTGAATTGAATTGAATTGAATTTTGAACAAAAACTAAACAAAAGATGATTGTGGAGAAATGGCTTCCATGTCACTTTTGAAGTGCAGTTCTCTACTCTAGAAATATGGATGACTTTATTAATCATCCAAAATAATGAGCCACAGTTGCAGTGTTACACACTTCTCTGCAACTTCCCACCTGCTGCTAGCCCCCAAAACCCGACAATGACCACCCAAATTCAATAAATCAAGAGGAGCAAATCCTGTAAAACCTGTAAAAAAAATGAAAACAAAAAAATATAACTGAACAAAAAAATAAAACTATTAAATGTGGTTTTCTGAATAGTAGATGTCACCGGTCCAAGTATCGGTTAGTAATGACTTGATATGTGATCATCATGTTGATATATTTTGTTTTACAGAAACCTGGCTGCAACAGGGGATCATGTTAGCATTAATGAATCAACTCCTTCTGACTATTTAAATGTTCACGTTCCTTGAATCACAGGCAGAAGAGGAGGAGGAGAGGCAGGTATTTTCAAATCATGGTTACTAAATCAGTCCTCGATCCAAGATTAGCTTTAGCTCTTTTGAACGTCTGACCCTCAGTTTTTCTCACTCGGAGCGGAAATCCCAAAAACCTCTTCTGTTTGTTGTTGTGTATTTATTCCTTATTCTGAGTTTCCAGTTTATTCTCAGTTTTTTCTTTTTTTTTTTTTTAATTAGGGCTGTCAATCGATTAAAAGAATGAACTAATTAATCACACAAATGTCTGTAATTAATTGCGATTAATCATTATAAGCTTCAGTCTTAAGTAGAAAAATGCAATTAATTTATTGATAAATTAATCGCGATTAAATACAGAAATTTGTGCGATTAATTCAATTTTTAATTGATTGATAGCCCTAATATTTATTTATGTAAAATCGTCAAATTAATGTAGAATAAACACAGAGAAAGTATATTTCAATTCAAAAACTATTTTAATGGCTTAAAGTGCACGTATGTACAGTGCAAATACAAAAAAATTTAGGAAAGATACTGTTGAAAGTTCACTCTGTAGACATAATTTACTTAGTCCTTCTTTACACTGAGGCTGACCAGTTTGTGTACGTTATCAGGGGACAAAGAAGCTTGCTTCTTTTGTATGATGTGGCCTGAGAGTGAGAACAACCTCTCACAAGGCACTGTGGTCGCAGGGGTTGACAGGTACTTGAGTGTAATGGGTGCCAGCCTGGCATGTGCTCCCTCTCTTTGACCATCATTGTAGTGGACACCCCTCTATGTCCATTTTTGGTTCTGCTTTGTAGCGATCCAGACAATGCTCTATGGACTCCTCCTCGTCATCTGTGTCTGAATCAGAAGAACCCAGCAAGATGGACGTCCTCCTCTTCTTTGGTGAAGGCTCCTCTGATGTCTCAGCAGGTGGTCGTTGTGCACGTGTCTCTCTCATCCTCAGGTCACGCGCTGAAGCTCACACCTCACTAGTTTAATTTTTGGAAGGCACTTAAGGTCTTTGAACCTTTGGTTAAGGGCAGTAGTGATCTTCAGCCATTTGAGGTTCCGTTGAGCTAGGTCTGTGGTAAAGGCCTTCTTGAACCTCAGAACCTAAACTGGATCATCGTCTGTGGGCTCTGAACAAGTGGCGTAAGGCTGGCAAGACCACTGAACAGAAGACATAGTGCTTTCCCCCCAGCAGTTCAGTCACATATCTGCAATGGAAAGCACAAGGTGTTAAACATTTCAGTAAATCTTTATTTACAACACAGAGAACCAGTGCACGCACACACACACACACACACAGGAGATGGACAGAGAGACCAGCACACACACACACACACAGGAGATGGACAGAGAGACCAGCACACACACACAAACACAGGAGATGGACAGAGAGACCAGCACACACACACACACACACACAGGAGATGGACAGAGAGACCAGCACACACACACAAACACAGGAGATGGACAGAGAGACCAGCACACACACATACACACAGGTGAAAGAGACAGAAAACGACAACACACACACTCACACACACAGGAGAAGGAGCGAGAGAGGGGGAGAAAACGACAACATATACACACACACAGGAGATGGAGAGAGAGAGAGAGAGAGAGAGAAAGAGAGAGAGAGACCACCAAAGACGATCCCACCAAATTATAACTAAAGAAAAACACAATTACATCAACTATTGGACATCTGCAACCAAAACCCAAAGCAAACTCCAACCCTATTTGGCCCTAAACAGACTCTCTGTAAGCGACCCCAGACTGAGGAAAACGTTGACTATGTACAGACGCAGCAACCACAGCCTGGCCTTAGAGAGAGGCCGACACAGAGGCTGCCCAGAGAGGAGCGGCTGTGTCAGCTCTGTCCACGCAGACAGAAGAGACAGAGCAACACTTCCTATTACACTGTGAGGCATATGAAGAAATTACAACTAAATTCTTTTAAAAAATGAAAGATAAATAAGATTTTGATACCATTTCTGATCAGGAGAAAATTAAACTTCTGCTTGGAGAACATAGCGTCAGTGTCATAGAGGCAAAGTATGTCAGTACATGTCAGAGAGAAAATGGTACACATAAACTGTAGACAGGAGATAGGGAGAAAGAAGGGAGGAGAAACAAGAAATTAATAACTTACCTGCAAGGTTCAACAAGTTCCTCCAGCTTTTGCAGTTTGGCAAACTCCTGGTCAGTCAACATGGCAACCTTGCTCTTTTGCTGCGCCAATGTGGTCAGTGGAGATTTGTTTCTGTGGATCCTCTTTACCATCTCCAGCGTAGAATTCCATCTTGTTGCAACGTCCTGACCAAGTGATTCTTGTTTAAGTCCGTGTGCAACTTGCTGTTTGTTTAATTCCTGAGCGTTAGATGGACTATGCTTAAAGTGCACGACAATCTTGTGACATTTGGCCAGAACACTTTCAAATCCACTGTGAGACTGTGACCTTTCTTTGCTGACAGTGGGCCATGCAAGCCAGGTGTTCAAATGGAAGTAGCCTCGCAGCAGCTGAGTCTCCTTGATTTCCCATTAATTTGCAACATCCAGAAAATGGTTAGCACATGCTTCGGCATAATGTTGTTCCTTGGTTTTACTCACAGTAAGTGCAAACGACTGCAGAGTCTAGTCTTGATCACTGAAATGTGCTGTGACGCCCAAAAAATTATCGTTGTTGACAGATGTCCAGTGGTCACCTGTGAGAGTGATGTGCTTTGCTTGCTCAAGCATGTTAAATGTTAAATTCGGCTTTGCAAACTGTGTAAATTGTCTTGGTTTGAACTTTTTAAAAGGAAACTTTCCCCCTAAAAGTCTGTTCTTGTCCATCTTTCCGCCATAGATTCTCCTTTAGTTAGGATAACTGTCTGGCAGGTTTGCCCGTGCACATGACCAAAGGTTATGGGTCAGCCGCCACCGGAAGTAAACAAAACCGTGTTAATTGCGTAAAGTTTTTAATGCATTAAATGTTAAAATGAATCACCCAAATTAACGCGTTAACTTTGACAGCACTATTTTTTCTATATCTCAGTTAGTGCTGAGTGCTTGATGTTATGCTTGTTGTGGGTGAAAAATGACTGTTAGGGTTTTTAACATTTATCTCATGATATACCCTGTGTTACAACTACCTTACTGTGCCTTTAATTGTATTGCTATGCTTTAACTGCATTTCTTACGCTTTACTATACACGTCCTATATGACATATACTGCATTTAGTTCCAATCATGTGGCGAGGAAATGAGGGTGCTTGTGAACAAAGAGAGATGCCTCAGGACGGAGTCTTCCAGAGGTCAACCGAGTTCACCCGAGTTCACACTACAAACCAACAATGGCTGATTCACAGTAGTTTATTGATGTATCTCTTTGTATGATTGTCGTCAAGGTCTCACACTCTAATTGGCAGATTTGCCTCCATTTGGAGATGCATACGTAAACGACCGACGTTCTGATTTTTCTATGAAACCCTTTGTTTTGTAAAGCTCTTCCCCCTTTCTTATCTCTGAATAAAACCAGGCTGCTGCAATGAGGGAGTTGGAGATTGTTGTAGGTTGCTTAGACACATACACCTGTGGCTGAAGCAGCGACGGCTCTCCCCTTTTGCAAAAGCTGAACTTTATATTGATCTCTTGTGTGGTTCTTTCTGTTTAAGGTGGGACTTCGTTAGTAAGAACGAAAAACCCCATCAATGACAGCCTAAATAATACCTTTAATTCTATATTATTAGTAAATTAAATTAGATTTTCTCAAAGTCTACACAGACCTATTGACTGTCTTCATCGTACCCTTGATCTTGTGCTGATTATGAGGGTCAACAATAAACAGTGTTTCTTCATAACCCTGTAATATTTGACCATTTTTTGATAACCTTTGACTTTACATGACATTACAACATCAGAGAAGAAATTTATTTACAGTAGGTGTCTATCAGACAATGCTGTAACCAAATTTAAAGAATCGTTCCATTAGCATTTTCTTCACTACCATGTGCTCATATAACAAAGGACAGCTACCTTAAGTTTACTCCCACACAACTTGATTGTCTTGTTGACAACACTTTGGCTTCAATGCGTACAACATTGACCAATTTTGGCCTTCTAAAGAAGTGGGTAATCTAAATGAGTAATTTGTAATAATTTAGTATAGTCAAGAAAGCTAGGAAGAAAATAATCTAGAAGAGTATCAGTTAGTATGCAATATTTAATAACACATAAGAAAGCCCTTTGCAAAGCTAAAACTGCTTATTATTCATCATTGATAGAAGAAAATTATTCATAGAATGTTTCCTACAATTGGTACTGATGTATCGTCAAGTACAGCTTTTGAAGTATCTTTACAACTTGATTTAGTCATGATCGTGCTTGGCTGTGGTGTCTGGTTTCTGGGTCTTAGGCGGTGTTGAGCAGGTTTTCCAGGAAGCCTGGGGCAGAGTCTGGTTCAGCTCCTGCACTTGCATCTGCTTTCCATCTGTTCTCATCAAGACGCCTTGATAAGGATTAATTTGACTGGATTATGATTGTACTATAATGAACTGGATTGTAATTAGCTTGAATTAGACAGTATCTTTGAAGTGCCTTGAGGTGACATCTGTTGGGATGTAGTGCTATATAAAGAAAACTGAATTTAGATCCTTCCTCCTTTCTTTCTTTTAATAAAATTTAATTTTCATTTAATGAATTCAATTTACACACAACTCCTATCTTTGTCCACTTGTATGGTTTGAAGCAGCTTAGAGAGAGACATCTGACATAAGCTCATGTAGCCATGTCTCAGTGAAACGCATTGTACTGCATTTCTGATATTCCTTCTGTGTCCTCCTGAGCGCGCCAAGCTCATCCATATTATTTGCTAGTGTTCTGACATTCCCTATCAGTACTGAGGGAGGACTGGGTTTAAACTTCCTACACCTGGTCCTCCATCTTGCTCCAGCCCGACATCCACAACCTTTCCTCTTATAATAGTCTGGGATTTGGGGTATTTTTTTTCGAACTTCAGTTGACATTTAGAAACCTGAATCAGCTACCCACATTTGTAAACTACTCTTCCAATAGCAAGGTGACTTATCATATCAGATGTTAAAAAGTATTAGAAGTACAAAGACAATCCACTTATAGTACACTCTCCAAATCAGTGCAGAAAAATCTATCTATGTTTTGTGGAAAAAATATCTTACTTGAAATACAAAAAAATAAATAAATACATACAATATGACCAGATCTACTGTAACTTGCTGTCACTATGGGGCAACACATTTGGGAATTGATATAGTAAATATAATGAATATCAATATAGGGAAGTCTATAAGATGTCAGATTATGGGAAGTTTTTCACTTACCTGCATTATTTTGCCATCCTTGCCTCGGTACAGTGTGTAGAGCTGATAAGCTTTATAGTTGTGTGGAGGAACATGAAGAAAGGCTCCGTGCAGTTTGTCCTTCCTTTTGTGAATGCCTTCTCTACACTTAGTCTCTCTGCGGCGAAGAGGGTCGGACAGAGAGGGCTGAAACAGAAATGTCCCTTGAAGTTAGTGTCTGCCTCCATCTTACAGAAGAGGAGCTCTAGAAATGGTTTACTCCTGTACAGATGCTTTGAGCAGCAACCCTTAACTTCTCCATTCTTACATTAATTATCTTACCTTTTCTTTCTGCTTACAGTTCTTTCCCTTCCTGGTGTTTGACGTGGTCACCTCAGCATGTTTGCAGGCAGCTTGGTGTTCGCTGCTCTGACTGTCGTCTGCTACAGATGCACTGTCCTGTGGGAAACAGGAAGAGGGAAAGGTTTAATATTGAGATTTCCTGGATGTTTTCACCATGTACGACAGGTATACCATAAAATTGAATTTTACTATTTGTAAAACATATATTATCTAGAAGGCAGTGACTTAGCTTTGAAAAATATCAGTGTACACAGGTTAGGTATACTTGGCAATGAGGAAAAAGATTTTTCTAAGCTAATTAAGTAGAGAATAAAAAGTTACAGAAACCCATTCTTTGTATGTTTGGTTTTGATTCTTAAATCATTTTTCAAAATAGAAAAGGAGACAGAAGACTATTTGATAATTGTCATTGGAAATTTCTTAACAGCACCAGAATATAAACAGATACAACAATAAAAATATCATATATAAATTATCCAAAATAATACAATTCTTGAAAAGCAGAAAAGTACAGTAAAGCAATCATAGCCCATGGGGGAAAAAAGACAATGATCAGTGTGAGTGTAGTCTTTCCTGATGTTTATTGTTCTCTTCAGTGGTCAGCTGGTGTAAATACACAGTATGCATGTAAATTAAAATTTCATCCATGAAAAATTTAACAATGTAAGCTCTCCAGTTTAGACAGTGAGAATATTTGACCATTTTTAGAAAACGTCACCAGTGATGGTTAAATCAAATGATGACTTTTCTCAAATAGAACTTAATCTTAACTGATGAAAAACAACACTCCTATATAAATAGTAAAGTGCGGCTTAGGGCTATAAGTCCTTTTTTTAATGAGCTGGGGTTTATTCAAGTATTCAAAATAATATCCTCAGTCAGGATTTTTTTACCAAGTGTTTTTATTAATCTTTAGGCATTAAAGAACAAATTTTTATTTTTTTTCTATACACCAATTATTAGAGGAGTTACTGAAATGCCACATGGAATGGACATTGTGGTGTATCTGAAGAACAGAAACAGAAAACATGATGCTTTAACATCCACTTTAGTGACCTAGGTGCAACTTTGACAAAAAAACAAACATTTATTATGATAAAAACATTTTTTTATTTCCATCCACTCAAGTGGACATCATGCATGAAAGAGTTAAAGTAAACAAGTGTGTGTGTGTGTATATATGTATATCACACACACAAAGCACACAATCCTCTTGTATCTTTCTTTTTTCTGAAATCAGTTTAGCAATAAGCAGGTGACTCAAACTGGATACATTTCTCTTGTGGAGAAACTCTCACTCTACACTGATTTCTTTGTTTATTCTCATGTTTTTTTCCCTTCTCTTTTTAGTTATTTGTAGGAAAACTATAAATTCTGCATTCAACACTGCTTCTGTACTTACCTTACATAGTAGTATTTCATCCCTGGGCACTGACTGAGCTCTACCCTCTGCTTTCAGCTTATCCCTTCTCTTTCTTACACTCCTGCCACGAACAAAGCTCTGAACAGACACACACATACAAAGATGTCAACAGGACAAGAGTCAGCTGGATTCAAGACAACTCCGAATGTAACTGCTATGCTAGCCTGAATAGGCAAGGGTGAGAGTTAATCAGTTTACCTGGGGAGCTTTAGTGAGAAGAAGAGCCACCTCTGGGTTGTTGTGCTCTCTAGCCATGTCCAAAGCCGTCTGACCTGCCTATCGAAACAGACAGGCACACAGCTAACACAAGACTCAGAATGTCTTCACATCATACTGTATTGATCTCCAGTGTCCAGACAGTATACATCTTAGGCCCTGTTCCTATTCTGGTTGTAGCATGCATCCTGGATGTTAAAGTGGACAGTTCTAAACACAGGTGTTATCATAGTCCAGACAAATACAGGACACATTCAGAGATTGTCTGGGGCACTTCTGTCTGCATTCCTATGATGATTTGTATGCTATCCATCCTGGGAATATATTCTAAGACCACCTGACCTGGAGGAACTCCATGCGAGTTGTGAACACAATGCTTTCTTTCTCTGCAGTTTCCCCAAAAAATACATTGCACAAAAAAAGTGTCAAAACTCCCAGAAACACCCAGAATGTATGATTCAAAGAAAACCTCATCATGCTCATCTTTTATATGAATTTCTGTAGAGACGATCAACAAAGAAGCTGTGAGTACATCTCCAGTGACCTGGATATGTCCTTTAAAAGATAAAAGATAAGCTTTTACTGAACTGGATTTTCACTCTGATAGAGTGCCTGATAGAATAATTTGTATCCTTTATGCTCACATAACCATAATCATTTCTACTTCTGTGTAACTGCTTATGTTGCCACTATTGTATCTATGCATGAGAATAGCAGCTGCACTCGGAGATCGCCACTGTCTGCTCTCAGAAGGGAATGTCCCGCAGCCTTGGTGGTATCAGCACTGTCTGCTCCAAGAAGAGGATATTAAACAACCTTTGGCATAATCAACACCACTGTCTCCCCCCAGACGGGCAAGAGGGAATGTCTCATGACTCGTATAAACAAAATGCAAGCCTCTGTCTGTTTATCCTATGAAAGCTTGTTTAGGACTTAGTATCTTTGAGCATTTGCATCACAGCCTCCGTATGTAGATGTTCCCTTGTTGCAACATGATTAAATGTTCTATGCTTTTGAATTTCAGACAGTATTCTTATTAATTTTCCTAAAAATGCTGCATTACTTTACCTTCGGGTTCAGTGTTGTAAAAATGGATTTTAAGTATAGATTACATTCTAAGAAGTCAAGGTTGCATTTGAAGTGAATGTAAGTATCAAAGAAATCTTTAGAAAAAAGGCTGAATACAATTAGTAAAAGTGAACTAATGTATGGCTCGGCCTCTTCTCCTATTTGCATATTAGGAAGTGTCATAACCATTTTTGGTGCTAATTTTGTAGGCGAGTGCTTTTAAACCAGTGTAGACAAGGAGGTAACAACGAGATGATGGGATAGCTAAAAGCCAAGCAGTTAAAGTCACAGCTACGACTGGGAATTTACATGAAAACACGTGAATTCTGATTGATTTATTAATGATTTATCTTTTGACATTTTTTTAAAGATTACTGAGTTGTTCAACTTGTGTGAGAACCTAACTTATATGGGCCATCTTAGGAATTCCTAACCGAAACTGACCCAACTCCAAGAAATTCATTTTAGATCTAGCAAATCAACGTATTGGCCAGGTTAACAAATATGAACATGCTGTGTAGAAATGATCAAATTAAGGGATTTCTGAAAGCAGATGTTTTTTTAAGGATTTTAGTGACCTTTATGTGACAGTGGGTAGACAAGACAGGAGGCAAACATGCAGCAAAGGGTCCCAGGCAGAGACTCAAACCTGGGCCGGCTGTGTCGAGGAGCTACAGCCTCTGTACATAGGAAGCCTGCTCAGCCAGTTGAGGTATACGGCGCCAAAGCTTGCAGACGTTTAAGTGGTAGTCAAGCTGCAATCTATTGCTTCTACCAGTGTAATGTCAGCCCGTGCAGATTTAAATATGCAACAAGTGGCCGAGCCAAGGGGCTGCTGTAGAAATTTGTCAAGATAAAATTGGTACTATAACAGCTATATGTGCTGACCTTAAAGGAAAGAAAAGCAAAGTAAGTGTGCAAACACTTCTTTAAAACGTGTAGAAATAGGCAGCAGGTGCTCACATTGTTGCAGATGCGACTGTCTGCTCCAGCCTCCAGCAGAAGACGTACTGTCTTCTTATGATTGAGGGAAGCTGCCACATGCAGTGGAGTGTCCCCAGCCTGTAATATCACACACAAACAGAACAGTTTTGTTTTGTTTTGTTAAAACAGAATTTAAAATTTTGCTCCTCAAGCTCCATCATATCTTAATAATCTCATTTGAATACCCTTCTCTTGTAGAACCAGCTGTCAGTATGTGTCTGGGCAGCACACAGCCTTTCTACCTTTAGGATTAAGCTTAAAACTTTCCTTTTAGATAAAGTTAGATGGTTCAGGTGAGCCTGACACATCCCGTAGTTATGCTGCTACAGGCCTAAACTGCTGGGGACCTCCCATGAAGCACCTATTGTCACTCTGCTCTCTTTACTCTTCATGTATATATGGCATTATTGCTGGTAGAATAGCAGCCACAAAAGATAGAGCAATAACTTATTTTATATATAAAACCGGAGGAGTTACACTTACATATCATGCATTAAATGTGTCTCAAAGCGCTTTTCCCTTACACCAATGCGTTTGCAGAAATCCAGTAGAAAAGTTTTATAGATCTGATCTGGTGTTCACAGCACTTCCTACGTTGGAATAAACGTCATCAAGTTGTGAGTATGAACTACGGTGTGGTTTTCCTGCGCATTACTATCTGCAGTTAACAATCAGTTAACTAACAATTTATTTAATTAGTATGGATTTTTTGCATATATATTATTAGAATTTAGGATATAAGGGTTGTATTGATATATAGCACATTAAAATGTTCCATAAAATGGCACTACAGCATGTAATCACGTGGTCTGGGTACTTGTTCTATGGTAGAGTTTTTTTTCTTTCCACTGTTGCCTGATGCATGCTCAGGATGGAGGATTGGATATGTATGAATTTGATTAATCTGTAAAACTGAATTAATTTAATTTGACTGGATTAAAATTAATTGGATTGTTATTGGCTTAAACTGGACTGAGTTGGATCTTTGAAGTGCCTTGAGATGACATTTGTTGTGATTGGGCGCTATATAAATCAAATTTAATTGAACTGAACAAAAGATGATGGTGAAAGTGAAAACATCAGATTTACAAACAGCATGTCAAATTTTAAAAGTGAAACACAATTCACAATAGGAGACTAAATCTATCAGGAGTGCTCAAAAAGGATTTCCAGTTTGTGTAAGTTGTTCAATGACACTGGGCACAACATTCATAATAAGAGCTTGAATAAGGGCAACTGGACTTCTTTTTGGCTCTTGAAGACGTTCTTCAGTTCTTCAGACTTCTTCAGTTAAGAAAATACTACTCCTGCATTTAATTAGCAATTGACAAATTTTAGAGTAGAGAGGCAAAAGTGAAGGTTAAATTTTCAAGGCCAGGTCTTCATTCAATGTCAATAGACAGATGCCTATTGTTTGCATTTAAGGTGGCTCTTAATTTGGAAAGAAAGAACAATTTCTCTATCTTCTATTTTGATTTGGTGAAGTAAGCGAGCAGCTCAAAATATTGTGAATAATTTTTAAAAGAGATTTTGGATGGACACTTTGAGGAGAAAATACAGTAAGTAACCAAACTTTGTCTTATTCAGAACAAATAAGCAAATGATTGAGGAAACTCACTAGCCACTTTTAAAATTAGATGCTGAGTGTCACTGTAGTTTTTATTGGAACGACTCACCAGATTTTTCTTTGACACTGAGCAAAAGGCTGCAAGCAGGATGCGGATCATAGCGACATGGTTGTAGCGAGATGCCACATGCAGACACGTATCACCTGCCTGGAAAAAAACAGTTAATGTTGAGCAATGTAAAAAAATTCATTTCAAAAGATGTGGCACAGCAGATTGTGAAGATAAATTACAGTGCTATATGGACTTAATCATGAATGTTAAAAAAAATATGAATTATTTTCTTAAAATGATTTTTTTTCTACTCAAATAAAACTCAACATTTACATCATGACTGAAGAAAAAAATTAATCAAAATCAGTAATCCTCTTTTGCAGTCCTATAATCATATTAGATATTTCTTTAATTAACCATCAATATTGTATAATTGCTATAAACACATCTGAATTTCTCATTTATCTTTCAAGAGTCTGAGTGGCTGAAGATGACAGTAACCTCAGTTTTACTGTTTGGTTCAAACTGAAAAAAAAAGAAAGTCTAATGTTGTGTTGTAGGCTACTATCAGTAATTTAATACTAAGACAAAAGATTTTAAAAAATGCAGCATGGAGATTTGTAGACAGACCAAGAACCCATGAATGAAATATTCCTTTTTCTCTTGAAATGTTTTATGTACGAATCATATAAAGTCAACTGAAGATATTAATAAAAATAATTACTCGTAACTTTGTTTTGTCAGTTTAACTTTAACAAATCTATGTGTTTCATGGTCAGACAAAAAAAGCAGTTTGTTCAAGAATGATAACCAAATCAGTGTCTTACAAATTTTAAAAGATAACTACAAGAATAATCATCACTAGTGGTGGTAGCCAGTATTAAATCTCCCCTAAGCCCTCTAAATGGTAAATAGACTGTAATTAAACAGTGAGTTTCCAGTCTTGTTGAGCACATGAAGTACTGTTACACTACAAGTCACATTCACATTCAGTCCTTCTATACAGCATTACAGGCTTCACTGTGCTTCTTTCTCCATGACACATAGATGGACGCATCAAAGGCAATGTGGGGTTTCCATATGCAGTCAGGGCCACTCTTACTTCTGAACTACAGAACAATGAAAAATCATTTTAAACTAATTTAACTAGTATGCCTATTTTTGCCAACAATAAGTAAAGAATTTTGGACCGTTTTCCTCCTGTCATTGGCATATGTCTGACAGCATCAATCCTTTTGCCTGCAACATCATTGGCCGCTCCTCACTGAGAATCCAAATATAAGTGAGGCTTTCAACAATCAGAACTCAGTAAATCTGAGGTCATCCACTTCTAAGACCCATAGACAACAACAAGCTCTTGTGGCATTTGACTTACTTTGAATAACAACAATTTCCAGATGATGCTGTGTGCCACACAATGTTTCAGAACTAAGAGATGACAGTGTTGTGTAAACAGTCAGGTGTATGGGCTGTAGAGAGCAGGCTGTCATCCTGGAACTTGGACCCCACGTTGCCTACTGATGCGTTCATCGATGCGTGAATGATTACAACAAAAAGCACTGTATAGTTTGCTGTATGAGTGGATGAGTGTGTGAGTGAATTTGTGTGTTACATGTAGTGTGAAAGCGCGAGTGGCCAGATTGAGTAGAAAAGCGCTGTACAAGTACAGTCCATTTACCATTCATCAAAGGCACACAGTCATACATGTGTAGAACTTTTTTTTAATCATACCACTCTTAGGGACAAATAAAGTGCTTTGAAAGTAATTGATTTAAAAGAAGAAGGAGAAATCAAGTTTATGGTGCTGATTTGTGTGAAGTTTGAGGGTTTACATTTGAGAAATACAAGTACAAAAAAAAGGCAGTAGCCTTTGTGCCTTAGTGGTAATCTATCTCATCAAATATGCTGAAGACAAAATAAAGCATACTCGGGACAGGGAAAGGCAGAAAACTGAACGAACACTGGTGTGGCTTAAACAAATGGAACTCACTGATGAAGAACAAAGGTCCTCAGTGTGTTGTTTCATTTTGCCAGCTTATATAAATGCAATTTGTTGCTAGATAGCGGGTGGATGACATTTGAGATGGTTTCTTACTCCTATTAAATCATGATTGTTTCAAGACCAATAGGAGAGAGATCTCCTGTGCATATGAGAGTAAATGCGTACTGTGTCTGAATCCATCTCACTAACTCGGGCAAGCACAGCTGCAAGCACAGCTGCAGCAGCACTCAACGGAACCCTGCTGGAGACTTACGTGATTCTTGGTATCAGGCCTGGAGCCTCCCAGGAGCAGAACCTTGGAGCTCTGAGCATGACCATTCTGACACGCAAGGTGGAGAGCTAAATTTCCTGCCTAGAAACAGTGAGAGAAGAGAGTCCCATATATCATTAGCGCTTTGTGAAGCCAGTTGACACAGTGAAAAACAGAACAGAAAGAATGTCATAGAGAAAGTCGCATGAAGAAAATGAAAAATGGTCCAGACTTACACTAGACTATACACAGACTTACACACTTCATACACTAAGTTGTACAAAGCACAATGTGTTTCTCATTGATTGATTGAATGGTTGATTCATATTCACTCAACACAGCATTTTTTATTTTATATATGCATTGCTTTTTCTCTGCCATAAACAGTTTCACACACGAGCACACTGGTGCCAATGTTGAGCTTAATCTTGCTTAGAGATATAACAAAACATGGAGAGGCTAGGGATGTAATTTCTGATCTTTCGAATATTGGACAACCACTTTCTCTCCAAATTACAACCATCTTCTATCCAAGCTACAACCCCTTAAAAGAAGCACATTATTGATTAACCAGATATAATGCATAGAATTTGTAGATTCGACGTATAATCATATTTCAAACTGCTGGCTAAGGATAAACATAAATACAGTAAAATAGTTATTCACGTCGGCGGTAGTGAAACCCAGTTACACCAATCGGAGGTCACTAAAATCAATGTTGCATCGGTATGTAATTTTGTCAAAACAATGTCGTCTTCCATAGTGTTCTCTGGACTCCTGCCAAATCTGAACAGTGATGACATATTTAGCCACATGTCATCCTTCAAGCGCTGGTTGTCTTGATGGTGTCCAGCAAACAACGTGGGCTACATAGATAATTGGCAATCTTTCTGGAGAAAACCTGGTCTGATGAGGAGAGACGGCATCCATCCCACTTTGGAAGGAGCGACTCTCATTTCTAGAAATATGGAAGAATTTATTAGTCATCCAAAAACAAGACAACCCAGGGTTGAGACCAGGATGCAGAGTTGTAGTCTTACACACTTCTCTGCAGCTTCACACCTGTTGCTACCACCCCAAAAACCCCAAAATGACTACGTCCGTTCCCAGACCACCCAAATGAACTAAATCAATAGGAGCAAATAAAATGAAGACAAAAAATTTAATTGAACAAAAACAGAAAACTATTAAATGAGTGCATCACAGAAACAGCCCTGGTGAAAGTCGCCAATGATCTCCTCTTAGCCTCTGATAGTGGACTTGTTTCTGTGCTTGTCCTGTTGGATCTCAGTGCTGCATTTGATACAGTCGATCACAGCATTCTATTTCAGAGATTTGAACACATTATTGTGATTAAAGGAACTGCATTAGGCTGGTTTAAGTCATATTTATCTGATAAAAGCTTACAGTTAGTAAGCATTTTTCTATTCTATTCTATTTTATTCTAGTTAGGGATGGCTGACCCTGAAACATCCCGTAGTTAAGCTGCTATAGGCTTAGACTGCTGGGGGACCTCATCTGTCACACCTTTCCTCACTTTGCTCTCTTTTTCCCCCTGTTTAATTTCTCAAATGATTTTATGTACATGTGACATTATTGTGGTTATTAACTTGTGTTTCCCTGTTCCAACAGATATCCTTTGAATGGTGTTATGGTGTTTTTCCCCCCTCTTTTCTGCCTTCTCAAACCCCAGCTGGTCGATGCGGATGGCCACCATTCCTGGTTCTGGTTCTGCCAGAGGTTTCTTCCTGTTAAAAGCGAGTCGTTTCTCTCCACAGTCGCCTCATGCATGCTCGGGATGGGAGATTGAACTGAAGAGAAGTTTTGGCGCAATCTGATGGTTTCCTTAGCTAGGAAATAGTTTTTTTTATTGACTTTGAACTAACTTTGAATTTAATTCTTTGGATTTGATTGGATTATGATTATAATGAATTGGACTGCATTACTGAAGTGCCTTGAGATGACATTTGTTGTGATTTGGTACTATATGAATAAACTGAATTGAACTGAATTGAGTGAGTGTGAGCAGGATTGTCTCATTTGTCTTTATGGTGTCCTGTGATCGACTGGCGACCTATCCAGGGTGTAACCTCCCTCTTGTCCAATGACAGCTGGGATAGAGTTGGGATCCAGTTGGATTCCAATAAAAACACTAACGTGTTCTTCCAGAGTTTTGAAGTGCATTAAAAAGTCCTCATTAGTTGACCAAACATGCAAAGGAATGAATAGAAAATAAATTGTGATTGAATGTTCATGTTTGACTGAGTTTGTGAGAAGCAGCAGAGTCAATCTTTTGGGTAACAATTTCATTATTCTCTGATGCTCATCAAAATACAAGTCTTTTAAACTACTGATTTTTCCTAAAAAGAAACAGGAAATGAAGTGAATTAAATTAATTGAAAAAAATGACTTTATCATCTTTATCATAGACCTGTCCAGGGTGTACCCCGCCTTTCGCCCGATGACTGCTGGGATAGGCTCCGGCCCACCCGCTACCCGACCACGTTTTTACGGTATAGAAAATGGATGGATGGATCTTTATCATAAAGAGAAATTATAATGTTGCAGTTCTCTTTTTTTGTCACTCTTTAAACTACCATTATGTATGGATACTGCTGTTGGCAGGAGTGCTCTCTTGTATGTTCTGTATTGCAGTGGTGTTGAAGAGGCTCCTGACTGAACAGACGCCATTGTTTCAACACAATGTTATGTAGAGGGTGGACAGTATTGCTCATTATATTCATCAACTTGTACAACATCTTTCTTTGCACAATCAGCTCCAGGGACTCCAGAGCAGTCTCTGGCACAGAGCCAGCCTTTTTCTATTTGTTCGTTCAGTTTTTTTTAGACACTTCAGTGCACTCTCCACCATTAACTTATATATAACATCTTGGTGCTGATATTGAAGGACCTAAGATTCCTTAGGTAAACGATTCTCACAGTAAGTTTACTAAGTGTTGCTTTGGATACAAAGCCTCTAAAATGTTAATGTGTTTTCGCAAAACACAGCCTAATAATAGCACAGAAATATCATTCAATCAGAGAAATGTCTTAGCGATGTTACAACAATGCAAAATAATATAGAAGACATTAACCACCTTAAACTGTGAATCATATAAGATCAATAAGCATGAACATGAAGTAAAACACCTTTTTTTAAATTCACTTTTAAATGAAGAAAGTAAGTGAAGTTTTACTTGAAGTGAAGTTTTTACTTTAAGTTACACAGACTTAATGAAAATTACAAAGATGTGATACAAAGTAAAATCACCTTGTTTTTGGCGTGAACATTGGCTCCAGCCTTAACCAACAGTTTGACAGATTGACTGAAGCCATGCCACGACACCTCATGGAGGGCAGTGTTGCCATCCTGTAAAAGACAAAAAGCCATGTAAATAATCAACCCAAATATCAACCTTAATCTTAGAGATGATTCATCCGAACATTTAACAAAACCCATGATCTCATGTTTGCTGTGAGAACTTTATAATTTGACATCTGCCAGTTCACCTCAAGGTTGAACAACATAAGCAGCAGATCATGCCCATAATTACTAAAACTATACATGTAGTGCGTGTTATTATTAAATGTCTAAAGTTAAGGAACTCCCTTTTCTATCACACCTGTTAACAAAAAAAATGGGCGTTCTAGAAAAAGATTCATGAAGTAAGCTCACAGATCTATAGTGAAATCTTCAATTCCATTTACATATAAGCAATGAAATTATTCCTTTCTGACTTGTATTTTTGATGTTTACTGTTTTGTATGACTGTATAACTGTTATCAAATTCTTACTTGGGTATGTGCCCTGTTACAGTTAGGGAGTTATTAGTT
Organism: Leuresthes tenuis; assembly: GCF_036924035.1. NCBI lineage: Eukaryota > Metazoa > Chordata > Actinopteri > Atheriniformes > Atherinopsidae > Leuresthes > Leuresthes tenuis. The sequence continues at coordinate 30,828,991 of NW_027325367.1, read as the reverse complement.
CATACATTGTACACACTGTGGAATAGAATAGAATAAAATAGATTAGACATCTAATTTATTCATGCCCCAGTGGGGGAAATTCAAAATTAGTCAAGTAGCTCAATTTTTTTTTCTGTAAACTTCAATGGGAACATAAACATTTTAGTCATTTCCAAGAAAGCAAGAGTACGAACAAACTCCATCACTCTCTGGTATAGAAACTGTAGCACTGCTGACCACAAGATGCTACAGATGCTATTCTCTTGATACAGAGAATTATCAAGACAGCTGAGATCATCACTGGGGTTCCTCCTCCCTCTCTCCAAGATATGGAGCACATGTAGCTTACCTAAATCACCCAGCATTGTGGACTAACAACCTCTCCCTGACCACACTTACAGTCACTAGTTAACCTGACATGCATGTTTTTGGACAGTAGGAGAAAGCCAGAGTACCTGGAGAGAACCCACACTTATATGGGAAGACCATGCAAACTTCACACAGAAAGGCCCCAGCTGGATTTTGAACCAGGAACCCTCATGCTGTGAGATGATTGTGCTAACTACCACACCATCATGCAGCCTACTTTATTGATCCCTAAAGAGAAATTACTATGCTGTAATAAAAATGTGTTGTTGGGACAAGAGCTCAAGCCAACAGTCTAACATACGGTGTAGAGACTGTTGAGAATGAATCCTAGAGACACATGCATTTCTTCAACTGTAACAGTTTGACTCCAGAATGATCATGCATGCTCATGTCTGCACATAAGTATGCAGCCTTGATTAGACATCTTTTCAGAATAATCATGCATGTGCACTTATGCTCACTGATGCAGCCTTAATTAGATATTCATAAGTATTTTTGGAATTGCTAAGTGCACGTTCTCAAGGATGACCTTAGAGGATAAGATTTAGCGACAACTGTTATGACCATGCGAATGACGTTAGTGGGCCCATCCTGAGGGGGCGGACAGTCATACTGATACTTTTAAAAAAGATGTAAGTTGGATGAACGATACTAGGGTTGATTATAATGATGTACGAGGTTTGACCTGTATTTATCATATTTTGGAAGATAAAATAAGGGATTTCCACACCACATACTGTTATACCATGTATGCTGTCATTGAGTGAGGTCAGGGTGTTCTCTGGTAAGGTCAACTACAGAAGATGTTTGAGGAAAGACTTTGGGAATTCCTTGTGTGCTGCTCTTTTCTGTTCCTGTTTAAAAATTAAAGATTTTACTCTGATCTTTCCTCCACAATAATATTGGCTAAATAAATGCACCTTGCTTGCATATTGCTGTCTCCAGAAGACCATTTTGCCTCATCTTTGTCTTCTGATTCTACATCTACCACTGATACAACTGAACAACTATTTTGGAGTACTTTTGAACTTGGATGATTCCTAAAATCCAGATTGGTAGCAGTGACTTAGAGTAAAATGTTGTCCCACGACATAATGATGTTGCCAAGCCAGGAGAAGATGCAGCAGCTTGTCGTAAAAGGTCCAGCTGGAAGTGACAATGAAACTCCTAGTCCCAAATAACAATGCAACATTTAAAGGCGGGATCATTTTTGAATAATTTGTGTGAGTGTTGTTACCAATATCCCATCGGGCCCAAGCTACAGGTAGTTTTTCTTGAAAAAAAACAAGAATTTTAATCATGCAATATTGGAAAATTGTCACCACATTAACCCAATGTGGTAAGATTGATTTGATACAGATTGAGATGATAAATAAAAAAGACAGCAAGGTGCAAGTCAGGTATATGTTACATGTTTGTCAGTTTGTCAATCTACACAGATAGTGCATATGGGTAAGGAATCTGTTACATTCATGCCAGTATTTGGAAGCAAAGAGGCTTTCATAGAGAAGTACACCCCTAGTGCATGGAGAAGCCATTGCTCAGTTAATTCAGGACATGCTTCTCCCCACACCTTTAGAAGTTGTCAAATGTCCAGGCCATCAAAAGAATGACACACTGATACTGCGGGGAAATAATTTTTTGCATGTTTGCATGTTTTCCCCGTGTATGCGTGGGTTCTCTCTGGGTACTCCAGCTTCCTCCCACCATCCAAAAACATGCATGTCAGGTTAATTGGTGACTTCAAATTGTCCGTAGGAGTGAGCGTGCATGGTTGTTTGTCTCTATGTGGCCCTGTGATGGACTGGCGACCTGTTCAGGGTGTACCCCACCTTTCGCCCTATGACTGCTGGGATAGGCTCCAGCCCACCCGCTAACGGATTGACGGTATAGAAAATGGATGGATGGAAGCCACAAAAGAAGCAACTAAATGAAAAGTTATGGCACATGGGTTGTTTGCACAAAACTTTAATCCCAAAACCAGTCTCAACTTCCTGACAGAAGCTCCAAACTAATTAACAGGACCTGAGAAAAGATTATGGATCCAAACAGGTGCAATCAGAACAGAAACACCACACATGGGATCATGGAGAAGCCCTCATCGTAATTTTGTATTGCCCTTGTCATTATTACCAATAGCCATCAAGAACATTCATGAGCCAGATCATTGCTTGCGAACCCAGGTTTTAAGGAAGCTACAAGCAGTCTTGTGGTTCTCATACATGGCAGAAATGTCTCATTCCAAACAATGTCTAAATATAATATGAGGAAGTTTTCTACACATCGGATAGCCCATATTCCAGTCCCATAGAGACCTTTCAGACACATTATGATGGCCTATGTAGGTATGTGAACCGTGTGCTGGGCAAACAATACATTTTGGTCACAGGGATCAGTTGAGTCAAACTACTGAAGTACTGAAAACTAAAATAGCTTAAAACATTGCAGATAGTGAGGGTAGGGTGAACTTGGTTGATGAATGACCATTAGCACTTATGGTTATGCGTCCACAAACCAACAGGCTAACAAATATAACCCCATATCAAATGCTCACCGGCCAGCCTATGCCACTCCAACAGCATAGGGGCCTAACAGATGCACAGCCTAACCCCATGCTTGAGCAACTGCAGAAAGAATTGTGTGATTTTTTGCAAGGTTTAACTTAAATCCACAAGCTTTCTTCCAACAGGTCAAACAAGCCAACAAGAAGGGAGAAGACAAAATCCCTGTAATGTTCAAACTGTCCAAACAGGTGACTAGGTTTTCATAAGAGTATTCAAATGCCAATGGCACAAGCCATACAGAGATGGCCCATATAAGGTTGTATTTGCCATTCCAATAGCTTTAAAAGGTTAAGATTCCTAACATTGGCAGAACACAGAACACGGTAGACTGAGCCACAGCAGCCCCATGTGCATCTACATGGTTGTCATTATAACCTTGCAGAATAATCCCTGCCGAAGCACGAAAATGCCAGGCTACTCAGACAGTGGATGCCATGCCAAAATTTAGCAATTACCACGCTATACTCCCTAATACGTCTGAGCAAGAGTTATCGTTGCACGACAGTCGCCATTTGCTTCCCCCAGTTGTTACAATGCCATTTTGAGCTGTATTTTGGATTAAGGTGAGATGCTAGCTAGTCAAGACAATCTAAGAGGAACAATAGCAGATCTATTCTGCAAGTGACATTTGTATACAAAGTGCCCTAAAATCTAAAGTTCACAACACATATGTTGAAATTAAATTAATTATTTACATTTTGATGGATGCTTAAACTAGTAATCTGCCTGTAATCCTGATACCCAGGTTCACAAGTACAATGTTTTCCCAATGCTTAAAACGAGGAAAAAATATTTTTTAGAAACCGCAATAAAGCTGTAACAAATGTGCCCAAAAACTGTTTTGCAAGGACATCAAGTTTGATACTGTACTGTACTGTACTTTCATTCCCGCATACAATTTTAATGAAATTAAAAATTAACTGAATAAAATAACAGATGTTAGTACAAACCTGGCCGTATACAACCAAAATATTGATTTGGGACTTCACTACCTTAATTTTACAGAAAAGTCACTCTTTGAGGTACAACCAGACATCCAGACTTTTATATCCTTTCAGGCTTTCCTTTGTGAATTTTCCCAGAACAGAAATGCAGTACATTGTGACATCAGGATGTATTTCTATCCACATGTTAAAGTTTGTAGTTTACTGATTCTTTGAAAGGTCTCAAAGATCCCAGTTGAGACCGATTAGTTTTAATTTAAGATTATATTAATTCGATATACACCCATCCCCACGAGTAGTAACAGCATTCTTGATCTCTGCACCTTAATGATCAAACTGATAACACATTAAATAACCCCCATTGGCATAATGATGCATATATACATACAAGAATGTAAAAACCCAGATAGAAAAATGTAAAAAGGAGATATGGAAAAATGCACTCGGGAAATTTGAAGGAAAATTAAATTAAAGGGAGAAAATACAAAAGGGGAATGATAAAGAAATCTTGAATTTATAGAACATGTATATAAAAGAAACAATGACAAAAAGTAAATTGAAAATGTAGAGTAAAATTTTAATAAAGTACAGAAATAAATCATTTGGAGAGAATAAAAAGAGCAAGAAAATAATACAGAAATTAATAAAGGGATAAAGAATAAACACAGACAGACTTAAATGCTGTCGTCTAATAAGCTAAAAGTATGTAACCCCAGGAATGATGACATGCATAGATTATTTACTAACCTATAAACTGGTTTGAACAGTAGGAGGGAAGACAGCAACAAATTTAACCATGAACAAAACAAAGCATAAAAAATGAAGCACTGGTGGAAAACAGAGCCAGGAGCTGCTCTGGGCAATCTTAATTATTCTCACTTAGTTTCACTCCACAACAAAGCAGTTCATGAACCATGACTTTGTCCTATTATCACCTATGTGTTTGCATGTGAGCATGTGTGTTTTTCGATCCAGACCTTATCCTGTCTGTCCAGTGCACACCCTTCCTGGATGAGAGCGCTGATAACGTCACTGTTTCCCACCACAGCAGCACGGTGTAAAGCTGTTTGTTCCCCCTGCCGAAAGGCACACAACACACTGCACTGAACAACAATATATGACAACAACAAAGATGAGAATCACAAAACCAGAATCGATCAAAACAAAATCTGCTCTGTCGAGTAAAAATCCAGATATTCTCTCTAATTCTCAATTTACAGTGTTTGTGTGTCACTGCCATGCAGTAAATCTCAATCATAATCTGTCGTATGATTTTTTACACACAAAAACAGTTTTCGTTTGTTTAGTTTCAAAAAGAGAGACTGTAGCTGGTTGTTGAAAATTTGTAATTGAAAGACAAGATTTTTATCCTTCAGTGTACAGTGTGTTTCTGTGGAATAGTTAGATTTGGGGAATTCTGGATTTATTCCTGCTAACAAAGTAAAAGAAACACATAGATTGATTAAGGCTTGGCCAGCACTTCGTAATTGATTAAGTCTCATTATTTTATCTGAATGACTGCTCAAAGGAAATACAATTTATTTTTACAAATGTGTTGTCCAAATGCTGTTACATTTTTAATTTGTGTTTGAACGATTAGCTCAGAAAAATGTTTTATTTCCGAGATATAAACTAATCTCTTGTCTGTTTATTTAAGTACATAATAAACTGGCTGTGATCAGCCCAGCTAAGCACAAAGTTTGAAAGTTTGATAAGAACTAACCTGGTTCTGTCAAAAATTGCAAAATAAAGCAACATATTTTAAACTCACTGATTAATATATGTAATGTTTTCTAGATTCCATAAAGATTTTTAAATCTTCTCTTCTCGTGGGTTCTCTTTGGGTTCTCTGGCTTCCTCCTACCATCCAAAGTCATGCATGTGAGGTTAATTGATTGTTCTAAATTGTGAGTGAAGCTCCATTTGATATTATTTTAGAAATGTATGAACATCCAATGTAAAAGCAGGGCTTTTTCTGGACTAACAAAATAATTTGTTTATTTCTAGTATCATGTAAATGTGCTTAATGTTCAAGGCAGTGGGGTAAGGTGAGAGTCACATAACTAAGCAGTAAACCAAAGACACATCCACACTTCTGTATGGCCACACTTTGCTGCACTGACACCATTTATGCAAAGAAATGCTGTCCAGCAGTGTTGGAGCAATACCACACAAACAAAGAAAAAAGAAGTGGACAGAGAATGCATGTTTTATAATCCTCACACCAGTGTTCTGTAAACTTATTTTTACATGTTTGTTGACATATTCATGCTTGCAGTTTAAAAGAATGGCAAATTAAATTAATGTAACTTAGCTTCCTGGTCTATTGTATGCAAAGGTTGATTTGCAAGTTCAATATGAAATCCCAAATGGAATTATTACTGATTCAAGCCATTGAGATGTTAATCTGGGCCAATATACACTTAAGACAATAGTGAATGCAAAGTGATCGGAAAAAGATATTCAGTTCCCATTTATGCTCAGCCATAAATTAAATGTTTGCACACAGAAGAGATTAGCAGTGAGTGACTCTTGGCAAGCCAGGTCTGACATGAGAAGACTTGTATGATCGCCATGAGAAAATGCAGAAAAATGGGAGGTAATAGAAAAGAAGAGAGTCATTCCAAGCTAGATAAGAACTAAACTGAGTGCAACACCATCAGTGGAGGAGTGGTTTGTTTAGGGATTGGGGAGGGGGGGTGTACAGGTTTCCATTGACTCTGTAGAAGTAGGTTTGGCTAACCTCCTTCTCTCTCGCTCTGATCCTCCAGGCTCTATCCCAGACTGTGTCCATTGTCTTCTTACCTCCTCCTCCTGATTTAGTCTGTATCTCCTGCTCGCCAGTTCCTGGAGGGTGAACTGCAGCATGTTGCAGAGCTCAGTGACCATAGAGAGTGAACTTGGCAGAGCTAGAGATCTGGGATATAATTTTGTTTGGGGAAGAGGAAGAATATCCTGTAGGTAGACCCACGAGTGGGCAGTCCAGATCCCATTCAAGGCCACTGGAGGCTATCAGACTACAGTCATTTATTTATTAAAAAAATATTCACAGTTTAAGAACTTGTTCCAACTTATAAGGATCTGTAAGCAAAAGGAGAAGCAGCCAATGGTAACCATCAAGTCAGGCTGGACGTGGAAAGCATGCCCAACACAGCTTACAGATATTTTAACATACTCACATCATCTTGGATGTCCAGGTCACAGCCAGCTTTCAGCAGAATGCCTACAACCTCAGTGTATCCTTTGTAGGCAGCCAAGTGCAGGGGGCTTCGACCATACTGGGGACACAAGATACACATAACACAGCCCAATGAAGCTTATTTGGAAAAATGCTGCTTCATGAACACTATCACATTTTAGTGAATTAGATATCCCTGCAGTACAAACAAATAGGGGTCATCAAGTGTCACACCTGAAGACAATCAGCCGCAAAATACAATATATCTTGGTAATGAGTCACTCGAAAACAAACAGAACCTTAATCCATACTTTCATGGAACAGTGCAGAATCTGCAAAGCCAGCTGTTATTGTGAATCAAGCTGAGAATAAAAGCTGATCTATGCTTCTTGACAAAAAAGGACCAGTGGACAGGCCATGAAACAAAAAAGGTTACTTCCATAAGGTTCAGTGGTTGTTCACCATATTTGGCCAAAAATACAAAAAAAAAGGAAAAGGGGAAAAAAAAGGAAAAAAACACACATATATAGTTGCCTTGTTATGATTTCAGCTTCCAATCCTGAGACAATGAAAACAATGCAAAGTGGAATTTCATTTATGGAGCAAAAACAGCAACATAAAGTTTTAGGGTTGACAAGAGGATCTGCAGATAATGCAGAATAACTGTATTTATAAGCTCAAGTTGAGCACCACATACAAAACATACAAAAACATGTATCTACACTGTACTCAGCTGTATGTAAAATCTTAGTGTCACATATATCAAAACCTGGATCCATATGTAGAAAAGTTTAAAACACTGGCCAGGAGAATGATTAGGTTTAGTCTTAATGAGTGTAAATTAAACATGTTTAATTTGGACAGTGGGACAAGACTATATTATTTTGATAATGAGTTAACTTTGAATTATTAGCTCTGAAAAAACACACAACTACTAGCCTGAGTGGATACAACTAGAATTAAGTGAAGAAATACATTTTTTGTCAAATTACGTATATCATTGTGGAAGGTAATGAACTGGAACGTTTGGAATATTTGGAATGCAATGACACACAATGACCCTCATGGAGGGTGGTAAGGAATCTCTAAAGCAGCATATTACGTCTGACAGAAGTGAAGTCATATTAGATTTCTGAAAGGATTTGGTAAAAAGCTCTCAAGATAGCTTGACATCCTGTTCATTAAATCCCACAGCAAGATAAATGACAGAGCAGGATGTCAGTATTAAGGTTACAATGTTAACTTCAGACAACTATACCCAGGTGATCTCTGTTAATCTCCAAATATATCAACTGAATAGAGTTTAATTAGACATGTGTGTGTGTTCCCAAACAACAGCACAAGGCTGCATTACATGCCAGGTGTTATCTTAGTTTGGAGGTTTGAGTTTTGTTTGGGTGCGGCTTGGCTCTGCATTCATGTAGTCTTCAGATTGAGTTACACAAGGCCTGGCTGGAACAAAGGTACCAGCAAAACAGGGCAAAGACCAGCAAGGAGCCTCTGCTTCCTTCACACTGACTGACCTGTGGGTCGTTCTTTTGGTGTCAGAATGTTTATATCTTGATGTCCTTTTGGTTTATGATCAAATAAAGTGTATTATTTTTATCTATCCATGTATTCATTCATCTTTTATATAAATTTAAACTTTAAATGTAAAAATATATATTCAGAAATTCTGATTTGCACAATAATTCCCCACATGCCAGTGCAATATGGCTTTGAAGTTTGAGGATCTCCTGCTTTTGGATTTTAATGTGGTTTTGTTTTTTACCAATTAAAAAAGTATTTTGCGCAAAATAGATTTTGTTTATGGCCCTGAGTGCTACAGGAAGACACTAGCTATAAAGTTCCCCTAGATGGCATTTTCTTTGGCTTCCACTAAGAAAGTGTAGAGTTAATTTTCACCAGGATCTGTCTTCTGGCTCCACAAAAACGTTCTGTCTCAGAGTGATGCTAATAAACTCATCCATACATTTGTTACCTCAAGATTATTGCTATACTTCCTTACTGTTGGATTGTTCCAATAACTCCCTGATAGGTCTGCATTTGATATAAAATACTACAGTGGCAGTTCTGATGATAACCAGCATCTGTGTTCATTTTCAGTTTTAGGCTTCAATGTCTCTATGTTAAAGCATCACAAGAGAATTTGGCCATTTTGTATTTCTTTGGCTGCCCCTCTACTGTTGTGGGATGTAACACGTCTAAAAAAAATAGACCTCTGTCTGAACTCTTTACATGCACGGCTATACATCTGAATTCTCGGTCATGCTGTCGAGGCTGACACAACACACCTCCAGAAGCCACCAAATATGTCAAGAGACAAGGTAAGGTAATATTACCAGGACCTAGGATAAGACACCATATTTTTATACACTATAAGCGATGGACAAATATGCTCATAAAAATAGATGACAATTGTTGTAATTTGGCGCTATATAAATAAAACTGAATTTAATTGAATTTAATTGGCATCCACGAAGGCTCTGATTGGAGGTTGGCAAGTGCCAGATCTAGACAGGGGGTCCCCACATTCCACTTCTTCTGCTTTAACAAGTATGTCCATTCCCAAGGTAAACAAGGACATTTATATGGTACAACCTTTGATGACACCGCTCTAGGTGATGCCATGCAGATGTTGTTTCCGTAGAGGTGAATCTCAAACTTAAACTATTGTAGTAGTCCTGAATGAGGTCTTTGAGCCTCTCTGGAACATGATATGTTGTAAGTGCTTTTGCCACCAGCTTGTGTGGAATGGATCCATCAGCATTGTCAAGGTCTACCCAAATGATAGATAGGTCTCCTCTATTTTCTTTTTCCTCATGGATCACCTGGGTTACCACTCCTGGGTGCTCTAAACAAGCCTTTCCCCTCCGCCATACTACCAAGTCGGCTCCTAGATGTTGAACACAACAGAAGGTTCAGGTGGAGTAATTAGCTCTATACAGTGGGTCAGGTCTTTTTCCCTACAACTATCATTGTAAGTATCACAGAGATGTTGGTTGACTCTTTATTTTGGGCATGAGAGAGTCCCACTCTGCTTCTGCCCCAGCAGGTGTTTCAATACAGTAAAAGGATCTGCAATAAAGGCAGTCTGTTTGCAGGCCGTCTCTCTGCCTCTTCTTCTGTGCCACTCAGCGTGTCGAAGGGAAATGAGCTTCTGCCTTACAGTGGGTCAGGTCTTTTTCCCTACTACTATCATTGTAAGTATCACAGAGATGTTGGTTGACTCTTTATTTTGAGCATGAGATAGTCCCACTCTGCTTCTGCCCCAGCAGGTGTTTCAATAAACTAAAAGGATCTGCAATAAAGGCAGTCTGTTTGCGGGCTGTCTCTCTGCCTCTTCTTCTGTGCCACTCAGCGTGTCGAAGGGAAATGAGCTTCTGCCTTACGATGTGTCCCTAAGCTTTGTGAGTGCAAGTCTATCGTCCTCTCTTGCCATCCTGTACTGGCATTTCAGAGACTTCAGCTCTTCCCTGAGCTGGATGATTTTGAGCTCACGCCGATAAGGCCTAACCATGCTGTTCTTGGCTTACGGACAGTTGTGGACAGTTGTGTTTTGCGGCTTTGCTTTGTGGTAAGACGTACTGCATCACTTCCTGTTGCTTTGTGTGTGCACTGTGATATTTCTTGCTCCTCTTGAACTAATAATAATCACCTTATTTCTCCCTATAATTTACACATCTTGCATAGTTAACTCTATCGCATACTTGTTATGTTCTAACGCTCGCTCTTACAGATCTTTAGTCTTTATTTTTCACTTTTTAGCGGTGTGTCTGGTTCTCTAGCTTAGCATGGCTAGCAGTTCTCTTCCTCCATCTCCTGCTTTCACCTGCTCCGTGTGTCAGATGTTTAGTTACTCCTCTGCCTCCTTTAGTGGTAATGGTACATGTAACAAATGTAGTCTTTTTGTAGATTTGGAGGCAAGGTTATCTGAATTGGAAGCTCGGCTCTGCACTGTTGAAAACCACCCGATAGCGAGCCAGGCCCCTTTAGCCAGTGCGGAGCCAACTAGCCTAGTTAGCTCTGTTAGTCGTCCCCTAGCAGATCCCGAGCAGCTGGGACTTAAGAGTGGCTGGGTGACTGTCAGGAAGAGTCATAGTCCTAAAGTCAAGCCCGTGGTTCATCATCAACCTGTCCACGTTTCAAATAGATTTTCCCCACTCAGCGACACACCCGCTGAGGACAAAACCCTGGTAATTGGCAGCTCTATAGTCAGAAACGTGGCAATAGCGACACCAGCGAACATAGTCAATGTATTCCAGGGGCCAGAGCGGGCGACATAGAATCCTATTTAAAACTGCTGGCTAAAGATAAGCGTAAATATGGTAAAATAGTTATTCACGTCGGCAGTAATGACACCCGGTAACGCCATCGGGTAACGGTTACACACTGTAGTTTTCTCTGGACCCCTGCCAAATCTGACCAGTGACGACATGTTTAGCCGTATGTCCTTATTCAATCGCTGGTTGTCTTGATGGTGTCCAGCAAACAACGTGGGCTATATAGATAATTGGCAATCTTTCTCAAGAAAACCTCCATGAGGAGAGACGGCATCCATCCCACTTTGGGAAGAGCGGCTCTCATTTCTAGAAATATGGACAAATTTAGACCAGGATGCAGAGTTGTAGTCTTACACACTTCTCTGCGGCTTCCCACCTGATGCTGCCCCGCCTCAAAAAACACAAAAGGAGCAAATCCTCTTGTGCAAAAAAATTTTTTTACAATAACTTTAACTGAACAAAAACATCAAACTATTAAATGTGGTTTGCTGAATATTAGATCTCTCCTTTTGAAGTCTCTGTTAGTGAATTATTTAATTTGTGATCATCATATTGATATATTTTGTCTTACAGAAACCTGGCTGCAGCAGGAGGATCATGTTAGTATTAATGAATCAACTCCCGCTGACTATTCAAATGTTCACGTTCCTCGAACCACAGGCAGAGGAGGAGTGGCAGCTATCTTCAGAACAGGGTTACTAATCAGTCCTAGACCCAAGATTAGTTTTAGCTCTTTTGAATCTCTGATTCTCAGTTTTTCCCACCCAAGGTGGAAATCACAAAAACCTCTTGTGTTTGTTGTTGTGTATCGTCCACCTGGCCCTTATTCTGAGTTTCTGTCTGAATTCTCAGAGTTTTTATTTCATTGTAGTGAGTGACTTTAACATTCATGTAGATGTTGAAAATGACAGCCTAAATATTAACTTTAATTCTATATTAGACTCTATTGGATTTTCTCAAAGTGTTCACAGACCTACTCACTGCTTTAATCATACCCTTGACCTTGTGCTGACTTATGGCATTGAGAGTGAACAGTTAACAGTGTTCCCTCATAATCATGTCTTGTCTGACCATTTTTTAATAACTTTTGAATTTACATTACTTGACTATACGGCTTCGGAGAAGAATTTTACATATAGAAGGTGTCTATCAGAGAATGCTGTAACCAGATTTAAAAAGTTGATGTCATCATCCTTTTCTTAACTGCCATGTGCAGATATGACAGAGGACGGCTACCTAAATTTTACTCCAGTAGAACTTGACTCTCTTGTTGACAGCACTAAAGTTTCAATGCGTACAACACTGGACAATGTTGCCCCTCTGAAAAGGAAGGTAATCAGTCAGAAGAGGTTGACTCCGTGGTATAATTCACAGCTGCGTGCGTTAAAGCAGACTGCAAGAAAGCTGGAGAGACAGTGGCATTCCTCTAATTTAGAAGAGTCTCAATTAGTCTGGAAAGATTTAATTTTAAGTTTAATAACGTATAAGAAAGCCCTTCGTAAAGCTAGAACTGCTTATTATTCATCATTGATAGAAGAGAATAAGAATAATCCCAGGTTTCTTTTCAGCACTGTTGCCAAGCTGACAAAGAGTCCGAGCTCTGTTGAGCCATGTATTCCTTTAACTCTCAGCAGTGATGATTTCATGAGATTCTTTATCAATAAAATTGTTTCTATCAGAGAGAAGATTAATGGAATCCTTCCCACTATTATCACTGATGTGTCATCAAGTAGAGCAGCTTTAGAAGTATCTTTAGAACCTGATTTGTATTTAGACGGCTTCTGCCCAGTTGATCTCTCTGAGCTAACAACAGCAATAGTCTCTTCGAAACCATCAACTTGTATTTTAGACCCAATCCCAACCAGATTGTTTAAGGAGGTTTTCCCCTTAATTGACACTTCCATATTGGATTTGATCAATCGGTCTTTGTTGACAGGATATGTACCTCAGACTTTTAAGGTTGCTGTAATTAAACCTTTACTTAAAAAACCTACTCTTGATTCAGAAGTGTTGTCTAATTATCGACCTATGATTCATTTGATACGATCGATCACAGCATTCTGTTACAGAGACTTGAACATGTTATTGGGATTAAAGGAACTGCATTAGGCTGGTTTAAGTCATATTTATCTGATAGATTCCAGTTTGTTCTTGTAAATGAAGAATCTTCCTCACACGTTGGAGTAAGTCATGGAGTTCCTCAGGGTTCTGTGCTGGGACTGATTCTTTTTACTTTATACATGCTTCCATTAGGTAACGTTATCAGACAGCATGGCATAAATTTCCATTGTTATGCTGATGATACTCAGCTGTACTTATCTATGAAACCAGATGAAACCTACAGGTTGGTCAGGCTAAGCTCAGGTAATCCTGAAACATCCCATAGTTAAGCTGCTATAGGCTTAGACTGCTGGGGGACCTCATCTGTCACACCTTTCCTCACTTTGCTCTCTTTTTTCCCCCTGTTTAATTTCAAAATTGATTTTATGTACATGTGACATTATTGTGATTATTAACCTATGTTTCCCTGTTCCAACAGGTATCCTTTAAATGGTGTTATGGTGTTTTTTCCCCCTCTTTTCTGTCTTCTCAAACCCCAGCTGGTCGAGGCGGATGGCCACCCTTCCTGAGTCTGGTTCTGCCAGAGGTTTCTTCCTGTTAAAAGGGAGTCGTTCCTTTCCACAGTTGCCACAGGCACGCTCAGGACGGGGGATTGGACTGAAGACACATTTCGGTGCAATCTGTTGCTTTCCTTAGCTAGGATATAATTTTTTCAATTGGCTCTATATGAATTAATTGGATTATGATTACAATGAATTGAATTCCAATTGGCTTGAATTGGACTATATTATTTAAGTGCCTTGAGATGACAATTGTTGTAATTTGGCGCTATATAAATAAAATTTAATTGAATTTAATTGAATTACGGTTGCTTGATGCTTATGATCAGGCTGCACATTATCTGATGTTGCTGGTCCACTTCCCAGAGGTGTGGACTCCAGTCAGATGACTTGGACTCAAGTCAAACTCGAGTCATGGCTTGACTTGATAGAGTCATAAAGGACTTTGAACTCGACTCGGACTTTAACATCAATGACATGCATCTTCACTTGAACTTGAACCTAATACCTTATTCAAATCAACTAACTCAAAATTCAAATCAATCATCATTATCCATTTCCAGTCCGTTTACACTAACTATCTAGAATTCCCAGATCCAATACAACAGTGAAGTCACAGAAGAAATGTGATGTTGGATTTACAGTGATTTTATGGTCCCAGTTGGGAAAAATGACACCTAAGGTAATTTCGTTTGCTAATCTAATTTACAAAGTGGTTAACAAGAAGCGAAGCACAGTATCGAAACATACGGATGGGGAGGCAACAACTAGTGATGGGAATTTCAGCTCTTTTTAGTGAGCCGGATCTTTGGCTCAGCTCACCAAGAAGAGCCGGCTCTTCCAGCTCCAAAACAGCTCCCAAATGGCTCTTGATTTTACCACTTATACTTCAGCCAATATATATAATTCAGCTGAATACATAATTCAGCCAAATTTGGCGCCGTTTTGACTTGTGATTTGCATTTGAACACATATATAACTTAAATTTCAATAAATTGCTGTAGCCAATTGCATTTACAGTTGTAAAATCCCTTGTAACTCTCTAACTTCCTTGAAGAACCACTCTGCTACACAAAGCAGATAGAAAATGCCTATTAAAACCTAGACACAGAAATCAAAATAGGACAGCTATTGACAGAACTGTCAAAATGCATCCATATACTCCTTCTTCTTCTGTTTTCACTCATCTTTGCATGACACTCCTCTCTCGTCTTCACTCCTCTCTCTCCTTTAGCGCGTCTCTCCCTCCCCCTCCTCCTGTTGCTACCCCTGCCCCTCCCTGCTTGGTGGTATGATCCTTGTCAATCTTCACATGAATGGTTGCACAGAATGCACGTGACGAAAAGTAAAAAAAAAAATAGAAAAAGATGGGAGCCGTCGGTCCGCGAGCCGACTCCCATCGTTCACTTAAAAGAGTCGGCTCTTTGAACTGGCTCGTTCGCAACAACGTCCAACTTTGTTCAACATTTAAAGCTACATAAAGAACAGTAAATCAAGGCTGTCACGGTGATTAGTGGGTAGTTAATGTTAGCTTAATGGCTAAGAAAATTTTCTAGCTTGCTAGTTTAAAACTGGAGGCTTTTAATCCATCGGAACTGCACGGAAAGAACTGAGCTAGTGTAAGTTTTTTCTAAGCTTCTTGCCTAATTCAATATCTGTTGTTGTTGTGAGAGTGATCAAAACCCATCCGTGGGTGAAACCTGTTGCCTAGTAGCCTCGGTTGGGCCATCGCAAAGCAATCAGAGTATTCAGGAGCTGTGAACGGGCGGGGTGGTCACTCTCCTCTCTGAAAACACTTGCTGGTTAACTCTCGGTGGGCGGTCTCAGCGTAGTGCAATTAACCAACACATGAACGGCTGTGCACAACATAAAGTAAGGGGTGGCGCCTGAAGCGTCAGCCATTCTCGTGTGAAGACATTCTTGGGTAAAGACTAGCGTGTCTACCTGCGCTACCAAGGCCACTGAACAAAGCTGAGCTTTAAAATGTGCCTCAAACCCATTCCCATTCCTGTTGTCTCCGGCTCGCACAGAAGGTTTCACACAACCAAACGCCACCGCAACCTTAACAACCTCCGCTCTCTAAAGCCCACTTCACTCTGTGACACACCCTTGTCTGTGGGGTTGTGTAATTGCCAATCGGCGGTAAACAAAGCAGATTTCATTATGGCTTATGCTAATCACCTGTCTCTTGACATCCTGGCTCTCACTGAAACATGGATTAAGCCTGAAAACACAGCTACCCCGGCTGCACTTTCAACCAACCACTCATTTTCCCACACCTCTCGTACATCTGGGAGAGGTGGTGGAACGGGCATGCTCATTTCCAACAAATGGAAATACACCCAACTGCTACCTGAAGCTAAATACAATACCTTTGAATACCACGCCATCTTGGTAACTGCATCAGTCAAAACCTATATGATTGTAGTATATCGCCCACCAGGACAACTCGGTGACTTTCTAAATGAACTCGACACCTTGCTCTCTTCTATCTTGGAGCATGACTGTCCCACAATTGTCCTTGGTGACATGAACATCCACCTTGACAGTCCTAACTCTTCTGATTTTTTGTCACTAATGCACTCGTTTGAGCTACAACTGCTCAGCAGTCCTCCGACCCATAAAGCTGGCAAAGTGCTCGATCTCGTTTTCTCAAGAAACTGTGCCACAGAGGCCCTATCTGTCACACCTCTGCAGTTCTCTGACCACTATTTCATTCAGTTCAGAGTGAGTCTCCCGAGAAGACCATCTGCTTCTACCCCTATGGTTTCCTTCCGCAGCAATCTCCGCAACCTGTCGCCCACCCGCTTCTCCTCCGTTGTTGCCTCCGCTCTTCCAACCTCCAGCACATTCTCCTCCCTTCAGGTTAATGATGCCACGGAGTCCCTTTGCTCTACTCTGAGCTTATCTCTGGATAGTCTATGTCCTCTATCCACCAAACCCTCCCGATCCTCCCAGTCTCACCCCTGGCTTAATGATACTCTCCGAGCGTTGCGCACCAATCTCAGAGCTGCCGAAAGGAAATGGCAAAAGTCAAAAGATCCGGCAGATCTAGCTAAATTCCAGGTGCTACTGTCATCATTCGCATCCAGTGTCACTGATGCAAAAAAGTCTTTCTACATCAACAAGATTCATAGTACTACTGACACCTGGAAACTTTTTTCCACCTTCAAAACTCTACTTAATCCTCCGCCTCCTGCTACCAATCTAACAGCAGATACCTTTGCCTCATTTTTTACTGACAAAGTGGCAGCTATAAGCAAACAGTTTACCAAACCTGTTACCACAAAATCTGCATGCAGAAGTCCCACTGCATCATTTTCCTCATTTACCCCTCTGAGTCAGAGCAGTGTGTCTAAACTTCTCACATGTAGCCGTCCTACTACATGCCCGCTGGACCCTGTTCCTACTAATTTTCTCCAATCCATTGCTCCTACTGTAACTGCAGCAGTCACGCATGTGATTAATGCTTCACTGACATCGGGCACATTTCCTACCACCTTCAAACAAGCTCAGGTTACACCGCTGCTCAAGAAACCTTCCCTCCCTCCAACTCATGTGGAGAATTATCGGCCGGTCTCTCTCCTCCCGTTTCTGTCTAAAATCATTGAAAGGGCGGTCTTTAAGCAGGTCAACGATTACCTCTCTCATAACAACCTCCTTGACCCAAACCAATCTTGGGTTTAAAAGTGGACACTCCACCAAGACGGCTCTGTTAGCTGTGACAGAAGCCTTATAAGAAGTCAGAGCGACAGCTAAGTCCTCTGTACTTATCCTGCTCGACTTATCGGCTGCATTTGACACTGTCAACCACAGTATTCTTTTGTCCATGCTCTCAAGCATAGGCATCACAGGGAGAGCACACTCCTGGTTTGAATCGTACCTCACTGGTCGGTCCTTCAAAGTATCCTGGCTTGGTCACACTTCTGCAGCGCACCACCTTGCCACAGGGGTCCCCCAAGGCTCAGTACTGGGACCTCTTCTCTTTGCCATATACACCAACTCACTGGGACAGATCATCCGATCACATGGCTTCTCATACCAATGTTATGCTGATGATACCCAGCTCTATCTGTCATTCCCACCTGATGACCACACGGTCTCAGCACGAATCTCAGACTGTCTCTCTGACATATCAGCATGGATGAACCTCCCAAAAACTGAACTGCTTGTCTTTCCAGCCAAACCAACCATACAACACAGCATCTGCATCCAAACCGAATCCCTGTCTCTTGCTCCATCAAAGGTTGCTAGAAACTTGGGTGTCATGATTGATTACCAACTAACCTTCAAAGATCACGTTACCTCGGTTGCTCGTTCATGCCACTTTGCATTACTAAACATAAGAAAGATCAGACCATACCTGACCCAACATGCCACCCAGCTCCTGGTGCAGGCCATGGTCATCTCCCGCCTTGACTACTGCAACGCTCTCCTAACTGGTCTCCCAGCCTGTGCTGTGAAACCTCTGCAGATGATCCAGAACGCGGCGGCGCGTCTGGTCTTCAATCAGCCTAAAAGAGCACACGTCACCCCTCTGTTCATTGAACTCCACTGGCTACCCTTAGCCGCCCGCATCAAATTCAAGTCACTGATGTTAGCCTACAAAGTGCTTAATGGAACGGCTCCCATCTACTTGAATGCTCTTGCAAAGGCTTATGTCACAACTCGGTCCCTCCGTTCGTCCCAGGATTGTCGTTTAGCAGTGCCTACACCACACCTAAGACAATCCAAACTCTTTTCATGTGTCGTCCCACGATGGTGGAATGACCTACCGAGCGCTACCAGAACAGGGACGTCCCTGTCTATCTTCAAGAAGCTCTTGAAAACCCAGCTCTTCAGAGAGCATCTCCTATCCTAGCACTTACCTTGTACTTCCCTACCCCCTCTATCTCTGCACTTTATCTTTCTGCACTTCTTTCTATGCCTACACCCTATCTCTACTCTGTCACCTCTGACATAGTCAGACTAGTGGGTTCCTTCTATGTAGTTTATTGTTAGCTTTATATAGCTTGTTAAATCTTCATTTGTAAGTCGCTTTGGATAAAAGCGTCTGCTAAATACATAAACTTAAACATAAACATCTTTCCAATTTCTGTAGCCCTGGGTTATTATTTATTGTTAAATGCAACCCCAGCACTTTTTATTTATTGAATTGAATTCATATATAAAATACCAATTGACGACAAAAGTCATATTAAGGCACTCAATGTATGGAAGATTTCTCCAATCTCTTCATCATTTCCACCAAGCCCCTGGAGAAGGGTCTTTCCTCTGAACTGAGGAAAGTGTGGAAGACGCATGTCTTTATGTGGTTGCTTAGAACTTTGTTTGTACTACAACCATTAAGAATGAAAAACACAGCCTCAAAAGACATACAAAAAAAAAAGTTGAACAAAACAGGTCATGATCTTGCTTGTGATGGGCTGAGCAGGTTGTCTGGTTGGCTCCTGCTTTCGCACCTGTTCGACATTACACCTCAGCAGGACCAGCCAGCCTTCACCAGATTATCTCACTATCCACCATGGTAATTGGTGTGATTCCTGTTGTACGTGTTTATCCAGGTTTCTAGCATTCTGCAAACTTATGTTCCTCTACTTTCCAGGATGCTGTGCAGTCCTCTCTGCACTCTGGTTCCCCATGGACTCCTTGCTGAAAAGAACCCTGTGGAAATAACTCTTCTCTGTTCAAACTTCCTCGTACTAACAACCTGCTGGCTCACCTTCCACCAACTCAGGATCTCTGCACCGCAGCCAGTGACCTACTGTGGAATCCTTTGTGGAAAATGTCGTGGACCCTGTAAGACTCTCTCTCATTCACGCAATACAACTTTGGACAATAATATTTTATAATATATATAATATATATAATAATCTCTTTTATCATAAACATCTCTGTGTCCCACATAAGAGTCCTTTTTATGTACTGGCTCATTCGAGACAGTATTTTCATTTAATGTGCCTGATTAGACCTCCTCTAAGGATTGTTTGGATGTGTATGTTGACATCAACTGTTGTCATCGTCGCACCCATTATAGTATTATTCCATGCCACCATTCCACTGCCATATTCATCTTTATTACCAAATTCAGATAATTCTATACTTATTAGTATTTTCTCATCTATCTTTCGCAGTCGACCTTAGCTCATTCATCATATCAGCCTTTCAAGTAGCGATCCCTACATTTCTTTTCCTGAGCAGCGGAATGTTTATGAAACTCTGATCCTTTTATCCTGGATTAAACTCTCATATGGCGTCATGCCAAAATGCCTTAATACAGCTGGTCAAAACATAATCAAAAGCACACAGCACGACATGTAATGTTGTTGTATTTCTCACAAGATAATGCAATGATATTCAAAATACATCAAGTGCAAAGTTCTTACATATGAAAATTAAGAAAAGAAAATATTGCATAATAGTGAAATAAGCCCAGCACAAAATGTATTATGGATAAAATTATTGGCCGTAGAATCAGTCTGGAGCCTCAACACCAGGGCTCCAGACTGCAATCATGTTTTTAAGAGTGGGTATTTCAAATGTACTAACTTAATTTGTTGCATTTCTGGAGCAAGTAAAATGTAATCCTCCCCCTTTTTATTGGCACAATAAAAAACATTTTGCTGTTACTGCGTTCCAGAGATGATGATGTTTTCTGCTAATGTGCAGTAGATCTTGGATAAGCTGAAGATGCTGGCTGGCTGGCTGGCTGGATGGATGGATGGATGGATGGATGGATGAATTTATCTTAAAATGTCAATATATAGTAGAACTTTGGAAGTCTAAAGACAGAATTGTATTTCTAATGGCAAAATATTTCAACAAAAAAGTAAGTAAGATTCTGAGTCTCACATGCAAAGTAACTCCAGTCTTGTATTCCTAAGGTACATTATTCAATACATCCATGTAACATCCAGCTCAATGTCTTGGTGGCCTAACTGGAACACAGGAGTGTTACATAACTTCCTGGGAATTGGTAAATGACCTTTGAAACATACTAACAGGAGATGTGGGGGCAAAATAAAGACTCAATCACAGGCTGTGTCAATTTGATCCATCTGGCTACACAGCAGTTGAGCTGCGATGATGTTAAACATAGGCACAATTTAAATACTGGCCGCTTGTAGCAGGTTCATTCTGTACTATGTGTAATTCACTTCACACGAAATAAAACATATTTCTTCAACAGGAATTTGAGTCTTATCTTTTAGCAGTTAAATTTCAACACTTCTCAAAAGTGAACCAGCAACTGGATTTGGGACCAACGCTAGATGCCTTTAATGAATCGATAAATTACAAACTATTAACTATAATTATATATTATAATTCTTTTTATTGTTTAGCACTAGTCAACAGGAACAGCTTAGAATAAGTTCATGCACAAACTTCCAGGGACTTATTACTGTCACTTTCTGAAAGATTACCATTATTTTTCTGCCAATACTTAACTGAATGAGTGCTTTCTAGTTGAACAGTAACATTCTGTAATTTGGACAACTTGCAGCTCTGTAAATTAGATCTATTACTCGTCTTTCATCATTGCAGCAACACTGTGACATTATCTGTGCACAGTCCTTTTGTTAGTCTTGTTCGCAACACTGAACACCATGTACCGCTGTTGGTAAGTCAACTTTGCAAGTATAGATCCCTCGAATGTTTTTTTTTTTTTCAAGAGCAACAGTGGATGCTTAGTGGATTGATTTTGTGCAGATTTTATGATAATGGATACCAAAAAAGCTACCATTCACCTTGTTGTTTCAGAAACGTTTACCAACAGCTAGAATGAACAGATTCTAATGGGTACACCAATACCAACAATCATGGACTCATCGTTAGTGGAGAACTAATCTTGTGGAATTCAACTATATTTTCTTTTGAATTCAAATCAAGATATTTTTTTAAATAACATTTTTTAATAAGCCACCAATACGACCGTTCTGTCAATCAATCAGTCAGGAAAATTTATCATCAAATTTTTTTATACTATGACATTTTCAAGCAACTAGAGTCAGACATTACCTGTTTCTCTGTGAGCTATGTGGCGAACATGCAAAACCCAAATCTCCAGCTTCTCAAATGTGAAAATGATTATGGTGCTTTAAAGCCTTACACTCAAACATATTGTAATTATATTATATCAGGGCTGCACGGTAGTGTGGTGGTTACCCTCACAGCAAGAGGGTTCCAGGTTCGATTCCCGGCTGGGGCCTTTCTGTGTGGAGTTGTCTCCAGGTGCTCCAGCTTCCTCCCACCGTCCAAAAGGGTTAGGTTAATTGGTGTCTCTAAATTGTCCCAAAGTGTGAGTGTGTGTGAATTTGTTTGTCTCTGTGTGGCCCTTTGATGGACTGGCAACCTATCCAAGGTGTACCCTGCCTCTCGCCCAATGACCGCTGGGATCAGCTCCAACCCAACAGTTGGATTAAGCGGGTGGATGGATATATTATATTGTATAATTGCAGTTTTTTTGGTCGTTAGAGAATTGGCAACACTAAACCAATTCATTAAAGCTGGAACAGTGGAATAGGGAACATTTCAATGACCATTTTCCAAGACAAGAATCATTATTATATATTTTCAAAATAATAATAATAAAAACAAATGAAAAATAATTATAATTTATGTTCTTTGACCAAACTTTACCAAAAAATATCAAGACATATCGTTCTGAAATATTGGAGTGATCTGTCTAATGAACCAACTGACATTACTATTCTCAGGCTTTATAGGTAACGAGATAGAATCATAAACAAATCACATGTATAAAATTTTTTACAGGCATCAGCTGACTGAAATGCACAGGATTACTCACTCACCTTGGTTACAGCTACTTTTGCACCTTTGTTGATAAGTTGGACCACATTGTCGGCTTGTCCCTTGTGTGAAGCTATAAGGAGGCGCTCGGAAAGTGCGAGGACCTCAGCTGCATCCTGCTGGCTCATGAAGAAGGGCAAGTGATGCAGCAGCCTTCAAACACTGTGCTTCAGATGGTGGGGAATGCAAAGGTGGCACTTTTTGGAAGCTATCTAACTCATTGTGAGCTGCACTGCAGACACAGGGGTCAAACAGGCGCTTAGAGGCTGCCAGTGATTTTCTGCTGTTACAAACTCCCCAAAGTGCCAAGATAGCTCCCCTATCATCCTCTCAGCAGCTGGGAAGAGAACAGAAAACATAGAGTGAAAACAAGCTGTCAAGTGCTCAAAACATAGTAGATTTGCAAACAGGAAAAACAGAAGGGAAACAGGAAGAGCGGACTGACATCACTACTGTCAAGGTTCCTAAACTCATGCACTCCTCATGGAACTATTGGAGCTGGGCAGAAATCCATTATCCATAATAAATGCAAAAGACAAAGTCATATTCGGTATGACTCTCTGGTGTATTGTGAAGCAATTTAAAATGCTGCAAATGGTTAAATATTCCTTTGTTTACAGAAAGAAGCTGACTTAAAAAAAAAAACCTGTTTAAAAGCGGCCAGCTGATCACCAATAATATTGTACCTTCATATTTTTACTTACCAGAAAGCTCAATCTAGAAAAAACGTTCATGTTCAATGTGTAAAACTGACAACACAAAATTAGATTACTTGAGGAACACAACTAATTTGAGAAACCATCTTTGCTAACTTTACCCTGAAACTTTCAGGAATGGAAGAAAATGAATGTTTGTGTTGCAGCTTTTGGAGAAAAGGATCTACAGATCTTATTTGGACCCTGAATGTCCAGCTGTTTTGACCTTGGGGCTTCTACTGCAAAATTTACTTTACAGAAGCAGCTATCTGGGACTCTAGAACTAAACTCAAGCCCTGATGAAGGACTTTATGACTCAATGAGTATCTGTTACAAGTGAGCAGTGGACTATTGTGGCAACTCACACAACAGTATATACAGTGTTGATGTGGTAACTAAGACAATGGTACTGAAAAGATGCAACTTTTTACGACTTTTAATTGCACTAAATAAAAAGAAATCCAGACTGATCTAGTTGTTTGTATTAATAAAGAGATAAGTAGAGGTGGTTGCTGACATTAAAATGTTTATTCAGATGCACTGACTGGAGTTCAATGATCATGTATTGATATTACAAATAATATCATATGATTACCAATTTAATCAATACAATATTTTGAAAAATATTATTTTCCAAACCACTATAAAGCGATAAGTTTTGTTGGCTTTTGGTATGACACCAATGATTTATGTTATTTGATTAAAAAAATGTTGAATGCAATATTTATATTCTTTGCAACATTTTTATATTTACTGCAAAGATGGTATGAGGTATGAAATAGTATGAAGATATCATAAGAGAATGTACAAAATGTTTTAGAATTTGACCGACTGAAAGTTCAAGATTTCAACTTATTTGCAGTTACTAACCTTTCTGTCCTTTATCATGTGGGGTTACATATTAAAACTATGGATTTGATCTTAAAATATCTGAAAAGAAAAAAAATGCAAATGATTCAGAACTATCAAGAAATTACTTTGATTATTTTGTTAAAATATATCAAACAAGTTCAACGTATCATAAGGAAAAAATCATAGAAATACAGAGCTTATTATTCTTCCATTCAAATAATACTATTGGGGATATTAAGGGTTGTTATGGAAGTTTTTTGTTCAAGTAAAATCATGGACACAGCATGTGGGACCAGGAGAGCTACATCAGAATAGGCCACAATATCACTGGAGGCCATAACTGCCTTTTCAGCTGCCGCCACATATCTGAATATATCTTGGGAGACCTGCAGCCACGGGGTCCAGTTTTGAAGAAAAATAAGCTACAGGCCGCAGCTTATTTCCATGGTCCTGCCAACAACGCCAAACTGTTGTGGAAGTTTTCAATCGCTTCCTTCCTAATACTTCTGATGAGCAATGAAATAGAGAAACTTACTTTTTCTGCCGGCCGGCTAAGTTTTTATTCTTCGTTGCAAGGAAAAAGATCAGTCCACACCATTCAGCAGCAATGGTATGAAAAGATACAGACAAAAGAAATACAGAGTATTTATACCTGAAGATGGGGGGCTTTGTTCTTGAAGATGTGTAATCACATCTCCGGGGGGGGGGGGGCAGGATGCAGTCTTGATGGTAATTAAGAAACAGGAGGTTAAAACAATTATCTTGTCTGAGTGTTAATTAAGAGGTAAATAGTTTAAAACAATTAGCGTGTCTGGGTGATACAAATGGTTAATGTGGATTGGAGAGTCTGTCAGTCCTGAGACATAAAATTTACCATCACAGGGTGCAGTCCAGATAATATGTTTCAAAAAAGGAACAAAACTACTAAGCAACTAACTCCTCTCATCTGTTGATATTTTACATTACCATTTTTCCCTCAAAATTTGTGTTTTGCAAAATACATTTATTTTCTGCCTTGGTTAAACCACATGGAAAGTAGAGTAAAAAGAAAACTAAAAAAATGGAGCTCCCATAGTATCTCCTTTAATTTAAATGGACCAAAAGACACCTTTGTCTCTACAAGCTCGCTGGAATGCTTTCCTGCCAAATTAAGCATTTCAGCTGTTTCCCAAAGAGACTGTCATCTCTCAGTTTCTCATTATCTGTATAATCTTCAAAAAATGGCCCAAGGTCCAATGTGTGAAGATGTGAGAGAGGCCGTTCACTGGCACTGTCATGGTCATCAGCAATAGCCTGAAGTGCAGTTTTAAAACTTTATGATCTCCACATTCACTTGTTCACAAGTGAAGCCCTACCATCCACTCAACTTTGCATTCAGAGGGTGGTTCCACAAACACACCCAACTAAGAATATGACGAGCAGAAGAAGGACAAAAACATGGATATTTTTTAGGGGAGACTCTGCAAGTACATTTGCCATTATCAAAATCTTTACAATTCTTCTTGTTGGTATATCACCATTACCCAGCAGACCTAAGTTGAAACAGTACAATAATGAATGCACATGCCTGGACATTTCAGCTGTAAATCACAAAGCACTTCAGGAACCATTGTAGTGGTAAGCACTTTCCACTCACATTTTGAAGCTTAGCTGGGGGATTTCTATGTTATTGTTCTCTTTGTGTCTGTCATGATCCATGTGTTTTGAATTTTCCTTTGCTCAGGTTTTTATTGTTGGTCTTTGGTTACTTCCTGTTTTATTCTGTAAGAACTTAAGAACTTGGTTCTTAATTGAGTTTAACTTTTTTGCCTGTATTACACCTGGTCTAAGTTACTGATTACACTCACCTGTTTCCTATCCCCTCATCACACCCTCAGTATATGGACTCCTGGCTTTTTCTTGTCCGCTGCTGGATCATTGTCATATTTCAGTGCAAAAGGCAGCTATTAACTACTAACTAAGTTAATAATGATCAATTAATAATTTGTTCATGGGGCAACTGAAAGTCAATGTGTTCCATTTGTAATTCTCATAAGCAACCATAGTGTGCATTTACCCCCCCCCCCCCCCCCTCTCCATGCACAATATATACTGTACACAAAGAAAACTCATAAGCAACTAAGCCTCAGTTAACAGTCTTCTTAACGATCACATACACTAACTTTTTGTGAAGTTATTGCTGTCACTTTTGGAAGGACTAACATTATTATTACAACATTACTTTTTTATTTGAATGCTTTCTAGTTGAACTGTTATGTGGTCAACCCACAGCTGTGTGGATAAGGTGTTTTCGGCACAACATCAGTCCTGTCCTCACTCGTTAGCTACATTGAATGCTGTGTACCGCTTTTGTTGTGTTAGCATTACATTATCAGCATGTTTCTAATAAAGATGTAGGTCTCCACGTATTTAATTATGTTACTATATACAAAATGTACAAAAGCAGTAATTAATAGTACATATGCATCACTAAATGTCATTCTGTGTACATCTCTAGCTTGGTTACTGTTGATGCGAGAGCTTTGTTTACTACCATCTGTTGCTAACTTACAGCTACACTCCTAAACAATTTGAGTCAGTGACAGCCAGCCTGACAATGTGTATCTTTTAATTTAATTTTTAATTAAATTTTGTTACTAGTTATACTTTGTACATCTATGGCTTGGTCCATTACTGATGATGAGAAAGATGAGAAAGTATTGTTGCTAACTTACAGCGTGACACTGGTTAACAATTTCTCTCTCGGATCAATAGAGCAACTATTTGACTATATAGAGAGCTATAGTGTTTTTGGTATAACTGGAGAAATTGCCTCCTTCTGTTCACTTTTACAGTATCAAACTGCACACCGGATGACAAAGTTTTGATAATGTTATAACGTACTTAAACACACCGTATGATATAAACTCGTGTCAGTGACAGCCAGCATGACAGTGAGCACCACTTTCTGTTTCAGTTCAATTTAGTTTTATTTATATAGTGTTTCCAAAGAAAGCTTTCTTCTTCCCAGTGGCTCAGCTGTTGTTGTTGGTGAGTAGCTGCTCACAGTCTCTGCCCCTCAAACTGCCTGCTCTCAGGAGAGGCGTTTCAGTGAGAGTGAAAGAACGATCACTCTGCTTAAATCAACAGATATTCTGACCAAAGTCTGTGTCATAAATTTCACTTAGACCGGTTCTGCAGCATTCTACATTTACTCTACATTTTACTGTCATTCAGAGTGAATGACTGAATACTGCCTGTGGAGTTTACAAAGATCACTCACTATGACAGTAATTCTCATCTTTCTTTATTAGTCAGGCTATCCTCTTCGGTCTGCTCTAATGAGAGATAATTCTAAGCATGTCTAAAAGCAGTACACAAGCCAACTGTTGATATGATGGTTGGTGGCTTGGCATTCAATATTACAGCAACAGTGACAGTTTCTGTCACTGCAGAAATTAACATAAAATGGCAACAGGAGGTTTTCTGATGCTCCTGTTTCTAGTATGCATTTTCTTGCCATGTGAGAAAGTGAGAAAATATCCAAGTGATATCTCAGCTGATTCTATAGAGTAATTTGGTAGGTTGTCAAAGAATGCTCTCCCACAATGGACTACATTGAAATTGCATTAATACCTATACGCACGTAGGACACCACTTACTGATGGATGTCCACTGGATTACCAGAGATGCATCTATAGCACCAAGTTTGAACTGTCTCTCTGACCCTTTTTCTTCTCTGTGTGTGTGAAAATATGCATGTTATTTTTTTCTTTTTTCTTAAATAGCTCCTACTAAGATATGGGATCGCTCTGCAAAAGAGAGCAAAGTCACTCGTGCAACTACTGAACATCTGAAACATTTCCCCTGTAGATTGGGGGGAGATGCTAACAAAAGTGACATTTCTATGTTTAATAATCATCAATCATCATTGTTCAATTCTCTCCATGGCATATTACAGGTTGGATGTTAATACAATGCACTGGACATATTTCATTCATATACACACGTGGACAAAATTGTTGGTACCCACAATGGCTGATTTTGATTATTTAATTTTCAGTGAATTTTCATTTATTGTTACTTTTGTAAGTTTCAAGTGATTTCAGTGAGAATTGTGGGTTTTTCCTTCTTTAATCCCTTTTACCCCTTCTTTAAGGGGTACCAACAATTTTGTCCACGTGTGTACATACTTACACTTGACATTTCTATTTCTATTTAACATTTCATGTGTATCACAGCTATTGCTCACATTTGTTTGCACATGTTTTATGCAAATGTTTTAAAATAATCCTACAGTACTCTCCTGGCATTGTGTTAGTAGCGACCAAAGTGCATTTTAGACTCTTTAATTGGAGGGTACTTTCATTGTGCCTGTTCTCCCTGCTACCTAATTTGTTCTTATCACCATCTGACAATCACCCTTTTGTTTAGGAACACCAAAAGTGTTTAAGGGCTGTAAATAGGTTTGCAGCAACTCTAATTGTAAATACAATTATACTCAGCAGCTTACTTCTAAGTGCCACAGTGCATATTGTTGATAGCTCTAGAATTCAAGTGAATTAACTATTTTTATCTTGGTTCTTAGGTCAAACTCTTATATGGTCAATGGTCCAAGCTTAAAAAAAAAAGCTAAAATTATTTTTTGACAATGCAACAACCAGAATCAATGTCTTAACTTCGAGTACCTGTTTGTGAAGTACAAATATCACGTTTTTACCACAGCTTTTAACTAACAGTGCAACATCCAGGTCTGCTGTCTAAAAAATTTTAACTCTGGCTTCTCAGAGGATATAATCTGGAGGTCAATGAATCACATCTTTTGGATGTAATTTGGACTGCTTTCTGCTCTGTGGGTGTGACCCAGTTAATATCAGATGTCAACCTGTGACCTTATGTCGACCTGTGCACAGGCACTTGCACAGAGGAGAAATTTTACAAACCAATTTCCATGTGAAACAATTGGAAAATGCAAAAAGCACAATCTAATAACCATAAAAAGCTAATGTCATATATGAGATGGCATTCACACATCCAGAATCTGAAACTGCACTGTTAGATGGCCATCCTTTCAATTTCATACTAAACATAAACATCAAGGAATCCTCAATTAGACTACCAACATTTACAAGAAAGTGTATTCTCAGTATCACTATAGTTTTAAAGATGAATTTACACCTATAGTTTCCCTGCCATCTTTTTCTTTTAGAATACCCTTATTACTAGATTTGGGTATCATTCGCATAAAATGACTGTCCATCCAAGTGTCAATGGTGTAAAACCCTGGTGTGAAACAAAATTTACATATGACAATAAAGTTATGAAAAATGGGTTCAACTCAAAGTCCTTCTACTTAATTGAATCAAGAAAATGCTGAAGCAAACAGGAGAGCCTTAAGATTGGACATAAAAGAGGCAAAAGTTGCAGCAAACTTGCATTTCTCAAATAGTTTATACCACATATATGCATATAAACACAGCTTCAACATGTTTAGTCCCAACTCTGGGATCAGAAATCAAACATATTCTGAATGACCAACTTGCCAAAACTCGTGAACAGGATCCTGAGAACTACACTTTTTTCCAGTTGACCTCGGCTTTGGAAGAGCTGACTTTCATCCTATGTTAATCCTTTGAATACAATATTACAAAATATATCGTATATGGTGCTCTTACCATAGAATTTACTTAGTAATATTTTGGATAACCACAGTTGTAATTTGAATTGATGGATAATGGAGGAGGTATTTCTAATTATACAACGTCTGATTTATTAGTAGCCTGAACCAAACAACACAGTTCTTTGTTATATTGTTTTGATAAGTGGTGTTGAAGTTGATTCTTAGAATGTCAGCTATTTAATCTATTAACCTATTCATTACAATGTAATTTATATCTATTTATATTATATGCATTTCGACCTAAGTATGGGTCACTTTTCATTAACAGGTTTGATACAGTTCTCAAATCTCTTTTCAAAAACATACAGTAATGAACTGTCCAAAATGTGTGCAGTTCTACTCTATCTTCAAACTAAACTAAACTTCATGAAAATTATCTAATCTCTTTAAATAAAGATAAAAACAAAACTGCGGGGCCTCATAAACAGCTAACAGAGGGCATCGTAAATCAGTCCAGTATTCAATAATTCTGCTTGATGTTCCCATTGGACACATTTTTATAAGCATTCTCATACATTTCAAATTAGACCACACAAGCTTCTGAATGCAAAAGCATGCATGAAAACCCTCAGTCCCTGGACAATCATTTGAGCTGAAAAGAGTGCTAACACACTGTGGTAACACTTGAATGACCCCTTTCCTTTCTACCCTCTAAAAACTGAATAAGATTAAGTAAAGGAGGGAACTCTCTGCCCGACTGCATTCCAGATGATTCTGCAGAGGATCCCGTTCAGTTAAAGGCCCACATACACAAAGCAGGCCTCGTAGTCTTAGTGAGGCTCCTCACCCGCAGCTAGGCAACAGGGCTTTTGTGCAAACTTTTAGGAACTCAGAACTCAGTTTAAAAACAAGAAATGGCAAGCTCAAGGGAGGAGGCCCTTGAGAATACTTAATAACCTGCTTGCTCCTGAAAAATAATCCTCCCTAATGCAAACACACAGCTTAATTTCTGCATTACATCCAGTAAGTAAATTAAAATGTACCTGAAAAATCATAATATACCAACATAGCGGTCAAACAACAAAGTGAGTTTAGTAGGAAGCTTCTTCAGCTCTACGTCAACATAGAATTGTACATGACATAATTCCAGCCCACAGCAATACTTCTATGCAGTGACTTTTTTCATGATTAATGACTAATAACTGTTGCTGATAGTTTATAGAACAAAATGAGATCCCTTTCTGGGATTAATTCATTAGCATTTGATTCAGTTCAGTTCAAATACAGGAGAAGTATAGCTGCTTGTATGTTGTTATCATTGTCATCATTATTGTGAATCATCAAATTTTTCTACATATGAAAAAGTGTTATCCACCAATATCCAGTAATTACATTTTTCTGAATAATTGAATTCAAACATCAACTGATACTGAAACCACAATTAATGCCTGGGAAAAACTCAAGAGGAAGTAACCTGTCCACACCCAAGTCCTTCATCCCTCTTTATTACCCTTTCCCTGTAGGGTAAGGGCCAAAAACCTGGTTCCTCAAGTCTGACCTCACTGGAATGTATTTAGCTCTTCGCTAATATGTATTACAACCAACTTTAGATACAATAGTAATTTGGACACGCATTGCAGTTTTCACATCACCTACATCTGGTAGTCTGACAGAAGTTTAGATTTTTATCACAAGATAATTATGCCACAGAAATATAGCTGTCAATGCGAGCATTCCGTGGTATGCTCGTTAGCACCATTGCCCCCAGGACAAATCTTGGCTGAAGCCTTTCTATTTGAAGTTAGCAGGCTTTCCCTGCACATTCCTGGGTGTTCTGGCCTCCTTTCACAATACAAAAAAAGAAAGAAAGAATCTGATCAATCTAAAGATTGTCAACAACTAAGAACATTAAATATTTCATTCTGACAGTTCTTTGTATGGTCCTTGTGAAGTATCTGATGGGCTGTTTTTAACACCCACAATGACCAGCAGCATACAGGGCAGATGTGGTCATGACATTGTGGTTATAATATTCTACTTTAAATTTAGTTTGTCCAGATTAATTAAGTCACTCTTTCAAGGGATAAAGGATGGTACACACATCTGATATGATGCTGGTAGTCAACATACTGTACACACTCTGAACTGTATTAATCTCTCAGCCTCTGTTCTTGTGATTTTGTTGACTTGAAATCAGTTGTGTCATTATGTTGTTAAATATTATCATGCACAGCTAATATTGACATGTAATAAATTGTTGTCTAAATGACCACAACTGCTAGTGTTACTGAATATAGATAGAAAGTTGACATATATTACTTTTATGAAGACACAAAATTAATTAATCGATTATTTTCATTCTCCAAGCAGCTGTACAGTTGTAATTCAGAGCAACAGCCTGGCTGGGGTAGTGATGTCAACAAGAACACAGCTGAACACTGACCCATTAGGAAATTAAGCATACCGCCTCCCCTTGTTTTCAAAGGTTTGGACTACTGACTTCAAATTGGCAAGAGGAAGCAATGACCAATACCATGAAAACAGGATCCAAAGTGTAATAAATTGCAGAAAAAACTGCAACCCATGTGTAAATCATATAAGACTATTTTACAGGAGATTCTTTCACAATCCAAATGGCACTAATAAACAGGACATCCAGTGATTGACACAGGAAGACCATATGGTCAAGATAATGTTTTAGCATCTATCACCATAAATTAAACCTCCAGAGGTTGGAGGTATAATATACTATGGCAGCTCAGAATTGTGGCTTTTATGTCAGACTTAAGTTGATGGGTAACTCTGAGTTACTGACACACAGTATGTACTCATTTCAACATGTTACAAATGCAAAACTAAAACTAGTACCTCCTAGTAGCTGTCAACATCATCTGCATGCATTCTGTAAGGAAAGTAATGTCTGGACACTTATCCCTTTGTATTCATTACTTTTTGTATTGTAACTAGTAACATAGCTCGTTAGTTTTAAAATTCACTTAATCAGTTACTGGTTATTTTTTCAGTGTTGACATTTTGCTGTTACTGTTGACCTTTTACTGTATCAGTCTGTGCATTTTGTTGCCACAAAACAAACACAAATAGAAAGACAGTAAATCCCTTGTGTATTCAGTTTCTCTTCTGCTCCATTTATAAAGAATTGATGCTTTGCACATCCGCTCGACCATGAGACCAGTGTGACGCAAGTCAGCAGGAGCCTCTGCGAGGACCCGTGTGCTGCCCAAATATTTGTAACCATGCAGACTGATGTGCACAGAATCCTTATTATTGGGCTGTCCCACATATTCTCTGAAAAGCCTCCAGCTGATCCAAAATGCTGCAGCCAGAGTTCTGATGAGAACTAACAGGAGAGATCATGTTTCTCCAGTTTTAGCTTCTCTTCATTGGCTCCCTGTTAAATTCAGAATAGAATTTAAGATTCTTCTCCTCACATATAAAGCTCTTACTGACCGAACTCCATCATATCTTAAAGATCTCATTGTACAATATTTTCCTAACAGAGCACTTCGCTCCCAAACTGCAGGTTTACTTGTTGTTCCCAGAGTTTCTAAAAGTAGAATGGGAGGTAGAGCCTTCAGTTATCAGGCCCCTCTCTTGTGGAATAAGCTGCCAGTAAATGTCCGGGAAGCAGACACCCTTTCCACTTTTAAGATTAGGCTTAAAACTTTTCTTTTCGATAAAGCTTATAGTTAGGGATGGCTCAGGTAATCCTGAAACATCCCATAGTTAAGCTGCTATAGGCTTAGACTGCTGGGGGACCTCATCTGTCACACCTTTCCTCACTTTGCTCTCTTTTTCCCCCTGTTTAATTTCAAAATTGATTTTATGTACATGTGACATTATTGTGGTTATTAACCTATGTTTCCCTGTTCCAACAGATATCCTTTGAATGGCGTTATGGTGTTTTTCCCCCCTCTTTTCCCTCTTTTCTGTCTTCTCAAACCCCAGCTGGTCGAGGCGGATGGCCACCCTTCCTGAGTCTGGTTCTGCCAGAGGTTTCTTCCTGTTAAAAGGGAGTCGTTCCTTTCCACAGTTGCCACAGGCACGCTCAGGACGGGAGATTGGACTGAAGACACATTTCGGTGCAATCTGTTGGTTTCCTTAGCTAGGATATTAATTTTTTTAATTAGCTCTATATGAATTAATTGGATTATAATTACAATGAATTGAATTCCAATTGGCTTGAATTGGACTATATTACTTAAGTGCCTTGAGATGACAATTGTTGTAATCTGGCGCTATATAAATAAAATTGAATTGAATTGAATTGAATTGAATATGCATGGGACAGGATCCATCTCCATCTTTTAAAAAAAAAAAACAACATTCAAGACCTAGAAGATGGGGAGCAGGAGAGCAACATGGATGTTTGTTTTGAGGACAGACTTGTAGGAGAATTGTTATCACAAATTTACTATATACTGTAGACTAATTACATATCTGATTCAGAAGATAATATGGGGCTGTGTGCAAATCCCAGTTGGTTTGCAGATATGAGCATGGAAACAATTAATTTCCTTTAAGCAGGAAGCAAGTCCTGCACACAGCAATACACATATGAAGCTCACTTGGCTACTGAGATGACAAAGGCTACAGTGTTTATGTCATTGAATTTCTTATTTCAATTTTAAATCTGTGGGTGAAAAGGACGAGAAACATATTATGGTGAAATGCAATGATAAATATCTTGCTAATTTCCCAATCCAATCCAATCCGATTCATAAAGCACTTTAAACACAACAATTTCGACCAGTGCTGTAGAGTGCTGTACAGCAAAATCAGCAACAAAATGTAATAAAGTACCTAATACAATAAAAGACATCAATACAGGCAGACATAATCATGCATCTATGGTAAAAACATTATCTCAATCAGTGTTAAAAGCCAAAGAAAATAAGTGAGTCTTAGGAAGGGATTTGAAAACAGACAACGAGGCTCTCTTAGCTTCAGCCTCGTCTTTGAAACAACTAGGAGCTGCTGATCAGCTGACCTTAAAGATCGTGAAGGAGTGTAGGCCTGAAGCAGGTCAGAGAGATAGGGTGGTGCTAGTCCATTCAGGGATTTATACGTTAAAACATTTTTTTTAAAATGAACTCTGAAACACACAGGAAGCCAGTGAAGCGAGGCCAGAACAGGTGAGATGTGCTCTGACAGGAAACAAGCAGCTGCATTTTGGACCATCTGCAGGTGGGAAAGAGGGACTTGGCTGACCCCAAAATACAATGCGTTGCAGTAGTCCAACCTGGAGGTTATGAACAAGTGAATAAGTTTCTCAAAGTCTTTCCTTAATAAATCTGGTTTTATTTTTGCTAGCTACCTCAGCTGAAAGACACTGGACATTACTACATTATTCATTTGTTTGACGAGTTTCAACTCGGAGTCGACCTTCAACCCAGACTTGAAACTTTGAGCTTAACAAAAAGTAATAATGAGTCCTGGCCTGCAGGGAGAGCAGTCGAGGAGCCACTGGGTTCAAACAAAATTACCTCACTCTTCCTTTCATTAAAACTCAAGAAGTTTGATGCCAACCACTCCTTAATATCCCTAAGGCACCTCAGAATGTCCTCCATTTTGGAAGCATTCATCTTTTTTTAAGGGGGCATATACCTGGCAATCATGAGCATAAAAATTTTAAAGAGATGTTATGTTCACAACTTTACGGCCTCTGAGATTGAAGTTCTACTTTCAGAGATCCAAAAAGGAAAATCTGTAATTTTTAGCAGTGTCAGCAGTGGAATTACGGGACCTGCTAAACTGAAGAAATCGGAAGCAATTACGAGTGCTGTTGATTCCGTGTCACTTGTAGTTCGTAATGTCACCGAAATAAAGAAGAAATGGTTTGATATAAAAATGGCTTTTAAAAAAAAAACGTCTTGTGATGGCCAGGTGCTCTATGACTGCAACTAAAGCCGTGCAAACAGTTGTTGCCTTATCATGATGGCACTTTGAGTGGGCGGTCCATGGGGGGGGGGGGTCTTCTGGCATGTTGTCTGCCTGGTTAAGGTAGTGAGAGACCCTGTTCATGGCAATATTGTGTAAAATGCAACATTGGTGTTCTTCTCTGGGCTATAGAGCAGTTTGCCCCCCTCTGTATCGAGACACATCCACCTGGTCTTCACCACACCAATAGTACGTTCCACAACTGCGCGGGTGCTTTAATGCGTATATGTGTGCAGTTTATTGCTCCGAATATGTTTGGCAGTCCAGCCATGGCATGAAAGTCCCTCTTAATTTGTACTTGTTGGACAGCGGTGTATGGGAATTTGATATACCATGGGTGATGAACTGATGAACTGACCAAGGTTAGCGCATGACTCACAGAGGACTGGGGCACACCTGATCTGTCTCCAATCTCCCTCTGAAAGGTGGTGAGAACCTGGACGTGTGGTGGGACTGGGTTTGATCAGCGTGTTTCTTTAAAGTTGTGGCTGCATATTTTCAGCAGCACAGTCCTTGGCAATCTAAATTGCAATGTCAGCCATTCGTCTGTCTCCGCAAGGATATCTACATGGTCCCGGAACACACGCGCTCTTTCAAGAGCCTGACGCACTAAAGCATCCAAAAGTAGCAAGTCAGCTGCTGGTTACACTTCCCATTGTTGTATACAGAGTCAAATTAACCTTCAATTAGTGCATAATTTAAGTCAAACAGAATAATGTCAGCATAATTATGGGGTATAATGTAATGTTTATTTATGATATCTTCAAAGTAATTAAATATAAAATCAATTAGTCAAGCAAACTCAATTCAAATAACAGCGGACTATTTTACGTGACTCCTACGATAGGTCTGGATCACTCATAAATTCTGTTCGTACCTGAAAGAAAACTCAAAATACGAAAAAATTGGTGAATGCATAAGTTCTCTTAAATCACTCGTACGCATAACTTAAGAACAAATCTGTTCATATGAGTGTTTCTCGCATGAGGCCCATTGTTTCTATCTAAAAAATGCCTTCAGATAGGTAAAAACGATTTTTTTCTAAAATTTTGTAAAGGAAAGGAAGCGTAGATATTGGTCTAAAATTTGACACAGCTGAGGGGGTCCATACCAGGTTTTTTGATGAATGGTTTTCCAATTGCTGTGATGGACTGGCCACCTGTCCAGGGTGTACCCCGCCTTTCGCCTGATGACTGCTGGGATAGGCTCCAGCCCACCCGCTACCTGACTGACGGATTGATGGTATAGAAAATGGATGGATGGATGGTTTTCCAATTGCATGTATACAATTTTCAGACACTACACCAGAGGACAGACTGCTGTTGATAACACTGAGGACATATGGGCCAATCACAGGTAGGACATCTTTAAAGAGGCAGGGGGTACAGCATCCATAGATGAACCTGACGGTTTTAGCTGTCCAATGATGTCCTCTAATACCCTGAAGAGCACATTTTCAAATTGCTGAAATACAGCGGTGCAGGGGGGAGGAAATGATGGAACAAGTAATGGGGGAGAGATCTGTGCACTGATGGTGTGAACCTTGTTGGTAAAAAAACTGCAGAAACTTCTCACAACCAAACCATCAGGTTGAGGAGGGATAAGGACACTATTACTGGTGTTAAAAACCACACAGGGGCTTCTGTGAATTTGACAGGATTAAATCAGCCAAATATTTAGTATTAGCCGCTTTCACAGTCTTCTGATACTGATGCAGGCTGTCCTTCAATATGTGAAAGGACACCAGAAGCTTGTCTTTCTTCCACTTGCGTTCAGCCCTTCTGCACTCTTTTCTGGCTGCACGAGTAGCATCAATAACAATATCTTATGGTGGTGCACCATATATACGTTTTTTTCTCAATTGATTTAAGAAAGCCTGAATGTACTTCCACCCACACTTGTACATATTCCCACTCATGTGCACACAGCCTTCCCCACAGTATTTTCAACAACGCAAAATACCATGAATATCAAAATTAGCAATAACAACTTCATATAACTATAGCATTCACTGCAGTATGTGCCTCCATAAAAGGATGTAAAATTTCAAACTAAATAGTTATTACTTTTGTGCAATGAGGCAGGGGATGAATGCACTAAAATTAACTTCAGTGCTCTAAGCTACAACACAGCCTGCTGTACATTCACCATAATGTGGGTCATCGTCTCTCTCTGTTAGTATGAGCTTTCACAGGTATATAAAGAATGCTTGCATTACTGCACAGTCCCATGGTTCTCTACATGAGCTTTTTTATCCTCATTTATTCCCAAATATGACCTTAAACCTCAAAGATTTGACATATTCAGTGACTGTTACAAATGGTGATAGTGGTGCTCATCTTGAAGTTGATGACCGTAACACATCTGAAAAAAGTGGGGCAACCAAAGGGAGGAAAAGTAGGTGATACTAAACACCTAAACACCTAAACAGCTGGGGGAGCATGTTGCAATTCATTTCAGTTAACTGGTCATAGGTCAATAACAGATTGGATATAAAAAGGGCACCTTAGAGAAGCAGAATCTCAGAGGTAATGAGTTTCAGCAAACTGCAAAAATTGGTTCTAAAAATTTTGGAACACTTTCAGCATAGAATTGCAAATATGTTGGATATTTCATATCTCCAGTACATAATATCATAAAAACATTAATAGAATCTGGAGTTATATGTGTATGTATGGAACAGAGCTGAAAATTAATAGTGGCTGCCCATGATCATAAGGCCCTTCAAGTAGCACTGCATTAAAAACTGAAATTATTGCATTGGCTCACAAACGCTTCCAGAAAGCATTGTCTGTCAACACAGTTTGCTATACAAATCTACAAATGCAATTTAAAGTTCTGTCATGCAAAGAAGAAGCCATATGTGAACATGATAAAAAAACACTGCCATCTTCTCTGGGCTAAAGTTAATTTAAAATGGAAAACTGTTCTGTGGTCATATTAATCTAAATTGGAAAATCTCCTGAAATCATGAACAAACCTCGATGAAACCTCATAAAACACCTGCAGTGTCATCACCCAGATTTATATGTCGAATACCAGGTTAGTATTTCCTGTTTATTTTCTAATTGGCTAATATTAGGATATACGCTCCGTGTATAGGCTGAAAATGACGAGTTAAAAGACGTTAAAGCACCTAGGAAATACATAAAAATATAGTTTTCACAGGGAATCAGTTCCTGTTTATTGTGTTTTGTCTTCTATGTTTTATTATGTTGGAGAAGAAGCATTATTGTCATTTTTTTAAAAGACAGTGGATTTGTTATCCTAAGTCGATTATTTATATTAGTATTATGTTTATCATGCACAAAACAACATACGTAATTAATAAGTGTTTATAACTTGTACAAATAAAAAAAAGGCCGCAGTATCGCGATAATACCTGGAACCGTGATAGTTTGTCTGGTATAGTATCGTGGTTACTTATTTTGGTATCGCAACAACTCTAGTATGTATGGAATGGAATATTTTGGTGAGCTCCAAAAAAATTTGTAAAATGTCTCACTTTTAGCATCTGATGTTTTCTGTTTTTTAATCAGTTTATGAGATTTCTAAATCTTTGCATTATTTCTTTATTGACATTTTACACAGCATTCTAACCTTCTTGAATTGGGGTTTTGCCTTCCTCACAGAAATGCATGTTCCCTGAATGCTACAATTTGTAGAACTTGGGCTGTCTACTGAAATTGCAAAGGAATAACAAGAACAAGAAAAATTGGATTCATTTTGTGAAGGTGAAGTGGAATCATGGCACCACCATCACCCTGGCCACTCAACAGCTTTAAGAATCTGATTTGTGCATAGTGAACTGAAAGTAAGCAATTTCATACCGCAGTTGTCGTGGGACTGTTTGTGTGTGTACTTAATGGAGTTACTATACATTGTAGGGTAATTTGTTTAAGAGTCAGTTCCGCAGTGCAGAGGTCAGAGTGGTGTCCACACTGAGTTGATGCTTATTGGACTATCAACACCCACCTCATTTCTCACCTGGCATTTCACAAGCTTTTAACCAAGACAGCTGGGTTTAAAATATATACCAGTACAACACTGCGACTTCAGAATTAAGAATAAAATTGCAGACTTTGAATCATCATCTCCATTACATAATGTAAAAAACATTAGTAGAATGTGGACATACATGTGTATGCATAGAATACAGGTGAAAATCAATGCTGGATGCCAACAATCATAATGCCCACATGTAGCAATGCTTCAAACACAGGCATGAATCTGTCATGGAATTGATGGCATGGGATCAGAGACAGAAATCAGAAGTTAACATAGTTTGCCATGCGTCTACCACAAGTACCTCCTTCCCCTGCTGGCGTGCTTGCGCTTTGCCTATGTAAAGCCTAGTTTATGTTTCTGTGTCAACGTCGTCGACGTGGACCCCTGACGTGCACCTCCAAAGAAAATCCTAACTACGTGTTGAATTGACGCGAACCGCAAGGGCTGAGATTGGTCTGCTTAGAACATAATTTCCGGCAGTTGCTTTTTCCGGTCCTAATGGCTGTATACGGCAAAGAAGCTCGTCAAATTGGCCCGTTGACATTTGAAAGTATCGAAAGTGCATTTGTTCATCCAGGTCCCCCAGTAGGTGAACCAGTGTTGTAAATTCACCCGTTCTCAGCCTCGACCAGTTTAGTGGTCGTACAGACCACCTCTGCAAATGTCTTCTCTGTCGCCTGCACTTCAACATTTGCAATATAAGCATTTGTTCTTCAATATTGATAATCTCCAACTACAAATACAGCTGCTCCGCCTCAGTTGCCATTGTTTACTGTTGTTAACTGTGATTTGGCTATAACCCCTGAAACCACAAAAACACACAGCCACACACCCCTAGTGGCATGGTGAATTGCAGAGCCACCCGTTCCGTCGACGCAGCACTTCAAATCCTCAATGACGACGTCACGACTTATGCCGTCTACGTGACACAGAAACATAAACTAGGCTTAACTCCGGTATTTTTAAACCTAGACCTTATTTCTGGCATGAAATACGTTTATCTACTCACCGAGAACATTTTGGTGAAAGTCAGGTATTTAGATTACTCGAGATCCGCGTATATGCATATAACGGGAGAGAACGGGGGCATTGACAATACAGCTTCTAAATAAGGCATTATCTGTCTTTATTTCACCAATACTTTAAGACGAATGAATGAATGAACGCGTACTATTGCACTGTTAGCTCATAGCTGTGGTGTTGTTGTTATTGGCAGCTATCGGGGGGCTTATAGACACTTTCTACACACTCGTTTACTCGGCTGTAGCTCAGGAGGAAGAGCAGTCACCCACCAATCGGAAGGTCGGTGGTTTGACTCTGGCTTCCCCAGGATACATGTCGAAGCGTCCTTGGGCAAGACACTGAACCCCACGTTGCCCCCCAGTGTATCATTGGGGGTATGAATGTGTGTGAATGATTAGAAAAAGCACGTAGTTATGTGCATCTTAAGACGTGCTGTATGAGTGTGTGTGAGTGGGGTGAATTTAGTGTAGTGAAGCACTTTGAGTGGTCAGTTAGACTAGAAAAGCGCTATACAAGTACAAGTCCATTTACTTATTTACTCCGTGCTCTGTGACACGTAGTTTGCAACTGATAGTTGTGTGAAACATGGCAGGATATTTATCAGATTTTGACGACATGGACAACAACTTTGAGTATGATAGACGAGTGAATGAGCTGTGCTGCAGCGGCGTGCGTTGATGACGTCATCCTAGTAGACGAGTGTGTAGAAAGCCCTCTATTAACTCCCCCGATAGCCGCCAATAACAACAACATTGCAACTATGAACCAATAGTATGCAATAGTATACATTCATTCATACATTCGTCTTAAAGTATTGGTGAAATAAAGACAGATAATGCCTTATTTAGAGGCTGCATCGTCTATGCCCCCGTTCACTCCGTTATATGGATCTCGAGGACTCTAAATATCTTCCGAAGGACGCCGACTTTCACCAAACTTCTCTCGGTGAGTACATGAATGTATTTCATGCCAGAAATAAGGTCTAGGTTTAAAAATACCAGAGTTCCCCTTTAAATCTTTGGCAG
The DNA here is from genome assembly GCF_036924035.1 of Leuresthes tenuis. NCBI lineage: Eukaryota > Metazoa > Chordata > Actinopteri > Atheriniformes > Atherinopsidae > Leuresthes > Leuresthes tenuis. The sequence goes on along the minus strand of NW_027325367.1, from coordinate 30,787,082 downwards.
GAGATACCTGCCATGTGAATGTAGGTTGCATGATTTAACAGTGCTGCTTACAGTTTAAAGATGAAAAGTGGCCAAAATATTTGATATCTGTTTTCATTTGTGATTTGACAACTTATTCTGCTTCTTTAAAACTAGCTTCATTTGACCCTTTAGTGTGGTTCATTTGTGCTGATCTTAGATATGTCATTCAGTGTTCTCATCTGACATACTTTAGTGTTTCAGAGTAGAGAGAACTGCTCTTTTTCTTATGACTTTGAGAGCTAATTCTGTTTACTTGGCAATAGTTGTAATTGTTCACATTTGCCTGAGTGGTTTATAACACATTTGTCAGTGATGTGAGAAAAATCAGAGGGTAGATTTTTTTCTGCTTTACTCAGACTTCAATCTGTGTCAAGAGTAGGACTGCAAAAAGATACCAGTTAGACAATGGGATAAAACTTAAAATTCCCAAATACATGCCATGTACATTGCTTATCAATGATCCTACTTAACAAAGAAAACTGTAATACAGTAATACAACACCCTCACCACAACAATCACCACACACAAACACTACCCATCCCCCTTCCACACACACACACACGCACACACATATACACGCCACCCCCACTCCTGTCCAAACACACATACAAAGCACAACTGCAGCCATCTGTCTTTTCTGCAGTAGTCAGGGTCAGAGAGACAAAACCAGATTAAAACAATACTTTGACCCATTCACTAATCCTAAGATCTGATTCAGTGCTAGCTTATTGCCGCAGTTACAATAAAGAATCTGGGAAAACAAAATGCCCCACAAATACCCAATAGAAAGAAGGTTAATTCATTTTGGCTATGTCAATAGTTTTTAGCAATTTGTGCTGAGATATGAGACTTATACTGTCGGATGGCACTGAGGTCAATGCTGGAACTAAACTCTCTGCGATTTAACCCTAACCCTGATAGCCATCTACATAAATAAATAGTATGGAGTTTGAATAAAACAAGTGACTAACAAGAGGATGTAGTACCTGATAGTATAATCTAAATCTCTCCTACAAATTCTGTCAAAGCTGCTCTATTTTCTCAGCAGGAAGACGGAGCTAAGTTTCAAAAGATATTTCATGTTATTTCAATTCTTATAGGGAGCAACAGTGAAGTTCTCCAATTCTCAAATGTGCTACCCCACTTTGTCCTTTTTGTCCTTCTGCAGAAAAGTTATAGACAGGGAGAATGTGTTTAAGAAGACATAGACTGATCTGCCATAACATCATGAACACTTGCCTAATATGTGCACTCCTCATCCTGCCAAAGGAGCTCTGACCAGTCACAGCATGGTCATGGGCGCTTTCACACCAGGGTAGTCTGGGCGGACTTGGTTCGATTGTGAGGGGAATGCCAAAACATTTTTAACCTTAATCTGGTTTGGTTCACAGACCAAACCGCCTGGACAACATCAAGCAGTTACAACAGCGGCTCATTTAGGGCGGTGTTGCCCGAAATTAGCACTGACTCGGAAGGAAAAAAGGACTGAAAACAGAAATCCATTCCATTGAGCTGGCTTGTTCAAAACAAACACCAAATTTATGCAGTCTTAGATCTCAGTCTTTAAACCTAATTACTTTTTCACAAGTACAGTAGCTAGCTACTATGAGCAGCAGGTGAGGCAGCAAGCTATCCAGCATGTTGCCCTGTACATAAGACAATTGCAGCAGTACCAAAACAGACGGCACTGCGTTCGACGTCACTTCCTGTCTTTGGTTCACTTCCTCTCTTTGGCTTGCTGCATAGTCCCATTTGCATTTACCACTGTCAACGAACTGCATCTGCAAACCAGGACCCACGTTTTCAGGCAGACCACAGTTTGTTTGTTTGGTCTGCACAGGAGTTCACACAAGCTTTCACAGCTGCCCAAAAGAAACTGACTATCCGAGGAAACTAACTCTGGTTAAAGCGGACCAAAGAGCCCTGATGTGAAAGCACCTTGAAGGTGTCCTGGAGTGTCTTGTACCAGGACCTTATCAAAGGATCTTTTGGGCTCTGTGGGTTATGGGGAAGGTTTTGGTGTAGCAGCTACCAGATCCAATGAAACTGCTTTTTGGGTCAGGGGAACACCTCAGGGCCTTTGACATGCTTTTGTGCAAAACTTAGTGCTGTCCCTCTGCTGAAAGCAATTTGTTAGGGGAATGGTGTTGCCATACGGTTCTTGAGGGTGACTGGTCTGCAGAAATGTTTAGATAGGTCCCAGGATGCAGGCTTTCCTATCAGAACATTACTCACTTTACATGTCAGTAGTTTTATTGGTATGGCTGATCAGTGTATAATGCCCTTTCTTTAACAAGTTGGCACAATTTCCGGAGATCTTAGTAAAACATTTTCCCAGGTAGCAGCTTCACCTGATCAAGTCAGTAAAAACCTCTGAAACAGCTTACACCTCCCCTCTTTACTGCCAGACCTCTGAGGACAGAGGTCACACACTCACTCTTTTTGCCACACAGTTCCTTCTTTTGCAGCAGGCACTTCTCCATGAGGGGGACAACAAAGGCCTGCAAACCTGCAAAATTTGCTCTCACAGCCTACAAGATCAGCACGGCCTGCCAGTGGCCTGATCCTTCTCTGTTTCACTCCTGCAGCAAAACCTGTAGGGACTCCCTTCTCAGCTGACTAAACCAAAAATTCACTGAGAAATGACCCACAGTTAGCTTGAGGATTAACTCCAACAGGACCAAAGGAAGCGACCAGAATCCTTCTTCTAGAGAGCACAAGGAATTCACACCAGAGTTTTAGTTATTAGCCTCTGACTTCAGTCAGTGGTGCCCCACAGATAATAACTCTTATAAATATTTTTTTAATGACTGTCCTTGAACATTAATATTTGAAAATAACTAATCCAGCTCCAGTTTTTCACTACTTTCTATGTTTGAAAGTTCCTCATTCAACAAGCTGTTCTTATTTTCATTTCAAACTTACATCACTCCTCAAGTCCAACCTATTAGACCAATTAAACCAGCTACACGTGAAAATGTCCAGTTATCAGCTGTACCGAGAAGCATGTGCCTTACAGCTACCCCAAGCCTATACCCTCAAACTATATTTGAGGGTAATGTTCCAGCAAAAGACTGTTTTAACAACAATTCACTGCTAGACTGGCAAAGAAAGTGTTCCACGAAGAGGTTTCGCTAGCAGTGGCTAACACTAACAGCTTAGGTAACGAAGATGATGTACACCAACTTCAGGGGAGTTAATATTGTTACTTTTTTAACATTATTGTCACACCATTACTTGGTACACCCTGGACAGGTCATCAGTCCATCGCAGGGCCACATAGAGACAAACAAGACGGTATTACTGTATTATCCTCATGGTGTCCTCTCTATCTGAGATAAAGACACCTGACATGCACCGGTACTATATGTAAATACACAGAAAGAAAGACAACAATGGGCTTTCTATCTTCTTACAAATTTTCTTAAATTCTTTCTTAAGTTGTTTCATGCATGTGTTCTTAGAGCACAAACTTGTTTGCATCTTTGCTCTTAGACTAATGAATACCAATCTCACATTTTAGCATTCATTTTCTCATCTCTTTTCCCTCCATCTCTTCTCCTTTGACACCATTTGAGATGTTGGCTTTCTTATTTTCATTTTGTTGTTTATTTATAATGTCTTCTAGTACCTATTAGGTCTTTTATTGCTTATCTATCTTGTATTTTATTTAATCTGTCTTTTACCTACTCTTTTGCACAGCATTTTTGTCAACTGTTGTTATTTCAAATTGCCAGGGTTAGCCAACTGTCCCTCATCTGCTCCTTATTTAAGGAATCTGCCCACAGAGTTGCTCTGTAAGATAAAGAAGTTGTGTGCTCCTCCTGGGAAGCAGGAGACCACATTCATTAGGTGGTGCAGATCCACTCCTCCAAGTAAGATGTGCCCAGAAAATCTCCAAAGGGAGTCGACCAGGAGACATCCTAACCAGATGCCGAACCACCTCCTTTCAATGCGGAGGAGCATCAGTTCTACTCCGAGTTCCTTCAAAATGGCTTAGCTCCTCATCCTAACTAAGGCTGAGCCCAGCCACCCTCCGAAGGAAACCCATTTCAGCTCTTGTATTCACAACCTCATTCTTTCAGTCACCATATTTTAAAATATCTGACAAAAATATTACTGTCATTTTATATATTGTATTTCAATAAGTAGCACAACAGAAGACAATACAAATGCTTATTTTGTTCAAACATGTCAGCACTTAAATGTGCCTAAGAGTATTCCTGAGTATTGGTTCTTAGGTAAGAACAAATCTTGGATTAAAAAACATCAGTGAATGCCACATACTTCGTAAAAAGAGTGTATGTGGGACTTAAGAACAAATTCGTTCCTAAGAACTGTTGGTGAATGTGGCCCACTGGCAATGTAGCTGCTCATCCTGCCATACCTTCAGCTGGAAGTGTCAGCTGTAGGGCTGAGCATTTAACAACAATGCTTACCCCATTGTTGCAACATGAGGAATTTGACAGATGTAATATGATTAGGCTGTTTTGAGCCCTTGAAGGGCATATACTAAAGCAATCTCTTTTTCTTTTGCCATAGGGCTTTTTACTTGTATATCCATGCAATGAACTATTTCTAACTTAGGCTGGATTCAAAATTCAAATGTGTGAATCTGATTTCAATGTCCTATGATTTCTTTAAACATGCCTCACTATTAATGTAATATAACTAATATGCAATCAAGCCATATAAAAAAGAAAAGTACTTTGACAACACACTCCAAAAGTATCATGGGAATAGGCAGATCTCAACATATATTCTTCAACTTTAGAACATTAAAAAAATGACATCTCACCATCTGATAGATGAATCATTGATCACCTGTAACAGTGTCTAGTTTCCATAATCTGTAAAATGGTGACCCCTGCCCTGTAGCCCATTAGAGCACATTATGCGGCCATTATAAACCTGGTGAACTCTGACCTTGTCAGCACTGTGTTGTGCTAATCAGCCCCCCAGGGATACAAGCAGATGGACAAATGGGGAAGGTCTAAGTAACAGATATTTGAGTTGGAGGATTAGTCACAAATTGGTAAATAGAGCCCTTTCTTTCATTTGACATTACTTATTAACTCAAGGGATGTGTTGTGATAATATATTCTAAATTTGAACCCTTATGAGATAATATTTAGATTGTGCCTTTTGAGCATAACTTTATTTTAATTTGCTGATGTTGTAGCACACATGGGGCTCAGGGCTTTGTTGAAAATGTCCTATTTTGTTTATTTTTCTTCTATTATTGTTCTAATTACACTGGAATCATCTGTCCCCACCAAAACCTACATGTTGTGATAACATTATGCTGTGTGGATGGTAACTTCTATGCAGCAAATTGTGTGAATACAATGAGAGCACAGAGAGATTACATTGGCATGGTCATTCTGAAGTAGATTTTAAATAGGAGTAATAAGACGGATGGAGGCTTTTTAACTTATTCATTAATGGGAAATGTTCACAAAGGGATAAAAAAAAGTTTAAGGAAACTACTCCTGTCAACTTTAATTAAAGGCGCAGTAAACTCGTTGTTACTGCAGCCAACAATGTGATATGAAATTGCTTACATTGTAATAATTTCAATGCTGTGCATATATTAACTAGTTACATCGGTGTGATTTCCAATTTTGCAGATGAATTGGTTTGTCACTTTAAACACAGCGGGCAGGAATAATGCGATTTATCTGCGGACTAATTGCCAAAAAATTCAAGTTAGTCACTCAGAGTGACTGCAGTGTCTAACTAGCTCGGTAATGCTCGGTTTTTAGTATCGCAATGATTCGTTTTGAAGTCGAAGAAATGTAATTTAAGTAAGCACAATCCCAGCACAGAACTCGTATCCCCTCCCCAACAGTCCACGCAATACAATGTGAAGCACAGACAGTTTCAGAACAAATGTACAAACAAACGGATCACATTAAGAGACTGACCTCGCCGAGAATCGGACATGCAAAGTTTTGATTCGAACTGAGCTCCACGTAAAGCAATTCCCAAAGTCCTGTGGAGACCATGTTATTTGGGAGGAACCTAAACTGAAAACACACGGACGTCTCTCTCGTCGGTCCGCGAGGCTGTTGCCGCCTCCCTCTGTCTAATTTACATGTGAACAGACCTGCTGCATGTCAGTAGTCATCCCGCTAGATTCCAGTAAGGACAAAGGGAGGAATTAGTTCAGCTGATGCAATTGATTCCGGTCCTAAAATGCTCTTAATTTGAACTGTGGTTGCCGGGCTATGTGCCTGTGAGCTATCATATTGATAATAGTCTTAATCATAGGAAATGGTAAAAAAGAAGAAAGTCAGATAAAAGAGGGTTTAAACTCATGTCATCATACAACCATAATTGAGTGCTCAACAATAACTACACTATAGGTTACTAAACCTTGTACAATTGTTTCCTTAAGATTGAAAGTTTTTTTCAATATGTACAGAACTGTGATACCCTGATATTAAGGCCAGCATGGAATAAAGACGGAAAGAAAGAAAGAAAGAAAGAAAGAAAGAAAGAAAGAAAGAAAGAAAGAAAGAAAGAAAGAAAGAAAGAAAGAAAGAAAGAAAGATAGAAAGAAAGAAAGAAAGAAAGAAAGAAAGAAAGAAAGAAAGAAAGAAAGAAAGAAAGAAATAGTGCTTTGAACAATGCTTTCCTTTGAAAATTATTTTTAGGTGTCACATTGTTCAGTTTTCTCTTAAAGTGCTTTAGACCTGCAAGTTCTCGTCATTATACCAAAGTATAATTATAAAGTGAACTTTCTTTAGCCATGTGGGGCAGCCATGGTTCAGCAATAGTATGATTCATGATTCATTCTCATTTGATCCTCAGCATGACAACGTGTCGAAGGCAAGATGCTGAATCCTACATCACCCTGATACGTCTACTGATGTGTGAATATTTAGATAAACCATTTATATGAGTCAGACGAACAGGAGCTGGTGTACTCACAGTGCAAGGAAAGATTGCCTCGAACATATAAGGTGCCAAACACTGTTGATGTTAAAGGGACAGTTTAAAGTAAAGAAAAGAGTAAAATTAGTGTGAAGAATGAAAATCTATAAAGATTAAGTGTAAAATGTGAAAGGTATAGAATATGGCATTATCTTTACACTTTTAATTATTCTGTTAACAATAATGCAAATAAATTTGCTGATAAAACGCTTTTCTAAATTTGTGCATTTCAGTGATGCATATACATATAAACTAATAATCAGTAAAATTGATTAACTCTAGACTGACTACACACTTGGCCCTGACTGCTCATAGTTCTGTGGTAAAAACGCTGCAGATTTCTGTTTATCAACAGACTTTACTTTTCTGTTCCTATTTCTGTTTTGAAAGCAACACCAGAGGACAAAGATCTGGCACAATGAAAAAACAAAGTTGTTTAAATGCAATTTGAGAATGAGGAGGAGTCTGTTATCAAGGAGCAGCGTGTCTGTGTGATTCACTCCCAGTGACTTTAGAGAAAAGATCACCGAAACCTGATCAATTACATTTTTCGACCTGGAGAGCAAATATAAAGCCCCAAGTGATTTGTAAGTTGATGTCAGCGCTTTCAGATCAGTCACAGTAACCTCGCTGAGGTAAATGTGCCTCTCTTGCCCTCCTTAGTGATTCTGACCTTTGATGTTTAGCTGTGAGTTTCACAACAAAAATCAGTCAAAAGACCTTTGAGCGTTTCTCCTCTCAAATTCCAGAGCAGATATCTAACTCTGCATTATATTATAAGCCTCAGCTTGAGTTTCACTACAGGGAACATTTAGCTGTTGTTTTGCCACTTAGAGTTAACAGAATAAACCTCTTTGGAATTTGATATATGACGTTAACTATGCTGTTGACCAGCAACTCGTTCTCTCTCTTTCTCTCTCTCCCTGAAGTTTGATACACAAAGAGGACACACAGCCACATGTCAACACTATATATTAACAGCATAGTGTTGAGGAATCTGATTTAACTGTGTAGTGAGGAGTCTCATATATTTCTTCATTCTCTGTATTTGACAAATAGTATAGATTTTGTTGGACTTTAAAAACTAGTAATACACAGGGATAATCGATTGAAGATTTTGTTTTATTCATATTTGTTTGACTATTAGCATATATTGTTGTAGATCTTGTTTATATATATTATTATTTCTTGTAAGTACTTGACATCTGCACTAAACGAGTACAGCAATTTCAATTCAGTGTATTTATATAGCGCCAAATTCCAACAAATGTCATCTCAAGGCACTTAAGTAACATAGTCCAATTCAAGCTAATTGGAATTAAATTCATTGTAATCATAATCCAATGAAATACAATTAATTAATTTCAAAATAATCCAATTCATTCATATAGAGCCAATTCAAAAACAATATCCTAGCTAAGGAAACCAACAGATTGCACCGAAACTTGTCTTCAGTCCAATCTCCCGTCCTGAGCGTGCCTGTGGCGACTGTGGAAAGGAACGACTCCCTTTTAACAGGAAGAAACCTCTGGCAGAACCAGACTCAGGAAGGGTGGCCATCCGCCTCGACCAGCTGGGGTTTGAGAAGTTCGTCTCCCAGTTTGTTCTTTGCGTTTGTCAGAGCCTCTGTTTTCCTCAGATTGTCCACTGGTATTGCCGTTACTGCTTGCTTGTGTTTCCCCCAGTTCATTCCTAGTAGTTTTTGTCCTGGATTTTTTTTATTGTTCTTTTGATAACTGTATCTGGCCATGTTCTACCATGTTTTCAAAATAAATAGTTTCAATTAATTTTTGCCTCCTCGCTCTACCTCCGTGTCTGCACTTGGGTTGTCCTTCCTCGCCTCCACCAGCGAAACGTGACACTTGCATTTGATTGTATCAAATAAACGTATCAAATGCCACACTGAGATCCAACAGGACAAGTACAGACACAAGTCAGCTATCAGACACCAAGAGATTATTGGTGACTTTAATCAGTGCTATGATGTGCTCTGAATCCTGACCAAAACTCTTCAAAGAGATTATTTCTGCACTCAAGTCATATAACATGTTTAGGTCTTTTTTAATTTTTTTCTTATCATATCTTACAGTAATTCTTCCTCTGTGTTTCCACATTAGTCATTTGCCTCGGTTTAAACAGGACTTGATCAAATGTGACAGAAAAATAACACTGTCACCCCTCACACAGTAACTGCAGTATGCAGAGTTTTTTTTTTTGCAAAATCATCAGCAAGCACAACATTTATTATTTTTTTTTTACAATGGATTAATCCAAAATTTTTGTGCCATTTCCAATGGTAGCAACTGCCAGTTGAGAAAGGAGGGAGAATGAAAAAGGACTGACTTACTCTGTCATCTCAGAAATAGTGGCAATGTCCATGTGTTATAATTGGCTTTGTTCTTAGACATTATGTATTCATATTCTGTATTTTACTAAATAACCTATGTTCCTAGTTTGTACTTTCCACTCTGCTCATACTACACAATAGATAACCTTAAATGGTCCAAGACTTTAGGATGACATAGCAAGATGAAACAACTGGGTCAGACAAAACATCTCTATTGGAGTAGATATGTCTGGTACATTAGATACATTAGATTAGACACGCCTAAAACAGAACTCACACAAGAACACAACGAGGACAGTGGTTGGCCTGATCATGCCACTAAAAACTGTCTAATTATACTCTGTCAAGTGTGAGTACAACCTCTGTGAGATAAAGCTGAATATAAATATGAAATTCTTCCGGATATGGGGGCTCGGCCTGACGGATTTCCTGCGGGAGCTCTGTCACTCCGAGTCCAGCGCTGCAATATACTTTGCATGTGATCACTAATAAATACTTTGTTTTATAAAAGATTTCCCCAGCTTGTTTTTGGGCTTCCAATGAAAGAATCGGGCTAACAATGCATTTTCTATACTTGCTTAATCCAGTTCAGGGTGGCAGGGGGCTGGAGACTATTCCAGCTGTTACTGGGCAAGAGGCAGGATACACCCTGGACAGGTCACCAGTCCATCACATTGCCAGTAACAAGAAAGTAATGGTAGGTATTATTACAGTCCTGGTACTAAGCACAAAAAAACTATTGCATACCATATAATTATTTATTTTATCCAAAATGAGCAACTATTTGTTTCAAATTTGGTTCGGGACTTGCAACAAATTAGTCACACCATCTCATTAAATGAATTTAACATTTTTAACTGTGTCAGCCTCAATATGTTTTTCTATCTTATGGTTCCATTATCATTTCAAGTAAAGGACTTGAACACATAATTCAAAATGTGACATTCTGGATCATTCCATTGTACGCTCACTGAAGGAGATTCTCCTTTTTTGTTTGTTTCAATTTTTTAGTTATCACTCCCCAATATTCTCGTTCACCAGATTTTCTCAGCACATGTAGCATTAAATGAGTGGATCTTTACTCAAAGTTACAACTTTTTTCCCACCATGCTTTATGTCATGCTCAGACACTGTGACTGTCTGTATATTGTTACAGAAATTATTTTTCTGCAAACAACCATGTCATTCTGTTTTGAGATTTCCTCTTTCTTTTACATGGTTTTGTAGCATTTTTATTGTGCAATTTTGACAGCATTGAATGGATTACTAAAACTTCCATTACTGAGATTATTTGTCACTTTTTATGAGTTGATCTGTTAACAACACATCTACTCTGAAACATTTGCCATCTTAGTTTTCTGTGACTGATACATCTGTAAAAAGATAAAAGTGTGTCTTCTCTCTCTCTATGAGATAATTCTTCAATTGTACAGCATTACAGATATAGCATTTGAAGTTTTAGGTTGAATAATTTTTTTCCGATGACCTCAGGTTTAACATTGTGACTTCAACACAACCAGGATGGAAGCACCACAGCAAAACCAGTAGATGTCAGCAGAGTCCAATTCTAAGTATCAATGCAGTGTTTGATCAACAGAAACTAAAATGTGCTTTTCCTGAGGAAAATGTGGTTTAATTGTTAAAAGCTTTTGCTGCTCAATTGGAGTTTAAAAAAATGTGCAGCTGTCTTCCATCTCTTAAACTTTTCAATAGCCGTCACAACAGGCTATCAACTATAGCACCTTGCCTGTCTCTGTTGAAGCGTGCAACCATTTGTAGATTTGACTTGTTGAGCAAATAAAATTTATGAGCAGTTTAAAGTTAAAAGCACTGTAAGAGCCATAATAAGTAAGATTTATATGTTTGAAAACCCTTTGGATAAAATGCTCCTTTATTTTGGTTAAAAGCCAAAGTCATAATTGGTAGCAGTCAGATGGAGTCAAGTAGTCTGTAGAGCAAGACAGTTTTTTGACCGCTGTGCCAAGAAGAGCATATCAGAATGTTTCTTTGTAACTTCTCCATTTTTTTTGGAGTAAAATCTTTAAAACGGAGTTACTGTTTCTAGAAGATTAATTTTCGCGTCGAGCTTATTGCTTTTATAAAGACTATTGACAGTGATGGTGAAGTGGATTATATACAAAGGGGAAGATCACCGTCACAAGCACATTAGAAAAACTATTTAAAGTTTTATAGCATTGCACTACATGTGACTACATGTGACTAGCTCTAAAGAAGGTTTTCTGGCCATATGAAATGTATCACCATGGGCCAGCTGACTAACATGTTTTAGGACTCTAGCCTTTACAGTACTTGAAATATTTAGAATTTTTGACAAAGTCATCATTGAAAATGTAACTCTTGGGTCACCAGATAGCTCAACTAGTTGAGCGGGCACCCCAGATACAGAGACTGAAGTTCTTTAACTACTTAACAGTGCTTGATATATTTCTTTTAAAGTCATCATTGAAAAGGTAGATCTTGGGGCACTCACTCAATCAAAGCTCAATATGAAGTAATTGTGTTGAAATGGTTCAGTGTTTCGAAGAATGTGATACAATTTGAATATGGCAACATCTGCTGGACAACCTTCAACATAGCATTTTAAAGGGCCAGGTGTTATAAAACAGTAAGGCACTGTTATGCATAACAATAAAGGTTCTATGTGCATCTTGAAATGTTTGACTGAATTTTTAAAGACATTAATGTGATAGAGATATGATTTTGCAAGATTGGGAAATAAAATTGGGAAATGCCCTTGCAGCGAGGGACTGTTTTGACAATAGTTGTACAAAATGCTAGTTAAGCTGGGAAGGGGATTTGGGGAGGGGGTTAAAGATTTTTATTTAAGAACAAGATCATTTCAGCTGAGTTCGACTTCAGTCTGTTGCTCCTCTTTGTTACTATGTCTCCAGCTTTGAAGAAGACCCTTTCACATGGCACAGAAGTAGCTGGCATATGATTACTCTTGTAGGGGGACCTGCCTCTACTCTCCTTTATCTCTCCTTTCCCAACTCTCAAACACTCACAACACTGACTATCACAGAAACACTTTCTAATGTTCTAAAATTCATATTACACTAATTTGCAAACTAAACTGTTAATATTTCTCTGTATGTGTATTTAATATATGTATGTTATATAAATAGGAATGCGTATGTAAGTATGGATAACAATATGTATAGTGTTTGAATGTGTATGAGCCACTGTGTATGTATTGTAGGCCAGTTTATTTATCTCATGCTAATCCTTGCTAAACCTTTCTCTCTCATTGTCAATCAATGAAATGATTGCAATAATGCATGAAAAACTCTGAAAAAAACTCCCCACCCTGAATTCAAAACAACATGTCGCAGATATCTGTGTGACAAAATGAAGCTTCATTTGATTTTTTTTGCTTGGTGAGGTGAACCATCATAATATCCTGCTGTGATACTTCTGCTTTGAAAGATTGATACTGTGTTGAGCCATCTGCTTCGAGAATGTCATGTTCCGTGTTCCCGGAACCTGAACAAACGGTGGAGACCACGCATGGCTTTGAGCTTAACAAAAAGGATTTATTAATAAACTCAGAAAAAGATGTGATCAGTATTGAGCATGTAGTGCAGCATGGATGCGGGTGTTTGTTATCAGTGAGAGTGTGTGTACAAAAACCTAAACCCAAACAACTAAACAAAGAAAGAAGAGCCCCCAAAAAACCCACAGGTTGTGCAGTGCAAATCTCCTCTCTGTAGCTTCCCAGAACTGAGCCTTTCTGTCCTGACCGGGTGGCCACACCCAGCCAGGTGCCAGCCATTAACCCTGATGAGATGGCAGTAGGCCCTGGAGACTCCTCCATCCATCACAAGCATGGCATCATTAATCCTGTCCATGAAAATCACAAACAGGATTGTGACAAGAGGCAGCCCTGGCAAAATCCAAGACGGACTGTAAACACGTTCAACCTTGTGCTAAGAATGCAGACACAGCCTCTTCTTTGGTTATACAGGGACTGGATAGCACGTCAAAGCAACTCCACTACCCCATATTCCCATAGTATCCCCTACAGAATCCCTCAAGGGACACAGTCACAAGCCTTCTTCAGAGTCCACAAAACACATGAACACTTGAGTGTCAAACTCCCATGACCCCCGTCGTATATCGTCTCAGATGAAAATGCTGTCAAAATATAACAAAAATAGATAAACACATTAATTCAAGGTAAATACAAGAAACTTGTGCTAAAGAAAAAAAATGGACCAGACTCAGTGAATAATTCCCTATAATCCCTATATAGACCAGAGCAGTGCTGGCCAACATGTCGTTGGGGTCATCAGGTGGGAACCTTTCATCTGTGTTTCGTCTAGTTGGGCCCACGACACCTCCAGGAGGCTAGACAGTGATCACTGGCGTCCCAGAGTCACTTCCCTAATGTCAGCCATCACTGCTCCTCACACCTCAACAACCACCCTTTTTTTTTTCCACAACCATAAGCTACCCCAGCCTCTCACCAACTGCACACCAGCCATAGCGGTTGGGGATATAAACCATTATATCGGTTATATCGGCGGTTCGGGTAGGGGGTAATGATGGTAAAGAGGGTGCCAGAGGTGGAGGCAGTACAAGACACACTAGCAGGTTCAGCAGACAAACTCAATTAAACAGTCCTACAAATCACTAAAAATGCCAGCGAAAACAAGGCCATACAGGCCAACTCACCTAAAATGGCTGCCTGATTTCAAAAGGCTCACATGGGCCACACCCTCCACTTAAATACATCCTGGATTTCTTACTTGCTTTTTCAAAGAGTCTGTTTACCCTAAGTGCTCCCCTTGCTGGGCCCCGAGCTACTATTGCTTCTTCTAATCCAAATCCACGTACTGGACCTTACTGCCTCATCTGACATTTCCTTCACTATTTTCCTCACACTCTGTCCACTTACACCCAACTCCCTCAACAATGAGACAACAGACTTTGCAACAAATCCTCGTATTTCCACTGGACAGAGCAATAGTACGTATTCGTTCATTCATTCTTCTTAAAGTATTGGTGAAATAAAGACAGATAATGCCTTATTTAGAGGCTGCACACTAACTCCCCATTAACCCCTTTAACTCCATTATATGGATATACGCTGATCGTGAGTTTTCTAAATAGCTTCCGAAGGATGCCAACTTTGGTCAAACTGTTCTTGGTGAGTAGATAAATGTATTTTATGCCAGAAATAATTTTATGCCCCTTTAAGTTTACATAACTCTGAATGGGTGAATGTGGCATGTAGTGTTAGAAGCGCTTTGAAGGGTCAGTTAGACTAGAAAAGCGCTATACAAGTACAGTCCATTTACCCTGACCAATTTGCCATCATTTTTGCTGTCAACAAACTAGTATCTTATATCTCTTCACTGTAACGCGGTACTGGGTACGTATTCTGTAAAGCACAGTTAGTATGCAGAACTGTGGTCTTGGACCAGTTAACGGAGTTGTCAGAAAGTGCTGAAAATTCATTTATTTGTGTGATCGTGTGAGAGATGTCTGTGAGTTCTGTTGTAAAAATAATACATCATCAGCATAAAGACTTCTCTTATGCTCAACCGTTTTGGATTTGATGCCTTTAATATCTTTATTTTGTGTGATAGCAGCTGCTAAAGGTTCAATAAAAATGGCAAAAAGTGAGGGGGAAAGTGGGCAACCCTGTCTGGTGCAGACTGAAGCTTAGAGAAGTTTGATCATTTGACCTGACACATGCATTTGGAGAACTATACAGTAAGTTGCAAATAATAATTTCCAGTTAACCAGATCAAATACTTCCTGCATTTATAGATGATTGTGGTTTCCAAGTTGCTGATGGTAGAATAGTCTATGAGATTAATTAGCCTGTGTGTGTTAGTGGATGAGTGTCTCCCCTTTATAAAACCTGTTTGGTCAGGATGTATCATAAGAGGTAGGGGTGTGACAATACACTCAGCTTACGAGACACGATATTGGGTTCACGCAATTGATACGAGACGAGATTTTAAGAAAACTACAATGACAAAATATATGACTGGACCAACTGACTTTTATTTAACTGAGTTGCATTTTGTTGTTTTATTATAACTCTTTACATGCCTGATCAGGGCCCTCAAGTTTTGAATGAAGGCAAGAGTGAGAGGGGGGTGGACAGATCTTTCATTACTTATATTATTATTAGTGTTTTTGTTTGTGTTGCTCTGCTCAGACTCATGGGAGACGTGCTTGTTTCCTGTCGTTTCCATAGAAATAGCAGCGCACCAGAGAAATTTATATTGTACTTTTTTTTTCAGTGTGAGAAATAACGTGTGACGTGTGAGCGTGAGAACTTGTTGAAATGCGTGTCTCAAGTTCACTTAAGAGCCTTGTGCATGATGTAAGCATGAGCTTTTAATAAACTACTTCTTCCCCCACAGGTCACAAACAGAAGTTTGGATAGCTCACAAATCTCACGAGACAGATTTTTAACATGATGAGAAATATAGCCGAGTTTAATGTCGTCACACCCCTAATAAGAGGAGTTATTTCTTCTGGTCTTTTGGCAAGGGCTTTACAAATTATTTTGAGGTCTACATTTATTAGTGATATTGGATGGTAGCTGGATGGAAGTACTGGGTCTTTTCTTGGTTTCTGTAGTAGGATAATGTTAGTAGAGTTCATGTTTAGGGTTAGCCTCTCATTTTCTTTTACTTGTCATACCATTTTGTGAAATGTAGGTGCCAAAATAGTTCAAAATTCTTTGTAGAACTATGCTGGAAAACCATCTTTATTACTAGGCATATGTTGAAGGGCTTTATGGATTTTGCCTATTGAGAGAGGTGAATCCAAAGCCACGACCTGCTCAAGTTGTAATTTTGGAAGGTTGATGTTACTAAGAAACAGATCAGTGTTATTGTCTGGTGGATCATTTTATGATGAATATAAGGTTTTATAGAAGTCCCTAAAAGTGTTGTTGATTATGTCAGGGTATGGGTGATATTTTCTTCTGAGTCCTTAACAGAGGTGATTGTTGTTTTCTCTTTGTTTCTCTTTGATTGGCTAGGAATGTTCCAGATTTAATGCCATGTTCAAAGTTCTCCACACAAGTCTTTGTGTGGAAAAGTGTTCCTCTTGGCAAGCACCGTAGGCATCTTCTAATGATTTAAATCTCAGTTCTAATTCCGATATTCTTGGACTTTCCCTGTTATTCTTATGCGATTAAAAAGAGACTATTATTACTGCATTACTGCCTTTCCTGCTTTTTGTGGACTGCCAGTTCTGCTGACTTCCTGAGATGCTGTGCCTGTCCACTCCTAAGTCAAATACCATGTTGAAGTCCCCTATAATTAGTGTGTTATCTGAGTGATCAGAGAGGGAAGTTAAAAGTGAAAAAGGAGAGAAAAAATTAGGGGTCGTCAGCATTTGGGCCATTTATATATTTTAGTATTGCATAAATTCATATTTTGGATAAGTTAACTGTTATAAATCTACATTCTGGATCTTAATTGTGCTATTTACAGTAAAATGGACTTTTCTGCTTATCAAAATTGCTCCACCTCTTTGTCTGAAGTTGTAACAGACTGAGTACACATGAGTAAACTGCTGTGGTGAGAACATCAGCTGCTGTCTTTGATAAATTAATCCCCTGTAGTAAAACAACATTTGCTTGTATATCCTATAGTCAATTGGAAATGTTTAAACTCTTCTCACTGGATTGAGCTCCACACACATTCCATGAAATAAACCTTAGTGTGGACATGCACAGGTGCTCTGTGCTGTCTACGAGATGCACTGTACATACCTTCATACCCACATGACATCTTTTCAGTGGCAAGAGCATCAAATGGAGGAGCGACAATCATCTTCAAGAAAGGAGACAGTCGCATGGTCACCAAGGATGGTTTGACATCCATGAGATGGAAAACTTGTATTACTTACCAACTGTTCAGTTGCACGTCGACCAATTCACCCAGGCGAGAAACAGGGAGCCAGACACAAAGGCTAAGAAACCCTTAGAATTGGTTCACAATGATTTAGCTGATCGTATGCTAACAATGAGCATAGAAGGACACGCAGTCTTTAACAGACGACTACTAGGGTACCATGTTGGTGGTGTGTTGCTGTGCAGACTACTGAAAGGTTCTTAGTAGACATAGCACCTTATGGAGAGTTCAAGTGTATTCGCGCAGACATTGGCACTGAGTTTAAAGGCCAAGACTTTCCAAGCACTGTTAATCAAGAATACGATTAGACATGAGACATCTGCACCCTATTCAGCTCAGCAGAATGGCACAGCAGAGAGAGGTTAGCGAACCCTCTACAACATGGGCAGATGCTTACTGTTAGACAATAAGTTACCAAATAAGCTATGGAATTATGCTATGCAGACAGCAGCCTATGTAAGGAACAGGTGCTACAGCTGGCGCACAAAGAAAATGCCATATGAATTGTTTACAGGCAAAGTATCAAACATATCCAAACTGCGGAAATTTGGATCAATGAGTTTCACTTACAAGCAAGAGAAAGGGAAGTTAGACTCTAGGAGTGCGGAAGGTATTTTTGTTGGCTACGATAAAAACAGCCCAGCTTACCTAGTGTACTGTCCAGACACAGAGAGTCCAAAAACACAGGTTGGTGAAGTTCACAACAAAAAAGGAACACAAACATCTGTCAAACATAGCATATGGTGATAGGGAGGTACACCCCAAGGTCAATAACAGTAAAGAAAATGTTGATGACAAAATGCTAAATGTTCCAGGTCGGGAAATGCAAAGAGGTGTTTCTGGGACTTTACCTGAACTGACTGAGTACACACTACCAGGTAGAGTCACTGAGAATGTAAACAGAAGGAACCCAAGGAGGACCAGAAAGAAAGCAGCTTACCTACAGGAGTTTGAGACTGAGAATACAGTGGGCAAACTGCAAATATGCATGGACTCTTGTTATGGAGCAGTATGTGACATTCCTCAAACTTACCAGGACGCCATAGCATCAACCAGGTCAAGGCAGTGTAAAAGTGCTTTAAAGTAGAAGATGCGATCACTGGAAGAAAACAAGACCTTCAGCCTCACCCTGTTGCCACCAGGCAAGCAGGCAGTGGGGGGCAGATGGGTCTACGCACGAAAGAGTGACATAGATGGATCAGATAAATACAAAGTAAGATTTGTAGCAAGAGGCTACAGTTAAAAAACAGAACCGACTACGAGGAGACATTCTCACCCACAGCTGACATAAGTATGAGAGTGATTATGCAAAAGGCAGCGCAGGAAGATTTAATCCTACACCAGGTGGATGTTAAAACGGCCTATTTGCATGCACCAAATGGCTATGAGCTCAATAAAGAGCAACCACAAGGTTATGAGAAAAAGAAACAGCTCGGGAAACTGAAGCATTTCCTGGGGATAGATTTTAACCAAAACAATGGTCGAGTTAAAATGTCACAGAAGAAACTGATCAAAATACCGGAAATAATCAAATTCAGGTGTTTCGAACACTTCCATGGTCACAGGTGTATAATTCGAGCACCCGGATGCAGGTTTTCCAAAAGAACACTTGATTTATTCCAAAACCAAAACTTACAAAAGGCCAGAATACAAAAAATTCTGCGAGGCAGAATACATATCCTTTTGGGGGGCGTGTGTGTTCGGTGGGGTGTAGTGGATTGGGCCACATAGGTGGTCCCCTTTGGTTGCACTCTGCAGTTCCCCGCCCCTGTTTTAATTACACCTTAGACATTACTACTTATCAAACACACTCACACACACACATTAGGTCTTGGGGGGTGGTTACACTGAGTGGCATCTGGTGGGTGGGGCTCTTTGGGTATGTAGGCTGCCCAGAGAGCCGCGCTCCCAGTTCTACAAGTTTGGCTGCCCCTCAATTTTAGTTGCTCACTATTAGAAAATATTGAAGAGCCAGAAGGGTGAGGGGAGGGGTCTTCTTCCCACACCCCTGCTTCCTGGTTGCTGCTCGGGGCGGGAGGGGCCAAGAGGATTAATTAATTGTTCTGCTGGTTCGGGGTCTGTGGTGGCTGGGGGGCTGCTGGCCCCCTGGTGTGCCCGCTGCACTACACCCCAGCGGAGTCGAGGGAGGGAGGACATGTGGATGTGTGGATGTATGGGACGTGAAAGTGTGTGTGGTAATGATTGGGCCTGGGTCTGGGAGTTGCTGTCATCTGGCCTGCCTGTGCTTCTCCCGATGGGGGGGCGGCGTTGCCTCTCCCCGCTGCTCGCGACTTCACCCACCTGTGGGCACGTCTTGACTCCCAGGGCACTTGGCCAGGGGCGCTGGGGCAGGCGCTGACCCATTGTGTGGCTGTCTGGGGCGTTAAACCAGTTCTGTTTAACAAAGCAGCTGTTCGCTGATCTCCTTTTGGTCCATCCTTTCAACACATCCGTCTGAACAGTACAATATTTTTATACATATACACTGTATTGCCAAAGATTCACCCACCCATACAAATAGTTAAATTCATTCCAATTCAATTCAATTCAGTTTTATTTATATAGCGCCAAATTCCAACAAATGTCATCTCGAGGCACTTAAATAATATAGTCCAATTCAAGCCAATTGGAATGCAATTCATTATCATCATAATCCAATGAAATACAATTAATTAATTAAAAAATAATCCAATTCAATTATATAGAGCCAATTCAAAAACTATATCTTAGCTAAAGAAACCAACACATTGCACTGAAACTTGTCTTCAGTCCAATCTCCCGTGCTAAGCATGCCTGAGGCGACTGTGGAAAGGAACGACTCCCTTTTAACAGGAAGAAACCTCTGGCAGAACCAGACTCAGGAAGGGTGGCCATCCACCTCCACCAGCTGGGGTTTGAGAAGACAGAAAAGAAGGGGGAAAAACACCATAACACCATTCAAAGGATACCTGTTGGAACAGGGAAACACAAGTTAATAACCACAATAATGTCACATGTACATAATATCATTTGAGAAATTAAACAGGGGGAAAAAGAGAGCAAAGTGAGGAAAGGTGTGACAGATGAGGTCCCCCAGCAGTCTAAGCCTATAGCACCTTAACCATGGGATGTTGTTTCAGGATCACCTGAGCCATCCCTAACTATAAGCTTTATCAAAAAGGAAAGTTTTAAGCCTAATCTTAAAAGTGGAAAGGGTGTCTGCTTATTATATTATTATTATACTGGCAGCTTATTCCACAAGAGAGGGGCCTGATAACTGAAGGCTCTACCTCCCATTCTACTTTTAGAAACTCTGGGAACAACAAGTAAACCTGCAGTTTGGGAGCAAAGTGCTCTGTTAGGAAAATATATTACAATGAGATCTTTAAGATATGATGGAGCTTGGTCATTAAGAGCTTTATATGTGAGGAGAAGAATCTTAAATTCTATTCTGAATTTAACAGGGAGCCAATGAAGAGAAGCTAAAACTGGAGAAACATGGGCTCTCCTGTTAGTTCTCATCAGAACTCTGGATCAGCTGGAGGCTTTTGAGAGAATATGTGGGACAGCCCAATAATAAGGAATAACAGTAGTCCAATCTTGAAGTAACAAATGCATGAACTAGTTTCTCTGCATCACCCTGAGACAGAGTGTTCCTGATTTTAGCAATATTATGAAGGTGAAAGAAGGCAGTCCTAGAAACCAGTTTTATATGTGAGTCAAATGATAAATTCTGGTCAAAAATAACTCCCAGGTTCCTCATTGTAGAACTAGAAGCCAAGGAAATACCATCTAGAGTAACTATATAACTAGACAATTTCTCCCTGAAGTGCACAGGTCCAAAGATAATGACTTCAGTTTTGTCTGAATTTAGAAGCAGACAGTTCTGAGTCATCCAGGTCTTTATGTCTTTCAGAGATGTTTGTAGTCTGACCAACCTATTGGTTTCATCTGGTTTCATAGATAAGTACAGCTGAGTATCATCAGCATTGCAATGAAAATTTTTGCCATGTTGTTGTTAGAAAATTCACTCACAGATAACGGCTTGAAACCAAGAAATCACTCAAAGGCCTCAGCATTTTACTTGTGAGGGGAGAACAACACACAAACCTTCTCTCTGCAGTTCTCCAGCGAGTGGTTGCCTCCCTTTACCTTTTATTTGGTATCATATCACACACACACAAACAATCTTCTATTATATTTCATGTCCCGAGACCTGGGATTGTCACGATTTACGTTCTGTTTCATGTCTTGTCTCATTATTTCCTGTTTTATTTTTAAATATTAACTTCCCTCTTGTTCCAGGTATCTTGCCCTTCCTTCCGTGTCAAGTGTCTGATTGTCTTCCCTGATTCCCAAGTGTGTCCACTTGATCCCATTGGTCCCTCATGTGTTCAAATAGTCTGCGTTTCCCTTGTCTTGTGCCAGTATGTTGCTTCTGTCCATGAGCTTCATTACCAGCCATCTCTTGATTCACAGTCATAGTTTCCACGAGCCTGCAGTGAGCGATCCTCCTGCAGAGCTATCTTGATTTGTAATTTATTCATAGCCATAGTTTATTTATTCATCATGGTAAGTTTCATAGCTTTGTTTTGTTCCTCTGTTTTTGGAGAGTTATTGATTTGTAAGTTTCACAGTTCCTCCTCTAGTGGAGTGTTTTCTGTTCGTGTTCTTGTAAGATCTGTCAGACCTCCATTAAAGGAATGCTTTAAGACTATAGTTTTAGTTTCATATTGCCTCTGTGTTTTTGAGAGCGTCCTTTGTTTAAATCCGCCTCATCAGGAGAGCGTGAGTTTATGTTTGTTATTGTTCATAGCTTTTCTGTTTTCCTCCTGGCATGGAGAGAACCTTTAACTTTCATAGCTGCACTCATCCTCAGCCATAGTTACTGAGGAGAGCGCTTAGGATTTTCACAGCCTGTTCCTTTGCTCTCCTTGGAGATCCTCATCCTGCCTTGCCTTGCTGTGCTGTGCTGTGTTACAAAATAAATCTTTGCTTTTGAACTGACCCTGCATCTGTGTCCTGAGTCCTGAGGTTCCTGACAGGAATATATCATGAGTCATCGACTTATTTGGGCAGTGTGCTGATAATAAAACTCTTCAAACAGATTATTTCTATATAAATGATTACAAAGTTGAGCTGCAAGTATTTTTTTTTTTAAGAACTTTAGACAAAAAAGGGGAGATTGGATATAGGTCGATAATTTGCCAACACTTCTGAATCAAGAGTAGATTTTTTAAGTAAAGGTTTAATTACAGCAACCTTAAAAGTCTGAGGTACGTATCCTGTCAACAAAGACAGATTGATCAAATCCAGTATGGAAGTGTCAATTAAGGGGAAAACCTCCTTAAACTGTCTGATTGGGATTGGGTCTAAAATACAAGTTGATGGTTTAGAACAGACTATTTCTGTTGTTAGCTCAAAGAGATCAACTGGGCAGAAGCCGTCTAAATAGAAATCAGGTTCTAAAGATACTTCTAAAGCTGCTGTACTTGATGATACATCAGTGATAATAGTGGGAAGGATTACATTAATCTTCTCTGACAGAAACAATTTTATTGATAAAGAATGTCATGAAATCATCACTGCTGAGAGTTAAAAAAACATGGCTCAACAGAGCTCGGACTCTTTGTCAGCCTGGCAACAGTGCTGAAAAGAAACCTGGGATTATTCTTATTCAACTCTATCAATGATGAATAATAAGCAGTTCTAGCTTTACAAAGGGCTTTCTTATACGTTATTAAACTATCTTTCCGGACTAATTGAGACTCTTTTAAATTCCAATCACTATTCCAATCACTTCCATGGCCACTGGTGTATAAATTTGAGCACCTACGCATGCAGACTGCTTCTACAAACATTAGTGAAATGAATGGGTCGCTCTCAGGAACTCCAGTGTGGTACCGTGGTAGGAAATTTCCTTGCTACAAAATATTTCACAGTCAACTGTCAGTGGTATTATAACAAAGTGGAAGCGATTAGGAATGACAGCAACTCAGCCACGTGGTAGCCAAGTGGTAGCCCACGGAAAATGACAGAGCGGGGTCAGCGGATGCTGAGGCGCATAGTGTGCAGAGGTCATCAAATTTCTACAGAGTCAATCCCTACTGACCTCCAAACTTCATGTGACCTTCAGATTAGCCCAAGAACAGTACGTAGAGAGCTTCATGAAATAGGTTTCCATGACCGAGCAGCTGCATCCAAGCCATACATCACCAAGTGCAATGAAAAGCGTTGGATGCAGTGGTGTAAAGCACGCCGCTACTGGACTAGAGCAGTGGAGACGGCTTCTCTGGAATGACAAATCACGCTTCTCCATATGACAATCTGATGGACGAGTCTGGGTTTGGCGGTTGTCAGGAGAACGGTACTTGTCTGACTGAATTGTGCCCAGTGTAAAGTTTGGAGGAGGGGCGATTATGGTGTGGGTTATATTTCAGGAGCTGGTCTTGACCCCTTAGTTCCAGTGAAAATAAATCTGAATGCTTTAGCATGCCAAGAGATTTTGGACAATTTCATGCTCCCAACTTTGTGGAAACAGTTTGCAGATGGCCCCTTCCTGTTCCAACATGACTGTGGACCAGTGTAAAAAGTAAGGTCCATAAAGACATGGAGGAGTGAGTTTGGTGTGGAAGAACTTGACTGGCCTGCACAGAGTCCTGACCTCAACCCAATAGAACACCTTTGGGATGAAATAGAGCATTAACTGCGAGCCAGGCCTTCTCATTCAACATCAGTGGCTGACCTCACATGCGCTTCTGGAAGAATAAAAAACTCCCATAAACAAACTCCTAAACCTTGTGGAAAGCTTGCCCAGAAGAGTTGAAGCTGTTATAGCTGCAAAGGGTGGCCGACGTCATATTAATCCCTATGGCTTAAGAATGGGATGTCACTTAAATTCACATGCATGTAAAGGCGAATGAGCAAATACTTTTGGCAATATAGTGTATATACTTATTTTTGATAGTGCTGGGCAAATATTAAATTCTTTAATCACATTAATTGCATGATTTCCTGTGATTAATCATGATTAATTGCATTGTTATTCACAAAATCCAATAATGAATTCAAAAGTAGCATATAACGCACTTTTATTGGAACTGTACAGTCATATGATCAAACTACTCAAATCGCAAAAATAATGTACCCAGCCCTAATATTTAAATATATATTGGTGATCCCCAACTTCTAGTCATTCATGGGTTGTTACATCTGACACATTTCAAGGTTTTTTTTCACGTAAAGCGTGTAGCATGAATCAATGTTGATAAATGATTAAATTTTAGCTTTGATTTGATCATTTTTTTATATATATAAATGTATATCACACAGGGTTGCTAAAGGACCATAAAAAATTAAACTGGTATGTAATCTTGCGGGCCCGCACACCTTTTGAAAGGTATGTCAAAGCACATACTATAATGGTCAGAAAAATTAACCATGCAAAACTAAAGCCTATATGTGCGAAAGACTGAATATAGACAAAAACATTTTCATGAATGGGAAAGATAACGCAAACTTTTTCTTCATTCAGTGATGCAGGTCTGTATGGTTATGGTATTAAAATTTTAGTTACTCCCACAGGTAGAAATAGTCTCACAGCATGGGTGGTGGTGCTGGGCCTGGGCCCTGGTGTCTGGGCGCTGCCTTGCACCCCGGGGGGGGGGGCCCTGCCTGTGCCTGGGGGGTCTGGGTTGCCCTGGGCATGCCACGGTGTGGGTGGGTTGGTGCGGGTCCTGATGTCAGAATGGTTGCTCTGGGACCTCCGATGTGTCCAAAGGTTGTTTTTTTTTTAGGGTATTGGGGCGTGCTGTGGGGTGGGACGGTGCTTTTTCCCTGTTGGGGGTAGCCTTGGTGGGTCTGGGTGATGGTGGGTCTCGGGCCCGGGCTACTGTAACTGGTGTGACTGTGTGGTTTGTTTGTTTGTTTGTTTATTTTTGTTTTTTGTTTGTTTTTATCTTGTCTTCCCTGAATGCCCTCTCTGGGGGAGCTTCTCTCCCCCGGACTATATACCCATACCCCTCTCCCTTCTGGCTCCTGTACAGAGTACACACTCACACACAGGGTTTTGGGGGCATGTGTGTTCTGTGGGGTGTTGTGGATGGGGCCATGTAGGTGGTCCCCTTTGCTGCACTCTCCTGTTTTACATTGGTGGTAGCACTGAGTGGTATCTGGTGGGTGGGGATCTCTGAGTATGTAGGCTGCCCGGAGGGCCGCGCTCCCAGTTCTACAAGGTCGCCTGACCCTCAATTTTAATCACTCACTATTAGAAAATATTGAAGAGCCAGAGGGGTGAGGGGAGGGGTCTTCCTACATCCCTCTTGCCTGGTTGCCGGGAGGAAGAGTTGTTCTGCAGGTCTGTGGTGGCTGGGGGGCTGCTGGCCCCTGGATGTGCCCGCTGGGCCACACCCCAGCAGACTTGAGGCAGAGGTAACAGGAGTGGATGCATGTGCTGTTTGTGTGTGTGTGGGTGTGTGTTTACTTATTTGATTTTTTACCATAATTTTTTATTATTATTATTCTTAGAAATGTATTTATTTATTTAATTTTTTCCTTTTCTGATTTATGTGGTGACTGGGCCTGGGTTTGGGACTTGTCCTCTGGCCTGCTTGTGCTGTTCCCGATGGGGGGATAAGTGTTGCCTCTCCCCGCTGCTCGCGGCTTCACCCACCTGTGGGCATGTCTTGACTCCCGGGGAACTTGGCCAAGGGCACTGGGGCTTGCGCTGGCCCACTGTGCTTGGCTGTCTGGGGCGCCTGGCCCTCTCAGGCATTGGGTGGGGCCTCTGCCAGGGGGTATGGGGGCGCTCATGCTCTTGGAGCCTGGGTCCGGCGCATGGCCCATGCCTGGGTGGCGGGGTCCTGGCGGGGTTGGTGGGCTGTTGCCTCTGGTTCCCGGGGGGCCTCTGCCCTTTGCTTATGGGGTCTCTGTCCGGGGGCTTCATCTGCAGTCTTCTGGGTGGATGCATGGTTGTCCCTGCGGTGGGTTTCCCGGGTTCTGTGCTTCATTGGGGCTGCTGGTGGCCTGGGTCTTGTGGCCCTGTCTGCCTGCTTCTATTTGCTGGGGTGGTTTGTGGATTTTGGCCCTATACACTTACTAACATAACTAAGCACGGTTATCACGTGGGGCATGTGCCATGTGTATCGCAGGTTCATGTACACACACACACATAGAGGCCATGGATTCTCTTCTGTTTTGTTTTTACAGGTGTAGCAGCTGGTTGTCTGGTTTTTCATTGTTTGTCTCTTTCTATTTCTGTTCCGTTTCTTCTTCTTTGCTCTTCCTCTTTCCCTGTACCCCGGTCCGGTTCAGCACTATTACATGTTAAGTATTGTAACAAAAATAAATAAATAAGCTGTTGATGGGCATCAAGGGGAGCTTTACATTCACAAAGCTTCCCCTGGCAAAGCACATCTGTTTGACATCAACGGTATTCAGATTACAATTCTGCTGCCATAATGCTGGACAGGACAAGGGGGAGACAATCGCCCTCTTAACTTGGTGGAAGGCTCGTGTCAGGAGTGTGATCCACTACTTGTTATGTTTTGGTTATATTTAAGTTGCATGTTTATTTATATTTTGTGTTTTTGTTATAATTGTGTTAATTATGAGTTGCGTTTTTGCATGTATTGTTTTGCTAACAAGTAAGTGGATCCACCTGTTGGCTGACTGTGGCGCCAGCCAATCAGGTGCTGGGACTGGCGCCAAGATTGTTTTAAGGAGGCAAGGTAGCCAGAACAAACAGGGCAAAAGAGACACGACAGGAGGGGTTGGTCGGCGCAGACGTGGACAAGCGAGAGGAGGAGGAGGCGGTGGCAGCGGCGGCAGCGGCGGCACCGGCAGGAGGGACTCGTGGGCTGGCCAGAGACGCCGGAGCAGTGCATTGGTAGCTGTCGGGATGCAGTGGCAAGAAGCAGGAACTTCTGCCCGAAAGCTGTGAGTCCCTGATGTACAATGCACTGTTAGCTGTAGGGTCAGGCCCACTCTGGAGGAGAGCGAGTGACCCTCCTGTTCGCATAGTTGTCCGCCGCTGTTGTGGAAGTTTTTAATCGCTTCCTTCCTAATACTTCTGATGAGCAATGAAATAGAGAAACTTACTTTTTCTGCCGGCCGGCTAAGTTTTTATTCTTCGTTGCAAGGAAAAAGATCAGTCCACACCATTCAGCAGCAATGGTATGAAAAGATACAGACAAAAGGAACACAAAGGATTTATACCTGGGGAGGTGGGCTTTGTTCTTGAGGTGTGTAACCACACCTCCAGGGGGGGTAGGATGCAGTCTTGATGATAAAACAATTATCTTGTCTGAGTGTTAATTAAGAAGTAAATAGTTTAAAACAATTAGCGTGTCTGGGTGATACAAATGGTTAGTGTGGATTGGAGAGTCTGTCAGTCCTGAGACAGAAATTTTACCATCACACCGCCCATGCTCTTTGTTTTTTAGGTCCACGTCCGTAGCTGGGACCACTGAGGAGCACCAGGGACCAGCGGAGCCGACTAACCAGGAGACGGGATTGGCTGGCGTGGTGGAGTGGCAGCGACAGTGGTCGTGGCACAGACTGTAATTTTAGTAAAGTTTTTAATTGTTTTTATTTTAACAGAGGGATCCCTGATGTTTTTAAGGACATTGTTGTTTTTAATAAATGTAGTTTTTAATTGTGCATCTAAGCTGTGGCTCGTCAGTACCGCTCACACTCGTAGTTTTAAGGAAGAACTACAATCGGTGGAGAGGGGTGATTGGTAGTTTGTTGTGGATAATTTCAAGGGGGCGACCACCCCCCTTCCTTCACCCCGTGACATTTTGCCGTTGTCGGCAGGACTACGATTCTGTGAGCGATACTTGATGTCCACAGCTTAAGATGAGGATGCCAATTTTTTTTTTTTTTTTCTGGTGCCGCTGTGCCGAAATTGCACAGGACTTGCACCCCAGCGATCACTCCGTGCGGACTTGAGCCAACCACGTGCCTCGTTTGGCAGAGACTGCCAAAGATAAACTGTGGGGGAGTGTCAGGAGTGTGATCCACTACTTGTTATGTTTTGGTTATATTTAAGTTGCATGTTTATTTATATTTTGTGTTTTTGTTATAATTGTGTTAATTATGAGTTACGTTCTTGCATGTATTGTTTTGCTAACAAGTAAGTGGATCCACCTGTTGGCTGACTGTGGTGCCAGCCAATCAGGTGCTGGGACTGGCGCCTAGATTGTTTTAAGGAGGCAAGGTAGCCAGAACAAACGGGGCAAAAGAGACACGACAGGAGGGGTTGGTCGGCGCGGACGTGGACAAGCGAGAGGAGGAGGCGGCGGCGGCGGCAGGAGGGACTCGTGGGCTGGCCAGAGACGCTGGAGCAGTGCATTGGTAGCTGTTGGGACGCAGTGGCAGAAGCAGGAGCTTCTGCCCGAAAGCTGTGAGTCCCTGATGTACAATGCACTGTTAGCTGTAGGGTCAGGCCCACTCTAGAGGAGAGCGAGTGACCCTCCTGTCCGCATAGTTGTCTGCCGCCCATGCTCTTTGTTTTTTAGGTCCACGTTCGTAGCTGGGACCACTGAGGAGCACCAGGGACCAGCACCGGGGACCAGCGGAGCCGACTAACCAGGAGACGGGATTGGCTGGCGTGGTGGAGTGGCAGGGATAGTGGTCGTGGCACAGACTGTAATTTTAGTAAAGTTTTTAATTGTTTTTATTTTAACAGAGGGATCCCTGATGTTTTTAAGGACATTGTTGTTTTTAATAAATGTAGTTTTTAATTGTGCATCTAAGCTGTGGCTCGTCAGTACCGCTCACACTCATAGTTTTAAGGAAGAACTATAATCGGTGGAGAGGGGTGGTTAGCAGGTGGTCGTGGATAATTCCAAGGGGACGACCACCCCCCTTCCTTCACCCCGTGACACTCGCTTCTGATAGGGTCTCCCATGGCAGTCTTAGGGGAGGGGTCAGACTAAGACCACTGATAAGCACCTGGTGGCCAAGCCTTGGCTCCTTGGGCTTTGCTGGCCTCAGCTCAAAGAAGCCCCTTCCATGTGAGCCCATCACTTCCAGGGAGGAAATTTGAGGTTTGTTGTATTACAAGTTGCGCATGAGGCGAGGGCAGGGGCCTGGGCATTCCAATCCCCAGGGTCACAGGGTTGAGTGTCTTGCCCAAGGACGCTTCAACATGTAGCCCGGGGAAGCCAGAGTCGAACCACCAACCTTCCGATTGGTGGGCGACTGCTCTTCCTCCTGAGCTACAGGAATCAAAGGAACAAATTGGCTCTTGGAATGTACAATGTCCCTTTTCTGGCAGAGAGAGAGCCTATGCTGGTGTGTTTGTTGTGTCACACAACAAACCCGCTACACGTGTGCCATGCAGCGTGTCCCCAGATGAATTGCTCCTTCTTTAAAATTTGAGCGAGCATGGAGAGATTTCACCAAACCTGTTGCCTTCATGACCCCACCTTGGATAAATGGAAGACGATGGATGGATGGATGGATGGATGGAATATGACCAGGAATTTCTTTCTCCTTTGTGTCTCTGAATTTTTGTATTTTATTCATGCACTGAGGTAGGCATGTATTTTGATATACAGACAATAAAAGAAAAGAAAAAGAGATTTGGGTCAGCTGTACAAAGGATTCACACAGACAAGCCAACTTACAGAAAGTTGTAACAAAAAGTCTTGGTTTTTGGAACAAGGACCTAGGTTTACTTTAAAGCATTTTTACTAAAATGAATTTATCACTTCACCAGAGTCATGAAGCTTTGACACCACTACCTTCTGGGCAATAGAACATTTATGTGGATTAATGATTTATCCAGTAGCTCTGATGCAATGCAACACTTGTTGCCGTCGACATGTACTCCTCCCAGGAATGGCTGAATATCACCTCATTCAGGTATGTTGCCGAAAAGTCTGACACATTTCTCAACACATGGTCCTTGAATCTCTAAAAAGTGGCTGGTGGCCCCTGATGGCCAAAAGGGATCACCTTGAACTGGTACATACGAAACAGTGTCCTAAAAGTGGTTAGCCCCTGGACTTCTGGTGCCAGTGCTACCTGCCAGTAACCTTAAGACAAGTCCAAAGAGGTCATATGCTTTGCTCTTCCAACCCTCTCAACCAGGTCATTGATTCTGGGCATGGGATATGGGTCAAACTGACACACAGCATTTAGACAATGGAAGACAATGCAAAATCTCAATGACCCATATTTTTTGGCCATCAACAATATAGAACTGCATCATTCACTGCGGGATACTTCAATTGTGCCCAACATCAACTTGATCTCTTTCCTCAGTACAGGCACCAACTGCTCACGAATCCTGTTGCTCTTCTGCCACACTGGAGCATTTTTCTTGAGACGGATGTTGTACTGGACCTGGTTTATAAAACCTTGAGTGTTCTTGAACAGCTCTGTATCTAGAAGAGGGGCCACATCATCCTGCTGAGAAGCTGGCAGATGAGACAAGTCAACGAGACTGAATTATTCCTCACAAGAAGGGAAAAACTTTTCAGTCACTTTCTCATCCTGGACAGAACAAACCAACAACTGCTGCTGCCCCAGCCCTTGTTGAACCTGAATCTTCTTCAACAAGTTTACATGAAAAGTCTGATATTTTTTCACCCTATCTTTCATGATTCTTGTGATTTGGATGGTCCATGCCATGTAGTAATTAGCTTACTGTCAGAAGTTGGAAGCAACAGTATTACTTGCTATCCTGGTTTCAAGACTCTTTCTCTAGCCTTCTGGTCATACCATATCATACCACCTCTTTCCTAGCCGTACACCTCCATTTTACTCTCCTTTTCATGGCCTTAGATTTAGAAGGTTTAGCTGGACCCATTTCTAAGACCTCCCCAAATAATGGCAGCACTTTTAGAACCTCCCTGGCACTCTGAGCTCTTGTGGTCACCACATTACACAAATTAGCTGCAGGTCCAATTGAAACTCCTCTTGCTTCTTCTGATGGAGCCTCACTGCTGTCCTTCCCTGGACACTAATTTTCAGAACTTCGGTGCAGTTCTTAGATACTCAGACTTCTGTTCTTTTTTTGCTTCTTCAAACTTTCATTCTACCACTTATTTCCAAAATCACTGTTACTTCTGCAACACATTATCATTCCAGGGTAACAGAATGCTGTTTGGTCAGATGTTGCCTGTGTCCCACCATTACACACAAGGTGACCTTTAGCAGCTCTAAAGACAACGGAAGCACTGGATGCAAAGAGAAGTTATCCTGTTTAAGAGACCTACAAAGTCTGTGTAACCCATGTCATAACATACAGCTTTATAAGTCAAAGACATGTTCTTGTGTTTCATGGTTTTGTATGTATATATTATATATGTGTATATTGTTCTGAAAGTAACATTCCACCTGATTAGCCTCTGAGGGCTTGCTACGTCCGTACAGTAGACTTTTGTGTTTTTTGAGCCATTACTTAAAAAATACAACTAAAAAACCCAAATCTCCACTATGTGGGTCATGCTTAGTTCAAACCAGATGTCCTTCCCTTCTGTTCAAATCTCTCCACATTACCCAGGGGTGGTAGTTTTGCACACCATGGATTTCTAAAACTATTTATTTTATGTTTCCTTTTTTTGTCTTTTCAGAAAAATTTAATGCATTTAATGTAACCCACACAAAGCAGAGGTGTCCTTTTAGGACAATTAGTCCTTACGGCTCTGCCAGCAGTGATAAACCAAAGCCAGACATAGATAAGCATGAGTCAGTTTATTACCTTAAAGCTGCAGCTGCATTAATACATAATACAGATGAGAGTGGAAACTTGATTTAATTACTGTACTTGTAAGTAGAGCCTAACCTTAAATTACTTTTTTTCATTTGCATTTTAGATGTATCACCAGTATATGTAAAAATGTGGATTAAAGTAATAACAGTAACAGTAATATGTCTAATTCTTTATGCCATAAACCATGCATGCAGAAGTAGCTTTTTAGGCACTAGAACGCAAAGTGTTGACAGCAGTATGGCAATCCTCATATTATGTGCTGACATATTTGAAATCTCAGCAATGAAAATCAGGAAAGACTAAAATGTGTGAAAGGAAGCCTTAATTTATCAAATTAACTATAAAAGCATTACATTCTAAAAATATTCTGAAAATAAAAGCTGGAGTGATGTCAGTTTGAAAGCTGATGAATCTGTAGATCCAAACATGCTTGTTTATCTTTTTTCTTCTTCTTTTTTTTTTTTGTTCAATCCAAAAATCCAAAACAAATAAGATAAATGTCTATATGTGTGTGTGCGTGTGTTATTTCCAAAAACATTTCAAAATAGTTGTAGATTATAACCAAATATACCCCTCTTTTTTCTTTTCTCACCATATATCCTTATTTCATTGATTTGTGATTGGATTACAATTAATTGGATTATTTTTGGCTTGAATTTGAATGTATCTTTTAAGTGCCTTGAGATAACACTTGCTCTGATTAGCAGCTATATAGATCAAACTGTAAATTAAACTGAATATAGGGGAAACTCTGGGATCACAAAAAATGCAAAAGGCCATCTGTTGAGTCAGTGTGATTTGTCTGTTCTGGCCTGCTGTTGAGAAATTGTGATGCAAAGTGGTAGACTATGTGTAAGAGGAACTGTGACATCTGTAGATATAAAGTATATGGCTATTTCTAAGGTGAGAAGACAGAAATTATTAATGTTATGTGATTCTACAATAAAAAATGGTAAATGGACTGTGCTTATATAGCTTTTCTATGTAGCTGACCACTCAAAGCGCTTTAACACTACATGCCACATTCGGCCACACAGCACATCTTATTCTAAATTCACACACAGATGAATGCATTGGTCGGCAACATGTGGTTCAGTGTCCCAAGGATATTTTGACATTTGACTCAGGGAAGCTGGGAGTTGAACGATCAACCGGCAGGCAACTGCTCTTCCTCATGTGATTCCTGTATTAACTGCATTGCATTTCTGCTAGAAGATCCGCCTAAATACTACATTGAGAAACTTAAAACAATAATAGACACAGACCACTACATTTTTAAAATAAGGTACTGCCACTTTTTCCTAAAATAAAAGATCTGAGTGTGTATGATAATAAGCGAATATGGCGAGTGAAACGCAATGCAAATCTGAGCCAGACGCAATTTTTAGATCTCAAAAAGAGGACATGTCCGGGTTAAAGAGAACGTAAAAATGTGGTTTTAATTTCAGGAAATCAACAAAAAATTTCATGGTAATGTTAACAAAATCTTAATAAACTGGCCCATCATTAGATAGTGATGGGCCAGTTTGTTAAGATTTTGTGATTCTAATACTCCAATTGGTACTTAAACTGACTGCTGAAGAAGACAACATGGCATGGTGTAAAAACTATGAAAAAGCTCCAGTCAAACCTTAAATCAAAACTCAGTATCGTAAAACCATGGGGATTATTTTTGTTGCATTTTGCTTCTATCAATGCACCAACGTTTTTGCAAAAGGTGAAATGTTTTAGTTGTCTTCATTTAATTTCCCCCGCTGGGGGATGAATACAGTATTTTTCTATTCTATTCTATTCTTTCGTTTCTATTTCTATATTTTAATCTGAGATTTTGAATGTAAAGTGAGAACTCATATAAAGACACAGGGATGGAAACATAAACAAAAGATAATTATACAGCTTCCTTTAGTTCATTGTTGTGTTGTGGTATTCAGGATGATTAACACATTAGACAAAAGTTTAAACTGAAAGGTTTTTCAGCGTGTTGACAGAAGATTGCCACCTGTGAAATGCCACCACATTTCCAAATATTTTTTGGCAAATAAATAAGGTCAGATATTGTGCTCACTAACAGCTAGAGGCCTGATTTTACAGGCGAGACTAGAAATGGGGACATCATAAGGTTATAGAAAATAAGGTCTTGCATCTAGCTATGTTTACCACATCTCCCATTCTGACTAAAAACAGTGGGATACTCACATGTAAAAAACCCAGCAAACTAGCTGAACACCACAGATTGAAGGAATATAATCAAAATAAAATGGCATTTTGTTCTAAGATACTTTTTTTCATTGAAGACATTTTTACATGCCATGGAGAGATAAACACAAGAGGAATGGATTTTATTATACTCATGTCTTAGTTCCATTAAGTACCACATTAAACTATAACAGTGAGCCAATATGAATAAATGGAAATAAACTGAAATATTATGAATAACCAATTTATTCCAAACAAAAATGTTTGCTATAAAGATAGCTATAATTAAGAGTTCAGACATTAAGTTTTAAGCACATCTTATTCACCATGACTTTAACACGTTATGTAAACTCAATAACTGAGCTGAACTGCTCCAAGCTTGTCATCCCATTGCAATCTGTAACTCTGGAGGATGTGACTCACTGATTTGGTAGTACTTTAGAATTTAATACAAAAACACAACATGATGCAAAAAACAAGTGGTCAGCCACAAAAAGCTTTCGAACCCCTTGATATCTGATAGGCAATCAACTCTGGTGATAGTAGAATTTCAAAATTAATACCACCGTTAACATAGGGTGTGATAGAAAGCTCTTTAATTAATATTAGTCTGTTTGTATTTCTGTACAGCTGACATTAATGAATGAGTGTGAAACAAGCCCAAAGAGGATGTGGAAGTATGACAGCAATATGAGTGATAAATTTAGAGGTACGATTGTTTGTTTTTTTCCATACTGGGAGAAGAACACTCTCTAAAGCCTAATCCACCCAACAGTGACATGTGAGAAGCCTTCTGTATTCATCAACCATCTTGTGAAACTGCAACGCAGCATGCAGACTGGACACCACTCTTTAAAACTCAAAGAAATAAGGCAAAAATGCACACACTCAGCAGTACACACACCAGTAGATTAGGTTAAAAAGGATGTAAGCGCCTGGGAATATCATGCGAGAATAAGTGTCAATTGCGTGTGTATTTTGGATGATCCGGAAGCCACGAATGCCCTTCTTCTTGGTCCCTGTGGACTCGTTGTCCAGTGCAAGATGTACCACCATCCGCTCTTGTTTGTCTGATGCATCCTCAGCTGCCATGGAGGCCCTAGTATACCCTGCCAGGCTGTTTGCATCTGCCTCACTGTACGTTCCATCCATCATCATGGTCTTAGTGTGAGACATGCCACAAGTACAGGAAAGTGTTTGAGACTGGTTGAAAGAGAGGAAAGAAGTTAAGACTGAGTAAAGAGCTTCTATAACCATTTGTAGTTGAAAGTGATTTCTGAATCCTAACATACCTGTTCTCTCACTTTTTCCCTGAGCTTGCGGTCTTTACCATCTCTTACTGTTGTCAGGTAATTGACAGCTGCATATTCAAGCACAGAGAGGAAGACGAAGACAAAACTGACCCAGAGGTAAATGTCCACAGCTTTGATATATGAGACCCTGGGCATAGAGGCGTTGACTCCAGTGATGATGGTGGACATAGTGAGCACTGTGGTTATGCCTGAAGCAAAGGGAACACACAGTACAATCTTGGGTTTGCACAGCAAAAATGTAGCAAGGTGTAAACTAACATAACATCATTTCTAAAATACTGTAACAATTTCATGCATAGGAAGCTTTTAAAAAGCACATTTTAAATGGCCACACTTATGTAGCGCTGTTT
The DNA here is from genome assembly GCF_036924035.1 of Leuresthes tenuis. Lineage (NCBI taxonomy): Eukaryota > Metazoa > Chordata > Actinopteri > Atheriniformes > Atherinopsidae > Leuresthes > Leuresthes tenuis. The sequence goes on along the minus strand of NW_027325367.1, from coordinate 30,751,305 downwards.
AACCTTAGCTAGGCTCTATAAAGCACTTTACAAAGTGTTCCTCATTCAGCATTTCACCCACATACTCATGCAGTGCTTCTTATGCTTTATGTGCAGTGTACCTTACTATCACACTTCTGATTGTATTGGTGGAACACAGAGTTCAGTGTATTGCCCAAAATAACTCAGACATGTGGAAGGGCTGGGGATCAAACAACAAACCTTCTGTTGCTGGATGATCACTCTGATCTACAGCCAGAAATGATTAGATAATCATGTAGATAATTTCATTTATCAGTAGGTTTGGTTGAACCATACTTAATTTAATTCACAACTTAATTCACAGTTTCCATGTCCACTCGTGCATAAGGTCCATGCGACATAAACTGTGTCACCAGCAGCCCACGAAGGTCTACCATTTACATCTGTCATGGACCTTTTGCAGCCCATATATTTGTAACCATGAAGACTAAGGGTCTAAGTGTGTATGCTATAATCAGTTGCAGAGAAAAAAAATAACGAAATAAAAAATAAATAAAAATAAATAAATGACTCAGATTTGGAGGCAAAAATACACTAAAGGAATTGTTATGCTCCTGATATCTCTTTAAGATCACCTATCAAATGGGACCTAATTATCTCATCTGTGATAATCTCTCAGGGTCAGCAACAATATTCACATAGTCTTCATGAAGCACTTGGCTACCCACACCTTGACTCAACCTATTTATCTCATCTCATACCGAAAAAGATCATAAACAAGCCAATTTCCCAAATTTTGAACTTTCTCTTTGACAGGTTGACTCCTTTGATGTTCTCTTGTGTTTTCTGACTTACACTTTATGTCCACTGTGATGTACTTAAGAAATTGTACATCTAATTTGAACAGAAAGAATAATCATGATAATCCTCCTACCTAATGAGACTCTGGCAGGGACAGCCCTGCGGTCAATCCAGAAGGATACCCAGGACAGCATGACCATTAAAGTGGCAGGGAAGTATGTCTGCAGCAGGAAAAAGAAGATGTGACGTCGCAGAGTGAAGTTGATGTACAGACGGTTGTACCAGCCTGGAGACAGGAAAAGTAAAATACAGTGGATGTTTGCTGATTGTTACATGAGTCTATGTAAAACAGAGGAATAATGTGTTAAAATACCAGGATGAATACAGAGGTGAGACAAACAACTAATGGATGGTAGCATTTTTCTTTTCCAAATGCATTCAATAACAGAATTTATAACAGCATAGCAAAGCAATATAGAACACAGGCAAATGTTAGCGCAGGGAGAAAATATGAATTATACTGAAACTGTCCTGTGGTGTGTTCCAGTTCTTAAGCTACAACATCTCTCTGAAGTAGAGCTTTACTCTGCATACAGAGCTGACCCAACTAGCTAAATCAAACTTTACTGATATAATTCAATTAAAACTACCTTTATTTGTTACAATTTCACTTCGTCTATTGTGTTTCTACGAGGAAAGGTCTGCTGAACAGATAATCGTGACACCCACCATTGTACAAGCATTCCATGGGAGTATTTTGGACGTAACATCCTAGATTAATAAACTGTGAACCATGACTGATTTGAGTGAGTTTTAAACTTTAGCTACTGTAAAAGTAATGCAAGGTAACAGTTCTGTTTGTTTTGTTTTTCATAGCAAATACATCCTAAACATCAGTAAATGGAAGTGTTTATCATAAATGGTTCCCAAAGTCTCATTTACAAAAAAATTATTTAATTTATTTGTTATTATACAAACAAAAGAATAATGCCACTTCTCAGAACTCGGCACAAATGTGTTTTCCAAGACCACTTTACTCTAAAACAGGTTCAGTTTCAAGCTGTTTGGAGATTAAATAAAGACAGAGTCCAAACAAAACATTAAAATGCATCTGCAATCTGCTACTGAAGAAGCCTGCTAGGAAAAGCTAACTAGTGATTTTCAAAACCTGTTTAAGAAATGTTGAGCATTCAGTGGGGTTCTTCGACTTGGCTTATTGAGAAGTCAATACGACTACTTCTGACTCTGTAATATCTGGACAGCGGACATTGCCACTAGATCGCAGAGCAGTGTTTTCCAACGATAGAAGGGAATCACACTCCTCAGCCTCCCTTGGAAAGTCTGTCAGGGTGCCAGAAAGAAGACAGTTAAACCTCTGACTCAAGTGGAGAAAAGGGGTTTTCATCAAGATCATGAAACACTGGACCCGCTCTTTACCATTCTAAGTATACTGGTAGATGCTTGTGAAGTTCCCAAATTTCATCTTCATGTGTGGCCACAGTCCTCAGTCTGAAAAGGTTGGATTACACCTTAAGTGGGAATAGGAAGGCGCCAACAGGCAGATTGTGGCAGCATCTGCAGTGATGGGGATGCTGTAATAGTCTGTCATGATGAAGAGTGAGCTGAGCAAAAAGGCAAAACTGTTATTCTACATTCCAACCACTGGTCACAAGCTGGGGGTAGTGACTGACTGAATGAATAGAAGTGCCTGAATTTAGCTTTCTTTAAAGGGTATCTGAGATCACCCTTAGGGATAGGAAAAGGATCTTGATCAGGGAGAGGCTCTGAGTAGAGCTCTGAGTAGTGAAGTATGCAGCTTTTCTGGGTTTCATAGGAACACATATGAGGTAGGTCTTTGGTGGTTGGTAGTTACGCCCCTTGTCAGATTTCCGCTTCTTCATTTCCACTTCTTGTGGCTCCGCCATTTTTAAAAATGCTGTTGCAGCTATGAAGATGACAATGGACAGAGCCACTGATAAATGGATCGTCGAAGAAGTAAAAGCTCTTCTGGCCATCTATGCCTCAGAGGAAATTCAGAGAGGTTTTGAAAGCTCGAAGCGGAATATTAAATTTTTTGCTACGATAAGTTGCCAATTCTCTCCTTACTTTTTCCGGGTTTTGTTTTGTTTTGTTGTTGAATGTGGCGCTAAAGTAACATGTCACTGTCGCAGATGGTTGCGTCACATCAGTCCCTATCAAGGTCCCTGAGTCATGTGCGAAAGCAAAATGATTTGTTCCCCTAGGGAAGGGCAGTTTATAGAACGAAATTCGAGGTGGACAGTTCTTACAACGTCTCTGTCCGGATGTGGCTATTATAACACTTATATTATAACTGGTTTGGGGATGTCTATGCGTCCCTCTGGAAGAGTGGGGGAGGGGGGTAAGTAATGTAATTACCCTGGTTAATTTATGAGCTATCCAGTCATACATAAATCAATTTATAAGTGCACTGTGATTTTGTTTTATTTATCAACCTGTACTGCTGTAGAATGCCAGTCTGGAGGTAGTGTGAAACTTCTGAATGAGGAACTGAGACAAAGAAATCCTGTCATCTGTGCTTAGGGACTCATCACCACTTTTCCAATACAGCATCAAGTCCTCATCTGTGTAAGCATCTGGGGGACAGAAAGCAGAATGAGTACAGAGTGAACTGGTTTGTAGCTGCAACTGGGTCTCCAATTGAACAATTCAACAAATTCTGAGATAAAAGTCAGCAGTATTCAACCAATCGCAAATGAAAGCAAACTAAAGTAAGGCCAGCTACAATAAAATGCTTTTTAAATATTGAGCATGTTATCTTACACCATCTTATACCAGGGACATCAGATACTGCATGTGTTATCGTAGACACCACTCTGTACTAGCATCTCATTTTAACATAAATATGCTTCTATCAATACAGTGAGCAATCACGATCATTCATTAAGTGCATTTCAAAAGTTAGCATCAATAAAGGGGCTGTACGGTGGTGTGGTGGTTAGCACTGTTGCCTCTGATTATTTTGTCATTCTAAATTAACCCTAAGAGTGAGTGTGAACACATGATTGATGGTCTCGTTTGTCTCCAGGTTGGCCCTGTCATGGAGTGGCGACTTGTACAGGATGTACTCTGCCTGTTGCCCAATGGCAGCTGAAATAGGCTCCAGCCCTCCCAGTCTGGGTTAAGTGGATATATAGAAAGATATCAATAATGCTTAGAGCTTGAAGAATAGTTTAAGTTCCAATATCCTTAAAACATATGAATCTCTACAGAAGTGAACACAGGTATTGGGCAAGTAAGAGTGGTTCTACTTGTTATTCAAATTTAAAGCCTACCAGAAATAGAAGAAATAATGTATCTATAGATGCTCGAGGGCAGTTAGAATTATCTTTGTAGTTTGATTTATTGAAGGTAGATTAACAGTCAAAGATACTTGGTTTAATGGGAATGATAAGCAAATAAAACCTGTTTCCATTTGATGGAAGATACTCATGGTGAATATGACATGTAAAGACAGAAATGTTGTATACTAGAATACAGTGAATAAAAGAAAGAGCACTTAATTATCATGAAGTGTACTTATCAGTTATGTAAAATTGTAAAACATGTTAGAACTACATTCATCAGCTTAATCCCTATAAATAAGAAAATTATGTCCTGTGTGTCAGTGTGGTGTAGGTTCAAGCAATAATTAGAAGCACACTTTTTCAAATGTTTCCCCAGAATGTTAGGGTATAGGAATACTTACAGCTCTCCAACTCCAGGGTGCATGTCTGTGAGTCCAGAGGGAAACGACTGAAATCCATGTTGCAAGCAGCAGTAACTGTAACCCTATGAAGATGAAAAGAGAGTAAACTTCACCAGCTCTACTTGGGCCTGCCAAGTTTCAATACTTGTCTGCCCTCACCTCAGGCTGTACAGAACATGACCATCTGGGAAGACTCTCAGCATAATGTTGTCAGTAGTGGTATCGTGGATGAAGGACCTCTTGGAGTGGACAAAAAACACATCAGGCACCCATATTTTTTTCACCAGGCGCCCATCAAAGGTCATGCTCTTGTTGGTGGCGCTTGGGAAGGCCAACCTCTCATCTTTCCAGTAGTGCCTCAAATACAGAGTCATGGTGAAGTCCTAAGGGAGCAGGGGGAGGGGGAACAGAAACAGCCACTGGATTAAGTGTCACTATGGGACACTACTTGCTTGCCTCCTCTGGTTTATTGAATTCCTCTAGGATTACAGCCTTGTGACACGTGGCAGCTGGATTATTTGGTTTGTTTACGAATAAATGTACAAAGTCAACAGAAGTGTTGAACATATGTTAACCAAATGAAACCACAGTTTCCACTGGTCCTAGAATACCCCTGCTTTGTTACCTCATTTCTCCCTGTTGCTACACATGCAGGAGTAGTCCAGCGTCAGCCCTGCTCCCATGCACGATGGATCATCCTCCATCCTATTCTCATCATGACATTACATAAGACTAGATAACTTTGGAATAATGGCTGCAGCAACACATTGTACTCTTGAAACAAAACATAAAAGTACATTTACTGTTGCACAAGAGGAATCCATGTGTATTTCTAAATCCCTCAGATGAGTAATAACTATAACAATTAATACAACTAGTATGCTTACTAATTAAACTTAATTTCAAATGTGGATTTAACGTGTGTTTCTTCAAGTGTTATATTTCATGCTATTTAATACCATCTTATCAGTAAATTCATTATAACTGAATTCTACACAGTTTAAACCTTTGAAAGAATAAATAGCACTGTCAGGATGTTACTAATTCAATTTTAAAATCACTGTGCTCTATTCTCAGACATGTAGTTAGTTCAGTGCTGGTTCAATATGTCCTGTGAGCCTAACCCTATTCCTGTAAGTTAAATGTTTATAGTGTTAGCTCCACCTAAAAAGCTGTGGTAGAGCACCAGCTGTTGTCCATAAGCTATAGCATGCTAGTAGCTTGAATAGCGGTAACTGGACTTCTCTTTTTGGTTTTTGAAAGTATTTAACTTTTCATTTGAAAGTCTTTTTCAGTTCTAATGAATTGGTGGGGAGTTTCAGGCTTTTAAGCTGTGGCTGGGACATCAGGGGAGTTGTTAAAGTCATGCTATAGCAGCTGAGGTCATATAATTTTGAGCCATTTGGCTTTAGTGGTGCAATCCAATAAACCTCTTTAAATCTACAATGGATGTTCAACAGCAAAAAGTAAATCTTCCTGCTTTCATAATGGTAACACTTTACATCTCACTTATGCAAATCAAAAGTTAATGTTGTCAGTTGTGATTTTTTTGCTTTGAAATGGAGAAAAATGTCAAATAATGAAGATTGTCCAGTGCAGCTGGAGTCTGTTCTTTTAATCACTGCTTCTTTGCTATTCTTCTTTTTTTGACACCTCATTTTTGTGTTATTAAACTGGTTGTTGTTGTCACCACATGATCTTGAGCTAATTTGAAGTCAATCTGCATTTGATCAACACAGAGCTTTATCTCTGAAGGCGACATGTTATGTTTTTTTGCATCTGCATTAAAAAATATATACACATATGTGGGGGCTGAAAGTGATGCAGACATATGACAATTATAGGGCCAAACTATTTCTATTTCTCAACATGTTTACGGACTTTGGCAGGCTCAAACATAGTTTTATGAAAATTAAGTTATGTTTCAATAGCTGATTAAGCCATCCGGGGGGAATATGATACAGTCAACCTATTCAAACAGCAGACTGCAGTCATCTGACTTGATTTTGATTTGTATTCATTATCATAGCAAAAATCAAACAAACAGACCTGTGGGATACACATGAGAAATTCTAAGTATGCAACTGTGTTGTTCAAATAAAATGTCTAATTTCATATCTACATTCTGTCTTATCAATATTGGTACCTATGTAAATGATTCATTATCACTATAAGCTTCTGAGTATCACATTGAAGACACTATCTAAATCTAAAGAGATTTTTTACACTGTTCAGGCTCATATTGTATACTGTGTGCCCTGTCACAGCCCCCTGCTTCTCCACAGGCTTTTGAGATGCACTGGCAGTACAGTTAATGCTTGAACTTGATTGTCCTAGCAGTTTAAATGGCTACATATGAGAAGTTGTGATAAAAAGTTAGCTTCGCAGTGTTAGTCAAAAGCCCAGTGCTCTTAATAAAGTATATCCTTGCACTGGCTCATTAGCTATGCTGTTTGAGGAAACACTTCTCCACCATGTATGTAAGCAGTGTTCATTGTAAACTACTTCCAACATGGCTACTCATATCATTGTATTTATAAAGATAACATTACACTACTTCTTACATAAATGTGTCTTTCAGTTAGTGTTGGTTGATATTAAGTTAGACTGACTGAACAATCCATGTTATTCTTGAAGATTTGTGTTTTTAAAAGACCTTTTTTTTTTAAGTTTACTTAATCACTTTATGTTGTTTGTATTTTGTGGCACTTATCACATACAAGCCACTTACCATGTCTACCTCTGATATGCTGTCCAAACTCTCCACCTGAACATCCACACCAACAGGGACAGCAGGACCTGCAGATAAACAGCATTCAAAATGACTGAATGACTGAATGTCTGAACATACATATTCCAACACTGGGTATACAAACTCTAAATTGCAGTAGTACTTCTTGCTTTTACAATATATGCAAAATGAGGTAGTATTTGGTTGTGTTCACGTCTCAGTTTAATCACTTGTTGCAGGGCTTTTCTGTCTTGCATTGCACACATCTAATGTCAGTTTGAGCTTCTTTTTTTTTAGATTCAGATTGTAAGCATTCTAAATTCTGTGGTTTCTTCACCAGTGTGAAGTTGTGAGATCATATCATAACACATTTTCCACATTCTCTTTTACATTGATTCTTGAGAACCTTGAAACATTCACTAGTCCATTTTCCTCCAATCTAAAATAAAATCAATCCTCAATTCCTAAATTTTTTTCTTTTAGCAGCAGGTCTTTTGTGTGACATACTCTGAGATGGATGATGTTTTATTAATGTTTGTAAAGCAGCTGATGATGTTGGTGTCATCAACAAACTTCAAAGTGGAGTTCTTATCATGTTTTGGTATGCATTCAACAGCACCAGCTCCTAATCTCAACCGTCACGAGAGGTTGCTGAGTGAGGTTGCATCTGGTCATCAAAGCCTCATTTTCAGTTTCCACTCATAAGCACATGCAGAACAGAATCACTGTAACATCTTCTATAGTACAAAATGTGAGCTAGAGCGAGAAATACTTTTGAGGTAATGGAATATGTTCATCAGATGAATGTTTGTCTAATATTCACTCTGTTTTAGCTTCATTTTTGGACCTTACAAACTATTTCTTCGCTGATGAATTTTCCACTTTCACATTTGTTTTTTGTCAGTATTGTTTGCTGTAGACAAATAACTGTTGAGAAGTTTTGTGGGAGATTTTTCTCTGAAAACAGCTGCCAATCGTAATCAAAAGGACACTTTGAGAGCTTCAACAGTGAACCAAAACAGTATAGCTCAATTATAAGCTAAGGTCAGTATTGATCGTTGTCATTTCTTCCAAACACTTATTTAACTTTATAACATCTTATTCTTAATGTCATATAGTTCTCATATTAAAATTATTATTGCAACTTTTTTTCACAAAAGAAGTGCTGTTCTATACTGGAAGTGTGCATACCCAAACATGAAGAGAACTCCACAATGAAGAAGTAGTTATCTGTCAATAGGAAGGTTGGTGGTTCAATTCACAAATTCCATAGAACACATATCAAAGTGTCCTTGAGCTAGACACTCTGATGTGTCCATTGTTGTGCTAATATGTGTAATAGAGAAAAAGCAATGGATAGCCTATAACACTATAGACTAAGAAGTGCTGTAAAAGTGTCTGTGTGGGAATGGGGCTTGTAGTGTAAAAAACGCTTTTAGTTGTCAACTGGACTAAGTATAGTCCATCTACCATCTTAAAGATTTGTGACATCAGTTGCAATCAGTGGTATGACCTCCATCCCTGATTGTGAGGATTATATTTAAGAGCTGTTTGGGATTTTCTGAGATATTCCAGTTGCCCGATCAACAGAAAACAAATTGACACACCCTTCTGTCACTTGCTTGTAAAAGTCACATTGGTTGCTATTGAATTGTTAATCTGCAGAGCAGTAAGGGTGCCAGCCTTACATAACTGGTAGCGAAACAAAGCTGGTACCTGGGAGAGGATATATTAACTCCCGCCCAGTTCAAGCTCTTAGCAGTGTCCTTCCTACTCTTACTCTCGCCATATGCCACATTTATCATGCTAGACTCATTAAACCCTGAGATTCTGCTGACATGCCCTGTCACTGGACAAAACATCAGGCACCTGCTAAGAAAATAACAGAAGTGCCTCTGCAGCAGGGTCAGATGTGTTTTTCCTCATGCTTCAATTCTTTAAACAACTGATCTGCACAACTGATCGTCAATTTACGCAACACGGCAAGAACCTTAAAGATTCAAATAATTTGTTATTGTGAAGAAAATAGCAATAATGAAAAAGTAGGAGTCATCCTTTCCTTCAATCACTGTTTCAAGTCTCTTATGGTATGTCTGTATGATCTTGACACATCTACTCACTGGGATGTTTGCACATTCTTCAAAGCAAAACTGCTACTTCGAGTTGGGGTACAGCAATCTTTAAGTTATACCACAGATTCTCAGTTGGATTAAGTTCTAGGCTCTGACTAGGCCATTACAACCAGACTGAAACAGGTTTTTCTCAAGATCCCCACAGCATAATCCTTCCTACACCATGTTTCACTGTGTGGACCTTCTTCCAAATATTTGGAGAATCTTTCGCACACCTTTGGACTCCAACTGTGCTTTCTTCTTTTTCTGTATGTAATGTCTATTTTCTGGCCATTCTTATATAAAGCCCAGCTCTGTAGTTTATGGTGGTTCTATGGAGAAACACCAGTCTCCGCAGTGGAGCATTCCAGCTAGGTAGCCCTCCTATGGTCTCTTTGTTGCCTCTCCAATCAATGCCCGCCTTGCCAGGTCTGTGAGTTTTGATGGACAGCCCTTTTAAGGCAGGTTTATTATAGTGCCGTATTTTTTAAATTTCTATGATGATGTACTGAATGGGGCTTCATTCAATTCAACTTCAAAATTCAATAGTACTGTATTAATCCCAAAAACATGCATGTTAGGTTAATTGGTGTCTCTAAAATTGTTCTTAGGAGTGAGTGTGAGCATGTGTGTGGTTGTTTGTCTCTGTGTGGCCCTTTGATGGACTGGCAACCTGTCCAGGGTGTACCCCACCCGCCTCTTTCTCCATTTTGTTCCTTCTTTGCATTCTAGTTAGCTGCCTCAACTAGTTAAGAACTTTCCTTTCCTGCTTAGTAGAAAATCTGAAGAGGATGCAAAGGAAGACACAGTATGTCGAGAGCACCTGCAGCAGGCTGCCAGCTTCTGGGGCATTGCCATTCTGGAATCATAGCATTCAAAGTTTGGATTCAAAGTGTCAGGTCATTTTTTTACCCTGGATTCAAAGTTTCAGGTGTTCTTCATAATTCAACCTTGATTTTTATTTGTCCACTGCTTTGTCTCTGATCTTCTTGGAGAGCTCTTTGGTCTTCATGGTGTTGCTTGCTTAGTGGTGTCTCTTGATTAGTGGTTGCAGACTCTTGAGTTCTTTATGATAATATAAAAGTCTACCCCATGACATCAGGAAACAGAGAAGAGGAATATCTCACATCAAAGGTCAGTTTCCTAGGTTTTTGCAAGCACTTTTTGTATGCTGCTTCGTTTGAGTCTTCTTTCCTGTTTTCATTGTTGATGATGATGATAATATAATTAAACTTCTAATTCAACTGCAGGTATATAGTCAAATATTCAAATAAAAATCACTAATTATCCCACTGCCACCACTTAAATAGGTCTCAATATTTGCTGAAATTTGATTTAGTAAGGTTTTTGGAACACCATATTACTTAATAGGTATAATTAATAAAGGTATTTGGATCAAAAGATTACATAAGATCCATTACTTTAAGTGTATCATTTTCAGACTGTGATGTTATGGAAAATATATTCAGACAATTTCCATCAAGATAAGTCAGCACAAACCAATTTGCTCATTGGGGACCTGGGTTTTATTTCTTGTTTTGTCTTAACTTAAAGTTTCAGATATGCGATATCTACCTTACCTGGCTGGGGCCTTTCTATGTGCAGTTTGCATGTTCTCCCTATAAATATGTGGGTTCTCTCCGGGCAGTCCAGTCCAATTATTCATCAAAAGCTTTGGAGACAGTCAAATATCTCTGAATACAGCTACCTATTGTAAGGACCCATATTTGCCTATTCCTTCTATTAGACTCAGTTTTCACAGATGAATTATCCTCATATAAATTCTGCAAAAAGTGGAGAAAACACTCACCCATTCCATGCTCCACTGTTCATGTATTAGCAACTGTAAATCCCCTGTTAGAATAGACAGCTAGGACTATGCATTACAGCCACTAAGTGAAGAGGGAAATCCCAATGATTATAGATTTAGTGGATGTTTCTTTTGAATTTCACTCTTCTGTCTCTTCAACATAAATATGACTAATCCATGACAGGTCTGTTAGATATTTTAGATATTTTTTAAACCCAAGACAAACATGGTGGAGGCATTCAATAAAAAGATGTTCCTCGGAAATGTCAAGTTAATATGATGAGAAATATTACATCCAAATAACTATCTTTTCGGTTGTTTGAATTGCCCAGTCACAATGGGGTATCACCTACGAAAGCTGTGCAGGTACTTCAATAAGATGAAACATTATTAATATTCACAGCTCTGCCAGTATACTACTGAGCAATCCAAAGTTTCTCTCTGAGGCATTTTGTAGAGGTAGAGCAATTTGAATAAAAAATGGGCACTTTTTCTATCCAACATATTTGTTCTTTGAGATATTATTTCATAACAAAGCTGTTTTTCTATGCTTTTGGGAAACAAGAACCTTTACAGTCAGGCTTTGATGACTTGGGAATCTCGTCCACTCTTACAAAAGGGTTCCTCTGAATATTGTTAAGTCCACCCACAGAAAGTGGTCATGTATGTGGCTTTCATTAGTAAAACCCCAGTTGCTGCTTTTGAAGCTAGGAGGAGCCAACAGCTGCTGCACACTCACCCTTCTTCCTCAGCCAAATGATCACAAGAAGTCTTATTAGCTGCAGCAGGGTGTTTACACAAGTCAGCTTTTGATGATGTTCCTATAAAAAGATAACATTTTTCCTCTTCTTCTTTTTCCACATGATCCAGCAAACAAGAGCCAAGACAAAAAGGCATCCTTTGTAGGATTTATGCATCCATCTGTGGCTGCAATACCCACAATACCTTTAAGTTGACTTTTTCTTCTATCAACAGATAGCTGAATTGTCCATTTAGGAAAACTACAGCTTCAGACAGGCCAGGCAGCAAAGTAATCTGATTTACAGCCCTGACTCTGAAGCGATTACAGGAGTCACAGAGTTTTACTCCAGGTAATATAGTTTGACATCTGCTCAGCTATATCAACAGTGTGATCAAACTTGGTGGAAAAATTTATAGCTACTTCAAATTTTCTTCTTTACCTTTGACTTATTAGTTCTGCATATCATCAGTTTCTCTCCTCATTAAGATTTTGCAGTCAAGCAGAAACAACTAACTTGCTTTAGCTTTTTTAGTTTGCACAAAAGGTGAATTGTGATGAAGTGCCAATGATAGCAGATTGTTAAACTGATACATCTCAAAGCTCCCAAACACTTCTTTTAACAATTAACATGTTCTTATATTATCCTCAAAATGACTGCTGATTATAGGCAGCTCATAGAACTTACCTCCAAATGCAGGCCTCATGGTGAAGTCCTGTTCATCAATGCGCAAGAGGTGGCTGGTCTTCAGCTTTCGGGATTTGGTACCATCCAGAACTTTCTTTGACAGAGGACTGACAATAGACAGCAGAGAAGGGAGAGTTCTAAAAGACTGAATCACTATCGTTTGAGTCTTTTTTTTAGAAGAAAATAGAAAAGCACCCATGTGAACACTGACACAGTTTTTGCTTAATCTAATTATTCCATACCCCCGAAGGTCTGTCAAAGTTTTTATTTTGACATTTACTGCTTTTTCACAATTTTCAAAATCTTTAAAAATATCAAAGAAACCATTATTGGGGTATGAGGGAGAACCTTGTGTTCTCAGGAATAGTAGAAATATCACTGCCAGTCTCGACAATACAAACTGTTGGTGATATTGTTTTATATTGTTTTCTTTTTCCCTAGGTAGCTGTATTTTCACTTAATTACACAATATTAATGTTCAAATGTATGGCACACAGAGATTTGTACAAAGACAGCACATCTACAACACGCTTACATCCAACACTCATTTCACTAGTCTGACAATGGCCAGACTAAGATTTATTACATGAAATGCGCATGGTGCTGGATCCAGGGAGAAGAGATTAAACATTTACAATCGATTGAAGGATCTGCAGGCAGACGTCGTACTACAGGAGATTTATTCATCACAGATGGCAGCAGATGTTCTCACCACAGCACAGTTACCTCATGTGTACTCAGCCTGTCACTTGTAACTCTAGACAAAGAGGTGTGGACATTTTGATAAGCAGATGTCAGGGCCTCAGGACAGGGTCGGTTCAGATGCAAAGATGTTTATTAAATAAACAAAGCAAGGCAGCACAAGGCAGGATGAGGATCTCCTCACAGAGCAAAAGAACAGGGTTGTGAAAAGCCTAAGCGCTCACCTCAGTAACTATGGCTGAGGACGAGTGCAGCTATGAAAGTTGAACAAAAAACCTCTCCACTCTAGGAGGAAAACAGAAAAGCTATGAAACGATAACCAAATAAACTCACGCTCTCCTATTGAGGCGGATTCAAACAAAAGACGCTCTCTCATAAACTGAGGCACTATGAAACTTTAACTGTAAACTTAAAACTCGCCTTAATCTTTCAAGAACAAAACATAAAACACTCCAAAACGGAGGAACAAAACTGGCTATGAAACTTAAGTAATGAACGCAACACTCCTGTAACGGAGGTATCTATGAAAGGTACAAATCAAAACCACTCCAAGTGGGAGGAACAAAGCAAGGCTATGAAACTTACCGTTGTTAAATACATAAACTATGGCTAGGAATAATTTACAAATAAATATGCTCTGCAGGAGAGTCGCTCGACTGCGGGCTCGAGGCAAGGCTATGGCTGTGAATCATGAGGCAAGTAATGCAGGTAGAAACAGAACGCAACATACTGGCCCAGGACAAAGGGAGACACAGACTATTTGAGAACATGAGGGACCAAGGGGAACAGGTGGAAACACTTGGGGATCAGGGAAGACAATCAGACGCTTGACACAGGAGGAAGGGCAAGATACCTGAAACGAGTGGCAAGTTAACATTTCAAAATAAAAAAGGAAATGACGAGACAAGACATGAACAGAATGTAAATCGTGACAGCAGAAAGGTTATTTTTTCAGTAAACAGCATAGTTATAGACGGCACATTTCCAATTGACTTATCCATTGAAAATGTTAATTTCTGCATTGCTAATATAAATGGCCCAAATGTAGATGACCCCTCATTTTTTCACTTCCCTCTCTGATCACTCATATAACACACTCATCATAGGAGGAACATGGTACTTAACTCAGGAGTAGAAAGGGTCAGTACCACAGGGAGTCAGAGAAGTAAAAACCACAGATTGATCCACCAGACGATAACATTGACCAGTTTCTTAACATCGACCTTCCAAAATCACAACATGAACAGGTCTTGGCTCTCTCTCAACAGGTAAACTCCATGAACCCCTTCAACATAAGCCAAGTAAAAAAGCCCCAGGATGATATGGTTTTCCAGTAGAATTCTACATAGGATTTTGGACAACACTGGTGATGTGATGAAACATTGAAGTTTACTCAGTAAAAGGCTTCTTCAGCTACATTTCACCTACATTTCACAAATGTGAAATGTAGGTGCCATTCTGTGTGGAGTTTGCATGTTCTCCCCGTGTATGCGTGGGTTCTCTCCGGGTTCGCCGGCTTCCTCCCACCATCCAAAAAAAACATGCATGTCAGGTTAATTGGTGACTCCAAATTGTCCGTAGGAGTGAGTGTGACCGTGCATGGTTGTTTGTCTCTATGTGGCCCTGTGATGGACTGGCGACCTGTCCAGGGTGTACCCCACCTTTCGCCCGATGACTGCTGGGATAGGCTCCAGCCCACCCTCCAGCCCACCCGCTACCCGAGTAATGGATTGACGGTATAGGAAATGGATGGATGGATATCACAAATCAAGAAGAATGGCATAATACTCCCAAACATGAACTCTGCTAACATTGCCCTACCTCTGAAACAGTATATCCAGCTACTGCCCAATATCAATAATAAATGAAGACCTCAAAATGATTTGCAAAGTCCTTGCCAGAACATTCTAAAACAATAACCCCTCTCATAATACATCCTGACCAGGTTTTATAAAGGGTAGACATTCTTTAATTAACGCATGCCGGCTAATTGATCTCTTACACTATTCTACCAGAGTTGCAACCATAAAAATGGTGGTCCTGCCCAAAGTAAGTTACTTGTTTTCAATTATTCCTATCAAACCATTCTCTACTGTGTTTAAGTCACTAGATTCATACATATCCAAATTTCTTTGGAAAAACCAACCACCACACTAATTTCAAAACTCTATAGAAGACCAAAGACAGCGGTGGATTAAATTCACCTCGTATCTAGCATATTAGATGAACCGTGGCTGGATGTAGAGCAAGCACTATGTGATAATCTGGAAATCTCTGACCTGTCATTTATTAGCTCAAGTATCAAACATCATAAAAAATGTTAAAGCATTAACATCAGCACCTCTCTGACAGCCTGGTTGGAATGTTTTATAATAACCAAGTCTTCTCTTATCCCATGTAAGCTTACACCTATCTGGAACAACCCTGACATCCTGCAATACAAAAAAAAAATGCTCAACTTGAATCTATGGAATAATAAAGAATTAAAACATTTTGGACATTTAATCCAAAGTAGAAACTTTATATCATTTAACATACTCTCATCACAATATGGGATCAGCAGCAACACATTTTTAGAATATCAACAACTCAAGTAACTATAATAAATAAGAAATATTTCCTCAACCAACTAGACCTACAACTTGCAATTTGGGTGCCGAATTTCTAAACATCTGAACCCCAAAAATTACAATGAAAAATATGTATATGACTATCCAAGACAGATGACTCAATTTAACTATAATGAGAGACAGACTTATTCATCATTTCATATAAAAATTTCTGATTGCAAATATGTTTAAACACTTTCAGAATGTCTAAAAGTCCAAATTTACAACTTACACAATATAAGATTATTCACAGAACGCATTATATCACACAAAGGATGTTAAGGATGGTTCGACAACACATCCTCATACCCTTCTCTCCTCCGGGTCCTTTACCCAACACACACCTGCATGCAGGATTTTGTGGGGTGTGCGTGTCCTGTGGGGTGTGGTGGATGAAGTCATCTAGGTGGCCCCCTTTGTTGCACTGCACAGACACCTGCTCTTCTGTTTTAATTATAACATATCACACACTGACACCACACACATGCACACTAGGCTTTGGGGGGTGGATATGACAAGTATTATCTGGTGGGTGAGACTGACCAGAAGGCCCCGTGATACACAGTTGCCTACCCTTCAATTCTAATGCTCACTTTTGTAGAAGAGCTCCAATGTTTACCAGCAGTGTGAGATTCTGACATTCTTTTTTCTTTGTGGTTGGGGGGGTTGGGTGGTTCTTGGATTTGCGGGGGCTTGGGTAGCACCCTTGACTCATGCTTGGGTAGTCAGAGCCTGGCAGGCAGTGGGCTGTCGCCACTAGTTTCCTGGGGCCTCCATGGCAGCTCTGTCTAGGGCCTTCTTTTGCTGTCTTCTGGGTGGCTGCTCCTGAGTTGGGCTGCTGGTTGCCTGGGTCTTAGGTCCTCTCCACCTGCTTCTGGTCCCTGGGGAGGAGGCATTGTGGCGGCTCTCTGCACCCATTGCTGAACAATGTTCATGTTCAATCTATCATTTTTATCGAAAGTTTTAGAAAAAGTTGTTTTCCTCCAGCTCCAATTGTTTGTGGAAGATAATAACATTCTTGAAAAGCTTCAATGCAGTTTCAGAACTCGCCACAGTACTGAATCAGCACTACTCAAAGTGCGTAATGACATTCTCACTTCCCTCTATGCCAAAAAACCTGTGTTGCTTGTGTTGTTGGACCTGACCGCAGCATTTGATACTATGGACCACTCCATCCTCCTGGCACGTCTGGCCCAACATGTAGGGCTGCAAGGTTCGGTGCTGCAGTGGTTTAGATCCTACCTCAAGTGGGAAGAACCTTCTCCGTGATGACTGGCGACCTCTCCTCCTCATCAGCTCCTCTGTTTTCTGGTCTTGGTCCACTGACACCCTACTGTAATAATGTTTTTAAAAATCCGGGAGTAAAATTTGACTCCAGTCTTAAATTTGACCCACAAATTAATGCAATAGTGAAGGCAAGCTTCTTTCAGCTTTGCCTCCTTGCAAAAGTTAAGCCGTTTCTGAGCCACTGTGACCTGGAAATAGCCATCCATACCTTTAATAGTTCAAGGTTAGATTACTGCAATACACTGTACATTGGACCTAGGCAAACATCTTTCCACCGCCTACAACTGGTACAAAATGCTGCTGCCAGGCTCCTAACTAACACCCATAAACACGACCACATCACACCTGTACTTTACTCCCTCCACTGGCTACCTGTAAAATTTAGGATCCAGTTTAAAACCTGTTATTTGTTTTCAACGCAGTTAATGGCTTTGCACCCCCCTACATAAGTGAAACCCTGAGGCTTCACCAATCTGGCAGAGCTCTCCGCTCTGCTGGGCAACATCTACTGAAGGTTCCCCGGTCCAGGTGTAAGCAGTGGGGTGACCGATATTTCGCAGTGGCATGTCCAAAATCTTGGAATACAATGCCCTCTGATTTATGTACCACCACTGACCTACCTCAGTTCAAAGCCAAATTAAAAACATATTTTTTTAAACTGGCTTTCCACTGAAGCTGTGGCTCACCTTTTTGTTGTTGTCTTGTGTTATATGTAATCTACTTCTGAAATTGAGAAGCACTTTGGTCAATCTCTGGTTGTTGTAAGGTGCTATGTAAATAAATGTTGATTGATTGATTGATGTAAGATCTGCACATGCACACATACACACACAGGCTCATACACATACTCATTCACTCAACAACAATAAGTAAATGAAAAAAATATATGTCTATAGTACCTAAGCATCAAGGGCAGCTTTATATCCATATAGCTTCCTTTGGCAAAGCAAATGTGTTCCGCACAACATGGCATTCAGACCACCATTATGGCCATAATCTAAAACGTTTTTTCTATGCTAATTTGAATGTTGTGCCACTAGAGTGATTTCTGCTGATAATTCTAGGCAACAAGAATGTTGCTTGCATCTGTAAGCTGCTGATTGAGTTTCTCAAAGCCAAAGTAATGCCTGGAATAAGAGGATATGTAGAGAATATAGGATGCAGAGCAGGAAGAAAATGGAGAAAAAAAAGAGGAAGTTGGTACTTTTCATTTGATCATCATGGGAAATGTGAGATCACTAGCTTATAAAATGGACAAGGTTAGAACTCTAACAACATTGCTGGAATATCTAGATATCATTAATTTATTTCACTGACACAAGGCTGAAGAAACTACTTCAACACCTCTCTGTCGGACTGTCTATGGGCAGACAGAGTCAAACAGAGACGTAACAATACAGTAGAATGGAATGACATACTTGTTAAGAACTGATGATCTAGCACACCAGATTTTTTAGAGTTGTTTTCAAACATGAACACTGGAAATGTTCAGGAGATGTGTGGATAATTTGATGGCAATTTCATATCAGGGAACAGGTGCAAGGAAGTGGGTTTCTAGATAGCATTGGATAGTACATGATGAAGAAATTAGCAGTGGGAATCACTGTTTTCTTTACAATACCTTGAGAAGAGCAGATGAGGCTCTCAGATGAGGTATTGTATGTATAAACTGTTTGCATCCACAATAGTGGGGGAGTGAGCAGCATACAGGTAAGCAGAATGGTCACATTCTCACCAGAACTTGCACAGTGACAGCAACTTCTTTGGAATATTTGCTGACATGTTCATACATTGTCTCACATCAGATATTTTAAAAGTGGGCTGGGAGGAAAATCACACCAAATTGTCTAGAGCAAATGTTACGGATATTTATGTTCTCACATGCCACTGATGGAATATCTCAAGAATATTTTTCAGAACATGTGTGATACATGTGTGAAAATGGGCCATGTTGGCTATTTAGAGAGTTCACCTGTGTTAACTGTAAACACTATGTGTAACATCATTAGCTTAGTTGTTGTCATGCTAAAAGCCACCCAAATCCATTTATGACAAACAGCCACAACAATTCAGCAAGACCTCTCTCTCTCTGGTAAATGAAATCTCTTCAAAAGTTTGTCAAATTATTTTTATGTTGTTTCTATTTAAATATTATTCTATTATGCTTTCTGTCTAAAATAGTAACAATTTATACTACAGTAATATAATTTCCATTTGGGCATCAATAAAGTGTTACTGATACTATATCATCCTCTACAGTCAAATTTTAGAGTTATTGCTGTGGACAGCAAGGACCTACTGTAACCTGCTTTCTTGCAACAGAGCTGAAGAAGCCTTTTACTGAGTAAACTTCAATGTTTCATCACTATTTTATTTAGAGGGTATGCAGTATTGTCCTTTATGTTATACAGCTTTTGCAACATTCTTCTTTGCATATTCAGCTCCAGAGCAGTCCCCAGCACAGAGGCCAGCCTTCTGTGGCAAACATAATGATGCCAGATTGTAATAAATCACCTTTAGAAGTTTTGTCAAATCCTGGCTTTGGTGGCTCAAAACTTATTGGCATTTTATTATATTTTACATGAGGGCCAACAGTATATTGCACAAAGGTTGTCACAATGTTTTATCTAATCAGTATATGAGCCTTGAATAAAGTGAATATCCTCTAAAATGACAGTATTTCACTGGACTTCAACTGTATCTTGTCTCTATATGTCTCTTCAGAACACATTTTTGTACAAGGATTATGAATTTCTGGCCCCTATCACTTTACTTGTGTGTATTATGTGTGTTTCATGATGGAAGCGCTTCATATCTGGTGCATACAGGTGGAGCATTGTCAGCTACAAAGCTTTATCCAGTCTTGAAAGGCAACTCCATTCCTGCATATTTTTACACTGTAGCAGGTGCGCAGAAGAGACCAAAGATAATACTGCAGAAGGAAGTAAAGAGGATAAGGTTTACAAGCAGGACACAAGACAACAATAAACATTAGACTGGATGTTACTGCTTCAGAGCTCAGAGAGGAAAAAAATTATGTAAGACAGAGTAATAACTAAGTAATAACTAAACATGTCTCTTCTTGGGTCGCATTTGATTTGCTTAGCTCCATCAGATAAGTTGCTGACATGCAGCTTTAAATTTATGAAGAGAATACATTCATAATAATTTCTTGATCTGCTCTGTGTAGGCTGTAAATCTGAGAAGATTGAAGCAGTGGTTGATTTCTGCAATAAGGAAATACACAACAGCAACCTCTTCAGTTGTATTATGTTATTAATCAGAATTTAAAATGTAAGTGTCGATCAGATTATACACAGTTTCAGTTTAGTTTCAGTTTGTCTGAAACTTCAATTTCAAACATCCATTACAGATAAACCTTTTAGTTATTCTGAAATGGAATTTTTTCTCACATAAAAATGTAAGTGTACATGGCACTGTATACAATGTACATTGCATTGCATATGATTTTACACATACACCACATTCAGATTCTTCAAAAATGTAAATCAGAAAAGAAAACGGTATTACAGATAAACTAGAAATATATTTTTGTCTTTTTTGAGTAGAATTGTTCATCACATAAATCAGAGTATTACTTATTAATAATTTAGATTATAAATTAGGATAGTTTTTGATCCTGTGACATTACCCTTCTCTCTTGACATTTTTAGTGGCTTCTTTCGACAGCTCTAAAGCATGACAACAAATTCAGATTAATTCAGTTTTATTTATAGTGCTAAATCACAATAAATGTCATATCAAGGCTCTTCAAAGATGCACTCCAATTCAAGAATTATAGTCTAAATCATTCTAATTAATGCAATCATAATCCAGTCAAATCAAGTGACGTGATTAGAAGATGGTGGCGGCACGCGTGGAAAATCTGGAGCACTGGAGCCAACACAACAACTGACCCTTAACTCCAAGAAAAAAAAAGGAGCTGATCCTGGACTTCAGAAGACGGGTGCACAAGGACCACCATCACTATTGCATTGGTGGTGAGAGGGAGGAGGTGGTCCAAAGCTTCCAATTTCCTGGGGTCCTAAGCCAGGATCTGTCATGGACTACCAACACATCCACTTCCGACGGAGCCTGAAGAAAGCACAACTCTCACAACAGCTGCTAGTGAACTTCTATAGGTGCACCATAGAGTCTGTGATCTTTACCATAGATATCTATCTATCTATCTATCTATCTATCTATCTATCTATCTATCTATCTATCTATCTATCTATCTATCTATCTATCTATCTATCTATCTATCTATCTATCTATCTATCTATCTATCTGTAAACTTTTCTTCCATTCATTTCCCCTTCCTGAGCATGCAAAAGTGGAAAGAAAAAACTCCCTTTTAACAGGAAGAAACCTCTAGCAGAACCAGACTCAGAAAGGGTGGCCTGCCTTGACCAGTTGGGGATTGAGAGAACAGAAATGTGCTTGATGTGGGGGTTAAAGGACAGATCCTAATAAGAAATAACTCCACGTTTCCTCACTGTAACAGCCAAAGTAATGGCATCTAGAGTAACTATACAGCTAGACAGTGTCTTCCTGAAGCCCTCAGGTCCAAAGACAATAGCCTTAGTTTTGTCTGAATTTGGAAGTAGAAAATTCAGTCACGCAGGTCTTTATGTATTCTATGTGACTTAAACCCGCTTCATTCAGTTTATTTAATCCCAATAATATGTTCAATCCAATAATAGAATGAACTTGTAATATTAATTTGCATGTATAGCTGTGCACATGCAGGGCTCAGACTGAGGTTAGTTTTTACAATAGTGATGTTTCATCCCACAGCAAAGAGCAAAAAAAAAAAAGCCAAATTCTCTACTGATGCTGTCATGGACCATCAGAATATGGTAAATCTAGAGTTATTTCTTGGAATTCTGTGTCAAATCTAACATCAGGTGCACACACTGATATACTGTGAATCGAAATCCTATGTTAGCCCACATACTGTTGGCTTCTCAACACAGCTCAACCCTCTAGCACAGCAGCATTTTAACACTGTTCATTGTGCACATCCCAACTACTCTACCTAGCTGGTAGGATCCATTTTGTGTTTGTGATATAGATTTAATACAATGCAACAACAACCCAACCTGGCAGACATGAGAATTTTTCTTTCTGACTCTATATAATATCATATCCCATTTTCTGCATTTGCGCATGAAATGCAAATCATCATAAACCACTGGATTTATCAAATTTATCCTTTATATGGTTCCACTGACATTGAGTCCTATTGAGGATATGGATCCTTAAAAATACCCCACGAGTTCAGTTTAAAAAAAAAAAAACTCTCTCTCACCATGGTTCTAAACAGAGAAAAAGGCAAAAGTACATTTATTGGGAACTTAGAATAATACCTATTCAGAACCACGATGGTGTATGAAGTACGTTCGTTTCTTTCCATGAGTTCCACACGTTGTTGGAGATCAAATTCACAAGTTTAAATTACAGTTCTTGCAGTTTATTGTTGTTCCTCGTTTACAAAATTGATCTTAAAGTTAAAGAAAGCTGTAAAGTTCCAAATAGTAGTTTGGAAAAGACACAATACTGACACCAAGGAGAAAATAACCAGCCCATGAAAAATGAAATCCCTCCACTTTTCTACCCCCGTTTTGGTCTCTCTTTACCCGAAATCCTGATAAGGAATTTGCATTAAACTGAAATGTGGTGCTGAAGGACAGCCGCGCTCTCGCTGGACGGCTTGGTTTCAGCAACATAACATTTTTTTTGTCTTTTGTCAGAGAACATTAACTTTTGCAGCTCCTTAGCATCAAACTTATGTAAGTGCTAAGCCTGTTTAGTCTATTCCTCAATTCGCGCATGCAGCTTTGAGTTCTTAAAGGTTCAACGGACAGAAGACAAG
This sequence comes from Leuresthes tenuis, assembly GCF_036924035.1. Classification (NCBI taxonomy): domain Eukaryota; kingdom Metazoa; phylum Chordata; class Actinopteri; order Atheriniformes; family Atherinopsidae; genus Leuresthes; species Leuresthes tenuis. Next base: position 30,728,261 of record NW_027325367.1, on the reverse strand, counting down.
GGATTTTCCTCGATCTGCTGTTGGATGATTCCCCTGTGGCGATCCCTGGAAGTCAGAATTCACATAACAGTTTAGATGATTGAAAAAACACTTACGTCCCTGCCTTGTGAGTCTCCGCCGGCGCAGACCACCGCTTTCTCCTACTTCTGTGTTTCCGACATTCCCCGATCAGTAGGAAACACAAAAGTACAAGCAGGATTCTGACGAAATACGGCATCATGATTTTAGAACTCCTGTAGCAATTCGACTAGAAACGCCTTCAGTCCTCGTATAGGATGCTCTGAGCCCGGTACCATCTTCGTCTCAGAGGGAAGAGTGCGTCTAAGGACTGTGGTAACAAGTGTGCCGGTTGTTTTGCAGAGAGAGATGGGATGAAGTCTGATAAGCGCTCTGATTGGTCCTCAGACCAGAGAGGCTTTCTCTAACGCCAGAGTGATCAGCTTCAGCACCCATGCAACGCAAAACAAAAAATAATCATCTGTCCCTCCTGACGAGTCATGATGCAGAGACTATTGGAGTGATTCACTGGATGATGTTATATATTCCCGCTGCTTCGAATGACTTTTTTTTCTATTGAATTAATTTAGTTTTAATGTAGACTACTAATGTTTTATTGTTACTACTTAAAACAGCTTACGAGGGTATTGCCAAATTCTTTCAAGAGATTCTTTCGAGAGGATATTAAATGTTTCGTGCCCGCTGCATGGTTTGCGAAACTCATATATGGAACAGTCGTCTAATGTTAGGACACTACTTAAGAAACCATCAAAATAACACGTCTTTTTTTCTGGAGATAAACCAGCTTTAATTTGTCAAATTCAACTTTCTCATTGAGTACACATTGTTTTGCCAGCCCAAACAGCTTTCCCAGACTTTGTGGATGATTAGGCACGTTCTATTCCCCAACAGATTTAATGATGGACAGCTAGATGCCTGGTATGAATCAGATTCAGATTAAAAAAATGTCACTTTTATCAAACATATCTTAAAAAGTGTTGTAAATGTGTAGAATGTGTAAACATATTTAATTTTCCCTATCCTTTGGGATAAATAGAATATTTGCCAATCTCCTGTTTCCTTAGCTGGATAACTTATTATGAATTTGCATGGCATTAAAACTAAATTAAAAGGAATTCTACTGAACTGTCTTAAATTGGATTATAATTGGATTGAACTGGATTACATTTCATTTATTTGTACTGAACTCATTTAATTTCTCTTTAAAGCACCCTTAGATTACTTTTCTTTTTAAATTAATTGGTGCTATATAAATAAATTCAAACTGATTTTACATCGTGCAAAGATCAAATATCCCATCAGTTCAAGGTATGTATGAATCAAAGTAAAAGCTAATGGTCATTTTTGAGAGACAGTTGATTCTGTGACCTTTCCTCTAAGGTTTGCAGTGGAAATTTAGCACTGAATGAATATCTACAAATTTTGATTGGCACTTTAACTCATTTGTAATATACATATAGTTAGCTCACAGGACTAAAGTGGCCACAGGCAGTCTCACACAATTGCTTTCAAGGGTGTGAAAGGAAGAGAAAACAGTTCATTTAAATATCTTAAAGATGTAAACAACTAATTGTCTGTGCTTCGTAGTAGCTATAGAAAGCCACCAGAACCCTGCTGATGTCAGCAGGTGGTTGTGATTATTGGCAGTTACATTTACTATGTTAGAAAATGTGCAATTACCACATCAATTAATCCAGGAAAAAAACCCTACACACACACAGAAACACAGTGTCAAAATGAAGTGATTTATTTTTCTTTATATCCGTGTATACCACCCATGGGAACAATGAATGAAAGGTAGCTATATAAAGATTTCAAGTTTGTGAAAATTCAAGTAATACCTGGATGTGTTACAGGTAATAAACTACTGAGACATACTTGTTCCCCTTAAAAGGTAGACTGCCATGACCACATCAGAGCTATTGATATACTGTCATGTTGCTGTACTTGTTCAAAAGCCATCAGCGACAGTGCAGATAATTAGTTTTAATTGCTTCACTGAGTCTCATTAGACATTTACACTCAGTATATTGAGTGTAAATGTTAGTGTTTGGGTCCATCGATACAATGTGGAAGAAAAAAAAAGAAGGATGAAGACAGTTTTAGGAGATACAAGCCAAACAAGAAACGAATGCAAGGGACATGGTATAAATACCATGAAAGAGCACAGGACACAAAGATAAAGCAGTAAGGGATATACATAATAATAAGATTCAACAAGATATTGCATTCTTGTGGAAACAAAAAACCTGCAACACATAGTTGTAGTGTGGCCTTGTTTACTGATGCAAATGATCTTCAAAACAATGTTACCAGTAAACACTGCATGGCAAGTTGGTTCCAAGCTCTCCGTCCGAATGTAGTCCTTCACTTAAAACAAAATGCACTGGCTTGTTCCAAACAATGTTGGATGCATTGTTGCATTTATCTCTATCAGACAAAAATCTTCTAGCTCCATGTTTTTTTTTATTTCTTCATTATCCTCAACATTTGCAAGTGGATTTCATTAAACTCTTGACCAATAACAAATATCAGGAGGAGCTTGCAACTAAATCTCATGAATATATGTTATCCTAAGTCTGTCATGAAAACCTTGCCTCCACCTTCAATGTGGTGCAGCACACAGCAGAGCTGAAGGTAGACAAGTGAAACTTCGCTATTACGGACGTATTTTTTACACAGGAATTTTTACTCTATGTAGAAACAGTTTGGACAGCAAAATCCAACAGCAACAATGTGTCTTGATTTCTCATTTGAAAAGTTGTCTTTGCACCATTTTTAATTTACCAATGACGAACTAAAGCTTTGCTTATGAGAGTTTTATGGAAAACTAAAAACTGTGAACGAAAATCTATTATATCTCAGCCTTTGAAGCAACTGGAAGCATTAAAACCAACTAAGAGGTCAAATGGGTTTTTTTCCTGAGCACAAACAAAACAAAAACGATGAATCAGGAATAAGTATAACATTATTTCCACTCTAGGAGAAAAGGTGTTGGTGCTGCAGGGCAACAGACACTTGAGAGTTTACCTAGACAACAGAAAGAAGTGGAAATACAACACTCAGGCTGTCCACAAGCAAGGAGGCGTATGTTCCTCAGTGTCATCACCATGATCTTGCATATATATATAGTCTGTGGTGGAGAGAGCAATCTGCTTTTGAGCTGCAGCATTAGAGCCAGTGACTCAAACACACTGATAAATGCCACCCATCCATTGCCTTCCACTTATCCAAAGTCGGGCTGCAGAGGCAACGGGTTCAGGAGAGAAACCCAGACAACCCTCTCCCCAGTGACACTCTCCAGCTCCTTTTGGGGATCCCAATATGTTCTCAGGAAAAAAGAGATATATAATTCCTCCAGCAAGTTGTGGGTATGCCCCGAAGAAACCAGGGAGTATTTAATTAATTGTGGTTTAATCAGCTCATTACACTTTGTGTGTGTGAGATCACAAGCAGCACAGTAGATAGCATTTTGGTGGAAAATGGACCTGCTTTGTTTTTTAAGCAGTCACGACGTCAGTAAGGTGAATGTGTCAATCAATAATCTATCTTTGGCTACTCTTAAAAAAACAGAGAAAAAAAAAACATTCCTAAAATCTTAGTTAAAAGTTATGCATTTAAAACTAACTAAAAAAAGGACATATTCAAATGATTATAGTAGGTGTATTAAGCATGTACACCTGTGTAAATCTATTAAGGGAATCATCTCTACAGCAGGTATACCACAGAAAGTTAAAGGGGAACATTGTATCGACTTAGTTTTTACAACATACTCATATTGTACCTGTCGCTTTGACTTGAATGTCTGGTTTAGCCAAGATCTCTGGCTTTTGTCCAACTGTGGTAAAATAGCCAAAATAAATGATGGTTGCCACAGCTACCGCGTGAAGTATAACCAGCAGAGCACCTCATTTTCCTTTAGAAACCTGCCAAACTTTGCTTTGTTCTTTAACTATAATTCAACCAGAATTCTAGAATTTGGCAAATGTTTACTCTTTGACTCCTCTTAACAACAAAGACATTGTGTATATATATATAAAGATATTAAAGCAAAACTGCATGATGCAGGTTTTGAAAACAAAGTCATGAAGCATGGTATCTCAGCCTCAGAGCAGTCTAGGGCAGTTTCAGGCCAGGAAATGTGCACAATAAATGTATTTTTACTTTTAAGTCACTTCTGCAGTGCTTTAAGAGGCCCTGTCTTAATGTTAACAGGTTTGGTCTTTCAAAAGAGCAGGTTTGAGAACTAAAACTAAATCACAGCACACTGTGACTCACACATGCCTCCTTCTAGAGACACAAAACTTTTGCATTTTATATGGAGTTGCATCCCTGAATATCCTATAAATCGGGAGATGCCCTTTAATGTTTGCCCTCAGGAGGTACCATGGGGTTTCTGTCACACTTTTATGATTTAATAACAGCCACAAAAGGCAGTGATCTAGCAATAGTCTCTAAAAAAAGAGTCAGAGTTGTTCCCCTGTAAGTTGAAACATTGTTTTGTTGTTGGGAAAGCAAAAAAAAGCAAAGTAACTAACAATATTTGTTTTTTTTTTTCTTTTCTTGCAAGTGAATGATCAAGATTAACTGCAAACATTTACGATGTGTGATAACATCCCTACAGTAGAACTTCCGTAAACACACATTACAACGATCAAAGAACGGGGGGCACACAGCAGCAAAGCCATTTTCACACATGAACACTAGAGCTATTCGGGACACAATTTGATCTGTTTTTTCTGAAGTTGCTGTTCACACAAGCCTATCACAGCAGGGGGATTTCTAATGGAGCTGCACTCTCGCTACTGAAAATGCAAGGGTGAGCGGGGAAGGGGCGACGAGCGTGCACAGGAGACAGCACAAGCCGCAGAAATAATGCTCTGGAAAAATCACTGCATTTTCTTTACAACACCTTGACAATACCAGCTGAGTCTCTTTATTGTTTGATATGAATACTTCTTGTATCTGCACAAACCCAAAATAGCAGGGAGCAAGCAGAGAGCAGCATACAGGTTAGCAGAGAGGAGAAACCCCCCAGCACATGTACGCACATGCTGTTGGCACAGTGGCAGCAAATGCTCGGGAATATTTGCAGACACATTTATACATTTCTCACCTGCTGATTTACTGGATATTTTGCAAGAGGGCTGGGTGGAAACGTTGCAGATTTTGCTTTCATGTGTTTTTGCATATGTGGAAGCAGTTAAGTTTCTATAAATGACTATGAGTGACTCTTTTAAAAGCTGTTATCCACAGCTGACCAGGACTACATGAAAAGCTTCAATTTAGTCCATCAAGGCTCTGTATCCATGTCAAGTCAGCTGGACATGCGTTGATAAATCCTCTGCTCCCGATTTAAAAGCTTCTGCCATACACACATACCTCTACATACATCAACCGTTTATAATGCAGGATTCTCTCTACGATTGATGTCAGCTTACTCATTAATCCTCTGCATTGCTGTTTTCTCTCTTAAAAAATCCATTACAATTCCATAATTTACAAGTTGATCTTACAGTAGAATTAAAAATAAACACACTCACTTGCTGGTTGTTTGCCCAATACCATTAAAACAGATCCAAGTTTGTTGTGACTGGCAGGAAATTACTAACACATGAAGACAGTACAGTTCATGCACTCAGTGTAAATCATTTTATGATAAACAGTCTGTGAGAAAAATCCACCATGTTTCCATGTTGTTCACATATTATACTTACAGTTTTAATCAAATAGGGGAACAAGTATGACCATAGGCTAGACAATTATATGGAAGGTGACATGTTGTGTGTGTGTCATCAAAAACAAAAAGGCTTCCAGTTCTTAAAACTGCACACAGCTCTGGGGAGTAAAATTCACATTGTTTAAAAGACAACCTGGAGGTGTTATGATGTGTGGAGTGCCTTCTCTACAGGAATGACAGTTCCCCCTTAGTGGAGGCTGAATCTTTTGTAGCTGAACAGGAAGGGTAGAAAGAAAAGTGTTATCCACTGCCTCAACTCCAGTTCCGCTTCAGCTGATTCCAGGTCTGTCTGTAGCAGGAGCAGTTGATGTCACAAATCATAGTTAAACTTGAACTCATTCACCAAGTAGATCCTGCGGAAGATAAGTACAGCCAAAGCCAGAGTCAGAACTACGATGAGGGCCACAGATCCTGCATGGCTTTGGTCTTGAGCCTGGTGAGGAGCTGGAACAAAAGGAGCTCTGCCAGCTGCTGGTTCTCTGCCATCTCTCTGGCCCTGTTGGCTGTGTTGTTGGGCCCGGCGCTGCCGGGGGCTGAGAGAACAACTGGAGCTGGTGTCACTGGGGGTCTGGGGTTGCTCTACTCCTGGTCCTGGTGCTGGTGCTGGTGATGTCTCTGCCTATGGACGAGAACAGAACTGAGAAAATGACTCAAGCAAAGCTGGGAGAAACAATTCATAATTTCTTTAGATATATTTTATGTCCGTTTGACTTGCTGGTGTGTTTCAGGTCGTCCTACAGCTGTGTTGTGAGACTGCTGCAGCTTGACTGCCGTTTGGAGCCAATATTACATCTGCTTCTGTTATTAATATCCTTTAAAGATAACAGCTGGGAGTTAAATTTCAGCCCCTTCAGTAGATGACATTAAATAATGTTCCAGGTTCTCACAGGGATTACGGCACTCCTGCTCTCATGTATGCAAATTATGAACTCTCTCAGTTGTGAGGAGCCACACAGATGAAAAAAAAAAAAACTACAAAAATTAGTTTTTTGGGGTTGGGCTGCACGGTGGTGTGGTGATTAGCACCATCGCCTCACAGCGAGAGGGCTCCAGGTTCAACACCTTTCTGTGTGGAGTTTGCATGTTCTCCCTGTGAATGCATGGGTTCTCTCTGGGTACTCCAGCTTCCTCCCTCTGTCCAAAAACATGCCCGTTAGGTTAATTGGTGTCTGTAAAACTGTCCTTAGGAGTGAACGTGTGTGTGGTTGTTTGGCTCCGTGATGGACTGGCAACCTGTCCAGTGTCCACCCACTGGAATAAGCTCCAGCCCCCTGCGACTCAACCAACAGATTAAGCGGGTATAGAAAATGGATGGACAGAGTTTTTCTTTGTTTTTGGACACAAACACATTTGCAAACAAACTAATGAACTGCAAAATCAAAGTGGCAAGGTCACGACAAAAAGGGAAAGCAGCCCATGTGTATGATATGCATTGTTCCCACCTGATGACCCCAATGACATGTTGGCCAGCACTGCTCACTAGTCTGTATAGGGATTATAAGGAATTATTCACCGAGTCTGGTCCATTATTTTTTTTTTTAGCACAAATTTCTTGCGTTTACTTTGAATGTAGCTATATTCATATCTCTGAAAACAGAATCATTTAATGTACATATGTTTTGTTAAAATGTGTTGATGTTCATGATGTTAATGAATGTTGACTGATGTTTTGCAATTTTGATAAACAAAATCTTTCATTTCCGTAATTTCCTTAGATAAAATGAACAGCTTTTAAATACGTTCTTAATGATCTTATTGAATATCTTTGAATTTCTGGTTGTACAGAACAAGACCGATAAGCTTTGGGAACAAAATGAGACCCTTATTTCCCTTAGTACTGATATTTTACAGCCCCAACAATTAAATAATTTGCACATTAAAAACCAAAACCATGATTCACTATCGTTCACTTGGTGTTGAGTGCTAGTTTAAGATAAAGATGATAATCTACTGGTTTTAGAAGTATCTTTAGAACCTGATTTGTATTTAGACGGCTTCTGCCCAGTTGATCTCTCTGAGCTAACAACAACAACAATAGTCTCTTCTAAACCATCAACTTGTATTTTAGACTCAATCCAACCATCCGATTGTTCTGGTTGGGTTTAATTGACACTTCCATACTGGCTTTGATCAATCGATCTTTGTTGATAGAATATGTACCTCAGACTTTTAAGGTTGCTGTAATTAAACCTTTACTTAAAAAACCTACTCTTGATTCAGAAGTGTTGGCTAATTATCGACCTATATCCAATCTCCCCTTTTTGTCTAAGGTTCTTGAAAAATAGTTGCAGCTCAACTTTGTGATCATTTACATAGAAATAATCTGTTTGAAGAGTTTCAGTCAGGATTCAGAGTGCATCATAGCACAGAAACAGCACTGGTGAAAGTTACCAATGATCTCCTCTTAGCCTCTGATAGTGGACTTGTTTCTGTGCTTGTCCTGTTGGATCTCAGTGCTGTATTTCATACGATCGATCAAAGCATTCTGTTACAGACACTTGAACATGTTATTGGGATTAAAGGAACTGCATTAGGTTGGTTTAAGTCATATTTATCTGATAGATTCCAGTTTGTTCTAAATGAAGAATAAATGAAGAATCTTTCTCACACACCAGAATAGGTCATGGAGTTCCAAGTCTTTTTACTTTATACATGCTTCCATTAGGTAACATTATTAGACAGCATGGCATAAATTTCCATTGCTATGCTGATGATACTCAGCTATACTTATCTATGAAACCAGGTGAAACCAATAGGTTGGTCAGACCACAAGCCTGTCTTAAAGACATAAAGACCTGGATGAGTCAGAACTGTCTGCTTTTAAATTCAGACAAAACTGAAGTTGTTCTCTTTGGACCTGAACGCTTCAGGGAGAAATTGTCTAGCTATATAGTTACTCTAGATGGTATTTCCTTGGCTTCTAGTTCTACAGTGAGGAACCTTGGAGTTATTTTTGACCTGAATTTATCATTTGACGCACATATAAAACAGGTTTCTAGGACTGCCTTCTTTCACCTTCGTAATATTACCAAAATCAGGAACATCCTGTCTCAGGGTGATGCAAAAAAACTAGTCCATGCATTTGTTACTTCCAGATTGGACTACTGTAGTTCTTTGTTATTGGGCTGTCCCACATATTCTCTCAAAAGCCTCCAGCTGATCCAAAATGCTGCAGCCAGAGTTCTGATGAGAACTAACAGGAGAGATCATGTTTCTCCAGTTTTAGCTTCTCTTCATTGGCTCCCTGTTGAATTCAGAATAGAAATTAAGATTCTTCTCCTCACATATAAAGCTCTTAATGAGCGAGCTCCATCATATCTTAAAGATCTCATTGTAAGATATTTTCCTAACAGAGCACTTCCCTCCCAAACTGCAGGTTTAGTTGTTGTTCCCAGAGTTTCTAAAAGTAGAATGGGAGGTAGAGCCTTCAGTTATCAGGCCCTCTCTTATGGAATAAGCTGCCAGTAAATGTCCGGGAAGCAGACACCCTTTCCACTTTTAAGATTAGGCTTAAAACTTTCCTTTTGATAAAGCTTATAGTAAGGGATGGCTCAGGTAATCCTGAAACATCCCATAGTTAAGCTGCTATAGGCTTAGACTGCTGGGGGACCTCATCTGTCACACCTTTCCTCTCTTTGCTCTCTTTTCCCCCCTGTTTAATTTCTCCATTGATTTTAAATACATGTGACATTATTGTGGTTATTAACTTGTGTTTCCCTGTTCCAACAGGTATCCTTTGAATGGTGTTATGGTGTTTTTTCCCCCTCTTTTCCCGCTTTTCTTTCTTCTCAAACCCTTGGCCACCCTTCCTGGTTCTGGTTCTGCCAGAAGTTTCTTCCTGTTAAAAGGGAGTCGTTCCTTTCCACAGTCGCCTCAGGCACGCCTAGGACAGGAGATTGGACTGAAGACAAGTTTCGGTTCAATCTGTTGGTTTCCTTAGCTAGGATATTGTTTTTGAATTGGCTCTACATGAATTAATTGGATTATTTTGAAATTAATTAATTGGATTTCATTGGATTATGATTACAATGAATTTAATTCCAATTGGCTTGAATTGGACTATATTATTTAAGTGCCTTGAGATGACAATTGTTGTAATTTGGCGCTATATAAATACACTGAATTGAATTGAATTGATTAGGATGCGTCCTGGCACTTGCAACTAAGAGGAGGTGCCGTGGCAGACCCAGAGCACGTTGGAGGGATTACAAATCAAATCTGGTCTGAAAACATCACAGCAACCCCCAGGAGGACTTGGAGTATCGCTGGGGAGAGGGATGTCTGCGTTTCCCTGCTGGATCTGCTGCCTCTGCAATTCAACCTTGGATATGGATGGATACTTATACACGTGACTGAAGACGGCGCATCACTGGCAGATCAACTTCAAGCCTTGCTTTGAATCTGTACTTTCTCACATGACACAATGTGCCATGAAGGCTCATCAGTCCTGGTTTGGAAAGTCATATGTGAAAGAGGCTAATGAAAAAGTCTCTACATAATTTCTTAAATACAAATATACGTTGAAGAAATACATTAACTACTGCAAATGTTTGCTCTCTATACCAGGAACTGACTGGGGGCTATGTGCTGTCCCCTGTGACCCTAGCCAATACCTACCTGTTCAGTCTGGGGCCTTTCAGCAGCTTCCTGGCTCATAGAAGTAAAGGTATTTTCCTGGGTTAGTGTTGAAGGCTCAGGATCTGCACCTCTGCTTGCACTGGCTTGTCTGGGTAAGCTGGATTCCGCCTGCATGGACACAAAGGCAAATACAGTCATCTTAAATATAAATTAGAACCGGTCATTGTACTGGATAATATGATAATATATGGTAGACATTTACCACTGGACAATGAGCCGATAGAATGACTGAAGCTCTGGCTTATTTGAGAACTATCATTCTCCTCAAATAGAATGCGTTGCTAATCAATCTCCAGGATGTGGCCAGTTGAATCAAAGTCAGGTGCTTGTAAAGGTCATTTTAAATAAATCATGTGAGGATGGAATTTAGAATGAGAAACTGTCATGTTATACTCACTATACACTCAGCTATTCAGATGTCCATATGAAGTTTATTTATGTGTTCAATATGTGTTACAGGAAATAATACAAACAAAATCACAGACAGTCTCAGACAGGTGATGTCAGATTAAATGTTCTACGTAAAACTAATGCACTTGCTGGGTGGGGCTGTACAGCTATTAAGGAACCGTTGCAATGACAAGCTGAAGTAACTGTTGCACCTATGAAGATCTGTTTATGTAGGAAACAATGAAAGTATGAGTTGATTGTTGGCAATTTTTGTTTTTCATTTTCTTAAATGTGTTTTCTCTCTGTTCTGCACTCATTGGCAATTTCAGCATTTGGAAACAAAGCCATTGGTGAATGAGCCACAAGCAGCCCTGTCAGCAATCAAGTCTGTGAAACTCGCCGTGTTTCACTGGAAAAACACTTGCTGTGTCTGTCACTAACAAATTCACATGGTATTATCTGAAGTGATGAGTCTTGGCCAGAGACTAAATCTTTTCCAGGCACAGTAATTGTAAATGTGCACAGTAAATGTAACAGTGATGTTACATGGCCATAAACAGCTCTGGTCCCTAAAATGAGATAAATATGACTTTTATTCAGCCTGAGTTTGAACTTGAGTGCAGCATAACAGGTGAAAACAAAATTTAGGATACATTACTGAAAATGTACAAGCCAAACAAGATAAGAGAGGTGGGAAGGCAGCAGTGGGGCAAAGTCAACGGTGTCTGCTCAACAGCTGCCATTCAATACTGATGGAGGCGTTTCCCCATTCTGTCAACAGCTGACCGAGGTAGGACCACAGCAGGTGATGTTTTTGACTGAAAATAATTTAACATTTTTTGTGCAAAAACATATGTGCCTGTTATATTTGACAGCAAATTTCTAATATATAATTACATTTGTAGTTCTGCTTGGTTGCGTTTGTATTTTGATTGTTGTGATTTTTAAGGATTAAGGGTTGATTTTATGATTCTTCTGTGAAGACTTGCATTGCTGCCTTTGTTGCCTTTCAACTAGAAACTGCAACCAAAAGTAAAATAAGGTAGGACTAGGTCTTTTGTCCTATTATTGAAATGATAACTGCTAATTGTGGCCATTTTATGTCATGAATGACCCAGAATGCATTGTGTACATAGAGTGATGAGAGGCACTGTAATTCAAAATGTGCAATAAACACTGAGGATTTTAATCATAATTTAAATATTCCATGTGTTTTTAACAATGCCTTTTAGGAACACAGGGAAATAAGAACATACTAAGCCCTATAAATCGTATCAATCGGTTTCTTTTAATTTAAAAGGCCAACTGAACTGTGAATAAAACATGCTTCACATGAAACGCTGGTGTGTGTACCTTGAAGTTGATTTGCTGAGCCAGTTCTTTAGCCTTGTGATCCTCAGCGCTGGGGTTACTGTTGGGGGTCAGAGCCAGGAGGGCACAGCGCATGGAACAGCCACAAGTTTCACAGCAGAAGTCCTGGGATCTGCCAGACAACAGGTTGGATACAGTGTGGTTATCTTCTTTCAGTTATATAATTCAGATATTCATACACCTTCCTGTATTAACTTTTGATGGTGTTCTGTTTAAATTGAAACAAATCCAGAATCTGGAAAAACAGTAAACCAATTCATGCAGACACTTGGCACAGTACTTTCAGTCAGTGGGTCTACATGATAAGATTAACTGGATTATAGCTATAGTTGGGTTATGCTCCTTATCTGAGCAAGTGTAATTATCCTTGGATATATGGTGGTGAATGAATTGAATCACTGGCACAAAGCATGTCATACCCCGGTACAATAGGTGGCGCTGTACCCATTTCAACTATTGCTAATAGAGCCACTTCTGGTTGACGTCTTCACCACCACCACCAACAAAACTAAGGCATTCAAAAAAGATGGCGAACGAAGAGGATGCTCAGAACGCTCGATCCGATACACTGTCTACATGCACATTCGGTGTACATTTGGTTCGAGTTATCTTGGGGTCTTAATTCGATCGCGAGTAACCGATCCGTTTTTTTTGTCAGATTAAAAGGGAAACTCCGGTATTTTATAAACCTAAACCTTATTTCTGGCATGAAATACGTTCATCTACTCACGAGAACAGTTTGGTGAAAGTCGGCGTCCTTCAGAAGATATTTAGATTCCTCGAGATCCATATAACGTAGTAAACCGGGCATAGACGATGCAGCCTCTAACTAAGGCATTATCTGTCTTTTTTTCACCAATACTTTAAGAAGAATGAATGAATGAACGCGTACTATTACAATATTAGCTTATAGCTTCCATGTTGTTGTCCTCCAGGTGGGCTCAGAGTGCTTTCTACGTAGGCGTCTACTTGGATGATGTCATAGAAATAATGTTAATCTTTCAAAAAGTACCAGCATTAACTCCTTAAATTAAGAGTTATAACTTTATAACATTAAGAGTTGTAACTGATATCTTTCTGTGTCACCATTTCTTCACAAATACAGCATTGAGCTGGCCCAAGTTATTAAACAGTCCAATGAAATGTAGCTGCTGCACATACACAGTCTTTTGCAACTCCTGCTGGAACATTACACTCAAATAGTTTTTCTACTGAGCTCTTATATCCTCTGAAGCTTGAGGTAGATATAAGAGACATGCTCTTAAGTACAGCCTTCAGGAGAACATTTCCACATGAAGATGGCTTCATCAGTCTGGCAGGTTGAATGCGAGTGGGCAGAGTTCATAGGCTGAAGATTAGCAGAGGAGGCAGCATGAACTTGACAAAAGATGCAATTTTAAACTGAAAATCTGAATGGCTCATTAACTGAGATATTTTGAAACCTAGGAGGTCAGGGTAGGGTTTTTTCCGTATTTTGGGGTTGGTAGTGACTTCAGACACCCAAATAAATGCTCTTAAGCAGAAAAAAAAAACAGAAACAGAAAAAGGATATTTTTTCATAATATGTGCCCTTTAAGTAGGATGCCTTTCAGATGATTGGCGGTGCCAGAGCACAACATTTAGAGAGATTAGCCCTGCAGAGTGTCTGTATGCTGGCCTGTCACATGTAAGACTGACTGAGGGTCATGTGCATTTTAACAGATTATTTCAGCTTTGTCACCATCACATTATTAATAATCATCATCAACATTTAGTGTCTGGCTGATCCTCTCCACCTAATAGGAAATTATTTCTGTTTAACATGTCACAGTTTGAGATGGACATGACGAGAACCAGTTTCTTGGTTACTGGGGTGACAATTTCTCCTGACAGGATTGGTTGTGACAACATCAGCAAAAAGTTCAGAGATTTTCAACTTTACATGTTCAATGCAGCCATTTAAAATTGGCAGAGCGCTCTGAAAATATAAGGAGTTGTGTATAGTGCATTTCCTCTAGACTGCTTCATATCCTCTCTACTCATTGAGAACAACTGAGACAAAGATGCTAAGAAAAAGGATATATTTTGCAACCAATTCACGTTTTTGTTTTGTAATCTTTCACTTCAAAAACTTCATTAAGATCTTGAATCGGTACATTGATGTAATGATAATATGGGTACCCTTCAAATAAGGGCCAATCAATTATACCAAGCACATGTGGCAGCTGACACTCAACCCAATTTTGTTCAGTTGAGTGGCAGATTGGAAAAAAAAGCAGCTGGACATCTCAAGAGAACATAAATGTGAGTGAAGAGTATACATGTGCATAATATAACAGACAATTTAATCAAAATCACAATTTTTTTCAAAAAAGGCATATTCTTTATATGTTGCTCCATAATGTGTCTATATTGTAAATTCCCAGATGTGCAAATCATTTGCACTCTTATTTCATAAAGAATTCTGTTTTTTGAACAATGCTCTATTAACAACTCTGGTAGTCATCAAATCATCAATTAATTAACTTTTCAAAATATTAATCTGGTAGTGTAATTCATTATAACAAATTTTATAGAAAAATTGAATTGAATAAAAAAAACAAGTATCCTCACTGGTGATGTAACACTTTGGACCCCAGTGAACGTAAGGCAAGGCAAGGCAAGGCAAGTTTATTTGTACAGCACAATTCAACAACAAGGTGATTCAAAGTGCTTTACAGAGACATTAAAACAGAAGAAATAAAAAGCTTGATTTAAAATTTAAACAAAAGAAGGAAATAAGAACAATAGATCAAATCAGAAAAAATTATATATATGAAAGATAAAATCAATAGTTAAAACATGATTCCGTTTTGAAACTCAAGCTTATTCAAATGCAGCTGAAAATAGATGTCTTCAACCTGGACTTAAATACACTGAGTGTTTCAGCTGATTTGAGGCTTTCTGGGAGTTTGTTCCAGACATGTGGAGCATAGAAACTGAATGCAGCTTCTCCATGCCTGGTTCTGACTCTGGGAACTGATAAAAAAACAGATCCAGATGACCTGAGGGGTCTGGAAGGTTCATAGTGGGTCAGGAGGTTACTGATGTATTTTTGTCCTTGACCATTCAGAGCTTTATAGACCAGCATCAGAACTTTAAAGTTTATCCTCTGATGGACAGGCAGCCAGTAAAAACTTCAGAGCTGGACTGATGTGGTCCACTTTTTTGGTCTTAGTGAGGACTCGAGCAGCTGAGTTCTGGATGAGCTGCAGTTGTGTAACTGACTTTTTAGGCAGACCTGTAAAGATGCTAATAGGAATAACTTGACATTTTTGTATTAATTTACCAGATTTACGGGACCAGATCTTTCAGTGTTTGTCCATTTACGTGACAAGCTGAAAAGAATTTGTCATACATACAAAAAAATATTAACGAGTGCTGTTAACTGAATGTGCTGTTTTGGCGTGATAGGCCAAAATAATCATATTTTCCAATAAGTGATATAAGTGGCTCTATATTTACAGCAACATGTGTAGTCTTGTTTATCATGTCTCCATGTGCTAATGAAACAACCAGCTGACCATGACCCTCATCTCATGTGTTAGTAAAAAAGAGGCTCCGTCTCCAATGTAGAGTGAAATGAAGAGCAACATGCCCATTCATGTACACTCTGGAGAGGATATGCATTGTGGCGATAATGACTTCATCAACTTGATATACTAAGACTGGCTTGGGCATATTCCTTTCACTTTGTGACAAAACAATTATTACCAAGAAGTGTATTCATCAAGACTCCGGTGTTGCTGACATAAACAAACACACTTGCACTGAATTTGCTGTTTTAATGTTATCAAACCAGCATCATGCATCGTATCATTTAAATTATACACAATGTTCCACAGCACTCCACAGATTCAGTTCATTATAATTCTCAATCCATTGCACTACAAATAAAACACATGCTGTGCAGGGAGTAAAGACTGGAAAGATTTTCATCAAGCAACTTACTTTTTGGCGAGGGCCCTTCTCTCTTCTGGCGTATAATCAAGAGATCCAATTGCACCCTCTCCTTTTGTTGGCATGAATCCGATTATAGCGATTAGGGCAGTTCGGACTGTTAGACAGACAAGAGACAAACAAATGGAAAAAAGAAGGAAAAACATTTGAGAAAATAAATAAATAAAAACAGTATCTTTAGCATTGCTTGTTAAAACAGAGATGGTTATAATAGAACAGATTGCACTTGTTCGGCACCCATGTTACATAAAAGACAATGCTGCTTTGTTTTCTGAGAATAAGCTTCCATGAGGACATTCACAATGCATATGTATTCACACATTCTCCGGCTGGAACAGGACTAGTTTTATATGTATATGGGTAGTGTATAGGGTCAGTGGTTTGTCTTTGTTCAGACTGGTTGTATTTTGTCTTCAGTTAATCCTACATACCAAATAAATAATCTGAAAGCCCATTATATGGCTGTGTTTGAAAGATATGCCTACTTTAAAAGGTTATAAAATTATAATTACAAGACATTAAAACTAAAATTATAATTACAAGACATATAAATTCAAGAAAATTTGAATGTGATTTGCATATCTTACTGAACACACACAATAACATAAAAAGGACCTATTTTTTTCTACCACCCTTGTTAATCCTCTCCTGTTGACAATTACAACAAGACCAGGTACTCAACAATCACATCCCATTGGGCAGCTATGGGGTAACAAAATAAGGCCAAAGGCAGATGATTAAAGTTATGTGTAAAGGTTTGGTACAATTAGGATTTATGACCACAATCACCAAAGGTGCCAAAAGTATTCACTCACCCATCCAAATAATTTAATTCAAGTGTACCAATCACGTCCATGGCCACAGGTGTATAAGGTGCTTCTACAAACATTTGTGAAAGAATGGGTCGCTCTCAGGAGCTCAGTGAATTCCAGCGTGGTACCGTGATAGGATGCCACCTGTGCAACAAGTCCAGTTGTGAAATTTCCTCGCTACTAAATATTCCACAGTCAACTGTCAGTGGTATTATAACAAGGTGGAAGCGATTAGGAACGACAGCAACTTAGCCACAAAGTGGTAGGCCACGTAAAATGACAGCAGAGTCAATCACTACAGACCTCCAAACTTCATGTGGCTTTTAGATTAGCTCAAGAACAGTGTGGAGAGAGCTTCAAGGAATGGGTTTCCATTGCAGAGCAGCTGCATCCAAGCCATACGTCACCAACTACAATGCAAATCGTTGGATGCATTGGTGTATAAGCACGCCACCACTGGACTCTACAGCACAAAAAAAAAAAGCTTGTTTTTCATTTATGCACTTCACCTTGCTCTGACAGTTGCCAAGAGGAGTAAGCACTGGTGTTTTGCAGCGCTAGCACAAAGAGAAACTGTAAAGAGACAGAATCTCAATTTTTGGTGACGTGTATGTGCATGTATACCTACTTACAATTTTATGTGAATGTAACATGAATTAATAAAAAATGGAGGCTGAGCAAGATACTTCAGTATTTATGTTCAAATACTGTTGACCATGCAATCTTATTACAAAGGTTAGAAGACTGGGTGGGAATCTCTGGTAGTGCTTTAAACTGGTTCAAGTCCTATCTCGAGGACAGGAAATATTTTGTTGAAATTGGTAACTGTGTCTCAGACCAAATGGCTATGACATGTGGGGTTCCCCAGGGGTCAATCCTGGGACCCCTATTGTTCAATCTATACATGCTCCCATTAAGCCAGCCAATACGCAGCTATAATGTGTCCTACAGTCAGATCTACATGTCACTGACGGCAGAAGAACACGTGCCTGTAGATACATTGTGTCACTGCATCGAACAGATCAGTTTGTGGATGCAAAACAATTTTCTCCAGCTAAACTCAGACAAAACTGAAACCATTGTCTGTGGCCCACAGAAACAAAGAGAAAGTGCTATCAGTCACCTTGAGACTCTCTCTAAAACCTAATATTCAAGTTAGAAAACTAGGGGTAATATTGGACTCAGACCTGAACCTTAACAGCCACATTAAATCAATAACATCAGCAGCTTTTTACCATCTAAAAACATTGCCAGAATCAAAGGAATAGCGTCCAAACCAAACTGAGAACGACTAATCCATTCGTTTGTCTCCAGCAGGGTAGACTACTCTAACAGCCTGCTCACTGGGCTCTCTAAACGGCCTGTAAGACAGCTGCAGTACATCCAGAATGCTTCTGCTTGAGTCCTGACTAGAACAAGGGAATACGACCGTATTAGTCCAGTGCTCAGGTCTCTGCATTGGCTTCCTGTCGCTCAGATAATAGACTTTAAAACAGCTCTGCTTGTGTACAAGTCTCTTCATGGTCTAGTGCCAAAGTACATATCTGACATGTTAGAGCCATACAAATCAACTTGGACTCTAAGGACCTCAGGGAGGGGTCTCCTGCTGGTGCCCAGAGTCAGGACTAAACAAGGTGAGTCTGTGTTTCAGTTTTATGCTCCTAAAATCTGGAACAGTGTTCCAGAAGATGTGAGACAGGCCTCAAGTCTGACCATGTTTAAATCCAGGCTGAAAACAGTTATTTTTGGCTGTGCATATGACAACTGAAAGTATTTAATCTGCACTCTTCGCTTTTAATTTAATCAATTTATGATTATTTTTTAATAATTTTATTTGCCTTCTTGTGATTTTATGTAGCTGTAAAGCACTTTGAATTGCCCTGTGTACGAACTGTGCTCTACAAATAAAGTTGCCTTGCCTACTGTTTTACATACAAACAGACCAGAAAACAGCTTGAGGAAAAATGTGTGAACTATTTGTAAGTGTAGAGAGCTGAATAGATAGGAATATGTGAAATATAAAAATCTAACTCTTGCCTAAAGTGTTATCTGAGAAAACATTTGAATTAGTTTGCAACTCTATTCTTTTTATTTCATTGGCTATTTAATATGCAGGCATAACATATAAACTAAAAAAGCAGTGAACAGTAGGGGGTATTACTCTGGAATCACTACAGCTGGCCTGCCTGTGATGTTCAGCACTCAATTATCAAGCCAGGCCTCCTGCGGTCAAGCCAAACAGGATCAGAGAAAGCTTGTACACAACACTTTAAGAGCCCAGCAGGGGAAGCCAAATCTCAAAGGCATGGCTTGCCATGTGACCTGCAGTACACTAGTAAAAAGAAGTTTAGAGCAGCCTTTGTCTCTGATTTAATTCTGTTATTGATTTAAACCTGTTTTGAGTAATGATAGGAATACAGTTAGGGAAAATGCTTTGAGGAAAATGTATCATCTCCCACTGAGTTCCCTTTGATTAAAGTCCCATGAAGTAACATGAAAGCAAGACTAAGAAAAAATATGTCATACCACTTGAGAACTAAATTGAGTTCTTGGTTTGAATATATCAGTTTTAATTCTTTAGGTGATAAGTAGGTGCGTTTCCATCAGCCTGTTTAGATGCGCATCAAGAAGTATTGCATTGGAAAATTATGAAGGAAACGCCATAATTCGAAATGATTCGCACAAATGAAAATACGCTCGCTATCGCCGGGTTTTAGTTAATTTGAAGGGGATGGAAACAGCTGCCTTCGCATTAAGTCTCATGTAGCACACTTTCACTCCAACTGCTTCTGGTGTTTGCAGGTCACTCACAAGACAACAAACATGGCGGACAATGGAAGGTTTGTGTGGATGGAGGAAGAACTTTTTAACTTTAATTAAGGAGAAACAAATAACCACTATCCTTGACAGTGAACAGCAGAGAAATGCTAACATATATCAAGAGCTCCTCTTTCATACTCTGGAGAGAGGCTTGTATGGATACTCACAAGCCCCCAGCTGAGCGAGAGGGTCGCCTCACTGCGGATGCAAGTTGCAGGTTCTGACTGTTGGCGTATGTACCAAACAGCAACTCAGATTATCCGGATACTTGGAGCTTCTGGGTGGCGTCCTGTAATTGGTTTCACCTAGGGATTCCACTGTTCTTCTAGGGGGACAATGCCCATGTTGGCAATGATAGAGCGATCTGGAGAGGCATGATTAGGAGGATAGGTCTCCATGATCTGAATCTGATGCCTCTTTTCCACCAAATCGGCTCCAGAGCTGGTTCGGGGCCAGTGCTTAGTTTGGAACCGGGTTTTCTGTTTCCACTGAGAAATGTCAAATGTCAGCGGGGGGGCTGAGTAGTTAAGAGCAACAACAATGGCAAGACCGCGAGAGGGCTCATATCTACCGCTGTGGTAGATATGAGTGGCGACTTAAAAATCGCCACTAGGCTAATATATTTGTGAATTTGTGAAGATTCCATCCAGCAGGGACATAACGCCGGCTAACGTTAGGTCATAACAAAGGCTAACATAACCATCTCATATTCAGTGTAAGTCCCAGTAGAGTGCCTGTGTAGAAATCCCTCCGTTAGCGCTCCTATAGCCGCAAGTAGCCACATAACAGCACCAATGAGCTAACAGAGCTATAGTACACGTTCGTTCGTTCATTCATTCTTCTTAAAGTATCCTTCTTAAAGCAGGGCTGCATCATCCCTGCCCCATTAACTCCGTTATATGGATATACGCTGATCGCGAGTTTTCTAAATAGCTTTCGAAATACGCCGACTTTCGCCAAACTGTTCTCGGTGAGTAGATAAACGTATTTCATGCCAGAAATAAGGTCTAGGTTTAAAAATACTGGAGTTCCCCTTTAATACGGTGCCCTCCATAATGTTTGGGATAAAATCCCATTTTTCTTTGAGTTACCCCTCTGCTCCTTAGTGTAAAATTAATTTTTCAAGTCATGTTAAGTACTTTGTTGCATATTCCTTACATGCAATAACTTAAAAGTTGATAGAATCACCAGGTGCTGAATATCTTCTCTGTTGATGCTCTGCCCAGCCACCTTCAACTCCTACTTGTTCCGTGAGTTTATCTCTTCTTCAGTGTATAGAAGAAGAACATGCCGTTCAGTTGGATTTAAATCAGGTGACTGGCTTGGCCATTCAAGAATTTTCCAATTTTTAGGTTTGAGAAATTCTCGTGTTGCCATAGCAGTATGTTTGGGATCATTATCTTGTTGCAGGATGATGTGCCATCCAATGAGTTTGGAAGCATTTACTGGAACTTGAGCAGATCAAATGTTTCTATACACCTCCTAATTCATTGTGCAACTGTCATCAGCAGTTCCATTATCAATTAAGAAAACTGTGCCAGTACCTGCCGAAGCCATAACACCCCCACTACCGTGTTTAACAGATTAGATGGTATCCTTTGGATCTTGGGCAGTTCCTTTTCATCTCCTCACTTTTTTTTTTTAATCTTGCCATTACTCTGACAAAGGTTAATCTTGGTCTTGTCTGTCCATAATACCCGTTTTCCAGAATTCTGCAAGTTCTTAAAGTACTTTTTCGCAAAACTGTAATCTGGCCATCCTGTTTTTGCAGCTAACAAACTAACAAGCTAACAAGTGGTTTGCATCTTGCAGTCAGCCTCCGTATTTCTGTTTATGAAGTCTTCTGTGGATAGTAGTCTCTGACAAAGACACAACTGCCGTTTGAGGATTTTTTTTTTACCATAATGAGGATTGTTCTGTCATCAGCAGTGGACGTCTTTCTTTACCCAGCAGTCCCTTTGCGATTATACAGCTTGCCAGTGCATTTCTTTTTTCTTACTGATATTTCAGCCAGTTGATATTGCTAGGGTTTGACTGATGTCTCTATTGGTTTATTCTTGTTTGGTGTTTGGTGGTTAGTGCCATTGCCAAACAGGAAGAGGGTTCCTGGTTTGAATTCCAGCTGGGACCTTTCTGTGTGGAATTTGCATAGTCTGACATAGTCTGTGCATGTGTAGGTTTTCTCTGGGTACGTTAGCTTCCTCCCGCTGCCCAAAGAAAAGGAAAATAGGAAACTATATACTGTACATACTGTACTGTAAAACTGGCCTAATGTTTATGGCACTTACTACTCCAAGAAGGCTGCCAGGTCTCAGGATGGTGGCCAGAGATGCTCAAACAAATCTTCTTCCCAACTTCAAATCTTCCATTTGGCTGAGAGGAAAGATAATGACAAGCTGGAGGTGATTGTGTGGGTGGAAATTAATCAAAAAATATATGTTCTCAATAGTATCAGATGGAATGAGTTTTATATAGTCGAGAACATGCAACAGATTTAAGAATTTTCAATGAAAAAAAAACAAAAACATGTTTTTCTCAGCTGCTGGCCTGAACTGAAAAATGAAAATGTCAATAATTCAGAGTAATCCAAATTCCACTGTCATCAGAGCAGGTGTCATACAACTACCTTTGTATAAGGCAATCTCCTGTTCTCACAAAATCTGTGTAATTCCCTCTCACAGTGCAACAAAAATCAAGAGCTGAGGGTTAAATTAAATCCATTTTACGCATATAATATAGCTGATGTCTTTCTTTTCTGCTTCAGTAGAAAAATAATCAGAAACAATTGAGACATGGCCTTATCTGTGACTTACTGTGAGTAGGATGATGCTGGGGGGCTTCATGGGGTACTCTGGAGGAAGTACAATCCTGCCGTGGTAAACTCCCCCATCAAAATCCGAATCTGGGGGCCCACGAACGGAAAAGTGCCATTCAAAGAGGTTGTCCTGCAAACAGAAGTTACTGTTACATTGAATAAATATTACACTGTGATTAATTGCCACTGTGCAGTAGTACATTTCAGTTAGATAAACAGTAAAAACTAAAACTATGCAAGTGGGTTTGATATACTTAAACAGTCATGGATATACCTGGAAAATACCTGCCAAAGTATTAAAATTCTGTGGGTAACCCTGCATATGAACTATCCACTGGTTCATTAAACACATACAGAGAATTAAATTATTGGTAGGTTCTACAGGGAGAGTAAGAACAGTAAGAGTAAGAAGAGCTGTATTAGTGTTTGTGTGAATGGGTGAGTGAGAAATATTTCTGTTGAGCCTGTATACGGTTAAAAGGCACTACATAAAAACAGGCTATTTAATATACAATGTACAATTTTCTACAGCACTGTTTATCCTGTGAACTTACCTCCAGTGGCTGGGCATGGTAGTGCTCAGTAGGATCCCTCAATTCAGCAGCTTCTTTCATCAGCCTTTTTACCGCTGGCCATTTGAATTAAACAAAAACATAGAAGAACTAAGGTTAACAAGATCAAATAGTTTAAAATCAAATAGTTTAAGAACTCAGCCTACATGTCGTGTTTACAACACTCCACCAACATTTCCTGTAAACATTTCCACCCAAATATTTGTATACATTTCAACTAAAAATGCAAAGGGTTGCAAATGTACTGCTTATATGGTTGCAAAATTCCAGGAATTTTCAAAGTTGGAAACTTTCCATGGGAATTAACAGGAATTTATGGGAATAAATGAAAATAAACTTTTCTTAAATGGGCTTAAATATAGTTGGTAAAGGCAGTATTCATGTATTAATATTAACTTTAATTCTATATTAGACTCTATTGGATTTTCTCAGTGTTCACAGACCTACTCACTGACTTATGGCATTGAAAGTGAACAGTTAACAGTGTTCCCTCATAACCCTTTCTTAACCTTTGAGTAGTGTTGGTTAGATTATAACGGCGTTATTAACGGCATTCATTTTTTCAGTAACGAGTAATCTAATGAATTACTTTTCCCCCCGTTGCGACGCCATTGCCGTTACTGAGAATTTGAAGTGGCACGTTACAATAATTTGGTTGAATGAAGGGCAAAGTGTTTTTGGCCACACATCAGCTGCCTGGAGAGAGCAGGGGTGGGGATGATGACACTGTTGTAAATGGGATGATGATTGGGTGGATGGGTGGATCATGCCCTGCTCACTGCACACTCTGACTGCACAACAAACAACAAACACAACAAGACGGCGACAATGGTGACGAGCCAGGGAAAAGGTAGCATCCTCAAATTGGAAGTACCGGCACTACTTTTCGCCCATTTTAATCAAAAGGCAAGAATGTTTCTGTAACATGCAGCTATGCCCAGGAAAAAACGACTTTAGCCACGTCGGCCTCAAGCAACTCGAATCTTATGAAGCACCTCACATCAACACATGCTGACATGACACTTTTTGCTGCTGCTGCTAACCCAACCCCGAGCCCAAATATATTAGTGTTCTGTTTATTGTGCAGTCAGCCTAAAATACAGTTACAGAGATTTGCTCTACTTAATGGCCAGATTTTCCTTTGTTTCGTTTTACCCAAGTTTACATGTGTAGTGTAATTCACAGCTGTATGCTTTAAAGCAGACTGCAAGAAAGCCGGAGAGACAATGGTGTTCCTCTAATTTAAAAGAGTTTCAATTAGTCTGGAAAGATTGTCTAGGAACATATAAGAAAGGCCTTAGTAAAGCTAGAACTGCTTACTATTCATTAATTGAAGAGAATAAGAATAATCTCAGGTTTCTTTTCAGCACTGTAGCCAGACTGACAAAGAGTCCGAGCTCTGTTGAGTCATGTATTCCTTTAACTCTCAGCAGTGATGATTTCATGACATTCTTTATCAATAAAATTGTTTCTGTCAGAGAAGATTAATGTAATCCTTCCCACTATTATCACTGATGTATCATCAAGTAGAGCAGCTTTAGAAGTATCTTTAGAACCTGATTTGTATTTAGACGGCTTCTGCCCAGTTGATCTCTCTGAGC
The DNA here is from genome assembly GCF_036924035.1 of Leuresthes tenuis. Classification (NCBI taxonomy): domain Eukaryota; kingdom Metazoa; phylum Chordata; class Actinopteri; order Atheriniformes; family Atherinopsidae; genus Leuresthes; species Leuresthes tenuis. Next base: position 30,703,506 of record NW_027325367.1, on the reverse strand, counting down.
TAACAACAGCAATAGTCTCTTCTTGTATTTTAGACCCAATCCCAACCACTGTTCAGGAGGTTTTCCCCTTAAACAATACTTCCACACTGGCTTTGATCAATCTGTCTTTGTTGACAGGATATGATTTTAAGGTTGCTGTAATTAAACCTTTACTTAAAAAAACCTACTCTTGATTCAAATCAAATCAAGTTTATTTGTATAGCCCTTTACAATGCCCAAAAGGTACCCAAAGTACTTTACATGCAAGTCATAAAACAGTAACCGACATAAATATTAAAACAAAGAAATAGTTAATAAAAAAGTACATAAAATGGCACATAAAACCATCCCCAAACATAAAACCAGTATAAGCAAGTGTATTAAATGACCTGAGGAAAGGACTTCTCTAGTTGCCGTTAAAAGCTAGACTAAAAAAGTGGGTCTTCAGCTTAGACTTAAAAAGGTTGAGGTCTGTAGCAGTGCGAATGTCAGGGGGCAGTTTATTCCCCAATCTGGGGGCTGCAACGGCGAAAGAGCAGTCACCCCACTGTTTACATTTAGATCTGAGGACATCCGGTAAAAGCTAGCCTGAGGAGCGTAGGGCCCTGTCAGGGTCCTGGATGGTTAGGATGTCGGACAGATAGGTGGGCGCCAGGCCGTTAATGACCTTAAAAACAAACATCAAAAGGTTAAAATCAATTCTAAAATGGACTGGAAGCCAGTGGAGCGATGAAAGGACAGGGGAGATATGCTCGGGAGATGCTTCGGGAGATAAATCGTGCAGCAGCGTTTTGTACCAGTTGAAAACGTCCAATAGAAGCCAACATACAGGGCATTGCAATGGTCCAGTCTAGATCTGATAAAAGCATGGTCCTGCCGATTAAGAAAAGGCTTCACTTTGGCCAAGAGACGGAGTTGGAAGAAGCTAGTTCTGTTTGTCAAATTTTTAACCTGAAGTCTAACATCACACCAGGATTTTTTATGTGTGTTTTAAAAGAAGGGGCCAGGATGCCCGAGTTTTCAGCAAAAGTGCTAGACAGTGGAGATGTACCGAACAGAATAAATTCTTTGCTAGCCACTGCTTTACGTCATTTAGACTGTCCAGTAACTTGGTGAGTGCGGAGCTTTCGTTGTGTCTCAATGGCAGATATAATTGCACATCATCAGCGTAAAAGTGAAAGGACAGGTAATGTTTTTTTTATAATCGTACTCAAGGGGAGCAAATGCAGGGAGAACAGGATAGGGCCAAGAATCTATCCTCGAGGGACCCCACAGGTAAGGGGAGCTTGAGAAGAGCAGTGGTCACCAAACATCACAGAAAAGGTCCGATTTGTCAGGTATGACCTGAACCACTGGAGGACGGTGCCTCGGACACCAACGTACTACTCCAAGCGGGTAATAAGTACTGCATGGTCGACTGTGTCGAAGGTCCAGGAGCACCAATACAGTGGGACTCCCTGCATCCACAGACAGGGCGATTCAGAAGTTTTAGTTAATAATCAACCTATATCCAATCTCCCTTTTTTTGTCTAAAGTTCTTGAAAAAATTGTTGCAGCTCATTTTTATTATAATATACATATTAAATAAATAAATAATCTGTTTGAAGAATTTCAGTCAGGATTCAGAGTGCATCATAGCACAGAAACAGCACTGGTTAAAATTACCAATGATCTCCTCTTAGCCTCTGACAGTGGACTTGTGTCTGTGCTTGTCCTGTTGGATCTCAGTGCTGCAATAGATATGATGCAAATCATATCTATTTGATAAATTCCAGTTAGTTCTTGTAAATGAAGAATCTTCCTCACACACCAGATTAAGTCATGGAGTTCCACAGGGTTCTGTGCTTGGAATAATTATTTTCACTTTATACATGCTTCCATTAGGTAACATTATTAGACAGCATGGCATAAATTTCCATTGCTATGCTGATGATACTCACCTGTACTGTACTGTACTTATCTATGAAACCAGGTGAAGCCAATCAGTTGGCCAAACTACAAGCATGTCTTAAAGACCCAGATGACTTAGAACTTTCTACTTCTAAATTCAGACAAAACTGAAGTCATTATCTTTGGACCCGAGTGCTTCAGGGAGAAATTGTCTAGCTATATAGTTACTCTAGATGGCATTTCCTTGGCTTCTAGTTCTACAGTGAGGAACCTTGGAGTTATTTTTGACCAGAATTTATCATTTGATGCACATATAAAACTGGTTTCTAGGACTGCCTTCTTTCACCTTCGTAATATTGCTAAAATCAGGAACATCCTGTCTCAGGGTGATGCAGAGAAACTAGTCCATGCATTTGTTACTTCAAGACTGGACTATTGTACTTCTCCATTATTTGGCTGTCCCACATATTCTCTGAAAAGCCTGATCCAAAATGCTGCAGCCAGCGTTCTGATGAGAACTAACAGGAGAGATCATGTTTCTCCAGTCTTAGCTTCACTTCTTTGGCTCCCTGTTAAATTCAGAATAGAATTTAAGATTCTTCTCCTCACATATGAAGCTCTTAATAACCAAGCTCCATCATATCTTAAAGATCTCATTGTAAGATATTTCCCCAACAGAGCACTTCGCTCTCAGACCGCAGGTTTACTTGTGTTTCCCAGAAATTCTAAAAGTAGAATGGGAGGCCTTCAGTTATCAGGCCCCTCTCTTGTGGAACCAGCTGCCAGTATATGTCCAGGAAGAAGACATCCTCTCTAACTTTAAGATTAGGCTTAAAACTTAGTTAGTTAGGGATGGCTCAGGTGATCCTGAACCATACCATAGTTTGGCTGCTATAGGCCTAGACTGCTGGGGGGGAGCTCCTGTGTCACACCTTTCCCACTTTGCTCTCCCTTTTCTCTCCCTCTTTTATTTCCTCTTATGACATAATTTACATTTGGTATTATTGTGGTCATTCACTTCTCTTTCTTTGTATCAATAGGGATCCTTTGAATGGCGTTATGGTGTTTGTTGTCCCTTCTTTTCTGTCCTCTCAAACCCCTGCTAGTCGAGGCAGATGGCCATCTTTCCTGAATCTAGTTCTGCCAGAGGTTTCTTCCTGTTAAAAGGGAGTCGTTTCTCTCCACAGTCGCGTCATGCACACTTGGGGGCTTTCTACACACTCATCTAGTGGGATTACATCATCGTCGTGTGGCACTGCAGCACAGCTTATATACACCGTGCTCTGTGATGGTCGGCTATCTTCACACTGAATTTGCTACTGCTAGTTTTGTGCAACAGGGCAGAATATTTATCAGATTTTGATGACATGGATGACGACTTTGAGTACGATGGACGTCCTTACCATTTCAAGCCAGAGTATACAGATGAGGAGGTGGATGCAGAAGCAGAGAGAGGAACTGAGCTGTGCTGCAGTGGCGTGTGTCGAAGAGGTTATCCAACTAGACGCGTGTATAGAAAGCCTCCGATAAGCCCCCCGATAGCCCCCAATAACAACAACACGGCAGCTAACAATAACAATAGTACGTGTTCATTCATTCATTCGTCTTAAAGTATTGGTAAAATAAAGATAAATAACGTTTTATTTAGAGGCTGTATTGTCTATGCCCCATTCATTCCTGTTATATGTATATAAACGGATCTCGAATTATCTAAATAGCGTCCGAAAGATGCCGACTTTCACCAAACTGTTACTGATGAGTAGATGAACGTATTTTATGCCAGAAATAATGAACAGGTTTAAAAAAATAAAAAACGAACTTACCCTTTAAGTCACAGTTTCAGGTTTCTGCTAACAAAATTGTCTTCTTCAAAATAATAATAATATGAGACCATGGAGAACGATTTCCGGACGGCCTCGAAGAGATTCTGGTCCACCATCCGGCGTCTCAGGGGGGGGAAGCGGCTCACAGTCAACACTGTTTACAGTGGGGACGGGGCTTTGCTGACCTCAACTAGGGATGTTGTGAGTCGGTGGGGGGAGTACTTCGAGGAACTCCTCAATCCTACCAACACGTGCTCGGAAGAGGCAGAGTCGGAGAGCTCGGAGACGGGGCCTCCCATTTCTGGGGCTGAGGTTGCCGAGGTGGTCAAAAAGCTCCTCGGTGGCAAGGCCCCGGGGGTGGATGAGGTCCGTCCTGAGTTTCTCAAGGCTCTGGATGTTGTAGGGCTGTCTTGGCTGACACGCCTCTGCAGCATCGCGTGGACATCGGGGACAGTGCCTCTGGACTGGCAGATTGGGGTGGTGGTCCCCCTCTTTAAAAAGGGGGACCGGAGGGTGTGTTCCAACTATAGGGGTATCACACTCCTCAGCCTCCCTGGTAAGGTCTATTCGGAGGTATTGGAGAGGAGGATCCGTCGGATAATCGAGCCTCGGATTCAGGAGATGCAGTGTGGCTTTCGTCCTGGCCGTGGAACAGTGGACCAGCTCTATACCCTCGGCAGGATCCTGGAGGGTGCATGGGAGTTCGCCCAACCAGTCTACATGTGTTTTGTGGACTTGGAGAAAGCGTTCGACCGTGTCCCTCGTGGAGTCCTGTGGGGGGTGCTCCGGGAATATGGAGTGCCGGACCCCTTGATAGGGTCCGTTCGGTCTCTGTATGACCGGTGCCAGAGTTTGGTCCGCATTGCCGGCAGTAAGTCGGATACGTTTCCGGTGAGAGTTGGACTCCGTCAGGGCTGCCCTTTGTCACCGATTCTGTTCCTAACTTTTATGGACAGAATTTCTAGGCGCAGCCAGGGCGTTGAGGGTGTCCGATTTGGCGACCTCAGAATCGGGTCTCTGCTTTTTGCAGATGATGTGGTTCTGTTAGCGTCGTCAGGCCGTGACCTTCAGCTCTCACTGGAGAGATTCGCAGCCGAGTGTGAAGCGGCTGGGATGAGAATCAGCACCTCCAAATCCGAGACTATGGTTCTCAGCCGGAAAAGGGTGGAATGCTCTCTCCGGGTCGGGAATGAGATCCTTCCCCAAGTGGAGGAGTTCAAGTATCTCGGGGTCTTGTTCACGAGTGAGGGACGAATGGAGCGGGAGATTGACGGGCGGATCGGTGCGGCGTCTGCACCGACCCGTCGTTGTGAAGAGGGAGCTGAGCCAGAAGGCGAAGCTCTCTACTTACTGGTCAATCTACGTTCCCATCCTCACCTATGGTCACGAGTTGTGGGTAGTGACCGAAAGAACAAGATCGCGAATACAAGCGGCCGAAATGGGTTTCCTCCGCAGGGTGTCTGGGCTCTCCCTTAGAGATAGGGTGAGAAGCTCAGTCATCCGGGAGGGGCTCGGAGTAGAACCGCTGCTCCTCCGCATTGAGAGGAGTCAGATGAGGTGGCTCGGGCATCTGGTTAGGATGCCCCCTGGACGCCTCCCTGGGGAGGTGTTCAGGGCCCGTCCCACTGGGAGGAGACCCCGGGGAAGACCCAGGACACGCTGGAGAGACTATGTCTCTCGGCTGGCCTGGGAACGCCTCGGGGTCCCCCCGGAAGAGCTGGAGGAAGTGGCCGGGGACAGAGACGTCTGGGTTTCTCTGCTCAAGCTGCTGCCCCCGCGACCCGACCCCCGGATAAGCGGCAGATGATGGATGGATGGATGGAAAATAACTTTTGAGCTTTCAGACTAACTATAAGCCAACAGCCTGGTGCAAAGAGAGACAGAATAGGGCTGAAAATTAGAAAACAATTACGAAAAGTAAAGTGGAACTAAGGGGTATTCATTGGTAAAAAATTGGCTTGCCAGAAATGCAGAATGTGAAACGAACATAGAAGAAAAAGACAAGGGTCAGTTGTGGGGATAATTGGGAGAGGAAGAATGATGAAGGCAAGGCGAGGTGTGACGATGTGAAAACTGCAAGGAGGAGCAGAGCAGTGGAGCAAAGAGATGGTCTGACACCACATGGTTTTCAGGCACATGTCCCATCTGATTCTGACAGATACTTTTCAGTAAAGATGTGAACTAGCCAGCCCATACTGGACACGCAAGGAGAACAGAATCTGTGTATGTGAGTTTTCAAGGTTTTCTAAACATCCTCCTTTTAGAAGAGTGTACAGGATCATAGAGTGCTTGCAGCCTAAGTCCTGTTTAAATTTATTAAGGCAAGATAGTAGATGACAAACTATCTATATGTAAGAAGGTAGTAAACCTTCATACATCAGTTAACAGTGACATCTTTCTAATCATAATATATAGAATAGAAAATACTTTATTCATCCTCCGTAGGGGAAATTCAAATGGTCATATAGCTCAATTAAAATATTTACAATGACTGCATATTAGAACAAAAATAATAATAAATAAATAAATTTGAGAAGAACATGTTAGCAGTTACAGTTAAAAAGCCTTATGGCTGTGGGGGACAAAGGACCTCGTGAACCTCTCAGGCCTGTAGCGCAGTGAGATAAGCCTCTCTGTAAATCCCCAACATATGTCATGCAAAAATCAGTTAGATGGCTGTCTCCCAGGGTGATAAGCTTAGAAAGTTTATATAGAATATACAAATATACATAGAGAAAACTATTATATACATTTATTTGAGTAACTGCACAACAGACATGAAACTTAACTGTGCACCGATCTGTGAACAGCTTAGCATGCAGCTGCAGAGCTACTACTACAACAAATGGGGAAGCCTGAGAAAGACAGACAATATACACACATATATATATATATACACACACATATATATATATACACACCCACACACATATATATATATATATATACATATAAATGAGAAGATGTGAGTATGTGAACTAATATTTCTCCCTACTATTGCAGAAAAGTACAAATATATGTACTTGTCTTATCTGTTGTTGTCAACGTGTTATAAAGAAAACAGACATTTCCACAATATAATTTCTGCATGATGTGCCGTAGACCCCCACCCCCCAGCAATACCAGCGAGAGCGGATCTTCCTTAAAGATGTGCTTGTGTGAACAGCAACTGCATAACAGATCAGATCAAATTGTTTGCACATTCTCCTGAACATCTCTGGTAGTCATGACTGAAAATGCCTTAAGTGAGTTACAACGTGTAACATTGTGTAAATTAAATAACTGACACACTCCTTCCTGCACTGATACTAACAAATGCTACTGGACTAAGGATTGAATATTGCAGTAATTCCGAAGAAGGCTGAGCTGGAATGCTGAGGGAAAGAAATGGCATTCCAAGTCTCAGCACAACTTCCTCTTTACACCAATGCCTTTACGCATGCCGAAATGCACTACGAGGTCCAGTGCTTCATATCCTTGGCTGCCTTTCATGCCCATTGTTCATGTCTGGCTGGTCCTTAAACTGATAGTAAGCAGAGTGGACAAGGAAAAGCCCTTTTCCGCAAATGTCCCAATGGCCTCTGTTGAGTTTGGAGAGCTATCAGGTCTCTGGCCTAGAGCGATGGGTGATAATCTCTGCATGCCTAATCATCTTATGTAATGCACATTTTGAGTGTCTGCCACAGGGAAGGGTTCATAGCAGGTCCAGAGAGGAAAGAGGAGATAATGTTGCATAATAACAAAGCAACATCAAAGAAATGCAGAGAAGAAGGGAAGAAAATTCCCTTATTAATTGATATTATTAATATTATTATTATTAATATTATTCAAAGCCCCGGAGGTACAAGGGAAGCATAGTTATGACTTGTACACCATCACATTTTGATTACAAGAGACATTGAAATGTAAATAGAATTTTTTCTATCATTATTTTTTGCACAGGACATCCATGTTGTCCATTAAGCCCCCATAATTTACAATTCATCACCTGGAATAATTTTTATTTTTATTTTACAACAGAATAGTTTTCTTTTTATCAAGCAATAGGGTCTACTCACTCACAGCTTCGAGGTTTAAAAGTGATCATGTTCTACTGCGATCTTGTTCTCAGGTATCCTTTTGAGTAATGAACTATGAATTATTCTTCCCTTGATTATGATCAGTCAATAGTGATTTAACATGAGCACCAAACAAAAACTCTTCCTAAATTTTTTTAGATCTGCTCTGAAATTTATGGGAACTGAAAAGAAAAGCACAAACATTCCAACGCAATGGCCTTAAACAAATAATTTCTGTTTATGGGTATTGAGCACCTGCACAAGGACACACTCCTGTGTGTGTGTGTGTGTGTGTTCCCTTCCATTTCTAACTGGAACAAGAGCTGTTCGCCAGAAGAGCAAACACTAAGCACTAAGCTAACACACGAGTGAGTGCTTGGTGATACGTGGCATAAACTCAGTCGTTCAGTATGTTACCAGTGGTTTTATTCTCAGTTTCAGTTCTCTGAGGAAAGCTAACACCGCATGTGAAAGAGGCTTTGAGAAAGACTTAGCCATCAATGTATCTTAATGTAGTGCCCCGTGTAACCTTATTCTAACATAATACAATAATATAAAATGTTAAAACAATCTGGATATTCAAACAGTTGGAACTTGTCATGTCTTTAAGTTCAAACCTCAAATTGCAAAACAGGCTGGTTACTTGATGGAAGACACAAAAAACGTGTAACAAAAATTAAGAAGAGTGCACCCATATGTTTAAATTGTAACTTCTTTGCTACGATTAGTGGCTTAATCCTTCAAAACAAATTAAATTGTAAAATACTTAACTTATCAAAAAAGGAAATTATATAATAAACAAAATTTCAAACAGACTCAAAATAAGTCCACTATCCAAAAAATAAGGATTTGATGGAGTTGTTTGGAAAAAGAAAAGCTCTTTTAGTGTCTAAAATCCACCCACAACTGCTTTCCTAAAAGCCTGTGCTTACCTAAATTACAATAATGATGTCTTATTTGACCATATTAGTCCGGCTTGGATTCCTAGATTAGAATTTTTGACATAGCAGCTTATTTCAAATAGTCTGCCAGACCATCGTTGTGTCCAACAGATTTTCTAACGGCAGCTGCTTTTATGCTACAAAGCCATGTCTATAGGTCACATTCTCCACTCAGTACCCCTTTGCAAAATCACTATTTAAATGACAGTGAGGCCTGAGAGTGCTCTTTCCACTTTACAATAAACTCAACAACCCGGTCCTATGATTCTGTTTACTGAAAAATATTCTAAGTCCTAATAATGCCTCTATCTCATGTGGTACAAGTAAATAGTTTGGATGAATATGTGGCTGCCTCCAAATTTTTGACTGGTTCTGTTTGTTTGTTACAAAAAAAAAAACAACAATCTACTGTACTTCTAAGTACAACCCCAAATCGGTACTTCAACTATCCCATTCGTCTCCCACTTTTTAAATCCTTTTGGTTAAATTCTCCAACTAAAATAAAGAGGAATGCATCAGTCAAAATTGATTCATAACATGTAACAACATGGCAACACGTAGACTATCCAGACATAGAACTGTGCATATGCAGTTTTACAGGGTAAGGCTGGATGTTCTGTTCTGACAAGCAGGTGAAGTTCACAACTCATACAAACGCTAAGAAAACCTGTCAATGGGCTTGTCAGAGTGAGTGCTGTCAATTAATTTAGAGAACGCTGTTAGGAGTTATTGTATGTTAATAGGAAAACGTAGAAAGGTGGTGGGTTTCCGTTCTGTCAGTCGTATTAGTACATTCGTTAATAACTAAAGAACACCTGGACAACATTCGAAAGTCAGCTTACCTGGACTCTTAAGGTTGTACTTATTTTCCATGCTGACAGACTCTGGGTACTATGCTAAATTATCAAGTTTTGTTCAGTCTCTGTTGCTTTCTCGCTTGCTAGCTAATTCACAGCTAACGTTACCCTCTTAACGTTAGCTTAAGCAGCCCGGCTAGCTTACTTCTGTGATCAACTACGCGTATACAACTTGAAACTGAAGGTGTTCTTCCCTCTCTGGTGGTCCAATACGTGGTTGGGTTGGAGGATAAATTAATTTAGTCTTTAGTAAAACACTGGATTGTAGTTTCTGAAGTTATCCGCTGTTTTGGTTTCAAAACAGCTTGTCAAATATTATCTGCGTGACGTCATTTGTGGAACATAAACAGGAAGTGACTGACTACTGGTTGTCCTTCCTCTTTTAATACCAGACACATCATTAAGAGAAACGTTTGCTGCGTTCAAAATATGCTCTCATTCACTGTACGTTTTTCACATGTAGAGGATTCAATAGTGGATGGGGTTAGAGAATTATTAATGTTTTTCCGGTCACTATTTGAATGCAGCGGTACTTCATAATTATGCGCATTTTATTTACAGGTACGTAAACAAATACTGCTAACACGTACACACCAAATCTGAAGTATGCGCTGTATTTTAACATGTTTTAATCGACATCTCTGTAAAGTTTTGACATGAAATAATGACACTAATAAACTTTGCAACTGTAACCTTTATTTGCACTGTATCACAATCACTGACAGCTGCTGTAACAAAAGAAGAATGATAATAAGAATAACTTGCATTTCAACAGACCGTCGCACCGTCTTTGGTGCTCAGGCCTGAAAATATAACACATATTGGATGTAAAAAAGTTTTTGGAGCCAAGGTGAACACAATGTAACCGAATCCGGCAACTGCCATTAGGAGAGAGGGAAACGGTGGAAAACCGTACACACGGATTATTAAACTATGCTCTCGGTTTTGCAATAATAATCCGTGTAGACGGACTGCTAAACCATGAGCACAGTTTAATAATCCGTGTGCCGTTTTCCTTCGGGCCTTTTTTTTATTTTCTCCTGATTACGCTTGTAGAGTAGGATTAGTTGTTCACCACACGTTTTCAATGGGTAAGAAAATCGCAATATTCAGCTGCAAACATCAGCGCCAGCTAGTGTTAGGTAGCTAGCATTAGCACGCTCTGTTTGCTCATTGTTTCATGATGCCTGTTTTTACCTACGTATTGTAGATATTCTGTTCACTACTTTTTTTCTACGTGACGGAGATGTGGTGAACTATATAGTGAAAGAGAAGTAGCTAGCAAAATGGCTAGCTCACCATATAAAAGCTGTTTATTGAACGGGTGGACCATTCGAGCACAGCTGCGCTTTTAGACAGCTTGGCATGTCAGTGGGTACTTCCTGACAGCGTTTTGTTGCTGCATATTGCCATGTTGATACACTTGCGATTTTTCATACACATTCATATATTTTAGTTCACTTTACCAAAATGCGTACACTTTGTGAAGGCATTCAAATTTTCAGATGTTGCAATACATTGCCACAAAGCATGACTTTTTGCGCTAAATATGTATATGGGAATAGTAATTGAGAATACAAATGAAAAAAAGTTACTATCCTTTCGGTACAAGGTATAATTCAGTGTTTTGAGAATCGTATAATTCATATGTGAGGGCCATCATATTATAACTCAAGTGAGCATATTTGAGAGATTTTGGGCATTTATGATAGTTATCTCACATCATCAAAACTGGAAATAGGCTAAATAAAATAAGGGATCTTACAAATTGGAACAATGTTTCCTTCCTTAAGAAGAGTTTTGCAAACTATTGAAAGTCTAAATAACTGATTTCAATTTTGTAAGATCAAGGTATCAAACCAGAACATTTCAGTACATGTAATCCCGGGTTCAGTTTTGTAACTTGAAATCATGTTGAATTCTGATCAGTCCTCTGTTAACTTGTCAAAATATGCTGGGTGGAAAAAGAAAAACCTAATTTCGCTGTATGCTTTGTGTCTCACGAGTGTTTCATTACAAATGGATGGTGCTGAAGATACTTATAGGTGAAAAAGAATAGGAATATGTTGCATGGCCATCATTACTGTCCATCTCATTTCTAATTTCCCATGGCCTTTTAATATGAATGCTGAAACGTCACTCCAAGCGAAGCAGCGAACATTTTGTAGACATTACACCTACACAGAATCATAGGATTTAAAGAGAGTTAATTTATAAAACATTTTAATCTGAAAAAAAATAAGGTAATAATAATTATGATTGTTAATGTCTCTGGATTTAAAAAAAGCACTTGTGTTGGACAAAGTAATCAAGAGAACAGCTCAAAGAAAACACCAATACATACCTGGTGAAATAAATGTGTATTTTTTTAAAACTGCATTTGCCTTGTATAGACTTAAAGTTGTTTTTGGATTTGTTGTAACGCTGTTTTTCTTTTTTTTCTTTTTTTTTGCAGGATCAGAGGTGATATCTCTGTCTTAAATAGGGGAGGGTGTGGTGGATGGAGGAGGGTATTCTGCTTTCCTTCAGTTCCTGTTCCAGTTTGCCAGTGTTGGGGCTCGTTAGGGGGAATGGCTGGCACCTGGCTGGGTGTGGTAATCAATACAAAATGCTGAGTCTGTCCAAGCAGTTGGGGGGCCTGCACTCCACCTGGCTTAGATTTGTTTTTCTTTTCTTTGGTCAGTTGGTTTTTGTGTTAACAGGCATCAGGTGTGTTGTTGGTTACTTTGAGTTTAGGTTGGTTTATTTTGAGTTTTTTAAATAAATTATTTGTTTTGATAATCTTGTGTGTGATCTCCAGTTTTGTCATTTTCTCTGAGCCAGGAATGTTCACTGTAGTGCACAAAACTGGACTATGTTGCTCATCTGAAGGAGAAGGTAATCAGAGGAGGCTGGCTCCTTCATTTAATTCACAGCTGTGTACTTTAAAGGAAACTTCAAGAAAACTGGAAGTGCTTCACTAATTTAGATTAATTTCACCTAACATGGAAAGGAGTCTTAAAACATAGCAGAGCACTTTGCAAAGCTAGAACTAACTAGTATTCGTCACTGATGAAGGACATAACAAGAATAACCCCAGATTTCTTTTCAGCACTGTAGCAAGGCTGATAAAGAGTCATTGCTTTATTGAGCTATGTATTCCTTTAACTATCTGTAGTGATACATTTGCAAGCTTCTTTGAAAAAACAAACATTTTAAAAAGAGAATTCATTGCATCCTTTCCAGTGTTATTTGTGAACGATCAAGTATATTAGCTTTAGAAGTATCTATAGAACCTGATTTATGTTTAGTTTGTTTCTGTCCTGTCAAGCTCTCCGAGCTAACAACAAAAGCTTAATCTAAACCATTAACTTGTATTTTAGATCCTGTCTGTTTAAGGAGGTTTTTACCTTAACATTTTAATATTTGGTTACTGACAGGCTATGCAATGCAATGCTATGCTTGATGTTAGTCTTAATCAATTATAGACCTATATCCAAACTCCCTTTCGAATCTAAAGCTCAGTTTTAGTCAGGATTCCAAGCACATCGTAGCATTGAAACAGCACTATGTAAAGTTGTCAACGAGCTACTCTGTCTCAGATAATGGTTATGTGCCAATAATATTCCTCTTGGATGTCAGTACTGCATTAAATACCATCAATTACAATATAATCATCCTCCTATAGAGGCTTGAACATGCCATTGGGATTAAAGGACCCACATTCAGCTGGCTTAGTCATATTTATCTGATATATATTCCAGTTTGTTCGTATGAGTCTTCTATACATAATAAGTCACGAAGATCTGCAAGGTTCCGTATTTAGACCAGCACCTTTCACCTTGTACATTTGTTCATTAGGTTATATTATTAGACCGCGTGGCATACGTTTCTACTGCTATTAATTTGATAATCAACTATACTTATCCATGAAGTCAGGTGAAACCATTACTACCGTGAGGAATCTTTGAGTTATTTTTGACCAGGATCTATCTTTTGACTCACATAAAGCAGGTCTCAAGGACCACCTTCTTTTACTTACATAATATTGCTAGAAATATCCTGTCCCTGTCTCAGAGTGATAGTGAAAATCTAGTGCATTCATTTTTTACTTTAGAACTGGACAACAGTAATTTCTTATTATTGGACTGGCCCAAAAATTCTCAGAAAAGTCTCTTGCTAATGCAAAATGCTACAAATGCGCTAGAAATCCAGTATAGAATTTAAAATACTTATTTTATGAAGCACATAAATCACTTTATATGTGTTTCCTTTCCACCTTTCCTGCATCTGGTTGTGCTACATGTTTCTTCCTATTAAAAAGGAGTTTTTCTTTCATTCTCTCCTTAAGCTTCAGACAGGAGTTTGAGATGAAGTGACGATTCTGTGCCGTCTGTTGCTTTTCTTAGTTACACATACACATACACATATGGGGTGGCTGTAGCTCAGGAGGAAGAGCACTTATCAGAAGGTCAGTGGTTTGACTCCTGGCTTCCCCATGTGGAAGACAAGATACTGAACCCCATGTTGCCTACCAATGCGTCCATTGATGAATGAATGTGAATGAATGCATTGAAAAAAAAGCACTGACTAAAAGATGCTGTAGTGTGTGAGTGAATGGGTGGATGTGGCATGTAGTGTTAAAGCACTTTGAGTGGTCAACTAGACTAGAAAAGCTATACAAGTACAGTCCGTTTACCATATGTACACACACATACATATATGTGTCAAAAACATGGCAGCATAGGACTGAGAGTTGTAGTGTTACAGACTTACACACTTCTCTGCTGCTTCCCCTGGCCCTTATTCTGATTTTGTGTCTGAAATCAAGTGCAACCGCTTTAGAAGTATCTTTAGAACCTGATTTGTATTTAGATTACTTATGTTCAGTCGATCTCTCTGAGCTAACATCAGCAATAGTCTCTTCTAAACCATCGACTTCTATTCTAGACCCAATCCCAACCAGACAGTTTAAGGAGGTTTTCCCCTTAATTGACACTTCCATATTGGATTTGATCAATCGGTCTTTGTTGACAGGATATGTACCTCAGACTTTTAAGGTTGCTGTAATTAAACCAGGATCCAGGAGTATTAGCTAATATTAACCTATATTCAAACTCTCTTTTATGTCTAAAGTTCTTGAAAAAATAGTTGCAGTTCAACTTTGTGATCATTTACATAGAAATAATCTGTTTGAAAAGTTTCAGTCAGGATTCAGAGTGCATCATAGCACAGAAACAGCACTGGTGAAAGTTACCAATGATCTCCTCTTAGCTTCTGATTGTCGATTTATGTCTGTGCTTGTCTTGTTGGACCTCAGTGCTGCATTTGATACAGTCGATCACAGCATTCTGTTACAGAGACTTGAACCTGTTATTGGGATTAAAGAAACTGCATTAGACTGGTTTAAATCATATTAATCTGATAGATTACATTTTGTTATTGGAAACAAAGAATCTTCCTCGCTATAATACTCAGCTATAACTATCTATGAAACCAGATGAAGCCAATCAGTTGGTTAGACTACAAGCATGTCTTAAAGACATAAAGACATGGACAAGTGGATTACGCTACTAGTTATGCTGCAAGTCTGATTCCGGGTCGCTCTCAGAACCTCAATAAATTCCAGCATGGATGCCACCTGTGCAACAAGTCCAGTTGTGATTAGGAATGACAGCAACTCAGTCACAAAGTGGTAGGCCATGTAAAATGACAGAGCAGGGTCAGTGGATGCTGAGGCGCATAGTGCGCAGAGTTCGCCAACTTTCTGCAGAGTCCATCACTACTGACCTCCAAACTTCATGTGGCCTTCACATTAGCTCAAGAACAGTGCATAGAGCGCTTCATAGAATGGGTTTCCATGGTTGAGCAGCTGCATCCAAACCATCACCAGATGCAGTGATGTAAAGCACGCCTCCACTGGACTCTAGAGCAGTGGAGATGCGTTCTCTGGAGTGACGAATCACGCTTCTCCATCTGGCAATCTGATGGACGAGTCTGGGTTTGACGGTTGTCAGGAAAACGGTACTTGTCTGACTGCATTGTGCCAAGTGTAAAGTTTGGTGTGGGGTTGTTTTTCAGGAGCTGGGCTTGGCCCCTTAGTTCCAGTGAAAGGAACTCTGAATGCTTCAGCATACCAAGAGATTTTATATATATATATATATATATATATATATATATATATATATCTGTGATAGGCAGGGAGCTGGACCGTCTCATAACTGTGGATGAGGAGGAAGTTATATTCTTTGTTGGTGAACAATAAACACCCACCCCCCATAGCAGGACAGAGGAGCAGTTGCAGTAAGAGCTCATCTCACTGCGCTGCAGGACTGAGAGGTTCACCAGGTCCTTTGTCCCCACAGCCATAAGGCTTTTTAATTGTGACTGTTAACATGTACTTCTCACAATTATTTGTTTATTTATTTGGTTAATTAATTATCTAATTTGAGCTACATAACAATTTGAATTTCCTAATTTCCTCCATTGGGGATGAATAAAGTACTTTCTATTCTATTCCATGTATATTCCATTCCTATGTATATATGTCTCTGTCTCTATAAAGGAAAATACAGAAATATGGATGAGAAATTGCAGCAAACTTGAAAATTAGACTGGAATACCCCAGTTGTGTTATAAACATTACCAGATGGCTTAACACAATCTGATTAGGGTTGTGAAGAAATTAATTATATGGTGGAGCAGAAGTACAAAGAAAACTTTGAAGAAAAGTGATTTGGCTCAACGTCAGCATTCTGTCTTGATGTTCTTTTTTACAATAATACCTCCTTCTGTTCCTATCAAGTTCCAACAAATGACCTGATCGTCAGAGGAAAAGGCCACTTAACCACTCTACATTTAATTCCTAGATATACAATTCTTTTTATCTAGTGTAAGTAGGAGTTCCTTTTGTCCGTCTGTCCTCCGTGTGTATATACTGTATTTATATTTATTTGCTATAAATAACTGAACAAATTTAACCTAAGTTTTAGTTTTTATTAAATTGACCTAATTAGAGTTGTGTCCCAATTTTGCAGTTACTTCTTCATTCTTATATTTTGACAAAGAAGGTATATTTTGCTGTTATTTTTGCAACAGTCATCAACTCACATTAACATTCAAGCAGTACCATGTATTCTACAGATACATTATAGTCTATCATACTCAATCACACATTGATGAGCATACAGCAGGCAATGTAGGATGCCAGATATATGGGAAGACAGGGATGAAATAACCAAACTTTCAGTCTGGATGATCAGTCTCAGTCTCAAGTTCTCAGTTTTGTGCTTCTGATAACAGGTTTGAACACCTCATTCATCCCCCGTGGGGGAAATTCAAAAGTATTTCTTCAAGTTTTCAAAGTATGTAATAACAAGTTTGTATCTTTAGGGTGTTTGATTTTTTTTATGTCTGTACCATACAACTGGCTAACAGTTGGTTTGTGTAAAAATGAACCTCTAATGAAGACAGATGAGCAGGAAAAAAGCTTTATGTAATACCATGAATTTGGCTCTCTATCAAGTACAGCAATCTTCCATCGACCATATCCAGATTAATTTTGTTTGTGTGTGAGTGTGTGTGGGATTCCATTGACATGGTTGACATGCTTATCTGTCAACTGTGAAAAGTTGCTGTAGAATTTATAATCCAGAACATTTCTCTTGACTATGGCACCCTAGGATTTTAGTATTTGCTGCCCTCCACAGTTCAAATAATGAAGATACATACTGAATACCATACAAATATGTTAGTATACTCATATACATACTGTATATGTGTGAATATATATATATATATAACAAACAACATCTTATGTGTTTTGTATATACTATTTGGTTGTGAGACTGGTATAGTTCTGTTAAGATCAGATCATCAGATGTGCAGGTGGAAAAGTGACATTTCAGTACAATTCAGGAGTTGGTAGTGTGAATATATGTATGTATTTGACAGTTCAGTTCAGTTCAGTTCAGTTCATTTACTGTGAGTGGTACCTGTGGGTGGATGGATTTCGCTGCCCGAGGTTGCAAGAGGTGGAGGAGGTACAACAACCACGAGGAAATAGGAGAAGCCAGGACAATTGTGCAAAGGAGATTTATCTTAATTACTGCTGGTCCAACCAAGCCACTGGAGTACTGCATTTGAAAAGGTAAAAATTTAGGATCATCAAGCTCTGCTTCAGGGATCAGTTCAGATCAGATCAGGGATCAAAATATATTCTGAAACTAGATTAAAATGTTTTACTCATCTTTTTCTTTGGCTGCTCTTACTCCTCTATCTGGTACTGCTCCAGATTGCCTTTGATTGTTCCTCTCTCCTGCTGTCCACATGTGTGATAGATTAATTATCTTCCCTCTCTCATTTCAGTCCACGCAGTACAGGACTAAGCTATGCATTACATGTGTATCTTTTTCTTTTATACTGGATATGTCTCCCCAGTAATTTCTTGGACAGCTGAGTATATTGCAAGACTGAACTCTTGGAGATATTAATCCCATTTGCTATAATTGTCATTCACATTAGAGGCCATCATACTTTTTAGTATTTGAAGTATCTTATTTAAATGCAACTTTCCCAAGTTCTCTCACGTGAGAAAGAAGAACTGTGTACAATTAAGATAGTTTCCCAGTCTTTGTTGTAGCTGCATTTTCTTTTCTTAGTTGTACGAGTTGTTTCCGAGCATATCTTCCGCTGCACGCTGGTGCCGTTCTGACCTGATTTGCATTGATTTTTGTTGGTGGGTGCCCTTAACCTGCGTCCATGCTCCCGTTTGATTAACATGATCAAACAGCCCGCCCCACCGCCTGATGACAGCCCTCACTGCTTTCTCCACACAGTCATTTCATAAATGCCAGATGATAAAACACGCATTTCAAAACTGGAGTTTTGAAATTTGTGGGACATGTGAAAATGAAAATGATAATGAAAATGCGTGACTGTCCCGCACAAAGCGTGACATCTGGTCACCCTAATCGTGAACTGGTTTTGCTGGTCTTTGTTCCTCATCTTGAACACATGCTACTGTGGGCTGTACCAAAAACAATAAAACACGCAATCAAGATTAGCTCTGTCACGTCTCTCTCCCTACACACACCCGAAAAAGCAAGGATTCGGCTGTAACCCCTGAAACACACACACAGCCACACACCCCTGAATTGCAGAGCAACGCGTTCCCTCGACGCAGAACTTCGAATGCTCAATGACGGTGTCACGTACTACACCGTTGACGTGACGCAGAAGCATAAATTTGACTTAAGGGTCTATCAGGATGTTAGCACAGCACTTGCCAAAAAGAGAGCCGCGTTTATTGGCATCAAGCAAGCCCTGTATCAGAAGAACGTCAGATTCCCCCTGTTCTATCCGACCTGGCTACGAGTGACGTACGGAGACAACATGTTCACCTTCGACTCGCCTGATGAAGCCCAGAAGTTTCTCGACTGGAGGCTCGACAAAGAATAGGACTATGAGCCATGGTTTGGACTGTACATCCTGCCGATGATTAATCACTTGAGCTTGACAGTGTGTAAGTTCAACTTTTTGGCATTCGATAGCAACCTGCGGTCCGCACGCCGAGGTATGTAAACTTAGTGATGTTATTACTGGACTTATCAATGTTATGTTGTATGGTATCTTGAGTTCCTCCTTTATACGAACCAACTTTTTTGCCTTTTAATGTTGAGGTTATATATGCTTCCATATATATGCGTGTGCCCACTTGACAGTTATAATGCTGCTCAGCCATCTTATATTTGTTTCCACCTCCGTGCTAAAAAATTATATTATATCTTATCATAGGAACTGGGAGCCTTCCTGAGCAGAAATGTTGAGAAAATGTGCTACCAGAAGTTTTTTTAAACAGTGTTTAGCCTGCAGCTTGCCCCAGAGAGAGCGACAGGTGTAGGCTTAGTTTTAGTTCTAGTTTTGTTTTTCTCTTTGGACAAAGTTAGGGGAAGGGACACCACCATATTTTTGCAACATATACTCGCCTTTATTTGTGTAAGAGAAGGAATGAACCAAACTGTGCACTCTAACATGATCATTGCTTTACCTTTTTATTACTTGCTTTTTCCTGTTTCATTTTCTTTAGTTAAATATAGTGAATGGTATTGATGCAAAAATGGCTGCTATGCGATTCATTAGTTGGAATGTGATGGGTTTAAATGGGCCTGTGAAAAGAGCCAGGATATTCAATCATTTTAAGTACCGTGAATTCCGGACTATAAGCCGTTACTTTTTCCCCAGGCTTTGAGCACCGTGGCTTATAATACGGGGCGGCTAATGTGTTGTTTTTTTTCTTTTCATGTCGCCAAAAACTTTTTGCCTCGTAACATTAGACCAATAAAATTAAGGAATAGTTCACTGTGAAATTGTACGTTAAATCAAACACACTTACACTGCTAAATTATTGTAAATTGGTCATTTGTACTCGCCCTGAACATGGAAAACAAACGAAGAAATGCATATAATGCAGCTTTTAAATTAAAGGCGATCAATCTGAGATGAGATTGTGAGAGTGACAGCAAAGAGACTGAAGTGAGTGAAGTTCTGAGGCTGTTCAATTCAAGTACCCCTGACTGCAGCCCGCAGATCGGGGCGTGGCTCAACGTTGAGCTCCGCCCTCATTGCGCCACGCCCACTTAGGGCCCCGATTGACTCCTTTTTTGACGCCATCTGGTGGCGGAGACCATGCAGCACATTCCCAAACGGCAATGTATGAAACAATTGTAATTATATGTATTAGATAGATCTTTTTTTCTTCCTGTCCATAATTTCATCCATTCTGCCTATATTTAAAACAAAGATTTTATAGATTTTCCCGAGAACAGAAACAAAAACACACCTCTGTATAGAAACCTACTGTATATGATTGTACCAGAGATAGTCTGTACATCTCATAAACCATATATATGTCAGGAATTGCAGAGAATTGGACCCAAATGCAGACGCTGGTAGAGACAGGTAGGTGAACAATAAACTTTATTTTTAAACTGAACTCACAGACAACAGGAGGAACACAGGAACACCAGCCAGGGGAACAGGCTACAACACAGGACAAAACACAGGCACAGAACACACAGGAAGAAAGGACACTGAACTTGAAAACAGGAGCACAATAGGGAACAGAAGACACAGACCTAGACAGGATATTATTAGGGGTTAGGGTTCAAAGGCAGCAAACACCTGCTTTTGCCTTTTGTCCATAAGTTCTTGGCAAAATGCCTCATAATCATCCTGAAAATTAAAATGGAACACGAACGGTTCCCTCAGCTCCTCATTCTCCTCTGGATCCAGGCAATCGGACAGACGGAGGAGTTCCCCTGCCCTTAAGCGATCCTTCCTGTCCATGGAGAGGACTCGAGGAAGGGAAAGTTTCCCCTTAAAAGTTGTGGTTCCACACCACCTTGCTGCCTCCATGGTGTCTTGAAGCAGAGTACCCTAATCAAAAATAAAGAAAACAATTATTAAAGTAAGGGTTGGATAAGGCAGAAACAATGAAATAATAAAAGCCCATAGCAGGCAACATATCCCGTTTTCTGTTCCCAGTCCTGGCGTGTTCTCAGCTTCCTCTGGAAAGGAAACAGATTATGGTTCGTACAATAACAATGCAAGATGTAAAAAGAAACATCAGTGGCTGATTTTAAATATACTGGTTTAATGAAAATGGAGAAATGACTGTAAAACAAACTGACATCCCACCTCTACAACCTTGATGGACATGTTTACAACAATGCTGCTTTGAATAATACCTGATGCTTCAGAGACAGCTTCTGAACGCCTGAACATTTTAAAAGGGACGTCTTCCATATCCTGAAATAAGTGGAGGGGTTAGGCTTTCATCTTCAAGCAATGGTTTGACTACATAATAATTCATCAAATGACATGTAGTCCTTTTTGATCACGTCGCCTTTTTCTTTCCCGCAATCTGTCTTCTTCTGACCTTGATGATTTAATGAAAACATACAATTATGATGAAAACATTCATGTTAGTCAGTTGACAGTGAATACAGTAAAACAAGTGATTTTAAAAGTATCTGATGTTGATCTTGATGATATTGAGGACACTTACGGCATGGGGAAGTTCTGCAGCAGAACAAGACACCACCATCTCCTAATTTGCAGCATGTTTTCCTTAAAGAAGGAAATGCAAGAAGATTCAAATATGTTTAAAAAAATAATACCTTGTATACTAACCGTAAGCTGTCACAATTTACACATACCTCTCTGAAATCACACTTGGCCCCGATTACAATGTACAAAGCGTACTGTAAGTCAAGAGGTACTAGTGAATGAAATATCATGCATATTCCCCAGGATACAAATTTACAATACAAACAGTGTGTTTTGAATGTAGCAAGCAAATATTTTACAGATAACAGCAACAATATAACATCATAATATATAATATAACAACTGAATAGGTCTTACCATCAAAACAAAGACGCCACAGTTGTTGGAGCACCCTGGCTTTGTTAGGCCCTGGGGAGTGAGCAAGGTATTTTAATAAAAGAATTGAAAGAAAATAGTAAAGGTTAGCAAACACAATGAAGTAATGTCTCACCTGAACATCATTCACACCAAGCTTCCTCCAGGGGCCAGGAGATAGGCTTTCAGCAATGTGTCTGAACAAAGAGTAAGCCCAAGTAAATAAAAGTACCATCAACTTTTTAAAAGCATGCATAAACACTTGGAACAAGAGTGGGGTTCACAGAGTGCTGAGTGGGGGCCACTGGGTTCTGTGTGGGGGCCTTTGTTTTTTCTTTGGGGCTGCAGCATGCTCCTCCTCCTGGTGTATTTCTAAATGTCTTATAAACTGTGATCGGTTGATTATTGTTGCTGCACAATAGCAGCAATGAAAATGTGTTGCTGTCTGACAACTTAAGCCACACTTAATCATTGTGAATTCTGAAAGAGAGGACAAGACAGATCTCAGAGCCCACATTTGAAATTCAGTATCAAAGTAAGCAGTTTTTTTTGGACAAGATATAGTCACACAATACAAAAGGGTATTCTTTTGAGGGCACAAACAACAGAAATACTTTATTAATCCCTGTGGGGGGAGCAAAGGACAAAACCTGACTTGAGTATGAGCGTATGGGATGGAAAAGGCTTGTCCAAACTATTCCACAAAGGGATGTGTGGCTGCAGGTTTTTGTTCTAACCATTTAAAAGCACACAGTTTGACCAATCAACTGTCTGAGATCAGTTGATTAATTGAGTCAAGTCTGGTGTACTGTTGCTTGGTTGGGACGAAAACCTGCAGGCCCTTTGTGGAATAGTTTGGACATGCCTGCTCTCTACGGACAAGACGAACTGGCACAAAACAAATGGGAATGCAGAATACAACTGGCACATACACTGCCTTAATCATACCCTTGATCTTGTGCTGACTTATGGCAGTCAGAGTGAACAGTTAACAGTGTTCCCTGTCTTGTCTGTCCATTTTTTGATAACTTTTAAATTTACAGAAACAATCAGGGCAGGGAAGACAATTAGACCAGCAGGGGAACACAAGAGGAATGGGCAAGAGGAGAGATACATTTAAAAATAAAACAGGGATCCACAAGACAACATAGACAAAACAAAAATTCCCTGGTTAGTAATAAAGGAAATACCTGTGAAAAAATACTGATAATTAAAATATGAGTAATATGTGTGACGCACCTCTGCATTTTACTGAAGAATGGTCTTTTAGATGGTTGTCCATCATTGCTTTTGCAGCCTTGTATCTGCAGAAGGGACAGTGAAATAGTCCACTGTTGGTGCACTTACTCACTGTTGGTGTGTCACCATCCAGCAGTATACTGACGTGTCTCTATATATCAGAGGGGGAATGAATACACATAAAAGTAATAATTAGAAATCCAAAAGAAAACAAATGTTGATTCATGTCATATCATGGTTGCTGAAGAGCATAGATGAAGAACAGCTGACTGTTTGCTAACATGACAAAGGCAAAATTTGATTTACACTCATTGTTACCCAATAGGTCACATGACCTGGAAGCTGTCGAGCTAAAATGCTTATATTTATTAAAAAATTAGTGTAGGAGCATAGTACTACACTTGTTTTATGAGACACACATTAGAGGGCTGCATTTTGATTTTGTAGCCTATTTGTGTTGTCATTAATGTTTCTTATTCAATCACCTTAATCACTGCGTGATTATATAAAGGTAGTAAAATAAATAAAATACAGAGGAGGAGATTAGAATATGAAACAGCCTTTACTTAATTAAAAATTAAATGAAAACAATGAAATAGGAGTGTTATTCCTGACCAGTGCGTCAAAAAACATGCTGGCCAGGAACGAAACAAACAACCCCATGAATCTCTTTATTAATAGCCTATAAAATGACGTGTTTTCCCGCGCAGGGCTATAACACCCATCTCTTTTTTTTTTTAAATAAAATTTTAACAGTCCTCGTTCATTTTGAAATCCGTAGTTTCCACACGCTGTTGTAAGTTAGCGCTGACGTCCTCAGTTGTCTCCGTCTATTTTCCGCGCATTTGAAATGTTTAAGCGGCTGGCTTGACTGCTGTCTCGACTGCTGTTTCATACTGGCCCAAAAGTCACAAATATTGCAAAATAAACACAAAAGAAAAACCTTGCTTACTTCCATTCTGCAAATTGTAACCTTCTTCTTAACAACATTCACTTTTCACGATTCACCAGTAATACACCGCTCTTCTTCTTCTCTTGCACAGATTCTTGCCTTGCGGGGCTCAACGTGGGTGGAGCTCAACAGTCAGGGCTTACTCGTTCAATTTGGACACTGAAGGAGATGACTTTGATGGTTTTAGTGCACAGGAGGAAGATGAAGAAGGCGATTAATGACATTTCCTAGTAGGCTACTGTCTTTTTTTTTTTTACCAGCCATGTTACAGGCACTGTTCGAAAAAAAAAGCATTTGTGCCACATATGTGTGCGTTACCGATAGGTATTTAAGTTAAAACCATCGGTGTTACAGGCACTGTTCGAAAAAAAAAGCATTTGTGCCACATATGAGTGCATTACCGATAGGTATTTAAGTTAAAACCATCTGTGTTACAGGCACTGTTCGGAAAAAAAAATATTTATGCCACATATGTGTGCGTTACCGATAGGTATTTAAGTTAAAACCATCTGTGTTACAGGCACTGTTCGAAAAAAAAATATTTATGCCACATATGTGTGCGTTACCGATAGGTATTTAAGTTAAAACCATCTGTGTTACAGGCACTGTTCGAAAAAAAAATATTTATGCCACATATGTGTGCGTTACCGATAGGTATTTAAGTTAAAACCATCTGTGTTACAGGCACTGTTCGGAAAAAAAAGCATTTGTGCCACATATGTGTGCGTTACCGATAGGTATTTAAGTTAAAACCATCGGTGTTACAGGCACTGTTCGGAAAAAAAAGCATTTGTGCCACATATGAGTGCATTACCGATAGGTATTTAAGTTAAAACCATCTGTGTTACAGGCACTGTTCGAAAAAAAAATATTTATGCCACATATGTGTGCGTTACCGATAGGTATTTAAGTTAAAACCATCTGTGTTACAGGCACTGTTCGAAAAAAAAATATTTATGCCACATATGTGTGCGTTACCGATAGGTATTTAAGTTAAAACCATCTGTGTTACAGGCACTGTTCGGAAAAAAAAGCATTTGTGCCACATATGTGTGCGTTACCGATAGGTATTTAAGTTAAAACCATCGGTGTTACAGGCACTGTTCGGAAAAAAAAGCATTTATGCCACATATGTGTGCATTACCGATAGGTATTTAAGTTAAAACCATCTGTGTTACAGGCACTGTTCGGAAAAAAAAATATTTATGCCACATATGTGTGCGTTACCGATAGGTATTTAAGTTAAAACCATCTGTGTTACAGGCACTGTTCGAAAAAAAAATATTTATGCCACATATGTGTGCGTTACCGATAGGTATTTAAGTTAAAACCATCTGTGTTACAGGCACTGTTCGAAAAAAAAATATTTATGCCACATATGTGTGCGTTACCGATAGGTATTTAAGTTAAAACCATCTGTGTTACAGGCACTGTTCGAAAAAAAAATATTTATGCCACATATGTGTGCGTTACCGATAGGTATTTAAGTTAAAACCATCTGTGTTACAGGCACTGTTCGGAAAAAAAAGCATTTGTGCCACATATGTGTGCGTTACCGATAGGTATTTAAGTTAAAACCATCGGTGTTACAGGCACTGTTCGGAAAAAAAAGCATTTGTGCCACATATGAGTGCATTACCGATAGGTATTTAAGTTAAAACCATCTGTGTTACAGGCACTGTTCGAAAAAAAAATATTTATGCCACATATGTGTGCGTTACCGATAGGTATTTAAGTTAAAACCATCTGTGTTACAGGCACTGTTCGAAAAAAAAATATTTATGCCACATATGTGTGCGTTACCGATAGGTATTTAAGTTAAAACCATCTGTGTTACAGGCACTGTTCGAAAAAAAAGCATTTGTGCCACATATGTGTGCGTTACCGATAGGTATTTAAGTTACAACCATCGGTGTTACAGGCACTGTTCGGAAAAAAAAGCATTTGTGCCACATATGAGTGCATTACCGATAGGTATTTAAGTTAAAACCATCGGTGTTACAGGCACTGTTGCCATTCACATTTAATTAAAAGTTTAAAAATCATCACATGTAACTATCTTTGTAAATATCTCATATTACAATTTCTTTTTAAAATTAGAGGGTGCAGCTTATATTCAGGTACGCTCTATAGTCCGGAATTTACGGTACTTAAAATGTGATATTGCATTTCTCCAGGAAACTCATGCTGCTAAAAGATCAGACTTAAAAAAGGATGGGTGGGGAATGTATTCCATTCCAACCTTAATTCTAAAACTTGTGGAACAGTCATATTGATACATAAAAGAATTCAGTTCAATGCAACCACTGCTATCTCAGATCTGCAGGGACGATTCGTGATGGTTTTAGGGCTACTCTACCACAAGCCTGTGTTTCTGGTTAATATCTATGCCCCGAATTGGGATGATGATTTATTGGCAAAATTATGTCATTAATTCCAGATCTGAATTCATAAAATTTTTGATGGATGACTTAAACTGCCTGATGAATCCAAGCACTTGACCGCTCCAATCCTAAACCTACAAATCTTTCGAAAAAAGCCAAACTATCATGAGTTTTTATGGACCGGATAGGAAGCGTTGAACCCTGGCGTTTTTTGTTTCCACAGAGTAAATTTTTCTCTTTTTTTACAATGTACATCACTCATATAGTAGAATAGACTATTATTTCCTTTATTGACCAGAAACTTCTCCCCTTTGTCAAAAAAGTTGAATACTCATCTATTACAGAGTCAGATCATGCCCCTGTAATTCTGGATCTTATGTTTCCTCTTTGCCAATTAGAACTTCCCTTCTGGAAATTAGACAAATCTCCTGGCCGATGAGAGCTTTTGTGAAATTATATCACAGAAAATAGATGACTTTAGGAATTCTAAACTTAAACATAGTGTAATACTCTGATAAATATCATTGGTATTTAATTTATTATTTTCATGGGAAGATGTTAAAATGTATAAATAATTTATGTTTAAAATGAGTGATTTAAAAATATAATTTAATTCATAGAAATTGTTCGGTTACATGCGTCAGTTCATGACCTTAAGAGTTTTTTTACACTTCCGGGAGAGAGCCCCGAAAAGACGAGAAAAAAAAAAAGCACCACAAGGAGACGAGCTGAGACTCCTGAACTGTGTGCGTCGTCAGGGTGGAGTGTTGTCGGTGGCGGACTGTGAACTTGGAAGTGTGATTGACCAACGTGTTCGGAGGGTCTGTGAGTTGGACTCCACACCACTATTTTGTGTTGGTGAGACACAAAGCAAGTTCAAGTTCGGGAGCTAGGCTAGCGCTGCGGTCGCTGCTGCTGGAGAGCGTGGGGTTGCTGCTGTGGGACGGAGGTTGGTCGTTGCCAGTTGCTGTGGTCGGAGACGACTGCGGGGGATCCTTAAACTGCGGCCTGGCCCGGCTGTTTTCCCAGACACCCGGAGGTACGTCAAAATAAAGGTTTCACTATGAGCTCCAACTGAAGCGCGCCAACGTTCATAGACCAAGAGTACACTCAAAGCGGAAAGAAAGTTTCACATGTGTTTCTGTGGTTGATAATATACATTGTAAACTGAGATCCTGTGTTGATTTTATTGATTTGTGACTTATTCTTAAAGGATTATATAAATGTTACAGGTCAAGTGTATCCTCTATAGTTTCCGACTGTTCATTTAAAAGTGAGGATCATACCGTACCCTAGACCCAAGGTATCTTTAAATAAAGTAAACATACCTTGTGTGCCACAGACTGCTCCCAAACACAAGGGGGCAAATAATACCTCTAAAACACTTAAGTTGGCTTTATTAAATGTTAGGTCTTTAGCTGGGAAAACATTCTTAATTAATGATTTTATCACTGAGCACACACTGGATTTTATGTTTTTAACTGAAACTTGGTTGGAACAAAATAACAGTGCTGCTGTTCTTATTGAGTCAACCCCTCCTGGTTACAGTTTTATCAGCGAGGCCAGAGTGAGCAGGAGAGGAGGAGGGGTCGCAGTCTTATTCAATGAATCATTTCAATGTAAGCAGTTATCTCCTGGAAGTTTTCAGTCCTTTGATTATATGGCTATACAGCTGAAGGCCTCACCCAGAGTCCTGTTTCTGAATATTTACAGGCCCCCGAAATACTGTGCAGATTTTTCTGAAGACCTCAGTGAACTGCTGTCTATGATCTGTGTTGATTTTGACTGTATAATTATTGTTGGTGATTTTAACATCCATATGGACAATCCTCAGGACAGAGGGACTAAAGACCTGAGTAACACTCTGGACAACTTTGGGCTGACTCAGCAGAGCCCACGCACAATAGGGGGCACACTCTAGACTTAGTGATCTCCAAGGGTCTAAGCATTTCAAAGATTACTGTGTCTGATGTGGGCCTGTCTGACCATTCGTGTGTTTTCTTTGAGAGTACGATTTCAGTGCACACAAATGTCTCAACAGCAGTGATCTCAAAACGGTGTATAACTGAAAACAGTAGTAAGATCTTTAACCAGGTTTTCTCTTTAACACCTGCCCTGTCCGGGGGTTCAGTCAGCGAGCTTGTCAGTAGCTTCAATACTAAAATGTTAAATGTTATGGATACTATTGCTCCCATTAAGGTGAAAGTTATCTCTGGAAGGAAGAAGTCTCCATGGCGAAATTCCACACTGGTGAAAAATGGGAAAAGAGAGTGTCGGAAAGCTGAGCGCAGATGGAGAAAAACAAATCTCCAGGTTCATTATGACATCTATAAAGAGAAACTTCACTCTTATAATTTACAACTGAGGAATGCAAGGAAATCCTACTTCTCTGACATCATCACCAAAAACAGTCATAATGCTCGGGCCTTATTTGCTACAGTTGACAGGCTAACAAACCCTCCTGTGTCAGTGGCAAATGAACTCCATTCCACCATGGCCTGCAATGACTTTGCCAAATTCTTCATAGACAAAGTCCAAAATATTAGACAAGCAGTTGGTACATCAGCAGCAGGTTCAGCATATGTACTGTGTCCACCGAAAACCGGGTTTAAACACCATGACACTATTTCAACCCATTAACAGTAAAGACCTGGAGGACATCTTACGTCACCTGAAGTCCTCCTCTTGCTGTTTAGACATCCTACCAACAGGTTTTTTCAAAGGGGTCTCAAAGACTTTGGAGTCAGACCTGTTACTGATTGTGAACTTGTCCTTAACGTCAGGTGTGTTTCCAGAGCCACTAAAAACAGCTGTAATTAAACCTCTGCTGAAAAAGGACAATCTTGACAAGACGCAAATGAACAACTACAGGCCCATCTCAAATCTCCCATTTATAAGTAAGATGTAAGTAAGTAAGACATTGAAAAAGCGGTTTTTCAACAGCTTAATTACTTTTTAACACAAAATAACTGCTATGATACCTTCCAGTCAGGCTTTAGACAGCACCACAGCACTGAGACTGCTCTGACCAAAGTGTTTAATGACATATGTCTGAATACAGACAGTGGAAAAATGTCAGTCTTAGTTTTACTGGATCTCAGTGCTGCCTTTGATACAGTTGACCACAATATATTACTCAAACAACTGGAGAACTGGGCTGGTCTTTCCGGAACTGTACTAAACTGGTTCAAAACATACTTAGAGAACAGGAAGTACTTTGTGTCAATAGGTAACTTTACATCTGAGCAGACAAGAATCACATGTGGAGTTCCCCAAGGTTCCATCCTGGGACCTCTTCTGTTTAACATCTACATGCTCCCACTGGCACAGATTATAAAAAACAACCAAATAAACTACCATAGCTATGCAGATAACACACAGATGTATATAACAATGTCACCAGGAGACAGAGGGCCTGTACGGGCCCTTGGAAAATGCATTGAGGAGATTAATGACTGGATGTGCCACAACTTCCTCCAGCTAAACAAAAACAAAACTGAGGTAATTGTCTTTGGAGCCAAAGATAAACGATTGAAAGTCACCACAGAGCTTCAATCTATAAATCTAAAAACGACCAACCAGGCCAGAAATCTGGGTGTAGTGATGGACTCAGACCTAAATTTGGACAAACACATTAAGGCAATAACAAAGTCAGCCTACTATCACCTTAAGAATATATCAAGGCTAAAAGATCTGATGTCTCAGCAGGACCTGGAAAAACTAGTCCATGCATTCATCTTTAGTAGGCTTGATTATTGTAATAGCATCTTTACAGGTCTGCCTAAAAAGTCAGTTAGACAACTGCAGCTCATCCAGAACTCAGCTGCTCGAGTCCTGGAGCACATCAGTCCAGCTCTGAAGTCTTTACACTGGCTGCCTGTCCATCAGAGGATAGACTTTAAAGTTCTGATGCTGGTCTATAAAGCTCTGAATGGTCAAGGACCAAAATACATCAGTGACCTCCTGACCCACTATGAACCTTCCAGACCCCTCAGGTCATCTGGATCCAGTTTTTTATCAGTTCCCAGAGTCAAAACCAGACATGGAGAAGCTGCATTCAGCTTCTATGCTCCACATGTCTGGAACAAACTCCCAGAAAGCCTCAGATCAGCTGAAACACTCAGTGTATTTAAGTCCAGGTTGAAGACACGCCTATTTTCAGCTGCATTTGAATAAGCTTGAGTTTCAAAACGGAATCATGTTTTAACTATTGATTTTATCTTTCATATATATAATTTTTTTCTGATTTTATCTATTGTTCTTATTTCCTTCTTTTGTTTAAATTTTAAATCATGCTTTTTATTTTTTCTGTTTTAATGTCTCTGTGAAGCACTTTGAATCACCTTGTTGTTGAATTGTGCTATACAAATAAACTTGCCTTGCCTTGCCTAGACCGACAATTTGAGATGTGACTTTTACCACAAGACGTTGGATAGGAGTTAAGCTTCATCTTTAAGCATAAGGTGGGTTTTAACACACGAGCCGGTGGTAAAAGGGTTACAATAGCATTTCCCTTTCTCTCCTGTGGGAAACACTAAAGGCTGTAATTAGGAGTGAGATTATATTGTATTCAGCTAGAATGAATAGAATGAAAAGAATTAAGCAAGAGGAGCTCATTAAAGCCTATCTACGGTGGATGCTCAGTACTCTGTTTATCCTTCCTCTGAACTCGACAAAAGGAAGCTGGACCTCCAAACACAATATAATTTGCTATCAACCAAAAAAACAGAATGTCTCCTATTAAAGTCATGGGGGTATATCTATGAGTACGGCGTCAAAGCCAGCCGTTTATTAGCACACCAACTCAAATGCCGCTCAGCCTCTCAACAAATTTCACAAATACGGAAAGATGATGGTGAACTAACTATTGACCCAGAAGTAGTACAGGGGAGTACAGAATATCCCTATACACAGATGATTTGTTAATATATGTATCTTATGTATATATATTATCTATGTCCTGAGGAGTTTTTGTGCTCTTTCTGGGTACAAATTTAACTTCAGTAAAAGTGAATGTTATCCTGTTAACAATGTGGCTCTTCAAATACAAGATTGTGCTCTGTTGTTCAAAATATATAAAGATATATATAAAGATTTAAATGGCTTTAAATATTTGGGCAATAATTTTACGAGGGGCTTGCAAAAGTTTTACCAAGAAAACTTTTGTCCGCTATTTGAGAGGTTTATGCTTTCAGGCTTTGCAACTTTGCGGTAAGACGTATTGCATCACTTCACCTGTTACCTTGTGTGTGTTCTGTGGAATTTCTTGCTCCTCTTGGACTACTAATAATCACCTTATGTCTCCTTATAATTGACATATTTTGCATAGTTAACTCTATCACATACTTGTTATATTCTAACACTCACTCTTACGATTCTTTAGTCTTTATTTTTCACTTTTTAGTGGTGTGTCGGATCCTGAGGGGATCCTAAGCTAGAGAGCTTAGCATAGCATGGCTTAGCATGGCTACCAGCTCTCTTCCTCCATCTCCTGCTTTCACCCGCTCCGTGTGTCAGATGTTTAGTTACTCCTCTGTCTCCTTTATAGGCCGGGAGCCAGGTCCACCCCTCAGGATGTTTTTTGCTACCTTTTTTTCACTATTATCTCCTGTTATCCCATACATTGGGCCATCACAAGTTGATAACCTCCAACCCCAACTTGGGGCTGTTTGGCCTCAGGGGCCAAAAAAAAACCCTTCTGGGAAAAGCTTCTTCAAAATTATGTAATTGCATATATTAGGGTACTACAACTGTATAAATTTTGAATGGTGTATCCTGACACATAAGGGAAACTATCTGAATAATATTCTGTGGCTTACTGCCTTTCTATTTTCAAATATAACCCTCAGTTCATACTAAAAGACAAAAAAATGTGTGTCTGCCTGACAAATTGTCATCAAAGGTGATCATTATCAATCATTTTGTTATCACTGCCTTACATGGATGTGGAAAAACCCCCCACATTTCTAAGCTTTAATTTAAGTCCAAGATGACCTTTCTATCTAGACGATTACACCTGCTATGACCAAAGTTCTCCAGTGTACCTAAAATCGGAGAAAACTGAACTTTCAGCATTACCCTTCCAAATGGGATTAAGCATGTTTTCTTGCATATAAACAATATCTTAAACAAGAATTGAGACTTGAGTTACATACTGCTATACTTTCTGAAGTGAATTACATGAAAAGTGAATAATGTTACACCCCTTAGTGGACCAAAAATTATAACCAATTTACACACACCAACCGACACTATCCAACCGACACTAACCAATAGACAACCGACACACTAACCAACCAACCAAAGTCACGTCCCACCTGAAGTTAATCAGCAAGGACTGTTTGGAGGTAAGTTGATCTATTTTTCTGGCTATAGAAGGGGATTCAGTCTATTGAGAGATTGGTGTCTTGTATTTATCTTAAGGTAGCAACTCTACTTCTAGAGTGATAACATTAGCTAATGGCAGTTAGTTTGTATATTGTGAGCTAGCATAGCCAGCGACATGTAACTAGTAATAGCAGGAGTGGGAGACTAGGTAATGCGGGCAGAAGTGGAAATTATTTTATATTTTTTTATTATTATATGACATTATTATTAAATTATAATTATTAGCAACTCTACTTGTAGAGTGAAAACATTAGCTAGTTAGTTTGTGGATTATTAATTAGCATAGCCAGCCCAATGTTGCTTGCTAGTGGGAGCAGAAGTGGGAGATAATTTATGATGTGTGTGTGTACAATATTTCACTGTTGTATGAATATACTGATTTTCTGATGCTTGCAATGCTAAGGTATAGTCAAGGTGCCAAACAGACGCCAGAGTGCTTCAAAGGAGAACAATCAGCCACTGTCAATAAAAATATTTACTCCGTCTGAAATAGCTACAAAGAACGCACTGATCAGTAAAGCTTTCACTCGGGTGCATGACCATATAAAAACGGAAGTTATCCAAAAGGGCCAGGTTATCAGATTTGCTTATCTCACAATCTTGTACAATGACACCTTGACAGAATTCGGAGAAGCAGCTGTTGCTGAGATCACAAGCCATAACCTGAGACAAATAATAGAATACTGCCCTGATCTCTAGTCATATATACTATGCAACATCAATTAATATGACAGACAAAAAAATTACAAGACTATTGATATTGCATATCGGTTCTATAGTGTAATGGTTAGCACTCTCGACTCTGAATCCAACAATCTGAGTTCAAATCTCAGTAGGACCTTAGTTTTCATCGCTCCTATAACACCTATTAGGGAAGTATAAATAGTGCAAGTCAGAGTCAGTGTCTTTCGCTCTGACTGTTGTTATGTGAGGCATTTTGGTTTGCATGTAATGCATGTAAATGATCATCCTCACATCTGTTTCTTCATGTTTTGAACAGATCTCAGGTAGAAGCTCTTTGGACATCACAAGGCTTGACTAGCCTCTATGAAAATAACACGTCTTCGGAGGATGTCTTTCATGTTTATGTTTATGTATTTAGCAGACGCTTTTATCCAAAGCGACTTTCATCATATCTTGAGAACTCCAGTGATCCAGAGGAGGAGGAGTGGCAGCCAACTTCAGATCAGGGTTATTAATCAGTCCAAGACCCAAGATTAGCTTTAGCTATTTTGAATCTCTGATTCTCAGTTTTTCCCACCCAAAGTGGAAATCACAAAAACCTCTTGTGTTTGTTGCTGTGTATCGTCCACCTGGCCCTTATTCTGAGTTTCTGTCTGAATTCTCAGAGTTTTTATCCCAGTTAGTGCTGAGTACAGATAAAGTCATTGTAGTGGGTGACTTTAATATTCATGTAGATGTTGAAAATGACAGCCTAAATATTAACTTTAATTCTATATTAGACTCTATTGGATGTTCACAGACCTACTCACTGCCTTAATCATACCCTTGACCTTGTGCTGACTTGTGAACAGTGTTCACTCAAAATCCTGTCTTGTCTGACCATTTTTTGAAAACTTTTGAATTTACATTACTTGACAATGCAGCTTCTGAGAATAATTTTACATATAGAAGGTCTATCAGAGAATGCTGTAACCAGATTTAAAGAGTTGATTTCATCATCCTTTTCTTCACTGCCATGTGCAGATATGACAGAGGACGGCTACCTAAATTTTACTCCAGTAAAACTTGACTCTCTTGTTGACAGCACTATAGCTTCAATGCGTACAACACTGGACAATGTTGCCCCTCTGAAAAGGAAGGTAATCAGTCAGAAGAGGTTGGCTCCTTGGTATAATTCACAGCTGCGTGTGTTAAAGCAGACTGCAAGAAAGCTGGAGAGACAGTGGGGTTCCTCTAATTTAGAAGAGTCTCAATTAGTCTGGAAAGATTAATAATGTATAAGAAAGCTCTTCATAAAGCTAGAACTGCTTATTATTCATCATTGATAGAAGAGAATAAGAATAATCCCAGGTTTCTTTTCAGCACTGTTGCC
This sequence comes from Leuresthes tenuis, assembly GCF_036924035.1. Classification (NCBI taxonomy): domain Eukaryota; kingdom Metazoa; phylum Chordata; class Actinopteri; order Atheriniformes; family Atherinopsidae; genus Leuresthes; species Leuresthes tenuis. The sequence continues at coordinate 30,668,538 of NW_027325367.1, read as the reverse complement.
AGGTTGACAGAGTCCAAGCTCTGTTGAGCCATGTATTCCTTTAACTCTCAGCAGTGATGATTTCATGAGATTCTTTATCAATAAATTTTTTTCTATCAGAGAGAAGATTAATGGAATCCTTCCCACTATCATCACTGATGTATCATCAAGTAGAGCAGCTTTAGAAGTATCTTTCGAAACTGATTTCTATTTAGATGGCTTCTGCCCAGTAGATCTTTCTGAGCTAACAACTGCAATAGTCTCTTCTAAACCATCAACTTGTATTTTAGATAGTGCTGTCAAGAGATAAAAAAAAAATTTGATTAATTAATTATGATCTGTAATTAATTGATCTAATTAATCTTTTTTAATCTCACCTAAAAAAATGCTGAGAAAAGCCTTCAGCTTGAGGTATTTCCATTTAAATTCATTACATTATTGCAGCAGATCAAAAGATTGATAAATAACAAAAAAAGCAGCTTTATGAAGTCATTTATTGTTTTTAACAGATGCTGTCCGAGCCATTTACATTCCGCTGTATTTGAGACTAGTCCCAAGTACTGCCTGCAACCTTTAGTTTCGACCTTTTTTCATTCTCCAAATAATTAGAAAATAAAAATAAAATAAAACATCAGATCCATATAAATTGCTGTAAGTTAACACATCAAAAAACAGTAAGAACACTTTTCTGATCAATACAAGTATTGAACACTGAACTTGTTGCTTTTCCTCTGCTTCAGATAATATAAAATAAATAAAACAGACCCAGCAATCACAGTGCTGTTGGCACATCAAAAATAACATTGTTAATCATCACAAAATAAAGTGCTGAAATAACATCAAGCAATCACTTCTAGTAGGGTAGAGATGACATGGCAGCTATGCTGACCTCACGCTTTTTATTTCTTTTTCTTCAGCCAGTCGCTGAGACAGACCAGCTGGGTCACATTTTCTGGGAGCAAGGCTGCTCTTTTCTTTTGTACTATGTGGCCTGCGAGGCTAAACAGTCTCTCACAAGGTACAGCGGTTGCCGGGGAGGCCAGGTACTTACCACCACTGCAGGGAACAGCCTTGCTGCCAGGTCCCTCTGGAAGGAACTGATTTCCAATTGAATTGCCCTTAGAAGTACTACCTAATGTTCATTCAATTTTGGATGACACATGTGACAGTAGTTTATTTCATTAAAATGGACAGGTGTTTATTAGGGCTTACCTGCATGGTTCAAGTGTAACCATGCCAGCCCTTGGTACTGGCAGGTTCAGTTCTCTTTAATGATACCCTGCGTTGTGTTTTGTTAGTAATTGAGACTTTTTGGTTTCGCCTGCACCAGCCGTTTATTCTCTCCTGTATAACACACGCGAGAATGCTGGTCAGGCACGGTTAACTCACACAAGCTCGGATGCATCCGTCCCAATACTCACATATACACAATGAACAAAATACACATTTACCTGTATAACACACGCGAGAATGCTGGTCAGGCACGGTTAACTCACACAAGCTGCAGAGGAATGGAAATACTTAATAAAGGAATTTAAAAATAACTAGCATACAAACTGCTAACAAGGAACCAACTTACCTCGGACGCATCCGTCCCAATACTGACGTCCATCAGATGCAACTAATGACGTAACCACGCCAGCATTAAGGAGGACACGCCCAAGAGCCAACACACCACACACAACAACAATAAACGCAAGTGGAATGACAACCATTCACTCCGTTACATTCCCCTCTGCCAAATTCCACTTGCCGATTAACACTCAAACAAAAAATGACCAGCACTCTCTTACAAAACAAGTACAGGAAATAAGCACAAAAAAAAACAAAAAACAGTAAATTTGCACACTATTACACCGCTTAGGTAACCACACTAATGGACACAGAAACTCAGTCAACAAGACTACTCCCAAGGAGTCAGTATGAAGAAAAAGGTTGGCCAAACCTCAATTCACACACAGAGCAAAATATGCCAGTTACATATAATACACACCATGTCCCATTAAGTACCTCAGAATAATCAGACAGACAGTATGCAAATAGACCCCTCAAAAAAAATGGAAATCAACATGGCACTAAAATGCTAAAGCACTTTTAAGTCTTTGACTCAAAAAAGGAAGAAAAAAATTTTTTATGACGCCATCTCGATCCTCTGGTGCATCATTTCTATCAAACGATTCACGGGCTTAAACAACCGTCCAGCCCGAGACATGACACGACTCCTGGTGTCCTGAACAGGCACGGTACCCACAACCATAGCCGTTACCATCCTCGGAGGACCCAGATCCTCCACTCCCGATCCACATGATGGATCTTCTGCGGGCCCAACTGGCCCAGAATCCGCAATGGTATCTAAACCATCCAACACAGAAGCAGGAGAAGACTGGGGTGCAACATCACCATCCAGCGCAGCTGAATCCTCATCCATCACTGAGACTGAATCCTCAACATCAGTCCCTCCAGTCAACGCTGATGGCAAACCGGACACCCACACTCTGGTCCTATAGTCTGACGAGCCCTCCGACACATCCACTGATGCTCCTTCCACATCCAAATCATCCGATTCCGACAGGGATGAAACCTCCACCTCATCTCCAGAAGCTGGATCACACAATGGGAGAAAATTCACTGGCATAATCAGGTTGCGGTGAACCACTTTCTCCTGACCTGTGGAAGGGTTCTGGATCCTGAAGGTGTGACTGCCTTCATGTATCCCAGTCACCACGTAGACCACATTCTCCCAATGGTCAGCGAGCTTCCTCTTCCCACGTTCTCCTTTGTTTACCAGCAACACCCTGTCTCCCATCTCCACAGGTGCACCTCTCACTTTCTTATTATATAGCACAGCATGACGGTGTAACTGTTTTGCTGCCACAGTCTTCACCACATCAATGGCCTCCTTCAGATCGGTCGTAATCGGTGACCTCCGGGACGTCCAGGACAGTGCCAAAGATTAGGTCCACAGGCAGCCTCGGGACACGGCCGAACATCAGCAGGAATGGCGGGTAGCCAGTTGTCTTGTGAACCGTACAATTGTTGGCAAACGTGAGAGACTTCAATGATGTGGGCCACTTCTGCTTAGCCTTCGGTGGTAAGGCTTGAATCATGTTCCCCAGAGTCCTATTCATTCTCTCACAGGAACCATTGCCCATGGGGTGGTAAGGAGTGGTGTGCGATTTCTGGGCCCCGGAAGCCTCCAACAGCTCAGCGATTAAGGCACTCTCAAAATTGGCCCCCTGATCTGAGTGTATTCTCTTGGGGAAACCATAGATGGAAAAATAGTTGTGCCAAAGTTGATGTGCCACAGCTTTCGCCGACTGGTTGGGACACAAGAACGCGTGGGCCATCTTAGTAAAATGATCCGTTACCACTAAGACGTCCAGCGACCTGTTGGAAGTCTACACACACCAGCTCCAGGGGTTCAGACGTCCTAATGTTTTCCAGCGGTGCCCTCGCCTCAGGATCTGGTGACTTCGCCACGACACACCGCCTACAGCGCCGCACATAATCCACCACATCCTTGCTCAGCCCGAGCCAATAGAATCTCTGTCTCACCAGGTACAGCGTCCTTAGCTCCTTAGCCCGCTCTCTCCGGGAGGGTCTCCGTCCCCTCTCCGCGTAAAAGAGCACCCTGCACAGCACAGTGTCAGCACATTGCTTCTCCAGCAGTTCCTCATGAGAAATGATCTTCAGGCCGGAGTAATCTGGGGGCTGCACCGTCTGCGGGAAGTGTGGCAGAAGGAAGGCTTGGTGACACAGCTTGGGCTCCGTTCGCTCGTGCGCCTGAAGAACTGCTGAAACTTCATCTGCTGTCAGAGATCCAGCCATTGCTGCAGCTGAGCCCTCTGAAGTCACTGACTTGCACCCATCCACAGCCTTGTCTCCGGGGTGAGCAGAGCAGCAAAAAGCGTCCTGCACACCATATGCACACACGGCTGTTGCTTCCGCCAGGAGATCTCCGTAAGCCACTCTGGTCAACCTATGAGACACCGTACTCTCTACGAACGGCTCCCGGCTCAGGGCATCAGCCACGATGTTCTGCGGCCCTGGTATATACCTGATGCCAAACATGAAGGACGCCAGCTTTGCGATCCATCGCTGGTCACAGGCATCCAGACGCGGCTTAGATAAAATGTAAGTCAGAGGCTTGTTATCCGTCCAGACCGTAAACATGTGTCCTCTCAGCCAATGATGGAATTTATCACACACAGCCCACTTCAGCGCGAAAAACTCCAGTCTGTGCGCTGGATATTTGGACTGTGCATGACTGAGGGACTTGCTAGCGAATGCAATTGGTCTAGCGGTCGATTCTCCCTCTGGAACCTGTGACAGCACGGCCCCGAGACCATTTGTCGATGCATCCACAGACAAAAAGAAGGGCTTCTCGAAGTCCGGGTGAGCCAGGATGACTTGATCCAGCAGAGCCTGCTTCAGTTGAGTAAAGGACCGGCTGCACTCCTCAGTCCAGTCCTCCGCCCTCAGCACTCTCCGCGTTTTGAGGCGCTTCCTACCCTTTCCACGGGGACCCTTCACGTTTGATGCCAGCCCGAACAGCGGCTTAGCTAATGACGAACATCCTTCAATAAACTGCTGGTAGAACACTACCATTCCTAGGAATGACCGGATCTTTCGCGGGGACGGGACATCTGACTGGTCTTCCATCAGATCCGCTTCAGTCAGTGATGTAATGGCGGCTACTTTCTCCGGGTCTGAGCTGATGCCATCACCTGTCACAATGTGCCCCAGGAATTTCACTGATCTCCTTAGAAAATGGCATTTCTTTGGGGTCAGCTTTAAGTTGTTACCACTGAGCCGCTTGAAAACCATTTCTAACCTCTCCAGAGCCAGGGCCTCCGTAGGGGCAAACACCAACACGTCGTCTAGGTAACACAGAAGACTGAGGAAGTTCTGATCACCGAACACACTCAACATCATCCTCATGAACGTTGCCGGGCTGTTGCACAGTCCCTGCGGCATCCGATTGTATTCATAAAGCCCAAAAGGAGATGTGAATGCAGTGTACTTCCGGTCAGCCTCGTGCACTTTGACATTATAATACCCCGACGTGAGGTCCATTGTTGAAAAGAAGGTGTTGCCACCCAGCGCCCCCAAGGCATCTGAAAGGTGTGGGAGTGGGTGTTAATCTTTGACCGTCCTGGCATTGAGCCAACGAAAGTCATTGCAGATCCTCAGATCTCCAGTTTTTTCCAGACCAGTACGAGCGGCGACGCAAACTCACTGCTGGACTTTCGGATGATATCCTTCTCCTCCATCTCGTCCAGCACCTGACGCAGCTTTTCATACTGAGTGGGCGGGACACGCCTGCACGGTAGGCGAAATGGCTTTTCATCGACCACTCGAATCCGATGAAGACAGCCGGTCGCCCTCCCACAGTCCAGCTTGTCCCTGGAGAAGATCGACTGAAATTCTGTGATGAGGTCGACCAGTTTCTCCTTTCCAGCTTGCGACACCTCACACGAGTCGATGTCAATATCTGATAGGCCCAACCTGTGCAATGATGCTTGCAGTGCGTCAGCGTGACTGTCCAGTCTCCCAGGACGGTGGAGATCTGGGAGGCTGGAGACATCAGTAACCAGGCTGCGGTCATCTGCACCCACACCTGAGCTCACAACATTTGACATTTGAACGCTCTGTCTGATATCAGTGCTCTTCTCATTGGACAGTTCTGGTTCACACAACCTCTCCAATGCTGCACATGCATACACATCAGCTAGTCTGGCATTTCTCTGGCAATGGATTAATAACTTTAATAGGCAACCACCCATCGTCTCTCAGTACTGCGACAGTTCTGCCCACTATTACCGACCTGGGACCCGACCCAGCACTGGTTGGTTCCATCATCACTGTACTGCCAGCGGGCATGTCACTTGACCGCTACAATTTACCCCATACCAGGTGCTCGGTCAGCAGCTCCAGCGCAATAGCTCTTTTTGTCTTAACAGTACCTACTTTGTCTGGCAGATCCTCAGTGCACTTCTCCACCCCAGCAAACAGGCTAAACAGCTTTCTCTCAGGGCTGCTCCCATCTGTAGGAGTGGAGGAGCCCCCAGTCTTCTCACTCTGTTTTGACTTTAACTGGTGAACCAAGCAGCGCAGGATATTACTGCCCAAAATAATGTCATCACTCTGGCCATCAACTACCAGAGTTGGGACGATCATTCTGCAGCCGTAAATCCCCACCTCTAGCTCACACATACCAGATGGAACCGTTTTGGAACCACCACAACCCACTAGGACTACATCAGTGGGGTCCAAAACGTTTCCTTTCAGTACATTACATTCACACAGTCGTGGGATTACCGCGGAGCTCAATGTACAGACCATTGAACCACTCATGGCTCTCACCGGTAGTTTACCACCCAACATAACAGTCTCATAAAACAGGTCATCATGTGATTTTAATCTCTGAGTGTATTGGTGAACCGGTCTACGTCCCAGGTCTCTCTCCTCACATACACTCCTGTAGACCGACTCCAAATCATCGTCATTCTCAGTACACACAGGGGGCTCATTCTCTGGCCACACATTTTCCCCCTCTGAACGTAGGCCATCTAGTTTCCCATCAGCCGAGCTGCTGCGCTTGTGCCCGTCTGGCTGCTGGGTGGGGCTCCGGGACAGGCCACACGCGTATGGTCAGGTGAGTAGCAGCCGAAACACAACCGGTTCACCCTGCAATGGTAGTGTGTCGTGTGTTCCCCATCACCACAGATGACACAGGGAGCCACGGTTCTCCTCCTCGGCGCCTGACTCTGGCGAGCCTGAGATCCCACTCCTCCCCACATCTCACTTCTACGAGGACGCTGGTCCAGCACCTGCTCCAACATGCTCACGATGCGGTCGAGCCGGTCTGAGTCAGCAGAGCGTCCTACTTCAGGCAGCTGCACCGAAACCACAGCCTGTGGTACCTGCTGCACACATGATTTCACTTCCTGCTGCTGCTGATGTGTGGGTGCTGGGGTGAGCATTCTGACTCGAGGCATCCGTGCACTGTCCCCACAGTGCTCCACAAGCCGCTCATGCACCTCTGTGACAGACCACCGGGACAGGGGTTTACATTTGAAAATCAGTGAGAGTTCTGGGTCAGGGCAGTGTCTAACGAACATGGCCGTCAAGTCACGGGGCAAACACTCGAACGACTTACTCTGTCTCTTAAGACAGTCCTCTGTTACGTCCATTGCTCTGTTTAGTCGTAGCCAGTAAACAAAGGGATCCTCACCCTCCTTCGGTAATGTGGCATAAAAATCAGCCAGAGGCATTCCAGAAGAAACTGTGTCGCTGAAGTGCTGCTTCAGAATCTCAAAGATGGGTTCTGGGCCTCCAGACAGGGATACTTGCGGCCTACTACGAACGCCCACTCTAACGACGTCCCGTGCCCTCCCACTGAGCTTATTCAGCACCTCCTCAGCCTGTTCAGCAGCTGGAACCCCCTTCTTCTTCAGGTACTCCATCATCATTTCCTCCCACTCCTGAACAGTGTGTCCATCACGACCATCACCTTTAAACCCAACAGGCTCTTTAGCCTCAGATCTTATCACTACATTTAATAATGATGGATCTATAACAGTGTTACCAGCAGGACCCACAGAGCTATTCCCCAGCCCATTACCCAAACGAGACTCCAGGCATGTAGCGATGGTCTCACCTATGGAGAGGCCAATCTGCGTGGCCACACCAGCCAGGTAATTGCTCGATGCTTCCCCCCCTGGCGGAACTGGCGCTTGCCATCCGTCATGCTTCAAGTCCCCAGAAGCACCATCAGCCCCTCCCAGGTTCCTGAAACTGAATCCTGGAGTAGATGCCCCTGGAGAGAGCAAGAATGTAGCTCTGCCCCTGCCGACCCAAGGAAGTGGGGTAGATGTCACTGAACCCCTCCCTCTTCCAAAAAACATGTTATTGTCCATCATGTACACACAATACAGTAGCCCTTCAAATATACACAGTCAATGATCAATAAAAAAAACTAAAAAAACTTTTCTTTTTTTTTTTTTTTTATATTCACACTAAGTCAAACGACTCTGAATATATCAACAATGTTCATTAACAACCTGGACTGCTTAACCATACAGTCATCAGTAGGATACACCACCATTTAAAAAGTCAGAGCTGCTGGAGATCTCTGCATCCAGAATGACAGCCACACACACCTCAAAGCAGCTGCGAACTGCAGCACGCACCACTCCCTCCCCACATGGTGTAATGTGTGACTACACCTGACGCAGACAGTTGACGTAGACTTGACCAATGATCATGGGGCTCCGTACCCGCCGCCGATTCTCTAGCAGTCTTTGATCTCGCCGCAGCGCGCTCAACTGCACGGCCTGGCTCTGCCCGCAGCAACAGCTCCAAGGAATAGACGGACCCCGCCTCAACTCGACGAAGAAAGAAGCTGAACGGGTCACGGCACCAGTGTAACCATGCCAGCCCTTGGTACTGGCAGGTTCAGTCTTTAATGATACCCTGCGTTGTGTTTTGTTAGTAATTGAGACTTTTTGGTTTCGCCTGCACCAGCCGTTTATTCTCTCCTGTATAACACACGCGAGAATGCTGGTCAGGCACGGTTAACTCACACAAGCTCGGACGCATCCGTCCTAATACTCACATATACACAATGAACAAAATACACATTTACCTGTATAACACACGCGATAATGCTGGTCAGGCATGGTTAACTCACACAAGCTGCAGAGGAATGGAAATACTTAATAAAGGAATTTAAAAATAACTAGCATACAAACTGCTAACAAGGAACCGACTTACCTCGGACGCATCCGTCCCAATACTGACGTCCATCAGATGCAACTGATGACGTAACCACGCCAGCATTAAGGAGGACACGCCCAAGAGCCAACACACCACACACAACAACAATAAACGCAAGTGGAATGACAACCATTCACTCCGTTACACAAGCAGGACCTCCAGCCACTGCAGTTTCCCCCTCTCAGCTTCGGTTAGCATAACCAATCTGTGGTTGTTCTGTTGGTCCAACGTAGCCTGGACAGCCTCTCGGTTGCATAGGAGGCGTGAGACCATTGCGAGTGTCGAATTCCACCTGGTTGGTACATCTTGTATAAGTTGCTCGCTTTTTTTTCCAAGTTCAACTTGTTGCTGGTTAAGTTCTGTGGTACTCGTTGGGCTTTGTTTTAAATGGCCAACAGTCTTGCGGCACTTTGCTAGTACACCGGCAAACTCACTGCCATTGAGGAAGACTGTGATGATCCTCTGGAGAATGTGAGCATTGCAGGCGATGTGCTCGTATGGAAGGGCTCTCATAGCAGCCAGCATGTTTGCTGCGCTCTCTGTACCGATGGTGGATATCTTATTTTCAATTCCCCAGTCATTTGTCACATTGAGGAACTGTTCGGCGCATTTATCAGCAAAGTGCCTGGTTTCTGTTTTCATGACGGTCAGCACAAACGAGTTGAGGTTCCACTCACCATCAATAAAGTGTCCAGTCACCCCTAAATAGCTGTGGTTGCCAGCTGAGGCCCAGTGATCTCCGGTTATAGCAACAAAGTTGGGCGAATCCTCCACCAAAATCTCAAGTTTGTTTTTCGTTTTCGCCGTCGTACATCTTACTGATTTTGGTTGTCACTGTAGTCCTGCACGATGGCTTATATGATGGGTCATTGGACGCAGTTTGCAACACCTCTGTTAACCCCTCGTCTTCCCCTATGTTTATCGGCTTGCAGTTCATCGCTATCCACTTGGCAAGAACATTCGTCAGCCTGTCGCTCGCAGACTTGCTCATACGTGGGGTGTTCTCCTCGAGTTTAGTTTGACGAAGAGCTTTGCTATAGCTCGCTAAATTGCTAACGTTAGCTGTGGCTGCACTCGCGACTGGGTGCTTTGCATTGATGTGGTAGGCTAAACTTGAGCTGCTTCGGTGGTAAGCAAATTCCTTCTTACAAAGAAGGCAGATCACTTTTATCAATGGTGCCGTCGAGGTGTTTGTGAAATGTAAATTTTCCATTCATTGGACCGACAACTCTTGCATGCTCCTCCATTTTCAAGTCTCCTCACCTTGCCCTCCCAACTCAACCCAGTCTCACGGCTGTTCGTGAAACTGTCACGAAATTAAACTTTCAAATTCGTGCTCCCTTTCACGATTTAACTATAGGTTTTTGTGCTGCTCAGCACGACTTTAAAATGAATGCATTTCAATAGCAAGCATCTTTCGTGTTGGCACCACATATTTTACAGCTGTGCGGTGGTGGTTCTGATGATCGCATTTATGTGTTTTTAATGTCTTGATTGGCGTTTAAAATTCAGTCTTGTCTTTCTGTAATTATTAGATAATTAATAGGTCCTGGAAGCGCAATGTTTTCATGCGTCGGCGGCACATATGACAGAAAATAAGAGCGTTTTCACGGTTCTTTCGGGTCAAAATAAAATACAAATATACTCCTGATAATTAACGGTACTCTAGAGACGTGTAGTGGCCATTGCTAAGAAATATTTTTGCTTGTTTTCCAAGAAAAATCGTAATTTCCTTGGTTTGTTTCGTCAATTTACACTACAGTTCCCATAAAGTCTCAGCGGCGGTTGCTATGGTGATCATAATTTGTACATTTTATTTGCAGCTTTTAAAGCCAGCACAGGTAGAAATTAAAGTTTTTATATTTAGGAGAAGCTGTAAAGAGCGTTTTCACGGTTCTTTCGGGTCAAAATAAAATACAAATATACTCCTGATTATTTTACTTCGCACGCGGTTTCAGCAGTTTCCCGCGAGGATCCACCCATTGCGATCAGACTACTACCCAGGTAGGTTGTGTGCTCATAATGTTCTGCTGCCTGTGTGACTGAAATGTCATTAATGATGCCGTTTTTTGCCATGACACTCATATACATATATACATACATTTGGCCAATGATTCAAAGACTGGTAGTTTGGACTTTGTCAGCAACATAAATGTGACAGTTTTTTTTCTGGTGAAATTAGGCTTGCTGGCTAGCTAGCATTTAACAGGTTACATGCTGCCATTCCGACATCTCGCCATTCCGACATTGGCCTCCAATGGCGACACTTAATTTTTTATTAAACGTCCCGCCATTCCGACACTTTTTTCCTCCTATGGTCGGAATGGCGGTATGTTTTTTTTTTTAACATACCGCCATTCCGACAGTTCCTTTTAATAGCCTATATTTTACCCAAAACATTTTACACTAATGAAGGCTGATATGCCGGCGCGCGTATTTGCGCCGGCATATCAGCCTCGCAAACAAACTTTAATAATCTATTATCAAAATCCCCTGAAATGTCAAATATAAAAATACAGATATTAATGTAACTCTGGTGAGACTGAAACTGATTAAGCAGAAATACAGTGTCAGTGAGCTGTCACAGCAGCCAGCTGGAGCGGAGCTCTCCACGGAGCCCATGCGTCTTTTGCCCGCTGTCATAATATGCAAAAGTAATAATTGCAATTACAGATCACGGCTACTGCACAGGACACAGTTGCGAGCACTCTGCCTTGCCTTGCCAATAGGAGAGGAGAGAAATGACAGCATAGAACGTATAAAACACAACAAAATGCAGTAAAAACGTTTATTCATGTAATTCACGTGATTTATGAGTACTTATGGGAAGTGCGGATGGGCTTTGCGCATTTGGCACAAACACACAGCCGTTGCGCAAGGCTTTATACAGCCTGTTGATATCTTAAGGACCTAACTGGTCACACCTGGGAGTAAATGTCATGTAGAGATTGTTTTTACATGACATTACAGCTGAACATATAGCTTTCATCCACAAACCAACGAGGGAGAGCCCGAAGACGCATGTGCCAGACGCACATAGGCATGTGTAAAACCAATTTTGACCACTTCATGCTGCGTATTTGCTTTCTTTTAGTTAACTTTCGTTTCTTTTGGATTCTTGTGCGTATTATGGAGCCGTTTCGGTCCATATTTGTAAGCCTTTTCTTCCTGGATTAAATTTTCGGAAGTTGAAACAAGTGGCATTGGAGTGTGTGATTAAAAACCACCACGGTCTGCTTCTCCTCCTCCAGTTGCCGAGACTTTGTGTTTTTAATAACGCTTATCTGTAAACATGTGTTAAACATATAAATTGCATGAACAGAAAGAAGGGACTCGCCTGTTGAGTAACACACATTTCCTTAAACTGAAAGCCTTGTCGGAATGGTGGGACGTTTGAATGTCGGAATAGCGGGATGTCGGAATGGTGGGATGTCGGAATGGTGGGACGTTTGCATGTCGGAATGGTGGGATGTCGGAATGGCGGGATGTCGGAATAGCGGTATGTCGGAATGGCGGTATTTCGGAATGGGTGTTGCCACCCCATTTAACATAAGCTAGCGCAATGCTTCATTTCCATCAGGTGAAAGGTAGCATCCATAAAAAGCATCAACCTTTTTAAAGTCTGGATGAATTGCTCTTTCTTTAAAATTTGAGCGACCGTGGAGCAATTTCACCGGAGCGAATAGTTTTTATTTTCGGTGAGCGGAGAACGGAACTGAGTGGAGCGTTTTGGTGGGAGCAAAGAAGAGCAGATTTTTTCCTGCTCAGCTCCTTTCACATACCGTATTTTCATGACCATAAGGCGCACATAAAAGTTTTAGATTTTCTTCAAAATGTGCAGCGCGCCTTATAGTGCAGTGCGCCCTGTGTGTTGTTGTAAGGCGGACGTAGTAGAGAACACCATGAGAACGTTAAAGGGTGAAGTGGGAGCGTTGATTGTACCGGTATATAAAAGAACAGGGGTGTGCGTTATGCAGAACATCTCTGTTTTAACAACCCTGAAAATGGCAAAGAGGCACGCTTATGAAGCACAGTTTAAACTGAAGGCCATCAGCTACGCGGAGGAACATGGGAATCGAGCAGCCGCGAGAGAATTTAAGATCAACGAATCAATGGTTCGCAAGTGGAGGAAGCTGGAAAACGAGCTCCGACAGGTGAAGAAGACGCAGCTGAGTTTCCGAGGAAATAAGGGGAGGTGGCCCAAGTTGGAGGAAAGACTTGAGCAGTGGATCATCGAGCAAAGAACGAGTGGGAGAAGTGTTTTGACGGTCACCATTCGACTTAAAGCGGCAATGCTAGCTGAAGAAATTAAAATCGAACATTTCCAAGGAGGTCCGTCTTGGTGCTTTCGTTTCATGAAACGGTGCCATTTTTCCATCCGGACCAGGACTACAGTAGCGCAGCAACTTCCAGCGGATTATAATGACAAGCTGGCCAGCTTCCGCTCCTACTGCTTTAAACATATCACCGATAAACACATCCAGCCCAGCCACATCACTAATATGGATGAGGTGCCGCTCACTTTCGACATCCCGGTGAGTCACACTGTGGAGAAGACGGGGACCAGCACGATAGCGATACGCACAACGGGGTACGAGAAGTCTTCTTTTACTGTTGTGCTAGGCTGCCATGCTAATGGACAGAAACTGCCGCCTATGGTGATTTTTAAGAGAAAGACTTTGCCTAAAGAGAAGTTTCCAGCTGGAGTTATCATAAAGGCAAATGAAAAGGGCTGGATGGATGAGGAAATGATGAAAGAGTGGCTGCGGGAGGTGTATGTAAGAAGACCAGGTGGTTTTTTCCACGCATCGCCATCGCTGTTGATCTGTGACTCTATGCGTGCCCATCTCACAGCCGATGTGAAAACACAAGTTAAGCAAACGAACTCTGAGCTTGCTATCATTCCGGGAGGCCTGACAAAGGAACTCCAACCGCTGGACATCGGTGTGAATCGGCCGTTCAAAGTCAGACTGCGAGCGGCGTAGGAGCAATGGATGACTGATGGAGATCATAGTTTCACTAAGGGTGGAAGGCAACGCCGGGCAAGTTACGCCACAGCTTGTGAGTGGATTGTAGATGCTTGGGCCAATGTGTCTGCAAGCACTGTTGTTCGAGCTTTCGCAAAAGCCGGCATCATTTCCGAGGAGCCACACGGCTTTTACAGTGAAGACAGTGAACCTGACATGTTTGATGGAGATTTAGCACAGCTGTTCAATGCAGAAACAGAAGATGAAGACTTCGATGGGTTTGAGTTATGACGCACACTTGCTTGTTCAACCGTGTGTTTTAAATAAAGCACAAACAAACTCAGTTTTGCTCCCGATCTATTTTTAAATACAAAAACTTGTATGCTTGTGTGGATTGTATATAAAACTCGCGCCCTATAATTAGGTGCGCCTTATGTGTGTTACAAACACAGTAACGGCACACATAACTGAGACTGCGCCTTTTAGTATGGTGCGCCGTATTGGCCGTGAAAATACGGTACTCTGCTCCCAGCCTGCATGAATGTACCTGTAATGACAATATTGATTTGGCCTGTCCAGCCTGCTGTGCAGGCCATTTAAATCTCAGTGAGGAAACCCTCAACGCTATTACGCGCTTTTAACAGTGTTACAGGAAGTGGACAAACCTGAACTTCCTGTGTTTTACTGTAATTACTGAAGACGCAACGGAAAATTTAAATTCCTTCATTCGGATAAACATTTCAAACCTTTCACTATTAATATAGACACGACTGTGTAGTAAATGATTGCGTCTAGGTTAATCAGAATTACATTATCAGATTACAAAAGAGCAGTAACTAGAATCAGCGTTACATATTTGATAGCATCTTTTTTTCTCCACTCAGCAGTGGTCCTGGTAAGAGAAAAAATTTATTTATTTTGAATTATATGTATTTATTTATTTATTTTGTAACTACATTAACTTTCTCTGTTCTCTCTGCAGCTACATTCAACACACGATACACGACAACACACAACTTATACTACACCCACACTACGAAACCAACGGCACTTTTAAGAGCCAATCTCTACCTGTTTCTCTGTGTATATTTTCAACCATCTCTTTATCTTTACCTCTGTCTATCTCTCAACCTGTTTGTCTATCTAGCCTTGTCTGTCTCTGTCTTCTTTCCAGAATCAGTCTGTCTGTTTGTACATTTGTATTACTCGTCTGTCTCTCTGTCGGTATCTGTCTGTGTTGCAATGGCCTACAGACATACCTCTGACCCAAATAATCCCCACTACAAAGAGGGGAGACTTATGGCTGTGGAAATTGATTTTGACCACACTTTAGCTGAAGCCCAGGTAAGTATTTTATATTTCTCATTCATTGTGTAGTTGAACAGATGGGTGACAAAGTGGGGCACGAGGGCTCATTGAATGGTTTAATCGTGAATGATGTGAATAATATACTATGACCTTCACAATCACCCCATATAAACACCCTGTCCATCACGATCATTAAAACACAAAATGAGGGAATATCTTTTTATAGAATGTTGTTCGTCCCTTGAGACATGTACAGTCAAAGCCATTTTGCATTGAACCTATTCAATTTCGAAGTGACACACTATGTTTGGGTTTCCTTTCATGTGTCACCTCTCTGTTGGTTTCAGTATCTTTAACATCAGTCTTACACAATTTTTCATTTCAACACACAGAGAGCATCTGAGGAGCGAAAACGAGCACGCTCTGAAAGAGGCCCTCCACAGACCTCTAAAAGGGACTGTGCAGGACGAGGCAAGCCCAGGGGGAGGCGTCGAGGGCGACGCCGTGCCTCAGCCTCAGGTTGATATAGGGATTTGTATTCATTTTGAATTGTATTAATTAAATAGACTAGATCAAATCAGAACTTATTGTTGAGAGTTTGAAATACTCCCATCTATAAGAATACATATTGAAATTAGAATAAAATTGTGCAGTGGCATTACAGTCACATTACATTAGCAAGTACTTAACATATTATATCTGTTTTTATGGATAAAATTAATCAATAAATTAATCAATATTTAGGTTGAAAGAAATATTAATGCAATGATAATCTAACCTCTTCTTGTTCTTCTATGCACTGTTTTACATTCACATGCCCAGCTTGGTGCTTCCTGTCAGCCAGTGTGGTTCCATGTACTGAACCCTCAGCACAACTAAATCCTCAAGAGGAGTTTGGTAAGTCACAGTGATGAATTTAAGTGTAAGTCTAAATTACATGTCTAATTACAGTTATCAATGACACAGAAAAATCACAACAGATGGTACCATGCATGGATTAATAAATTGAAATTTGGGTCAGTTCCATATTGAACCATAAAATTATGTGTTTATTTAACATATTGATCAGTTGGCTTTTAATGGATCTCATGTAGATCATTGTTTATAGCTGAAGTTCGTATTTTCATCACAGAAAAAAATATGGAGAGGCTCCGTACTTTTTTAGCCTCATGTCCCTCTGCTGACCCTCAAAGGAGCTCCGCGTCATCGTGGTCTTTCCGGCAGCAGAAAGCCTCAGAGCGCTGGAAAGAAGCAAGACCGAACCACCAAACATGCCTTATTGATAATGAAGCTGTTGGTCAACCCTTGTGTGGCATCTGCCACGAGCCTGCTGTCATCAGGTTGGATCTCAATAATATTATATCAAACTTATTATTAATCTATTTAGCCAGGGTTGGCTTGTTGAGCATTAATGCTCAGTGCCCTGCTGTGTATTGTTAGCTAACCTGCATGTCTTTTGGAGTGGGAGAAAAGATGGATACCAGGAAGAAACCTACAGGAATAAGAAAAGTTAATCTCAGACCATGGGCCTGTGAGATGATGCGGAACACTGTCACCATGCTACCACGCAATAAAATCAAACCTTGTAATCAACTTAATTCAAAATATCTTTAGTTGAATGTATAGTGCTGTATGAGTTATTCACCTGAAAATGCTAATCATTGTATTAACATAATTTTGTATTTCCTACTGAGGTGCAGAGAATGTCGACCTGAGGAGTGGTTCTGTGGGGACTGTGATGTACTGCATCACAAAAAACAGCCTCTCCACAACAGGGAAGCTGTGATTGATGTTTTTTTTAAAGCCATTCCTCCAACCACAGGCATCATGAGAGGGGAGGGTGGATATAGCACCCATAAGCAAGGTGTGTTCTCATAAAAACCCTGATGTTGCTGTTCACGTGTCTGCAGCCAGGTAAAGATAATGTACACAAGTGTTTTTCTTTCTTTTTGCCAGCATGCATTTTGCCAGCTGTGAAGGTGCAAAGCTGCTCGTGTGAAAGCACATAACTTCACTGTGTCTCCAGGCAAACCAGTGATTTTAATCACCATCAATGGGAAAAACAATTTACTGTTTAAGTTTCTGTTGTAGATTTGATTTTTGTTTAGATTTTTTGGCATTTGGCGGAATGCAGTGTGACTCTAGTGAAATGTGTAATAATTATATTCTTTATTTGTTTTTTGCTTCAAGGGCGTTATGACTTGCATCAGCCACTATATGTATGTGAATCGTGTCAGCAGCAGTGGACTCCCAATCTAAAGGACCTCCTTAGGAGTGGATATTGGCCGGCGACTGTCAACACGTGCACACTGTACACGTTGGACCTCCTTAGCTCCTTTCAGGAGCTCAAGGTTATCTCTCCGGGATTCTCCAGACAGGCTTTTGCTAAACTGCTGGAGCATCGCACAAAGTGTGGAGGAAGAGTAAGTGTAATTGTTTTTCACTATGTTAATACATTTCTTTTCCATAAGCAGACAAAATCACAAAAAAACTATTTAATTCTATGTCTTCCAGTCTGGACGTATCAGCGGCGATGCACTCCAGCGTAGCTTCTTGGAGTTTTCTTTTTGCTTCATTTGAGGAAGCCCAGCTCTGCTGTGGGGAACCTTTTACCTGCCCTGCATGCACACCAGAAATGCTGGCTGTTGCGGCAGATGGGAACAGGAAGCTGTATCGCTTTCGCCAAAGTGGAAGGTGCTCTTTCTTCCAGTGATTTTATTTATTTATCTGTGTACTTTTTGTAATTCCTCAGCTCTGATGACCCTGCATTTTTAAGGGGCTCTTTGTGGCTAAAGACAGTGTAGTGTCTGAATTTGTGGACACTGTACGGAGATCAGTGAAAAATGCAAGTTCTTATATCCTTCCCACTGCAACTACTTATGCCTACCAACTACTCCAAAATGAAATTTAGAGAATAACTGGCATATATTATATGACATCATTGCTTTAATTTGATTTGTTATGCGTATCATTTCATAGACACATGGAAGAGGCACATGTGGGGACTCGCAGTGGACAGCACCAAGGGAAACCTCAAGGAGAGCTTCCAAACTGGATGAAGAGGGGATGGAAGTTGCTATTTGTACAGGGGGGGAGATATTTGCTTACCCTCTGTATCTTCAGAAGGAGCTCTTGCCAGCCAAGGCACAGTTCTTTGCCATGGATGTGGCCTGCAAATACTGGCCATACCTGGATAAAGCTACCAGTGTCCTTCCTGCTCTCTAGGAGCTGACAAAAATGAAACCCTTCCTGAGTGTTATGCATGCTTGTGCTCATGCTACTAAGTGTGAGGTATGTTTAATATTTTTTGGATCATATGTGCATTTCTAATGATCACAACCACATTAAGGATATAAAATTGCTGTCTTTTTGCATGACTATTGCACCAACCCTTTGCTAACAGATTAAATGGAGTGGCAGGAACCAGGAAGGAGCAGGGACAGCTGCCGGTGAGGAGGTGGAGCAGGTCAACAGCGACCTCTCCCGTTGTGCCCTAACAACAAAATACATGTCTAAAGCAGGTGATTAGAGTCTTCCTTATTGGCTATCAGGCTTATTGCATACCTTCTTATATTGTATATATTATAACCTCATTAATTGCTTTCAACAGCACGGGTGGACATGCTTACATTGCATGCACTGGGGTGGAACCACAAAAAAAATGGCGCTCTACATCGGGCCCTTTCCACAAGATATGTGAAGGTAGGTCTCATGTGTCTTCCTTTAATAGTTCTGTGTACACTTGGCCTGTTGTCAGTGATACAAAGTTTTAATTCAGACCGTTGTGTGACACTTTATCAGACCTGCCAGAGACTCATTGATGAGACTGCAAGGCTAGCTGAACTCCAAACACAGCTACAGTGCTCAGATCAGACCGTGTCACAGTGGACCTCAGATGTGAAGGAATGGGCAGCTGATGGCAAGCATGACCAAATAACAGAAAACAATATATATCCTTTTCTTATACTATTGACTAACTGAATTCTATGGCTGAAATCTATGGATTTAAACAGATGGTGACATCACCTGCCACCAGCCAACAGCATGTCACTGTTAGATCTGATGTATATTAGAGAAATAAAAGGACACCTTCGATCAAACTCATTTTGACAGGTGACCTCTGACCTCTTATCGATCAATCAAATTAATATGACAGGTGACCTTTGTTTGACATCCGTTTGCTGACATCTGGGGATATGACTTTTGACCTCTTATCGATCGATCAAGCTATTTTGACGTGTGACCTTTGTTTGACATAGATTAGCCATCTGTTGAAGAGATCTAAGGAAGGAAGGGGGAGTTTATGGCTAGGGTTAAGAATGATTACAGCTAAAGTCAGGAGGTTGTGAGAAATATATTAGTTGAATGTTTAAATAAGAGAAAGGGTTAGGGTTAATAGAAAAGGTTAAGTTGTAGAAGCGGTCAGCATTTTAACAGCGTCAAAGACCGGTCCCTGTAAGGTAAAGATGGGAAAATAATTAGATGTGTGGGGTGGTTGTCTCTGGCTGCACCATACTGTGACACTGAATGGAGGATGGGTTGTTTATAGCAAATAGAGGTAGGTTTAAATTACATGAAAAAGGTTTCCCTCTTAGTTTGCATACATGTTGTATATGGTATCATGGGCTAATCTACAGAGAATTCACTAATAGAACAGGTTGCCCATAAAGTTTACATCTAGTTCTCGCTCTGACTGATCACCTCATACTATGAGAGTCAACTGCAGGGGGTCGCAAGAATGCATCATGCTGTGACACTGGGCTGTAGGGGGCAAATGGCCCGGGTCAATAAGAATGCAAAGTACAGTGTGGTAAACAGTATGTGTCGTTGTCTTAGTTTGCAAGTAAACAAATGAACATATATGATGTTCACTAGAATGCACCATGTTGTGTGGGAAAGAGACAACGTCTTACTTCACAAGTAAACAGAATCAATCTGTTACTAACCGTAGGGTGGATGTAAACTAAGTGTGAAGAGCAAATGGGTTGAAATTACAGAAAAGTCTACATTCTGAAGAGATACTTACCCACGAAGAATAGGCCTAGGCAAACGCAGCAGCTACAGCTTGCATATAGGTTGTAATAATGTTGAGGGACAAATGTTAGTTAAACTAATGAGTCAAGAGCCAGTGGGTCTGGTAGCTAAAGGATCCGCGTTCCATCCTCCTCTTGCAAACTATAGTCCTCAATCAGACAGAGCTGGCAGCACAGAGGGTGGTGCTACACAATAAAAAACAATTGTGTCATGTAATAGTTTGTATTTTACATCCTCGTAAGAACATAAACTGCAGATATTTAAGACGTTTATGGAGCTTTTGATTAATGCTTTTTGTTACTTTTTCAAAACACACAACCACCCTAGAAACTGAGTATAAAGTGTAAATGGATAATGCGGAAGGTCTGCTGCGTATAATTCAGGATGTGAAGAAGTGAAGCGTTTTCCATCTATTTTTAAGAGGGCAGGTTGGTATGTTGTAGAGAGATTTTGAATTAGTGTGGGAGCTCTTGGGATCCATCACATGACATACTCTGCTGGTTTTAAAAGCTTCTTGCAGGGATGTCAGGCCACAAGTTAATCTCTTGACGTGTATCGCTGCTGTCGGACAGAAGCCACATATCTGTAGAAAGGACCTTTTACAGGAAGGAAGCAAGGAATGCTTTTCCTACAGGTTTCATGGACCCAGAGGTCATGAAACTCACTCAACACATAACTGACTTTGTAAAACTTCAGCTTGAGTAAGAGGGTTTCCCTTTGTGACTGATATAGAGTTTGCTTTTTAGCTTGTTACTTGCTGTTCTGGATCAGGACATGTACACTCTCGGTATCTTACACAGACTCACCCTTCAAGGGAGAAACAGCAGGCATTTCGAGATCATTGATACACCAAGTTGTTGTACTTTCTGCATACACAATGTAAACTTTGTCATGTTAGGAGAAGCACTTCAACTTTGTTAGATTTAGACTTTCATCCAAGACACTACTAGTTTTCAGTAGCTGTATGTTTATGGGGTTTTTTTCATCCACTTATTCATGATGAACATAGGTTCCCTTGTGTGATGTGGCTGGCTTTCTATTTGTTAGAGACTAGAACTGGTGATACGGGTCTGAGCCCTCCAGGCAGTGAAGAAAAGGGACAGCCTGACCATATCTATGAGACTGATAAGATGAACATGCTTCTGTACAGTTCATATTTAGAAAAACACAATCAATGTCACGATGAACCTGGGAGGGGGACACATCTTATTGTGCTATTGCACATGGATGAAACATGTCTTCCTAGACTCTAATGCAGTTTCAAAGAATTGCATCTGTGATGTCCACAGCTGTTCTTATACAGTAGTCTATATCCCCACAGTGGACTGCAACTGAGATACTTACCAAAGTACTTACCAAAGACATGTACTTACATGCTGAGCTACAGCAACAAGTCTTGTTTACTTACATCCACACCTTAACAGGTGCAGCCAACTAGATTAATAACATGCTGAAGCCACTGCACCACTCTTCAACTGCGACTGCAAATCCAGAGAAGCTAAATAATCTAAAAATGCAGTCAGAGATAATTCATCTTCAGCTTAGACTACTCTTATCTCGCTGGTTTTTACATTTATCATAGAGGAAATAGTCCTTTTCTCGAATAGGTGTTGTTGACGTTACTTGCAGGGCTTGCTGGTGAGCTAAACTATCAGTCACAATTCCCCAATAATAACTTGGTTAAGACCTTAATACTACATCCTCAATCAGAATATTACATCCTACCAGAGTTTTCTTGTATCTTGTGATACCGCTTTACAACTCATGCTCTGGGCAACAGGTTTGCAAGTCCACTTGTTTTTAAAGAACAGCCTTGCTTGTTACGCCCAAGCACCACAGGTGGTACAAAGGTTAACTGGATTTTTGAGTTTGTTTTCAATAATTTGGGTTGTTTGTTTCTGTTACTTTACCTGGCAACAGTGGCTCAAGTGGAGTTCAGTGCTGAATGATAAAGCTGCAGTACTCTGTAATCTGCTCATTACTCCCCTTTGGCATATCTGTCTTGAGATTGGGCATTATCTATGGCACAATATGAAAGAAATATGTGATGTGAGCATACATATTACTTCTTAAAACTCTATTGCATGGTCGAAGTATGTAATGAATTAAAATTACGGGCTGGAACCATGGAAACTGACAAGCATATCGCCCATTGCTTTAAGCCTGATAAAAAGGTTATTTCACTTCTTTCTGTTTAGCCTCAGATGACAGTGTGGGTTTATTAATCAAGAAAGTTTCCCAAGTATGATTAGGTTACTCAAACCACACATTTTCCTATTGTGGTAACAGAGGCTATCTAGTGCATAAATTCTAAAAATATATATATGTTACTTAAATCTGATGAAACAGTGATTGAAAGCAGTGTTAAAATTAAAATAAAAGGCTCTTTCAAGATGCATGCTGTAGTTAGCTTTTATGATTTGTGTACAATGTCTGAAGTATCTACAGTATCTCAACACTTGGGTTAGCTTTGGTTAGTAGCTAAAGCAGAAAGTTCTCCAAATGGCTAAAAACGGTTGCTGCCTGGATTTGCAGCTGTTTTGCCTTGTTCTCTGTCCTGTTGAAGTTATTTGAAACTTTAATATGTAAATTCACAATCAGATCTATAAGTCTTTCCATGAGATACATTTTCTTTTTTAGCTGATGTCAAACCACACCATGAAAATATGATCTATTACTCAGGGATAATAGTTACATTTCTCTGCACAGAAATTAAATATATCACTGTAATTAAAATGTGCACCTCAAAGATCTTAATGTTTCTGATATAAATGGATTAATTCAAATGAAACAGTGAAATTCTTTGAGAAACACAACATCAAGTATAATCATAAATGTCTCAAGTCTTTCAACATAAAATGTTGTAACATCATTGAAAAGCTAAAGTAGCAAAAATATAATTTTGGTCATTTTCTACAGAGATCAAAATAGGGGATCAGTACTGTTCAAATAAAAACAAAATCCGAGCCACTTAAGTTTCCTTTCTTAGTTTTAAGTGTTGCTGATTCTTCAACTCTGCAGCAGGAATAAAATGATTTAGCAATTATGTGATCCAGAATGTTTACGCTTTGAACCTAGAGAGACTGGAATAAGCTGCAAAATAAAACTCACAGAAAGACGTCGGCTCCTCTGAAGTCAAACTCTACTTTTAGTGTATTCTACCCACATTTTTTGATTACTAAAGTAGTGTTTGATGTTCTCAACAGCTCGGTGTGTGTTGTTTTGTGCTGTGGTTCCTTACATCAGAGATGGTTTACGGGACAGAAGTGTGAAAGATGGAGGAAGTCACTGATGAGGAAAAAACAAATGTTGGAAAGACACAAACCGAAGACAAATGAGAAGGACATGGAAGGAAGAGAAAGAAAAGTAAGCAATAAGAAAGAGAGAGAAATAATGGGGAACAATTTTGTTTTATGAGAGGAAGGACAATATTGAATAATGGCAAAGAAAGATACCATGCGTGTCCTATGGATGTAGCTGACTTTTGTTTCAGTTGCTGCTTCAGGAATTGCCACCCAACAAACTGTTGTAGCGGAGCATCATCAGGAAGAAAGTTCTTCAACAGATCGATTTAATGTTCCGGGTCCGGTGTTTGTTAGACATTTTAAATCAGGTAATCTTACTGACATTAAGACTGATTTAGTGAAAAATACCAGTACTCAAAAAGGGTAATCCATCACTGAAGCCAATGTCTCCACCGATTGTCATGTTGGCGGTCAAACACGACTAAAAAAAAATACATCATAAACGTTTAAAAAAAAAAAAAATTCTTGATTGTTTCTAGAATTTCAGTCTAACTTACTGAATACACCTGTAATTTCAGATTTTTTGCACAGAATCTATAAAATAAATGTAACAAATACTTGATGGCTGTCATTTACTTTGCTGTACACACTTGCTGTCTTTCCCAAAGATAAAAGCTGGATTTTCAACTCAAACTCACCTTTGACACATTTAAACTCTCTCAAACTAGTTGTTTGACATGTACTTGAACAGGTCTGAATAATTGTCGAAATAATCATAAAACTGTCTGACAGACAGCATTTGTGGCCGGCTGGAGTGTTGGAAGGTAACTTATTTCAATGAGAAGAGTGACGTTTGGCTCGTTGTGAAGTCGTACTGGTCTTTGCAATCTTGCAGGGACAATACACTGAACGTTTTTCTTTTCTGTAAAATGTTATTCATGTTGAAACACATTTTAGCTTGCAGGGACAATACACTGAACGTTACTTCAGATCTGAGGATCACGCTGCCCACATCGTTAAGAAAACTATAGCACAAGATAATTATTTTACTTGTTTCACATGGTGCTCACGGTAGAAGTTAATAATGTTATGCTTCTATTTCATTAATTTATTAATCTATTTGTACCAGTATTGTAAATTATGGTATCAACTTCTATGAAAGAAATATCAAAGGACAAAGATGATAGGGGTTAAATGAAAACCCAGACTGCCTGTTCAGCTTTATCTTAGCACAGAATCAAGAACAAAATCTAAACGATCAAACATTAATTTTCTGTTATATTGAGCAGAGCTATCAATAACACATTTTGTAAAAATGTAGAAACTGGTGGAGGCAGACCCGTGAATGTGAGGAAAAATACAGTTTTCCCTAACATTTCCTTAAGTGTGATTCAGCCAAACATGAGGAAATATTTTGAAACATTTCAACTTTACTACTTGAACCTCATCTGGATAAAGTGGGTAAAGTTACTAATTTCTTGGAAAAATATCAACCCTTTAAAAGAATTTTCTCGTGGGTGGTGAAGGATCCAAAGACTACTGATACAGGAATTAAACTCTTGAAAAAAAGGGCTGACAATTTTGTTGGGGTTGATGGATGGAGGGATAGAGTGGCTAAACCAGGCCGAGACAGGAAGTAAATGGAGAAAGTCAAAAGAGACGATGAAAGAAGATAAGAGACCATAAGCAAGTGGTTAAGAAAGAGTAAATGAAGGGAAATGGCGATCCAATTCAAGTAAAAAAAAAAAAAAAAAAAAAAGATGGAGTAAGGAGTGAGAGAAGGAACAGAAGAGTAGGAGGTGTAAAAGAGACTGAGAGGCAAAAGTAACACGCTGAAAATATTGAGTGATATGAACAGAAGAAATTCATGAGAGAATAAAATGAAAAAAAGCAAGATATGGCTTGAGAGCCTGAAAGTATTTACCTAAATGAGTAAGGTAAACAAAAATGAAGAGAGTGTAACTAGTCCACCGTGCTCCTACATGAATACGCACTGAAGGATGTTGCCAAATTAAACACTGACAGCTCTGCCTTAGCACCACTACCCAATCTGCAGCTGATCTCTACTGCACAACCTAAAAGAACGGAAAAAAACCCAAAACAGTGACTTCAAAAGTCGTCAGACAGAACGCTGGGCATCAACTTGACAGGTGTTGGGTTGTTTTGACTCTTTGTCAGTAATTCTCGAGAGAAATACAGAAATGTAAGAATAAAACTGCTTTTGAGAAGTGATGGAGAGTCGGAAATTTGAACGTTTGCCTCTGTGAAAAGGTTCTTTCTGGTGGAATTCCACGAGGAAAACTCACAAAATATGTTTCACTTAGGGTGAAAAGTAAGATTTAGGCTGCACTAAATATTAACGTTCGGATAAAAGGAACAGATGTGAATCAAAAAAGATGGTTACATTGACAAAAGCTAGAGAAGCACCCAGGGAGAGCAGTGCCAACAAATGCCAATGTCCTCACACTGTTTGAGACAGTAAACTGGATCTGCAGCTAAATTCAATAAGTCTAGTCTAGTCTTTTCATGAATCACGGAGGAACGAAAAAGATAGCATCACCAAGAACTGCTTGTATCATATTCTAACATTAATGCTCATAAAGAAACTTGATGCATGTCAGCTGAATCTGCTTGATAAAGACCAGTCAGACAAGTTGGGGGTTAAGTCTGGTGAAAAATCTTGTAATGTGTGACCCCTTCTGCAGATCAGTCGCGTAATGTGAATCCACGAGAACCTCATAAATCCCGATCACAAGACAAGCATACTGTGTGGTGTGAACAATGCGACACGCCTACAAATCCTGCAGTATGAACTACGCAAACGGTGATATGCCACATTTAAGGGTTTCAATTTGCTCAACATTCTTAAAGAATCCAATAAAATTCCACATTAATACTGGTTTAAAACGTAATGTTTGATGCCAAAGCACTAACTGGCATTGCGAAAATTACAGGTGTATTCAGTAGGTTAGACTGAAATTCTAGAAACAATCAAGAATTTTTTTTTTTTTTAAACGTTTATGATGTATTTTTTTTTTAGTCGTGTTTGACCGCCAGCATGACAATCGGTGGAGACATTGGCTTCAGTGATGGATTACCCTTTTTGAGTACTGGTATTTTTCACTAAATCAGTCTTAATGTCAGTAAGATTACCTGATTTAAAATGTCTAACAAACACCGGACCCGGAACATTAAATCGATCTGTTGAAGAACTTTCTTCCTGATGATGCTCCGCTACAACAGTTTGTTGGGTGGCAATTCCTGAAGCAGCAACTGAAACAAAAGTCAGCTACATCCATAGGACACGCATGGTATCTTTCTTTGCCATTATTCAATATTGTCCTTCCTCTCATAAAACAAAATTGTTCCCCATTATTTCTCTCTCTTTCTTATTGCTTACTTTTCTTTCTCTTCCTTCCATGTCCTTCTCATTTGTCTTCGGTTTGTGTCTTTCCAACATTTGTTTTTTCCTCATCAGTGACTTCCTCCATCTTTCACACTTCTGTCCCGTAAACCATCTCTGATGTAAGGAACCACAGCACAAAACAACACACACCGAGCTGTTGAGAACATCAAACACTACTTTAGTAATCAAAAAAATGTGGGTAGAATACACTAAAAGTAGAGTTTGACTTCAGAGGAGCCGACGTCTTTCTGTGAGTTTTATTTTGCAGCTTATTCCAGTCTCTCTAGGTTCAAAGCGTAAACATTCTGGATCACATAATTGCTAAATCATTTTATTCCTGCTGCAGAGTTGAAGAATCAGCAACACTTAAAACTAAGAAAGGAAACTTAAGTGGCTCGGATTTTGTTTTTATTTGAACAGTACTGATCCCCTATTTTGATCTCTGTAGAAAATGACCAAAATTATATTTTTGCTACTTTAGCTTTTCAATGATGTTACAACATTTTATGTTGAAAGACTTGAGACATTTATGATTATACTTGATGTTGTGTTTCTCAAAGAATTTCACTGTTTCATTTGAATTAATCCATTTATATCAGAAACATTAAGATCTTTGAGGTGCACATTTTAATTACAGTGATATATTTAATTTCTGTGCAGAGAAATGTAACTATTATCCCTGAGTAATAGATCATATTTTCATGGTGTGGTTTGACATCAGCTAAAAAAGAAAATGTATCTCGTGGAAAGACTTATAGATCTGATTGTGAATTTACATATTAAAGTTTCAAATAACTTCAACAGGACAGAGAACAAGGCAAAACAGCTGCAAATCCAGGCAGCAACCGTTTTTAGCCATTTGGAGAACTTTCTGCTTTAGCTACTAACCAAAGCTAACCCAAGTGTTGAGATACTGTAGATACTTCAGACATTGTACACAAATCATAAAAGCTAACTACAGCATGCATCTTGAAAGAGCCTTTTATTTTAATTTTAACACTGCTTTCAATCACTGTTTCATCAGATTTAAGTAACATATATATATTTTTAGAATTTATGCACTAGATAGCCTCTGTTACCACAATAGGAAAATGTGTGGTTTGAGTAACCTAATCATACTTGGGAAACTTTCTTGATTAATAAACCCACACTGTCATCTGAGGCTAAACAGAAATAAGTGAAATAACCTTTTTATCAGGCTTAAAGCAATGGGCGATATGCTTGTCAGTTTCCATGGTTCCAGCCCGTAATTTTAATTCATTACATACTTCGACCATGCAATAGAGTTTTAAGAAGTAATATGTATGCTCACATCACATATTTCTTTCATATTGTGCCATAGATAATGCCCAATCTCAAGACAGATATGCCAAAGGGGAGTAATGAGCAGATTACAGAGTACTGCAGCTTTATCATTCAGCACTGAACTCCACTTGAGCCACTGTTGCCAGGTAAAGTAACAGAAACAAACAACCCAAATTATTGAAAACAAACTCAAAAATCCAGTTAACCTTTGTACCACCTGTGGTGCTTGGGCGTAACAAGCAAGGCTGTTCTTTAAAAACAAGTGGACTTGCAAACCTGTTGCCCAGAGCATGAGTTGTAAAGCGGTATCACAAGATACAAGAAAACTCTGGTAGGATGTAATATTCTGATTGAGGATGTAGTATTAAGGTCTTAACCAAGTTATTATTGGGGAATTGTGACTGATAGTTTAGCTCACCAGCAAGCCCTGCAAGTAACGTCAACAACACCTATTCGAGAAAAGGACTATTTCCTCTATGATAAATGTAAAAACCAGCGAGATAAGAGTAGTCTAAGCTGAAGATGAATTATCTCTGACTGCATTTTTAGATTATTTAGCTTCTCTGGATTTGCAGTCGCAGTTGAAGAGTGGTGCAGTGGCTTCAGCATGTTATTAATCTAGTTGGCTGCACCTGTTAAGGTGTGGATGTAAGTAAACAAGACTTGTTGTAAGTACTTTGGTAAGTATCTCAGTTGCAGTCCACTGTGGGGATATAGACTACTGTATAAGAACAGCTGTGGACATCACAGATGCAATTCTTTGAAACTGCATTAGAGTCTAGGAAGACATGTTTCATCCATGTGCAATAGCACAATAAGATGTGTCCCCCTCCCAGGTTCATCGTGACATTGATTGTGTTTTTCTAAATATGAACTGTACAGAAGCATGTTCATCTTATCAGTCTCATAGATATGGTCAGGCTGTCCCTTTTCTTCACTGCCTGGAGGGCTCAGACCCGTATCACCAGTTCTAGTCTCTAACAAATAGAAAGCCAGCCACATCACACAAGGGAACCTATGTTCATCATGAATAAGTGGATGAAAAAAACCCCATAAACATACAGCTACTGAAAACTAGTAGTGTCTTGAATGAAAGTCTAAATCTAACAAAGTTGAAGTGCTTCTCCTA
This sequence comes from Leuresthes tenuis, assembly GCF_036924035.1. Taxonomy (NCBI): domain Eukaryota; kingdom Metazoa; phylum Chordata; class Actinopteri; order Atheriniformes; family Atherinopsidae; genus Leuresthes; species Leuresthes tenuis. Next base: position 30,639,384 of record NW_027325367.1, on the reverse strand, counting down.
ACATGACAAAGTTTACATTGTGTATGCAGAAAGTACAACAACTTGGTGTATCAATGATCTCGAAATGCCTGCTGTTTCTCCCTTGAAGGGTGAGTCTGTGTAAGATACCGAGAGTGTACATGTCCTGATCCAGAACAGCAAGTAACAAGCTAAAAAGCAAACTCTATATCAGTCACAAAGGGAAACCCTCTTACTCAAGCTGAAGTTTTACAAAGTCAGTTATGTGTTGAGTGAGTTTCATGACCTCTGGGTCCATGAAACCTGTAGGAAAAGCATTCCTTGCTTCCTTCCTGTAAAAGGTCCTTTCTACAGATATGTGGCTTCTGTCCGACAGCAGCGATACACGCCAAGAGATTAACTTGTGGCCTGACATCCCTGCAAGAAGCTTGTAAAACCAGCAGAGTATGTCATGTGATGGATCCCAAGAGCTCCCACACTAATTCAAAATCTCTCTACAACATACCAACCTGCCCTCTTAAAAATAGATGGAAAACGCTTCACTTCTTCACATCCTGAATTATACGCAGCAGACCTTCCGCATTATCCATTTACACTTTATACTCAGTTTCTAGGGTGGTTGTGTGTTTTGAAAAAGTAACAAAAAGCATTAATCAAAAGCTCCATAAACGTCTTAAATATCTGCAGTTTATGTTCTTACGAGGATGTAAAATACAAACTATTACATGACACAATTGTTTTTTATTGTGTAGCACCACCCTCTGTGCTGCCAGCTCTGTCTGATTGAGGACTATAGTTTGCAAGAGGAGGATGGAACGCGGATCCTTTAGCTACCAGACCCACTGGCTCTTGACTCATTAGTTTAACTAACATTTGTCCCTCAACATTATTACAACCTATATGCAAGCTGTAGCTGCTGCGTTTGCCTAGGCCTATTCTTCGTGGGTAAGTATCTCTTCAGAATGTAGACTTTTCTGTAATTTCAACCCATTTGCTCTTCACACTTAGTTTACATCCACCCTACGGTTAGTAACAGATTGATTCTGTTTACTTGTGAAGTAAGACGTTGTCTCTTTCCCACACAACATGGTGCATTCTAGTGAACATCATATATGTTCATTTGTTTACTTGCAAACTAAGACAACGACACATACTGTTTACCACACTGTACTTTGCATTCTTATTGACCCGGGCCATTTGCCCCCTACAGCCCAGTGTCACAGCATGATGCATTCTTGCGACCCCCTGCAGTTGACTCTCATAGTATGAGGTGATCAGTCAGAGCGAGAACTAGATGTAAACTTTATGGGCAACCTGTTCTATTAGTGAATTCTCTGTAGATTAGCCCATGATACCATATACAACATGTATGCAAACTAAGAGGGAAACCTTTTTCATGTAATTTAAACCTACCTCTATTTGCTATAAACAACCCATCCTCCGTTCAGTGTCACAGTATGATGCAGCCAGAGACAACCAGATGTCTGTTAACACCCCCCCCCCCCCCACCCCCCACCCCACCCCACCCCTCCCAAATCCATGCAGTGCTAGCAACACCTGGTAAAAGGAGGACTTTCCGGCACCCTGAGCCTTGCTCGTACGAGACTTAAAATGTTATCTCATTCCCACACAGCATGGTGCATCCTAGTGAACATCATATATGTTCATTTGTTTACTTGCGAACTAAGACAACGACACATACTGTTTACCACACTGTACTTTGCATTCTTAATGAACCCATTTGTTCCTACTGTTCAGTGCCACAGCATGATGCATTCTTACGACCCCCTGCAGTTGGCTCTCATAGTATCAGTCAGAGCGAGAACTACATGTAAACTTTATGGGCAACCTGTTCTATTAGTGAATTCTCTGTAGATTAGCCCATGATACCATATACAACATGTATGCAAACTAAGAGGGAAACCTTTTTCATGTAATTTAAACCTACCTCTATTTGCTATAAACAACCCATCCTCCGTTCAGTGTCACAGTATGGTGCAGCCAGAGACAACCAGATGTCTGTTAACAGACCCCACCCCACACATCTAATTATTTTCCCATCTTTACCTTACAGGGACCGGTCTTTGACGCTGTTAAAATGCTGACCGCTTCTACAACTTAACCTTTTCTATTAACCCTAACCCTTTCTCTTATTTAAACATTCAACTAATATATTTCTCACAACCTCCTGACTTTAGCTGTAATCATTCTTAACCCTAGCCATAAACTCCCCCTTCCTTCCTTAGATCTCTTCAACAGATGGCTAATCTATGTCAAACAAAGGTCACACGTCAAAATAGCTTGATCGATCGATAAGAGGTCAAAAGTCATATCCCCAGATGTCAGCAAACGGATGTCAAACAAAGGTCACCTGTCATATTAATTTGATTGATCGATAAGAGGTCAGAGGTCACCTGTCAAAATGAGTTTGATCGAAGGTGTCCTTTTATTTCTCTTATATTCATGTGGTGTTTATCCTAACTTCCAGTTTCCCTAAAGGAAGCGTACATACCAAGTTGTACAATCAGGTTGGTTAAAGGGGTTTGATATGTAAGACCAAATCAAACATAGAAACTGTTGTGTTATTTTCTGTCACTATTATTTCTACAGAGACTCTACAGACAGCTGATCTCACTGAAGAGACCACACACACAGGCCTTCAGCAGTCCATTGAGGGTCTTTACCTCAGTGTGAAGCAGCGGAAGCAAACCCTTTACCGTCAGAATGGTGTGACTATATTATATAACGGGGATGAAATCTAATCGCTGTATTTAAGAATTCTGTTAACACTTCACCAAGAAATACAGTATGTACGTAAACTAGTTGCTGATCAGCTAAGTAAAGGAAGTAAATTATTATTATTGTTAAATCCTGTTCTATAATTGACCGACTGTGTACAGTGCACTTTTGTTGTTGTTGAACAGTTCTGTCACAAACCTTCTTTTCATGTCTTTCTAGACAGCAGCAAACTTCACCATCGCCTTCGAAGGAAGCTGCCCTTTTTCTGGAGATCCAGAAATACAACTTTCTTGTGCAAGCCTCTGCCACAAATATTGATGCAGCCATGGTGGAGCATTCCCTGACTGGAGAGAGCACTGTGTCCCCCATATGGCCATGGGAGGTTCATGGCAGCGCTATGTCAGTTTTAAATGCTTCATACCAATTTAACAACATTGAATAATACTATTTGTAATGCTGCTATACAAGACTGTCCAATGTATGCATGTAACTGTTTTTTATTTTTAGCAAACATCACAATCAAGAAGCAGCTGCATGACCAAGTGATGCTGACAGTGCGACTGCAAGAGGAACGAAACATTTTGGTGTTGGAGATGGCACAACACTGCACATGGTTGCAGAACCTTGCAGTGGTTCTCAAGAACAAAGTGGCTGAGGAGGGTAAGTAGAAAAACTGCCTTGTGCATAACAAGATGGCAATGATAGGTACTTACTGGAGAGATACTCGGTTCAATTAAATTTTAATTATATAGTGCCAAATGGTAACAGACGTTATCTCAGGACACTTTTCATACAGAGCAGGTCAGACACTGGCTGCCTCATTTGTCCTTGCAGTAAAACCTCTCACTGTCATAGTAACCTCTCGCTGTAGATTTGAATGGGGCCTTTCTGCTACTATCCTATGATGTCGTATGTCTGTAATGTAATCTCTTGTGTATTTTCAAATGTAGACACAGGAAGTGAAGGACTTTGCTGTCTCTTACAAAGGAGACTTTCAGAGGTGTTGGACAGGTTTCAAGAGGTCCTCCAACAGTACAAGATTGCTTTAGGTCCTGAAGCCTCTGTCCTTCCACATGTTGAAGAGGAAGAACAAAGTGACCTGAGCAGTCCAGACACCAGTGAAGATGAAGAGGACAACACAATGTAGGTAATGTATTTATGTTTGTTTATTTTCGGTCATTCACAAACCCAGACCTGTTACTGTTAGTATTGAGGGATTTTTTTTTTTTTTACCTCTTCTTTTTATGTATATAGTAATGCTTTACACACCTTGATTTTAAAACAGTTCAACTTCTGATGTAAAATTCCTGCTTTTTTGTTTTTCTGTATTTCCACAGATTCTGGACATAGAGAATTGTGGCTAAGGAAATGCACTTCGAGTGGTTAGATGACTACTCGCTTTTACGTTTCACACATTCATAAACGGCATTGGCTGCAATGCAAGGTGTCTGAAACAGCTGTTAACCGATCGCCATACAAACCTGCCTTCTTTTACATCAGGGAGAGGATGTTTTTTTTAATACTTGATTACATGGTTTTTTTGTCAGTGCTTTTGAAGTTAGCCTAGCCTCAAAGTCCAGTGTTATGAATAAATGCAGCCTCTTGGCTTATTTGACAAATATGTGTTTGGTGTATCTTTACTTGTGTATTCATGAAAGATAAATAAAATATTGCCAAAGATGAGTATTTTGTTCTCATATTATTCCTTCACTGAATGTATATGATCTTTTGTTTGTTAGTTAATAGGAATAGGTTTCTATCGTTGCTATGGCGGTTACTATGGACTCTGCTTACAAATAAAACCTGTCTTTATTTTATTTGTTTATATATTAGATGTCCGTGAAAACATTATCCTGTAAATATAATCATTCCGGCTCTCTCCATTCGCCTCGGCGCTCTGATTCGATGCAGAAGATGTCAGTGGGCAGGGATCTTTCAGGGTGTGCTGTTGTTCATCCAAAACAAACTTATTTCTCTGTTGCCTGCGTGTATTTCCTTTGTAGCGTGTTTCAGCAGCGAAGCCGGAACAAAAGCATTTTAACTTTGAATGATGTCTATGTGATGCCGTATGGCTGAGTTATAAGGCCTCCAAAAGGAGGCAGTTTTAGGCTCGTTCAGCCGGTCGGACCATCGCTGCGGGAGGAGTAGCGAGCCGAAATTTAGGGCGGAAACAGAAAAATAACAACAAGTATGCAAAAGAGTAATATGTGTGTATTAATGCCTTTCGCATTGGCACCCCTAATTAAAACAAACAAACAAAAAAAGTAGCCTATGGTGATTAACGTGACGTTTACGGAAGCTACAGCGATAGTAGCGTCCTTAGTAACCACCATAGCAACGTTCGAAATAAAAATAAACTTTACAGGTTAATAACTAACACACTAAAGCTTGCATACATTCCCTGAAGGAAGATTGTAAATTTTCGCTTTCAACAATGTATTATAATGTGTTGGTTAAGGAGCCGATCCCAGCGGTCATCGGGCGAAAGGTGGGGTACACCCTGGACAGGTCGCCAGTCCATCACAGGGCCACACAGAGACAAACAACCACACACAAACTCACACTCACTCCTAAGAACAATTTTAGAGACACCAATTAACCTAACATGCATGTTGTGGGAGGAAGAGTACCCGGAGAGAACCCACGCACACACGGGGAAACTTAAAAACGTGTTGTTGAGGAACTTCTGAAAAGGAGGTAACTCTATGTATCAACCTGAATGTAGGGTTTCTCACCTTATCTCTACAAGAGAGAGGTTGAGACATGACCTCAAATGCAGAATAAATAAGAAATATGCAGAAACAAAAATGGAGTTCAAATCATACATTTTATTTTTCATTGTTATTTTGGAGAGAATCCTTTGGCTGCCAGGAATGGGGCCACTGCTCGCCACTGAAAACAGAAGGAACGGTTTCTGTTACTGAGTCTTTCCAATAGATTTAAAGGTAATATGCATCAAGCAAAACAACATTTTATGAATGTGTCTTTTATAACTGTTAAGAATAAATGTTAATTATGTTTTTATTTTCCATCTATAACGGACCACCACCATTTTGAATAATGCATATATTTCAGAGTTGTTTTAACTGTAGCACAGGTGAAAGAAATGACACAAGTGGTAGGATAGCCTCTGAAGTTGTATCTGTTGACAGTTGCAACGCATCTGTATTTCATGTGGTTGTTCTCCCTTGTGGGACTACAGGTAATGAAGCAGAAAAACAGTTGAATATATACACCATACTGGACATGGCTCCCAGTCAACCAACATTTCTTCTTTGCCCTGTGAATAGAATAAGAAAAACAAAGACATTGATTTTATTCTTAGGATGAGTATATTTTTTAAAGTTATAGTCACTGGGTTTCATTGATATAATAGGTCATTTTTTATATTTACAGTATCGGATCATGACATTTTAAGTACAAACTGCTTTTTAATCTGTAATTCATAAAGACCTTACACATAAAGTATCTAGCTGACAAATATGGTACATATTGCAAATACACAAGGAAGTTTAGAAATCCTATGGTCTATATGCATTTCTTACATGCCTAACAAACCTTTGTCACTCTTTCTTTTATTATGCTCCTGATGGGGAAAGCCTGTAGGTGAGTGTGGTAGGAGCAATCTGTAAACACCAAAAACACATTTCACATATTTTTAGATTAGGATCCAAATAAATACAGCTATGAAGAAGTAAGCAGTGACCAAACTTGCAAGGATGGAAAGTGATGATAACATTTATCACTGATGAATAGTTAGACCAAGTCGAACTTGTACCATGGAGCTGCTCTCAGTTCCAATGTGGTACTCTTGCTGGAATGGCCATAAAACTGCTGAGCCACAGCTGACAAGAGGAGGGTAACACATCTAAGCCAACACCCCATTCTCTTGCCCAACTGGCAATAGTTCGATTTGTTTTATGCATGTAAAGGCATAAAATGATCTGTCTGTGACCCAGGTTAAAAACAGGAATAACTTCACTTACTCTTTCGTGGCTTTTTCGTCTGAGACAGATGCCTTGGTGTCTCTGTAGGATGTAAAATTACAGACTGGTGATATAGTATGTCCACTCAAAAAACAGAACGAGAAAAAATAGCAATGGCAACAGATGGAGTTATCAGGATACCAATACAATTAATTAAAAATATATTTTCAATTACCATACACGTTTACATACCTGACTTTTTCTTTTTGCAGCTCAGAGCTATGCCCCTGAATGACCCTCTAGAGACAGCTGTGGGTTTGGCGAAGAAAAAATAATCATATACCACATCATGATTTATCTTATTATTTTAAATAATGTAAGATCATAATGTCACGCAAATGCTGCAGTACATGTAGTAAGACTGAACTGATGTTGATCCAATAAATCCGGGTGATTTTTCTAGTTTATGTGCTGTACTGTATGTAAAAATCCCAATTTCTTGATAGCATGTGGTCATCAAAATCTATTGCAATCCAATAGACTAATACATACTGTGATGGTAAATTTTATGTCTCAGGACTGACAGACTCTCCAATCCACATTAACCATTTGTATCACCCAGACACGCTAATTGTTTTAAACTATTTACCTCTTAATTAACACTCAGACAAGATAATTGTTTTAATCTCCTGTTTCTTAATTATCATCAAGACTGCATCCTGCCCCCCACTGGAGATGTTGTTACACATCTAAAGAACGAGAAAATGGCACTCTGAAATCAAAATCAATTTTGGCAGACCTCCATCTCTGGGAGTAAAACCTGTAACCAGGCCACTTCCCTCCACTGGCCTATGTGAGGATATATGCTACAATATTGCAAAAACTTTTTCTCTCCCTCTCTCTCTCTGCAGACTTCCAACCTGGGTGGTGAGAAACGACTTCAGAAAGGAGCACTGGAATTCCAAACGGTGACGAGATCCATTCTGACAACGCATACCATTGTGAAGATAGCCGAGAGGGCAACGTGGGTGCACGCCAGCCACTGCAGGAAGATCCCCTAGCAAACTGAGGAGCCCAGCTGCCAACCTGATCGACGCGAGGACGGACGGACGACACGAGGACGGACGGTGACGGACGACACGAGGACGAGCAGAGGCCAAAGACGACGGACGGTGCAAGGACGCACAGACGCCAAAGAGGACGACCCGTGGAATTGGCCCTGTGGATTCAACAAACACCAACTAGACGTGTTCCACCAAACTCCACCATGCATCACCTGATTCTGATGCTGTCATGTTTGGCACAGCTGATGGAGGCTTACAGCTACAAACCTGCCAGGACTGTCACTTTGACAGAAGGTCAAAGTGCAACATTCACCTGCCTCGTTTACCCTGAAATTTGGCGATCAGGACGGGTTCAGGCATATTATGCCAAGTATGACAAATACCTATGCAGAGACCCCTGCGGCCCACACGATTGGCACTTGATCGTTTCCACCACTGACAAAACCATTGCTCCAAACAGAAATCCCCGCTTCACAATAACAAAACTTCCAAATTCCAACGGAGCCCAGATCACCATCCCTGATGTCAAACCCACTGATGCAGGCACGTATTGGTGTGGAATTGAATATCCAAGCTCGGATATGTACAGACAACTCACAGTCATAGTCAATGGGCCACCAGACCCACATGACGCCCTACTTAACATGCTGTCAGATGTTAACACAGTCATGTTGACCTCTGGAATTGAAGACAACCACTCCGACTAATATGAGAACATTACCAACATTATCAAACACATGAAAGATGCCATTCAACTCCCTCCTGTAATAGATGACTCATGGTTCCCTTGGCTGAAATCTTTGGGCCAAGGATGGCCAGCATGGTTTTTAACAATAATCCCATATGTAATGATTTTCCTTTTGCTCTGCACCTTAATTCCATGTATATTGAAATGCCTGTCTAACGTGCTCATGAAAGAGATGCCTCATTCCTCCACATATGTTCAGGTGAACGCCAATAATGCTGATCAAAATTCAACCTCTCCTTAGTATTTTCTCTGCTCTAATCAACTACCACGATGATACATTTTAACATTTTGTAAAATTTTATTTCATTTTGTTTTTTTGGATTGTTTTTGTTTGCTTTGTTTTGTCTCTTGCATTTAGTTTTCATCCATTTTATTTTTCTTAAGTTTGTTTTCTGTTAGTGATTAATTAATAATCAAAAGGGAGAATTGTGATGGTAAATTTTATGTCTCAGGACTGACAGACTCTCCAATCCACATTAACCATTTGTATCACCCAGACACGCTAATTGTTTTAAACTATTTACCTCTTAATTAACACTCAGACAAGATAATTGTTTTAACCTCCTGTTTCTTAATTATCATCAAGACTGCATCCTGCCCCCCCTCTGGAGATGTTGTTACACATCTAAAGAACAAAGCCCCCACCCCAGGTATAAATGCTCTGTATTTCTTTTGTTTGTATCTTTTCATACCATTGCCGCTGAATGGTGTGGACTGATCTTTTTCCTTGCAACTTAGAATAAAAACTTAGCCGGCCGGCAGAAAAAGTAAGTTTCTCTATTTCATTGCTCATCAGAGGTATTAGGAAGGAAGCGATTGAAAACTTCCATAACAATACAGTGCCTTCAACTAAAGTGTTCATAGACTTGGACACTGCCATCCATTGACTCCACAAGGATATACACACACCATGATGTTTAACACCTTCTGTCACTGAAGTTTTGTGGCATTTGTCTTTCTGTTTATTCATGCTCTGTCAGCTCCTCTGTCATTGTGCCTCAAATGGAGTTTGCTTCACAGGTTAAAAAAAATATATATATACACATACAGTAGTGTATAATGCTAATAAAGTCTAATAATGCTTAGTGTAAGGAATCTACATACAACTATGGGAAAAAAAAACATTGGAAGCTGAGCAACGTAACCCATGGGTCAAACATGGTCCTGATTACCTTTCCTTTTTGTGGTGCTATGCTGCTCCAAACGGCTGTAGCTCAGGAGGAAGAGCAGTCACCCACCAATTGGAAGATCGGTGGTTCGACTCTGGCTTCCCCGGGCTACATGTCGAAGTGTCCTTGGGCAAGACACTGAACCCCACGTTGCCCCCCCCCCCCAGTGTATCATTGGGGGTATGAATGTGTGTATGAATGATTAGAAAAGCACGTAGTTATGAATCTTAAGACGTGCTGTATGAATGTGTGTGAGTGGGGTGAATGCGGCATGTAGTGAAGCGCTTTGAGTGGTCAGCTAGACTAGAAAAGCGCTATACAAGTCCATTTACCATTTACCACCTGCCCCTCAGTAGTACTCTCCTCCTGCTCCACCTGGCCCTCAGTGGTACTATCCTCTTGCTCCACCTGGCCCTCAGTGGTACTATCCTCTTGCCCCACCTGCCCCTTGATGGTGCTCTCCTTCAGCTCCTCTATGGTCTTCGCCCTTTCCCCATTGCTTCTGTCCTCCGATTGGTCACACGGTGTGAGGTGCAGTGTAATATGATTTTCACTGGCATCCTGGGTCCAACCTGTTAAACAGAGTGTTGTGTTTTTCTTACTTAAAACAATGAGACTGACCATGGGTTACCTGAAGTGTTCATCTCTGACAATAGTCCAATTCTTCCTGAACAGATTTGTGGTTACTTTAGATTACAGAAGAACTACTGCCATAGTAATTATCATTGTTTCTACATTTAAAGGTGCATGACTGTGACAATTAGAATATATCGTTTTGAGAGTGAAAGCATACTCATAATATCTATTCAAAGAATGACACCAAGCCTAATGTTTGTTTACAGATTGGGCCAAACTGTTTAGTTCACACTGTGTGTACTAAAAACTTACACTTACACTTAAATTCATCACTGTGACTTACCAAACTCCTCTTGAGGATTTAGTTGTGCTGAGGGTTCAGTACATGGAACCACACTGGCTGACAGGAAGCACCCAGCTGGGCATGTGAATGTAAAACAGTGCATAGAAGAACAAGAAGAGGTTAGATTATCATTGCATTCATATTTCTTTCAACCTAAATATTGATTAATTTATTGATAAATCTTATCCATAAAAACAGATATAATATGTTAAGTACTTGCTAATGTAATGTGACTGTAATGCCACTGCACAATTTTATTCTAATTTCAATATGTATTCTTATAGATGGGAATATTTCAAACTCTCAACAATAAGTTCCGATTTGATCTAGTCTATTTAATTAATACAATTCAAAATGAATACAAATCCCTATATCAACCTGAGGCTGAGGCACGGCGTCGCCCTCCACGCCTCCCCCTGGGCTTGCCTCGTCATGCACAGTCCCTTTTAGAGGTCTGTGGAGGGCCTGTTTCAGAGCGTGCTCGTTTTCGCTCCTCAGATGCTCTTTGTGTGTTGAAATGAAAAATTGTGTAAGACTGATGTTAAAGATACTGAAACCAACAGAGAGGTGACACATGAAAGGAAACCCAAACATAGTGTGTCACTTCGAAATTGAATAGGTTCAATGCAAAATGGCTTTGACTGTAACATTCTATAAAAAGATATTCCCTCATTTTGTGTTTTAATGATCGTGATGGACAGGGTGTTTATATGGGGTGATTGTGAAGGTCATAGTATATTATTCACATCATTCACGATCAAACCATTCAATGAGCCCTCGTGCCCCACTTTGTCACCCATCTGTTCAACTACACAATGAATGAGAAATATAAAATACTTACCTGGGCTTCAGCTAAAGTGTGGTCAAAATCAATTTCCACAGCCATAAGTCTCCCCTCTTTGTAGTGGGGATTATTTGGGTCAGAGGTATGTCTGTAGGCCATTGCAACACAGACAGATACCGACAGAGAGACAGACGAGTAATACAAATGTACAAACAGACAGACTGATTCTGGAAAGAAGACAGAGACAGACAAGGCGAGATAGACAAACAGGTTGAGAGATAGACAGAGGTAAAGATAAAGAGATGGTTGAAAATATACACAGAGAAACAGGTAGAGATTGGCTCTTAAAAGTGCCGTTGGTTTCGTAGTGTGGGTGTAGTATAAATTGTGTGTTGTCGTGTATCGTGTGTTGAATGTAGCTGCAGAGAGAACAGAGAAAGTTAATGTAGTTACAAAATAAATAAATACATATAATTCAAAATAAATACATTTTTTCTCTTACCAGGACCACTGCTGAGTGGAGAAAAAAAAAGATGTTATCAAATATGTAACGCTGATTCTAGTTACTGCTCTTTTGTAATCTGATAATGTAATTCTGATTAACCTAGACGCAATCATTTACTACACAGTCGTGTCTATATTAATAGTGAAAGGTTTGAAATGTTTATCCGAATGAAGGAATTTAAATTTTCCGTTGCGTCTTCAGTAATTACAGTAAAACACAGGAAGTTCAGGGTTGTCCACTTCCTGTAACACTGTTAAAAGCGCGTAATAGCGTTGAGGGTTTCCTCACTGAGATTTAAATGGCCTGCACAGCAGGCTGGACAGGCCAAATCAATATTGTCATTACAGGTACATTCATGCAGGCTGGGAGCAGAGTACCGTATTTTCACGGCCAATACGGCGCACCGTACTAAAAGGCGCAGTCTCAGTTATGTGTGCCGTTACTGTGTTTTTAACACACATAAGGCGCACCTAATTATAGGGCGCGAGTTTTATATACAATCCACACAAGCATACAAGTTTTTGTATTTAAAAATAGATCGGGAGCAAAACTGAGTTTGTTTGTGCTTTATTTAAAACACACGGTTGAACAAGCAAGTGTGCGTCATAACTCAAACCCATCGAAGTCTTCATCTTCTGTTTCTGCATTGAACAGCTGTGCTAAATCTCCATCAAACATGCCAGGTTCACTGTTTTCACTGTAAAAGCCGTGTGGCTCCTCGGAAATGATGCCGGCTTTTGCGAAAGCTCGAACAACAGTGCTAGCAGACACGTTGGCCCAAGCATCTACAATCCACTCACAAGCTGTGGCGTAACTTGCCCGGCGTTGCCTTCCAACCTTAGTGAAACTATGGTCTCCATCAGTCATCCATTGCTCCCACGCCGCTCGCAGTCTGACTTTGAACGGCCGATTCACACCGATGTCCAGCGGTTGGAGTTCCTTTGTCAGGCCTCCCGGAATGATAGCAAGCTCAGAGTTCGTTTGCTTAACTTGTGTTTTCACATCGGCTGTGAGATGGGCACGCATAGAGTCACAGATCAACAGCGATGGCGATGCGTGGAAAAAACCACTTGGTCTTCTTACATACACCTCCCGCAGCCACTCTTTCATCATTTCTTCATCCATCCAGCCCTTTTCATTTGCCTTAATGATAACTCCAGCTGGAAACTTCTCTTTAGGCAAAGTCTTTCTCTTAAAAATCACCATAGGCGGCAGTTTCTGTCCATTAGCAAGGCAGCCTAGCACAACAGTAAAAGAAGACTTCTCGTACCCCGTTGTGCGTATCGCTATCGTGCTGGTCCCCGTCTTCTCCACAGTGTGACTCACCGGGATGTTGAAAGTGAGCGGCACCTCATCCATATTAGTGATGTGGCTGGGCTGGATGTGAGAGAGAGAGACGAGTAATACAAATATACAAACAGACAGACTGATTCTGGAAAGAAGACAGAGACAGACAAGGCTAGATAGACAAACAGGTTGAGAGATAGACAGAGGTAAAGAGAAAGAGATGGTATAAAATATACACAGAGAAATAGGTCGAGATTGGCTCTTAAAAGTGCTGTTGGTTTCGTATTTCGTAGAGTATGTGAACGGAGCTGAGCAGGAAAAAATCCGCTCCTCTTCGCTCGGCTCAGTTCCGTTCTCCGCTCACCGAAAATAAAAACTATTTGCTCCGGTGAAATCGCTCCACGGTCGCTCAAATTTTAAAGAAAGAGCAATTCATCCAGGGACATGCAATCACATTCCAGACTTTAAAAAGGTTGATGCTTTTTATCGATGCTACCTTTCACCTGATGGAAATGAAGCATTGCGCTAGCTTATGTTGAACGCTAGCTAGCCAGCAAGCCTAATTTCACCAGAAAAAAAACTGTCATATTTATGTTGCTGACAAAGTCCAAACTACTAGTCTTTGAATCATTGGCCAAATGTATAAACTATGCGTGTCATGGAAAAAAACGGCATCATTAATGACATTTCAGTCACACAGGCAGCAGAACATTATGAGCACACAACCTACCTGGGTAGTAGTCTGATCGCAATGGGTTTCCCCGCGGGAAACTGCTGAAACCGCGCGCAAAGTAAAATAATCAGGAGTATATTTGTATTTTATTTTGACCCGAAAGAACCTTGAAAATGCTCTTTACAGCTTCTCCTAAATATAAAAACTTTAATTTCTACCTGTGCTGGCTTTAAAAGCTGCAAATAAAATGTACAAATTATAATCACCATAGCAACCGCCGCTGAGACTTTATGGGAACTGTAGTGTAAATTGACGAAACAAACCAATGAAATTACGATTTTTCTTGGAAAAGAAGCAAAAATATTTCTTAGCAATGGCCACTACACGTCTCTACAGTACTGTTAATAATCAGGAGTATATTTGTATTTTATTTTGACCCGAAAGAACTGTGAAAACGCTCTTATTTTCTGTCATATGTGCCGCCGACGCATGAAAACATTGCGCTTCCAGGACCTATTAATTATCTAATAATTACAGAAAGACAAGATTGAATTTTAAACGCCAATCAAGATTAAAATTAAAAACACGATAATGCAATCATCCGAACCACCACCACACAGCTGTAAAATATGTGGTGCCAACACGAAAGATGCTTGCTATTGAAATGCATTCATTTTCAAGTCGTGCTGAGTAGCACGAAAACCTATAGTTAAATCGTGGCAGGGAGCACGAATTTGAAAGTTTAATTTCGTGACAGTTTCACGAACAGCCCATTCTCACGGCTGTTCGTGAAACTCACGAAATTAAACTTTCAAATTCTGGGTTGCCCAACTGCATGGGAGCCTATCAGCTTATGCTAAACCATCCCAAACACAATGACAGCCAATCAATGTCCACTTCAGGGTGTGACTGACCATTGATTTAAAAAAAAGGCAACTGGCATTCAGAAAGAGTAGAGATTAAAAATTAGATTAACACGATTAAAAAATATAACGAATTAAAAATGACTAATTAATTAATCTCCATTAACGCGATAATTTGACAACCCTAATTTTAGACCCAATACCAACCAGACTGTTTTTCCCTGAATTGACACTTCCATATTGGATTTGATCAATTTGTCTTTGTTGACAGGATATGTACCTCAGAGTTTTAAGGTCACTGTAATTAAACCTTTACTTAAAAAAACCTACTCTTGATTCAGAAGTGTTGGCTAATTATTGATTTATATCCAATCTCCCTTTTTTGTTCTTTGTTCAAGTTCTTGAAAAAATAGTTGCAGCTCAACTTTGTGATCATTTACATAGAAATAATCGGTTTGAAGAGTTTCAGTCAGGATTCAGAGTGCATCATAGCACAGAAACAGCACTGGTGAAAGTTACCAATGATCTCCTCTTACACTCTGATAGTGGACTTGTGCCTGTGCTTGTCCTGTTGGATCTCTATGTACTGCATTTGATACAGTCGATCAGAGAATTTTGTTACAGAGACTTGAACATGTTATTGGGATTAAAAGGAACTGCATTAGGCTGGTTTAAGTCATATTTATCTGATAGATTCCAATTTGTTCTTGTAAATGAAGAATCTTCCTGACACACTAGAGTAAGTCATGGAGTTCCTCAGGGTTCTGTGCTTGGGACCATCCTTTTCACTTTATACATGCTTCCATTAGGTAACATTATTAAACAACATGGCATAAATTTCCATTGCTATGCTAATGATACTCAGCTGTACTCATCTATGAAACCAGATGAAACCAATAGGTTGGTCAGACTACAAGCCTGTCTTAAAGACATAAAGACCTGGATAACTCAGAACTGTCTGCTTCTAAATTCAGACAAAACTGACGTCATTATCTTTGGACCTGAGCGCTTCAGGGAGAAATTGTCTAGTTATATAGTTACTCTAGATGGTATTTCCTTGGCTCCTAGTTCTACAGTGAGGAACCGTGGAGTTATTTTTGACCAGAATTTATCATTTCACGCACATATAAAACTGGTTTCTAGGACTGCCTTCCTTCACCTTCATAATATTGCCAAAATCAGGAACATCCTGCCTCGGGGTGATGCAGAGAAACTAGTCCATGCATTTGTTACTTACTATTATTGGGCTGTCCCACATATTCTCTAAAAAAACCTCCAGCTGATCCAAAATGAGTTCTGATGAGAACTAACAGGAGAGATCATGTTTCTCCAGTTTTAGCTTCTCTTCATTGGCTCCCTGTTAAATTCAGAATAGAATTTAAGATTCTTCTCCTCACATATGAAGCTCTTAATGACCGAGCTCCATCATATCTTAAAGATGTCATTGTAAGGTATTTTCCTAACAGAGCACTTCGCTCCCAAACTGCAGGTTTACTTGTTGTTCCCAGAGTTTCTAAAAGCAGAATGGGAGGCAGGGCCTTCAGTTATCAAGCCCCTCTCTTGTGGAATAAGCTGCCAGTAAATGTCAGGGAAGCAGACACCCTTTCCACTTCTAAGACTAGGCTTAAAACTTTCCTTATGATAAATCTTATAGTTAGGGATGGCTCAGGTGATCCTGAAACATCTCATAGTTAAGCTGCTATAGGCTTAGACTGCTGGGGGACCTCATCTGTCACACCTTTCCTCACTTTGCTCTCTTTCCCCCCCCCCCGTTTAACTTCTCAAATGATATTATGTACATGTGACATTATTGTGGTCATTAACTTGTGTTTCCCTATTCCAACAGGTATCCTTTGAATGGTGGTATGGTATTTTTCCCCCTCTTTTCTGTCTTCTCAAACCCCAGCTGGTGGAGGCGGATGGCCACCCTTCCTGGTTCTGGTTCTGCCAGAGGTTTCTTCCTGTTAAAAGGGAGTCGTTCCTTTCCACAGTCGCCACAGGCATGCTCATGACGGGAGATTGGACTGAAGAGAAGTTTCGTTGCAATCTATTGGTTTACTTAGCTAAGATATTGTTTTTGAAGTGGCTCTATATGAATGAATTGGATTATTTTGAAATTAATTAATTGGATTTTATATGATTATGATTACAATGAATTGAATTCCAATTGGCTTGAATTGGACTATATTATTGAAGTGCCTTGAGATGACATTTGTTGTAATTTGGGGCTATATAAATAAATTAATTGAATTGAGAAAGTCAGATTTGACCTGAGGAAGTGGAGACTACTTCACCTATCCTTAGCAGGGAAAGTGAATTGTATCAAGATGAATGTGCTCCCCAAGTTTCTTTACCTGTTCCAATGTATCCCACTTTATCTTCCTAAATTTATCTATTGGTAGGACTTTCATATATATATATGGGATGGGAAGAAGCCTAGAAAACAGTTAGAACTGTTACAAAGGCCTAAAAACCAAGGTGGTTTAGCTCTTATGAACTTTTGTCATTATTATTGAGCCTCAAATGTCCAAAAAAAAATCCTGTACCGGCTCCATACTCCTGACGCAAACTGGTGCCTTTTTGAAGCGGCATCTTGCATCTCCACCTCTCTTAGAGCCCTGGTTACCTCCAGCCTTCCCCTGTCTTTCTCACAACACACTAATAATCCTATAGTCATAAACACCCTTAAAATATGGGTTCAAATTAGACGGAACTTTGGGTTTAAAAACCTTCTCCATCTAAGTCCCATTCAGAATAATCACCTTTTCCCCCCCAAGCCAGGTTAGACTCTGAACTTACTCTCTGGAAGAGATGAGGCATTCATAATTTTAAGGATATGTACATGGACTCTAATCATCAATAAATCATCAAAGCTTGCAAAGCACAAATTTAACCTTCCTTGGTCTAGCCTATTTCGATATTTCCAAGTCCGCCACTCCCTTCAACATCACGATCCCAACTTTCCATACATAACACCATTATCTGGTTTAGATGGTCTGTTGAAATCCCCATTTAATTCTAAAGGACTTATCTCGAGAATTAGTGCTTGTATAACCTCTTTTAAAAACACAACACTGGCAAAGATCAGAGCAGACTGAATGGATGAGCTGGGGGAAGACTTTGGAGATGAGATGTGGGAGAGCATCCTTCTTAGAGTAAATGACAGCACTTCATGTGCTAAACTAAGCATTATACAGTTCAAGAACCTACATTGTATCTACTACTCCAAAGCGAGCCTCTCTAAAATTTTTCCAAACACGGATGCAGGCTGCAACAGATGTCGAAACACTCCTGCTCACTTAACACATGTGTTTTGGTCATATCCAGCTCTGGCAAACTATTGGTCTTCTATCTTCAAAAATTTCCATGAACACACTCCTAAACCTTGTGGAAAGCTTGCCCAGGAGAGTTGAAGCTGTTATAGCTGCAGAGGGTGGGACAACTTCAAATTAAACCCTATGGATTAAGAATGGGATGTCACTTCAAAGTAAACACCAGAAACTTGTGCTAAAAAAAAATGGACCAGTGAATAATTCCCTACAATCCCTATATAGACCAGTGAGTAGTGCTGATCAACATGTCATTGGGGTCATCAGGTGGGAACAAATCATTAGTGTTTCTTCTAGTTGGGCCCACAACACCTCCCGGAGGCTAGACAGTGATCACTGAATCACACCCCTAACACAACAACAACCACCATTTTTTTCCCACAAGCAGCATTATTATCAGCTCCCCAACCTCACCAACTGCACACCAGTCATAGCAGGATGGGGATACAAACCCTGGTTCGGGTAGGGGGTAGATATACAACAGGTAAAGATAAGTAGGAATGGGATTCAAACCTTGGTTCGGGTAGGGGGTAATGAAAGTATAGAGGGTGTCAGAGGTGGAGTACAAGACACACAAGCAGAACTCACCTAAACAGTCCTACAGTCACTAAACATGCCACCAAAAACAAGGACATACAGACCAACTCACCTGAAATGGCCACCTGGTTTCAAAAGGCTCATATGGCTTCTTCTTCTTCTTCATTGACTTTTAATGGCAACTGGCATCCTTGGTGTTGCATATGCCGCCATCTACTGGACTAAATTAATTTTTTTCTATTTCTTCTTTTCTATATTCTTTTAATTATTCCAGTAGTTACCAGGAATCTTATTGTTATTCTCCTCCCTTCTTTAGACTTAGCAGATTCTACTATATTTTTCAAAATACATTCTGTTATTCCTGCCCTCTGCAGCCCTATCTTCATTATTTCCCTCTCCCTTCCATATCTGGGACATGCTATCATCACATGTTCCACTGTCTCCCTCTCCCCACAGCTACACTGCCCAGTTGGATGTTTCCCCATTATCTTAAGTGTATTATTCAGTTTACAATATCCTATTCTTATCCTGCTAATAATGACTTGTTCTGTTCTGTCCACAACACCCTGCCTCTCCTGCTACACTTTGTAATTTATATAAATGTCTTCCTTTTTCCTGATTCTTCCAATATTGATTCCAGTGATTGTTTATTTCTTTCCATACGAAACCTTTCCCTTCTGTTTTTGATAATGTTACTTTCATTTCCACCACCTCTTTCTTTACTGCATCCTTAGCAGCTTTGTCTGCTTTTTCATTTCCTTTTATTCCTACATGAGCTGGTACCCACATGAACACTATTTCCCTCCCCTGTTGCATTAACCTGGATGTTTTTAACTGTATTTCATATAGATGTGTTTTTGCTGTTCCATTTTTAATACTTAAGAGTGATGAAAATGAATCGCTACATATAACTATTCTCCTATCCCTCACATCTTCCATCCATTCTATTGCTAGCAATGTTGCACATAATTCCACTGCATATATACTTAAATGATCTGATGTTCTTCTTGAAATTGTTCTATTATACATGGGAACCACCATTGCTGCTGCTGTTACTCCTGTTGCCTGTTCTTTGGACCCATCTGTATATATATATATATATATATATATATATATATATATATATATATATATATATATATATATATATATATATATATATATATATATATATATATATACACATATTCTCCATATTTTTCCTCCACATAGTTATAAAATTCCTGCACTAGATCTGCTGTTTTATTTCTTTCCTTGATGTTCCACATGTTTAAGTCTACATTTGTTTCTTGTAACATCTATTTTGGTATCGTTGTCCAAAGAACTGTTGGGCTGAATTCCATAAGGGCGGCTGTAGCTCAGGAGGAAGAGCAGTTTCCCACCAATCAGAAGGTCGGCGGTTCGACTCAAGCTTCCCCGGGCTACATGTCGAAGTGTCCTTGGGCAAGACACTTGACGTGCTATATGAGTGTGAGTGGGTGAATGTGGCATGTAGTGTTAGAAGCGCTTTGAGTGGTCAGTTTGACTAGAAAAGTGCTATACAAGTCCAATTACCGTATGTTGTATTATTAGTTGTTCAAGCACATCTCCAGAACTCTCTTTGCTGGATGTTCATCTTTGTGTCCTTTTAAATGTACCCAGTAGTTATAGTTATAGTTACCAGCTATTAGCTGTTTTCTTCTGAGCCATAGTGGCATTTCTCCTGCTTCAACCTGTAGTGAATATATTGGTGCTGTTTTTATTGCTCCGAGACAAGTTCTTAATGCTCTGGTTTGGATTATATCTAATTGCGAGAGTACTGATTTTGCTGCCGATCCATATCCCACACTGCCGTAATCTATTCTAGACCTTATTAATGCTATGTATATATATTTTCATGATGTAAAATCAGCACCCCACTCTAACCCAGCCACACACCTCATAATATTCAATACTCTCTTACTTCTCTCTACAATTCCCTTCACATGCTCCTTCCATGTTAATCTAGAATCCATTATCATTCCTAAGAATCGAAAGCTGTTTACTCTCTCTAAGTTCTTTCTATACAAGTTTAAAAGGCTCATATGGGCCACACCCTTGACTTAAATATATCCTTGAATTCTTCCTTGCTTCTTCCAAGAGTCTGTTTACCCTAAGTGCTCCCCCTGCTGGGCCCCCAGCTACTATTGCTTCTTCTAATCCAAATCCACTTACTGGACCTTACTGCCTCATCTGACATTTCCTTCACTATTTTCCTCACACTCTGTCCACTTACACCCAACTCCCTCAACAATGAGACAACAGACTTTTCAACAAATCCTCTATATCCTACTTCCACTGGACAGATCCTAACTTTCCATCCTCGCTGCTCTGCTTCTTCCCCTAACTCTACATACCTAAGCTTTTTTCTTTCATATGCTTCTACTACTAAGTCGTCCCAAGGAACAGTCAGCTCTATGAAATAGACTCTCATTCTACTCGTAGATCACAAGACTATATCAGGCCTTAGATTTCTAGAGGCTATTTCCTGGGGAACAACAAGCTTCCCTCCTAAATCTACCTGCATCTCCCAATCACAAGCATCCTCTAAGCTGTCTTGCCTCCTTATTGTCTAATTAACTTTCTCCCCCTCTTGAACAAACTGAATTGCCACTCTCTTCACCTTAGACCTTCCTAAATTTACCTGCCTTCGTTTATCTTCAATACATGCAGCTAAGCTTCTTAATACTTGGTTATGTTGCTACGTATACTGGCCTACTGACAGACTAACCTTACAGCCTGACAAAATATGCCTCAGAGATGCAGTACCTGAACATAACGAACATAGTGGGTATCCATTAACCCAGAGTTTTAGGTTCTGGGGAGTTGGCAATACATCATATGTTGCCCCTATCAAAAATCTAATACTCCTTTCCTCCATACTCAACAGCTCTTTTCAACTAAGCTTTTTCTTCTCTACAACTTCACAATTCAACCACTGTCCCTGCTTAGCCTGAGCCACTGCCTTTGTACCCCTTAACATTTCCTCCTGTCTACGAACCTGTTCAACAACTAGCTTTCTCTTCTCTTTGGGACCTGCTTTACTCCACACCGGTTTGCCTGGGCCAAGCCCCAAGCCTACCGGGCTTATTTGAACATTAACCACAATCTCTGTATGTCTAAGAGCCTCCTAGGCTGTCCTTCTTGGATTCCATTTCCTCCCCTTGGTTGGGTTTGGAACCACCTTACTAACTACCACATCTTTACTCCCAGCTAACAGGAGCTCTGTCCTAACTTTAGTACATTTAAACTCCTCTACTAGACTAGATACTGGGAGCTGGAGTATGCCTTTCCCATACAGTGCCACAGTACTTAAGCATCTAGGACATTAAGCACTTAGCACTTAAGTTCATATGTGTGTAAAGGCAGATGAGCGAATACTTTTGGCAATATAGTTTATATATAAGTGCAGGCTCATAGAATCCTCAGGGCTAGCCAACCTTGTATTTATATTTTAAGCAACACGGACACAAATGGCTTGATAACTGGCTCAGAAATCAGATACGTTCACATCCCTACATTTATCTGCTAACCATTAGAGCCATTTAAAATCACACTGTGAGAAGTAAAGGAAAATGTTTTTAGTAGCCAATATAGCCTTCTATATTTGATCGAGTTTAACAATGCATTTGAAAACAGACATTTTTGCAAGTTAATATAAAACAACTTACAACTTTGCCTTCACAAGTCAAATTCATTATACGATTTTTTTTATAGCAGGAATTCTGCTTCTCCCAAGATAGACAAATCATTTATGTGTCTAAATTATCATAAACTACTGAGTTCAAATCAGTTTTCATTCATCATACTTCAAATAAAATTTTATTTTTAAGTTGTTGCCAGGATACAAAAACAACTCCCCAATCCAGTTTTTGTTCTATTTAACTTTTATTTTATTCTATTTTTTTTATCAATAACTATATTTTTTTCTGCAGAAATATAATATCCCTTCAGGAATGAATAAAGTAATATTAAACTGAAAGTTTTCTAATGTCAGGCAGCATTAGAAGGGACTACACTTTTAAGTTGAACATATTAAATACCTGGTGGTGCTTGTGATGACATTTAATAGACACCAAGGAGGTCTAAATAGATTCCAGGTGGCAATTTGAATGGTTGATGAAGTTTGCAAATTATTACCCAGTTGGCTTTCCATACACCAGGAAAGAAACACTTGAACTAAGAGCCAGGTGTAATAGGTGGAGAGACTGGAGTACCAGCGAGTGCCACCATGACAAGAACACAGAGAGTTATCAGCCCTTATCACAATTTTATTTGCCATTTTATCTTTACAGACTTAGCAGAACTGATGGGTAGAGATGTGGGTAGGGCAACATTAGCATATTCACAAATCCTCATTTACTGAGCGTGGAGGAAAGTGCAGTCATGCCCCATGCCATGTTCAAGACATGAGGGTTTTTTTTGTCCAAGGCAAAACTTTCAAATTATAAAATTATATGGAATACATATGCTTTTGAGGGTACTTTTACTTTTTTTAATAACTGCCAGACTGGGACTTCAAAAGACATGGCATGTGTTTGGTAAATTAAATTATCGTTTTGGTTGATTCGAAAAAGGATGGAAACACCTGTGTTTACATCAAGTCTGACATAGCACACTTTCACCCCAACTCCTTCTGATGTTTGTGGGTCACTCACAAGACAACAAACATGGCAACAAACATGGAAGCGAGTTAGTAGTTGTCACCAAAGTCCATACTTTTGATGGAAACACATGATTTAAATTTCTTTTAATGCAAATTTCCAAATGATGCGAATCACTTTTTGATGGAAACATGACTAGTGATACTATAAATGATGTGTTTTTAAACAAAAAACAATTTTGATATAGTTATTAACTATTGTGATCATTATATATGGTTGGTAATAGATCCTAAACAAATGTTGTTGTATTGCCCAAAGTAGCGTTCAGGCTCCTGCAGATTCTGTCAAGAAACATTGGAACAAAATAATATGAAACAGTAACTTGCTTGAGAAAAGATGTAATTTCTTAAATGTTTCTGAACACCTTATTCATTGATAGACCTGGTCAGGTTTGTTTTGACCATTTGTTCCTTTTTTTGCCCCCTCAGACATGCCAAGTAGATCTGAGGTCTTGGCACATTACTCCCACAGTCTCTCTTGACCTGACAGGCAGCATTCTTTGAAAAAAACGTCTGAGTGCTATTTTGCCGTCTCATTTGGCTCAGATCAGTCTGCACAGAATGTGTGACTTTGGTCTGAAGATCAGCCTAAGATTAAGGAACACAAAAGTGTTAGTTAACCAAAAACAGACATTGCATATTACAAACCTATATATATATACACACATATAAATACATACACCTTCCAACCTATCCTTCCACACTTTTTTGTTTACTACATAACTCCATGTGTGTTAATTCATAGTTTTGATGCCTTTAGTGAGAATCTACAATATAAATAGAGAAAAACCATTAAATAAGAAGGTGTGTCCAACACATTTGACTGGTAGTGTACATACACACGTATATATATATACATACATACATACATAGTGACACTTTACATGACAAAAACAAAGTCAAATTGGAATTAATTTGGCTCACTTGTTTCAGAGCTTTTCTTCGAAGCTCCCACTCATTCCACTCATATGTCTTGTTGATGTTTGTCTCCATAGGATGGGTGACAGTTTGAGTGCCATTGTCACACTTGGTGACAGGCTCCTCCCATGTTTTTCCCTTTTGATTTATCTACAAAACCACATGGAAAAAAAATCTATTTTCTACTGTTATATCATCAGTAAAGTACAATGAAGTTTCTGAAAGGTTGTTGGTGCATTTACTATAATCTGGCTGTTTGAATTAGTTTTATTTTTGATATCACCATCACATTCTGTGAAGGTATCACAGATGTTTTACATCCTACAAACTGCTAGTTACATCAAATTTATTCTGAATTTCTTAGCAAGTTGCACCTGGGAATCTTTAGAAAATACAGAGCATGGAATGATGTTGACCAAAGGATGATGCTAACCTCAGAAGATGGACTGACACAGGAAAATTGTTGATTTTGTTGAAGAAGCTGAATGAGTTCAGGAAAGTATTTAGTTTTTTCTTCCACTTCAGCAACAAAGTAATCTGGACAGGATAAAAATTTCAATGCAGCTTCTTTGGAGCTAAAAGCGTAGAGCTTGTCCTTGTGTTTCAGGACTCCAATATCTGGATTACCTACAAAAGACAAATTATGTCAAATGTTCAAAACATGACAAAACATTATTTTTGATAAACACATGGCTTGCCCATTGCAGGTGAGCAATAATTCCATTTCACCCAGGCATAAAGATGCCTTGTGGTATCTGGCAACAAGATATTGGCACAATATCCTTTCAGTCCTGCAAGTTATAAGTAGAAACATTATTGGTCAGATTTACTAAAGCACATTCTCCAATACCCCATTACTGACTCATTGTTTGTTTCTTCTCGCATTCTCGGCAAGTTCAGGTGATTTTTGTAACGATTGGTGTGTATAAACATCGTATACACATCGGTTGTCTTTTGGTAAGACGCTATTTCATTCCAATTCTTGTGGTCACAGTTCAATTTGAAATTCTTATATAATAATTTAAAAAATAATGAAAATTCCTCTTAACTCTACAAATTCTTATTGACACAAGATGAACATAGGCACGTTCTGTCAATGTGCCCCGTTGTCGGCCCCATAGCGCAGGAAATCAATAAGGGATGTAGCCTAATCTTGTGGATGGCAAACTAAAATGGATAAAGATACTCATATGCCATATGGGTAAAAACCATCACTTATATGACACAAGAATAACATTCATCACTAAACAAGAATTAAATATCTATTAGCTATTTATGATATTGCATTGGTTTTCCATGTGAGTACTACCTGGAAGCAGAAGGCCATCTCTTTTCACAAGCATGTAACTACAGAATCCATTGTACTGTAATGGCAACTCATTAAAGCTAGCTGCTGTTTCAGGCATGAGCCATTCCTGTGTGTTCCACAGAGTTTGATCAATCTGCTCATCTGAAAGCAGAGTGAAGAACAGCAACACAATTTTGCTCAGTACTCTCAAATAAACAATCTCTCACTGCAGTTTTGTTAGGCTTGTTAAAAAACTGAAACTTTACATACAATACTGTAGTGTATTTCTGGGTGACATCAGCCATACCTGAGGACTCTGACATTCTCTGTTCATCTGTCTTTACTTTTGTTGTCTCCAACAGGCTGTGCAGATATGCCTCAGAAAAAAACTTTTCCTGAGAGGCAAGGAAAGGCTGAAGATTGAGTTTGACATTACCAAGGATATTAAGCAGTTCAGCCTCATCCTGGAGTCCAGACCACAATTTTGACAGGACCTTAAATAGAGGCTGAAAGAAAATTGAGGGGTGAAAGGGAGGGGGAAAAAAAATTAAAATAAAATTTGTAATTACCTTATTTCGAGTAAAATTAGTCTTCAATGTTGATCTGATAAGTGTGTTTACTACAGAATTTCAATGAAGCATGTGTTATGTTACCCTACATTAAAGATTCAAGAGGAGTCCCTTATCAGTGAAAATCAAGACTTACCAACTCTTAGTTCTAGTATCTACAGTACAACCCTGTTAAAGTATTATTCAAAATTTCCTATTTCTTCCGGCTGGGGCCTTTCTGTGAGGGGTTTATAAGTTGTCCCCATGTATGTGTGGTTCTCTATGGGTACTCCGGTTTTTCCTCCCACCAACTGTCAGGTGACTTGGTTAGTCTAAATTGTCCTTAGGAATGATTGCGAGTGTTCATAGTTGTGTGTCTCGTTTGTCTCTGTGTGGCCCTGTGATGGACTGGTGACCCGTCCAGAGTGTACACCGCCTCTTGCCCAATGACTGCTGGGATAGGCTACAGCCCCCCGACGACCCTAAATTAGATAAGCAGGTATATATAAACAATGGATGGCTAGAAAACAAAATAACATAGGAGGGACAATCATTTATAAAGTAGAGGTGTAGTGAGGGGAGTGGTAGATGTCTGCAAAGATCACCATCAATGGGTTAGGGTGTTGTTTTTGTAACTTGCCAACAACTTAAATGATGATGTCAAACACATTGTTGACGGGCAAGAAACGTGAAATCAATGGACAGACATGGACAGAAACTCACAGCCAGCAGTTCAACAACTGAGGTGCAGAAATGCTCCTCTACATTGACATGTCCAAGATTACACCATCTGTTGTTAACAAGATGTAATCCCTCCTCCTTCACTGTTACCTCTGTCTGCAGTCTGTCTGACCATATGGTCTTGAAGATTAATGCAGGAGCGTTCGAGTTCTGCAGTCAAATCTTGGTGAAAAAATATTATTGTCTTTTTGAAACTCCTGCTCCATCTTCATCAAGGCCATCCATTTTATCTTCAATTCAATTCAATTCAACTCAATCATACTTTAATAAATCCCCAAAGGGAAATTATATTGCTTCAGTGTTCATTTTTATTACATATACGCTATTGTTATAGGTAGATAACAAAATATATTACATATAAATTAGCTGACAAATATTTAGAAAGTTGAAGTGTAGCAAAAAGAGGTGTGGCAGAAATCTTCAGAGGTTGCCATCAACTTAGCACACAGTGTCAGCATCAGCAGGTAACACAGGTTAACTCCCAGTGTGTCATAACAGATGGGAAAAAAATGCCAATTACCAGTAGAAGTCCTTCCACCAGCACAACATAAAAAACCAACAAAGAAAAATTCCCCAAGAATCATGCAAAAGTCTGATAATCAACAAGTTGCAAAAATGAGACAGTATGTCCAGAGCTACTGGAGCTAGCTGCCTGCCTCTAGGGTGGCACGGTTTTCAAATTTTCCATAAAACTATTCCTTTAAAAGCAACAAGACATGACAAGTTGAAATATTGAGTCCATGATCAACACACTTACATAGACTGTTGTAGTTGGTGCAGCTGTCTGTGGCTTTATAGTTTCTTTAAGCATCTTCAACTGAGATGAGAGCTCAGTTTGTAGGATTTCAACATGCTTGACACATAAACATGCATCAGTCTGGAGGATAAGAAAAAAACATATTTAGCCTTTGTTCAACATTTTATTAAATAACATAATACATTAATTAGCCTGCCTTCTTTCATTTGATAGGCTGTAAATAGATAGATTGGGGTGCAAGGTTTGTGGAAGGCAACATATTTTCTGACTGTAGCTTTAACCACAAAAAAAGCAAGTCATTAATTTTAAACTAAACGTGGCTGTGAAATCTTCTCCAAACAGAAAATAATCACGAGAAGCAGAGTGAATGTTGTGAGGAAAGAAAACTTTTTATTTGGAATTAAATTTAATTTAGATATCCAATTCTGATGAAAATAATAATAATAAATCATTATAATAATAACAAACATTCTTTATCAATAAAATTGTTTATATCAGAGAGAAGATTAATGGAATCATTCCCACTATTATCACTGATGTATCATCAAGTAGAGCAGCTTTAGAAGTATCTTTAGAACCTGATTTGTATTTAGACTGCTTCTGCCCAATTAATCTCTCTGAGCTAACAACAGCAATAGTCTCTTCTAAACCATCAACTTGTATGTTAGACCCAATCCCAACCAGACTGTTCAAGGAGGTTTTCCCCTTAATTGACACTTCCATATTGGATTTGATCAATCGGTCTTTGTTGACAGGATATGTACCTCAGAGTTTTAAGGTTGCTGTAATTAAACCTTTACTTAAAAAACCTACTCTTGATTCAGAAGTGTTGGCTAATTATCAACCTATATCCAATCTACCTTTTTTGTCTAAAGTTCTTGAAAAAATAGTTGCAGCTCAACTTTGTGATCATTTACATAGAAATAATCTGTTTGAAGAGTTTCAGTCAGGATTCAGAGTGCATCATAGCACAGAAACAGCACTGGTGAAAGTTACCAATGATCTCCTCTTAGCCTCTGATAGCGGACTTGTTTCTGTGCCTGTCCTGTTGGATCTCAGTGCTGCATTTGATACGATCGATCACAACATTCTGTTACAGAGACTTGAACATGTTATTGGGATTAAAGGAACTGCATTAGGCTGGTTTAAGTCATATCTATCTGATAGATTCCAGTTTGTTCTTGTAAATGAAGAATCTTCCTCACACATTGGAGTAAGTCATGGAGTTCCTCAGGGTTCTGTGCTTGGACCAAGTCTTTTTACTTTGTACATGCTTCCATTAGGTAACATTATTAGACAGCATGGCATAAATTTCCATTGCAATGCTGATGATACTCAGCTGTACTTATCTATGAAACCAGATGAAACCAATAGGTTGGTCAGACCACAAGCCTGTCTTAAAGACATAAAGACCTGGATGACTCAGAACTGTCTGCTTTTAAATTCAGACAAAACTGAAGTTGTTCTCTTTGGACCTGAGCGCTTTAGGGAGAAATTGTCTAGTTATATAGTTACTCTAGATGGTAATTCCTTGGCTTCTAGTTCTATAGTGAGGAACCTTGGAGTTATTTTTGACCAGAATGTATCATTTGATGCACATATAAAACAGGTTTCTAGGACTGCCTTCTTTCACATTCGTAACATTGCTAAAATCAGGAGCATCCTGTCTCAGGGTGATGCAGAGAAACTAGTTCATGCATTTGTTACTTCAAGATTGGACTACTGTAATTCCTTATTATTGGGCTGTCGCACATATTCTCTGAAAAGCCTCCAGCTGATCCAAAATGCTGCAGCCAGAGTTCTGATGAGAACTAACAGGAGAGATCATGTTTCTCCAGTTTCAGCTTCTCTTCATTGGCTCCCTGGTAAATTCAGAATAAAATTTAAGATTTTTCTCCTCACATATGAAGCTCTTAATGACCGAGCTCCATCATATCTTAAAGATCTCATTGTAAGATATTTTCCTAACAGAGCACTTCGCTCCCAAACTGCAGGTTTACTTGTTGTTCCCAGCGTTTCTAAAAGTAGAATGGGAGGTAGAGCCTTCAGTTATCAGGCCCCTCTCTTGTGGAATAAGCTGCCAGTAACTGTCCGGGAAGCAGACACCCTTTCCACTTTTAAGATTAGGCTTAAAACTTTCCTTTTGATAAATTTATAGTTAGGGATGGCTTAAGTAATCCTGAAGCATCCAATAGTTAAGCTGCTATAGGCTTAGACTGCTGGGGGACCTCATCTGTCACACCTTTCCTCACTTTGCTCTCTTTTACCCCCCCCCCCCCCCCCCCCGTTTAATTTCTCAAATTATATTATGTACATGTGACATTATTGTGGTCATAAACTTGTGTTTCCCTGTTCCAACAGGTATCCTCTATATGGATGAATTGGATTATAATTACAGTGAATTGAATTCCAATTGGCTTGAATTGAACTATATTATTTAAGTGCCTTGAGATGACAATTGTTGTAATTTGGCGCTATATAAATTAAAATTGAATTGAATTGAATTCAAGAATTTGGCCTCACTCAAATTTGCAAAGTTAAGCCTCTGGTGTTTCGTTAGATGGCAACTTGTTTTTTGAGCAGCACACTATGAAATAAGTCCAGTTTTGCTTGTGTCATCCTAGAAATATTTCAGAAATATGCATTAATTTATGTTTCTTCATGGCTTGATTTCTGCAATAAACTTTGGTCTTTTCTTAGTCAAATCTATTGATGACATGTGCAAAACTCAGTTGCAACATTTATGGTCATAATCAAGAGGAAAAAGCACATTGTTCCTAATCTAGATACTTCATGCTGACTCAAAGTGTGTTTAAAAATTTACTTTACAATCTTCTCTAACCACATTGGCCAGTGAGTAACTTATGGTCTTTAGCTTAAATCAGAAATACTATCATTGAAGGGCCTATTAGGATTTTATATATCTACACTATCTGGTTATTAAACAATGCTGGGTTACTCTCTGTAATACCTATGTCTTTGTTAAGGCTTTTGACTTGCTTTTGAAAAGCATCCATCCAGCCATCCATTGTCTTCCGCTTATACAAGCTTAGGTCGCGGAGGCAACAGGTTTAAGAGAGAAACTCAGACATTCCTCTCCCCAGTGACACTCTCCAGCTCCTGCTGGGGTATCTTGAAGCATTCCCTGGCCAGAAGGGATATATAATCTCTCCAGCAAGCCCTGAGTCTGCCCCAGTAGGACGTGCACAGAAAACCTCCAAAGGGAGGCGACCAGATGTCATTCTATCCAAAACCACGTCAGCTGGCTCTTTTTGATATGGAGGAACAATGGCTCTACTCTGAAATCCCTTCGGATGGCCGAGCTCCTCACTCTATCTCTAAGGCTAAGCCCAGTCATTCTCCAAAGGAAACCCATTTAATCTGCTTATATCCACAATCTTGTTCTTGGGGTCACTACCCAGATCTCGTGACCATAGGTTGTTCCAACAAAGCTGTAGAATCGGTTTGAATATCGCCATGATCCTGAGAGCTGTGTTGTCAGGTCGGGTAGGGGTCTCCCATGTCAAGTTGGTCTCAGGGGAGGGGTCAGACCAAGAGCAATTCAAAGACCGTAACAGAGCAGTACCAGACAACAAGAGCCCGGTTTCCCCTGTCTGGACAAGGCACCACTCTGCAGCCAGGCCGGGAGCGGGGGGTGGGGGGTATGATATCGAGGTCAGGTGCAGTGTGAACTGGGCAGTAGGCAAAAACTAGAATTCTGAGCTGGTCTGTGAGGTGAAGCGGTACCAACTAGGTATATTTGGGCTTACCTCCACACACAACGTTGGCTCTGAAACCAAACTCCTGGAAAGGGTATGGACTCAAGCCCCTGTCTGAGCACCTCTGTGTTCTCCCCGGTGAACGAGAAGGTCGCCTCACTGCGGCTACAAGTCGCAGGAGGGAATGTTCTGACTGTTGTTTGTTTGTATGCGCCAAACATGCGCCAAACCCTTGCAGGGTTACTGAGGGGATCATGGCAATTTGACCATTCAGTAGACATTGAAGACTTGGACAAGGCTTACAACCGTGTTCCCTTTGGGATTATGTGGGGGGTGCTGAGGGAGTATGGCTATCCGGTCCCTGTATAACCAAAGCAAGAGCCGTGTCCACATTCTGGGCATTAGGTCGAATTTGTTTATAATATTTTGGAATCCCCAAGGGCTGCCCCACCGATCCTGTGATTTTTCAAGGACAGGATCTCAAAGTATAGTCATGGAGAGGAGGTCATTTGGGTTGGAAACCTCAGGGCTGAGGAGGTGTTGAGGTGTGGATGTATGGGACGTGAAAGTGTGTGTGGTGATGATTGGGCCTGGGTCTGGGACTTGCTGTCGCCTGGCCTGCCTGTGCTTCTCCCGATGGGGGGGCGGCGTTGCCTCTCCCCGCTGCTCGCGACTTCACCCACCTGTGGGCACGTCTTGACTCCCAGGGCACTTGGCCAGGGGCGCTGGGGCAGGCGCTGACCCACTGTTTGGCTGTCTGGGGCGCTTGGCCCTCCCGGGTATTGGGTGGGGCCTCTGCCGGGGGGTTTGGGGGCGCTCGAGCTCTTGGGGCCCGGGTCCGGTGCACGGCCCATGTCTGGGCGGCTGGGGCCTGGCGGGGTCTGTGGGCTGTTGCCCCTGGCTCCCGGGAAGCCTCTGCCCTATGCTTATGGGGGCTCTGTCCGGGGGCTTCCTATGCAGTCTTCTGGGTGGATGCGTGGTTGCCCCTGCGGTGGGCTTCCTGGGTTCTGTGCTCCGTGGGGGCTGCTGGTGGCCTGGGTCTTGTGGCCCTCTCTGCCTGCTTCTGATTGCTTGGGGGGGGCTGTGGATTGTGGCCCTGTACACTTATACACTCATAACTAAGCACGGATATCATGTAGGTCCTGTGCCATGGGTGTTGCATGTTCTCACACACAACACACATTCATTAGTCCAGTAGCATGCACACTAAGCAGTTGATGTATTATCATGTCGTCTCAGGTCATCTATATCCACAGTTGTGTTGTATGCGATTGCTGCTACTTGTGCTTGTTTTTGTTTGTTGGTGTGTTTGTTTTTTCTCTGCTTTCAGGTGCTCCTGGTGGCGCTAAGGCTGGATTCGCAACAGAGACCATGGATTGTTGTCTGTTTTGTTTTTTACAGGTGTAGCAGCTGGTTGTCTGGTTTTTGTTTCTATTTTTGTTCTGTTTCCTCTTCTTTCCTCTTCTTCTTTCCTTGTCCCCCGGTCCGGTTCAGTTCTATTACATGTTATATATTGTAAACAGAAATAAATAAATGGGCATCAAGGGGAGCTTTACATTTATAAAGCTTCCCTTGGCAAAGCAAATCTGTTTGGCATAAAAGGTATTCAGACTACAATTCTGCTGCCATAATGCTGAACAGGACAATGGGGGAAAAAAAGAAAAGAAAAAAAAAAAAAAAAAAAAAAAAGGAAACCTCAGGGTTGTATCTGTGCTTTTTGCGAATCATGTGGTTCTATTGGCTTCTTGTGTGTGAAGCAGCCAGGATGAGCATCAGCTCTTCCAAAACCAAGGCAATGTCTCTCAGTTGGAAAAAGGTGGAATTTTCTCTCCTAGTTGGGGATGAGTCCCTGCCTCAGGCGGAGGAGTTTAAGTATCTGGGTATCTTGCTCACAAGTGATGGCAGGTTGGACAGAGATTGACAGACGGATTGGGGCTTAGTCAGCTGAAAAGAGGGCGCTGCTCCAGTCCGTCATGATAAAGAGGAAGCTGGACCGGAAGGCAATGCTTTGAGTTTTGAAAAGCAATTTTTTTTTATTATTATTATCATTATCATCACAGTTATATTGGTTTGCAACAGTGCAAGAAAAAATTACAGTTTATTGTGGGGATGCACCGATCCGATATTTGGATTGGATATCGGTGCTGATATTGACAAAATATATGGATCGGTTATCGGAAAGTACAGCCGATCCATTTTTCAATTTTAATTCTTTTTTTTTTGTTAACGCTTCTCAACAAGTACATAAAAAAAAAATCACAGAGGAATCACACAGGTTATGTGAGAGACTGCTCTAACTACTGCGGGTCCCCACCCCCCTTAAAAAAAGGGAAAATCTAGCATGCTTGTTGTCTGTTTTTCTGCACACTGTCGGATGCTGTTTACATTTTAGGCTTTTCAATCAAATAAGTTAACGTAGCTTCCACAGATGTTTATTTTCATATATGAGACCTACATTCATCTTCCAAAATGAAGCTATCCAGCCCGCGTTTAATCTCTAAAAAGCTGCAGGTGAATTAATCAGCTTGTGTTCTTCTACCTATCTGGCCACAATATGCCATTGAGCTCAGTCCAGCCCAAGCAGGTCCTGCCCTTCCCAGCCCCTAAACTGTCCTGTCCAGCTCAGCCACGCACAGCCCAGCCCTTCAGTGAGTGTTTCTGTTTTTTATTGTTATTCTGTTGTGTTTAAATTAAATTGTTCAATTCATTACTTATTCCTATTTATTCTGTTTCAGTGTTCTGTTTTATTTATCTAAATTTATTTCATATTATTTTCAGCTGGTTCACCGTTTCACATATTTTATTTAAAAAAAAAAACAATGGTTCATTCCTTATATTTATATCTATTATTTTGTTTAATTTTAGGATAAGTTTAGTTATATTTAAGTCAAACCTGAAGCCTGAAGTTTGTAAATCCAACAACGGTATCAGATCGGTATCGGGTAATGACCGATATGCAAAATCCAGATATCGGAATCGGTATTGGAATCAAAATAGCTGGATCGCTGCATCCCTAGTTTATTGTCATAATTACTAGCTACTGCTAACTCACCAGTAAGATTTTGAGGAAAACTTCATGCTGTCTGACGTTGTAGAGAGCCTCTTTGAACAAGGTGATGCACTCATAAGGTCCTGGCTGATTGTCAGAGTCCATTAGATTCTCCAGCACAGCTGTGTATTTCCATGCCAAACTCTGTGTAACACTCATTTCGTTTTTGATGCTTTTACTGGTGACTGGAAGCACTTCTGTAAGTAATGAAGGCACTGCCAAGAGAATGTGAAATGGAGTAAAAAGTATTTATCATAAGTGAAGAAGGAGAATAAAGGATGATAGTGTTTACTTTACACTTGGTGTAGCATAAACATAACTAACTGACTGAACTGTCAAATTATAAAGACCCATAATCTGAACTCAAAAGAATCCTTAATGTCTGAATACTAATGCTTAAATACATCTTGTTCCTGAACTCCAGTCCTAAAAAGTTAGCCCAGCCCTGCAAGTTTCAGCAATAATTCCTTAGGCTTGCTAGGTATGGAACTGTGATTTTGAGAAAATGCACAGCTAGTAATTTTACGAAAACATAGTTGCTCCATTTTTTTCTGTTGACCAAACCATCAAGTAACTGTTAAATTGTATATGTTAAAATTACTAGAAACAGGTGACATGAAAACAATCCTTCCTCCCACAGACAAGTAATTGCTGACTAATTTGTAGAAATCTATGGAGCTTTCAAGCAAGTCTTTCAAAATATTTTCAAATATTGTAGACACCACATGTGACACTTTTTAAATATATTTTTTTTTAAAGAAAAGCAACTGATTAGTTTAATCTTTTTTTCCAGGTAATTTAAGAAACTTTTAACTGAATGTTTTCAAGCTGGCTGATCAATGTACACCTGCTCACTTAGCAGTAGTAAACAACCTTTCCTCAACTACTATTTCAACATAAAATAGAGAAAAGCTTTACTTAATTCTTTTTTTGCTTTATTGAAGAGTCGGATCCCCGTGACAATCATAGTGAGCTCACTAAGCTGCAGTTCCTTATCTTTCTTTACCAGTACCATGAAGGCTCCAAGTTCAGTCTGGGGGAAGATGCTCTGGAGAGCAGCTGGGACAAGAGAAGGTTCAGATAGTTTACCATTATCATAATGACAACATGTAATTGCGTATCATTGTTATTACTATGCTACAACGCATCTCTTCCATAATCATATTGACTAAGCTGCCAATATAATAACCTGCACTTTCCTTAAAATACCAGATATTTAAACCAAGTTAAATTTTGCTCAGATTTAGATACTGATCTTTATGAATGGGTCTCAAGATCAGTTGCTAATGTTAGCTCCTATGTGTTCCAGTTCATTTCAAATGTAATTTAGTTTACAAATTGACTTATTTCCTTTAGAAGAATCTTAAAGATATGGTAGAAATCTTGCCTGAAACACTGGAATATAATTTCTGATTTCTTAAATGGATGATGCAGAATTCTGGCAATTCAATCACTTGCACTTTGGCCATAACCATACGGACTCAAAATATTGAAAGTGAAAGTGAAACCTGTAGCTTCCTGCACAGTGTTGACATCAGAAGGTGAACCCATAGAAGATCGCAGCAGAATATAGGTGACAATTTTATGGTATAGAACGTCTAAGTCACTCCTGATTTTCAGTCTATTGTCTGTAATCTCTCGGCTCAACGGGCTCAGCTTGGCCTCAAGCATACGATGGATTTCCTCGACATACTCACCTGCAAAAACATTGACAAAATGGTCATGAGAGTTGAATAATAAGAGAAATGTTCTTCTATAAAATAAACTTAGAACTATGCAGTACTAGATTTGTTTTTGGGGGGGGGGGGGGGGGGGGTTTGCATTTTGTTTATGTCCATGCAGAGATTTAACTGACACAGCAATGTGATTGACTCAGTCCTACCAGCGGTGTCACACTGTTCTACAGGTATACATATATCAGATGTATATACATAGGTGTGGATCAGTGTTTCTCAATCCTGGTCCTCATGCAAAATATGTAGGGCGGTGTGCCTTGAGGACCAGGATTGAGAAACACTGGTGTAGATACAAATATAGTTTATTGTC
The DNA here is from genome assembly GCF_036924035.1 of Leuresthes tenuis. Classification (NCBI taxonomy): domain Eukaryota; kingdom Metazoa; phylum Chordata; class Actinopteri; order Atheriniformes; family Atherinopsidae; genus Leuresthes; species Leuresthes tenuis. The sequence goes on along the minus strand of NW_027325367.1, from coordinate 30,603,136 downwards.
TAAACAACACTAGATTTAAAATCAGTTCAACTTTTTCAATGCATGTTTGGAAATCCATGTTTGGTGGAAGACAAGAATTTTTTCTAAATAAATTAACACAATTTTATACAAAATCTTGTACAGAAACCAGTGCTCCAGTAAGCTTAATATGGCCACATGATGAGCATCAAGGCAGCTATTCAAAAAGACTTTTAGCCAGTACTACTCAGTCTCAAAGGGCTACAACAATAAGCGCATGCTCTGCACTAAAAATCTGGAGCAGACAAAACCCAGGAATGAATTAGTTTGATGTAAAAAAAACTAAAGTGTTCTCTAAATTACTTACGTCGAGAGGTATAATTCATCTCAAAATACTCTTGCATTTTGATTGTGTCTAGTGATGGGCTGGACTTCTCCATTAGTTTACTAAGACAGAGCTGTAAGACAGGTGGCAGAGAAAGACAAGAAACAGACCTGATATCACTGAACTCTGAGCTTTATCAGCCATAATGAACAGTCTACATTCTCTAATAACACCTGTTTTGGTGTTACTGCATCTTATCCTGTTTCAAAATGCTGCATAAGAAATAAGAAAGTTGAAAACAAGATGTCAGATGTTGAAAATGACCTCATTTAAGTTTTTATGCTTATTTTGAAATCATTGCCAGAAACTGTTTTTGGAAAAAGTTCGGGCAAAGACATATTTTCCACCATTACTGCATCGTCTCTACTTTTGGTGACACTTTTTCTGGAAATTTAAGAAAACAATTCTAGTTTTGAAGTAAAAATGTTGGAATGTCATGGAACATTTATGCGGGTGCACCCGCATAAACCGAGGGACTTTGAGCCGGACTGCCACAGGATTGATGACCTTCTCGATAGCGAAGGGCCCAACAAACTTGGGAGCCAGCTTGTTGGATTCCACACGCAGAGGAAGGTCACGGGTGGAGAGCCAAACCTTCTGGCCCACCTGATATTGTGGAGCTTGAGAGCGATGACGGTTGGCTGCTGAGGAGTATCGGTCTGCCGCCTTCAGGAGGGAGGCCCTAGCATGGCTCCAGGTCCGACGACAGCGACGGATGAAGGCTTGAACTGAAGGGCAAGAGGCCTCCCCTTCCAGGGCTGGGAAGAGAGGAGGCTGGTAACCGTAGACACACTGGAAAGGAGACAAACCGGTGGCAGAGCTGGTAAGGGTGTTGTGGGCATATTCCACCCACAACAGATGCTGGGACCAAGAGGATGGGTTCTGTGACACCATACACCGGAGGGCCGTCTCCATTTCTTGGTTCTTTCTCTCAGTCTGGCCATTAGATTGCGGGTGGTACCTGGATGACAAACTGGCCATGGCTCCCAAGAGGCTGCAGAACTCCCGCCAGAACACTGGTGAAAACTGGGGCCCTCTGTCCGAGACCACATCAACAGGAATCCCATGAAGGCGAAAGACGTGGTTGAGGAGCAGCTGGGCTGTCTCTTTAGCTGACGGGAGCTTAGGCAAGGACACAAAGTGTGCCATCTTACAGAAGCGGTCCACAATGGTAAGAATAGCCGTCTTCTCATTCGATGGTGGCAGGCCTGTCACAAAGTCCACTGAAATGTGGGACCAGGGGCGATGTGGCACTGGGAGAGGCTGCAGGCCGGATGGTGCTTGACGCGATGTTTTGTTCTGATTGCAGGCTTTGAAATACTCCCGGGTGTCCTCCTGTAACGTGGCCCACCAGAAACGTTGTAGAAGGACCTCCCGGGTTCTCTGGATCCCAGGTTGGCAGGTCAACTTAGAACCATGGGCCCACTGGAGTACATCCGACCTCAGAGCTGCAGGCACGAATAAACAACCAGTAGGGCAGGCACTTGGACCAGGCTGACCCTCTGTGGCAGCTCTCACTTTCTCCTCAATTTCCCAAGTCAGGGATGCCACAACACACGGGGACAGAGGATGGTGTCAGGAGCACTGGTGCCATCATCCTTCCTCTGGAACTGACGTGACAGAGCGTCCGGTTTGACGTTGCGGGAGCCGGGTCTGTAGGAGAGGGTGAAATTGAACCTAGTGAAGAAGAGGGCCCATCGTGCCTGTCGAGAATTGAGTCTCTTTGTGGTTCGAATGTACTCCAGGTTCTTGTGGTCCGTCCAAACCAGCTGGTTCCCTCCAGCCAGTGCCGCCACTCCTCCAGGGCCAGTTTAACAGCGAGGAGTTCCCGGTTACCAATGTCATAATTTCAATCGGCTGGGGAAAGACGCCGAGAGAAAAATAGCACATGGGTGGATCTTCTGGTCACTGGCTGCTCGCTGGGACAACACAGCCCCTACACCCATGTCAGATGCATCCATCTCTATGATGAACTGCCGTTCGGCGTCAGGAACTTGGAGGATGGGTGCAGAACTGAAGCGGTCCCTCAGGGTCTGAAAGGCTGTATCTGCAGAATGGGACCATCGGAAGGAAGTCTTGGAGGATGTCAGGGCTGTGAGAGGGGCAGCGATGGAGCTATAGATCCGGATGAAGCGCCTGTAAAAATTGGCAAAGCCCAGGAACTGCTGCAGCTTCTTACGGGTTTCAGGGACTGGCCAGCACCTAACTGCGTCCACTTTGGCAGGATCCATCTCCAGGTGACCCTAAGTCACAATGTAACCCAGGAAGGACACAGTCTGTGAGGGAAACTCACACTTTTCGGCCTTCACGAAAAGGGAGTTCTCCAGCAAGCGTTGGAGGACCGTCTGGACATGGTGGATATGTTCTTCGCGGGACTTGGAAAAAATGAGGATGTCGTCCAAATAGACGAAAACATATTTGCCGATCATGTCTCTGAGGAGGTCGTTGACCAAGGCCTGGAAAACTGCCGGGGCATTGGTGAGGCCGAATGGCATCACCAAATATTCATAATGTCCGGTGGGCATGTTAAAAGCAGTCTTCAATTCATCCCCCTCTCGGATGCGGACAAGGTGGTAGGCGTTACGGAGGTCGAACTTGGTGAAGATTATGGCTCCTTGAAGTAACTCAAAGGCTGAGGAAATGAGGGGAAGAGGGTACCGGTTCTTTATAGTAATGTCATTAAGTCCCCTGTAATCAATGCAGGGGCGCAGGGTCTTGTCCTTCTTCTCTACAAAGAAAAATCCTGCCCCAGCAGGAGACGACGAGGGTCGGACAATACCGGCAGCCAGGGAGTCATTGATGTAAGACTCCATGAACTCCCGTTCAGGAACAGACAGGGAGTACAAACGCCCCTTGGGAGGTGAAGTGCCAGGCATCAGGTCAATGGAACAGTCATAAGGCCGATGAGGGGGCCATGAAGTCGCCTTAGTCTTACTGAACACCTCCCGGAAGTCATGGTAGTCGGCAGGAACTCTGGACAAGTCAGGGCAGGAACTAGAGTGCGTTGTCTGCTGGGGTACAGAGGCCTCTTTAAGGCAGACCTGGTGGCAGGAGTTCTTCCAACCGAGGATGCCCCCTGTGGCCCAGTCGATGTGGGGGCTGTGTCGACGTAGCCAAGGGTAGCCTAAGATCAGTGGAATGTTGGAAGATGACAAGAGGTGAAACTGGATGGTCTCATGGTGGTTACCGGAAAATAGCATGTGGACAGGAGAAGTCTGGTGAGTGACAGTCTCCAGAAGATGGCCATCAAGGGCTTTGGCAGGAATTGGGGTGTCAAGTGGAATCTTCTTAAGTCAGAGTTGTATGGCTAAGCTCTCGGCTATAATGTTGGCATCTGCACCAGAGTCTATAAAAGTGGGCAGGGTGTGTGCACCACCAGGAAGGAGGAGCTTGACTTGGAACAGAGGACGTAAGCTTGAGGAGGAAGACTTTGCTGCCATGTGACTCACGAGGACTTCCTCACTCACTGGTGAAGCCCTGTCTTTTAATGGGCAGCGGGAGATAAAATGTCCAGTTTGTCCACAGTACATACACAGATTCCCCTTATGGCGGCGCTCTCGCTCTTCGGATGCAAGCTTGGTGCGGCCCACCTGCATGGGCTCAGACTCTACACCATTATCCATAACGGGTAAAGAGGAACCGGAAGCAGATGAGTAACCTGGCCAGCGGGCTGGGTCGAGACGACCAGGAGTGTTCTGTCTCCTCTCCCTTCTCCGGGCCTGTATGCGGAGGTCCAGCCGAACAGTAAGTTCAATGAGACTGTCCAGTGTGGAAGGTAGAGGATAGGAAACCAGTTCATCCTTGATGTAGTCTGCCAAATTATGCAGAAAAGCATCACGCAGAGCCGCAGTGTTCCAGTCGCTTCGACGGGTCCTGGTCCGGAAGTCGATGGAGAAGTCAGCCACTGACTGGTTCCCTTGGCGCAGGGAGAGCAGATCACGGGCGGCATCAGGTCCGGAAGCACCCAACCCGAACACCTTGCGTAGTTCTTCAGAGAAGGCCTGGAATGATGCACAGACAGAAGTCCGCCTCTCCCACTCTGCTGTTCCCCAGAGGAGAGCTCTGCCGGTCAGGTTGCGAACTACGTATGCCACCCTGGCCTCCTCAGTGGCGAACGTGTATGGCTGCAGGCCGAAGAGTAAGGAGCAGGAGGTCAGGAATGAACCGCAGAGTTCAGGGTTTCCATCATATCGCTCAGGGGTTCCCACTCTGGGCTCGGAGATCATTCTGGGCTGTGGCAGAGCTGGAGCAGGAGTTTCCGGTGTGGGGACTGGAACTGCAGAAGGGCGAGTGGACATCAGCTGTTGCAAGTGGGCGGAGAGGGCTGCAAAGGTATTGGTGTTGGCCTCTGCAGCTTGTCTGGCGTATGCATCAGCCTCCTCCATTCTCTGCTGTTGCTCCATGAGCGCAGTCTCAATCCTCTCAAACCGATCCTGTGGTGAGGGTGGTCCTGCTGGGTCCATGTCTGGCCAGATTGTACTGTAACGGGTGGTGTATGGACCCAATTGTAGTACAAAGGAGTCAGAAGACAGTGGTAAAAAGTTCAAGGCTTTACTGAGACTATGGCAGACAGACAAACGGTTTAGAAACCGGCAAACAGGAATCAAGAGAGGAGAGGCAAAGTTCTTGGTCAGGGACAGAAGGCTGGGTTGAATTACCAGGAGGAAGACGAAGCACGGAATCAGGGACAGGCGAGGTCGGTACCGGTAAAGCTGGCATGAGAAAGCTGGAAAGACATGCATGGCAAAGAACAATCTGGCAAAGGATAGAGTGTGGAGCTGGTGACTATATGCTGGGCTGATTGCATGTGATGAGAGGCAGCTGTGTGCACAGGTGAGTGGAGTGAACTGATGAGGTGTGTGTGGCTGACAGGCTGAGTGGGGCAGAAGCAGGATCAATGGAAAATTACTGATGGTTGGATGACTAAACTGTGACAATGTTCCAAGTATTTTCACAGGTCTGGAATAGTAGTAGCCCATGTAGTCTTTACAATCGAGTCATTCTGTTTTAATATGTGTACAGCCTGCATATATTACAGCAGGCTTCCCTATAAAATATGCAATATTCCAAAAAATCTGTATATACCATTCAACATTAACAGGGCCTGCACAGAAGAGCAAGTTATATGTGCAATGTGCCATAATACACCTCCACCTATCTGAAATGAGCTCTGGATCAAAGAAGGCAGCACTGATTTAGGTCATGTTTGTTTTCATATGTTTTATGGTTGAATTTTGCATTTGACAAAGTTGTGATGATCTAAAATCAGTTCAACTCTATTTTACTTATAAAGTGCCAAATGTCATCTCAAGGCACTTCAAAGGTACAGTTCAGTTCAAGGGAATTATAATCCTATTCATTGTAGTCCAATTATGATGAGACGGTAAAAACAAACAAAACAACAGATAAAAAAAAAAAACTTTGCTGACCTGCAAATCTTCAAATCAGTCCGTTTCTGCTTCATTTTTCCCTCAGGGATGAATATTATGGCCAATCAGTAATTGTTTTGGTCTTGTCCGATGTGTACAGACTTTTTTCTTTAATTTTTAAACCACTTTTTCACAGAGCTACAACTCACTAAAAGAGTTTGTCCCTCCACAATTAGGAGTTTGTCAGCCTTTCTCAGATTCTTTATTTATACTTTATAGATATATATATTTCACCATGCCTTTTATTTAATGTATGGACAACTTTTTTGCTATTGTCCCATCTTTTTTTGTTTTAAAAATACAACTAATTCAAAACATATTTTTTTACCAACAGAGATTAAAGTATTTCTCTGTCAGATTTTTTCCCCATTTAGTTTGTACTTGGCAGTTATAAGGAGTACATATTAAGTACTTAAGAACTTCCATCCATTTTCTATACCCGCTTAATCCAACTCAGGGTCACGGGGGGGCTGGAACCTTTTCCAGCTGCCATTGGGTGAGAGGTGGTACACCCTGGACGGGTCGCCAGTCCATCACAGGGCCACACAGACACAAACAACCATGCACGCACACACTCACTCCTCGTGACAGTTTAGAGACACCAGTTAACCTAACATGCATGTTTTTGGATGGTGGGAGGAAGCTGGAGTACCCGCAGTGAACCCACGCATACACGGGGAGAACATGCGAACTCCACACAGAAAGGCCTCAGCCAGGATTTGAACCATGAACCCTCTTGCTCTGATCCACGGTGTCAACCACGCCCTACTTAACTTGTATATGGAAAGTAAAACATTGTTAATAAAACAAATTCCTCATATTTCTATATTCTAAAAAAATGTTGAAATCTATATACACAACTACAATAATTGAGAATATCATTTCATAGACTGTAACGTTAAAATGCACAGCTATTAAAACTACATTAAAGTAACTAACCTCTTCAAGTTTATGGACATCTTGTTTGGTTAGAGTGCGATCAACATTAAAGCCATTTCTTGGATCCAACACCACAGCTTTCACCTAAGGAGGGGAAAAAATTATTCAATCTTAGATAAAGCGCTGCTTTCAAAATCTAGAAAGGAGTCTAGTGTTCGAGACGAACTGAATAGCCAGAAGAAATATATATTTTACACATTTGTTTAATTGAAATAGAACTTGTTAAGAATCAGTAAGAAAGACGTACAGTGACCATTTGTGGACTAAACTTATATGATTAAACTACTGTATAGCTGCCCATTAACTAGCTCGCGTAAACTTGGCGATCACCTGGTTACTTGGGTTTACCGACCATAAAAGCTGCCAGAGTGTCCGACGCAGCATGTCCCTTCTCAGCACACGCCTGCACTATTTCCCGAATGATGTTTTTAATCACGCTTTCTGCGTGAATCCGAGACATACTGACAAGAGAGTGCAGTGCTCGATAATAATGCCGAAAAGGTATCCTGTTGATACGCGGTTGCCACGGTAACGACTGACCCCCAACAAGAATGCGTTACATCACGTCTCTTCTGGAGTGCGCAGTCGTTAAACACTGAGGGTTACGGTTAGGCTGTTACATCCTGGATTCTTTTTTTTATAAGTGATTAGATTCTACAAATAATAAACGAAATGTTTCCAGAATAGCCATGGAACAAACCCAAAGATAAGTGGTCAATTAGAATCAGAAATACGATCATTCATAAGTAAACTTGTTGGCGATCGCACATTTAACATATTCACAATATTTAGTAATATCTGCGTGATTTTAAGAGAACATTTGAGGGGTTTTTTTGCAGCAGCTTGCCATAATCTTTTTTTCTCGACTGAAAATAATTTAGTCGATAAAGTTTTATTCATAGGCTACATCAAAACGTGACTCAAGACGCTTTACAGTCGCTTTGAAGTTCACATTCCAATTCAGTTATTGGACTTGTTGAAATTACTCAGAGTTCCATACCTCTTTGTATAACCGAGGTTACTCATGAAATTTGAGAGTTCTGGCACTTAATTAAAACCCAACAAATCAACTTTATATTTTCTGCCAATATCATTATTTCCATGCATTCCTGTTTAAAATTGGGCACTCAATTCTCAGTAGTCAGCTTTTTCCTTTAAAGCCACCTGTGCTCATCTTACTACACGTTTGCTGTAGTGATTTAGTTCTGAGACTTAAATGTTCGCCAGTGAGAACAGTTTGAGCCACAGTCTGCTATGTGCAACATGAGACACTACATACACAGCACAGCTAGCTTCTGCAACTGAAAATACTTGAGCATAGGTTCACATTACATTGAAAAAAAAAATTACTCTTAAACCTTAGGTCAAAAAGAGAATGATCAAAATATTTATTTGAAAAAACAAACAACTATGGCATGATTTTGATAAATAATTTCATCCATACACAACCCAAATGACAAATTAGCCAGTGACAAAAAAGCAGATTAAGCAGTTCACAACATAAAAGGTTCACACTGCAGTTCAAACCGTACAGTCAAATTTCCATAAAAGAGCTAAGCTTTACATCACATGACAAACCTGTGCTTTCAGAGAGGCAGTTCAACACTTACAATAGAATACATGTAAAGGATGCAATTTTTTTTTTTTTTTTTTTTTTTATAAAAAACAGACAAACATATCATGCCATTTAAAGGGGAAAATGGAGGGGAACAATCGATACAAAGGCTCGACGGGGCTTTTCAGGGTTAGAGGGAGTGCAGCAATTCGGCACTACTGGAACACCACTCACAAAACGCTGAAGAGCACACGAGTGTGGAAAACAGTTTCTCACATCAAAAGTTTGAAAGAAAAACAATAAATTCAGTGACAAGTCACAGCACACACACACAATATTAAATCTCCAGTTTACATGCAGCAGTAGTGTTTTACATAATCGATTATTCAACACTACAAGACCAAAACCTGCACTCCAGCAACCGGCTGAATACAAACCTCAAAGAGCCAAAGCAGCCGGGTGGAGAATTAGCACCAACACTTTTCTGTTCTTCAGTTCAGCAAACAGCCCCTGACTGGGATGTCTGGTTTTGATTTTGGAAATCCATTTGGGAATTTGACAATGAAGAGAGATTTGATCAACACTTTATATCCATAAAAAGAAAAGAAAAAAAATTGTTCATGTGGCAAAAACTTATTTTGCATTAAAAAAAAAAAAAAAAAAAAAAACACTTTTTAAGGAAGATATCTGAACAAACACCTAGATCCTTTAATATTTATAACTTCAATTCAAGTTCCTTGACCACAAACAATAAAAATATTTAAGTTTAAGTTTTGGGGTAGATTAATTTCCAAAAATTAAATTTAAGAGATTCTATAACCATAACAATAAAAAGAATCTTATGATGAACACAATTACCTCACAGCCATCTTCGCATAAATCTCTGGCCGGCAGGAGACCTGCAGGCATCAGGTAGGAGCCAACAAGATCCACTGATTACCAGAGATAAACAGACTCCACAGAAAAACAATATAGATAAATATTTAGGAGGGTTCGTAATGGCTCAGAACAATCCAAGGCACTGAAAGGGCTGTGCATTTTGCATTGGTAATAACATGCAGGACGCCGTCGTCCAGCTCAGAAACACTTGCTGAAGACACTCTGTGGTCCATGCTCTTCATATTCATGCCGACTAATCCATGCAGAGCTGATGGTGGGTAAGTTGACCAGCACTGCACACCAGGAAGTCTCTGTCTTTGGGGCTTGTGACACAAACCTTCACCCCCATGTTTGCAGGCACCAGTCTTTCGATTTCAGCCTGGAGCCGCTCAGGCAGTAGTGTGTTCCCACCTTTAGTCAGATAACAAAAACACTCTGTAAAAGGCAGAAAATCAACCAAAGCAGGACAAGAGATTAAAACATTGAGCTTTTTCATATTTCAGTATTGCTGTGCAACACCAGCACAAACCAGATGTTACATGACAGCACAATGTTTTCCAGGAAGCAACGCCGCAGGTCAATGTCTGAGCTGAGGATTGACTTGAAGATGCTCTTGTGCATCCCATAATGGTCACGTCCAATCAGCTGTGGTTTAAACAGAATCTCAGGAGCCCTGGATGAACGGTGAAAATGGTACATTCATCTCAGTGTGCCATTATACACGTAAAGATGCAGTTCGACCATCTCATATGTTGCATCAGCTTGACAAATCGCAAACAGGCATCTAATATCAGTCGTCAGGACGACAGTCAGGCAGACCATAAATATCAAACCTAAGCCTCACTGTGGCTGACCAAGCTCTCTGTAGTGTAAACATTTGTGGTTGATTAATAATCAGCTTACAAGATTTTATTATGAATAAACAGATGTTAAAACATAATACAGAACATCTGGCCCATTTAAAAGTTTCCAGCCATGCCAGAATTTCTGCTGGGCACTAAGGAAAAGCAGTAGTTTGAGCCTAGACCAACCCTCGCCAGACTTACAGGCTCACGTTGATTAGTTCCACATGTCGTTTTTGCTGGCAGACTTAGAATGTCATTTAGAAATTAATGTGTCATGTTATGTATTAAAATGTAAATGTTCATTGGAAAGATGAACATTTAGTGTTTTTACACGGTGTCTGTTTGCTGTGTAAAGTGGTGGAGCAGCATTTAGAGGACTGAGACAGAGCAGGACATGCTGTTACCTGAACCTTTCTGTGAGAAGTGTAACAATCTGTCCATGTGGCATGCTGTAATGAATCTCTCTGCAGCACGACCCCCCCTGCCTCAGATTAGCTTCATAGTTGGGAGCAATGCAGCAGCACCTCTCCTTCATCTCCCTCACTATCTCTTCCTCTGCTGTGGTGCGCATGAACACACCCTGTTCCTGTAAGAGCTGGAAGCACAGTTGGAGAAAATTATCAACTTTGACAAAGCAACCCAACACTGATATTTTGGGTTTTGTATAACTGAGACACTTACAGAGATCCAAACATTTCAGGAACAACAATATTAATCTGCACCAACAAGCACAAACAGGGGATCTTTGCCCCCATTTTACAGCTGTGCTCCAGGATTCCATGCAAGCTGCCCATTGATGTTATTCATAGCTTGCTGCTTATAAACTGTAAATCTCAACATAAGTCATGCATACCTTTTGAAGGTACTTTGTAACATCTGCACCTGCTAGAGGGAAGCGTTGCACTGCATGAGTTAGGCAGTATCCCTCAAACACAGGCACACTGTGGCTCACACCATCCCCAGAGTCAAACACCACACCTGAAAGAAAAATCCCATTAAGACAAAAAGGCAGTGCATTTCAGGTTTGATTGTCATTAAATGATAAAGAAACTTTTCTTTTTAGAATTCAAGCATACTCGAAAGTGCTAACAAATCTTTCCACATGTCAATCCAAAACTGTAGGTTAAAATTGATAAAGACAAATGTTCACAGTACCAATGGTTCTCCCTGCTGCGTACAGCGCCAGCACTGCCTGCATGGCCGCATAGGTGAAAGGAACATTGAAACACTCAAACATGATCTCCACCATGCGCTGCCGGTTCTTCAGGGGGTTCATGGCTGCCTCAGTCAGTAAAACAAGGTGGTTCTCAGGATCAACAAGCAGCTGCTGGAACGTGTGATGCCAGATCTGAAAGCAGTGTCATGAACACGACCATCACTAAGCCAACAGACAACCATGCACGCTCCCACCAACTCATACTGTGAGAACTGGGACCCCTCCTGCTGTGAGGCAACAGTGCGAACCATCACGCCTCCACGCAGGCCAGGCTCGCGCTCATGTCCTTTGTTATCCATCTACAAGTCACGCATGCCTTTCTGCTTGCTTGTCAGGAGCGTCACTTTCTTTTACTTTGGCAAATGCCTCAAGTATATTTTAACTAACAAATTAGATTTAGAACATATCAAAATGTAATGTCTCCCACTCAAGTTACCCATAGTAAAAAAAAAAAGAATTAACCATGCCCCCTTTCTACTAATGGATAATGATATTGTAAATCCAATAAAACTACAACGATGACATAATGCAACTTTGTTGTGGGCCTTCGCAGGTAGAATGCTGGAATTGTGATTTACTATTCTGCTCTCACCACACCCTTCAGGAACAGCTGGTTAATAGTTGCATTATTTCATATAACCAGGAACATCAAAAATATTTCCAAGGTGTTCCGTAATCCCGTCACACATTTTGGAGGATTCATGTGATTCTACCTAGTTATCACTGAGCATTGTAATAATCTGAAACCAAATCTTTACCGCCGATACGCTGAAACTAATCTATTAATTCTGATTGTATAAAGCAGAATTGTAACCCATTCCTCTCATCATCTAGTTCTAGTTGCAAATAACAATGAAAAGGCTCTGAACAAACTGCAAGCTTTACCATTTACCTTTTCCATTTCATCCCAGTTACAAATGATCCCATTCCTTATGGGATGCTTTAGAGCCAGAACCCCTCTTATATGTTGAGCATCATGACCAATATAGGTTTTCTTTACCAGGTTACCATGAATCACTTCCTGCACAGACAAAAACAAAGGAAGTGCTCATACTTGGATGAATAAGCATCATTTACACATTTAATAAACATTTCAAGTGCAGTAATATAGCTGTTGTCTGAAGTGTTGTTAAATGCATTTCCACAAGTCGGAGGAGTTCAGACATGACATCTGTATCAGAGTCTAACACGGTAGGAAAACGTGCATCCAATTAGAAAGAAATCAGTAAATTGCCTGCTGTGGGGAAGATTGCATGTATGGTTGATGCAAGGTGCTATGCAACCAAGACAGAAACTTTGATTTCTTAAAAAAAAATAAATCTAAAACTTTTTCAAGGACAAATGTTTCATCCAAAACAACAGGATCTGTATTTCCATAAACAGGACCAAAGCACAGATATAAGTAAAGATTTATAATATAACATCCAAGCTTTGTTTGTCCATTTCACAAAATAATATGAAACCGTTGTGCTATTATAAGTTGAGACTTTTGTTGGCTCGCAGCTGAGCTACAGCGCAGTGACGCAGAAAACAAATTGTGGCATTGGTTCTTCTATTTGTGGTCCAGAACACAGCTGCTCTGCACACACAGGAGCCCTAAAATGTTCTAAAGATGCTCCAGAGCGGTGGCTTGTGTGAATGCAAATGTTTGCTCTGAACTTCTTTTCCATCCCTGCACCCAAGTAAAATATGTGGAACAGTGGATCAGATAATGAGCATTGAGGCAGCTGTGCTATTGAGCATGTGTGTGTGTGTGTGTGTGTGTGTGCTGGGATTATGTCCTTTCTGCTAACATGCATTCTGCTTTTTGGCTCACTCTCCACTCTTGTGGACACATGCATGCAGCACTCAAACAGAACAAGGAGCCTCATATTCTATTCTCAACATCTTGGAAAGAACAGGCAGCTTGAGAACTGCAGAAAAAGACTTGATCAAATCGTCCACGCAATCTCCTCAACAGCATTCATGTGGAAAAACAGCCAAAGTGACGATTCTGTTTCACTGCTTGTTCAGTCATTCCAGACCATGTTATTTCTCCCCTGCTGGTTGAGCAGGACAGGTTCCTGACTTTGAAAGTTTAATGATAATCATTACATGGTCAATCTCTGTTAAAGATAGAAACATATAATTAAGGAAAGCAGAAATAGAAATAAGGCAGAATGAGCTAAACGCGAATGTTCTGCACTGAAAGCCTCCATATAACTAACCGGGCTCTCAAAGTATTCCATCCCAACCAAGACTGTTTTGGAGGGGGCATGTTTAATCAGGTAAATACATTTAGAACATCATACAACTACATTAGTGTTATGAACCATTAAATATCTGTATCATTTTAAATCTTAATGAAACAAAAGAAACGCTTATTCATGAAAATCCCTACCTCATATTTTGGGATTCCAATTATGGTCGGGAATATAATGTTTGGGTGCTCTTGATCTGCAAATCCTGCTTTCATAAGACCAGATCCCGTATCTAGTACTATGCGGGTCTTGAAATCTGCAACCTGCAATCACAGCAAGTGAGAAAACTATTTCATTGAATTTGAAACTATGCTTAGGATAAGTTTTATTAATCTGGTTCACTCCATTTTAAGGATAACTAGTGTCATTTCTCAGAGTCGTGTTTGCAGTTCAAGCCTATGTTACACAATGACCACCTTCAGTTTACCAGGAGCTAAACTTCACCTGGAGCAGTTTCTGTCGTTCCCAATCACTTCCACCTTGTTATAATACCACTGACAGCTGACTGGAATATTTAGAAGCGAGGAAATTTGATGACTGAACTTGTTGCACAGGTGGCATCCTGTCACAGTACCACGCTGGAATTCACTGAGCTGCTGAGATCGACTCATTCTTTCACTAATGTTTGTAGAAGCAGTCTGCATGCTGAGGTGCTTGAATTCATACACCTGTGGTCATGGAAGTGACTGGAACGCCTGAATTTAATTATGTGGATGGGTGAGTGAATACTTTTGGCAATATAGTGTATATAGCATCTTAGTTTAGTCTTTAAAGTGATGGTCAGGTTTGATCTATTAAGATCTGTTAATCCATTTCCAAGCTGCTACCGTAACATCAGTATGGATTCCCTTTCAACACTTCATGAAAATCATGATACCATGAAAAGATTAGATCCTTTCACCCTTTAAAATTTGGGTCTCAAGCCAAATCATAACATAACCAATCAAGCTCTTAAAAGATGAAAAGGACTAAAAAGTTGAAGAAATGTACCTCTCCAATATTGCCATAAAGCTGGGTCCGCATCCCTTGTGACCCACTGTGGGATATTCTCATAGCCTCATAACTCAGAACCCTATCACGCAAATCCTCTCCACCTGGGTCAAACTCCAGAGGCTGATCAGGACGCATCTGGGGTAGCAACTGTAGAAGTTTCTCTGTTGGCTGCACATCCACCTGCAGCGAACATGTAGGTGCTACTGATGCGTCGTCTTCATCTTTACTGGTAATTTCAGACAAGTTTTTGAATGATGCCTTGCTTTTTTTGGGGAGCACATGGTTATTGTTGTTGTTATTACTGTGCTTTACATTTAGATCGGAAACAATGCAGTCACTGTGGTCTGGATTAATATTCTCTGGTGCAGCACCAAGTGCCTTTTCTAGTGAATCAAGCTGCACATAAGGATCTTGAGCAACAAAGGATGGACCTTGATCCCACACTTCAGTGGAATGAGAAATGTCTAGTTGAGCAGGACTACTGTTCATAGGATGTGAAGACTTGCTTGCTTTAAGTACAGGCAGACAGGGGGGTTTCACACCTGGATCAGACGCGCCACCTGGCCTCAATTCAGAGGTTAATGACGAGACTTCAATGTATGCATTAGCTTCATCTCCACATCCATTCAGTTCTTTCACATGGATACATTGTTTGGATTGGATAACCATCTCAGATAGTTCCTTCACATCAGATATATCGTTTTTGGTTTCATTAGCATCATTACTCCGTAAAAATGGAAGGTGTTCTTTGGCAAATTCAGAACTTGACGATGTTTCTAAGTTTTCAGTCTGGCAAACTGTATCCTGAGCCTGAGAATTGTTCTGGACCAACAATGTGAGGTGTCCACTCTTTGATCTTTTGCAACTGTCTGGTAAAGGCTTGTTACAGGATGATGAGTCCTCCCAATTCCCCATTATAGAGCTTGCTGTTACCCCTCTACTTTCATGCCCGTTCTTTTTAAGATAACAGTCTCTGTCCAAACTCTTCTCATGCTTCTCCACCTCCCTTTCTTCCTTTTTGAATAGCAAGCAGTAAGCCTCCTTCTCCTCCTTTACAGCCGATAGCTGCTGCTTATACAAAGGTGTGCTCCCTGAGGGCTCATTGCCATGGCTTTCTTTGCAGTGCCAGAGCTTGTGGATCTTCAGGTTTTCGTCGGTAATCAGCTGATCCAGGATGTGGCCATTCCTTAGCTCAGTCAGCAGATCTGGACTGTTGTGAAGTGAGCCTTCATCTGCCCCCATCGCAGTCTCAGTGCAGGGCTCGTCTGCACAGGCTGTATTCTCGCCTGCAGAATCAGCTGATCCAGGTTCACAGAGGCAGTCTGATTTTCCAGGAGACGGGCATTCCTCAAGGCCAAGAACACCATCATCAGCCAACTCACTAGAGGACATCTTCAAAAAATAAAAATAAAATAAAAAGAATATACACACACCATATATACATTTCAATTCAAACAAACAATCTGTGTTGCATGTCTGCACAATTTATCATATTTTGATTAAGAGTGGTAATTCTAGCAATAAAAGCAGACAAAATGCTCACAACATTTTGTCTATTAGTAGTTCAGAGGTTATTTTCAATTCTGGAATGTATATATAAAAATAAAAAAACTGATTTTTTTTCCCCTTAAAAAAAAAAAATCAGCACTATAATAGAAGAAAGAATTAACTAATTTTTTTAGTAAATGTGCCCATTAAAAACAAGGAACAAGCTAAATAAATGTCTTACAGCTTTGCAGAGTACAACTGAACTCAATCTGTAAATCATATGTATGGAAGAAAAAAAAGTATGAAAATGTGCCGGCACAGACTCCAGCATCTGACAACAGAAGAAAGCATAGCCCCTCAGTGCCTGCTTGGGAAGTTCTGGATACCCATGCTTCATAGATACTGAAACATGTTCAGAATATTTAAGTCTTTGGGACAAAGTGTTTTCCTGTTTTGGATTGCTTTGAAGTGACAGCAGATGTTGCTAATGATGGAAAAGCATCAGGCTTTCCACCTTCATTAACACTGTATTTGACTTTGGCCAAAATCTCCAGTCACATCAGTCTGAAGAATTAGCCAGTTGCACAAGTTTAGAGCCTCATCCTCTTAGACTATGTGCATTACAATATGATTAAAAGTTATGGAATTTTTTTTTGCCAAAGATAGAGATCAACCAACATAGGATACATTTTTTAAAAAGGCTAATCTTCAGTTTCAGTTAAGCAACTGTTGATTCCTAATTTGATGCGTGTTCAACATACAACAGCAAGATGGTCCTCACTGCCCCACAGTGGCCAGATATCCCTCCTGTCCTCTGACCTCAGCAAGTCATCCAGCACAGCTTCTTGAGCCAAAACATTTTCCTCCTCCTGCAAAGCAAAAGATTTCACTGGTGATCAGATCTACTGGCAGATCAAGACATGTTTAACTCAAATTCTATTTTACATTTCAACTTAGAAGCCAACAGTGGATTACTTACTGCAAGGATTTCATCAGCCCTGCTGAGGATTTTCTCCACCTCCCAAAGACCCTCCTGCTCCTTCACATCCCAGTCCTTTAGTGAGACAGCCATTAGACTGGAGACAGAAAAGTGATTTAAAAACAAAACAAAAAAAACTCTTAGACGTTTTTTTATGACGCATATATTGGAGTACTTGCTTTGGCAAGTACTCCAATATATGCGTCATAAAAATTCTACAACCCCATGTTAGAAATTCCCATATACCCACAGAATGACTGTTAAACACCCCCCCCCAAACAGAATTACCAACTGAGCCATCAATATTTCCAAAGCCATTAGTTTTTAAAATAAAAGGGAAAACTGAAATTTTCCCCAGATCTAAGATGTAGGAGCTCTTTAACAGTAGTACTTTAATAACCTTTGCTTTAAATTATTAACCATCCGTTGCCAAGGCATTACCCATCAACCCGAACTGCCTGAATAAGGGGAAACTGGACTTTGTTTCTTGGTACTCGAAGACATTTTACCTCTCATCCAAAAGGCTTCTTTAAGAGGTTGTTCAAGGCGTTGTCACCTGTGAGTTTAAGTGGACCGTTTATATTTCAAGAATAAAAAACACTTTAGGATGGTGATGTCAGACATCTACCAAACACTTGGATGTTGTGTCCAAAGCCTATTTGATCAGACTCATAAACAACTTACAGGTATGACCTAAATGGTTCACATAAAGGTCAGATGAGAGTGATACATGTCAACTCAAAGTTCTTTTAATAATTTATATAGGATATGTACCTACAAGCTCTATCTATGGCTGCCACTGCTAGTTGTGGGGATGCAATAAGTGAAAATAATCCTGAATCAAATATTGTTAGTCTTCACAACCTTCCAAAATATTAAGCCATCACATCAATCCTCTATCAACCACCCCCGTCTAAACCCTTCAACTTATAACATTCGAATTGTAAACCCGGTGATCAGAATTAAAGTTTGGAGTGCGCTTTATCCTCCCATCAGAATGACAATAATAAACTTAATCTGACACTGTTTGGAGGAAAATTAAATTAGCAGATTATACCCATTAATGTTACTGAAAACTTTTCAGTCTAGCAGACATTTAACCCTTGTCCATATGTGGACACATGATCAACATCATATTGCAGTTACGCAGATTTCAAATGTGAAAGCAAAACAGCCCTGCAACAGGTGTTAAAATGGGGACTCCCACAATAATGACCTTCCCTAAAAAGTAAACATAGGCGACACATAGCACTTACTACAGACTCACTTCGTTTGAGCTACCCAATTCAGCACAGCAATCCATTTGGCTCTCTGCACTTCACTTTTTACTTCACTTTCAGAATCTGTCGATACAGTTGACTGAACGACAGCTTTTCCCCCCCATTTTAGATTTGTAACCTGAGTAAGGTTAGCACTGTCGCCTCACAGCGGAGGGTTCCCGGTTCTGGCTGGGGCCTTTCTGTGTGGAGTTTGCATGTTCTCCACGTGTATGCATGGGTTCTCTCCGGGTACTCCGGCTTCCTCCCACCGTCCAAAAACATGCATGTTAGGTTAATTTGTGTCTCTGAAATTGTCCTTAGGAGTGAGTGTCAGCAAGTGTGTGGTTGTTTGTCTCGTTTGTCTCTGTGTGGCCCTGTGATGAACTGGCGACGTGTCCAGGGTGAACCCTGCATCTCACCCGACAACCGCTGGGATAGGCTCCAGCCTGCCCCCACTGCGACCCGACTGACGGATTAAGCGGAATAGAAAATGGATGGATGGATGTTTTGCGTAAGTCAAACAGTAAGCTGTCATCATTCAGCCAACCACAGGGGCATAATCAAGTATGGTCAGACTACTGTGTGCATATGCACTATAAGCCTAAATCTCATTGCCAGTTGGTTAGAGGTGAAAAAGCCTTTTGGATTAGAGGTTAAATTGAAGTACTAAGACAAAGTCTAGTTGACTTTTTTGTCAATCATGACCTGGATGACTTCACCAACATTACCCAACAACAGAATCTGGCTTCTCGTCATGGAGGTCATACGAATCCCAGAGAAGAGTAGGAATCCCCTCAGTGGTACAGATGGGCATGCCGTCCATTCCATCTGTAATTGTGCTGGAGAGAATGTTGCAAATGGGGCTTAGTTCAGGCTCGCCGAAACCACTTTGAGAATTTAGTGTCCAGTCCATACTCTGTGGCCATCTGGGCTCTATGCTGCTTAATAGGTCTGTCTGTGTGGGCTGATCTTGACACCTATTGGACTGACTGACTTGGGGTTCTGAGGCATTAAGGAAGACAAGGTCTCTCTTTTCGGGCAATGAGTTCTGTGTAATGGTGACCGTATACAAGTCTTCCAAATGATCTACAGGCAAGCTCAGCCAGGGATTAGAGGGTACCGCAGCCAAGCGCTTCACTGTGATCTCAAGGTTGAGGGAATCCACTTCTACTCTAGGCATGATCTGGATGCTCGCCCTGGAAGAGCTTCCTACAGACTCCAAGTCACAATCCTTTTTGTGATCCTTACAATCCGATATACAGGAAATATCATGGATTTGAAGGTGCCTCAGGTTATGCCTCATAGAGTTCTTGTTCCTAATTATTCTAGATGGACCCTCCGCGCCATCTCTCTCTCCAGATGCCTCCAGCTGGGTGCTCTGAGTTCCACTGAAACCAGAGTCAAATGAGCTCAAGCAAGATGGTTTACACTCAGCATGGAAATTTCCAGAAATTGCAGGTAAGTGAGGTGTTGCAAGAAGATGAGCTGCTTCTCGTCTACAGTCACATTTGGTGTGGTTCAGCTCTGAATGGCTGTGGGTAACATCTTTATCCGCTTCAATGACAGCATTTTGAGAGGACCGATTTAGATTATTGTTCTGTAAATATTCATTCTGCCACTGCAAAGACAATTGAAGCTGTTCGGCAGACACTGGCCCAGAGGACATTAGGACCTTCCTCAGGGCTATACACCTGATAAATGAAAAATAATTACATTGAAAAACATCTTTGGAAAAATGATAAGGCAAAAAAACCAAACTTATCAATAATGTCAACACTTGGTGCAAACATTAACTCGGCTCCCACTTAAAAAAAATAATAAAATGATCATATGGCTTTTTTTTCCCTGGTAACATCAGAACACAAACACATTCTAGCACAGTCTGTCATGTTTGTTGCACTCTTATGATTACATCCTTTGAAAAAAAAAAAAAAAAAGTCTGAATGTCCTACCTCTGAGAAATCTGCTTGCCCATCTCCTGAAGCTCATCATCTGGGATGGCTCTGGACAGATGAGCAAGATGAAGCAGCTCCTCCATGTCTGGAGGTGGATGTTTCTGCAGGAAAGTGGAAAGCCTCCATCTCCATGCAGGGGTCATCCCCCAGTTGTTCCTTTGCAGAGTGTCTCTTTGAGCACATGACAGGAGCTCTTGTAGGAAGTTCTCACAGAGGACTACTCTGTACCAGCTGTGTGCCTAAATATGGAAAGAGAAGTTTAACATGTAAACAACCTATATTCTAAATGGCATATATTCAGAAATGGGTACTGTAGCAAACTCAAGTGTGGAATTTAATACAAACTTAAGATTTTAAATGACTGCAACATTCTTTTGTGGGGATGGTCAGTGTGGAAATACCAGATGGGAGATTCTACATCAAAGAAGAGAAATTTACAACCACCTTTGCCCACAAAAGCATTTTGGGGGAGTTTTCTCAGCCCCTCTTTCCACAGACCTGTGCCATAAATTTAGATAAATGCATTAATAGCTTAGTGCTAACTAAGCTGAACAAACAAAGGACCCTCTCAGGAGAGTATTGGGGCAAACCAGAACAGGACCCTCCGACCATATATGATTCAAAGTAAACAATGGTGACAGTTTGCCCTGACTCTGATTCAAGCCAGAGACAGCCGCTGCATGGAGCTCTCAAAAGGATCTCACCCAGAATCACTTTTTAACTGAATCTTGAAACTGTATTAAATGTGCTTTGTATCTTTGTACAAGTTCTTTCATGTTCTCAGTGATATCACAAGCTGCATTTTAATACCTTTTTCATGATCGTACGTGGAACGATACGGAAGATATTATTATTTTGGAAAATTACTAATCAGCTTATGGAGCCACATTGCCCCCGAGTGGTCCGTAGAACTGAATAGTTCAATCCAAAACTAAGTCAACAACTTGCATATGACATTTATATGAAATAATGCAACTATTAACCAATTCTTCACCTGTTTCTTATTGTATTCTGTGTTTAACACAGGAAAATAGCATTGCTTGGTTCGTTATTCATACGTCATAACTTTACAGATATCCATCTGAATTTTGAGACTCATAACCATCATGTTATGTTATGTTGTTTTTGATGTCTTTATATCCTAAGTTTATGCTATATCTTTACCCTTTATATCTTAACAAGTTATGGTGTTTTTATCCTCTGAACAAATGTTTATGAGACGGAGGAATGCAGGAGTCGAAATCCTTTGACGCAAACCTCCTTGCAGGTCGCCTTAGAAAATACGCCCAGGCAGACGTCACAACAGTTTCAGGCATACCATTGGCTGAAAGTGTAGCATAGGCCTACGTTATGCCCCGCCTCCGCCGATCAAACTCCGGAACCCGCGAGGAAAAGTTAGTTATTGTCCGGTTATGGCATAAGAGTTATTGCCCAGTTCGCATAGGTTCTTAAATAGAACATGGATGGAATATTGAAAGAGTATATTGAAGGTCCAGATCAGTAAAGAAGATGAAGAGCAGAGAGCGCTAATTGATGGAATGAGAGTCTGGCGGAGAGTCTTTGGAAATGGCAGGAGAGAAAGATGAGATGGAAGAAGAAGGTCCGAACAAAGACATAAAGAGAAGAATGTATTAGAAAGATACATTTTGCGTTTTTGTTCATCCGTCATCCTGTCTCCTCTCTATAGCACGTTTTAAACTCTGCAGCTGCAGCCTCCTCATCTTTAAGTTCACCTCATCAGAGTTGGTCAGCAACCAAAACCGACTCGACCCTTGGACAGTTTTATCATTATTTGTGGTGAATTCAGACACCCCACCCGCTCGTCTTCAAGCTATCAGAAGAAAGGCTTCTTCTCCAGCGCAGGAAAGCGACCGGTCCAGTCCCTGAAAGTCAACCACAACGAAGGCCGCGAGACGCGGAACCGAGAGAGAGACCCAGTGGGACCCGCTGGCGATCACCTGTGGTTCGGACCTGACCTGACCGTAAGATCTGCCCTGTTCTTACATTTCAGACGGTATGCGGTGGGTGTCGAGAGAATTCGCTGTTAAAATGATAAACTAACCCAAGTTGATAGCCTTTAAATTCAAATAGTAACAAAGCTCGACTATTTGAATGATTCCGGTATCCATCCATCCCCTTAGTTCTTTTCAATTCACTAAGTGTTTCTTATATAATCATCCATGTTCAAAGCATTTCTCCTGTTGTCTTAAGGTTCATGTCTTTGGTCATATCATTGTAATAAATGGTTCATATATATACAAATAAAATCAACCGGCTTTTGTGTATGTGTTCTTTACGTATGTGTGAGTCCAACAAAACGAGAATTCACGAGTAGCGACAATATGAGACTGGAATTAATTAGTTATTAATTAATCATTGATTATTAATTTAACATACCAGAATCATAAGGATTCTGTCTTTTTCCTGGTGCCCTAAAACGAGGTTAAATAAGGCTGATTCAGATAGTGAGAACTTTCGGATAAATCCTTATATCTTATCACATCACGCTACGTGTGTCCGCTATAAATATATATTGTTGGTGCCTTGTGTGCCGGCGATATATAATTTGGCTACAGTACTAAATAGGCATAAAGCGATAAAAGTTCTGAAATATAATTTCAGCTTTGCGCTGCCTATTGCCTTTTTTAAAATTTTTTTATACTTCCAATGATTATCAAATTCCATTTGATATCACACCAACCAATTTTACTCTTTGTTGAATTTTAGCCTGTGAAATTTGACATTTCAAATTGTTAATTGGCTTGATCTGCAGACAACTGTTTTTAGACAGCGGTGACATCTGACAAGACAGTTCTACACCTACATGGCTGAGGGCAGTTTAGCTTACACTCAAATAACGCTTGCATCCACTTCCGTTTCATGAGCTCAAGAAGTACTTAAAACAACTATGTTAAGCCCTGTTCACAAATGCTCTGTTTTCCATTAATGTGACGGCAACTGAACGCGTTTGTAATGTAGGTTTCCCATCTGAACATCCCTTTGAGATGGTAGGAGTACAATTAAACCCTAACAAGTATAGCATTGTTCAACAAGTGTAAATGTGGAAAAATTCATTAAAGTATAATTCTTAACACAGAAATAAAGGAAAATAAATGTGGAATTTTCATCATCAAACTCTTTAAAACCATTTCCAGACATTTCCTTATTTTTCAGACATTGCTTTTTTCCATTTATTTTTCAGTAGCTTTTGCTTTAACGTTTCCTCTTTTGCTTTTACTATTTCAATTACATCTGCTTTTTCTTCATTGCTTTTGTTTTTCCTCAATAGCTTTTACTATTACCATTGCTTCTTTGCTTTTCTCATTACTTTAACCTTAGTTATTTTTTCATTTTTGCTTTTTTTCCCCCCTTCTTAAATTGTGATTTCTCCCCCCCGACATACGACATACTGTACCTACCAGGACCACCAGAGATCAATAAGGCATATCATGTATATCAGAGCTGCAGTGACCTTAGAGATGCTTGAGATAAGACAAACACCACAAAGAGCAGCAAGGAGCAGTTTTACAACATGGACGCTTCTGTCAGACATTATAGCAGGTAAGATGAGTAGGCACATGGCTCAGTACATGAGCCAGAGCTGAAGGGAAGTTGGAAGTGACACCAAACACAAGCTACTGATCGACAGAGCTGTCACTCAAGACCGTAAGATCAAATCTTCTCCTGGGCTGATTACAAGAAAGTCTGCGACTCAATATGACACACATGGATATCAGAATGCTTGGAACTCTACAGCGTTAACAGTATATCGAGATCCTTCATCACCAACTCAATAGGACTGTGAAAGACAACCTTGGAAGCTGATTCCAAGCCAACTGGACAAGTTACCATCGACTGAGGTATCTACCAAGGAGATGCTCTGTTCTTGTTGCTGATCTGCATAGGCGGGAAACACCTGAGCCACATCAGAGAGAGTGGCTATGAATACCAGTTAAGAAGTCGAGCAACCACCAGCCACCTTCTTTACAAGAACATCAAGCTGTATGCAAGAACTAAGTAAGACATTAACTCACTAATGTTAACTCACTGTTGATCTCTCAAAGATTAACAACAAGCACATTGGAATGTCATTGGAACTAGAAAAATGCGGCAAAATTACACCTAAGAGATGCATGGTGATTTTAACTGAAGGGGCTGAACTTCCAAAAGGCAATTTAGCAGAGATTTTGGACAGCTACAAATACTGGGGTCCCACAGGCAAATGGCAGCCATAAATAGGCTGCAAGGAAATCAGCCACATCCAACCTAACCTACAAAGAGGAGGGTAGCTCCTGAGGAATCAGATGAATAAGAAGAACAAAGTCCATAATGAACATAATTTATAATAACAGAAAAGTTTGCTTATTATCATTATATAAAAGTCACAGCCAGAGAGGCCATTTTATATATCAAAACATCACAAGGAGAAGTTGGGAGACATAGAGAGCTGTGTCTTAAGAAGGAATGTTGTCTCCCCACTGATCGTTATCTTTATAGCTCCCCAAATAAGGAGATGCCTCCAAACTCAGGAGATCTACCAGACCTGGGCATATAGAGGATTGTATGTATGTGTGTGTGTGTGTGTGTCACCTACTAAAAGAGCAAGGGAGGCAACCACTCGTTGGAGAACTCTTGTGAATCTGCAGAGAGAAGGTTCGTGTGTTGTTCTCCCCTTGCAAGTAAAATACTGAGGCCTCTGAGGGATTTCTTGGTTTCATACAGTTGTCTGCGAGTTAATTTTTCTAACAAAGACATGGAAGGTTTCAACCCAAGTCCAGCACAGATTGTACACAAAGCAGAAGAAGGGAGGCCAGGTGAGTATTAGAGCCAATATCCAGGATGAACAACAAATATTCAGGAATATATAAGAAAAACACAGGCAGGACCCTAAATGAAGGCTGTGTAAAGAGTTCTCCAAGCGCATCCAATAAGTTAAGCGCAAAATATTTGGGTGTAAGACGCAGATTGATGTGGTATACATGGAACCCCATAATCAAGTGCCGGAAATAATGTGCAGAAACATCTGTCCCAAGTATGGGATTAGTGTTGGCTAACCAACCAGAACAACAGTCACCTCCGTCCAGAAGAGCCCACAAGAAGGGAGCGTGTAATACTATTTTTATATAAAATTTAGATTTAATATGAAAATTAAATATTCCTATAAATAGATATACGACTATCAAAATGTGTCATATGACAGCATGAAACCAAACAAAATGAAAGATCACCAGAAGACAACACACAGGCAAATGAGAGGATGGACTCCCCTCTGTTCTTTCTCAGCCATTTAACAAAAAAAATAAATAAAACATATATATACAGCCACAGAGGCATCATTTGAGCGCTCTTTATCAATTACTGATTTTACAATTACTGGACCATATCCCAGCAGTCATGGGGTGAAAGGCAGGGTACACCCTGGACAGGTTGCCAGTCCATCACATCACAGGGCCATCATTGTCAAACCAGCTGCACAAAAAGCTTAGTAATGTCTCCTTTGAACGGATGAAAAGGACAACAGACAACTCTGTGCTCGTTGTTTATGTTCAATATATTGAAGATGTCCACCAGTCTAAGAACGCCAACAGACCCAGATCATTGTTAGAGCCGTGGACTTTTATTTCCCACCCAACAATCTATGGGGAAAACTGGGATTTAACAGCTAACTCAAGGAAAAAGTCCCGTGATCCATGAGTTTCCACAGCTTGATCCATTGCCAAGCATTAACCACTTAAAAAAAAAAAAAATTTACTAGATTCTATTGGTGTTGCAACAGTCTGGTGGTATTGTGTATGCGTGTTTTTACATACCAAGTTCACTCCGCACATGAGCATGTGTCAGAAAGAAATTAAAAGCCACTTTGCCAATGTTTATGCACGCCTATCAAATGAAGCGTGGACCCCTACATTTTCACTCTTGAGAACGTGGAATCCATAATCCAAGATGCCTCTCACTAGGTGGAATGATTTACTTACATAGATATTTCATACCCTTCCTAGATCAGGTAAAGTGGCAAAGACCACCTTGTGATTATCTTTACTGACTTAGAAGGTTGAGGTTGCGACAAAATACAAAAGCAATACAGAAATGCTAATCGCAAAAGCTACTGAAAAATAAAAGCAATAGCAAAAAAGGCAAAAAAAAAAAAAAAGACATTTCATACCAGTTATATTGTTTGAAATTTAATACATGTCCATATTTATTATTTCAATTCATTTAATTTATATTTCCTCAGTTAATTTTTTTGCGTTTCATATAACCACGACACACTGTGCTGACATGGAACATGACATGAGTTGCTGTAAATAAGCATTACAGCCTCACATGCGCTACCTCATGCACTACACAATCTCTGAACTGCAGCAGACTTTTTGCATTGCCTCTTTTCCTTCCATTAAAACAACTTGCCTTGTTGTAGTAGCGATGGTAACGTGAAACTGCTCTCAGGGTTTGGAGAACAAAATGCACAGCAGAATGCAGACTCTCCTTACGCCTCTCCAGATCAAGAGCCCAGTCCTCCCTGGTCTCAGCTTCCAAGGGCAGGATCTCTGCTAATGTGTGGAGCACATCTTCGCCACAACGGACAAGTACCTGAGAGGTGCAATTTTTAAGTTATTTAAAGATGTGGTAGAAGTGGACAATTGTACAGACAGCTAATGAAATCTTAGGGAATATGACAATCGGCATGATTACATGCACTAAAGTAGACCTGCATTTAATCCACATGGAAGAAAAATAACAGGCTATATGTTAAAAGTAAATCCTCAAAACATCTGCAAAATCTGTACCATGGCTGGCGTGTGAATAGATGCCTCAAAATCAGACACCAATGTCACTGCCTGTGCAGAATCCTTGGCAATCTCTATTCTGTAGAGCTGAAGCTTCACTTGAAGTGTTTCCATCTCCTCAGTGATCTGTAAAGAGATGTAGTTCATGGCAGTAAACAAATTTTGAATGCAAATGTGCTATACACAAATGTATGATTGTAGGGAGAGGTTCATCTTTTAAGAAGATGGCATGAGGAGTAACCTGGTTGAGATGTAGATGCTTTGGTAAATGAGTGAATCAGCAGAGGGATGCGACAAAGCAGAAGCTTTTTGCAGAGGACTATGCTGACATGTGTCCGGATTACTTATCAACTAATCTATGTCTAATAGAATCCAGGTGCAAGAAAAAAAAAAAAAAAACTAAATGTCGATCAGAGGCACAAATAAAGACCTGGATGATACTCTTCTACAGCTGGTTTAAACAGTGAAGGACAATAATCAGCTACAATCAAGGCTACAGTAGAGAGCAGCTGTTCCTGGCATTATTCTAGTAGTCATCACTGAAGTAACTGGAACCGCAGCGTTTTTCAGGGATGGTTGAGGCATCCTTTTTCCTGGAAGCAGTGTATAACATATTCTAATATGTTAATTAGTTAATTACCAAGACCGTTTACGCTCCTCTGCCATGTGATTTAGTTGTGTGGGAGCGAGCAGGGCCTTGTTTACATTATTTAGGGTTCTCTGTCAAGGTGATAACAGAGATGAATCTCAGACACAGAAGTGCTGGACAGAGACTGGGTTTTGGCCACGTACACACAGAGTGTCATCAGGAAATATAAGAAAGTCCCCATAAAATGCTGCAAAGGTGAGTCTGACTGCTCCTTTCTCCACAACATAATGGTGGCCCTGACGAACTCGACTTCTGGAACCTCGCTGAGTGAGTCCTCTGTGCCCCAGCAGCTGAGATCAGTTGTGAGAGCCGGCCAGCAGGTATGTATTCTTCTAACCATTTAAAACTGTGGCTGGTTGCTGTATGCTGTAGAGGTACAGTGTGACAGCTTGTAGGGTTCCTTCAAATTAAGAGCAAGGGACAAAGTGCTGGCTGAAATTATTCAGGAAAATAGTTGAGCATAGAGGTGAGGAGTGTCTGAATTTAGACAATAATTTAACAAACTGCATTAGTGCACAGAAGGGCGATAACCAATGGACCAAAGCACACTAATCGTCAATTATATGTGGAAATTATTTTCACCAGTCAAGGAGCAGACGGATACTGATAACCGATTTAACCAGAGAGCAAAAAAGCTTGAAGGTGGAATCAATAAAAACTCTGAAAATGCATGCCAGTTCTATAGGAAAGCGTTTTAGAACTCTTTGGAGTCATCTTAGACCTCGGTATAGAAAATATTTTAAGAAGAGAACTCAAACTGGATCATTACTTGGCCACAGGAGATATTACAAGAGGTCACAGGTTTCCCTGAATAAATCACAAGGTTTATAAAAAGATTTTTTTTTAAATTTGTTTTCTAGGACAATATCTCCCATATAACTATTTAAAATGATGAATAACTGAGTAATAACGGACTGCTGACTTGGTGTGTGTGTGTGTAAAAACCGGCTTGATTGCGTTAACGCGCTTCCGAAAAACTTTATTCTCTGAATCAAAGGGTGTGGAGCAATTTCTTCTCACTGATTTGTATGGAAGTTGTCAAGCAACACTTTGGTGCTTTATCACTGTCCATATTTACTAGTGTAGAAAGCATTATTCTTTATCACAGTGTTCAGGTTAGATTGAGTCGTGTTAACTTTGATAGCTCCATTTAATAAAATTATCTGAAATCATATGGTAATCAACTCTCAGAATTTGTGAGCTTTAACACCATCCAAACAGGAACGACAAACAACTACAGCTTGCTGATAAACCACCAGATTGGTGTGAAAGCACCATCAGACCCACCTGCAATGCCCTGTTGCGTTGCTGGATCACCTGGAGCTGCAAATGGGCTTTAAAAAAAGTCTGCTGCCACATCAACTCCATTTTTTCCATCGCTGCAGTTATTCTATAAAATACAAAAGCATCCTTCAATACCAGACATGATCAAGTCATATACAATTTCTAATCATGCTCCATCAATGAGACTGGTTTCCTTTACTCTGCCTCCTGTCCATCACTGAAATCACTTAAATGCAAACATGTGTGCCATCATTTCCTTGTACTTTGGTAGATCCACTATGTTAGTGTTTCAACGTTCTTTCATGCTATTTTGTTCACACCGGCATTGTCAAAGCAATCTGAAGTCCTTGGTGCAAATTTGAGTTAGAACTTTCTAAGACCTTGTTTAAACTGAGATAAACCCATGTTGGTGCTGTACATTAGCGTTTGAAAATCAGGACCATTGCATGGGGATAAGCCTTATTGGAGGACTAAGACTGAGGGATTTGAGAACGGCACAGTTGTAACTGAGCACTCCGAAAGCTGCCTAAAATACCTGCTGTGTTTCTGGAGCATGTCGAAGGCGGTATGGGTGAAGAGGGAAGTGCCAGCCATGGCTTGATAGCATAGCTCCCTGTCAGGGTAACACAGCTTCTCCACCACATTCTCGCAGTGTTTCAGCAGCTCATCCAGACCTAATTCTCTGCACAACACAGCGCACACAGTACAGACAACTCAGTTTGTGAGTGAAAGAGTACCAAAGAACCTTTTTCTGTTTGAGAAACATTAATTGTTATTAATGGAGAATAGGGAAGACTTTCATATAGAAAAGGGCACTGACAGAGGAAAACATTTATTAGCAGTAATTTCAGGAATAAAATTAATCTTCTGAATACTATACTCCTGCTCTGCCTGACGGTGGTTTATTATTATGTTTGTTTTTTTTAAAGTTTCAGTCCAACACAGTCCAGACCTCAATCCCACCAAGAATCTTTGAGGTGTGCTGGAACAAACTTTATGCAGGGAAAAAAAAAAAAGACAGAAAAATCAAGTAATAGTTAAAGGTAGTCAAACAAAATATCAAAATTGTGTGGCACTTTCTTTTTGGACAGGCAGTCTATTATTCATATGAATTCAAAGTTAAGATTTTTAAACTAAAAAAAAGGAAGAAAAAATTTGCTTAATTTCTTTACTTTTCAAATAGTTAGGTGCAGTCACACCATCTTTTGAACTTAAATTGGTCTGAGAGGAAAACGAGTGGTTGACCTAACCTCCTGAGCTTCAGGAACTTTTGTTCATTTGTGCTGCAGAAGTGTTGGAGTTCACAGACACTGGACGGCAGTGGCAGCCTGGACGAGGCCTGCAGCATGGAGATGCATGGGGGAAGATGCTCCACCACAGACAGGAACTCCTGGACAAATGCATTAATCTCCTACAGGAACAGGTAAAAAGCACCATCATTACAATGCACACATTTTATTTTTCTGACTTCGCCATCAATGTGGTTTCTGATCAATGTATTATACAATAGGATCTCCTCAAATGAAGATTACGGCCAGCTAATTGTAAGCCTCTCAAGCCACAGCCTGAATGTAGGTCTAGTTGGAATTGTGCATTTTTCATAAATAGGTCTCCTATAGAGGGAACTGCCATTTCAAATAAATACTGTCATGGCCCAGCTGGACATGACAGAAAGTATAGCCTGATGAAAAAGGGCTTCTTTCATTTGCTAATGAGGTCAGCTGATTATGCAAGGCATCTGTACAAGCTTCACCAAAGTAGCAAACAATAGATTCAGGCCGCTTGAGCACATCTCATGAATTAAAAAAAATCCAAACATTTCCTGAGCGAGTGAGCAGAGCTCATCACAACAGTCATGTTTACCAAAAATGAACTTGCTTCATTCTATTCTGTAATGTACATTAGGACTTAATCATTTGGTGTGCTGCAGATGCAAACAGAATTACAGGTAAAGTGTGTACCCTATGCCTGCTGAGAATAGCAGCACAAATGTACTTTTCTGATTGTAAGACAGCCGCCAAGGTTTAACTTTAAATAAGAGAAGCAAAGTTATGCATTTCACAAGTCCAAATTGTTCATAAAAGCAGGAATACCAGTGAACATTAATTGTTCATTTCAAAATGGCATCTGGAAGACTGGAACATGATACACAGTAGTACTCATACCTTCATGAAAAAACAGGGCTAACAGACAAAAACAAGCCACAGTTTTGTTTTTTGAGAAATACACTTTGTTTTGAAACTGGAAAGAAGCAGTTAGACAATAGTCTTTAAAGAAAAAGAAAAAAACTAGTAAAGTTCAGTGTTTGTAAAGTAAGAATTTCTTCATCCCAAAACTTGGCAACATAAAGAATCAATTTTACAGTTTTAGATATTAAAAGAAAGTGATCTGGTGCCAGGGGCGAGCCAGAGTGAGTTCCAGTTTTCACACTAGAGTTTCAGTGTGGAATGAACTCTGTGAGCCATATAACGATGATGTTAGTGTCTGACAGACTATAATAACTTCTGTGTGGAAAGTATCATTCCCACAACAGTAAGGTGCTTTCCACATAACAAAACCCAAGCAAAAAGGGATGTTTGTGGATTTGAGGAGGACCAGAAATTAGCCAAACATGGTCTTCATCTACAGAGAAGAGGTGTCGGTAGTAAAGAAATACAGATACCTGAAAGTTTACCTGGACTGCAGAATAGACTGTAAATGCTGAGGATATCTACAAGAAGGGGCGTTATTCTGGTTCAGTCTCTCCAGCTGCCTCATTCTTTGAATGCTGGAGAAAAGACTAGCTGGAGGAATGGAAAGTTTATCTCCTTGGCTCTCCTAAGACTTTCATCTGTCTGATCCCCCTTCTTCCCATAGCCTGTGATCTTGTTCACTCCTGACCACACATCGGAACGCCTTGATGGTCTGATCCCTGGCTGATGAAACTTGCTACCTGGACATCCAATATCACTTCACTGGTAAGAAAGAACCCGAACTTGTGCAAGGGGCTGAGAGATACTGGACAAATATAGCCAGGCTCTCCTCGATACATGGCACATGTTCTGGAAACACTCTCCCGGAAAGGAGTTGAACTGTTCCACTCTCGAGTTGCCCTGAATGAGGGGTGGCGAGCAGTGGTTGACTTACTTATAGCACCCCGTCTGTGTACTCAAATGTTGAAGTTTGTTGAGTAAAGTGGTGGGTGCTTGTCACAATGTGAGGGAAGTTTGTAGAAGCTATGGAAAATTACTTTCAGTTGGCCTCAAAAACATTTTGGCAAACTGAAATGCCTCAGGCAGAGGAGAATACTTTGATCATCTCAACCCAACTGTGAATATGGCTTCCACAGTGGAAGCACAGGGGACTGGACGATAACCAGGGCTGAAGTTCCTGAAGTAGTTAAACGATTCAACAAGGTAAGGCCCCTGGGATGGATGAGATTAGCCTGAAGTAATGTGCTTCTCATGTGAGTAATAAAAACCATCATTACACATAAAGGGAGACATGGTTGACATGGGTGCTGTGTTTGTGATATGGCATCAACTGAGGTGATGACATGACGAACAGAAATGACAGTGGTGCATGGTATAGATACCATGAAGTGAAAAGGAATTGGGGGGGGATAAATATGGCAAGGTTATAAATGTTCTTTGGTCTTTATTTACACACTTATTCTTCTTTTCTTTGACCCATTTTTTCTTGTAGAGTATGAATCCAAGATATTTCATCTTTTTTTTTCCCCTCATCAACTTCATTTACTTTGTGAACATGCCTTCAGTTGAAGAGTTCAAGGCCTCCAACACAATCCAAAAAAAAAAAAATGATGGGATAGTAAAGTTTTTTTCTCTCTGTAGTGTTCACGTTCCTTGTCAAACACTGACAATATATTTTGGCATAGAAGACACCAAACAATGAAGTGCTTCAGGTGTAAGTTTGTCCCATTGCAACAACCCCATACTGTTGCACACCTCAAGATGTGTTGGTGGGAACATTTTACCATTTAAAAAAAAAAATATTTCCATACATTTTCTATTGATGACATGTGTGGGCTCCAGACAACCCAGTTCCAAACCCATTATCCCAGTCTTCCTTAACAATCATATGCTATATCCCTAGTAAAGCCAGCTACTGATTTGATCAATGATAAGTTGGCACTGATAACCAAGCCCCCAGTAGAGACAAATAAGAATGCAACTACCCATCCAACTTGATGGCATTAGCACCCATAATAAAAATGTGATCACGTGTTATGTAGCATCAACCCAACCATATTTGAGATATGACATCTCCAATCTAGACAGTGACTTTTTAAATCCAACTAGCTTCTTGGACTTTCAAGACAAAACCAGACTCTCGTTCCCCATTTTGACAGCAATGGGCAGGTTGTTTGGAGCCATTTTTCACCAATTTCATTGGCATAGTCAAGATCAAAAACTTGGATGTAAACAAATTCAAGTAAAATAAACAAATCTATTACCTTAATGAAGCCAACCCAGCTCTGATGACAGTACCTATAGTATCCACCAAGTGACAGTGGTAGCTGACTTTGGTCAATGTAGTTGAAGAGTTCTGGGATTTCATTCAGAAGAATTTTCTGCAAAAGTAAGATTAGCATTACTCGCTAAGTCAAAACTAAATATATCCTTCTGCACAGCATATTTTGCCTAACTTACCTTGAAAGAAGCTGTGTGTGACCTTGATGGATCCAGGAGTCTCAGGAATTGCTTCAAGACATCCTTCTTTTTGGGCTTAATTATGTACACACTGTGTAATGTCCGCTTGTACAGCTGGAAAATAGAAGTGGCCAGAAAATTTGCACTAATTAATACCTTTTAATATTAACACTGAACCAAATTATTAGAGTTTCTCGTGCTTCAGAATTAAAATGTTGGAATGGAATTGGCTTAAACCAAGTTGGGGGATTCAGTAAGAAATATCAAAAACTTAAAAAATAGAAATAGAGGACAAGGCATCCCATCTTTTAATGACTTGTATGTTGGAAGTTCAGGCATTCCCCACCAACAAATGGGGGCACCATTCCTGAGTCTGGTTCTGCCAGAGGTTTCTTCCTGTTAAAAGAGAGTTTTTTTTCTTTTCTTTCCACAGTATCCTCGTGCATGCTCAGGATGGGAGATTGGATCGAACTGAAGTAGCAAACTGCAAAAACTAAATGCCTTGTTTAACTGGTAGTAAAGTATTGTAAAAGAGAAATCAATCCCTTAGGATAACCATTTAAAAACAAACAAAAAAAAAAAACTATAGGGTTCTCCCCGTTTCCAGTTTCAGAAACAGTTTCCTCTACATAGGTCAGGGATGTCAAACTCCAGTCTTCGAGGGCCGCTGTCCTGCAGGTTTTAGATGTTTCCCTGCTTCAACGCACCAGATTCAGATTAAATGGATCTCTTCAAAAGATTGTCAAATTCTGCACAAACCAGCAAATGAGGCATTGATCTGAATCAGGTGTGTTGAAGCAGGGAAGCATCTAAAACCTGCAGGACAGTGGGCCTTGAGGACTGGAGTTTGACATTCCTGACATAGATTATGCACATTTAGGTGGCCCTTTCATTCCCGAGCAATGGAAAGAGACCATTAACTGACTCTACTGGGCCAGAGTCAGAGTTAGTCCATTCCTTATCTGGAACATAACTTACGCCAGACCAGGTTGATTTCTAGCATAGAAAGAAGCAAACAGTTAAAATTCAGTTTGGCTAAACTGGATTTTAAATAATTAGATTTTATTTGGATATGATTAATTGGAGTACAACTGACTTGAATCAGACTGCATCTTTTAGGTGCCTTAGGACGACGCGTTGGATTTTGGAGCAAAATAAATAATTTAATTCGATCAATCGTCAAACACACAGCACATTTCTGGCTCATGAAAGAGAAGAGTGAGCCTTTCCCTTTTTAGTGAGCATTTGTCACCAAGATCTGGTGAATGAGATGGAAACCTACTCCCAGGCTAAATGGGATTTATATTATGGCATGTTGTACATATTGAGGTAAAAATGTTGAATCATTTTTTGGGACACTGTAGGTCTTAAAGTGTTACCAAAGCTAATTTTGCAGCTGTTTGAAATAAATTCAAATTTTCTGAAGCCTCTGCACAGTCAGACCCAATTCTGCCACAACAGAGGGAGGTTCTTGACTTCTGCACTCAATGAGCTCTTTGAACATGTACCCTTTGAGTTTAGCTTCAAGTTTAGCTAAACAGATCCAGGATCAGGCCAGAAACTACATAACACAAACTGCAGTGCACTTTCTGCACATTTTCAGAGTAAGTTTCAGAGTAAATACTGGGAACACGTTGCAAGTCAGAATCCACACAGTTCACACTGCCATGACAATACCTCAAGCAGAAGCAGAGTCTCAGCGATAAACCTGGTCTTATGGAGTGAGGCATGCCTCAGATCAGCTACAGCCGACACCAAAATCTGGTTTTCCTCATTCTGACTGTGAAGAGAGAACATGGAAAGCAGCAGTCCATCGTGTGCTACCTTTAAGACACACACACACACACACACACACACACACACACACACTCACACGTACTTGTGCAGGAATTTAAAGTAGTTTATAAAGTCCACAATTTCTGGTTTGTTGAGTTCTGAGAGTTTGGCTTGACCATCCACTGGGAAGATTATCAAAGGGCAGCCATGTTGATCAAAAACACCTGTACAGAAGATATAACCTGTGGTCTCAAATTCATGGGATTTTTAAAAAAGGAAACAGACATTTATACCAAACAAGGGACATTTTGAGTTAATCAATATTATGTCAGTATTTGCCAGAGAAATGAAAAAGGAATAATGCTGTGGAGTGATATCAGAATCACTTAAATACAAACGCTGATAAAACCAGCAAAATCTAAATTTGCATTGGTCAAACTCGCCAATGCATACTACGCCACAATATATAAATCCAGGTGTAGAAGGTAAACGGGGGAGGATTAATAGCTACCAGGGAACAACACGGCTCCGGAGCTGAGCACATCATCTGTGGGCAATGGCGGAGGACGACACTCCTGCACCGGCTCCTGGGCGACTGAAAAGTTTGACAGGGAGTCATTATTCTTCCAACAAGCAAGAATTTACACAAATTGCCTTTATGTGACCACTGGAGTAACCTGCCCAACAAATTCCTCGGCGACTTTAAAAAAGTTGCCCAATGGCAACTAAGTAGTTAACCGGAGTCCACCATGACATTTTTTTCTAGTTCGTGACCACAGACCACGACAGCATCCCCTATAGAAAAAGACATTACTGTCGTGCACTGTTGCATTTTTATCCCCTACCTTTTGCTTTGTGGCTCATCTTTAATATCCTCACCCACCGTTCATATGTGCAAGTCTTCTTCTGTACTGTCACAACACGCTTCTCATCCCCCGGGTTTTCAGGATTATTACTGTGGGGACACAGAACGTGACCAGGTGGACCGCCTCTGCTAACTGCCGCTTCCTCGCGCCACCATTTGTTCCAAACAACCCAAATTAGGGCCTGGCTCTTATATGTCTTTATAAAATCAAGAAGGGCGGAGAAAACACTGAGGAGGAGGAGCTTATAAAATAAACCACGACCAGGGATCTGACCGAATAGTGAAAAAAATCTTCCTTTCGTCTTGTCATAAACTGTTCTCCTTGACATCGCTAGAAAACATTACGGGGTTGGGAAGAGAGAGATTTAGGAAAAGACGACGGCGGCAGCACTGACTACAGATGTTGGATAAACATTCTACATAAAATCCTGGAAAGTTCTTAACGCTCTCATGCACTTTTTCACATTGTTACACATAGATTGTTTCACATAGTCGAGTTCATATAAGATGTATACAAACTATATTATCAGGGGTTGTTATGAGAAAAGGGGGACAAATTCACAAACGTGAAAAATAGTTTTGTCACAAACTGCTAACTCTCAGCCTCCTGTTCTTATATTTATCCACATGAAGCATAGTTAGAACTACTGGATAAAAATAATCAAGCTTAGTCATGAAAGTAGGGAATTTTGGGACGGCAGTATATCCTTTCTTTCATAAAGGATGGTCCAGTGTATCCTCTGCTTAAAGAGATCTTAGAGGAAGCATTTGAGCTTCTTTCCTTTATATTGCCAAAATTAGGAACATCCTGTCTCAGAGTGATGCAGAAAAACTGGTCCATTCAATTCAGTTTTATTTATATAGCGTCAAATTACAACAACAGTCATCTCAAAGCACTTAAATGATATAGTCCAATTCAAGACAATTGGAGTTCAATTCATTGTAATCATAATCCAATGATTACATAATCATAATCCAATGTCCATGCATTTATTACTTCAAGACTAGACAACTGTAGTCTATTAGACTACAACTACTACTAGAATCATTTTTATCATTAGGCTGTCCCACAAATTCTCTGAAAAGCCTCCAGCTGATCCAAAATGCTGCAGCCAGAATTCAGATGAGATCTTTTCTTTTCTTTATTAGGATCCCCATTAGCACACGTGGCAGCACCGGCTATTCTTCCTGGGTCTGATATACACACAACATACACATAAAAATTCACACTTACACTTAAGAAACATACATTTATACATGACACAACAAGAACAAGAATCTATCAGGAGAGATCATATTTCTCCAGTTTTAGCTTCTCTTCACTGGCTCCTTGTTAAATTCAGAATAGAATTTGAAATTCTTCTCCTCACATATAAAGCTCTTAATGACCGTCATCATATCTTAAAGATCTCATTGTAAGATATTTTCCTAACAGAGCACTTTGCTCCCAAACTGCAGGTTTACTTGTTGTTCCCAGAGTTTCTAAAAGTAGAATGGGAGGTAGAGCCTTCAGTTATTAGTCCCCTCTCTTGTGGAATAAGCTGCCAGTAAATGTCCGGGAAGCAGACACCCTTTCCACTTTTAAGATTAAGCTTAAAACTTTCCTTTTTGATAAAGCTTATAGTTAGGGATGGCTCAGGTGATCCTGAAACATCCCATAGTTAAGCTGCTATAGGCTTAGACTGCTGGGGGACCTCATCTGTCACACCTTTCCTCACTTTGCTCTCTTTTTCCCCCTGTTTAATTTCTCAAATGATATTATGTACATGTGACATTATTGTGGTTATTAACTTGTGTTTCCCTGTTCCAACAGGTATCCTTTGAATGGCGTTATGGTGTTTTTCCCCCCTCTTTTCCCTCTTTTCTGTCTTCTCAAACCCCAGCTGGTGGAGGCGGATGGCCACCCTTCCTGAGTCTGGTTCTGCCAGAGGTTTCTTCCTGTTAAAAGGGAGTCGTTCCTTTCCACAGTCGCCACAGGCACGCTCAGGACGGGAGATTGGACTGAAGACAAGTTTCGGTGCAATCTGTTGGTTTCCTTAGGTCGGGTATTGTTTTTTGAATTGGCTCTATATGAATGAATTGGATTATGATTACAATGGATTTAATTCCAATTGGCTTGAATTGGACTATATTATTTAAGTGCCTTGAGATGACAATTGTTGTAATCTGGCGCTATATAAATAAAATTGAATTGAATTGAATTGAATTGAATTGAATTGAATTGAATTGAATTGAATTGAATTGAATTGAATTGAATTGAATTGAATTGAATTGAATTGAATTGAATTGATAAAAAGAGCAAATTAGAGATGGGCTTAAAGTTACACTGGACAGAGGTCAAGGTTCTCCGTTTTTTTAAATGAAGGCTGCACAACAGTATGTTTAAAGGCATAAATCTAGTCTTCTGGCAGTCGCATCTGCCAATATATGCCATGCTTGTAGCGGTTGTTATTATTCGACAACTGTGTTCTTCAAGGTAGTGGAGATTCCAGCTCGTTTTAATATTTTGATGTTCAGTCGGTTTAGTAATACCGACTGAACAAGTGCCATCAGAAGAAAAAAGAAAAAAGAAAAACCTGGAAAAGCATGCGCACGGATTCTTAAACTGTGCTCACAGTTTTGCTATCCGTGCGCACGGATATTTACAGATTTTCTTTCCCTGATGGCACTTGCCGGACTCCGTAGTCGAGTGTTGATGCGTTGCAGTTCCATTCTATACTTTGACAGCGTGATGTTAACAGAGAAATAATTTAATTTTGTTTATAGTTAATGTAAAATTATGTTTCAACATTAAATACTAAGAGGCGAGGTTCCGAAGAGAAATGTATGGTTTGCAGAAAGCTTTAAAAAAATCGCGAACTGTATTGACGTAAAGCTAATTACATCAGGCCGTTGTGCTAGCTGTGCGCGCATCAGATATATTCACTAACGTGAGATAGAATCGCTGTTATCCTGATATTAATTTAATGCAGTCATGATGCATGAAAGGTGTTATTAGTAACTAAGGCTAAACCTGCGTGTGGTGAGTGTTTAGAAATGAGCATTCCGCTCGGGAGGAATGGGTTAATCGGGCTAACTATCGGGGTTTCCGCCGGCTTGGGTTTGATTGCACTGATAGTTTACAGGGAGATCAGTAAAAGAAGGTCTCAGACGCTTGTGTCGGAGACCCCAACTGCAT
The DNA here is from genome assembly GCF_036924035.1 of Leuresthes tenuis. Taxonomy (NCBI): domain Eukaryota; kingdom Metazoa; phylum Chordata; class Actinopteri; order Atheriniformes; family Atherinopsidae; genus Leuresthes; species Leuresthes tenuis. The sequence goes on along the minus strand of NW_027325367.1, from coordinate 30,563,824 downwards.
CACGGCTGTTTGACGGGGTGCATGATGATGAAGAAGAGCTGCTGCGGGAACCGCTGGCTGCACAGGGTGAGTTAGCTTTGTTTAGCTCGACACTGGCACGGCACCTGTTAAACAGATGTGTGCGGGCACGCTTGAATGAGAAAACGTTATGTTATATGAAACGTATTTTTCAGTCCTCTTAAGAAAGCTAATCATGCGTGGTTTGGCATTTTTCTCAGTATACAGTCCATTAAAGTCAATGGCAGCTGATGGTTATTGCTGAATTAGAGATGTGGTTAGGTTAAATGTCATGGGCAGCTAAGATGAATAATCCTTTTCACAGTTTATTGGTCTCGTTTTTAAATGTATATGTGAGTGAGATTCTCCGCTTTATCGCGTAGAAATCGACGTTTACATGAAGCCTGACTATGCAGCCAATTAAGCAGAAAAGTTCTCTACTTAATGATTCATATTTGGGGAACTTAATATTTTGTTAAGAAGCTCAGACATCTGGAGGGCAACTTGAAATATTTTATTTAGTTTTTTCTCCATTATGCTAACTTATATGTGTTAACTTGATTCTCTCCTGTGACAAAATATGGTTAAAGCTTAAAAATGGTGGGTCCTCCAATCCCTGAATTGCACACCTTGGAGGCATCGAGGCCTCTGGTCTCTGTGTCCCCCTCTCACATTATTAATGGGAACAAGAGAAGGAAACTTGAGTGAGAGAACCAAAGAGACACATCAGTAAAAAGAAAATCACACATGTAATCCTGCTGCTATTTCTTTCTTTTTATGTCCTTGTCCAATATCAAGGTGTTCTTGGCGTCTGGAACTGAAAGAAGACAAGTGCAGGACTGAATGTGCAATAAATATGTTCATAATTATATTAGATCACTTTGTGATGTAGCTATAGGAGCTGGAAGTCATCGGAGAGAAAAACGTGGCTGTCTTTCTTTGCAGCTGCAACTTGAACCTGTCTTTGCAGGGCTAAAAAGACAGCAAACAGAGTCAAAGCAAATGTCAAAGTTCTTTCTGTCTCCTCCAGAGATGGAAGATCAGCAGGAGGCTTTAGCAGCAGTGGAGGCAGTGGTGCAGGGACTGTCCACGGAGCAGCAGCAGGAGCTCAGGAATCAGCTGGACCAAGTGCTGAGCTGTGTGGCCTCGCTGCGCTCAGAGGTGGCTGAGCTGAGGGGGGGCCTGCAGGACATCGCCCTGCAGATCATTCAGGATGTCAAGTGAGTGTGACTCAGGCAAGCTGCATAAAAGCAGCCCTTCTTATTTCCTTAAGTCATTTTCACACTGCAAGACTTCCAGTGTTGTCCAGTTGTCATATTGTCTAAACTATACACGTTTATCTCGTGTTCTGAAAGTTTTCAAGTCTATTATTGTTGTTACATGCTGGAGATCAAAAGGCATGGATGTTCTGGCTAGTGTTTACCCATATTCTGTTGAATTTCCTGAGCTGACTGCACGTTTGCTGTATGTTTGTATCCCTTTTCTCCCTGTCATGTTTCCTGACCCCATCTCTTCTGCTCCCTTTGGCTGCAACTCGCTGATTCTTTGAAAATTCTTAAGACAACTAAGCTTGTCATATATATATATATATATATATATATATATATATTTCAAACCTTTCAAATCTTATCTTTGATAAATTCACATATAGCAATTGATAACTGCTGATTGAACCGCATGTTGCCTCAGATCTGAGCAATTTGTCTGTGTCTTTCAATGTTTGTCAGGGACTTTTAGAGAGCAATGGGAACATCTTTTTAAACTGCACAGAAATGTACCTTCTTGAGTAGGGTTAGTACAAATAGAATGTCTGATACACAGTACAGAAGTTCTGCCACTGTTTAATGTACTCAGCATGGAAATGTTTGTCCTCCTTCATATTCAGAAAAGGAGTGAAGGAGAGCCAGTGGGTACGCCACCGGCGTCAGCTTGTCCATAGAGAGCGCACAAGCTCCACCAGTTCCAGCTCTATCTACTTCACTGCCAGCCAAGGCAGGGTCAGTTCACACGAGGAGACCAGTGAAGGAGGGTATGGCATGAACTCAGAACACTTACTCATTTTGTGTCACTTTATTATATGATACTGTGCTGCTGTAAAGTTTTGTGCACAATGTATGGCTGGTGCTGGGCAACTGACCTTCATACTTATGGACATAAATATTATACTACATTAGACTATATTGTAATTGTGGTGTCTACATGAGGTGCAAATTGAATATTTAATTCACGTTCTTATTTTCACATTAAAGAAGTTTTTCTGCTTGACGAGTCACTGTAACACCATTCGTTCTACTTTCAAAGCTGGGTCACAGCCATCATACATGATCATTTTTCAACACTGGATGGTGCATTTCTGCCTTAAGAAATTAGTGTGGGCAGTCGCAGGTGTGTTGGCTGTGACAGGGTGGGGACAGACTTTTTTTGACTCTAGTGGTGTTTCATCTGAGAGAAAGAGAGAGACAAAGAACCTGAGCCTGTTTGAGTTCACAGGGTGTACACAGGGTGTCTGCTCAACACGTGACCTTAACGGCACCCCCAGAACACAGTATTTGACCATGAGGCCAGTGTGAAGCTGCATGGCCATGACAGCTGAACTGTATATGTTGAAATTGGAAAAAAACGCAATCAAATTTGCAAACAAGTATGAAGTACATGTTTGAAATGTACCCAGTCTTTGAGTCATGACAGTGATGTTGAGAACTAAACAGTCTTTACAGTCGTAATTATAGCCCTTGAAATGTGTGTTATCTCAAATGTGTCTTTTGTCTTTCGACTGCAGTCCTTTTTTGCACTTACTGAAATCAAAAGCATGTTTTATTAAGTGGTTGTCATCTTCTGTGGTGGATAATGCGGCAAAAACTCTGGTAGGATATAGTGGTGCAGTTGAGATATACTGGATTATGTGTCTAAGACCAAATTTGGCCTTATTTGGGTTAAAGTCATGAGGAAAGCGTCTCATGCAGAGTGGGGTCATTGTCTTGTTTTGGTATTGGCTCAATATTGTGATGTTGGTATCCATGTGAATTTGGACTGAGATAAACATACAGGCTAGTGTTAGAAACAGCCATCCACGATTTCAAAGTTCTTAAAAGTTACCACAGTGACAGTCTTTTCAACTTTCATCTTTACATTTCAGAAATCATATAAAGTAAAAGCGATGTTCTCTGTGTGGCCCTATGATGGACTGGCATCCTGTCCAGGGTGTACCCTGCTTCTCACCCAGTGACAGCTGGGATAGGCTCCTGCCCTGTCCCGACACTGATTTGGATTAAGCGGCTACAGAAAATAGAGGGATAGATGTATAGTTAAAGTATTCGTGTTCGACTAAGTGCTCTGGTATCTGATTGCTGGATGATGCTTCCTTGTACTGACACAAATGTTGGCTCAGGTTGAACTGCATTAACGTATAAATCTATATTTAATCTAATATTGCAACGTTTTTTTTCCAAATTGGATTGCTGAAACTAACTTTTCACTTGTGGCCAGGGCTGAATTCCAAATCCAAGTCCATGGAAATTGAATTCATGTGAACTTTCGCTGCATTTCCGTCAGTGGATCTGTCCCCACATGTTTAAAGTTTGAGGTTTCTCCATAAATGTTGGGTGTGACACCCACGGGTTTTCATTTATTTAAAAATTAAAATAAAATGTATTTTTGCCACTGCAATTTCCTCTATTTTTGGAAAGTTGAAGTATAGTAGAGAGAGAGAAGTATGATTCAGAGATGGCCAAGAATGTTTTTTATTTTTATTTTTTACACAAATTTAGCTGATGATATTACCTGCACTGTTGGCAGATAACACAGCAGAACTTTCTTAGTTGACATCGTGGACAGAAACTTAAGCATCTGGAGCCATGTTGATATATTTCTCAGCATCTTCTTTGAGAGCTCCTAACTTAGCTTAAAAACTTCTACCAAGGAGTCTTGGCTTCAGAGTGATTTAAGACCAATCTCAGAGCAACTCTGATGAAGGAAGGGACAAAACTCTGATCTTACTGAGGAAGTGGTGCTGACTCAGTTGCTGAGTATGACAACACTTTAAAGACTGTGATTGGTTGTCTGAAAATATAATAAAAAGCAGATAAACATAAATGAGAATCTGCTTCACTGGTCAGGTATGTGTGCACAAAGAAGACATTTTATACTGGTTCGCTTAGCTCTCAGTACCAGAATAAAATATAGACTATACATGTGTACAAATAGTAAATAAGAAACTAAGTACATAAAGAATAAATAAGTAAATGAAGAATAAACTAAGCAGTGGTGCAATAGAGAGGACAGTTGTGAGATGGAGAGTGGAACAAAGACACTACATGATATGCTGACAGAGAAAATGATAAAGATGGTTAAAGGAAGAGCTACTTTTTCACTGATAAACAGAATCTACCAGACTAGTTTTATTAATTGATTTTTAAAAGATCAGACTTAATCAGAAAACTTAATCTTTGGCATCATTCCTGAGTGACCCACCATGGAACTATACCTTTATGTTCCATACAAGTCTGTTGCTTCAGGGGTCCACAAATCTCATCTAAGGTCTACAGTCAAAAAATGAGCAGTTAATGATCTTGTGGTGTAATCTCGAGTAGGATACAAACTCATGACTATGTTCTATTACTGCATTGTGCAGAATCATTCACCTCCATCTACATCCATCTTGGATCTGGGAATTTTTACACAAATTTTAGAAAAATAAATAAAGCAAACTTGGATTTACTTACCGTGTGCAGCTCATTTGGGGTTGTGTTTTGTATTCCCAAACTCTTGTGAGCCACATCTAGGGTTGTCTGTGCTGAGTACTCTCTTGCCTCCCGTTAAAAAGATTAGCCTCCAGCCCTTTTTTTTGTTTGTTTCTTTTTTTCACTCCCTTGAAATATTGAATGAAACACATAATCTTGATTGTATGCCTCAGATACTCGACAGCCTATGCTGAGTCAGACTGCACCGATCGTGATACAGACCGAGAGGACGGTGAGCGAGAGCCTGAGCAAGAAACTGAGGAAGACGAGGACACAAGCTGCGCTTCAGTTCTCACCCTCCGTCAGGAAGACTCCCAAGAGGAGGAAGAGGAGAAGAATGAGGGAAGGCTGCAGCTGGTGGCTGAAGTTCCTTGTGGAGAGCTTGCTCTTCTCTTGGCTCAAAGCGACATCCTTCATACTGGAGATTCCAGTTTAAAAACAGAGGGTTTTCGACTGCTAATGGATAACAGAGCAGAGGTTAGTGATGCAACTCTTATTTTTGCTGGTCACCTGGGGCCTTGTGTACAAAGTAATTGTGGCGTAAAGAGTGGCGTACACACTTTTTCACATCAACGATCAGATGTATCAGATGCGAAATGACTGTGAAAATGTGCGGTGCCTCACGCCAACTTCAGGGCTGTCGTACGCACTTTTCTACAGCTGTTGATTCTTTGGCGACACAGAGGTGATGTTGGGAAACTGTTATAATAAATAAATGTGAACACAATTTGTCCTCAGACTGAGTGATGTTCACATTTGAGACACATAAACAATTAACACTGATGAACAATTAACACACCCATGTGTCTGCAATTACACGAGAGGATATAAAAGCATGCGCAACCATTAAAAACAATCGCTGCTTTAGCGGTATTGGAAGACATTGTAAATGGTGCAATTCGAACCCAATTTGAACTCAAACCCCACAGCATCAAAGGCCTCGCTCACACTCTCCCACCCACTCCTCTTACGTTTGCTGCTTATATCGTAGGACAGCATGTCAAAGAGCACATTTTTGCGGGCCTCCACTTCAAAAAGTAGCTCCTCCATCTCACTTTCCATTAAGTTATTCTTTTTCCCGTCTTACTCATTCTTTTTTCTTTATTTTCTGACCGTGCAGCGAGAGGAATCTCAGGTGCAGGGCTCATTTAAATATGATTTGCATATTTAAGTAGGGGTGTGGATTGGGGTACTCTGACATGTGACATCAGTTCCACGTTGATTGGGATGTGCAAACAAAATGTGCTTGGATTCATGCGTGTGCACACATTGATACATTGATACATATATTTTTGTACGTTGGAGGGCATTTGGGTTTGAGCGTACACCATGTTTCAGTAGGAAATCCACGCAAGTCTTTGTACATGAGGCCCCTGGACCCATATATCAATAGTATTTGAATATTTGTCTGTTATTTTTTTAGATATGTGAATATGTGCACCTGATATCCTTCTAAGTCGCAGCAGCAGCAGCAAACGTCACACCTTGGATTACCATAAATGGCTTATACTCCTCCTTATACAACCTCATCCGTGCTCACTTTTTAATTTCCTGTTGTATTTGGGACAGTCCTGCTGGTCAGTTGATACAAAGCTAGCTGAGATTGATCAGTAGTGAACGATAATATCTGAAGTAGTAATAGTTGCACTAGTTTGGAGCACGAAAAATGAAAATGAGGAAAAATTCCGCTTTCTACATTTATGTTTTCTGAGAAAAAGAGAAGAATGAACAAAGTTATTGATAAATTGCACGCTCAACTGGATCTCTTGACAATTGTACTGGAAGAATCTAAAGACAAATGAATACAAATTTAGTTTGCACTTTCTGACATGTAAGATGGAATGAATGACTGAGAAAGTCTGCATCGCGCTCCAAAGAGAAAACCGAACTAAAGACTGGAGAACTAAACATCAGTGTTTGGCATTGGCGAAGATGTGGAATAGAACATCCTACAGAATTAATGGAATAAGTATTTAAAGATATGAGTCTTCCTCACCAACTCCATTCTGAAATCCTGCAACCAGATGTGATCTGAGGCTGATGTTTGTTCAGGTGCATTAAGGCAAAAATGTAATTTTACAAATAGCAAATGTGTTACTTTCATTTAGATTGAAAGAGCATTCTGTACATGTAGCTTATCAAAAGCTATTAATAAAGCAACCCATATCTGTACCAGTGGGTTGTACTGATCATAATCTTGTTACAAATGTGAAACCAAAGTTTCTCATCCCCGTCCAAGATGAATAAATAGAAGAACTTTTCAGCATTTTAACCGGTATAAATATGGGGAGGATAAAGGTGTTGTTTCAGAAAAAAACCTGGAAGATGCACTAACAGCTTTTAACAGAAATTTAAGGAGTATAGTCGATCATCACCGCTCGGGTTCAGATTCGGGAACCCGGACCAGCAGGTGCTTGCTAACCAGCCTCTCCCCCATGCCCAGCTCCAGGGTGAGGCCCCAGTCTCTCTTGCTCAGGCAAGGTTACAGGTTTATTATTCTAAGGATATTTGATTGCACTTTATCAGAACAGGACTCCCTCCAGGTTGAGGGTCACTCTCTGCGAGAGTGGAAGAGTTTTTAAATCTTGGGGATTTGCTCATGAGTAAGAGTAGAAAGAAGCGGGAGACAGATGGGCAGACTGGGGCACTGTAAGCGGTGATGTGGACGTTGTTCTGGTCTGTTGTGGTTAAGAGATGGCCGAGTGAGCGGGCAGCGTTGTTGCTTTACCAGTCAAGCTGTGGTTCAGTATCAGCTGTGGGTCCTGATGTGGTCTCTCCAGGACTAGTTGGACAGAAGACTTGTCTTCGCTGCAGTATACATTACTGTTAAATATCTGTTGTTGTTTTAGATCGATAACAAAATAAATTGGACAAATATTTGGAAAGTTGAAGGAGTGGAGGTATGGCAGAAATCTTCAGAGATCGCCATGAACGCATAGGGGTGTTATTTTAGTATCTTGGAAACAACTTCACTGATGATGGTGTCACAAACAGCATTGGAGGGTAACACGTGTTAATCTTCACAGGAACACACTCAGTTTTGGACTGTTTCCACGTACACCAACATCATTTTCAGTAGTTGTGTAACCCCACTCATCTAAGGAACAGCATCAGTTTACTCGCTTGTTATCACCAGGAATGGGCCGGCAAAGTAACCTGATCAGAGCACCATGAACCTTTGTTTGAACTATCCTGTAAACTCTGACCCTGTGGTCCTCCTTCTGGGTCTGCAGTACGGAGACAGCACGGATTTTCTATGGCGACTTGCTCGAGCCTACAGAGATATGTACGAGACAGCTATGGACAAGCAAGAAAAAGTTAGCTATGCTCTAAAAGGTAAGGGACACTAGCTCACAAACGCATGCTTTTTGTGGGATGAGTAGTACAGAGAACACGGTAAAATGATTTTCATGATGCTTGGAATCCTTTTGGAATAATTCCATGCAGTTCTAGTTAACTCCATTGTGTGTCTACAATATGCCAGAACATGCTGGAAATATCTGAGCTGTCTTGTTTTGTCTGACCGACAGTCCAGACATGCAGTTTACAGCCACAAACATGAAATCCTTCAATGAGACACGATGACAAATCATTTTAATTTAAACTTGTGAATGATAGATGGCAACATTTGTCTATATCAAATAAGTAATTATTGGAATATCAAGAAAAAATGTGACAATTTGGAAATGCAAACATGAACGCATTGGGGTGTTATTTTAGTATCTTGGAAACAACTTCACTGATGATGGTGTCACAAACAGCATTTGACTAGAAATACATTAACTACTTCTGTTAGAGGAAGATGCCCTTAAAAATACAATAAGAGATCTTTTTTTTAACATATTAATGTCAATATATGACAAGTTCCAGGTCATTGGATTAAGATAGTGTTCTTTTTTTTAAAGTGGAAAAATACTTGCTTTGGGTTGTTTCTGAGTCCACAAGAACAAACTGAGCAGCAAATTAAGTCATGATGGACAAAGAACTGCTTTGTGATGGAACTGCAAACCCAGAATCCCTCACCATATGCAGAGTGTACAGCTGATGTGTAAGTGCTACCATGAGTCCTGCTTGACGACTCATGTATTAATCTGTGAGCTGATGTTGTAGGTTTAGAGGAGGCAGAAATGGCCCTGAAGAAAAATGGTCTGAGTGCTGAATGTCATAAATGGTAAGACGGTGAACACAACACTTGAGATTTTAATTCTGCATACAGAGTTTGACCCAGTCAGTGGTCATTTGGTGCTTTTTGTGTCTTCAGGTTTGCTGTTCTGACTGGACTGAGTTCAGAGCATCAGAGCATGCATTCTAAACTCAAGAGTACTCACCTATTGAAGGTAATGCAGGCATGATACTGTTTGGCTGATTTATGTATTTTTTTAATCTATGAACCATATTTCCAGAAAAGTTTCTGTGATGCAACAGAACCTGCAATCTGAAATGTTATAATTGATTTTACTCTTTATTTAAGACTAAACTAACAAAGGAAATTATTCTCAGTGTCCTTACTGACCAACCTTATTATATATAGAAAATTTGAACTATTGTAGAATTTAATGCAAGTGACACAATGAATAACAGTTTATAGAAAGGCGAAGAAAGACAGAAAAGTTAATAGGGTTAGGAGCTGGAGCTGGAGCCTATCCCAGCTGTCATTTGGGCGAGAGGCAGGGTGCAACCTGGACAGCACCCTGGACCAGTCCATCACAGGGCCACACAGGGCCAACCATCCACGCTCACACGCACTCATTGATCAAATTTTAAAAAGTTGTAGAAAGATTTTTAGATCTTTCAACATTTAAACAACATTTGTAAAGGCTAAGGCTGGAAACATGGCACTGTTGGACTTGTGTGACCTTTGAGACCTTAGGCAACACTGCATGAATACCAGCCATGCCACTGTTATCAGAATGGCCTCATGGCTTTGGACTACCTTGAAAAACCACTGCCACTCAACTCAGCCTGCTGCTGCATCCAGAAATGCCACCTGAAACTGGAGTGTGCAAGAAGTGAGCCATAAATCAACTCTCAAAAATGCAGCTAAGTTGTCTGAGCATTAGCTTATCTCAAATGGACAGAACAACACTGGACATGTGTTCTATGGACAAGACTTCACTGTGCATGAGTTAGCATGAGTGGTATCCTAGTCACAGAGGGCCAGATGCATAAATCTCTGTTTATTGATTCGTGAAACTGTGTGTATGCACAAAGGCAGAAATAATTTATTTTTGGTGGTCAAAGTTCTGGAATCGCAAACGGAACAAAACAGCTGAATTAAAGATATATAAAAAATTAAATTTAGAGCAAAGGACCCTGTGGTGGTTTAAAAAAAAAAAAAAAAAAGGAAAAAGAAAGTAACAATTGAGTTACAATCAAAAAGCAAAACTGCGTTCAAATTGACTCAAACTGCTTATCAGGGTTATGGGCTGGAGCTGCAAAGCTTTAACTTACCTGCAGCAGATGAAAACACCGGTGATGATGAGGATCAGATGTACTGATGGATTAGAGTTGCTTGGTTGATAGATGAATATAAACAGCTCATGAAAGCCCATAGGAAGTTATTAGCCAGTGTGGAGCCAGGAAATCATACGTCTAAATAATTTTTCTTTTTAGAGCCCCATTCACTTTTTTAGAGCCATGCATCACAATCATTACTCATGGCAGTGATGCACGGCTGCCGTTATATGTCGCACCCACAGTCAAATAGGTAATGTTATGATAAATTAAAGATAAGAAACAAGATCAGAAAAGTTAACCAAATACCTGTTAAGCTTGGTGAATGTGCATTTTGTAGTGCCTGTACACAGACATCTTTACATAGTCTGAAGAATACATGAGGTGTGCACAGTCTCACCACACTTTATTTCTCTGAAAACACTAGTTTGAATGGAGAAAAAACGCTTAGTGTTCGCATCTGTGTGTTCTTGACTGGCCTGCCTGACCTGTCTGCTGAAGGAATGATGAATCAGACTACAGCAAACATGGGCTGTTGACTAAGTAAAATCTTGCATTCATCAAGGACCCCCATTCCTCCAGCAAAACGGTTAAAAAAATAAAAAAGAGCATCCTCAGTTACTAAACCAAGAATAACACAATGATGAGCATGTCTCTCTAAACTTCTAGGTTAGTTTATAATTACAGTAGCGTTGATCAGTGAGGACATTGACAATAATTTTTTTGTACTTGGCTGTTGGAACAACTGAACATGTTACAGATTTTTAGAACAGTATTTTAGAACATTTCCCAACTTTTCTGGCATTGGGTTTTGTACCTTAAAGATGGGTTTATTTTTTTCTCTTTTTTTTTTTTTGGTGAAAACATCCAGGAACATTTAGACCGAGCATTCGTCCTCAGAGATAATGACCCGATGTGTTTCTACCTGCTTGGCAGATGGTGCTATGAGGTGAAGCAAGGAGCTGAGTTCTGTTGTAGACTGCTGTTATCACATGCAGAGAGCAGCATCATCTTCTTTCTTCTGTTTCTGTGAGACTGCAGGTAGCCACTTTGGACTGGTTGGAAAAGAAGGCAGCTGCGGCACTCTATCAGAGCCCCCCCACCTCTACCTTGCATGATGCCCTAAAAAACTTCCTCAAGGTATGAGTCCCTTGTAGACATTGACAAACTACTCCTACTTCTCTCCCAATGCAATTTACATACCTTGTTGATAATAGAGCCTCGAGACTTATTCATCACTGTTGTATTAGATTTAATTTTAATATCATGTTTAACTCAGGCAGGAGATACACACAGGCTTAATGATTGAAGCCTTAATGATGACCTTCTCCCATGTAAACTTTCCTTCTGGCAGCTTGTTTAACCACTAATCCTGACTCTGAGCCCCCTGTGAGAATTTGCCTTCATTTGTGGAAAAAAATAAACTAACTCCTTCCTAACTCTTGACGCCGTCCATAGATTTACCGTAAATTCCGGACTATAAGCCGTTACGTTTTCCCGAGGCTTTGAGCACCGTGGCTTATAATACGGGGCGGCTAATGTGTTTTTTAAATTTTTTTTTATTTTCATGTCGCCAAAAACATTTTGTCTCGTAACATTAGACCAATAAAATTAAGGAATAGTTCACAGTGGTCCAATGAAATTGTATGATAAATCAAACACACTTACACTGCTAAATTATTGTAAATTGGTCATTTGTACTCACCCTGAACATGGGAAAACAAATGAAGAAATGCACATAATGCAGCTTTTAAATTAAAGGCGATCAATCTGAGATGAGATTGTGAGAGTGACAGCAAAGAGACTGAAGTGAGTGAAGTTCTGAGGCTGTTCAATTTGGACACTGAAGGAGATGACTTTGATGGTTTTAGTGTACAGGAGGAAGATGAAGAAGGCGATTAATGACATTTCCTGGTACGCTACTGTCTTTTTAATTTTTTTAATTTTTTTTACCAGCCGTGTTAAAGGCACTGTTAGAGAAAAAAAAAAAAGCTTTTACGTCACACGTGTGCGTTACCGATAGGTATTTAAGTTAAAACCATCGGTGTTACAGGCACTGTTCGGAGAGAAAAAAAAAGCTTTCACGCCACATATGTGTATGTTACAGATAGGTATTTAAGTTAAAACCATCTGTGTTACAGGCACTGTTCGGGGGAAAAAAAGCATTTGCAGTATGGGTTTATGTTACCTCACGCATTTAATTAAAAGTTTAAAAATCCTCACATGTAACATCTTTCTGTGTAAATATCTCATATTACAATGTGGACACCCGCGGCTTATAATCCGGTGTGGCCTATACAAGTACAAAATGGATTTTAAAATTAGACGGTCCGGCTTATATTCAGGTACGCTCTATTGTCCGGAATGTACGGTATTTATTCAGTTTTATTCAGTTGCAGATCAACATTATTTCATATGGAGAAGCAATGCAGCAGAGTATGTAATATACCCAGGACATCAGTCTGTGGACTGGTTAGAATTTTAAGTTGAGGTTTACCAGAAGTAGCCTTCATCACTGTTTTTTATGTGCATTTTGAAGTTGCACATTACAAAAGGTTGATGAAAGTTGCAAAGAAGGTGAGTTGGTTTTTGCCTTTTCTGGAAAAGGATCGGTGTGCGTGAGAGTACATGTTCTAACATACATTCCTGAAGACCATCTCCATTCTTCTGTTCTGCAACCGGTTTATTTTGTCCCTTTGCAAATGTTGTTTTCAGTTGGCGACCAATGTTTTAATGTTTTAATGCAGCCATGTGCAACCTTGGCTATGCTGCCTTGTTTTGACAACACAGCACATCTTTTTCACTCTGAATTGCTGGAAGAGTGATCTGAATTTTTCATTAAAGCTACACATTTGCTTAGTGATTGGATGGAAACGCAGCCAATGTCAGTGATCAGTTCTTTTATACCTTCAATTTCAGTGTTTGTGAGATTACGTAACATTGCAACAAAGGTCCATGGTTATACTGAAAGGATAGTTGCAGTGATACGTTTAATTATCCACATCATAGCAAGTAGCAATTTGATGTATGTGTGGAGGAGACATAAGGGTTTAGTGACATACTTGGACATAAAACAAACTAGGGCAGGATAGTCTCTTATCTATGCTTTGACAAAAAAAAGCAGGTGTTTTTTCCTACATCAACCTTTAGAGCGTCTTTGTACTCGGTGAGCTTTTGTGCTTGATATGTGAATGATGTATATTTTTATACATGCATTTTAATCAGTGTGTTCTGTATTGTGTAAATTTGCAGGCAGAGGAGCTTAGTCCAGGTTTCTCAAGGACTGGTAGACTGTACATTGCCAAGGTAACGCATCAGATTTGTGTAATTCAGGTATTCATTTGGGCAGTTAACTGTATACTTGTGATTAATTACTTAGTTTTTTATCTGTGAGATGTAACTCTTTTCATGATTGTGTCTCTCTCACGCTCTGAAAATAATTTATTTAGAAGAACTTGTGCTAGCATAATTAAGGCCTAACTTTCAGCTTCATTACAGGAAAGTGTTAAGCCTAATCAAAGTAACGCTAGAGAATCTGACAAGTTTCTTGCTCTTTGACTCCCCCTGCAATTGTGGGATGTAACAGCACTGTCATAAAAACAAATCTTCACGTGAGCCCTGCCACTGCACAGCCATATACATTAATATTTGATATTGGTGAAGATAGTTTTAAGATTAACAAACGTCTCTAGTGTTGTTTTAAAGGTAGAGAGGATTTCTGCTTCCCAAAATCATACTGGCACGAGAGAGGGGCCTGCTAACTGAAGGCACTGCCTTCTACTTTTAGAACCACAAGTTAACAGCAGTGCTGTGTTGGGGAAAATAATCTAACTATGAAATCTTTGATATATGATGGAGCTTTGGATTTAAATTCTATTCTAGATTTAACAGGAAGCCAATGAAGAGAACCCAAAATTGGAGAAATATAAGTCATTACTACTAAGAGTTTAAGGATAATGTTGCGACAGAGCGAGGACTCTTGGTAAGCCTGGCTAGCCAGAAACCTGGGGTTGTTCTGGTTCTCTCGCATCAATGTGAGACCAGGCTGGAGGGGCTCAGAGTGAAAAACTACTCAGCCCACCAACCCCCTTCCTTCATTGCCAGGGGTTGTTGTTGGGAAAGGCAACAACTCGTCCTCACCATGACAACAGCTGAGCTAGCCGCAGGGGAGGAAGAAAGTTTTCTAAGAGAAACTGACTGTCTCTGACAGAACCAAGCATCTGTCATTTTGAGTCAGACCCTGACCCTGAGGTCCTTGAGAGGTTCAACAGTATGCCGGTGAAGGGTTACTTTAAGTAGCTTACACAAGTTTGTGTTTATGCACATTACCTGTCATAAAAACCTTGGCATCTGGTGAGCAGTTTAATGCAGTAAATACAAACATAGTTGAGCTGATCCTCCAGGAATACCAAAAGCACTGGCAAGGATCTGTATACAGATCTATCTCTATTGATCCGAGAGATAGTTTTGGAGTGTAGTCCTGTAAGTTAGCAACAAATGCTGGTAAAATTTTCCTTAGCGTTGAACTGGCCCAAGTTTTAAAACAGTTAAGTGAAGTGGTTGCTGTACATACAGTTTTTTGCTAACTCTTGCTGGAGCATAACCCTCAAATATAGTTTATTCACTGGGCTATTAAATTCTTTGAGGCTGATGGTAGATGTAAGGTGCATGCTCCTCAGTACAGCTGACAAGAGAACATTTCCAAGCAAAGCTGGCTTCATTGGTCTAGCAAGTTGGATGCAGGTGGGCAGGACTCAAAGATTGAGGCCTAGCAAAGGAGGCTGGGTGAACTTGAGAAATAATGTAGGTTTACACTGAAAAGCTGAATGGTTTGTTAGGTGAGATATTTTGAAACCTAGGAGGCAGAGATCTGGACCAGATCAGACTGATATGGAGGGGAGAGGTGGTGGATGGCCCTGAATGTGTATAGAAGGATTTTGAAGTTGATCCAGGGAAGCTCCTGCAGAACGTGGGGATGTGGTGGATGGAGGGGGTTCTGGTGATAATGTGAGTGACAGAGTTCTGGACAAGTTGAAGCTTAAGGATTTTTGAGTATTAATGTTACGTAGCTGGTAGACTGCAGACTGAGTGACTTTATTCATGTGAGATTAGAAAGATGGTGTACTGTTGAGGATGACACCCAGACGCTTAACCTGGGGGAGAGTTGTCAGTAGTGATGGAAAGACAATCGGATTTGGATAGTGTTGATTTAGATCCTATAAGAAGAAAGTTGTTTCTTTGTTGGGTGTCATCCGCACAACAGTGAAAGTAAATATTATATGTAAGGAAGAAATTACCAAGGGGAAAGAGGTAAATGATGAAAAGAGGGGGCACACTGGTGGTAATGGAGGAGGGCTGAGAAGTGAAAGATTTGAGCTGGATGAACTGAGTGAGGCCAGAAAGATCAGAGTCAAACCAGTCTACTGGGGTATGTGTGAAACCAACTGAGATGAATCTATTAAGGAGAATAGGGTGAGAAATGGTGTCGAAGGCCGCACTCAGATCAACGAGGATGGCGAGTAAACTGTCAGCTGCCATGAAGAGGTCATTGGTGATTTTTGTAGGTGCTGTTTCAGTGTTATGGAGGGGGTGGAAACCAGACTGGAACCGTTCGTACAAATTATTATTGATTAAACGAGTGGATTTGTGTTGCAACTATTTTTTCAAGTATTTTGGAAAGGAAACGTAGATTGGAAATAGGATGGAGATTATGAAACTTGTGTGGATCTAAACCAGTTTTTTAAACCCAGTTCAGAATTGGGGTAACAGCAGCGGGTTTGAAGGAGGCAGGAACAATTCCAGAGATAAGGGGGGACATAGAGGGTAGGCAGACTTTAACCCAAACTGTGGGGAGGGGGCATAACTGACAAGTAGAAGACTTAGAGATGAGATCTGAAATATCAGAGTCACTGGACAGCTGAAAGACCGGAAAACAGTGTGACGGCATAGAGGTTTCATAAGAGGAACTCTAGAGCCAGGTCTTGGGGAATTTTGTGAATTTTCTCAATGAAAGATGACATTAAAGATTCAATTCAATTCAATTCAATTTTATTTATATAGCGCCAGATTACAACAATTGTCATCTCAAGGCACTTAAGTAATATAGTCCAATTCAAGCCAATTGGAATTCAATTCATTGTAATCATAATCCAATTAATTCATATAGAGCTAATTCAAAAAATTAATATCCTAGCTAAGGAAACCAACAGATTGCACCGAAATGTGTCTTCAGTCCAATCTCCCGTCCTGAGCGTGCCTGTGGCAACTGTGGAAAGGAACGACTCCCTTTTAACAGGAAGAAACCTCTGGCAGAACAAGACTCAGGAAGGGTGGCCATCCGCCTCGACCAGCTGGGGTTTGAGAAGACAGAAAAGAGGGAAAAGAGGGGGGAAAAACACCATAACGCCATTCAAAGGATATCTGTTGGAACAGGGAAACATAGGTTAATAACCACAATAATGTCACATGTACATAAAATCAATTTTGAAATTAAACAGGGGGAAAAAGAGAGCAAAGTGAGGAAAGGTGTGACAGATGAGGTCCCCCAGCAGTCTAAGCCTATAGCAGCTTAACTATGGGATGTTTCAGGATTACCTGAGCCATCCCTGACTGTAAGCTTTATCGAAAAGAAAAGTTTTAAGCCTAATCTTAAAAGTGGAAAGGGTGTCTGCTTCCCGGACATTTACTGGCAGCTTATTCCACAAGAGAGGGGCCTGATAACTGAAGGCTCTACCTCCCATTCTACTTTTAGAAACTCTGGGAACAACAAGTAAACCTGCAGTTTGGGAGCGAAGTGCTCTGTTAGGAAAATATCTTACAATTAAATCTTTAAGATATGATGGAGCTCGGTCATTAAGAACTTTATATGTCAGAAGAAGAATCTTAAATTCTATTCTGAATTTAACAGGGAGCCAATGAAGAGAAGCTAAAACTGGAGAAACATGATCTCTCCTGTTAGTTCTCATCAGAACTCTGGCTGCAGCATTTTGGATCAGCTGGAGGCTTTTCAGAGAATATGTGGGACAGCCCAATAATAAGGAATTACAGTAGTCCAATCTTGAAGTAACAAATGCATGAACTAGTTTCTCTGCATCACCCTGAGACAGGATGTTCCTGATTTTAGCAATATTACGAAGGTGAAAGAAGGCAGTCCTAGAAACCAGTTTTATATGTGCGTCAAATGATAAATTCTGGTCAAAAATAACTCCAAGGTTCCTCACTGTAGAACTAGAAGCCAAGGAAATACCATCTAGAGTAACTATATAACTAGACAATTTCTCCCTGAAGCGCTCAGGTCCAAAGAGAACAACTTCAGTTTTGTCTGAATTTAAAAGCAGACAGTTCTGAGTCATCCAGGTCTTTATGTCTTTAAGACAGGCTTGTAGCCTGACCAACCTGTAGGTTTCATCTGGTTTCATAGATAAGTACAGCTGAGTATCATCAGCATAACAATGGAAATTTATGCCATGCTGTCTGATAATGTTACCTAATGGAAGCATGTATAAAGTAAAAAGAATCGGTCCAAGCACAGAACCCTGAGGAACTCCATGACTTACTCCAACGTGTGAGGAAGATTCCTCATTTACAAGAACAAACTGGAATCTATCAGATAAATATGACTTAAACCAGCCTAATGCAGTTCCTTTAATCCCAATAACATGTTCAAGTCTCTGTAACAGAATGCTGTGATCGATCGTATCAAATGCAGCACTGAGATCCAACAGGACAAGCACAGAAACAAGTCCGCTATCAGAGGCTAACAGGAGATCATTGGTAACTTTCACCAGTGCTGTTTCTGTGCTATGATGCACTCTGAATCCTGACTGAAACTCTTCAAACAGATTATTTCTATGTAAATGATCACAAAGTTGAACTGCAACTATTTTTTCAAGAACTTTGGACAAAAAAGGGAGATTGGATATAGGTCGATAATTAGCCAACACTTCTGAATCAAGAGTAGGTTTTTTAAGTAAAGGTTTAATTACAGCAACCTTAAAAGTCTGAGGTACATATCCTGTCAACAAAGACAACAAAGATCAAACATATTGATCAAATCCAATATGGAAGTGTCAATTAAGGGGAAAACCTCCTTGAACAGTCTGGTTGGGATTGGGTCTAACATACAAGTTGATGGTTTAGAAGAGACTATTGCTGTTGTTAGCTCAGAAAGATCAACTGGACAGAAGCTGTCTAAATACAATTCAGGTTCGAAAGATACTTCTAAAGCTGCTCTACTTGATGATACATCAGTGATAATAATGGGAAGGATTCCATTAATCTTCTCTCTGATAGAAACAATTTTATTGATGAAGAATCTCATGAAATCATCACTGCTGAGAGTTAAAGGAATACATGGCTCAACAGAGCTCGGACTCTTTGTCAGCCTGGCAACAGTGCTGAAAAGAAACCTGGGATTATTCTTATTCTCTTCTATCAATAATGAATAATACGCAGTTCTAGCTTTACGAAGTGCTTTCTTATACGTTATTAAACTATCTTTCCAGACTAATTGAGACTCTTCTAAATTAGAGGAACGCCACTGTCTCTCCAGCTTTCTTGCAGTCTGCTTTAACGCACGCAGCTGTGAATTATACCAAGGAGCCAACCTCTTCTGACTGATTACCTTCCTTTTCAGAGGGGCAACATTGTCCAGTGTTGTACGCATTGAAGCTGTAGTGCTGTCAACAAGAGAGTCAAGTTCTACTGGAGTAAAATTTAGGTAGCCATCCTGTGTCATATCAGCACATGGCATGAGTATAGGTAGAGTGTCCAGGGGCCTGAGAAAAGAATTGAGCAATGAGAACACTGACTTCGTGTTACCTTCATTTGAACAGATTATACCTGAGAAGTAGATGGATTTGGTTTGAGCAATACGCTCTTTGTAATATAAAATTAGATTATTATCCTTTTTATGAGAGGAGTTTTCTTTTAGAGATGTTAAAATTGTCGACCCTTCAATTTCAGAGGTTTTACCTCAGATGGAAACCAGGGTGCAGACAGAAAAGGATACAAATTTGGTTTTTAAAGGAGCAATTGAATCTAATATGTTATTGAGACTGTTGTTATAATGACAAACCAGATCACCCAGGCTGTATAGAATGTTGAGGTTAAAGACACTTGAATAAGCAGAGGAAAAGGTGTCTAGGTTCATTTTCTTAATATTACAGAAAGAAGGTCAGCAGCTCTACATTGGTTAATGGAGCTTGGCTAACTGCTGCAAAAAAAAAACTACAAAAAGATAATAATAGCTAAACACCGGAAACACAGAGCCGGCAAGCATGCAAAGCCAGGACTCTAGATATAATGATGAATATATATAAATATATAACCAAAGTTCAGTGAGCCCAGAACAATTCCACAGAGCACAAGTTATTGTGATTATTGGCATATTGATGTAAAACCCACTTTGTTCTCAGCTGGGACACACCCAAAGACCACCTGAAACCCTCAGGATAAACCACACTCAAGATTTTGTACTTGAACTTGTACATTTGTAAGTCTTTGAGTGTCAGAGAGGAAACTCCTCACAGAAACACGGACAATGAGTGGCCATAACAAGTGCAAGTTGTTCCACAAGAACACCGTGGAACTATTTTTCTCTGTATGGGATTGATGTTGAAAAAGCCAAAATAACAATAAATCAGCCCTTTGTCAGTAATTTGATGATTGGAGGGAGAGGTGTGGACAGCTCACCACTTTAAAAAAAAAGGCAGTTTCTTTCTGTCCAAAGAATAATGAGCACTCCTATGAAACACTCGATATCTTTACAAATAGAACTGATGATAAAGATGCCAAAACCAGTGTGTTCTGTAACACTTACTGCCACCCATTTCTTTAAAAAAAAAAAAAAAAAAAAAAAAAAAGAAGCTACATTTAAAGTTCTAGAGTGAATAAGCGAATGTTTGTAGGGTTAAAGCAATAGTTGGAGAATACAGAGGATGCAGACTTTTCTAGTTGTCTTCCTTCGTTGTCACATCATCAGTGTGTTGCAAAGTAATATTCTTGCTGTTGGGTTGCAGTGTCACAAAGAACTGGGAAACATCTCAGAGGCGTCAAACTGGACCAACCTAGCGCTGAAGATGCCCAAAAATTCGGAGACACTAACTGATGTAAGAGCACTTGTCAGACTCCTCTCTTAACCTTTGCCCTCCACAGCTACATGATATTGACCGTGAGTGTTTGCAAATGTTTCTGTTTGTAGATTTGAGTTCAGCTACAGATAACAACTAGAGGAATGTTAGGAATCTATCTGATGTGGCTTGCTAAAAGCTTGTCATAACTTACTTACTTCAAGGCAAAATGTAAGTGAGATTACCTGATATGTGGGTGTACAAAAGCTCATTTCAATTTTTTTTTGTTGTTTTCTGTCCCAATTTTTAAGGATGAAGAGACATGTGCCCTGGAGACTCAGCTTCGGGTCTTAACAGACAGAAAAATATGAACAATTCTTTTCTCCTGACATATAGCATATCTACGCTAAGTCATTTAAATGAAAAGTCTTTCCCTTCATAAGTAGATGTCTTTGATAAGGTTTGTGCAAACTCAAACAATTTCTCTGGTAACCTGTTTGTATCTGTTTATTTATTTATTTATTTTTATTGGTAATCAGAGATTTTTAGTTAACAACCAGTTATTTGATCTTTGTATTAATTTAACAGCGATGTATGATCACGTTATTCAAAACTAGATATTTTTTCTCACGACCAATTTCAGAGAGAAAATTTCAAACCTTGGACAAATAAAAACAGAGGTATGAGTAGTTGAGTGATTTGTTTCTTCTGTTTTTCCCTGAGGGGGGGCTTATTCCCACACCACACATGTACTCAGCCTCTTGTCCATCACTGAAACGCCCAACAACTGAAGATTCATCTCAGTATATCTGGAGGTGACAGAACTCTGAGTTGTACAAAGTGAAGAGAAACTGAGAGTACAGTCCCTTGTGTTGTTGGGGGTGATCACCAATGCAAGATGCATAGATACTTACTCAACCCTTAGGTTTAGCAAATGTCAGTCTGTTTGTGAAATAGTTGTTTATCCAGGTCGTTGTGGAGGCATCCACCTGTATATTCTCGAGCTTATAATTGGCATTGCAGGCATGGTAGAAATCAAAGAACGCGATCCTCACCGTGCTGGCTGCATTGTCCAGATGGGTGGGCTTGCTGAAGCAAATAGATGACGGCATGTTCAACAGTAACCCCAGGATGATAAGCAAATTGTATTGGGTCCTAAAATGTGTCCACTTGGCTACTGAAGTGAGAGTGTGACAGTCTCTCCAGGACTTTCATGATTCATCACTGATGAAAAAGGCTCAACTTCTGATGGAGCTTGCTTTCTAGCCTGCTCTTCTTAGCTCTTTATAAACAGTCCTCAATAACCCCGTCTCTCTCCATTAATGCTTTCTTTTTCATAATCTGCAGCATTTTCAGGTCACTGGTGATCCAGGGTTTATTATTGGGAAAGCACCTCTCTGTCCTTGTTGAAATAATACCCTTCACACATACGTTGATGTAATGTGTCACACAGTTAGTCGTGGCTTTGACATCATTTTCATGTGGCTCACAGAGTGCATTGCAGTCTGTGGAATCAAAGCACCCCCCATCTTCAGCTTCCTAAGTTCATTATTTTCAAAATGTGTTTGGTCACAGGTTGCTGCTGCGCTGAACAGTGAATGGGTATCGTTGGAGATGACGAGAACCAGGTTGTTGTCTGTATTTTGCTAATGGAGGAAGGGCAGAAGAGTTCTATGGACCTTTTACATTTGCATTGAATAAATCCAACTTGTTATTTTCTCTGGTGGAGCAGTTTTCAAACCGTTGAAAGAGAGGAGACTTGAAAGCTGTGGGGCTGTTGTTTGTAGCCCGGCAACAACACTCCTCCACAGTGTGGGCAACAACGGCAGGTAATTTATAGAGCAGAATAAGACAGGTAGATAATATAAATGTAGAATCACAGCTAATAGTTCAATGTCCTGAGTACATATCTTCTCCTTCAGTCTCCAGGATGAATCTGTTGTTAACAAGCAATGGAAAACCTCAGCCTTAGCTTTTGTCTGTGCTCCTAATGTCTCTGTTGTGACAGACGCACTGTAATCTTGTATATAAATAGAATAGAAAGCCTTTATTGTCATCTCTGTTTGGTGCCTGAAATCTGCCTGAAATGGTGGCAGATTTCAGGCAGGTGGGGATGATGGATTGTGACAGGGAACAGTTGAAGCTGATCGGCACATGCTTTGACTACTTTCCCAGGTACACCGTCTGGGCCTGCAGCCTTCCTGGGTTTCCAGTCCTCTGCACACGTCTCACTTCATGTTCCTGAAGTGTCAGTGTGCTGCTGCAGGAGGGTGGTGTGATTGTGTCTGGTCTTGAAGTTTTGATGTTTAAAAATGTCCCAAACAGTGTTTGAAAAACAGTCCCGTAACTGAGGGAGAGAATCCTTAGGCCACGCTGTGATGGTCTTTATCTGTGGCTTTGTTTGTCTCCAGAGGGGGGTGTACGAGGGGGTGAGGTGCAGACAGAGATGGTCTGATCCAGCAAGATGGGGGAAGGGGGTGGCTCTGTATGCATGTCTGATGTTGCAGTGAACATGATCCAGAATTGTATCCCCTCTGGTGGCACACTTCATGTATTGGACGTACTGGAGTCTTTAAGCACGCTTGGTTGAAGTCACCGGCAACGATAAAAACACCCTCCGGGTGGGCGAGCTGTAGTCTAAGGGCTGTGCTAACGTTCGCATCTGGAGGGACGTAAGCAGCCATCACAAAAGGGTCTGCACGAGACTACCAGAAACTCTAAATCAGGGCAACATCCTACGTTTACAGCATCAGTTGTTGTGTACGTTAACACAGAGCCCCCCCACCTCTGCTCCTTGCAGCCATGTCTCAGTGAAATGCACAATATTACATTGTCAATATTCTTTCTGTTCTCCTGAGCGCTACAAGCTCATCCATTTAATTTCATACCAAACCGACATTCTCCCTCAGTATTCAGGGAAGATCTGGCCTAAACTTCCTCCACCTGTTACTCCATCTTACTCCTGCCCTACATCCATGGCATTCCTCTTCAAATTGTTGTGGATTTGGTGTCTTTCTTTGGGCTTTAACCTTTATTGGAAAGCTCAATCAGCTTTTCATGTTTGGAAACTCTTCTGTTGGCATGTTCACTAATAACACCTGTTGAAAAGTGTCAAAAGTTGACTCAGCTTACTGCGCTGAAAAATCTCTCAAAAATCCTTGTTTTGCAGAAAAAAATGGCAGAGTAGAAATCACAATACAAAAAATGCTACTTGAACTTGATGCTACTTGAGCTGCATTCCAGATCAAGAATGAATAATTGATAATAATAGTAGTAATAATTATTGTTAAAAATATTGAATTTATTAATTTAGGCCAACTTCTGAACTGAGAGAAACAAAGTATTTAGGTGGCCTGAATGTTAGCTGGTTGAATTCTCTAGAGGTTTTCAAAGTGTCGGGGGCACCAAACAGTTTTAAGGGCTACATGAGGTCAGGTCAGGTCATGTCAGGTCATTTCTATCGAGGCCAAGGAAAAGCCATTAAAAGGCCAAAAGGTTTGGTTTCTCTCTTTAAAAATATCTGATCATACCCAGAGTCACACAATATATGTTTGGAATCACTAACTGCTACTTTGCAAATAAACTTTTCTCTCAATGGATAAAATGTACTGGATTTGTATCTTACTCCACTTATCCTGTGATACTGCAGTGCCGTATTTGATATTTAATGTCACTTTAGTCAGTAGACATCAGATAAATTAAGACAGTTCCTTTAATCTGATCCCACAATGAAACGTTTCTTTCCAAACAGTCATAGTTTTAACGGTTGTAAAACTAAGGGAGAAAAAAAGCAGTTTTGTAGGCTTTCATTTTTTTTTGTTTTTCATTTTTATTGTTGAAACTACATTTTTAGAAAAACCCATTAGCTGAAAAAATAAAAATAACCCACACACATTTAAGATAGTTTTTAGATGAAACTAAAGAAGCACAATGCAGTTCAACAAAAAAAAGCATATTTCTTCATTCATTCCCATTTTTTATTTTTTTTTGTAACGATCTCATACCTACACAATAAATATAATAGATTTTGCAAATATGTGATGTAATTATGTTGCAAATGTTCAGATCCAATACTGAACATACTATCTTTGTGGCAGGAGGCAACTAACTCTTATTTGAGTACAACGGGCTTAAATAAAGACATCCCATCAACACACCCAACCCTGCAATCCAAGACACAAGTGAGCAGGTTTTAGAGTATCATTGACTACCACCACCTCCATCTCCTCTCCCAGCTCAGTCCTTGGCGTCGCCCACACCATCGGCGTTAATGGCAAACATGGCTTCAGCCTCTGGCAGGCATGGTGAGTCGTAAATTTTACAGATCCTGGTCTCTCCTCGTCCCTTCCTCAGGTACAGACTGTAAAAATGTTCCATATGTTAATTATAGTGTCACTTTTGGATCTATGTATATTACACTGAATAAGAACACACCGTGTGGTAGAAGCATGAGCCAGAATGTTGCCACCAATTGGTTTCTTGGGATCTGCAGAAAACATGGCTGCCCCATCCACCTGTGCCACGACTTGGTTGGTTATCACCACAGCAACGCCAAACTATTGTGACACAAGTCAAACAAAATATTTTTGTTACAAACACCTGTTTGTCCTACAGACTGCCTCAGGGGAAAGTCAAGACTTTAATATGTTCATATACCAGTACAATCCATACGCCCTGAAAATCCTGATTTACAAATAAAACAAAATAAAAAGTAGTTTTTTTTCCCTGTTTGAAAAATGACAGCTTCCCTGATGTTGACAGGCTGCTTAGATAATCACAATTAAGGTAACAGAAGAAGACCTAGATTTATTAGTCTATTCTAGCATATTCAAAGGGAATTAAATATCCAACCAACCAGGAGGTGGTTGGTCTGAAGCTCCACGACTTCACTCGTATCTCTGAAGACGTGTGGGGGTTTTATAAATTGATCAGAAGCTATTATGAGAACAAAAGCACCCATAAAAGCTCAACTAAAGGGGCTATTCTGTTTGAACTATTTCTAACATTTAGTAAAGTAAATATATTCCATAATGGAATAGGAACAGTGGCTTAATTAGCAGGGCTGGGCACATTAACGCGTTATTTTTGCGTTAACTAATTAATTAATTCTTGCCGACAATTATTTGTCTCCCATTAACGCCGTTTTTATTATTTTTATTGTAAACGTCTGTTGCTCACTGGCTTTTATTTTGAAAAAGCGAGCCTAGTATGTTACTTACTGCTGCGGCGCTCACAGGAAACAGTCAGAAAAGAAAAAAATGGCAGATGAAGCGGACTAAGCAAACACGGAGAAAGACACGGAACTTTAACATGACCATTTTCACTTCAAAGTTCTTCCAGACGGAGCAGTCGACAGAGCCAAAGTTATTTGTAAGTACTGCAACGTTGAATTGTCTCATCACCGGAGAGCTTCCATAATATGACTGTACAGTTCCAATAAAAGTGCATTATATGCTACTTTTGAATTCATTATTGGATTTTGTGTACAACTATGTGATTAATCACAGAAAATCATGCGTTTAAAGAATTGAATATTTGCCCAGTTTGCGTTGCTTTGGCGGGCTGCGTGGTGCTGTGGTGGTTAGCGATGTCACCTCACAGCAATAAGATTTCATTCAGGCTGGGGCCTTTCTGTGTGGAGTTTGCATGTTCCCCCTGTGCATGTGTAGGTTCTGTCTGGGTACTTTGTCTTCTTCGAGTCATCCAAAAACATGCAGGTTAGGTTATTGGAGATCTAAATTGACCCTGAAGTGAATGTGTTAGGGTGTTTGTCTCATAAGTGGCTCTGTGTTGAACTGGCACCCAACCACGCTGGACCCTACCTCCCACCTGAATCCAGAATTGGATTAAGCAGCTATAGATGTATGGATGGTATTGCTTACACTTTTAGACTACTGTTCATGTCTGTGAATCACAAGCAATATTATGTATATAAATCGCTGACACAGGTAAGAGATGATAATATGCAAAAAAGACACAGATGATATGTTACATGTGCTTATGATTCTGTAATCGGATTGGTCCAAATTTTCACTCTAAATAGGAGTTTAAAGAATAACAATAATTTTATCTTAAAGGGTAACTATGGGAGCTTAGCTGCTTACCTCATCTGCCAGCCTGAGCAGCATGCGGAGGAAACGTCCCAGGTGGCCCTGCCTGGCTGACAGCTCTCCTCTGCCTGAGTAATCCGTTCTGTACAGAGCTGTGGCACTGTCCACTATCAGCAGAGCATACCTGATACATACAATGTTTGTGTTAGAATATACACCTGGATCAGACAATTATCAAAAATATTCTTACTGAAATCTGCAGTCATTGAAAACATTAAATAGCATACCAAACCCCACAGATTCAACAGAAATCTAGAGGCTTTCCTCCTCCACTTTATGATGGAACAATTTAGAATGAGCTCCTATAACAACTGAATCATTGATTACATGTTAAAAAAATTTTTAGCCCTCAGCCACATCAAGCTGGCCTGGAAAAACTGAATTTTGCCCATGTTAAAGCTGGGGTGGGCAAAAATCTGGAAAAGACACAAAGAAATGCTACAATATCAGTGCAGTCAAGCCAACTATCAGGGAGGTGCAAGTATCACCAGAGGGAGCTTCAGAGCTTCAGAGATCCAAGACTCTTTCAGAAGCACTGACTGGAATATATTTGATGACAGTAACACTGTTACTGTGCCCCTGTGTCAGCCTGTGACTAACTTGCCTGGTCTTCTCTCCCTTTAGAAATTGGCTGGATGCACAAAACTGAGTATAAATAAAGTCAGAGGGGGCCGTGTGTGCTTTATCTTTCAGTTTGCAATCTTTCTAAGAGCAAAGCAAGCGCAGCTTGGAGAGGAAAGAGCTTCAAATAAAACAGACATATGGCATTCTTCAATGTCTTGCTCCAGATTACCTTGACGGTGGTTTGTGGGCAGCTTTAATGTCGTGTTCCTCAACAGGAGCAGCAGGAGTTTCACTATTCTCTTTATTATTGTCAATAATAGATTGACCTTGAACTTGTATGTCGTTCTGTTCAGTATCATCAAGCACAGCAGCTGAGCAACTTTGAGCATCAGCAAAAAAAATCATGGACATTTTAGCTTGATACCATATGTCATGCTTCTGTGCTTCATCAACGGGCAATAAAGCCAACAAAACTTTGTGTACCTAGTGTGTTTCTTCAGACAAAACCTTTAAAATTCACTCCTAACCTCATTCACACACACTTTATCCCCCATCAGTGCAGCAATAGCTTGTTTTATGTTAGACCGTTTATTTTAGTCTCTTTTCCACTTTAAACAGCAGCGCTGAACCACATACCCCAAATGATGCGTTGGCTGGAATTTGATGCTCTGACGTCCAGATATATTGCCTACCACGAACAGAATGTGGATTTGTTTTTATTTTTTTACTTTGACGACCTGCCCATATATGTTTGAGTCTGTATATTTCACATTTTCTCAGAATATGCCAAAGTCTTTCACGATTTCAGCGGATTCAAATTCATTATTCTTGCCAGACGTTTGCATGGTGAATTTTGATGTTTCACCATGAAAGTACTTTCACCTCACACATACATGATCCAATCTTTACAAATGTCACCACCATAGTCCCGTACGTGTTGCATGCTTCACACTTCTATGTCAGTTCAACTCAAGCCATTTCAACCTTAACCAGAACGGAACATGTCTCCTTCTACATATTGTAATTATTCTACTGGCTTCTTGTGAAATGACAATCATTTGCAATGAAAGAGGAAATGGATGTTATGCAGTAGTGCATTTTCTGACACCTGAAAACGTCTGCACCTCAGTCCTGACAGAAGGTCACATCACTACCAAATGTCTGCTGAGAGGAAAATATTTCTTCAAACAACATCCCTGATGAGTCTGGGCCTGAACAGCGGTGGTGCTGAGGTGCGACAGCCGTTTATGGCAGGTTGCAGCTTTAATTTTCATTATTTTTTTACAAGTTACTCTACTGTGTTCCAGAATGTTGTTGTCAAACCTTTTTAAATAGCTGACCACATCTTCACTGCTAGGGAAGGGACAACACCCACCCATGCAATGGATTTCACAAAACAGACAAAAGAGCAACCACAGTTGGCTGTAGGTAGAACTGTAGGTATCATTATGACTTACCTGGACTCAGCCATCATGGCAGAGGCTTGATACAGCAGTTGAGTTTGATGGTCTGTGTTGAAGGCTCTGGCGTAGGCCACATTGTCGAGAACATCACTGCCTACCAGCCCATATCTAATGTCACAATAACAAAGAAATTCTATTTTAAAAAATCTCAGGATTAAAAGGTGTTGCGATAAGAGTTAACTATTTAATAAATAAATATAGAGAAGCAAGAATGTCACACATATTGCATGATGGTCCTGTCCTGCAGACAACCAAAAACAAACACAGATTAACAGCTCAAGGAGAGATATGAAGTGAAAGAGAGGGAGAGACTGATGGAGCAGGTGAAGGTCACTCTGTAAAGACAAAAAAGCTAAACTGCGTCAGGAAACTGTGCTGATCCGTGTGACACATCCCATAATCTGTCATATGAAAGGTCTCAACAAGCAACCACACGTAACCTTTCCAGAAGGGTTTTCTAAAATGGGAGTTGACACATCCAAGCAGTTCAAAAATGTTAAAATCCCTTAAAGCCCATCATCAGTTCACCGACAGCTGGGTGCAAGACCTGCAGATTTTCTGACTAAATGACCAGAAGACGTTGTTCTCGCAAAGTTACGTTATCGTCATTTATAGATGCTAATGTTTCCTTGTAATTCGTGTTAGCTCATCATAACATTTTTGTAGAAACAACACTGAATTCCACTTAGTTGCTGTCCAAAGTCTTTTTAACATCCGTTAGTTTCTCTTTTCATTCAGTGTGCTCTACAGCAGATACTTGTTTTTGCTGTTTCAGCACTGTTGTGGACTGCTGCCTGGGCTAGCGCTTTGAAGTAAATATGAATGCTATTCTGCTTGATCTAGTATGATCTATATTCACCTTCTATCTAAAGGTGTAACTTCATTGGGAGATAGAGCTGCATACTTGTCTTGATGTCCGGCCGGGTAGATCTGATTATGCTGCAGATGAAGTAGGGCTCACTGTCTATTTATAGGTAAAATGTAGAATGCTGCTGAAAGCCACAGTCCATGCCATGGAAGCCTATTTGTTTTCAACTCTTCTGTTTAAATAATAATTCAACTGGAAACAGTGTGTGTTAATATTGTGGCATATTATTCCACAATGCATAACACATCTTACATGGTGTGATGTTTCCTTCCCAGAGCCTATAGTTTTAAAATAAATATGGAATAAGAAAAACATCGGTGTAAATAAATATTAATACATTTAAGTAAATTGCCATGCATTGATTGAACCTGAAGGGGGGGGAAATGCACCAATTCACCTCTCAGCCACAGCAAGGAGTCGCTCTGGTCTGAAAGTTCCCTCTGTGTCGATGTACATTGCTTTACCTTCTCCACCTCCCTGTTCAATGGGCAGCTGTGGACAGATGAAAACATGTAGATTCTATCACCCAAGCAGATTTTCTAACTTCAGTTTACCAGTGGACCTTTTTACATCACAACCTACCCCACCATTGCTTTCTCAGCAGACCCTACCTGACAGGTGACAGCGAGTGTGTGGCACAGTTGGGTCTTTCCCGTTCTAAACTCTCCAAACATCTCTGTTATGGAGCCTGTCTCAATCCCACCTGCATGGAAACAGGAAGTCAACTAACACAGTTTCATACTGCTGATGGTCAGAGGAACATCAGGTTTTCTCTTTTATAACATCTGGATGATAAATTAGCAACATGAAAACCACCCTGCAAGAGTTTGTCCAGCTCCTTGGAGCCTGTAGAGATCTGGATAATCTCTGCTCTCCTTTGATGGAATTCAGTTGCTGTGGTGAAGCCCATAGGCACCAGTTTGGCAGCCTCTGCCTGAAAAGAAGGGAAGATAAAATTTGCAGTAGAATCAAAACGTTTAGTACACAATGACAGAGAAACCTACAGCCATAGTAAGCACAGCAATTGGTTACATTGAATGCCGAACAAAACTGATGCATATCTTTTTCCTTTACAATGGAAGATTTAAAACCTAACAAAAGGCTTAAGCGAAGAAAAAAAATCTCTAGTGCTGCTTCACATATATCATCTTTCACCAGGTTGTTAATAAAAGGTATATTACAAAACATAAATAAAATGTTAAAAAGATGTAGAAAATATTTGTTCAAGGCAGGTCAAATTTGCCCATAGGAAAGAACAAAATCCTGGATCACAGGAGTCAAGTCTACACAAAAAGGGATGTGTAACATGTCACAAATGTGCAAATTCATAGGATAGCATTTTTAAACTTTAGAAAGCATGTCAGATGTAATATGTGAAAAATATCAAAGAAATTTGACTTAAACATTTTGTGACATCAAAGACCATCAGCATGAGTAACTAAAATAAGTATATATAAAATCTGACTGTGATAGATAATTCTACAAAAAATATTGATTTTATTAGATAATCCAGCAGTGGCATAACAAGTCAACACTGGGCCCCAAAGCAATATAGTCAAGCTGGACCCTGGTCATCACAGTGCATCACGACAGACTGCCTGGCCCAAAACCTGACATCACCTGCATTTAACCAAGCACATTTTTAAAAGCCTGCTATGAATGAAATGAATCATTTCAATGTAAGCAGTTATCTCCTGGAAGTTTTCAGTCCTTTGAATATATGGCTATACAGCTGAAGGCCTCACCCAGAGTCCTGTTTCTGAATATTTACAGGCCCCCGAAATACTGTGCAGACTTTTCTGATGACCTCAGTGAACTGCTGTCTATGATCTGTGTTGATTTTGACTGTATAATTATTGTTGGTGATTTTAACATCCATATGGACAATCCTCAGGACAGAGGGACTAAAGACCTGAGTAACACTCTGGACAACTTTGGGCTGACTCAGCATATAACAGAGCCCACGCACAATAGGGGGCACACTCTAGACTTAGTGATCTCCAAGGGTCTAAGCATTTCAAAGATTACTGTGTCTGATGTGGGCCTGTCTGACCATTCCTGTGTTTTCTTTGAGAGTACGATTTCAGTGCACACAAATGTCTCAACAGCAGTGATCTCAAAACGGTGTATAACTGAAAACAGTAGTAAGATCTTTAACCAGGTTTTCTCTTTAACACCTGCCCTGTCCGGGGGTTCAGTCAGCGAGCTTGTCAGTAGCTTCAATACTAAAATGTTAAATGTTATGGATACTATTGCTCCCATTAAGGTGAAGGTTATCTCTGGAAGGAAGAAGTCTCCATGGCGAAATTCCACACTGGTGAAAAATGGGAAAAGAGAGTGTCGGAAAGCTGAGCGCAGATGGAGAAAAACAAATCTCCAGGTTCATTATGACATCTATAAAGAGAAACTTCACTCTTATAATTTACAACTGAAGAATGCAAGGAAATCCTACTTCTCTGACATCATCACCAAAAACAGTCATAATGCTCGGGCCTTATTTGCTACAGTTGACAGGCTAGCAAACCCTCCTGTGTCAGTGGCAACTGAACTCCATTCCACCATGGCCTGCAATGACTTTGCCAAATTCTTCATAGACAAAGTCCAAAATATTAGACAAGCAGTTGGTACATCAGCAGCAGGTTCAGCATATGTACCGTGTCCACCGAAAACCGGTTTAAACACCATGACACTATTTCAACCCATTAACAGTAAAGACCTGGAGGACATCTTACGTCACCTGAAGTCCTCCTCTTGCTGTTTAGACATCCTACCAACAGGTTTTTTCAAAGGGGTCTCAAAGACTTTGGAGTCAGACCTGTTACTGATTGTGAACTTGTCCTTAACGTCAGGTGTGTTTCCAGAGCCACTAAAAACAGCTGTAATTAAACCTCTGCTGAAAAAGGACAATCTTGACAAGACGCAAATGAACAACTACAGGCCCATCTGAAATCTCCCATTTATAAGTAAGATCATTGAAAAAGCGGTTTTTCAACAGCTTAATTACTTTTTAACACAAAATAACTGCTATGATACCTTCCAGTCAGGCTTTAGACAGCACCACAGCTGTGTGCTGTACTGTGTAATGCAGCGTGTACTGTACTGTGTACTGCAGTGTGTGCTGCAGTGTGTACTGCAGTTTGTGCTGTAGTGTGTACTGCAGTGTGTACTACAGTGTGTGTTATAGTGTGTACTGTACTGTGTAATCCAGCGTGTACTGTACTGTGTAATGCAGCGTATAATGCACTGTGTAATGCAGAGTGTACTGCAGTGTGCTGCAGTGTGTACTACAGTGTGTACTACAGTGTGTACTACAGTATGTGCTATAGTGTGCAGTAGTGTGTAATGCAGTGTGTACTACAGTGTGTACTGCAGTGTGTGTTATAGTGTGTGCTGTAGTGTGCAGTGTGTGCTGCAGTGTGTACTACAGTGTGTACTGCAGTATGTGTTATAGTGTGTGCAGTAGTGTGTAATGTAGTGTGTACTACAGTGTGTATTGCAGCGTATGTTATAGTGTGTGCTGTAGTGTGCAGTGTGTGCTGCAGTGTGTACTGCAGTATGTGCTGTAGTGTGCAGTAGTGTGTAGTGCAGTGTGTGCTGCAGTATGTACTGCAGTGTGTAATGCAGAGTGTGCTGCAGTGTGTAATGCAGAGTGTGCTGCAGTGTGTAATGCAGTGTGTAATGTAGCTTGTACTGAAGTGAGTAATTTTGCTGTAAAAGGGTTAAAATTTTTGTCGGCATCAAGTAAATAAAGAAATAACTGTTCAATGCATTATAAAAGCCTGAAACAATATGGTTACCGTGATCAGAGGTTATCTAAACTTTTATTGAAACAGAGTTTAAGAGGATAAAACAATAATGTTTGGTAGCGAAAGTAAGAGCATTTCCACATGCACACTATGATAAGAATTCAAGGTCTTTGGATTGAACACCTGTGTATCCTGAAGTATACCACTATCTGTGAAGGTTGTGGCAGTCTCAGGGTGCCAGCCAAAGATAAAAATATCATTCTGTTAAATGATACAAACAACGATACAGTGCCATCTGTTCTCTTTGCCCCAAAGTCAGTGTTCTTTTAATCTTTTATTCTGAGTCTTTGAGATCAAATGTTCATTCCAATTCTGTTCATTGCTTTTAAGAGAGGAGTGAGAAGTGATACTTTGGAGCTTGTTGACTTTGCTGTGGTGCTTAGTCTCTAGTTGGTGTGTCAATAGAGGTAATGGCTCCTGACAGTGAATGAACAGGAAGGTTTTCTGAGGCCAACAGTGAGATTGAAAGATGCTTTGGTGTGTGTATCAAATTAAGCAGAATTTACGCAGAGTTTATGTGCTAGCCATGAACACTGAGCTCTTCCAGCTATGAGCCAAAAGCGCCCCAGTGAGTAAACGTCGTACTGCTTTTAAACTGTTTGCAGTTGGCAAATGGCACTGTACATTACCACCATGCTGGAAGCGCATCACTGTCACCTGCCATTTAAAACATATAGTTCCATATCAACACAGTAGTAGCAGAAAGTACTCAATTTCTTTAATGAGAATTAAAAAGTTGAAACACACCAACAATCTTGATGCTGCGAATCTGCTGAAGTGCGGCAGATGCAGACAGTTGTTTTTCACATGCCTCTGCTAATGACCACAAATACAGACTTTTGTAAAATCCATGGCGGTTGAGATTTGAAAAGTGAACACATTCAAGTTTCACAGCCGTTACTTGAAAGCAGCAACATGTAACTGCCCAAATGAATTGAAAATCATCATCATAACAGGTCATTTGTTTTTTTGTCTACGAAATGTTGCCTACACACTGAAACTGCGGCATATTGTTGCGGATATGAAGTAAATATGATAAATAAATATTTTATTATTATGTATTTTACTGAGAAAAGATTCCTTATGATTACCTTGTGCATGATAAATAGGTACCATGCTGAAATAATAGATGCCTCACGGCTGTCATGGCTTGAGACGCGTCTCTCGCAGATGTTGTGGATGCTTGCATCTGTTATATGCACAGTTGAGTCAAGCTGTGGTTACAACTCAACTTGGTAGTTTAACTGGACTACTGTCTTTGTCCCAGTATACACGAGGGGAATTGTTGCGCTGTGGTGCTGTAGGCTTTCTGTCAAAACTTTCATCTTTGTCTGTGAGAGATCATCATGGATATTTTACCAGATTTTGCCATAGTTATAAAAACCTACTTATTTTTGGCACAATTGGCCATCATTTAAATATAACACGACAGGAAGGAGATAACCTGCAGCGGAGGGACCGAGCTGGGACTCTTAACCCTAGTTGACTGTGTTGAGGAGCTTTAGCCTCTGTATGAGGAGGACCTGTTCAACCCTGCGCCCCAATGGGCTGATTTTCAAACACAATTTCTGGTAAATGGACTGTACTTGTATTGGGCTTTTCTAGTCTAGCTGATCACTCACATTACTTTCACACTACATGCTACATTCACCCATTCATTCACACACACACGTACAGCACGCTACACAGTGCTTTGTTCAAAGCATTCACACATGCATCAGTAGGCAACGTGAGGTTCAGTGACAAGGACACTTGTGACGTGACCTGGAGGAGCTGAGAGTCGAACCACTGCCCTTCTGATTGGTAGGTGACTGCTCTTCCTCCTGAGTTACAGCCGTCCCACAAAAGTAATAAAAATATGTATATAGGAGTGTTCAACGTGTTCCCAAAGGAAGAGAAAGCTAGATTTTTAAACCATCCCCTCCAAAGCCACGCCTCTACAACGTGTGAACACTCACCATCCCAGTCAGCTGGAAGAGCAGTGAGTTAGCCTTGGGCTAACATCAGAAATTGTGGCAAATACAGTCACTCACTAAAACACAACATAGTTGAGCTAGCTGTATAGTCTTAAAAATGAGAAATTTCTCACAAAGCAAACCAAAGCATTATCTGTCCAGCAGAAAAACAGCAGCCATGGTGTCAGTGCTTATGCCCTATGATTGTCAAACTGCAGTCAAGTCAGCTCATGCTAGTTTTTTTTGTGCTTGTATATATTAGGCATCATCTTATCTATGTTTAGGGACAGTTTTCAAAATAAAAGCAAACTTCCTCTTTGGATGATATTTCATATCTTACCTTTAAGTTTCTAAAGTAGGTGGGCAAACAGACACAGACAAAAAGGTATTAATTTATCCACTTCACCCGCTATCCAAAATACGATTTGCTTTACCTTGCACTTTATTACAAGTGCTATCAGGCATTAAATAAGCGCCCCAAGCTGTTGGAAAAGTGTAACGCCACGAGGCAACCCTAACACTAGGGGGCGCTTTTCAAACGCCTGGGACTAAGCAAATGCATATAAATATTTTACACCAATCAGGAAAAAGCAAGGGCAGACCTAACTAATCAGGTAATGATTTTGGCTTTACAGTTCATCTGCAGCCCAAACCAACATCTAAAATGTTTTGGTCACAAGATCCAAGGTGTGAAAGGTTGTGAAATATCCAGGGTAGAAGAGACGGTACTACATCGTACGTCTGGTCTGCACTGTCCCACACCTCCATAAAGTGTTGCACAAGCGTGTCAAGCAAGACAGCCCGACGACATTACAAAGCACAAGCAGTGTGTGAAAAACCACGTACACTCTTACTGCTTCCATAGGAATTAAGAGGGTAAGTAGCAACCAGGTGCAACTGATTACCTGGTCATCAGCAAATAGAGGTTTTAGCTGTTAGCTGGTCTAAAATATGTCTGTGTGTATTAAAACAATGCCAAAGGAGAAAGACCTCAGCAATGACCCTACAGGAGCAGCGCTTGGTGCCCATCAATCTGGAAAACGTTTTGAGGAGATTTGAAACAATCTGCAGTTCAACATTCTATAGTGGGAAAGATTATTGCTAATGAACTTCCGGGCAAGACGCAGAGAGTGGATGTCCAAGCAAGTTTACCCGAGATTAGACCATGTAACGCTAAGAGAAAGTTATTTAAAAGAAACATCTCAGTGACGTTGGTTGTCAGGAGAAAGCCTCTTCTCTGTAAAAAACATACTTTAGGTTTGCAAAGTTGCATCTTTCTTAACATACCACAAGACTGATGGAACAATGTTTGGGCGGACCGTAGTAATATGTGGGGCCATAGTGCAAGGTAGAGCCATGTGTGGGACTATTCTAACCCCCCTCCTACTGAATTTTTGACCATTACCTGCAGCCTTGTTCTGGTTCAGTCTCTCTAGCCGCCTCTTCCCCCGACTACTGGAGACAAGTAGGTTGGAGGGGGAGACACGGGTTTCAGTAAGGCTGTATTAAGATCAACGTGGTGGAGGATGACATCATGGAGTGTGACAGGGCGGATGTAGGCACAGGTAGGGTGTGAGGTACTGTTTGTGTTGCTGGGGGCAGGGGAGGAACATGCTGCATGTCGACCTACGCTGAAACCACTGAAATACATATTAAGTCATTGGCTCTGTCCAGGCTTCCATCAGATCTTCTTTCACTTTGAAGCCTTGATCTTTTTAATCCCTGACCACCTATCACTCACGCTTTTTCCAA
The DNA here is from genome assembly GCF_036924035.1 of Leuresthes tenuis. Taxonomy (NCBI): domain Eukaryota; kingdom Metazoa; phylum Chordata; class Actinopteri; order Atheriniformes; family Atherinopsidae; genus Leuresthes; species Leuresthes tenuis. Next base: position 30,527,046 of record NW_027325367.1, on the reverse strand, counting down.
CTGTTTTTGAACAGTTCTCAATAACTCCTCGTCTCCCTCACACAAGACTTTTGTTTCATGTTCAGCAGCTTTTTCAGGTCACTGGTGATCCCAGCGTTTGTCACTGGGGAAGCATCTCTCTGTCCTTTGTGGGAATAATACCATCCACACAGAAGCTGATGTAATTTGTCACACACTCAGTGGTGGCATTGATATCATCTGTCATGTGGTTCACAGAGTGCATTTCAGTCTGTATATTCAAAGCATCTCTGCAGCTCATCCTAAGCCTCCTGAGAAATGTTTTTTTGAAGTTTGTACTTTCAAAGTTGCTGCTTAACAATGGGTTGGAGGTTAGAAGAACAATATTGTGGTCAGAGTTTCTTAGTGGAGGCAGAGCACTGGAACTGCATGCATCTTTTACATTAGCATAGAAAACTTTTTATTTTCTCTGGTGAAATACAGCAGTTGACAAACTGTTGAAAGGCTGTAAGTGCAGCTGAGAAGTAGACTTGATTAAAATCTCCAGAATTCCATGAAGTTGTTGGGATGTTGCGTTTGTAGCCTGGCAACAACTGAGTCGATGACGTCACAGACTGCGTCGGCAGGGACTGCAGTTAATGTATAAACCGCTACCAGAACAACACTGCTGCATTCCTTTGGTCGGCAGTATAGACATAAACTCACAACTAGCAGTCCAATGTACCTGCTACAGATCCTCTCCTTCAAAGTGAAATGGTAAGGATCACACCATCTGTTGTTAACAAGCACTGCAATACCTCCACCTCTGCCTTTGCCACTGCTCCTGATGTCTCCGTCGGCTCATTTTGTCTTAAAGCTGGACAGAGATTGGACTGCATTCTCAAGATTCATTTTGTGTCCTACTGAGCTACTGAAGCTCATCCATTTTGTTTGCAAGCAATCTAATATTTGCTATCAATATCGAAGGAAGACCTGGTCTGTATGTGTCCTTCCATCTGTTTTTTCTCTAGCTCCTGCCTGACATCCAAGGCGTTTTCTCTTCAAATGGTTGTGAATTCGGTGTCTTATTTTGGGCTTGAGCTGGGAACTGGAAACTCCGTTAGCTGCTCCCGTTGATATATGACTCTTTTGTTGGCTTGCCAACTCTTCATAACAGATATTGAAAAGCATAAAAAATATGAGGATAATCCACTAAAGCAGCACAGCTTCCAAAGCAGCACAGAAAAATATCTCAAAAATCAGTAAATTGAGGAAAATAGCTCAGTATAATCACAAAAAAACTACAAATGCACACAAATCCAGCAGAGCTACTGCAACTTGGCCAGCTTGGTGTGGCCCATTGTTGAACATATAATGAAAACAAATAGCTGAGGCCCATACAGTTAGCAATGAAAATGTATTGTTGAGTTGTGCAAACCATCATCTCATGTTTTATTGTTGAGAATTAAGAGAACATCATTGGGGTTTTGTTTGAAAATTAATTTTCAGTGAAGTTAACCGTTATGAGAGTTTTATGACTGTATGCCCTACATCTGAATGCCCAGATGTATCTAGGACTATGAGAGGAAAAAATACACCTGCATATTAAGAAGTAAAATCGAACAAACTCGAGCCATGCTGGCCACAAGTCTTTAATTATAGAAACTGCAAAAACAGAGAAATGTATGCTTAATTTCTCCATGTTTAACAAAAGAACAATCTAGTAAAAACACATAAAAGACTTTGAAACTACGCATGTAATGAGAGTTTCTTACTAAAATTTTGTCGGCCTTGGCCTCACTGATGCCCTTAATATTGAGCAGTTCCTTCTTGGGTGCATAGGCCACTGCTTCAATGGTGTGGAATCCTGCATCCTCCAGCTTCCTGATGTCACTGGCACCAATTCCACATTGCTGCATGAAAAAGACATCCCTGCATTAATTCACTTGGAGAAAACTAACAATACACATGGATATACCACTATTTACCTATGTGGGAACTTTAACATTTACATCGACTAAGTGCTTTTATCTAAAACAACTTACAAGTGCAGAAAAGTATTCAAGTTTCAGTGTAATAAGAAACCTGAAGCTGTTTTCACACAGGAAGGCGTTCAGGGGTATGCCAACAATTTGGTCCTTACTTTCTCTGCAGTTGTTCACACAAGACCAACGCACCAGGAGGCTTTTTGCTGGACATGTGCTCTCCAGACTGTTAATGCAAGGGTAAGAGAGCTGTGTGATGAATGTCTACAGCACACAAGAGGTATGTGATCATGTGATCCGAAAACTACTGTGGAAATGTCTTTTTTCTCCACAACGTGAGAGTAGCAGTTAAGGCTCTTTATTATGTTGATATGAGTTCCGCATGTATCTGTATGTAAACAACATAGCAGGGAGTGAGTGGAAAGCAGCACACAGGCACAGCAAATGCTTCGAAATATTTGCCAACATGTTCATACATTGTCTCACCGGCTAATATTCTGGAGATTTTATAAAGGGGGAGCTGCTAATTTTCTTGTGGATATTTGCATGGATATTTGCATCCTCACAGTCTATACACTGAGTGCTATATACCACTTTCAATATCTTGAACTGAATAAGTACAAATAACACTGACATGCAATTTAAAGTCAGACCAAGTTAGGGTGTTATGTTTAGTTTATGACCATGTGCCTTGTCTATGTTCGGTATTTTGTCATGGTCCATGTTTCCAGCTTCCTCGAATAGCTGAGCACTCTAAAATGGACGTCACAATAGCTGTTGCATCATATGCTTTGATGTTGTTTTGGTCAAGAATGTACGTCTAGATTCTCATAACGTGGCACGCAATGTGCAAGTGGACTGTGCCCAGAGCAATGTGCAAGTGGACTGTGCCCAGAGCAATGTGGCAGTGACCTGTGCCCAGAGCAATGTGCAAGTGGACTGTGCCCAGAGCAATGTGCAAGTGGACTGTGCCCAGAGCAATGTGGCAGTGACCTGTGCCCAGAGCAATGTGGCAGTGACCTGTGCCCAGAGCAATGTGGCAGTGACCTGTGCCCAGAGCAATGTGGCAGTGACCTGTGCCCAGAGCAATGTGGCAGTGGACTGTGCCCAGAGCAATGTGGCAGTGACCTGTGCCCAGAGCAATGTGGCAGTGACCTGTGCCCAGAGCAATGTGGCAGTGACCTGTACCCAGAGCAATGTGGCAGTGACCTGTGCCCAGAGCAATGTGGCAGTGACTTGTGCCCAGAGCAATGTGGCAGTGACCTGTGCCCAGAGCAATGTGGCAGTGACTTGTGCCCAGAGCAATGTGGCAAACAATGTTTGCAGCTCAAACAATCTTTCATGTTTTCTTTCTCACTGTTTGTAAAGACTGATCAGCCACAACATCAAAACTACTGTCAGGTATATGTGAAGAAAATCTCGTTACATTACAATTCAAACTTCTACTGGGGCTCCCTGGGTCCATGTGACTATAAAGCTGTAATCATAGCTTGAATTCAACTGTGCATGTGACCATGCTGACATGAGAGCAGAAGACTGGTTTATATTACACAACGTGAAGAGGAAATTCATAATTGGTGTAATGACAATCATTTGTAAAAAGAAGCATGGAAAATAACAAAAAAACGTTCACATAATGGAATGCAAGACGCAATGCTGTAATGCTACAAATAGTTCATATTTGCTCCTAAAAACCAAGGATTCATTTACTTTCTTCTCTACGCAGAAGTTTAGTTAATTTAAGAATAAATACAAAAATCAGAAGAAAAAAAAGAATAACTTGTAAGTAGACAAACACAATAGAACAATCTGCACTTAGAATACATACCTCCAGTCTGCACAGTGGCTGTGGTCCATAACTTTCTTCCTCCTCTGCCTCTGCTTCCACTCTGACGTCACTTCTTGTTGCCATGGTCTGAATATGAAATGCTGGTAGGCAGAGAGATAGTGTGTGACTGTCAGATAAAAGTAATGCTTTCATTAGGATCATCAAGAACTCTGGTACGGTGGAGCCACGTTATATAGTACATACATGCTGTGACTTAATTTCTTCTTTCTAAAATTCGAATACTCTTTCAACAGAGAAGAAAGTCGATTTCTTTGCATGTGTTACCTCATCCCGTCCTACCGACACTAATTTATCCATTACTAAAGAGTAAAAAGAACTGAAAGTAGAATATCGATGTCGGGTATTGAGATTTAAAGCGCACAAACGTCGTTAATGACAATTTCAACACACTGCAAAAGTATACAACTTGAACAGTTGTAATAATGGATGAACACGGATTTCACACGAGGTAAATTTAAAATACGTTGGCGTGACTGAAGAAGCCTTGCTGTTAGTTTCACAACTACGTCTCTTTTTTTTACAACTTATACCACTTGTTAGCTTAGCATTAGTAGTGTTTTTCCATCAGTTTATAGCATCTCTGCAAGCCAGATGACAACACTGCTCAATTGAAGAGACCAGTTCAGTTCAAGCGGATACTCGCGCCGCCTCCATTTATTGTAATCTCGCGCTAAAAAGAACTATTATGTCTGAAATTCATGCAGTTTTCACCTGCTTTTCACAGTCTCGCTCCACTCAAGCTCAGCTGTACAACAACCAAAGCTCCCGCGCGCAAAATACCAAGTGAACGGAATGACGCCATACGTATACGTCCCCTATGACCAAGAGGAAATCAGCCACCAACCTTTCCAAATAAAAGACTACGAAATTTAATTTCGGAAAATCTTAGAAAGTCTGTTACTAACTACATTTTCCTTTAACATTTACTCAAATTATGTTTCGAATACTGTGAAAATATGTCCCTTTCACATCATTATTGGTTATATATCATAAACTCAAACTCAGCAATGTGAACTTTATTCCCGGGTTGGATGGCCTGATCTGGCAACCCGCAGGTATACACACAGGTATTGACTGATTTCTAAAGGCCATTTGGGTCTGCTCCCTCCCTACCTGTGTATGTATCTTCAACAAAAGTCTGATGGTCCTTATGATCTGCACTCTCAGGACTTGTACACATTGATTGTCCCTCGTGTTTGTACAGAGTGGGAAGCTCCTTCAGACTGTAACAGTCTTCAAAACGCCTTATTTCTTTGAACAATTTCACATTTATATTGAAAGGCCTGGAGATGCAATCACTGCTCTATCACTGCTTTTAATTCATTTTAATATGAACCTTTTTTTAAAATTATTTATTGTAACTGTCTTTAACTGTGGTTGTCTCTTGTTTGTGGATCGTGTTGCTGCTTTTTCTTGGTCAGGATTTCCTTGAAAAAGAGATCTGTGATCTTAGTAGGATCTTCCTTGTTAATCATAAGCGATTTTTTTTTTTTAATTGTGTCTCATATAAAGGTGTCATACACCAAAAATGATAGTGAGGTGCTGATCACTTGGAACAAATCATTAGAAAAAAACATACAATGTGTCACTCTAGCACTATACACAGGACAGAGTTTTTCTGTGTGTCATTACTGAACACTAAATATTGAAATTGGCATTAGCTCACTGACCTTTAGTAACATGACCATTAATTACGTTTGATATATTGGATTAGAGAAAAAGGCAGAGGGTCTATTTTGTTTAGGCACCGTACTGAGAAAAGACCCGGTCTTGTGTGAAATTCAGTTCCCTTGAAACCTTCTGTTACCCCCTATATCTCTGACAGAGAGTAACCAATCATGTCATATTTTGGGCCATTTATTTTAGTCATAATGCTCAACTATTCCTGTGAATTTGAAGTCAATATGTCACAAGGACAGAGTGTTTGATGAGAGGAATACACAAGTTACTTCAATACTACATCTGCTAGCGCGGATGATTTTAAGACACAAAGCACATTAACTGACATTAATGATTAAAAGCCATGGTAGCTACTAGAAATCCTTCATTTATCCAGTAATGTGTTATATATTACATTAGAAACGTGGTTTACAAGAATAACATTGAAAACATCCAGGAAGTTTTATTTTTCATGTCCAGCAGACCGAGCTTTCAGCATTTTATATTAGCAATAAGAATAAGTAAAACGGGATGCACGGTGGTGTGTTGCCTCACAGCCAGAGGGTTCCAGGTTCAACTCCCGGCTGGGGCCTTTCTGTGTGGAGTTTGCAGGTTCTCCCCGTGTATGCGTGGGTTCTCTCTGGGTGCTCCAGCTTCCTCCCACTGTCCAAAAACATGCATGTTAGGTTAATTGTCTCTGAAATTGTCCTTAGGAGAGACTGTCAGCAAGTGTGTGGTTGTTTGTCTCATTTGTCTCTATGTGGCCCTGTGATGAACTGGCAACCTGTCCAGGGTGTACCCCGCCTCTTGCCTGATGACCGCTGGTTTAGGCTCCAGCCCCCCTGCGACCCGGAATTAGATGGATGGAATAAGTAAAACACGATGTGTTGGAATACAGCGTTTGGGTTAAAGTGAACAGATAAGAGCTGTGATTATCCGAATTATCTTTAATATGATACATACGACACAATTTAGCTAACAAAGCTAAATTATGTGCAATTGTTAAAGACAGTAGAGGACGATCTCTCTTGTTGGAAGTCCTTACCTATATCACTTATGGGGAGAGTTATAACCATTAAAATGATGATACTACCAAAAGTTAACTATTTGTTCTCAATGATCCCCATAAAATCATATTTGCACATATTTGACATATTAGACAAAAATTCTTTATTATCATATTATGATATTATGATTTTATTATAAATAAAACCAACCTTGTTCATTATTGCTACCAGCCCTCCTGTAGAGACATGCCGTGCTCCATGGCTCGATACTGAAGCATATTTAAACAAGCTCTTTGGCAGTATAAGTTCTACATTTCATAGTAAATGGCACCTTTATTCTTCCAGATCTGTCCTTGTAAGTGTACATTTGGTTTTGCATCCATGGTCCAATTTAATGGACTAGTATATGCATCCAGTTTCTCAGAATACTCTATTCCTGGATCCACCTCCTCCCAATCTGAGGCTTCTTCACATGCAGTCACAAACACACCTAAACGCCTCCAGTGGTCATCTGTGGGTTTGGAGAGTGACATATGGGGTGCATTCCATGATCTTAAAAACTTTCTCATGCTGTGGGAGAGTAAGCAGCTGACTGCACAACAACCCTCTTTATTCCAGTATAAGTGTTTTAACTTTACCATGTTTTAACTTTCTCATTTGTTTAAAAAATTAAATATGTCCTCCCCTTGAGTATATTTGTAATACACAGTACAGTGTATTTCATATGGTGACCTGAGGGTGAGCTTTCCTGAGACGTGTTCTTTTGCCTTCTTAAGGAGAGGAAGCGTGATAGCACTGGGGCCTGTAGACACAAGATCCAAACTATACCAGTATGAAGGTGGTCTCATGCTGAATCATTGTTTGAGCGGACTTCATTCGAACTACAGTTAACCCTTTTTCTTCTGGAACTATTCTTAGCTTCAATAAATGGAGTAAATCCCTTCCCAGTAAGTTACAGGGACACAGAGTGGACAAGACAACTTGACAATCAGCACTTACTCCACTCCGTGTATCTGTTACTGTCAAGAGTTTTGATAAACGCTCAGGATGGCTCTTACCATTTGCTGATTTGACCCAAATAATTTCTCTGGATTCCTCAACTCCCGGTATGTCATCAGGATGGATTACAGTTCGTTTTGCACCTGTGTCGCATAGAAAAGTTACCTCCGTCCCGGAAACATTCAATCTAATCTCAGGTTTGATGTCATACTATAAGATAAGTTCAATTCCCTCTAAGTTTAACACTTTTTCTGGCTTTTCTGCTTCTATCCTGGTTACAGCTCCTGTTTTTTTCTTATCTAGTCATAACTGACTCCCAAAATCTTCCTCTATCTTACTCTTGCTCCTGCAGTCACCCAATGCCCCCTCCTTCCACACAGCCGACATGTATCTCCTCCTGCTCTGTCTCTCCTTCTCTTTCACTGCTCCTGTTGTGATCTGTGTTTTTGCTTTCCCTCATCACCTAAATAGTTGCTTCTCTCCCTTCCAACAAAAAGTTTAGTCCTTTCTTCCTTTTCTTTTTGTTGTTAGAGTGCTCCTCTGCTTTCCCTCTTTATTCCATTGCTGTGCAAACACATTAAGATGACTGTTTATTGTCATGTTACAAGTCACACAAAATTACTCTCTGCATTTGACCCATCTAGTTTGGCACCTGTTGAACACACATGCACAACCTTTCTGTTTAATTTAATTAATATTCATCTGCAGGCTTAGAAACTGCTTATAGTATTAATATATTACTCCATATATTACGCTGATTTATTGCTTTAAATATGCTTTAAATCTTTAAATTTCTCTTTAAGAAAACTATTGTTTGATATCTGACTCACATAGCATATTTCATTGCTGTGTTGGTTTTTAAAAAATATATATTTTATATATAAAATATATATAAATATAATATATATATATATATATATGTATATATATACTAATACTCTTTTGGTTCCCATTCTGTGAGATAAATGCTTTAATCTCTGATGAATATGATGTCAGTTCCTAAACTCATAAATTCATAAATTTTAGGGAAGTTAGTCAATCAGAAGTAATGAAGCATTACTTAACCATAGCATTACTTAACATTAATATGTTAAATTCTCTATTTCCGGCTTATGTTTCTGATACACTTATGATTTTTTTTCAGAAGAGCTAATCTCAAATTTCGAAAATGTTTCAGTTTGGCTTGAAAATCATCTGCACCTGAAAGGTCTGACTGTGCTTCAGGTGGAAAGTATTTCATTTTTAATGCCTTGAACTTTGTCATTAAAGAATATTCCAACTTCATTACCCTTATATGTAGAAATGAGTTCTAAATGCAACCTGGAGGGTTTGTTAATCTGTTTACTGTAGCAAGCAAGACATGAGAGTTGTTACTGCAGTTTTTTTTTTTTATGATTTCAGAAAAATAACTCTCTCTTCATCTATGCAAAGTCACACGCTGAGTTAGACCAAACATTTCAAGGAAAGCAGTGAGTTCTTTAGCTTGCTTATTATGGGCTACATCCATGCGCACCTTCAAGTCCCCTGTTATGACTAAACAGTCAACAGCAGTGCACACAATTTAAAGAAATTCAGTAAAATCATCAATAAAATCATTCTGCGGTGAGACAAAGTATTTAAGATAATTTTATCTCCATTTTTAAATGACACATGCTCGAATTAAGGACAAAAATAAATGTTTTATCTTGTGAGTGGGTATATTGGCCCTGAATATGGCACAAAGACCCTCCCCACTCTCGTCTTGTCTTGTTGTTTCATCTCTCAGTTAAACACATAAAATCAAGACTATGAGAGGAAAGTATCAAAAGCATTGTTAGACAGGAAAAAGTCAGAAAGCTGTTGGTATACAACTTTTCCTAGGACTTTGCCTAAGAATGGCAGGTTTGATATGGAAATGATAAAAATCTCAGCTTGTAAAACATCTTTTGCTCAGACAGTTTTTCCTGTGAAATGAGTAAAGATTTGAAATGATCTGTTTGTTTGTCTGAGATCTTCTGAACTTTAACTCTTTAAGAGAGCTGCTAAATCTTAATACACAAACTTGTACAAATGTCTAGCTCTAATCCTTGTTGTTCTTTTTTTTGTTGTGCTTTTTTAAACTAGATTTACTTTGTACATTACTTTTGTATTCCCCTTCTCTAGGATTGGGCAATTTTACCATGTTCAATTCTCCCTCAAACCCAAATTTATTTTCTCATCTCTCTAAGTATTCAATATTATCGGGTTTTTTCTGAAACATGATTTTAGCACTCCCACTTAACTCCTGGTTAGCTTTAAAACAGATATTTCCCATACTGTCCTCTTGCAGCTAATCAATTTTCGGTGGAGTTATTGTGAGTACTATTGAATGAAACACTACTTCTGTCGCTATGTCACGAGCAACAACCAGATTCCAATGTTCACTTCAACTCAATTAGTCAGTAACACATTTTTCTGTCGTCACCAGCAGCAACATCACACACCAGCAGCTGTTTCACTCTTATACATACATAGCAAATAAAACAACACTGCAGCAAAGAAGGAAAAACAACAATCAACAACCAGCGCCTTTAACAAACAAACAAATTAATTTCACAAACAAACGATTCAACAATCAGGCCATTTAACAAACAAACGATCAGACGTATAACACTAACAAAAACTAACATGGATTTAAAACTTGCGATCTTTCATCGCAAACTCTCTTAAGAAAGATTCTGTTTGTAACACGCGGCGCGGAGTTATTTATTCCTGTAGTCTTCTCACACAGACTATGGACTAACCTTTTCTGACTGCATTTTTGTTGTCCTTGGTTAATCCCACCACTACACATGTTTACCAGTTAAAAGGCTAACCTTTTCTGACCGTTTCATTTGTGGGTTATCCAATACAACATACAGTTACCAGTTAAAAGGCTTTTTTCCTTTGCTTCACCTTTTCTGACTGCTATTATGTTTTCATGGGTTAATCCTATACACAGTTACCAGTTAAAAAGCTGACCTTTTCTGACTGTTTCTTTTATGGGTTAATCCAGCACAATTTACACACAGTTACCAGTTAAAAAGATGACCTTTTCTGACTGTTTCTTTTATGGGTTAATCCAGCACAATTTACACACAGTTACCAGTTAAAAAGATGACCTTTTCTGACCGCTAATTAGGTTTTTATGGGTTAATCCTATACACAGTTACCAGTTAAAAGGATGACCTTTTCTGACTGCTTCTTTTATGGGTTAATCCAACACAACCTACACATGGTTACGAGTTAAAAGGCTTACTTTTTCTGACTGCTTCATTTGTGAGTGATCCAACATAACTTTTACACAGTTACCAGTTAAAAGGCTTCTTTACTAGGTTGCATTCGAAATAGTATATTCTTAGGAAAATAGCAACGACTCAATCTATTTAAAGGCCTCCAGTTTTCCATCAATTGCTAGTTAATTAATCAAAAATTTCCCTAATAATCACACTATTTCCAACCAACAATAGTAATACAAAGGGTTCCTTACCATAAATCCACTGGTAAGTTAAACAACGAAGAATCCAGCGAGTCTGTCCACTGATTCAAAAATAGATCCTGTCACCTTTCCTCCAGCCAGTGGCAGCCGGCCTCTATCAGAAACTGTGCTGAGAGGACTTCAGTTAGGAATCCTGGACTCCCCCGTGCACGGTTTCAGCTCCGATTCTGGAAGGTGGAAAGGACTTAGAATCCGGCTCGAAGGACCATTATGTTAGAAAAATTCTCTTAAAATTAGCCTCAGAGTCGCTGGATACGATAAACACAAAACATTTATTTCTTGCAAGAAAGAGACAAGTCTGCACAAATCCACACAACCTGTCGGGAAGATCGCTCAGAGTTGTCTCCCGACAAAATGGTGCTCCAGCTATTTATGTTGTTTATGCTTGCTGATCACACAATGTTATGAGAAAAGGCCCTTTTCTCACCATTCATTATTATGGGAAGGAACATTCAATGTTATGGGAAAAGGTGCTTCTCTCCCCATTCCTTGTTATGGGAAGGAACGTAAAAGGTGCTTCTCACCAGTTAATATTATGGGAAAGACTAGTACCAGAGTCAAAACACTTTTGCTTGAATCATAGAAGAGGAAAGATGGAGGGACTCTTCTAAGCTGGTTTCAAGCATAAACTTCTTTATATTACCTTCTATGAGAAAGAACCACACTTGTTCTTCTGTAATCCGAAATTCGCTTTATTTTAAGGAGATAGTCAAGATTTCAGATATTGCCATAAAATGAATTGCTTCACTCAAACCAAGTTAAAACTGCTTTGTCCTTCTTATTTATCCACGTCTACGCTGGTTTCAAGTATAAACTTCTTTATATTACCTTTTATGAGAAAGAACCACACTTGTTCTTCTGGAATCCGAAATTCGCTTTATTTTAAGGAAATAGTCAAGATTTCAGATATTGCTGTAAAATTAATTCCTTCACTTAAACCAAGTTAAAACTGCTTTGTCCTTCTTTTTTATCCATGTCTAAGCTGGTTTCAAGTATAAACTTCTTTTTATAACCTTGTATGAGAAAGAACCACACTTATGTTTTGAGCAATACACTCCTTATGAGGAGTTATGCACGATTCAGGATTTTGCTGTAAAATGAATTCCTTCACTTTTTTTTCCCTTGTTCTGTTCAGCATTATGGCAGCAGAATTGTCAATACCTTTTATGCCAAAGAGATTTCCTTTACCAAGGGAAGTTTTACAAATGTAAAGCTCCCCTTGATGCCCATTTATTTATTTCTGTTTACAATATATAACATGTGGTAGAACTGAACCGGAACGGGGGACAAGGAAAGAAGAAGAGGAAAGAAGAGGAAACAGAACAGAAATAGAAACAAAAACCAGACAACCAGCTGCTACACCTGTAAAAAAACAAAACAGACAATAACCCATGGTCTCTTTTGCGAATCCAGCCTTAGCGCCATCAGGAGCACCTGAAAGCAGACAAGCAGAGAAAAAAACAAACAAACACACAAACAAACAAAAACAAGCAAAAGTAGTGGCAATCGCATACAACTCAACTGTGGATATAGATGACCTGAGGCGACATGGTAATACATCAACTGCTACTGGACTAATGAAAGTGTGTTGTGTGTGTGTGTGAGAACAGGCAACACCCATGGCACAGGACCTACATGATAACCGTGCTTAGTTATGAGAGTATAAGTGTACACGGCCACAATCCACAGCCCCCCCAAGCAATCAGAAGCAGGCAGAGAGGGCCACAAGACCCAGGCCACCAGCAGCCCCCACGGAGCACAGAACCCAGGATGCCCACCGCAGGGACAACCACGCATACACCCAGTAGACAGCAGAGGAAGCCCCCGGACAGAGCCCCCATAAGCATAAGGCAGAGGCCCCCCGGGAGCCAGGGGCAACAGCCCACCGACCCCACCAGGCCCCAGCCGCCCAGACATGGGCCGTGCACCGGACCCGGGCCCCAGGAGCCCGAGCGCCCCAATACCCCCCGTTAGAGGCCCCACCCAATACCCGGGAGAGCCAAGCGCCCCAGACAGCCACACAGTGGGTCAGCGCCTGACCTAGCGCACCTGGCCAAGTGCCCTGGGAGTCAAGACGTGCCCACAGGTGGGTGAAGTCGAGAGCAGTGGGGAGAGGCAACGCCGCCCCCCCATTGGGAGAAGCACAGGCAGGCCAGGCGACAGCAAGTCCCAGACACAGGCCCAATCATCACCACACACACTTTCACGTCCCATACATCCACACATCCACACATCCACACGTCCTCCCTCCCTTGACTCCGCTGGGGTGTAGCGCAGCGGGCACACCAGGGGGCAGACCCTGAACCAGTAGAATAATTAATTCCTCCTGGCCACTCCTGCCCGAGCTGCAACCAGGAAGCAGGGGTGTGACCAACCTTGTAGAACTGGGAGCGTGGCCCTCTGGGCAGTATACATACCCAAAGAGCCCCGCCCACCAGATGCCAATCGGTGCAACCACCCCGCAAGACCTAATGTGTGTGTGTGTTTGATAAGTAGTGATGTCTAAGGTGTAATTAAAACAGGGGCGGGGAACTGCAGAGTGCCGCCAAGGGGACCACCTACGTGACCCCATCCACTACACCCCACAGAACACACACGCCCCCAAAACCCTTCATGTGTGAGTGTGTGCTGTGTACAGGAGCCAAAAGGGAGAGGGGTATGGGGATATATACCGGGGCAGCTACTATCCCCCGGAGAGGGCAGCCAGGGACTGGCTGCAATAGGCACCCCCGCTACCTGGGACCCAACACAGGCCAGGCTCGGGGCCTGCAGCGACCATATTCCGGGAGCTACTGTACTCCCAGAAGGTACCCACCCCGCCCCACCCCACTCAACCCAACCCCACCCCACCCCGGAGGACCTCTACAAACAACCAAACAAACAACAACAAACAAACAACCCGGTCACACCAGACGCAGCAGCCCAGGCCTGAGACCCACCATCACCCAGCCCCCCCCAACAGGGGAAAAGCACCCCCCCCCCCCCACCGCAACACCCAACACCCTAAAGAAAACAACCACCTGCGGACACCCTGGAGGTCCCAGAGCAACAAGCCTGGCACCAGGACCTGCACCAACCCACCCATACTGTGGCATGTCCAGGGCAACCTAACCCCACGCCGCCAGAGCGGCCCGGCAACCCGGTACAGAGCCAGCAGCCACCACCCCAAGGCACCTAAGGGATCCCACCCCACACCGCAAGGCAGCCCCATCCGCAAGCCCCCAAAACTGACCTCCAAGCCCGACACACATATTAATATAGTGTTCAGCTGTACAGCTCTCTGGTTGCTGTGGCTGTTTTTAAATGTGCCATGAAAACAAACCTTGACTTGACTTGTTTTGACTCAGACTTACTGCAGCTGTCTTTAAATTTCTTTTAGAGTTTTCTTCTTCAAGAAACTCATTGGTGATATCTGACTCTCGTTGTGCCTTTTATTGCTGTGTTTTTGTTAATTTCCTAATAATCTAACTCACTTTAAACCTTTATATAAAGCACGTTGCTGCTCTGTTAAGATAACAGATCCATTGATTCATAGATCTGCTGCAGTTAAATAGTTAAATGGTTTAATGAGATCAATTATAAATACTGATGATAAATATTAACTCAGAATTGGTGAAAATAAGCAGAGGAGAAGTATTTAGATCAGCTAAATTTTAAGTCATGTTACTGTGATCTCTAACACAATAAAGGCTAACCTTTAATGCTTTAAGATGGTAAGAAACTGTCTGACACCTATCTGCCTGACCTTGCTGTTAAATCCCGATATTTTCTAATATGTCATATGGTCTGACTGTCCGGTCTCAGACCTGCTTCAGGTGGAAATCATAAAGTCTCAATTTGTAGAACATCTTTTGTTCAGGCAGTTTTTCAATTAAAGGATCAAAGATTTAAATTCTATGTTTGTTTGTCTGACTTTTTAAGAGAGCTGTTAAATCTTAATTCAACAACAAACTGGTTCTAATGTTTAGTTTTAAACAGTCTGTTCTTCCTGGATTTATTTTGGACATTGTATTGCTTCTTATCTCTTCACTGTAATACTTGCATTGAAAAGCGGTTTTCAGATTGTCCATTCAATGTGGTATTCCTCCCATTCAAATTTATTTAAAAATAAATTAATTATTGAATTGATGATAAATGCTCTAGTAAAAACTTCCATTATCATTGTAATTTCTTTGACTAAATAACTATATTCTGGTACTCTTTAAGTACAGGCCCATGATCAATCAGAATCTGTCCTCACTCTCAGGGCTGAATGGGGGAAGAAGGAAGCAGGGTTGGGATGAGATAATCTTAGGGCGAGAGCATTTATGACAAAGCTAAGGATATCTAACCTTTTCTTTTCCAATTGCACATGTCCACATGTACAGCCTAAGCTGTTTATGCTGAATCTGTATAAATGGTCAGTTTTTTATTTTGCTAAATGGCATGCTTCTGTTATTGAGTGTGATGTTAGGAAGATGTGTCTTATCTGCTAGTGTAGTAGGATCTGTCCCTGGTTGTGTCTGGCACGTGCTGTGGTAGAGGTGCAGAGGACTGCGTCTGAATAGAGTATTTAACTTCTCCAAAAAAAATACTGACAGTCTGCAAGAAATGTTACTGCTTTTTTTTCGTCTTTTTCTGCCCTTGCTCTCTGCAATAAACCTGCCTGCTTTAGTTTTGCTGTTGCTCGATTCCTACTGCCTGTTGGTTGTTTTGAAATCATAGAGAAATCACTCAGTTGCGGTGGCGCACTTTCAAACCCTCCAAACATTCCTTTCCCTTGCATTTCTCTCGTCCAATTTACAAATCTATCTGTCTCTCTTTTTTCGTCTTCTCTTGGAACTTTTTTCTGCCATCTCGTCAACGTGTCAAGTAATACCGAGCCCAATGAGCCGGGTTTACATGTTTTCCACTTATCAACAAAGGTTTGTGACATATTCAGGTATTTCACGTGTTAATCAGAATGGGTGAATGGTGCAATGCCCGAGTGTTGGACCCGACCAAGAAGCTTCTACACAGAATCTTTTACTCTGTGCGCTTGATCGCTGGGGGTTCTCCCAGTCTCTTCACTCATTTTAATTCACCAATCTCTGTAACACCCTAACTAAATTCCCCTTTATTTTCTAGTCCAATGCCCCCTTTTACAGAACTACTTGAGATCTGTGTCAGTGTAGGAATTCTCCAGCAGTCTCTATTGCTAGATACACTTCCACTAACACAGTAAAATATCAACCAAGTAGCAAACCACCCCACATTTTCATGAAAAATAACCAATTTAGCCCTGTGTCCTTATGCAGAGATAAACACTTAGTGTATCGCCTGTTCACAACAACTGCAGAACCACCGCCGCTTGTGGAAGAGAAAAAAAAAACAAAAAAAACCAAGACACACCGCCGATTGTGGATTTTACAGTCCAAGCACCAAATGCGTAGTAATAACAGACACACCGCCGATTGCGGATTTTACAGTCCAAGTGCCAATTGCACAGAGATTACTTACGCCGCCTATTGTGAAGTAATACAGACCCACCGCCGATTGCAGATAAAGGTCTAAGCGCCCTTGTGCACAGAAATTACTCACGTCGCCTGTTGTACAGTAATGCAGACCCACCGCCGATTGCGGATTTTACGGTCCAAGTGCCAATTGCACAGACATTACTCACGCCGCCAATTGCGGACTAACAGACCCCCGCCCATTGGCATCTACTTCCTATTCAGTTTAGAAGACAGGATGAATTTTATGTCTTTTATTTGGCCAAATTGTACTAAACTAGGACACATATGACTCTCCCTATGTGAGACTATGTGTTTATACTTTACATGTGACCACCTAGTAAACCTGTAGACACAAATTTTGTGCTTTTGATTTAGTCATCGGAGGACATCCTAATTCAGACAATTTAGTTTAGAATGACCAATGTGCAGAAATTTCACATATCCTGATACAAGAGGTTTTCTGCTCACCTTGTGTTTTAGGCGCCTTGAATTGTCTGAAGAAGGGTCCCCTCCAACCAGCTCCGGAAGTCCTCGATCGGACACGGTCTCAGAGTCAGCCAATCCGGGTCACGGCACCAATTGTTAGCCCGATTTTTTCATTGGAAGCCCAAGAATAAGCTGGAGAAATGGTGTATTAAAACAGTATTTATTAGTGGTCACAAGTAGAGTATATTGCAGCGCTGGACTCGGAGTGCCAGAGATCCCGCAGGAAATCCGTCAGGCCGAGCCCCGTTATCCGGGAACATGTCATATTTATATTCAGCTTTATCTCACAGAAGTTGTATTCACACTTGTCAGAGTATAATTGGCCAGTTTTGAGTGGCATGATCAGGCCAGCTTCTGTCCTTGTTGTGTTCTTTGGATATGATAAACAATGTGTGTGTATGTGTGACTGCAGTTTTAGGTGTCTAATGTACCAGACCTATCTGCCCTAATAGAGATGTTTTGTCTGACCCAGTTGTTTATGTCATTCTAAGGTCTTGGACCATTTAAGGTCATCTGTTGTGCAGTATGAGCAGAGTGGAAAAGTACCAGCTAGGAACATAGGTTATTTAGTAAAATACAGAATATGAATTTATAATGTCTAAGAACAAAGCCAATTATAACAGTGTTATGTATCGCAAAGAAAACTATTCTCATGAACTGGAAAGCGAAGAACAATCTGTGTATTAACCAGTTTAGAAATGTTCTTTTAGATTATATTAGCATGTAAACAATGTGTGCCTCCTCAAAACATCAATTGGCTGAATTTCATTCTCTCTGGTCCCCACTGATTAGGTTTATCACATAGTGGTGGTGGGTTGCTGTCCCGTCGCTCTGGGCGGTTGAGTGTGTGCTGGGGGGGGGGGCTGTGTGGCTTCGGGCGTCTGGTGGTCTCTCGGGTCGTGATGACGGGGTTGGTCATTGCTGGAGGGGACTGTGTGTCGGGCTTGGAGGGCAGTTTTGGGGGCTTGCGGATGGGGCTGTCTTGCGGTGTGGGGCAGTGTACCTTAGGGGCCTTGGGGTGGTGACTGCTGGCTCTGTACCGGGTGGCCGGGCTGCTCTGGCGTGGGTGGTGGTGCTGGGCCTTGGCCCTGGTGGCTGGGCGATGCCTTGCACCAGGGGGGGCTGGGTTGCCCTGGACATGCCACAGTATGGGTGGGTTGGTGCAGGTCCTGGTGCCAGGCTTGTTGCTCTGGGACCTCCAGGGTGTCCGCAGGTGATTGTTATCTTTAGGGTGTTGGGGCGTGCGGTGGGGGGGGTGCTTTTCCCCTGTTGGGGGGGGGCCTGGGTGATGGTGGGTCTCAGGCCCGGGCTGCTGCGTCTGGTGTGACCGGGTGGTTTGTTTGTTGTTGTTTGTTTGTTTGTTTGTAGAGGTCCTCCGGGGTGGGGTGGGGTTGGGTTGAGTGGGGTGGGGTGGGATGGGTACCTTCTGGGGGTAAAGTAGCTCCCGGAATATGGTCGCTGCAGGCCCCGAGCCTGGTGGACATAAGGCCCTCCTGCCCTGTGTTGGGTCCCAGGTAGCGGGGGTGCCTATTGCAGCCAGTCCCTGGCTGTCTTCTCCGGGGGAGAGTAGCTGCCCCCGTGTATATCCCCATACCCCACTCCCTTTTGGCTCCTGTACACAGCACACACTCACACATGAAGGGTTTTGGGGGCGTGTGTGTTCTGTGGGGTGTAGTGGATGGGGCCACGTAGGTGGTCCCCTTGGCGGCACTCTGCAGTTCCCCGCCCCTGTTTTGATTACACCTTAGACATCACTACTTATCAAACACACACACACACATTAGGTCGTGGCGGGTGGTTGCAGTGAATGGCATCTGGTGGGCGGGGCTCTTTGGGTATGTAGGCTGCCCAGAGGGCCGCGCTCCCAGTTCTACAAGGTTGGCTGCCCCTCAATTTTAATCGCTCACTATTAGAAAATATTGAAGAGCCAGAAGGGTGAGGGGAGGGGTCTTCTCACACTCCTGCTTCCTGGTTGCTGCTCGGGCAGGAGTGGCCAGGAGGAATTAATTATTCTGCTGGTTCAGGGTCTGTGGTGGCTGGGGGGCTGCTGGCCCCCTGGTGTGCCCGCTGCGCTACACCCCAGCGGAGTCAAGGGAGGGAGGACGTGTGGATGTATGGGATGTGAAAGTGTGTGTGGTGATGATTGGGCCTGGGTCTGAGACTTGCTGTCGCCTGGCCTGCCTGTGCTTCTCCCAATGGAGGGGCGGTGTTGCCTCTCCTCACTGCTCGCGACCTCACCCACCTGTGGGCACGTCTTGACTCCCAGGGCACTTGGCCAGGGGTGCTGGGGCATGCGCTGACCCACTGTGTGGCTGTCTGGGGCGCTTGGCCCTCCCGGGTATTGGGTGTGGACTCTAACGGTGGGTTTTGGGGCGCTCGGGCTCCTGGGGCCTCTCTGCACGGCCCATGTCTCCCAGGGGGCCTCTGCCCTATGCTTATGGGGGCTCTGTCCGGGGGCTTCCTCTGCTGTCTACTGGGTGTATGCGTGGTTTACCCTGTGGTGGGCATTATGGGTTCTGTGCTCCGTGGGGGCTGCTGGTGGCCTGGGTCTTGTGGCCCTCTCTGCCTGCTTCTGATTGCTTGGGGGGGCTGTGGATTGTGGCTGTGTACACTTATACACTCATAACTAAGCACGGTTATCATGTAGGTCCTGTGCCATGGGTGTCGCATGGTCTAACACACACACACAACACACATTCATTAGTCCAGTAGCAGTTGATGTATTACCATGTCGCCTCAGGTCATCTATATCCACAGTTGAGTTGTATGTGATTGCCACTACTTGTGCTTGTTTTTGTTTTTTAGTGTGTTTGTTTGTTTTTTTCTCTGCTTGTCTGCTTTCAGGTGCTCCTGGTAGCGCTAAGGCTGGATTCGCAACAGAGACCATGGGTTATTGTCTGTTTTGTTTTTTTACAGGTGTAGCAACTGGTTGTCTTGTTTTTGTTTCTATTTCTGTTCTGTTTCCTCTTCTTTCCTCTTCTTCTTTCCTTGTCCCCCGTTCCGGTTCAGTTCTATCACATGTTATATATTGTAAACAGAAATAAATAAATGGGCATCAAGGGGAGCTTTACATTTGTAAAACTTCCCTTGGCAAAGGAAATCTGTTTGGCATAAAAGGTATTCACAATTCTGCTGTCATAATGCTGAACAGAACAAGGGAATAAAAAGTGAAGGAATTCATTTTACAGCAAAATCCTGAATCGTGCATAACTCCTCATAAGGAGTGTATTGCTCAAACATAAGTGTGGTTCTTTCTCATACAAGGTTATAAATAGAAGTTTATACTTAAAACCAGCGTAGACATGGATAAATAAGAAGTACAAAGCAGTTTTAACTTGGTTTGAGTGAAGGAATTAATTTTACAGCAAAATCCTGAATCGTGCATAACTCCTCATAAGGAGTGTATTGCTCAAAACATAAGTGTGGTTCTTTCTCATACAAGGTTATAAAAAGAAGTTTATACTTGAAACCAGCTTAAACATTGACAAATATGAAGGACAAAGCAGTTTTAACTTGGTTTGAGTGAAGCAATTCATTTTATGGCAATATCTAAAATCTTGACTATCTCCTTAAAAGAAAACGAATTTCGGATTCCAGAAGAACAAGCGTGGTTCTTTCTCATAGAAGGTAATATAAAGAAGTTTATACTTGAAACCAGCTTAGAAGAGTCCCTCCATCTTTCCTCTTCTATGATTCAAGCAAAAGTGTTTTGACTCTGGTACTAGTCTTTCCCATAATATTAACTGGTGAGAAGCACCTTTTTTCCTTCCCATAACAAGGAATGGGGAGAGAAGCACCTTTTCCCATAACATTGAATGTTCCTTCCCATAATAATGAATGGTGAGAAAAGGGCCTTTTCTCATAACATCTCATAACATCAGCAAGCATAAACAACATAAATAGCTGGAGCACCATTTTGTCGGGAGACAACTCTGAGCGATCTTCCCGACAGGTTGTGTGGATTTGTGCTGACTTGTCTCTTTCTTGCAAGAAATGAATGTTTTGTGTTTATCGTATCCAGCGACTCTGAGCCTAATTTCAAGAGAATTTTTCTAACATAATGGTCCTTCGAGCCGGATTCTAAGTCCTTTCCACCTTCCAGAATCGGAGCTGAAACCGTGCACGGGGGAGTCCAGGATTCCTAACTGAAGTCCTCTCAGCACAGTTTCTGATAGAGGCCGGCTGCCACTGGCTGGAGGAAAGGTGACAGGATCTATTTTTGAATCAGTGGACAGACTCGCTGGATTCTTCGTTGTTTAACTTACCAGTGGATTTATGGTAAGGAACCCTTTGTATTACTATTGTTGGTTGGAAATAGTGTGATTATTAGGGAAATTTTTGATTAATTAACTAGCAATTGATGGAAAACTGGAGGCCTTTAAATAGATTGAGTCGTTGCTATTTTCCTAAGAATATACTATTTCGAATGCAACCTAGTAAAGAAGCCTTTTAACTGGTAACTGTGTAAAAGTTATGTTGGATCACTCACAAATGAAGCAGTCAGAAAAAGTAAGCCTTTTAACTCGTAACCGTGTGTAGGTTGTGTTGGATTAACCCATAAAAGAAGCAGTCAGAAAAGGTCATCCTTTTAACTGGTAACTGTGTATAGGATTAACCCATAAAAATCTAATTAGCGGTCAGAAAAGGTCATCTTTTTAACTGGTAACTGTGTGTAAATTGTGCTGGATTAACCCATAAAAGAAACAGTCAGAAAAGGTCAGCTTTTTAACTGGTAACTGTGTATAGGATTAACCCATGAAAACATAATAGCAGTCAGAAAAGGTGAAGCAAAGGAAAAAAGCCTTTTAACTGGTAACTGTATGTTGTATTGGATAACCCACAAATGAAACGGTCAGAAAAGGTTAGCCTTTTAACTGGTAAACATGTGTAGTGGTGGGATTAACCAAGGACAACAAAAATGCAGTCAGAAAAGGTTAGTCCATAGTCTGTGTGAGAAGACTACAGGAATAAATAACTCCGCGCCGCGTGTTAGAAACAGAATCTTTCTTAAGAGAGTTTGCGATGAAAGATCGCAAGTTTTAAATCCATGTTAGTTTTTGTTAGTGTTATACGTCTGATCGTTTGTTTGTTAAATGGCCTGATTGTTGAATCGTTTGTTTGTGAAATTAATTTTTTTGTTTGTTAAAGGGGCTGGTTGTTGAATTGTTTTTTGTTAAATTGTTTTTTTTCCTTCTTTGCTGCAGTGTTGTTTTATTTGCTATGTATGTATAAGAGTGAAACAGCTGCTGGTGTGTGATGTTGCTGCTGGTGACGACAGAAAAATGTGTTACTGACTAATTGAGTTGAAGTGAACATTGGAATCTGGTTGTTGCTCGTGACATAGCGACAGAAGTAGTGTTTCATTCAATAGTACTCACAATAACTCCACCAAAAATTGATTAGCTGCAAGAGGACAGTACGGGAAATATCTGTTTTAAAGCTAACCGGGAGTTAAGTGGGAGTGCTAAAATCATGTTTCAGAAAAAACCTGATAATATTGAATACTTAGAGAGATGAGAAAATAAATTTGGGTTTGAGGGAGAATTGAACATGGTAAAATTGCCCAATCCTAGAGAAGGGGAATACAAAAGTAATGTACAAAGTAAATCTAGTTTAAAAAAGCACAACAAAAAAAAGAACAACAAGGATTAGAGATAGACATTTGTACAAGTTTGTGTATTAAGATTTAGCAGCTCTCTTAAAGAGTTAAAGTTCAGAAGATCTCATACAAACAAACAGATCATTTCAAATCTTTACTCATTTCACAGGAAAAACTGTCTGAGCAAAAGATGTTTTACAAGCTGAGATTTTTATCATTTCCATATCAAACCTGCCATTCTTAGGCAAAGTCCTAGGAAAAGTATTATACCAACAGCTTTCTGACTTTTTCCTGTCTAACAATGCTTTTGATACTTTCCTCTCATAGTCTTGATTTTATGTGTTTAACTGAGAGATGAAACAACAAGACAAGACGAGAGTGGGGAGGGTCTTTGTGCCATATTCAGGGCCAATATACCCACTCACAAGATAAAACATTTATTTTTGTCCTTAATTCGAGCATGTGTCATTTAAAAATGGAGATAAAATTATCTTAAATACTTTGTCTCACCGCAGAATGATTTTATTGATGATTTTACTGAATTTCTTTAAATTGTGTGCACTGCTGTTGACTGTTTAGTCATAACAGGGGACTTGAAGGTGCACATGGATGTAGCCCATAATAAGCAAGCTAAAGAACTCACTGCTTTCCTTGAAATGTTTGGTCTAACTCAGCGTGTGACTTTGCATAGATGAAGAGAGAGTTATTTTTCTGAAATCATAAAAAAAAAAAACTGCAGTAAAAACTCTCATGTCTTGCTTGCTACAGTAAACAGATTAACAAACCCTCCAGGTTGCATTTAGAAAGTTCAAGGCATTAAAAATGTAATACTTTCCACCTGAAGCAGGTCTGAGACCAGACAGTCAGACATTTCAGGTGCAGATGATTTTCAAGCCAAACTGAAACATTTTCGAAATTTGAGATTAGCTCTTCTGAAAAAAAATCATAAGTGTATCAGAAACATAAGCCGGAAATAGAGAATTTAACATATTAATGTTAAGTAATGCTATGGTTAAGTAATGCTTCATTACTTCTGATTGACTAACTTCCCTAAAACTTATGAATTTATGAGCTTAGGAACTGACATCATATTCATCAGAGATTAAAGCATTTATCTCACAGAATGGGAACCAAAAGAGTATTAGTATATATATACATATATATATATATATAATATATTTATATATGTTTTATATATAAAATATATATTTTTTAAAAACCAACACAGCAATGAAATATGCTATGTGAGTCAGATATCAAACAATAGTTTTCTTAAAGAGAAATTTAAAGACAGCTGCAATAAATCAGCGTAATATATGGAGTAATATATTAATACTATAAGCAGTTTCTAAGCCTGCAGATAAATATTAATTAAATTAAACAGAAAGGTTGTGCATGTGTGTTCAACAGGTGCCAAACTAGATGGGTCAAATGCAGAGAGTAATTTTGTGTGACTTGTAACATGACAATAAACAGTCATCTTAATGTGTTTGCACAGCAATGGAATAAAGAGGGAAAGCAGAGGAGCACTCTAACAACAAAAAGAAAAGGAAGAAAGGACTAAACTTTTTGTTGGAAGGGAGAGAAGCAACTATTTAGGTGATGAGGGAAAGCAAAAACACAGATCACAACAGGAGCAGTGAAAGAGAAGGAGAGACAGAGCAGGAGGAGATACATGTCGGCTGTGTGGAAGGAGGGGGCATTGGGTGACTGCAGGAGCAAGAGTAAGATAGAGGAAGATTTTGGGAGTCAGTTATGACTAGATAAGAAAAAAACAGGAGCTGTAACCAGGATAGAAGCAGAAAAGCCAGAAAAAGTGTTAAACTTAGAGGGAATTGAACTTATCTTATAGTATGACATCAAACCTGAGATTAGATTGAATGTTTCCGGGACGGAGGTAACTTTTCTATGCGACACAGGTGCAAAACGAACTGTAATCCATCCTGATGACATACCGGGAGTTGAGGAATCCAGAGAAATTATTTGGGTCAAATCAGCAAATGGTAAGAGCCATCCTGAGCGTTTATCAAAACTCTTGACAGTAACAGATACACGGAGTGGAGTAAGTGCTGATTGTCAAGTTGTCTTGTCCACTCTGTGTCCCTGTAACTTACTGGGAAGGGATTTACTCCATTTATTGAAGCTAAGAATAGTTCCAGAAGAAAAAGGGTTAACTGTAGTTCGAATGAAGTCCGCTCAAACAATGATTCAGCATGAGACCACCTTCATACTGGTATAGTTTGGATCTTGTGTCTACAGGCCCCAGTGCTATCACGCTTCCTCTCCTTAAGAAGGCAAAAGAACACGTCTCAGGAAAGCTCACCCTCAGGTCACCATATGAAATACACTGTACTGTGTATTACAAATATACTCAAGGGGAGGACATATTTAATTTTTTAAACAAATGAGAAAGTTAAAACATGGTAAAGTTAAAACACTTATACTGGAATAAAGAGGGTTGTTGTGCAGTCAGCTGCTTACTCTCCCACAGCATGAGAAAGTTTTTAAGATCATGGAATGCACCCCATATGTCACTCTCCAAACCCACAGATGACCACTGGAGGTGTTTAGGTGTGTTTGTGACTGCATGTGAAGAAGCCTCAGATTGGGAGGAGGTGGATCCAGGAATAGAGTATTCTGAGAAACTGGATGCATATACTAGTCCATTAAATTGGACCATGGATGCAAAACCAAATTTACACTTACAAGGACAGATCTGGAAGAATAAAGGTGCCATTTACTATGAAATGTAAAACTTATACTGCCAAAGAGCTTGTTTAAATATGCTTCAGTATCGAGCCATGGAGCACGGCATGTCTCTACAGGAGGGCTGGTAGCAATAATGAACAAGGTTTTTGCAGTGTATGGTTTTATTTATAATAAAATCATAATATCATAATATGATAATAAAGAATTTTTGTCTAATATGTCAAATATGTGCAAATATGATCCATACATATGGCCTAGGACCGGGACGAGGACAGTTCCCGAGGCCGGAGGACCCTTTTCAACACGTTTGTATGGATTTCATTGAATTAAATAAAGGGGTCTCCCTGGTGATTAGTGATGTTTTACCAAATGAAGTGAAGTATTTCCAAATGCACAGGCAGATGTACCCTCAACACTGGTGAATTAAATATTACCTAGATTTGGAATTCCTGAAAAAATCTACAGTGATAACAGGGACGCACTTTGTAAACAATATTATCTTCCTGATGGCGAAGTACTCAAAAACAAAAAAGGATCTCAGAAACCACTGTGCATATCATCCACAATCAGCAGGTTTGCTGGAAAGACACAATTGAATAATTAGGTCAAGACTGAAGAGACTGGGAAGAATTGGGTTTACTGTTTACCACTAGTAGTCCTAAACATGCATATTACTCTAACTAGCACAGGATTAACTCCATTTGAGATAATGTATAATGTATGACTATTTTTACAACCACAGTTAAAACTATTCACCGGACATGATGAAGAAAGAGAAGAAACCTTAGCAGGATACATGGTTAAAATGTTAACAAGTAGAGAGATCTCTTCTGTCTAGTGTCTGTTCCAGGTGACCCTGTGGAGGAATCTCTAAAACCTGGAGACTGGATCCTCATCAAAGTGATAAAGAAAGATAACTGCTCCAGCCCAAGGTGGGAAGGTCCATATCAGGTACTGCTTACAGAAACCACAGCAGCTAAACTAATATATCCTGGATGCACTTATCACACTGTAAACTAGCAAGGCCACGACCTGCAGAAGTAGGGAAAGATTAGTTACCCACCACCGTTCTCTGAGGCATAAGTCTGACTACAAAGGGGAATTCTCTCAACAGGAGGGGGTTCGTCTCAACCTCAGTGAAGAAAACAACGGCTAAAACGAGAACATAGGTTGTGGCTAAAATAAGACAGGGACAGACAGCAGCCGTGGCATCCATTTAAATTACCAGGATTTGTAGGTTAAAAGGAACCAGTTGTGTATTGTTAATCATTATTCTTATTATCGTATTCCTAATTCTATGGGATTAAGCACAGATTAATAAAAAACTAAAAGATAATGCACTACAATGAATCACACGGACACAGACTGACCACAGAGATAGGAGGTCGCTCAGGTCCAACAGACAACTTGTCAACCTATTTTTTTGTTGCAGGAATAGATGGGGTGGCTGACATTGACTTATGCTCAATTATTTTATGTAAAGACAACCAAAAAGCCCATGAGTATTCTGAAAAGTACATATGTGAAATGTATGTTAATACAAGATTTCTGAAGAATCGCCGGTGTATCAGTTGGAATTTTGTTAGAATGTATACAGCATGACAAAATATCCAATCTAATTGTATTGAATGTGCTAAAGCCAGAATATAAATTTAGAAATGAAGCATTACAATTGCATTACAATTGCATAATGAATCTTTTGTACCTAACACAGAGCAATGTAAAATCTCTCTTTGTTGTTCCCAGCAGTTAAGAAAAGAGACAACTGCCCTCAGCGTTGGCTTATACGGGTAATTTATATATGTTTCATCCACAGGGGTACAGGTAAGAATGTGGGTACACTCATGTCACATAATTGTCAAGAATCCATCTATTGTCACTCAGGACGCAGGTAACTACTCAGCATCTTGGTTTCGGAACCAAACTTCCATGAGAGCAGACCTCTGATGGCTGTGTGGGGATATGAAACTGAGGTCCGTCCTTCTGCCTAACTGGCAGCTGCACAATAGCCCAACTACTGATGCCTTTCCGTCTGTTCCCTGAGGGGGACTTTAAGGCCTTGGGTGAGAAGCTGCAATGTCTCAAGCATTTAACTGTGTCTGGAGGTTCATTTGACAACAGAGTGTACCTGGATAGCATTGGAATTCTGAGTCCCAGATGAATTTAAAGCTAGAAATCAAGTAACTACAGACTTTGAATCTTTTCTTTTCTGGTGGGCAACAATAAAAAAATGTTTATTGGATAAATTACATCTACAAGGCATTGCTGAACAATTAAAATGTTTGGAACTTTATCCTGTTCCTTTATTCCTAACAATACTTCCGCAGATGGCAGAATCACAAAAAGGGACTCGCATCACTCTCTGCAGAGCTGATAGAAAATCAACGATCCCTTCACTGACATGATGGAGAAGTGGTTTGGTCTCTGTCTGTTGTCACAGCCATAGTAGCCACCTGTGCTTGATGTTGTATCACATGCTTGAGAGGACTGTCCCAAAGACTGATTGAAACCATCCGTACCCGCATAATGTATCAACAGGTAGAGGGAGATGATGACAACGAGCGACACATGGATGATGGAGACGATGATACAGATAACATTAAAAGTACTTTGAATGACCCCGAGTGAATCCTCAATGATTTCTTTAATGATTATTTTTGCGTTCATATGAAAGACCAATGAACATGGGAATTGGACCTATTAAAAGACAATTCCTGAATGTAGAGCATTGTAAAGATGATATGTTGCTTCTTCCTGCTAACATTTGTCCACAGTTTGATAAACTGCATCAGCAGCAGCACCACTACAGGACTCAAAGTCAGGTAACTGACCAGGTTTCTGGAATTCTGGAATTCCCATCATGCCAAGATGATGGCGGAACAATCACAAATTTTTATCCACATATGTACAAAAGGGTGGACGGCGAACCTAAGCGCTCCACCCAAACGGAATGAAAAGCTGATTTGAAGAGTTCATTCCACCAAGACTGAAAAGGAAATGTCACCCATGAAATCAACAATGATTTTAGGGACTTCTATAAAACCTTATATTCATCACAAAATGATCCATCAGACAGTAACATAGATCAGTTTCATAGATCATAGACTATTCTACCATCAACAACCTGGAAACCACAATAGTCTCTCTAGATGCAGAAAAAGTATTTGATCGAGTGAACTGGACATTTTTATTTGCAGCATTAAACAAATTCGGGTTTGGGTCACACTTCATCAACTGGATAAGGATATTATATAGCTCCCCAAATGCAAGTGTCAGGACTAATGATCAAACTTCTCCAAGCTTCAGTCTGCAGAGAGGTACAAGACAGGGTTGCCCACTTTCTCCCTCACTTTTTGCTATTTTCATCGAACCTTTAGCAGCTGCTATCAGACAAGATAGAAATATCAAAGGCACCCAACCCCAAAATATTGAGCATAAAATAAGTCTTTATGCTGATGATGTATTACTTTTCCTCCAGAACTCACAGACGTCTCTCACTCACACGATCACACTCATAAATAAATTCTCAGCACTTTCTGACTACTCTATCAATTGGTCTAAGACCACAGTTCTGCCCATTAACTGTAGGGTCCAGAATATACCTGCGATCACTTTACAGTCAGGAAATATTAGATATTTAGGCATAAACATTTCCTCCAGGCTCTCAGAGCTAACAAAGCTAAATTATGTGCAATTATTAAAGACAGTAGAGGACGATCTCTCTCGTTGGAAGTCCTTACCTATATCACTTATGGGGAGAGTTACAACCATTAAAATGATGATACTACCAAAAGTTAACTATTTGTTCTCAATGATCCCCATAAAACCATCTGCTACTTGGTTTAAG
This sequence comes from Leuresthes tenuis, assembly GCF_036924035.1. Lineage (NCBI taxonomy): Eukaryota > Metazoa > Chordata > Actinopteri > Atheriniformes > Atherinopsidae > Leuresthes > Leuresthes tenuis. Next base: position 30,497,999 of record NW_027325367.1, on the reverse strand, counting down.
TCACTAGATTCATGCATCTCCAAATTTCTGTGGAAAAACAAACCACCACGTATTAGTTTAAAAATGCTTCAGAAAACCAAGGAAAGTGGTGGATTAGATTTACCTCATTTTCAGCACTATTCCGGACCGGACCGGAGGACAAGGAAAGAAGAAGAGGAAAGATGAGGAAACAGAACAAAAATAGAAACAAAAACCAGACAACCAGCTGCTACACCTGTAAAAAAACAAAACAGACAATAATCCATGGTCTCTGTTACGAATAAAGCCTTAGCGCCACCAGGAGAACCTGAAAACAGACAAGCAGAGAACAAACAAACACACAAACGAACAAAAACAAGCACAAGTAGTGGCAATCGCATACAACACAACTGTGGATATAGATGACCTGAGGCGACATGGTAATACATCAACTGCTACTGGACTAATGAATGTGTGTTGTGTGTGTGTGTCTGTGTGTGAGAACATGCAACACCCATGGGAAAGGACCTACATGATAACCGTGCTTAGTTATGTGTGTATAAGTGTACATGGCCACAATCCACAGCCCCCCCAAGCAATCAGAAGCAGGCAGAGAGGGCCACAAGACCCAGGCCACCAGCAGCCCCCACGGAGCACAGAACCCAGGATGCCCACCGCAGGGACAACCACGCATCCACCCAGTAGACAGCAGAGGAAGCCTCCGGACAGAGCCCCCATAAGCATAGGGCAGAGGCCCCCCGGGAGCCAGGGGCAATAGCCCACCGACCCCACCAGGACCCAGCCGCCCAGACATGGTCCGTGCACCGGACCCGGACCCCAGGAGCCCGAGCGCCCCAAAACCCCCCGGCAGAGGCCCCACCCAATACCCGGGAGGACCAAGCGCCCCAGACAGCCAAGCAGTGGGTCAGCGCCTGCCCCAGCGCCCCTGGCCAAGTGCCCTGGGAGTCAAGACGTGCCCACTGGTGGGTGAAGTCGCGAGCAGTGGGGAGAGGCAACGCCGCCCCCCCATTGGGAGAAGCACAGGTAGGCCAGGCGACAGCAAGTCCCAGACCCAGGCCCAATCATCACCACACACATTTTAACATTCCATACATCCACACGTCCTCCCTCCCTTGACTCCGCTAGGGTGTAGCGCAGCGGGCACACCAGGGGGCCAGCAGCCCCCCAGCCACCACAGACCCTGAACCAGCAGAATAATTAATTCCTCCTGGCCACTCCTGCCCGAGCAGCAACCAGGAAGCAGGGGTGTGAGAAGACCCCTCCCCTCACCCTTCTGGCTCTTCAATATTTTCTAATAGTGAGCGATTAAAATTGAGGGGCAGCCAACCTTGTAGAACTGGGAGCGCGGCCCTCTAGGCAGCCTACATACCCAAAGAGCCCCGCCCACCAGATGCCACTCAGTGCAACCACCCCGCAAGACCTAATGTGTGTGTGTGTGTGTTTGATAAGTAGTGATGTCTAAGGTGTAATTAAAACAGGGGCGGGGAACTGCAGAGTGCAGCCAAGGGGACCACCTACGTGGCCCCATCCACTACACCCAACAGAACACACACGCCCCCAAAACCCTTCATGTGTGAGTGTGTGCTGTGTACAGGAGCCAAAAGGGAGAGGGGTATGGGGATATATACCGGGGTAGCTACTCTCCCCCGGAGAGGGCAGCCAGGGACTGGCTGCAATAGGCACCCCTGCTATCTGGGACCCAACACAGGGCAGGAGGGCCTGATGTCCACCAGGCTCGGGGCCTGCAGCGACCATATTCCAGGAGCTACTGTACTCCCAGAAGGTACCCAACCCCACCCCGCCCCGGAGGACCTCTACAAACAAACAAACAAACAACAACAAACAAACCACCCGGTCAAACCAGACGCAGCAGCCTGGGTCTGAGACCCACCATCACCCAGGCCCCCCCCCCCCAACAGGGGAAAAGCACCCCCCCCCCACCGCACGCCCCAACACCCTTAAGATAACAACCACCTGCGGACACCCTGGAGGTCCCAAAGCAACAAGCCTGGCACCAGGACCTGCACCAACCCACCCATACTGTGGCATGTCCAGGGCAAAACAGTCCCCCCGGGCGCAAGGCAATGCCCAGCCACCAGGGCCCAGGCCCAGCACCACCACCCACGCCAGAGCGGCCCGGCCACGCGGTACAGAGCAAGCAGCCACCACCCCAAGGCCCCTAAGGGACCCCGCCCGACACCGCAAGACATTCCCCAAAACTGCCCTCCAAGCCCAACACACAGTACCCTCCAGCAATGACCAACCCGGTCCTCACGACCCGAGAGACCACCAGACGCCCGAAGCCACACAGCCCCCCCCCAGCACACACCCTACCGCCCAGAGTGACGGTACAGCAACCCACCACCACTATGTGATAAACCTAATCAGCGGGGACCAGAGAGAATGAAATTCAGCCAATTGATGTTTTGAGGAGGCACACATTGTTTCCATGCTAATATAATCTAAAAGAACATTTCTAAACTGGTTAATACACAGATTGTTCTTCGCTTTCCAGTTCATGAGAATAGTTTTCTTTGCGATACATAACGCTGTTATAATTGGCTTTGTTCTTAGACATTATAAATTCATATTCTGTATTTTACTAAATAACCTATGTTCCTAGCTGGTACTTTTCCACTCTGCTCATACTGTACAACAGATGACCTTAAATGGTCCAAGACCTTAGAATGACATAAACAACTGGGTCAGACAAAACATCTCTATTAGGGCAGATAGGTCTGGTATATTAGACACCTAAAACAGCAGTCACACATACACACACATTGTTTATCATATCCAAAGAACACAACAAGGACAGAAGCTGGCCTGATCATGCCACTCAAAACTAGCCAATTATACTCTGACAAGTGTGAATACAACTTCTGTGAGATAAAGCTGAATAGCTGAACAACACTGTGAGGACCATGTGTGCTGAGTTCATTTCCATGTTGATGTTGTCTAAGTCACACGGTATGCACATTGTGGGGCATGCAGGAATGCTACACTTTAGCCATGTTGATAGGTCCGTACAGGCTTCAAACCAGAACTTCTGGACAGGCGCACAAAACCACAAAGCGTGTGCATAATCATCAGGTGTGTTATCTGTGCAATGTGAGCAGATGTTTGAGTGTGTTAGACCCATCCTGAACATCTTTTGTCCTGTATAGTGTGTTCTATGAATAATTTTGTATTGTATGAGCTGTAAATTAGGATTTCGAGTCATTCTAAAGGTGTTCAAACATGTTTGTGGCCAGAAGCTATGACTAGAACTAATAGATAAATCTGCCTCCCATTTTCAGGATGTTAGAAACATTGTATCATCTATCTTAGACAATAATTTTTATATTTTTGATAGTAGTGTTGGGGTGCAGATGCTTAGAAATTCTGCTACCCTAATCGGGAGTTGTAAGTCTGGTTGGTGGAGGATATATTTCTTTGTTATTATAGACATGGATAAATATAGAACAAGCATTGTTATTATAGACTTAAGTTGTTGATATTCTAGGAATTTATTGCTGCCTATCTCATGTTGTAATATGAGTTCATCAAATGAAATAAAATTTCAATTTTGGATTATATGTTCCAGATGTTTGATTCATTTGATCTTCCAAAGAGTAAAGTTTAGCATTTTTTTGTTTTGCAGGATGTCAGGATTGTTCCAGATGGGTGTAAGCTTACACGGGACAAGTGAAGACTTTGTTATTTTAAGAAATTCCCACCAGGCTGTCAGAGAGGTGCTGATGTTAATGCTTTTAAAACATTTGTGATTTTTTACGTTTTGACTAATAAGTGGCAGGTCAGAGATTTCCAGATTATCATACAATGCTTGTTCTATATATATCAATGGTTCATGTATTGGGCTAGGTTTAAACCATTTTTGATATATACTTTAACCTATTGGCTAAGGAATAGTGCTGAAAATGAGGTAAATCTAATCCACCACTTTCCTTGGTTTTCTGTAGCATTTTTAAACTAATACGTGGTGGTTTGTTTTTCCACAGAAATTTGGAGATGCATGAATCTAGTGACTTAAACCAAGTAGCAGATGGTTTTATGGGGATCATTGAGAACACATAGTTAACTTTTGGTAGTATCATCATTTTAATGGTTGTAACTCTCCCCATAAGTGATATAGGTAAGGACTTCCAACGAGAGAGATCGTCCTCTACTGTCTTTAATAATTGTACATAATTTAGTTTTATTAGCTCTGAGAGCCTGGAGGAAATGTTTATGCCTAAATATCTAATATTTCCTGACTGTGATCGCAGGTATATTCTGGACCCTACAGTTAATGGGCAGAACTGTGGTCTTAGACCAATTGATAGAGTAGTCAGAAAGTGCTGAGAATTTATTTATGAGTGTGATCGTGTGAGTGAGAGACGTCTGTGAGTTCTGGAGGAAAAGTAATACATCATCAGCATAAAGACTTATTTTATGCTCAATATTTTGGGGTTGGATGCCTTTAATATTTCTATCTTGTCTGATAGCAGCTGCTAAAGGTTCGATGAAAATAGTAAAAAGTGAGGGAGAAAGTGGGCAACCCTGTCTTGTACCTCTCTGCAGACTGAAGCTTGGAGAAGTTTGATCATTAGTCCTGACACTTGCATTTGGGGAGCTATATAATATCCTTATCCAGTTGATGAAGTGTGACCCAAACCCGAATTTGTTTAATGCTGCAAATAAAAATTTCCAGTTCACTTGATCAAATGCTTTTTCTGCATCTAGAGAGACTATTGTGGTTTCCAGGTTGTTGATGGTAGAATAGTCTATGATCTATGAAACTGATCTATGTTACTGTCTGATGGATCATTTTGTGATGAATATAAGGTTTTATAGAAGTCCCTAAAAGCATTGTTGATTTCATGGGTGACATTTCCTTTTCAGTCTTTAACAGAAGTGATTGTTGTTTTCTCTTTTTTTCTCTTTAGTTGGTTAGCTAGGAACCTTCCAGATTTATTGCCATGCTCAAAGTTCTCCAAGCGAAGTCTTTGTATCAGAAACTGTGTTTGTTTGTTAATAATTTTGTTTAATTCAATTTAGCTTTTCTTAGTTAATTCAGTGTGTGTTCCTCTTTGGAGGTACTGTAGACAACTTCTAATGATTTGATCCTGAGTTCTAAATCTGATATCCTTGAACTTTTCCTCTTTTTCTTATTTGATGAAAAATATATTATTTTGCCTCTCATGACTGCTTTTCCGGCTTCTCAGAGTTTACAAGCTGACATTCCTGGCATGTCATTATTTTCTAAATATACAGACCATTCCATTTTGAAATAATTAATAAAATCAGGGTCTTTTAGTAATGATGTATTAAATTCCCAATTCCTGGTGGTATAACTCTTTTATTCTTCAGTGTGAAAGAAACTGGAGCGTGATCACTGATACTGATGGGGTGGATGTTGGTGTCTGAAATATCCTTCATCAAGGAACTGCTAACTATGAATTCCTTCACTTAAACCAAGTTAAAACTGCTTTGTCCTTCATATTTGTCCATGTTTAAGCTGGTTTCAAACATAAACTTCTTTTTATAACCTTGTATGAGAAAGGACAACACTTATGTTTGAGCAATACACTCCTTATGAGGAGTTATGCACGATTCAGGATTTTGCTGTAAAATGAATTCCTTCACTTAAACCAAGTTAAAACTGCTTTGTCCATATTTGTCAATGTTTAAGCTGGTTTCAAGTATAAACTTCTTTTTGTAACCTTGTATGAGAAAGAACCACACTTATGTTTGAGCTATACACTCCTTATTAGGAGTTATGCACGTTTCAGGATTTTGCTGTAAAAAGAATTCCTTCACTTAAACCAAGTTAAAACTGCTTTGTCCTTCTTATTTATCCATGTCTACAATGGTTTCAAGTATAAACTTCTTTATATTACCTTATATGAGAAAGAACCACACTTGTTCTTCTGGAATCCAAAATTCGCTTTCTTTTAAGGAGATAGTCAAGATTTTAGATATTGCCATAAAATTAATTGCTTCACTTAAACCAAGTTAAAACTGCTTTGTCCTTCTTATTTATCCATGTCTAAGCTGGTTTCAAGTATAAACTTCTTTTTATAACCTTGTATGAGAAAGAACCACACTTATGTTTTAGCAATACACTCCTTATGAGGAGTTATGCACGATTCAGGATTTTGCTGTAAAATGAATTCCTTCACTTTTTTTCCCTTGTTCTGTTCAGCATTATGGCATCAGAATTGTGAATATCTTTTATGCCAAACAGATTTCCTTTGCCAAGGGAAGTTTTACAAATGTAAAGCTCCCCTTGATGCCCATTTATTTATTTCTGTTTACAATATATAACATGTAATAGAACTGAACCGGAAAGGGGGACAAGGAAAGAAGAAGAGGAAAGAAGAGGAAACAGAACAAAAATAGAAACAAAAACCAGACAACCAGCTGCTACACCTGTAAAAAAACAAAACAGACAATAACCCATGGTCTCTGTTGCGAATCCAGCCTTAGCGCCACCAGGAGCACCTGAAAGCAGACAAGCAGAGAAAAAAACAAACAAACACACAAACGAACAAAAACAAGCACAAGTAGTGGCAATCGCATACAACTCAACTGTGGATATGGATGACCTGAGGCGACATGGTAATACATCAACTGCTACTGGACTAATGAATGTGTGTTGTGTGTGTGTGTGAGAACATGCAACACCCATGGCACAGGACCTACATGATAACCGTGCTTAGTTATGAGTGTATAAGTGTACACGGCCACAATCCACAGCCCCCCCAAGCAATCAGAAGCAGGCAGCGAGGGCCACAAGACCCAGGCCACCAGCAGCCCCCAAGGAGCACAGAACCCAGGATTCCCACCGCAGGGACAACCACGCGTCCACCCAGTAGACAGCAGAGGAAGCCCCCGGACAGAGCCCCCATAAGCATAGGGCAGAGGCCCCCCGGGAGCCAGGGGCAACAGCCCACCGACCCCACCAGGACCCAGCCGCCCAGACATGGTCCGTGCACCGGACCCGGACCCCAGGAGCCCGAGCGCCCCAAAACCCCCCGGCGGAGGCCCCACCCAATACCCGGGAGGACCAAGCACCCCAGACAGCCACGCAGTGGGTCAGCGCCTGCCCCAGCGCCCCTGGCCAAGTGCCCTGGGAGTCAAGACGTGCCCACAGGTGGGTGAAGTCGCGAGCAGTGGGGAGAGGCAACGCCACCGCCCCATTGGGAGAAGCACAGGCAGGCCAGGCGACAGCAAGTCCCAGACCCAGGCCCAATAATCACCACACACACTTTCACATTCCATACATCCACACGTGCTCCCTCCCTTTACTCCGCTGGGGTGTAGCCAGCAGCCCCCCAGCCACCACAGACCCTGAACCAGCAGAATAATTCATTCCTCCTGGCCACTCCTGCCCGAGCAGCAACCAGGAAGCAGGGGTGTGAGAAGACCCCTCCCCTCACCCTTCTGGCTCTTCAATATTTTCTAATAGTGAGCGATTAAAATTGAGGGGCAGCCAACCTTGTAGAACTGGGAGCGCGGCCCTCTGGGCAGCCTACATACCCAAAGAACCCCGCCCACCAGATGCCATTCACTGCAACCACCCGCCAAGACCTAATGTGTGTGTGTTTGATAAGTAGTGATGTCTAAGGTGTAATTAAAACAGGGGCGGGGAACTGTAGAGTGCAGCCAAGGGGACCACCTACGTGGCCCCATCCACTAAACCCCACAGAACACACACGCCCCCAAAACCCTTCATGTGTGAGTGTGTGCTGTGTACAGGAGCCAAAAGGGAGAGGGGTATGGGGATATACACCGGGGCAGCTACTCTCCCCCGGAGAAGGCAGCCAGGGACTGGCTGCAATAGGCACCCCCGCTACCTGGGACCCAACACAGGGCAGGAGGGCCTGATGTCCACCAGGCTCGGGGCCTGCAGCGACCATATTCCGGGAGCTACTGTACAACTGGGTCAGACAAAACATCTCTATTAGGGCGGATAGGTCTGGTACATTAGACACCTAAAACAGCAGTCACACATACACACACATTGTTTATCATATCCAAAGAACACAACAAGGACAGAAGCTGGCCTGATCATGCCACTCAAAACTGGCCAGTTATACTCTGACAAGTGTGAAAACTTCTGTGAGATAAAGCTGAATATAAATATGACATGTTTCCGGATAACGGGGCTCGGCCTGACGGATTTCCTGCGGGAGCTCTGGCACTCCGAGTCAAGCGCTGCAATATACTCTACTTGTGACCACTAATAAATACTGTTTTAATAAACCATTTCTCCAGATTATTCTTGGGCTTCCAATGAAAAAATCGGGCTAACAATTGGTGCCGTGACCCGGATTGGCTGACTCTGAGACCTTGTCCGATCGAGGACTTCCGGAGCTGGTTGGAGGGGACCCTTCTTCAGACAATTCAAGGTGCCTAAAACACAAGGTGAGCAGAAAACCTCTTGTATCAGGATATGTGAAATTTCTGCACATTGGTCATTCTAAACTAAATTGTCTGAATTAGGATGTCCTCCGATCACTAAATCAAAAGCACAAAATTTGTGTCTACAGGTTTACTAGGTGGTCACATGTAAAGTATAAACACATAGTCTCACATAGGGAGAGTCATATGTGTCCTAGTTTAGTACAATTTGGCCAAATAAAAGACATAAAATTCATCCTGTCTTCTAAACTGAATAGGAAGTAGATGCCAATAAGCGGGGGTCTGTTAGTCCGCAATTGGCGGCGTGAGTAATGTCTGTTGGACCGTAAAATCCGCAATCGGCGGTGGGTCTGCATTACTGCACAACAGGCGACGTGAGTAATTTCTGTGCACAAGGGCGCTTAGACCTTTATCTGCAATCGGCGGTGGGTCTGTATTACTTCACAATAGGCGGCGTAAGTAATCTCTGTGCAATTGGCACTTGGACTGTAAAATCCGCAATCGGCGGTGTGTCTGTTATTACTACGCATTTGGTGCTTGGACTGTAAAATCCACAATTGGCGGTGTGTCTGGTTTTTTTTGTTTGCTTTTTTTTTCTCTTCCACAAGCGGCGGTGGTTCTGCAGTTGTTGTGAACAGGCGATACACTAAGTGTTTATCTCTGCATAAGGACACAGGGCTAAGTTGGTTATTTTTCATGAAAATGTGGGGTGGTTTGCTACTTGGTTGATATTTTACTGTGTTAGTGGAAGTGTATCTAGCAATAGAGACTGCTGGAGAATTCCTACACTGACACAGATCTCAAGTAGTTCTGTAAAAGGGGGCATTAGACTAGAAAATAAAGGGGAATTTAGTTAGGGTGTTACAGAGATTGGTGAATTAAAACGAGTGAAGAGACTGGGAGAACCCCCAGCGATCAAGCGCACAGAGTAAAAGATTCTGTGTAGAAGCTTCTTGGTCGGGTCCAACACTCGGGCATTGCACCATTCACCCATTCTGATTAAAACGTGAAATACCTGAATATGTCACAAACCTTTGTTGATAAGTGGAAAACATGTAAACCCGGCTCATTGGGGTCGGTATTATTTGACACGTTGACGAGATGGCAGAAAAAAGTTCCAAGAGAAGACGAAAAAAGAGAGACAGATAGATTTGTAAATTGGACGAGAGAAATGCAAGGGAAAGGAATGTTTGGAGGGCTTGAAAGTGCGCCACCGCAACTGAGTGATTTCTCTATGTTTTCAAAACAAGCAACAGGCAGTAGGAATCAAGCAACAGCAAAGCTAAAGGAGGCAGGTTTATTGCAGAGAGCAAGGGCAGAAAAAGACGAAAAAAAAAGCAGTAACATTTCTTGCAGACTGTCAGTATTTTTTTTGGAGAAGTTAAATTCTCTATTCAGACACAGTCCTCTGCACCTCTACCACAGCACGTGCCAGACACAACGTCATCTTTTCCAGGGACACATCCTACTACACTAGCAGATAAGACACATCTTCCTAACATCACACTCAATAACAGAAGCATGCCATTTAGCAAAATAAAAAACTGACCATTTATACAGATTCAGCATAAACAGCTTAGGCTGTACATGTGGACATGTGTAATTAGAAAAAAAAAAAGGTTAGATATCCTTAGCTTTGTCATAAATGCTCTCACCCTAAGATTATCTCATCCCAACCCTGCTTCCTTCTTTCCCCATTCAGCCCTACGAGTGAGGACAGATTCTGATTGATCATTGGCCTGTACTTAAAGAGTACCAAAGTTACATATAGTTATTTAGTCAAAAAAATTACAATGATAATGGAAGTTTTTACTAGAGCATTTATCATCAATTCAATAATTAATTTATTTTTAAATAAATTTGAATGGGAGAAATACCACATTGAATGGACAATCTGAAAACCGCTTATCAATGCAAGTATTACAGTGAAGAGATAAGAAGCAATACAATGTCCAAAATAAATCCAGGAAGAACAGACTGTTTAAAACTAAACATTAGAACCAGTTTGTTGTTGAATTAAGATTTAACAGCTCTCTTAAAAAGTCAGACAAAAAAACATAGCATTTAAATCTTTGATCCTTTAATTGAAAAACTGCCTGAACAAAAGATGTTCTACAAATTGAGACTGTATGATTTCCACCTGAAGCAGGTCTGAGACCGGACAGTCAGACCATATGACATATTAGAAAATATCGGGATTTAACAGCAAGGTCAGGCAGATAGGTGTCAGATAGTTTCTTACCATCTTAAAGCATTAAAGGTTAGCCTTTATTGTGTTAGAGATCACAGTAACATGACTTAAAATTTAGCTGATCTAATTACTTCTCCTCTGCTTATTTTCACCAATTCTGAGTTAATATTTATCATCAGTATTTATAATTGATCTCATTAAACCATTTAACTATTTAACTGCAGCAGATCTATGAATCAATGGATCTGTTATCTTAACAGAGCAGCAACGTGCTTTATATAAAGGTTTAAAGTGAGTTAGATTATTAGGAAATTAACAAAAACACGGCAATAAAAGGCACAACGAGAGTCAGATATCACCAATGAGTTTCTTGAAGAAGAAAACTCTAAAAGAAATTTAAAGACAGCTGCAGTAAGTCTGAGTCATAACAAGTCAAGTCAAGGTTTGTTTTCATGGCACATTTAAAAACAGCCACAGCAACCAGAGAGCTGTACAGCTGAACACTATATTAATACTATTAGCAAATTCTAACCCTGCAGATAAATATTAATTAATCTAACAATAAACATTGAATAAATTAGTGAAATAAAAACAGTGTTTACAGTTAAAGACATGCCTCTAAACCAGACATGTGTCACTGGAAAAGGAAAGGCTTTGTGACCTCAGCAGGCACCCCGGTTAAACACTTGAATCAATCACTCGAACTATATTATGCCAAACTTGAACCAAAACAAGTTGCTAGAGTCGAGTGCAGAGGACATCAAAAGGGAGATGCTAGAGTAGCGAGAGGCAACAATGCGGCAGATAAGGCAGCAAAAACAAAAGCAGGGTATACTGCATTTAACCAGATGTCTCAGAAAACATTGGAGGAAAAATCACAACAAGAATTATGTTTAGAAAACATTAAAGAACTTCACGAAGCAGCGGCACCATCTGAAAAGCAAGCATGGAACGAAAAAAAAAAGATTCCACAGGACGCTGCTGGAATCATGAAGGCAAAATAGTAGCTCCAACTGGACTACTAAATTTGCTATGTCAAGAAGCACACAGTAGAGCTCACTGTGCTAGCTCAAAAGTAACAGCGCTCATTTCACAACACTGGTGGCACCCCCACCTAAAAGACACAATAAAATTTTTGTGCAATCTTGTGAAATTTGCAAGCTGTTCAATCTCAAAGCAGGACTAGGTAGTTTCCCAGTACCTGATGCCCCTTGGAAACAGATAGTAATTGAGTTTACTGACATGGGAGCAGCGAACAGGACTGAAGGTAAACTATTTCTTCTAGTGTGTGTAGCTCCCTTTTCTAGATGGGTAGAAGCCACACCTACTAAAACCGAAAAAGGAAAAGAAGTCATTAAATGGCTTACAACAGAAATTATTCCAAGATTTGGGGTACCAGAAGTGATAAGATCAGATAATGGTACTCTCTTCTCCAATGAAGAACTAGGAGAAGTGGAAAAATTGTTTGGAATTACACATAAGCTCGGTGCAGTCTCTCACCCAGCTTTACAAGGACTAGTGAAAAGAGCAAATAGAACCATCAAAAAGGCCAAACAGAAGTCTGTGCAGACACACAGTTAACCTGGGCTGAAGCTCTACGTATTGTGTTAGCCTAAGATTTACTCCAAATGCCACCATGAATGTTGTCATGTTGTCCCACATGAGGTCATGACAGGGAGGAAACACCCTGTCCATTTACAACTGCACCAACAGGCTCACCCCTTGTTGTACTACAGTATGGAAACTTGTGTGAATGTGAAACAACTGAATAACACGGTGATGAGTATATCTCAGCAGGTTACAGAAATACTCACCAAGGAACAGGACCAGGAAAGTGAACAAACTTAACTGGTCCTCTCCTATATGGACAGGACGCAGAAGCTACAACACATTGTGTAAAGGTATGGTTGACTGAGAATAGACTGAGTAACTGGATCCACAAGGATCACTGTACTCAGGCTCAAGATCCTACCGAAAGAACATTAACTGAGGTCCGGACTGACTTAGTAACCTCACCTGCTGACAAAGACTAAAACTCCACCACTGTGGAGACTAGACTGTAGAACCACAGTAGCAGAAACAATAAAGGTTACAATAACTAATTTTCACACCTCTCCTGTGTGAAAGTCAGACATTAAAAGCTCAAGTTACAAAGAACTACAACAGTAATCTGGACACACCCTCTCTTCCCACCACTCCACACCAGGTGACTAAAAGATCTCTGGAAAATGGCAACAACCCACTTCAATTACAATTTATTGAGAAACAAGACACAAGGTACAATCCGATCTGTGCTCAGTCATGACATGTTGGTCGAACGAAAAAGATATGAATGGGATGAATAAAATGTTCTGTGAGAACAGTTTTAATCATGTGTTCTGGTCCATTCGAGAATTTACATGGGAGATGACCCAAGTTGTTTAGTCTGGTGCAATCAATCAATGAATCAATCAATCAAACTTTATTTTCATAACACTTTTCATAGAAGAAAATGATAGAAGAAAATAAAACAAAGCAGTGAAACCCAAACCTTCTCAAGATTTTCCCAAAATTCTGTGAGTCTTTGTCTTCCTTTTGTCTTTTGTTCTATGTTGTCTTGTGTTTTGTCTTTGTCTTGCTGTGTTCTCTAAATGGTTTGAAGTTTTTTCCACAGAAAAGGTTGATGGTACTGGATTTCACATTAATGCTGTACAGCAGTTTGGTGAGTCTAAAGGTACTGTCCTAAAACATGGTTTCTATCAACTGGCCAGTTTTGTTTTTCATTTTATTTATTTATTTTTTTTTCGGTTTATTTATTTGTTTTTGTTTGGGGTTTGTGATGGTAAAATTTCTGTCTCAGGACTGACAGACTCTCCAATCCACACTAACCATTTGTATCACCCAGACACGCTAATTGTTTTAAACTATTTACTTCTTAATTAACACTCAGACAAGATAATTGTTTTATCATCAAGACTGCATCCTACCCCCCCTGGAGGTGTGGTTACACACCTCAAGAACAAAGCCCACCTCCCCAGGTATAAATCCTTTGTGTTCCTTTTGTCTGTATCTTTTCATACCATTGCTGCTGAATGGTGTGGACTGATCTTTTTCCTTGCAACGAAGAATAAAAACTTAGCCGGCCGGCAGAAAAAGTAAGTTTCTCTATTTCATTGCTCATCAGAAGTATTAGGAAGGAAGCGATTAAAAACTTCCACAACAGTTTGGCGTTGTTGACAGGACCCAGTGAGCAGCCGTTCAGGACGAGGCACGGAAAGCGACAGGCCATCCTGGAGAAAAAGATCATTTCCAGCCTCCGAACCTCGATTAATTTGTGAGACGGGAGGGCTAACCGGTAACACGTCCTGAGTCGCTGCCACCGGGGTTCCAAGAACAGAGTTCAGTGAAACTCGTCTGGTGAGTGTTGAAATATTGACTTATTGCATTTTCTTTCAAATTTGGATTTTAATTAGACAACAATTTCATTTCTCATAGTCTTCACAGTTGGCCAGCTATTTATCTGTTTTTAGCAATCAAAACAGTTAGCTTTATTCGCCATTTGAAGCTGAAATCGAAATGTCGCTATTTATCTGTTTATAGCAATGGAAACAGTTAGCTTTATTCGCCATTTGAAGCTGAAATCGAAATGTCGCTATTTATCTGTTTTTAGCAATCAAAACAGTTAGCTTTATTCGCCATTTGAAGCTGAAATCGAAATGTCGCTATTTATCTGTTTATAGCAATGGAAACAGTTAGCTTTATTTGTCATTTGAAGCTGAAATCGAAATGTCGCTTTTGCCAGTTGTAGCATAACTAATTGGCTCTCGTCGTACGACCTCTTCATTCAGAATGGGGAGTAAATTTTCCGTAGAAGCGGTCCAGTCTGCGGAGGGGCCAATTGTGGAAATTATGAAAAAGAGATTTGGGGATAAAAGGTTAAAATATTAAAATTTATGGACAAATGAGCTCAGATTCCCAATAGGGGGGTCCCTTAGTTTAAAAGAAAAAAAACAAAAAAAAACAAAGAAAAACGGAAAAACTAGAAGAGAAACTGATTTTTTAAAAAAATAATAAAAATGTTGCTTTCTAAAATCTGTCCCAGTAACCTGACAGACAGGAACTGGATGTGTAAATGATAATCCCAACACCAGTTGTCCTCCACACCTCGAACATGACATATGCATCTGCAACCACTAACAACCTTCCCTGAGTTTGTTTCAGCAAAAAACATCATTTCAACAGACTTCATGACCAAAGAGGACCTGCAGTGTACCTCCCATCTGTCACCAGAATCTGACGAATCGTACGAGGAAAGCTGGTTAAGGGAGAGGTTTGACAAACTAACACTGACACACATTTCTTTGGACAGAACATAAATGCACTGTGTCAGTCTCTCTCACACCAGCTCAACGTAACATGTACACCATGGACTACTCAGTCCCACACATCCCACTAGAAAAGCACACATCGGATAGCTGGGAAGATTTGAGCCCAGTTATGAAATTGTGTAAGCCTACAGCCGAAAGGCAACAAACATCTGATAGATCTATTATTTTTTCACCTTCACTGACATCTTTTGTGCACACACAAAGAACAGTCAACAGAAAGTATGTTAACCTTGTCAAAAATTGTGAAAATGTTGTCATCATTCTAAAATCAGACTTTAAACCTTGCAAGGCTCAATACTCACTTAAACAAAAAGCCATTGATAATATACCACCATTCTTTGAGTCTCTTAAGGCAGCAGGAGTAATTGTTCCACGTAACGATTCTCCAATACACACGCCTTTGTTTAAAATCAGAGGCAAAGATCAACCAACAGACTGGCGCTATATTCAGGATCTGCAAGCAGGTGATGCAACCAACTAATGCAAAATTCTTTTCAGTGGTCAACCTTTCAGACACCTCCAGTGTTCCAGGTCACCCAGGAAGCTAATTCTGGTTTGCTTTCAAATTCAATAGGAGGGGCTACACATTCACACGTCTGTGCCAAGGATACTGTGAAAGTCCCACCATTTGCATTGAAGCTCTCAGACAGTCTTGAACCCTTTGTTCTTTCCCCAGACACTGCTTTGTTACAGTATGTGGATGACCTCATGATCTGCAGTCCGACTAAAGAGCAGTGTGAAGCCAACACAGTCACACTCTTGAAACATCTGGCACAAACTGGTCACAAAGCCAGCTTGACAAAACTCCAATTTGTCCAGGAAAGGGTCTTCTTAGGTCATGTCATCACTTCTGAAGGTAAAACTCTTTCACCAAAAAGAGTGGATGCAATTCAGAACCTTCCAAAACCCATCACAAAGAAGCAGATGATGTCATTTCTTGGTATGTGCTCTTACTGTCGACAATTCATTTCTAACTATGCCATTCTTGAAGCTCCACTCGCCTCCCTCATTCATGGCAAGGGCCTGCAAGCAAAACATGAGATCAAATGGACTCCTGAAGCAGAACAATCTTTCACAGAACTAAAAACTTTCTTTACAAAGCACTCCAACTTTGGGCCTGCCTGACCCTACCAGACCGTTCACTCAAACAGTAGATGAAAAAGATGGATGTATGACTTCTGTGTTGTTGCAGGATCATGGAAATAAGCTGCGGCCTGTAGCTTATTTTTCTTCAAAACTGGACCCCGTGGCTGCAGGTCTCCCAAGATGTATCAGATTTGTGGCGGCAGCTGAAAAGGCAGTTATGGCCTCCAGAGACATTGTGGCCTATTCTGATGTAACGCTCCTGCTCCCACATGATGTGTCCATGATTTTACTTGAACAAAAGACTTCTCACCTCTCCACAGCATGATGGCTACGATACAACAAAACACTTTTAGAAATGTCTAACATCACTGTCAAACACCCTGTGTTAAAACCTGCCACCCTCCTCCCCACACCAGATGACAGAACACAACATAACTGTGTTGCTGTCCCCCAACCGGTTTGCTTGCCAAGAAACACCATTAACAAACCCTGATTTGGTTCTCTTTGCAGATGGATCAGCTTCACGTGACCCACAAACGGGTCACAACAGAGTTGGTTTTACTGTTGTCACTAACCATGAAACTCTTCTCCCCAGCTCACTCCCTCCTCACTATTCGGCACAGGCGGCAGAACTGATAGCAATGGCAGAGGCATGCAGACAAGCTAACAACAAAGCAGTAACCATCTAATCTGATTCCAGACACATGTTTGGGTTGTCCAGGATTTTGACACTCTGTGGAAACACAGACAATTCCTAAAGTCTAACGGCAAACCCATTCTCCATCATGACAAAGTCACAGCTCTTCTTGATGCCATTTTACTCCAAAAAGTCAATCTCTGTTTGTAAATGCTTTGCTCACACTAACAACACAGGTCCTGTCTCTCAAGGAAATGCAAGAGCGGATGCTGCTGAAAAAGAAGCTACACTCCAACCCACTATAATTGATCCCTGTCACTATTTCCACCTCTCTCACAACAGTGCAGTCTTTTGCCACACCACAGGAAGATGTGTGGCGAGGAACCGATAATAAGCCTTGTCTACCTAAACATTTTTTCCCTCATTTCGCGAAATTGACACATGGATTGGACCATGTGTCAAAAGGGGGGATGATGGATGCCATAACCCAGCACTGATTCACCAAAGAATTTTCAGTTCATGCAGCAGAAGATCAGTCAACCGCGTATGGTTTGTGCAACGCATAACAGGTAAAACCAAAGCAGTCACACACATCGCTCACCCATCACCAGACAGACCATTCCAACACTTAAGGATGGATTTCATAGAACTGTCACCAGCAGAAGGAAAGAAACGCTGCTTAGTAATAGTTGACGTGGTCAAAATAGATTGAAGTATTTCCAGCAAAACACCAGAGTAGCCAAGTGGTAGCAAAGGCTCTGCTAACAGAGATTACTCCCCATCTGGGAACTACAACTACACCAAAACTGAGCAGCAATAATGGCTCTCACTTTGTCAATTCTGCAATAACCCAAATTAGTAAATTTCTTACCATTAACCTCAGACAACATTGTGTATAACACCCTGCCAGTAGAGACGTTGACAAACGAGAAAATGGCACTCTGAAATCAAAATTTCAATTTTGGCAGACCTCCATCTCTGGGAGTAAAACCTGTAACCAGGCCACTCCCCTCCACTGGCCTATGTGAGGATATATGCTACAATATTGCAAAAAACTTATTCTCTCTCTCTCTCTGCAGACTTCCAACCTGGGTGGTGAGAAACGACTTCAGAAAGGAGCACTGGAATTCCAAACGGTGACCAGATCCATTCTGACAACGCGGAGATAGCTGAGAGGGCAACGTGGGTGCACGCCAGCCACTGCAGGAAGATCCCCGAGCAAACGGAGGAGCCCAGCTGCCAACCTGATCGACGCGAGGACGGACGGTGACGGACGACACGAGGACGGACGGTGACGGACGACACGAGGACGAGCAGAGGCCAAAGACGACGGACGGTGCAAGGACGCACAGACGCCAAAGAGGACGACCCGTGGAATTGGCCCTGTGGATTCAACAAACACCAACTACACGTGTTCCACCAAACTCCACCATGCATCACCTGATTCTGATGCTGTCATGTTTGGCACAGCTGATGGAGGCTTACACCTACAAACCTGCCAGGACTGTCACTTTGACAGAAGGTCAAAGTGCAACATTCACCTGCCTCGTTTACCCTGAAATTTGGCGATCAGGACGGGTTCAGGCATATTATGCCAAGTATGACAAATACCTATGCAGAGACCCCTGCGGCCCACACGATTGGCACTTGATCGTTGCCACCACTGACAAAACCTTTGCTCCAAACAGAAATCCCCGCTTCACAATAACAAAACTTCCAAATTCCAACGGAGCCCAGATTACCATTTCTGATGTCAAACCCACTGATGCAGGCACGTATTGGTGTGGAATTGAATATCCAAGCTCGGATATGTACAGACAACTCACAGTCATAGTCAATGGGCCACCAGACCCACATGACGCCCTACTTAACATGCTGTCAGATGTTAACACGGTCATGTTGACCTCTGGAATTGAAGACAACCACTCCGACGATTATGAGAACATTACCAACATTATCAAACACATGAAAGATGCCATTCAACTCCCTCCAGTAATAAATGACTCAGGGTTCCCTTGGCTGGAATCTTTGGGCCAAGGATGGCCAGCATGGTTTTTAACAATGATAATCCCTTATGTAGTGATTTTCTTTTTGCTCTGCACCCTCATTCCATGCATATGGAAATGCCTGTCTAATGTGCTCATGAAAGGAATGACTCCTTCCTCCACATATGTTCATGCCGATGCCAATTATGCTGATCAAAATTCAACCTCTCTTCATATTCCTGACCCTGATCATTACCCCAGCTCAGACTCTGACTCTGATGTTGACATTCTGTAAATTTTATTTTATTTTGGTTGCTTTGTTTGTTTTGTTTTGATCTCCTCTAAACAACTGCCATGATGATACATTTTGAAATCTGCGTGAATTAGCGTATCGGATACTAAGTTGTGACTATTTCTTTTATTTTATTTTATTTGTTTATTTATTTTATTTTATTTTTTATTTTATTTTATTTATTTTTTTTTTTTTTACTCCCATTTCATTTAGCTTTCTTCATTTATTTTATTTTTCTTCAGTTTGTTTTCTGATAATGATTAATTAATAATCAAAAGGGAGAATTGTGATGGTAAAATTTCTGTCTCAGGACTGACAGACTCTCCAATCCACACTAACCATTTGTATCACCCAGACACGCTAATTGTTTTAAACTATTTACTTCTTAATTAACACTCAGACAAGATAATTGTTTTATCATCAAGACTGCATCCTACCCCCCCTGGAGGTGTGGTTACACACCTCAAGAACAAAGCCCACCTCCCCAGGTATAAATCCTTTGTGTTCCTTTTGTCTGTATCTTTTCATACCATTGCTGCTGAATGGTGTGGACTGATCTTTTTCCTTGCAACGAAGAATAAAAACTTAGCCGGCCGGCAGAAAAAGTAAGTTTCTCTATTTCATTGCTCATCAGAAGTATTAGGAAGGAAGCGATTAAAAACTTCCACAACAGGTTCATATGAAAACTTAAATTGTCGACCAATGAATACTGGGATTGAACCTGTTAAAAGGCAATTCCTGAATATAAAACATTGTGAAAATGACATGTTGTGCTGCTCAGTTCTCTCTCCTGCTAACATTCATCCACAGTTTAAATTAACTGCATCTGCAGCAGAACCTCTACAGGACTCACAGCCAAGTGACTGACAAGACGTCAGTCTGAAATTCTGGGAGGCACGATCATCATGCCAAGATAATGGTTGAACAACCACACAACCTTCAACCACTGTCAACAAAATAATCTGAATTATCTCCTTAATTGTCCCAAAGAAAAAGATTAGTTAGGGAAAACGGGTGGTAAAGACCCCTTTGTGGAAGTGAAGTGCTGGTAACCTCTCCTTCCTAGTTAGCTCAGACTGCTGAACTGAGGTTCAGTCAGAAGGACAACCAAACACCAAGCAGTGACAGGATTGGACCACAAGAGTCTGAGCTGCACTACACCACTCTGCACAATGTTATCATAAAATTTTCACTCAAAAGAAATTCTTAGTTTTTACACTACATCTATCATACTCATCGGTTCTCAACAGGGTCATATCTTCATATTCACATCATGTTTAAATGTCTGTACTGTATTGTTTTGTGATGTTCCTCTTTAGTTTAATGATTTTAAGTAGACCAATTACTAATCATAGGAATTCATACATATGTCCATTGCCATTGGTGTGAATCGGCTGTTCGGAGCGGGACCTTAGGCACTGAAAGGTAATTAAGTGGTCGGTCGCCAAGGGGGAATGGGGCCATAGGAGAATTTTCCCGGATATCAGCCATCGGGTTTTTCGCTCCTATTCGCTGCGAACAGTGGACGATCCTGATGGTAATGTTAATTGCCTTAAGCACTTTTTGAGTTTCAATATTTTATGAATTGTTGTAGCTTAGTTAATTATTGTTATGTGTTGTAATGGTACTTATGGGTGAGCAGGGTCTTGCCACTGCTTAAACCACATATAGTTTTGGGCCAAAATGAACTAAGATTCTACACAGAGATTGGGTTTGGGGCCACATACACACACTAATTTTAAGACATATTGAAACATTTATTAATTTATTCCTTGCATACACGTACAGGCGTGATACTTATAGCTTTTAAGAAATGTGCTCATTGCAGAGTTATGATCAGTTGAGTAATGAAGGTTGAACTATTCTGGGAAAGAGGTTCTGTTCCCAGCATCATGATAAACACTCCTGATACAGAAAGATTTAGCTAACGCATTACAATTATTTTACACATGCATATGCAATGAAAACTTGCTTGCTGCTGATAATTGCAAAGAAGAACAGCTTACACATAACAGCTCACATAATGAAGTTATATCAAAAGGGGGATAACAAGAATCTCCTGTCTGGTTGTGCTGCACCTCAAGGTAGTTGGCCACTTGCAGTTTGGGGACCTGCTAAGTTGGCTGCCGCTAACAGGTGTGACACAATACAGAATATAACATTCCTACCTCATTTAGTTGACATGATTAAATCATGTCAAAAGGGGGAGTTGTTATAATTGGCTTTGTTCTTAGAAATTATAAATTCATTTTCTGTATTTTACTAAATAACCTATGTTCCTAGCTGGTACTTTTCCACTCTGCTCATACTGCACAACAGATGACCTTAAATGGTCCAAGACCTTAGAATGACATAAACAACTGGGTCAGACAAAACATCTCTATTAGGGCAGATAGGTCTGGTACATTAGACACCTAAAACAGCACTCACACATACACACACATTGTTTATCACATCCAAAGAACACAACAAGGACAGCAGCTGGCCTGATCATGCCACTCAAAACTGGCCAATTATACTCTGACAAGAAATATGACATGTTTCCGGATAACGGGGCTCGGCCTGACGGATTTCCTGCGGGAGCTCTGGCACTCCGAGTCCAGCGCTGCAATATACTCTACTTGTGACCACTAATAAATACTTTTTTAATAAACGATTTCTCCAGCTTATTCTTGGGCTTCCAATGAAAAAATCGGGCCAACAACACTGTGAGGACCATGTGTGCTGAGTTCATTTCCATGTTGATGTTGTCTAAGTCACCCAGTATGCACAGTGTGGGGCATGCAGGAATGCTACACTTTAGCCATGTTGATAGGTCCATACAGACTTCAAACCAGAACTTCTGGACAGGCGCACAAAACCACAAAGCGTGTGCATAATCATCAGGTGTGTTATCTGTGCAATGGGAGCAGATGTTTGAGTGTGTTAGACCAATCCTGAACATCCTTTATCCTGTATAGTTCGTTCTATGAAGAATTTTGTATTGTATGAGCTGTAAATTAGGATTTAGAGTCATTCTGAAGGTGTTCAAACATATTTGTGGCCAGAAGCTATGACTAGAACTGATGGATAAATCTGCCTCCCATTTTGAGGATGGTAGAGACATTGTGTCATCTATCTTAGACAATAATTTATATATTTTTGATAGTAGTTTTGGGGTGCAGATGCTTAGAAATTCTGCTACCCTAGTCGGGAGTTGTAAGTCTGGTTGGTGGAGGATATATTTCTTTGTTATTATAGACTTAAGTTGTTGATATTCTAGGAATTTATTGCTGCCTGTCTCATGTTGTGATATGAGCTCATCAAATGAAATAAATGTTCCATTTTGGATTATATGTTCCAGATGTTTGATTCCTTTGATCTTCCACAGAATAAAGTTTAGCATTTTTTTGTTTTGCAGGATGTCAGGATTGTTCCAGATGGGTGTAAGCTTACACGGGACAAGTGAAGACTTTGTTATTTTAAGAAATTCCCACCAAGCTCTTAGAGAGGTGCTGATGTTAATGCTTTTAAAACATTTGTGATTTTTTACGTTTTGACTAATAAGTGGTAGGTCAGAGATTTCCAGATTATCACACAATGCTTGTTCTATATATATTAATGGTTCATCTATTGGGCTAGGTTTAAACTATGTTTGATATATACTGTAACCTATTGGCTAAGGAATAGTGCTGAAAATGAGGTAAATCTAATCCACCACTTTCCTTGGTTTTCTGTAGCGTTTTTAAACTATTACGTGGTGGTTTGTTTTTCCACAGAAATTTGGAGATGCATGAATCTAGTGACTTAAACCAAGTAGCAGATGGTTTTATGGGGATCATTGAGAACAAATAGTTAACTTTTGGTAGTATCATCATTTTAATGGTTGTAACTCTCCCCATAAGTGATATAGGTAAGGACTTCCAACGAGAGAGATCGTCCTCTACTGTCTTTAATAATTGCACATAATTTAGCTTTGTTAGCTCTGAGATCCTGGAGGAAATGTTTATGCCTAAATATCTAATATTTCCTGACTGTAAAGTGATCGCAGGTATATTCTGGACCCTACAGTTAATGGGCAGAACTGTGGTCTTAGACCAATTGATAGAGTAGTCAGAAAGTGCTGAGAATTTATTTATGAGTGTGATCGTGTGAGTGAGAGACGTCTGTGAGTTCTGGAGGAAAAGTAATACATCATCAGCATAAAGACTTATTTTATGCTCAATATTTTGGGGTTGGATGCCTTTAATATTTCTATCTTGTCTAATAGCAGCTGCTAAAGGTTCGATGAAAATAGCAAAAAGTGAGGGAGAAAGTGGGCAACCCTGTCTTGTACCCCTCTGCAGACTGAAGCTTGGAGAAGTTTGATCATTAGTCCTGACACTTGCATTTGGGGAGCTATATAATATCCTTATCCAGTTGATGAAGTGTGACCCAAACCCGAATTTGTTTAATGCTACAAATAAAAATTTCCAGTTCACTCGATCAAATGCTTTTTCTGCATCTAGAGAGACTATTGTGGTTTCCAGGTTGTTGATGGTAGAATAGTCTATGATCTATGAAACTGATCTATGTAACTGTCTGATGGATCATTTTGTGATGAAAATAAGGTTTTATAGAAGTCCCTAAAAGCATTGTTGATTTCATGGGTGACATTTCCTTTTCAGTCTTTAACAGAAGTGATTGTTGTTTTCTCTTCATTTCTCTTTAGTTGGTTAGCTAGGAACCTTCCAGATTTATTGCCATGCTCAAAGTTCTCCACACGAAGTCTTTGTATCAACAACTGTGTTTGTTTGTTAATAATTTTGTTTAATTCAATTTAGCTTTTCTTAGTTCATTCAGTGTGTGTTCCTCTTTGGAGGTACTGTAGACAACTTCTAATGATTTGATCCTGAGTTCTAAATCTGATATCCTTGAACTTTCCCTCTTTTTCTTATTTGATGAAAAAGAGATTATTTTGCCTCTCATGACTGCTTTTCCGGCTTCTTAGAGTTTACAAGCTGACATTCCTGGCAGGTCATTATTTTCTAAATATACAGACCATTCCATTTTGAAATAATTAATAAAATCAGGGTCTTTTAGTAATGATGTATTAAATCTCCATTTCCTGGTGGTATAACTCTTTTATTCTTCAGGGTGATAGAAACTGATACTGATACTGATCACTGATACTGATGGGGTGGATATTGGTGTCTGAAATATCCCTCATCAAGGAACTGCTAACTATGAATTCCTTCACTTAAACCAAGTTAAAACTGCTTTGTCCTTCATATTTGTCCATGTTTAAGCTGGTTTCAAACATAAACTTCTTTTTATAACCTTGTATGAGAAAGGACAACACTTATGTTTGAGCAATACACTCCTTATGAGGAGTTATGCACGATTCAGGATTTTGCTATAAAATGAATTCCTTCACTTAAACCAAGTTAAAACTGCTTTGTCCTTCTTATTTATCCATGTCTACGCAGCTTTCAAGTATGAAATTCTTTATATTACCTTACATGAGAAAGAACCACACTTGTTCTTCTGGAATCCGAAATTCGCTTTCTTTTAAGGAGATAGTCAAGATTTTAGATATTGCCATAAAATGAATTGCTTCACTCAAACCAAGTTAAAACTGCTTTGTCCTTCATATTTGTCTATGTTTAAGCTGGTTTCAAACATAAACTTCTTTTTATAACCTTGTATGAGAAAGAACAACACTTATGTTTGAGCAATACGCTCCTTATGAGGAGTTATGCACGATTCAGGATTTTGCTGTAAAATGAATTCCTTCACTCAAACCAAGTTAAAACTGCTTTGTACTTCTTATTTATCCATGTCTACGCTGGTTTTAAGTATAAACTTCTTTATATTACCTTGTATGAGAAAGAACCACACTTGTTCTTCTGGAATCCGAAATTCGCTTTCTTTTAAGGAGATAGTCAAGATTTTACATATTGCCATAAAATTAATTGCTTCACTTAAACCAAACTATAACTGATTTGTCCTTCTTATTTGTCCATGTCTAAGTTGGTTTCAAGCATAAACTTCTTTTTATAACCTTGTATGAGAAAGAACCACACTTATGTTTGAGCAATACTGAGGAGTTATGCACGATTCAGGATTTTGCTGTAAAATGAATTCCTTCACTTAAACCAAGTTAAAACTGCTTTGTCCTTCATATTTGTCCATGTTTAAGCTGGTTTCAAACATAAACTTCTTTTTATAACCTTGTATGAGAAAGGACAACACTTATGTTTGAGCAATACACTCCTTATGAGGAGTTATGCACGATTCAGGATTTTGCTATAAAATGAATTCCTTCACTTAAAACAAGTTAAAACTGCTTTGTCCTTCTTATTTATCCATGTCCCAGCCGCCCAGACATGGGCCGTGCACCGGACCCGGGCCCCAGGAGCCCGAGCGCCCCAATACCCCCCGTTAGAGGCCCCACCCTATACCTGGGAGGGCCAAGCGCCCCAGACAGCCACACAGTGGGTCAGCGCCTGCCCCAGCGCCCCTGGCCAAGTGCCCTGGGAGTCAAGACGTGCCCACAGGTGGGTGAAGTCGCGAGCAGTGGGAAGAGGCAACGCCGCCCCCCCATTGGGAGAAGCACAGGCAGGCCAGGCGACAGCAAGTCCCAGACCCAGGCCCAATCATCACCACACACACTTTCATGCCCCATACATCCACACGTCCTCCCTCCCTTGACTCCGCTGGGGTGTAGCGCAGCGGGCACACCAGGGGGCCAGCAGCCCCCCAGCCACCACAGACCCTGAACCAGTAGAATAATTAATTCCTCCTGGCCACTCCTGCCCTAGCAGCAACCAGGAAGCAGGGGTGTGAGAAGACCCCTCCCCTCACCCTGCTGGCTCTTCAATATTTTCTAATAGTGAGCGATTAAAATTGAGGGGCAGCCAACCTTGTAGAACTGGGAGCGCGGCCCTCTGGGCAGCCTACATACCCAAAGAGCCCCGCCCACCAGATGCCACTCAGTGCAACCACCCCGCAAGACCTAATGTGTGTGTGTGTTTGATAAGTAGTGATGTCTAAGGTGTAATTAAAACAGGGGCAGGGAACTGCAGAGTGCAGCCAAGGGGACCACCTACGTGGCCCCATCCACTACACCCCACAGAACACACACGCCCCCAAAACCCTTCATGTGTGAGTGTGTGCTGTGTACAGGAGCCAAAAGGGAGAGGAGTATTGGGATATATACCGGGGGAGCTACTCCGGAGAGGGCAGCCAGGGACTGGCTGCAATAGGCACCCCTGCTACCTGGGACCCAACACAGGCCAGGCTCGGGGCCTGCAGCGACCATATTCCGGGAGCTACTGTACTCCCAGAAGGTACCCACCCCACTCAACCCAACCCCACCCCACCCCGGAGGACGTCTACAAACAACCAAACAAACAACAACAAACAAACAACCCGGTCACACCAGACGCAGCAGCCCAGGACTGAGACCCACCATCAACCCCCCCCCCCCAACAGGGGAAAAGCACCCCCCCCCCATACCGCACGCCCCAACACCCTAAAGAAAACAACCACCTGCGGACACCCTGGAGGTCCCAGAGCAACAAGCCTGGCACCAGGACCTGCACCAACCCACCCATACTGTGGCATGTCCAGGGCAACCTAACCCCCTGGGCGCAAGGCAGCGCCCAGCCACGAGGGCCCAGGCCCAGCACCACCACCCACGCCAGAGCGGCCCGGCAACCCGGTACAGAGCCAGCAGCCACCACCCCAAGGCACCTAAGGGATCCCACCCCACACCGCAAGGCAGCCCCATCCGCAAGCCCCCAAAACTGACCTCCAAGCCCGACACACATATTAATATAGTGTTCAGCTGTACAGCTCTCTGGTTGCTGTGGCTGTTTTTAAATGTGCCATGAAAACAAACCTTGACTTGACTTGTTTTGACTCAGACTTACTGCAGCTGTCTTTAAATTTCTTTTAGAGTTTTCTTCTTCAAGAAACTCAGTGGTGATATCTGACTCTCGTTGTGCCTTTTATTGCCGTGTTTTTGTTAATTTCCTAATAATCTAACTCACTTTAAATCTTTATATAAAGCACGTTGCTGCTCTGTTAAGATAACTTAACCCCCCCCATGAGACTTAGTCTCATCCGTATGTTAGTTCTGCTGAACTCTTCCACTGCAGTTTCTGCTCCTGTGTTGCTGCTGCAGGACAGAAATGTTTGTGGTTAGAGTTCATTTTGGGAGCAGCACAGCATCAAGAAAGCAGCCATTTCTTCTCAATGAGTAACTGATTAACCTTTTTGGGATAAATATTGTCTGTCCTCTTAATTCAGCTCAGAGTGCTTTTGATAAAATTTCAGCACGATCTGCTTAATTCTCACTTGTTACTTTATACTAAATTCTATTTAATTCTTACCAGTGGCTGTGTTTCGTGATGTTGAGCCATCCACAGACAGTTCAGGATGAGCATTAAGTTTTTTCTGCTCCATTTGAATTAGAAACACTTCATGGGGTACCAACAGTGTGACATCAGAGTTTCTTATAACATCACATGATACAATAACATATTTCCATGCAAATTAGAATCAAAGACAAAGGTTTATTCTATTTTTCTAGTTGTCTTAATTCCTCATTTATTTATTTTTTAGATGAGCCATGTGGCCTTGTGCTGCTAACTTTTTCCTTAGCAGTGCCACAGCATCGTGCTTGTGTTGTCAGACATCAGATCTTTGGTTGGCTATTGATCACTGTTATCTTGCATGCATGCTTTGACCTAAGGGCCCAGATTCTTGATATTATTTTGTAATATTTTATTTATTTTTTTTTTCCTTGTAGCAGTTTTGGAATGTTAGCTAAATTGTTCAGGATCATTCTTGTTTTTTCTTGACATGAATTAGGCCTTTAATCGTGCAGTTCAAAGCTCTGCGCTTTACCTTACTTCGAGCAGCTCTGCCTCAGTTTATTATGTTTTACTTAATCTTTACTTCTTCCTTCCAGTATGTGTGGATGTATGTGTTTGTGTTTGTGTATGTGTACGTATAGATGTGCGTGTGTGTGTGTGTCTATATGTGGCCTTGGGTTTCACTGCTTTGTTTTATTTTCTTCTATCATTTTCTTCTATGAAAAGTGTTATGAAAATAAAGTTTGATTGATTGATTCATTGATTGATTGCACCAGATTAAACAACTTGGGTCATCTCCCATGTAAATTCTCGAATGAACCAGAACACATGATTAAAACTCACAGAACAATTTATTCATCCCATTCATATCTTTTTCGTTCGACCAACATGTCATGACTGAGCACAGATCGGATTGTACCTTGTATCTTGTTTCTCAATAAATTGTAATTGAAGTGGGTTGTTGCCATTTTCCAGAGATCTTTTAGTCACCTGGTGTGGAGTGGTGGGAAGAGAGGGTGTGTCCAGATTACTGTTGTAGTTCTTTGTAACTTGAGCTTTTAATGTCTGACTTTCACACAGGAGAGGTGTGAAAATTAGTTATTGTAACCTTTATTGTTTCTGCTACTGTGGTTCTACAGTCTAGTCTCCACAGTGGTGTTTTCCTTTGGTTTCATCGTCAGTGGTCCGTTCAGTCTCTGATAGAGTTTTAGTCCCCGTGGTGTAGTCTTTGTCAGCAGGTGAGGTTCCTAAGTCAGTCCGGACCTCAGTTAATGTTCTTTCGGTAGGATCTTGAGCCTGAGTACAGTGATCCTTGTGGATCCAGTTACTCAGTCTATTCTCAGTCAACCATACCTTTACACAATGTGTTGTAGCTTCTGCGTCCTGTCCATATAGGAGAGGACCAGTTAAGTTTGTTCACTTTCCTGGTCCTGTTCCTTGGTGAGTATTTCTGTAACCTGCTGAGATATACTCATCACCGTGTTATTCAGTTGTTTCACATTCACACAAGTTTCCATACTGTAGTACAACAAGGGGTGAGCCTGTTGGTGCAGTTGTAAATGGACAGGGTGTTTCCTCCCTGTCATGACCTCATGTGGGTCAACATGACAGCATTCATGGTGGCATTTGGAGTAAATCTTAGGCTAACACAATACGTAGAGCTTCAGCCCAGGTTAACTGTGTGTCTGCACAGACTTCTGTTCGGCCTTTTTGATGGTTCTGTTTGCTCTTTTCACTAGTCCTTGTAAAGCTGGGTGAGAGACTGCACCGAGCTTATGTGTAATTCCAAACAATTTTTCCACTTCTCCTAGTTCTTCATTGGAGAAGTGAGTACCATTATCTGATCTTATCACTTCTGGTACCCCAAATCTTGGAATAATTTCTGTTGTAAGCCATTTAATGACTTCTTTTCCTTTTTCGGTTTTAGTAGGTGTGGCTTCTACCCATCTAGAAAAGGGAGCTACACACACTAGAAGAAATAGTTTACCTTCAGTCCTGTTCGCTGCTCCCATGTCAGTAAACTCAATTACTATCTGTTTCCAAGGGGCATCAGGTACTGGGAAACTACCTAGTCCTGCTTTGAGATTGAACAGCTTGCAAATTTCACAAGATTGCACAAAATATTTTATTGTGTCTTTTAGGTGGGGGTGCCACCAGTGTTGTGAAATGAGCGCTGTTACTTTTGAGCTAGCACAGTGAGCTCTACTGTGTGCTTCTTGACATAGCAAATTTAGTAGTCCAGTTGGAGCTACTATTTTGCCTTCATGATTCCAGCAGCGTCCTGTGGAATCTTTTTTTTTTCGTTCCATGTTTGCTTTTCAGATGGTGCCGCTGCTTCGTGAAGTTCTTTAATGTTTTCTAAACATAATTCTCGTTGTGATTTTTCCTCCAATGTTTTCTGAGACATCTGGTTAAATGCAGTATACCCTGCTTTTGTTTTTGCTGCCTTATCTGCCGCATTGTTGCCTCTCGCTACTCTCCCATCTCCCTTTTGATGTCCTCTGCACTCGACTCTTGCAACTTGTTTTGGTTCAAGTATGACATAATATAGTTCGAGTAATTGATTCAAGTGTTTAACCGGGGTGCCTGCTGAGGTCACAAAGCCTTTCCTTTTCCAGTGACACATGTCTGGTTTAGAGGCATGTCTTTAACTGTAAACACTGTTTTTATTTCACTAATTTATTCAATGTTTAATTAATATTTATCTGCAGGGTTAGAATTTGCTAATAGTATTAATATAGTGTTCAGCTGTACAGCTCTCTGGTTGCTGTGGCTGTTTTTAAATGTGCCATGAAAACAAACCTTGACTTGACTTGTTATGACTCAGACTTACTGCAGCTGTCTTTAAATTTCTTTTAGAGTTTTCTTCTTCAAGAAACTCATTGACTCTCGACAACTGACTCTCGTTGTGCCTTTTATTGCCGTGTTTTTGTTAATTTCCTAATAATCTAACTCACTTTAAACCTTTATATAAAGCACGTTGCTGCTCTTTTAAGATAACAGATCCATTGATTCATAGATCTGCTGCAGTTAAATAGTTAAATGGTTTAA
The DNA here is from genome assembly GCF_036924035.1 of Leuresthes tenuis. NCBI lineage: Eukaryota > Metazoa > Chordata > Actinopteri > Atheriniformes > Atherinopsidae > Leuresthes > Leuresthes tenuis. The sequence continues at coordinate 30,467,660 of NW_027325367.1, read as the reverse complement.
TGAGATCAATTATAAATACTGATGATAAATATTAACTCAGAATTGGTGAAAATAAGCAGAGGAGAAGTATTTAGATCAGCTAAATTTTAAGTCATGTTACTGTGATCTCTAACACAATAAAGGCTAACCTTTAATGCTTTAAGATGGTAAGAAACTGTCTGACACCTATCTGCCTGACCTTGCTGTTAAATCCCAATATTTTCTAATATGTCATATGGTCTGACTGTCCGGTCTCAGACCTGCTTCAGGTGGAAATCATAAAGTCTCAATTTGTAGAACATCTTTTGTTCAGGCAGTTTTTCAATTAAAGGATCAAAGATTTAAATGCTATGTTTTTTTGTCTGACTTTTTAAGAGAGTTGTTAAATCTTAATTCAACAACAAACTGGTTCTAATGTTTAGTTTTAAACAGTCTGTTCTTCCTGGACTTATTTTGGACATTGTATTGCTTCTTATCTCTTCACTGTAATACTTGCATTGAAAAGCGGTTTTCAGGTTGTCCATTCAATGTGGTATTTCTCCCATTCAAATTTATTTAAAAATAAATTAATTATTGAATTGATGATAAATGCTCTAGTAAAAACTTCCATTATCATTGTAAATTTTTTGACTAAATAACTATATGTAACTCTGGTACTCTTTAAGTACAGGCCCATGATCAATCAGAATCTGTCCTCACTCTCAGGGCTGAATGGGGGAAGAAGGAAGCAGAGTTGGGATGAGATAATCTTAGGGTGAGAGCATTTATGACAAAGCTTTTCTTTTCCAATTACACATGTCCACATGTACAGCCTAAGCTGTTTATGCTGAATCTGTATAAATGGTCAGTTTTTTATTTTGCTAAATGGCATGCTTCTGTTATTGAGTGTGATGTTAGGAAGATGTGTCTTATCTGCTAGTGTAGTAGGATGTGTCCCTGGAAAAGATGACGTTGTGTCTGGCATGTGCTGTGGTAGAGGTGCAGAGGACTGCGTCTGAATAGAGAATTTAACTTCTCCAAAAAAAATACTGACAGTCTGCAAGAAATGTTACTGCTTTTTTTTCGTCTTTTTCTGCCCTTGCTCTCTGCAATAAACCTGCCTCCTTTAGCTTTGCTGTTGCTTGATTCCTACTGCCTGTTGCTTGTTTTGAAAACATAGAGAAATCACTCAGTTGCGGTGGCGCACTTTCAAACCCTCCAAACATTCCTTTCCCTTGCATTTCTCTCGTCCAATTTACAAATCTATCTGTCTCTCTTTTTTCGTCTTCTCTTGGAAATTTTTTCTGCCATCTCGTCAACGTGTCAAATAATACCGACCCCAATGAGCCGGGTTTACATGTTTTCCACTTATCAACAAAGGTTTGTGACATATTCAGGTATTTCACGTGTTAATCAGAATGGGTGAATGGTGCAATGCCCGAGTGTTGGACCCGACCAAGAAGATTCTACACAGAATCTTTTACTCTGTGCGCTTGATCGCTGGGGGTTCTCCCAGTCTCTTCACTCGTTTTAATTCACCAATCTCTGTAACACCCTAACTAAATTCCCCTTTATTTTCTAGTCCAATGCCCCCTTTTACAGAACTACTTGAGATCTGTGTCAGTGTAGGAATTCTCCAGCAGTCTCTATTGCTAGATACACTTCCACTAACACAGTAAAATATCAACCAAGTAGCAAACCACCCCACATTTTCATGAAAAATAACCAACTTAGCCCTGTGTCCTTATGCAGAAATAAACACTTAGTGTATCGCCTGTTCACAACAACTGCAGAACCACCGCCGCTTGCGGAAGAGAAAAAAAAAAACCCAGACACACTGCCGATTGTGAATTGTACAGTCCAAGGACCAAATGCGTAGTAATAACAGACACACCGCCGATTGCATATTTTACAGTCCAAGTGCCAATTGCACAGAGATTACTTACGCCGCCTATTGTGAAGTAATACAGACCCACCGCTGATTGCAGATAAAGGTCTAAGCGCCCTTGTGCACAGAAATTACTCACGTCGCCTGTTGTGCAGTAATGCAGACCCACCGCCGATTGCGGATTTTACGGTCCAAGTGCCAATTGCACAGACATTACTCACGCCGCCAATTGCGGACTAACAGACCCCCGCCCATTGGCATCTACTTCCTATTCAGTTTAGAAGACAGGATGAATTTTATGTCTTTTATTTGGCCAAATTGTACTAAACTAGGACACATATGACTCTCCCTATGTGAGACTATGTGTTTATACTTTACATGTGACCACCTAGTAAACCTGTAGACACAAATTTTGTGCTTTTGATTTAGTGATCGGAGGACATCCTAATTCAGACAATTTAGTTTAGAATGACCAATGTGCAGAAATTTCACATATCCTGATACAAGAGGTTTTCTGCTCACCTTGTGTTTTAGGCGCCTTGAATTGTCTGAAGAAGGGTCCCCTCCAACCAGCTCCGGAAGTCCTCGATCGGACACGGTCTCAGAGTCAGCCAATCCGGGTCACGGCACCAATTGTTAGCCCGATTTTTTCATTGGAAGCCCAAGAATAAGCTGGAGAAATGGTTTATTAAAACAGTATTTATTAGTGGTCACAAGTAGAGTATATTGCAGCGCAGGAAATCCGTCAGGCCGAGCCCCGTTATCCGGAAACATGTCATATTTATATTCAGCTTTATCTCACAGAAGTTGTATTCACACTTGTCAGAGTATAATTGGCCAGTTTTGAGTGGCATGATCAGGCCAGCTTCTGTCCTTGTTGTGTTCTTTGGATATGATAAACAATGTGTGTGTATGTGTGACTGCTGTTTTAGGTGTCTAATGTACCAGACCTATCTGCCCTAATAGAGATGTTTTGTCTGACCCAGTTGTTTATGTCATTCTAAGGTCTTGGACCATTTAAGGTCATCTGTTGTGCAGTATGAGCAGAGTGGAAAAGTACCAGCTAGGAACATAGGTTATTTAGTAAAATACAGAATATGAATTTATAATGTCTACGAACAAAGCCAATTATAACAGTTTTATGTATCGCAAAGAAAACTATTCTCATGAACTGGAAAGCGAAGAACAATCTGTGTATTAACCAGTTTAGAAATGTTCTTTTAGATTATATTAGCATGTAAACAATGTGTGCCTCCTCAAAACATCAATTCGCTGAATTTCATTCTCTCTGGTCCCCGCTGATTAGGTTTATCACATAGTGGTGGTGGGTTGCTGTCCCGTCGCTCTGGGCGGTTGGGTGTGTTCTGTGGGGGGGCTGTGTGGCTTTGGGCGTCTGGTGGTCTCTCGGGTCGTGAGGACCGGGTTGGTCATTGCTGGAGGGGACTGTGTGTCGGGCTTGGAGGGCAGTTTTGGGGGCTTGCGGGTGGGGCTATCTTGCGGTGTCGGGGCGGGGTCCCTTAGGGGCCTTGGGGTGGTGGCTGCTGGCTCTTTACCGGGTGGCCGGGCCGCTCTGGCGTGGGTGGTGGTGATGGGCCTGGGCCCTGGTGGCTGGGCGATGCCCTGGACATGCCACAGTATGGGTGGGTTGGTGCAGGTCCTGGTGCCAGGCTTGTTGCTCTGGGACCTCCAGGGTGTCCGCAGATGGTTGTTATCTTTAGGGTGTTGGGGCGTGCGGTGGAGGGGGTGCTTTTCCCCGGTTGGGGGGGGGGGCCTGGGTGATGGTGGGTCTCAGACCAGGGCTGCTGCGTCTGGTTTGACCGGGTGGTTTGTTTGTTGTTGTTTGTTTGGTTGTTTGTAGAGGTCCTCTGGGGTGGGGTGGGGTTGCGTTGAGTGGGGTGGGGCGGGGTGGGTACCTTCTGGGGGTACAGTAGCTCCCGGAATATGGTCGCTGCAGGCCCCAAGCCTGGTGGACATCAGGCCCTCCTGCCCTGTGTTGGGTCCCAGGTAGCGGGGGTGCCTATTGCAGCCAGTCCCTGGCTGCCTTCTCCGGGGGAGAGTAGCTGCCCCGGTGTATATCCCCATACCCCTCTCCCTTTTGGCTCCTGTACACAGCACACACTCACACATGAAGGGTTTTGGGGGCGTGTGTGTTCTGTGGGGTGTAGTGGATGGGGCCACGTAGGTGGTCCCCTTGGCTGCACTCTGCAGTTCCCCGCCTCTGTTTTGATTACACCTGAGACATCACTACTTATCAAACACACACACACACATTAGGTCATGGCGGGTGGTTGCAGTGAATGGCATCTGGTGGGCGTTGCTCTTTGGGTATGTAGGCTGCCCAGAGGGCCGCGCTCCCAGTTCTACAAGGTTGGCTGCCCCTCAATTTTAATCGCTCACTATTAGAAAATATTGAAGAGCCAGAAGGGTGAGGGGAGGGGTCTTCTCACACCCCTGCTTCCTGGTTGCTGCTCGGGCAGGAGTGGCCAGGAGGAATGAATTATTCTGCTGGTTCAGGGTCTGTGGTGGCTGGGGGGCTGCTGGCCCCCTGGTGTGTCCGCTGCGCTACACCCCAGCGGAGTCAAGGGAGGGAGGACGTGTGGATGTGTGGATGTATGGGACGTGAAAGTGTGTGTGGTGATGATTGGGCCTGGGTCTGGGACTTGCTGTCGCCTGGCCTGCCTGTGCTTCTCCCAATGGGGGGGCGGCGTTGCCTCTCCCCACTGCTCGCGACTTCACCCACCTGTGGGCACGTCTTGACTCTCAGGGCACTTGGCCAGGGGCGCTGGGGCAGGCGCTGACCCACTGCGTGGATTTCTGGGGCGCTTGGCCCTCCCGGGTATTGGGTGGGGCCTCTGCCGGGGGGTTTTGGGGCGCTCGGGTTCCTGGGGTCCGGGTCCGGTGCACGGACCATTTCTGGGCGGCTGGGTCCTGGTGGGGTCGGTGGGCTTTTGCCCCTGGCTCCCGGGGGGCCTCTGCCCTATGCTTATGGGGGCTCTGTCCGGGGGCTTCCTCTGCTGTCTACTGGGTGAATGCGTGGTTGTCCCTGCGGTGGGCATCCTGGGTTCTGTGCTCCGTGGGGGCTGCTGGTGGCCTGGGTCTTTTGGCCCTCTCTGCCTGCTTCTGATTGCTTGGGGGGGATGTGGATTGTGGCCGTGTACACTTATACACTCATAACTAAGCACGGTTATCATGTAGGGTGTTGCATGTTCTCACACACACACACAACGCACATTCATTAGTCCAGTAGCAGTTGATGTATTACCATGTCGCCTCAGGTCATCTATATCCACAGTTGAGTTGTATGCGATTGCCACTACTTGTGCTTGTTTTTGTTTGTTTGTGTATTTGTTTGTTTTTTTCTCTGCTTGTCTGCTTTCAGGTGCTCCTGGTGGCGCTAAGGCTAGATTCGCAACAGAGACCATGGGTTATTGTCTGTTTTGTTTTTTTACAGGTGTAGCAGCTGGTTGTCTGGTCTTTGTTTCTATTTTTGTTCTGTTTCCTCTTCTTTCCTCTTCTTCTTTCCTTGTCCCCCGTTCCGGTTCAGTTCTATTACATGTTATATATTGTAAACAGAAATTAATAAATGGGCATCAAGGGGAGCTTTACATTTGTAAAACTTCCCTTGGCAAAGGAAATCTGTTTGGCATAAAAGGTATTCACAATTCTGCTGCCATAATGCTGAACAGAACAAGGGAATAAAAAGTGAAGGAATTCATTTTACAGCAAAATCCTGAATCGTGCATAACTCCTCATAAGGAGTGTATTGCTCAAACATAGGTGTGGTTCTTTCTCATACAAGGTTATAAATAGAAGTTTATACTTGAAACCAGCTTAGACATGGATAAATAAGAAGGACAAATCAGTTATAGTTTGGTTTAAGTGAAGGAATTCATTTTACAGCAAAATCCTGAATCGTGCATAACTCCTCATAAGGAGTGTATTGCTCAAACATAAGTGTGGTTCTTTCTCATACAAGGTTATAAAAAGAAGTTTATGTTTGAAACCAGCTTAAATATGGACAAATATGAAGGACAAAGCAGTTTTAACTTGGTTTGAGTGAAGCAATTCATTTTATGGCAATATCTAAAATCTTGACTATCTCCTTAAAAGAAAGCGAATTTCGGATTCCAGAAGAACAAGTGTGGTTCTTTCTCATATAAGGTAATATAAAGAAGTTTATACTTAAAACCAGCGTAGACATGGATAAATAAAAAGGACAAAGCAGTTTTAACTTGGTTTAAGTGAAGGAATTCATTTTACAGCAAAATCCTGAAACGTGCATAACTCCTCATAAGGAGTGTATTGCTCAAACATAAGTGTTGTTCTTTCTCATACAAGGTTATAAAAAGAAGTTTATGTTGAAACCAGCTTAAACATTGACAAATTTGGACAAAGCAGTTTTAGCTTGGTTTGAGTGAAGCAATTCATTTTATGGCAATATCTAAAATCTTGACTATCTCCTTAAAAGAAAGCGAATTTCGGATTCCAGAAGAACAAGTGTGGTTCTTTCTCATATAAGGTAATATAAAAATAAGTTTATACTTGAAACCAGCGTAGACATGGATAAATAAGAAGGACAAAGCAGTTTTAACTTAGTTTAAGTGAAGGAATTCATTTTACAGCAAAATCCTAAATCGTGCATAACTCCTCATAAGGAGTGTATTGCTCAAACATAAGTGTGGTTCTTACTCATACAAGGTTATAAAAAGAAGTTTATGTTTGAAACCAGCTTAAACATGGACAAATATGAAGGACAAAGCAGTTATAACTTGGTTTGAGTGAGACAATTAATTTTATGGCAATATCCTGAATCGTGCATTAGTCCTCATAAGGAGTGTAATGCTCAAACATAAGTGTGGTCCTTTCTCATACAAGGTTATAAAAAGAAGTTTATGTTTAAAACCAGCTTAAACATGGACAAATATGAAGGACAAAGCAGTTTTAACTTGGTTTAAGTGAAGGAATTCATAGTTAGCAGTTCCTTGATGAGGGATATTTCAGACACCAAAATCCACCCCATCAGTATCAGTGATAACGCTCCAGTTTTTATCACACTGAAGAATAAAAGAGTTATACCACCAGGAAATGGAGATGTAATACATCATTACTAAAAGACCCTGATTTTATTAATTATTTCAAAATGGAATGGTCTGTATATTTAGAAAATAATGACCTGCCAGGAATGTCAGCTTGTAAACTCTGAGAAGCCGGAAAAGCAGTCATGAGAGGCAAAATAATCTCTTTTTCATTGAATAAGAAAAAGTAGGAAAGTTCAAGGATATCAGATTTAGAACTCAGGATCAAATCATTAGAAGTTGTCTACAGTACCTCCAAAGAGGAACACACACTGAATGAACTAAGAAAAGCTAAACTTGAATTAAACAAAATTATTAACAAACAAACACAGTTTCGGATACAATGACTTCGCTTGGAGAACTTTGAGCATGGCAATAAATCTGGAAGGTTCCTAGCTAACCAACTAAAGAGAAAAAAGAGAAAACAACAATCACTTCTGTTAAAGACTGAAAAGGAAATGTCACCCATGAAATCAACAATGCTTTTAGGGACTTCTATAAAACCTTATATTCATCACAAAATGATCCATCAGACAGTAACATAGATCAGTTTCATAGATCATAGACTATTCTACCATCAACAACCTGGAAACCACAATAGTCTCTCTAGATGCAGAAAAAGCATTTGATCGAGTGAACTGGAAATTATTATTTGCAGCATTAAACAAATTCGGGTTTGGGTCACACTTCATCAACTGGATAAGGATATTATATAGCTCCCCAAATGCAAGTGTCAGGACTAATGATCTATCAATTGGTCTAAGACCACAGTTCTGCCCATTAACTGTAGGGTCCAGAATATACCTGCGATCACTTTACAGTCAGGAAATATTAGATATTTAGGCATAAACATTTCCTCCAGGCTCTCAGAGCTAAGAAAGCTAAATTATGTGCAATTATTAAAGACAGTAGAGGATGATCTCTCTCGTTGGAAGTCCTTACCTATATCACTAATGGGGAGAGTTACAACCATTAAAATGATAATACTACCAAAAGTTAACTATTTGTTCTCAATGATCCCCATAAAACCATCTGCTACTTGGTTTAAGTCACTAGATTCATGCATCTCCAAATTTCTGTGGAAAAACAAACCACCACGTATTAGTTTAAAAACGCTACAGAAAACCAAGGAAAGTGGTGGATTAGATTTACCTCATTTTCAGCACTATTCCTTAGCCAATAGGTTACATTATATATCAAAAATGGTTTAAACCTAGCCCAATAGATGAACAATTGATATATATAGAACAAGCATTGTGTGATAATCTGGAAATCTCTTACCTGCCTCTTATTAGTCAAAACGTAAAAAATCACAAATGTTTTAAAAGCATTAACATCAGCACCTCTCTGACAGCCTGGTGGGAATTTCTTAAAATAACAAAGTCTTCACTTGTCCCGTGTAAGCTTACACCCATCTGGAACAATCCTGACATCCTGCAAAACAAAAAAATGCTAAACTTTACTCTGTGGAAGATCAAAGGAATCAAACATCTAGAACATATAATCCAAAATGGAACATTTATTTCATTTGATGAGCTCATATCACAACATGAGACAGGCAGCAATAAATTCCTAGAATATCAACAACTTAAGTCTATAATAACAAAGAAATATATCCTCCACCAGCCAGATTTACAACTCCCCATTAGGGTAGCAGAATTTCTAAGCATCTGCACCCCAAAACTACTATCAAAAATATATAAATTATTTTCTAAGATAGATGACACAATGTCTCTACCATCCTCAAAATGGGAGGCAGATTTATCTATTAGTTCTAGTCATAGCTTCTGGCCACAAACATGTTTGAACACCTTTAGAATGACTCGAAATCCTAATTTACAGCTCATACAATACAAAATTCTTCATAGAACAAACTATACAGGACAAAGGATGTTCAGGATTGGTCTAACACACTCAAACATCTGCTCACATTGCACAGATAACACACCTGATGATTATGCACACGCTTTGTGGTTTTGTGCGCCTGTCCAGAAGTTCTGGTTTGAATTCTGTATGGACCTATCAACATGGCTAAAGTGTAGCATTCCTGCATGCCCCACAATGTGCATACTGGGTGACTTAGACAACATCAACATGGAAATGAACTCAGCACACATGGTCCTCACAGTGTTGTTAGCCTGTTTTTTCATTGGAAGCCCAAGAATAAGCTGGAGAAATCGTTTATTAAAAAAGTATTTATTAGTGGTCACAAGTAGAGTATATTGCAGCGCTGGACTCGGAGTGCCAGAGCTCCCGCAGGAAATCCGTCAGGCCGAGCCCCGTTATCCGGAAACATGTCATATTTCTTGTCAGAGTATAATTGGCCAGTTTTGAGTGGCATGATCAGGCCAGCTGCTGTCCTTGTTGTGTTCTTTGGATGTGATAAACAATGTGTGTGTATGTGTGAGTGCTGTTTTAGGTGTCTAATGTACCAGACCTATCTGCCCTAATAGAGATGTTTTGTCTGACCCAGTTGTTTATGTCATTCTAAGGTCTTGGACCATTTAAGGTCATCTGTTGTGCAGTATGAGCAGAGTGGAAAAGTACCAGCTAGGAACATAGGTTATTTAGTAAAATACAGAAAATGAATTTATAATTTCTAAGAACAAAGCCAATTATAACAACTCCCCCTTTTGACATGATTTAATCATGTCAACTAAATGAGGTAGGAATGTTATATTCTGTATTGTGTCACACCTGTTAGCGGCAGCCAACTTAGCAGGTCCCCAAACTGCAAGTGGCCAACTACCTTGAGGTGCAGCACAACCAGACAGGAGATTCTTGTTATCCCCCTTTTGATATAACTTCATTATGTGAGCTGTTATATGTAAGCTGTTCTTCTTTGCAATTATCAGCTGCAAGCAAGTTTTCATTGCATATGCATGTGTAAAATAATTGTAATGCGTTAGCTAAACCTTTCTGTATCAGGAGTGTTTATCATGATGCTGGGAACAGAACCTCTTTCCCAGAATAGTTCAACCTTCATTACTCAACTGATCATAACTCTGCAATGAGCACATTTCTTAAAAGCTATAAGTATCACGCCTGTACGTGTATGCAAGGAATAAATTAATAAATGTTTCAATATATCTTAAAATTAGTGTGTGTATGTGGCCCCAAACCCAATCTCTGTGTAGAATCTTAGTTCATTTTGGCCCAAAACTATATGTGGTTTAAGCAGTGGCAAGACCCTGCTCACCCATAAGTACCATTACAACACATAACAATAATTAACTAAGCTACAACAATTCATAAAATATTGAAACTCAAAAAGTGCTTAAGGCAATTAACATTACCATCAGGATCGTCCACTGTTCGCAGCGAATAGGAGCGAAAAACCCGATGGCTGATATCCGGGAAAATTCTCCTATGGCCCCATTCCCCCTTGGCGACCGACCACTTAATTACCTTTCAGTGCCTAAGGTCCCGCTCCGAACAGCCGATTCACACCAATGGCAATGGAAATATGTATGAATTCCTATGATTAGTAATTGGTCTACTTAAAATCATTAAACTAAAGAGGAACATCACAAAACACAAAACAATACAGTACAGACATTTAAACATGATGTGAATATGAAGATATGACCCTGTTGAGAACAGATGAGTAATGATAGATGTAGTGTAAAAACTAAGAATTTCTTTTGAGTGAAAATTTTATGATAACATTGTGCAGAGTGGTGTAGTGCAGCTCAGTCTCTTGTGGTCCAATCCTGTCACTGCTTGGTGTTTGGTTGTCCTTCTGGCTGAACCTCAGTTCAGCAGTCTGAGCTAACTAGGAAGGAGAGGTTACCAGCACTTCACTTCCACAAAGGGGTCTTTAACACCCGTTTTCCCTAACTAATCTTTTTCTTTGGGACAATTAAGGAGATAATTCAGATGATTTTGTTGACAGTGGTTGAAGGTTGTGTGGTTGTTCAACCATTATCTTGGCATGATGATCGTGCCTCCCAGAATTTCAGACTGACGTCTTGTCAGTCACTTGGCTGTGAGTCCTGTAGAGGTTCTGCTGCAGATGCAGTTAATTTAAGCTGTGGATGAATGTTAGCAGGAGAGAGAACTGAGCAGCACAACATGTCATTTTCACAATGTTTTATATTCAGGAATTGCCTTTTAACAGGTTCAATCCCAGTATTCATTGGTCGACAAATTAAGTTTTCATATGAACCCCAAACAAAAACAAATAAATAAACCGAAAAAAATAAAAAATAAATCAAATGAAAAACAAAACTGGCCAGTTGATAGAAACCATGTTTTAGGACAGTACCTTTAGACTCACCAACCTGCTGTACAGCATTAATGTGAAATCCAGTACCATCAACCTTTTCTGTGGAAAAAACTTCAAACCATTTAGAGAACACAGCAAGACAAAGACAAAACACAAGACAACATAGAACAAAAGACAAAAGGAAGACAAAGACTCACAGAATTTTGGGAAAAACCTTGAGAAGTGTTAGTAAACTATGATTAATTGTTTTAACTCCACCCCCCCCGATGAGACTTAGTCTCATCCGTATGTTAGTTCTGCTGAACTGTTCCACTGCAGTTTCTGCTCCTGTGTTGCTGCTGCAGGACAGAAATGTTTGTGGTTAGAGTTCATTTTGGGAGCAGCACAGCATCAAGAAAGCAGCCATTTCTTCTGAGTAACTGATTAACCTTTTTGGGATAAATATTGTCTGTCCTCTTAATTCAGCTCAGAGTGCTTTTGATAAAATTTCAGCATGATCTGCTTAATTCTCACTTGTTACTTTATACTAAATTCTATTTAATTCTTACCAGTGGCTGTGTTTCGTGATGCTGAGCCATCCACAGACAGTTCAGGATAAGCATTAAGTTTTTTCTGCTCCATTTGAATTAGAAACACTTCATGGGGTACCATCAATGTGACATCAGAGTTTCTTATAACATCACATGATACAATAACATATTTCCATACAAATTAGAATCAAAGACAAAGGTTTATTCTATTTTTCTAGTTGTCTTAATTCCTCATTTATTTATTTTTTAGATGAGCCATGTGGCCTTGTGCTGCTAACTTTTTCCTTAGCAGTGCCACAGCATCGTGCTTGTGTTGTCAGACATCAGATCTTTGGTTGGTTATTGATCACTGTTATCTTGCATGCATGCTTTGACCTAAGGGCCCAGATTCTTGATATTATTTTGTAATATTTTATTTTATTTTTTTTTCCTCGTAGCAGTTTTGGAATGTTAGCTAAATTGTTCAGGATCATTCTTGTTTTTTCTTGACATGAATTAGGCCTTTAATCGTGCAGTTCAAAGCTCTGTGCTTTACCTTACTTCGAGCAGCTCTGCCTCAGTTTATTATGTTTTACTTAATCTTTACTTCTTCCTTCCAGTACGTGTGGATGTATGTGGGTGTATGTGTACGTATAGATGTGCGTGTGTGTGTGTGTGTCTATATGTGGTCTTGGGTTTCAATGCTTTGTTTTATTTTCTTCTATCATTTTCTTCTATGAAAAGTGTTATGAAAATAAAGTTTGATTGATTGATTCATTGATTGATTGCACCAGATTAAACAACTTGGGTCATCTCCCATGTAAATTCTCGAATGAACCAGAACACATGATTAAAACTGTTCTCACAGAACATTTTATTCATCCCATTCATATCTTTTTCGTTCGACCAACATGTCATGACTGAGCACAGATCGGATTGTACCTTGTATCTTGTTTCTCAATAAATTGTAATTGAAGTGGGTTGTTGCCATTTTCCAGAGATCTTTTAGTCACCTGGTGTGGAGTGGTGGGAAGAGAGGGTGTGTCCAGATTACTGTTGTAGTTCTTTGTAACTTGAGCTTTTAATGTCTGACTTTCACACAGGAGAGGTGTGAAAATTAGTTATTGTAACCTTTATTGTTTCTGCTACTGTGGTTCTACAGTCGAGTCTCCACAGTGGTGTTTTCCTTTGGTTCCATCGTCAGTGGTCCGTTCAGTCTCTGATAGAGTTTTAGTCCCCGTGGTCTAGTCTTTGTCAGCAGGTGAAGTTCCTAAGTCAGTCCGGACCTCAGTTAATGTTCTTTCGGTAAGATCTTGAGCCTGAGTACAGTGATCCTTGTGGATCCAGTTACTCAGTCTATTCTCAGTCAACCATACCTTTACACAATGTGTTGTAGCTTCTGCGTCCTGTCCATATAGGAGAGGACCAGTTAAGTTTGTTCACTTTCCTGGTCCTGTTCCTTGGTGAGTATTTCTGTAACCTGCTGAGATATACTCATCACCGTGTTATTCAGTTGTTTCACATTCACACAAGTTTCCATACTGTAGTACAACAAGGGGTGAGCCTGTTGGTGCAGTTGTAAATGGACAGGGTGTTTCCTCCCTGTCATGACCTCATGTGGGACAACATGACAACATTCATGGTGGCATTTGGAGTAAATCTTAGGCTAACACAATACGTAGAGCTTCAGCCCAGGTTAACTGTGTGTCTGCACAGACTTCTGTTCGGCCTTTTTGATGGTTCTGTTTGCTCTTTTCACTAGTCCTTGTAAAGCTGGGTGAGAGACTGCACCGAGCTTATGTGTAATTCCAAACAATTTTTCCACTTCTCCTAGTTCTTCATTGGAGAAGTGAGTACCATTATCTGATCTTATCACTTCTGGTACCCCAAATCTTGGAATAATTTCTGTTGTAAGCCATTTAATGACTTCTTTTCCTTTTTCGGTTTTAGTAGGTGTGGCTTCTACCCATCTAGAAAAGGGAGCTACACACACTAGAAGAAATAGTTTACCTTCAGTCCTGTTCGCTGCTCCCATGTCAGTAAACTCAATTACTATCTGTTTCCAAGGGGCATCAGGTACTGGGAAACTACCTAGTCCTGCTTTGAGATTGAACAGCTTGCAAATTTCACAAGATTGCACAAAATATTTTATTGTGTCTTTTAGGTGGGGGTGCCACCAGTGTTGTGAAATGAGCGCTGTTACTTTTGAGCTAGCACAGTGAGCTCTACTGTGTGCTTTGTGAATATACACCAACATACACCATCAAAAGAGGGAGCGGAGGTGTTCCGCTGTAAGAAGGTGTGAATGTCCGACCATAGTTGATAAAAAGCGGGTAAGAAAAGTTTAAAATACCCAACTGTACACAATCAATAACGGGAGCGGAGTTGTTCGGCTACTAAAAGGTGTGAAAGTCCGACCATGGTTTGTAAAAAGCGGGTAAGAAAAGGTGCGAATGCCCGACAATGTATGATCAAAAGAGGGAGCAGAGGTTTTCGGCTGCAAGAAGGTCTGAATGTCCAACCATAATTTGTAAAAACCAGGGAAGAAAAGGCTCGAAAGCCCGACTATACACCATCAAAAGCAAGAGCGGAGGTGTTTAGCTGCAAGGTTTGAATGTCCACCAATAATTACTGAAAAATGGTTAAGAAAAGGTGCGAATGCCCAACCATACATCATCAAAATCAGGAGTGGATGTGTTCGGCTACAAGAAGGTTTGAATGTCCGACCATAGTTTGTAAAAGGCGGGTAAGAAAAGCTTCGAATGCCTTAACATACACCATCAAAAGAGGGAGCGGAGGTGTTCCGCTGTAAGAAGGTGTGAATGTCCGACCATAGTTGGTAAAAAGCGGGTAAGAAGAGGTGAAAATACCAGAGTGTACACAATCAAAAGAGGGAGCGGAGTTGTTCAGCTACAAGAAGGTGTGAAAGTCCAACCATGGTTTGTAAAAAGCGGGTAAGAAAAGGTTCGTATGCCCGAATATATACCATCAAAAGCGTAAGCGGAGGTGTTCGGCTGCAAGAAGGTGTGAATGTCCGACTATATTTGGTGAAAAGCAGGTGAAGCAAGGTCTGAATGTTTGGCTGCAAGAAGGTGTGAATGTCCGACTATATTTGGTGAAAAGCAGGTGAAGCAAGGTCTGAATGTTTGGCTGCAAGAAGGTGTGAATGTCCGACTATATTTGGTGAAAAGCAGGTGAAGCAAGGTCTGAATGTTTGGCTGCAAGAAGGCCATAGTTTGCCAAAAGCGGGTAAGGTGCGAATGACCGACTAAATATCAACAAAAGTGGGGACGGAGGTCTTCGGATGCAAGTGGGTGTGAATATCCCACCATACTTATATGAGAGGAAGCTGTGAATGGCCGACCATACTTTGCAAAACGCGGATGAGAAAAGGTGCGAATGTCCAACCATACATGATCAAAACAAGGAGCGGAGGTGTTTGGCAGCGACAAGGTGTGAATGTCCACCCATAATTAATGAAAAGCGGGCAACAAGTAGGTTCGAATGCCCAACCATACATCATCAAAAGCAGGATTGGATGTGTTCGGTTACAAGAAGGTGTGAAAGTCCGACCATGGTTTGTAAAAAGCGGGTAAGAAAAGGTGCCAATGCCCGACAATGTATAATCAAAAGAGGGAACGAAGGTTTTCGGCTACAAGAAGGTTTGAATGTCCGACCATAGTTTGTAAAAAGCGGGTAAGAAAAGGTTCGAATGCCCGAACATACACCATCAAAAGCGGGAGCGGAGGTGTTCCACTGTAAGACGGTGTGAGTGTCCGACCATAGATGGTAAAAAGCAGTTAAGAAAAGGTTAGATCGCCTTCAACAAAGAACACCATTGGACTTTGCAGTAGAAGAAGTTGAAATCGATCTAGATATTGATAAATATGAAGGACAAAGCAGTTTCCACTTGGTTCGAGTGAAGAAATTAATTTTATAGCAAAATCCGAAATCACGCATAATTCCTCCAAAGGAACGTATTGCTCAACCAAAGGGATGCTTCTTTCTCATTCAGGGTAATATGGGGAACTTTATGCTTGATACATTTTTAGACATGGATAACTATGAAGGACAAAGCAATTTTAACTTGGTTTGAGCAAAGCAATTCATTTTAACTCATTTAAACTCATGAAAATAAGCTTATTCTCGGATTCCTGATCCTTCAGCGTTTCTCTTTCTTCTACTGCAAAATACAATGTTGTTCTTTGTAGAAGTCCATCTAGACATTGATAAATATGAAGGACAAAGCAGTTTTAACATAGTTTGAGTGAAGGAATTCATTTTATACATAAAATCCCAAATCATGCAGAACGTATGAAAAGAAGCTTATTCTCGGATTCCTGAACCTTCAGTGTTGCTCTTTCTTCTACTGCAAAATACAATGTTGTTCTTTGTTGAAGTCGATCTAGACATTGATAAATATGAAGTTAAAAGTACTTTTAACATAATTTGAGTGAAGGAATTCATTTTATAGTAAAATCCGAAATCGTGCAGAACTCATGAAAATAAGCTTATTCTCGGATTCCTAAAACTTTTGATTTGCTCTTTCTTTTACTGCAACGTACAACGTTGTTTTTTTTGTTTAAATCTATCTAGACATTGATAAATATGAACGTAAAAGCCGTTTTAACATAGTTTGAGTGAAGGAATTAAATTTATAGATAAATCCCAAATCATGCAGAACTCCTCAAAAGGGGCTTATGGCTTAATCACAAGTGTGGTTCTTTCTCATCCAGGGTAATATGAGGAAGTTTATGATTGAAATATATGTAGAAATGGGTACATATGAAGGACAAAGCAGTTTTAACATAGTTTGAGTGAAGGAATTCATTTTAAAACAAAATCCCAACAAATGCAGAACTCATGAAAAGCTTATTATCGGAATCCTGAAACTTTAGATTTGCTCTTTCTTTTACTGCAAAGTACGTTGTTTTTTGTTGAAATCTATCTAGACATTGATAAATACCGGCCGAACATCTCTGCTGCCGCTTTTGACAATTTATGGTTTGGCATTCTTACCTTTTCTTACCCGCTTTTTACAAATTTTGATCTGACATTCACACCTACTTGCAGTCGAACACCTTCTCTCCCGCTTATGATCATGAGCGGTTTGACATTCGAAAATTTTCTTTCATGTTTTCTAGAAATTACTGATGGACATTCAGACCTTCTTGCAGCCGAACACCTCCGCTCCCGCTTTTGATCGTGTATAGTCGGGCTGCCTTTTCTTACCCGCTTTTTACAAACCATGGTCGGACATTCACACTTTGTTGCTGAACTACTCCGCTCCCTCTTTTGATTGTGTACAGTCGGGTATTTTCACCTTTTCTTACCAGCTTTTTACCAACTACGGTCGGACATTCACACCTTCTTACAGCGGAACACCTCCGCTCCCTCTTTTGATGGTGTATGTTCAGGCATTCGAACCTTTTCTTACCCGCCTTTTACAAACTATGGTCGGACATTCAAACCTTCTTGTAGCCGAACACATCCGCTCCTGCTTTTGATGATGTATGGTTGGCTATTCGCATCTTTTCTTAACCATTTTTCAGTAATTATTGGTGGACATTCAGACCTTCTTGCAGCTGAACACCTCCGCTCCCGCTTTTGATGGTGTATAGTCGGGCTTTCGAGCCTTTTCTTCCCCGGTTTTTGCAAATTATGGTTGGACATTCAGACCTTGCAGCCGAAAACCTCTGCTCCCTCTTTTGATCATAAATTGTCGGGCATTCGCACCTTTTCTTACCCGCTTTTTACAAACCATGGTCGGACTTTCACACCTTTTAGTAGCCGAACAACTCCGCTCCCGTTATTGATTGTGTACAGTTGGGTATTTTAACCTTTTCTTACCCGCTTTTTATCAACTATGGTCGGACATTCACACCTTCTTACAGCGGAACACCTCCGCTCCCTCTTTTGATGGTGTATGTTCGGGCATTCGAACCTTTTCTTTCCTGCTTTTTACAAACTATGGTCAGACATTCAAACCTTCTTGTAGCCGAACACATCCACTGCTGCTTTTGATGATGTATGGTTGGGCATTCGAACCTACTTGTTTCCCGCTTTTCATTAATTATTGGTGGACATTCACACCTTGTCGCAGCCAAAAACCTACGCTAACTGTTTTGATCATGTATGGTTTGATATTCGCACCTTTTCTCACCCGCTTTTTACTATGGTTGGCCATTCACAGCTTCCTCTCCACCATACTTGTATGGTGGGATATTCACACCCACTTGCATCCGAAGACCTCCGCCCCCACTTTTGTTGATATTTAGTCGGTCATTCGCACCTTACCCGCTTTTGGCAAACTATGGCCTTCTTGCAGCCAAACACCTCTGATCTCGCTTTTGATGATGTAAGGTTGGGCATTCAGACCTTGCTTCACCTGCTTTTCACCAAATATAGTCGGACATTCTCACCTTCTTGCAGCCGAACACTTCCGCTCCACCTTTTAGTGTTCTATGGGGTATTCACACCTTTTTTTCACCGTATTTTATAGATTATGATTGGAAATTCTCACCCACTCTCATCCGAACACCTCTCCTCCCGCTTTTGTTAATATATAGTCGGGCATTCGAACCTTTTCTTACCCGCTTTTTACAAATTATGGTCGAACATTCAAACCTTCTTGTAGCCGAACACATCCGCTCCTGCTTTTGATGATGTATGGTTGGCTATTCGCATCTTTTCTTAACCATTTTTCAGTAATTATTGGTGGACATTCAGACCTTCTTGCAGCTGAACACCTCCGCTCCCGCTTTTGATGGTGTATAGTCGGGCTTTCGAGCCTTTTCTTCCCCGGTTTTTGCAAATTATGGTTGGACATTCAGACCTTGCAGCCGAAAACCTCTGCTCCCTCTTTTGATCATACATTGTCGGGCATTCGCACCTTTTCTTACCCGCTTTTTACAAACCATGGTCGGACTTTCACACCTTTTAGTAGCCGAACAACTCCGCTCCCGTTATTGATTGTGTACAGTTGGGTATTTTAACCTTTTCTTAACCGCTTTTTATCAACTATGGTCGGACATTCACACCTACTTGCAGCCGAATACTTCCGCTCCACCTTATCGTGATGTATGGTTGGCATTTGCACCTTTTCTTACCCTCTTTTTATACTGATTGCTGAAGAATAAGTTGTTCTTTCTCAAACTACAATTTTTTTTTAATTGTTGAAAGGAGGACAAACAGTTTTAAGTCAGGCTGATAGAAGGAATTAATTTTATAGCAAAATCTGTATTTCATCATATGTCGAGAGATGCTTATTGCTGAAGAAGTTCTTTCTCATTCTACAAAGTGCAACGTTGTTTATCGTTGAAACTTGATTAGACATGAATAAATATGAAGGACAAAGTGGTCTTAACTTGGTTTGAGTTAAGGAATTCGTTTTATAGGAGAATCTGAATTTGTGCATAACTCGTAAAATAGAGCTTATTTTCGGATTCCTGAAGAATGAGTCTGGTTCTTTCTCATAATACAAAGAAGTGAAGAAATAAGGACAAACCGTTTTAAGTCAGTTTGATAGAAGGATTTCATTTTATAGCAAAATCTGTATTCCTTCATATCTCCTCGAGAGAAGCTTATTGCTGAAAATTAGGTCTGGTTCTTTTTCATACTACAAAATACAGTGTTGTTTATTGTTGAAACTAGATTAGAAGTAGATAAATATGAAGGACAAAGCAGTTTGAACTTGGTTTGAGAGAAGGAATTAATTTTATTGCAAAATCCAAATTCATGCATAACTCGTCAAATAGATAATGATGTGTCGTTCGTGAGCGATTCGTTCGATATGAACTAATTTTTTATATGACTCGGGAGTAACGAGTTGTCTCAGTGAGTGATTCGTTCATTTTCATGCAGTACCCTTCCTCACCCCATGGCAGGCGGCAGCTTCATAAGCTCAGTCAGCAGGACAGGAAACAGTATTGATTCGTTCACGACTCAACTCCTCGGGTGACGGGTCCTCGCACAGGAAACAGTATTGATTCGTTCATGACTCAACTCCTCGGCTGACGGGTCCTCGCACAGGAAACAGTATTGATTCGTTTACGACTAAACTCCTTGGGTCTTCGTTCATTTGTCACGTTTCAAATTCTACATTTCATTTGACAGGCTGAAGAGCAGTAGGCACAACAGTTTGTCCACAAACCGGATCATTAATCTCATAGACTATTCTAGCATCAACAACTTGGAAACCACAATCGACTCTCTAGATGCAGAAAAAGCATTTGATGGAGTGAACTGGAAATTTTTATTCGCAGCATTAAACAAATTCGGGTTTGGGGTCACACTTCATCAACTGGATAAGGATATTATATAGCTCCCCAAATGCAAGTGTCAGGACAAATGATCAAACTTCTCCAAGCTTCAGTCTGCAGAGAGGTACAAGACAGGGTTGCCCACTTTCTCCCTCACTTTTTGCTATTTTCATCAAACCTTTAGCAGCTTCTTTCAGACAAGATAGAAATATTAAAGGCATCCAATCCCAAAATATTGAGCATAAAATAAGTCTTTATGCTGATGATGTATTACTTTTCCTTCAGAACTCACAGACGTCTCTCACTCACACGATCACACTCATAAATAAATTCTCAGCACTTTCTGACTACTCTATCAACTGGTCTAAGACCACAGTTCTGCCCATTAACTGCAGGGTCCAGAATATACCTGCGATCACTTTACAGTCAGGAAATATTAGATATTTAGGCATAAACATTTCCTCCAGGCTCTCAGAGTTAACAAAGCTAAATTATGTGCAATTATTAAAGACTTATTAAAGAAAGTAGAGGACGATCTCTCTCGTTGGAAGTCCTTACCTATATCACTTATGGGGAGAGTTACAACCATTAAAATGATGATACTACCAAAAGTTAACTATTTGTTCTCAATGATCCCCATAAAACCATCTGCTACTTGGTTTAAGTCACTAGATTCATGCATCTCCAAATTTCTGTGGAAAAACAAACCACCACGTATTAGTTTAAAAACCCTACAGAAGACCAAGGACTGTGGTGGATTAGATTTACCTCATTTTCAGCACTATTCCTTAGCCAATAGGTTACAGTATATATCAAAATGGTTTAAACCTAGCCCAATAGATGAACCATGGATAAATATAGAACAAGCATTGTGTGATAATCTGGAAATCTCTGACCTGCCACTTATTAGTCAAAACGTAAAAAATCACAAATGTTTCAAAAGCATTAACATCATCACCTCTCTGACAGCCTGGTTGGAATTTCTTAAAATAACAAAGTCCTCACTTGTCCCGTGTAAGCTTACACCCATCTGGAACAATCCTCATATACTGCAAAACAAAAAAATGCTAAACTTTCCTCTGTGGAAGATCAAAGGAATCAAACATCTCGAACATATAATCCAAAATGGAAATTTTATTTAATTTGATGAGCTCATATCACAACATGAGATAAGCAGCAATAAAATCCTAGAATATCAACAACTTAAGTCTATAATAACAAAGAAATATATCCTCCACCAACCAGACTTACAACTCCCGACTAGGGTAACAGAATTTCTAAGCATCTGCACCCCAAAACTACTATCAAAAATATATAAATTATTGTCTAAGATAGATGACACAATGTCTCTACCATCCTCAAAATGGGAGGCAGATTTATCCATCAGTTCTAGTCATAGCTTCTGGCCACAAATATGTTTGAACACCTTCAGAATGACTCGAAATCCTAATTTACAGCTCATACAATACAAAATTCTTCATAGAACAAACTATACAGGATAAAGGATGTTCAGGATTGGTCTAACACACTCAAACATCTGCTCCCATTGCACAGATAACACACCTGATGATTATGCACACGCTTTGTGGTTTTGTGCGCCTGTCCAGAAGTTCTGGTTTGAAGTCTGTGAGGACCTATCAACATGGCTAAAGTGTAGCATCCCTGCATGCCCCACACTGTGCATACTGGGTGACTTAGACAACATCAACATGGAAATTAACTCAGCACACATGGTCCTCACAGTGTTGTTAGCCCGATTTTTTCATTGGAAGCCCAAGAATAAGCTGGAGAAATGGTTTATTAAAAAAGTATTTATTAGAGGTCACAAGTAGAGTATATTGCAGCGCTGGACTCGGAGTGCCAGAGCTCCCGCAGGAAATCCGTCAGGCCGAGCCCCGTTATCCGGAAACATGTCATATTTCTTGTCAGAGTATAATTGGCCAGTTTTGAGTGGCATGATCAGGCCAGCTGCTGTCCTTGTTGTGTTCTTTGGATGTGATAAACAATGTGTGTGTATGTGTGAGTGCTGTTTTAGGTGTCTAATGTACCAGACCTATCTGCCCTAATAGAGATGTTTTGTCTGACCCAGTTGTTTATGTCATTGTAACGTCTTGGACCATTTAAGGTCATCTGTTGTGCAGTATGAGCAGAGTGGAAAAGTACCAGCTAGGAACATAGGTTATTTAGTAAAATACAGAAAATTAATTTATAATTTCTAAGAACAAAGCCAATTATAACAACTCCCCCTTTTGACAAGATTTAATCATGTCAACTAAATGAGGTAGGAATGTTATATTCTGTATTGTGTCACACCTGTTAGCGGCAGCCAACTTAGCAGGTCCCCAAACTGCAAGTGGCCAACTACCTTGAGGTGCAGCACAACCAGACAGGAGATTCTTGTTATCCCCCTTTTGATATAACTTCATTATGTGAGCTGTTATGTGTAAGCTGTTCTTCTTTGCAATTATCAGCAGCAAGCAAGTTTTCATTGCATATGCATGTGTAAAATAATTGTAATGCGTTAGCTAAACCTTTCTGTATCAGGAGTGTTTATCATGATGCTGGGAACAGAACCTCTTTCCCAGAATAGTTCAACCTTCATTACTCAACTGATCATAACTCTGCAATGAGCACATTTCTTAAAAGCTATAAGTATCACGCCAGTACGTGTATGCAAGGAATAAATTAATAAATGTTTCAATATGTCTTAAAATTAGTGTGTGTATGTGGCCCCAAACCCAATCTCTGTGTAGAATCTTAGTTCATTTTGGCCCAAAACTATATGTGGTTTAAGCAGTGGCAAGACCCTGCTCACCCATAAGTACCATTACAACACATAACAATAATTAACTAAGCTACAACAATTCATAAAATATTGAAACTCAAAAAGTGTTTAAGGCAATTAACATTACCATCAGGATCGTCCACTGTTCGCAGCGAATAAGAGCGAAAAACCCGATGGCTGATATCCGGGAAAATTTTCCTATGGCCCCATTCCCCCTTGGCGACCGACCACTTAATTACCTTTCAGTGCCTAAGGTCCCGCTCCGAACAGCCGATTCACACCAATGGTAATGGACATATGTATGAATTCCTATGATTAGTAATTGGTCTACTTAAAATCATTAAACTAAAGAGGAACATCACAAAACACAAAACAATACAGTACAGACATTTAAACATGATGTGAATATGAAGATATGACCCTGTTGAGAACAGATGAGTAATGATAGATGTAGTGTAAAAACTAACAATTTCATTTGAGTGAAAATTTTATGATAACATTGTGCAGAGTGGTGTAGTGCAGCTCAGTCTCTTGTGGTCCAATCCTGTCACTGCTTGGTGTTTGGTTGTCCTTCTGACTGAACCTCAGTTCAGCAGTCTGAGCTAACTAGGAAGGAGAGGTTACCAGCACTTCACTTCCACAAAGGGGTCTTTACCACCCGTTTTCCCTAACTAATCTTTTTCTTTGGGACAATTAAGGAGATAATTCAGATGATTTTGTTGACAGTGGTTGAAGGTTGTGTGGTTGTTCAACCATTATCTTGGCATGATGATCGTGCCTCCCAGAATTTCAGACTGACGTCTTGTCAGTCACTTGGCTGTGAGTCCTGTAGAGGTTCTGCTGCAGATGCAGTTAATTTAAGCTGTGGATGAATGTTAGCAGGAGAGAGAACTGAGCAGCACAACATGTCATTTTCACAATGTTTTATATTCAGGAATTGCCTTTTAACAGGTTCAATCCCAGTATTCATTGGTCGACAAATTAAGTTTTCATATGAACCCCAAACAAAAACAAATAAATAAACCGAAAAAAATAGATAAATAAATGAAATGAAAAACAAAACAACTGCCCAGTTGATAGAAACCATGTTTTAGGACAGTACCTTTAGACTCACCAACCTGCTGTACAGCATTAATGTGAAATCCAGTACCATCAACCTTTTCTGTGGAAAAAACTTCAAACCATTTAGAGAACACAGCAAGACAAAGACAAAACACAAGACAACATAGAACAAAAGACAAAAGGAAAAACTTGAGAAGTGTTAGTAAACTATGATTAATTGTTGTATCTCCACCCCCCCCGATGAGACTTAGTCTCATCCGTATGTTAGTTCTGCTGAACTTTTCCACTGCAGTTTCTGCTCCTGTGTTGCTGCTGCAGGACAGAAATGTTTGTGGTTAGAGTTCATTTTGGGAGCAGCACAGCATCAAGAAAGCAGCCATTTCTTCTCAATGAGTAACTGATTAACCTTTTTGGGATAAATATTGTCTGTCCTCTTAATTCAGCTCAGAGTGCTTTTGATAAAATTTCAGCACGATCTGCTTAATTCTCACTTGTTACTTTATACTAAATTCTATTTAATTCTTACCAGTGTTTCGTGATGCTGAGCCATCCACAGACAGTTCAGGATCAGCATTAAGTTTTTTCTGCTCCATTTGAATTAGAAACACTTCATGGGGTACCAACAGTGTGACATCAGAGTTTCTTATAACATCACATGATACAATAACATATTTCCATACAAATTAGAATCAAAGACAAAGGTTTATTCTATTTTTCTATTCGTCTCAATTCCTCATTTATTTATTTTTTAGATGAGCCATGTGGCCTTGTGCTGCTAACTTTTTCCTTAGCAGTGTCACAGCATCGTGCTTGTATTGTCAGACATCAGATCTTTGGTTGGTTATTGATCACTGTTATCTTGCATGCATGCTTTGACCTAAGGGCCCAGATTCTTGATATTATTTTGTAATATTTTTTTTAATTTATTTTTTCCTCGTAGCAGTTTTGGAATGTTAGCTAAATTGTTCAGGATCATTCTTGCTTTTTCTTGACATGAATTAGGCCTTTAATCGTGCAGTTCAAAGCTCTGTGCTTTACCTTACTTCGAGCAGCTCTGCCTCAGTTTATTATGTTTTACTTAATCTTTACTTCTTCCTTCCAATAAATGGTAAATGGTAAATGGACTTGTACTTGTATAGCGCTTTTCTAGTCTAACTGGCCACTCAAAGCGCTTCACGACATGCCGCATTCACCCCACTCACACACACTCATACAGCACGTCTTAAGATACACATAACTAGGTGCTTTCTAATCATTCACACACATTCATACCCCCAATGATACACTGGGGGGGCAACGTGGGGTTCAGTGTCTTGCCCAAGGACGCTTCGACATGTAGCCCAGGGAAGCCAAAGTCGAACCACCGACCTTCCGATTGGTGGGCGACTGCTCTTCCTCATCTTTGGAGGGTTTGAAAGTGCGCCACCGCAACTGAGTGATTTCTCTATGTTTTCAAAACAAGCAACAGGCAGTAGGAATCAAGCAACAGCAAAGCTAACGGAGGCAGGTTTATTGCAGAGAGCAAGGGCAGAAAAAGACGAAAAAAAAAGCAGTAACATTTCTTGCAGACTGTCAGTATTTTTTTTGGAGAAGTTAAATTCTCTATTCAGACACAGTCCTCTGCACCTCTACCACAGCACGTGCCAGACACAACGTCATCTTTTCCAGGGACACATCCTACTACACTAGCAGATAAGACACATCTTCCTACATCTTCCTGAGTTACATATAGTTATTTAGTCAAAAAATGTATAATGATAATGTAAGTTTTTACTAGAGCATTTATCATCAATTCAATAATTAATTTATTTTCAAATAAATTTGAATGGGAGAAATACCACATTGAATGGACAATCTGAAAACCGCTTTTCAATGCAAGTATTACAGTGAAGAGATAAGAAGCAATACAATGTCCAAAATAAATCCAGGAAGAACAGACTGTTTAAAACTAAACATTAGAAACAGTTTGTTGTTGAATTAAGATTTAACAGCTCTCTTAAAAAGCCAGACAAACAAACATAGCATTTAAATATTTGATCCTTTAATTGAAAAACTGCCTGAACAAAAGATGTTCTACAAATTGAGACTTTATGATTTCCACCTGAAGCAGGTCTGAGACCGGACAGTCAGACCATATGACATATTAGAAAATATCGGGATTTAACAGCAAGGTCAGGCAGATAGGTGTCAGACAGTTTCTTACCATCTTAAAGCATTAAAGGTTAGCCTTTATTGTGTTAGAGATCACAGTAACATGACTTAAAATTTAGCTGATCTAAATACTTCTCCTCTGCTTATATTCACAAATTTGTTTAATGCTGCGAATAAAAATTTCCAGTTCACTCCATCAAATGCTTTTTCTGCATCTAGAGAGTCGATTGTGGTTTCCAAGTTGTTGATGGTAGAATAGTCTATGAGATTAATGATCCGGTTTGTGAACGAACTGTTGTGCCTACTGCTCTTCAGCCTGTCAAATGAAACGTAGAATTTGAAACGTGACAAATAAACGAAGACCCAAGGAGTTGAGTCGTAAACAAATCAATACTTTTTCCTGTGCGAGGACCCGTCAGCCGAGGAGTTGAGTCATGAACGAATCAATACTGTTTCCTGTGCGAGGACCCGTCACCCGAGGAGTTGAGTCGTGAACGAATCAATACTGTTCCCTGTCCTGCTGACTGAGCTTATGAAGCTGCCGCCTGGCAAGACCCTGCTCACCCATAAGTACCATTACAACACATAACAATAATTAACTAAGCTACAACAATTCATAAAATATTGAAACTCAAAAAATGTTTAAGGCAATTAACATTACCATCAGGATCGTCCACTGTTCGCAGCGAATAAGAGCGAAAAACCCGATGGCTGATATCCGGGAAAATTTTCCTATGGCCCCATTCCCCCTTGGCGACCGACCACTTAATTACCTTTCAGTGCCTAAGGTCCCGCTCCGAACAGCCGATTCACACCAATGGTAATGGACATATGTATGAATTCCTATGATTAGTAATTGGTCTACTTAAAATCATTAAACTAAAGAGGAACATCACAAAACACAAAACAATACAGTACAGACATTTAAACATGATGTGAATATGAAGATATGACCCTGTTGAGAACAGATGAGTAATGATAGATGTAGTGTAAAAACTAACAATTTCATTTGAGTGAAAATTTTATGATAACATTGTGCAGAGTGGTGTAGTGCAGCTCAGTCTCTTGTGGTCCAATCCTGTCACTGCTTGGTGTTTGGTTGTCCTTCTGACTGAACCTCAGTTCAGCAGTCTGAGCTAACTAGGAAGGAGAGGTTACCAGCACTTCACTTCCACAAAGGGGTCTTTACCACCCGTTTTCCCTAACTAATCTTTTTCTTTGGGACAATTAAGGAGATAATTCAGATGATTTTGTTGACAGTGGTTGAAGGTTGTGTGGTTGTTCAACCATTATCTTGGCATGATGATCGTGC
Source organism: Leuresthes tenuis (assembly GCF_036924035.1). Classification (NCBI taxonomy): domain Eukaryota; kingdom Metazoa; phylum Chordata; class Actinopteri; order Atheriniformes; family Atherinopsidae; genus Leuresthes; species Leuresthes tenuis. The sequence goes on along the minus strand of NW_027325367.1, from coordinate 30,440,431 downwards.
CTCCCAGAATTTCAGACTGACGTCTTGTCAGTCACTTGGCTGTGAGTCCTGTAGAGGTTCTGCTGCAGATGCAGTTAATTTAAGCTGTGGATGAATGTTAGCAGGAGAGAGAACTGAGCAGCACAACATGTCATTTTCACAATGTTTTATATTCAGGAATTGCCTTTTAACAGGTTCAATCCCAGTATTCATTGGTCGACAAATTAAGTTTTCATATGAACCCCAAACAAAAACAAATAAATAAACCGAAAAAAATAGATAAATAAATGAAATGAAAAACAAAACAACTGCCCAGTTGATAGAAACCATGTTTTAGGACAGTACCTTTAGACTCACCAACCTGCTGTACAGCATTAATGTGAAATCCAGTACCATCAACCTTTTCTGTGGAAAAAACTTCAAACCATTTAGAGAACACAGCAAGACAAAGACAAAACACAAGACAACATAGAACAAAAGACAAAAGGAAAAACTTGAGAAGTGTTAGTAAACTATGATTAATTGTTGTATCTCCACCCCCCCCGATGAGACTTAGTCTCATCCGTATGTTAGTTCTGCTGAACTTTTCCACTGCAGTTTCTGCTCCTGTGTTGCTGCTGCAGGACAGAAATGTTTGTGGTTAGAGTTCATTTTGGGAGCAGCACAGCATCAAGAAAGCAGCCATTTCTTCTCAATGAGTAACTGATTAACCTTTTTGGGATAAATATTGTCTGTCCTCTTAATTCAGCTCAGAGTGCTTTTGATAAAATTTCAGCACGATCTGCTTAATTCTCACTTGTTACTTTATACTAAATTCTATTTAATTCTTACCAGTGTTTCGTGATGCTGAGCCATCCACAGACAGTTCAGGATCAGCATTAAGTTTTTTCTGCTCCATTTGAATTAGAAACACTTCATGGGGTACCAACAGTGTGACATCAGAGTTTCTTATAACATCACATGATACAATAACATATTTCCATACAAATTAGAATCAAAGACAAAGGTTTATTCTATTTTTCTATTCGTCTCAATTCCTCATTTATTTATTTTTTAGATGAGCCATGTGGCCTTGTGCTGCTAACTTTTTCCTTAGCAGTGTCACAGCATCGTGCTTGTATTGTCAGACATCAGATCTTTGGTTGGTTATTGATCACTGTTATCTTGCATGCATGCTTTGACCTAAGGGCCCAGATTCTTGATATTATTTTGTAATATTTTTTTTAATTTATTTTTTCCTCGTAGCAGTTTTGGAATGTTAGCTAAATTGTTCAGGATCATTCTTGCTTTTTCTTGACATGAATTAGGCCTTTAATCGTGCAGTTCAAAGCTCTGTGCTTTACCTTACTTCGAGCAGCTCTGCCTCAGTTTATTATGTTTTACTTAATCTTTACTTCTTCCTTCCAATAAATGGTAAATGGTAAATGGACTTGTACTTGTATAGCGCTTTTCTAGTCTAACTGGCCACTCAAAGCGCTTCACGACATGCCGCATTCACCCCACTCACACACACTCATACAGCACGTCTTAAGATACACATAACTAGGTGCTTTCTAATCATTCACACACATTCATACCCCCAATGATACACTGGGGGGGCAACGTGGGGTTCAGTGTCTTGCCCAAGGACGCTTCGACATGTAGCCCAGGGAAGCCAAAGTCGAACCACCGACCTTCCGATTGGTGGGCGACTGCTCTTCCTCATCTTTGGAGGGTTTGAAAGTGCGCCACCGCAACTGAGTGATTTCTCTATGTTTTCAAAACAAGCAACAGGCAGTAGGAATCAAGCAACAGCAAAGCTAACGGAGGCAGGTTTATTGCAGAGAGCAAGGGCAGAAAAAGACGAAAAAAAAAGCAGTAACATTTCTTGCAGACTGTCAGTATTTTTTTTGGAGAAGTTAAATTCTCTATTCAGACACAGTCCTCTGCACCTCTACCACAGCACGTGCCAGACACAACGTCATCTTTTCCAGGGACACATCCTACTACACTAGCAGATAAGACACATCTTCCTACATCTTCCTGAGTTACATATAGTTATTTAGTCAAAAAATGTATAATGATAATGTAAGTTTTTACTAGAGCATTTATCATCAATTCAATAATTAATTTATTTTCAAATAAATTTGAATGGGAGAAATACCACATTGAATGGACAATCTGAAAACCGCTTTTCAATGCAAGTATTACAGTGAAGAGATAAGAAGCAATACAATGTCCAAAATAAATCCAGGAAGAACAGACTGTTTAAAACTAAACATTAGAAACAGTTTGTTGTTGAATTAAGATTTAACAGCTCTCTTAAAAAGCCAGACAAACAAACATAGCATTTAAATATTTGATCCTTTAATTGAAAAACTGCCTGAACAAAAGATGTTCTACAAATTGAGACTTTATGATTTCCACCTGAAGCAGGTCTGAGACCGGACAGTCAGACCATATGACATATTAGAAAATATCGGGATTTAACAGCAAGGTCAGGCAGATAGGTGTCAGACAGTTTCTTACCATCTTAAAGCATTAAAGGTTAGCCTTTATTGTGTTAGAGATCACAGTAACATGACTTAAAATTTAGCTGATCTAAATACTTCTCCTCTGCTTATATTCACAAATTTGTTTAATGCTGCGAATAAAAATTTCCAGTTCACTCCATCAAATGCTTTTTCTGCATCTAGAGAGTCGATTGTGGCCTTTTACAAACTATAGTCGGACATTCAAACCTTCTTGTATCCAAACACATCCCCTCCTGCTTTTGATGATGTATGGTTGGGCATTCGCACCTTTTCTTAACCATTTTTCAGTAATTATTGGTGGACATTCAGACCTTCTTGCAGCTGAACACCTCCGCTCCCGCTTTTGATGGTGTATAGTCGGGCTTTCGAGCCTTTTCTTCCCTGGTTTTTACAAATTATGGTTGGACATTCAGACCTTGCAGCCAAAAACCTATGCTCCCTCTTTTGATCATACATTGTCAGGCATTCGCACCTTGTCTTACCCGCTTTTTACAAACATTAGTCAGACATTCACACCTTGCAGCTGAACCACCTCCGCTCCCTGTTTTGATCATGTATGGTCTGGCAATACTACCTTTTCTTACCCGTTTGTGAGTAATTATGGCTTGACATTCACACCTACTTGCAGCCGAACATCACTTCTCCCGCTTTTGATGATGTATGGTCCGGCATTCTAGTCTTTTCTAACACATTTTTCAGCAATTATAGGTGGACATTAACACCTGCTTAAAGCTGAATAACTCCTCTCCCGCTTATGATCATATGCAGTTTGACATTCGAAAATTTTCTTTCATGTTTTCTAGAAATTACTGATGGACATTCAGACCTTCTTGCAGCTGAACACCTCCGCTCCCGCTTTTGATCGTATATAGTCGGGCTTTCGAGTCTTTTCTTCCCCGGTTGTTACATATTATGGTTGGACATTCAGACCTTCTTGCAGCCGAAAACCTCCTCTCCCTCTTTTGATCATACAATGTCGGGCATTCACACCTTTTCTTACCCGCTTTTTACAAACCATGGTCGGACTTTCACACCTTTTAGTAGCCGAACAACTCCGCTCCCACTATTGATTGTGTAAAGTCGGGTATTTTAACCTTTTCTAACCCGCTTTTTAAAAACTATGGTCGGACATTCACACCTTCTTACAGCGGAACACCTCCGCTCCCTCTTTTGATGGTGTATGTTCGGGCATTCGAACCTATTCTTACCCGCTTTTTACAAACTATTCTCGGAGATTCACACCTACTCACAGACGAACAACTCCGCTCCCGCTTTTGATGATGTATGGACTGGCATTCTTACCTTTTCTAACAAATTTTTCAGCTATTATGGTTGGAGATTCACACCTACTCACAGCCGAACAACTCCGCTCCCGCATTTGTTGGTGTGTAGTCGGGCATTCTCACCCTTTCTCATCAGCTTTTTTAAAATTATGATCTGACATTCACACCTACTTGCAGTCGAACAGCTCTGCTCCCGCTTTTGATTATGTTTGGTTAGATATTCGAAACTTTTCTTAACTGCTTTTTACAAACTTTGGTCGGACGTTCACACCTTCTTGCAGCCGAACACCTCCGCTTCCGCTTTTGATGGTGTATATTTGGGCATACAAACGTTTTCTTACCCGCTTTTTATAAACTTTAGTGGGATATTCACACCTTCTTGCAGGTGAACCACCTCCGTTCCCTGTTTTGATCATGTATGGTCTGGCAATCCTGCCTTTTCTTACCCGTTTGTGAGTAATTATGGCTGGACATTCACACCTACTTTCAGCCGAACACCACCTCTCCCGCTTTTGATGATGTATGGACTGGCATTCTTACCTTTTCTAACACATTTTTCAGCTATTATGGTTGGAGATTCACACCTACTCACAGCCGAACAACTCCGCTCCCGCATTTGTTGGTGTGTAGTCGGGCATTCTCACCCTTTCTCATCAGCTTTTTTAAAATTATGATCTGACATTCACACCTACTTGCAGTCGAACAGCTCTGCTCCCGCTTTTGATTATGTTTGGTTAGATATTCGAAACTTTTCTTAACTGATTTTTACAAACTTTGGTCGGACGTTCACACCTTCTTGCAGCCGAACACCTCCGCTTCCGCTTTTGATGGTGTATATTTGGGCATACAAACGTTTTCTTACCCGCTTTTTATAAACTTTAGTGGGATATTCACACCTTCTTGCAGCTGAACCACCTCCGTTCCCTGTTTTGATCATGTATGGTCTGACAATACTGCCTTTTCTTACCCGTTTGTGAGTAATTATGGCTGGACATTCACACCTACTTGCAGCCGAACACCACCTCTCCCGCTTTTGATGATTTATGGACCGGCATTCTTACCTTTTCTAACACGTTTTTCAGCAATTATGGTTGGAGATTCACACCTACTCACAGCCGAACAACTCCGCTCCCGCATTTGATGGTGTATAGTCGGGCATTCTCACCCTTTCTAATCAGCTATTTGCAAATTATGATCTGACATTCACACCTACTTGCAGTCGAACAGCTCTGCTCCCGCTTTTGATTATGTTTGGTTGGATATACGAACCTTTTCTTATCTGCTTTTTACAAACTTTGGTCGGATGTTCACGTCTTCTTGAAGCTGAACACCTCCGCTTCCGCTTTTTATGGTGTATATTCAGGCATACGAACCTTTTCTTACCCGCCTTTTACAAACTATGGTCGGACATTCAAACCTTCTTGTAGCTGAACACATCCACTCCCGATTTTGATCATGTATGGTTGGGCATTCGCACCTTTTCTTAACCATTTTTCAGTAATTATTTGTGGACATTCAAACCTTGCAGCTGAACACCTCCGCTCTTGCTTTTGATGGTGTATAGTCGGGCTTTCGAGCCTTTTCTTCCCTGGTTTTTACAAATTATGGTTGGACATTCAGACCTTACAGCCGAAAACCTCCACTCCCTCTTTTGATCATACATTGTCGGGCATTCGCACCTTGTCTTACCCGCTTTTTATAAACTTTAGTCGGACATTCACACCTTCTTGCAGCTGAACCACCTCCGCTCCCTGTTTTGATCATGTATTGTCTGGCAATACTACCTTTTCTTGCCCGTATGTGAGTAATTATGGTTTTACATTCACACCTACTCACAGCCGAACAAGTCCACTCCCGCATTTGATGGTGTATAGTCGGGCATTCTCACCCTTTCTCATTAGTTTTTTGCAAATTATGATCTGACATTTACACCTACTTGGTGTATAGTCGGGCTTTCGAGCCTTTTCTTCCCCGGTTTTTACAAATTATGGTTGGACATTCAGACCTTCTTGCAGCCGAAAACCTCTGCTCCCTCTTTTGATCATACATTGTCGGGCATTCGCATCTTTTCTTACCCGCTTTTTACAAACCATGGTCGGACTTTCACACCTTTTAGTAGCCGAACAACTCCGCTCCCGTTATTGATTGTGTACAGTTGGGTATTTTAACCTTTTCTTTCCCGCTTTTCATCAACTATGGTCGAACATTCACACCTACTTGCAGCCGAATACTTCCGCTCCACCTTTTAGTGATGTATGGTTGGCATTTGCATCTTTTCTTACCCTCTTTTTATACTGATTGCTGAAGATTAAGTTGTTCTTTCTCAAACTACAAAATTTTTTTAATTGTTGAAACTTGATTTGAAGTGGATAAGTAAGGAGGACAAACAGTTTTAAGTCAGGCTGATAGAAGGAATTAATTTTATAGCAAAATCTGTATTTCATCATATGTCGATAGATGCTTATTGCTGAAGAAGTTCTTTCTCATTCTACAAAGTGCAACGTTGTTTATCGTTGAAACTTGATTAGACATGAATAAATATGAAGGACAAAGCAGTCTTAACTTGGTTTGAGTTAAGGAATTCGTTTTATAGGAGAATCTGAATTCGTGCATAACTCGTAAAATAGAGCTTATTTTCGGATTCCTGAAGAATGAGTCTGGTTCTTTCTCATAATACAAAGAAGTGAAGAAATAAGGACAAACCGTTTTAAGTCAGTTTGATAGAAGGATTTCATTTTATAGCAAAATCTGTATTCCTTCATATCTCCTCGAGAGAAGCTTATTGCTGAAAATTAGGTCTGGTTCTTTTTCATACTACAAAATACAGTGTTGTTTATTGTTGAAACTAGATTAGAAGTAGATAAATATGAAGGACAAAGCAGTTTGAACTTGGTTTGAGAGAAGGAATTAATTTTATTGCAAAATCCAAATTCATGCATAACTCGTCAAATAGATAATGATGTGTCGTTCATGAGCGATTCGTTCGATATGAACTAATTTTTTATATGACTCGGGAGAAACGAGTTGTCTCAGTGAGTGATTCGTTCATTTTCATGCAGTACCCTTCCTCACCCCATGGCAGGCGGCAGCTTCATAAGCTCAGTCAGCAGGACAGGAAACAGTATTGATTCGTTCACGACTCAACTCCTCGGGTGACGGGTCCTCGCACAGGAAACAGTATTGATTCGTTCATGACTCAACTCCTCGGCTGACGGGTCCTCGCACAGGAAAAAGTATTGATTTGTTTACGACTCAACTCCTTGGGTCTTCGTTTATTTGTCACGTTTCAAATTCTACGTTTCATTTGACAGAATGAAGAGCAGTAGGCACAACAGGTCGTTCACAAACCGGATCATTAATCTCATAGACTATTCTACCATCAACAACTTGGAAACCACAATCGACTCTCTAGATGCAGAAAAAGCATTTGATCGAGTGAACTGGAAATTTTTATTCGCAGCATTAAACAAATTTGGGTTTGGGTCACACTTCATCAACCGGATAAGGATATTATATAGCTCCCCAAATGCAAGTGTCAGGACAAATGATCAAACTTCTCCAAGCTTCAGTCTGCAGAGAGGTATAAGACAGGGTTGCCCACTTTCTCCCTCACTTTTTGCTATTTTCATCAAACCTTTAGCAGCTTCTATCAGACAAGATAGAAATATCAAAGACATCCAATCCCAAAGTATTGAGAATAAAATAAGTCTTTATGCTGATGATGTATTACTTTTCCTTCAGAACTCACAGACGTCTCTCACTCACACAATCACACTCATAAATAAATTCTCAGCACTTTCTGACTACTCTATCAACTGGTCTAAGACCACAATTCTGCCCATTAACTGTAGGGTCCAGAATATACCTGCGATCAATTTACAGTCAGGAAATATTAGATATTTAGGCATAAACATTTCCTCCAGGCTCTCAGAGCTATCCATCCATCCATCATCTGCCACTTATCCGGGGGTCGGGTCGCGGGGGCAGCAGCTTGAGTAGAGAAACCCAGACGTCTCTGTCCCCGGCCACTTCCTCCAGCTCTTCCGGGGGGACCCCGAGGCGTTCCCAGGCCAGCCGAGAGACATAGTCTCTCCAGCGTGTCCTGGGTCTCCCCCGGGGTCTCCTCCCAGTGGGACGTGCCCGGAACACCTCCCCAGGGAGACGCCCAGGGGGCATCCTAACCAGATGCCCGAGCCACCTCATCTGACTCCTCTCAATGCGGAGGAGCAGCGGTTCTACTCCGAGCCCCTCCCGGATGACTGAGCTTCTCACCCTGTCTCTAAGGGAGAGCCCAGACACCCTGCGGAGGAAACCCATTTCGGCCGCTTGTATTCGCGATCTTGTTCTTTCGGTCACTACCCACAACTCGTGACCATAGGTGAGGATGGGAACGTAGATCGACCAGTAAGTAGAGAGCTTCGCCTTCTGGCTCAGCTCCCTCTTCACAACGACGGGTCGGTGCAGAGCCCGCAACACTGCAGACGCTGCACCGATCCGCCCGTCAATCTCCCGCTCCATTCGTCCCTCACTCGTGAACAAGACCCGAGATACTTGAACTCCTCCACTTGGGGAAGGATCTCATTCCCGACCCGGAGAGAGCATTCCACCTTTTTCCGGCTGAGATCCATAGTCTCGGAATTGGAGGCGCTGATTCTCATCCCAGCCGCTTCACACTCGGCTGCGAATCACTCCAGTGAGAGCTGAAGGTCACGGCCTGACGACGCTAACAGAACCACATCATCTGCAAAAAGCAGAGACCCGATTCTGAGGTCGCCAAATCGGACACCCTCAACGCCCTGGCTGCGCCTAGAAATTCTGTCCATAAAAGTTAGGAACAGAATCGGTGACAAAGGGCAGCCCTGACGGAGTCCAACTCTCACCGGAAACGTATCCGACTTACTGCCGGCAATGCGGACCAAACTCTGGCACCGGTCATACAGAGACCGAACGGCCCCTATCAAGGGGTCCGGCACTCCATATTCCCGGAGCACCCCCCACAGGACTCCACGAGGGACACGGTCGAACGCTTTCTCCAAGTCCACAAAACACATGTAGACTGGTTGGGCGAACTCCCATGCACCCTCCAGGATCCTGCCGAGGGTATAGAGCTGGTCCACTGTTCCACGGCCAGGACGAAAGCCACACTGCATCTCCTGAATCCGAGGCTCGATTATCCGACGGATCCTCCTCTCCAATACCCCCGAATAGACCTTACCAGGGAGGCTGAGGAGTGTGATACCCCTATAGTTGGAACACACCCTCCGGTCCCCCTTTTTAAAGAGGGGGACCACCACCCCAATCTGCCAGTCCAGAGGCACTGTCCCCGATGTCCACGCGATGCTGCAGAGGCGTGTCAGCCAAGACAGCCCTACAACATCCAGAGCCTTGAGAAACTCAGGACGGACCTCATCCACCCCCGGGGCCTTGCCACCGAGGAGCTTTTTGACCACCTCGGCAACCTCAGCCCCAGAAATGGGAGGCCCGTCTCCGAGCTCTCCGACTCTGCCTCTTCTGAGCACGTGTAGGTAGGATTGAGGAGTTCCTCGAAGTACTCCCCCCACCGACTCACAACATCCCTAGTTGAGGTCAGCAAAGCCCCGTCCCCACTGTAAACAGTGTTGACTGTGAGCCGCTCCCCCCCCCTGAGACGCCGGATGGTGGACCAGAATCTCTTCGAGGCCGTCAGGAAATCGTTCTCCATGGTCTCACCGAACTCCTCCCAGGCCCGAGTTTTTGCCTCAGCAACCGCCGAAGCCGCGGCCCGTCTGGCCTGTCGGTACCTATCAGCTGCTTCCAGGGTCCCACTGGCCATAAAGGCCCGATAGGACTCCTTCTTCAGCTTGACGGCTTCCCTCACCACTGGTGTCCACCAGCAGGTTCGAGGGTTGCCGCCACGACAGGCACCGACCACCTTATGGCCACAACTCCGATCAGCTGCCTCGGCAATGGAGTCACGGAACATGGCCCATTCGGACTCAATGTCCCCCACCTCCCCCGGGATATGGTTGAAGCTCTGCCGGAGGTGGGAGTTAAAGCTCCTTCTGACGGGGGATTCTGACAAACGCTCCCAGCAGACCCTCACAATACATTTGGGCCTGCCAGGTCTGATCGGCATCCTCCCCCACCAGCGGAGCCAACTCACCACCAGGTGGTGATCAGTTGACAGCTCCGCCCCTCTCTTCACCCGAGTGTCCAGGACATACGGCCGCAAGTCCGATGATACAACCACAAAGTCGATCATCGAACTGCGGCCAAGGGTGTCCTGGTGCCAAGTGCACATATGGACACCCTTATGTCTGAACATGGTGTTCGTTATGGACAGTCCATGACCAGCACAGAAGTCCAACAACATAACACCACTCTGGTTCACCACTCTGGGGGGGCCGTTCCTCCCAATCACACCCCTCTAGGTCTCACTGTCATTGCCCACGTGAGCATTGAAGTCCCCCAGCAGAACGAGGGAGTCTCTGGTAGGAGCATTCTCCAGTGCCTCCCCCAGAGACTCCAAAAAGGGTGGGTACTCTGAACTGCTGTTTGGCGCATAGGCACAAACAACAGTCAGGACTCGTCCCCCCACCCGAAGGCGGAGGGAGGCTACCCTCTCGTTCACTGGGGCAAACCCCAATGTACTGGCACACAGCCGGGGGGCAATAAGTATGCCCACACCTGCTCTGCGCCTCTCACCACGGGCAACTCCAGAGTGGAAGAGAGTCCAACCCCTCTCAAGAGGACTGGTTCCAGAGCCCAAGCCGTGCGTCGAGGTGAGTCCGACTATATCTAGCCGGAACCGCTCAGCCTCGCGCACCAGCTCCGGCTCCTTCCCCAACAGAGAGGTGACATTCCACGTCCCAAGAGCTAGCTTCAGTAGCCGAGGATCAGACCGCCAAGGCCTCTGCCTTCGGCTGCTACCCAGCTCACATCGCACCCGACCCCCTTGGCCCCTCCCACGGGTGGTGAGCCCGTCGGAAGGGGGACCCACGTCATCATTTCGGGCTATGCCCGACCGAGCCCCATGGGCACAGGCCCCGCCACCAGGCGCCCGCTGCCGGGCCCCACCACGATAAGGTGACAGCTCAGGGGGGAGCTCTCAGAGCTAACAAAGCTAAATTATGTGCAATTATTAAAGAGAGTAGAGGACGATCTCTCTCGTTGGAAGTCCTTACCTATATCACTTATGGGGAGAGTTACAACCATTAAAATGATGATACTTGTCTCTTTTTGTTTCTCTCTTTGTTCTTAAAATGCTGTTATGCATGTCTAAACCAATCCATTAAATTAGATCATTTTGGCAGTAAAGCGATCTACAATGTGCTTGGTCGCAGAGCTGCTCATCTGTGGTAAACAGCTCTTCAGAAAGGCATTCTTCAATTGATTTCACTAATTTTATGTAATAATTTTGTGATTTCATACAAAACTACACTTCTTCTCCCATCTGTCTGAGTATTTAATATTGTCTGGGTCCCATTAAAACATGTATTTTTCCCATCTAATTCCTTGTTTGCTTTAAAACAAGTATTCCCCATTTTCTATCCCTTCAGTAGCCAACTAGTATGTATGGAGTACACTGGAGCAACTTGACTGATCAGTAAAACACTGCTTTTGTTGTCACCGCAAGGCTTCCCCCGTCGGTTGTTTCACTGAGACACTACTGAGTAACTATAACTCAACACAGTTTATACACATAACATTCATATACATACTAACAAACAAACAAACAATTATTTATCGCAATTTTCTCATCTCTGTTTGAACGTACACCCACGTAAATATCCCTGTAGTCTTCTCATACCGACTATGGACCCATTCATTGTTTAACTTCACTGTTTTGCAAATTCTAATTGAATATTACACATTGACATTGAACTTTACTGGATAAGCAGGTCTTCATTGCATTCAGCAGCCTATATGTGAGCATCTATGTGTAAGCTGTTCTTCTTTGCATTTATCACCAGCAAGCAATTCTTCATTGCACATGCATATGAAAATAGTAAAACAATTCCAATGCGTTAGTGAAATCTTCTATATCAGGAGTGTCCATCATGATGCTGGGAATAGAACCTCTTTCACAGAATAGTTCAACCTTCTTACTCAACTGATCATAACTCCGCAATGAGCACATTTCAAAGTATCATTCCTCTACATGTATTCAAAAATCTATGTGTAAATGTTTAATATTTCTTATATTTGTTGATGTCATTCTGTGTGCATGTGGCCTAAACCCAATCTCTATGTGGCGATTTTAATTTAAACAAGTTGAACTCTGCCTCTGATCATTTAAAAAAAGGTGTGTACCGATATCAACCTTTCTCAGGTAATTACTGATCCTACAAAACCAAACTTAAGAGATCCTTCAAGGTTGTCCCCGATTGGCTCAATCTTAACAAATCAAAGGTAGAAAATCCGCAGTATCTGAACTTGGTGTTAGTTATCACTGCTCAATAGCCTGTATCAGAATTGCAAAAATGAAAACATTAGGTCCATGCTTGGTATCCAGATCCTGAAACATCTCCATGAGCAGGCTTTTTTTTAAACTGATCTGTTGAATAGTTATACTCATGACACTGTTAAAATCCCAGATGAAGATCTAGCACTTGACCATTTTTGTAAATCTTCTAATTCCATAGTTGATAAACACACCCCTTTTAAAAAGTATAGAACTTAGAACAGGTCTAGTCCCTGGCTTTCGGCAGAACTGTCTTCTTTACTTTTTTTTTTTTTTTCCCCTTGTCCTGTTCAGCATTATGGCAGCAGAATTGTAGTCTGAATACCTTTGATGCCAAAATGATTTGCTTTGCCAAGGGAAGTTTTATAAATGTAAAGCTCCCTTTGATGCCCATTTATTTATTTCTGTTTACAATATATGACATGTAATAGAACTGAACCGGACCGGGGGACAAGGAAAGCAGAAGAGGAAAGAAGAGGAAACAGAACAAAAATAGAAACAAAAACCAGACAACCAGCTGCTACACCTGTAAAAAACAAAACAGACAGCAATCCATGGCCTCTGAGGGGAATACAGCCTTAGCGCCACCAGGAGCACCTGAAAGCAGACAAGCAGAGAAAAAACAAACACACAAACAAAGAAAAACAAGCACAAGAAGTGGCAATCGCATACAACACAGCTGTGGATATAGATGACCTGAGACGACATGATAATACATCAACTGCTTAGTGACCATGCTACTGGACTAATGAATGTGTGTGTGTGTGTGTGTGTGAGAACATACAACACCCATGGCACAGGACCTACATAAGCGTACAGGGCCACAATCCACAGCCCCCCCAAGCAATCAGAAGCAGACAGAGAGGGCCACAAGACCCAGGCCACCAGCAGCCCCCACAGAGCACAGAACCCAGGAAGCCCACCGCAGGGGCAACCACGCATCCACCGAGAAGACTGCAGAGGAAGCCCCCGGAAAGAGCCCCCATAAGCATAGGGCCCTCTGCCAGGGGCAACAGCCCACCGACCCCGCCAGGCCCCGGCCGCCCAGACATGGGCCGTAAACTGGACCCGGGCCCCAGGAGCCCGAGCGCCCCCAAACCCCCCGGCAGAGGCCCCACCCAATACCCAGGAGGGCCAAGCGCCCCAGACAGCCACACAGTGGGTCAGAGCCTGCCCCAGCGCCCCTGGCCAAGTGCCCTGGGAGTCGAGACATGCCCACAGGTGGGTGAAGTCGCGAGCAGCGGGGAGAGGCAACGCTGCCCCCCCATCGGGAGAAGCACAGGCAGGCCAGGCGACAGCAAGTCCCAGATCCAGGCCCAATCATTACCACACATCCACACGTCCTCCCTCCCTCGACTCCACTGGGGTGTAGTGCAGCGGGCACACCAGGGGGCCAGCAGCCCCCCAGCCACCACAGACCCCGAACCAGCAGAACAATTAATTAATCCTCCTGGCCCCTCCCGCCCTGAGCAGCAACAAGGAAGCAGGGGTGTGCGAAGAAGACCCCTCCCCCCACCCTTCTGGCTCTTCAATATTTTCTAATAGTGAGCAATTAAAATTGAGGGGCAGCCAAACTTATAGAACTGGGAGCGCAGCCCTCTGGGCAGCCTACATACCCAAAGAGCCCCACCCACCAGATGCCACTCAGTGTAACCACCCCCCAAGACCTAATGTGTGTTTGTGAGTGTGTTTGATAAGTAGTAATGTCTAACACAGGGGCGGGGAACTGCAAAGTGCAACAAAAGGGCACCACCTACGTGGCCCCATCCACTACACACCAACGAACACACACGCCCCCAAAACCCTTCATGTGTGAGTGTGTGCTGTGTACAGGAGCCAGAAGGAGAGGGGTATGGGGATATACACCGGGGGAGCTACTCTCCCCCAGAGAGGGCAGCTAGGGACTGGCTGCAATAGGCATCCCCGCTACCTGGGAGCCAACACAGGGCAGGAGGGCCTGATGTCCACCAGGCTCGGGGCCTGCAGCGACCATATTCCTGGAGCTACTCTACCCCCAGAAGGTACCCACCCCGCCCCACCCCACTCAACTCAACCCCACCCTGGAGGACCTCTACAAAAAACAAACAAACAACAACAAAAAACAAACAAACAAACCACCCGGTCACAACAGTCGCAGCAGCCCAGGCCTGAGACCCACCATCACCCAAGCGAAAAGCACCGCCCCCCCCACCGCACGCCCCAACACCCTGAAAAAAAAACAACCATCTGCGGACACCTTGGAGCGCCCAGCCCCATGGGGGCCCAGGCCCAGCACCACCACGCACGCCAGAGCGGCCCAGCCACCCAGCATAGAGCCAGCAGCCACCACCTCAAGGCCCCTAAGGGACCCCGCCCCACACCGCAAGAAAGTCCCACCCGCAAGCCCCCAAAACTGCCCTCCAAGCCCGACACACAGTCCCCCCCAGCAATGACCAACCCGGTCCCCACGACCCGAGAGACCACCAGACGCCCGAAGCCACACAGCCCCCCCCAGCACACACCCAACCGCCCAGAGCGACGGGACAGCAACCCACCACCACCACTATGTGATAAAGCTAATCAGAGGGAACCAGAGAGAATGAAATTCAGCCAATTGATGTTTTGAGGAGGCAGACATTGTTTCCATGCTAATATAATCTAAAAGAAAATTTCTAAACTGGTTAATACACATATTGTTTTTCGCTTTCCAGTTCATGAGAATAGTTTTCTTTGCGAAACATAACACTGTGAGAACCATGTGTGCTGAGTTAATTTCCATGTTGATGTTGTCTAAGTCACCCAGTATGCACAGTGTGGGGCATGCAGGGATGCTACACTTTAGCCATGTTGATAGGTCCTCACAGACTTCAAGCCAGAACTTCTGGACAGGCGCAGAAAACCACAAAGCGTGTGCATAATCATCAGGTGTGTTATCTGTGCAATGTGAGCAGATGTTTGAGTGTGTTAGACCCATCCTGAACATCCTTTGTCCTGTATAGTGTGTTCTATGAAGGATTTTGTATTGTATGAGCTGTAAATTAGGATTTCGAGTCATTCTGAAGGTGTTCAAACATATTTGTGGCCAGAAGCTATGACTAGAACTAATGGATAAATCTGCCTCCCATTTTGAGGATGGAAGAGACATTGTGTCATCTATCTTAGACAATAATTTATATATTTTTGATAGTAGTTTTAGGGTGCAGATGCTTAGAAATTCTGCTACCCTAGTCAGGAGTTGTAAGTCTGGTTGGTGGAGGATATATTTCTTTGTTATTATAGACTTAAGTTGTTGATATTCTAGGAATTTATTGCTGCTTATCTCATGTTGTGATATGAGCTCATCAAATTAAATAAAATTTCCATTTTGGATTATATGTTCCAGATGTTTGATTCCTTTGATCTTCCACAGAGGAAAGTTTAGCATTTTTTTGTTTTGCAGTATGTGAGGATTGTTCCAGATGGGTGTAAGCTTACACGGGACAAGTGAGGACT
The DNA here is from genome assembly GCF_036924035.1 of Leuresthes tenuis. Classification (NCBI taxonomy): domain Eukaryota; kingdom Metazoa; phylum Chordata; class Actinopteri; order Atheriniformes; family Atherinopsidae; genus Leuresthes; species Leuresthes tenuis. The sequence continues at coordinate 30,424,742 of NW_027325367.1, read as the reverse complement.
TTGTTATTTTAAGAAATTCCAACCAGGCTGTCAGAGAGGTGATGATGTTAATGCTTTTGAAACATTTGTGATTTTTTACGTTTTCACTAATAAGTGGCAGGTCAGAGATTTCCAGATTATCACACAATGCTTGTTCTATATTTATCCATGGTTCATCTATTGGGCTAGGTTTAAACCATTTTGATATATACTGTAACCTATTGGCTAAGGAATAGTGCTGAAAATGAGGTAAATATAATCCACCACAGTCCTTGGTCTTCTGTAGGGTTTTTAAACTAATACGTGGTGGTTTGTTTTTCCACAGAAATTTGGAGATGCATGAATCTAGTGACTTAAACCAAGTAGCAGATGGTTTTATGGGGATCATTGAGAACAAATAGTTAACTTTTGGTAGTATCATCATTTTAATGGTTGTAACTCTCCCCATAAGTGATATAGGTAAGGACTTCCAACGAGAGAGATCGTCCTCTACTTTCTTTAATAAGTCTTTAATAATTGCACATAATTTAGCTTTGTTAAATCTGAGAGCCTGGAGGAAATGTTTATGCCTAAATATCTAATATTTCCTGACTGTAAATTGATCGCAGGTATATTCTGGACCCTGCAGTTAATGGGCAGAACTGTGGTCTTAGATCAGTTGATAGAGTAGTCAGAAAGTGCTGAGAATTTATTTATGAGTGTGATCTTGTGAGTGAGAGACGTCTGTGAGTTCTGAAGGAAAAGTAATACATCATCAGCATAAAGACTTATTTTATGCTCAATATTTTGGGATTGGATGTCTTTGATATTTCTATCTTGTCTGATAGAAGCTGCTAAAGGTTTGATGAAAATAGCAAAAAGTGAGGGAGAAAGTGGGCAACCCTGTCTTGTACCTCTCTGCAGACTGAAGCTTGGAGAAGTTTGATCATTTGTCCTGACACTTGCATTTGGGGAGCTATATAATATCCTTATCCAGTTGATGAAGTGTGACCCAAACCCGAATTTGTTTAATGCTACGAATAAAAATTTCCAGTTCACTCCATCAAATGCTTTTTCTGCATCTAGAGAGTTGATTGTGGTTTCCAAGTTGTTGATGCTAGAATAGTCTATGAGATTCATGATCCGGTTTGTGAACGAACTGTTGTGCCTACTGCTCTTCAGCCTGTCAAATGAAACGTAGAATTTGAAACGTGACAAATGAACGAAGACCCAAGGAGTTGAGTCGTAAACAAATCAATACTTTTTCCTGTGCGAGGACCCGTCAGCCGAGGAGTTGAGTCATGAACGAATCAATACTGTTTCCTGTGCGAGGACCCGTCACCCGAGGAGTTGAGTCGTGAACGAATCAATACTGTTTCCTGTCCTGCTGACTGAGCTTATGAAGCTGCCGCCTGCCATGGGATGAGGAAGGGTACTGCATGAAAATGAACGAATCACATACTGAGACAACTCGTTACTCCCGAGTCATATAAAAAATTAGTTCATATCGAACGAATCGCTCACGAACGACACATCATTATCTATTTGACGAGTTATGCATGAATTTGGATTTTGCAATAAAATTCCTTCTCTCAAACCAAGTTCAAACTGCTTTGTCCTTCATATTTATCTACTTCTAATCTAGTTTCAACAATAAACAACACTGTATTTTGTAGTATGAAAAAGAACCAGACCTCATTTTCAGCAATAAGCTTCTCTCGAGGAGATATGAAGGAATACAGATTTTGCTATAAAATGAAATCCTTCTATCAAACTGACTTAAAACGGTTTGTCCTTATTTCTTCACTTCTTTGTATTATGAGAAAGAACCAGACTCATGGTGTTCGTTATGGACAGTCCATGACCAGCACAGAAGTCCAACAACATAACACCACTCTGGTTCACCACTCTGGGGGGGCCGTTCCTCCCAATCACACCCCTCTAGGTCTCACTGTCATTGCCCACGTGAGCATTGAAGTCCCCCAGCAGAACGAGGGAGTCTCTGGTAGGAGCATTCTCCAGTGCCTCCCCCAGAGACTCCAAAAAGGGTGGGTACTCTGAACTGCTGTTTGGCGCATAGGCACAAACAACAGTCAGGACTCGTCCCCCCACCCGAAGGCGGAGGGAGGCTACCCTCTCGTTCACTGGGGCAAACCCCAATGTACTGGCACACAGCCGGGGGGCAATAAGTATGCCCACACCTGCTCTGCGCCTCTCACCACGGGCAACTCCAGAGTGGAAGAGAGTCCAACCCCTCTCAAGAGGACTGGTTCCAGAGCCCAAGCCGTGCGTCGAGGTGAGTCCGACTATATCTAGCCGGAACCGCTCAGCCTCGCGCACCAGCTCCGGCTCCTTCCCCAACAGAGAGGTGACATTCCACGTCCCAAGAGCTAGCTTCAGTAGCCGAGGATCAGACCGCCAAGGCCTCTGCCTTCGGCTGCTACCCAGCTCACATCGCACCCGACCCCCTTGGCCCCTCCCACGGGTGGTGAGCCCGTCGGAAGGGGGACCCACGTCATCATTTCGGGCTATGCCCGACCGAGCCCCATGGGCACAGGCCCCGCCACCAGGCGCCCGCTGCCGGGCCCCACCACGATAAGGTGACAGCTCAGGGGGGAGCTCTCAGAGCTAACAAAGCTAAATTATGTGCAATTATTAAAGAGAGTAGAGGACGATCTCTCTCGTTGGAAGTCCTTACCTATATCACTTATGGGGAGAGTTACAACCATTAAAATGATGATACTTGTCTCTTTTTGTTTCTCTCTTTGTTCTTAAAATGCTGTTATGCATGTCTAAACCAATCCATTAAATTAGATCATTTTGGCAGTAAAGCGATCTACAATGTGCTTGGTCGCAGAGCTGCTCATCTGTGGTAAACAGCTCTTCAGAAAGGCATTCTTCAATTGATTTCACTAATTTTATGTAATAATTTTGTGATTTCATACAAAACTACACTTCTTCTCCCATCTGTCTGAGTATTTAATATTGTCTGGGTCCCGTTAAAACATGTATTTTTCCCATCTAATTCCTTGTTTGCTTTAAAACAAGTATTCCCCATTTTCTATCCCTTCAGTAGCCAACTAGTATGTATGGAGTACACTGGAGCAACTTGACTGATCAGTAAAACACTGCTTTTGTTGTCACCGCAAGGCTTCCCCCGTCGGTTGTTTCACTGAGACACTACTGAGTAACTATAACTCAACACAGTTTATACACATAACATTCATATACATACTAACAAACAAACAAACAATTATTTATCGCAATTTTCTCATCTCTGTTTGAACGTACACCCACGTAAATATCCCTGTAGTCTTCTCATACCGACTATGGACCCATTCATTGTTTAACTTCACTGTTTTGCAAATTCTAATTGAATATTACACATTGACATTGAACTTTACTGGATAAGCAGGTCTTCATTGCATTCAGCAGCCTATATGTGAGCATCTATGTGTAAGCTGTTCTTCTTTGCATTTATCACCAGCAAGCAATTCTTCATTGCACATGCATATGAAAATAGTAAAACAATTCCAATGCGTTAGTGAAATCTTCTATATCAGGAGTGTCCATCATGATGCTGGGAATAGAACCTCTTTCACAGAATAGTTCAACCTTCTTACTCAACTGATCATAACTCCGCAATGAGCACATTTCAAAGTATCATTCCTCTACATGTATTCAAAAATCTATGTGTAAATGTTTAATATTTCTTATATTTGTTGATGTCATTCTGTGTGCATGTGGCCTAAACCCAATCTCTATGTGGCGATTTTAATTTAAACAAGTTGAACTCTGCCTCTGATCATTTAAAAAAAGGTGTGTACCGATATCAACCTTTCTCAGGTAATTACTGATCCTACAAAACCAAACTTAAGAGATCCTTCAAGGTTGTCCCCGATTGGCTCAATCTTAACAAATCAAAGGTAGAAAATCCGCAGTATCTGAACTTGGTGTTAGTTATCACTGCTCAATAGCCTGTATCAGAATTGCAAAAATGAAAACATTAGGTCCATGCTTGGTATCCAGATCCTGAAACATCTCCATGAGCAGGCTTTTTTTTAAACTGATCTGTTGAATAGTTATACTCATGACACTGTTAAAATCCCAGATGAAGATCTAGCACTTGACCATTTTTGTAAATCTTCTAATTCCATAGTTGATAAACACACCCCTTTTAAAAAGTATAGAACTTAGAACAGGTCTAGTCCCTGGCTTTCGGCAGAACTGTCTTCTTTACTTTTTTTTTTTTTTTCCCCTTGTCCTGTTCAGCATTATGGCAGCAGAATTGTAGTCTGAATACCTTTGATGCCAAAATGATTTGCTTTGCCAAGGGAAGTTTTATAAATGTAAAGCTCCCTTTGATGCCCATTTATTTATTTCTGTTTACAATATATGACATGTAATAGAACTGAACCGGACCGGGGGACAAGGAAAGCAGAAGAGGAAAGAAGAGGAAACAGAACAAAAATAGAAACAAAAACCAGACAACCAGCTGCTACACCTGTAAAAAACAAAACAGACAGCAATCCATGGCCTCTGAGGGGAATACAGCCTTAGCGCCACCAGGAGCACCTGAAAGCAGACAAGCAGAGAAAAAACAAACACACAAACAAAGAAAAACAAGCACAAGAAGTGGCAATCGCATACAACACAGCTGTGGATATAGATGACCTGAGACGACATGATAATACATCAACTGCTTAGTGACCATGCTACTGGACTAATGAATGTGTGTGTGTGTGTGTGTGTGAGAACATACAACACCCATGGCACAGGACCTACATAAGCGTACAGGGCCACAATCCACAGCCCCCCCAAGCAATCAGAAGCAGACAGAGAGGGCCACAAGACCCAGGCCACCAGCAGCCCCCACAGAGCACAGAACCCAGGAAGCCCACCGCAGGGGCAACCACGCATCCACCGAGAAGACTGCAGAGGAAGCCCCCGGAAAGAGCCCCCATAAGCATAGGGCCCTCTGCCAGGGGCAACAGCCCACCGACCCCGCCAGGCCCCGGCCGCCCAGACATGGGCCGTAAACTGGACCCGGGCCCCAGGAGCCCGAGCGCCCCCAAACCCCCCGGCAGAGGCCCCACCCAATACCCAGGAGGGCCAAGCGCCCCAGACAGCCACACAGTGGGTCAGAGCCTGCCCCAGCGCCCCTGGCCAAGTGCCCTGGGAGTCGAGACATGCCCACAGGTGGGTGAAGTCGCGAGCAGCGGGGAGAGGCAACGCTGCCCCCCCATCGGGAGAAGCACAGGCAGGCCAGGCGACAGCAAGTCCCAGATCCAGGCCCAATCATTACCACACATCCACACGTCCTCCCTCCCTCGACTCCACTGGGGTGTAGTGCAGCGGGCACACCAGGGGGCCAGCAGCCCCCCAGCCACCACAGACCCCGAACCAGCAGAACAATTAATTAATCCTCCTGGCCCCTCCCGCCCTGAGCAGCAACAAGGAAGCAGGGGTGTGCGAAGAAGACCCCTCCCCCCACCCTTCTGGCTCTTCAATATTTTCTAATAGTGAGCAATTAAAATTGAGGGGCAGCCAAACTTATAGAACTGGGAGCGCAGCCCTCTGGGCAGCCTACATACCCAAAGAGCCCCACCCACCAGATGCCACTCAGTGTAACCACCCCCCAAGACCTAATGTGTGTTTGTGAGTGTGTTTGATAAGTAGTAATGTCTAACACAGGGGCGGGGAACTGCAAAGTGCAACAAAAGGGCACCACCTACGTGGCCCCATCCACTACACACCAACGAACACACACGCCCCCAAAACCCTTCATGTGTGAGTGTGTGCTGTGTACAGGAGCCAGAAGGAGAGGGGTATGGGGATATACACCGGGGGAGCTACTCTCCCCCAGAGAGGGCAGCTAGGGACTGGCTGCAATAGGCATCCCCGCTACCTGGGAGCCAACACAGGGCAGGAGGGCCTGATGTCCACCAGGCTCGGGGCCTGCAGCGACCATATTCCTGGAGCTACTCTACCCCCAGAAGGTACCCACCCCGCCCCACCCCACTCAACTCAACCCCACCCTGGAGGACCTCTACAAAAAACAAACAAACAACAACAAAAAACAAACAAACAAACCACCCGGTCACAACAGTCGCAGCAGCCCAGGCCTGAGACCCACCATCACCCAAGCGAAAAGCACCGCCCCCCCCACCGCACGCCCCAACACCCTGAAAAAAAAACAACCATCTGCGGACACCTTGGAGCGCCCAGCCCCATGGGGGCCCAGGCCCAGCACCACCACGCACGCCAGAGCGGCCCAGCCACCCAGCATAGAGCCAGCAGCCACCACCTCAAGGCCCCTAAGGGACCCCGCCCCACACCGCAAGAAAGTCCCACCCGCAAGCCCCCAAAACTGCCCTCCAAGCCCGACACACAGTCCCCCCCAGCAATGACCAACCCGGTCCCCACGACCCGAGAGACCACCAGACGCCCGAAGCCACACAGCCCCCCCCAGCACACACCCAACCGCCCAGAGCGACGGGACAGCAACCCACCACCACCACTATGTGATAAAGCTAATCAGAGGGAACCAGAGAGAATGAAATTCAGCCAATTGATGTTTTGAGGAGGCAGACATTGTTTCCATGCTAATATAATCTAAAAGAAAATTTCTAAACTGGTTAATACACATATTGTTTTTCGCTTTCCAGTTCATGAGAATAGTTTTCTTTGCGATACATAACACTGTGAGAACCATGTGTGCTGAGTTAATTTCCATGTTGATGTTGTCTAAGTCACCCAGTATGCACAGTGTGGGGCATGCAGGGATGCTACACTTTAGCCATGTTGATAGGTCCTCACAGACTTCAAGCCAGAACTTCTGGACAGGCGCAGAAAACCACAAAGCGTGTGCATAATCATCAGGTGTGTTATCTGTGCAATGTGAGCAGATGTTTGAGTGTGTTAGACCCATCCTGAACATCCTTTGTCCTGTATAGTGTGTTCTATGAAGGATTTTGTATTGTATGAGCTGTAAATTAGGATTTCGAGTCATTCTGAAGGTGTTCAAACATATTTGTGGCCAGAAGCTATGACTAGAACTAATGGATAAATCTGCCTCCCATTTTGAGGATGGAAGAGACATTGTGTCATCTATCTTAGACAATAATTTATATATTTTTGATAGTAGTTTTAGGGTGCAGATGCTTAGAAATTCTGCTACCCTAGTCAGGAGTTGTAAGTCTGGTTGGTGGAGGATATATTTCTTTGTTATTATAGACTTAAGTTGTTGATATTCTAGGAATTTATTGCTGCTTATCTCATGTTGTGATATGAGCTCATCAAATTAAATAAAATTTCCATTTTGGATTATATGTTCCAGATGTTTGATTCCTTTGATCTTCCACAGAGGAAAGTTTAGCATTTTTTTGTTTTGCAGTATGTGAGGATTGTTCCAGATGGGTGTAAGCTTACACGGGACAAGTGAGGACTTTGTTATTTTAAGAAATTCCAACCAGGCTGTCAGAGAGGTGATGATGTTAATGCTTTTGAAACATTTGTGATTTTTTACGTTTTCACTAATAAGTGGCAGGTCAGAGATTTCCAGATTATCACACAATGCTTGTTCTATATTTATCCATGGTTCATCTATTGGGCTAGGTTTAAACCATTTTGATATATACTGTAACCTATTGGCTAAGGAATAGTGCTGAAAATGAGGTAAATATAATCCACCACAGTCCTTGGTCTTCTGTAGGGTTTTTAAACTAATACGTGGTGGTTTGTTTTTCCACAGAAATTTGGAGATGCATGAATCTAGTGACTTAAACCAAGTAGCAGATGGTTTTATGGGGATCATTGAGAACAAATAGTTAACTTTTGGTAGTATCATCATTTTAATGGTTGTAACTCTCCCCATAAGTGATATAGGTAAGGACTTCCAACGAGAGAGATCGTCCTCTACTTTCTTTAATAAGTCTTTAATAATTGCACATAATTTAGCTTTGTTAAATCTGAGAGCCTGGAGGAAATGTTTATGCCTAAATATCTAATATTTCCTGACTGTAAATTGATCGCAGGTATATTCTGGACCCTGCAGTTAATGGGCAGAACTGTGGTCTTAGATCAGTTGATAGAGTAGTCAGAAAGTGCTGAGAATTTATTTATGAGTGTGATCTTGTGAGTGAGAGACGTCTGTGAGTTCTGAAGGAAAAGTAATACATCATCAGCATAAAGACTTATTTTATGCTCAATATTTTGGGATTGGATGTCTTTGATATTTCTATCTTGTCTGATAGAAGCTGCTAAAGGTTTGATGAAAATAGCAAAAAGTGAGGGAGAAAGTGGGCAACCCTGTCTTGTACCTCTCTGCAGACTGAAGCTTGGAGAAGTTTGATCATTTGTCCTGACACTTGCATTTGGGGAGCTATATAATATCCTTATCCAGTTGATGAAGTGTGACCCAAACCCGAATTTGTTTAATGCTACGAATAAAAATTTCCAGTTCACTCCATCAAATGCTTTTTCTGCATCTAGAGAGTTGATTGTGGTTTCCAAGTTGTTGATGCTAGAATAGTCTATGAGATTCATGATCCGGTTTGTGAACGAACTGTTGTGCCTACTGCTCTTCAGCCTGTCAAATGAAACGTAGAATTTGAAACGTGACAAATGAACGAAGACCCAAGGAGTTGAGTCGTAAACAAATCAATACTTTTTCCTGTGCGAGGACCCGTCAGCCGAGGAGTTGAGTCATGAACGAATCAATACTGTTTCCTGTGCGAGGACCCGTCACCCGAGGAGTTGAGTCGTGAACGAATCAATACTGTTTCCTGTCCTGCTGACTGAGCTTATGAAGCTGCCGCCTGCCATGGGATGAGGAAGGGTACTGCATGAAAATGAACGAATCACATACTGAGACAACTCGTTACTCCCGAGTCATATAAAAAATTAGTTCATATCGAACGAATCGCTCACGAACGACACATCATTATCTATTTGACGAGTTATGCATGAATTTGGATTTTGCAATAAAATTCCTTCTCTCAAACCAAGTTCAAACTGCTTTGTCCTTCATATTTATCTACTTCTAATCTAGTTTCAACAATAAACAACACTGTATTTTGTAGTATGAAAAAGAACCAGACCTCATTTTCAGCAATAAGCTTCTCTCGAGGAGATATGAAGGAATACAGATTTTGCTATAAAATGAAATCCTTCTATCAAACTGACTTAAAACGGTTTGTCCTTATTTCTTCACTTCTTTGTATTATGAGAAAGAACCAGACTCATTCTTCAGGAATCCGAAAATAAGCTCTATTTTACGAGTTATGCACGAATTCAGATTCTCCTATAAAACGAATTCCTTAACTCAAACCAAGTTAAGACTGCTTTGTCCTTCATATTTATTCATGTCTAATCAAGTTTCAACGATAAACAACGTTGCACTTTGTAGAATGAGAAAGAACTTCTTCAGCAATAAGCATCTATCGACATATGATGAAATACAGATTTTGCTATAAAATTAATTCCTTCTATCAGCCTGACTTAAAACTGTTTGTCCTCCTTACTTATCCACTTCAAATCAAGTTTCAACAATTAAAAAAAATTTGTAGTTTGAGAAAGAACAACTTAATCTTCAGCAATCAGTATAAAAAGAGGGTAAGAAAAGATGCAAATGCCAACCATACATCACTAAAAGGTGGAGCGGAAGTATTCGGCTGCAAGTAGGTGTGAATGTTCGACCATAGTTGATGAAAAGCGGGAAAGAAAAGGTTAAAATACCCAACTGTACACAATCAATAACGGGAGCGGAGTTGTTCGGCTACTAAAAGGTGTGAAAGTCCGACCATGGTTTGTAAAAAGCGGGTAAGAAAAGATGCGAATGCCCGACAATGTATGATCAAAAGAGGGAGCAGAGGTTTTCGGCTGCAAGAAGGTCTGAATGTCCAACCATAATTTGTAAAAACCGGGGAAGAAAAGGCTCGAAAGCCCGACTATACACCAAGTAGGTGTAAATGTCAGATCATAATTTGCAAAAAACTAATGAGAAAGGGTGAGAATGCCCGACTATACACCATCAAATGCGGGAGTGGAGTTGTTCGGCTGTGAGTAGGTGTGAATGTAAAACCATAATTACTCACATACGGGCAAGAAAAGGTAGTATTGCCAGACCATACATGATCAAAACAGGGAGCGGAGGTGGTTCAGCTGCAAGAAGGTGTGAATGTCCGACTAAAGTTTATAAAAAGCGGGTAAGACAAGGTGCGAATGCCCGACAATGTATGATCAAAAGAGGGAGTGGAGGTTTTCGGCTGTAAGGTCTGAATGTCCAACCATAATTTGTAAAAACCAGGGAAGAAAAGGCTCGAAAGCCCGACTATACACCATCAAAAGCAAGAGCGGAGGTGTTCAGCTGCAAGGTTTGAATGTCCACAAATAATTACTGAAAAATGGTTAAGAAAAGGTGCGAATGCCCAACCATACATGATCAAAATCGGGAGTGGATGTGTTCAGCTACAAGAAGGTTTGAATGTCCGACCATAGTTTGTAAAAGGCGGGTAAGAAAAGGTTCGTATGCCTGAATATACACCATAAAAAGCGGAAGCGGAGGTGTTCAGCTTCAAGAAGACGTGAACATCCGACCAAAGTTTGTAAAAAGCAGATAAGAAAAGGTTCGAATATCCAACCAAACATAATCAAAAGCGGGAGCAGAGCTGTTCGACTGCAAGTAGGTGTGAATGTCAGATCATAATTTGCAAATAGCTGATTAGAAAGGGTGAGAATGCCCGACTATACACCATCAAATGCGGGAGCGGAGTTGTTCGGCTGTGAGTAGGTGTGAATCTCCAACCATAATTGCTGAAAAACGTGTTAGAAAAGGTAAGAATGCCGGTCCATAAATCATCAAAAGCGGGAGAGGTGGTGTTCGGCTGCAAGTAGGTGTGAATGTCCAGCCATAATTACTCACAAACGGGTAAGAAAAGGCAGTATTGTCAGACCATACATGATCAAAACAGGGAACGGAGGTGGTTCAGCTGCAAGAAGGTGTGAATATCCCACTAAAGTTTATAAAAAGCGGGTAAGAAAACGTTTGTATGCCCAAATATACACCATCAAAAGCGGAAGCGGGGGTGTTCGGCTGCAAGAAGGTGTGAACGTCCGACCAAAGTTTGTAAAAAGCAGTTAAGAAAAGTTTCGAATATCTAACCAAACATAATCAAAAGCGGGAGCAGAGCTGTTCGACTGCAAGTAGGTGTGAATGTCAGATCATAATTTTAAAAAAGCTGATGAGAAAGGGTGAGAATGCCCGACTACACACCAACAAATGCGGGAGCGGAGTTGTTCGGCTGTGAGTAGGTGTGAATCTCCAACCATAATAGCTGAAAAATGTGTTAGAAAAGGTAAGAATGCCAGTCCATACATCATCAAAAGCGGGAGAGGTGGTGTTCGGCTGCAAGTAGGTGTGAATGTCCAGCCATAATTACTCACAAACGGGTAAGAAAAGGCAGGATTGCCAGACCATACATGATCAAAACAGGGAACGGAGGTGGTTCAGCTGCAAGAAGGTGTGGATATCCCACTAAAGTTTATAAAAAGCGGGTAAGAAAACGTTTGTATGCCCAAATATACACCATCAAAAGCGGAAGCGGAGGTGTTCGGCTGCAAGAAGGTGTGAACGTCCGACCAAAGTTTGTAAAAAGCAGTTAAGAAAAGTTTCGAATATCTAACCAAACATAATCAAAAGCGGGAGCAGAGCTGTTCGACTGCAAGTAGGTGTGAATGTCAGATCATAATTTTAAAAAAGCTGATGAGAAAGGGTGAGAATGCCCGACTACACACCAACAAATGCGGGAGCGGAGTTGTTCGGCTGTGAGTAGGTGTGAATCTCCAACCATAATAGCTGAAAAATGTGTTAGAAAAGGTAAAAATGCCAGTCCATACATCATCAAAAGCGGGAGCGGAGTTGTTCGTCTGTGAGTAGGTGTGAATCTCCGAGAATAGTTTGTAAAAAGCGGGTAAGAATAGGTTCGAATGCCCGAACATACACCATCAAAAGAGGGAGCGGAGGTGTTCCGCTGTAAGAAGGTGTGAATGTCCGACCATAGTTTTTAAAAAGCGGGTTAGAAAAGGTTAAAATACCCGACTGTACACAATCAATAGCGGGAGCGGAGTTGTTCGGCTACTAAAAGGTGTGAAAGTCCGACCATGGTTTGTAAAAAGCGGGTAAGAAAAGGTGTGAATGCCCGACATTGTATGATCAAAAGAGGGAGAGGAGGTTTTCGGCTGCAAGAAGGTCTGAATGTCCAACCATAATATGTAACAACCGGGGAAGAAAAGACTCGAAAGCCCGACTATACACGATCAAAAGCGGGAGCGGAGGTGTTCAGCTGCAAGAAGGTCTGAATGTCCATCAATAATTTCTAGAAAACATGAAAGAAAATTTTCGAATGTCAAACTGCGTATGATCATAAGCGGGAGAGGAGTTATTCAGCTTTAAGCAGGTGTTAATGTCCACCTATAATTGCTGAAAAATGTGTTAGAAAAGACTAGAATGCCGGACCATACATCATCAAAAGCGGGAGAAGTGATGTTCGGCTGCAAGTAGGTGTGAATGTCAAGCTATAATTACTCACAAACGGGTAAGAAAAGGTAGTATTGCCAGACCATACATGATCAAAACAGGGAGCGGAGGTGGTTCAGCTGCAAGGTGTGAATGTCTGACTAATGTTTGTAAAAAGCGGGTAAGACAAGGTGCGAATGCCTGACAATGTATGATCAAAAGAGGGAGCATAGGTTTTTGGCTGCAAGGTCTGAATGTCCAACCATAATTTGTAAAAACCAGGGAAGAAAAGGCTCGAAAGCCCGACTATACACCATCAAAAGCGGGAGCGGAGGTGTTCAGCTGCAAGAAGGTGTGAATGTCCACCAATAATTACTGAAAAATGGTTAAGAAAAGGTGCGAATGCCCAACCATACATCATCAAAATCAGGAGTGGATGTGTTCGGCTACAAGAAGGTTTGAATGTCCGACTATAGTTTGTAAAAGGTGGGTAAGAAAAGGTTTGAATGCCTGAACATACACCATCAAAAGAGGGAGCGGAGATGTTCCGCTGTAAGAAGGTGTGAATGTCCGACCATAGTTTGTAAAAAGCGGGTAAGAAAAGTTTTGTATGCCCGAATATACACCATCAAAAGCGGGAGCGGAGGTGTTCGGCTGCAAGAAGGTCTGAATGTCCACCAATAATTACTGAAAAATGGTTAAGAAAAGGTGCGAAAGCCTAACCATACATCATCAAAAGCAGGAGGGCATGTGTTTGGATACAAGAAGGTTTGAATGTCCGACTATAGTTTGTAAAAGGCGGGTAAGAAAAGGTTCGAATGCCTGAACATACACCATCAAAAGAGGGAGCGGAGGTGTTCCGCTGTAAGAAGGTGTGAATGTCCGACCGTAGTTTGTAAAAAGCTAGTAAGAAAAGGTGAAAATACCCGACTGTACACAATCAAAAGAGGGAGCGGAGTAGTTCAGCAACAAAGTGTGAATGTCCGACCGTGGTTTGTAAAAAGCGGGTAAGAAAAGTTTTGTATGCCCGAATATACACCATCAAAAGCGGGAGCGGAGGTGTTCGGCTGCAAGAAGGTCTGAATGTCCATCAGTAATTGCTAGAAAACATGAAAGAAAAATTTTCGAATGTCAAACCGCTCATGATCATAAGCGGGAGAGAAGGTGTTCGACTGCAAGTAGGTGTGAATGTCAGATCAAAATTTGTAAAAAGCGGGTAAGAAAAGGTAAGAATGCCAAACCATAAATTGTCAAAAGCGGCAGCAGAGATGTTCGGCCGGTATTTATCAATGTCTAGATAGATTTCAACAAAAAACAACGTTGTACTTTGCAGTAAAAGAAAGAGCAAATCTAAAGTTTCAGGAATCCGAGAATAAGCTATTCATGAGTTCTTCATTTGTTGGGATTTTGCTTTAAAATGAATTCCTTCACTCAAACTATGTTAAAACAGCTTTGTCTTTCATATGTACCCATTTCTACATATATTTCAATCATAAACTTCCTCATATTACCCTGGATGAGAAAGAACCACACTTGTGATTAAGCCATAAGCCCCTTTTGAGGAGTTCTGCATGATTTGGGATTTTATCTATACAATTAATTCCTTCACTCAAACTATGTTAAAACGGCTTTTACGTTCATATTTATCATTGTCTAGATAGATTTAAACAAAAAAAAAACAACGTTGTACTTTGCAGTAAAAGAAAGAGCAAATCAAAAGTTTTAGGAATCCGAGAATAAGCTTATTTTCATGAGTTCTGCACGATTTTGGATTTTACTATAAAATGAATTCCTTCACTCAAACTATGTTAAAACTACTTTTAACTTCATATTTATCAATGTCTAGATCGACTTCAACAAAGAACAACATTGTATTTTGCAGTAGAAGAAAGATCAACACTGAAGGATCAGGAATCCGAGAATAAGCTTCTTTTCATACGTTCTGCATGATTTGGGATTTTATGTATAAAATGAATTCCTTCACTCAAACTATGTTAAAACTGCTTTTAACTTCATATTTATCAATGTCTAGATCGACTTCAACAAAGAACAACATTGTATTTTGCAGTAGAAGAAAGAGCAACACTGAAGGATCAGGAATCCGAGAATAAGCTTCTTTTCATACGTTCTGCATGATTTGGGATTTTATGTATAAAATGAATTCCTTCACCCAAACCAAGTTAAAACTGCTTTGTCCTTCATATTTATCAATGTCTATATCGATTTCAACAAAGAACAACATTGGATTTTGCAGTAGAAGAAAGAGAAACACTGAAGATTCAGGAATCCGAGAATAAGATTATTTTCATGAGTTCTGCACGATTTCGGATTTTCCTATAAAATGAATTGCTTTGCTCAAACCAAGTTAAAATTGCTTTGTCCTTCATAGTTATCCATGTCTAAAAATGTATCAAGCATAAAGTTCCTCATATTACCCTGAATGAGAAAGAAGCATCCCTTTGGTTGAGCAATACGTTCCTTTGGAGGAGTTATGCGTGATTTCGGATTTTGCTATAAAATTCATTTCTTCACTCAAACCAAGTGGAAACTGCTTTGTCCTTCATATTTATCAATATCTAGATCGATTCCAACTTCTTCTACTGCAAAGTCCAATGGTGTTCTTTGTTGAAGGCGATCTAACCTTTTCTTAACTGCTTTTTACAAACTTTGGTCGGACTTTCACACCTTCTTGTAGCCGAATAACTCCGCTCCCGCTATTGATTGTGTACAGTCGGGTATTTTAACCTTTTCTTACCTGCTTTTTACCATCTATGGTCGGACATTCACACCGTCTTACAGCGGAACACCTCCGCTCCCGCTTTTGATGTTGTATTTTCGGGCATTCGAACCTTTTCTTACCCGCTTTTTACAAACTATGGTCGGACATTCAAACCTTCTTGTAGCCGAAAACCTTCGATCCCTCTTTTGATCATACATTGTCGGGCATTGGCATCTTTTCTTACCCGCTTTTTACAAACCATGGTCGGACTTTCACACCTTCTTGTAACCGAACACATCCTTTCCCGCTATTGATTGTATACAGTTGCGTATTTTAACCTTTTCTCACCCGCTTTTTAACAACTATGGTCGGACATTCACACCTTCTTACAGCGGAACACCTCCGCTCCCTCCTTTGATGGTGTATGTTCGGGCATTCAAACCTTTTCTTACCCGCTTTTTACAAACTATTGTCGGATATTCAAACCTTCTTGTAGCCGAACACATCCACTCCTGTTTTTGATGATGTATGGTTGGGCATTCGAACCTACTTGTTGCCCGCTTTTCATTAATTATGGGTGGACATTCACACCTTGTCGCAGCCAAACACCTCCGCTCTTGTTTTGATCATGTATGGTTGGACATTCGCACCTTTTCTCACCCGTGTTTTGCAAACTATGGTCGGCCATTCAAAGCTTCCTCTCATATAAGTATGGTGGGATATTCACACCCACCTGCATCCGAAGACCTCCGTCCCCACTTTTGTTGATATTTAGTCGGTCATTCGCACCTTACCCGCTTTTGGCAAACTATGGCCTTCTTGCAGCCAAACACCTCTGATCTCGCTTTTGATGATGTAAGGTTGGGCATTCAGACCTTGCTTCACCTGCCTTTCACCAAATATAGTCGGATATTCACACCTTCTTGCAGCCGAACACCTCCGCTTCCACTTTTGATGGTGTATATTCGGGCATACGAACATTTTCTTACCCGCTTTTTACAAACCATGGTTTGACTTTCACACCTTCTTGTAGCTGAACAACTCCGCTCCCTCTTTTGATTGTGTACACTCGGGTATTTTCACCTCTTCTTACCCACTTTTTACCAACTATGGTCGGACATTCACACCTTCTTACAGCGGAACACCTCCGCTCCCTCTTTTGATGGTGTATGTTAAGGCATTCAAACCTTTTCTTACCCGCCTTTTACAAACTATGGTCGGACATTCAAACCTTCTTGTAGCCGAACACATCCACTCCTGCTTTTGATGATGTATGGTTGGGCATTCGCATCTTTTCTTAACCATTTTTCAGTAATTATTGGTGGACATTCAGACCTTCTTGCAGCTGAACACCTCCGCTCTTGCTTTTTATGGTGTATAGTTGGGCATTCTCACCCTTTTTCATCAGCTTTTTGCAAATTATGATCTGACATTCACACCTACTTGCAGTCGAACAGCTCTGCTCCCGCTTTTGATTATGTTTGGTTGGATATTGGAACCTTTTAAATGCTTTTTACAAATTTTTATCGGACTTTCACACATTCTTGTAGCCGAACAACTCCGCTCCCTCTTTTGATTGTGTACAGTTGGGTATTTTAACCTTTTCTTACCCGCTTTTTACCAACTATGGTCCGACATTCACACCTTCTTGCAGCCGAACACCTCCTCTTCCGCTTTTGATGGTGTATATTCGGGCATACGAACCTTTTCTTACCAGCTTTTTACAAACCATGGTCGGACTTTCACACC
Source organism: Leuresthes tenuis (assembly GCF_036924035.1). NCBI lineage: Eukaryota > Metazoa > Chordata > Actinopteri > Atheriniformes > Atherinopsidae > Leuresthes > Leuresthes tenuis. Next base: position 30,407,799 of record NW_027325367.1, on the reverse strand, counting down.
TTCTTGTAGCTGAACAACTCCGCTCCCTCTTTTGATTGTGTACAGTTAGGTATTTTAAACTTTTCTTACCCGCTTTTTACCAACTATGGTCGGACATTCACACCTTCTTACATCGGAACAGCTCCGCTCCCTCTTTTGATGGTGTATGTTCGGGCATTCGAACCTTTTCTTACCCGCTTTTTACAAACTATGGTCGGACATTCAAACCTTGTAGCCGAACACATCCACTCCTGCTTTTGATGATGCATGGTTGGGCATTCGCACCTTTTCTTAACCATTTTTCAGTAATTATTGGTGGACATTCACACCTTCTTGCAGCTGAACACCTCCGCTCCTGCTTTTGATGGTGTATAGTCGGGCTTTCGAGCCTTTTCGTCCCTGGTTTTTACAAATTATGGTTGGACATTCAGACCTTGCAGCCGAAAACCTATGCTCCCTCTTTTGATCATAAATTGTCAGGCATTTGCACCTTGTCTTACCCGCTTTTTACAAACTTTAGTCAGACATTCACACCTTGCAGTTGAACCACCTCCGCTCCCTGTTTTGATCATGTAAGGTCTGGCAATACTACCTTTTCTTACCCGTTTGTGAGTAATTATGGCTTGACATTCACACCTACTTGCAGCCGAACACCACTTCTCCCGCTTTTGATGATGTATGGTCCGGCATTCTAGTCTTTTCTAACACATTTTTCTTAATTATGGGTGGACATTAACACCTGCTTAAAGCTGAATAACTCCTCTCCCGCTTATGATCATATGCAGTTTGACATTCGAAAATTTTCTTTCATGTTTTCTAGAAATTACTGATGGACATTCAGACCTTCTTGCAGCTGAACACCTCCACTCCCGCTTTTGATCGTGTATAGTCGAGCTTTCGAGTCTTTTCTTCCCCGGTTGTTACATATTATGGTTGGACATTCAGACCTTCTTGCAGCCGAAAACCTCCTCTCCCTCTTTTGATCATACAATGTCGGTCATTCACACCTTTTCTTACCCGCTTTTTACAAACCATGGTCGGACTTTCACACCTTTTAGTAGCCGAACAACTCCGCTCCCGCTATTGATTGTGTAAAGTCGGGTATTTTAACCTTTTCTTACCCGCTTTTTAAAAACTATGGTCGGACATTCACACCTTCTTGCAGCCGAACACCTCCGCTTCCGCTTTTGATGGTGTATATTTGGGCATACAAACCTTTTCTTACCCGCTTTTTATAAACTTTAGTGGGACATTCACACCTTCTTGCAGCTGAACCACCTCCGTTCCCTGTTTTGATCATGTATGGTCTGGCAATACTGCCTTTTCTTACCCGTTTGTGAGCAATTATGGCTGGACATTCACACCTACTTGCAGCCGAACACCACCTCTCCCGCTTTTGATGATGTATGGACCGGCATTCTTACCTTTTCTAACACATTTTTCAGCAATTATGGTTGGAGATTCACACCTACTCACAGCCGAACAACTCCGCTCCCGTATTTGTTGGTGTATAGTCGGGCATTCTCACCCTTTCTCATCAGCTTTTTTAAAATTATGATCTGACATTCACGCCTACTTGCAGTCGAACAGCTCTGCTCCCGCTTTTGATTATGTTTGGTTAGATATTCGAAACTTTTCTTAACTGCTTTTTACAAACTTTGGTCGGACGTTCACACCTTCTTGCAGCCGAACACCTCCGCTTCCGCTTTTGATGGTGTATATTTGGGCATACAAACGTTTTCTTACCCGCTTTTTATAAACTTTAGTGGGACATTCACACCTTCTTGCAGCTGAACCACCTCCGTTCCCTGTTTTGATCATGTATGGTCTGGCAATACTGCCTTTTCTTACCCATTTGTGAGTAATTATGGTTTGACATTCACACCTACTCACAGTCGAACAACTCCACTCCCGCTTTTGATGATGTATGGACCGGCATTCTTACCTTTTCTAACACATTTTTCAGCAATTATGGTTGGAGATGCACACCTACTCACAGCCGAACAACTCTGCTCCCGCATTTGATGGTGTATAGTCGGGCATTCTCACCCTTTCTAATCAGCTTTTTGCAAATTATGATCTGACATTCACACCTACTTGCAGTCGAACAGCTCTGCTCCCGCTTTTGATTATGTTTGGTTGGATATACGAACCTTTTCTTATCTGCTTTTTACAAACTTTGGTCGGATGTTCACGTCTTCTTGAAGCCGAACACCTCCGCTTCCGCTTTTTATGGTGTATATTCAGGCATACGAACCTTTTCTTACCCGCTTTTTACAAACCATGCTCGGACATTCACACTTTGTTGCTGAACTACTCCGCTCCCTCTTTTGATTGAGTTCAGTCGGGTATTTTCACCTCTTCTTACCAGCTTTTTACTAACTATGGTCGGACATTCCCACCTTCTTACACTGGAACACCTCCGCTCCCTCTTTTGATGGTGTATGTTCGGGCATTCGAACCTTTTCTTACCCGCCTTTTACAAACTATGGTCGGACATTCAAACCTTCTTGAAGCCGAACACATCCGCTCCTGCTTTTGATGATGTATGGTTGGCTATTCGCACCTTTTCTTAACTATTTGTCAGTAATTATTGGTGGACATTCAGACCTTCTTGCAGCTGAACACCTCCGCTCCCGCTTTTGATAGTGTATAGTCAGGCTTTCGAGCCTTTTCGTCCCCGGTTTTTACAAATTATGGTTGGACATTCAGACCTTACAGCCGAAAACCTCTGCTCCCTCTTTTGATCATACATTGTCGGGCATTCGCACCTTGTCTTACCCGCTTTTTATAAACTTTAGTCGGACATTCACACCTTCTTGCAGCTGAACCACTTCCGCTCCCTGTTTTGATCATGTATTGTCTGGCAATACTACCTTTTCTTACCCATTTGTGAGTAATTATGGTTTGACATTCACACCTACTCACAGCCGAACAACTCCACTCCCACATTTGATGGTGTATAGTCGGGCATTCTCACCCTTTCTCATTAGCTTTTTGCAAATTATGATCTGACAATCACACCTACTTGCAGTCGAACAGCTCTGCTCCCGCTTTTGATTATGTTTGGTTCGATATTCGAACCTTTTCTTAACTGCTTTTTACAAACTTTGGTCGGACGTTCACACCTTCTTGCAGCCGAACACCTCCGCTTCCGCTTTTGATGGTGTATATTTGGGCATACAAACGTTTTCTTACCCGCTTTTTATAAACTTTAGTGGGACATTCACACCTTCTTGCAGCTGAACCACCTCCGTTCCCTGTTTTGATCATGTATGGTCTGGCAATACTGCCTTTTCTTACCCATTTGTGAGTAATTATGGTTTGACATTCACACCTACTCACAGTCGAACAACTCCACTCCCGCTTTTGATGATGTATGGACCGGCATTCTTACCTTTTCTAACACATTTTTCAGCAATTATGGTTGGAGATTCACACCTACTCACAGCCGAACAACTCTGCTCCCGCATTTGATGGTGTATAGTCGGGCATTCTCACCCTTTCTAATCAGCTTTTTGCAAATTATGATCTGACATTCACACCTACTTGCAGTCGAACAGCTCTGCTCCCGCTTTTGATTATGTTTGGTTGGATATACGAACCTTTTCTTATCTGCTTTTTACAAACTTTGGTCGGATGTTCACGTCTTCTTGAAGCCGAACACCTCCGCTTCCGCTTTTTATGGTGTATATTCAGGCATACGAACCTTTTCTTACCCGCTTTTTACAAACCATGCTCGGACATTCACACTTTGTTGCTGAACTACTCCGCTCCCTCTTTTGATTGAGTTCAGTCGGGTATTTTCACCTCTTCTTACCAGCTTTTTACTAACTATGGTCGGACATTCCCACCTTCTTACACTGGAACACCTCCGCTCCCTCTTTTGATGGTGTATGTTCGGGCATTCGAACCTTTTCTTACCCGCCTTTTACAAACTATGGTCGGACATTCAAACCTTCTTGAAGCCGAACACATCCGCTCCTGCTTTTGATGATGTATGGTTGGCTATTCGCACCTTTTCTTAACTATTTGTCAGTAATTATTGGTGGACATTCAGACCTTCTTGCAGCTGAACACCTCCGCTCCCGCTTTTGATAGTGTATAGTCAGGCTTTCGAGCCTTTTCGTCCCCGGTTTTTACAAATTATGGTTGGACATTCAGACCTTACAGCCGAAAACCTCTGCTCCCTCTTTTGATCATACATTGTCGGGCATTCGCACCTTGTCTTACCCGCTTTTTATAAACTTTAGTCGGACATTCACACCTTCTTGCAGCTGAACCACTTCCGCTCCCTGTTTTGATCATGTATTGTCTGGCAATACTACCTTTTCTTACCCATTTGTGAGTAATTATGGTTTGACATTCACACCTACTCACAGCCGAACAACTCCACTCCCACATTTGATGGTGTATAGTCGGGCATTCTCACCCTTTCTCATTAGCTTTTTGCAAATTATGATCTGACAATCACACCTACTTGCAGTCGAACAGCTCTGCTCCCGCTTTTGATTATGTTTGGTTCGATATTCGAACCTTTTCTTAACTGCTTTTTACAAACTTTGGTTGGACGTTCACGTCTTCTTGGAGCCGAACACCTCCGCTTCCGCTTATGATGGTTTATATTCGGGCATACGAACCTTTTCTTACCCGCTTTTTACAAACCATGGTCGGACTTTCACACCTTCCTGTAGCTGAACAACTCCGCTCCCTCTTTTGATTTTGTACAGTCGGGAATTTTAACCTTTTCTTACCCACTTTTTACCAACTATGGTCGGACATTCACACCTTCTTACAGCGGAACACCTCAGCTCCCTCTTTTGATGGTGTATGTTCGAGCATTCGAACCTTTTCTTACCCACCTTTTACAAACTATAGTCGAACATTCAAACCTTCTTGTATCCAAACACATCCCCTCCTGCTTTTGATGATGTATGGTTGGGCATTCGCAACTTTTCTTACCCATTTTTCAGTAATTATTGGTGGACATTCAGACCTTCTTGCAGCTGAACACCTCCGCTCCCTCTTTTGATCATACATTGTCGGGCATTCGAACCTTGTCTTACCCGCTTTTTATAAACTTTAGTCAGACATTCACACCTTGCAGCTGAACCACCTCCGCTCCCTGTTTTGATCATGTGTGGTCTGGCAATACTACCTTTTCTTACCCGTTTGTGAGTAATTATGGCTGGACATTCACACCTACTTGCAGCCGAACACCACTTCTCCCACTTTTGATGATGTATGGTCCGGCATTCTAGTCTTTTCTAACACATTTTTTAGTAATTATGGGTGGACATTAACACCTGCTTGCAGCTGAACAACTCTTCTCCTGCTTATGATCATATTCAGTTTGACATTCAAAAATTTTCTTTCATGTTTTCTAGAAATTACTGATGGACATTCAGACCTTGCAGCTGAACACCTCTGCTCCCACTTTTGATCATACATTGTCGGGCATTCGCACCTTTTCTTACCCGCTTTTTACAAACCATGGTCGGACTTTCACACCTTTTAGTAGCCGAACAACTCCTCTCCTGTTATTGATTGTGTACAGTTGGGTATTTTAACCTTTTCTTACCCGCTTTTTATCAACTATGGTCAGACATTCACACCTTCTTACAGCGGAACACCTCCGCTCCCTCTTTTGATGGTGTATGTTCGGGCATTCGAACCTTTTCTTTCCTGCTTTTTACAAACTATGGTCAGACATTGAAACCTTCTTGTAGCCGAACACATCCACTGCTGCTTTTGATGATGTATGGTTGGGCATTCGAACCTACTTGTTTCCCGCTTTTCATTAATTATGGGTGGACATTCACACCTTGTCGCAGCCAAACACCTACGCTAACTGTTTTGATCATGTATGGTTTGACATTCGCACCTTTTCTCACCCGCTTTTTACTATGGTTGGCCATTCACAGCTTCCTCTCCACCATACTTGTATGGTGGGATATTCACAACCACTTGCATTCGAAGACCTCCGCCCCCACTTTTGTTGATATTTAGTCGGTCATTCGCACCTTACTTTTGGCAAACTATGGCCTTCTTGCAAACAAACACCTCGGATCTCGCTTTTGATGATGTAAGGTTGGGCATTCAGACCTTGCTTCACCTGCTTTTCACCAAATATAGTCGGACATTCACACCTTCTTGCAGCCGAACACTTCCGCTCCACCTTTTAGTGTTCTATGGGGTATTCACACCTTTTTTTCACCGTATTTTATAGATTATGGTTGGAAATTCTCACCCACTCTCATCCGAACACCTCTCCTCCCGCTTTTGTTAATATATAGTCGGGCATTCGAACCTTTTCTTACCCGCTTTTTACAAATTATGGTCGAACATTCACACCTACTTGCAGCGAGATACTTCCGCTCCACCTTTTAGTGATGTATGGTTGGCATTTGCATCTTTTCTTACCCTCTTTTTATACTGATTGCTAAAGATTAAGTTGTTCTTTCTCAAACTACAAAAAATTTTTAATTGTTGAAACTTGATTTGAAGTGGATAAGTAAGGAGGACAAACAGTTTTAAGTCAGATTGATAGAAGGAATTAATTTTATAGCAAAATCTGTATTTCGTCATATGTCGAGAGATGCTTATTGCTGAAGAAGTTCTCATTCTACAAAGTGCAACGTTGTTTATCGTTGAAACTTGATTAGACATGAATAAATATGGACAAAGTAGTCTTAAGTTGGTTTGAGTTAAGGAATTCGTTTTATAGGAGAATCTGAATTTGTGCATAACTTGTAAAATAGAGATTATTTTCGGATTCCTGAAGAATGAGTCTGGTTCTTTCTCATAATACAAGGAAGTGAAGAAATAAGGACAAACCGTTTTAAGTCAGTTTGATAGAAGGATTTCATTTTATAGCAAAATCTGTATTCCTTCATATCTCCTCGAGAGAAGCTTATTGCTGAAAATTAGGTCTGGTTCTTTTTCATACTACAAAATACAGTGTTGTTTATTGTTGAAACTAGATTAGAAGTAGATAAATATGAAGGACAAAGCAGTTTGAACTTGGTTTGAGAGAAGGAATTAATTTTATTGCAAAATCCAAATTCATGCATAACTCGTCAAATAGATAATGATGTGTCGTTCGTGAGCGATTCGTTCGATATGAACTAATTTTTTATATGACTCGGGAGTAACGAGTTGTCTCAGTGAGTGATTCGTTCATTTTCATGCAGTACCCTTCCTCACCCCATGGCAGGTGGCAGCTTCATAAGCTCAGTCAGCAGGACAGGAAACAGTATTGATTCGTTCACGACTCAACTCCTCGGGTGACGGGTCCTCGCACAGGAAACAGTATTGATTCGTTCATGACTCAACTCCTCGGCTGACGGGTCCTCGCACAGGAAACAGTATTGATTCGTTTACGACTAAACTCCTTGGGTCTTTGTTCATTTGTCACGTTTCAAATTCTACGTTTCATTTGACAGGCTGAAGAGCAGTAGGTACAACAGTTTGTCCACAAACCGGATAATTAATCTCATAGACTATTCTAGCATCAACAACTTCGAAACCACAATCGACTCTCTAGATGCAGAAAAAGCATTTGATCGAGTGAACTGGAAATTTTTATTCGCAGCATTAAACAAATTCAGGTTTGGGTCACACTTCATCAACTGGATAAGGATATTATATAGCTCCCCAAATGCAAGTGTCAGGACAAATGATCAAACTTCTCCAAGCTTCAGTCTGCAGAGAGGTACAAGACAGGGTTGCCCACTTTCTCCCTCACTTTTTGCTATTTTCATCAAACCTTTAGCAGCTTCTATCAGACAAGATAGAAATATTAAAGGCATCCAATCCCAAAATATTGAGCATAAAATAGGTCTTTATGCTGATGATGTATTACTTTTCCTTCAGAACTCACAGACGTCTCTCACTCACACGATCACACTCATAAATAAATTCTCAGCACTTTCTGACTACTCTATCAACTGGTCTAAGACCACAGTTCTGCCCATTAACTGCAGGGTCCAGAATATACCTGCGATCACTTTACAGTCAGGAAATATTAGATATTTAGGCATAAACATTTCCTCCAGGCTCTCAGAGTTAACAAAGCTAAATTATGTGCAATTATTAAAGACTTATTAAAGAAAGTAGAGGACGATCTCTCTCGTTGGAAGTCCTTACCTATATCACTTATGGGGAGAGTTACAACCATTAAAATGATGATACTACCAAAAGTTAACTATTTGTTCTCAATGATCCCCATAAAACCATCTGCTACTTGGTTTAAGTCACTAGATTCATGCATCTCCAAATTTCTGTGGAAAAACAAACCACCACGTATTAGTTTAAAAACCCTACAGAAGACCAAGGACTGTGGTGGATTAGATTTACCTCATTTTCAGCACTATTCCTTAGCCAATAGGTTACAGCATATATCAAAATGGTTTAAACCTAGCCCAATAGATGAACCATGGATAAATATAGAACAAGCATTGTGTGATATTCTGGAAATCTCTGACCTGCCACTTATTAGTCAAAACGTAAAAAATCACAAATGTTTCAAAAGCATTAACATCATCACCTCTCTGACAGCCTGGTTGGAATTTCTTAAAATAACAAAGTCCTCACTTGTCCCGTGTAAGCTTACACCCATCTGGAAAAATCCTCACATACTGCAAAACAAAAAAATGCTAAACTTTCCTCTGTGGAAGATCAAAGGAATCAAACATCTGGAACATATAATCCAAAATGGAAATTTTATTTCATTTGATGAGCTCATATCACAACATGAGATAAGCAGCAATAAATTCCTAGAATATCAACAACTTAAGTCTATAATAACAAAGAAATATATCCTCCACCAACCAGACTTACAATTCCCGACTAGGGTAGCAGAATTTCTAAGCATCTGCACCCCAAAACTACTATCAAAAATATATAAATTATTGTCTAAGATAGATGACACAATGTCTCTTCCATCCTCAAAATGGGAGGCAGATTTATCCATCAGTTCTAGTCATAGCTTCTGGCCACAAATATGTTTGAACACCTTCAGAATGACTCGAAATCCTAATTTACAGCTCATACAATACAGAATCCTTCATAGAACACACTATACAGGACAAAGGATGTTCAGGATGGGTCTAACACACTCAAAAATCTGCTCACATTGCACAGATAACACACCTGATGATTATGCACACGCTTTGTGGTTTTGTGCGCCTGTCCAGTTCTGGAAGTTCTGGCTTGAAGTCTGTGAGGACCTATCAACATGGCTAAAGTGTAGCATCCCTGCATGCCCCACACTGTGCATACTGGGTGACTTAGACAACATCAACATGGAAATTAACTCAGCACACATGGTTCTCACAGTGTTATGTATCGCAAAGAAAACTATTCTCATGAACTGGAAAGCGAAAAACAATATGTGTATTAACCAGTTTAGAAATTTTCTTTTAGATTATATTAGCATGGAAACAATGTCTGCCTCCTCAAAACATCAATTGGCTGAATTTCATTCAGTAGTTTGTACTTTTCGCTTGGGTATGGTGGGTCTCAGGCCTGGGCTGCTGCGACTGGTGTGACCGGGTGGTTTGTTTGTTTGTTTTTTGTTGTTGTTTGTTTGTTTTTTGTAGAGGTCCTCCAGGGTGGGGTTGGGTTGAGTGGGGTGGGGCGGGATGGGTACCTTCTGGGGGTAGAGTAGCTCCTGGAATATGGTCGCTGCAGGCCCCGAGCCTGGTGGACATCAGGCCCTCCTGCCCTGTGTTGGCTCCCAGGTAGCGGGGATGCCTATTGCAGCCAGTCCCTGGCTGCCCTCTCTGGGGGAGAGTAGCTCCCCCGGTGTATATCCCCATACCCCTCTCCCTTCTGGCTCCTGTACACAGCACACACTCACACATGAAGGGTTTTGGGGGCGTGTGTGTTCGGTGGTGTGTAGTGGATGGGGCCACGTAGGTGGTGCCCTTTTGTTGCACTTTGCAGTTCCCCGCCCCTGTGTTAGACATTACTACTTATCAAACACACTCACACACACACATTAGGTCTTGGGGGGTGGTTACACTGAGTGGCATCTGGTGGGCGGGGCTCTTTGGGTATGTAGGCTGCCCAGAGGGCTGCGCTCCCAGTTCTATAAGTTTGGCTGCCCCTCAATTTTAATTGCTCACTATTAGAAAATATTGAAGAGCCAGAAGGGTGGGGGGAGGGGTCTTCTTCGCACACCCCTGCTTCCTTGTTGCTGCTCGGGGCGGGAGGGGCCAGGAGGATTAATTAATTGTTCTGCTGGTTCGGGGTCTGTGGTGGCTGGGGGGCTGCTGGCCCCCTGGTGTGCCCGCTGCACTACACCCCAGTGGAGTCGAGGGAGGGAGGACGTGTGGATGTGTGGTAATGATTGGGCCTGGATCTGGGACTTGCTGTCGCCTGGCCTGCCCGTGCTTCTCCCGATGGGGGGGCAGCGTTGCCTCTCCCCGCTGCTCGCGACTTCACCCACCTGTGGGCACGTCTTGACTCCCAGGGCACTTGGCCAGGGGCGCTGGGGCAGGCGCTGACCCACTGTGTGGCTGTCTGGGGCGCTTGGCCCTCCTGGGTATTGGGTGGGGCCTCTGCCGGGGGGTTTGGGGGCGCTCGGGCTCCTGGGGCCCGGGTCCAGTGCACGGCCCATGTCTGGGCGGCCGGGGCCTGGCGGGGTCGGTGGGCTGTTGCCCCTGGCTCCCGGAGGGCCTCTGCCCTATGCTTATGGGGGCTCTTTCCGGGGGCTTCCTCTGCAGTCTTCTGGGTGGATGCGTGGTTGCCCCTGCGGTGGGCTTCCTGGGTTCTGTGCTCTGTGGGGGCTGCTGGTGGCCTGGGTCTTGTGGCCCTCTCTGTCTGCTTCTGATTGCTTGGGGGGGCTGTGGATTGTGGCCCTGTACGCTTATACACTCATAACTAAGCACGGTTATCATGTAGGTCCTGTGCCATGGGTGTTGCATGTTCTCACACACACACACAGACACATTCATTAGTCCAGTAGCATGGTCACTAAGCAGTTGATGTATTATCATGTCGTCTCAGGTCATCTATATCTACAGCTGTGTTGTATGCGATTGCCACTTCTTGTGCTTGTTTTTCTTTGTTTGTCTGTTTGTTTTTTCTCTGCTTGTCTGCTTTCAGGTGCTCCTGGTGGCGCTAAGGCTGTATTCCCCTCAGAGGCCATGGATTGCTGTCTGTTTTGTTTTTTACAGGTGTAGCAGCTGGTTGTCTGGTTTTTGTTTCTATTTTTGTTCTGTTTCCTCTTCTTTTCTCTTCTTCTTTCCTTGTCCCCCGGTCCGGTTCAGTTCTATTACATGTCATATATTGTAAACAGAAATAAATAAATGGGCATCAAAGGGAGCTTTACATTTATAAAACTTCCCTTGGCAAAGCAAATCATTTTGGCATCAAAGGTATTCAGACTACAATTCTGCTGCCATAATGCTGAACAGGACAAGGGAAAAAAAAAAAAAAAAGTAAAGAAGACAGGTCTGCCGAAAGCCAGGGACTAGACCTGTTCTAAGTTCTATACTTTTTAAAAGGGGTGTGTTTATCAACTATGGAATTAGAAGATTTACAAAAATGGTCAAGTGCTAGATCTTCATCTGGGATTTTAACAGTGTCATGAGTATAACTATTCAACAGATCAGTTTAAAAAAAAGCCTGCTCATGGAGATGTTTCAGGATCTGGATACCAAGCGTGGACCTAATGTTTTCATTTTTGCAATTCTGATACAGGCTATTGAGCAGTGATAACTAACACCAAGTTCAGACACTGCGGATTTTCTACCTTTGATTTGTTAAGATTGAGCCAATCAGGGACAACCTTGAAGGATCTCTTAAGTTTGGTTTTGTAGGATCAGTAATTACCTGAGAAAGGTTGATATCGGTACACACCTTTTTTTTAAATGATCAGAGGCAGAGTTCAACTTGTTTAAATTAAAATTGCCACACAGAGATTGGGTTTAGGCCACATGCACACAGAATGACATCAACAAATATAAGAAATATTAAACATTTACACATAGATTTTTGAATACATGTAGAGGAATGATACTTTGAAATGTGCTCATTGCGGAGTTATGATCAGTTGAGTAAGAAGGTTGAACTATTCTGGGAAAGAGGTTCTATTCCCAGCATCATGATGGACACTCCTGATATAGAAGGTTTCGCTAACGCATTGGAATTGTTTTACTATTTTCATATGCATGTGCAATGAAGAATTGCTTGCTGGTGATAAATGCAAAGAAGAACAGCTTACACATAGATGCTCACATATAGGCTGCTGAATGCAATGAAGACCTGCTTATCCAGTAAAGTTCAATGTCAATGTGTAATATTCAATTAGAATTTGCAAAACAGTGAAGTTAAACAATGAATGGGTCCATAGTCGGTATGAGAAGACTACAGGAATATTTACCTGGGTGTACGTTCAAACAGAGATGAGAAAATTGCGATAAATAATTGTTTGTTTGTTTGTTAGTATTTATATGAATGTTATGTGTATAAACTGTGTTGAGTTATAGTTACTCAGTAGTGTCTCAGTGAAACAACCGACGGGGGAAGCCTTGCGGTGACAACAAAAGCAGTGTTTTACTGATCAGTCAAGTTGCTCCAGTGTACTCCATACAAACTGGTTGGCTACTGAAGGGATAGAAAATGGGGAATACTTGTTTTAAAGCAAACAAGGAATTAGATGGGAAAAATACATGTTTTAACGGGACCCAGACAATATTAAATACTCAGACAGATGGGAGAAGAAGTGTAGTTTTGTATGAAATCACAAAATTATTACATAAAATTAGTGAAATCAATTGAAGAATGCCTTTCTGAAGAGCTGTTTACCACAGATGAGCAGCTCTGCGACCAAGCACATTGTAGATCGCTTTACTGCCAAAATGATCTAATTTAATGGATTGGTTTAGACATGCATAACAGCATTTTAAGAACAAAGAGAGAAACAAAAAGAGACAACGCTTCATGGTGGAAGGTGATGTATAAATAACTGTGTATATGATGAAGGAGAGACCATTTGAGCAGCACAGCCATTTCGCAGCACAGGGACAGCAGTCCAAATTAAAGGATCTCCCACGTGGTATCACCTGTCACACTGTGTCAAGGCATCAAAAGAAGAAAAAATCACCAAACTCAAGGACAAAGACACGAAGACTCCGGTGAACGAAGAGAGAGGAATCAGAAATACAAAAGGATGCTGTAGCCTATTGGCTAAGGAATAGTGCTGAAAATTAGGTAAATCTAATCCACCACTGTCCTTGGTCTTCTGTAGGATTTTTAAACTAATACGTGGTGGTTTGTTTTTCCACAGAAATTTGGAGATGCATGAATCTAGTGACTTAAACCAAGTAGCAGATGGTTTTATGGGGATCGTTGAGAACAAATAGTTAACTTTTGGTAGTATCATCATTTTAATGGTTGTAACTCTCCCCATAAGTGATATAGGTAAGGACTTCCAACGAGAGAGATCGTCCTCTACTCTCTTTAATAATTGCACATAATTTAGCTTTGTTAGCTCTGAGAGCCTGGAGGAAATGTTTATGCCTAAATATCTAATATTTCCTGACTGTAAAGTGATCGCAGGTATATTCTGGACCCTACAGTTAATGGGCAGAACTGTGGTCTTAGACCAGTTGATAGAGTAGTCAGAAAGTGCTGAGAATTTATTTATGAGTGTGATTGTGTGAGTGAGAGACGTCTGTGAGTTCTGAAGGAAAAGTAATACATCATCAGCATAAAGACTTATTTTATGCTCAATACTTTGGGATTGGATGTCTTTGATATTTCTATCTTGTCTGATAGAAGCTGCTAAAGGTTTGATGAAAATAGCAAAAAGTGAGGGAGAAAGTGGGCAACCCTGTCTTATACCTCTCTGCAGACTGAAGCTTGGAGAAGTTTGATCATTTGTCCTGACACTTGCATTTGGGGAGCTATATAATATCCTTATCCGGTTGATGAAGTGTGACCCAAACCCAAATTTGTTTAATGCTGCGAATAAAAATTTCCAGTTCACTCCATCAAATGCTTTTTCTGCATCTAGAGAGTCGATTGTGGTTTCCAAGTTGTTGATGGTAGAATAGTCTATGAGATTAATGATCCGGTTTGTGAACGAACTGTTGTGCCTACTGCTCTTCAGCCTGTCAAATGAAACGTAGAATTTGAAACGTGACAAATGAACGAAGACCCAAGGAGTTGAGTCTTAAACAAATCAATACTTTTTCCTGTGCGAGGACCCGTCAGCCGAGGAGTTGAGTCATGAACGAATCAATACTGTTTCCTGTGCGAGGACCCGTCACCCGAGGAGTTGAGTTGTGAACGAATCAATACTGTTCCCTGTCCTGCTGACTGAGCTTATGAAGCTGCCGCCTGCCATGTGGTGAGTAAGGGTACTGCATGAAAATGAACGAATCACTCACTGAGACAACTCGTTACTCCTGAGTGATATAAAAAATTAGTTCATATCGAACAAATCGCTCACGAACGACACATCACTATCTATTTGACGAGTTATGCATGAATTCGGATTTTGCAATAAAATTAATTCCTTCTCTCAAACTAAGTTCAAACTGCTTTGTCCTTCATATTTATCTACTTCTAATCTAGTTTCAACAATAAACAACACTGTATTTTGTAGTATGAAAAAGAACCAGACCTAATTTTCAGCAATAAGCTTCTCTCGAGGAGATATGAAAGAATACAGATTTTGCTATAAAATGAAATCCTTCTATCAAACTTACTTAAAACGGTTTGTCCTTATTTCTTCACTTCTGATGAAGTTTCAACAATAAACAACAAACTTTGTATTATGAGAAAGAACCAGACTCATTCTTCAGGAATCCGAAAATAAGCTCTATTTTACGAGTTATGCACGAATTCGGATTCTCCTATAAAACGAATTCCTTAACTCAAACCAAGTTAAGACTGCTTTGTCCTTCATATTTATTCATGTCTAATCAAGTTTCAACGATAAACAACGTTGTACTTTGTAGAATGAGAAAGAACTTCTTCAGCACTAAGCATCTCTCGACATATGACGAAATACAGATTTTGCTATAAAATTAATTCCTTCTATCAGCCTGACTTAAAACTGTTTGTCCTCCTTATTTATCCACTTCAAATCAAGTTTCAACAATTAAAAAAATTTTGTAGTTTGAGAAAGAACAACTTAATCTTCAGCAATCAGTATAAAAAGAGGGTAAGAAAAGGTGCAAATGCCAACCATACATCACTAAAAGGTGGAGCGGAAGTATTCGGCTGCAAGTAGGTGTGAATGTTCGACCATAATTTGTAAAAAGCGGGTAAGAAAAGGTTCGAATGCCCGACTATATATTAACAAAAGTGGGAGGAGAGGTCTTCGGATGAGAGTGGGTGAGAATTTCCAACCATAATCTATAAAATGCGGTGAAAAAAAAGGTGTGAATACCCCATAGAACACTAAAAGGTGAAGCGGAAGTGTTCGGCTGCAAGAAGGTGTGAATGTCCGACTATATTTGGTGAAAAGCAGGTGAAGCAAGGTCTGAATGCCCAACCTTACATCATCAAAAGCGAGATCAGAGGTGTTTGGCTGCAAGAAGGCCATAGTTTGCCAAAAGCGGGTAAGGTGCGCATGACCGATTATACACCATCAACAAAAGTGGGGGCGGAGGTGTTCAGCTGCAAGAAGGTCTGAATGTCCAACAATAATTGCTAGAAAACATGAAAGAGAATTTTCGAATATCAAACCGCACATGATCATAAGCGGGAGAGGAGGTGTGCAGCTGCAAGAAGGTGTGAGTGTCCAACCATAATTACTGAAAAATGGGTAAGAAAAGGTGCGAATGCCCAACCATGCATCATCAAAAGCAGGAGTGGATGTGTTCGGCTACAAGAAGGTTTGAATGTCCGACCATAGTTTGTAAAAAGCGGGTAAGAAAAGGTTCGAATGCCCGAACATACACCATCAAAAGAGGGAGCGGAGCTGTAAGGTGTAGCTGTAAGACGGTGTGAATGTCCGACCATAGTTGGTAAAAAGCGGGTAAGAAAAGGTTAAAATACCTGACTGTACACAATCAAAAGAGGGAGCGGAGTTGTTCAGCTACAAGAAGGTGTGAAAGTCCGACCATGGTTTGTAAAAAGCTGGTAAGAAAAGGTTCGTATGCCCGAATATACACCATCAAAAGCGGAAGAGGAGGTGTTCGGCTGCAAGAAGGTGTGAATGTCGGACCATAGTTGGTAAAAAGCGGGTAAGAAAAGGTTAAAATACCCAACTGTACACAATCAATAGCGGGAGCGGAGTTGTTCGGCTACAAGAAGGTGTGAAAGTCCGACCATGGTTTGTAAAAGGCGTGTAAGAAAAGGTTCGAATGCCCAAATATATACCATCAAAAGTGGAAGAGGAGGTGTTCGGCTGCAAGAAGGTGTGAACGTCCGACCAAAGTTTGTAAAAAGCAGTTAAGAAAAGGTTCGAATATCCAACCAAACATAATCAAAAGCGGGAGCAGAGCTGTTCGACTGCAAGTAGGTGTGAATGTCAGATCATAATTTGCAAAAAGCTGAAGAGAAAGGGTGAGAATGCCCGACTATACACCATCAAATGCGGTAGCGGAGTTGTTACATGATCAAAACAGGAAGCAGAGGTGGTTCAGCTGCAAGAAGGTGTGAATGTCTGACTAAAGTTAAAAATATTTTTAAAAAAGCGGGAGGAGAGGTCTTCGGATGAGAGTGGTTGAGAAATTACAACCATAATCTATAAAATGCGGTGAAAAAAAAGGTGTGATAGAACACTAAAAGGTGGAGCGGAAGTGTTCGGCTGCAAGAGGGTGTGAATGTCCGACTATATTTGGTGAAAAGCAGGTGAAGCAAGGTCTGAATGCCCAACCTTACATCATCAAAAGCGAGATCAGAGGTGTTTGGCTGCAAGAAGGCCATAGTTTGCCAAAAGCAGGTAAGGTGCGAATGACCGACTAAATATCAACAAAAGTGGGGACGGAGGTCTTCGGATGCAGGTGGGTGTGAATATCCCACCATACTTATATGAGAGGAAGCTGTGAATGGCCGACCATAGTTTGCAAAACGCGGGTGAGAAAAGGTGCGAATGTCCAACCATACATGATCAAAACAAGAGCGGAGGTGTTTGGCTGCGACAAGGTGTGAATGTCCACCCATAATTAATGAAAAGCGGGCAACAAGTAGGTTCGAATGCCCAACCATACATCATCAAAAGCAGGAGTGGATGTGTTCGGCTACAAGAAGGTTTGAATATCCGACCATAGTTTGTAAAAAGCGGGTAAGAAAAGGTTTGAATGCCCGAACATACACCATCAAAGGAGGGAGCGGAGGTGTTCCACTGTAAGAAGGTGTGAATGTCCGACCATAGTTGTTAAAAAGCGGGTGAGAAAAGATTAAAATACCCAACTGTATACAATCAATAGCGGGAAAGGATGTGTTCGGTTACAAGAAGGTGTGAAAGTCCGACCATGGTTTGTAAAAAGCGGGTAAGAAAAGGTGCCAATGCCCGACAATGTATGATCAAAAGAGGGAGCGAAGGTTTTCGGCTGCAAGAAGGTTTGAATGTCCGACCATAGTTTGTAAAAAGCGGGTAAGAAAAGGTTCGAATGCCCGAAAATACACCATCAAAAGCGGGAGCGGAGGTGTTACGCTGTAAGACGGTGTGAATGTCCAACCATAGATGGTAAAAAGCGGGTAAGAAAAGGTTAAAATACCCGACTGTACACAATCAATAGCGGGAGCGGAGTTGTTCGGCTACAAGAAGGTGTGAACGTCCGACCAAAGTTTGTAAAAAGCAGTTAAGAAAAGGTCAGATCGCCTTCAACAAAGAACACCATTGGACTTTGCAGTAGAAGAAGTTGAAATCGATCTAGATATTGATAAATATGAAGGACAAAGCAGTTTCCACTTGGTTTGAGTGAAGAAATGAATTTTATAGCAAAATCCGAAATCACGCGTAACTCCTCCAAAGGAACGTATTGCTCAACCAAAGGGAAGCTTCTTTCTCATTCAGGGTAATATGAGGAACTTTATGCTTGATACATTTTTAGACATGGATAACTATGAAGGACAAAGCAATTTTAACTTGCTTTGAGCAAAGCAATTCATTTTATAGGAAAATCCGAAATCGTGCAGAACTCATGAAAATAAGCTTATTCTCGGATTCCTGATGCTTCAGTGTTTCTCTTTCTTCTACTGCAAAATCCAATGTTGTTCTTTGTTGAAGTCGATCTAGACATTGATAAATATGAAGGACAAAGCAGTTTTAACTTGGTTTGAGTGAAGGAATTCATTTTATACATAAAATCCCAAATCATGCAGAACGTATGACAAGAAGCTTATTCTCGGATTCCTGATCCTTCAGTGTTGCTCTTTCTTCTACTGCAAAATACAATGTTGTTCTTTGTTGAAGTCGATCTAGACATTGATAAATATGAAGTTAAAAGTAGTTTTAACATGGTTTGAGTGAAGGAATTCATTTTATACATAAAATCCCAAATCATGCAGAACGTATGAAAAGAAGCTTATTCTCGGATTCCTGATCCTTCAGTGTTGCTCTTTCTTCTACTGCAAAATACAATGTTGTTCTTTGGTGAAGTCGATCTAGACATTGATAAATATGAAGTTAAAAGTAGTTTTAACATAGTTTGAGTGAAGGAATTCATTTTATAGTAAAATCCGAAATCGTGCAGAACTCATGAAAATAAGCTTATTCTCGGAATCCTGAAACTTTAGATTTGCTCTTTCTTTTACTGCAAAGTACAACGTTGTTTTTTGTTGAAATCTATCTAGACATTGATAAATACCGGCCGAACGTCTCTGCTGCCGCTTTTGACAATTTATGGTTTGGCATTCTTACCTTTTCTTACCCGCTTTTTACAAATTTTGATCTGACATTCACACCTACTTGCAGTCGAACACCTTCTCTCCTTTTAAAAAGTATAGAACTTAGAACAGGTCTAGTCCCTGGCTTTCGGCAGAACTGTCTTCTTTACTTTTTTTTTTTTTTTTCCCCTTGTCCTGTTCAGCATTATGGCAGCAGAATTGTAGTCTGAATACCTTTGATGCCAAAATGATTTGCTTTGCCAAGGGAAGTTTTATAAATGTAAAGCTCCCTTTGATGCCCATTTATTTATTTCTGTTTACAATATATGACATGTAATAGAACTGAACCGGACCGGGGGACAAGGAAAGAAGAAGAGGAAAGAAGAGGAAACAGAACAAAAATAGAAACAAAAACCAGACAACCAGCTGCTACACCTGTAAAAAACTAAACAGACAGCAATCCATGGCCTCTGAGGGGAATACAGCCTTAGCGCCACCAGGAGCACCTGAAAGCAGACAAGCAGAGAAAAAACAAACACACAAACAAAGAAAAACAAGCACAAGAAGTGGCAATCGCATACAACACAGCTGTGGATATAGATGACCTGAGACGACATGATAATACATCAACTGCTTAGTGACCATGCTACTGGACTAATGAATGTGTGTGTGTGTGTGAGTGAGAACATGCAACACCCATGGAACAGGACCTACATGATAACCGTGCTTAGTTATGAGTGTATAAGCGTACAGGGCCACAATCCACAGCCCCCCCAAGCAATCAGAAGCAGACAGAGAGGGCCCCACAGAGCACAGAACCCAGGAAGCCCACCGCAGGGGCAACCACGCATCCACCCAGAAGACTGCAGAGGAAGCCCCTGGAAAGAGCCCCCATAAGCATAGGGCAGAGGCCCTCCGGGAGCGAGGGGCAACAGCCCACCGACCCCGCCAGGCCCCAGCCGCCCAGACATGGGCCGTGCACTGGAACCGGGCCCCAGGAGCCCGAGCGCCCCCAAACCCCCCGGCAGAGGCCCCACCCAATACCCAGGAGGGCCAAGCGCCCCAGACAGCCACACAGTGGGTCAGCGCCTGCCCCAGCGCCCCTGGCCAAGTGCCCTGGGAGTCAAGACGTGCCCACAGGTGGGTGAAGTCGCGAGCAGCGGGGAGAGGCAACGCTGCCCCCCCCATCAGGAGAAGCACAGGCAGGCCAGGCGACAGCAAGTCCCAGATCCAGGCCCAATCATTACCACACATCCACACGTCCTCCCTCCCTCGACTCCACTGGGGTGTAGTGCAGCGTGCACATCAGGGGGCCAGCAGCCCCCCAGCCACCACAGACCCCGAACCAGCAGAACAATTAATTAATCCTCCTGGCCCCTCCCGCCCCGAGCAGCAACCAGGAAGCAGGGGTGTGATAAGACCCCTCCCCTCACCCTTCTGGCTCTTCAATATTTTCTAATAGTGAGTGATTAAAATTGAGGGGCAGCCAACCTTGTAGAACTGGGAGCGCGGCCCTCTGGGCAGCCTACATACCCAAAGAGCCCCGCCCACCAGATGCCACTCAGTGTAACCACCCCCCAAGACCTAATGTGTGTGTGTGAGTGTGTTTGATAAGTAATGATGTCTAACACAGGGGCGGGGAACTGCAAAGTGCAACAAAAGGGCACCACCTACGTGGCCCCATCCACTACACACCACCGAACACACACGCCCCCAAAACCCTTCATGTGTGAGTGTGTGCTGTGTACAGGAGCCAGAAGGGAGAGGGGTATGGGGATATACACCGGGGGAGCTACTCTCCCCCAGAGAGGGCAGCCAGGGACTGGCTGCAATAGGCATCCCCGCTACCTGGGAGCCAACACAGGGCAGGAGGGCCTGATGTCCACCAGGCTCGGGGCCTGCAGCGACCATATTCCGGGAGCTACTCTACCCCCAGAAGGTACCCATCCCGCCCCACCCCACTCAACCCAACCCCACCCTGGAGGACCTCTACAAAAAACAAACAAACAACAACAAATAACAAACAAACAAACCACCCGGTCACACCAGTCGCAGCAGCCCAGGCCTGAGACCCATCATCACCCAAGCGAAAAGCACCCCCCCCCCCCCCCCCCCCCCCCCACCGCACGCCCCAACACCCTGAAAAAAAACCAACCATCTGCGGACACCCTGGAGCGCCCAGCCCCCAGGGCCCAGGCCCAGCACCACCACGCACGCCAGAGCGGCCCGGCCACCCGGCATAGAGCCAGCAGCCACCACCTCAACACCGCCCGCCCCACACCTTAAGACAGCCCCACCCGCAAGCCCCCAAAACTGCCCTCCAAGCCCGACACACAGTCCCCCCCAGCAATGACAAACCCGGTCCCCACGACCCGAGAGACTACCATACGCCCGAAGCCACACAGCCCCCCCCAGCACACACCCAACCGCCCAGAGCAACGGGACAGCAATCCACCACCACCACTATGTGATAAAGCTAATCAGAGGGGACCAGAGAGAATGAAATTCTGCCAATTGATGTTTTGAGGAGGCAGACATTGTTTCCATGCTAATATAATCTAAAAGAAAATTTCTAAACTGGTTAATACACATATTGTTTTTCGCTTTCCAGTTCATGAGAATAGTTTTCTTTGCGATACATAACACTGTGAGAACCATGTGTGCTGAGTTCATTTCCATGTTGATGTTGTCTAAGTCACCCAGTATGCACAGTGTGGGGCATGCAGGGATGCTACACTTTAGCCATGTTGATAGGTCCTCACAGACTTCAAGCCAGAACTTCTGGACAGGCGCACAAAACCACAAAGCGTGTGCATAATCATCAGGTGTGTTATCTGTGCAATGTGAGCAGATGTTTGAGTGTGTTAGACCCATCCTGAACATCCTTTGTCCTGTATAGTGTGTTCTATGAAGGATTTTGTATTGTATGAGCTGTAAATTAGGATTTCGAGTCATTTTGAAGGTGTTCAAACATATTTGTGGCCAGAAGCTATGACTAGAACTGATGGATAAATCTGCCTCCCATTTTGAGGATGGAAGAAACATTGTGTCATCTATCTTAGACAATAATTTATATATTTTTGATAGTAGTTTTGGGGTGCAGATGCTTAGAAATTCTTCTACCCTAGTCGGGAGTTGTAAGTCTGGTTGGTGGAGGATATATTTCTTTGTTATTATAGACTTAAGTTGTTGATATTCTAGGAATTTATTGCTGCTTATCTCATGTTGTGATATGAGCTCATCAAATGAAATAAAATTTCCATTTTGGATTATATGTTCCAGATGTTTGATTCCTTTGATCTTCCACAGAGGAAAGTTTAGCATTTTTTTGTTTTGCAGTATATGAGGATTGTTCCAGATGGGTGTAAGCTTACACGGGACAAGTGAGGACTTTGTTATTTTAAGAAATTCCAACCAGGCTGTCAGAGAGGTGATGATGTTAATGCTTTTGAAACATTTGTGATTTTTTACGTTTTGACTAATAAGTGGCAGGTCAGAGATTTCCAGATTATCACACAATGCTTGTTCTATATTTATCCATGGTTCATCTATTGGGCTAGGTTTAAACCATTTTGATATATACTGTAACCTATTGGCTAAGGAATAGTGCTGAAAATGAGGTAAATCTAATCCACCACTTTCCTTGGTTTTCTGTAGGGTTTTTAAACTAATACGTGGTGGTTTGTTTTTCCACAGAAATTTGGAGATGCATGAATCTAGTGACTTAAACCAAGTAGCAGATGGTTTTATGGGGATCATTGAGAACAAATAGTTAACTTTTGGTAGTATCATCATTTTAATGGTTGTAACTCTCCCCATAAGTGATATAGGTAAGGACTTCCAACGAGAGAGATCGTCCTCTACTTTCTTTAATAAGTCTTTAATAATTGCACATAATTTAGCTTTGTTAACTCTGAGAGCCTGGAGGAAATGTTTATGCCTAAATATCTAATATTTCCTGACTGTAAAGTGATCGCAGGTATATTCTGGACCCTGCAGTTAATGGGCAGAACTGTGGTCTTAGACCAATTGATAGAGTAGTCAGAAAGTGCTGAGAATTTATTTATGAGTGTGATCGTGTGAGTGAGAGACGTCTGTGAGTTCTGGAGGAAAAGTAATACATCATCAGCATAAAGACTTATTTTATGCTCAATATTTTGGGGTTGGATGCCTTTAATATTTCTATCTTGTCTGATAGCAGCTGCTAAAGGTTCGATGAAAATAGCAAAAAGTGAGGGAGAAAGTGGGCAACCCTGTCTTGTACCTCTCTGCAGACTGAAGCTTGGAGAAGTTTGATCATTAGTCCTGACACTTGCATTTGGGGAGCTATATAATATCCTTATCCAGTTGATGAAGTGTGACCCAAACCCGAATTTGTTTAATGCTGCAAATAAAAATGTCCAGTTCACTCGATCAAATACTTTTTCTGCATCTAGAGAGACTATTGTGGTTTCCAGGTTGTTGATGGTAGAATAGTCTATGATCTATGAAACTGATCTATGTTACTGTCTGATGGATCATTTTGTGATGAATATAAGGTTTTATAGAAGTCCCTAAAAGCATTGTTGATTTCATGGGTGACATTTCCTTTTCAGTCTTGGTGGAATGAACTCTTCAAATCAGCTTTTCATTCCGTTGGGGTGGAGCGCTTAGCTTCGCCGTCCACCCTTTTGTACACATGTGGATAAAAATTTGTGATTGTTCCGCCATCATCTTGGCATGATGGGAATTCCAGAATTCCAGAAACCTGGTCAGTTACCTGACTTTGAGTCCTGTAGTGGTTCTGCTGCTGATGCAGTTTATCAAACTGTGGACAAATGTTAGCAACATATCATCTTTACAATGCTCTACATTCAGGAATTGTCTTTTAATAGGTCCAATTCCCATGTTCATTGGTCTTTCATATGAACGCAAAAATAATCATTAAAGAAATCATTGAGAATTCACTCGGGGTCATTCAAAGTACTTTTAATGTTATCTGTATCATCGTCTCCATCATCCATGTGTTGCTCGTTGTCATCATCTCCCTCTACCTGTTGATACATTATGCGGGTATGGATGGTTTCAATCAGTCTTTGGGACAGTCCTCTCAAGCATGTGATACAACATCAAGCACAGGTGGCTACTATGGCTGTGACAACAGACAGAGACCAAACCACTTCTCCATCATGTCAGTGAAGGGATCGTTGATTTTCTATCAGCTCTGCAGAGAGTGATGCGAGTCCCTCTTTGTGATTCTGCCATCTGCGGAAGTATTGTTAGGAATAAAGGAACAGGATAAAGTTCCAAACATTTTAATTGTTCAGCAATGCCTTGTAGATGTAATTTATCCAATAAACATTTTTTTTTATTGTTGCCCACCAGAAAAGAAAAGATTCAAAGTCTGTAGTTACTTGATTTCTAGCTTTAAATTCATCTGGGACTCAGAATTCCAATGCTATCCAGGTACACTGTGTTGTCAAATGAACCTCCAGACACAGTTAAATGCTTGAGACATTGCAGCTTCTCACCCAAGGCCTTAAAGTCCCCCTCAGGGAACAGACGGAAAGGCATCAGTAGTTGGGCTATTGTGCAGCTGCCAGTTAGGCAGAAGGACGGACCTCAGTTTCATATCCCCACACAGCCACCAGAGGTCTGCTCTCATGGAAGTTTGGTTCCGAAACCAAGATGCTGAGTAGTTACCTGCGTCCTGAGTGACAATAGATGGATTCTTGACAATTATGTGACATGAGTGTACCCACATTCTTACCTGTACCCCTGTGGATGAAACATATATAAATTACCCGTATAAGCCAACGCTGAGGTTAGTTGTCTCTTTTCTTAACTGCTGGGAACAACAAAGAGAGAGTTTTACATTGCTCTGTGTTAGGTACAAAAGATTCATTATGCAATTGTATTGCAAATGTAATGCTTCATTTCTAAATTTATATTCTGGCTTTAGCACATTCAATACAATTAGATTGGATATTTTGTCATGCTGTATACATTCTAACAAAATTCCAACTGATACACCGGCGATTCTTCAGAAATGTTGTATTAACATACATTTCACATATGTACTTTTCAGAATACACATGGGCTTTTTGGTTGTCTTTACATAAAATAATTGAGCATAAGTCAATGTCAGCCACCCCATCTATTCCTGCAACAAAAAAAATAGGTTGACAAGTTGTCTGTTGGACCTGAGGGACCTCCTATCTCAGTGGTCAGTCTGTGTCCGTGTGATTCATTGTAGTGCATTATCTTTTAGTTTTTTATTAATCTGTGCTTAATCCCATAGAATTAGGAATACGATAATAAGAATAATGATTAACAATACACAACTGGTTCCTTTTAACCTACAAATCCTGGTAATTTAAATGGATGCCACGGCTGCTGTCTGTCTATCCCTGTCTTATTTTAGCCACACCCTATGTTCTCGTTTTAGCCGTGGTTTTCTTCACTGAGGTTGAGACAAACCCCCTCCTGTTGAGAGAATTCCCCTTTGTAGTCAGACTTATGCCTCAGAGAACGGTGGTGGGTAACCAGTCTTTCCCTACTTCTGCAGGTCGTGGCCTTACTAGTTTACAGTGTGATAAGTGCATCCAGGATATATTAGTTTAGCTGCTGTGGTTTCTGTAAGCAGTACCTGATATGGACCTTCCCACCTTGGGCTGGAGCAGTTATCTTTCTTTATCACTTTGATGAGGATCCAGTCTCCAGGTTTTAGAGATTCCTCCACAGGGTCACCTGGAACAGACACTAGACAGAAGAGATCTCTCTACTTGTTAACATTTTAACCATGTATCCTGCTAAGGTTTCTTCTCTTTCTTCATCATGTCCGGTGAATAGTTTTAACTGTGGTTGTAAAAATGGTCATACATTATACATTATCTCAAATGGAGTTAATCCTGTGCTAGTTAGAGTAATATGCATGTTTAGGACTACTAGTGGTAAACAGTAAACCCAATTCTTCCCAGTCTCTTCAGTCTTGACCTAATTATTCAATTGTGTCTTTCCAGCAAACCTGCTGATTGTGGATGATATTCACAGTGGTTTCTGAGATAATTTTTTGTTTTTAAGTTCTTCGCCATCAGGAAGATAATATTGTTTACAAAGTGCGTCCCTGTTATCACTGTAGATTTTTTCAGGAATTCCAAATCTAGGTAATATTTAATTCACCAGTGTTGAGGGTACATCTGCCTGTGCATTTGGAAATACTTCACTTCATTTGGTAAAACATCACTAATCACCAGGGAGACCCCTTTATATAATTCAATGAAATCCATACAAACGTGTTGAAAAGGGTCCTCCGGCCTCGGGAACTGTCCTCGTCCTGGTCCTAGGCCATATGTATGGATCATATTTGCACATATTTGACATATTAGACAAAAATTCTTTATTATCATATTATGATATTATGATTTTATTATAAATAAAACCATACACTGCAAAAACCTTGTTCATTATTGCTACCAGCCCTCCTGTAGAGACATGCCGTGCTCCATGGCTCGATACTGAAGCATATTTAAACAAGCTCTTTGGCAATATAAGTTTTACATTTCATAGTAAATGGCACCTTTATTCTTCCAGATCTGTCCTTGTAAGTGTACATTTGGTTTTGCATCCATGGTCCAATTTAATGGACTAGTATATGCATCCAGTTTCTGAGAATACTCTATTCCTGGATCCACCTCCTCCCAATCTGAGGCTTCTTCACATGCAGTCACAAACACACCTAAACGCCTCCAGTGGTCATCTGTGGGTTTGGAGAGTGACATATGGGGTGCATTCCATGATCTTAAAAACTTTCTCATGCTGTGAGAGAGTAAGCAGCTGACTGCACAACAACCCTCTTTATTCCAGTATAAGTGTTTTAACTTTAGCATGTTTTAACTTTCTCATTTGTTTAAAAAATTAAATATGTCCTCCCCTTGAGTATATTTGTAATACACAGTACAGTGTACTTCATGTGGTGACCTGAGGGTGAGCTTTCCTGAGACGTGTTCTTTTGCCTTCTTAAGGAGAGGAAGCGTGATAGCGCTGGGGCCTGTAGACACAAGATCCAAACTATACCAGTATGAAGGTGGTCTCATGCTGAATCATTGTTTGAGCGGACTTCATTCGAACTACAGTTAACCCTTTTTCTTCTGGAACTATTCTTAGCTTCAATAAATGGAGTAAATCCCTTCCCAGTAAGTTACAAGGACACAGAGTGGACAAGACAACTTGACAATCAGCACTTACTCCACTCCGTGTATCTGTTACTGTCAAGAGTTTTGATAAACGCTCAGGATGGCTCTTACCATTTGCTGATTTGACCCAAATAATTTCTTTGGATTCCTCAACTCCCGGTATGTCATCAGGATGGATTACAGTTCGTTTTGCACCTGTGTCGCATAGAAAAGTTACCTCCGTCCCGGAAACATTCAATCTAATCTCAGGTTTGATGTCATACTATAAGATAAGTTCAATTCCCTCTAGGTTTAACACTTTTTCTGGCTTTTCGGCTTCTATCCTGGTTACAGCTCCTGTTTTTTTCTTATCTAGTCATAACTGACTCCCAAAATCTTCCTCTGTCTTACTCTTGCTCCTGCAGTCGCCCAATGCCCCCTCCTTCCACACAGCCGACATGTATCTCCTCCTGCTCTGTCTCTCCTTCTCTGTCACTGCTCCTGTTGTGATCTGTGTTTTTGCTTTCCCTCATCACCTAAATAGTTGCTTCTCTCCCTTCCAACAAAAAGTTTAGTCCTTTCTTCCTTTTCTTTTTGTTGTTAGAGTGCTCCTCTGCTTTCCCTCTTTATTTCATTGCTGTGCAAACACATTAAGATGACTGTTTATTGTCATGTTACAAGTCACACGAAAATTACTCTCTGCATTTGACCCATCTAGTTTGGCACCTGTTGAACACACATGCACAACCTTTCTGTTTAATTTAATTAATATTTATCTGCAGGCTTAGAAACTGCTTATAGTATTAATATATTACTCCATATATTACGCTGATTTATTGCAGCTGTCTTTAAATTTCTCTTTAAGAAAACTATTGTTTGATATCTGACTCACATAGCATATTTCATTGCTGTGTTGGTTTTTAAAAAATATATATTTTATATATAAAACATATATAAATATATTATATATATATATATATGTATATATATACTAATACTCTTTTGGTTCCCATTCTGTGAGATAAATGCTTTAATCTCTGATGAATATGATGTCAGTTCCTAAGCTCATAAATTCATAAGTTTTAGGGAAGTTAGTCAATCAGAAGTAATGAAGCATTACTTAACCATAGCATTACTTAACATTAATATGTTAAATTCTCTATTTCCGGCTTATGTTTCTGATACACTTATGATTTTTTTTCAGAAGAGCTAATCTCAAATTTAGAAAATGTTTCAGTTTGGCTTGAAAATCATCTGCACCTGAAAGGTCTGACTGTCTGGTCTCAGACCTGCTTCAGGTGGAAAGTATTTCATTTTTAATGCCTTGAACTTTGTCATTAAAGAATATTCCAATTTCATTACCCTTATATGTAGAAATTAGTTCTAAATGCAACCTGGAGGGTTTGTTAATCTGTTTACTGTAGCAAGCAAGACATGAGAGTTGTTACTGCAGTTTTTTTTTTTTTTATGATTTCAGAAAAATAACTCTCTCTTCATCTATGCAAAGTCACACGCTGAGTTAGACCAAACATTTCAAGGAAAGTAGTGAGTTCTTTAGCTTGCTTATTATGGGCTACATCCATGTGCACCTTCAAGTCCCCTGTTATGACTAAAC
This sequence comes from Leuresthes tenuis, assembly GCF_036924035.1. Classification (NCBI taxonomy): domain Eukaryota; kingdom Metazoa; phylum Chordata; class Actinopteri; order Atheriniformes; family Atherinopsidae; genus Leuresthes; species Leuresthes tenuis. The sequence goes on along the minus strand of NW_027325367.1, from coordinate 30,379,254 downwards.
AGTCAACAGCAGTGCACACAATTTAAAGAAATTCAGTAAAATCATCAGTAAAATCATCAATAAAATCATTCTGCGGTGAGACAAAGTATTTAAGATAATTTTATCTCCATTTTTAAATGACACATGCTTGAATTAAGGACAAAAATAAATTTTTTATCTTGTGAGTGGGTATATTGGCCCTGAATATGGCACAAAGACCCTTCCCACTCTCGTCTTGTCTTGTTGTTTCATCTCTCAGTTAAATACATAAAATCAAGACTATGAGAGGAAAGTATCAAAAGCATTGTTAGACAGGAAAAAGTCAGAAAGCTGTTGGTATACAACTTTTCCTAGGACTTTTCCTAAGAATGGCAGGTTTGATATGGAAATGATAAAAATCTCAGCTTGTAAAACATCTTTTGCTCAGACAGTTTTTCCTGTGAAATGAGTAAAGATTTGAAATGATCTGTTTGTTTGTATGAGATCTTCTGAACTTTAACTCTTTAAGAGAGCTGCTAAATCTTAATACACAAACTTGTACAAATGTCTAGCTCTAATCCTTGTTGTTCTTTTTTTTGTTGTGCTTTTTTAAACTAGATTTACTTTGTACATTACTTTTGTATTCCCCTTCTCTAGGATTGGGCAATTTTACCATGTTCAATTCTCCCTCAAACCCAAATTTATTTTCTCATCTCTCTAAGTATTCAATATTATCGGGTTTTTTCTGAAACATGATTTTAGCACTCCCACTTAACTCCCGGTTAGCTTTAAAACAGATATTTCCCATACTGTCCTCTTGCAGCTAATCAATTTTCGGTGGAGTTATTGTGAGTACTATTGAATGAAACACTACTTCTGTCACTATGTCACGAGCAACAACCAGATTCCAATGTTCACTTCAACTCAATTAGTCAGTAACACATTTTTCTGTCGTCACCAGCAGCAACATCACACACCAGCAGCTGTTTCACTCTTATACATACATAGCAAATAAAACAACACTGCAGCAAAGAAGGAAAAAAAACAATTTAACAAACAAACAATTCAACAACCAGCCCCTTTAACAAACAAACAAATTAATTTCACAAACAAACGATTCAACAATCAGGCCATTTAACAAACAAACGATCAGACGTATAACACTAACAAAAACTAACATGGATTTAAAACTTGCAATCTTTCATCGCAAACTCTCTTAAGAAAGATTCTGTTTCTAACACGCGGCGCGGAGTTATTTATTCCTGTAGTCTTCTCACACAGACTATGGACTAACCTTTTCTGACTGCATTTTTGTTGTCCTTGGTTAATCCCACCACTACACATGTTTACCAGTTAAAAGGCTAACCTTTTCTGACCGTTTCATTTGTGGGTTATCCAATACAACATACAGTTACCAGTTAAAAGGCTTTTTTCCTTTGCTTCACCTTTTCTGATGCTATTATGTTTTCATGGGTTAATCCTATACACAGTTACCAGTTAAAAAGCTGACCTTTTCTGACTGCTTCTTTTATGGGTTAATCCAGCAAAATTTACACACAGTTACCAGTTAAAAAGATGACCTTTTCTGACCGCTAATTAGGTTTTTATGGGTTAATCCTATACACAGTTACCAGTTAAAAGGATGACCTTTTCTGACTGCTTCTTTTATGGGTTAATCCAACACAACCTACACACGGTTACCAGTTAAAAGGCTTACTTTTTCTGACTGCTTCATTTGTGAGTGATCCAACATAACTTTTACACAGTTACCAGTTAAAAGGCTTATTTACTAGGTTGCATTCGAAATAGTATATTCTTAGGAAAATAGCAACGACTCAATCTATTTAAAGGCCTCCAGTTTTCCATCAATTGCTAGTTAATTAATCAAAAATTTCCCTAATAATCACACTATTTCCAACCAACAATAGTAATACAAAGGGTTCCTTACCATAAATCCACTGATAAGTTAAACAACGAAGAATCCAGCGAGTCTGTCCACTGATTCAAAAATAGATCCTGTCACCTTTCCTCCAGCCAGTGGCAGCCGGCCTCTATCAGAAACTGTGCTGAGAGGACTTCAGTTAGGAATCCTGGACTCCCCCGTGCACGGTTTCAGCTCCGATTCTGGAAGGTGGAAAGGACTTAGAATCCGGCTCGAAGGACCATTATGTTAGAAAAATTCTCTTAAAATTAGGCTCAGAGTCGCTGGATACGATAAACACAAAACATTTATTTCTTGCAAGAAAGAGACAAGTCCGCACAAATCCACACAACCTGTCGGGAAGATCGCTCAGAGTTGTCTCCCGACAAAATGGTGCTCCAGCTATTTATGTTGTTTATGCTTGCTGATCACACAATGTTATGAGAAAAGGCCCTTTTCTCACCATTCATTATTATGGGAAGGAACATTCAATGTTATGGGAAAAGGTGCTTCTCTCCCCATTCCTTGTTATGGGAAGGAACATAAAAGGTGCTTCTCACCAGTTAATATTATGGGAAAGACTAGTACCAGAGTCAAAACACTTTTGCTTGAATCATAGAAGAGGAAAGATGGAGGGACTCTTCTAAGCTGGTTTGAAGTATAAACTTCTTTATTTTACCTTCTATGAGAAAGAACCACGCTTGTTCTTCTGGAATCCGAAATTCGTTTTCTTTTAAGGAGATAGTCAAGATTTTAGATATTGCCATAAAATGAATTGCTTCACTCAAACCAAGTTAAAACTGCTTTGTCCTTCATATTTGTCCATGCTTAAGCTCGTTTCAAACATAAACTTATTTTTATAACCTTGTATGAGAAAGAACCACACTTATGTTTGAGCAATACACTCCTTATGAGGAGTTATGCACGATTTAGGATTTTGCTGTAAAATCAATTCCTTCACTTAAACTAAGTTAAAATTGCTTTGTCCTTCTTATTTATCCACGTCTACGCTGGTTTCAAGTATAAACTTCTTTATATTACCTTATATGAGAAAGAACCACACTTGTTCTTCTGGAATCCGAAATTCGCTATATTTTAAGGAGATAGTCAAGATTTCAGATATTGCCATAAAATGAATTGCTTCACTCAAACCAAATTAAAACTGCTTTGTCCTTCATATTTGTCAATGTTTAAGCTGGTTTCAAACATAAACTTCTTTTTATAAACTTGTATGAGAAAGAACCACACTTATGTTTGAGCAATACACTCCTTATGAGGAGTTATGCACGATTCAGGATTTTGCTGTAAAATTAATTCCTTCACTTAAACCAAGTTAAAACTGCTTTGTCCTTCTTATTTATCCATGTCTAAGCTGGTTTCAAGTATAAACTTCTTTTTATAACCTTGTATGAGAAAGAACCACACTTATGTTTTGAGCAATACACTCCTTATGAGGAGTTATGTACGATTCAGGATTTTGCTGTAAAATGAATTCCTTCACTTTTTTTTCCCTTGTTCTGTTCAGCATTATGGCAGCAGAATTGTGAATACCTTTTATGCCAAACAGATTTCCTTTACCAAGGGAAGTTTTACAAATGTAAAGCTCCCCTTGATGCCCATTTATTTATTTCTGTTTACAATATATAACATGTGATAGAACTGAACCGGAACGGGGGACAAGGATAGAAGAAGAGGAAAGAAGAGGAAACAGAACAAAAATAGAAACAAAAACCAGACAACCAGCTGCTACACCTGTAAAAAAACAAAACAGAAAATAACCCATGGTCTCTGTTGCGAATCCAGCCTTAGCGCTACCAGGAGCACCTGAAAGCAGACAAGCAGAGAAAAAAACAAACAAACACACAAAAAAACAAAAACAAGCACAAGTAGTGGCAATCGCATACAACTCAACTGTGGATATAGATGACCTGAGGCGACATGGTAATACATCAACTGCTACTGGACTAATGAATGTGTGTTGTGTGTGTGTGTGTGTGTTAGAACATGCGACACCCATGGCACAGGACCTACATGATAACCGTGCTTAGTTATGAGTGTATAAGTGTACACGGCCACAATCCACAGCCCCCCAAGCAATCAGAAGCAGGCAGAGAGGGCCACAAGACCCAGGCCACCAGCAGCCCCCACGGAGCACAGAACCTAGGATGCCCACCACAGGGAAAACCACGCATACACCCAGTAGACAGCAGAGGTCATCCCCGGACAGAGCCCCCATAAGCATAGGGCAGAGAACCCCCGGGATTCAGGGGCAACAGCCCACCGACCCCACCAGGCCCCAGCCGCCCAGACATGGGCCGTGCAGAGAGGCCCCAGGAGCCCGAGCGCCCCAAAACCGACCGTTAGAGGCCACACCCAATACCCGGGTGGGCCAAGCGCCCCAGACAGCCACACAGTGGGTCAGCGCATGCCCCACCGCCCCTGGCCAAGTGCCCTGGGAGTCAAGACGTGCCCACAGGTGGGTGAGGTCGCGAGCAGTGGGGACGCCGCCCCCCCCATTGGGAGAAGCACAGGCAGGCCAGGCGACAGCAAGTCCCAGACCCAGGCCCAATCATCACTACACACACTTTCACATCCCATACATCCACACGTCCTCCCTCCCTTGACTTCGCTGGGGTGTAGCGCAGCGGGCACACCAGGGGGCCAGCAGCCCCCCAGCATCCACAGACCCTGAACCAGCAGAATAATTAATTCCTCCTGGCCACTCCTGCCCGAGCAGCAACCAGGAAGCAGGGGTGTGATAAGACCCCTCCCCTCACCCTTCTGGCTCTTCAATATTTTCTAATAGTGAGTGATTAAAATTGAGGGGCAGCCAACCTTGTAGAACTGGGAGCGCGGCCCTCTGGGCAGCCTACATACCCAAAGAGCCCCGCCCACCAGATGCCACTCAGTGTAACCACCCCCCAAGACCTAATGTGTGTGTGTGAGTGTGTTTGATAAGTAATGATGTCTAACACAGGGGCGGGGAACTGCAAAGTGCAACAAAAGGGCACCACCTACGTGGCCCCATCCACTACACCCCACTGAACACACACGCCCCCAAAACCCTTCATGTGTGAGTGTGTGCTGTGTAAAGGAGCCAAAAGGGAGAGGGGTATGGGGATATACACCGGGGCAGCTACTCGCCCCCGGAGAAGGCAGCCAGGGACTGGCTGCAATAGGCACCCCCGCTACCTGGGACCCAACACAGGGCAGGAGGGCCTGATGTCCACCAGGCTCGGGGCCTGCAGCGACCATATTCCGGGAGCTACTGTACCCCCAGAAGGTACCCATCCCACCCCACCCCACTCAACCCAACCCCACCCCACCCCGGAGGACCTCTACAAACAAACAAACAAACAACAACAAACAAACCACCCGGTCACACCAGACGCAGCATCCCGGGCCTGAGACCCACCATCACCCAGGCCCCCCCCCAACAGGGGAAAAGCACCCCCCCCACCGCACGCCCCAACACCCTAAAGATAACAACCACCTGCGGACACCCTGAGGTCCCAGAGCAACAAGCCTGCACCAACCCACCCATACTGTGGCATGTCCAGGGCAACCCAGCCCCCCCGGGCGCAAGGCATCGCCCAGCCACCAGGGCCCAGGCCCAGCACCACCACCCACGCCAGAGCGGCCCGGCCACCCGGTACAGAGCCAGCAGTCACCACCCCAAGGCCCCTAAGGTACCCTGCCCAACACCGCAAGACAGCCCCACCCGCAAGCCCCCAAAACTGCCCTCCAAGCCCGACACACAGTCCCCTCCAGGAATGACCAACCCCGTCCTCACGACCCGAGAGACCACCAGACGCCCGAAGCCACACAGCCCCCCCCCAGCACACACTCAACCGCCCAGAGCGACGGGACAGCAACCCACCACCACTATGTGATAAACCTAATCAGTGGGGACCAGAGAGAATGAAATTCAGCCAATTGATGTTGGGAGGCACACATTGTTTCCATGCTAATATAATCTAAAAGAACATTTCTAAACTGGTTAATACACAGATTGTTCTTCGCTTTCCAGTTCATGAGAATAGTTTTCGTTGCGATACATAACACTGTTATAATTGGCTTTGTTCTTAGAAATTATAAATTCATTTTCTGTATTTTACTAAATAACCTATGTTCCTAGCTGGTACTTTTCCACTCTGCTCATACTGCACAACAGATGACCTTAAATGGTCCAAGACCTTAGAATGACATAAACAACTGGGTCAGACAAAACATCTCTATTAGGGCAGATAGGTCTGGTACATTAGACACCTAAAACAGCACTCACACATACACACACATTGTTTATCACATCCAAAGAACACAACAAGGACAGCAGCTGGCCTGATCATGCCACTCAAAACTGGCCAATTATACTCTGACAAGAAATATGACATGTTTCCGGATAACGGGTCTCGGCCTGACGGATTTCCTGCGGGAGCTCTGGCACTCCGAGTCCAGCGCTGCAATATACTCTACTTGTGACCACTAATAAATACTTTTTTAATAAACGATTTCTCCAGCTTATTCTTGGGCTTCCAATGAAAAAATCGGGCTAACAACACTGTGAGGACCATGTGTGCTGAGTTCATTTCCATGTTGATGTTGTCTAAGTCACCCAGTATGCACAGTGTGGGGCATGCAGGAATGCTACACTTTAGCCATGTTGAAAGGTCCGTACAGACTTCAAACCAGAACTTCTGGACAGGCGCACAAAACCACAAAGCGTGTGCATAATCATCAGGTGTGTTATCTTTGCAATGTGAGCAGATGTTTGAGTGTGTTAGACCCATCCTGAACATCCTTTGTCCTGTATAGTGTGTTCTATGAAGAATTTTGTATTGTATGAGCTGTAAATTAGGATTTCGAGTCATTCTAAAGGTGTTCAAACATGTTTGTGGCCAGAAGCTATGACTAGAACTAATATATAAATCTCACTCCCATTTTGAGGATGGTAGAGACATTGTGTCATCTATCTTAGATAATAATTTATATATTTTTGATAGTAGTTTTGGGATGCAGATGCTTAGAAACTCTGCTACCCTAATCGGGAGTTGTAAGTCTGGTTGGTGGAAGATATATTTCTTTGTTATTATAGACTTAAGTTGTTGATATTCTAGGAAATTATTGCTGCCTATCTCATGTTGTGATATGAGCTCATCAAATGAAATAAATGTTCCATTTTGGATTATATGTTCCAGATGTTTGATTTCTTTGATCTTCCACAGAGTAAAGTTTAGCATTTTTTTGTTTTGCAGGATGTCAGGATTGTTCCAGATGGGTGTAAGCTTACACGGGACATGTGAAGACTTTGTTATTTTAAGAAATTCCCACCAGGCTGTCAGAGAGGTGCTGATGTTAATGCTTTTGAAACATTTGTGATTTTTTTACGTTTTGACTAATAAGTGGCAGGTCAGAGATTTCCAGATTATCCCACAATGCTTGTTCTATATATATCAATGGTTAATCTATTGGGCTAGGTGCAAACTATGTTTTATATATACTGTAACCTATTGGCTAAGGAATAGTGCTGAAAATGAGGTAAATCTAATCCACCACTTTCCTTGGTTTTCTGTAGCGTTTTTAAACTAATACGTGATGGTTTGTTTTTCCACAGAAATTTGGAGATGCATGAATCTAGTGACTTAAACCAAGTAGCAGATGGTTTTATGTGGATCATTGAGAACAAATAGTTAGTTTTTGATAGTATCATCATTTTAATGGTTGTAACTCTCCCCATAAGTGATATAGGTAAGGACTTCCAACGAGAGAGATCGTCCTCTACTTTCTTTAATAATTGCACATAATTTAGCTTTGTTAGCTCTGAGAGCCTGGAGGAAATGTTTATGCCTAAATATCTAATATTTCCTGACTGTAAAGTGATCGCAGTTATATTCTGGACCCTACAGTTAATGGGCAGAACTGTGGTCTTAGACCAATTGATAGAGTAGTCAGAAAGTGCTGAGAATTTATTTAAGAGTGTGATCGTGTGAGTGAGAGACGTCTGTGAGTTCTGGAGGAAAAGTAATACATCATTAGCATAAAGACTTATTTTATGCTCAATATTTTGGGGTTGGATGCCTTTAATATTTCTATCTTGTCTGATAGCAGCTGCTAAAGGTTCGATGAAAATAGCAAAAAGTGAGGGAGAAAGTGGGCAACCCTGTCTTGTACCTCTCTGCAGACTGAAGCTTGGAGAAGTTTGATCATTAGTCCTGACACTTGCATTTGGGGAGCTATATAATATCCTTATCCAGTTGATGAAGTGTGACCCAAACCCGAATTTGTTTAATGCTGCAAATAAAAATTTCCAGTTCACTCGATCAAATGCTTTTTCTGCATCTAGAGAGACTATTGTCTACCAGGAACACCTGAAAGCAGACAAGCAGAGAACAAACAAACACACAAACAAACAAAAACAAGCACAAGTAGTGGCAATCGCATACAACACAACTGTGGATATAGATGACCTGAGGCGACATGGTAATACATCAACTGCTACTGGACTAATGAATGTGTGTTGTGTGTGTGTGTGTGTGTGAGAACATGCGACACCCATGGCACAGGACCTACATGATATCCGTGCTTAGTTATGAGTGTATAAGTGTACACGGCCACAATCCACAGCCCCCCCAAGCAATCAGAAGCAGGCAGAGAGGGCCACAAGACCCAGGCCACCGGCAGCCCCCACGGAGCACAGAACCCAGGATGCCCACCGCAGGGACAACCACGCATACACCCAGTAGACAGCAGAGGAAGCCCCCGGACAGAGCCCCCATAAGCATAGGGCAGACGCCCCCCGGGAGCCAGGGGCAACAGCCCACCGACCCCACCAGGCCCCAGCCGCCCAGACATGGGCCGTGCACCGGACCCGGGCCCCAGGAGCCCGAGCGCCCCAATACCCCCCGTTAGAGGCCCCACCCAATACCTGGGAGGGCCAAGCACCCCAGACAGCCACACAGTGGGTCAGCGCCTGCCCCAGCGCCCCTGGCCAAGTGCCCTGGGAGTCAAGACGTGCCCACAGGTGGGTGAAGTCGCGAGCAGTGGGGAGAGGCAACGCCACCCCCCCATTGGGAGAAGCACAGGCAGGCCAGGCGACAGCAAGTCCCAGACCCAGGCCCAATCATCACCACACACACTTTCACGTCCCATACATCCACACGTCCTCCCTCCCTTGACTCCGCTGGGGTGTAGCGCAGCGGGCACACCAGGGGGCCAGCAGTCCCCCAGCCACCACAGACCTTGAACCAGCAGAATAATTAATTCCTCCTGGCCACTCCTGCCCGAGCAGCAACCAGGAAGCAGGGGTATGAGAAGACCCCTCCCCTCACCCTTCTGGCTCTTCAATATTTTCTAATAGTGAGCGATTAAAATTGAGGGGCAGCCAACCTTGTAGAACTGGGAGCGCGGCCCTCTGGGCAGCCTACATACCCAAAGAGCCCCGCCCACCAGATGCCACTCAGTGCAACCACCCCGCAAGACCTAATGTGTGTGTGTGTGTTTGATAAGTAGTGATGTCTAAGGTGTAAATAAAACAGGGGCGGGGAACTGCAGAGTGCAGCCAAGGGGACCACCTACGTGGCCCCATCCACTACACCCCACAGAACACACACGCTCCCAAAACCCTTCATGTATGAGTGTGTGCTGTGTACAGGAGCCAAAAGGGAGAGGGGTATGGGGATATATACCGGGGCAGCTACTCTCAGCTACCGGGGCAGGTTTATTGCAGAAAGCAAGGGCAGAAAAAGACGAAAAAAAGAGCAGTAACATTTCTTGCAGACTGTCAGTATTTTTTTTGGAGAAGTTAAATTCTCTATTCAGACGCAGTCCTCTGCACCTCTACCACAGCACGTGCCAGACACAACGTCATCTTTTCCAGGGACACATCCTACTACACTAGCAGATAAGACACATCTTCCTAACATCACACTCAATAACAGAAGCATGCCATTTAGCAAAATAAAAAACTGACCATTTATACAGATTCAGCATAAACAGCTTAGGCTGTACATGTGGACATGTGTAATTGGAAAAGAAAAGGTTAGATATCCTTAGCTTTGTCATAAATGCTCTCACCCTAAGATTATCTCATCCCAACCCTGCTTCCTTCTTCCCCCATTCAGCCCTGAGAGTGAGGACAGATTCTGATTGATCATGGGCCTGTACTTAAAGAGTACCAGAGTTACATATAGTTATTTAGTCAAAAAATTTACAATGATAATGGAAGTTTTTACTAGAGCATTTATCATCAATTCAATAATTAATTTATTTTTAAATAAATTTGAATGGGAGAAATACCACATTGAATGGACAATCTGAAAACCGCTTTTCAATGCAAGTATTACAGTGAAGCAATACAATGTCCAAAATAAATCCAGGAAGAACAGACTGTTTAAAACTAAACATTAGAACCAGTTTGTTGTTGAATTAAGATTTAACAGCTCTCTTAAAAAGTCAGACAAACAAACATAGCATTTAAATCTTTGATCCTTTAATTGAAAAACTGCCTGAACAAAAGATGTTCTACAAATTGAGACTTTATGATTTCCACCTGAAGCAGGTCTGAGACCGGACAGTCAGACCATATGACATATTAGAAAATATCGGGATTTAACAGCAAGGTCAGGCAGATAGGTGTCAGACAGTTTCTTACCATCTTAAAGCATTAAAGGTTAGCCTTTATTGTGTTAGAGATCACAGTAACATGACTTAAAATTTAGCTGATCTAAATACTTCTCCTCTGCTTATTTTCACCAATTCTGAGTTAATATTTATCATCAGTATTTATAATTGATCTCATTAAACCATTTAACTATTTAACTGCAGCAGATCTATGAATCAATGGATCTGTTATCTTAACAGAGCAGCAACGTGCTTTATATAAAGGTTTAAAGTGAGTTAGATTATTAGGAAATTAACCAAAACACGGCAATAAAAGGCACAACGAGATTCAGATATCACCAATGAGTTTCTTGAAGAAGAAACCTCTAAAAGAAATTTAAAGACAGCTGCAGTAAGTCTGAGTCATAACAAGTCAAGTCAAGTCAGCTGAACACTATATTAATACTATTAGCAAATTCTAACCCTGCAGATAAATATTAATTAATCTAACAATAAACATTGAATAAATTAGTGAAATAAAAACAGTGTTTACAGTTAACGACATGCCTCTAAACCAGACATGTGTCACTGGAAAAGGAAAGGCTTTGTGACCTCAGCAGGCACCCCGGTTAAACACTTGAATCAATTACTCGAACTATATTATGCCATACTTGAGTCGAGTGCAGAGGACATCAAAAGGGAGATGGGAGAGTAGCTAGAGGCAACAATGCGGCAGATAAGGCAGCAAAAACAAAAGCAGGGTATACTGCATTTAACCAGATGTCTCAGAAAACATTGGAGGAAAAATCACAACGAGAATTATGTTTAGAAAACATTAAAGAACTTCACGAAGCAGCGGCACCATCTGAAAAGCAAGCATGGAACGAAAAAAAAAAGATTCCACAGGACGCTGCTGGAATCATGAAGGCAAAATAGTAGCTCAAACTGGACTACTAAATTTGCTGTGTCAAGAAGCACACAGTAGAGCTCACTGTGCTAGCTCAAAAGTAACAGCGCTCATTTCACAACACTGGTGGCACCCCCACCTAAAAGACGCAATAAAATATTTTGTGCAATCTTGTGAAATTTGCAAGCTGTTCAATCTCAAAGCAGGACTAGGTAGTTTCCCAGTACCTGATGCCCCTTGGAAACAGATAGTAATTGAGTTTACTGACATGGGAGCAGCGAACAGGACTGAAGGTAAACTATTTCTTCTAGTGTGTGTAGCTCCCTTTTCTAGATGGGTAGAAGCCACACCTACTAAAACCGAAAAAGGAAAAGAAGTCATTAAATGGCTTACAAGAGAAATTATTCCAAGATTTGGGGTACCAGAAGTGATAAGATCAGATAATTGTACTCACTTCTCCAATGAAGAACTAGGAGAAGTGGAAAAATTGTTTGGAATTACACATAAGCTCGGTGCAGTCTCTCACCCAGCTTTACAAGGACTAGTGAAAAGAGCAAATAGAACCATCAAAAAGGCCGAAAAGAAGTCTGTGCAGACACACAGTTAACCTGGGCTGAAGCTCTACGTATTGTGTTAGCCTAAGATTTACTCCAAATGCCACCATGAATGTTGTCATGTTGTCCCACATGAGGTCATGACAGGGAGGAAACACCCTGTCCATTTACAACTGCACCAACAGGCTCACCCCTTGTTGTACTACAGTATGGAAACTTGTGTGAATGTGAAACAACTGAATAACACGGTGATGAGTATATCTCAGCAAGGAACAGGACCAGGAAAGTGAACAAACTTAACTGGTCCTCTCCTATATGGACAGGACGCAGAAGCTACAACACATTGTGTAAAGGTATGGTTGACTGAGAATAGACTGAGTAACTGGATCCACAAGGATCACTGTACTCAGGCTCAAGATCCTACCGAAAGAACATTAACTGAGGTCCGGACTGACTTAGGAACCTCACTTGCTGACAAAGACTAGACCACGGGGACTAAAACTCTATCAGAGACTGAACGGACCACTGACGATGAAACCAAAGGAAAACACCACTGTGGAGACTAGACTGTAGAACCACAGTAGCAGAAACAATAAAGGTTACAATAACTAATTTTCACACCTCTCCTGTGTGAAAGTCAGACATTAAAAGCTCAAGTTACAAAGAACTACAACAGTAATCTGGACACACCCTCTCTTCCCACCACTCCACACCAGGTGACTAAAAGATCTCTGGAAAATGGCAACAACCCACTTCAATTACAATTTATTGAGAAACAAGATACAAGGTACAATCCGATCTGTGCTCAGTCATGACATGTTGGTCGAACGAAAAAAGATATGAATGGGATGAATAAAATGTTCTGTGAGAACAGTTTTAATCATGTGTTCTGGTTCATTCGAGAATTTACATGGGAGATGACCCAAGTTGTTTAATCTGGTGCAATCAATCAATGAATCAATCAATCAAACTTTATTTTCATAACACTTTTCATACAAGAAAATGATAGAAGAAAATAAAACAAAGCAGTGAAACCCAAGGCCACATATAGACACACATACACACACACACACACACACGCACATCTATACGTACACATACACCCATATACATACACACATACCGGAAGGAAGAAGTAAAGATTAAGTAAAACATAATAAACTGAGGCAGAGCTGCTCGAAGTAAGGTAAAGCACAGAGCTTTGAACTGCACGATTGAAGGCCTAATTCATGTAAAAAAAAAAACAAGAATGATCCTGAACAATTTAGCTAACATTCCAAAACTGCTACCAGGAAAAAAATAATTAAAAAAAATATTACAAAATAATATCAAGAATCCTGGCCCTTAGGTCAAAGCATGCATGCAAGATAACAGTGATCAATAACCAACCAAAGATCTGAACACAAGCACGATGCTGTGGCACTGCTAAGGAAAAATTTAGCAGCACAAGGCCACATGGCTCTTCTAAAAAATAGATATATGAGGAATTGAGACAAATAGAAAAATAGAATAAACCTTTGTCTTTGATTCTAATTTGTATGGAAATATGTTATTGTATCATGTGATGTTATAAGAAACTCTGATGTCACACTGTTGGTACCCCATGAAGTGTTTCTAATTCAAATGGAGCAGAAAAACTTAATGCTGATCCTGAACTGTCTGTGGATGGCTCAGCATCACGAAACACAGCCACTGGTAAGAATTAAATAGAATTTAGTTTAAAGTAACAAGTGAGAATTAAGCAGATCGTGCTGAAATTTTATCAAAAGCACTCTGAGCTGAATTAAGAGGACAGACAATATTTATCCCAAAAAGGTTAATCAGTTACTCATTGAGAAGAAATGGCTGCTTTCTTGATGCTGTGCTGCTCCCAAAATGAACTCTAACCACAAACATTTCTGTCCTGCAGCAGCAACACAGGAGCAGAAACTGCAGTGGAAGAGTTCAGCAGAACTAACATACGGATGAGACTAAGTCTCATTGGGGGGGTGGAGATACAACAATTAATCATAGTTTACTAACACTTCTCAAGATTTTCCCAAAATTCAGTGAGTCTTTGTCTTCCTTTTGTCTTTTGTTCTATGTTGTCTTGTGTTTTGTCTTTGTCTTGCTGTGTTCTCTAAATGGTTTGAAGTTTTTTCCACAGAAAAGGTTGATGGTACTGGATTTCACATTAATGCTGTACAGCAGGTTGGTGAGTCTAAAGGTACTGTCCTAAAACATGGTTTCTATCAACTGGCCAGTTGTTTTGTTTTTCATTTCATTTATTTATTTATTTTTTTTCGGTTTATTTATTTGTTTTTGTTTGGGGTTCATATGAAAACTTAATTTGTCGACCAATGAATACTGGGATTGAACCTGTTAAAAGGCAATTCCTGAATATAAAACATTGTGAAAATGACATGTTGTGCTGCTCAGTTCTCTCTCCTGCTAACATTCATCCACAGCTTAAATTAACTGCATCTGCAGCAGAACCTCTAAAGGACTCACAGCCAAGTGACTGACAAGACGTCAGTCTGAAATTCTGGGAGGCACGATCATCATGCCAAGATAATGGTTGAACAACCATACAACCTTCAACCACTGTCAACAAAATAATCTGAATTATCTCCTTAATTGTCCCAAAGAAAAAGATTAGTTAGGGAAAACGGGTGGTAAAGACCCCTTTGTGGAAGTGAAGTGCTGGTAACCTCTCCTTCCTAGTTAGCTCAGACTGCTGAACTGAGGTTCAGGCAGAAGGACAACCAAACACCAAGCAGTGACAGGATTGGACCACAAGAGACTGAGCTGCACTACACCACTCTGCACAATGTTATCATAAAATTTTCACTCAAAAGAAATTGTTAGTTTTTACACTACATCTATCATTACTCATCTGTTCTCAACAGGGTCATATCTTCATATTCAAGTCATGTTTAAATGTCTGTACTGTATTGTTTTGTGTTTTGTGATGTTCCTCTTTAGTTTAATGATTTTAAGTAGACCAATTACTAATCATAGGAATTCATACATATGTCCATTGCCATTGGTGTGAATCGGCTGTTCGGAGCGGGACCTTAGGCACTTAAAGGTAATTAAGTGGTCGGTCGCCAAGGGGGAATGGGGCCATAGGAGAATTTTCCCGGATATCAGCCATCGGGTTTTTCGCTCCTATTCGCTGCGAACAGTGGACGATCCTGATGGTAATGTTAATTGCCTTAAGCACTTTTTGAGTTTCAATATTTTATGAATTGTTGTAGCTTAGTTAATTATTGTTATGTGTTGTAATGGTACTTATGGGTGAGCAGGGTCTTGCCACTGCTTAAACCACATATAGTTTTGGGCCAAAATGAACTAAGATTCTACACAGAGATTGGGTTTGGGGCCACATACACACACTAATTTTAAGACATATTGAAACATTTATTAATTTATTCCTTGCATACACGTACAGGCGTGATACTTATAGCTTTTAAGAAATGTGCTCATTGCAGAGTTATGATCAGTTGAGTAATGAAGGTTGAACTATTCTGGGAAAGAGGTTCTGTTCCCAGCATCATGATAAACACTCCTGATACAGAAAGGTTTAGCTAACGCATTACAATTATTTTACACATGCATATGCAATGAAAACTTGCTTGCTGCTGATAATTGCAAAGAAGAACAGCTTACACATAACAGCTCACATAATGAAGTTATATCAAAAGGGGGATAACAAGAATCTCCTGTCTGGTTGTGCTGCACCTCAAGGTAGTTGGCCACTTGCAGTTTGGGGACCTGCTAAGTTGGCTGCCGCTAACAGGTGTGACACAATAACGAATATAACATTCCTACCTCATTTAGTTGACATGATTAAATCATGTCAAAAGGGGGAGTTGTTATAATTGGCTTTGTTCTTAGAAATTATAAATTCATTTTCTGTATTTTACTAAATAACCTATGTTCCTAGCTGGTACTTTTCCACTCTGCTCATACTGCACAACAGATGACCTTAAATGGTCCAAGACCTTAGAATGACATAAACAACTGGGTCAGACAAAACATCTCTATTAGGGCAGATAGGTCTGGTACATTAGACATCTAAAACAGCACTCACACATACACACACATTGTTTATCACATCCAAAGAACACAACAAGGACAGCAGCTGGCCTGATCATGCCACTCAAAACTGGCCAATTATACTCTGACAAGAAATATGACATGTTTCCGGATAACGGGTCTCGGCCTGACGGATTTCCTGCGGGAGCTCTGGCACTCCGAGTCCAGCGCTGCAATATACTCTACTTGTGACCACTAATAAATACTTTTTTAATAAACGATTTCTCCAGCTTATTCTTGGGCTTCCAATGAAAAAATCGGGCTAACAACACTGTGAGGACCATGTGTGCTGAGTTCATTTCCATGTTGATGTTGTCTAAGTCACCCAGTATGCACAGTGTGGGGCATGCAGGAATGCTACACTTTAGCCATGTTGAAAGGTCCGTACAGATTTCAAACCAGAACTTCTGGACAGGCGCACAAAACCACAAAGCGTGTGCATAATAATCAGGTGTGTTATCTGTGCAATGTGAGCAGATGTTTGAGTGTGTTAGACCCATCCTGAACATCCTTTGTCCTGTATAGTGTGTTCTATGAAGAATTTTGTATTGTATAAGCTGTAAATTAGGATTTCGAGTCATTCTAAAGGTGTTCAAACATGTTTGTGGCCAGAAGCTATGACTAGAACTAATATATAAATCTCACTCCCATTTTGAGGATGGTAGAGACATTGTGTCATCTATCTTAGATAATAATTTATATATTTTTGATAGTAGTTTTGGGATGCAGATGCTTAGAAACTCTGCTACCCTAATCGTGAGTTGTAAGTCTGGTTGGTGGAGGATATATTTCTTTGTTATTATAGACTTAAGTTGTTGATATTCTAGGAAATTATTGCTGCCTATCTCATGTTGTGATATGAGCTCATCAAAAAAAATAAATGTTCCAGGTGCTGATGTTAATGCTTTTAAAACATTTGTGATTTTTTTACGTTTTGACTAATAAGTGGCAGGTCAGAGATTTCCAGATTATCCCACAATGCTTGTTCTATATATATCAATGGTGCATCTATTGGGCTAGGTGCAAACTATGTTTTATATATACTGTAACCTATTGGCTAAGGAATAGTGCTGAAAATGAGGTAAATCTAATCCACCACTTTCCTTGGTTTTCTGTAGCGTTTTTAAACTAATACGTGGTGGTTTGTTTTTCCACAGAAATTTGGAGATGCATGAATCTAGTGACTTAAACCAAGTAGCAGATGGTTTTATGGGGATCATTGAGAACAAATAGTTAACTTTTGGTAGTATCATCATTTTAATGGTTGTAACTCTCCCCATAAGTGATATAGGTAAGGACTTCCAACGAGAGAGATCATCCTCTACTTTCTTTAATAAGTCTTTAATAATTGCACATAATTTAGCTTTGTTAACTCTGAGAGCCTGGAGGAAATGTTTATGACTAAATATCTAATATTTCCTGACTGTAAAGTGATCGCAGGTATATTCTGGACCCTGCAGTTAATGGGCAGAACTGTGGTCTTAGACCAATTGATAGAGTAGTCAGAAAGTGCTGAGAATTTATTTATGAGTGTGATCGTGTGAGTGAGAGACGTCTGTGAGTTCTGGAGGAAAAGTAATACATCATCAGCATAAAGACTTATTTTATGCTCAATATTTTGGGGTTGGATGCCTTTAATATTTCTATCTTGTCTGATAGAAGCTGCTAAAGGTTCGATGAAAATAGCAAAAAGTGAGGGAGAAAGTGGGCAACCCTGTCTTGTACCTCTCTGCAGACTGAAGCTTGGAGAAGTTTGATCATTAGTCCTGACACTTGCATTTGGGGAGCTATATAATATCCTTATCCAGTTGATGAAGTGTGACCCAAACCCGAATTTGTTTAATGCTGCAAATACAAATGTCCAGTTCACTCGATCAAATACTTTTTCTGCATCTAGAGAGACTATTGTGGTTTCCAGGTTGTTGACGGTAGAATAGTCTATGAGATTAATGATCCGGTTTGTGAACGACCTGTTGTGCCTACTGCTCTGCTTCATATGATCTATGAAACTGATCTATGTTACTGTCTGATGGATCATTTTGTGATGAATATAAGGTTTTATAGAAGTCCCTAAAAGCATTGTTGATTTCATGGGTGACATTTCCTTTTCAGTCTTGGTGGAATGAACTCTTCAAATCAGCTTTTCATTCAGTTGGGGTGGAGCGCTTAGCTTCGCCGTCCACCCTTTTGTACACATGTGGATAAAAATTTGTGATTGTTCCGCCATCATCTTGGCATGATGGGAATTCCAGAATTCCAGAAACCTGGTCAGTTACCTGACTTTGAGTCCTGTAGTGGTTCTCTTGCTGATGCAGTTCATCAAACTGTGGACAAATGTTAGCAGGAAGAAGCAACTTTACAATGCTCTACATTCAGGAATTGTCTTTTAATAGGTCCAATTCCCATGTTCATTGGTCTTTCATATGAACGCAAAAATAATCATTAAAGAAATCATTGAGAATTCACTCGGGGTCATTCAAAGTACTTTAAATGTTATCTGTATCATCGTCTCCATCATCCATGTGTCGCTCGTTGTCATCATCTCCCTCTACCTGTTGATACATTATGCGGGTACGGATGGTTTCAATCAGTCTTTGGGACAGTCCTCTCAAGCATTTGATACAACATCAAGCACAGGTGGCTACTATGGCTGTGACAACAGACAGAGACCAAACCACTTCTCCATCATGTCAGTGTAGGGATCGTTGATTTTCTATCAGCTCTGCAGAGAGTGATGCGAGTCCCTCTTTGTGATTCTGCCATCTGCGGAAGTATTGTTAGGAATAAAGGAACAGGATAAAGTTCCAAACATTTTAATTGTTCAGCAATGCCTTGTAGATGTAATTTATCCAATAAACATTTTTTTTTATTGTTGCCCACCAGAAAAGAAAAGATTCAAAGTCTGTAGTTACTTGATTTCTAGCTTTAAATTCATCTGGGACTCAGAATTCCAATGCTATCCAGGTACACTCTGTTGTCAAATGAACCTCCAGACACAGTTAAATGCTTGAGACATTGCAGCTTCTCACCCAAGGCCTTAAAGTCCCCCTCAGGGAACAGACGGAAAGGCATCAGTAGTTGGGCTATTGTGCAGCTGCCAGTTAGGCAGAAGGACGGACCTCAGTTTCATATCCCCACACAGCCACCAGAGGTCTGCTCTCATGGAAGTTTGGTTCCGAAACCAAGATGCTGAGTAGTTACCTGCGTCCTGAGTGACAATAGATGGATTCTTGACAATTATGTGACATGAGTGTACCCACATTCTTACCTGTACTCCTGTGGATGAAACATATATAAATTACCCGTATAAGCCAAGGCTGAGGGCAGTTGTCTCTTTTCTTAACTGCTTTGAACAACAAAGAGAGAGTTTTACATTGCTCTGTGTTAGGTACAAAAGATTCATTATGCAATTGTAATGCAATTGTAATGCTTCATTTATAAATTTATATTCTGGCTTTAGCACATTCAATACAATTAGATTGGATATTTTGTCAATCTGTATACATTCTAACAAAATTCCAACTGATACACAGGCGATTCTTCAGAAATCTTGTATTAACATACATTTCACATATGTACTTTTCAGAATACACATGGGCTTTTTGGTTGTCTTTACATAAAATAATTGAGCATAAGTCAATGTCAGCCACCCCATCTATTCCTGCAACAAAAAAATAGGTTGACAAGTTGTCTGTTGGACCTGAGGGACCTCCTATCTCTGTGGTCAGTCTGTGTCCGTGTGATTCATTGTAGTGCATTATCTTTTAGTTTTTTATTAATCTGTGCTTAATCCCATAGAATTAGGAATACGATAATAAGAATAATGATTAACAATACACAACTGGTTCCTTTTAACCTACAAATCCTGGTAATTTAAATGGATGCCACGGCTGCTGTCTGTCTATCCCTGTCTTATTTTAGCCACACCCTATGTTCTCGTTTTAGCCGTGGTTTTCTTCACTGAGGTTGAGACGAACCCCCTCCTGTTGAGAGAATTCCCCTTTGTAGTCAGACTTATGCCTCAGAGAACGGTGGTGGGTAACCAGTCTTTCCCTACTTCTGCAGGTCGTGGCCTTACTAGTTTACAGTGTGATAAGTGCATCCAGGATATATTAGTTTAGCTGCTGTGGTTTCTGTAAGCAGTACCTGATATGGACCTTCCCACCTTGGGCTGGAGCAGTTATCTTTCTTTATCACTTTGATGAGGATCCAGTCTCCAGGTTTTAGAGATTCCTCCACAGGGTCACCTGGAACAGACACTAGACAGAAGAGATCTCTCTACTTGTTAACATTTTAACCATGTATCCTGCTAAGGTTTCTTCTCTTTCTTCATCATGTCCGGTGAATAGTTTTAACTGTGGTTGTAAAAATGGTCATACATTATACATTATCTCAAATGGAGTTAATCCTGTGCTAGTTAGAGTAATATGCATGTTTAGGACTACTAGTGGTAAACAGTAAACCCAATTCTTCCCAGTCTCTTCAGTCTTGACCTAATTATTCAATTGTGTCTTTCCAGCAAACCTGCTGATTGTGGATGATATGCACAGTGGTTTCTGAGATCCTTTTTTGCTTTTAAGTTCTTCGCCATCAGGAAGATAATATTGTTTACAAAGTGCGTCCCTGTTATCACTGTAGATTTTTTCAGGAATTCCAAATCTAGGTAATATTTAATTCACCAGTGTTGAGGGTACATCTGCCTGTGCATTTGGAAATACTTCACTTCATTTGGTAAAACATCACTAATCACCAGGGAGACCCCTTTATTTAATTCAATGAAATCCATACAAACGTGTTGAAAAGGGTCCTCCACCCTCGGGAACTGTCCTCGTCCCGGTCCTAGGCCATATGTATGGATCATATTTGTACATATTTGACATGTTAGACAAAAATTCTTTATTATCATATTATGATATTATGATTTTATTATAAATAAAACCATACACTGCAAAAACCTTGTTCATTATTGCTACCAGCCCTCCTGTAGAGACATGCCGTGCTCCATGGCTCGATACTGAAGCATATTTAAACAAGCTCTTTGGCAGTATAAGTTCTACATTTCATAGTAAATGGCACTTTTATTCTTCCAGATCTGTCCTTGTAAGTGTACATTTGGTTTTGCATCCATGGTCCAATTTAATGGACTAGTATATGCATCCAGTTTCTCAGAATACTCTATTCCTGGATCCACCTCCTCCCAATCTGAGGCTTCTTCACATGCAGTCACAAACACACCTAAACGCCTCCAGTGGTCATCTGTGGGTTTGGAGAGTGACATATGGGGTGCATTCCATGATCTTAAAAACTTTCTCATGCTGTGGGAGAGTAAGCAGCTGACTGCACAACAACCCTCTTTATTCCAGTATAAGTGTTTTAACTTTAGCATGTTTTAACTTTCTCATTTGTTTAAAAAATTAAATATGTCCTCCCCTTGAGTATATTTGTAATACACAGTACAGTGTACTTCATGTGGTGACCTGAGGGTGAGCTTTCCTGAGATGTGTTCTTTTGCCTTCTTAAGGAGAGGAAGCGTGATAGCGCTGGGGCCTGTAGACACAAGATCCAAACTATACCAGTATGAAGGTGGTCTCATGCTGAATCATTGTTTGAGCGGACTTCATTCGAACTACAGTTAACCCTTTTTCTTCTGGAACTATTCTTAGCTTCAATAAATGGAGTAAATCCCTTCCCAGTAAGTTACAGGGACACAGAGTGGACAAGACAACTTACTCCACTTTGTGTATCTGTTACTGTCAAGAGTTTTGATAAACGCTCAGGATGGCTCTTACCATTTGTTGATTTGACCCAAATAATTTCTTTGGATTCCTCAACTCCCGGAATGTCATCAGGATGGATTACAGTTCGTTTTGCACCTGTGTCGCATAGAAAAGTTACCTCCGTCCCGGAAACATTCAATCTAATCTCAGGTTTGATGTCATACTATAAGATAAGTTCAATTCCCTCTAAGTTTAACACTTTTTCTGGCTTTTCTGCTTCTATCCTGGTTACAGCTCCTGTTTTTTTCTTATCTAGTCATAACTGACTCCCAAAATCTTCCTCTATCTTACTCTTGCTCCTGCAGTCGCCCAATGCCCCCTCCTTCCACACAGCCGACATGTATCTCCTCCTGCTCTGTCTCTCCTTCTCTGTCACTGCTCCTGTTGTGATCTGTGTTTTTGCTTTCCCTCATCACCTAAATAGTTGCTTCTCTCCCTTCCAACAAAAAGTTTAGTCCTTTCTTCCTTTTCTTTTTGTTGTTAGAGTGCTCCTCTGCTTTCCCTCTTTATTCCATTGCTGTGCAAACACATTAAGATGACTGTTTATTGTCATGTTACAAGTCAGACAAAATTACTCTCTGCATTTGACCCATCTAGTTTGGCACCTGTTGAACACACATGCACAACCTTTCTGTTTAATTTAATTAATATTCATCTGCAGGCTTAGAAACTGCTTATAGTATTAATATATTACTCCATATATTACGCTGATTTATTGCAGCTGTCTTTAAATTTCTCTTTAAGAAAACTATTGTTTGATATCTGACTCACACAGCATATTTCATTGCTGTGTTGGTTTTTTAAAAATATATATTTTATATATAAAACATATATAAATATATTATATATATATGTATATATATACTAATACTCTTTTGGTTCCCATTCTGTGAGATAAATGCTTTAATCTCTGATGAATATGATGTCAGTTCCTATGCTCATAAATTCACAAGTTTTAGGGAAGTTAGTCAATCAGAAGTAATGAAGCATTACTTAACCATAGCATTACTTAACATTAATATGTTAAATTCTCTATTTCCGGCTTATGTTTCTGATACACTTATGATTTTTTTTCAGAAGAGCTAATCTCAAATTTAGAAAATGTTTCAGTTTGGCTTGAAAATCATCTGCACCTGAAAGGTCTGACTGTCTGGTCTCAGACCTGCTTCAGGTGGAAAGTATTTCATTTTTAATGCCTTGAACTTTGTCATTAAAGAATATTCCAACTTCATTACCCTTATATGTAGAAATTAGTTCTAAATGCAACCTGGAGGGTTTGTTAATCTGTTTACTGTAGCAAGCAAGACATGAGAGTTGTTACTGCAGTTTTTTTTTTTTTTATGATTTCAGAAAAATAACTCTCTCTTCATCTATGCAAAGTCACACGTTGAGTTAGACCAAACATTTCAAGGAAAGTAGTGAGTTCTTTAGCTTGCTTATTATGGGCTACATCCATGTGCACCTTCAAGTCCCCTGTTATGACTAAACAGTCAACAGCAGTGCACACAATTTAAAGAAATTCAGTAAAATCATCAATAAAATCATTCTGCGGTGAGACAAAGTATTTAAGATAATTTTATCTCCATTTTTAAATGATACATGCTTGAATTAAGGACAAAAATAAATGTTTTATCTTGTGAGTGGGTATATTGGCCCTGAATATGGCACAAAGACCCTCCCCACTCTCGTCTTGTCTTGTTGTTTCATCTCTCAGTTAAATACATAAAGCATTGTTAGACAGGAAAAAGTCAGAAAGCTGTTGGTATACAACTTTTCCTAGGACTTTGCCTAAGAATGGCAGGTTTGATATGGAAATGATAAAAATCTCAGCTTGTAAAACATCTTTTGCTCAGACAGTTTTTCCTGTGAAATGAGTAAAGATTTGAAATGATCTGTTTGTTTGTCTGAGATCTTCTGAACTTTAAGTCTTTAAGAGAGCTGCTAAATCTTAATACACAAACTTGTACAAATGTCTAGCTCTAATCCTTGTTGTTCTTTTTTTTGTTGTGCTTTTTTAAACTAGATTTACTTTGTACATTACTTTTGTATTCCCCTTTTCTAGGATTGGGCAATTTTACCATGTTCAATTCTCCCTCAAACCCAAATTTATTTTCTCATCTCTCTAAGTATTCAATATTATCGGGTTTTTTCTGAAACTCCCGGTTAGCTTTAAAACAGATATTTCCCATACTGTCCTCTTGCAGCTAATCAATTTTTGGTGGAGTTATTGTGAGTACTATTGAATGAAACACTACTTCTGTCGCTATGTCACGAGCAACAACCAGATTCCAATGTTCACTTCAACTCAATTAGTCAGTAACACATTTTTCTGTCGTCACCAGCAGCAACATCACACACCAGCAGCTGTTTCACTCTTATACATACATAGCAAATAAAACAACACTGCAGCAAAGAAGGAAAAAAAACAATTTAACAAACAAACAATTCAACAACCAGCCCCTTTAACAAACAAAAAAATAAATTTCACAAACAAACGATTCAACAATCAGGCCATTTAACAAACAAATGATCAGACGTATAACACTAACAAAAACTAACATGGATTTAAAACTTGCGATCTTTCATCGCAAACTCTCTTAAGAAAGATTCTGTTTCTAACACGCGGCGCGGAGTTATTTATTGCTGTAGTCTTCTCACACAGATTATGGACTAACCTTTTCTGACTGCATTTTTGTTGTCCTTGGTTAATCCCACCACTACACATGTTTACCAGTTAAAAGGCTGACCTTTTCTGACCGTTTCATTTGTGGGTTATCCAATACAACATACAGTTACCAGTTAAAAGGCTTTTTTCCTTTGCTTCACCTTTTCTGACTGCTATTATGTTTTCATGGGTTAATCCTATACACAGTTACCAGTTAAAAGGATGACCTTTTCTGACTGCTTCTTTTATGGGTTAATCCAACACAACCTACACACGGTTACCAGTTAAAAGGCTTACTTTTTCTGACTGCTTCATTTGTGAGTGATCCAACATAACTTTTACACAGTTACCAGTTAAAAGGCTTCTTTACTAGGTTGCATTCGAAATAGTATATTCTTAGGAAAATAGCAACGACTCAATCTATTTAAAGGCCTCTAGTTTTCCATCAATTGCTAGTTAATTAATCAAAAATTTCCCTAATAATCACACTATTTCCAACCAACAATAGTAATACAAAGGGTTCCTTACCATAAATCCACTGGTAAGTTAAACAACGAAGAATCCAGCGAGTCTGTCCACTGATTCAAAAATAGATCCTGTCACCTTTCCTCCAGCCAGTGGCAGCCGGCCTCTATCAGAAACTGTGCTGAGAGGACTTCAGTTAGGAATCCTGGACTCCCCCGTGCACAGTTTCTGGAAGGTGGAAAGGACTTGGATACGATAAACACAAAACATTTATTTCTTGCAAGATAGAGACAAGTCCGCACAAATCCACACAACCTGTCGGGAAGATCGCTCAGAGTTGTCTCCCGACAAAATGGTGCTCCAGCTATTTATGTTGTTTATGCTTGCTGATCACACAATGTTATGAGAAAAGGCCCTTTTCTCACCATTCATTATTATGGGAAGGAACATTCAATGTTATGGGAAAAGGTGCTTCTCTCCCCATACCTTGTTATGGGAAGGAACATAAAAGGTGCTTCTCACCAGTTAATATTATGGGAAAGACTAGTACCAGAGTCAAAACACTTTTGCTTGAATCATAGAAGAGGAAAGATGGAGGGACTCTTCTAAGCTGGTTTCAAGTATAAACTTCTTTATATTACCATCTATGAGAAAGAACCACACTTGTTCTTCTGGAATCAGAAATTTGTTTTCTTTTAAGGAGATATTGCCATAAAATGAATTGCTTCACTCAAACCAAGTTAAAACTGCTTTGTCCTTCATATTTGTCCATGCTTAAGCTCGTTTCAAACTTATTTTTATAACCTTGTATGAGAAAGAACCACACTTATGTTTGAGCAATACACTCCTTATGAGGAGTTATGCACGATTTAGGATTTTGCTGTAAAATCAATTCCTTCACTTAAACCAAGTTAAAACTGCTTTGTCCTTCTTATTTATCCACGTCTACGCTGGTTTCAAGTATAAACTTCTTTATATTACCTTCTATGAGAAATAACCACACTTGTTCTTCTGGAATCCGAAATTCCCTTTATTTCAAGGAGATAGTCAAGATTTCAGATATTGCCATAAAATGAATTGCTTCACTCAAACCAAGTTAAAACTGCTTTGTCCTTCATATTTGTCAATGTTTAAGCTGGTTTCAAACATAAACTTCTTTTTATAACCTTGTATGAGAAAGAACCACACTTATGTTTGAGCAATACACTCCTTATGAGGAGTTATGCACGATTCAGGATTTTGCTGTAAAATTAATTCCTTCACTTAAACCAAGTTAAAACTGCTTTGCCCTTCTTATTTATCCATGTCTAAGCTGGTTTCAAGTATAAACTTCGTTTTATAACCTTGTATGAGAAAGAACCAAACTTATGTTTTGAGCAATACACTCCTTATGAGGAGTTATGCACGATTCAGGATTTTGCTGTAAAATGAATTCCTTCACTTTTTTTTCCCTTGTTCTGTTCAGCATTATGGCAGCAGAATTGTGAATACCTTTTATGCCAAACAGATTTCCTTTGCCAAGGGAAGTTTTACAAATGTAAAGCTCCCCTTGATGCCCATTTATTTATTTCTGTTTACAATATATAACATGTGATAGAACTGAATCGGAACGGGGGACAAGGAAAGAAGAAGAGGAAAGAAGAGGAAACAACAAAAATAGAAACAAAAACCAGACAACCAGCTGCTACACCTGTAAAAAATCAAAACAGACAATAACCCATGGTCTCTGTTGCGAATCCAGCCTTAGCGCCACCAGGAACACCTGAAAGCAGACAAGCAGAGAACAAACAAACACACAAACAAACAAAAACAAGCACAAGTAGTGGCAATCGCATACAACTCAACTGTGGATATAGATGACCTGAGGCGACATGGTAATACATCAACTGCTACTGGACTAATGAATGTGTGTTGTGTGTGTGTGTGTGTGTGTGTGTGAGAACATGCGACACCCATGGCACAGGACCTACATGATAACCGTGCTTAGTTATGAGTGTATAAGTGTACACGGCCACAATCCACAGCCCCCCCAAGCAATCAGAAGCAGGCAGAGAGGGCCACAAGACCCAGGCCACCAGCAGCCCCCACGGAGCACAGAACCCAGGATGCCCACCGCAGGGACAACCACGCATACACCCAGTAGACAGCAGAGGAAGCCCCCGGACAGAGCCCCCATAAGCATAGGGCAGAGGCCCCCCGGGAGCAAGGGGCAACAGCCCACCGACCCCACCAGGCCCCAGCCGCCCAGACATGGGCAGTGCACCGGACCCGGGCCCCAGGAGCCCGAGCGCCCCAATACCCCCCGTTAGAGGCCCCACCCAATACCCGGGAGGGCCAAGCGCCCCAGACAGCCACACAGTGGGTCAGCGCCTGCCCAAGCGCCCCTGGCCAAGTGCCCTGGGAGTCAAGACGTGCCCACAGGTGGGTGAAGTCGAGAGCAGTGGGGAGAGGCAACGCCGCCCCCCCATTGGGAGAAGCACAGGCAGGCCAGGCGACAGCAAGTCCCAGACACATGCCCAATCATCACCACACACACTTTCACGTCCCATACATCCACACATCCACACGTCCTCCCTCCCTTGACTCTGCTGGGGTGTAGCGCAGCAGGCACACCAGGGGGCCAGCAGCCCCCCAGCCACCGCAGACCCTGAACCAGTAGAATAATTAATTACTCCTGGCCACTCCTGCCCGAACTGCAACCAGGAAGCAGGGGTGTGACCAACCTTGTAGAACTGGGAGCGTGGCCCTCTGGGCAGCCTACATACCCAAAGAGCCCCGCCCACCAGATGCCACTCGGTGCAACCACCCCGCAAGACCTAATGTGTGTGTGTGTGTTTGATAAGTAGTGATGTCTAAGGTGTAATTAAAACAGGGGCGGGGAACTGCAGAGTGCAGCCAAGGGGACCACCTACGTGACCCCATCCACTACACCCCACAGAACACACACGCCCCCAAAACCCTTCATGTGTGAGTGTGTGCTGTGTACAGGAGCCAAAAGGGAGAGTGGTATGGGGATATATACCGGGGCAGCTACTCTCCCCCGGAGAGGACAGCCAGGGACTGGCTGCAATAGGCACCCCCGCTACCTGGGACCCAACACAGGCCAGGCTCGGGGGCTGCAGCAACCATATTCCGGGAGCTACTGTACTCCCAGAAGGTACCCACCCCGCCCCACCCCACTCAACCCAACCCCACCCCACCCCGGAGGACCTCTACAAACAAACAAACAAACAACAACAAATAAACCACCCGGTCACACCAGACGCAGCAGCCTGGGCCTGAGACCCACCATCACCCAGGCCCCCCCCCAACAGGGGATAAGCACCCCCCCCCACCGCACGCCCCAACACCCTTAAGATAACAACCACCTGCGGACACCCTGGAGGTCCCAGAGCAACAAGCCTTGCACCAGGACCTGCACCAACCCACCCATACTGTGGCATGTCCAGGGCAACCTAACCCCCCGGGTGCAAGGCAGCGCCCAGCCACTAGGGCCCAGGCCCAGCACCACCACTCACGCCAGAGCGGCCCGGCCACCCGGTACAGAGCCAGCAGCCACCACCCCAAGGCACCTAAGGGACCCCGCCCCACACCGCAAGACATCCCCACCCGCAAGCCCCCAAAACTGACCTCCAAGCCCGACACACATATAAATATAGTGTTCAGCTGTACAGCTCTCTGGTTGCTGTGGCTGTTTTTAAATGTGCCATGAAAACAAACCTTGACTTGACTTGTTTTGACTCAGACTTACTGCAGCTGTCTTTAAATTTCTTTTAGAGTTTTCTTCTTCAAGAAACTCATTGGTGATATCTGACTCTCGTTGTGCCTTTTATTGCCGTGTTTTTGTTAATTTCCTAATAATCTAACTCACTTTAAACCTTTATATAAAGCACGTTGCTGCTCTGTTAAGATAACAGATCCATTTATTCATAGATCTGCTGCAGTTAAATAGTTAAATGGTTTAATGAGATCAATTATAAATACTGATGATAAATATTAACTCAGAATTGGTGAAAATAAGCAGAGGAGAAGTATTTAGATCAGCTAAATTTTAAGTCATGTTACTGTGATCTCTAACACAATAAAGGCTAACCTTTAATGCTTTAAGATGGTAAGAAACTGTCTGACACCTATCTGCCTGACCTTGCTGTTAAATCCCGATATTTTCTAATATGTCATATGGTCTGACTGTCCGGTCTCAGACCTGCTTCAGGTGGAAATCATAAAGTCTCAATTTGTAGAACATCTTTTGTTCAGGCAGTTTTTCAATTAAAGGATCAGAGATTTAAATGCTATGTTTGTTTGTCTGACTTTTTAAGAGAGCTGTTAAATCTTAATTCAACAACAAACTGGTTCTAATGTTTAGTTTTAAACAGTCTGTTCTTCCTGGATTTATTTTGGACATTGTATTGCTTCTTATCTCTTCACTGTAATACTTGCATTGAAAAGCGGTTTTCAGATTGTCCATTCAATGTGGTATTCCTCCCATTCAAATTTATTTAAAAATAAATTAATTATTGAATTGATGATAAATGCTCTAGTAAAAACTTCCATTATCATTGTAAATTTTTTGACTAAATAACTATATGTAACTCTGGTACTCTTTAAGTACAGGCCCATGATCAATCAGAATCTGTCCTCACTCTCAGGGCTGAATGGGGGAAGAAGGAAGCAGGGTTGGGATGAGATAATCTTAGGGTGAGAGCATTTATGACAAAGCTATCTAAACTTTTCTTTTCCAATTACACATGTCCACATGTACAGCCTAAGCTGTTTATGCTGAATCTGTATAAATGGTCAGTTTTTTATTTTGCTAAATGGCATGCTTCTGTTATTGAGTGTGATGTTAGGAAGATGTGTCTTATCTGCTAGTGTAGTAGGATGTGTCCCTGGAAAAGATGACGTTGTGTCTGGCACGTGCTGTGGTAGAGGTGCAGAGGACTGCGTCTGAATAGAGAATTTAACTTCTCCAAAAAAAATACTGACAGTCTGCAAGAAATGTTACTGGGTTTTTTTCCATCTTTTTCTGCCCTTGCTCTCTGCAATAAACCTACCTCCTTTAGCTTTGCTGTTGCTTGATTCCTACTGCCTGTTGCTTGTTTTGAAAACATAGAGAAATCACTCAGTTGCGGTGGCGCACTTTCAAACCCTCCAAACATTCCTTTCCCTTGCATTTCTCTCATCCAATTTACAAATCTATCTGTCTCTCTTTTTTCGTCTTCTCTTGGAACTTTTTTCTGCCATCTCGTCAACGTGTCAAATAATACCGACCCCAATGAGCCGGGTTTATATGTTTTCCACTTATCAACAAAGGTTTGTGACATATTCAGGTATTTCACGTGTTAATCAGAATGGGTGAATGGTGCAATGCCCGAGTGTTGGACCCGACCAAGAAGCTTCTACACAGAATCTTTTACTCTGTGCGCTTGATCGCTGGGGGTTCTCCCAGTCTCTTCACTCGTTTTAATTCACAAAACTCTGTAACACCCTAACTAAATTCCCCTTTATTTTCTAGTCCAATGCCCCCTTTTACAGAACTACTTGAGATCTGTGTCAGTGTAGGAATTCTCCAGCAGTCTCTATTGCTAGATACACTTCCACTAACACAGTAAAATATCAACCAAGTAGCAAACCACCCCACATTTTCATGAAAAATAACCAACTTAGCCCTGTGTCCTTATGCAGAGATAAACACTTAGTGTATCGCCTGTTCACAACAACTGCAGAACCACCGCCGCTTGTGGAAGAGAAAAAAAAACAAAAAACAACCCAGACACACCGCCGATTGTGGATTTTACAGTCCAAGCATCAAATGCGTAGTAATAACAGACACACCGCCGATTGCGGATTTTACAGTCCAAGTGCCAATTGCACAGAGATTACTTACGCCGCCTATTGTGAAGTAATACAGACCCACCGCCGATTGCAGATAAAGGTCTAAGCGCCCTTGTGCACAGAAATTACTCTCGTCGCCTGTTGTGCAGTAATGCAGACCCACCGCCGATTGCGGATTTTACGGTCCAAGTGCCAATTGCACAGACATTACTCACGCCGCCAATTGCGGACTAACAGACCCCCGCCCATTGGCATCT
The DNA here is from genome assembly GCF_036924035.1 of Leuresthes tenuis. Lineage (NCBI taxonomy): Eukaryota > Metazoa > Chordata > Actinopteri > Atheriniformes > Atherinopsidae > Leuresthes > Leuresthes tenuis. The sequence continues at coordinate 30,348,237 of NW_027325367.1, read as the reverse complement.
ACTTCCTATTCAGTTTAGAAGACAGGATGAATTTTATGTCTTTTATTTGGCCAAATTGTACTAAACTAGGACACATATGACTCTCCCTATGTGAGACTATGTGTTTATACTTTACATGTGACCACCTAGTAAACCTGTAGACACAAATTTTGTGCTTTTGATTTAGTGATCGGAGGACATCCTAATTCAGACAATTTAGTTTAGAATGACCAATGTGCAGAAATTTCACATATCCTGATACAAGAGGTTTTCTGCTCACCTTGTGTTTTAGGCGCCTTGAATTGTCTGAAGAAGGGTCCCCTCCAACCAGCTCCGGAAGTCCTCGATCAGACACGATCTCAGAGTCAGCCAATCCGGGTCACGGCACCAATTGTTAGCCCGATTTTTTCATTGGAAGCCCAAGAATAAGCTGGAGAAATGGTTTATTAAAACAGTATTTATTAGTGGTCACAAGTAGAGTATATTGCAGCGCTGGACTCGGAGTGCCAGAGATCCCGCAGGAAGTCCGTCAGGCCGAGCCCCGTTATCCGGGAACATGTCATATTTCTATTCAGCTTTATCTCACAGAAGTTGTATTCACACTTGTCAGAGTATAACTGGCCAGTTTTGATGGCATGATCAGGCCAGCTGCTGTCCTTGTTGTGTTCTTTGGATGTGATAAACAATGTGTGTGTATGTGTGAGTGCTGTTTTAGGTGTCTAATGTACCAGACCTATCTGCCCTTATAGAGATGTTTTGTCTGACCCAGTTGTTTATGTCATTCTAAGGTCTTGGACCATTTAAGGTCATCTGTTGTGCAGTATGAGCAGAGTGCAAAAGTACCAACTAGGAACATAGGTTATTTAGTAAAATACAGAATATGAATTTATAATGTCTAAGAATAAAGCCAATTATAACAGTGTTATGTATCGCAAAGAAAACTATTCTCATGAACTGGAAAGCGAAGAACAATCTGTGTAATAACCAGTTTAGAAATGTTCTTTTAGATTATATTAGCATGGAAACAATGTGTGCCTCCTCAAAACATCAATTGGCTGAATTTCATTCTCTCTGGTCCCCACTGATTAGGTTTATCACATAGTGGTGGTGGGTTGCTGTCCCGTCGCTCTGGGCGGTTGGGTGTGTGCTGGGGGGGGGCTGTGTGGCTTCGGGCGTCTGGTGGTCTCTCGGGTCGTGAGGACGGGGTTGGTCATTGCTGGAGGGCACTGTGTGTCGGGCTTGGAGGGCAGTTTTGGGGGCTTGCGGGTGGGGCTGTCTTGCGGTGTGGGGCAGGGTACCTTAGGGGCCTTGGGGTGGTGACTGCTGGCTCTGTACCGGGTGTCCAGGCCGCTCTGGCGTGGGTGGTGGTGCTGGGCCTGGGCCCTGGTGGCTGGACGCTGCCTTGCGCCCGGGGGGGCTGGGTTGCCCTGGACATGCCACAGTATGGGTGGGTTGGTGCAGGTCCTGGTGCCAGGCTTGTTGCTCTGGGACCTCCAGGGTGTCCGCAGGTGGTTGTTATCTTTTGGGTGTTGGGGCTTGCGGTGGGGGGGGGGTGCTTTTCCCCTGTTGGAGGGGGGGGGGGGGGGGGGGGGGGGTACCTTCTGGGGGTACAGTAGCTCCCGGAATATGGTCGCTGCAGGCCCCGAGCCTGGTGGACATCAGGCCCTCCTGCCCTGTGTTGGGTCCCAGTTAGCAGGGGTGCCTATTGCAGCCTATGGCTATGGCTGCCTTCTCCGGGGAGAGTAGCTGCCCCGGTGTATATCCCCATACCCCTCTCCCTTTTGGCTCCTGTACACAGCACACACTCACACATGAAGGGTTTTGGGGGCGTGTGTGTTCTGTGGGTTGTAGTGGATGGGGCCACGTAGGTCCCCTTGGCTGCACTCTGCAGTTCCCGCCCCTGTTTTAATTACACCTTAGACATCATTACTTATCAAACACACACACACACATTAGGTCTTGGCGGGTGGTTGCAGTGAATGGCATCTGGTGGGCGGGGCTCTTTGGGTATGTAGGCTGCCCAGAGGGCCGCGCTCCCAGTTCTACAAGGTTGGCTGCCCCTCAATTTTAATCGCTCACTATTAGAAAATATTGAAGAGCCAGAAGGGTGAGGGGAGCGGTCTTCTCACACCCCTGCTTCCTGGTTGCTGCTCGGGCAGGAGTGGCCAGGAGGAATTCATTATTCTGCTGGTTCAGGTTCTGTGGTGGCTGGGGGGCTGCTGGCCCCCTGGTTTGCCCGCTGCGCTACACCCCAGCGGAGTCAAGGGAGGGAGGACGTGTGGATGTATGGGACGTGAAAGTGTGTGTGGTGATGATTGGGCCTGGGTCTGGGACTTGCTGTCGCCTGGCCTGCCTGTGCTTCTCCCAATGGGGGGGCGGCGTTGCCTCTCCCCACTGCTCGCGACCTCACCCACCTGTGGGCACGTCTTGACTCCCAGGGCACTTGGCCAGGGGCGCTGGGGCAGGCGCTGACCCACTGTGTGGCTGTCTGGGGCGCTTGGCCCTCCCGGGTATTGGGTGTGGCCTCTAACGGGGGGTTTTGGGGCGCTCGGGCTCCTGGGGCCTCTCTGCACGGCCCATGTCTGGGCGGCTGGGGCCTGGTGGGGTCGGTGGGCTATTGCCACTGGCTCCCGGGGGGCCTCTGCCCTATGCTTAAGGGGGCTCTGTCCGGGGGCTTCCTCTGCTGTCTACTGGGTGTATGCGTGGTTTTCTCTGTGGTGGGCATCCTGGGTTCTGTGCTCCGTGGGGGCTGCTGGTGGCCTGGGTCTTTTGGCCCTCTCTGCCTGCTTCTGATTGCTTGGGGGGGCTGTGGATTGTGGCCGTGTACACTTATACACTCATAACTAAGCACGGTTATCATGTAGGTCCTGTGCCATGGGTGTCGCATGTTCTCACACACACACACAACACACTTTCATTAGTCCAGTAGCAGTTGATGTATTACCATGTCGCCTCAGGTCATCTATATCCACAGTTGAGTTGTATACGATTGCCACTACTTGTGCTTGTTTTTGTTTGTTTGTGTGTTTGTTTGTTTTTTTTCTCTGCTTGTCTGCTTTCAGGTGCTCCTGGTGGCGCTAAGGCTGGATTCGCAACAGAGACCATGGGTTATTGTCTGTTTTGTTTTTTTACAGGTGTAGCAGCTGGTTGTCTGGTTTTTGTTTCTATTTTTGTTCTGTTTCCTCTTCTTTCCTCTTCTTCTTTCCTTGTCCCCCGTTCCGGTTCAGTTCTATCACATGTTATATATTGTAAACAGAAATAAATAAATGGGCATCAAGGGGAGCTTTACATTTGTAAAACTTCCCTTGGCAAAGAAAATCTGTTTGGCATAAAAGTATTCACAATTCTGCTGCCATAATGCTGAACAGAACAAGGGAAAAAAAAGTGAAGGAATTCATTTTACAGCAAAATCCTGAATCGTGCATAACTCCTCATAAGGAGTGTATTGCTCAAAACATAAGTGTGGTTCTTTCTCATACAAGGTTATAAAACGAAGTTTATACTTGAAACTAGCTTAGACATGGATAAATAAGAAGGACAAAGCAGTTTTAACTTGGTTTAAGTGAAGGAATTAATTTTACAGCAAAATCCTGAATCGTGCATAACTCCTCATAAGGAGTGTATTGCTCAAAACATAAGTGTGGTTCTTTCTCATACAAGGTTATAAAAAGAAGTTTATACTTGAAACCAGCTTAGACATGGATAAATAAGAAGGACAAAGCAGTTTTAACTTGGTTTGAGTGAAGCAATTCATTTTATGGCAATATCTGAAATCTTGACTATCTCCTTAAAATAAAGCGAATTTCGGATTCCAGAAGAACAAGTGTGGTTCTTTCTCATAGAAGGTAATATAAAGAAGTTTATACTTGAAACCAACGTAGACGTGGATAAATAAGAAGGACAAAGCAATTTTAACTTAGTTTAAGTGAAGGAATTGATTTTACAGCAAAATCCTAAATCGTGCATAACTCCTCATAAGGAGTGTATTGCTCAAACATAAGTGTGGTTCTTTCTCATACAAGGTTATAAAAATAAGTTTATGTTTGAAACGAGCTTAAGCATGGACAAATATGAAGGACAAAGCAGTTTTAACTTGGTTTGAGTGAAGCAATTCATTTTATGGCAATATCTAAAATCTTGACTATCTCCTTAAAAGAAAACGAATTTCGGATTCCAGAAGAACAAGCGTGGTTCTTTCTCATAGAAGGTAAAATAAAGAAGTTTATACTTGAAACCAGCTTAGAAGAGTCCCTCCATCTTTCCTCTTCTATGATTCAAGCAAAAGTGTTTTGACTCTGGTACTAGTCTTTCCCATAATATTAACTGGTGAGAAGCACCTTTTATGTTCCTTCCCATAACAAGGAATGGGGAGAGAAGCACCTTTTCCCATAACATTGAATGTTCCTTCCCATAATAATGAATGGTGAGAAAAGGGCCTTTTCTCATAACATTGTGTGATCAGCAAGCATAAACAACATAAATAGCTGGAGCACCATTTTGTCGGGAGACAACTCTGAGCGATCTTCCCGACAGGTTGTGTGGATTTGTGCGGACTTGTCTCTTTCTTGCAAGAAATAAATGTTTTGTGTTTATCGTATCCAGCGACTCTGAGCCTAATTTTAAGAGAATTTTTCTAACATAATGGTCCTTCGAGCCGGATTCTAAGTCCTTTCCACCTTCCAGAATCGGAGCTGAAACCGTGCACGGGGGAGTCCAGGATTCCTAACTGAAGTCCTCTCAGCACAGTTTCTGATAGAGGCCGGCTGCCACTGGCTGGAGGAAAGGTGACAGGATCTATTTTTGAATCAGTGGACAGACTCGCTGGATTCTTCGTTGTTTAACTTACCAGTGGATTTATGGTAAGGAACCCTTTGTATTACTATTGTTGGTTGGAAATAGTGTGATTATTAGGGAAATTTTTGATTAATTAACTAGCAATTGATGGAAAACTGGAGGCCTTTAAATAGATTGAGTCGTTGCTATTTTCCTAAGAATATACTATTTCGAATGCAACCTAGTAAATAAGCCTTTTAACTGGTAACTGTGTAAAAGTTATGTTGGATCACTCACAAATGAAGCAGTCAGAAAAAGTAAGCCTTTTAACTGGTAACCGTGTGTAGGTTGTGTTGGATTAACCCATAAAAGAAGCAGTCAGAAAAGGTCATCCTTTTAACTGGTAACTGTGTATAGGATTAACCCATAAAAACCTAATTAGCGGTCAGAAAAGGTCATCTTTTTAACTGGTAACTGTGTGTAAATTTTGCTGGATTAACCCATAAAAGAAGCAGTCAGAAAAGGTCAGCTTTTTAACTGGTAACTGTGTATAGGATTAACCCATGAAAACATAATAGCAGTCAGAAAAGGTGAAGCAAAGGAAAAAAGCCTTTTAACTGGTAACTGTATGTTGTATTGGATAACCCACAAATGAAACGGTCAGAAAAGGTTAGCCTTTTAACTGGTAAACATGTGTAGTGGTGGGATTAAACAAGGACAACAAAAATGCAGTCAGAAAATGAAATTAATTTGTTTGTTTGTTAAAGGGGCTGGTTGTTGAATTGTTTGTTTGTTAAATTGTTTTTTTTCCTTCTTTGCTGCAGTGTTGTTTTATTTGCTATGTATGTATAAGAGTGAAACAGCTGCTGGTGTGTGATGTTGCTGCTGGTGACGACAGAAAAATGTGTTACTGACTAATTGAGTTGAAGTGAACATTGGAATCTGGTTGTTGCTCGTGACATAGCGACAGAAGTAGTGTTTCATTCAATAGTACTCACAATAACTCCACCGAAAATTGATTAGCTGCAAGAGGACAGTATGGGAAATATCTGTTTTAAAGCTAACCGGGAGTTAAGTGGGAGTGCTAAAATCATGTTTCAGAAAAAACCCGATAATATTGAATACTTAGAGAGATGAGAAAATAAATTTGGGTTTGAGGGAGAATTGAACATGGTAAAATTGCCCAAGAGAAGGGAAATACAAAAGTAATGTACAAAGTAAATCTAGTTTAGAAAAGCACAACAAAAAAAAGAACAACAAGGATTAGAGCTAGACATTTGTACAAGTTTGTGCATTAAGATTTAGCAGCTCTCTTAGAGAGTTAAAGTTCAGAAGATCTCAGACAAACAAACAGATCATTTCAAATCTTTACTCATTTCACAGGAAAAACTGTCTGAGCAAAAGATGTTTTACAAGCTGAGATTTTTATCATTTCCATATCAAACCTGCCATTCTTAGGAAAAGTCCTAGGAAAAGTTGTATACCAACAGCTTTCTGACTTTTTCCTGTCTAACAATGCTTTTGATACTTTCCTCTCATAGTCTTGATTTTATGTATTTAACTGAGAGATGAAACAACAAGACAAGACGAGAGTGGGAAGGGTCTTTGTGCCATATTCAGGGCCAATATACCCACTCACAAGATAAAAAATTTATTTTTGTCCTTAATTCAAGCATGTGTCATTTAAAAATGGAGATAAAATTATCTTAAATACTTTGTCTCACCGCAGAATGATTTTATTGATGATTTTACTGAATTTCTTTAAATTGTGTGCACTGCTGTTGACTGTTTAGTCATAACAGGGGACTTGAAGGTGCACATGGATGTAGCCCATAATAAGCAAGCTAAAGAACTCACTACTTTCCTTGAAATGTTTGGTCTAACTCAGCGTGTGACTTTGCATAGATGAAGAGAGAGTTATTTTTCTGAAATCATAAAAAAAAAAAAAACTGCAGTAACAACTCTCATGTCTTGCTTGCTACAGTAAACAGATTAACAAACCCTCCAGGTTGCATTTAGAACTCATTTCTACATATAAGGGTAATGAAATTGGAATATTCTTTAATGACAAAGTTCAAGGCATTAAAAATGAAATACTTTCCACCTGAAGCAGGTCTGAGACCAGACAGTCAGACCTTTCAGGTGCAGATGATTTTCAAGCCAAACTGAAACATTTTCTAAATTTGAGATTAGCTCTTCTGAAAAAAAATCATAAGTGTATCAGAAACATAAGCCGGAAATAGAGAATTTAACATATTAATGTTAAGTAATGCTATGGTTAAGTAATGCTTCATTACTTCTGATTGACTAACTTCCCTAAAACTTATGAATTTATGAGCTTAGGAACTGACATCATATTCATCAGAGATTAAAGCATTTATCTCACAGAATGGGAACCAAAAGAGTATTAGTATATATATACATATATATATATATATAATATATTTATATATGTTTTATATATAAAATATATATTTTTTAAAAACCAACACAGCAATGAAATATGCTATGTGAGTCAGATATCAAACAATAGTTTTCTTAAAGAGAAATTTAAAGACAGCTGCAATAAATCAGCGTAATATATGGAGTAATATATTAATACTATAAGCAGTTTCTAAGCCTGCAGATAAATATTAATTAAATTAAACAGAAAGGTTGTGCATGTGTGTTCAACAGGTGCCAAACTAGATGGGTCAAATGCAGAGAGTAATTTTGTGTGACTTGTAACATGACAATAAACAGTCATCTTAATGTGTTTGCACAGCAATGAAATAAAGAGGGAAAGCAGAGGAGCACTCTAACAACAAAAAGAAAAGGAAGAAAGGACTAAACTTTTTGTTGGAAGGGAGAGAAGCAACTATTTAGGTGATGAGGGAAAGCAAAAACACAGATCACAACAGGAGCAGTGACAGAGAAGGAGAGACAGAGCAGGAGGAGATACATGTCGGCTGTGTGGAAGGAGGGGGCATTGGGCGACTGCAGGAGCAAGAGTAAGATAGAGGAAGATTTTGGGAGTCAGTTATGACTAGATAAGAAAAAAACAGGAGCTGTAACCAGGATAGAAGCCGAAAAGCCAGAAAAAGTGTTAAACTTAGAGGGAATTGAACTTATCTTATAGTAAAACATCAAACCTGAGATTAGATTGAATGTTTCCGGGACGGAGGTAACTTTTCTATGCGACACAGGTGCAAAACGAACTGTAATCCATCCTGATGACATACCGGGAGTTGAGGAATCCAAAGAAATTATTTGTGTCAAATCAGCAAATGGTAAGAGCCATCCTGAGCGTTTATCAAAACTCTTGACAGTAACAGATACACGGAGTGGAGTAAGTGCTGATTGTCAAGTTGTCTTGTCCACTCTGTGTCCTTGTAACTTACTGGGAAGGGATTTACTCCATTTATTGAAGCTAAGAATAGTTCCAGAAGAAAAAGGGTTAACTGTAGTTCGAATGAAGTCCGCTCAAACAATGATTCAGCATGAGACCACCTTCATACTGGTATAGTTTGGATCTTGTGTCTACAGGCCCCAGCACTATCACGCTTCCTCTCCTTAAGAAGGCAAAAGAACACGTCTCAGGAAAGCTCACCCTCAGGTCACCACATGAAGTACACTGTACTGTGTATTACAAATATACTCAAGGGGAGGACATATTTAATTTTTTAAACAAATGAGAAAGTTAAAACATGCTAAAGTTAAAACACTTATACTGGAATAAAGAGGGTTGTTGTGCAGTCAGCTGCTTACTCTCTCACAGCATGAGAAAGTTTTTAAGATCATGGAATGCACCCCATATGTCACTCTCCAAACCCACAGATGACCACTGGAGGCGTTTAGGTGTGTTTGTGACTGCATGTGAAGAAGCCTCAGATTGGGAGGAGGTGGATCCAGGAATAGAGTATTCTCAGAAACTGGATGCATATACTAGTCCATTAAATTGGACCATGGATGCAAAACCAAATGTACACTTACAAGGACAGATCTGGAAGAATAAAGGTGCCATTTACTATGAAATGTAAAACTTATACTGCCAAAGAGCTTGTTTAAATATGCTTCAGTATCGAGCCATGGAGCACGGCATGTCTCTACAGGAGGGCTGGTAGCAATAATGAACAAGGTTTTTGCAGTGTATGGTTTTATTTATAATAAAATCATAATATCATAATATGATAATAAAGAATTTTTGTCTAATATGTCAAATATGTGCAAATATGATCCATACATATGGCCTAGGACCAGGACGAGGACAGTTCCCGAGGCCGGAGGACCCTTTTCAACACGTTTGTATGGATTTCATTGAATTATATAAAGGGGTCTCCCTGGTGATTAGTGATGTTTTACCAAATGAAGTGAAGTATTTCCAAATGCACAGGCAGATGTACCCTCAACACTGGTGAATTAAATATTACCTAGATTTGGAATTCCTGAAAAAATCTACAGTGATAACAGGGACGCACTTTGTAAACAATATTATCTTCCTGATGGCGAAGAACTTAAAAACAAAAAAGGATCTCAGAAACCACTGTGAATATCATCCACAATCAGCAGGTTTGCTGGAAAGACACAATTGAATAATTAGGTCAAGACTGAAGAGACTGGGAAGAATTGGGTTTACTGTTTACCACTAGTAGTCCTAAACATGCATATTACTCTAACTAGCACAGGATTAACTCCATTTGAGATAATGTATAATGTATGACCATTTTTACAACCACAGTTAAAACTATTCACCGGACATGATGAAGAAAGAGAAGAAACCTTAGCAGGATACATGGTTAAAATGTTAACAAGTAGAGAGATCTCTTCTGTCTAGTGTCTGTTCCAGGTGACCCTGTGGAGGAATCTCTAAAACCTGGAGACTGGATCCTCATCAAAGTGATAAAGAAAGATAACTGCTCCAGCCCAAGGTGGGAAGGTCCATATCAGGTACTGCTTACAGAAACCACAGCAGCTAAACTAATATATCCTGGATGCACTTATCACACTGTAAACTAGTAAGGCCACGACCTGCAGAAGTAGGGAAAGACTGGTTACCCACCACCGTTCTCTGAGGCATAAGTCTGACTACAAAGGGGAATTCTCTCAACAGGAGGGGGTTCGTCTCAACCTCAGTGAAGAAAACCACGGCTAAAACGAGAACATAGGGTGTGGCTAAAATAAGACAGGGATAGACAGACAGCAGCCGTGGCATCCATTTAAATTACCAGGATTTGTAGGTTAAAAGGAACCAGTTTTGTATTGTTAATCATTATTCTTATTATCGTATTCCTAATTCTATGGGATTAAGCACAGATTAATAAAAAACTAAAAGATAATGCACTACAATGAATCACACGGACACAGACTGACCACAGAGATAGGAGGTCCCTCAGGTCCAACAGACAACTTGTCAACCTATTTTTTTTGTTGCAGGAATAGATGGGGTGGCTGACATTGACTTATGCTCAATTATTTTATGTAAAGACAACCAAAAAGCCCATGTGTATTCTGAAAAGTACATATGTGAAATGTATGTTAATACAAGATTTCTGAAGAATCGCCGGTGTATCAGTTGGAATTTTGTTAGAATGTATACAGCATGACAAAATATCCAATCTAATTGTATTGAATGTGCTAAAGCCAGAATATAAATTTAGAAATGAAGCATTACATTTGCAATACAATTCTATAATGAATCTTTTGTACCTAACACAGAGCAATGTAAAACTCTCTCTTTGTTGTTCCCAGCAGTTAAGAAAAGAGACAACTGCCCTCAGCGTTGGCTTATACGGGTAATTTATATATGTTTCATCCACAGGGGTACAGGTAAGAATGTGGGTACACTCATGTCACATAATTGTCAAGAATCCATCTATTGTCACTCAGGACGTAGGTAACTACTCAGCATCTTGGTTTCGGAACCAAACTTCCATGAGAGCAGACCTCTGGTGGCTGTGTGGGGATATGAAACTGAGGTCCGTCCTTCTGCCTAACTGGCAGCTGCACAATAGCCCAACTACTGATGCCTTTCCGTCTGTTCCCTGAGGGGGACTTTAAGGCCTTGGGTGAGAAGCTGCAATGTCTCAAGCATTTAACTGTGTCTGGAGGTTCATTTGACAACACAGTGTACCTGGATAGCATTGGAATTCTGAGTCCCAGATGAATTTAAAGCTAGAAATCAAGTAACTACAGACTTTGAATCTTTTCTTTTCTGGTGGGCAACAATAAAAAAAAATGTTTATTGGATAAATTACATCTACAAGGCATTGCTGAACAATTAAAATGTTTGGAACTTTATCCTGTTCCTTTATTCCTAACAATACTTCCGCAGATGGCAGAATCACAAAGAGGGACTCGCATCACTCTCTGCAGAGCTGATAGAAAATCAACGATCCCTTCACTGACATGATGGAGAAGTGGTTTGGTCTCTGTCTGTTGTCACAGCCATAGTAGCCACTTGTGCTTGATGTTGTATCACATGCTTGAGAGGACTGTCCCAAAGACTGATTGAAACCATCCGTACCCGCATAATGTATCAACAGGTAGAGGGAGATGATGACAACGAGCAACACATGGATGATGGAGACGATGATACAGATAACATTAAAAGTACTTTGAATGACCCCGAGTGAATTCTCAATGATTTCTTTAATGATTATTTTTGCGTTCATATGAAAGACCAATGAACATGGGAATTGGACCTATTAAAAGACAATTCCTGAATGTAGAGCATTGTAAAGATGATATGTTGCTTCTTCCTGCTAACATTTGTCCACAGTTTGATAAACTGTATCAGCAGCAGAACCACTACAGGACTCAAAGTCAGGTAACTGACCAGGTTTCTGGAATTCTGGAATTCCCATCATGCCAAGATGATGGCGGAACAATCACAAATTTTTATCCACATGTGTACAAAAGGGTGGACGGCGAAGCTAAGCGCTCCACCCCAACGGAATGAAAAGCTGATTTGAAGAGTTCATTCCACCAAGACTGAAAAGGAAATGTCACCCATGAAATCAACAATGCTTTTTGGGACTTCTATAAAACCTTATATTCATCACAAAATGATCCATCAGACAGTAACATAGATCAGTTTCATAGATCATAGACTATTCTACCATCAACAACCTGGAAACCACAATAGTCTCTCTAGATGCATAAAAAGTATTTGATCGAGTGAACTGGACATTTTTATTTGCAGCATTAAACAAATTCGGGTTTGGGTCACACTTCATCAACTGGATAAGGATATTATATAGCTCCCCAAATGCAAGTGTCAGGACTAATGATCAAACTTCTCCAAGCTTCAGTCTGCAGAGAGGTACAAGACAGGGTTGCCCACTTTCTCCCTCACTTTTTGCTATTTTCATCGAACCTTTAGCAGCTGCTATCAGACAAGATAGAAATATTAAAGGCATCCAACCCCAAAATATTGAGCATAAAATAAGTCTTTATGCTGATGATGTATTACTTTTCCTCCAGAACTCACAGACGTCTCTCACTCACACGATCACATTCATAAATAAATTCTCAGCACTTTCTGACTACTCTATCAATTGGTCTAAGACCACAGTTCTGCCCATTAACTGCAGGGTCCAGAATATACCTGCGATCACTTTACAGTCAGGAAATATTAGATATTTAGGCATAAACATTTCCTCCAGGCTCTCAGAGTTAACAAAGCTAAATTATGTGTAATTATTAAAGACTTATTAAAGAAAGTAGAGGACGATCTCTCTCGTTGGAAGTCCTTACCTATATCACTTATGGGGAGAGTTACAACCATTAAAATGATGATACTACCAAAAGTTAACTATTTGTTCTCAATGATCCCCATAAAACCATCTGCTACTTGGTTTAAGTCACTAGATTCATGCATCTCCAAATTTCTGTGGAAAAACAAACCACCACGTATTAGTTTAAAAACCCTACAGAAAACCAAGGAAAGTGGTGGATTAGATTTACCTCATTTTCAGCACTATTCCTTAGCCAATAGGTTACAGTATATATCAAAATGGTTTAAACCTAGCCCAATAGATGAACCATGGATAAATATAGAACAAGCATTGTGTGATAATCTGGAAATCTCTGACCTGCCACTTATTAGTCAAAACGTAAAAAATCACAAATGTTTCAAAAGCATTAACATCATTACCTCTCTGACAGCCTGGTTGGAATTTCTTAAAATAACAAAGTCCTCACTTGTCCCGTGTAAGCTCACACTAATCTGGAACAATCCTCATATACTGCAAAACAAAAAAATTATAAACTTTCCTCTGTGGAAGATCAAAGGAATCAAACATCAGGAACATATAATCCAAAATGGAAATTTTATTTCATTTGATGAGCTCATATCACAACATGAGATAAGCAGCAATAAATTCCTAGAATATCAACAACTTAAGTCTATAATAACAAAGAAATATATCCTCCACCAACCAGACTTACAACTCCCGACTAGGGTAGAAGAATTTCTAAGCATCTGCACCCCAAAACTACTATCAAAAATATATAAATTATTGTCTAAGATAGATGACACAATGTTTCTTCCATCCTCAAAATGGGAGGCAGATTTATCCATCAGTTCTAGTCATAGCTTCTGGACACAAATATGTTTGAACACCTTCAAAATGACTCGAAATCCTAATTTACAGCTCATACAATACAAAATCCTTCATAGAACACACTATACAGGACAAAGGATGTTCAGGATGGGTCTAACACACTCAAACATCTGCTCACATTGCACAGATAACACACCTGATGATTATGCACACGCTTTGTGGTTTTGTGCACCTGTCCAGAAGTTCTGGCTTGAAGTCTGTGAGGACCTATCAACATGGCTAAAGTGTAGCATCCCTGCATGCCCCACACTGTGCATACTGGGTGACTTAGACAACATCAACATGGAAATGAACTCAGCACACATGGTTCTCACAGTGTTATGTATCGCAAAGAAAACTATTCTCATGAACTGGAAAGCGAAAAACAATATGTGTATTAACCAGTTTAGAAATTTTCTTTTAGATTATATTAGCATGGCAACAATGTCTGCCTCCTCAAAACATCAATTGGCTGAATTTCATTCTCTCTGGTCCCCTCTGATTAGCTTTATCACATAGTGGTGGTGGTGGGTTGCTGTCCCGTTGCTCTGGGCGGTTGGGTGTGTGCTGGGGGGGGCTGTGTGGCTTCGGGCGTCTGGTGGTCTCTCGAGTCGTGGGGACCGGGTTTGTCATTGCTGGGGGGGACTGTGTGTCGGGCTTGGAGGGCAGTTTTGGGGGCTTGCGGGTGGGGCTGTCTTGCGGTGTGGGGCGGGCGGTGTTGAGGTGGTGGCTGCTGGCTCTATGCCGGGTGGCCGGGCCGCTCTGGCGTGCGTGGTGGTGCTGGGCCTGGGCCCTGGGGGCTGGGCGCTCCAAGGTGTCCGCAGATGGTTGGTTTTTTTTCAGGGTGTTGGGGCGTGCGGTGGGGGGGGGGGGCGGTGCTTTTCGCTTGGGTGATGGTGGGTCTCAGGCCTGGGCTGCTGCGACTGGTGTGACCGGGTGGTTTGTTTGTTTGTTTTTTGTTGTTGTTTGTTTGTTTTTTGTAGAGGTCCTCCAGGGTGGGGTTGGGTTGAGTGGGGTGGGGCGGGATGGGTACCTTCTGGGGGTAGAGTAGCTCCCGGAATATGGTTGCTGCAGGCCCCGAGCCTGGTGGACATCAGGCCCTCCTGCCCTGTGTTGGCTCCCAGGTAGCGGGGATGCCTATTGCAGCCAGTCCCTGGCTGCCCTCTCTGGGGGAGAGTAGCTCCCCCAGTGTATATCCCCATACCCCTCTCCCTTCTGGCTCCTGTACACAGCACACACTCACACATGAAGGGTTTTGGGGGCGTGTGTGTTCGGTGGTGTGTAGTGGATGGGGCCACGTAGGTGGTGCCCTTTTGTTGCACTTTGCAGTTCCCCGCCCCTGTGTTAGACATTACTACTTATCAAACACACTCACACACACACATTAGGTCTTCGGGGGTGGTTACACTGAGTGGCATCTGGTGGGCGGGGCTCTTTGGGTATGTAGGCTGCCCAGAGGGCTGCGCTCCCAGTTCTATAAGTTTGGCTGCCCCTCAATTTTAATTGCTCACTATTAGAAAATATTGAAGAGCCAGAAGGGTGGGGGGAGGGGTCTTCTTCGCACACCCCTGCTTCCTGGTTGCTGCTTGGGGCTGGAGGGGCCAGGAGGATTAATTAATTGTTCTGCTGGTTCGGGGTCTGTGGTGGCTGGGGGGCTGCTGGCCCCCTGATGTGCACGCTGCACTACACCCCAGTGGAGTCGAGGGAGGGAGGACGTGTGGATGTGTGGTAATGATTGGGCCTGGATCTGGGACTTGCTGTCGCCTGGCCTGCCTGTGCTTCTCCCGATGGGGGGGCAGCGTTGCCTCTCCCCGCTGCTCGCGACTTCACCCACCTGTGGGCACGTCTTGACTCCCAGTGCACTTGGCCAGGGGCGCTGGGGCAGGCGCTGACCCACTGTGTGGCTGTCTGGGGCGCTTGGCCCTCCTGGGTATTGGGTGGGGCCTCTGCCGGGGGGTTTGGGGGCGCTTGGGCTCCTGGGGCCCGGTTCCAGTGCACGGCCCATGTCTGGGCGGCTGGGGCCTGGCGGGGTTGGTGGGCTGTTGCCCCTGGCTCCCGGAGGGCCTCTGCCCTATGCTTATGGGGGCTCTTTCCGGGGGCTTCCTCTGCAGTCTTCTGGGTGGATGCGTGGTTGCCCCTGCGGTGGGCTTCCTGGGTTCTGTGCTCTGTGGGGCCCTCTCTGTCTGCTTCTGATTGCTTGGGGGGGCTGTGGATTGTGGCCCTGTACGCTTATACACTCATAACTAAGCACGGTTATCATGTAGGTCCTGTGCCATGGGTGTTGCATGTTCTCACACACACACACACACACACATTCATTAGTCCAGTAGCATTGTCACTAAGCAGTTGATGTATTATCATGTCGTCTCAGGTCATCTATATCCACAGCTGTGTTGTATGCGATTGCCACTTCTTGTGCTTGTTTTTCTTTGTTTGTGTGTTTGTTTTTTCTCTGCTTGTCTGCTTTCAGGTGCTCCTGGTGGCGCTAAGGCTGTATTCCCCTCAGAGGCCATGGATTGCTGTCTGTTTAGTTTTTTACAGGTGTAGCAGCTGGTTGTCTGGTTTTTGTTTCTATTTTTGTTCTGTTTCCTCTTCTTTCCTCTTCTTCTTTCCTTGTCCCCCGGTCCGGTTCAGTTCTATTACATGTCATATATTGTAAACAGAAATAAATAAATGGGCATCAAAGGGAGCTTTACATTTATAAAACTTCCCTTGGCAAAGCAAATCATTTTGGCATCAAAGGTATTCAGACTACAATTCTGCTGCCATAATGCTGAACAGGACAAGGGGAAAAAAAAAAAAAAAAGTAAAGAAGACAGTTCTGCCGAAAGCCAGGGACTAGACCTGTTCTAAGTTCTATACTTTTTAAAAGGAGAGAAGGTGTTCGACTGCAAGTAGGTGTGAATGTCAGATCAAAATTTGTAAAAAGCGGGTAAGAAAAGGTAAGAATGCCAAACCATAAATTGTCAAAAGCGGCAGCAGAGACGTTCGGCCGGTATTTATCAATGTCTAGATAGATTTAAACAACAAAAAAACAACGTTGTACTTTGCAGTAAAAGAAAGAGCAAATCTAAAGTTTTAGGAATCCGAGAATAAGCTTATTTTCATGAGTTCTGCACGATTTCGGATTTTACTATAAAATGAATTCCTTCACTCAAACTATGTTAAAACTACTTTTAACTTCATATTTATCAATGTCTAGATTGACTTCAACAAAGAACAACATTGTATTTTGCAGTAGAACAAAGAGCAACACTGAAGGTTAAGGAATCCGAGAATAAGCTTCTTTTCATACGTTCTGCATGATTTGGGATTTTATGTATAAAATGATTTCCTTCACTCAAACTATGTTAAAACTGCTTTTAACTTCATATTTATCAATGTCTAGATCGACTTCAACAAAGAACAACATTGTATTTTGCAGTAGAAGAAAGAGCAACACTGAAGGATCAGGAATCCGAGAATAAGCTTCTTTTCATACGTTCTGCATGATTTGGGATTTTATGTATAAAATGAATTCCTTCACTCAAACCATGTTAAAACTACTTTTAACTTCATATTTATCAATGTCTAGATCGACTTCAACAAAGAACAACATTGTATTTTGCAGTAGAAGAAAGAGCAACACTGAAGGATCAGGAATCCGAGAATAAGCTTCTTTTCATACGTTCTGCATGATTTGGGATTTTATGTATAAAATGAATTCCTTCACTCAAACCAAGTTAAAACTGCTTTGTCCTTCATATTTATCAATGTCTAGATCGACTTCAACAAAGAACAACATTGGATTTTGCAGTAGAAGAAAGAGAAACACTGAAGCATCAGGAATCCGAGAATAAGCTTATTTTCATGAGTTCTGCACGATTTCGGATTTTCCTATAAAATGAATTGCTTTGCTCAAAGCAAGTTAAAATTGCTTTGTCCTTCATAGTTATCCATGTCTAAAAATGTATCAATGTCTTCTTCTTTCCTTGTCCCCCGGTCCGGTTCAGTTCTATTACATGTCATATATTGTAAACAGAAATAAATAAATGGGCATCAAAGGGAGCTTTACATTTATAAAACTTCCCTTGGCAAAGCAAATCATTTTGGCATCAAAGGTATTCAGACTACAATTCTGCTGCCATAATGCTGAACAGGACAAGGGGAAAAAAAAAAAAAAAAGTAAAGAAGACAGTTCTGCCGAAAGCCAGGGACTAGACCTGTTCTAAGTTCTATACTTTTTAAAAGGAGAGAAGGTGTTCGACTGCAAGTAGGTGTGAATGTCAGATCAAAATTTGTAAAAAGCGGGTAAGAAAAGGTAAGAATGCCAAACCATAAATTGTCAAAAGCGGCAGCAGAGACGTTCGGCCGGTATTTATCAATGTCTAGATAGATTTAAACAACAAAAAAACAACGTTGTACTTTGCAGTAAAAGAAAGAGCAAATCTAAAGTTTTAGGAATCCGAGAATAAGCTTATTTTCATGAGTTCTGCACGATTTCGGATTTTACTATAAAATGAATTCCTTCACTCAAACTATGTTAAAACTACTTTTAACTTCATATTTATCAATGTCTAGATTGACTTCAACAAAGAACAACATTGTATTTTGCAGTAGAACAAAGAGCAACACTGAAGGTTAAGGAATCCGAGAATAAGCTTCTTTTCATACGTTCTGCATGATTTGGGATTTTATGTATAAAATGATTTCCTTCACTCAAACTATGTTAAAACTGCTTTTAACTTCATATTTATCAATGTCTAGATCGACTTCAACAAAGAACAACATTGTATTTTGCAGTAGAAGAAAGAGCAACACTGAAGGATCAGGAATCCGAGAATAAGCTTCTTTTCATACGTTCTGCATGATTTGGGATTTTATGTATAAAATGAATTCCTTCACTCAAACCATGTTAAAACTACTTTTAACTTCATATTTATCAATGTCTAGATCGACTTCAACAAAGAACAACATTGTATTTTGCAGTAGAAGAAAGAGCAACACTGAAGGATCAGGAATCCGAGAATAAGCTTCTTTTCATACGTTCTGCATGATTTGGGATTTTATGTATAAAATGAATTCCTTCACTCAAACCAAGTTAAAACTGCTTTGTCCTTCATATTTATCAATGTCTAGATCGACTTCAACAAAGAACAACATTGGATTTTGCAGTAGAAGAAAGAGAAACACTGAAGCATCAGGAATCCGAGAATAAGCTTATTTTCATGAGTTCTGCACGATTTCGGATTTTCCTATAAAATGAATTGCTTTGCTCAAAGCAAGTTAAAATTGCTTTGTCCTTCATAGTTATCCATGTCTAAAAATGTATCAATGTCTTCTTCTTTCCTTGTCCCCCGGTCCGGTTCAGTTCTATTACATGTCATATATTGTAAACAGAAATAAATAAATGGGCATCAAAGGGAGCTTTACATTTATAAAACTTCCCTTGGCAAAGCAAATCATTTTGGCATCAAAGGTATTCAGACTACAATTCTGCTGCCATAATGCTGAACAGGACAAGGGGAAAAAAAAAAAAAAAAGTAAAGAAGACAGTTCTGCCGAAAGCCAGGGACTAGACCTGTTCTAAGTTCTATACTTTTTAAAAGGAGAGAAGGTGTTCGACTGCAAGTAGGTGTGAATGTCAGATCAAAATTTGTAAAAAGCGGGTAAGAAAAGGTAAGAATGCCAAACCATAAATTGTCAAAAGCGGCAGCAGAGACGTTCGGCCGGTATTTATCAATGTCTAGATAGATTTAAACAACAAAAAAACAACGTTGTACTTTGCAGTAAAAGAAAGAGCAAATCTAAAGTTTTAGGAATCCGAGAATAAGCTTATTTTCATGAGTTCTGCACGATTTCGGATTTTACTATAAAATGAATTCCTTCACTCAAACTATGTTAAAACTACTTTTAACTTCATATTTATCAATGTCTAGATTGACTTCAACAAAGAACAACATTGTATTTTGCAGTAGAACAAAGAGCAACACTGAAGGTTAAGGAATCCGAGAATAAGCTTCTTTTCATACGTTCTGCATGATTTGGGATTTTATGTATAAAATGATTTCCTTCACTCAAACTATGTTAAAACTGCTTTTAACTTCATATTTATCAATGTCTAGATCGACTTCAACAAAGAACAACATTGTATTTTGCAGTAGAAGAAAGAGCAACACTGAAGGATCAGGAATCCGAGAATAAGCTTCTTTTCATACGTTCTGCATGATTTGGGATTTTATGTATAAAATGAATTCCTTCACTCAAACCATGTTAAAACTACTTTTAACTTCATATTTATCAATGTCTAGATCGACTTCAACAAAGAACAACATTGTATTTTGCAGTAGAAGAAAGAGCAACACTGAAGGATCAGGAATCCGAGAATAAGCTTCTTTTCATACGTTCTGCATGATTTGGGATTTTATGTATAAAATGAATTCCTTCACTCAAACCAAGTTAAAACTGCTTTGTCCTTCATATTTATCAATGTCTAGATCGACTTCAACAAAGAACAACATTGGATTTTGCAGTAGAAGAAAGAGAAACACTGAAGCATCAGGAATCCGAGAATAAGCTTATTTTCATGAGTTCTGCACGATTTCGGATTTTCCTATAAAATGAATTGCTTTGCTCAAAGCAAGTTAAAATTGCTTTGTCCTTCATAGTTATCCATGTCTAAAAATGTATCAAGCATAAAGTTCCTCATATTACCCTGAATGAGAAAGAAGCTTCCCTTTGGTTGAGCAATTCGTTCCTTTGGAGGAGTTATGCGTGATTTCGGATTTTGCTATAAAATTCATTTCTTCACTCAAACCAAGTGGAAACTGCTTTGTCCTTCATATTTATCAATATCTAGATCGATTTCAACTTCTTCTACTGCAAAGTCCAATGGTGTTCTTTGTTGAAGGCGATCTAACCTTTTCTTAACTGCTTTTTACAAACTTTGGTCGGACGTTCACACCTTCTTGTAGCCGAACAACTCCGCTCCCGCTATTGATTGTGTACAGTCGGGTATTTTAACCTTTTCTTACCCGCATTTTACCATCTATGGTCGGACATTCACACCGTCTTACAGCGGAACACCTCCGCTCCCGCTTTTGATGGTGTATTTTCGGGCATTCGAACCTTTTCTTACCCGCTTTTTACAAACTATGGTCGGACATTCAAACCTTCTTGTAGCCGAAAACCTTCGCTCCCTCTTTTGATCATACATTGTCGGGCATTCGCACCTTTTCTTACCCGCTTTTTACAAACCATGGTCGGACTTTCACACCTTCTTGTAACCGAACACATCCTTTCCCGCTATTGATTGTATACAGTTGGGTATTTTAATCTTTTCTCACCCGCTTTTTAACAACTATGGTCGGACATTCACACCTTCTTACAGTGGAACACCTCCGCTCCCTCCTTTGATGGTGTATGTTCGGGCATTCAAACCTTTTCTTACCCGCTTTTTACAAACTATGGTCGGATATTCAAACCTTCTTGTAGCCGAACACATCCACTCCTGCTTTTGATGATGTATGGTTGGGCATTCGAACCTACTTGTTGCCCGCTTTTCATTAATTATAGGTGGACATTCACACCTTGTCGCAGCCAAACACCTCCGCTCTTGTTTTGATCATGTATGGTTGGACATTCGCACCTTTTCTCACCCGCGTTTTGCAAACTATGGTCGGCCATTCACAGCTTCCTCTCATATAAGTATGGTGGGATATTCACACCCACCTGCATCCGAAGACCTCCGTCCCCACTTTTGTTGATATTTAGTCGGTCATTCGCACCTTACCTGCTTTTGGCAAACTATGGCCTTCTTGCAGCCAAACACCTCTGATCTCGCTGTTGATGATGTAAGGTTGGGCATTCAGACCTTGCTTCACCTGCTTTTCACCAAATATAGTCGGACATTCACACCTTCTTGCAGCCGAACACCTCCGCTTCCGCTTTTGATGGTGTATATTCGGGAATAGGAACATTTTCTTACCCGCTTTTTACCAACCATGGTCGGACTTTCACACCTTCTTGTAGCTGAACAACTTCGCTCCCTCTTTTGATTGTGTACACTCGGGTATTTTCACCTCTTCTTACCCACTTTTTACCAACTATGGTCGGACATTCACACCTTCTTAAAAGCGGAACACCTCCGCTCCCTCTTTTGATGGTGTATGTTAAGGCATTATAAGTTTTTCTTACCCGCCTTTTACAAACTATGGTCGGACATTCAAACCTTCTTGTAGCCGAACAACTCCACTCCTGCTTTTGATGATGTATGGTTGGGCATTCGCACCTTTTCTTAACCATTTTTCAGTAATTATTAGTGGACATTCAGACCTTCTTGCAGCTGAACACCTCCGCTCTTGCTTTTGATGGTGTATAGTCGGGCATTCTCACCCTTTTTCATCAGCTTTTTGCAAATTATGATCTGACATTCACACCTACTTGCAGTCGAACAGCTCTGCTCCCGCTTTTGATTATGTTTGGTTGGATATTGGAACCTTTTAAATGCTTTTTACAAACTTTTATCGGACGTTCACACCTTCTTGCAGCCGAACACCTCCGCTTCCGCTTTTGATGGTATATATTCGGGCATACGAACCTTTTCTTCCCCGCTTTTTCAAACCATGTTTGGACTTTCACACTTTCTTATAGCTGAACAACTCCGCTCCCTCTTTTGATTGTGTACACTCGGGTATTTTCACCTCTTCATACCCACTTTTTACCAACTATGGTCGGACATTCACACCTTCTTACAGCGGAACACCTCCGCTCTTGCTTTTGATGGTGTATAGTCGGGCTTTCGAGCCTTTTCTTCCCTGGTTTTTACAAATTATGGTTGTACATTCAGACCTTCTTGCAGCCGACAACCTCTGCTCCCTCTTTTGATCATACATTGTCGGGCATTCGCATCTTTTCTTACCCGCTTTTTACAAACCATGGTCGGACTTTCACACCTTTTAGTAGCCGAACAACTCCGCTCCCGTTATTTATTGTGTACAGTTGGGTAATTTAAACTTTTCTTACCCGCTTTTTATCAACTATGGTCGGACATTCACACCTTCTTACAGCGGAACACCTCCGCTCCCTCTTTTGATGGTGTATGTTCGGGCATTCAAACCTTTTCTTACCCGCTTTTTCAAACCATGGTTGAACAACTCCGCTCCCTCTTTTGATTGTGTACAGTCAGGTATTTTAACCTTTTCTTACCCGCTTTTTACCAACTATGGTCGGACATTCACACCATCTTACAGCTACACCTTACAGCTCCGCTCCCTCTTTTGATGGTGTATGTTCGGGCATTCGAACCTTTTCTTACCCGCTTTTTACAAACTATGGTCGGACATTCAAACCTTCTTGTAGCCGAACACATCCACTCCTGCTTTTGATGATGCATGGTTGGGCATTCGCACCTTTTCTTACCCATTTTTCAGTAATTATGGTTGGACACTCACACCTTCTTGCAGCTGCACACCTCCTCTCCCGCTTATGATCATGTGCGGTTTGATATTCGAAAATTCTCTTTCATGTTTTCTAGCAATTATTGTTGGACATTCAGACCTTCTTGCAGCTGAACACCTCCGCCCCCACTTTTGTTGATGGTGTATAATCGGTCATGCGCACCTTACCCGCTTTTGGCAAACTATGGCCTTCTTGCAGCCAAACACCTCTGATCTCGCTTTTGATGATGTAAGGTTGGGCATTCAGACCTTGCTTCACCTGCTTTTCACCAAATATAGTCGGACATTCACACCTTCTTGCAGCCGAACACTTCCGCTTCACCTTTTAGTGTTCTATGGGGTATTCACACCTTTTTTTTCACCGCATTTTATAGATTATGGTTGGAAATTCTCACCCACTCTCATCCGAAGACCTCTCCTCCCACTTTTGTTAATATATAGTCGGGCATTTGAACCTTTTCTTACCCGCTTTTTACAAATTATGGTCGAACATTCACACCTACTTGCAGCCGAATACTTCCGCTCCACCTTTTAGTGATGTATGGTTGGCATTTGCACCTTTTCTTACCCTCTTTTTATACTGATTGCTGAAGATTAAGTTGTTCTTTCTCAAACTACAAATTTTTTTTAATTGTTGAAACTTGATTTGAAGTGGATAAATAAGGAGGACAAACAGTTTTAAGTCAGGCTGATAGAAGGAATTAATTTTATAGCAAAATCTGTATTTCGTCATATGTCGAGAGATGCTTAGTGCTGAAGAAGTTCTTTCTCATTCTACAAAGTACAACGTTGTTTATCGTTGAAACTTGATTAGACATGAATAAATATGAAGGACAAAGCAGTCTTAACTTGGTTTGAGTTAAGGAATTCGTTTTATAGGAGAATCCGAATTCGTGCATAACTCGTAAAATAGAGCTTATTTTCGGATTCCTGAAGAATGAGTCTGGTTCTTTCTCATAATACAAAGTTTGTTGTTTATTGTTGAAACTTCATCAGAAGTGAAGAAATAAGGACAAACCGTTTTAAGTAAGTTTGATAGAAGGATTTCATTTTATAGCAAAATCTGTATTCTTTCATATCTCCTCGAGAGAAGCTTATTGCTGAAAATTAGGTCTGGTTCTTTTTCATACTACAAAATACAGTGTTGTTTATTGTTGAAACTAGATTAGAAGTAGATAAATATGAAGGACAAAGCAGTTTGAACTTGGTTTGAGAGAAGGAATTAATTTTATTGCAAAATCCGAATTCATGCATAACTCGTCAAATAGATAGTGATGTGTCGTTCGTGAGCGATTTGTTCGATATGAACTAATTTTTTATATCACTCGGGAGTAACGAGTTGTCTCTGTGAGTGATTCGTTCATTTTCATGCAGTACCCTTACTCACCACATGGCAGGCGGCAGCTTCATAAGCTCAGTCAGCAGGACAGGGAACAGTATTGATTCGTTCACAACTCAACTCCTCGGGTGACGGGTCCTTGCACAGGAAACAGTATTGATTCGTTCATGACTCAACTCCTCGGCTGACGGGTCCTCGCACAGGAAAAAGTATTGATTTGTTTAAGACTCAACTCCTTGGGTCTTCGTTCATTTGTCACGTTTCAAATTCTACGTTTCATTTGACAGGCTGAAGAGCAGTAGCCACAACAGTTCGTTCACAAACCGGATCATTAATCTCATAGACTATTCTACCATCAACAACTTGGAAACCACAATAGACTCTCTAGATGCAGAAAAAGCATTTGATGGAGTGAACTGGAAATTTTTATTCGCAGCATTAAACAAATTTGGGTTTGGGTCACACTTCATCAACCGGATAAGGATATTATATAGCTCCCCAAATGCAAGTGTCAGGACAAATGATCAAACTTCTCCAAGCTTCAGTCTGCAGAGAGGTATAAGACAGGGTTGCCCACTTTCTCCCTCACTTTTTGCTATTTTCATCAAACCTTTAGCAGCTTCTATCAGACAAGATAGAAATATCAAAGACATCCAATCCCAAAGTATTGAGCATAAAATAAGTCTTTATGCTGATGATGTATTACTTTTCCTTCAGAACTCACAGACGTCTCTCACTCACACAATCACACTCATAAATAAATTCTCAGCACTTTCTGACTACTCTATCAACTGGTCTAAGACCACAGTTCTGCCCATTAACTGTAGGGTCCAGAATATACCTGCGATCACTTTACAGTCAGGAAATATTAGATATTTAGGCATAAACATTTCCTCCAGGCTCTCAGAGCTAACAAAGCTAAATTATGTGCAATTATTAAAGAGAGTAGAGGACGATCTCTCTCGTTGGAAGTCCTTACCTATATCACTTATGGGGAGAGTTACAACCATTAAAATGATGATACTACCAAAAGTTAACTATTTGTTCTCAACGATCCCCATAAAACCATCTGCTACTTGGTTTAAGTCACTAGATTCATGCATCTCCAAATTTCTGTGGAAAAACAAACCACCACGTATTAGTTTAAAAATCCTACAGAAGACCAAGGACAGTGGTGGATTAGATTTACCTAATTTTCAGCACTATTCCTTAGCCAATAGGCTACAGCATCCTTTTGTATTTCTGATTTGTCAGTCCTCTCTCTTCGTTCACCGGAGTCTTCGTGTCTTTGTCCTTGAGTTTGGTGATTTTTTCTTCTTTTGATGCCTTGACACAGTGTGACAGGTGATACCACGTGGGAGATCCTTTAACTTGGACTGCTGTCCCTGCGCTGCGAAATGGCTGTGCTGCTCAAATGGTCTCTCCTTCATCATATACACAGTTATTTATACATCACCTTCCACCATGAAGCGTTGTCTCTTTTTGTTTCTCTCTTTGTTCTTAAAATGCTGTTATGCATGTCTAAACCAATCCATTAAATTAGATCATTTTGGCAGTAAAGCGATCTACAATGTGCTTGGTCGCAGAGCTGCTCATCTGTGGTAAACAGCTCTTCAGAAAGGCATTCTTCAATTGATTTCACTAATTTTATGTAATAATTTTGTGATTTCATACAAAACTACACTTCTTCTCCCATCTGTCTGAGTATTTAATATTGTCTGGGTCCCGTTAAAACATGTATTTTTCCCATCTAATTCCTTGTTTGCTTTAAAACAAGTATTCCCCATTTTCTATCCCTTCAGTAGCCAACCAGTTTGTATGGAGTACACTGGAGCAACTTGACTGATCAGTAAAACACTGCTTTTGTTGTCACCGCAAGGCTTCCCCCGTCGGTTGTTTCACTGAGACACTACTGAGTAACTATAACTCAACACAGTTTATACACATAACATTCATATACATACTAACAAACAAACAAACAATTATTTATCGTAATTTTCTCATCTCTGTTTGAACGTACACCCAGGTAAATATTCCTGTAGTCTTCTCATACCGACTATGGACCCATTCATTGTTTAACTTCACTATTTTGGGGAGAGTTACAACCATTAAAATGATGATACTACCAAAAGTTAACTATTTGTTCTCAATGATCCCCATAAAACCATCTGCTACTTGGTTTAAGTCACTAGATTCATGCATCTCCAAATTTCTGTGGAAAAACAAACCACCACGTATTAGTTTAAAAACCCTACAGAAGACCAAGGACTGTGGTGGATTAGATTTACCTCATTTTCAGCACTATTCCTTAGCCAATAGGTTACAGTATATATCAAAATGGTTTAAACCTAGCCCAATAGATGAACCATGGATAAATATAGAACAAGCATTGTGTGATAATCTGGAAATCTCTGACATGCCACTTATTAGTCAAAACGTAAAAAATCACAAATGTTTCAAAAGCAATAACATCATCACCTCTCTGACAGCCTGGTTGGAATTTCTTAATATAACAAAGTCCTCACTTGTCCCGTGTAAGCTTACACCCATCTGGAACAATCCTCACATACTGCAAAACAAAAAAATGCTAAACTTTCCTCTGTGGAAGATCAAAGGAATCAAACATCTGGAACATATAATCCAAAATGGAAATTTTATTTCATTTGATGAGCTCATATCACAACATGAGATAAGCAGCAATAAATTCCTAGAATATCAACAACTTCAGTCTATAATAACAAAGAAATATATCCTCCACCAACCAGACTTACAACTCCCGACTAGGGTAGCAGAATTTCTAAGCATCTGCACCCCAAAACTACTATCAAAAATATATAAATTATTGTCTAAGATAGATGACACAATGTTTCTTCCATCCTCAAAATGGGAGGCAGATTTATCCATCAGTTCTAGTCATAGTTTCTGGCCACAAATATATTTGAACACCTTCAGAATGACTCGAAATCCTAATTTACAGCTCATACAATACAAAATCCTGTCCAGAAGTTCTGGCTTGAAGTCTGTGAGGACCTATCAACATGGCTAAAGTGTAGCATCCCTGCATGCCCCACACTGTGCATACTGGGTGACTTAGACAACATCAACATGGAAATTAACTCAGCACACATGGTTCTCACAGTGTTATGTATCGCAAAGAAAACTATTCTCATGAACTGGAAAGCGAAAAACAATATGTGTATTAACCAGTTTAGAAATTTTCTTTTAGATTATATTAGCATGGAAACAATGTCTGCCTCCTCAAAACATCAATTGGCTGAATTTACAATATACAATATACAAAATACAGCTGAATTGGCTTTTCGCTTGGGTGATGGTGGGTCTCAGGCCTGGGCTGCTGCGACTGGTGTGACCGGGTGGTTTGTTTGTTTGTTTTTTGTTGTTGTTTGTTTGTTTTTTGTAGAGGTCCTCCAGGGTGGGGTTGGGTTGAGTGGGGTGGGGCGGGATGGGTACCTTCTGGGGGTAGAGTAGCTCCCGGAATATGGTCGCTGCAGGCCCCGAGCCTGGTGGACATCAGGCCCTCCTGCCCTGTGTTGGCTCCCAGGTAGCGGGGATGCCTATTGCAGCCAGTCCCTGGCTGCCCTCTCTGGGGGAGAGTAGCTCCCCCGGTGTATATCCCCATACCCCTCTCCCTTCTGGCTCCTGTACACAGCACACACTCACACATGAAGGGTTTTGGGGGCGTGTGTGTTCGGTGGTGTGTAGTGGATGGGGCCACGTAGGTGGTGCCCTTTTGTTGCATATTGCAGTTCCCCGCCCCTGTGTTAGACATTACTACTTATCAAACACACTCACACACACACATTAGGTCTTGGGGGGTGGTTACACTGAGTGGCATCTGGTGGGCGGGGCTCTTTGGGTATGTAGGCTGCCCAGAGGGCTGCGCTCCCAGTTCTATAAGTTTGGCTGCCCCTCAATTTTAATTGCTCACTATTAGAAAATATTGAAGAGCCAGAAGGGTGGGGGGAGGGGTCTTCTTCGCACACCTCTGCTTCCTTGTTGCTGCTCGGGGCGGGAGGGGCCAGGAGGATTAATTAATTGTTCTGCTGGTTCGGGGTCTGTGGTGGCTGGGGGGCTGCTGGCCCCCTGGTGTGCCCGCTGCACTACACCCCAGTGGAGTCGAGGGAGGGAGGATGTGTGGATGTGTGGTAATGATTGGGCCTGGATCTGGGACTTGCTGTCGCCTGGCCTGCCTGTGCTTCTCCCGATGGGGGGGGCAGCGTTGCCTCTCCCCGCTGCTCGCGACTTCACCCACCTGTGGGCACGTCTTGACTCCCAGGGCACTTGGCCAGGGGCGCTGGGGCAGGCGCTGACCCACTGTGTGGCTGTCTGGGGCGCTTGGCCCTCCTGGGTATTGGGTGGGGCCTCTGCCGGGGGGTTTGGGGGCGCTCGGGCTCCTGGGGCCCGGTTCCAGTGCACGGCCCATGTCTGGGCGGCCTGGCGGGGTCGGTGGGCTGTTGCCCTTGGCTCCCGGAGGGCCTCTGCCCTATGCTTATGGGGGCTCTTTCCGGGGGCTTCCTCTGCAGTCTTCTGGGTGGATGCGTGGTTGCCCCTGAGGTGACTTCCTGGGTTCTGTGCTCTGTGGGGACTGCTGGTGGCCTGGGTCTTGTGGCCCTCTCTGTCTGCTTCTGATTGCTTGGGGGGGCTGTGAATTGTGGCCCTGTACGCTTATACACTCATAACTAAGCACGGTTATCATGTAGGTCCTGTGCCATGGGTTTTGCATGTTCTCACACACATACACACATTCATTAGTCCAGTAGCATGGTCACTAAGCAGTTGATGTATTATCATGTCGTCTCAGGTCATCTATATCCACAGCTGTGTTGTATGCGATTGCCACTTCTTGTGCTTGTTTTTCTTTGTTTGTGTGTTTGTTTTTTCTCTGCTTGTCTGCTTTCAGGTGCTCCTGGTGGCGCTAAGGCTGTATTCCCCTCAGAAGCCATGGATTGCTGTCTGTTTAGTTTTTTACAGGTGTAGCAGCTGGTTGTCTGGTTTTTGTTTCTATTTTTGTTCTGTTTCCTCTTCTTTCCTCTTCTTCTTTCCTTGTCCCCCGGTCCGGTTCAGTTCTATTACATGTCATATATTGTAAACAGAAATAAATAAATGGGCATCAAAGGGAGCTTCACATTTATAAAACTTCCCTTGGCAAAGCAAATCATTTTGGCATCAAAGGTATTCAGACTACAATTCTGCTGCCATAATGCTGAACAGGACAAGGGGAAAAAAAAAGTAAAGAAGACAGTTCTGCCGAAAGCCAGGGACTAGACCTGTTCTAAGTTCTATACTTTTTAAAAGGGGTGTGTTTATCAACTATGGAATTAGAAGATTTGCAAAAATGGTCAAGTGCTAGATCTTCATCTGGGATTTTAACAGTGTCATGAGTATAACTATTCAACAGATCAGTTTAAAAAAAAGCCTGCTCATGGAGATGTTTCAGGATCTGGATACCAAGCGTGGACCTAATGTTTTCATTTTTGCAATTCTGATACAGGCTATTGAGCAGTGATAACTAACACCAAGTTCAGACACTGCGGATTTTCTACCTTTGATTTGTTAAGATTGAGCCAATCAGGGACAACCTTGAAGGATCTCTTTAGTTTGGTTTTGTAGGATCAGTAATTACCTGAGAAAGGTTGATATCGGTACACATCTTTTTTTAAATGATCAGAGGCAGAGTTCAACTTGTTTAAATTAAAATTGCCACATAGAGATTGGGTTTAGGCCACATGCACACAGAATGACATCAACAAATATAAGAAATATTAAACATTTACACATAGATTTTTGAATACATGTAGAGGAATGATACTTTGAAATGTGCTCATTGCGGAGTTATGATCAGTTGAGTAAGAAGGTTGAGCTATTCTGGGAAAGAGGTTCTATTCCCAGCATCATGATGGACACTCCTGATATAGAAGGTTTCGCTAACGCATTGGAATTGTTTTACTATTTTCATATGCATGTGCAATGAAGAATTGCTTGCTGGTGATAAATGCAAAGAAGAACAGCTTACACATAGATGCTCACATATAGGCTGCTGAATGCAATGAAGACCTGCTTATCCAGTAAAGTTCAATGTCAATGTGTAATATTCAATTAGAATTTGCAAAACAGTGAAGTTAAACAATGAATGGGTCCATAGTCGGTATGAGAAGACTACAGGAATATTTACCTGGGTGTACGTTCAAACAGAGATGAGAAAATTGCGATAAATAATTGTTTGTTTGTTTGTTAGTATGTATATGAATGTTATGTGTATAAACTGTGTTGAGTTATAGTTACTCAGTAGTGTCTCAGTGAAACAACCGACGGGGGAAGCCTTGCGGTGACAACAAAAGCAGTGTTTTACTGATCAGTCAAGTTGCTCCAGTGTACTCCATACAAACTGGTTGGCTACAGAAGGGATAGAAAATGGGGAATACTTGTTTTAAAGCAAACAAGGAATTAGATGGGAAAAATACATGTTTTAACGGGACCCAGACAATATTAAATACTCAGACAGATGGGAGAAGAAGTGTAGTTTTGTATGAAATCACAAAATTATTACATAAAATTAGTGAAATCAATTGAAGAATGCCTTTCTGAAGAGCTGTTTACCACAGATGAGCAGCTCTGCGACCAAGCACATTGTAGATCGCTTTACTGCCAAAATGATCTAATTTAATGGATTGGTTTAGACATGCATAACAGCATTTTAAGAACAAAGAGAGAAACAAAAAGAGACAACGCTTCATGGTGGAAGGTGATGTATAAATAACTGTGTATATGATGAAGGAGAGACCATTTGAGCAGCACAGCCATTTCGCAGCACAGGGACAGCAGTCCAAGTTAAAGGATCTCCCACGTGGTATCACCTGTCACACTGTGTCAAGGCATCAAAAGAAGAAAAAATCACCAAACTCAAGGACAAAGACACGAAGACTCCGGTGAACGAAGAGAGAGGACTGACAAATCAGAAATACAAAAGGATGCTGTAGCCTATTGGCTAAGGAATAGTGCTGAAAATTAGGTAAATCTAATCCACCACTGTCCTTGGTCTTCTCTAGGATTTTTAAACTAATACGTGGTGGTTTGTTTTTCCACAGAAATTTGGAGATGCATGAATCTAGTGACTTAAACCAAGTAGCAGATGGTTTTATGGGGATCGTTGAGAACAAATAGTTAACTTTTGGTAGTATCATCATTTTAATGGTTGTAACTCTCCCCATAAGTGATATAGGTAAGGACTTCCAACGAGAGAGATCGTCCTCTACTCTCTTTAATAATTGCACATAGTTTAGCTTTGTTAGCTCTGAGAGCCTGGAGGAAATGTTTATGCCTAAATATCAAATATTTCCTGACTGTAAAGTGATCGCAGGTATATTCTGGACCCTACAGTTAATGGGCAGAACTGTGGTCTTAGACCAGTTGATAGAGTAGTCAGAAAGTGCTGAGAATTTATTTATGAGTGTGATTGTGTGAGTGAGAGACGTTTGTGACTTCTGAAGGAAAAGTAATACATCATCAGCATAAAGACTTATTTTATGCTCAATATTTTGGGATTGGATGTCTTTGATATTTCTATCTTGTCTGATAGAAGCTGCTAAAGGTTTGATGAAAATAGCAAAAAGTGAGGGAGAAAGTGGGCAACCCTGTCTTATACCTCTCTGCAGACTGAAGCTTGGAGAAGTTTGATCATTTGTCCTGACACTTGCATTTGGGGAGCTATATAATATCCTTATCCGGTTGATGAAGTGTGACCCAAACCCAAATTTGTTTAATGCTGCGAATAAAAATTTCCAGTTCACTCCATCAAATGCTTTTTCTGCATCTAGAGAGTCGATTGTGGTTTCCAAGTTGTTGATGGTAGAATAGTCTATGAGATTAATGATCCGGTTTGTGAACGAACTGTTGTGGCTACTGCTCTTCAGCCTGTCAAATGAAACGTAGAATTTGAAACGTGACAAATGAACGAAGACCCAAGGAGTTTAGTCGTAAACAAATCAATACTTTTTCCTGTGCGAGGACCCATCAGCCGAGGAGTTGAGTCATGAACGAATCAATACTGTTTCCTGTGCGAGGACCCGTCACCCGAGGAGTTGAGTCGTGAACGAATCAATACTGTTCCCTGTCCTGCTGACTGAGCTTATGAAGCTGCCGCCTGCCATGTGGTGAGTAAGGGTACTGCATGAAAATGAACGAATCACTCACTGAGACAACTCGTTACTCCCGAGTCATATAAAAAATTAGTTCATATCGAACGAATCGCTCACGAACGACACATCACTATCTATTTGACGAGTTATGCATGAATTCAGATTTTGCAATAAAATTAATTCCTTCTCTCAAACCAAGTTCAAACTGCTTTGTCCTTCATATTTATCTACTTCTAATCTAGTTTCAACAATAAACAACACTGTATTTTGTAGTATGAAAAAGAACCAGACCTAATTTTCAGCAATAAGCTTCTCTCGAGGAGATATGAAAGAATACAGATTTTGCTATAAAATGAAATCCTTCTATCAAACTGACTTAAAACGGTTTGTCCTTATTTCTTCACTTCTGATGAAGTTTCAACAATAAACAACAAACTTTATATTATGAGAAAGAACCAGACTCATTCTTCAGGAATCCGAAAATGAGCTCTATTTTACGAGTTATGCACGAATTCGGATTCTCCTATAAAACGAATTTCTTAACTCAAACCAAGTTAAGACTGCTTTGTCCTTCATATTTATTCATGTCTAATCAAGTTTCAACGATAAACAACGTTGTACTTTGTAGAATGAGAAAGAACTTCTTCAGCAATAAGCATCTCTCGACATATGACGAAATACAGATTTTGCTATAAAATTAATTCCTTCTATCAGCCTGACTTAAAACTGTTTGTCCTCCTTATTTATCCACTTCAAATCAAGTTTCAACAATTAAAAAATTTTTGTAGTTTGAGAAAGAACAACTTAATCTTCAGCAATCAGTATAAAAAGAGGGTAAGAAAAAGTGCAAATGCCAACCATACATCACTAAAAGGTGGAGCGGAAGTATTCGGCTGCAAGTAGGTGTGAATGTTCGAAAATAATTTGTAAAAAGCGGGTAAGAAAAGGTTCGAATGCCCGACTATATATTAACAAAAGTGGGAGGAGAGGTCTTCGGATGAGAGTGGGTGAGAATTTCCAACCATAATCTATAAAATGCGGTGAAAAAAAAGGTGTGAATACCCCATAGAACACTAAAAGGTGAAGCGGAAGTGTTCGGCTGCAAGAAGGTGTGAATGTCCGACTATATTTGGTGAATAGCAGGTGAAGCAAGGTCTGAATGCCCAACCTTACATCATCAAAAGCGAGATCAGAGGTGTTTGGCTGCAAGAAGGCCATAGTTTGCCAAAAGCGGGTAAGGCGCGAATGACCGATTATACACCATCAACAAAAGTGGGGGCGGAGGTGTTCAGCTGCAAGAAGGTCTGAATGTCCAACAATAATTGCTAGAAAACATGAAAGAGAATTTTCGAATATCAAACCGCACATGATCATAAGCGGGAGAGGAGGTGTGCAGCTGCAAGAAGGTGTGAGTGTCCAACCATAATTACTGAAAAATGGGTAAGAAAAGGTGCGAATGCCCAACCATGCATCATCAAAAGCAGGAGTGGATGTGTTCGGCTACAAGAAGGTTTGAATGTCCGACCATAGTTTGTAAAAAGCGGGTAAGAAAAGGTTCGAATGCCCGAACATACACCATCAAAAGAGGGAGCGGAGGTGTTCCGCTGTAAGAAGGTGTGAATGTCAGACCATAGTTGCTAAAAAGCGGATAAGAAAAGGT
The DNA here is from genome assembly GCF_036924035.1 of Leuresthes tenuis. NCBI lineage: Eukaryota > Metazoa > Chordata > Actinopteri > Atheriniformes > Atherinopsidae > Leuresthes > Leuresthes tenuis. The sequence continues at coordinate 30,314,311 of NW_027325367.1, read as the reverse complement.
TAAAATACCCAACTGTACACAATCAATACCGGGAGCGGAGTTGTTAGGCTACTAAAAGATTTGAAAGTCCGACCCTGGTTTGTAAAAAGCAGGTAAGAAAAGCTGCGAATGCCCGACAATGTATGATTAAAAGAGGGAGCGGAGGTTTTCGGCTGCAAGAAGGTCTGAATGTCCAACCATAATTTGTAAAAACCGGGGAAGAAAAGGCTCGAAAGCCTGACTATACACCATCAAAAGCGGAAGCGGAGGTGTTCAGCTGAAATAAGGTCTGAATGTCCATCAATAATTGCTAGAAAACATGAAATAAAATTTTCGAATATCAAACCACACATGATCATAAGTGGGAGAGGAGGTATTCAGCTACAAGAAGGTTTGAATGTCCGACCATAGTTTGTAAAAAGCGGGTAAGAAAAGGTTCGAATGCCTGAAAATACACCATCAAAAGCGGGAGCGGAGGTGTTCCGCTGTAAGACGGTGTGAATGTCCGACCATAGATGGTAAAAAGCGGGTAAGAAACGGTTAAAATACCCGACTGTACACAATCAATAGCGGGAGCGGAGTTGTTCGGCTACAAGGTGTGAACGTCCGACCAAAGTTAGTAAAAAGCAGTTAAGAAAAGGTTAGATCGCCTTCAACAAAGAACACCATTGGACTTTGCAGTAGAAGAAGTTGAAATCGATCTAGATATTGATAAATATGAAGGACAAAGCAGTTTCCACTTGGTTTGAGTGAAGAAATGAATTTTATAGCAAAATCAGAAATCACGCATAACTCCTCCAAAGGAACGTATTGCTCAACCAAAGGGATGCTTCTTTCTCATTCAGGGTAATTCGAGGAACTTTATGCTTGATACATTTTTAGACATGGATAACTATGAAGGACAAAGCAATTTTAACTTGGTTTGAGCAAAGCAATTCATTTTATAGGAAAATCCGAAATCGTGCAGAACTCATGAAAATAAGCTTATTCTCGGATTCCTGATCCTTCAGTGTTGCTCTTTCTTCTACTGCAAAATCCAATGTTGTTCTTTGTTGAAGTCGATCTAGACATTGATAAATATGAAGGACAAACCAGTTTTAACTTGGTTTGAGTGAAGGAATTCATTTTATACATAAAATCCCAAATCATGCAGAACGTATGAAAAGAAGCTTATTCTCGGATTCCTGATCCTTCAGTGTTAGTCTTTCTTCTACTGCAAAATCCAATGTTGTTCTTTGTTGAAAGTCGATCTAGACATTGATAAATATGAAGGACAAAGCAGTTTTAACATAGTTTGAGTGAAGGAAATCATTTTATAGCAAAATCCCAAATCATGTAGAACGTATGAAAAGAAGCTTATTCTCGGATTCCTGAACCTTCAGTGTTGCTCTTTCCTCTACTGCAAAATACAATGTTGTTCTTTGTTGAAGTCGATCTAGACATTGATAAATATGAAGTTATAAGTAGTTTTAACATAGTTTGAGTGAAGGAATTCATTTTATAGTAAAATCCGAAATCGTGCAGAGCTCATGAAAATAAGCTTATTCTCGGATTCCTAAAACTTTTGATTTGCTCTTTCTTTTGCTGCAAAGTACAACGTTGTTTTTTTTGTTTAAATCTATCTAGACAATGATAAATATGAACGTAAAAGCCGTTTTAACATAGTTTGAGTGAAGGAATTAATTTTATAGATAAAATCCCAAATCATGCAGAACTCCTCAAAAGGGGCTTATGGCTTAATCACAAGTGTGGTTCTTTCTCATCCAGGGTAATATGAGGAAGTTTATGATTGAAATATATGTAGAAATGGGTACATATGAAGGACAAAGCTGTTTTAACATAGTTTGAGTGAAGGAATTCATTTTAAAACAAAACCCCAACAAATGCAGAACTCATGAAAAGCTTATTCTCGGATTCCTGAAACTTTAGATTTGCTCTTTCTTTTACTGCAAAGTACAACGTTGTTTTTTGTTGAAATCTTTCTAGACATTGATAAATACCGGCCAAACATCTCTGCTAGCGCTTTTGACAATTTATGGTTTGGCATTCTTACCTTTTCTTACCCGCTTTTTACAAATTTTGATCTGACATTCACACCTACTTGCAGTCGAACACCTTCTCTCCCGCTTATGATAATGAGTGGTTTGACATTCGAAAATTTTCTTTCATGTTTTCTAGCAATTACTGATGGACATTCAGACCTTCTTGCAGCCGAACACCTCCGCTCCCGCTTTTGATGGTGTATATTCGGGCATACAAAACTTTTCTTACCCGCTTTTTACAAACCATGGTCGGACATTCACACTTTGTTGCTGAACTACTCCGCTCCCTCTTTTGATTGTGTACAGTCGGGTATTTTCACCTTTTCTTACCAGCTTTTTACCAACTACGGTCGGACATTCACACCTTCTTACAGCGGAACACCTCCGCTTCCTCTTTTGATGGTGTATGTTCAGGCATTCGACCCTTTTCTTACCTGCCTTTTACAAACTATAGTCGGACATTATAACCTTCTTGTAGCCAAACACATCCACTGCTGCTTTTGATGATGTATGGTTGGGCATTCGCACCTTTTCTTAACCATTTTTCAGTAATTATTGGTGGACATTCAGACCTTCTTGCAGCTGAACACCTCCGCTCTTGCTTTTGATGGTGTATAGTCGGGCTTTTGAGCCTTTTCTTCCCCGGTTTTTGCAAATTATGGTTGGACATTCAGACCTTCTTGCAGCCAAAAACCTCTGCTCCCTCTTTTGATCATACATTGTCGGGCATTCGCACCTTTTCTTACCCGCTTTTTACAAACTTTGGTCGGACTTTCACACCTTTTAGTAGCCGAACAACTCCGCTCCCGTTATTGATTGTGTACAGTTGGGTATTTTAACCTTTCTTACCCGCTTTTTATCAACTATGGTCGGACATTCACACCTTCTTACAGCGGAACACCTCCGCTCCCTCTTTTGATGGTGTATGTTCGGGCATTCGAACCTTTTCTTTCCCGCTCTTTACAAACTATGGTCAGACATTCAAACCTTCTTGTAGCCGAACACATCCACTGCTGCTTTTGATGATGTATGGTTGGGCATTCGCACCTTTTCTTAACCATTTTTCAGTAATTATTGGTGGACATTCAGACCTTCTTGCAGCTGAACACCTCCGCACTTGCTTTTGATGGTGTATAGTCGGGCTTTTGAGCCTTTTCTTCCCCGGTTTTTACAAATTATGGTTGGACATTCAGACCTTCTTGCAGCCAAAAACCTCTGCTCCCTCTTTTGATCATACATTGTCGGGCATTCGCACCTTTTCTTACCTGCTTTTTACAAACCATGGTCGGACTTTCACACCTTTTAGTAGCCGAACAACTCCGCTCCCGTTATTGATTGTGTACAGTTGGGTATTTTAACCTTTTCTTACCCGCTTTTTATCAACTATGGTCGGACATTCACACCTTCTTACAGCGGAACACCTCCGCTCCCTCTTTTGATGGTGTATGTTCGGGCATTCGAACCTTTTCTTTCCCGCTCTTTACAAACTATGGTCAGACATTCAAACCTTCTTGTAGCCGAACACATCCACTGCTGCTTTTGATAATGTATGGTTGGGCATTCGAACCTACTTGTTTCCCGCTTTTCATTAATTATGGGTGGACATTCACACCTTGTCGCAGCCAAACACCTACGCTAACTGTTTTGATCATGTATGGTTTGACATTCGCACCTTTTCTCACCCGCTTTTTACTATGGTTGGCCATTCACAGTTTCCTCTCCACCATACTTGTATGGTGGGATATTCACACCCACTTGCATCCGAAGACCTCCGCCCCCACTTTTGTTGATATTTAGTCGGTCATTCTCACCTTACCCGCTTTTGGCAAACTATGGCCTTCATGCAGCCAAACACCTCTGATCTCGCTTTTGATGATGTAAGGTTGGGCATTCAGACCTTGCTTCACCTGCTTTTCACCAAATATAGTCGGACATTCACACCTTCTTGCAGCCGAACACTTCCGCTCCACCTTTTAGTGTTCTATGGGGTATTCACACCTTTTTTTCACTGTATTTTATAGATTGGTTGGAAATTCTCACCCACTCTCATCCGAACACCTCTCCTCCCACTTTTGTTAATATATAGTCGGGCATTCGAACCTTTTCTTACCCGCTTTTTACAAACTATGGTCGAACATTCACACCTACTTGCAGCCGAATACGCTCCACCTTTTAGTGATGTATGGTTGGCATTTGCATCTTTTCTTACCCTCTTTTTATACTGATTGCTGAAGATTAAGTTGTTCTTTCTCAAACTACAAAATTTTTTTAATTGTTGAAACTTGATTTGAAGTGGATAAGTAAGGAGGACAAACAGTTTTAAGTCAGGCTGATAGAAGGAATTAATTTTATAGCAAAATCTGTATTTCATCATATGTCGAGAGATGCTTATTGCTGAAGAAGTTCTTTCTCATTCTACAAAGTGCAACGTTGTTTATCGGTGAAACCTGATTAGACATGAATAAATATGAAGGACAAAGCCGTCTTAACTTGGTTTGAGTTAAGGAATTCGTTTTATAGGAGAATCTGAATTTGTGCATAACTCGTAAAATAGAGCTTATTTTCGGATTCCTGAAGAATGAGTCTGGTTCTTTCTCATAATACAAAGAAGTGAAGAAATAAGGACAAACCGTTTTAAGTCAGTTTGATAGAAGGATTTAATTTTATAGAAAAATCTGTATTCCTTCATATCTCCTCGAGAGAAGCTTATTGCTGAAAATTAGGTCTGGTTCTTTTTCATACTACAAAATACAGTGTTGTTTATTGTTGAAACTAGATTAGAAGTAGATAAATATGAAGGACAAAGCAGTTTGAACTTGGTTTGAGAGAAGGAATTCATTTTATTGCAAAATCCAAATTCATGCATAACTCGTCAAATAGATAATGATGTGTCGTTCGTGTAGTATTGATTCGTTTACGACTAAACTCCTTGGGTCTTCGTTCATTTGTCACGTTTCAAATTCTACGTTTCATCTGACAGGCTGAAGAGCAGTAGGCACAAAAGTTTGTCCACAAACCGGATCATTAATCTCATAGACTATTCTAGCATCAACAACTTGGAAACCACAATCGACTCTCTAGATGCAGAAAAAGCATTTGATCGAGTGAACTGGAAATTTTTATTCGCAGCATTAAACCAATTCGGGTTTGGGTCACACTTCATCAACTGGATAAGGATATTATATAGCTCCCCAAATGCAAGTGTCAGGACAAATGATCAAACTTCTCCAAGCTTCAGTCTGCAGAGAGGTACAAGACAGGGTTGCCCACTTTCTCCCTCACGTTTTGCTATTTTCATCAAACCTTTAGCAGCTTCTATCAGACAAGATAGAAATATTAAAGGCATCCAATCCCAAAATATTGAGCATAAAATAAGTCTTTATGCTGATGATGTATTACTTTTCCTTCAGAACTCACAGACGTCTCTCACTCACACGATCACACTCATAAATAAATTCTCAGCACTTTCTGACTACTCTATCAACTGGTCTAAGACCACAGTTCTGCCCATTAACTGTAGGGTCCAGAATATACCTGCGATCACTTTACAGTCAGGAAATATTAGATATTTAGGCATAAACATTTCCTCCAGGCTCTCAGAGTTAACAAAGCTAAATTATGTGCAATTATTAAAGACTTATTAAAGAAAGTAGAGGACGATCTCTCTCGTTGGAAGTCCTTACATATATCACTTATGGGGAGAGTTACAACCATTAAAATGATGATACTACCAAAAGTTAACTATTTGTTCTCAATGATCCCCATAAAATCATCTGCTACTTGGTTTAAGTCACTAGATTCATGCATCTCCAAATTTCTGTGGAAAAACAAACCACCACGTATTAGTTTAAAAACCCTACAGAAGACCAAGGACTGTGGTGGATTAGATTTACCTCATTTTCAGCACTATTCCTTAGCCAATAGGTTACAGTATATATCAAAATGGTTTAAACCTAGCCCAATAGATGAACCATGGATAAATATAGAACAAGCATTGTGTGATAATCTGGAAATCTCTGACATGCCACTTATTAGTCAAAACGTAAAAAATCACAAATGTTTCAAAAGCATTAACATCATCACCTCTCTGACAGCCTGGTTGGAATTTCTTAATATAACAAAGTCCTCACTTGTCCCGTGTAAGCTTACACCCATCTGGAACAATCCTCACATACTGCAAAACAAAAAAATGCTAAACTTTCCTCTGTGGAAGATCAAAGGAATCAAACATCTGGAACATATAATCCAAAATGGAAATTTTATTTCATTTGATGAGCTCATATCACAACATGAGATAAGCAGCAATAAATTCCTAGAATATCAACAACTTAAGTCTATAATAACAAAGAAATATATCCTCCACCAACCAGACTTACAACTCCCGACTAGGGTAGCAGAATTTCTAAGCATCTGCACCCCAAAACTACTATCAAAAATATATAAATTATTGTCTAAGATAGATGACACAATGTCTCTTCCATCCTCAAAATGGGAGGCAGATTTATCCATCAGTTCTAGTCATAGTTTCTGGCCACAAATATATTTGAACACCTTCAGAATGACTCGAAATCCTAATTTACAGCTCATACAATACAAAATCCTGTCCAGAAGTTCTGGCTTGAAGTCTGTGAGGACCTATCAACATGGCTAAAGTGTAGCATCCCTGCATGCCCCACACTGTGCATACTGCGTGACTTAGACAACATCAACATGGAAATGAACTCAGCACACATGGTTCTCACAGTGTTATGTATCGCAAAGAAAACTATTCTCATGAACTGGAAAGCGAAAAACAATATGTGTATTAACCAGTTTAGAAATTTTCTTTTAGATTATATTAGCATGGAAACAATGTCTGCCTCCTCAAAACATCAATTGGCTGAATTTCATTCTCTCTGGTCCCCTCTGATTAGCTTTATCACATAGCGGTGGTGGTGGGTTGCTGTCCCGTCGCTCTGGGCGGTTGGGTGTGTGCTGGGGGGGGCTGTGTGGCTTCGGGCGTCTGGTGGTCTCTCGGGTCGTGGGGACCGGGTTGGTCATTGCTGGGGGGGACTGTGTGTCGGGCTTGGAGGGGTCCCTTAGGGGCCTTGAGGTGGTGGCTGCTGGCTCTATGCCGGGTGGCCGGGCCGCTCTGGCGTGCGTGGTGGTGGTGGGCCTGGGCCCTGGGGGCTGGGCACTCCAAGGTGTCCGCAGATGGTTGTTTTTTTTTCAGGGTGTTGGGGCGTGCGGTGGGGGAGGGGGGGGGGGGGGGTGCTTTTCGCTTGGGTGATGGTGGGTCTCAGGCCTGGGCTGCTGCGACTGGTGTGACCAGGTGGTTTGTTTGTTTGTTTTTTGTTGTTGTTTGTTTGTTTTTTGTAGAGGTCCTCCAGGGTGGGGTTGGGTTGAGTGGGGTGGGGCGGGATGGGTACCTTCTGGGGGTAGAGTAGCTCCCGGAATATGGTCGCTGCAGGCCCCGAGCCTGGTGGACATCAGGCCCTCCTGCCCTGTGTTGGCTCCCAGGTAGCGGGGATGCCTATTGCAGCCAGTCCCTGGCTGCCCTCTCTGGGGGAGAGTAGCTCCCCCGGTGTATATCCCCATACCCCTCTCCCTTCTGGCTTCTGTACACAGCACACACTCACACATGAAGGGTTTTGGGGGCGTGTGTGTTCGGTGGTGTGTAGTGGATGGGGCCACGTAGGTGGTGCCCTTTTGTTGCATATTGCAGTTCCCCGCCCCTGTGTTAGACATTACTACTTATCAAACACACTCACACACACACATTAGGTCTTGGGGGGTGGTTACACTGAGTGGCATCTGGTGGGCGGGGCTCTTTGGGTATGTAGGCTGCCCAGAGGGCTGCGCTCCCAGTTCTATAAGTTTGGCTGCCCCTCAATTTTAATTGCTCACTATTAGAAAATATTGAAGAGCCAGAAGGGTGGGGGGAGGGGTCTTCTTCGCACACCCCTGCTTCCTTGTTGCTGCTCGGGGCGGGAGGGGCCAGGAGGATTAATTAATTGTTCTGCTGGTTCGGGGTCTGTGGTGGCTGGGGGGCTGCTGGCCCCCTGGTGTGCCCGCTGCACTACACCCCAGTGGAGTCGAGGGAGGGAGGATGTGTGGATGTGTGGTAATGATTGGGCCTGGATCTGGGACTTGCTGTCGCCTGGCCTGCCTGTGCTTCTCCCGATGGGGGGGGCAGCGTTGCCTCTCCCCGCTGCTCGCGACTTCACCCACCTGTGGGCACGTCTTGACTCCCAGGGCACTTGGCCAGGGGCACTGGGGAAGGCGCTGACCCACTGTGTGGCTGTCTTGGGCGCTTGGCCCTCCTGGGTATTGGGTGGGGCCTCTGCCGGGGGGTTTGGGGGCGCTCGGGCTCCTGGGGCCCGGTTCCAGTGCACGGCCCATGTCTGGGCGGCTGGGGCCTGGCGGGGTCGGTGGGCTGTTGCCCTTGGCTCCAGGAGGGCCTCTGCCCTATGCTTATGGGGGCTCTTTCCGGGGGCTTCCTCTGCAGTCTTCTGGGTGGATGCGTGGTTGCCCCTGCGGTGACTTCCTGGGTTCTGTGCTCTGTGGGGACTGCTGGTGGCCTAGGTCTTGTGGCCCTCTCTGTCTGCTTCTGATTGCTTGGGGGGGCTGTGAATTGTGGCCCTGTACGCTTATACACTCATAACTAAGCACGGTTATCATGTAGGTCCTGTGCCATGGGTGTTGCATGTTCTCACACACATACACACATTCATTAGTCCAGTAGCATGGTCTCTAAGCAGTTGATGTATTGTCATGTCGTCTCAGGTCATCTATATCCACAGCTGTGTTGTATGCGATGTGCTTGTTTTTCTTTGTTTGTGTGTTTGTTTTTTCTCTGCTTGTCTGCTTTCAGGTGCTCCTGGTGGCGCTAAGGCTGTATTCCCCTCAGAGGCCATGGTTTGCTGTCTGTTTAGTTTTTTACAGGTGTAGCAGCTGGTTGTCTGGTTTTTGTTTCTATTTTTGTTCTGTTTCCTCTTCTTTCCTCTTCTTCTTTCCTTGTCCCCCGGTCCGGTTCAGTTCTATTACATGTCATATATTGTAAACAGAAATAAATAAATGGGCATCAAAGGGAGCTTTACATTTATAAAACTTCCCTTGGCAAAGCAAATCATTTTGGCATCAAAGGTATTCAGACTACAATTCTGCTGCCATAATGCTGAACAGGACAAGGGGAAAAAAAAAGTAAAGAAGACAGTTCTGCCGAAAGCCAGGGACTAGACCTGTTCTAAGTTCTATACTTTTTAAAAGGGGTGTGTTTATCAACTATGGAATTAGAAGATTTACAAAAATGGTCAAGTGCTAGATCTTCATCTGGGATTTTAACAGTGTCATGAGTATAACTATTCAACAGATCAGTTTAAAAAAAAGCCTGCTCATGGAGATGTTTCAGGATCTGGATACCAAGCGTGGACCTAATGTTTTCATTTTTGCAATTCTGATACAGGCTATTGAGCAGTGATAACTAACACCAAGTTCAGACACTGCGGATTTTCTACCTTTGATTTGTTAAGATTGAGCCAATCAGGGACAACCTTGAAGGATCTCTTAAGTTTGGTTTTGTAGGATCAGTAATTACCTGAGAAAGGTTGATATCGGTACACACCTTTTTTTAAATGATCAGAGGCAGAGTTCAACTTGTTTAAATTAAAATTGCCACATAGAGATTGGGTTTAGGCCACATGCACACAGAATGACATCAACAAATATAAGAAATATTAAACATTTACACATAGATTTTTGAATACATGTAGAGGAATGATACTTTGAAATGTGCTCATTGCGGAGTTATGATCAGTTGAGTAAGAAGGTTGAGCTATTCTGGGAAAGAGGTTCTATTCCCAGCATCATGATGGACACTCCTGATATAGAAGGTTTCGCTAACGCATTGGAATTGTTTTACTATTTTCATATGCATGTGCAATGAAGAATTGCTTGCTGGTGATAAATGCAAAGAAGAACAGCTTACACATAGATGCTCACATATAGGCTGCTGAATGCAATGAAGACCTGCTTATCCAGTAAAGTTCAATGTCAATGTGTAATATTCAATTAGAATTTGCAAAACAGTGAAGTTAAACAATGAATGGGTCCATAGTCGGTATGAGAAGACTACAGGAATATTTACCTGGGTGTACATTCAAACAGAGATGAGAAAATTGCGATAAATAATTGTTTGTTTGTTTGTTAGTATGTATATGAATGTTATGTGTATAAACTGTGTTGAGTTATAGTTACTCAGTAGTGTCTCAGTGAAACAACCGACGGGGGAAGCCTTGCGGTGACAACAAAAGCAGTGTTTTACTGATCAGTCAAGTTGCTCCAGTGTACTCCATACAAACTGGTTGGCTACAGAAGGGATAGAAAATGGGGAATACTTGTTTTAAAGCAAACAAAGAATTAGATGGGAAAAATACATGTTTTAACGAGACCCAGACAATATTAAATACTCAGACAGATGGGAGAAGAAGTGTAGTTTTGTATGAAATCACAAAATTATTACATAAAATTAGTGAAATCAATTGAAGAATGCCTTTCTGAAGAGCTGTTTACCACAGATGAGCAGCTCTGCGACCAAGCACATTGTAGATCGCTTTACTGCCAAAATGATCTAATTTAATGGATTGGTTTAGACATGCATAACAGCATTTTAAGAACAAAGAGAGAAACAAAAAGAGACAACGCTTCATGGTGGAAGGTGATGTATAAATAACTGTGTATATGATGAAGGAGAGACCATTTGAGCAGCACAGCCATTTCGCAGCACAGGGACAGCAGTCCAAGTTAAAGGATCTCCCACGTGGTATCACCTGTCACACTGTGTCAAGGCATCAAAAGAAGAAAAAATCACCAAACTCAAGGACAAAGACACGAAGACTCCGGTGAACGAAGAGAGAGGACTGACAAATCAGAAATACAAAAGGATGCTGTAGCCTATTGGCTAAGGAATAGTGCTGAAAATTAGGTAAATCTAATCCACCACTGTCCTTGGTCTTCTGTAGGATTTTTAAACTAATACGTGGTGGTTTGTTTTTCCACAGAAATTTGGAGATGCATGAATCTAGTGACTTAAACCAAGTAGCAGATGGTTTTATGGGGATCGTTGAGAACAAATAGTTAACTTTTGGTAGTATCATCATTTTAATGGTTGTAACTCTCCCCATAAGTGATATAGGTAAGGACTTCCAACGAGAGAGATCGTCCTCTACTCTCTTTAATAATTGCACATAATTTAGCTTTGTTAGCTCTGAGAGCCTGGAGGAAATGTTTATGCCTAAATATCTAATATTTCCTGACTGTAAAGTGATCGCAGGTATATTCTGGACCCTACAGTTAATGGGCAGAACTGTGGTCTTAGACCAGTCGATAGAGTAGTCAGAGAGTGCTGAGAATTTATTTATGAGTGTGATTGTGTGAGTGAGAGACGTCTGTGAGTTCTGGAGGAAAAGTAATACATCATCAGCATAAAGACTTATTTTATGCTCAATACTTTGGGATTGGATGTCTTTGATATTTCTATCTTGTCTGATAGAAGCTGCTAAAGGTTTGATGAAAATAGCAAAAAGTGAGGGAGAAAGTGGGCAACCCTGTCTTATACCTCTCTGCAGACTGAAGCTTGGAGAAGTTTGATCATTTGTCCTGACACTTGCATTTGGGGAGCTATATAATATCCTTATCCGCTTGATGAAGTGTGACCCAAACCCAAATTTGTTTAATGCTGCGAATAAAAATTTCCAGTTCACTCCATCAAATGCTTTTTCTGCATCTAGAGAGTCGATTGTGGTTTCCAAGTTGTTGATGGTAGAATAGTCTATGAGATTAATGATCCAGTTTGTGAACGAACTGTTGTGCCTACTGCTCTTCAGCCTGTCAAATGAAACGTAGAATTTGAAACGTGACAAATGAACGAAGACCCAAGGAGTTGAGTCGTAAACAAATCAATACTTTTTCCTGTGCGAGGACCCGTCAGCCGAGGAGTTGAGTCATGAACGAATCAATACTGTTTCCTGTGCGAGGACCCGTCACCCGAGGAGTTGAGTCGTGAACGAATCAATACTGTTCCCTGTCCTAATGACTGAGCTTATGAAGCTGCCACCTAACATGTGGTGAGTAAGGGTACTGCATGAAAATGAACGAATCACTCACTGAGACAACTCGTTACTCCCGAGTCATATAAAAAATTAGTTCATATCGAACGAATCGCTCACGAACGACACATCACTATCTATTTGACGAGTTATGCATGAATTCGGATTTTGCAATAAAATGAATTCCTTCTCTCAAACCAAGTTCAAACTGCTTTGTCCTTCATATTTATCTACTTCTAATCTAGTTTCAACAATAAACAACACTGTATTTTGTAGTATGAAAAAGAACCAGACCTAATTTTCAGCAATAAGCTTCTCTCGAGGAGATATGAAAGAATACAGATTTTGCTATAAAATGAAATCCTTCTATCAAACTTACTTAAAACGGTTTGTCCTTATTTCTTCACTTCTGATGAAGTTTCAACAATAAACAACAAACTTTGTATTATGAGAAAGAACCAGACTCATTCTTCAGGAATCCGAAAATAAGCCTTATTTTACAAGTTATGCACGAATTCGGATTCTCCTATAAAACGAATTCCTTAACTCAAACCAAGTTAAGACTGCTTTGTCCTTCATATTTATTCATGTCTAATCAAGTTTCAACGATAAACAACGTTGTACTTTGTAGAATGAGAAAGAACTTCTTCAGCAATAAGCATCTCTCGACATATGACGAAATACAGATTTTGCTATAAAATTAATTCCTTCTATCAGCCTGACTTAAAACTGTTTGTCCTCCTTATTTATCCACTTCAAATCAAGTTTCAACAATTAAAAAAAATTTGTAGTTTGAGAAAGAACAACTTAATCTTCAGCAATCAGTATAAAAAGAGGGTAAGAAAAGGTGCAAATGCCAACCATACATCACTAAAAGGTGGAGCGGAAGTATTCGGCTGCAAGTAGGTGTGAATGTTCGACCATAATTTGTAAAAAGCGGGTAAGAAAAGGTTCGAATGCCCGACTATATATTAACAAAAGTGGGAGGAGAGGTCTTCGGATGAGAGTGGGTGAGAATTTCCAACCATAATCTATAAAATGCGGTGAAAAAAAAGGTGTGAATACCCCATAGAACACTAAAAGGTGAAGCGGAAGTGTTCGGCTGCAAGAAGGTGTGAATGTCCGACTATATTTGGTGAAAAGCAGGTGAAGCACGGTCTGAATGCCCAACCTTACATCATCAAAAGCGAGATCAGAGGTGTTTGGCTGCAAGAAGGCCATAGTTTGCCAAAAGCGGGTAAGGTGCGAATGACCGACTATACACCATCAACAAAAGTGGGGGCGGAGGTGTTCAGCTGCAAGAAGGTCTGAATGTCCAACAATAATTGCTAGAAAACATGAAAGAGAATTTTCGAATATCAAACCGCACATGATCATAAGCGGGAGAGGAGGTGTGCAGCTGCAAGAAGGTTTGAATGTCCGACCATAGTTTGTAAAAAGCGGGTAAGAAAAGGTTCGAATGCCCGAACATACACCATCAAATGAGGGAGCGGAGGTGTTCCGCTGTAAGAAGGTGTGAATGTCAGACCATAGTTGGTAAAAAGCGGGTAAGAAAAGGTTAAAATACCCAACTGTACACAATCAATACCGGGAGCGGAGTTGTTAGGCTACTAAAAGATGTGAAAGTCCGACTAAAGTTTGTAAAAAGCAGGTAAGAAAAGCTGCGAATGCCCGACAATGTATGATTAAAAGAGGGAGCGGAGGTTTTCGGCTGAAAGAAGGTCTGAATGTCCAACCATAATTTGTAAAAACCGGGGAAGAAAAGGCTCGAAAGCCCGACTATGCACCATCAAAAGCGGAAGCGGAGGTGTTCAGCTGAAAGAAGGTCTGAATGTCCATCAATAATTGTTAGAAAACATGAAAGGAAATTTTCGAATATCAAACCACATCATAAGTGAGAGAGGAGGTGTTCAGCTGCAAGAAGGTGTGAATGTCCACCCATAATTACTGAAAAATGGGTGAGAAAAGGTGCGAATGCCCAACCATGCATCATCAAAAGCAGGAGTGGATGTGTTCGGCTACATGAAGGTTTGAATGTCCGACCATAGTTTGTAAAAAGCGGGTAAGAAAAGGTTCGAATGCCCGAACATACACCATCAAAAGAGGGAGCGGAGCTGTTCCGATGTAAGACGGTGTAAATGTCCGACAATAGTTGGTAAAAAGCGGTTAAGAAAAGGTTAAAATACCTGACTGTACACAATCAAAAGAGGGAGCGGAGTTGTTCAGCTACAAGAAGGTGTGAAAGTCCGACCATGGTTTGTAAAAAGCTGGTAAGAAAAGGTTCGTATGCCCGAATATACACCATCAAAAGCGGAAGAGGAGGTGTTCGGCTGCAAGAAGGTGTGAATGTCGGACCATAGTTGGTAAAAAGCGGGTAAGAAAAGGTTAAAATACCCAACTGTACACAATCAATAGCGGGAGCGGAGTTGTTCGGCTACAAGAAGGTGTGAAAGTCCGACCATGGTTTGTAAAAGGCGTGTAAGAAAAGGTTCGAATGCCCAAATATATACCATCAAAAGTGGAAGAGGAGGTGTTCGGCTGCAAGAAGGTGTGAACGTCCGACCAAAGTTTGTAAAAAGCAGTTAAGAAAAGGTTCGAATATACAACCAAACATAATCAAAAGCGGGAGCAGAGCTGTTCGACTGCAAGTTGGTGTGAATGTCAGATCATAAGTTGCAAAAAGCTGATGAGAAAGGGTGAGAATGCCCGACTAAACACAATCAAATGCGGGAGTGGAGGTGTTCGTCTGTGAGTAGGTGTGAATGTCCGACCATAAATGCTGAAAAATGTTTTAGAAAAGGTAAGAATGCCGGACCATACATCATCAAAAGCGGGAGCAGAGCTGTTCGACTGCAAGTAGGTGTGAATGTCAGATCATTATTTGCAAAAAGCTGATGAGAAAGGGTGAGAATACCCGACTATACACCATCAAATGCGGGAGCGGTACTGTTCGGCTGTGAGTAGGTTTGAATGTCCGACCATAATTGCTGAAAAATGTGTTAGAAAAGACTAGAATGCCGGACAATACATCATCAAGAGCGGGAGAGGTGGTGTTCGGCTGCAAGTAGGTGTGAATGTCCAGCCATAATTACTCACAAACGGGTAAGAAAAGGTAGTATTTCCAGACCATACATTATCAAAACAGGGAGCGGAGGTGGTTCAGCTGCAAGGTGTGAATGTCTGACTAAAGTTTGTAAAAAGCGGATAAGACAAGGTGCGAATGCGCGACAATGTATGATCAAAAGCGGGAGCGGAGGTTTTCGGCTGCAAGGTCTGAATGTCCAACCATAATTTGTAAAAACCGGGGAAGAAAAGGCTCGAAAGCCCGACTATACACCATCAAAAGAGGGAGCGGTGGTTTTCGGCTGCAAGAAAGTCTGAATGTCCACCGATAATTCCTTAAAAATGGATAAAAAAAGGGTGCGAATGCCCAACCATACATCATCAAAAGCAGGAGTAGATGTGTTCGGCTACAAGTTTTGAATGTCCGAGCAAAGTTTGTAAAAGGCGGGTAAGAAAAGGTTCGAATGCCCGAACATACACCATCAAAAGAGGGAGCGGAGGCGTTCCGCTGTAAGGTGTGAATGTCCGACCATAGTTGGTAAAAAGTGGGTAAGAAAAGGTTAAAATACCCGACTGTACACAATCAAAAGAGGGAGCGGAATTGTTCAGCTACAAGAAGGTGTGAAAGTTAGACCATGGTTTGTAAAAAGCGGGTAAGAAAAGGTTCGTATGCCCGAATATACACCATCGAAAGCGGAAGCGGAGGTGTTCGGCTGCAAGAAGGTGTGAACGTCCGACCAAAGTTTGTAAAAAGCAGTTAAGAAAAGGTTTGAATATCTAACCAAACATAATCAAAAGCGGGAGCAAAGCTGTTCAACTGCAAATAGGTGTGAATGTCAGATCATAATTTTCTAAAAGCTGAAGAGAAAGGGTGAGAATGCCCGACTATACACCATCAAATGCGGTAGCGGAGTTGTTCGGCTGTGAGTAGGTGTGAATCTCCGACCATAATTGCTGAAAAATGTGTTAGAAAAGGTAAGAATGCCGGTCCATACATCATCAAAAGCGGGAGAGGTGGTGTTCGGCTGCAAGTAGGTGTGAATATCCAGCCATAATTACTCACAAACGGGTAAGAAAAGGTAGTATTTCCAGACCATACATGTTCAAAACAGGGAGCGGAGGTTGTTCAGCTGCAAGAAGGTGTGAATGTCCCTCCATAATTCCTGAAAAAAGGGTAGAAAAAGGTGCGAATGCCCAACCATACATTATCAAAAGCAGGTGTGAATGTCAGATCATAATTTGCAAAAAGCTGATGAGAAAGGATGAGAATGCCCGACTATACAACATCAAATGCGGGAGCGGAGGTGTTCGGCTCTGAGTAGGTGTGAATGTCCGATCATAATTGCTGAAAAATGTGTTAGAAAAGGTAAGAATGCCGGACCATACATCATCAAAAGCGGTAGAGGTGGTGTTCGGCTGAAAAAAGGTTTGAATGTTCGACTAAAGTTTGTAAAAAGTGGGTAAGACAAGGTGCGAATGCTTGACAATGTATGATCAAAAGCAGGAGCGGAGGTGTTCAGCTGCAAGAAGGTCTAAATATCCATCAATAATTGCTAGAAAACATGAAAGAAAATTTTCGAAAATCAAACCGCACATGATCATAAGTGGGAAAGGAGGTGTTCAGCTGCAAGAAGGTGTGAATGTCCACCCATAATTCCTGAAAAATGGGTAAAAAAAAGGTGCGAATGCCCAACTATACATTATCAAAAGCAGGAGTGGATGTGTTCAGCTAAAAGAAGGTGTGAACGTCCGACCAAAGTTTGTAAAAAGCAGTTAAGAAAAGGTTCGAATAACCAACCTAACATAATCAAAAGCGGGAGTAGAGCTGTTCGACTGCAAGTAGGTGTGAATTTCAGATCATAATTTGCAAAAAGCTGATGAGAAGGGGTGAGAATGCCCGACTATACACCATCAAATGCGGGAGTGGAGTTGTTCGGCTGTGAGTAGGGGTGAATGTCCGACCATAATTGCTGAAAAATTTGTTAGAAAAGACTAGAATGCCGGACCATTCATCATCAATAGCGGGAGAAGTGGTGTTCGGCTGCAAGTAGGTGTCAATGTCCAGCCATAATTACTCACAAACGGGTAAGAAAAGGTAGTATTGCCAGACCATACATGATCAAAAGAGGGAACGGAGGTGGTTCAGCTGCAAGGTGTGAATTTCTGACTAAAGTTTGTAAAAAGCGGGTAAGACAAGGTGCGAATGCCCGACAATGTATGATGTATGATCAAAACAGGGAGCGGAGGTGTTCGGCTTTAAGAAGGTCTGAATGTCCAACCATAATTTGTAAAAACTGGGGAAGAAAAGGCTTGAAAGCCCGACTATACACCATCAAAAGCGGGAGCGGAGGTGTTCGGCTACAAGAAGGTGTGAACGTCCGACCAAAGTTTGTAAAATGCAGTTAACAAAAGTTTCGAATATCTAACCAAACATAATCAAAAGCGGGAGCAGAGCTGTTCGACTGCAAGTAGGTGTGAATGTCAGATCATAATTTGCAAAAAGCTGAAGAGAAAGGGTGAGAATGCCCGACTATACACCATCAAATGCGGTAGCGGAGTTGTTACATGATCAAAACAGGAAGCAGAGGTGGTTCAGCTGCAAGAAGGTGTGAATGTCCGACTAAAGTTAAAAATATTTTTAAAAAAGCGGGAGGAGAGGTCTTCGGATGAGAGTGGTTGAGAATTTACAACCATAATCTATAAAATGCGATGAAAAAAAAGGTGTGATAGAACACTAAAAGGTGGATCGGAAGTGTTCGGCTGCAAGAAGGTGTGAATGTCCGACTATATTTGGTGAAAAGCAGGTGAAGCAAGGTCTGAATGCCCAACCTTACATCATCAAAAGCGAGATCAGAGGTGTTTGGCTGCAAGAAGGCCATAGTTTGCCAAAAGCGGGTAAGGTGCGAATGACCGACTAAATATCAACAAAAGTGGGGACGGAGGTCTTCGGATGCAAGTGGATGTGAATATCCCACCATACTTATATGAGAGGAAGCTGTGAATGGCCGACCATAGTTTGCAAAACGCGGGTGAGAAAAGGTGCGAATGTCCAACCCTACATGATCAAAACAAGGAGCGTAGGTGTTTGGCTGCGACAAGGTGTGAATGTCCACCCATAATTAATGAAAAGCGGGCAACAAGTAGGTTCGAATGCCCAACCATACATCATCAAAAGCAGGAGTGGATGTGTTCGGCTACAAGAAGGTTTGAATATCCGACCATAGTTTGTAAAAAGCGGGTAAGAAAAGGTTTGAATGCCCGAACATACACCATCAAAGGAGGGAGCGGAGGTGTTCCGCTGTAAGAAGGTGTGAATGTCCGACCATAGTTGTTAAAAAGCGGGTAAGAAAAGGTTAAAATACCCAACTGTATACAATCAATAGCGGGAAAGGATGTGTTCGGTTACAAGAAGGTGTGAAAGTCCGACCATGGTTTGTAAAAAGCGGGTAAGAAAAGATGCCAATGCCCGACAATGTATGATCAAAAGAGGGAGTGAAGGTTTTCGGCTTTCAGGTTTGAATGTCCGACCATAGTTTGTAAAAAGCGGGTAAGAAAAGGTTCGAATGCCCGAAAATACAACATCAAAAGCGGGAGCGGAGGTGTTCCGCTGTAAGACGGTGTGAATGTCCGACCATAGATGGTAAAAAGCGGGTAAGAAAAGGTTAAAATACCCGACTGTACACAATCAATAACGGGAGCGGAATTGTTCGGCTACAAGAAGGTGTGAACGTCCGACCAAAGTTTGTAAAAAGCAGTTAAGAAAAGGTTAGATCGCCTTCAACAAAGAACACCATTGGACTTTGCAGTAGAAGAAGTTGAAATCGATCTCGATATTGATAAATATGAAGGACAAAGCAGTTTCCACTTGGTTTGAGTGAAGAAATGAATTTTATAGCAAAATCCGAAATCACGCATAACTCCTCCAAAGGAACGTATTGCTCAACCAAAGGGATGCTTCTTTCTCATTCAGGGTAATATGAGGAACTTTATGCTTGATACATTTTTAGACATGGATAACTATGAAGGACAAAGCAATTCATTTTATAGGAAAATCCGAAATCGTGCAGAACTCATGAAAATAAGCTTATTCTCGGATTCCTGATCCTTCAGTGTTTCTCTTTCTTCTACTGCAAAATCCAATGTTGTTCTTTGTTGAAGTCGATCTAGACATTGATAAACATGAAGGACAAAGCAGTTTTAACTTGGTTTGAGTGAAGGAATTCATTTTATACATAAAATCCCAAATCATGCAGAACGTATGAAAAGAAGCTTATTCTCGGATTCCTGATCCTTCAGTGTTAGTCTTTCTTCTACTATAAAATCCAATGTTGTTCTTTGTTGAAGTCGATCTAGACATTGATAAATATGAAGGACAAAGCAGTTTTAACATAGTTTGAGTGAAGGAAATCATTTTATAGCAAAATCCCAAATCTGGTAGAACGTATGATAAGAAGCTTATTCTCGGATTCCTGAACCTTCAGTGTTGCTCTTTCTTCTACTGCAAAATACAATGTTGTTCTTTGTTGAAGTCGATCTAGACATTGATAAAATGAAGTTAAAAGCAGTTTTAACAGTTTGAGTGAAGGAATTCATTTTATACATAAAATTCCAAATCATGCAGAACGTATGAAAAGAAGCTTATTCTCGGATTCCTGATCCTTCAGTGTTGCTCTTTCTTCTACTGCAAAATACAATGTTGTTCTTTGTTGAAGTCGATCTAGACATTGATAAATATGAAGTTAAAAGCAGTTTTAACATAGTTTGAGTGAAGGAATTAATTTTATACATAAAATTCCAAATCATGCAGAACGTATGAAAATAAGCTTATTCTCGGATTCCTACAACTTTTGATTTGCTCTTTCTTTTACTGCAAAGTACAACGTTGTTTTTTTTTTTGTTTAAATCTATCTAGACATTGATAAATATGAACGTAAAAGCCGTTTTAACATAGTTTGAGTGAAGGAATTAATTTTATAGATAAAATCCCAAATCATGCCGAACTCCTCAAAAGGGGCTTATGGCTTAATCACAAGTGTGGTTCTTTCTCATCCAGGGTAATATGAGGAAGTTTATGATTGAAATATATGTAGAAATGGGTACATATGAAGGACAAAGCAGTTTTAACATAGTTTGAGTGAAGGAATTCATTTTAAAACAAAATCCCAACAAACGAAGAACTCATGAAAAGCTTATTCTCGGATTCCTGAAACTTTAGATTTGCTCTTCCTTTTACTGCAAAGTACAACGTTGTTTTTTGTTGAAATCTATCTAGACATTGATAAATACCGGCCGAACATCTCTGCTGCCGCTTTTGACATTTTATGGTTTGGCATTCTTACCTTTTCTTACCCGCTTTTTACAAATTTTGATCTGACATTCACACCTACTTGCAGTCGAACACCTTCTCTCCCGCTTATGATCATGAGCAGTTTGACATTCGAAAATTTTCTTTCATGTTTTCTAGCAATTACTGATGGACATTCAGACCTTCTTGCAGCCGAACACCTCCGCTCCCGCTTTTGATGGTGTATATTCGGGCATACAAAACTTTTCTTACCCGCTTTTTACAAACCATGGTTGGACATTCACACTTTGTTGCTGAACTACTCCGCTCCCTCTTTTGATTGTATACAGTCGGGTATTTTCACCTTTTCTTAACAGCTTTTACCAACTACGGTCGGACATTCACACCTTCTTACAACGGAACACCTCCGCTCCCTCTTTTGATGGTGTATGTTCAGGCATTCGAACCTTTTCTTACCCGCCTTTTACAAACTATAGTCGGACATTCAAACCTTCTTGTATCCAAACACATCCCCTCCTGCTTTTGATGATGTATGGTTGGGCATTCGCACCTTTTCTTAACCATTTTTCAGTAATTATTGGTGGACATTCAGACCTTCTTGCAGCTGAACACCTCCGCTCTTGCTTTTGATGGTGTATAGTCGGGCTTTCGAGCCTTTTCTTCCCTGGTTTTTACAAATTATGGTTGGACATTCAGACCTTACAGCCGAAAACCTCCGCTCTCTCTTTTGATCATACATTGTCGGGCATTCGCACCTTGTCTTACCCGCTTTTTATAAACTTTAGTCGGACATTCACACCTTCTTGCAGCTGAACCACCTCCGCTCCCTGTTTTGATCATGTATGGTCTGGCAATACTACCTTTTCTTATCCGTTTGTGAGTAATTATGGTTTGACATTCACACCTACTCACAGCCGAACAACTCCGCTCCCGCATTTGATGGTGTATAGTCGGGCATTCTCACCCTTTCTCATTAGCTTTTTGCAAATTATGATCTGACATTCACACCTACTTGCAGTCGAACAGCTCTGCTCCCGCTTTTGATTATGTTTGGTTCGATATTCGAAACTTTTCTTAAATGCTTTTTACAAACTTTGGTTGGACGTTCACGTCTTCTTGAAGCCGAACACCTCCGCTTCCGCTTATGATGGTTTATATTCGGGCATACGGACCTTTTCTTACCCGCTTTTTACAAACCATGGTCGGACTTTCACACCTTCCTGTAGCTGAACATCTCCGCTCCCTCTTTTGATTGTGTACAGTCGGGAATTTTAACCTTTTCTTACCCACTTTTTACCAACTATGGTCGGACATTCACACCTTATTACAGCGGAACACCTCCGCTCCCTCTTTTGATGGTGTATGTTCGAGCATTCGAAGCTTTTCTTACCCGCCTTTTAGAAACTATAGTCGGACATTCAAACCTTCTTGTAGACAAACACATCCCCTCCTGCTGCTTTTGATGATGTATGGTTGGGCTTTCGCTTTTCTTACCCATTTTTCAGTAATTATTGGTGGACATTCAGACCTTCTTGCAGCTGAACACCTCCGCTCCCTCTTTTGATCATACATTGTCGGGCATTCGCACCTTGTCTTACCCGCTTTTTATAAACTTTAGTCGGACATTCACACCTTGCAGCTGAACCACCTCCGCTCCCTGTTTTGATCATGTATGGTCTGGCAACACTACCTTTTCTTACCCGTTTGTGAGTAATTATGGCTGGACATTCACACCTACTTGCAGCCGAACACCACTTCTCCCGCTTTTGATGATGTATGGTCCGGCATTCTAGTCTTTTCTAACACATTTTTTAGTAATTATGGGTGGACATTAACACCTGCTTGCAGCTGAAAAACTCTTCTCCCGCTTATGATCATATTCAGTTTGACATTCGAAAATTTTCTTTCATGTTTTCTAGAAATTACTGATGGACATTCAGACCTTCTTGCAGCTGAACACCTCCGCTCCCGCTTTTGATCGTGTATAGTCGGGCTGTCGAGCCTTTTCTTCCCCGGTTGTTACATATTATGGTTGGACATTCAGACCTTCTTGCAGCCGAACACATCCACTCCTGCTTTTGATGATGTATGGTTGGCTATTCGCACCTTTTCTTAACCATTTTTCAGTAATTATTGGTGGACATTCAGACCTTCTTGCAGCTGAACACCTCCGCTCTTGCTTTTGATGGTGTATAGTCGGGCTTTCGAGCCTTTTCTTCCCCGGTTTTTACAAATTATGGTTGGACATTCAGACATTCTTGCAGCCAAAAACCTCTGCTCCCTCTTTTGATCATACATTGTCGGGCATTCGCACCTTTTCTTACCCGCTTTTTACAAGCCATGGTCGGACTTTCACACCTTTTAGTAGCCGAACAACTCCGCTCCCGTTATTGATTGTGTACAGTTGGGTATTTTAACCTTTTCTTACCCGCTTTTTATCAACTATGGTCGGACATTCACACCTTCTTACAGCGGAACACCTCCGCTCCCTCTTTTGATGGTGTATATTCGGGCATTCGAACCTTTTCTTTCCTGCTTTTTATAAACTATGGTCAGACATTCACACCTTCTTGTAGCCGAACACATCCACTGCTGCTTTTGATGATGTATGGTTGGGCATTCGAACCTACTTGTTTCCCGCTTTTCATTAATTATGGGTGGACATTCACACCTTGTCGCAGCCAAACACCTACGCTAACTGTTTTGATCATGTATGGTTTGACATTCGCACCTTTTCTCACCCGCTTTTTACTATGGTCGGCCATTCACAGCTTCCTCTCATATAAGTATGGTGGGATATTCACACCCACTTGCATCCGAAGACCTCCGCCCCCACTTTTGTTGATATTTAGTCGGTCATTCGCACCTTACCCGCTTTTGGCAAACTATGGCCTTCTTGCAGCCAAACACCTCTGATCTCGCTTTTGATGATGTAAGGTTGGGCATTCAGACCTTGCTTCACCTGCTTTTCACCAAATATAGTCGGACATTCACACCTTCTTGCAGCCGAACACTTCCGCTCCACCTTTTAGTGTTCTATGGGGTATTATCACCTTTTTTTCACCGTATTTTATAGATTATGGTTGGAAATTCTCACCCACTCTCATCCGAACACCTCTCCTCCCGCTTTTGTTAATATATAGTCGGGCATTCGAACCTTTTCTTACCCGCTTTTTACAAATTATGGTCGAACATTCACACCTACTTGCAGCCGAATACTTCCGCTCCACCTTTTAGTGATGTATGGTTGGCATTTGCATCTTTTCTTACCCTCTTTTTATACTGATTGCTGAAGATTAAGTTGTTCTTTCTCAAACTACAAAATTTTTTTAATTGTTGAAACTTGATTTGAAGTGGGTAAGTAAGGAGGACAAACAGTTTTAAGTCAGGCTGATAGAAGGAATTAATTTTATAGCAAAATCTGTATTTCATCATATGTCGAGAGATGCTTATTGCTGAAGAAGTTCTTTCTCATTCTACAAAGTGCAACGTTGTTTATCGTTGAAACTTGATTAGACATGAATAAATATGAAGGACAAAGCAGTCTTAACTTGGTTTGAGTTAAGGAATTCGTTTTATATGGAGAATCTGAATTTGTGCATAACTCGTAAAATAGAGCTTATTTTCGGATTCCTGAAGAATGAGTCTGGTTCTTTCTCATAATACAAGAAGTGAAGAAATAAGGACAAACCGTTTTAAGTCAGTTTGATAGAAGGATTTCATTTTATAGCAAAATCTGTATTCCTTCATATCTCCTCGAGAGAAGCTTATTGCTAAAAATTAGGTCTGGTTCTTTTTCATACTACAAAATACAGTGTTGTTTATTGTTGAAACTAGATTAGAAGTAGATAAATATGAAGGACAAAGCAGTTTGAACTTGGTTTGAGAGAAGGAATTAATTTTATTGCAAAATCCAAATTCATGCATAACTCGTCAAATAGATAATGATGTGTTGTTCGTGAGCGATTCGTTCGATATGAACTAATTTTTTATATGACTTGGGAGTAACGAGTTGTCTCAGTGAGTGATTCGTTCATTTTCATGCAGTACCCTTACTCACCACATGGCAGGCGACAGCTTCATAAGCTCAGTCAGCAGGACAGGAAACAGTATTGATTCGTTCACGACTCAACTCCTCGGGTGACGGGTCCTCACACAGGAAACAGTATTGATTCGTTCATGACTCAACTCCTCGGCTGACGGGTCCTCGCACAGGAAACAGTATTGATTCGTTTACGACTAAACTCCTTGGGTCTTCGTTCATTTCTCACGTTTCAAATTCTACGTTTCATTTAACAGGCTGAAGAGCAGTATGCACAACAGTTTGTCCACAAACCGGATCATTAATCTCATAGACTATTCTAGCATCAACAACTTGGAAACCACAATCGACTCTCTAGATGCAGAAAAACCATTTGATCGAGTGAACTGGAAATTTTTATTCGCAGCATTAAACAAATTCGGGTTTGGGTCACACTTCATCAACTGGATAAGGATATTATATAGCTCCCCAAATGCAAGTGTCAGGACAAATGATCAAACTTCTCCAAGCTTCAGTCTGCAGAGAGGTACAAGACAGGGTTGCCCACTTTCTCCCTCACTTTTTGCTATTTTCATCAAACCTTTAGCAGCTTCTATCAGACAAGATAGAAATATTAAAGTTATCCAATCCCAAAATATTAAGCATAAAATAAGTCTTTATGCTGATGATGTATTACTTTTCCTTCAGAACTCACAGACGTCTCTCACTCACACGATCACACTCATAAATAAATTCTCAGTTCTGCCCATTAACTGCAGGGTCCAGAATATACCTGCGATCACTTTACAGTCAGGAAATATTAGATATTTAGGCATAAACATTTCCTCCAGGCTCTCAGAGTTAACAAAGCTAAATTATGTGCAATTATTAAAGACTTATTAAAGAAAGTAGAGGACGATCTCTCTCGTTGGAAGTCCTTACCTATATCACTTATGGGGAGAGTTACAACCATTAAAATGATGATACTACCAAAAGTTAACTATTTGTTCTCAATGATCCCCATAAAACCATCTGCTACTTGGTTTAAGTCACTAGATTCATGCATCTCCAAATTTCTGTGGAAAAACAAACCACCACGTATTAGTTTAAAAACCCTACAGAAGACCAAGGACTGTGGTGGATTAGATTTACCTCATTTTCAGCACTATTCCTTAGCCAATAGGTTACAGTATATATCAAAATGGTTTAAACCTAGCCCAATAGATGAACCATGGATAAATATAGAACAAGCATTGTGTGATAATCTGGAAATCTCTGACCTGCCACTTATTAGTCAAAACGTAAAAAATCACAAATGTTTCAAAAGCATTAACATCATCACCTCTCTGACAGCCTGGTTGGAATTTCTTAAAATAACAAAGTCCTCACTTGTCCCGTGTAAGCTTACACCCATCTGGAACAATCCTCACATAATGCAAAACAAAAAAATGCTAAACTTTCCTCTGTGGAAGATCAAAGGAATCAAACATCTGGAACATATAATCCAAAATGGAAATTTTATTTCATTTGATGAGCTCATATCACAACATGAGATAAGCAGCAATAAATTCCTAGAATATCAACAACTTAAGTCTATAATAACAAAGAAATATATCCTCCACCAACCAGACTTACAACTCCCGACTAGGGTAGAAGAATTTCTAAGCATCTGCACCCCAAAACTACTATCAAAAATATATAAATTATTGTCTAAGATAGATGACACAATGTTTCTTCCATCCTCAAAATGGGAGGCAGATTTATCCATCAGTTCTAGTCATAGCTTCTGGCCACAGATATGTTTGAACACCTTCAAAATGACTCGAAATCCTAATTTACAGCTCATACAATACAAAATCCTTCATAGAACACACTATACAGGACAAAGGATGTTCAGGATGGGTCTAACACACTCAAACATCTGCTCACATTGCACAGATAACACACCTGATGATTATGCACACGCTTTGTGGTTTTGTGCGCCTGTCCAGAAGTTCTGGCTTGAAGTCTGTGAGGACCTATCAACATGGCTAAAGTGTAGCATCCCTGCATGCCCCACACTGTGCATACTGGGTGACTTAGACAACATCAACATGGAAATGAACTCAGCACACATGGTTCTCATAGTGTTATGTATCGCAAAGAAAACTATTCTCATGAACTGGAAAGCGAAAAACAATATGTGTATTAACCAATTTAGAAATTTTCTTTTAGATTATAATAGCATGGAAACAATGTCTGCCTCCTCAAAACATCAATTGGCTGAATTTCATTCTCTCTGGTCCCCTCTGATTAGCTTTATCACATAGTGGTGGTGGTTGGTTGCTGTCCCGTCGCTCTGGGCGGTTGGGTGTGTGCTGGGGGGGGGGCTGTGTGGCTTCGGGCATCTGGGGGTCTCTCGGGTCCTGGGGACCGGGTTGGTCATTGCTGGGGGGGGACTGTGTGTCGGGCTTGGAGGTCAGTTTTGGGGGCTTGGGGGTGGGGCTGTCTTGTGGTGTGGGGCGGGGTCCCTTGGGTGCCTTGGGGTGGTGGCTGCTGTTTCTGTACCGGGTGACCGGGACGCTCTGGCGTGGGTGGTGGTATACTGTAACCTATTGGCTAAGGAATAGTGCTGAAAATTAGGTCAGAGTCGCCGTCGCCGACCGCCGTACCCGATCCCCTCCACCGGCCAGCCTTCCACGTGGCGTCGGACACCGCCCCGCGGTGAAAAGGCGGACGCGAGGGAACCGCCAAGGCCACCCGAGGCCATTTTAAAAGCGTCATAGTACTCCCGCCGTTACCCGCGTTTCACTGAATCTCTTCGTCTTTGAGACCCAGAGCTTGGACGAGAGACATCCCTGGCTTTCGAGCACATAGGGACGCAACGAGTGTGGCGAGGGCAGTGGCGGACCATTTGCCCCCCCTTGATGAACCCCTGAGGGGCATCTTCCCGTCCTGAACCGGCGGCCCCTCAGGGTCCCGGCAATAGCCACCAAAGTGGGTTCCCGGGTATGACTAAGTTCCGGGGTTTTTAACGACTCCCGTTGTCTATGGGCTTCCTCTACCCACTCGTTTATCAACGAAAGAAGCGCTTTATTGAACAGCGAACGGCCGACCGAACCCAGATCCTCGAACCGAGCACCACAGACCAAGTACTCCAGAACTGACACCCCAAAAAGACAAGAGCGGCAAAAGTGGCAGGCACATGAGCCGCAGTGAGTTTTAATATAGTAGAAAGAAGAGCATGTAGGGGCCACTTGGCCCTTATTGATTCATTCTCCATGTCTGAGGTAGAGGCCCCGAATACCGAGCCGAAACAGCCGATCGGACAAGACCATGTGCCCAAACGCTGCCAAGCTACCAAACGCCGGTCCGGGGCTCTCGTCACGACCTCAGTGAACACAACAAGTGTGTTACCCCAGGGAACCCCAACGGCACCCTGCAGGAACGAAGGACAGGAGCCGAGACCGCAGTGCCATGGTTCCCGAGTTGGCAGGCCACGACTCCCACGGCAACGGACATCACCATCCCGGCCCCCGCGAGGGAACCGCCAAGGCCACCCGAGGCCAGGACCGGGGCTTTCCGACAAACACTCTCTTATCATTACGCGCCGGAGCACGCGTTCCCGGGAGACCCCCCCCGAGGCCCCGCAGCGCCGAGACAGAGAGCCGAGGCCGCAGCGCCGCAAGACCGGTTATTGGCCAACGACTACCACGTCCCGGACACCCCGCCCCCACCCAGGAGGCACCGAGGGGAGAGACCCGAGGTCCGAACCGGAGCTTTCCGACAATGCCTCTCCCCCATCGCATCAGAGACATATTGCCCCGGGAAAAACCACTCGGAAGACCCAGGGGCGCGCCACGGGGGCCGACAACCACCACACCCACGACCGTTGCCAGCGGGCAGAGGATGCGTCAGTCAACGGACAAACCACCCGTAACGACACCCAAGTAGCGGATCGAGCGGAAAAACCCGAGACATTCGCTGCCGACCGCAGAGACCCCCACTCTGCCCATCGGCAGAAGTTCTCTGCAAGTCTCAAAGTTGGTGCATGAGCGCAGTTGCGTGGCCAGGGCTAACCACCCGGTCGCGACCGTAACACCGAGTTGAACCGACTTCTGGCCAGCGAGCAGGAATCAACCCCAAAACCCCAACATGTGTGCCCCGACGGCAAGTCCGTGAAGCCCTCGGAACAGGCCCCCGGTCACACACAGAGGAGGAGGTCGCAGGAAGATCCTTGGTCTGCTCGATAGTAGTCGATTCCGACTAATTGGAGCCCCGGAGACCCCGGCCGGAAGCCCAGGCAGCGGAGTGAGAGACCGCCGGCCGCAGGACCCCGAGGTGCACCACAGGGCACACCACGCAGTCCCAACAGCCGACAGCCCACCCACCCACGCAGCCAGGACGGGCCGCCCGGGAGAGACCCGAGGCACCAGGATTGTTTGATCCTCTCTTGGTTCCCAACATAGAGTTCCTTGTTACGCCTTTCGGGAGGCCCTCCGTTACCGTCATGATTTGGACCTTTTGTCTCTGAGCCAAAACTTTGCAAGGCCCAGGGTCTGGTATAGTTCCAGTGTATTCTTCGCCCAAACAGCTCGGATCCGGCCGATAGATAAACAGTCGGATTCCCCTGGTCCGCACCAGTTCTAAGTCAGCTGCTAGGCGCAAGCCGAGGCAACCCGCCGGGGGGCCCGCGTGAACGGGTCCCCGACGGGCGCCGCAGCTGGGGAGATCCGCGAGAAGGGCCCGGCGCGCGTCCAGAGTCGCCGACCGCCGCACCCGATCCCCTCCACCGGCCCGCCTTCCACGTGGCGTCGGACACCGCCCCGCGAAAACCCCCGCCGCGCGACGCACGAGGCGCCGCGGACGAGAGCCCCGCGAGACGAGCCGAACACCGCGCTTCCAGCGGCGGAGAGAGGAGGGCGACAGGGCGACTGCTCCCCCAGCCGCGGCGCGAGCCCAGCCCCGCTTCGCACCCCAGCCCGACCGACCCAGCCCTTAGAGCCAATCCTTATCCCGAAGTTACGGATCTGATTTGCCGACTTCCCTTACCCCCCTTGATCCAACACGCCAGAGGCTGTTCACCTTGGAGACCTGCTGCGGATATGGGTATGGCCTGGCGCGAGATTTACACCATCTCCCCCGGATTTTCAAGGGCCAGCGAGAGCTCACCGGACGCCGCCGGAACCGCGACGCTTTCCAGGGCAACTGGTTGTCTGGTTTTTGTTTCTATTTTTGTTCTGTTTCCTCTTCTTTCCTCTTCTTCTTTCCTTGTCCCCCGTTCCGGTTCAGTTCTATCACATGTTATATATTGTAAACAGAAATAAATAAATGGGCATCAAGGGGAGCTTTACATTTGTAAAACTTCCCTTGGCAAAGAAAATCTGTTTGGCATAAAAGTATTCACAATTCTGCTGCCATAATGCTGAACAGAACAAGGGAAAAAAAGTGAAGGAATTCATTTTACAGCAAAATCCTGAATCGTGCATAACTCTTCATAAGGAGTGTATTGCTCAAAACATAAGTGTGGTTCTTTCTCATACAAGGTTATAAAACGAAGTTTATACTTGAAACCAGCTTAGACATGGATAAATAAGAAGGACAAAGCAGTTTTAACTTGGTTTAAGTGAAGGAATTAATTTTACAGCAAAATCCTTAATCGTGCATAACTCCTCATAAGGAGTGTATTGCTCAAACATAAGTGTGGTTCTTTCTCATACAAGGTTATAAAAAGAAGTTTATGTTTGAAACCAGCTTAAACATTGACAAATATGAAGGACAAAGCAGTTTTGACTTGGTTTGAGTGAAGCAATTCATTTTATGGCAATATCTGAAATCTTGACTATCTCCTTAAAATAAAGGGAATTTCGGATTCCAGAAGAACAAGTGTGGTTATTTCTCATAGAAGGTAATATAAAGAAGTTTATACTTGAAACCAGCGTAGACGTAGATAAATAAGAAGGACAAAGCAGTTTTAACTTGGTTTAAGTGAAGGAATTGATTTTACAGCAAAATCCTAAATCGTGCATAACTCCTCATAAGGAGTGTATTGCTCAAACATAAGTGTGGTTCTTTCTCATACAAGGTTATAAAAATAAGTTTATGTTTGAAACGAGCTTAAGCATGGACAAATATGAAGGACAAAGCAGTTTTAACTTGGTTTGAGTGAAGCAATTCATTTTATGGCAATATCTCCTTAAAAGAAAACAAATTTCGGATTCCAGAAGAACAAGTGTGGTTCTTTCTCATAGAAGGTAATATAAAGAAGTTTATACTTGAAACCAGCTTAGAAGAGTCCCTCCATCTTTCCTCTTCTATGATTCAAGCAAAAGTGTTTTGACTCTGGTACTAGTCTTTCCCATAATATTAACTGGTGAGAAGCACCTTTTATGTTCCTTCCCATAACAAGGAATGGGGAGAGAAGCACCTTTTCCCATAACATTGAATGTTCCTTCCCATAATAATGAATGGTGAGAAAAGGGCCTTTTCTCATAACATTGTGTGATCAGCAAGCATAAACAACATAAATAGCTGGAGCACCATTTTGTCGGGAGACAACTCTGAGCGATCTTCCCGACAGGTTGTGTGGATTTGTGCGGACTTGTCTCTATCTTGCAAGAAATAAATGTTTTGTGTTTATCGTATCCAGCGACTCTGAGCCTAATTTTAAGAGAATTTTTCTAACATAATGGTCCTTCAAGCCGGATTCTAAGTCCTTTCCACCTTCCAGAAACCGTGCACGGGGGAGTCCAGGATTCCTAACTGAAGTCCTCTCAGCACAGTTTCTGATAGAGGCCGGCTGCCACTGGCTGGAGGAAAGGTGACAGGATCTATTTTTGAATCAGTGGACAGACTCGCTGGATTCTTCGTTGTTTAACTTACCAGTGGATTTATGGTAAGGAACCCTTTGTATTACTATTGTTGGTTGGAAATAGTGTGATTATTAGGGAAATTTTTGATTAATTAACTAGCAATTGATGGAAAACTAGAGGCCTTTAAATAGATTGAGTCGTTGCTATTTTCCTAAGAATATACTATTTCGAATGCAACCTAGTAAAGAAGCCTTTTAACTGGTAACTGTGTAAAAGTTATGTTGGATCACTCACAAATGAAGCAGTCAGAAAAAGTAAGCCTTTTAACTGGTAACCGTGTGTAGGTTGTGTTGGATTAACCCATAAAAGAAGCAGTCAGAAAAGGTCATCCTTTTAACTGGTAACTGTGTATAGGATTAACCCATAAAAACCTAATTAGCGGTCAGAAAAGGTCATCTTTTTAACTGGTAACTGTGTGTAAATTGTGCTGGATTAACCCATAAAAGAAGCAGTCAGAAAAGGTCAGCTTTTTAACTGGTAACTGTGTATATGATTAACCCATGAAAACATAATAGCAGTCAGAAAAGGTGAAGCAAAGGAAAAAAGCCTTTTAACTGGTAACTGTATGTTGTATTGGATAACCCACAAATGAAACGGTCAGAAAAGGTTAGCCTTTTAACTGGTAAACATGTGTAGTGGTGGGATTAACCAAGGACAACAAAAATGCAGTCAGAAAAGGTTAGTCCATAGTCTGTGTGAGAAGACTACAGCAATAAATAACTCCGTGCCGCGTGTTAGAAACAGAATCTTTCTTAAGAGAGTTTGCGATGAAAGATCGCAAGTTTTAAATCCATGTTAGTTTTTGTTAGTGTTATACGTCTGATCATTTGTTTGTTAAATGGCCTGATTGTTGAATCGTTTGTTTGTGAAATTAATTTTTTTGTTTGTTAAAGGGGCTGGTTGTTGAATTGTTTGTTTGTTAAATTGTTTTTTTTCCTTCTTTGCTGCAGTGTTGTTTTATTTGCTATGTATGTATAAGAGTGAAACAGCTGCTGGTGTGTGATGTTGCTGCTGGTGACGACAGAAAAATGTGTTACTGACTAATTGAGTTGAAGTGAACATTGGAATCTGGTTGTTGCTCGTGACATAGCGACAGAAGTAGTGTTTCATTCAATAGTACTCACAATAACTCCACCAAAAATTGATTAGCTGCAAGAGGACAGTATGGGAAATATCTGTTTTAAAGCTAACCATGAGTTTCAGAAAAAACCCGATAATATTGAATACTTAGAGAGATGAGAAAATAAATTTGGGTTTGAGGGAGAATTGAACATGGTAAAATTGCCCAATCCTAGAGAAGGGGAATACAAAAGTAATGTACAAAGTAAATCTAGTTTAAAAAAGCACAACAAAAATAAGAACAACAAGGATTAGAGCTAGACATTTGTACAAGTTTGTGTATTAAGATTTAGCAGCTCTCTTAAAGAGTTAAAGTTCAGAAGATCTCAGACAAACAAACAGATCATTTCAAATCTTTACTCATTTCACAGGAAAAACTGTCTGAGCAAAAGATGTTTTACAAGCTGAGATTTTTATCATTTCCATATCAAACCTGCCATTCTTAGGCAAAGTCCTAGGAAAAGTTGTATACCAACAGCTTTCTGACTTTTTCCTGTCTAACAATGCTTTTGATACTTTCCTCTCATAGTCTTGATTTTGTGTATTTAACTGAGAGATGAAACAACAAGACAAGACGAGAGTGGGGAGGGTCTTTTTGCCATATTCAGGGCCAATATACCCACTCACAAGATAAAACATTTATTTTTGTCCTTAATTCAAGCATGTATCATTTAAAAATGGAGATAAAATTATCTTAAATACTTTGTCTCACCGCAGAATGATTTTATTGATGATTTTACTGAATTTCTTTAAATTGTGTGCACTGCTGTTGACTGTTTAGTCATAACAGGGGACTTGAAGGTGCACATGGATGTAGCCCATAATAAGCAAGCTAAAGAACTCACTACTTTCCTTGAAATGTTTGGTCTAACTCAGCGTGTGACTTTGCATAGATGAAGAGAGAGTTATTTTTCTGAAATCATAAAAAAAAAAAAAAACTGCAGTAACAACTCTCATGTCTTGCTTGCTACAGTAAACAGATTAACAAACCCTCCAGGTTGCATTTAGAACTCATTACTACATATAAGGGTAATGAAATTGGAATATTCTTTAATGACAAAGTTCAAGGCATTAAAAATGAAATACTTTCCACCTGAAGCAGGTCTGAGACCAGACAGTCAGACCTTTCAGGTGCAGATGATTTTCAAGCCAAACTGAAACATTTTCTAAATTTGAGATTAGCTCTTCTGAAAAAAAATCATAAGTGTATCAGAAACATAAGCCGGAAATAGAGAATTTAACATATTAATGTTAAGTAATGCTATGGTTAAGTAATGCTTCATTACTTCTGATTGACTAACTTCCCTAAAACTTATGAATTTATGAGCTTAGGAACTGACATCATATTCATCAGAGATTAAAGCATTTATCTCACAGAATGGGAACCAAAAGAGTATTAGTATATATATACATATATATATATATATATAATATATTTATAATAATTGTTTTATATATAAAATATATATTTTTTAAAAACCAACACAGCAATGAAATATGCTATGTGAGTCAGATATCAAACAATAGTTTTCTTAAAGAGAAATTTAAAGACAGCTGCAATAAATCAGCGTAATATATGGAGTAATATATTAATACTATAAGCAGTTTCTAAGCCTGCAGATAAATATTAATTAAATTAAACAGAAAGGTTGTGCATGTGTGTTCAACAGGTGCCAAACTAGATGGGTCAAATGCAGAGAGTAATTTTGTGTGACTTGTAACATGACAATAAACAGTCATCTTAATGTGTTTGCACAGCAATGAAATAAAGAGGGAAAGCAGAGGAGCACTCTAACAACAAAAAGAAAAGGAAGAAAGGACTAAACTTTTTGTTGGAAGGGAGAGAAGCAACTATTTAGGTGATGAGGGAAAGCAAAAACACAGATCACAACAGGAGCAGTGACAGAGAAGGAGAGACAGAGCAGGAGGAGATATATGTCGGCTGTGTGGAAGGAGGGGGCATTGGGCGACTGCAGGAGCAAGAGTAAGATAGAGGAAGATTTTGGGAGTCAGTTATGACTAGATAAGAAAAAAACAGGAGCTGTAACCAGGATAGAAGCAGAAAAGCCAGAAAAAGTGTTAAACTTAGAGGGAATTGAACTTATCTTATAGTATGACATCAAACCTGAGATTAGATTGAATGTTTCCGGGACGGAGGTAACTTTTCTATGCGACACAGGTGCAAAACGAACTGTAATCCATCCTGATGACATTCCGGGAGTTGAGGAATCCAAAGAAATTATTTGGGTCAAATCAACAAATGGTAAGAGCCATCCTGAGCGTTTATCAAAACTCTTGACAGTAACAGATACACAGAGTGGAGTAAGTTGTCTTGTCCACTCTGTGTCCCTGTAACTTACTGGGAAGGGATTTACTCCATTTATTGAAGCTAAGAATAGTTCCAGAAGAAAAAGGGTTAACTGTAGTTCGAATGAAGTCCGCTCAAACAATGATTCAGCATGAGACCACCTTCATACTGGTATAGTTTGGATCTTGTGTCTACAGGCCCCAGCGCTATCACGCTTCCTCTCCTTAAGAAGGCAAAAGAACACGTATCAGGAAAGCTCACCCTCAGGTCACCACATGAAGTACACTGTACTGTGTATTACAAAAATACTCAAGGGGAGGACATATTTTATTTTTTAAACAAATGAGAAAGTTAAAACATGCTAAAGTTAAAACACTTATACTGGAATAAAGAGGGTTGTTGTGCAGTCAGCTGCTTACTCTCCCACAGCATGAGAAAGTTTTTAAGATCATGGAATGCACCCCATATGTCACTCTCCAAACCCACAGATGACCACTGGAGGCGTTTAGGTGTGTTTGTGACTGCATGTGAAGAAGCCTCAGATTGGGAGGAGGTGGATCCAGGAATAGAGTATTCTGAGAAACTGGATGCATATACTAGTCCATTAAATTGGACCATGGATGCAAAACCAAATGTACACTTACAAGGACAGATCTGGAAGAATAAAGGTGCCATTTACTATGAAATGTAGAACTTATACTGCCAAAGAGCTTGTTTAAATATGCTTCAGTATCGAGCCATGGAGCACGGCATGTCTCTACAGGAGGGCTGGTAGCAATAATGAACAAGGTTGGTTTTATTTATAATAAAATCATAATATCATAATATGATAATAAAGAATTTTTGTCTAATATGTCAAATATGTGCAAATATGATCCAAACATATGGCCTAGGACCGGGACGAGGACAGTTCCCGAGGCCGGAGGACCCTTTTCAACACGTTTGTATGGATTTCATTGAATTAAATAAAGGGGTCTCCCTGGTGATTAGTGATGTTTTACCAAATGAAGTGAAGTATTTCCAAATGCACAGGCAGATATATATATACTAATACTCTTTTGGTTCCCATTCTGTGAGATAAATGCTTTAATCTCTGATGAATATGAGTTCCTAAGCTCATAAATTCACAAGTTTTAGGGAAGTTAGTCAATCAGAAGTAATGAAGCATTACTTAACCATAGCATTACTTAACATTAATATGTTAAATTCTCTATTTCCGGCTTATGTTTCTGATACACTTATGATTTTTTTTCAGAAGAGCTAATCTCAAATTTAGAAAATGTTTCAGTTTGGCTTGAAAATCATCTGCACCTGAAAGGTCTGACTGTCTGGTCTCAGACCTGCTTCAGGTGGAAAGTATTTCATTTTTAATGCCTTGAACTTTGTCATTAAAGAATATTCCAACTTCATTACCCTTATATGTAGAAATGAGTTCTAAATGCAACCTGGAGGGTTTGTTAGTCTGTTTACTGTAGCAAGCAAGACATGAGAGTTGTTACTGCAGTTTTTTTTTTTTTTTATGATTTCAGAAAAATAACTCTCTCTTCATCTATGCAAAGTCACACGCTGAGTTAGACCAAACATTTCAAGGAAAGTAGTGAGTTCTTTAGCTTGCTTATTATGGGCTACATCCATGTGCACCTTCAAGTCCCCTGTTATGACTAAACAGTCAACAGCAGTGCACACAATTTAAAGAAATTCAGTAAAATCATCAATAAAATCATTCTGCGGTGAGACAAAGTATTTAAGATAATTTTATCTCTATTTTTAAATGACACATGCTTGAATTAAGGACAAAAATAAATGTTTTATCTTGTGAGTGGGTATATTGGCCCTGAATATGGCACAAAGACCCTCCCCACTCTCGTCTTGTCTTGTTGTTTCATCTCTCAGTTAAATACATAAAATCAAGACTATGAGAGGAAAGTATCAAAAGCATTGTTAGACAGGAAAAAGTCAGAAAGCTGTTGGTATACAACTTTTCCTAGGACTTTGCCTAAGAATGGCAGGTTTGATATGGAAATGATAAAAATCTCAGCTTGTAAAACATATTTTGCTCAGACAGTTTTTCCTGTGAAATGAGTAAAGATTTGAAATGATCTGTTTGTTTGTCTGAGATCTTCTGAACTTTAACTCTTTAAGAGAGCTGCTGAATCTTAATACACAAACTTGTACAAATGTCTAGCTCTAATTCTTGTTGTTCTTTTTTTTGTTGTGCTTTTTTAAACTAGATTTACTTTGTACATTACTTTTGTATTCCCCTTCTCTAGGATTGGGCAATTTTACCATGTTCAATTCTCCCTCAAACCCAAATTTATTTTCTCCTCTCTCTAAGTATTCAATATTATCTGTTTTTTTCTGAAACATGATTTTAGCACTCCCACTTAACTCCCGGTTAGCTTTAAAATAGATATTTCCCATACTGTCCTCTTGCAGCTAATCAATTTTTGGTGGAGTTATTGTGAGTACTATTGAATGAAACACTACTTCTGTCGCTATGTCACGAGCAACAACCAGATTCCAATGTTCACTTCAACTCAATTAGTCAGTAACACATTTTTCTGTTGTCACCAGCAGCAACATCACACACCAGCAGCTGTTTCACTCTTATACATACATAGCAAATAAAACAACACTGCAGCAAAGAAGGAAAAAAAACAATTTAACAAACAAACAATTCAACAACCAGCCCCTTTAACAAACAAAAAAATTAATTTCACAAACAAACGATTCAACAATCAGGCCATTTAACAAACAAATGATCAGACGTATAACACTAACAAAAACTAACATGGATTTAAAACTTGCGATCTTTCATCGCAAACTCTCTTAAGAAAGATTCTGTTTCTAACACGCGGCGCAGAGTTATTTATTGCTGTAGTCTTCTCACACAGACTATGGACTAACCTTTTCTGACTGCATTTTTGTTGTCCTTGGTTAATCCCACCACTACACATGTTTACCAGTTAAAAGGCTAACCTTTTCTGACCGTTTCATTTGTGGGTTATCCAATAGAACATACAGTTACCAGTTAAAAGGCTTTTTTCCTTTGCTTCACCTTTTCTGACTGCTATTATGTTTTCATGGGTTAATCCTATACACAGTTACCAGTTAAAAAGCTGACCTTTTCTGACTGCTTCTTTTATGGGTTAATCCAGCACAATTTACACACAGTTACCAGTTAAAAAGATGACCTTTTCTGACCGCTAATTAGGTTTTTATGGGTTAATCCTATACACAGTTACCAGTTAAAAGGATGACCTTTTCTGACTGCTTCTTTTATGGGTTAATCCAACACAACCTACACACGGTTACCAGTTAAAAGGCTTACTTTTTCTGACTGCTTCATTTGTGAGTGATCCAACATAACTTTTACACAGTTACCAGTTAAAAGGCTTCTTTACTAGGTTGCATTCGAAATAGTATATTCTTAGGAAAATAGCAACGACTCAATCTATTTAAAGGCCTCTAGTTTTCCATCAATTGCTAGTTAATTAATCAAAAATTTCCCTAATAATCACACTATTTCCAACCAACAATAGTAATACAAAGGGTTCCTTACCATAAATCCACTGGTAAGTT
Organism: Leuresthes tenuis; assembly: GCF_036924035.1. Taxonomy (NCBI): domain Eukaryota; kingdom Metazoa; phylum Chordata; class Actinopteri; order Atheriniformes; family Atherinopsidae; genus Leuresthes; species Leuresthes tenuis. Next base: position 30,275,956 of record NW_027325367.1, on the reverse strand, counting down.
AAACAACGAAGAATCCAGCGAGTCTGTCCACTGATTCAAAAATAGATCCTGTCACCTTTCCTCCAGCCAGTGGCAGCCGGCCTCTATCAGAAACTGTGCTGAGAGGACTTCAGTTAGGAATCCTGGACTCCCCCGTGCACGGTTTCTGGAAGGTGGAAAGGACTTAGAATCCGGTTCGAAGGACCATTATGTTAGAAAAATTCTCTTAAAATTAGGCTCAGAGTCGCTGGATACGATAAACACAAAACATTTATTTCTTGCAAGATAGAGACAAGTCCGCACAAATCCACACAACCTTTTCGGGAAGATCGCTCAGAGTTGTCTCCCGACAAAATGGTGCTCCAGCTATTTATGTTGTTTATGCTTGCTGATCACACAATGTTATGAGAAAAGGCCCTTTTCTCACCATTCATTATTATGGGAAGGAACATTCAATGTTATGGGAAAAGGTGCTTCTCTCCCCATTCTTTGTTATGGGAAGGAACATAAAAGGTGCTTCTCACCAGTTAATATTATGGGAAAGACTAGTACCAGAGTCAAAACACTTTTGCTTGAATCATAGAAGAGGAAAGATGGAGGGACTCTTCTAAGCTGGTTTCAAGTATAAACTTCTTTATATTACCTTCTATGAGAAAGAACCACACTTGTTCTTCTGGAATCCGAAATTTGTTTTCTTTTAAGGAGATATTGCCATAAAATGAATTGCTTCACTCAAACCAAGTTAAAACTGCTTTGTCCTTCATATTTGTCCATGCTTAAGCTCGTTTCAAACATAAACTTATTTTTATAACCTTGTATGAGAAAGAACCACACTTATGTTTGAGCAATACACTCCTTATGAGGAGTTATGCACGATTTAGGATTTTGCTGTAAAATCAATTCCTTCACTTAAACCAAGTTAAAACTGCTTTGTCCTTCTTATTTATCCACGTCTACGCTGGTTTCAAGTATAAACTTCTTTATATTACCTTCTATGAGAAATAACCACACTTGTTCTTCTGGAATCCGAAATTCCCTTTATTTTAAGGAGATAGTCAAGATTTCAGATATTGCCATAAAATGAATTGCTTCACTCAAACCAAGTTAAAACTGCTTTGTCCTTCATATTTGTCAATGTTTAAGCTGGTTTCAAACATAAACTTCTTTTTATAACCTTGTATGAGAAAGAACCACACTTATGTTTGAGCAATACACTCCTTATGAGGAGTTATGCACGATTCAGGATTTTGCTGTAAAATTAATTCCTTCACTTAAACCAAGTTAAAACTGCTTTGTCCTTCTTATTTATCCATGTCTAAGCTGGTTTCAAGTATAAACTTCTTTTTATAACCTTGTATGAGAAAGAACCACACTTATGTTTTGAGCAATACACTCCTTATGAGGAGTTATGCACGATTCAGGATTTTGCTGTAAAATGAATTCTTTCACTTTTTTTCCCTTGTTCTGTTCAGTATAATGGCAGCAGAATTGTGAATACCTTTTATGCCAAACAGATTTCCTTTGCCAAGGGAAGTTTTACAAATGTAAAGCTCCCCTTGATGCCCATTTATTTATTTCTGTTTACAATATATAACATGTGATAGAACTGAATCGGAACGGGGGACAAGGAAAGAAGAAGAGGAAAGAAGAGGAAACAGAACAAAATTAGAAACAAAAACCAGACAACCAGCTGCTACACCTGTAAAAAAAAAAAAACAGACAATAACCCATGGTCTCTGTTGCGAATCCAGCCACCAGGAACACCTGAAAGCAGACAAGCAGAGAACAAACAAACACACAAACAAACAAAAACAAGCACAAGTAGTGGCAATCGCATACAACACAACTGTGGATATAGATGACCTGAGGCGACATGGTAATACCTCAACTGCTACTGGACTAATGAATGTGTGTTGTGTGTGTGTGTAGGTGTGTGTGTGAGAACATGCGACACCCATGGCACAGGACCTACATGATAACCGTGGTTAGTTATGAGTGTATAAGTGTACACGGCCACAATCCACAGCCCCCCCAAGCAATCAGAAGCAGGCAGAGAGGGCCACAAGACCCAGGCCACCAGCAGCCCCCACGGAGCACAGAACCCAGGATGCCCACCGCATGGACAACCACGCATACACCCAGTAGACAGCAGAGGAAGCCCCCGGACAGAGCCCCCATAAGCATAGGGCAGAGGCCCCCCGGGAGCAAGGGGCAACAGCCCACCGACCTCACCAGGCCCCAGCCGCCCAGACATGGGCCGTGCACTGGACCCGGGCCCCAGGAGCCTGAGCGCCCCAATACCCCCCGTTAGAGGCCCCACCCAATACCCGGGAGGGCCAAGCGCCCCAGACAGCCACACAGTGGGTCAGCGCCTGCCCAAGCGCCCCTGGCCAAGTGCCCTGGGAGTCAAGACGTGCCCACAGGTGGGTGAAGTCGAGAGCAGTGGGGAGAGGCAACGCCACCCCCCCATTGGGAGAAGCACAGGCAGGCCAGGCGACAGCAAGTCCCAGACACATGCCCAATCATCACCACACACACTTTCACGTCCCATACATCCACACATCCACACGTCCTCCCTCCCTTGACTCCGCTGGGGTGTAGCGCAGCAGGCACACCAGGGGGCCAGCAGCCCCCCAGCCACCACAGACCCTGAACCAGTAGAATAATTAATTCCTCCTGGCCACTCCTGCCCGAGCTGCAACCAGGAAGCAGGGGTGTGACCAACCTTGTAGAACTGGTAGCGCGGCCCTCTGGGCAGCCTACATACCCAAAGAGCCCCGCCCACCAGATGCCATTCGGTGCAACCACCCCGCAAGACCTAATGTGTGTGTGTGTGTGTTTGATAAGTAGTGATGTCTAAGGTGTAATTAAAACAGGGGCGGGGAACTGCAGAGTACAGCCAAGGGGACCACCTACGTGACCCCATCCACTACACCCCACAGAACACACACGCCCCCAAAACCCTTCATGTGTGAGTGTGTGCTGTGTACAGGAGCCAAAAGGGAGAGTGGTATGGGGATATATACCGGGGCAGCTACTCTCCCCCGGAGAGGACAGCCAGGGACTGGCTGCAATAGGCACCCCCGCTACCTGGGACCCAACACAGGCCAGGCTCGGGGCCTGCAGCAACCATATTCCGGGAGCTACTGTACTCCCAGAAGGTACCCACCCCGCCCCACCCCACTCAATCCAACCCCACCCCACCCCGGAGGACCTCTACAAACAAACAAACAAACAACAACAAATAAACCACCCGGTCACACCAGACGCAGCAGCCTGGGCCTGAGACCCACCATCAGCCAGGCCCCCCCCCAACAGGGGATAAGCACCCCCCCCACCGCACGCCCCAACACCCTTAAGATAACAACCACCTGCGGACACCCTGGAGGTCCCAGAGCAACAAGCCTTGCACCAGGACCTGCACCAACCCACCCATACTGTGGCATGTCCAGGGCAACCTAACCCCCCGGGCGCAAGGCAGCGCCCAGCCACCAGGGCCCAGGCCCAGCACCACCACTCACGCCAGAGCGGCCCGGCCACCCGGTAGAGAGCCAGCAGCCACCACCCCAAGGCACCTAAGGGACCCCGCCCCACACCGCAAGACATCCCCACCCGCAAGCCCCCAAAACTGCCCTCCAAGCCCGACACACATATTAATATAGTGTTCAGCTGTACAGCTCTCTGGTTGCTGTGGCTGTTTTTAAATGTGCGATGAAAACCTTGACTTGACTTTTTTTGACTCAGACTTACTGCAGCTGTCTTTAAATTTCTTTTAGAGTTTTCTTCTTCAAGAAACTCATTGGTGATATCTGACTCTCGTTGTGCCTTTTATTGCCGTGTTTTTGTTAATTTCCTAATAATCTAACTCACTTTAAACCTTTATATAAAGCACGTTGCTGCTCTGTTAAGATAACAGATCCATTGATTCATAGATCTGCTGCAGTTAAATAGTTAAATGGTTTAATGAGATCAATTATAAATACTGATGATAAATATTAACTCAGAATTGGTGAAAATAAGCAGAGGAGAAGTATTTAGATCAGCTAAATTTTAAGTCATGTTACTGTGATCTCTAACACAATAAAGGCTAACCTTTAATGCTTTAAGATGGTAAGAAACTGTCTGACACCTATCTGCCTGACCTTGCTGTTAAATCCCGATATTTTCTAATATGTCATATGGTCTGACTGTCCGGTCTCAGACCTGCTTCAGGTGGAAATCATAAAGTCTCAATTTGTAGAACATCTTTTGTTCAGGCAGTTTTTCAATTAAAGGATCAGAGATTTAAATGCTATGTTTGTTTGTCTGACTTTTTAAGAGAGCTGTTAAATCTTAATTCAACAACAAACTGGTTCTAATGTTTAGTTTTAAACAGTCTGTTCTTCCTGGATTTATTTTGGACATTGTATTGCTTCTTATCTCTTCACTGTAATACTTGCATTGAAAAGCGGTTTTCAGATTGTCCATTCAATGTGGTATTCCTCCCATTCAAATTTATTTAAAAATAAATTAATTATTGAATTGATGATAAATGCTCTAGTAAAAACTTCCATTATCATTGTAAATTTTTTGACTAAATAACTATATGTAACTCTGGTACTCTTTAAGTACAGGCCCATGATCAATCAGAATCTGTCCTCACTCTCAGGGCTGAATGGGGGAAGAAGGAAGCAGGGTTGGGATGAGATAATCTTAGGGTGAGAGCATTTATGACAAAGCTATCTAAACTTTTCTTTTCCAATTACACATGTCCACATGTACAGCCTAAGCTGTTTATGCTGAATCTGTATAAATGGTCAGTTTTTTATTTTGCTAAATGGCATGCTTCTGTTATTGAGTGTGATGTTAGGAAGATGTGTCTTATCTGCTAGTGTAGTAGGATGTGTCCCTGGAAAAGATGACGTTGTGTCTGGCACGTGCTGTGGTAGAGGTGCAGAGGACTGCGTCTGAATAGAGAATTTAACTTCTCCAAAAAAAATACTGACAGTCTGCAAGAAATGTTACTGTTTTTTTTTCCATCTTTTTCTGCCCTTGCTCTCTGCAATAAACCTACCTCCTTTAGCTTTGCTGTTGCTTGATTCCTACTGCCTGTTGCTTGTTTTGAAAACATAAAGAAATCACTCAGTTGCGGTGGCGCACTTTCAAACCCTCCAAACATTCCTTTCCCTTGCATTTCTCTCATCCAATTTACAAATCTATCTGTCTCTCTTTTTTCGTCTTCTCTTGGAACTTTTTTCTGCCATCTCGTCAACGTCTCAAATAATACCGACCCCAATGAGCCGGGTTTACATGTTTTCCACTTATCAACAAAGGTTTGTGACATATTCAGGTATTTCACGTGTTAATCAGAATGGGTGAATGGTGCAATGCCCGAGTGTTGGACCCGACCAAGAAGCTTCTACACAGAATCTTTTACTCTGTGCGCTTGATCGCTGGGGGTTCTCCCAGTCTCTTCACTCGTTTTAATTCACAAAACTCTGTAACACCCTAACTAAATTCCCCTTTATTTTCTAGTCCAATGCCCCCTTTTACAGAACTACTTGAGATCTGTGTCAGTGTAGGAATTCTCCAGCAGTCTCTATTGCTAGATACACTTCCACTAACACAGTAAAATATCAACCAAGTAGCAAACCACCCCACATTTTCATGAAAAATAACCAACTTAGCCCTGTGTCCTTATGCAGAGATAAACACTTAGTGTATCGCCTGTTCACAACAACTGCAGAACCACCGCCGCTTGTGAAAGAGAAAAAAAACAAAAAAAAAACCAAGACACACCGTCGATTGTGGATTTTACAGTCCAAGCATCAAATGCGTAGTAATAACAGACACACCGCCGATTGCGGATTTTACAGTCCAAGTGCCAATTGCACAGAGATTACTTACGCCGCCTATTGTGAAGTAATACAGACCCACCGCCGATTGCAGATAAAGGTCTAAGCGCCCTTGTGCACAGAAATTACTCACGTCGCCTGTTGTGCAGTAATGCAGACCCACCGCCGATTGCGGATTTTACGGTCCAAGTGCCAATTGCACAGACATTACTCACGCCGCCAATTGCGGACTAACAGACCCCCGCCCATTGGCATCTACTTCCTATTCAGTTTAGAAGACAGGATGAATTTTATGTCTTTTATTTGGCCAAATTGTACTAAACTAGGACACATATGACTCTCCCTATGTGAGACTATGTGTTTATACTTTACATGTGACCACCTAGTAAACCTGTAGACACAAATTTTGTGCTTTTGATTTAGTGATCGGAGGACATCCTAATTCAGACAATTTAGTTTAGAATGACCAATGTGCAGAAATTTCACATATCCTGATACAAGAGGTTTTCTGCTCACCTTGTGTTTTAGGCGCCTTGAATTGTCTGAAGAAGGGTCCCCTCCAACCAGCTCCGGAAGTCCTAGATCAGACACGATCTCAGAGTCAGCCAATCTGGGTCACGGCACCAATTGTTAGCCCGATTTTTTCATTGGAAGCCCAAGAATAAGCTGGAGAAATGGTTTATTAAAACAGTATTTATTAGTGGTCACAAGTAGAGTATATTGCAGCGCTGGACTCGGAGTGCCAGAGATCCCGCAGGAAATCCGTCAGGCCGAGCCCCGTTATCCGGGAACATGTCATATTTCTATTCAGCTTTATCTCACAGAAGTTGTAATCACACTTGTCAGAGTATAACTGGCCAGTTTTGATGGCATGATCAGGCCAGCTGCTGTCCTTGTTGTGTTCTTTGGATGTGTTAAACAATGTGTGTGTATGTGTGAGTGCTGTTTTAGGTGTCTAATGTACCAGACCTATCTGCCCTAATAGAGATGTTTTGTCTGACCCAGTTGTTTATGTCATTCTAAGGTCTTGGACCATTTAAGGTCATCTGTTGTGCAGTATGTTCAGAGTGCAAAAGTACCAGCTAGGAACATAGGTTATTTAGTAAAATACAGAATATGAATTTATAATGTCTAAGAACAAAACCAATTATAACAGTGTTATGTATCGCAAAGAAAACTATTCTCATGAACTGGAAAGCGAAGAACAATCTGTGTAATAACCAGTTTAGAAATGTTCTTTTAGATTATATTAGCATGGAAACAATGTGTGCCTCCTCAAAACATCAATTGGCTGAATTTCATTCTCTCTGGTCCCCACTGATTAGGTTTATCACATAGTGGTGGTGGGTTGCTGTCCCGTCGCTCTGGGCGGTTGGGTGTGTGCTGGGGGGGGGCTGTGTGGCTTCGGGCGTCTGGTGGTCTCTCGGGTCGTGAGGACGGGATTGGTCATTGCTGGAGGGCACTGTGTGTCGGGCTTGGAGGGCAATTTTGGGGGCTTGCGGGTGGGGCTGTCTTGCGGTGTGGGGCAGGGTACCTTAGGGGCCTTGGGGTGGTGACTGCTGGCTCTGTACCGGGTGTCCGGGCCGCTCTGGCGTGAGTGGTGGTGCTGGGCCTGGGCCCTGGTGGCTGAGCGATGCCTTGCGCCCGGGGGGGCTGGGTTGCCCTGGACATGCCACAGTATGGGTGGGTTGGTGCAGGTCCTGGTGCCAGGCTTGTTGCTCTGGGACCTCCAGGGTGTCCGCAGGTGGTTGTTATCTTTTGGGTGTTGGGGCGTGCGGTGGTGGTGGTGGTGGGGGGGGGGGGGGGGTGCTTTTCCCCTGTTTGGGGGGGGGGGGGGGGGGGGGGGGGCTGGGTGATGGTGGGTCTCAGGCCCGGGCTGCTGCGGCTGGTGTGACCGGGTGGTTTGTTTGTTGTTGTTTGTTTGTTTGTTTGTAGAGGTCCTCCAGGGTGGGGTGGGGTTGGGTTGAGTGGGGTGGGGCGTGGTGGGTACCTTCTGGGGGTACAGTAGCTCCCAGAATATGGTTGCTGCAGGCCCCGAGCCTGGTGGACATCAGGCCCTCCTGCCCTGTGTTGGGTCCCAGGTAGCGGGGGTGCCTATTGCAGCCAGTCCCTGGCTGCCTTCTCCGAGGAGAGTAGCTGCCCCGGTGTATATCCCCATACCCCTCTCCCTTTTGGCTCCTGTACACAGCACACACTCACACATGAAGGGTTTTGGGGGCGTGTGTGTTCTGTAGGTTGTAGTGGATGGGGCCACGTAGGTCCCCTTGGCTGCACTCTGCAGTTCCCGCCCCTGTTTTAATTACATCTTAGACATCATTACTTATCAAACACACACACACACACATTAGGTCTTGGCGGGTGGTTGCAGTGAATGGCATCTGGTGGGCGGGGCTCTTTGGGTATGTAGGCTGCCCAGAGGGCCGCACTCCCAGTTCTACAAGGTTGGCTGCCCCTCAATTTTAATCGCTCACTATTAGAAAATATTGAAGAGCCAGAAGGGTGAGGGGAGGGGTCTTCTCACACCCCTGCTTCCTGGTTGCTGCTCGGGCAGGAGTGGCCAGGAGGAATTCATTATTCTGCTGGTTCAGGTTCTGTGGTGGCTGGGGGGCTGCTGGCCCCCTGGTGTGCCCGCTGCGCTACACCCCAGCGGAGTCAAGGGAGGGAGGACGTGTGGATGTATGGGACGTGAAAGTGTGTGTGGTGATGATTGGGCCTGGGTCTGGGACTTGCTGTCGCCTGGCCTGCCTGTGCTTCTCCCAATGGGGGGGCGGCGTTGCCTCTCCCCACTGCTCGCGACCTCACCCACCTGTGGGCACGTCTTGACTCCCAGGGCACTTGGCCAGGGGCGCTGGAGCAGGCGCTGACCCACTGTGTGGCTGTCTGGGGCGCTTGGCCCTCCCGGGTATTGGGTGTGGCCTCTAACGGGGGGTTTTGGGGCGCTCGGGCTCCTGGGGCCTCTCTGCACGGCCCATGTCTGGGCGGCTGGGGCCTGGTGGGGTCGGTGGGCTATTGCCACTGGCTCCCGGGGGGCCTCTGCCCTATGCTTATGGGGGCTCTGTCCGGGGGCTTCCTCTGCTGTCTACTGGGTGTATGCGTGGTTTTCTCTGTGGTGGTCATCCTGGGTTCTGTGCTCCGTGGGGGCTGCTGGTGGCCTGGGTCTTGTGGCCCTCTTTGCCTGCTTCTGATTGCTTGGGGGGGCTGTGGATTGTGGCCGTGTACACTTATACACTCATAACTAAGCACGGTTATCATGTAGGTCCTGTGCCATGGGTGTTGCATGTTCTCACACACACACACAACACACTTTCATTAGTCCAGTAGCAGTTGATGTATTACCATGTCGCCTCAGGTCATCTATATCCACAGTTGAGTTGTATACGATTGCCACTACTTGTGCTTGTTTTTGTTTGTTTGTGTGTTTGTTTCTTTTTTTTCTCTGCTTGTCTGCTTTCAGGTGCTCCTGGTGGCGCTAAGGCTGGATTCGCAACAGAGACCATGGGTTATTGTCTGTTTTGTTTTTTTACAGGTGTAGCAGCTGGTTGTCTGGTTTTTGTTTCTATTTTTGTTCTGTTTCCTCTTCTTTCCTCTTCTTCTTTCCTTGTCCCCCGTTCCGGTTCAGTTCTATCACATGTTATATATTGTAAACAGAAATAAATAAATGGGCATCAAGGGGAGCTTTACATTTGTAAAACTTCCCTTGGCAAAGAAAATCTGTTTGGCATAAAAGTATTCACAATTCTGCTGCCATAATGCTGAACAGAACAAGGGAAAAAAAAGTGAAGGAATTCATTTTACAGCAAAATCCTGAATCGTGCATAACTCCTCATAAGGAGTGTATTGCTCAAAACATAAGTGTGGTTCTTTCTCATACAAGGTTATAAAAAGAAGTTTATACTTGAAACCAGCTTAGACATGGATAAATAAGAAGGACAAAGCAGTTTTAACTTGGTTTGAGTGAAGCAATTCATTTTATGGCAATATCTGAAATCTTGACTATCTCCTTAAAATAAAGCGAATTTCGGATTCCAGAAGAACAAGTGTGGTTCTTTCTCATAGAAGGTAATATAAAGAAGTCTATACTTGAAACCAGCGTAGACGTGGATAAATAAGAAGGACAAAGCAGTTTTAACTTGGTTTAAGTGAAGGAATTGATTTTACAGCAAAATCCTAAATCGTGCATAACTCCTCATAAGGAGTGTATTGCTCAAACATAAGTGTGGTTCTTTCTCATACAAGGTTATAATAATAAGTTTATGTTTGAAACGAGCTTAAGCATGGACAAATATGAAGGACAAAGCAGTTTTAACTTGGTTTGAGTGAAGCAATTCATTTTATGGCAATATCTAAAATCTTGACTATCTCCTTAAAAGAAAACGAATTTCGGATTCCAGAAGAACAAGTGTGGTTCTTTCTCATAGAAGGTAATATAAAGAAGTTTATACTTGAAACCAGCTTAGAAGAGTCCCTCCATCTTTCCTCTTCTATGATTCAAGCAAAAGTGTTTTGACTCTGGTACTAGTCTTTCCCATAATATTAACTGGTGAGAAGCACCTTTTATGTTCCTTCCAATAACAAGGAATGGGGAGAGAAGCACCTTTTCCCATAACATTGAATGTTCCTTCCCATAATAATGAATGGTGAGAAAAGGGCCTTTTCTCATAACATTGTGTGATCAGCAAGCATAAACAACATAAATAGCTGGAGCACCATTTTGTCCGGAGACAACTCTGAGCGATCTTCCCGACAGGTTGTGTGGATTTGTGCGGACTTGTCTCTATCTTGCAAGAAATAAATGTTTTGTGTTTATCGTATCCAGCGACTCTGAGCCTAATTTTAAGAGAATTTTTCTAACATAATGGTCCTTCGAGCCGGATTCTAAGTCCTTTCCACCTTCCAGAATCGGAGCTGAAACCGTGCACGGGGGAGTCCAGGATTCCTAACTGAAGTCCTCTCAGCACAGTTTCTGATAGAGGCCGGCTGCCACTGGCTGGAGGAAAGGTGACAGGATCTATTTTTGAATCAGTGGACAGACTCGCTGGATTCTTCGTTGTTTAACTTACCAGTGGATTTATGGTAAGGAACCCTTTGTATTACTATTGTTGGTTGGAAATAGTGTGATTATTAGGGAAATTTTTGATTAATTAACTAGCAATCGATGGAAAACTGGAGGCCTTTAAATAGATTGAGTCGTTGCTATTTTCCTAAGAATATACTATTTCGAATGCAACCTAGTAAATAAGCCTTTTAACTGGTAACTGTGTAAAAGTTATGTTGGATGACTCACAAATGAAGCAGTCAGAAAAAGTAAGCCTTTTAACTGGTAACTGTGTGTAAATTGTGCTGGATTAACCCATAAAAGAAGCAGTCAGAAAAGGTCAGCTTTTTAACTGGTAACTGTGTATAGGATTAACCCATGAAAACATAATAGCAGTCAGAAAAGGTGAAGCAAAGGAAAAAAGCCTTTTAACTGGTAACTGTATGTTGTATTGAATAACCCACAAATGAAACGGTCAGAAAAGGTTAGCCTTTTAACTGGTAAACATGTGTAGTGGTGGGATTAACCAAGGACAACAAAAATGCAGTCAGAAAAGGTTAGTCCATAGTCTGTGTGAGAAGACTACAGGAATAAATAACTCCGCGCCGCGTGTTAGAAACAGAATCTTTCTTAAGAGAGTTTGTGATGAAAGATCGCAAGTTTTAAATCCATGTTAGTTTTTGTTAGTGTTATACGTCTGATCGTTTGTTTGTTAAATGGCCTGATTGTTGAATCGTTTGTTTGTGAAATTAATTTGTTTGTTTGTTAAAGGGGCTGGTTGTTGAATTGTTTGTTTGTTAAATTGTTTTTTTTCCTTCTTTGCTGCAGTGTTGTTTTATTTGCTATGTATGTATAAGAGTGAAACAGCTGCTGGTGTGTGATGTTGCTGCTGGTGACGACAGAAAAATGTGTTACTGACTAATTGAGTTGAAGTGAACATTGGAATCTGGTTGTTGCTCGTGACATAGCGACAGAAGTAGTGTTTCATTCAATAGTACTCACAATAACTCCACCAAAAATTGATTAGCTGCAAGAGGACAGTATGGGAAATATCTGTTTTAAAGCTAACCGGGAGTTTCAGAAAAAACCCGATAATATTGAATACTTAGAGAGATGAGAAAATAAATTTGGGTTTGAGGGAGAATTGAACATGGTAAAATTGCCCAATCCTAGAGAAGGGGAATACAAAAGTAATGTACAAAGTAAATCTAGTTTAAAAAAGCACAACAAAAAAAAGAACAACAAGGATTAGAGCTAGACATTTGTACAAGTTTGTGTATTAAGATTTAACAGCTCTCTTAAAAAGTTAAAGTTCAGAAGATCTCAGACAAACAAACAGATCATTTCAAATCTTTACTCATTTCACAGGAAAAACTGTCTGAGCAAAAGATGTTTTACAAGCTGAGATTTTTATCATTTCCATATCAAACCTGCCATTCTTAGGCAAAGTCCTAGGAAAAGTTGTATACCAACAGCTTTCTGACTTTTTCCTGTCTAACAATGCTTTTGATACTTTCCTCTCATAGTCTTGATTTTATGTGTTTAACTGAGAGATGAAACAACAAGACAAGACGAGAGTGGGGAGGGTAAAACATTTATTTTTGTCCTTAATTCGAGCATGTGTCATTTAAAAATGGAGATAAAATTATCTTAAATACTTTGTCTTACCGCAGAATGATTTTATTGATGATTTTACTGAATTTCTTTAAATTGTGTACACTGCTGTTGACTGTTTAGTCATAACAGGGGACTTGAAGGTGCACATGGATGTAGCCCATAATAAGCAAGCTAAAGAACTCACTGCTTTCCTTGAAATGTTTGGTCTAACTCAGCGTGTGACTTTGCATAGATGAAGAGAGAGTTATTTTTCTGAAATCATAAAAAAAAAAAAACTGCAGTAACAACTCTCATGTCTTGCTTGCTACAGTAAACAGATTAACAAACCCTCCAGGTTGCATTTAGAACTCATTTCTACATATAAGGGTAATGAAGTTGGAATATTCTTTAATGACAAAGTTCAAGGTATTAAAAATGAAATACTTTCCACCTGAAGCAGGTCTGAGACCAGACAGTCAGACCTTTCAGGTGCAGATGATTTTCAAGCCAAACTTAAACATTTTCTAAATTTGAGATTAGCTCTTCTGAAAAAAAAATCATAAGTGTATCAGAAACATAAGCCGGAAATAGAGAATTTAACATATTAATGTTAAGTAATGCTATGGTTAAGTAATGCTTCATTACTTCTGATTGACTAACTTCCCTAAAACTTATGAATTTATGAGTTTAGGAACTGACATCATATTCATCAGAGATTAAAGCATTTATCTCACAGAATGGGAACCAAAAGAGTATTAGTATATATATACATATATATATATATAATATATTTATATATATTTTATATATAAAATATATATTTTTTAAAAACCAACACAGCAATGAAATATGCTATGTGAGTCAGATATCAAACAATAGTTTTCTTAAGGAGAAATTTAAAGACAGCTGCAATAAATCAGCGTAATATATGGAGTAATATATTAATACTATAAGCAGTTTCTAAGCCTGCAGATAAATATTAATTAAATTAATCAGAAAGGTTTTGCATGTGTGTTCAACAGGTGCCAAACTAGATGGGTCAAATGCAGAGAGTAATTTTGTCTGACTTGTAACATGACAATAAACAGTCATCTTAATGTGTTTGCACAGCAATGGAATAAAGAGGGAAAGCAGAGGAGCACTCTAACAACAAAAAGAAAAGGAAGAAAGGACTAAACTTTTTGTTGGAAGGGAGAGAAGCAACTATTTAGGTGATGAGGGAAAGCAAAAACACAGATCACAACAAGAGCAGTGACAGAGAAGGAGAGACAGAGCAGGAGGAGATACATGTCGGCTGTGTGGAAGGAGGGGGCATTGGGCGACTGCAGGAGCAAGAGTAAGATAGAGGAAGATTTTGGGAGTCAGTTATGACTAGATAAGAAAAAAACAGGAGCTGTAACCAGGATAGAAGCAGAAAAGCCAGAAAAAGTGTTAAACTTAGAGGGAATTGAACTTATCTTATAGTATGACATCAAACCTGAGATTAGATTGAATGTTTCCGGGACGGAGGTAACTTTTCTATGCGACACAGGTGCAAAACGAACTGTAATCCATCCTGATGACATTTCGGGAGTTGAGGAATCCAAAGAAATTATTTGTGTCAAATCAGCAAATGGTAAGAGCCATCCTGAGCGTTTATCAAAACTCTTGACAGTAACAGATACACGGAGTGGAGTAAGTGCTGATTGTCAAGTTGTCTTGTCCACTCTGTGTCCCTGTAACTTACTGGGAAGGGATTTACTCCATTTATTGAAGCTAAGAATAGTTCCAGAAGAAAAAGGGTTAACTGTAGTTCGAATGAAGTCCGCTCAAACAATGATTCAGCATGAGACCACCTTCATACTGGTATAGTTTGGATCTTGTGTCTACAGGCCCCAGCGCTATCACGCTTCCTCTCCTTAAGAAGGCAAAAGAACACGTCTCAGGAAAGCTCACACTCAGGTCACCACATGAAGTACACTGTACTGTGTATTACAAATATACTCAAGGGGAGGACATATTTAATTTTTTAAACAAATGAGAAAGTTAAAACGTGCTGAAGTTAAAACACTTATACTGGAATAAAGAGGGTTGTTGTGCAGTCAGCTGCTTACTCTCCCACAGCATGAGAAAGTTTTTAAGATCATGGAATGCACCCCATATGTCACTCTCCAAACCCACAGATGACCACTGGAGGCGTTTAGGTGTGTTTGTGACTGCATGTGAAGAAGCCTCAGATTGGGAGGAGGTGGATCCAGGAATAGAGTATTCTGAGAAACTGGATGCATATACTAGTCCATTAAATTGGACCATGGATGCAAAACCAAATGTACACTTACAAGGACAGATCTGGAAGAATAAAGGTGCCATTTACTATGAAATGTAGAACTTATACTGCCAAAGAGCTTGTTTAAATATGCTTCAGTATCGAGCCATGGAGCACGGCATGTCTCTACAGGAGGGCTGGTAGCAATAATGAACAAGGTTTTTGCAGTGTATGGTTTTATTTATAATAAAATCATAATATCATAATATGATAATAAAGAATTTTTGTCTAACATGTCAAATATGTACAAATATGATCCATACATATGGCCTAGGACCGGGACGAGGACAGTTCCCGAGGCCGGAGGACCCTTTTCAACACGTTTGTATGGATTTCATTGAATTAAATAAAGGGGTCTCCCTGGTGATTAGTGATGTTTTACCAAATGAAGTGAAGTATTTCCAAATGCACAGGCAGATGTACCCTCAACACTGGTGAATTAAATATTACCTAGATTTGGAATTCCTGAAAAAATCTACAGTGATAACAGGGAAGCACTTTGTAAACAATATTATCTTCCTGATGGCGAAGAACTTAAAAGCAAAAAAGGATCTCAGAAACCACTGTGCATATCATCCACAATCAGCAGGTTTGCTGGAAAGACACAATTGAATAATTAGGTCAAGACTGAAGAGACTGGGAAGAATTGGGTTTACTGTTTACCACTAGTAGTCCTAAACATGCATATTACTCTAACTAGCACAGGATTAACTCCATTTGAGATAATGTATAATGTATGACCATTTTTACAACCACAGTTAAAACTATTCACCGGACATGATGAAGAAAGAGAAGAAACCTTAGCAGGATACATGGTTAAAATGTTAACAAGTAGAGAGATCTCTTCTGTCTAGTGTCTGTTCCAGGTGACCCTTTGGAGGAATCTCTAAAACCTGGAGACTGGATCCTCATCAAAGTGATAAAGAAAGATAACTGCTCCAGCCCAAGGTGGGAAGGTCCATATCAGGTACCGCTTACAGAAACCACAGCAGCTAAACTAATATATCCTGGATGCACTTATCACACTGTAAACTAGTAAGGCCACGACCTGCAGAAGTAGGAAAAGATTAGTTACCCACCACCGTTCTCTGAGGCATAAGTCTGACTACAAAGGGGAATTCTCTCAACAGGAGGGGGTTCGTCTCAACCTCAGTGAAGAAAACAACGGCTAAAACGAGAACATAGGGTGTGGCTAAAATAAGACAGGGATAGACAGACAGCAGCCGTGGCATCCATTTAAATTACCAGGATTTGTAGGTTAAAAGGAACCAGTTGTGTATTGTTAATCATTATTCTTATTATCGTATTCCTAATTCTATGGGATTAAGCACAGATTAATAAAAAACTAAAAGATAATGCACTACAATGAATCACACGGACACAGACTGACCACAGAGATAGGAGGTCCCTCAGGTCCAACAGACAACTTGTCAACCTATTTTTTTGTTGCAGGAATAGATGGGGTGGCTGACATTGACTTATGCTCAATTATTTTATGTAAAGACAACCAAAAAGCCCATGTGTATTCTGAAAAGTACATATGTGAAATGTATGTTAATACAAGATTTCTGAAGAATCGCCTGTGTATCAGTTGGAATTTTGTTCGAATGTATACAGATTGACAAAATATCCAATCTAATTGTATTGAATGTGCTAAAGCCAGAATATAAATTTAGAAATGAAGCATTACAATTGCATTACAATTGCATAATGAATCTTTTGTACCTAACACAGAGCAATGTAAAACTCTCTCTTTGTTGTTCCCAGCAGTTAAGAAAAGAGACAACTGCCCTCAGCGTTGGCTTATACGGGTAATTTATATATGTTTCATCCACAGGAGTACAGGTAAGAATGTGGGTACACTCATGTCACATAATTGTCAAGAATCCATCTATTGTCACTCAGGACGCAGGTAACTACTCAGCATCTTGGTTTCGGAACCAAACTTCCATGAGAGCAGACCTCTGGTGGCTGTGTGGGGATATGAAACTGAGGTCCGTCCTTCTGCCTAACTGGCAGCTGCACAATAGCCCAACTACTGATGCCTTTCCGTCTGTTCCCTGAGGGGGACTTTAAGGCCTTGGGTGAGAAGCTGCAATGTCTCAAGCATTTAACTGTGTCTGGAGGTTCATTTGACAACAGAGTGTACCTGGATAGCATTGGAATTCTGAGTCCCAGATGAATTTAAAGCTAGAAATCAAGTAACTACAGACTTTGAATCTTTTCTTTTCTGGTGGGCAACAATAAAAAAAAATGTTTATTGGATAAATTACATCTACAAGGCATTGCTGAACAATTAAAATGTTTGGAACTTTATCCTGTTCCTTTATTCCTAACAATACTTCCGCAGATGGCAGAATCACAAAGAGGGACTCGCATCACTCTCTGCAGAGCTGATAGAAAATCAACGATCCCTACACTGACATGATGGAGAAGTGGTTTGGTCTCTGTCTGTTGTCACAGCCATAGTAGCCACCTGTGCTTGATGTTGTATCAAATGCTTGAGAGGACTGTCCCAAAGACTGATTGAAACCATCCGTACCCGCATAATGTATCAACAGGTAGAGGGAGATGATGACAACGAGCGACACATGGATGATGGAGACGATGATACAGATAACATTTAAAGTACTTTGAATGACCCCGAGTGAATTCTCAATGATTTCTTTAATGATTATTTTTGCGTTCATATGAAAGACCAATGAACATGGGAATTGGACCTATTAAAAGACAATTCCTGAATGTAGAGCATTGTAAAGATGATATGTTGCTTCTTCCTGCTAACATTTGTCCACAGTTTGATGAACTGCATCAGCAGCAGAACCACTACAGGACTCAAAGTCAGGTAACTGACCAGGTTTCTGGAATTCTGGAATTCCCATCATGCCAAGATGATGGCGGAACAATCACAAATTTTTATCCACATGTGTACAAAAGGGTGGACGGCGAAGCTAAGCGCTCCACCCCAACTGAATGAAAAGCTGATTTGAAGAGTTCATTCCACCAAGACTGAAAAAGAAATGTCACCCATGAAATCAACAATGCTTTTAGGGACTTCTATAAAACCTTATATTCATCACAAAATGATCCATCAGACAGTAACATAGATCAGTTTCATAGATCATAGACTATTCTACCGTCAACAACCTGGAAACCACAATAGTCTCTCTAGATGCAGAAAAAGTATTTGATCGAGTGAACTGTACATTTTTATTTGCAGCATTAAACAAATTCGGGTTTGGGTCACACTTCATCAACTGGATAAGGATATTATATAGCTCCCCAAATGCAAGTGTCAGGACTAATGATCAAACTTCTCCAAGCTTCAGTCTGCAGAGAGGTACAAGACAGGGTTTCCCACTTTTTCCCTCACTTTTTGCTATTTTCATCGAACCTTTAGCAGCTGCTAGCAGACAAGATAGAAATATTAAAGGCATCCAACCCCAAAATATTGAGCATAAAATAAGTCTTTATGCTGATGATGTATTACTTTTCCTCCAGAACTCACAGACGTCTCTCACTCACACGATCACACTCATAAATAAATTCTCAGCACTTTCTGACTACTCTATCAATTGGTCTAAGACCACAGTTCTGCCCATTAACTGTAGGGTCCAGAATATACCTGCGATCACTTTACAGTTAGGAAATATTAGATATTTAGGCATAAACATTTCCTCCAGGCTCTCAGAGCTAACAAAGCTAAATTATGTGCAATTATTAAAGACAGTAGAGGACGATCTCTCTCGTTGGAAGTCCTTACCTATATCACTTATGGGGAGAGTTACAACCATTAAAATGATGATACTATCAAAAGTTAACTATTTGTTCTCAATGATCCCCATAAAACCATCTGCTACTTGGTTTAAGTCACTAGATTCATGCATCTCCAAATTTCTGTGGAAAAACAAACCACCACGTATTAGTTTAAAAACGCTACAGAAAACCAAGGACAGTGATGGATTAGATTTACCTCATTTTCAGCACTATTCCTTAGCCAATAGGTTACAGTATATATAAAACATAGTTTGCACCTAGCCCAATAGATGCACCATTGTTATATATAGAACAAGCATTGTGGGATAATCTGGAAATCTCTGACCTGCCACTTATTAGTCAAAACGTAAAAAAATCACAAATGTTTTAAAAGCATTAACATCAGCACCTCTCTGACAGCCTGGTGGGAATTTCTTAAAATAACAAAGTCTTCACATGTCCCGTGTAAGCTTACACCCATCTGGAACAATCCTGACATCCTGCAAAACAAAAGAATGCTAAACTTTACTCTGTGGAAGATCAAAGAAATCAAACATCTGGAACATATAATCCAAAATGGAACATTTATTTCATTTGATGAGCTCATATCACAACATGAGATAGGCAGCAATAATTTCCTAGAATATCAACAACTTAAGTCTATAATAACAAAGAAATATATCTTCCACCAACCAGACTTACAACTCCCGATTAGGGTAGCAGAGTTTCTAAGCATCTGCATCCCAAAACTACTATCAAAAATATATAAATTATTATCTAAGATAGATGACACAATGTCTCTACCATCCTCAAAATGGGAGTGAGATTTATATATTAGTTCTAGTCATAGCTTCTGGCCACAAACATGTTTGAACACCTTTAGAATGACTCGAAATCCTAATTTACAGCTTATACAATACAAAATTCTTCATAGAACACACTATACAGGACAAAGGATGTTCAGGATGGGTCTAACACACTCAAACATCTGCTCACATTGCACAGATAACACACCTGATTATTATGCACACGCTTTGTGGTTTTGTGCGCCTGTCCAGAAGTTCTGGTTTGAAGTCTGTACGGACCTTTCAACATGGCTAAAGTGTAGCATTCCTGCATGCCCCACACTGTGCATACTGGGTGACTTAGACAACATCAACATGGAAATGAACTCAGCACACATGGTCCTCACAGTGTTGTTAGCCCGATTTTTTCATTGGAAGCCCAAGAATAAGCTGGAGAAATCGTTTATTAAAAAAGTATTTATTAGTGGTCACAAGTAGAGTATATTGCAGCGCTGGACTCGGAGTGCCAGAGCTCCCGCAGGAAATCCGTCAGGCCGAGCCCCGTTATCCGGAAACATGTCATATTTCTTGTCAGAGTATAATTGGCCAGTTTTGAGTGGCATGATCAGGCCAGCTGCTGTTCTTGTTGTGTTTTTTGGATGTGATAAACAATGTGTGTGTATGTGTGAGTGCTGTTTTAGGTGTCTAATGTACCAGACCTATCTGCCCTAATAGAGATGTTTTGTCTGACCCAGTTGTTTATGTCATTCTAAGGTCTTGGACCATTTAAGGTCATCTGTTGTGCAGTATGAGCAGAGTGGAAAAGTACCAGCTAGGAACATAGGTTATTTAGTAAAATACAGAAAATGAATTTATAATTTCTAAGAACAAAGCCAATTATAACAACTCCCCCTTTTGACATGATTTAATCATGTCAACTAAATGAGGTAGGAATGTTATATTCTGTATTGTGTCACACCTGTTAGCGGCAGCCAACTTAGCAGGTCCCCAAACTGCAAGTGGCCAACTACCTTGAGGTGCAGCACAACCAGACAGGAGATTCTTGTTATCCCCCTTTTGATATAACTTCATTATGTGAGCTGTTATGTGTAAGCTGTTCTTCTTTGCAATTATCAGCAGCAAGCAAGTTTTCATTGCATATGCATGTGTAAAATAATTGTAATGCGTTAGCTAAACCTTTCTGTATCAGGAGTGTTTATCATGATGCTGGGAACAGAACCTCTTTCCCAGAATAGTTCAACCTTCATTACTCAACTGATCATAACTCTGCAATGAGCACATTTCTTAAAAGCTATAAGTATCACGCCTGTACGTGTATGCATGGAATAAATTAATAAATGTTTCAATATGTCTTAAAATTAGTGTGTGTATGTGGCCCCAAACCCAATCTCTGTGTAGAATCTTAGTTCATTTTGGCCCAAAACTATATGTGGTTTAAGCAGTGGCAAGACCCTGCTCACCCATAAGTACCATTACAACACATAACAATAATTAACTAAGCTACAACAATTCATAAAATAATGAAACTCAAAAAGTGCTTAAGGCAATTAACATTACCATCAGGATCGTCCACTGTTCGCAGCGAATAGGAGCGAAAAACCCGATGGCTGATATCCGGGAAAATTCTCCTATGGCCCCATTCCCCCTTGGCGACCGACCACTTAATTACCTTTCAGTGCCTAAGGTCCCGCTCCGAACAGCCGATTCACACCAATGGCAATGGACATATGTATGAATTCCTATGATTAGTAATTGGTCTACTTAAAATCATTAAACTAAAGAGGAACATCACAAAACACAAAACAATACAGTACAGACATTTAAACATGACTTGAATATGAAGATATGACCCTGTTGAGAACAGATGAGTAATGATAGATGTAGTGTAAAAACTAACAATTTCTTTTGAGTGAAAATTTTATGATAACATTGTGCAGAGTGGTGTAGTGCAGCTCAGTCTCTTGTGGTCCAATCCTGTCACTGCTTGGTGTTTGGTTGTCCTTCTGGCTGAACCTCAGTTCAGCAGTCTGAGCTAACTAGGAAGGAGAGGTTACCAGCACTTCACTTCCACAAAGGGGTCTTTACCACCCGTTTTCCCTAACTAATCTTTTTCTTTGGGACAATTAAGGAGATAATTCAGATTATTTTGTTGACAGTGGTTGAAGGTTGTATGGTTGTTCAACCATTATCTTGGCATGATGATCGTGCCTCCCAGAATTTCAGACTGACGTCTTGTCAGTCACTTGGCTGTGAGTCCTTTAGAGGTTCTGCTGCAGATGCAGTTAATTTAAGCTGTGGATGAATGTTAGCAGGAGAGAGAACTGAGCAGCACAACATGTCATTTTCACAATGTTTTATATTCAGGAATTGCCTTTTAACAGGTTCAATCCCAGTATTCATTGGTCGACAAATTAAGTTTTCATATGAACCCCAAACAAAAACAAATAAATAAACCGAAAAAAATAAATAGATAAATGAAATGAAAAACTAAACAACTGGCCAGTTGATAGAAAACATGTTTTAGGACAGTACCTTAGACTCACCAACCTGCTGTACAGCATTAATGTGAAATCCAGTACCATCAACCTTTTCTGTGGAAAAAACTTCAAACCATTTAGAGAACACAGCAAGACAAAGACAAAACACAAGACAACATAGAACAAAAGACAAAAGGAAGACAAAGACTCACTGAATTTTGGGAAAATCTTGAGAAGTGTTAGTAAACTATGATTAATTGTTGTATCTCCACCCCCCCGATGAGACTTAGTCTCATCCGTATGTTAGTTCTGCTGAACTCTTCCACTGCAGTTTCTGCTCCTGTGTTGCTGCTGCAGGACAGAAATGTTTGTGGTTCTATTTAATTCTTACCAGTGGCTGTGTTTCGTGATGCCGAGCCATCCACAGACAGTTCAGGATCAGCATTAAGTTTTTTCTGCTCCATTTGAATTAGAAACACTTCATGGGGTACCAACAGTGTGACATCAGAGTTTCTTATAACATCACATGATACAATAACATATTTCCATACAAATTAGAATCAAAGACAAAGGTTTATTCTATTTTTCTATTTGTCTCAATTCCTCATTTATTTATTTTTTAGATGAGCCATGTGGCCTTGTGCTGCTAAATTTTTCCTTAGCAGTGCCACAGCATCGTGCTTGTGTTCAGATCTTTGGTTGGTTATTGATCACTGTTATCTTGCATGCATGCTTTGACCTAAGGGCCAGGATTCTTGATATTATTTTGTAATATTTTAAAAAAAATTTTTTTTCCTGGTAGCAGTTTTGGAATGTTAGCTAAATTGTTCAGGATCATTCTTGTTTTTTCTTGACATGAATTAGGCCTTCAATCGTGCAGTTCAAAGCTCTGTGCTTTACCTTACTTCGAGCAGCTCTGCCTCAGTTTATTATGTTTTACTTAATCTTTACTTCTTCCTTCCAGTATGTGTGGATGTATGTGGGTGTATGTGTACGTATAGATGTGCGTGTGTGTGTGTGTGTATGTGTGTCTATATGTGGCCTTGGGTTTCACTGCTTTGTTTTATTTTCTTCTATCATTTTCTTGTATGAAAAGTGTTATGAAAATAAAGTTTGATTGATTGATTGATTGATTGCACCAGATTAAACAACTTGGGTCATCTCCCATGTAAATTCTCGAATGAACCAGAACACATGATTAAAACTGTTCTCACAGAACATTTTATTCATCCCATTCATATCTTTTTCGTTCGACCAACATGTCATGACTGAGCACAGATCGGATTGTACCTTGTATCTTGTTTCTCAATAAATTGTAATTGAAGTGGGTTGTTGCCATTTTCCAGAGATCTTTTAGTCACCTGGTGTGGAGTGGTGGGAAGAGAGGGTGTGTCCAGATTACTGTTGTAGTTCTTTGTAACTTGAGCTTTTAATGTATGACTTTCACACAGGAGAGGTGTGAAAATTAGTTATTGTAACCTTTATTGTTTCTGCTACTGTGGTTCTACAGTCTAGTCTCCACAGTGGTGTTTTCCTTTGGTTTCATCGTCAGTGGTCCGTTCAGTCTCTGATAGAGTTTTAGTCCCCGTGGTCTAGTCTTTGTCAGCAGGTGAGGTTCCTAAGTCAGTCCAGACCTCAGTTAATGTTCTTTCGGTAGGATCTTGAGCCTGAGTACAGTGATTCTTGTGGATCCAGTTACTCAGTCTATTCTCAGTCAACCATACCTTTACACAATGTGTTGTAGCTTCTGCGTCCTGTCCATATAGGAGAGGACCAGTTAAGTTTGTTCACTTTCCTGGTCCTGTTCCTTGCTGAGATATACTCATCACCGTGTTATTCAGTTGTTTCACATTCACACAAGTTTCCATACTGTAGTACAACAAGGGGTGAGCCTGTTGGTGCAGTTGTAAATGGACAGGGTGTTTCCTCCCTGTCATGACCTCATGTGGGACAACATGACAACATTCATTGTGGCATTTGGAGTAAATCTTAGGCTAACACAATACGTAGAGCTTCAGCCCAGGTTAACTGTGTGTCTGCACAGACTTCTTTTCGGCCTTTTTGATGGTTCTATTTGCTCTTTTCACTAGTCCTTGTAAAGCTGGGTGAGAGACTGCACCGAGCTTATGTGTAATTCCAGACAATTTTTCCACTTCTCCTAGTTCTTCATTGGAGAAGTGAGTACCATTATCTGATCTTATCACTTCTGGTACCCCAAATCTTGGAATAATTTCTCTTGTAAGCCATTTAATGACTTCTTTTCCTTTTTCGGTTTTAGTAGGTGTGGCTTCTACCCATCTAGAAAATGGAGCTACACACACTAGAAGAAATAGTTTACCTTCAGTCCTGTTCGCTGCTCCCATGTCAGTAAACTCAATTACTATCTGTTTCCAAGGGGCATCAGGTACTGAGAAACTACCTAGTCCTGCTTTGAGATTGAACAGCTTGCAAATTTCACAAGATTGCACAAAATATTTTATTGCGTCTTTTAGGTGGGGGTGCCACCAGTGTTGTGAAATGAGCGCTGTTACTTTTGAGCTAGCACAGTGAGCTCTACTGTGTGCTTCTTGACATAGCAAATTTAGTAGTCCAGTTGGAGCTACTATTTTGCCTTCATGATTCCAGCAGCGTCCTGTGGAATCTTTTTTTTTTCGTTCCATGCTTGCTTTTCAGATGGTGCCGCTGCTTCGTGAAGTTCTTTAATGTTTTCTAAACATAATTTTCGTTGTGATTTTTCCTCCAATGTTTTCTGAGACATCTGGTTAAATGCAGTATACCCTGCTTTTGTTTTTGCTGCCTTATCTGCCGCATTGTTGCCTCTAGCTACTCTCCCATTTCCCTTTTGATGTCCTCTGCACTCGACTCTAGCAACTTGTTTTGGTTCAAGTATGGCATAATATAGTTCGAGTAATTGATTCAAGTGTTTAACCGGGGTGCCTGCTGAGGTCACAAAGCCTTTCCTTTTCCAGTGACACATGTCTGGTTTAGAGGCATGTCTTTAACTGTAAACACTGTTTTTATTTCACTAATTTATTCAATGTTTATTGTTAGATTATTTAATATTTATCTGCAGGGTTAGAATTTGCTAATAGTATTAATATAGTGTTCAGCTGTACAGCTCTCTGGTTGTTGTGGCTGTTTTTAAATGTGCCATGAAAACAAACCTTGACTTGACTTGTTATGACTCAGACTTACTGGAGCTGTCTTTAAATTTCTTTTAGAGTTTTCTTCTTCAAGAAACTCATTGGTGATATCTGACTCTCGTTGTGCCTTTTATTGCCGTGTTTTTGTTAATTTCCTAATAATCTAACTCACTTTAAACCTTTATATAAAGCATGTTGCTGCTCTGTTAAGATAACAGATCCATTGATTCATAGATCTGCTGCAGTTAAATAGTTAAATGGTTTAATGAGATCAATTATAAATACTGATGATAAATATTAACTCAGAATTGGTGAAAATAAGCAGAGGAGAAGTATTTAGATCAGCTAAATTTTAAGTCATGTTACTGTGATCTCTAACACAATAAAGGCTAACCTTTAATGCTTTAAGATGGTAAGAAACTGTCTGACACCTATCTGCCTGACCTTGCTGTTAAATCCCGATATTTTCTAATATGTCATATGGTCTGACTGTCCGGTCTCAGACCTGCTTCAGGTGGAAATCATAAAGTCTCAATTTGTAGAACATCTTTTGTTCAGGCAGTTTTTCAATTAAAGGATCAAAGATTTAAATGCTATGTCTCTTGTAAGCCATTTAATGACTTCTTTTCCTTTTTCGGTTTTAGTAGGTGTGGCTTCTATCCATCTAGAAAAGGGAGCTACACACAGTAGAAGAAATAGTTTACCTTCAGTCCTGTTCGCTGCTCCCATGTCAGTAAACTCAATTACTATCTGTTTCCAAGGGGCATCAGGTACTGGGAAACTACCTAGTCCTGCTTTGAGATTGAACAGCTTGCAAATTTCACAAGATTACACAAAATATTTTATTGTGTCTTTTAGGTGGGGGTGCCACCAGTGTTGTGAAATGAGCGCTGTTACTTTTGAGCTAGCACAGTGAGCTCTACTGTGTGCTTCTTGACATAGCAAATTTAGTAGTCCAGTTGGAGCTACTATTTTGCCTTTATGATTCCAGCAGCGTCCTGTGGAATCTTTTTTTTTTCGTTCCATGCTTGCTTTTCAGATGGTGCCGCTGCTTTGTGAAGTTCTTTAATGTTTTCTAAACATAATTCTCGTTGTGATTTTTCCTCCAATGTTTTCTGAGACATCTGGTTAAATGCAGTATACCCTGCTTTTGTTTTTGCTGCCTTATCTGCCGCATTGTTGCCTCTCGCTACTCTCCCATCTCCCTTTTGATGTCCTCTGCACTCGACTCTAGCAACTTGTTTTGGTTCAAGTATGGCATAATATAGTTCGAGTAATTGATTCAAGTGTTTAACCGGGGTGCCTGCTGAGGTCACAAAGCCTTTCCTTTTCCAGTGACACATGTCTGGTTTAGAGGCATGTCTTTAACTGTAAACACTGTTTTTATTTCACTAAATTATTCAATGTTTATTGTTAGATTAATTAATATTTATCTGCAGGGTTAGAATTTGCTAATAGTATTAATATAGTGTTCAGCTGTACAGCTCTCTGGTTGCTGTGGCTGTTTTTAAATGTGCCATGAAAACAAACCTTGACTTGACTTGTTATGACTCAGACTTACTGCAGCTGTCTTTAAATTTCTTTTAGAGTTTTCTTCTTCAAGAAACTCATTGGTGATATCTGACTCTCGTTGTGCCTTTTATTGCCGTGTTTTTGTTAATTTCCTAATAATCTAACTCACTTTAAACCTTTATATAAAGCATGTTGCTGCTCTGTTAAGATAACAGATCCATTGATTCATAGATCTGCTGCAGTTAAATAGTTAAATGGTTTAATGAGATCAATTATAAATACTGATGATAAATATTAACTCAGAATTGGTGAAAATAAGCAGAGGAGAAGTATTTAGATCAGCTAAATTTTAAGTCATGTTACTGTGATCTCTAACACAATAAAGGCTACCCTTTAATGCTTTAAGATGGTAAGAAACTGTCTGACACCTATCTGCCTGACCTTGCTGTTAAATCCCGATATTTTCTAATATGTCATATGATCTGACTGTCCGGTTTCAGACCTGCTTCAGGTGGAAATCATAAAGTCTCAATTTGTAGAACATCTTTTGTTCAGGCAGTTTTTCAATTAAAGGATCAAAGATTTAATTGCTATGTCTCTTGTAAGCCATTTAATGACTTCTTTTCCTTTTTCGGTTTTAGTAGGTGTGGCGTCTATCCATCTAGAAAAGGGAGCTACACACACTAGAAGAAATAGTTTACCTTCAGTCCTGTTCGCTGCTCCCATGTCAGTAAACTCAATTACTATCTGTTTCCAAGGGGCATCAGGTACTGGGAAACTACCTAGTCCTGCTTTGAGATTGAACAGCTTGCAAATTTCACAAGATTGCACAAAATATTTTATTGTGTCTTTTAGGTGGGGGTGCCACCAGTGTTGTGAAATGAGCGCTGTTACTTTTGAGCTAGCACAGTGAGCTCTACTGTGTGCTTCTTGACATAGCAAATTTAGTAGTCCAGTTTGAGCTACTATTTTGCCTTTATGATTCCAGCAGCGTCCTGTGGAATCTTTTTTTTTTCGTTCCATGCTTGCTTTTCAGATGGTGCCGCTGCTTTGTGAAGTTCTTTAATGTTTTCTAAAAATAATTCTCGTTGTGATTTTTCCTCCAATGTTTTCTGAGACATCTGGTTAAATGCAGTATACCCTGCTTTTGTTTTTGCTGCCTTATCTGCCGCATTGTTGCCTCTCGCTACTCTCCCATCTCCCTTTTGATGTCCTCTGCACTCGACTCTAGCAACTTGTTTTGGTTCAAGTATGGCATAATATAGTTCGAGTAATTGATTCAAGTGTTTAACCGGGGTGCCTGCTGAGGTCACAAAGCCTTTCCTTTTCCAGTGACACATGTCTGGTTTAGAGGCATGTCTTTAACTGTAAACACTGTTTTTATTTCACTAATTTATTCAATGTTTATTGTTAGATTAATTAATATTTATCTGCAGGGTTAGAATTTGCTAATAGTATTAATATAGTGTTCAGCTGACTTGACTTGACTTGTTATGACTCAGACTTACTCCTAATAATCTAACTCACTTTAAACCTTTATATAAAGCACGTTGCTGCTCTGTTAAGATAACAGATCCATTGATTCATAGATCTGCTGCAGTTAAATAGTTAAATGGTTTAATGAGATCAATTATAAATACTGATGATAAATATTAACTCAGAATTGGTGAAAATAAGCAGATGAGAAGTATTTAGATCAGCTAAATTTTAAGTCATGTTACTGTGATCTCTAACACAATAAAGGCTAACCTTTAATGCTTTAAGATGGTAAGAAACTGTCTGACACCTCTCTGCCTGACCTTGCTGTTAAATCCCGATATTTTCTAATATGTCATATGGTCTGACTGTCCGGTCTCAGACCTGCTTCAGGTGGAAATCATAAAGTCTCAATTTGTAGAACATCTTTTGTTCAGGCAGTTTTTCAATTAAAGGATCAAAGATTTAAATGCTATGTTTGTTTCTCTGACTTTTTAAGAGAGCTGTTAAATCTTAATTCAACAACAAACTGGTTCTAATGTTTAGTTTTAAACAGTCTGTTCTTCCTGGATTTATTTTGGACATTGTATTGCTTCTTATCTCTTCACTGTAATACTTGCATTGAAAAGCGGTTTTCAGATTGTCCATTCAATATGGTATTTCTCCCATTCAAATTTATTTAAAAATAAATTAATTATTGAATTGATGATAAATGCTCTAGTAAAAACTTCCATTATCATTGTAAATTTTTTGACTAAATAACTATATGTAACTCTGGTACTCTTTAAGTACAGGCCCATGATCAATCAGAATCTGTCCTCACTCTCAGGGCTGAATGGGGGAAGAAGGAAGCAGGGTTGGGATGAGATAATCTTAGGGTGAGAGCATTTATGACAAAGCTAAGGATATCTAACCTTTTCTTTTCCAATTACACATGTCCACATGTACAGCCTAAGCTGTTTATGCTGAATCTGTATAAATGGTCAGTTTTTTATTTTGCTAAATAGCATGCTTCTGTTATTGAGTGTGATGTTAGGAAGATGTGTCTTATCTGCTAGTGTAGTAGGATGTGTCCCTGGAAAAGATGACGTTGTGTCTGGCACGTGCTGTGGTAGAGGTGCAGAGGACTGCGTCTGAATAGAGAATTTAACTTCTCCAAAAAAAATACTGACAGTCTGCAAGAAATGTTACTGCTCTTTTTTTCGTCTTTTTCTGCCCTTGCTTTCTGCAATAAACCTGCCCCGGTAGCTGAGAGTAGCTGCCCCGGTATATATCCCCATACCCCTCTCCCTTTTGGCTCCTGTACACAGCACACACTCACACATGAAGGGTTTTGGGGGCGTGTGTGTTCTGTGGGGTGTAGTGGATGGGGCCACGTAGGTGGTCCCCTCGGCTGCACTCTGCAGTTCCCCGCCCCTGTTTTATTTACACCTTAGACATCACTACTTATCAAACACACACACACACATTAGGTCTTGCGGGGTGGTTGCACTGAGTGGCATCTGGTGGGCGGGGCTCTTTGGGTATGTAGGCTGCCCAGAGGTCCGCGCTCCCAGTTCTACAAGGTTGGCTGCCCCTCAATTTTAATCGCTCACTATTAGAAAATATTGAAGAGCCAGAAGGGTGAGGGGAGGGGTCTTCTCATACCCCTGCTTCCTGGTTGCTGCTCGGGCAGGAGTGGCCAGGAGGAATTAATTATTCTGCTGGTTCAAGGTCTGTGGTGGCTGGGGGGCTGCTGGCCCCCTGGTGTGTCCGCTGCGCTACACCCCAGCGGAGTCAAGGGAGGGAGGACGTGTGGATGTATGGGACGTGAAAGTGTGTGTGGTGATGATTGGGCCTGGGTCTGGGACTTGCTGTCGCCTGGCCTTCCTGTGCTTCTCCCAATGGGGGGGCGGCGTTGCCTCTCCCCACTGCTCGCGACTTCACCCACCTGTGGGCACGTCTTGACTCCCAGGGCACTTGGCCAGGGGCGCTTGGCCCTCCCAGGTATTGGGTGGGGCCTCTAACGGGCGGTATTGGGGCGCTGGGGCTCCTGGGGCCCGGATCCGGTGCACGGCCCATGTCTGGGCGGCTGGGGCCTGGTGGGGTTGGTGGGCTGTTGCCCCTGGCTCCCGGGGGGCGTCTGCCCTATGCTTATGGGGGCTCTGTCCGGGGGCTTCCTCTGCTGTCTACTGGGTGTATGCGTGGTTGTCCCTGCGGTGGGCATCCTGGGTTCTGTGCTCCGTGGGGGCTGCCGGTGGCCTGGGTCTTGTGGCCCTCTCTGCTTGCTTCTGATTGCTTGGGGGGGCTGTGGATTGTGGCCGTGTACACTTATACACTCATAACTAAGCACGGTTATCATGTAGGTCCTGTGCCATGGGTGTCGCATGTTCTCACACACACACACACACACAAAACACACATTCATTAGTCCAGTAGCAGTTGATGTATTACCATGTCGCCTGAGGTCATCTATATCCACAGTTGTGTTGTATGCGATTGCCACTACTTGTGCTTGTTTTTGTTTGTTTGTGTGTTTGTTTGTTCTCTGCTTGTCTGCTTTCAGGTGTTCCTGGTAGACAATAGTCTCTCTAGATGCAGAAAAAGCATTTGATCGAGTGAACTGTACATTTTTATTTGCAGCATTAAACAAATTCGGGTTTGGGTCACACTTCATCAACTGGATAAGGATATTATATAGCTCCCCAAATGCAAGTGTCAGGACTAATGATCAAACTTCTCCAAGCTTCAGTCTGCAGAGAGGTGGAAGACAGGGTTGCCCACTTTCTCCCTCACTTTTTGCTATTTTCATCGAACCTTTAGCAGCTGCTATCAGACAAGATAGAAATATTAAAGGCATCCAACCCCAAAATATTGAGCATAAAATAAGTCTTTATGCTTATGATGTATTACTTTTCCTCCAGAACTCACAGACGTCTCTCACTCACACGATCACACTCTTAAATAAATTCTCAGCACTTTCTGACTGATTAAGGAATTATTAAAGACAGTAGAGGACGATCTCTCTCGTTGGAAGTCCTTACCTATATCACTTATGGGGAGAGTTACAACCATTAAAATGATGATACTATCAAAAGTTAACTATTTGTTCTCAATGATCCCCATAGAACCATCTGCTACTTGGTTTAAGTCACTAGATTCATGCATCTCCAAATTTCTGTGGAAAAACAAACCACCACGTATTAGTTTAAAAACGCTACAGAAAACCAAGGAAAGTGGGTGGATTAGATTTTCCTCATTTTCAGCACTATTACTTAGCCAATAGGTTACAGTATGTATAAAACATAGTTTGCACCTAGCCCAATAGATTAACCATTGATATATATAGAACAAGCATTGTGGGATAATCTGGAAATCTCTGACCTGCCACTTATTAGTCAAAACGTAAAAAAATCACAAATGTTTTAAAAGCATTAACATCAGCACCTCTCTGACAGCCTGGTGGGAATTTCTTAAAATAACAAAGTCTTCACATGTCCCGTGTAAGCTTACACCCATCTGGAACAATCCTGACATCCTGCAAAACAAAAAAATGCTAAACTTTCCTCTGTGGAAGATCAAAGGAATCAAACATCTGGAACATAAAATCCAAAATGGAACATTTATTTCATTTGATGAGCTCATATCACAACATGAGATAGGCAGCAATAATTTCCTAGAATATCAACAACTTAAGTCTATAATAACAAAGAAATATATCTTCCACCAACCAGACTTACAACTCCCGATTAGGGTAGCAGAGTTTCTAAGCATCTGCATCCCAAAACTACTATCAAAAATATATAAATTATTATCTAAGATAGATGACACAATGTCTCTACCATCCTCAAAATGGGAGTGAGATTTATATATTAGTTCTAGTCATAGCTTCTGGCCACAAACATGTTTGAACACCTTTAGAATGACTCGAAATCCTAATTTACAGCTTATACAATACAAAATTCTTCATAGAACACACTATACAGGACAAAGGATGTTCAGGATGGGTCTAACACACTCAAACATCTGCTCACATTGCACAGATAACACACCTGATTATTATGCACACGCTTTGTGGTTTTGTGCGCCTGTCCAGAAGTTCTGGTTTGAAGTCTGTACGGACCTTTCAACATGGCTAAAGTGTAGCATTCCTGCATGCCCCACACTGTGCATACTGGGTGACTTAGACAACATCAACATGGAAATGAACTCAGCACACATGGTCCTCACAGTGTTGTTAGCCCGATTTTTTCATTGGAAGCCCAAGAATAAGCTGGAGAAATCGTTTATTAAAAAAGTATTTATTAGTGGTCACAAGTAGAGTATATTGCAGCGCTGGACTCGGAGTGCCAGAGCTCCCGCAGGAAATCCGTCAGGCCGAGACCCGTTATCCGGAAACATGTCATATTTCTTGTCAGAGTATAATTGGCCAGTTTTGAGTGGCATGATCAGGCCAGCTGCTGTCCTTGTTGTGTTCTTTGGATGTGATAAACAATGTGTGTGTATGTGTGAGTGCTGTTTTAGGTGTCTAATGTACCAGACCTATCTGCCCTAATAGAGATGTTTTGTCTGACCCAGTTGTTTATGTCATTCTAAGGTCTTGGACCATTTAAGGTCATCTGTTGTGCAGTATGAGCAGAGTGGAAAAGTACCAGCTAGGAACATAGGTTATTTAGTAAAATACAGAAAATGAATTTATAATTTCTAAGAACAAAGCCAATTATAACAACTCCCCCTTTTGACATGATTTAATCATGTCAACTAAATGAGGTAGGAATGTTATATTCTGTATTGTGTCACACCTGTTAGCGGCAGCCAACTTAGCAGGTCCCCAAACTGCAAGTGGCCAACTACCTTGAGGTGCAGCATAACCAGACAGGAGATTCTTGTTATCCCCCTTTTGATATAACTTCATTATGTGAGCTGTTATGTGTAAGCTGTTCTTCTTTGCAATTATCAGCAGCAAGCAAGTTTTCATTGCATATGCATGTGTAAAATAATTGTAATGCGTTAGCTAAACCTTTCTGTATCAGGAGTGTTTATCATGATGCTGGGAACAGAACCTCTTTCCCAGAATAGTTCAACCTTCATTACTCAACTGATCATAACTCTGCAATGAGCACATTTCTTAAAAGCTATAAGTATCACGCCTGTACGTGTATGCAAGGAATAAATTAATAAATGTTTCAATATGTCTTAAAATTAGTGTGTGTATGTGGCCCCAAACCCAATCTCTGTGTAGAATCTTAGTTCATTTTGGCCCAAAACTATATGTGGTTTAAGCAGTGGCAAGACCCTGCTCACCCATAAGTACCATTACAACACATAACAATAATTAACTAAGCTACAACAATTCATAAAATATTGAAACTCAAAAAGTGCTTAAGGCAATTAACATTACCATCAGGATCGTCCACTGTTCGCAGCGAATAGGAGCGAAAAACCCGATGGCTGATATCCGGGAAAATTCTCCTATGGCCCCATTACCCCTTGGCGACCGACCACTTAATTACCTTTCAGTGCCTAAGGTCCCGCTCCGAACAGCCGATTCACACCAATGGCAAAGGACGTATGTATGAATTCCTATGATTAGTAATTGGTCTACTTAAAATCATTAAACTAAAGAGGAACATCACAAAACAATACAGTACAGACATTTAAACATGACTTGAATATGAAGATATGACCCTGTTGAGAACAGATGAGTAATGATAGATGTAGTGTAAAAACTAACAGTTTCTTTTGAGTGAAAATTTTATGATAACATTGTGCAGAGTGGTGTAGTACAGCTCAGTCTCTTGTGGTCCAATCCTGTCACTGCTTGGTGTTTGGTTGTCCTTCTGGCTGAATCTCAGTTCAGCAGTCTGAGCTAACTAGGAAGGAGAGGTTACCAGCACTTCACTTCCACAAAGGGGTCTTTACCACCCGTTTTCCCTAACTAATCTTTTTCTTTGGGACAATTAAGGAGATAATTCAGATTATTTTGTTGACAGCGGTTGAAGGTTGTATGGTTGTTCAACCATTATCTTGGCATGATGATCGTGCCTCCCAGAATTTCAGACTGACGTCTTGTCAGTCACTTGGCTGTGAGTCCTTTAGAGGTTCTGCTGCAGATGCAGTTAATTTAAGCTGTGGATGAATGTTAGCAGGAGAGAGAACTGAGCAGCACAACATGTCATTTTCACAATGTTTTATATTCAGGAATTGCCTTTTAACAGGTTCAATCCCAGTATTCATTGGTCGACAAATTAAGTTTTCATGTGAACCCAACACAAAAACAAATAAATAAACCGAAAAAAATAAATAAATAAATGAAATGAAAAACAAAACAACTGGCCAGTTGATAGAAACCATGTTTTAGGACAGTACCTTTAGACTCACCAACCTGCTGTACAGCATTAATGTGAAATCCAGTACCATCAACCTTTTCTGTGGAAAAAACTTCAAACCATTTAGAGAACACAGCAAGACAAAGACAAAACACAAGACAACATAGAACAAAAGACAAAAGGAAGACAAAGACTCACAGAATTTTGGGAAAATCTTGAGAAGTGTTAGTAAACTATGATTAATTGTTGTATCTCCACCCCCCCATGAGACTTAGTCTCATCCGTATGTTAGTTCTGCTGAACTCTTCCACTGCAGTTTCTGCTCCTGTGTTGCTGCTGCAGGACAGAAATGTTTGTGGTTAGAGTTCATTTTGGGAGCAGCACAGCATCAAGAAAGCAGCCATTTCTTCTCAATGAGTAACTGATTAACCTTTTTGGGATAAATATTGTCTGTCCTCTTAATTCAGCTCAGAGTGCTTTTGATAAAATTTCAGCACGATCTGCTTAATTCTCACTTGTTACTTTATACTAAATTCTATTTAATTCTTACCAGTGGCTGTGTTTCGTGATGCTGAGCCATCCACAGACAGTTCAGGATCAGCATTAAGTTTTTTCTGCTCCATTTGAATTAGAAACACTTCATGGGGTACCAACAGTGTGACATCAGAGTTTCTTATAACATCACATGATACAATAACATATTTCCATACAAATTAGAATCAAATACAAAGGTTTATTCTATTTTTCTATTTGTCTCAATTCCTCATTTATTTATTTTTTAGATGAGCCATGTGGCCTTGTGCTGCTAAATTTTTCCTTAGCAGTGCCACAGCATCGTGCTTGTGTTCAGATCTTTGGTTGGTTATTGATCACTGTTATCTTGCATGCATGCTTTGACCTAAGGGCCAGGATTCTTGATATTATTTTGTAATATTTTTTTAAATTTTTTTTTTCC
Source organism: Leuresthes tenuis (assembly GCF_036924035.1). Classification (NCBI taxonomy): domain Eukaryota; kingdom Metazoa; phylum Chordata; class Actinopteri; order Atheriniformes; family Atherinopsidae; genus Leuresthes; species Leuresthes tenuis. Next base: position 30,240,774 of record NW_027325367.1, on the reverse strand, counting down.
TGGTAGCAGTTTTGGAATGTTAGCTAAATTGTTCAGGATCATTCTTGTTTTTTCTTGACATGAATTAGGCCTTCAATCATGCAGTTCAAAGCTCTGTGCTTTACCTTACTTCGAGCAGCTCTGCCTCAGTTTATTATGTTTTACTTAATCTTTACTTCTTCCTTCCAGTATGTGTGGATGTATGTGGGTGTATGTGTACGTATAGATGTGCGTGTGTGTGTGTGTGTATGTGTGTCTATATGTGGCCTTGGGTTTCACTGCTTTGTTTTATTTTCTTCTATCATTTTCTTGTATGAAAAGTGTTATGAAAATAAAGTTTGATTGATTGATTCATTGATTGATTGCACCAGATTAAACAACTTGGGTCATCTCCCACGTAAATTCTCGAATGAACCAGAACACATGATTAAAACTGTTCTCACAGAACATTTTATTCATCCCATTCATATCTTTTTCGTTCAACATGTCATGACTGAGCACAGATCGGATTGTACCTTGTATCTTGTTTCTCAATAAATTGTAATTGAAGTGGGTTGTTGCCATTTTCCAGAGATCTTTTAGTCACCTGGTGTGGAGTGGTGGGAAGAGAGGGTGTGTCCAGATTACTGTTGTAGTTCTTTGTAACTTGAGCTTTTAATGTCTGACTTTCACACAGGAGAGGTGTGAAAATTAGTTATTGTAACCTTTATTGTTTCTGCTACTGTGGTTCTACAGTCTAGTCTCCAAAGTGGTGTTTTCCTTTGGTTTCATCGTCAGTGGTCCGTTCAGTCTCTGATAGAGTTTTAGTCCCCGTGGTCTAGTCTTTGTCAGCAGGTGAGGTTCCTAAGTCAGTCCGGACCTCAGTTAATGTTCTTTCGGTAGGATCTTGAGCCTGAGTACAGTGATCCTTGTGGATCCAGTTACTCAGTCTATTCTCAGTCAACCATACCTTTACACAATGTGTTGTAGCTTCTGCGTCCTGTCCATATAGGAGAGGACCAGTTAAGTTTGTTCACTTTCCTGGTCCTGTTCCTTGCTGAGATATACTCATCACCGTGTTATTCAGTTGTTTCACATTCACACAAGTTTCCATACTGTAGTACAACAAGGGGTGAGCCTGTTGGTGCAGTTGTAAATGGACAGGGTGTTTCCTCCCTGTCATGACCTCATGTGGGACAACATGACAACATTCATGGTGGCATTTGGAGTAAATCTTAGGCTAACACAATACGTAGAGCTTCAGCCCAGGTTAACTGTGTGTCTGCAGAGACTTCTGTTCGGCCTTTTTGATGGTTCTATTTGCTCTTTTCACTAGTCCTTGTAAAGCTGGGTGAGAGACTGCACCGAGCTTATGTGTAATTCCAAACAATTTTTCCACTTCTCCTAGTTCTTCATTGGAGAAGTGAGTACCATTATCTGATCTTATCACTTCTGGTACCCCAAATCTTGGAATAATTTCTGTTGTAAGCCATTTAATGACTTCTTTTCCTTTTTCGGTTTTAGTAGGTGTGGCTTCTACCCATCTAGAAAAGGGAGCTACACACACTAGAAGAAATAGTTTACCTTCAGTCCTGTTCGCTACTCCCATGTCAGTAAACTCAATTACTATCTGTTTCCAAGGGGCATCAGGTACTGGGAAACTACCTAGTCCTGCTTTGAGATTGAACAGCTTGCAAATTTCACAAGATTGCACAAAATATTTTATTGCGTCTTTTAGGTGGGGGTGCCACCAGTGTTGTGAAATGAGCGCTGTTACTTTTGAGCTAGCACAGTGAGCTCTACTGTGTGCTTCTTGACATAGCAAATTTAGTAGTCCAGTTTGAGCTACTATTTTGCCTTCATGATTCCAGCAGCGTCCTGTGGAATCTTTTTTTTTTCGTTCCATGCTTGCTTTTCAGATGGTGCCGCTGCTTCATGAAGTTCTTTAATGTTTTCTAAACATAATTCTCGTTGTGATTTTTCCTCCAATGTTTTCTGAGACATCTAGTTAAATGCAGTATACCCTGCTTTTGTTTTTGCTGCCTTATCTGCCGCATTGTTGCCTCTACCTACTCTCCCATCTCCCTTTTGATGTCCTCTGCACTCGACTCTAGCAACTTGTTTTGATTCAAGTATGGCATAATATAGTTCGAGTAATTGATTCAAGTGTTTAACCGGGGTGCCTGCTGAGGTCACAAAGCCTTTCCTTTTCCAGTGACACATGTCTGGTTTAGAGGCATGTCTTTAACTGTAAACACTGTTTTTATTTCACTAATTTATTCAATGTTTATTGTTAGATTAATTAATATTTATCTGCAGGGTTAGAATTTGCTAATAGTATTAATATAGTGTTCAGCTGTACAGCTCTCTGGTTGTTGTGGCTGTTTTTAAATGTGCCATGAAAACAAACCTTGACTTGACTTGTTATGACTCAGACTTACTGCAGCTGTCTTTAAATTTCTTTTAGAGTTTTCTTCTTCAAGAAACTCATTGGTGATATCTGACTCTCGTTGTGCCTTTTATTGCCGTGTTTTTGTTAATTTCCTAATAATCTAACTCACTTTAAACATTTATATAAAGCATGATGCTGCTCTGTTAAGATAACAGATCCATTGATTCATAGATCTGCTGCAGTTAAATAGTTAAATGGTTTAATGAGATCATTTATAAATACTGATGATAAATATTAACTCAGAATTGGTGAAAATAAGCAGAGGAGAAGTATTTAGATCAGCTAAATTTTAAGTCATGTTACTGTGATCTCTAACACAATAAAGGCTAACCTTTAATGCTTTAAGATGGTAAGAAACTGTCTGACACCTATCTGCCTGACCTTGCTGTTAAATCCCGATATTTTCTAATATGTCATATGATCTGACTGTCCGGTCTCAGACATGCTTCAGGTGGAAATCATAAAGTCTCAATTTGTAGAACATCTTTTGTTCAGGCAGTTTTTCAATTAAAGGATCAAAGATTTAAATGCTATGTTTGTTTGACTGACTTTTTAAGAGAGCTGTTAAATCTTAATTCAACAACAAACTGGTTCTAATGTTTAGTTTTAAACAGTCTGTTCTTCCTGGATTTATTTTGGACATTGTATTGCTTCTTATCTCTTCACTGTAATACTTGCATTGAAAAGCGGTTTTCAGATTGTCCATTCAATGTGGTATTTCTCCCATTCAAATTTATTTGAAAATAAATTAATTATTGAATTGATGATAAATGCTCTAGTAAAAACTTCCATTATCATTGTAAATTTTTTGACTAAATAACTATATGTAACTCTGTTACTCTTTAAGTACAGGCCCATGATCAATCAGAATCTGTCCTCACTCTCAGGGCTGAATGGGGGAAGAAGGAAGCAGGGTTGGGATGAGATAATCTTAGGGTGAGAGCATTTATGACAAAGCTAAGGATATCTAACCTTTTCTTTTCCAATTACACATGTCCACATGTAGAGCCTAAGCTGTTTATGCTGAATCTGTATAAATGGTCATTTTTTTATTTTGCTAAATGGCATGCTTCTGTTATTGAGTGTGATGTTAGGAAGATGTGTCTTATCTGCTAGTGTAGTAGGATGTGTCCCTGGAAAAGATGACGTTGTGTCTGGCACGTGCTGTGGTAGAGGTGCAGAGGACTGCGTCTGAATAGAGAATTTAACTTCTCCAAAAAAAATACTGACAGTCTGCAAGAAATGTTACTGCTTTTTTTTCCGTCTTTTTCTGCCCTTGCTCTCTGCAATAAACCTGCCTCTTTTAGCTTTGCTGTTGCTTGATTCCTACTGCCTGTTGCTTGTTTTGAAAACATAGAGAAATCACTCAGTTGCGGTGGCGCACTTTCAAACCCTCCAAACATTCCTTTCCCTTGCATTTCTCTCGTCCAATTTACAAATCTATCTGTCTCTCTTTTTTCGTCTTCTCTTGGAACTTTTTTCTGCCATCTCGTCAACGTCTCAAATAATACCGACCCCAATGAGCCGGGTTTACATGTTTTCCACTTATCAACAAAGGTTTGTGACATATTCAGGTATTTCACGTGTTAATCAGAATGGGTGAATGGTGCAATGCCCGAGTGTTGGACCTGACCAAGAAGCTTCTACACAGAATCTTTTACTCTGTGCGCTTGATCGCTGGGGGCTCTCCCAGTCTCTTCACTCGTTTTAATTCACCAAACTCTGTAACACCCTAACTAAATTCCCCTTTATTTTCTAGTCCAATGCCCCCTTTTACAGAACTACTTGAGATCTGTGTCAGTGTAGGAATTCTCCAGCAGTCTCTATTGCTAGATACACTTCCACTAACACAGTAAAATATCAACCAAGTAGCAAACCACCCCACATTTTCATGAAAAATAACCAACTTAGCCCTGTGTCCTTATGCAGAGATAAACACTTAGTGTATCGCCTGTTCACAACAACTGCAGAACCACCGCCACTTGTGGAAGAAAAAAAAAAAAAACCCCAGACACACCGCCGATTGTGGATTTTACAGTCCAAGTGCCAATTGCACAGAGATTACTTACGCCGCCTATTGTGAAGTAATACAGACCCACCACCGATTGCAGATAAAGGTCTAAGCGCCCTTGTGCACAGAAATTACTCACGTCGCCTGTTGTGCAGTAATGCAGACCCACCGCCGATTGCGGATTTTACGGTCCAAGTGCCAATTGCACAGACATTACTCACGCCGCCAATTGCAGACTAACAGACCCCCGCTTATTGGCATCTACTTCCTATTCAGTTTAGAAGACAGGATGAATTTTATGTCTTTTATTTGGCCAAATTGTACTAAACTAGGACACATATGACTCTCCCAATGTGAGACTATGTGTTTATACTTTACATGTGACCACCTAGTAAACCTGTAGACACAAATTTTGTGCTTTTGATTTAGTGATCGGAGGACATCCTAATTCAGACAATTTAGTTTAGAATGACCAATGTGCAGAAATTTCACATATCCTGATACAAGAGGTTTTCTGCTCACCTTGTGTTTTAGGCGCCTTGAATTGTCTGAAGAAGGGTCCCCTCCAACCAGCTCTGGAAGTCTCAGTCTCAGAGTCAGCCAATCCGGGTCACGGCACCAATTGTTAGCCCGATTTTTTCATTGGAAGCCCAAGAATAAGCTGGAGAAATGGTTTATTAAAACAGTATTTATTAGTGGTCACAAGTAGAGTATATTGCAGCGCTGGACTCGGAGTGCCAGAGCTCCCGCAGGAAATCCGTCAGGCCGAGACCCGTTATCCGGAAACATGTCATATTTATATTCAGCTTTATCTCACAGAAGTTGTATTCACACTTGTCAGAGTATAATTGACCAGTTTTGAGTGGCATGATCAGGCCAGCTTCTGTCCTTGTTGTGTTCTTTGGATATGGTAAACAATGTGACTGCTGTTTTAGATGTCTAATGTACCAGACCTATCTGCCCTAATAGAGAGGTTTGGTCTGACCCAGTTGTTTATGTCATTCTAAGGTCTTGGACCATTTAAGGTCATCTGTTGTGCAGTATGAGCAGAGTGGAAAGGTACCAGCTGAACATAGGTTATTTAGTAAAATACAGAATATGAATTTATAATGTCTAAGAACAAAGCCAATTATAACAGTGTTATGTATCGCAAAGAAAACTATTCTCATGAACTGGAAAGCGAAAACGGGGGGGGGGGCTGGGTGATGGTGGACATCAGGCCCTCCTGCCCTGTGTTGGGTCCCAGGTAGCGGGGGTGCCTATTGCAGCCAGTCCCTGGCTGCCTTCTCCGGGGGAGAGTAGCTGCCCTGGTGTATATCCCCATACCCCTCTCCCTTTTGGCTCTTGTACACAGCACACACTCACACATGAAGTGTTTTGGGGGCGTGTGTGTTCTGTGGGGTGTAGTGGATGGGGCCACGTAGGTGGTCCCCTTGGCTGCACTCTGCAGTTCCCCGCCCTTGTTTTAATTACACCTTAGACATCACTACTTATCAAACACACACACACACATTAAGTCTTGGCGGGTGGTTGCAGTGAATGGCATCTGGTGGACGGGGCTCTTTGGGTATGTAGGCTGCCCAGAGGGCCGCGGTCCCAGTTCTACAAGGTTGGCTGCCCCTCAATTTTAATCGCTCACTATTAGAAAATATTGAAGAGCCAGAAGGGTGAGGGGAGGGGTCTTCTCACACCCTTGCTTCCTGGTTGCTGCTCGGGCAGGAGTGGCCAGGAGGAATTAATTATTCTGCTGGTTCAGGGTCTGTGGTGGCTGGGGGGCTGCTGGCCCCCTGGTGTGCCCATTGCGCTACACCCCAGCGGAGTCAAGGGAGGGAGGACGTGTGGATGTATGGGACGTGAAAGTGTGTGTGGTGATGATTAGGCCTGGGACTGGGACTTGCTGTCGCCTGGCCTTCCTGTGCTTCTCCCAATGGGGGGGCGGCGTTGCCTCTCCCCACTGCTCGTGACTTCACCCACCTGTGGGCACGTCTTGACTCCCAAGGCACTTGGCCAGGGGCGCTGGGGCAGGCACTGACCCACTGCGTGGCTGTCTGGGGCACTTGGCCCTCCCGGGTATTGGGTGGGGCCTCTGCCGGGGGGTTTTGGGGCGCTCGGGCTCCTGGGGTCCGGGTCCGGTGCATGGCCCATGTCTGGGCGGCTGGGGCCTGGTGGGGTCGGTGGGCTGTTGCCCCTGGCTCCCGGGGGGCCTCTGCCCTATGCTTATGGGGGCTCTGTCCGGGGGCTTCCTCTGCTGTCTACTGGGTGGATGCGTGGTTGTCCCTGCGGTGGGCATCCTGGGTTCTGTGCTCCGTGGGGGCTGCTGGTGGCCTGGGTCTTGTGGCCCTCTCTGCCTGCTTCTGATTCCTTAACCAACTAAGCACGGTTATCATGTAGGTCCTGTGCCATGGGTGTTGCATGTTCTCACACACACACACAACACACATTCATTAGTCCAGTAGCAGTTGATGTATTACCATGTCACCTCAGGTCATCTATATCCACAGTTGTGTTGTATGCGATTGCCACTACTTGTGCTTGTTTTTGTTTGTTTGTGTGTTTGTTTGTTTTCTGCTTGTCTGCTTTCAGGTGCTCTTGGTGGCGCTAAGGCTGGATTCGCAACAGAGACCATGGATTATTGTCTGTTTTGTGTTCTTACAGGTGTAGATGCTGTTTGTCTTGTTTTTGTTTCTATTTTTTTTCTGTTTCCTCTTCTTTCCTCTTCTTCTTTCCTTGTCCCCCGTTCCAGTTCAGTTCTATTACATGTTATATATTGTAAACAGAAATAAATAAATGGGCATCAAGGGGAGCTTTACATTTGTAAAACTTCCCTTGGCAAAGCAAATCTGTTTGGCATAAAAGGTATTCACAATTCTGCTGCCATAATGCTGAACAGAACAAGGGAAAAAAAAAAGTGAAGGAATTCATTTTACAGCAAAATCCTAAATCGTGCATAACTCCTCATAAGGAGTGTATTGCTCAAACATAAGTGTGGTTCTTTCTCATACAAGGTTGTCTAGATGGTGTCCAGCAAACAATGTGGGCTACATAGATAATTGGCAATCTTTCTGGAGAAAACCTGGTCTGATGAGGAGAGACGGCATCCATCCCACTTTGGAAGGAGCTCTTCTCATTTCTAGAAATATGGACGAATTTATTAGTCATCCAAAAACATGACATCCCAGGGTTGAGACCAGGATGCAGAGTTGTAGTCTTACACACTTCTCTGCGGCTTCCCACCTGATGCTGCCCCCCCCTCAATCAAAAAACACAAAAGGAGCAAATCCTCTTGTGCAAAAAAAAATTAAAACAAAAACTTTAACTGAACAAAAACATCAAACTATTAAATGTGGTTTGCTGAATATTAGATCTCTCCCTTTGAAGTCTCTGTTAGTGAATGATTTGATTTGTGATCATCATATTGATATATTTTGTCTTACAGAAACCTGGCTGCAGCAGGAGGATCATGTTAGCATTAATGAATCAACTCCCTCTGACTATTTAAATGTTCATGTTCCTAGAACCACAGGCAGAGGAGGAGGAGTGGCAGCTATCTTCAGATCAGGGTTACTAATCAGTCCTAGACCCAAGATTTGTTTTAGCTCTTTTGAATCTCTGATTCTCAGTTTTTCCCACCCAAAGTGGAAATCACAAAAACCTCTTGTGTTTGTTGTTGTGTATCGTCCGCCTGGCCCTTATTCTGAGTTTCTGTCTGAATTCTCAGAGTTTTTATCCCAGTTAGTGGTGAGTACAGATAAAGTCATTGTAGTGGGTGACTTTAATATTCATGTAGATGTTGAAAATGACAGCCTAAATATTAACTTTAATTCTATATTAGACTCTATTGGATTTTCTCAAAGTGTTCACAGACCTACTCACTGCCTTAATCATACCCTTGACCTTGTGCTGACTTATGGCATTGAGAGTGAACAGTTAACAGTGTTCCCTCATAACCCTGTCTTGTCTGACCATTTTTTAATAACTTTTGAATTTACATTACTTGACTACACGGTTTCTGAGAAGAATTCTACATATAGAAGGTGTCTGTCAGAGAATGCTGTAACCAGATTTAAAGAGTTGATTTCATCATCCTTTTCTTCACTGCCATGTGCTGATATGACACAGGATGGCTACCTAAATTTTACTCCAGTAGAACTTGACTCTCTTGTTGACAGCACTACAGCTTCAATGCGTACAACACTGGACAATGTTGCCCCTCTGAAAAGGAAGGTAATCAGTCAGAAGAGGTTGGCTCCTTGGTATAATTCACAGCTGCGTGCGTTAAAGCAGACTGCAAGAAAGCTGGAGAGACAGTGGCGTTCCTCTAATTTAGAAGAGTCTCAATTAGTCTGGAAAGATAGTTTAATAACGTATAAGAAAGCACTTCGTAAAGCTAGAACTGCGTATTATTCATTATTGATAGAAGAGAATAAGAATAATCCCAGGTTTCTTTTCAGCACTGTTGCCAGGCTGACAAAGAGTCCGAGCTCTGTTGAGCCATGTATTCCTTTAACTCTCAGCAGTGATGATTTCATGAGATTCTTCATCAATAAAATTGTTTCTATCAGAGAGAAGATTAATGGAATCCTTCCCATTATTATCACTGATGTATCATCAAGTAGAGCAGCTTTAGAAGTATCTTTCGAACCTGAATTGTATTTAGACAGCTTCTGTCCAGTTGATCTTTCTGAGCTAACAACAGCAATAGTCTCTTCTAAACCATCAACTTGTATGTTAGACCCAATCCCAACCAGACTGTTCAAGGAGGTTTTCCCCTTAATTGACACTTCCATATTGGATTTGATCAATCGGTCTTTGTTGACAGGATATGTACCTCAGACTTTTAAGGTTGCTGTAATTAAACCTTTACTTAAAAAACCTACTCTTGATTCAGAAGTGTTGGCTAATTATCGACCTATATCCAATCTCCCTTTTTTGTCCAAAGTTCTTGAAAAAATAGTTGCAGTTCAACTTTGTGATCATTTACATAGAAATAATCTGTTTGAAGAGTTTCAGTCAGGATTCAGAGTGCATCATAGCACAGAAACAGCACTGGTGAAAGTTACCAATGATCTCCTGTTAGCCTCTGATAGCGGACTTGTTTCTGTGCTTGTCCTGTTGGATCTCAGTGCTGCATTTGATACGATCGATCACAGCATTCTGTTACAGAGACTTGAACATGTTATTGGGATTAAAGGAACTGCATTAGGCTGGTTTAAGTCATATTTATCTGATAGATTCCAGTTTGTTCTTGTAAATGAGGAATCTTCCTCACACGTTGGAGTAAGTCATGGAGTTCCTCAGGGTTCTGTGCTTGGACCGATTCTTTTTACTTTATACATGCTTCCATTAGGTAACATTATCAGACAGCATGGCATAAATTTCCATTGTTATGCTGATGATACTCAGCTGTACTTATCTATGAAACCAGATGAAACCTACAGGTTGGTCAGGCTACAAGCCTGTCTTAAAGACATAAAGACCTGGATGACTCAGAACTGTCTGCTTTTAAATTCAGACAAAACTGAAGTTGTTCTCTTTGGACCTGAGCGCTTCAGGGAGAAATTGTCTAGTTATATAGTTACTCTAGATGGTATTTCCTTGGCTTCTAGTTCTACAGTGAGGAACCTTGGAGTTATTTTTGACCAGAATTTATCATTTGACGCACATATAAAACTGGTTTCTAGGACTGCCTTCTTTCACCTTCGTAATATTGCTAAAATCAGGAACATCCTGTCTCAGGGTGATGCAGAGAAACTAGTTCATGCATTTGTTACTTCAAGATTGGACTACTGTAATTCCTTATCATTGGGCTGTCCCACATATTCTCTGAAAAGCCTCCAGCTGATCCAAAATGCTGCAGCCAGAGTTCTGATGAGAACTAACAGGAGAGATCATGTTTCTCCAGTTTTAGCTTCTCTTCATTGGCTCCCTGTTAAATTCAGAATAGAATTTAAGATTCTTCTTCTGACATATAAAGTTCTTAATGACCGAGCTCCATCATATCTTAAAGATTTAATTGTAAGATATTTTCCTAACAGAGCACTTCGCTCCCAAACTGCAGGTTTACTTGTTGTTCCCAGAGTTTCTAAAAGTAGAATGGGAGGTAGAGCCTTCAGTTATCAGGCCCCTCTCTTGTGGAATAAGCTGCCAGTAAATGTCCGGGAAGCAGACACCCTTTCCACTTTTAAGATTAGGCTTAAAACTTTTCTTTTCGATAAAGCTTACAGTTAGGGATGGCTCAGGTAATCCTGAAACATCCCATAGTTAAGCTGCTATAGGCTTAGACTGCTGGGGGACCTCATCTGTCACACCTTTCCTCACTTTGCTCTCTTTTTCCCCCTGTTTAATTTCAAAATTGATTTTATGTACATGTGACATTATTGTGGTTATTAACCTATGTTTCCCTGTTCCAACAGATATCCTTTGAATGGCGTTATGGTGTTTTTCCCCCCTCTTTTCCCTCTTTTCTGTCTTCTCAAACCCCAGCTGGTCGAGGCGGATGGCCACCCTTCCTGAGTCTGGTTCTGCCAGAGGTTTCTTCCTGTTAAAAGGGAGTCGTTCCTTTCCACAGTTGCCACAGGCACGCTCAGGACGGGAGATTGGACTGAAGACACATTTCGGTGCAATCTGTTGGTTTCCTTAGCTAGGATATTAATTTTTTGAATTAGCTCTATATGAATTAATTGGATTATGATTACAATTAATTGAATTCCAATTGGCTTGAATTGGACTATATTACTTAAGTGCCTTGAGATGACAATTGTTGTAATCTGGCACTATATAAATAAAATTGAATTGAATTGAATTGAAGGTTATAAAAAGAAGTTTATGTTTGAAACCAGCTTAAACATGGACAAATATGAAGGACAAATCAGTTATAACTTGGTTTCAGTGAAGCAATTAATTTTATGGCAATATCTGAAATCTTGACTATCTCCTTAAAAGAAAGCGAATTTCGGATTCCAGAAGAACAAGTGTGTTTTTTTCTCATATAAAGTAATATAAAGAAGTTAATACTTGAAACCAGCTTAGACATGGATAAATAAGAAGGACAAAGCAGTTTTAACTTGGTTTAAGTGAAGGAATTCATTTTACAGCAAAATCCTGAATCGTGCATAACTCCTCATAAGGAGTGTATTGCTCAAACATAAGTGTGGTTCTTTCTCATACAAGGTTATAAAAAGAAGTTTATGTTTGAAACCAGCTTAAAAATGGACAAATATGAAGGACAAAGCAGTTTTAACTTGGTTTAAGTGAAGGAATTCATAGTTAGCAGTTCCTTGATGAGGGATATTTCAGACACCAAAATCCACCCCATCACTATCAGTGATCACGCTCCAGTTTCTATCACACTGAAGAATAAAAGAGTTATACCACCAGCTAGGAATTGGAGATTTAATACATCATTACTAAAAGACCATGATTTTATTAATTATTTCAAAATGGAATGGTCTGTATATTTAGAAAATAATGACCTGCCAGGAATGTCACCTTTACCCTCTGGGAAGCTGGAAAAGTAGTCATGAGAGGCAAAATAATCTCGTTTTCATCAAATAAGAAAAAGAGGGAAAGTTCAAGGATATCAGATTTAGAACTCAGGATCAAATCATTAGAAGTTGTCTACAGTACCTCCAAAGAGGAACACACACTGAATGAACTAAGAAAAGCTAAACTTGAATTAAACAAAATTATTAACAAACAAACACAGTTGCTGATACAAAGACTTTGCTTGGAGAACTTTGAGCATGGCAATAAATCTGGAAGGTTCCTAGCTAACCAACTAAAGAGAAATAAAGAGAAAACAACCAATGAAATCAACAATGCTTTTAGGGACTTCTATAAAACCTTATATTCATCACAAAATGATCCATCAGACAGTAACATAGATCAGTTTCATAGATCATAGACTATTCTACCATCAACAACCTGGAAACCACAATAGTCTCTCTAAAGCATTTGATCGAGTGAACTGGAAATTTTTATTTGCAGCATTAAACAAATTCGGGTTTGGGTCACACTTCATCAACTGGATAAGGATATTATATAGCTCCCCAAATGCAAGTGTCAGGACTAATGATCAAACTTCTCCAAGCTTCAGTCTGCAGAGAGGTACAAGACAGGGTTGCCCACTTTCTCCCTCACTTTTTGCTATTTTCATCGAACCTTTAGCAGCTGCTATCAGACAAGATAGAAATATTAAAGGCATCCAACCCCAAAATATTGAGCATAAAATAAGTCTTTATGCTGATGATGTATTACTTTTCCTCCAGAACTCACAGACGTCTCTCACTCACACGATCACACTCATAAATAAATACTCAGCACTTTCTGACTACTCTATCAATTGGTCTAAGACCACAGTTCTGCCCATTAACTGTAGGGTCCAGAATATACCTGCGATCACTTTACAGTCAGGAAATATTAGATATTTAGGCATAAACATTTCCTCCAGGCTCTCAGAGCTAACAAAGCTAAATTATGTGCAATTATTAAAGACAGTAGAGGACGATCTCTCTCGTTGGAAGTCCTTACCTATATCACTTATGGGGAGAGTTACAACCATTAAAATGATGATACTATCAAAAGTTAACTATTTGTTCTCAATGATCCCCATAGCACCATCTGCTACTTGGTTTAAGTCACTAGATTCATGCATCTCCAAATTTCTGTGGAAAAACAAACCACCACGTATTAGTTTAAAAACGCTACAGAAAACCAAGGAAAGTGGTGGATTAGATTTTCCTCATTTTCAGCACTATTCCTTAGCCAATAGGTTACAGTATATATCAAAATGGTTTACACCTAGCCCAATAGATGAACCATTGATAAATATAGAACAAGCATTGTGTGATAATCTGGAAATCTCTTACCTGCCTCTTATTAGTCAAAACGTAAAAAATCACAAATGTTTTAAAAGCATTAACATCAGCACCTCTCTGACAGCCTGGTGGGAATTTCTTAAAATAACAAAGTCTTCACTTGTCCCGTGTAAGCTTACACCCATCTGGAACAATCCTGACATACTGCAAAACAAAAAAATGCTAAACTTTACTCTGTGGAAGATCAAAGGAATCAAACATCTGGAACATATAATCCATCCATCCATTTTCTATACCGACAGTCCGTTAATTGGGTAGCGGGTGGGCTGGAGCCTATCCCAGCAGTCATCGGGCGAAAGGCAGGGTACACCCTGGACAGGTCGCCAGTCCATCACAGGGCCACATAGAGACAAACGAGACAAACAACCATGCACGCTCACACTCACTCCTACGGACAATTTGGAGTCACCAATTAACCTGACATGCATGTTTTCTGGACGGTGGGAGGAAGCCGGAGTACCCAGAGAAAACCCACGCATGCACGGGGAGAACATGCAAACTCCACACAGAAAGGCACCAGGCAGGGATTGAACCTGAAACCCTCTTGCTGTGAGGTGATGGTGCCAACCACCACACCACCGTGCAGCCCCGAACATATAATCCAAAATGGAAATTTTATTTCATTTGATGAGCTCATATTACAACATGAGATAGGCAGCAATAAATTCCTAGAATATCAACAACTTAAGTCTATAATAACAAAGAAATATATCCTCCACCAACCAGACTTACAACTCCCGATTAGGGTAGCAGAATTTCTAAGCATCTGCACCCCAAAACTACTATCAAAAATATATAAATTATTGTCTAAGATAGATGTCACAATGTCTCTACCATCCTCAAAATGGGAGGCAGATTTATCTATTAGTTCTAGTCATAGCTTCTGGCCACAAACATGTTTGAACACCTTTAGAATGACTCGAAATCCTAATTTACAGCTCATACAATACCAAATTCTTCATAGAACACACTATACAGGACAAAGGATGTTCAGGATGGGTCTAACACACTCAAACATCTGCTCACATTGCACAGATAACACACCTGATGATTATGCACACGCTTTGTGGTTTTGTGCGCCTGTCCAGAAGTTCTAGTTTGAAGTCTGTACGGACCTATCAACATGGCTAAAGTGTAGCATTCCTGCATGTGTAGCATTCCTGCATGCCCCACACTTTCTAAGAACAAAGCCAATTATAACAACTCCCCCTTTTGACATGATTTAATCATGTCAACTAAATGAGGTAGGAATGTTATATTCTGTATTGTGTCACACCTGTTAGCGGCAGCCAACTTAGCAGGTCCCCAAACTGCAAGTGGCCAACTACCTTGAGGTGCAGCACAACCAGACAGGAGACTCTTGTTATCCCCCTTTTGATATAACTTCATTATGTGAGCTGTTATGTGTAAGCTGTTCTTCTTTGCAATTATCAGCAGCAAGCAAGTTTTCATTGCATATGCATGTGTAAAATAATTGTAATGCGTTAGCTAAACCTTTCTGTATCAGGAGTGTTTATCATGATGCTGGGAACAGAACCTCTTTCCCAGAATAGTTCAACCTTCATTACTCAACTGATCATAACTCTGCAATGAGCACATTTCTTAAAAGCTATAAGTATCACGCCTGTACGTGTATGCAAGGAATAAATTAATAAATGTTTCAATATGTCTTAAAATTAGTGTGTGTATGTGGCCCCAAACCCAATCTCTGTGTAGAATCTTAGTTCATTTTGGCCCAAAACTATATGTGGTTTAAGCAGTGGCAAGACCCTGCTCACCCATAAGTACCATTACAACACATAACAATAATTAACTAAGCTACAACAATTCATAAAATATTGAAACTCAAAAAGTGCTTAAGGCAATTAACATTACCATCAGGATCGTCCACTGTTCGCAGCGAATAGGAGCGAAAAACCCGATGGCTGATATCCGGGAAAATTCTCCTATGGCCCCATTCCCCCTTGGCGACCGACCACTTAATTACCTTTCAGTGCCTAAGGTCCCGCTCCGAAAAGCCGATTCACACCAATGGCAGTGGACATATGTATGAATTCCTATGATTAGTAATTGGTCTACTTAAAATCATTAAACTAAAGAGGAACATCACAAAACACAAAACAATACAGTACAGACATTTAAACATGATGTAAATATGAAGATATGACCCTGTTGAGAACAGATGAGTAATGATAGATGTAGTGTAAAAACTAACAATTTCTTTTGAGTGAAAATTTTATGATAACATTGTGCAGAGTGGTGTAGTGCACAGGAGAGGTGTGAAAATTAGTTATTGTAACCTTTATTGTTTCTGCTACTGTGGTTCTACAGTCTAGTCTCCACAGTGGTGTTTTCCTTTGGTTTCATCATCAGTGGTCCGTTCAGTCTCTGATACAGTTTTAGTCCCCGTGGTCTAGTCTTTGTCAGCAGGTGAGGTTCCTAAGTCAGTCCGGACCTCAGTTAATGTTCTTTCGGTAGGATCTTGAGCCTGAGTACAGTGATCCCTGTGGATCCAGTTACTCAGTCTATTCTCAGTCAACCATACCTTTACACAATGTGTTGTAGCTTCTGCGTCCTGTCCATATAGGAGAGGACCAGTTAAGTTTGTTCACTTTCCTGGTCCTGTTCCTTGGTGAGTATTTCTGTAACCTGCTGAGATATACTCATCACCGTGTTATTTAGTTGTTTCACATTCACACAAGTTTCCATACTGTAGTACAACAAGGGGTGAGCCTGTTGGTGCAGTTGTAAATGGACAGGGTGTTTCCTCCCTGGCATGACCTCATGTGGGACAACATGACAACATTCATGGTGGCATTTGGAGTAAATCTTAGGCTAACACAATACGTAGAGCTTCAGCCCAGGTTAACTATGTGTCTGCAGAGACTTCTGTTCGGCCTTTTTGATGGTTCTATTTGCTCTTTTCACTAGTCCTTGTAAAGCTGGGAGAGAGACTGCACCGAGCTTATGTGTAATTCCAAACAATTTTTCCACTTCTCCTAGTTCTTCATTGGAGAAGTGAGTACCATTATCTGATCTTATCACTTCTGGTACCCCAAATCTTGGAATAATTTCTCTTGTAAGCCATTTAATGACTTCTTTTCCTTTTTCGGTTTTAGTAGGTGTGGCTTCTACCCATCTAGAAAAGGGAGCTACACACACTAGAAGAAATAGTTTACCTTCAGCCCTGTTCGCTGCTCCCATGTCAGTAAACTCAATTACTACCTGTTTCCAAGGGGCATCAGGTACTGGGAAACTACCTAGTCCTGCTTTGAGATTGAACAGCTTTTAAATTTCACAAGATTGCACAAAATATTTTATTGTGTCTTTTAGGTGGGGGTGCCACCAGTGTTGTGAAATGAGTGCTGTTACTTTTGAGCTAGCACAGTGAGCTCTACTGTGTGCTTCTTGACATAGCAAATTTAGTAGTCCAGTTGGAGCTACTATTTTGCCTTTATGATTCCAGCAGCGTCCTGTGGAATCTTTTTTTTTTCGTTCCATGCTTGCTTTTCAGATGGTGCCGCTGCTTTGTGAAGTTCTTTAATGTTTTCTAAACATAATTCTCGTTGTGATTTTTCCTCCAATGTTTTCTGAGACATCTGGTTAAATGCAGTATACCCTGCTTTTGTTTTTGCTGCCTTATCTGCCGCATTGTTGCCTCTCGCTACTCTCCCATCTCCCTTTTGATGTCCTCTGCACTCGACTCTAGCAACTTCTTTTGGTTCAAGTATGGCATAATATAGTTCGAGTAATTGATTCAAGTGTTTAACCGGGGTGCCTGCTGAGGTCATAAAGCCTTTCCTTTTCCAGTGACACATGTCTGGTTTAGAGGCATGTCTTTAACTGTAAAAACTGTTTTTATTTCACTAATTTATTCAATGTTTATTGTTAGATTAATTAATATTTATCTGCAGGGTTAGAATTTGCTAATAGTATTAATATAGTGTTCAGCTGTACAGCTCTCTGGTTGCTGTGGCTGTTTTTAAATGTGCCATGAAAACAAACCTTGACTTGACTTGTTATGACTCAGACTTACTGCAGCTGTCTTTAAATTTCTTTTAGAGTTTTCTTCTTCAAGAAACTCATTGGTGATATCTGACTCTCGTTGTGCCTTTTATTGCCGTGTTTTTGTTAATTTCCTAATAATCTAACTCACTTTAAACCTTTATATAAAGCATGTTGCTGCTCTGTTAAGATAACAGATCCATTGATTCATAGATCTGCTGCAGTTAAATAGTTAAATGGTTTAATGAGATCAATTATAAATACTGATGATAAATATTATCTCAGAATTGGTGAAAATAAGCAGAGGAGAAGTATTTAGATCAGCTAAATTTTAAGTCATGTTACTGTGATCTCTAACACAATAAAGGCTAACCTTTAATGCTTTAAGATGGTAAGAAACTGTCTGACACCTATCTGCCTGACCTTACTGTCAAATCCCGATATTTTCTAATATGTCATATGGTCTGACTGTCCGGTCTCAGACCTGATTCAGGTGGAAATCATAAAGTCTCAATTTGTAGAACATCTTTTGTTCAGGCAGTTTTTCAATTAAAGGATCAAAGATTTAAATGCTATGTCTCTTGTAAGCCATTTAATGACTTCTTTTCCTTTTTCGGTTTTAGTAGGTGTGGCTTCTATCCATCTAGAAAAGGGAGCTACACACACTAGAAGAAATAATTTACCTTCAGTCCTGTTCGCTGCTCCCATGTCAGTAAACTCAATTAATATCTGTTTCCAAGGGGCATCAGGTACTGGGAAACTACCTAGTCCTGCTTTGAGATTGAACAGCTTGCAAATTTCACAAGATTGCACAAAATATTTTATTGTGTCTTTTAGGTGGGGGTGCCACCAGTGTTGTGAAATGAGCGCTGTTACTTTTGAGCTAGCACAGTGAGCTCTACTGTGTGCTTCTTGACATAGCAAATTTAGTAGTCCAGTTGGAGCTACTATTTTGCCTTTATGATTCCAGCAGCGTCCTGTGGAATCTTTTTTTTTTCGTTCCATGCTTGCTTTTCAGATGGTGCCGCTGCTTTGTGAAGTTCTTTAATGTTTTCTAAACATAATTCTCGTTGTGATTTTTCCTCCAATGTTTTCTGAGACATCTGGTTAAATGCAGTATACCCTGCTTTTGTTTTTGCTGCCTTATCTGCCGCATTGTTGCCTCTCGCTACTCTCCCATCTCCCTTTTGATGTCCTCTGCACTCGACTCTAGCAACTTCTTTTGGTTCAAGTATGGCATAATATAGTTCAAGTAATTGATTCAAGTGTTTAACCGGGGTGCCTGCTGAGGTCATAAAGCCTTTCCTTTTCCAGTGACACATGTCTGGTTTAGAGGCATGTCTTTAACTGTAAACACTGTTTTTATTTCACTAATTTATTCAATGTTTATTGTTAGATTAATTAATATTTATCTGCAGGGTTAGAATTTGCTAATAGTATTAATATAGTGTTCAGCTGTACAGCTCTCTGGTTGCTGTGGCTGTTTTTAAATGTGCCATGAAAACAAACCTTGACTTGACTTGTTATGACTCAGACTTACTGCAGCTGTCTTTAAATTTCTTTTAGAGTTTTCTTCTTCAAGAAACTCATTGGTGATATCTGACTCTCGTTGTGCCTTTTATTGCCGTGTTTTTGTTAATTTCCTAATAATCTAACTCACTTTAAACCTTTATATAAAGCATGTTGCTGCTCTGTTAAGATAACAGATCCATTGATTCATAGATCTGCTGCAGTTAAATAGTTAAATGGTTTAATGAGATCAATTATAAATACTGATGATAAATATTATCTCAGAATTGGTGAAAATAAGCAGAGGAGAAGTATTTAGATCAGCTAAATTTTAAGTCATGTTACTGTGATCTCTAACACAATAAAGGCTAACCTTTAATGCTTTAAGATGGTAAGAAACTGTCTGACACCTATCTGCCTGACCTTACTGTCAAATCCCGATATTTTCTAATATGTCATATGGTCTGACTGTCCGGTCTCAGACCTGATTCAGGTGGAAATCATAAAGTCTCAATTTGTAGAACATCTTTTGTTCAGGCAGTTTTTCAATTAAAGGATCAAAGATTTAAATGCTATGTCTCTTGTAAGCCATTTAATGACTTCTTTTCCTTTTTCGGTTTTAGTAGGTGTGGCTTCTATCCATCTAGAAAAGGGAGCTACACACACTAGAAGAAATAATTTACCTTCAGTCCTGTTCGCTGCTCCCATGTCAGTAAACTCAATTACTATCTGTTTCCAAGGGGCATCAGGTACTGGGAAACTACCTAGTCCTGCTTTGACATTGAACAGCTTGCAAATTTCACAAGATTGCACAAAATATTTTATTGTGTCTTTTAGGTGGGGGTGCCACCAGTGTTGTGAAATGAGCGCTGTTACTTTTGAGCTAGCACAGTGAGCTCTACTGTGTGCTTCTTGACATAGCAAATTTAGTAGTCCAGTTGGAGCTACTATTTTGCCTTTATGATTCCAGCAGCGTCCTGTGGAATCTTTTTTTTTTCGTTCCATGCTTGCTTTTCAGATGGTGCCGCTGCTTTGTGAAGTTCTTTAATGTTTTCTAAACATAATTCTCGTTGTGATTTTTCCTCCAATGTTTTCTGAGACATCTGGTTAAATGCAGTATACCCTGCTTTTGTTTTTGCTGCCTTATCTGCCGCATTGTTGCCTCTCGCTACTCTCCCATCTCCCTTTTGATGTCCTCTGCACTCGACTCTAGCAACTTGTTTTGGTTCAAGTATTGCATAATATAGTTCGAGTAATTGATTCAAGTGTTTAACCGGGGTGCCTGCTGAGGTCACAAAGCCTTTCCTTTTCCAGTGACACATGTCTGGTTTAGAGGCATGTCTTTAACTGTAAACACTGTTTTTATTTCACTAATTTATTCAATGTTTATTGTTAGATTAATTAATATTTATCTGCAGGGTTAGAATTTGCTAATAGTATTAATATAGTGTTCAGCTGTACAGCTCTCTGGTTGCTGTGGCTGTTTTTAAATGTGCCATGAAAACAAACCTTGACTTGACTTGTTATGACTCAGACTTACTGCAGCTGTCTTTAAATTTCTTTTAGAGTTTTCTTCTTCAAGAAACTCATTGGTGATATCTGACTCTCGTTGTGCCTTTTATTGCCGTGTTTTTGTTAATTTCCTAATAATCTAACTCACTTTAAACCTTTATATAAAGCATGTTGCTGCTCTGTTAAGATAACAGATCCATTGATTCATAGATCTGCTGCAGTTAAATAGTTAAATGGTTTAATGAGATCAATTATAAATACTGATGATAAATATTAACTCAGAATTGGTGAAAATAAGCAGAGGAGAAGTATTTAGATCAGCTAAATTTTAAGTCATGTTACTGTGATCTCTAACACAATAAAGGCTAACCTTTAATGCTTTAAGATGGTTAGAAACTGTCTGACACCTATCTGCCTGACCTTGCTGTTAAATCTCGATATTTTCTAATATGTCATATGGTCTGACTGTCCGGTCTCAGACCTGCTTCAGGTGGAAATCATAAAGTCTCAATTTGTAGAACATCTTTTGTTCAGGCAGTTTTTCAATTAAAGGATCAAAGATTTAAATGCTATGTCTCTTGTAAGCCATTTAATGACTTCTTTTCCTTTTTCGGTTTTAGTAGGTGTGGCTTCTATCCATCTAGAAAAGGGAGCTACACACACTAGAAGAAATAGTTTACCTTCAGTCCTGTTCGCTGCTCCCATGTCAGTAAACTCAATTACTATCTGTTTCCAAGGGGCATCAGGTACTGGGAAACTACCTAGTCCTGCTTTGAGATTGAACAGCTTGCAAATTTCACAAGATTGCACAAAATATTTTATTGTGTCTTTTAGGTGGGGGTGCCACCAGTGTTGTGAAATGAGCGCTGTTACTTTTGAGCTAGCACAGTGAGCTCTACTGTGTGCTTCTTGACATAGCAAATTTAGTAGTCCAGTTGGAGCTACTATTTTGCCTTTATGATTCCAGCAGCGTCCTGTGGAATCTTTTTTTTTTCGTTCCATGCTTGCTTTTCAGATGGTGCCGCTGCTTTGTGAAGTTCTTTAATGTTTTCTAAAAATAATTCTCGTTGTGATTTTTCCTCCAATGTTTTCTGAGACATTTGGTTAAATGCAGTATACCCTGCTTTTGTTTTTGCTGCCTTATCTGCCGCATTGTTGCCTCTCGCTACTCTCCCATCTCCCTTTTGATGTCCTCTGCACTCGACTCTGGCAACTTGTTTTGGTTCAAGTATGGCATAATATAGTTCGAGTAATTGATTCAAGTGTTTAACTGGGGTGCCTGCTGAGGTCACAAAGCCTTTCCTTTTCCAGTGACACATGTCTGGTTTAGAGGCATGTCTTTAACTGTAAACACTGTTTTTATTTCACTGATTTATTCAATGTTTATTGTTAGATTAATTAATATTTATCTGCAGGGTTAGAATTTGCTAATAGTATTAATATAGTGTTCAGCTGACTTGACTTGACTTGTTATGACTCAGACTTACTGCAGCTGTCTTTAAATTTCTTTTAGAGTTTTCTTCTTCAAGAAACTCATTGGTGATATCTGACTCTCGTTGTGCCTTTTATTGCCGTGTTTTTGTTAATTTCCTAAGAATCTAACTCACTTTAAACCTTTATATAAAGCACGTTGCTGCTCTGTTAAGATAACAGATCCATTGATTCATAGATCTGCTGCAGTTAAATAGTTAAATGGTTTAATGAGATCAATTATAAATACTGATGATAAATATTAACTCAGAATTGGTGAAAATAAGCAGAGAAGAAGTATTTAGATCAGCTAAATTTTAAGTCATGTTACTGTGATCTCTAACACAATAAAGGCTAACCTTTAATGCTTTAAGATGGTAAGAAACTGTCTGACACCTATCTGCCTGACCTTGCTGTTAAATCCCGATATTTTCTAATATGTCATATGGCCTGACTGTCCGGTCTCAGACATGCTTCAGGTGGAAATCATAAAGTCTCAATTTGTAGAACATCTTTTGTTCAGGCAGTTTTTCAATTAAAGGATCAAAGATTTAAATGCTATGTTTGTTTGTCTGACTTTTTAAGAGAGCTGTTAAATCTTAATTCAACAACAAACTGGTTCTAATGTTTAGTTTTAAACAGTCTGTTCTTTCTGGATTTATTTTGGACATTGTATTGCTTCTTATCTCTTCACTGTAATACTTGCATTGAAAAGCGGTTTTCAGAATGTCCATTCAATGTGGTATTTCTCCCATTCAAATTTATTTAAAAATAAATTAATTATTGAATTGATGATAAATGCTCTAGTAAAAACTTCCATTATCATTGTAAATTTTTTGACTAAATAACTATATGTAACTCTGGTACTCTTTAAGTACAGGCCCATGATCAATCAGAATCTGTCCTCACTCTCAGGGCTGAATGGGGGAAGAAGGAAGCAGGGTTGGGATGAGATAATCTTAGGGTGAGAGCATTTATGACAAAGCTAAGGATATCTAACCTTTTCTTTTCCAATTACACATGTCCACATGTACAGCCTAAGCTGTTTATGCTGAATCTGTATAAATGGTCAGTTTTTTATTTTGCTAAATGGCATGCTTCTGTTATTGAGTGTGATGTTACGAAGATGTGTCTTATCTGCTAGTGTAGTAGGATGTGTCCCTGGAAAAGATGACGTTGTGTCTGGCACGTGCTGTGGTAGAGGTGCAGAGGACTGCGTCTGAATAGAGAATTTAACTTCTCCAAAAAAAATACTGACAGTCTGCAAGAAATGTTACTGCTCTTTTTTTCGTCTTTTTCTGCCCTTGCTCTCTGCAATAAACCTGCCTCCTTTAGCTTTGCTGTTGCTTGATTCCTACTGACTGTTGCTTGTTTTGAAAACATAGAGAAATCACTCAGTTGCGGTGGCGCACTTTCAAACCCTCCAAACATTCCTTTCCCTTGTATTTCTCTCGTCCAATTTACAAATCTATCTGTCTCTCTTTTTTCGTCATCTCTTGGAACTTTTTTCTGCCATCTCGTCAACGTGTCAAATAATACCGACCCCAATGAGCCGGGTTTACATGTTTTCCACTTATCAACAAAGGTTTGTGTGTGGTATTTCACGTGTTAATCAGAATGGGTGAATGGTGCAATGCCCGAGTGTTGGACCCGACCAAGAAGATTCTACACAGAATCTTTTACTCTGTGCGCTTGATCGCTGGGGGTTCTCCCAGTCTCTTCACTCGTTTTAATTCTCTGTAACACCCTAACTAAATTCCCCTTTATTTTCTAGTCCAATGCCCCCTTTTACAGAACTACTTGAGATCTGTGTCAGTGTAGGAATTCTCCAGCAGTCTCTATTGCTAGATACACTTCCACTAACACAGTAAAATATCAACCAAGTAGCAAACCACCCCACATTTTCATGAAAAATAACCAACTTAGCCCTGTGTCCTTATGCAGAAATAAACACTTAGTGTATCGCCTGTTCACAACAACTGCAGAACCACCGCCGCTTGCGGAGGTGGAAAAAAAAAAACCCAGACACACCGCCGATTGTGGATTTTATAGTCCAAGCACCAAATGCGTAGTAATAACAGACACACCGCCGATTGCGGATTTTACAGTCCAAGTGCCAATTGCACAGAGATTACTTACGCCGCCTATTGTGAAGTAATACAGACCCATCGCTGATTGCAGATAAAGGTCTAAGCGCCCTTGTGCACAGAAATTACTCACGTCGCCTGTTGTGCAGTAATGCAGACCCACCGCCGATTGCGGATTTTACGGTCCAAGTGCCAATTGCACAGACATTACTCACGCCGCCAATTGCGGACTAACAGACCCCGCCCATTGGCATCTACTTCCTATTCAGTTTAGAAGACAGGATGAATTTTATGTCTTTTATTTGGCCAAATTGTACTAAACTAGGACACATATGACTCTCCCTATGTGAGACTATGTGTTTATACTTTACATGTGACCACCTAGTAAACCTGTAGACACAAATTTTGTGCTTTTGATTTAGGGATCGGAGGACATCCTAATTCAGACAATTTAGTTTAGAATGACCAATGTGCAGAAATTTCACATATCCTGATACAAGAGGTTTTCTGCTCACCTTGTGTTTTAGGCGCCTTGAATTGTCTGAAGAAGGGTCCCCTCCAACCAGCTCCGGAAGTCCTCGATCGGACACGGTCTCAGAGTCAGCCAATCCTGGTCACGGCACCAATTGTTGGCCCGATTTTTTCATTGGAAGCCCAAGAATAAGCTGGAGAAATGGTTTATTAAAACAGTATTTATTAGTGGTCACAAGTAGAGTATATTGCAGCGCTGGACTCGGAGTGCCAGAGCTCCCGCAGGAAATCCGTCAGGCCGAGCCCTGTTATCCGGAAACATGTCATATTTCTTGTCAGAGTATAATTGGCCAATTTTGAGTGGCATGATCAGGCCAGCTGCTGTCCTTGTTGTGTTCTTTGGATGTGATAAACAATGTGTGTGTATGTGTGAGTGTTGTTTTAGGTGTCTAATGTACCAGACCTGTCTGCCCTAATTGAGATGTTTTGTCTGACCCAGTTGTTTATGTCATTCTAAGGTCTTGGACCATTTAAGGTCATCTGTTGTGCAGTATGAGCAGAGTGGAAAAGTACCAGCTAGGAACATAGGTTATTTAGTAAAATACAGAAAATGAATTTATAATTTCTAAGAACAAAGCCAATTATAACAACTCCCCCTTTTGACATGATTTAATCATGTCAACTAAATGAGGTAGGAATGTTATATTCTGTATTGTGTCACACCTGTTAGCGGCAGCCAACTTAGCAGGTCCCCAAACTGCAAGTGGCCAACTACCTTGAGGTGCAGCACAACCAGACAGAAGATTCTTGTTATCCCCCTTTTGATATAACTTCATTATGTGAGCTGTTATGTGTAAGCTGTTCTTCTTTGCAATTATCAGCAGCAAGCAAGTTTTCATTGCATATGCATGTGTAAAATAATTGTAATGCATTAGCTAAACCTTTCTGTATCAGGAGTGTTTATCATGATGCTGGGAACAGAACCTCTTTCCCAGAATAGTTCAACCTTCATTACTCAACTGATCATAACTCTGCAATGAGCACATTTCTTAAAAGCTATAAGTATCACGCCTGTACGTGTATGCAAGGAATAAATTAATAAATGTTTCAATATGTCTTAAAATTAGTGTGTGTATGTGGCCCCAAACCCAATCTCTGTGTAGAATCTTAGTTCATTTTGGCCCAAAACTATATGTGGTTTAAGCAGTGGCAAGACCCTGCTCACCCATAAGTACCATTACAACACATAACAATAATTAACTAAGCTACAACAATTCATAAAATATTGAAACTCAAAAAGTGCTTAAGGCAATTAACATTACCATCAGGATCGTCCACTGTTCGCAGCGAATAGGAGCGAAAAACCCGATGGCTGATATCCGGGAAAATTCTCCTATGGCCCCATTCCCCCTTGGCGACCGACCACTTAATTACCTTTCAGTGCCTAAGGTCCCGCTCCGAAAAGCCGATTCACACCAATGGCAGTGGACATATGTATGAATTCCTATGATTAGTAATTGGTCTACTTAAAATCATTAAACTAAAGAGGAACATCACAAAACACAAAACAATACAGTACAGACATTTAAACATGATGTAAATATGAAGATATGACCCTGTTGAGAACAGATGAGTAATGATAGATGTAGTGTACAAACTAACAATTTCTTTTGAGTGAAAATTTTATGATAACATTGTGCAGAGTGGTGTAGTGCAGCTCAGTCTCTTGTGGTCCAATCCTGTCACTGCTTGGTGTTTGGTTGTCCTTCTGGCTGAACCTCAGTTCAGCAGTCTGAGCTAACTAGGAAGGAGAGGTTACCAGCACTTCACTTCCACAAAGGGGTCTTTACCACCCGTTTTCCCTAACTAATCTTTTTCTTTGGGACAATTAAGGAGATAATTCAGATTATTTTGTTGACAGTGGTTGAAGGTTGTGTGGTTGTTCAACCATTATCTTGGCATGATGATCGTGCCTCCCAGAATTTCAGACTGACGTCTTGTCAGTCACTTGGCTGTGAGTCCTGTAGAGGTTCTGCTGCAGATGCAGTTAATTTAAGCTGTGGATGAATGTTAGCAGGAGAGAGAACTGAGCAGCACAACATGTCATTTTCACAATGTTTTATATTCAGGAATTGCCTTTTAACAGGTTCAATCCCAGTATTCATTGGTCTACAAATTAAGTTTTCATATGAACCCCAAACAAAAACAAATAAATAAACCGAAAAAAATAAATAAATAAATGAAATGAAAAACAAAACAACTGGCCAGTTGAGAAACCATGTTTTAGGACAGTACCTTAGACTCACCAACCTGCTGTACAGCATTAATGTGAAATCCAGTACCATCAACCTTTTCTGTGGAAAAAACTTCAAACCATTTAGCGAACACAGCAAGACAAAGACAAAACACAAGACAACATAGAACAAAAGACAAAAGGAAGACAAAGACTCACAGAATTTTGGGAAAATCTTGAGAAGTGTTAGTAAACTATGATTAATTGTTGTATCTCCACCCCCCGATGAGACTTAGTCTCATCCGTATGTTAGTTCTGCTGAACTCTTCCACTGCAGTTTCTGCTCCTGTGTTGCTGCTGCAGGACAGAAATGTTTGTGGTTAGAGTTCATTTTGGGAGCAGCACAGCATCAAGAAAGCAGCCATTTCTTCTCAATGAGTAACTGATTAACCTTTTTGGGATAAATATTGTCTGTCCTCTTAATTCAGCTCAGAGTGCTTTTGATAAAATTTCAGCACGATCTGCTTAATTCTCACTTGTTACTTTATACTAAATTCTATTTAATTCTTACCAGTGGCTGTGTTTCGTGATGCTGAGCCATCCACAGACAGTTCAGGATCAGCATTAAGTTTTTTCTGCTCCATTTGAATTAGAAACACTTCATGGGGTACCAACAGTGTGACATCAGAGTTTCTTATAACATCACATGATACAATAACATATTTCCATACAAATTAGAATCAAAGACAAAGGTTTATTCTATTTTTCTATTTGTCTCAATTCCTCATTTATTTATTTTTTAGATGAGCCATGTGGCCTTGTGCTGCTAACTTTTTCCTTAGCAGTGCCACAGCATCGTGCTTGTGTTCAGATCTTTGGTTGGTTATTGATCACTGTTATCTTGCATGCATGCTTTGACCTAAGGGCCCAGATTCTTGATATTATTTTGTAATATTTTTTTTTATTTATTTTTTCCTCGTAGCAGTTTTGGAATGTTAGCTAAATTGTTCAGGATCATTCTTGTTTTTTCTTGACATGAATTAGGCCTTTAATCGTGCAGTTCAAAGCTCTGTGCTTTACCTTACTTCGAGCAGCTCTGCCTCAGTTTATTATGTTTTACTTAATCTTTACTTCTTCCTTCCAGTATGTGTGGATGTATGTGGGTGTATGTGTACGTATAGACGTGCGTGTGTGTGTGTGTGTGTATGTGTGTCTATATGTGGCCTTGGGTTTCACTGCTTTGTTTTATTTTCTTCTATCATTTTCTTGTATGAAAAGTGTTATGAAAATAAAGTTTGATTGATTGATTCATTGATTGATTGCACCAGATTAAACAACTTGGGTCATCTCCCATATAAATTCTCGAATGAACCAGAACACATGATTAAAACTGTTCTCACAGAACATTTTATTCATCCCATTCATATCTTTTTCGTTCGACCAACATGTCATGACTGAGCACAGATCGGATTGTACCTTGTATCTTGTTTCTCAATAAATTGTAATTGAAGTGGGTTGTTGCCATTTTCCAGAGATCTTTTAGTCACCTGGTATGGAGTGGTGGGAAGAGAGGGTGTGTCCAGATTACTGTTGTAGTTCTTTGTAACTTGAGCTTTTAATGTCTGACTTTCACACAGGAGAACCTTTATTGTTTCTGCTACTGTGGTTCTACAGTCTAGTCTCCACAGTGGTGTTTTCCTTTGGTTTCATCGTCAGTGGTCCGTTCAGTCTCTGATAGAGTTTTAGTCCCCGTGGTCTAGTCTTTGTCAGCAGGTGAGGTTCCTAAGTCAGTCCGGACCTCAGTTAATGTTCTTTCGGTAGGATCTTGAGCCTGAGTACAGTGATCCTTGTGGATCCAGTTACTCAGTCTATTCTCAGTCAACCATACCTTTACACAATGTGTTGTAGCTTCTGCGTCCTGTCCATATAGGAGAGGACCAGTTAAGTTTGTTCACTTTCCTGGTCCTGTTCCTTGGTGAGTATTTCTGTAACCTGCTGAGATATACTCATCACCGTGTTATTTAGTTGTTTCACATTCACACAAGTTTCCATACTGTAGTACAACAAGGGGTGAGCCTGTTGGTGCAGTTGTAAATTGACAGGGTGATTCCTCCCTGGCATGACCTCATGTGGGACAACATGACAAGATTCATGGTGGCATTTGGAGTAAATCTTAGGCTAATACAATACGTAGAGCTTCAGCCCAGGTTAACTGTGTGTCTGCACAGACTTCTGTTCGGCCTTTTTGATGGTTCTATTTGCTCTTTTCACTAGTCCTTGTAAAGCTGGGTGAGAGACTGCACCGAGCTTATGTGTAATTCCAAACAATTTTTCCACTTCTCCTAGTTCTTCATTGGAGAAGTGAGTACCATTATCTGATCTTATCACTTCTGGTACCCAAAATCTTGGAATAATTTCTCTTGTAAGCCATTTAATGACTTCTTTTCCTTTTTTAGTAGGTGTGGCTTCTACCCATCTAGAAAAGGGAGCTACACACACTAGAAGAAATAGTTTACCTTCAGTCCTGTTCGCTGCTCCCATGTCAGTAAACTCAATTACTATCTGTTTCCAAGGGGCATCAGGTACTGGGAAACTACCTAGTCCTGCTTTGAGATTGAACAGCTTGCAAATTTCACAAGATTGCACAAAATATTTTATTGTGTCTTTTAGGTGGGGGTGCCACCAGTGTTGTGAAATGAGCGCTGTTACTTTTGAGCTGGCACAGTGAGCTCTACTGTGTGCTTCTTGACATAGCAAATTTAGTAGTCCAGTTGGAGCTACTATTTTGCCTTCATGATTCCAGCAGCGTCCTGTGGAATCTTTTTTTTTTTCGTTCCATGCTTGCTTTTCAGATGGTGCCGCTGCTTCGTGAAGTTCTTTAATGTTTTCTAAACATAATTCTCGTTGTGATTTTTCCTCCAATGTTTTCTGAGACATCTGGTTAAATGCAGTATACCCTGCTTTTGTTTTTGCTGCCTTATCTGCCGCATTGTTGCCTCTCGCTACTCTCCCATCTCCCTTTTGATGTCCTCTGCACTCGACTCTAGCAACTTGTTTTGGTTCAAGTATGGCATAATATAGTTCGAGTAATTGATTCAAGTGTTTAACCGGGGTGCCGGCTGAGGTCACAAAGCCTTTCCTTTTCCAGTGACACATGTCTGGTTTAGAGGCACGTCTTTAACTGTAAACACTGTTTTTATTTCACTAATTTATTCAATGTTTATTGTTAGATTAATTAATATTTATCTGCAGGGTTAGAATTTGCTAATAATATTAATATAGTGTTCAGCTGTACAGCTCTCTGGTTGCTGTGGCTGTTTTTAAATGTGCCATGAAAACAAACCTTGACTTGACTTGTTATGACTCAGACTTACTGCAGCTGTCTTTAAATTTCTTTTAGAGTTTTCTTCTTCAAGAAACTCATTGGTGATATCTGACTCTCGTTGTGCCTTTTATTGCCGTGTTTTTGTTAATTTCCTAATAATCTAACTCACTTTAAACCTTTATATAAAGCACGTTGCTGCTCTGTTAAGATAACAGATCCATTGATTCATATATCTGCTGCAGTTAAATAGTTAAATGGTTTAATGAGATCAATTATAAATACTGATGATAAATATTAACTCAGAATTGGTGAAAATAAGCAGAGGAGAAGTATTTAGATCAGCTAAATTTTAAGTCATGTTACTGTGATCTCTAACACAATAAAGGCTAACCTTTAATGCTTTAAGATGGTAAGAAACTGTCTGACACCTATCTGCCTGACCTTGCTGTTAAATCCCGATATTTTCTAATAAGTCATATGGTCTGACTGTCCGGTCTCAGACCTGCTTCAGGTGGAAATCATAAAGTCTCAATTTGTAGAACATCTTTTGTTCAGGCAGTTTTTCAATTAAAGGATCAAAGATTTAAATGCTATGTTTGTTTGTCTGACTTTTTAAGAGAGCTGTTAAATCTTAATTCAACAAAAAACTGGTTCTAATGTTTAGTTTTAAACAGTGTGTTCTTCCTGGATTTATTTTGGACATTGTATTGCTTCTTATCTCTTCACTGTAATACTTGCATTGAAAAGCGGTTTTCAGATTGTCCATTCAATGTGGTATTTCTCCCATTAAAATTGATTTAAAAATAAATTAATTATTGAATTGATGATAAATGCTCTAGTAAAAACTTCCATTATCATTATACATTTTTTGACTAAATAACTATATGTAACTCTAGTACTCTTTAAGTACAGGCCCAGGGTGAGAGCATTTATGACAAAGCTAAGGATATCTAACCTTTTCTTTTCCAATTACACATGTCCACATGTACAGCCTAAGCTGTTTATGCTGAATCTGTATAAATGGTCAGTTTTTTATTTAGCTAAATGGCATGCTTCTGTTATTGAGTGTGATGTTAGGAAGATGTGTCTTATCTGCTAGTGTAGTAGGATGTGTCCCTGGAAAAGATGACGTTGTGTCTGGCACGTGCTGTGGTAGAGGTGCAGAGGACTGCGTCTGAATAGAGAATTTAACTTCTCCAAAAAAAATACTGACAGTCTGCAAGAAATGTTACTGCTTTTTTTTCCGTCTTTTTCTGCCCTAGCTTTCTGCAATAAACCTGCCTCCTTTAGCTTTGCTGTTGCTTGATTCCTACTCCCTGTTGCTTGTTTTGAAAACATAGAGAAATCACTCAGTTGCGGTGGCGCACTTTCAAACCCTCCAAACATTCCTTTCCCTTGCATTTCTCTCATCCAATTTACAAATCTATCTGTCTCTCTTTTTTCGTCTTCTCTTGGAACTTTTTTCTGCCATCTCGTCAACGTGTCAAATAATACCGACCCCAATGAGCAGGGTTTACATGTTTTCCACTTATCAACAAAGGTTTGTGACATATTCAGGTATTTCACGTGTTAATCAGAATGGGTGAATGGTGCAATGCCCGAGTGTTGGACCTGACCAAGAAGCCTCTACACAGAATCTTTTACTCTGTGCGCTTGATCGCTGGGGGTTCTCCCAGTCTCTTCACTCATTTTAATTCACCAATCTCTGTAACACCCTAACTAAATTCCCCTTTATTTTCTAGTCCAATGCCCCCTTTTACAGAACTACTTGAGATCTGTGTCAGTGTAGGAATTCTCCAGCAGTCTCTATTGCTAGATACACTTCCACTAACACAGTAAAATATCAACCAAATAGCAAACCACCCCACATTTTCATGAAAAATAACCAACTTAGCCCTGTGTCCTTATGCAGAGATAAACACTTAGTGTATCGCCTGTTCACAACAACTGCAGAACCACCGCCGCTTGTGGAAGAGAAAAAAAAAACAAAAAAAACCAAGACACACCGCCGATTGTGGATTTTACAGTCCAAGCACCAAATGCGTAGTAATAACAGACACACCGCCGATTGCGGATTTTACAGTCCAAGTGCCAATTGCACAGAGATTACTTACGCCGCCTATTGTGAAGTAATACAGACCCACCGCCGATTGCAGATAAAGGTCTAAGCGCCCTTGTGCAAAGAAATTACTCATGTCGCCTGTTGTGCAGTAATGCAGACCCACCGCCGATTGCGGATTTTACGGTCCAAGTGCCAATTGCACAGACATTACTCACGCCGCCAATTGCGGACTAACAGACCCCCGCCCATTGGCATCTACTTCCTATTCAGTTTAGAAGACAGGATGAATTTTATGTCTTTTATTTGGCCAAATTGTACTAAACTAGGACACATATGACTCTCCCTATGTGAGACTATGTGTTTATACTTTACATGTGACCACCTAGTAAACCTGTAGACACAAATTTTGTGCTTTTGATTTAGTGAT
Organism: Leuresthes tenuis; assembly: GCF_036924035.1. Classification (NCBI taxonomy): domain Eukaryota; kingdom Metazoa; phylum Chordata; class Actinopteri; order Atheriniformes; family Atherinopsidae; genus Leuresthes; species Leuresthes tenuis. Next base: position 30,208,376 of record NW_027325367.1, on the reverse strand, counting down.
CGGAGGACATCCTAATTCAGACAATTTAGTTTAGAATGACCAATGTGCAGAAATTTCACATATCCTGATACAAGAGGTTTTCTGCTCACCTTGTGTTTTAGGCGCCTTGAATTGTCTGAAGAAGGGTCCCCTCCAACCAGCTCCGGAAGTCCTCGATCGGACACGGTCTCAGAGTCAGCCAATCCGGGTCACGGCACCAATTGTTAGCCCGATTTTTTCATTGGAAGCCCAAGAATAAGCTGGAGAAATGGTTTATTAAAACAGTATTTATTAGTGGTCACAAGTAGAGTATATTGCAGCGCTGGACTCGGAGTGCCAGAGCTCCCGCAGGAAATCCGTCAGGCCGAGACCCGTTATCCGGGAACATGTCATATTTATATTCAGCTTTATCTCACAGAAGTTGTATTCACACTTGTCAGAGTATAATTGGCCAGTTTTGAGTGGCATGATCAGGCCAGCTTCTGTCCTTGTTGTGTTCTTTGGATATGATAAACAATGTGTGTGTATGTGTGACTGCAGTTTTAGGTGTCTAATGTACCAGACCTATCTGCCCTAATAGAGATGTTTTGTCTGACCCAGTTGTTTATGTCATTCTAAGGTCTTGGACCATTTAAGGTCATCTGTTGTGCAGTATGAGCAGAGTGGAAAAGTACCAGCTAGGAACAAAGGTTATTTAGTAAAATACAGAAAATGAATTTATAATTTCTAAGAACAAAGCCAATTATAACAACTCCCCCTTTTGACATGATTTAATCAAGTCAACTAAATGAGGTAGGAATGTTATATTCTGTATGTAATGTCTAAAAACAAAGCCAATTATAACAGTGTTATGTATCGCAAAGAAAACTATTCTCATGAACTGGAAAGCGAAGAACAATCTGTGTATTAACCAGTTTAGAAATGTTCTTTTAGATTATATTAGCATGGAAACAATGTGTGCCTCCCAACATCAATTGGCTGAATTTCATTCTCTCTGGTCCCCACTGATTAGGTTTATCACATAGTGGTGGTGGGTTGCTGTCCCGTCGCTCTGGGCGGTTGAGTGTGTGCTGGGGGGGGGCTGTGTGGCTTCGGGCGTCTGGTGGTCTCTCGGGTCGTGAGGACGGGGTTGGTCATTCCTGGAGGGGACTGTGTGTCGGGCTTGGAGGGCAGTTTTGGGGGCTTGCGGGTGGGGCTGTCTTGCGGTGTGGGGCAGGGTACCTTAGGGGCCTTGGGGTGGTGACTGCTGGCTCTGTACCGGGTGGCCGGGCCGCTCTGGCGTGGGTGGTGGTGCTGGGCCTTGGCCCTGGTGGCTGGGCGATGCCTTGCGCCCGGGGGGGCTGGGTTGCCCTGGACATGCCACAGTATGGGTGGGTTGGTGCAGGCTTGTTGCTCTGGGACCTCCAGGGTGTCCGCAGATGGTTGTTATCTTTAGGGTGTTGGGGCGTGGGGTGGGGGGGGGGGGGGTGGGGGGGTGCTTTTCCCCTGTTGGGGGGGGGCCTGGGTGATGGTGGGTCTCAGGCCCGGGATGCTGCGTCTGGTGTGACCGGGTGGTTTGTTTGTTGTTGTTTGTTTGTTTGTTTGTAGAGGTCCTCCGGGGTGGGGTGGGGTTGGGTTGAGTGGGGTGGGGTGGGATGGGTACCTTCTGGGGGTACAGTAGCTCCCGGAATATGGTCGCTGCAGGCCCCGAGCCTGGTGGACATCAGGCCCTCCTGCCCTGTGTTGGGTCCCAGGTAGCAGGGGTGCCTATTGCAGCCAGTCCCTGGCTGCCTTCTCCGGGGGCGAGTAGCTGCCCCGGTGTATATCCCCATACCCCTCTCCCTTTTGGCTCCTGTACACAGCACACACTCACACATGAAGGGTTTTGGGGGCGTGTGTGTTCTGTGGGGTGTAGTGGATGGGGCCACGTAGGTGGTCCCCTTGGCTTCACTCTGCAGTTCCCCGCCCCTGTTTTGATTACACCTTAGACATCACTACTTATCAAACACACACACACACATTAGGTCTTGGCGGGTGGTTGCAGTGAACGGCATCTGGTGGGCGGGGCTCTTTGGGTATGTAGGCTGCCCAGAGGGCCGCGCTCCCAGTTCTACAAGGTTGGCTGCCCCTCAATTTTAATCGCTCACTATTAGAAAATATTGAAGAGCCAGAAGGGTGAGGGGAGGGGTCTTCTCACACCCCTGCTTCCTGGTTGCTGCTCGGGCAGGAGTGGCCAGGAGGAATTCATTATTCTGCTGGTTCAGGTTCTGTGGTGGCTGGGGGGCTGCTGGCCCCCTGGTTTGCCCGCTGCGCTACACCCCAGCGGAGTCAAGGGAGGGAGGACGTGTGGATGTATGGGATGTGAAAGTGTGTGTGGTGATGATTGGGCCTGGGTCTGGGACTTGCTGTCGCCTGGCCTGCCTGTGCTTCTCCCAATGGGGGGGCGGCGTTGCCTCTCCCCACTGCTCGCGACCTCACCCACCTGTGGGCACGTCTTGACTCCCAGGGCACTTGGCCAGGGGCGGTGGGGCATGCGCTGACCCACTGTGTGGCTGTCTGGGGCGCTTGGCCCACCCGGGTATTGGGTGTGGCCTCTAACGGTGGGTTTTGGGGTGCTCGGGCTCCTGGGGCCCGGGTCCAGTGCACGGCCCATGTCTGGGCGGCTGGGGTCTGGTGGGGTCGGTGGGCTATTGCCCCTGGCTCCCGGGGGTTCTCTGCCCTATGCTTATGGGGGCTCTGTCCGGGGATTTCCTCTGCTGTCTACTGGGTGTATGCGTGGTTTTCCCTGTGGTGGGCATCCTAGGTTCTGTGCTCCGTGGGGGCTGCTGGTGGCCTGGGTCTTGTAAACTGCCTGCTTCTGCTTGGGGGGGCTGTGGATTGTGGCCGTGTACACTTATACACTCATAACTAAGCACGGTTATCATGTAGGTCCTGTGCCATGGGTGTCGCATGTTCTAACACACACACACACACACAACACACATTCATTAGTCCAGTAGCAGTTGATGTATTACCATGTCGCCTCAGGTCATCTATATCCACAGTTGAGTTGTATGCAATTGCCACTACTTGTGCTTGTTTTTGTTTTTTTGTGTGTTTGTTTGTTTTTTTCTCTGCTTGTCTGCTTTCAGGTGCTCCTGGTGGCGCTAAGGCTGGATTCGCAACAGAGACCATGGGTTATTGTCTGTTTTGTTTTTTTACAGGTGTAGCAGCTGGTTGTCTGGTTTTTGTTTCTATTTTTGTTCTGTTTCCTCTTCTTTCCTCTTCTTCCTTCCTTGTCCCCCGTTCCGGTTCAGTTCTATCACATGTTATATATTGTAAACAGAAATAAATAAATGGGCATCAAGGGGAGCTTTACATTTGTAAAACTTCCCTTGGTAAAGCAAATCTGTTTGGCATAAAAGGTATTCACAATTCTGCTGTCATAATGCTGAACAGAACAAGGGAAAAAAAAGTGAAGGAATTAATTTTACAGCAAAATCCTGAATCGTGCATAACTCCTCATAAGGAGTGTATTGCTCAAACATAAGTGTCGTTCTTTCTCATACAAGTTTATAAAAAGAAGTTTATGTTTGAAACCAGCTTAAACATTGACAAATATGAAGGACAAAGCAGTTTTAACTTGGTTTGAGTGAAGCAATTCATTTTATGGCAATATCTGAAATCTTGACTATCTCCTTAAAATAAAGCGAATTTCAGATTCCAGAAGAACAAGTGTGGTTCTTTCTCATATAAGGTAATATAAAGAAGTTTATACTTGAAACCAGCGTAGACGTGGATAAATAAGAAGGACAAAGCAATTTTAACTTAGTTTAAGTGAAGGAATTGATTTTACAGCAAAATCCTAAATCGTGAATAACTCCTCATAAGGAGTGTATTGCTCAAACATAAGTGTGGTTTTTTCTCATACAAGGTTATAAAAATAAGTTTATACTTGAAACCAGCTTAGAAGAGTCCCTCCATCTTTCCTCTTCTATGATTCAAGCAAAAGTGTTTTGACTCTGGTACTAGTCTTTCCCATAATATTAACTGGTGAGAAGCACCTTTTATGTTCCTTCCCAGAACAAGGAATGGGGAGAGAAGCACCTTTTCCCATAACATTGAATGTTCCTTCCCATAATAATGAATGGTGAGAAAAGGGCCTTTTCTCATAACATTGTGTGATCAGCAAGCATAAACAACGTAAATAGCTGGAGCACCATTTTGTCGGGAGACAACTCTGAGCGATCTTCCCGACAGGTTGTGTGGATTTGTGCGGACTTGTCTCTTTCTTGCAAGAAATATATGTTTTGTGTTTATCGTATCCAGTGACTCTGAGCCTAATTTTAAGAGAATTTTTCTAACATAATGGTCCTTCGAGCCGGATTCTAAGTCCTTTCCATCTTCCAGAATCGGAGCTGAAACCGTGCACGGGGGAGTCCAGGATTCCTAACTGAAGTCCTCTCAGCACAGTTTCTGATAGAGGCCGGCTGCCACTGGCTGGAGGAAAGGTGACAGGATCTATTTTTGAATCAGTGGACAGACTCGCTGGATTCTTCGTTGTTTAACTTACCAGTGGATTTATGGTAAGGAACCCTTTGTATTACTATTGTTGGTTGGAAATAGTGTGATTATTAGGGAAATTTTTGATTAATTAACTAGCAATTGATGGAAAACTGGAGGCCTTTAAATAGATTGAGTCGTTGCTATTTTCCTAAGAATATACTATTTCGAATGCAACCTAGTAAAGAAGCCTTTTAACTGGTAACTGTGTAAAAGTTATGTTGGATCACTCACAAATGAAGCAGTCAGAAAAAGTAAGCCTTTTAACTGGTAACCGTGTGTAGGTTGTGTTGGATTAACCCATAAAAGAAGCAGTCAGAAAAGGTCATCCTTTTAACTGGTAACTGTGTATAGGATTAACCCATAAAAACCTAATTAGCGGTCAGAAAAGGTCATCCTTTTAACTGGTAACTGTGTATAGGATTAACCCATAAAAACCTAATTAGCGGTCAGAAAAGGTCATCTTTTTAACTGGTAACTGTGTGTAAATTGTGCTGGATTAACCCATAAAAGAAGCAGTCAGAAAAGGTCAGCTTTTTAACTGGTAACTGTGTATAGGATTAACCCATGAAAACATAATAGCAGTCAGAAAAGGTGAAGCAAAGGAAAAAAGCCTTTTAACTGGTAACTGTATGTTGTATTGGATAACCCACAAATGAAACGGTCCGAAAAGGTTAGCCTTTTAACTGGTAAACATGTGTAGTGGTGGGATTAACCAAGGACAACAAAAATGCAGTCAGAAAAGGTTAGTCCATAGTCTGTGTGAGAAGACTACAGGAATAAATAACTCTGCGCCGCGTGTTAGAAACAGAATCTTTCTTAAGAGAGTTTGCGATGAAAGATCGCAAGTTTTAAATCCATGTTAGTTTTTGTTAGTGTTATACGTCTGATCGTTTGTTTGTTAAATGGCCTGATTGTTGAATCGTTTGTTTGTGAAATTAATTTGTTTGTTTGTTAAAGGGGCTGGTTGTTGAATTGTTTGTTTGTTAAATTGTTTTTTTTCCTTCTTTGCAGCAGTGTTGTTTTATTTGCTATGTATGTATAAGAGTGAAACAGCTGCTGGTGTGTGATGTTGCTGCTGGTGACGACAGAAAAATGTGTTACTGACTAATTGAGTTGAAGTGAACATTGGAATCTGGTTGTTGCTCGTGACATAGCGACAGAAGTAGTGTTTCATTCAATAGTACTCACAATAACTCCACCGAAAATTGATTAGCTGCAAGAGGACAGTATGGGAAATATCTGTTTTAAAGCTAACCGGGAGTTAAGTGGGAGTGCTAAAATCATGTTTCAGAAAAAAACCGATAATATTGAATACTTAGAGAGATGAGAAAATAAATTTGGGTTTGAGGGAGAATTGAACATGGTAAAATTGCCCAATCCTAGAGAAGGGGAATACAAAAGTAATGTACAAAGTAAATCTAGTTTAAAAAAGCACAACAAAAAAAAGAACAACAAGGATTAGAGCTAGACATTTGTACAAGTTTGTGTATTAAGATTTAGCAGCTCTCTTAAAGAGTTAAAGTTCAGAAGATCTCAGACAAACAAACAGATAATTTCAAATCTTTACTCATTTCACAGGAAAAACTGTCTGAGCAAAAGATGTTTTACAAGCTGAGATTTTTATCATTTCCATATCAAACCTGCCATTCTTAGGCAAAGTCCTAGGAAAAGTTGTATACCAACAGCTTTCTGACTTTTTCCTGTCTAACAATGCTTTTGATACTTTCCTCTCATAGTCTTGATTTTATGTATTTAACTGAGAGATGAAACAACAAGACAAGACGAGAGTGGGGAGGGTCTTTGTGCCATATTCAGGGCCAATATACCCACTCACTAGATAAAACATTTATTTTTGTCCTTAATTCAAGCATGTGTCATTTAAAAATGGAGATAAAATTATCTTAAATACTTTGTCTCACCGCAGAATGATTTTATTGATGATTTTACTGAATTTCTTTAAATTGTGTGCACTGCTGTTGACTGTTTAGTCATAACAGGGGACTTGAAGGTGCACATGGATGTAGCCCATAATAAGCAAGCTAAAGAACTCACTACTTTCCTTGAAATGTTTGGTCTAACTCAGCGTGTGACTTTGCATAGATGAAGAGAGAGTTATTTTTCTGAAATCATAAAAAAAAAAAAAAACTGCAGTAACAACTCTCATGTCTTGCTTGCTACAGTAAACAGATTAACAAACCCTCCAGGTTGCATTTAGAACTCATTACTACATATAAGGGTAATGAAATTGGAATATTCTTTAATGACAAAGTTCAAGGCATTAAAAATGAAATACTTTCCACCTGAAGCAGGTCTGAGACCAGACAGTCAGACCTTTCAGGTGCAGATGATTTTCAAGCCAAACTGAAACATTTTCTAAATTTGAGATTAGCTCTTCTGAAAAAAAATCATAAGTGTATCAGAAACATAAGCCGGAAATAGAGAATTTAACATATTAATGTTAAGTAATGCTATGGTTAAGTAATGCTTCATTACTTCTGATTGACTAACTTCCCTAAAACTTATGAATTTATGATCTTAGGAACTGACATCATATTCATCAGAGATTAAAGCATTTATCTCACAGAATGGGAACCAAAAGAGTATTAGTATATATATACATATATATATATATATAATATATTTATATATGTTTTATATATAAAATATATATTTTTTAAAAACCAACACAGCAATGAAATATGCTATGTGAGTCAGATATCAAACAATAGTTTTCTTAAAGAGAAATTTAAAGACAGCTGCAATAAATCAGCGTAATATATGGAGTAATATATTAATACTATAAGCAGTTTCTAAGCCTGCAGATAAATATTAATTAAATTAAACAGAAAGGTTGTGCATGTGTGTTCAACAGGTGCCAAACTAGATGGGTCAAATGCAGAGAGTAATTTTGTGTGACTTGTAACATGACAATAAACAGTCATCTTAATGTGTTTGCACAGCAATGAAATAAAGAGGGAAAGCAGAGGAGCACTCTAACAACAAAAAGAAAAGGAAGAAAGGACTAAACTTTTTGTTGGAAGGGAGAGAAGCAACTATTTAGGTGATGAGGGAAAGCAAAAACACAGATCACAACAGGAGCAGTGACAGAGAAGGAGAGACAGAGCAGGAGGAGATATATGTCGGCTGTGTGGAAGGAGGGGGCATTGGGCGACTGCAGGAGCAAGAGTAAGATAGAGGAAGATTTTGGGAGTCAGTTATGACTAGATAAGAAAAAAACAGGAGCTGTAACCAGGATAGAAGCAGAAAAGCCAGAAAAAGTGTTAAACTTAGAGGGAATTGAACTTATCTTATAGTATGACATCAAACCTGAGATTAGATTGAATGTTTCCGGGACGGAGGTAACTTTTCTATGCGACACAGGTGCAAAACGAACTGTAATCCATCCTGATGACATACCGGGAGTTGAGGAATCCAAAGAAATTATTTGGGTCAAATCAGCAAATGGTAAGAGCCATCCTGAGCGTTTATCAAAACTCTTGACAGTAACAGATACACGGAGTGGAGTAAGTGCTGATTGTCAAGTTGTCTTGTCCACTCTGTGTCCTTGTAACTTACTGGGAAGGGATTTACTCCATTTATTGAAGCTAAGAATAGTTCCAGAAGAAAAAGGGTTAACTGTAGTTCGAATGAAGTCCGCTCAAACAATGATTCAGCATGAGACCACCTTCATACTGGTATAGTTTGGATCTTGTGTCTACAGGCCCCAGCGCTATCACGCTTCCTCTCCTTAAGAAAGCAAAAGAACCCGTCTCAGGAAAGCTCACCCTCAGGTCACCACATGAAGTACACTGTACTGTGTATTACAAATATACTCAAGGGGAGGACATATTTAATTTTTTAAACAAATCAGAAAGTTAAAACATGCTAAAGTTAAAACACTTATACTGGAATAAAGAGGGTTGTTGTGCAGTCAGCTGCTTACTCTCTCACAGCATGAGAAAGTTTTTAAGATCATGGAATGCACCCCATATGTCACTCTCCAAACCCAGAGATGACCACTGGAGGCGTTTAGGTGTGTTTGTGACTGCATGTGAAGAAGCCTCAGATTGGGAGGAGGTGGATCCAGGAATAGAGTATTCTCAGAAACTGGATGCATATACTAGTCCATTAAATTGGACCATGGATGCAAAACCAAATGTACACTTACAAGGACAGATCTGGAAGAATAAAGGTGCCATTTACTATGAAATGTAAAACTTATACTGCCAAAGAGCTTGTTTAAATATGCTTCAGTATCGAGCCATGGAGCACGGCATGTCTCTACAGGAGGGCTGGTAGCAATAATGAACAAGGTTTTTGCAGTGTATGGTTTTATTTATAATAAAATCATAATATCATAATATGATGATAAAGAATTTTTGTCTAATATGTCAAATATGTGCAAATATGATCCATACATATGGCCTAGGACCGGGACGAGGACAGTTCCCGAGGCCGGAGGACCCTTTTCAACACGTTTGTATGGATTTCATTGAATTATATAAAGGGGTCTCCCTGGTGATTAGTGATGTTTTACCAAATGAAGTGAAGTATTTCCAAATGCACAGGCAGATGTACCCTCAACACTGGTGAATTAAATATTACCTAGATTTGGAATTCCTGAAAAAATCTACAGTGATAACAGGGACGCACTTTGTAAACAATATTATCTTCCTGATGGCGAAGAACTTAAAAACAAAAAAGGATCTCAGAAACCACTGTGCATATCATCCACAATCAGCAGGTTTGCTGGAAAGACACAATTGAATAATTAGGTCAAGACTGAAGAGACTGGGAAGAATTGGGTTTACTGTTTACCACTAGTAGTCCTAAACATGCATATTACTCTAACTAGCACAGGATTAACTCCATTTGAGATAATGTATAATGTATGACCATTTTTACAACCACAGTTAAAACTATTAACCGGACATGATGAAGAAAGAGAAGAAACCTTAGCAGGATACATGGTTAAAATGTTAACAAGTAGAGAGATCTCTTCTGTCTAGTGTCTGTTCCAGGTGACCCTGTGGAGGAATCTCTAAAACCTGGAGACTGGATCCTCATCAAAGTGATAAAGAAAGATAACTGCTCCAGCCCAAGGTGGGAAGGTCCATATCAGGTACTGCTTACAGAAACCACAGCAGCTAAACTAATATATCCTGGATGCACTTAACACACTGTAAACTAGTAAGGCCACGACCTGCAGAAGTAGGGAAAGATTGGTTACCCACCACCGTTCTCTGAGGCATAAGTCTGACTACAAAGGGGAATTCTCTCAACAGGAGGGGGTTCGTCTCAACCTCAGTGAAGAAAACCACGGCTAAAACGAGAACATAGGGTGTGGCTAAAATAAGACAGGGATAGACAGACAGCAGCCGTGGCATCCATTTAAATTACCAGGATTTGTAGGTTAAAAGGAACCAGTTGTGTATTGTTAATCATTATTCTTATTATCGTATTCCTAATTCTATGGGATTAAGCACAGATTAATAAAAAACTAAAAGATAATGCACTACAATGAATCACACGGACACAGACTGACCACAGAGATAGTAGGTCCCTCAGGTCCAACAGACAACTTGTCAACCTATTTTTTTTGTTGCAGGAATAGATGGGGTGGCTGACATTGACTTATGCTCAATTATTTTATGTAAAGACAACCAAAAAGCCCATGTGTATTCTGAAAAGTACATATGTGAAATGTATGTTAATACAAGATTTCTGAAGAATCGCCGGTGTATCAGTTGGAATTTTGTTAGAATGTATACAGATTGACAAAATATCCAATCTAATTGTATTGAATGTGCTAAAGCCAGAATATAAATTTATAAATGAAGCATTACAATTGCATTACAATTGCATAATGAATCTTTTGTACCTAACACAGAGCAATGTAAAACTCTCTCTTTGTTGTTCCCAGCAGTTAAGAAAAGAGACAACTGCCCTCAGCGTTGGCTTATACGGGTAATTTATATATGTTTCATCCACAGGGGTACAGGTAAGAATGTGGGTACTCTCATGTCACATAATTGTCAAGAATCCATCTATTGTACAGAACCAAACTTCCATGAGAGCAGACCTCTGGTGGCTGTGTGGGGATATGAAACTGAGGTCCGTCCTTCTGCCTAACTGGCAGCTGCACAATAGCCCAACTACTGATGCCTTTCCGTCTGTTCCCTGAGGGGGACTTTAAGGCCTTGGGTGAGAAGCTGCAATGTCTCAAGCATTTAACTGTGTCTGGAGGTTCATTTGACAACAGAGTGTACCTGGATAGCATTGGAATTCTGAGTCCCAGATGAATTTAAAGCTAGAAATCAAGTAACTACAGACTTTGAATCTTTTCTTTTCTGGTGGGCAACAATAAAAAAAAATGTTTATTGGATAAATTACATCTACAAGGCATTGCTGAACAATTAAAATGTTTGGAACTTTATCCTGTTCCTTTATTCCTAACAATACTTCCGCAGATGGCAGAATCACAAAGAGGGACTCGCATCACTCTCTGCAGAGCTGATAGAAAATCAAAGATCCCTTCACTGACATGATGGAGAAGTGGTTTGGTCTCTGTCTGTTGTCACAGCCATAGTAGCCACCTGGGCTTGATGTTGTATCAAATGCTTGAGAGGACTGTCCCAAAGAGTGATTGAAACCATCCGTACCCGCATAATGTATCAACAGGTAGAGGGAGATGATGACAACGAGCAACACATGGATGATGGAGACGATGATACAGATAACATTAAAAGTACTTTGAATGACCCCGAGTGAATTCTCAATGATTTCTTTAATGATTATTTTTGCGTTCATATGAAAGACCAATGAACATGGGAATTGGACCTATTAAAAGACAATTCCTGAATGTAGAGCATTGTAAAGATGATATGTTGCTTCTTCCTGCTAACATTTGTCCACAGTTTGATAAACTGCATCAGCAGCAGAACCACTACAGGACTCAAAGTCAGGTAACTGACCAGGTTTCTGGAATTCTGGAATTCCCATCATGCCAAGATGATGGCGGAACAATCACAAATTTTTATCCACATGTGTACAAAAGGGTGGACGGCGAAGCTAAGCGCTCCACCCCAACGGAATGAAAAGCTGATTTGAAGAGTTCATTCCACCAAGACTGAAAAGGAAATGTCACCCATGAAATCAACAATGCTTTTAGGGACTTCTATAAAACCTTATATTCATCACAAAATGATCCATCAGACAGTAACATAGATCAGTTTCATAGATCATAGACTATTCTACCATCAACAACCTGGAAACCACAATAGTCTCTCTAGATGCAGAAAAAGTATTTGATCGAGTGAACTGGACATTTTTATTTGCAGCATTAAACAAATTCGGGTTTGGGTCACACTTCATCAACTGGATAAGGATATTATATAGCTCCCCAAATGCAAGTGTCAGGACTAATGATCAAACTTCTCCAAGCTTCAGTCTGCAGAGAGGTACAAGACAGGGTTGCCCACTTTCTCCCTCACTTTTTGCTATTTTCATCGAACCTTTAGCAGCTGCTATCAGACAAGATAGAAATATTAAAGGCATCCAACCCCAAAATATTGAGCATAAAATAAGTCTTTATGCTGATGATGTATTACTTTTCCTCCAGAACTCACAGACGTCTCTCACTCACACAATCACACTCATAAATAAATTCTCAGCACTTTCTGACTACTCTATCAATTGGTCTGAGACCACAGTTCTGCCCATTAACTGCAGGGTCCAGAATATACCTGCGATCACTTTACAGTCAGGAAATATTAGATATTTAGGCATAAACATTTCCTCCAGGCTCTCAGAGTTAACAAAGCTAAATTATGTGCAATTATTAATTACAGTAGAGGACGATCTCTCTCGTTGGAAGTCCTTACCTATATCACTTATGGGGAGAGTTACAACCATTAAAATGATGATACTACCAAAAGTTAACTATTTGTTCTCAATGATCCCCATAAAACCATCTGCTACTTGGTTTAAGTCACTAGATTCATGCATCTCCAAATTTCTGTGGAAAAACAAACCACCACGTATTAGTTTAAAAACCCTACAGAAAACCAAGGAAAGTGGTGGATTAGATTTACCTCATTTTCAGCACTATTCCTTAGCCAATAGGTTACAGTATATATCAAAATGGTTTAAACCTAGCCCAACAGATGAACCATGGATAAATATAGAACAAGCATTGTGTGATAATCTGGAAATCTCTGACCTGCCACTTATTAGTCAAAACGTAAAAAATCACAAATGTTTCAAAAGCATTAACATCATCACCTCTCTGACAGCCTGGTTGGAATTTCTTAAAATAACAAAGTCCTCACTTGTCCCGTGTAAGCTTACACCCATCTGGAACAATCCTCACATACTGCAAAACAAAAAAATGCTAAACTTTCCTCTGTGGAAGATCAAAGGAATCAAACATCAGGAACATATAATCCAAAATGGAAATTTTATTTCATTTGATGAGCTCATATCACAACATGAGATAAGCAGCAATAAATTCCTAGAATATCAACAACTTAAGTCTATAATAACAAAGAAATATATCCTCCACCAACCAGACTTACAACTCCCGACTAGGGTAGAAGAATTTCTAAGCATCTGCACCCCAAAACTACTATCAAAAATATATAAATTATTGTCTAAGATAGATGACACAATGTCTCTTCCATCCTCAAAATGGGAGGCAGATTTATCCATCAGTTCTAGTCATAGCTTCTGGCCACAAATATGTTTGAACACCTTCAGAATGACTCGAAATCCTAATTTACAGCTCATACAATACAAAATCCTTCATAGAACACACTATACAGGACAAAGGATGTTCAGGATGGGTCTAACACACTCAAACATCTGCTCACATTGCACAGATAACACACCTGATGATTATGCACACGCTTTGTGGTTTTGTGCCCCTGTCCAGAAGTTCTGGCTTGAAGTCAGTGAGGACCTATCAACATGGCTAAAGTGTAGCATCCCTGCATGCCCCACACTGTGCATACTGGGTGACTTAGACAACATCAACATGGAAATGAACTCAGCACACATGGTTCTCACAGTGTTATGTATCGCAAAGAAAACTATTCTCATGAACTGGAAAGCGAAAAACAATATGTGTATTAACCAGTTTAGAAATTTTCTTTTAGATTATATTAGCATGGAAACAATGTCTGCCTCCTCAAAACATCAATTGGCTGAATTTCATTCTCTCTGGTCCCCTCTGATTAGCTTTATCACATAGTGGTGGTGGTGGGTTGCTGTCCCGTCGCTCTGGGCGGTTGGGTGTGTGCTGGGGGGGGCTGTGTGGCTTCGGGCGTCTGGTGGTCTCTCGGGTCGTGGGGACCGGGTTGGTCATTGCTGGGGGGGACTGTGTGTCGGGCTTGGAGGGCAGTTTTGGGGGCTTGCGGGTGGGGCTGTCTTGCGGTGTGGGGCGGGCGGTGTTGAGGTGGTGGCTGCTGGCTCTATGCCGGGTGGCCGGGCCGCACTGGCGTGCGTGGTGGTGCTGGGCCTGGGCCCTGGGGGCTGGGCACTCCAAGGTGTCCGCAGATGGTTGTTTTTTTTTCAGGGTGTTGGGGCGTGCGGTGGGGGGGGGGGGCGGTGCTTTTCGCTTGGGTGATGGTGGGTCTCAGGCCTGGGCTGCTGCGACTGGTGTGACCGGGTGGTTTGTTTGTTTGTTTTTTGTTGTTGTTTGTTTGTTTTTTGTAGAGGTCCTCCAGGGTGGGGTTGGGTTGAGTGGGGTGGGGCGGGATGGGTACCTTCCGGGGGTAGAGTAGCTCCCGGAATATGGTCGCTGCAGGCCCCGAGCCTGGTGGACATCCGGCCCTCCTGCCCTGTGTTGGCTCCCAGGTAGCGGGGATGCCTATTGCAGCCAGTCCCTGGCTGCCCTCTCTGGGGGAGAGTAGCTCCCCCGGTGTATATCCCCATACCCCTCTCCCTTCTGGCTCCTGTACACAGCACACACTCACACATGAAGGGTTTTGGGGGCGTGTGTGTTCGGTGGTGTGTAGTGGATCGGGCCACGTAGGTGGTGCCCTTTTGTTGCACTTTGCAGTTCCCCGCCCCTGTGTTAGACATTACTACTTATCAAACACACTCACACACACACATTAGGTCTTGGGGGGTGGTTACACTGAGTGGCATCTGGTGGGCGGGGCTCTTTGGGTATGTAGGCTGCCCAGAGGGCTGCGCTCCCAGTTCTATAAGTTTGGCTGCCCCTCAATTTTAATTGCTCACTATTAGAAAATATTGAAGAGCCAGAAGGGTGGGGGGAGGGGTCTTCTTCACACACCCCTGCTTCCTTGTTGCTGCTCGGGGCGGGAGGGGCCAGGAGGATTAATTAATTGTTCTGCTGGTTCGGGGTCTGTGGTGGCTGGGGGGCTGCTGGCCCCCTGGTGTGCCCGCTGCACTACACCCCAGTGGAGTCGAGGGAGGGAGGACGTGTGGATGTGTGGTAATGATTGGGCCTGGATCTGGGACTTGCTGTCGCCTGGCCTGCCTGTGCTTCTCCCGATGGGGGGGCAGCGTTGCCTCTCCCCGCTGCTCGCGACTTCACCCACCTGTGGGCACGTCTTGACTCCCAGGGCACTTGGCCAGGGGCGCTGGGGAAGGCGCTGACCCACTGTGTGGCTGTCTGGGGCGCTTGGCCCTCCTGGGTATTGGGTGGGGCCTCTGCCGGGGGGTTTGGGGGTGCTCGGGCTCCTGGGGCCCGGTTCCAGTGCACGGCCCATGTCTGGGCGGCTGGGGCCTGGCGGGATCGGTGGGCTGTTGCCCCTGGCTCCCGGAGGGCCTCTGTCCTATGCTTATGGGGGCTCTTTCCGGGGGCTTCCTCTGCAGTCTTCTGGGTGGATGCGTGGTTGCCCGTGCGGTGGGCTTCCTGGGTTCTGTGCTCTGTGGGGCCCTCTCTGTCTGCTTCTGATTGCTTGGGGGGGCTGTGGATTGTGGCCCTGTACGCTTATACACTCATAACTAAGCTTGGTTATCATGTAGGTCCTGTGCCATGGGTGTTGCATGTTCTCACACACACACACACACACACATTCATTAGTCCAGTAGCATGGTCACTAAGCAGTTGATGTATTATCATGTCGTGTCAGGTCATCTATATCCACAGCTGTGTTGTATGCGATTGCCACTTCTTGTGCTTGTTTTTCTTTGTTTGTGTGTTTGTTTTTTCTCTGCTTGTCTGCTTTCAGGTGCTCCTGGTGGCGCTAAGGCTGTATTCCCCTCAGAGGCCATGGATTGCTGTCTGTTTAGTTTTTTACAGGTGTAGCAGCTGGTTGTCTGGTTTTTGTTTCTATTTTTGTTCTGTTTCCTCTTCTTTCCTCTTCTTCTTTCCTTGTCCCCCGGTCCGGTTCAGTTCTATTACATGTCATATATTGTAAACAGAAATAAATAAATGGGCATCAAAGGGAGCTTTACATTTATAAAACTTCCCTTGGCAAAGCAAATCATTTTGGCATCAAAGGTATTCAGACTACAATTCTGCTGCCATAATGCTGAACAGGACAAGGGAAAAAAAAAAAAAAAAGTAAAGAAGACAGTTCTGCCAAAAGCCAGGGACTAGACCTGTTCTAAGTTCTATACTTTTTAAAAGGGGTGTGTTTATCAACTATGGAATTAGAAGATTTGCAAAAATGGTCAAGTGCTAGATCTTCATCTGGGATTTTAACAGTGTCATGAGTATAACTATTCAACAGATCAGTTTAAAAAAAAGCCTGCTCATGGAGATGTTTCAGGATCTGGATACCAAGCGTGGACCTAATGTTTTCATTTTTGCAATTCTGATACAGGCTATTGAGCAGTGATAACTAACACCAAGTTCAGACACTGCGGATTTTCTACCTTTGATTTGTTAAGATTGAGCCAATCAGGGACAACCTTGAAGGATCTCTTAAGTTTGGTTTTGTAGGATCAGTAATTACCTGAGAAAGGTTGATATCGGTACACACCTTTTTTTAAATGATCAGAGGCAGAGTTCAACTTGTTTAAATTAAAATTGCCACACAGAGATTGGGTTTAGGCCACATGCACACAGAATGACATCAACAAATATAAGAAATATTAAACATTTACACATAGATTTTTGAATACATGTAGAGGAATTATACTTTGAAATGTGCTCATTGCGGAGTTATGATCAGTTGAGTAAGAAGGTTGAACTATTCTGGGAAAGAGGTTCTATTCCCAGCATCATGATGGACACTCCTGATATAGAAGGTTTCGCTAACGCATTGGAATTGTTTTACTATTTTCATATGCATGTGCAATGAAGAATTGCTTGCTGGTGATAAATGCAAAGAAGAACAGCTTACACATAGATGCTCACATATAGGCTGCTGAATGCAATGAAGACCTGCTTATCCAGTAAAGTTCAATGTCAATGTGTAATATTCAATTAGAATTTGCAAAACAGTGAAGTTAAACAATAAATGGGTCCATAGTCGGTATGAGAAGACTACAGGAATATTTACCTGGGTGTACGTTCAAACAGAGATGAGAAAATTGCGATAAATAATTGTTTGTTTGTTTCTTAGTATTTATATGAATGTTATGTGTATAAACTGTGTTGAGTTATAGTTACTCAGTAGTGTCTCAGTGAAACAACCGACGGGGGAAGCCTTGCGGTGACAACAAAAGCAGTGTTTTACTGATCAGTCAAGTTGCTCCAGTGTACTCCATACAAACTGGTTGGCTACTGAAGGGATAGAAAATGGGGAATACTTGTTTTAAAGCAAACAAGGAATTAGATGGGAAAAATACATGTTTTAACGGGACCCAGACAATATTAAATACTCAGACAGATGGGAGAAGAAGTGTAGCTTTGTAGGAAATCACAAAATTATTACATAAAATTAGTGAAATCAATTGAAGAATGCCTTTCTGAAGAGCTGTTTACCACAGATGAGCAGCTCTGCGACCAAGCACATTGTAGATCGCTTTACTGCCAAAATGATCTAATTTAATGGATTGGTTTAGACATGCATAACAGCATTTTAAGAACAAAGAGAGAAACAAAAAGAGACAACGCTTCATGGTGGAAGGTGATGTATAAATAACTGTGTATATGATGAAGGAGAGACCATTTGAGCAGCACAGCCATTTCGCAGCACAGGGACAGCAGTCCAAATTAAAGGATCTCCCACGTGGTATCACCTGTCACACTGTGTCAAGGCATCAAAAGAAGAAAAAATCACCAAACTCAAGGACAAAGACACGAAGACTCCGGTGAACGAAGAGAGAGGAATCAGAAATACAAAAGGATGCTGTAGCCTATTGGCTAAGGAATAGTGCTGAAAATTAGGTAAATCTAATCCACCACTGTCCTTGGTCTTCTGTAGGATTTTTAAACTAATACGTGGTGGTTTGTTTTTCCACAGAAATTTGGAGATGCATGAATCTAGTGACTTAAACCAAGTAGCAGATGGTTTTATGGGGATCGTTGAGAACAAATAGTTAACTTTTGGTAGTATCATCATTTTAATGGTTGTAACTCTCCCCATAAGTGATATAGGTAAGGACTTCCAACGAGAGAGATCGTCCTCTACTCTCTTTAATAATTGCACATAATTTAGCTTTGTTAGCTCTGAGAGCCTGGAGGAAATGTTTATGCCTAAATATCTAATATTTCCTGACTGTAAAGTGATCGCAGGTATATTCTGGACCCTACAGTTAATGGGCAGAACTGTGGTCTTAGACCAGTTGAGTAGTCAGAAAGTGCTGAGAATTTATTTATGAGTGTGATTGTGTGAGTGAGAGACGTCTGTGAGTTCTGAAGGAAAAGTAATACATCATCAGCATAAAGACTTATTTTATGCTCAATACTTTGGGATTGGATGTCTTTGATATTTCTATCTTGTCTGATAGAAGCTGCTAAAGGTTTGATGAAAATAGCAAAAAGTGAGGGAGAAAGTGGGCAACTCTGTCTTATACCTCTCTGCAGACTGAAGCTTGGAGAAGTTTGATCATTTGTCCTGACACTTGCATTTGGGGAGCTATATAATATCCTTATCCGGTTGATGAAGTGTGACCCAAACCCAAATTTGTTTAATGCTGCGAATAAAAATTTCCAGTTCACTCCATCAAATGCTTTTTCTGCATCTAGAGAGTCGATTGTGGTTTCCAAGTTGTTGATGGTAGAATAGTCTATGAGATTAATGATCCGGTTTGTGAACGAACTGTTGTGCCTTCTGCTCTTCAGCCTGTCAAATGAAACGTAGAATTTGAAACGTGACAAATGAACGAAGACCCAAGGAGTTGAGTCGTAAACAAATCAATACTTTTTCCTGTGCGAGGACCCGTCAGCCGAGGAGTTGAGTCATGAACGAATCAATACTTTTTCCTGTGCGAGGACCCGTCACCCGAGGAGTTGAGTCGTGAACGAATCAATACTGTTCCCTGTCCTGCTGACTGAGCTTATGAAGCTGCCGCCTGCCATGTGGTGAGTAAGGGTACTGCATGAAAATGAACGAATCACTCACTGAGACAACTCGTTACTCCTGAGTCATATAAAAAATTAGTTCATATCGAACGAATCGCTCACGAACGACACATCACTATCTATTTGACGAGTTATGCATGAATTCGGATTTTGCAATAAAATTAATTCCTTCTCTCAAACCAAGTTCAAACTGCTTTGTCCTTCATATTTATCTACTTCTAATCTAGTTTCAACAATAAACAACACTGTATTTTGTAGTATGAAAAAGAACCAGACCTAATTTTCAGCAATAAGCTTCTCTCGAGGAGATATGAAAGAATACAGATTTTGCTATAAAATGAAATCCTTCTATCAAACTTACTTAAAACGGTTTGTCCTTATTTCTTCACTTCTGATGAAGTTTCAACAATAAACAACAAACTTTGTATTATGAGAAAGAACCAGACTCATTCTTCAGGAATCCGAAAATAAGCTCTATTTTACGAGTTATGCACGAATTCGGATTCTCCTATAAAACGAATTCCTTAACTCAAACCAAGTTAAGACTGCTTTGTCCTTCATATTTATTCATGTCTAATCAAGTTTCAACGATAAACAACGTTGTACTTTGTAGAATGAGAAAGAACTTCTTCAGCACTAAGCATCTCTCGACATATGACGAAATACAGATTTTGCTATAAAATTAATTCCTTCTATCAGCCTGACTTAAAACTGTTTGTCCTCCTTATTTATCCACTTCAAATCAAGTTTCAACAATTAAAAAAATTTTGTAGTTTGAGAAAGAACAACTTAATCTTCAGCAATCAGTATAAAAAGAGGGTAAGAAAAGGTGCAAATGCCAACCATACATCACTAAAAGGTGGAGCGGAAGTATTCGGCTGCAAGTAGGTGTGAATGTTCGACCATAATTTGTAAAAAGCGGGTAAGAAAAGGTTAGAATGCCCGACTATATATTAACAAAAGTGGGAGGAGAGGTCTTCGGATGAGAGTGGGTGAGAATTTCCAACCATAATCTATAAAATGCGGTGAAAAAAAAGGTGTGAATAACCCATAGAACAATAAAAGGTGAAGCGGAAGTGTTCGGCTGCAAGAAGGTGTGAATGTCCGACTATATTTGGTGAAAAGCAGGTGAAGCAAGGTCTGAATACCCAACCTTACATCATCAAAAGCGAGATCAGAGGTGTTTGGCTGCAAGAAGGCCATAGTTTGCCAAAAGCGGGTAAGGTGCGCATGACCGATTATACACCATCAACAAAAGTGGGGGCGGAGGTGTTCAGCTGCAAGAAGGTCTGAATGTCCAACAATAATTGCTAGAAAACATGAAAGAGAATTTTCGAATATCAAACCGCATATGATCATAAGCGGGAGAGGAGGTGTGCAGCTGCAAGAAGGTGTGAGTGTCCAACCATAATTACTGAAAAATGGGTAAGAAAAGGTGCGAATGCCCAACCATGCATCATCAAAAGCAGGAGTGGATGTGTTCGGCTACAAGAAGGTTTGAATGTCCGACCATAGTTTGTAAAAAGCGGGTAAGAAAAGGTTCGAATGCCCGAACATACACCATCAAAAGAGGGAGCGGAGCTGTTCCGATGTAAGACGGTGTGAATGTCCGACCATAGTTGGTAAAAAGCGGGTAAGAAAAGGTTAAAATACCTGACTGTACACAATCAAAAGAGGGAGCGGAGTTGTTCAGCTACAAGAAGGTGTGAAAGTCCGACCATGGTTTGTAAAAAGCTGGTAAGAAAAGGTTCGTATGCCCGAATATACACCATCAAAAGCGGAAGAGGAGGTGTTCGGCTGCAAGAAGGTGTGAATGTCGGACCATAGTTGGTAAAAAGCGGGTAAGAAAAGGTTAAAATACCCAACTGTACACAATCAATAGCGGGAGCGGAGTTGTTCGGCTACAAGAAGGTGTGAAAGTCCGACCATGGTTTGTAAAAGGCGTGTAAGAAAAGGTTCGAATGCCCAAATATATACCATCAAAAGTGGAAGAGGAGGTGTTCGGCTGCAAGAAGGTGTGAACGTCCGACCAAAGTTTGTAAAAAGCAGTTAAGAAAAGGTTCGAATATCGAACCAAACATAATCAAAAGCGGGAGCAGAGCTGTTCGACTGCAAGTAGGTGTGAATGTCAGATCATAATTTGCAAAAAGCTGATGAGAAAGGGTGAGAATGCCCGACTAAACACAATCAAATGCGGGAGCAGAGGTGTTCGTCTGTGAGTAGGTGTGAATCTCCAACCATAATTGCTGAAAAATGTGTTAGCAAAGACTAGAATGCCGGACAATACATCATCAAGAGCGGGAGAGGTGGTGTTCGGCTGCAAGTAGGTGTGAATGTCCAGCCATAATTACTCACAAACGGGTAAGAAAAGGTAGTGTTGCCAGACCATACATTATCAAAACAGGGAGCGGAGGTGGTTCAGCTGCAAGGTGTGAATGTCTGACCAAAGTTTGTAAAAAGCGGGTAAGACAAGTTGCGAATGCGCAACAATGTATGATCAAAAGCGGGAGCGGAGGTTTTCGGCTGCAAGGTCTGAATGTCCAACCATCATTTGTAAAAACCGGGGAAGAAAAGGCTCGAAAGCCCGACTATACACCATCAAAAGAGGGAGCGGTGGTTTTCGGCTGCAAGAAAGTCTCAATGTCCACCGATAATTCCTGAAAAATGGATAAAAAAAGGGTGCGAATGCCCAACCATACATCATCAAAGGCAGGAGTGGATGTGTTCGGCTACAAGTTTTGAATGTCCGAGCATAGTTTGTAAAAGGCGGGTAAGAAAAGGTTCGAATGCCCGAACATACACCATCAAAAGAGGGAGCGGAGGCTTTCCGCTGTAAGAAGGTGTGAATGTCCGACCATAGTTGGTAAAAAGCGGGTAAGAAAAGGTTAAAATACCTGACTGTACACAATCAAAAGAGGGAGCGGAGTTGTTCAGCTACAAGAAGGTGTGAAAGTCCGACCATGGTTTGTAAAAAGCTGGTAAGAAAAGGTTCGTATGCCCGAATATACACCATCAAAAGCGGAAGAGGAGGTGTTCGGCTGCAAGAAGGTGTGAATGTCGGACCATAGTTGGTAAAAAGCGGGTAAGAAAAGGTTAAAATACCCAACTGTACACAATCAATAGCGGGAGCGGAGTTGTTCGGCTACAAGAAGGTGTGAAAGTCCGACCATGGTTTGTAAAAGGCGTGTAAGAAAAGGTTCGAATGCCCAAATATATACCATCAAAAGTGGAAGAGGAGGTGTTCGGCTGCAAGAAGGTGTGAACGTCCGACCAAAGTTTGTAAAAAGCAGTTAAGAAAAGGTTCGAATATCCAACCAAACATAATCAAAAGCGGGAGCAGAGCTGTTCGACTGCAAGTAGGTGTGAATGTCAGATCATAATTTGCAAAAAGCTGATGAGAAAGGGTGAGAATGCCCGACTAAACACAATCAAATGCGGGAGCAGAGGTGTTCGTCTGTGAGTAGGTGTGAATCTCCAACCATAATTGCTGAAAAATGTGTTAGCAAAGACTAGAATGCCGGACAATACATCATCAAGAGCGGGAGAGGTGGTGTTCGGCTGCAAGTAGGTGTGAATGTCCAGCCATAATTACTCACAAACGGGTAAGAAAAGGTAGTGTTGCCAGACCATACATTATCAAAACAGGGAGCGGAGGTGGTTCAGCTGCAAGGTGTGAATGTCTGACCAAAGTTTGTAAAAAGCGGGTAAGACAAGGTGCGAATGCGCAACAATGTATGATCAAAAGCGGGAGCGGAGGTTTTCGGCTGCAAGGTCTGAATGTCCAACCATCATTTGTAAAAACCGGGGAAGAAAAGGCTCGAAAGCCCGACTATACACCATCAAAAGAGGGAGCGGTGGTTTTCGGCTGCAAGAAAGTCTAAATGTCCACCGATAATTCCTGAAAAATGGATAAAAAAAGGGTGCGAATGCCCAACCATACATCATCAAAAGCAGGAGTGGATGTGTTCGGCTACAAGTTTTGAATGTCCGAGCATAGTTTGTAAAAGGCGGGTAAGAAAAGGTTCGAATGCCCGAACATACACCATCAAAAGAGGGAGCGGAGGCGTTCCGCTGTAAGAAGGTGTGAATGTCCGACCATAGTTGGTGAAAAGTGGGTAAGAAAAGGTTAAAATACCCGACTGTACACAATCAAAAGAGGGAGCGGAATTGTTCAGCTACAAGAAGGTGTGAAAGTTAGACCATGGTTTGTAAAAAGCGGGTAAAAAAAGGTTCGTATGCCCGAATATACACCATCGAAAGCGGAAGCGGAGGTGTTCGGCTGCAAGAAGGTGTGAACGTCCGACCAAAGTTTGTAAAAAGCAGTTAAGAAAAGGTTTGAATATCTAACCAAACATAATCAAAAGCGGGAGCAGAGCTGTTCGACTGCAAATAGGTGTGAATGTCAGATCATAATTTTCAAAAAGCTGAAGAGAAAGGGTGAGAATGCCCGACTATACACCATCAAATGCGGTAGCGGAGTTGTTCGGCTGTGAGTAGGTGTGAATCTCCAACCATAATTGCTGAAAAATGTGTTAGAAAAGGTTAGAATGCCGGTCCATACATCATCAAAAGCGGGAGAGGTGGTGTTCGGCTGCAAGTAGGTGTCAATATCCGACTATAGTTTGTAAAAAGCGGGTAAGACAAGGTGAAAAAGCCCGACAATGTATGATCAAAAGAGGGAGCGGAGGTGTTCGGCTTTAAGAAGGTCTGAATGTCCAACCATAATTTGTAAAAACCGGGAAGAAAAGGCTCGAAAGCCCGACTATACACCATCAAAAGTGGGAGCGGAGGTGTTCAGCTGCAAGAAGGTCTGAATGCCCATCAATATTTTGCGTTATATCATGAAAGAAAATGTTTGAATATCAAACCGCACATGATCATAAGCGGGAGAGGAGGTGTTCAGCTGTAAGAAGGTGTGAATGTCCCTCCATAATTCCTGAAAAATGGGTAGAAAAAGGTGCGAATGCCCAACCATACATTATCAAAAGCAGGTGTGAATGTCAGATCATAATTTGCAAAAAGCTGATGAGAAAGGATGAGAATGCCCGACTATACAACATCAAATGCGGGAGCGGAGGTGTTCGGCTCTGAGTAGGTGTGAATGTCCGATCATAATTGCTGAAAAATGTGTTAGAAAAGATAAGAATGCCGGACCATAAATCATCAAAAGCGGGAGAGGTGGTGTTCGGCTGCAAAAAGGTGTGAATGTTCGACTAAAGTTTATAAAAAGCGGGTAAGACAAGGTGCGAATGCCCGAATATAAACCATCAAAAGCGGAAGCGGAGGTGTTCGGCTTCAAGAAGACGTGAACATCCGACCAAAGTATGTAAAAAGCAGTTAAGAAAAGGTTAGAATATTCAACCAAACATAATCAAAAGCGGGAGCAGAGCTGTTCGACTGCAAGTAGGTGTGAATGTCAGATCATAATTTGCAAAAAAGCTGATGAGAAAGGGTGAGAATGCCCGACTATACACCATCAAATGCGGGAGTGGAGTTCTTCGGCTTTGAGTAGGTGTGAATGTCAAAGCATAATTACTCACAAACGTGTAAGAAAAGGTAGTATTGCCAGACCATACATGATCAAAACAGGGAGCGAAGGTGGTTCAGCTGCAAGAAGGTGTGAATGTCCGACTAAAGTTTATAAAAAGCGGGTAAGACATGGTGCGAATGCCCGACAATGTATGATCAAAAGAGGGAGCGGAGGTTTTCGGCTGCAAGGTCTGAATGTCCAACCATAATTTGTAAAAACCGGGAACGAAAAGGCTCGAAAGCCCGACTATACACTATCAAAAGCGGGAGCGGAGGTGTTCAGCTGCAAAAAGGTCTGAATGTCCACCAATAATTACTGAAAAATGGTTAAGAAAAGGTGCGAATAGCCAACCATACATCATCAAAAGCAGGAGTGGAGTTGTTCGGCTACAAGAAGGTTTGAATGTCTGACCATAGTTTGTAAAAAGCGGGTAAGAAAACCTTCGAATGCCTTAACATACACCATCAAAAGAGGGAGCGGAGGTGTTCCGCTTTTAAGAAGGTGTGAATGTCCGACCATAGTTGGTAAAAAGTGGGTAAGAAGAGGTGAAAATACCCGTGTGTACACAATCAAAAGAGGGAGCGGAGTTGTTCAGCTACAAGAAGGTGTGAAAGTCCGATAAAAGTTTGTAAAAAGCATTTAAAAGGTTCCAATATCCAACCAAACATAATCAAAAGCGGGAGCAGAGCTGTTCGACTGCAAGTAGGTGTTAATGTCAGATCATAATTTGCAAAAAGCTGATGAAAAAGGGTGAGAATGCCAGACTATACACCATCAAAAGCAAGAGCGGAGGTGTTCAGCTGCAAGAAGGTCTGAATGTCCACCAATAATTACTGAGAAATGGTTAAGAAAAGGTGCGAATGCCCAACCATACATGATCAAAAGCAGGAGTGGAGTTGTTCGGCTACAAGAAGGTTTGAATGTCCGACCATAGTTTGTAAAAGGCGGGTAAGAAAAGCTTCGAATGCCTTAACATACACCATCAAAAGAGGGAGCGGAGGTGTTCCGCTTTTAAGAAGGTGTGAATGTCCGACCATAGTTGGTAAAAAGTGGGTAAGAAGAGGTGAAAATACCCGAGTGTACACAATCAAAAGAGGGAGCGGAGTTGTTCAGCTACAAGGTGTGAAAGTCCGACCATGGTTTGTAAAAAGCGGGTAAGAAAAGGTGCGAATGCCCGACAATGTATGATCAAAAGAGGGAGCAGAGGTTGTCGGCTGCAAGAAGGTCTGAATGTCCAACCATAATTTGTAAAAACCAGGGAAGAAAAGGCTCGAAAGCCCGACTATACACCATCAAAAGCAAGAGCGGAGTTGTTCCGCTGTAAGAAGGTGTGAATGTCAGACCATAGTTGGTAAAAAGTGGGTAAGAAGAGGTGAAAATACCCGAGTGTACACAATCAAAAGAGGGAGCGGAGTTGTTCAGCTACATGAAGGTGTGAAAGTCCAACCATGGTTTGAAAAAGCGGGTAAGAAAAGGTTCGTATGCCCGAATATATACCATCAAAAGCGGAAGCGGAGGTGTTCGGCTGCAAGAAGGTGTGAACGTCCGATAAAAGTTTGTAAAAAGCATTTAAAAGGTTCCAATATCCAACCAAACATAATCAAAAGCGGGAGCAGAGCTGTTCGACTGCAAGTAGGTGTGAATGTCAGATCATAATTTGCAAAAAGCTGATGAAAAAGGGTGAGAATGTCCGACTATACACCATCAAAAGCAAGAGCGGAGGTGTTCAGCTGCAAGAAGGTCTGAATGTCCACCAATAATTACTGAAAAATGGTTAAGAAAAGGTGCGAATGCCCAACCATACATCATCAAAAGCAGGAGTGGAGTTGTTCGGCTACAAGAAGGTTTGAATGTCCGACCATAGTTTGTAAAAGGCGGGTAAGAAAAGCTTCGAATGCCTTAACATACACCATCAAAAGAGGGAGCGGAGGTGTTCCGCTTTTAAGAAGGTGTGAATGTCCGACCATAGTTGGTAAAAAGTGGGTAAGAAGAGGTGAAAATACCCGAGTGTACACAATCAAAAGAGGGAGCGGAGTTGTTCAGCTACAAGAAGGTGTGAAAGTCCGACCATAGTTGGTGAAAAGTGGGTAAGAAAAGGTTAAAATACCCGACTGTACACAATCAAAAGAGGGAGCGGAATTGTTCAGCTACAAGAAGGTGTGAAAGTTAGACCATGGTTTGTAAAAAGCGGGTAAAAAAAGGTTCGTATGCCCGAATATACACCATCGAAAGCGGAAGCGGAGGTGTTCGGCTGCAAGAAGGTGTGAACGTCCGACCAAAGTTTGTAAAAAGCAGTTAAGAAAAGGTTTGAATATCTAACCAAACATAATCAAAAGCGGGAGCAGAGCTGTTCGACTGCAAATAGGTGTGAATGTCAGATCATAATTTTCAAAAAGCTGAAGAGAAAGGGTGAGAATGCCCGACTATACACCATCAAATGCGGTAGCGGAGTTGTTCGGCTGTGAGTAGGTGTGAATCTCCAACCATAATTGCTGAAAAATGTGTTAGAAAAGGTTAGAATGCCGGTCCATACATCATCAAAAGCGGGAGAGGTGGTGTTCGGCTGCAAGTAGGTGTCAATATCCGACTATAGTTTGTAAAAAGCGGGTAAGACAAGGTGAAAAAGCCCGACAATGTATGATCAAAAGAGGGAGCGGAGGTGTTCGGCTTTAAGAAGGTCTGAATGTCCAACCATAATTTGTAAAAACCGGGAAGAAAAGGCTCGAAAGCCCGACTATACACCATCAAAAGTGGGAGCGGAGGTGTTCAGCTGCAAGAAGGTCTGAATGCCCATCAATATTTTGCGTTATATCATGAAAGAAAATGTTTGAATATCAAACCGCACATGATCATAAGCGGGAGAGGAGGTGTTCAGCTGTAAGAAGGTGTGAATGTCCCTCCATAATTCCTGAAAAATGGGTAGAAAAAGGTGCGAATGCCCAACCATACATTATCAAAAGCAGGTGTGAATGTCAGATCATAATTTGCAAAAAGCTGATGAGAAAGGATTTGAATGCCCGACTATACAACATCAAATGCGGGAGCGGAGGTGTTCGGCTCTGAGTAGGTGTGAATGTCCGATCATAATTGCTGAAAAATGTGTTAGAAAAGATAAGAATGCCGGACCATAAATCATCAAAAGCGGGAGAGGTGGTGTTCGGCTGCAAAAAGGTGTGAATGTTCGACTAAAGTTTATAAAAAGCGGGTAAGACAAGGTGCGAATGCCCGAATATAAACCATCAAAAGCGGAAGCGGAGGTGTTCGGCTTCAAGAAGACGTGAACATCCGACCAAAGTATGTAAAAAGCAGTTAAGAAAAGGTTAGAATATTCAACCAAACATAATCAAAAGCGGGAGCAGAGCTGTTCGACTGCAAGTAGGTGTGAATGTCAGATCATAATTTGCAAAAAAGCTGATGAGAAAGGGTGAGAATGCCCGACTATACACCATCAAATGCGGGAGTGGAGTTCTTCGGCTTTGAGTAGGTGTGAATGTCAAAGCATAATTACTCACAAACGTGTAAGAAAAGGTAGTATTGCCAGACCATACATGATCAAAACAGGGAGCGAAGGTGGTTCAGCTGCAAGAAGGTGTGAATGTCCGACTAAAGTTTATAAAAAGCGGGTAAGACATGGTGCGAATGCCCGACAATGTATGATCAAAAGAGGGAGCGGAGGTTTTCGGCTGCAAGGTCTGAATGTCCAACCATAATTTGTAAAAACCGGGAACGAAAAGGCTCGAAAGCCCGACTATACACTATCAAAAGCGGGAGCGGAGGTGTTCAGCTGCAAAAAGGTCTGAATGTCCACCAATAATTACTGAAAAATGGTTAAGAAAAGGTGCGAATAGCCAACCATACATCATCAAAAGCAGGAGTGGAGTTGTTCGGCTACAAGAAGGTTTGAATGTCTGACCATAGTTTGTAAAAAGCGGGTAAGAAAACCTTCGAATGCCTTAACATACACCATCAAAAGAGGGAGCGGAGGTGTTCCGCTTTTAAGAAGGTGTGAATGTCCGACCATAGTTGGTAAAAAGTGGGTAAGAAGAGGTGAAAATACCCGTGTGTACACAATCAAAAGAGGGAGCGGAGTTGTTCAGCTACAAGAAGGTGTGAAAGTCCGATAAAAGTTTGTAAAAAGCATTTAAAAGGTTCCAATATCCAACCAAACATAATCAAAAGCGGGAGCAGAGCTGTTCGACTGCAAGTAGGTGTTAATGTCAGATCATAATTTGCAAAAAGCTGATGAAAAAGGGTGAGAATGCCAGACTATACACCATCAAAAGCAAGAGCGGAGGTGTTCAGCTGCAAGAAGGTCTGAATGTCCACCAATAATTACTGAGAAATGGTTAAGAAAAGGTGCGAATGCCCAACCATACATGATCAAAAGCAGGAGTGGAGTTGTTCGGCTACAAGAAGGTTTGAATGTCCGACCATAGTTTGTAAAAGGCGGGTAAGAAAAGCTTCGAATGCCTTAACATACACCATCAAAAGAGGGAGCGGAGGTGTTCCGCTTTTAAGAAGGTGTGAATGTCCGACCATAGTTGGTAAAAAGTGGGTAAGAAGAGGTGAAAATACCCGAGTGTACACAATCAAAAGAGGGAGCGGAGTTGTTCAGCTACAAGGTGTGAAAGTCCGACCATGGTTTGTAAAAAGCGGGTAAGAAAAGGTGCGAATGCCCGACAATGTATGATCAAAAGAGGGAGCAGAGGTTGTCGGGTGCAAGAAGGTCTGAATGTCCAACCATAATTTGTAAAAACCAGGGAAGAAAAGGCTCGAAAGCCCGACTATACACCATCAAAAGCAAGAGCGGAGTTGTTCCGCTGTAAGAAGGTGTGAATGTCAGACCATAGTTGGTAAAAAGTGGGTAAGAAGAGGTGAAAATACCCGAGTGTACACAATCAAAAGAGGGAGCGGAGTTGTTCAGCTACATGAAGGTGTGAAAGTCCAACCATGGTTTGAAAAAGCGGGTAAGAAAAGGTTCGTATGCCCGAATATATACCATCAAAAGCGGAAGCGGAGGTGTTCGGCTGCAAGAAGGTGTGAACGTCCGATAAAAGTTTGTAAAAAGCATTTAAAAGGTTCCAATATCCAACCAAACATAATCAAAAGCGGGAGCAGAGCTGTTCGACTGCAAGTAGGTGTGAATGTCAGATCATAATTTGCAAAAAGCTGATGAAAAAGGGTGAGAATGTCCGACTATACACCATCAAAAGCAAGAGCGGAGGTGTTCAGCTGCAAGAAGGTCTGAATGTCCACCAATAATTACTGAAAAATGGTTAAGAAAAGGTGCGAATGCCCAACCATACATCATCAAAAGCAGGAGTGGAGTTGTTCGGCTACAAGAAGGTTTGAATGTCCGACCATAGTTTGTAAAAGGCGGGTAAGAAAAGCTTCGAATGCCTTAACATACACCATCAAAAGAGGGAGCGGAGGTGTTCCGCTTTTAAGAAGGTGTGAATGTCCGACCATAGTTGGTAAAAAGTGGGTAAGAAGAGGTGAAAATACCCGAGTGTACACAATCAAAAGAGGGAGCGGAGTTGTTCAGCTACAAGAAGGTGTGAAAGTCCGACCATAGTTGGTGAAAAGTGGGTAAGAAAAGGTTAAAATACCCGATTGTACACAATCAAAAGAGGGAGCGGAATTGTTCAGCTACAAGAAGGTGTGAAAGTTAGACCATGGTTTGTAAAAAGCGGGTAAAAAAAGGTTCGTATGCCCGAATATACACCATCGAAAGCGGAAGCGGAGGTGTTCGGCTGCAAGAAGGTGTGAACGTCCGACCAAAGTTTGTAAAAAGCAGTTAAGAAAAGGTTTGAATATCTAACCAAACATAATCAAAAGCGGGAGCAGAGCTGTTCGACTGCAAATAGGTGTGAATGTCAGATCATAATTTTCAAAAAGCTGAAGAGAAAGGGTGAGAATGCCCGACTATACACCATCAAATGCGGTAGCGGAGTTGTTCGGCTGTGAGTAGGTGTGAATCTCCAACCATAATTGCTGAAAAATGTGTTAGAAAAGGTTAGAATGCCGGTCCATACATCATCAAAAGCGGGAGAGGTGGTGTTCGGCTGCAAGTAGGTGTCAATATCCGACTATAGTTTGTAAAAAGCGGGTAAGACAAGGTGAAAAAGCCCGACAATGTATGATCAAAAGAGGGAGCGGAGGTGTTCGGCTTTAAGAATGTCTGAATGTCCAACCATAATTTGTAAAAACCGGGAAGAAAAGGCTCGAAAGCCCGACTATACACCATCAAAAGTGGGAGCGGAGGTGTTCAGCTGCAAGAAGGTCTGAATGCCCATCAATATTTTGCGTTATATCATGAAAGAAAATGTTTGAATATCAAACCGCACATGATCATAAGCGGGAGAGGAGGTGTTCAGCTGTAAGAAGGTGTGAATGTCCCTCCATAATTCCTGAAAAATGGGTAGAAAAAGGTGCGAATGCCCAACCATACATTATCAAAAGCAGGTGTGAATGTCAGATCATAATTTGCAAAAAGCTGATGAGAAAGGATTTGAATGCCCGACTATACAACATCAAATGCGGGAGCGGAGGTGTTCGGCTCTGAGTAGGTGTGAATGTCCGATCATAATTGCTGAAAAATGTGTTAGAAAAGATAAGAATGCCGGACCATAAATCATCAAAAGCGGGAGAGGTGGTGTTCGGCTGCAAAAAGGTGTGAATGTTCGACTAAAGTTTGTAAAAAGCGGGTAAGACAAGGTGCGAATGCCCGAATATAAACCATCAAAAGCGGAAGCGGAGGTGTTCGGCTTCAAGAAGACGTGAACATCCGACCAAAGTTTGTAAAAAGCAGTTAAGAAAAGGTTAGAATATTCAACCAAACATAATCAAAAGCGGGAGCAGAGCTGTTCGACTGCAAGTAGGTGTGAATGTCAGATCATAATTTGCAAAAAAGCTGATGAGAAAGGGTGAGAATGCCCGACTATACACCATCAAATGCGGGAGTGGAGTTCTTCGGCTTTGAGTAGGTGTGAATGTCAAACCATAATTACTCACAAACGTGTAAGAAAAGGTAGTATTGCCAGACCATACATGATCAAAACAGGGAGCGAAGGTGGTTCAGCTGCAAGAAGGTGTGAATGTCCGACTAAAGTTTATAAAAAGCGGGTAAGACATGGTGCGAATGCTCGACAATGTATGATCAAAAGAGGGAGCGGAGGTTTTCGGCTGCAAGGTCTGAATGTCCAACCATAATTTGTAAAAACCGGGAACGAAAAGGCTCGAAAGCCCGACTATACACTATCAAAAGCGGGAGCGGAGGTGTTCAGCTGCAAAAAGGTCTGAATGTCCACCAATAATTACTGAAAAATGGTTAAGAAAAGGTGCGAATAGCCAACCATACATCATCAAAAGCAGGAGTGGAGTTGTTCGGCTACAAGAAGGTTTGAATGTCTGACCATAGTTTGTAAAAGGCGGGTAAGAAAAGCTTCGAATGCCTTAACATACACCATCAAAAGAGGGAGCGGAGGTGTTCCGCTTTTAAGAAGGTGTGAATGTCCGACCATAGTTGGTAAAAAGTGGGTAAGAAGAGGTGAAAATACCCGTGTGTACACAATCAAAAGAGGGAGCGGAGTTGTTCAGCTAAAAGAAGGTGTGAAAGTCCGATAAAAGTTTGTAAAAAGCATTTAAAAGGTTCCAATATCCAACCAAACATAATCAAAAGCGGGAGCAGAGCTGTTCGACTGCAAGTAGGTGTGAATGTCAGATCATAATTTGCAAAAAGCTGATGAAAAAGGGTGAGAATGCCCGACTATACACCATCAAAAGCAAGAGCGGAGGTGTTCAGCTGCAAGAAGGTCTGAATGTCCACCAATAATTACTGAAAAATGGTTAAGAAAAGGTGCGAATGCCCAACCATACATGATCAAAAGCAGGAGTGGAGTTGTTCGGCTACAAGAAGGTTTGAATGTCCGACCATAGTTTGTAAAAGGCGGGTAAGAAAAGCTTCGAATGCCTTAACATACACCATCAAAAGAGGGAGCGGAGGTGTTCCGCTTTTAAGAAGGTGTGAATGTCCGACCATAGTTGGTAAAAAGTGGGTAAGAAGAGGTGAAAATACCCGAGTGTACACAATCAAAAGAGGGAGCGGAGTTGTTCAGCTACAAGGTGTGAAAGTCCGACCATGGTTTGTAAAAAGCGGGTAAGAAAAGGTGCAAATGCCCGACAATGTATGATCAAAAGAGGGAGCAGAGGTTGTCGGCTGCAAGAAGGTCTGAATGTCCAACCATAATTTGTAAAAACCAGGGAAGAAAAGGCTCGAAAGCCCGACTATACACCATCAAAAGCAAGAGCGGAGTTGTTCCGCTGTAAGAAGGTATGAATGTCAGACCATAGTTGGTAAAAAGTGGGTAAGAAGAGGTGAAAATACCCGAGTGTACACAATCAAAACAGGGAGCGGAGTTGTTCAGCTACAAGAAGGTGTGAAAGTCCAACCATGGTTTGAAAAAGCGGGTAAGAAAAGGTTCGTATGCCCGAATATATACCATCAAAAGCGGAAGCGGAGGTGTTCGGCTGCAAGAAGGTGTGAACGTCCGATAAAAGTTTGTAAAAAGCATTTAAAAGGTTCCAATATCCAACCAAACATAATCAAAAGCGGGAGCAGAGCTGTTCGACTGCAAGTAGGTGTGAATGTCAGATCATAATTTGCAAAAAGCTGATGAAAAAGGGTGAGAATGCCCGACTATACACCATCAAAAGCAAGAGCGGAGGTGTTCAGCTGCAAGAAGGTCTGAATGTCCACCAATAATTACTGAAAAATGGTTAAGAAAAGGTGCGAATGCCCAACCATACATCATCAAAAGCAGGAGTGGAGTTGTTCGGCTACAAGAAGGTTTGAATGTCCGACCATAGTTTGTAAAAGGCGGGTAAGAAAACCTTCGAATGCCTTAACATACACCATCAAAAGAGGGAGCGGAGGTGTTCCGCTTTTAAGAAGTTGTGAATGTCCGACCATAGTTGGTAAAAAGTGGGTAAGAAGAGGTGAAAATACCCGAGTGTACACAATCAAAAGAGGGAGCGGAGTTGTTCAGCTACAAGAAGGTGTGAAAGTCCGATAAAAGTTTGTAAAAAGCATTTAAAAGGTTCCAATATCCAACCAAACATAATCAAAAGCGGGAGCAGAGCTGTTCGACTGCAAGTAGGTGTGAATGTCAGATCATAATTTGCAAAAAGCTGATGAAAAAGGGTGAGAATGCCCGACTATACACCATCAAAAGCAAGAGCGGAGGTGTTCAGCTGCAAGAAGGTCTGAATGTCCACCAATAATTACTGAAAAATGGTTAAGAAAAGGTGCGAATGCCCAACCATACATCATCAAAAGCAGGAGTGGAGTTGTTCGGCTACAAGAAGGTTTGAATGTCCGACCATAGTTTGTAAAAGGGGGGTAAGAAAAGCTTCGAATGCCTTAACATACACCATCAAAAGAGGGAGCGGAGGTGTTCCGCTTTTAAGAAGGTGTGAATGTCCGACCATAGTTTGTAAAAGCGGGTAAGAAAAGGTTCGAATGCCCGAACATACACCATCAAAAGAGGGAGCGGAGGTGTTCCGCTGTAAGAAGGTGTGAATGTCCGACCATAGTTGGTAAAAAGCGGGTAAGAAAAGGTTAGAATACCCAACTGTACACAATCAATACCGGGAGTGGAGTTTTTAGGCTACTAAAAGATGTGAAAGTCCGACCCTGGTTTGTAAAAAGCAGGTAAGAAAACCTGCGAATGCCCGACAATGTATGATTAAAAGAGGGAGCGGAGGTTTTCGGCTGCAAGAAGGTCTGAATTTCCAACCATAATTTGTAAAAACCGGGGAAGAAAAGGCTCGAAAGCCTGACTATACACCATCAAAAGCGGAAGCGGAAGTGTTCAGCTGAAAGAAGGTCTGAATGTCCATCAATAATTGCTAGAAAACATGAAATAAAATTTTCGAATATCAAACCACACATGATCATAAGTGGGAGAGGAGGTATTCAGCTACAAGAAGGTGTGAAAGTCCGACCATGGTTTGTAAAAAGCTGGTAAGAAAAGGTTCGTATGCCCGAATATACACCATCAAAAGCGGAAGAGGAGGTGTTCGGCTGCAAGAAGGTGTGAATGTCGGACCATAGTTGGTAAAAAGCGGGTAAGAAAAGGTTAAAATACCCAACTGTACACAATCAATAGCGGGAGAGGAGTTGTTCGGCTACAAGAAGGTGTGAAAGTCCGACCATGGTTTGTAAATGGCGTGTAAGAAAAGGTTCGAATGCCCAAATATATACCATCAAAAGTGGAAGAGGAGGTGTTCGGCTGCAAGAAGGTGTGAACTTCGGACCAAAGTTTGTAAAAAGCAGTTAAGAAAAGGTTCGAATATCCAACCAAACATAATCAAAAGCGGGAGCAGAGCTGTTCGACTGCAAGTAGGTGTGAATGTCAGATCATAATTTGCAAAAAGCTCATGAGAAAGGGTGAGAATGCCCGACTAAACACAATCAAATGCGGGAGCAGAGGTGTTCGTCTGTGAGTAGGTGTGAATGTCTGACCATAAATGCTGAAAAATGTTTTAGAAAAGGTAAGAATGCCGGACCATACATTATCAAAAGCGGGAGCAGAGCTGTTCGACTGCAAGTAGGTGTGAATGTCAGATCATTATTTGCAAAAAGCTGATGAGAAAGGGTGAGAATGCCCGACTATACACCATCAAATGCAGGAGCGGTACAGTTCGGCTGTGAGTAGGTTTGAATGTCCGACCATAATTGCTGATAAATGTGTTAGAAAAGACTAGAATGCCGGACAATACATCATCAAGAGCGGGAGAGGTGGTGTTCGGCTGCAAGTAGGTGTGAATGTCCAGCCATAATTACTCACAAACGGGTAAGAAAAGGTAGTATTGCCAGACCATACATTATCAAAACAGGGAGCGGAGGTGGTTCAGCTGCAAGGTTTGAATGTCTGACTAAAGTTTGTAAAAAGCGGGTAAGACAAGGTGCGAATGCGCAACAATGTATGATCAAAAGCGGGAGCGGAGGTTTTCGGCTGCAAGGTCTGAATGTCCAACCATAATTTGTAAAAACCGGGTAAGAAAAGGCTCGAAAGCCCGACTATACACCATCAAAAGAGGGAGCGGTGGTTTTTGGCTGCAAGAAAGTCTGAATGACCACCGATAATTCCTGAAAAATGGATAAAAAAAGGGTGCGATTACCAACCATACATCATCAAAAGCAGGAGTGGATGTGTTCGGCTACAAGTTTTGAATGTCCGAGCATAGTTTGTAAAAGGCGGGTAAGAAAAGGTTCGAATGCCTGAACATACACCATCAAAAGAGGGAGCGGAGGCGTTCCGCTGTAAGAAGGTGTGAATGTCCGACCATAGTTGGTAAAAAGTGGGTAAGAAGAGGTGAAAATACCCGAGTGTACACAATCAAAAGAGGGAGCGGAGTTGTTCAGCTACAAGAAGGTGTGAAAGTCCGACCATGGTTTGTAAAAAGCGGTTTAGAAAAGGTGCCAATGCCCGACAATGTATGATCAAAAGAGGGAGCAAAGGATTTCGGCCACAAGAAGGTTTGAATGTCCGACCATAGTTTGTAAAAAGCGGGTAAGAAAAGGTTCGAATGCCTGAAAATACACCATCAAAAGCGGGAGCGGAGGTGTTCCGCTGTAAGATGGTGTGAATGTCCGACCATAGATGGTAAAAAGCGGGTAAGAAAAGGTTAAAATACCCGACTGTACACAATCAATAGCGGGAGCGGAGTTGTTCGGCTACAAGGTGTGAACGTCCGACCAAAGTTTGTAAAAAGCAGTTAAGAAAAGGTTAGATCGCCTTCAACAAAGAACACCATTGGACTTTGCAGTAGAAGAAGTTGAAATCGATCTAGATATTGATAAATATGAAGGACAAAGCAGTTTCCACTTGGTTTGAGTGAAGAAATGAATTTTATAGCAAAATCAGAAATCACGCATAACTCCTCCAAAGGAACGTATTGCTCAACCAAAGGGATGCTTCTTTCTCATTCAGGGTAATTCGAGGAACTTTATGCTTGATACATTTTTAGACATGGATAACTATGAAGGACAAAGCAATTTTAACTTGGTTTGAGCAAAGCAATTAATTTTATAGGAAAATCCGAAATCATGCAGAACTCATGAAAATAAGCTTATTCTCGGATTCCTGATCCTTCAGTGTATCTCTTTCTTCTACTGCAAAATCCAATGTTGTTCTTTGTTGAAGTCGATCTAGACATTGATAAATATGAAGGACAAAGCAGTTTTAACTTGGTTTGAGTGAAGGAATTCATTTTATACATAAAATCCCAAATCATGCAGAACGTATGAAAAGAAGCTTATTCTCGGATTCCTGATCCTTCAGTGTTAGTCTTTCTTCTACTGCAAAATCCAATGTTGTTCTTTGTTGAAAGTCGATCTAGACATTGATAAATATGAAGGACAAAGCAGTTTTAACATAGTTTGAGTGAAGGAAATCATTTTATAGCAAAATCCCAAATCATGTAGAACGTATGAAAAGAAGCTTATTCTCGGATTCCTGATCCTTCAGTGTTTCTCTTTCTTCTACTGCAAAATCCAATGTTGTTCTTTGTTGAAGTCGATCTAGACATTGATAAATATGAAGTTAAAAGTGGTTTTAACATGGTTTGAGTGAAGGAATTCATTTTATACATAAAATCCCAAATCATGCAGAACTTATGAAAATAAGCTTATTCTCGGATTCCTAAAACTTTTGATTTGCTCTTTCTTTTACTGCAAAGTACAACGTTGTTTTTTTTTGTTTAAATCTATCTAGACAATGATAAATATGAACGTAAAAGCCGTTTTAACATTGTTTGAGTGAAGGAATTAATTTTATAGATAAAATCCCAAATCATGCAGAACTCCTCAAAAGGGGCTGATGGCTTAATTGTGGTTCTTTCTCATCCAGGGTAATATGAGGAAGTTTATGATTGAAATATATGTAGAAATGGGTACATATGAAGGACAAAGCTGTTTTAACATAGTTTGAGTGAAGGAATTCATTTTAAAACAAAATCCCAACAAATGCAGAACTCATGAAAAGCTTATTCTCGGATTCCTGAAACTTTAGATTTGCTCTTTCTTTTACTGCAAAGTACAACGTTGTTTTTTGTTGAAATCTATCTAGACATTGATAAATACCGGCCGAACATCTCTGCTGCCGCTTTTGACAATTTATGGTTTGGCATTCTTACCTTTTCTTACCCGCTTTTTACAAATTTTGATCTGACATTCACACCTACTTGCAGTCGAACACCTTCTCTCCCGCTTATGATCATGAGCGGTTTGACATTCGAAAATTTTCTTTCATGTTTTCTAGCAATTACTGATGGACATTCAGACCTTCTTGCAGCCGAACACCTCCGCTCCCGCTTTTGATGGTGTATATTCGGGCATACAAAACTTTTCTTACCCGCTTTTTACAAACCATGGTCGGACATTCACACTTTGTTGCTGAACTACTCC
The DNA here is from genome assembly GCF_036924035.1 of Leuresthes tenuis. Classification (NCBI taxonomy): domain Eukaryota; kingdom Metazoa; phylum Chordata; class Actinopteri; order Atheriniformes; family Atherinopsidae; genus Leuresthes; species Leuresthes tenuis. Next base: position 30,170,426 of record NW_027325367.1, on the reverse strand, counting down.
GCTCCCTCTTTTGATTGTGTACAGTCGGGTATTTTCACCTTATCTTACCAGCTTTTTACCAACTACGGTCAGACATTCACACCTTCTTACAGCGGAACACCTCCGCTCCCTCTTTTGATGGTGTATGTTCAGGCATTCAACCCTTTTCTTACCTGCCTTTTACAAACTATAGTCGGACATTCAAACCTTCTTGTATCCAAACACACCCCCTCCTGCTTTTTATGATGTATGGTTGGGCTTTCGCACCTTTTCTTAACCATTTTTCAGTAATTATTGGTGGACATTCAGACCTTCTTGCAGCTGAACACCTCCGCTCCCGCTTTTGATGGTGTATAGTTGGGCTTTCGAGCCTTTTCTTCCCTGGTTGTTACAAATTATGGTTGGACATTCAGACCTTGCAGCCGAAAACCTATGCTCCCTCTTTTGATCATACATTGTCGGGCATTCGCACCTTGTCTTACCCGCTTTTTACAAACTTTCGTCAGACATTCACACCTTGCAGCTGAACCACCTCCGCTCCCTGTTTTGATCATGTATGGTCTGGCAATACTACCTTTTCTTACCCGTTTGTGAGTAATTATGACTTGACATTCACACCTACTTGCAGCCGAACACCACTTCTCCCGCTTTTGATGATGTATGGTCCGGCATTCTAGTCTTTTCTAACACATTTTTCAGTAATTATGGGTGGACATTAACACCTGCTTAAAGCTGAATAACTCCTCTCCCGCTTATGATCATATGCAGTTTGACATTCGAAAATTTTCTTTCATGTTTTCTAGAAATTACTGATGGACATTCAGACCTTCTTGCAGCTTAACACCTCCACTCCCGCTTTTGATCGTGTATAGTCGGGCTGTCGAGCCTTTTCTTCCCCGGTTGTTACATATTATGGTTGGACATTCAGACCTTCTTGCAGCCGAACACATCCACTCCTGCTTTTGATGATGTATGGTTGGCTATTCGCACCTTTTCTTAACCATTTTTCAGTAATTATTGGTGGACATTCAGACCTTCTTGCAGCTGAACACCTCCGCTCCCGCTTTTGATAGTGTATAGTCGGGCTTTCGAGCCTTTTCGTCCCCGGTTTTTACAAATTATGGTTGGACATTCAGACCTTGCAGCCGAAAACCTCCGCTCCCTCTTTTGATCATACATTGTCGGGCATTCGCACCATGTCTTACCCGCTTTTTATAAACTTTAGTCGGACATTCACACCTTCTTGCAGCTGAACCACCTCCGCTCCCTGTTTTGATCATGTATGGTCTGGCAATACTACCTTTTCTTACGCGTTTGTGAGTAATTATGGTTTGACATTCACACCTACTCAAAGCCGAAGAACTCCACTCCCGCATTTGATGGTGTATAGTCGGGCATTCTCACCCTTTCTCATCAGCTTTTTTGCAAATTATGATCTGACATTCACACCTACTTGCAGTCGAACAGCTCTGCTCCCGATTTTGATTATGTTTGGTTGATCATTCGAACCTTTTCTTAACTGCTTTTTACAAACTTTGGTCGGATGGTCACGTCTTCTTGAAGCCGAACACTTCCGCTTCCGCTTTTGATGGTTTATATTCGGGCATACGAACCTTTTCTTACCCGCTTTTTACAAACCATGGTCGGACTTTCACACCTTCTTGTAGCTGAACTACTCCGCTCCCTCTTTTGATTGTGTACGAAAGTGTAAGAAAAGCTTAGAATGCCTTAACATACACCATCAAAAGAGGGAGCGGAGGTGTTCCGCTGTAAGAAGGTGTGAATGTCCGACCATAGTTTGTAAAAAGCGGGTAAGAAAAGATTCGAATGCCCGAATATATACCATCAAAAGCGGAAGCGGAGGTGTTCCGCTGCAAGAAGGTGTGAACGTCCGATAAAAGTTTGTAAAAAGCATTTAAAAGGTTCCAATATCCAACCAAACATAATCAAAAGCGGGAGCAGAGCTGTTCGACTGCAAGTAGGTGTGAATGTCAGATCATAATTTGCAAAAAGCTGATGCAAAAGGGTGAGAATGCCCGACTATACACCATCAAAAGCAAGAGCGGAGGTGTTCAGCTGCAAGAAGGTCTGAATGTCCACCAATAATTACTGAAAAATGGTTAAGAAAAGGTGCGAATGCCCAACCATACATCATCAAAAGCAGGAGTGGATGTGTTCGGCTACAAGAAGGTTTGAATGTCCGACCATAGTTTGTAAAAGGCGGGTAAGAAAAGGCTTCGAATGCCTTAACATACACCATCAAAAGAGGGAGCGGAGGTGTTCCGCTGTAAGAAGGTGTGAATGTCCGACCATACTTGGTAAAAAGCGGGTAAGAAAAGGTGAAAATACCCAAGTGTACACAATCAAAAGAGGGAGCTGAGTTGTTCAGCTAAAAGAAGTTGTGAAAGTCCGACCATGGTTTGTAAAAAGCGGGTAAGAAAATGTTCGTATGCCCGAATATACACTATCAAAAGCGGAAGCGGAGGTGTTCGGCTTCAAGAAGGTGTGAATGTCCGACTATATTTGGTGAAAAGCAGGTGAAGCAAGGTCTGAATGCCCAACCTTACATCATCAAAAGCGAGATCAGAGGTGTTTGGCTGCAAGAAGGCCATAGTTTGCCAAAAGCGGGTAAGGTGCGAATGACCGACTAAATATCAACAAAAGTGGGGACGGAGGTCTTCGGATGCAAGTGGGTGTGAATATCCCAAAATACTTATATGAGAGGAAGCTGTGAATGGCCGACCATAGTTTGCAAAACGCGGGTGAGAAAAGGTGCGAATGTCCAACCCTACATGATCAAAACAAGGAGCGTAGGTGTTTGGCTGCGACAAGGTGTGAATGTCCACCCATAATTAATGAAAAGCGGGCAACAAGTAGGTTCGAATGCCCAACCATACATCATCAAAAGCAGGAGTGGATGTGTTCGGCTACAAGAAGGTTTGAATATCCGACCATAGTTTGTAAAAAGTGGGTAAGAAAAAGTTAAAATACCCGACTGTACACAATCAATAACGGGAGCGGAGTTGTTCGGCTACAAGAAGGTGTGAACGTCCGACCAAAGTTTGTAAAAAGCAGTTAAGAAAAGGTTAGATCGCCTTCAACAAAGAACACAATTGGACTTTGCAGTAGAAGAAGTTGAAATCGATCTCGATATGGATAAATATGAAGGACAAAGCAGTTTCCACTTGGTTTGAGTGAAGAAATTAATTTTATAGCAAAATCCGAAATCACGCATAACTCCTCCAAAGGAACGTATTGCTCAACCAAAGAGATGCTTCTTTCTCATTCAGGGTAATATGAGGAACTTTATGCTTGATACATTTTTAGACATGGATAACTATGAAGGACAAAGCAATTCATTTTATAGGAAAATCCGAAATCGTGCAGAACTCATGAAAATAAGCTTATTCTCGGATTCCTAATCCTTCAGTGTTTCTCTTTCTTCTACTGCAAAATCCAATGTTGTTCTTTGTTGAAGTCGATCTAGACATTGATAAATATGAAGGACAAAGCAGTTTCCACCTGATTTGAGTGAAGAAATGAATTTTATAACAAAATGCGAAATCACGCATAACTCCTCCAAAGGAACGTATTGCTCAACCAAAGGGATGCTTCTTTCTCATTCAGGGTAATATGAGGAACTTTATGCTTGATACATTTTTAGACATGGATAACTATGAAGGACAAAGCAATTCATTTTATAGGAAAATCCGAAATCGTGCAGAACTCTTGAAAATAAGCTTATTCTCGGATTCCTGATCCTTCAGTGTTTCTCTTTCTTCTACTGCAAAATCCAATGTTGTTCTTTGTTGAAGTCGATCTAGACATTGGTAAATATGAAGGACAACGCAGTTTTAACTTGGTTTGAGTGAAGGAATTAATTTTATACATAAAATCCCAAATCATGCAGAACGTATGAAAAGAAGCTTATTCTCGGATTCCCGATCCTTCAGTGTTAGTCTTTCTTCTACTGCAAAATCCAATGTTGTTCTTTGTTGAAGTCGATCTAGACATTGATAAATATGAAGGACAAAGCAGTTTTAACATAGTTTGAGTGAAGGAAATCATTTTATAGCAAAATCCCAAATCATGTAGAACGTATGAAAAGAAGCTTATTCTCGGATTCCTGAACCTTCAGTGTTGCTCTTTCTTCTACTGCAAAATACAATGTTGTTCTTTGTTGAAGTCGATCTAGACATTGATAAATATGAAGTTAAAAGCAGTTTTAACATAGTTTGAGTGAAGGAATTCATTTTATACATAAAATCCCAAATCATGCAGAACGTATGAAAAGAAGCTTATTCTCGGATTCCTGATCCTTCAGTGTTGCTCTTTCTTCTACTGCAAAATACAATGTTGTTCTTTGTTGAAGTCGATCTAGACATTGATAAATATGAAGTTAAAAGTAGTTTTAACATAGTTTGAGTGAAGAAATTCATTTTATAGTAAAATCCGAAATCGTGCAGAACTCATGAAAATAAGCTTATTCTCGGATTCCTACAACTTTTGATTTGCTCTTTCTTTTACTGCAAAGTACAACGTTGTTTTTTTTTTTTGTTTAAATCTATCTAGACATTGATAAATATGAACGTAAAAGCCGTTTTAACATAGTTTGAGTGAAGGAATTAATTTTATAGATAAAATCCCAAATCATGCAGAACTCCTCAAAAGGGGCTTATGGCTTAATCACAAGTGTGGTTCTTTCTCATCCAGGGTAATATGAGGAAGTTTATGATTGAAATATATGTAGAAATGGGTACATATGAAGGACAAAGCAGTTTTAACATAGTTTGAGTGAAGGAATTCATTTTAAAACAAAATCCCAACAAATGAAGAACTCATGAAAAGCTTATTCTCGGATTCCTGAAACTTTAGATTTGCTCTTCCTTTTAATGCAAAGTACAACGTTGTTTTTTGTTGAAATCTATCTAGACATTGATAAATACCGGCCGAACATCTCTGCTGCCGCTTTTGACATTTTATGGTTTGGCATTCTTACCTTTTCTTACCCGCTTTTTACAAATTTTGATCTGACATTCACACCTACTTGCAGTCGAACACCTTCTCTCCCGCTTATGATCATGAGCGGTTTGACATTCGAAAATTTTCTTTCATGTTTTCTAGCAATTACTGATGGACATTCAGACCTTCTTGCAGCCGAACACCTCCGCTCCCGCTTTTGATGGTGTATATTCGGGCATACAAAACTTTTCTTACCCGCTTTTTACAAACCATGGTTGGACATTCACACTTTGTTGCCGAACTACTCCGCTCCCTCTTTTGATTGTATACAGTCGGGTATTTTCACCTTTTCTTACCAGCTTTTACCAACTACGGTCGGACATTCACACCTTACAACGGAACACCTCCGCTCCCTCTTTTGATGGTGTATGTTCAGGCATTCGAACCTTTTCTTACCCGCCTTTTACAAACTATAGTCGGACATTCAAACCTTCTTGTATCCAAACACATCCCCTCCTGCTTTTGATGATGTATGGTTGGGCTTTCACACCTTTTCTTAACCATTTTTCAGTAATTATTGGTGGACATTCAGACCTTCTTGCAGCTGAACACCTCCGCTCCCGCTTTTGATGGTGTATAGTCGGGCTTTCGAGCCTTTTCTTCCCTGGTTTTTACAAATTATGGTTGGACATTCAGACCTTGCAGCCGAAAACCTATGCTCCCTCTTTTGATCATACATTGTCAGGCATTCGCACCTTGTCTTACCCGCTTTTTACAAACCATGGTCGGACTTTCACACCTTTTAGTAGCTGAACAACTCCGCTCCCGTTATTGATTGTGTACAGTTGGGTATTTTAAACTTTTCTTACCCGCTTTTTATCATCTATGGTCGGACATTCACACCTTCTTACAGCGGAACACCTCCGCTCCCTCTTTTGATGGTGTATGTTCGGGCATTCAAACCTTTTCTTTCCCGCTTTTTACAAACTATGGCCAGACATTCAAACCTTGCAGCTGAACCACCTCCGCTCCCTGTTTTGATCATGTATGGTCTGGCAATACTACCTTTTCTTACCCGTTTGTGAGTAATTATGGCTTCACATTCACAACTACTAGCAGCCGAACACCACTTCTCCCGCTTTTGATGATGTATGGTCCGGCATTCTAGTCATTTTTCAGTAATTATGGGTGGACATTAACACCTGCTTAAAGCTGAATAACTCCTCTTCAGTTTGACATTCGAAAATTTTCTTTCATGTTTTCTAGAAATTACTGATGGATATTCAGACATTGCAGCTGAACACCTCCACTCCCGCTTTTGATCGTGTATAGTCGGGCTTTCGAGTCTTTTCTTCCCCGGTTGTTACATATTATGGTTGGACATTCAGACCTTCTTGCAGCCGAAAACCTCCTCTCCCTCATTTGATCATACAATGTCGGGCATTCACACCTTTTCTTACCCGCTTTTTACAAACCATGGTCTGACTTTCAAACCTTTTAGTAGCCGAACAACTCCGCCCCCGCTATTGATTGTGTAAAGTCGGGTATTTTAACCTTTTCTTACCCGCTTTTTAAAAACTATGGTCGGACATTCACACCTTCTTACAGCGGAACACCTCCGCTCCCTCTTTTGATGGTGTATGTTCGGGCTTTCGAACCTATTCTTACCCCCTTTTTACAAACTATTCTCGGAGATTCACACCTACTCACAGACGAACAACTCCGCTCCCGCATTTGTTGGTGTATAGTCGGGCATTCTCACCCTTTCTCATCAGCTTTTTTAAAATTATGATCTGACATTCACACCTACTTGCAGTCGAACAGCTCTGCTCCCGCTTTTGATTATGTTTGGTTAGATATTCGAAACTTTTCTTAACTGCTTTTTACAAACTTTGGTTGGACGTTCACACCTTCTTGCAGCCGAACACCTCCGCTTCCGCTTTTGATGGTGTATATTTGGGCATACAAACGTTTTCTTACCCGCTTTTTATAAACTTTAGTGGGACATTCACACCTTCTTGCAGCTGAACCACCTCCGTTCCCTGTTTTGATCATGTATGGTCTGGCAATACTGCCTTTTCTTACCCGTTTGTGAGTAATTATGGCTGGACATTCACACCTACTTACAGCCGAACACCACCTCTCCCGCTTTTGATGATGTATGGACCGGCATTCTTACCTTTTCTAACACATTTTTCAGCAATTATGGTTGGATATTCACACCTACTCACAGCCGAGCAACTCCGCTCCCGCATTTGATGGTGTATAGTCGGGAATTCTCACCCTTTCTAATCAGCTTTTTGCAAATTATGATCTGACATTCACACCTATTTGCAGTCGAACAGCTCTGCTCCCGCTTTTGATTATGTTTGGTTAGATATTCAAACCTTTTCTTAACTGCATTTTACAAACTTTGGTCGGATGTTCACGTCTTCTTGAAGCCGAACACCTCCTCTTCCACTTTTGATGGTATATATTGGGGCATTCGAACCTTTTCTTACCCGCTTTTTACAAACCATGGTCAGACTTTCACACCTTGTTGCAGCTGAACAACTCCGCTCCCGCTTTTGATGGTGTATAGTCGGGCTTTCAAGCCTTTTCTTCCCCAGTTTTTACAAATTATGGTTGGACATTCAGACCTTCTTAAAGCCGAACACCTCCGCTCCCTCTTTTGATCATACATCATACATTGTCGGGCATTCGCACCTTGTCTTACCCGCTTTTTACAAACTTTAGTCAGAAATTCACACCTTGCAGCTGAACCACCTCCGTTCCCTCTTTTGATCATGTATGGTCTGGCAATACTACCTTTTCTTACCCGTTTGTGAGTAATTATGGCTGGACATTGACACCTACTTGCAGCCGAACACCACTTCCCGCTATTGATGATGAATGGTCCGGCATTCTAGTCTTTTCTAACACATTTTTCAGCAATTATGGTCGAACATTCACCCCAACTCACAGCCGAACAACTTCGCTCCCGCATTTGATGGTGTATAGTCGGGCATTCTCACCCTTTCTAATCAGCTTTTTGCAAATTATGATCTGACATTCACAACTACTTGCAGTCGAACAGCTCTACTCCCGCTTTTGATTATGTTAGGTTGGTTATTCGAACCTTTTCTTAACTGCTTTTTACAAACTTTGGTCGGACGTTCACACCTTCTTTTAGCTGAACACATCCACTCCTGCTTTTGACAATGTATAGTTGGGCATTCGCACCTTTTTTTTACCCATTTTTCAGGAATTATGGGTGGACATTCACACCTTCTTGCAGCTGAACACCTCCTCTCCCACTTATGATCATGTGCGGTTTGATTTTCGAAAATTTTCTTTCATGTTTTCTAGCAATTATTGATGGACATTTAGACCTTCTTGCAGCTGAACACCTCCGGTCCTGCTTTTGATCATACATTGTCAAGCATTCGCACCTTGTCTTACCCGCTTTTTACAAATTTTAGTCGAACATTCACACCTTTTTTCAGCCGAACACCACCTCTACCGCTTTTGATGATGTATGGTCCGGCATTCTTACCTTTTCTAACACATTATTCAGCAATTATGATCGGACATTCACACCTACTCAGAGCCGAACACCTCCGCTCACGCATTTGATGTTGTATAGTCGGGCATTCTCATCCTTTCTCATCAGCTTTTTGCAAATTATGATCTGACATTCACACCTGCTTTTGATAATGTATGGTTGGGCATTCGCACCTTTTTCTACCCTATTTTCAGGAATTATGGAGGGACATTCACACCTTCTTGCAGCCGAACACCACCTCTCCCGCTTTTGATGATGTATGGACCGGCATTCTAGTCTTTTCTAACACATTTTTCAGCAATTATGGTCGGACATTCACACCTACTCACAGACGAACACCTCCGCTACCGCATTTGATGGTGTATAGTCGGGCATTCTCACCCTTTCTAAACAGCTTTTTGCAAATTATGATCTGACATTCACACCTACTTGCAGTCGAACAGCTCTGCTCCCGCTTTTGATTATGTTTGGTTGGATATTCGAACCTTTTCTTAACTGCTTTTTACAAACTTTGGTCGGACGTTCACACCTTCTTGCAGCCGAACACCTCCTCTTCCACTTTTGATGGTATATATTGGGGCATTCGAACCTTTTCTTACACGCCTTTTACAAACCATGGTCGGACTTTCACACCTTCTTGTAGCCGAACAACTCCGCTCCCGCTATTGATTGTGTACAGTTGGGTATTTTAACCTTTTCTTACCCGCTTTTTACCAACTATGGTCCGACATTCACACCTTTTTGCCTCCGAACACCTCCTCTTCCGCTTTTGATGGTGTATATTCGGGCATACGAACCTTTTCTTACCCGCTTTTTACAAACCATGGTCGGACTTTCACACCTTCTTGTAGCTGAACAACTCCGCTCCCTCTTTTGATTGTGTACAGTCAGGTATTTTAACCTTTTCTTACCCGCTTTTTACCAACTATGGTCGGACATTCACACCGTCTTACATCGGAACAGCTCCGCTCCCTCTTTTGATGGTGTATGTTCGGGCATTCAAACCTTTTCTTACCCGCTTTTTAAAAACTATGGTCGGACATTCAAACCTTCTTGTAGCCGAACACATCCACTCCTGCTTTTGATGATGCATGGTTGGGCATTCGCACCTTTTCTTACCCATTTTTCAGTAATTATGGGTGGACATTCACACCTTCTTGCAGCTGAACACCTCTCCCACTTATGATCATGTGTGGTTTGATATTCGAAAATTTCCTTTCATGTTTTCTAGCAATTATTGATGGACATTCAGACCTTCTTTCAGCTGAACACCTCCGCTTCCGCTTTTGATGGTGCATAGTCGGGCTTTCGAGCCTTTTCTTCCCCGGTTTTTACAAATTATGGTTGGACATTCAGACCTTCTTGCAGCCGAAAACCTCCGCTCCCTCTTTTAATCATACATTGTCGGGCATTCGCACCTTTTCTTACCCGCTTTTTACAAACCAGGGTCGGACTTTCACATCTTTTAGTAGCCTAACAACTCCGCTCCCGGTATTGATTGTGTACAGTTGGGTATTTTAACCTTTTCTTACCCGCTTTTTACCAACTATGGTCTGACATTCACACCTTCTTACAGCGGAACACCTCCGCTCCCTCTTTTGATGGTGTATGTTCGGGCATTCGAACCTTTTCTTACCCGCTTTTTACAAACTATGGTCGGACATTCAAACCTTCTTGTAGCCGAACACATCCACTCCTGCTTTTGATGATGCATGGTTGGGCATTTGCACCTTTTCTGACCCATTTTTCAGTAATTATGGTTGGACACTCACACCTTCTTGCAGCTGCACACCTCCTCTCCCGCTTATGAGCATGTGCGGTTTGATATTCGAAAATTCTCTTTCATGTTTTCTAGCAATTATTGTTGGACATTCAGACCTTCTTGCAGCTGAACACCTCCAACCCCACTTTGTTGATGGTGTATAATCGGTCATTCGCACCTTACCCGCTTTTGGCAAACTATGGCCTTCTTGCAGCCAAACACCTCTGATCTCGCTTTTGATGATGTAAGGTTGGGCATTCAGACCTTGCTTCACCTGCTTTTCACCAAATATAGTCGGACATTCACACCTTCTTGCAGCCGAACACTTCCGCTTCACCTTTTAGTGTTCTATGGGGTATTCACACCTTTTTTTTCACCGCATTTTATAGATTATGGTTGGAAATTCTCACCCACTCTCATCCGAAGACCTCTCCTCCCACTTTTGTTAATATATAGTCGGGCATTCGAACCTTTTCTTACCCGCTTTTTACAAATTATGGTCGAACATTCACACCTACTTGCAGCCGAATACTTCCGCTCCACCTTTTAGTTATGTATGGTTGGCATTTGCACCTTTTCTTACCCTCTTTTTATACTGATTGCTGAAGATTAAGTTGTTCTTTCTCAAACTACAATTTTTTTTTAATTGTTGAAACTTGATTTGAAGTGGATAAATAAGGAGGACAAACAGTTTTAAGTCAGGCTGATAGAAGGAATTAATTTTATAGCAAAATCTGTATTTCGTCATATGTCGAGAGATGCTTATTGCTGAAGAAGTTCTTTCTCATTCTACAAAGTACAACGTTGTTTATCGTTGAAACTTGATTAGACATGAATAAATATGAAGGACAAAGCAGTCTTAACTTGGTTTGAGTTAAGGAATTCGTTTTATAGGAGAATCCGAATTCGTGCATAACTTGTAAAATAGAGCTTATTTTCGGATTCCTGAAGAATGAGTCTGGTTCTTTCTCATAATACAAAGTTTGTTGTTTATTGTTGAAACTTCATCAGAAGTGAAGAAATAAGGACAAACCGTTTTAAGTAAGTTTGATAGAAGGATTTCATTTTATAGCAAAATCTGTATTCTTTCATATCTCCTTGAGAGAAGCTTATTGCTGAAAATTAGGTCTGGTTCTTTTTCATACTACAAAATACAGTGTTGTTTATTGTTGAAACTAGATTAGAAGTAGATAAATATGAAGGACAAAGCAGTTTGAACTTGGTTTGAGAGAAGGAATTAATTTTATTGCAAAATCCGAATTCATGCATAACTCGTCAAATAGATAGTGATGTGTCGTTCGTGAGCGATTCGTTCGATATGAACTAATTTTTTATATGACTCGGGAGTAACGAGTTGTCTCAGTGAGTGATTCGTTCATTTTCATGCAGTACCCTTACTCACCACATGGCAGGCGGCAGCTTCATAAGCTCAGTCAGCAGGACAGGAAACAGTATTGATTTGTTCACGACTCAACTCCTCGGGTGACGGGTCCTCGCACAGGAAACAGTATTGATTCGTTCATGACTCAACTCCTCGGCTGACGGGTCCTCGCACAGGAAAAAGTATTGATTTGTTTACGACTCAACTCCTTGGGTCTTCGTTCATTTGTCACGTTTCAAATTCTACGTTTCATTTGACAGGCTGAAGAGCAGTAGGCACAACAGTTCGTTCACAAACCGGATCATTAATCTCATAGACTATTCTACCATCAACAACTTGGAAACCACAATCGACTCTCTAGATGCAGAAAAAGCATTTGATGGAGTGAACTGGAAATTTTTATTCGCAGCATTAAACAAATTTGGGTTTGGGTCACACTTCATCAACCGGATAAGGATATTATATAGCTCCCCAAATGCAAGTGTCAGGACAAATGATCAAACTTCTCCAAGCTTCAGTCTGCAGAGAGGTATAAGACAGGGTTGCCCACTTTCTCCCTCACTTTTTGCTATTTTCATCAAACCTTTAGCAGCTTCTATCAGGCAAGATAGAAATATCAAAGACATCCAATCCCAAAGTATTGAGCATAAAATAAGTCTTTATGCTGATGATGTATTACTTTTCCTTCAGAACTCACAGACGTCTCTCACTCACACAATCACACTCATAAATAAATTCTCAGCACTTTCTGACTACTCTATCAACTGGTCTAAGACCACAGTTCTGCCCATTAACTGTAGGGTCCAGAATATACCTGCGATCACTTTACAGTCAGGAAATATTAGATATTGAGGCATAAACATTTCCTCCAGGCTCTCAGAGCTAACAAAGCTAAACTATGTGCAATTATTAAAGAGAGTAGAGGACGATCTCTCTCGTTGGAAGTCCTTACCTATATCACTTATGGGGAGAGTTACAACCATTAAAATGATGATACTACCAAAAGTTAACTATTTGTTCTCAACGATCCCCATAAAACCATCTGCTACTTGGTTTAAGTCACTAGATTCATGCATCTCCAAATTTCTGTGGAAAAACAAACCACCACGTATTAGTTTAAAAACCCTACAGAAGACCAAGGACAGTGGTGGATTAGATTTACCTAATTTTTAGCACTATTCCTTAGCCAATAGGCTACAGCATCCTTTTGTATTTCTGATTTGTCAGTCCTCTCTCTTCGTTCACTGGAGTCTTCGTGTCTCTGTCCTTGAGTTTGGTGATTTTTTCTTCTTTTGATGCCTTGACACAGTGTGACAGGTGATACCACGTGGGAGATCCTTTAACTTGGACTGCTGTCCCTGTGCTGCGAAATGGCTGTGCTGCTCAAATGGTCTCTCCTTCATCATATACACAGTTATTTATACATCACCTTCCACCATGAAGCGTTGTCTCTTTTTGTTTCTCTCTTTGTTCTTAAAATGCTGTTATGCATGTCTAAACCAATCCATTAAATTAGATCATTTTGGCAGTAAAGCGATCTACAATGTGCTTGGTCGCAGAGCTGCTCATCTGTGGTAAACAGCTCTTCAGAAAGGCATTCTTCAATTGATTTCACTAATTTTATGTAATAATTTTGTGATTTCATAGAAAACTACACTTCTTCTCCCATCTGTCTGAGTATTTAATATTGTCTGGGTCCCGTTAAAACATGTATTTTTCCCATCTAATTCCTTGTTTGCTTTAAAACAAGTATTCCCCATTTTCTATCCCTTCAGTAGCCAACCAGTTTGTATGGAGTACACTGGAGCAACTTGACTGATCAGTAAAACACTGCTTTTGTTGTCACCGCAAGGCTTCCCCCGTCGGTTGTTTCACTGAGACACTACTGAGTAACTATAACTCAACACAGTTTATACACATAACATTCATATAAATACTAACAAACAAACAAACAATTATTTATCGCAATTTTCTCATCTCTGTTTGAACGTACACCCAGGTAAATATTCCTGTAGTCTTCTCATACCGACTATGGACCCATTCATTGTTTAACTTCACTGTTTTACAAATTCTAATTCAATATTACACATTGACATTGAACTTTACTGGATAAGCAGGTCTTCATTGCATTCAGCAGCCTATATGTGAGCATCTATGTGTAAGCTGTTCTTCTTTGCATTTATCACCAGCAAGCAATTCTTCATTGCACATGCATATGAAAATAGTAAAACAATTCCAATGCGTTAGCGAAACCTTCTATATCAGGAGTGTCCATCATGATGCTGGGAATAGAACCTCTTTCCCAGAATAGTTCAACCTTCTTACTCAACTGATCATAACTCCGCAATGAGCACATTTCAAAGTATCATTCCTCTACATGTATTCAAAAATCTATGTGTAAATGTTTAATATTTCTTATATTTGTTGATGTCATTCTGTGTGCATGTGGCCTAAACCCAATCTCTGTGTGGCAATTTTAATTTAAACAAGTTAAACTCTGCCTCTGATCATTTAAAAAAAGGTGTGTACCGATATCAACCTTTCTAAGGTAATTACTGATCCTACAAAACCAAACTTAAGAGATCCTTCAAGGTTGTCCCTGATTGGCTCAATCTTAACAAATCAAAGGTAGAAAATCCGCAGTGTCTGAACTTGGTGTTAGTTATCACTGCTCAATAGCCTGTATCAGAATTGCAAAAATGAAAACATTAGGTCCACGCTTGGTATCCAGATCCTGAAACATCTCCATGAGCAGGCTTTTTTCTAAACTGATCTGTTGAATAGTTATACTCATGACACTGTTAAAATCCCAGATGAAGATCTAGCACTTGACCATTTTTGTAAATCTTCTAATTCCATTCCACAAACAAAGAAAAACAAGCACAAGAAGTGGCAATCGCATACAACACAGCTGTGGATATAGATGACCTGAGACGACATGATAATACATAAACTGCTTAGTGACCATGCTACTGGACTAATGAATGTGTGTGTGTGTGAGAACATGCAACACCCATGGCACAGGACCTACATGATAACCGTGCTTAGTTATGAGTGTATAAGCGTACAGGGCCACAATCCACAGCCCCCCCAAGCAATCAGAAGCAGACAGAGAGGGCCACAAGACCCAGGCCACCAGCAGCCCCCACAGAGCACAGAACCCAGGAAGTCACCGCAGGGGCAACCACGCATCCACCCAGAAGACTGCAGAGGAAGCCCCCGGAAAGAGCCCCCATAAGCATAGGGCAGAGGCCCTCCGGGAGCCAGGGGCAACAGCCCACCGACCCCGCCAGGCCCCGGCTGCCCAGACCTGGGCCGTGCACTGGACCCGGGCCCCTGGAGCCCGAGCGCCCCCAAACCCCCCGGCAGAGGCCCCACCCAATACCCAGGAGGGCCAAGCGCCCCAGACAGCCACACAGTGGGTCAGCGCCTGCCCCAGCGCCCCTGGCCAAGTGCCCTGGGAGTCAAGACGTGCCCACAGGTGGGTGAAGTCGCGAGCAGCGGGGAGAGGCAACGCTGCCCCCCCATCCGGAGAAGCACAGGCAGGCCAGGCGACAGCAAGTCCCAGATCCAGGCCCAATCATTACCACACATCCACACGTCCTCCCTCCCTCGACTCCACTGGGGTGTAGTGCAGCGGGCACACCAGGGGGCCAGCAGCCCCCCAGCCACCACAGACCCCTAACCAGCAGAACAATTAATTAATCCTCCTGGCCCCTCCCGCCCCGAGCAGCAACAAGGAAGCAGGGGTGTGCGAAGAAGACCCCTCCCCCCACCCTTCTGGCTCTTCAATATTTTCTAATAGTGAGCAATTAAAATTGAGGGGCAGCCAAACTTATAGAACTGGGAGCGCAGCCCTCTGGGCAGCCTACATACCCAAAGAGCCCCGCCCACCAGATGCCACTCAGTGTAACCACCCCCCAAGACCTAATGTGTGTGTGTGAGTGTGTTTGATAAGTAGTAATGTCTAACACAGGGGCGGGGAACTGCAAAGTGCAACAAAAGGGCACCACCTACGTGGCCCCATCCACTACACACCACCGAACACACACGCCCCCAAAACCCTTCATGTGTGAGTGTGTGCTGTGTACAGGAGCCAGAAGGGAGAGGGGTATGGGGATATACACCGGGGGAGCTACTCTCCCTCAGAGAGGGCAGCCAGGGACTGGCTGCAATAGGCATCCCCGCTACGTGGGAGCCAACACAGGGCAGGAGGGCCTGATGTCCACCAGGCTCGGGGCCTGCAGCCACCATATTCCGGGAGCTACTCTACCCCCAGAAGGTACCCATCCCGCCCCACCCTACTCAACCCAACCCCACCCTGGAGGACCTCTACAAAAAACAAACAAACAACAACAAAAAACAAACAAACAAACCACCCGGTCACACCAGTCGCAGCAGCCCAGGCCTGAGACCCACCATCACCCAAGCGAAAAGCACCGCCCCCCCCCCCACCGCACGCCCCAACACCCTGAAAAAAAACAACCATCTGCGGACACCTTGGAGCGCCCAGCCCCCAGGGCCCAGGCCCACCACCACCACGCACACCAGAGCGGGCCGGCCACCCGGCATAGAGCCAGCAGCCACCACCTCAAGGCCCCTAAGGGACCCCGCCCCACACCGCAAGACAGCCCCACCCCCAAGCCCCCGAAACTGCCCTCCAAGCCCGACACACAGTTCCCCCCAGCAATGACCAACCCGGTCCCCACGACCCGAGAGACCACCAGACGCCCGAAGCCACACAACCCCCCCAGCACACACCCAACCGCCCAGAGCGACGGGACAGCAACCCACCACCACCACTATGTGATAAAGCTAATCAGAGGGGACCAGAGAGAATGAAATTCAGCCAATTGATGTTTTGAGGAGGCAGACATTGTTTCCATGCTAATATAATCTAAAAGAAAATTTCTAAACTGGTTAATACACATATTGTTTTTCGCTTTCCAGTTCATGAGAATAGTTTTCTTTGCGATACATAACACTGTGAGAACCATGTGTGCTGAGTTCATTTCCATGTTGATGTTGTCTAAGTCACCCAGTATGCACAGTGTGGGGCATGCAGGGATGCTACACTTTAGCCATGTTGATAGGTCCTCACAGACTTCAAGCCAGAACTTCTGGACAGGCGCACAAAACCACAAAGCGTGTGCATAATCATCAGGTGTGTTATCTGTGCAATGTGATCAGATGTTTGAGTGTGTTAGACCCATCCTGAACATCCTTTGTCCTGTATAGTGTGTTCTGTGAAGGATTTTGTATTGTATGAGCTGTAAATTAGGATTTCGAGTCATTCTGAAGGTGTTCAAACATATTTGTGGCCAGAAGCTATGACTAGAACTGATGGATAAATCTGCCTCCCATTTTGAGGATGGAAGAGACATTGTGTCATCTATCTTAGACAATAATTTATATATTTTTGATAGTAGTTTTGGGGTGCAGATGCTTAGAAACTCTGCTACCCTAATCGGGAGTTGTAAGTCTCGTTGGTGGAGGATATATTTCTTTGTTATTATAGACTTAAGTTGTTGATATTCTAGGAATTTATTGCTGCTTATCTCATGTTGTGATATGAGCTCATCAAATGAAATAAAATTTCCATTTTGGATTATATGTTCCAGATGTTTGATTCCTTTGATCTTCCACAGAGTAAAGTTTAGCATTTTTTTGTTTTGCAGTATGTGAGGATTGTTCCAGATGGGTGTAAGCTTACACGGGACAAGTGAGGACTTTGTTATTTTAAGAAATTCCCACCAGGCTGTCAGAGAGGTGATGATGTTAATGCTTTTGAAACATTTGTGATTTTTTACGTTTTGACTAATAAGTGGCAGGTCAGAGATTTCCAGATTATCACACAATGCTTGTTCTATATTTATCCATGGTTCATCTATTGGGCTAGGTTTAAACCATTTTGATATATACTGTAACCTATTTGCTAAGGAATAGTGCTGAAAATGAGGTAAATCTAATCCACCACAGTCCTTGGTCTTCTGTAGGGTTTTTAAACTAATACGTGGTGGTTTGTTTTTCCACAGAAATTTGGAGATGCATGAATCTAGTGACTTAAACCAAGTAGCAGATGGTTTTATGGGGATCATTGAGAACAAATAGTTAACTTTTGGTAGTATCATCATTTTAATGGTTGTAACTCTCCCCATAAGTGATATAGGTAAGGACTTCCAACGAGAGAGATCGTCCTCTACTTTCTTTAATAAGTCTTTAATAATTGCACATAATTTAGCTTTGTTAACTCTGAGAGCCTGGAGGAAATGTTTATGCCTAAATATCTAATATTTCCTGACTGTAAAGTGATCGCAGGTATATTCTGGACCCTGCAGTTAATGGGCAGAACTGTGGTCTTAGACCAGTTGATAGAGAAGTCAGAAAGTGCTGAGAATTTATTTATGAGTGTGATCGTGTGAGTGAGAGACGTCTGTGAGTTCTGAAGGAAAAGTAATACATCATCAGCATAAAGACTTATTTTATGCTTAATATTTTGGGATTGGATGCCTTTAATATTTCTATCTTGTCTGATAGAAGCTGCTAAAGGTTTGATGAAAATAGCAAAAAGTGAGGGAGAAAGTGGGCAACCCTGTCTTGTACCTCTCTGCAGACTGAAGCTTGGAGAAGTTTGATCATTTGTCCTGACACTTGCATTTGGGGAGCTATATAATATCCTTATCCAGTTGATGAAGTGTGACCCAAACCCGAATTTGTTTAATGCTGCGAATAAAAATTTCCAGTTCACTCGATCAAATGCTTTTTCTGCATCTAGAGAGTCGATTGTGGTTTCCAAGTTGTTGATGCTAGAATAGTCTATGATATTAATGATTCGTTTAGTCGTAAACGAATCAATACTGTTTCCTGTCCTGCTGACTGAGCTTTTGAAGCTGCCGCCTGCCATGTGGTGAGTAAGGGTACTGCATGAAAATGAACGAATCACTCACTGAGACAACTCGTTACTCCCGAGTCATATAAAAAATTTGTTCATATCGAACGAATCGCTCACGAACGACACATCATTATCTATTTGACGAGTTATGCATGAATTTGGATTTTGCAATAAAATTAATTCCTTCTCTCAAACCAAGTTCAAACTGCTTTGTCCTTCATATTTATCTACTTCTAATCTAGTTTCAACAATAAACAACACTGTATTTTGTAGTATGAAAAAGAACCAGACCTAATTTTTAGCAATAAGCTTCTCTCGAGGAGATATGAAGGAATACAGATTTTGCTATAAAATGAAATCCTTCTATCAAACTGACTTAAAACGGTTTGTCCTTATTTCTTCACTTCTTTGTATTATGAGAAAGAACCAGACTCATTCTTCAGGAATCCGAAAATAAGCTCTATTTTACGAGTTATGCACAAATTCAGATTCTCCATATAAAACGAATTCCTTAACTCAAACCAAGTTAAGATTGCTTTGTCCTTCATATTTATTCATGTCTAATCAAGTTTCAACGATAAACAACGTTGCACTTTGTAGAATGAGAAAGAACTTCTTCAGCAATAAGCAACTCTCGACATATGATGAAATACAGATTTTGCTATAAAATTAATTCCTTCTATCAGCCTGACTTAAAACTGTTTGTCCTCCTTATTGTTTCAACAATTAAAAAAATTTTGTAGTTTGAGAAAGAACAACTTAATCTTCAGCAATCAGTATAAAAAGAGGGTAAGAAAAGATGCAAATGCCAACCATACATCACTAAAAGGTGGAGCGGAAGTATTCGGCTGCAAGTAGGTGTGAATGTTCGACCATAATTTGTAAAAAGCGGGTAAGAAAAGGTTCGAATGCCCGACTATATATTAACAAACGCGGGAGGAGAGGTGTTCGGATGAGAGTGGGTGAGAATTTCCAACCATAATCTATAAAATACGGTGAAAAAAAGGTGTGAATACCCCATAGAACGCTAAAAGGTGGAGCGGAAGTGTTCCGCTGCAAGAAGGTGTGAATGTCCGACTATATTTGATGAAAAGCAGGTGAAGCAAGGTCTGAATGCCCAACCTTACATCATCAAAAGCGAGATCAGAGGTGTTTGGCTGCAAGAAGGCCATAGTTTGCCAAAGGCGGGTAAGGTGCGAATGACCGACTAAATATCAACAAAAGTGGGGGCGGAGGTCTTCGGATGCAGGTGGGTGTGAATATCCCACCATACAAGTATGGTGGAGAGGAAGCTGTGAATGGCCGACCATAGTAAAAAGCGGGTGAGAAAAGGTGCGAATGTCAAACCATACATGATCAAAACAGTTAGCGTAGGTGTTTGGCTGCGACAAGGTGTGAATGTCCACCCATAATTAATGAAAAGCGGGAAACAAGTAGGTTCGAATGCCCAACCATACATCATCAAAAGCAGCAGTGGATGTGTTCGGCTACAAGAAGGTGTGAATGTCTGACCATAGTTTGTAAAAAGCAGGAAAGAAAAGCTTCGAATGCCCGAACATACACCATCAAAAGAGGGAGCGGAGGTGTTCCGCTGTAAGAAGGTGTGAATGTCCGACCATAGTTGATAAAAAGCGGGTAAGAAAAGGTTAAAATACCCAACTGTACACAATCAATAACGGGAGCGGAGTTGTTCGGCTACTAAAAGGTGTGAAAGTCCGACCATGGCTTGTAAAAAGCGGGTAAGAAAAGGTGCGAATGCCCGACAATGTATGATCAAAAGAGGGAGCAGAGGTTTTCGGCTGCAAGAATGTCCGACTATAGTTTCTAAAAGGCAGGTAAGAAAAGCTTCGAATGCTCGAACATACACCATCAAAAGAGGGAGCGGAGGTGTTCCGCTGTAAGAAGGTGTGAATGTCCGACCATAGTTGGTAAAAAGTGGGAAAGAAAAGGTTAAAATTCCCGACTGTACACAATCAAAAGAGGGAGCGGAGTAGTTCAGCTACAAGGTGTGAAAGTCCGAACATGGTTTGTAAAAAGCGGGTAAGAAAAGGTTCGTATGCCCGAATATAAACCATTAAAAGCGGAAGCGGAGGTGTTCGGCTTCAAGAAGACGTGAAAATCCGACCAAAGTTTGTAAAAAGCAGTTAAGAAAAGGTTCGAATATTCAACCAAACATAATCAAAAGCGGGAGCAGAGCTGTTCGACTGCAAGTAGGTGTGAATGTCAGATCATAATTTGCAAAAAAGCTGATGAGAAAGGATGAGAATGCCCGACTACTACACCATCAAATGCGGGAGTGGAGTTCTTCGGCTTTGAGTAGGTGTGAATGTCAAATCATAATTACTCACAAACGCGTAAGAAAAGGTAGTATTGCCAGACCATACATGATCAAAACAGGGAGCGGAGGTGGTTCAGCTGCAAGAAGGTGTGAATGTCCGACTAAAGTTTATAAAAAGCGGGTAAGACAAGGTGCGAATGCCCGACAATGTATGATCAAAAAGGGAGCGGAGGTTTTCGGCTGTAAGGTCTGAATGTCCAACCATAATTTGTAAAAACCGGGGAAGAAAAGGCTCGAAAGCCCGACTATACACCATCAAAAGCAAGAGCGGAGGTGTTCAGCTGCAAGAAGGTCTGAATGTCCACCAATAATTACTGAAAAATGGTTAAGAAAAGGTGCGAATGCCCAACCATACATCATCAAAAGCAGGAGGGGATGTGTTTGGCTACAAGAAGGTTTGAATGTCCGACTATAGTTTCTAAAAGGCGGGTAAGAAAAGCCTCGAATGCTCGAACATACACCATCAAAAGAGGGAGCGGAGGTGTTCCGCTGGAATAAGGTGTGAATGTCCGACCATAGTTGGTAAAAAGTGGGTAAGAAAAGGTTAAAATTCCCGACTGTACACAATCAAAAGAGGGAGCGGAGTTGTTCAGCTACAGGAAGGTGTGAAAGTCCGACCATGTTTTGTAAAAAGCAGTTAAGAAAAGGTTCGAATATCGAACCAAACATAATCAAAAGCGGGAGCAGAGCTGTTCGACTGCAAGTAGCTGTGAATGTCAGATCATAATTTGCAAAAAGCTAATGAGAAAGGGTGAGAATGCCCGACTATACACTATCAAAAGCGGGAGCGGAGGTGTTCAGCTGCAAGAAGGTCTGAATGTCCAACTATAATTACTGAAAAATGGTTAAGAAAAGGTGCGAATAGCCAACCATACATCATCAAAAGCAGGAGCGGATGTGTTCCGCTGTAAGAAAGTGGGAATGTCCGACCATAGTTGGTAAAAAGCTGGTAAGAAGAGGTGAAAATACCCAACTGTACTCAATAAAAAGAGGGAGCGGAGTAGTTCAGCAACAAAGTGTGAATGTCCGAGCATGGTTTGTAAAAAGCGGGTAAGAAAAGGTTCGTATGCCTGAATATACACCATAAAAAGCGGAAGCGGAGATGTTCGGCTTCAAGAAGACGTGAACATCCGTCCAAAGTTTGTAAAAAGCAGATAAGAAAAGGTTTGAATATCCAACCAAACATAATCAAAAGCAGGAGAAGAGCTGTTCGACTGCAAGTAGGTGTGAATGTCAGATCATAATTTGCAAGCTGATTAGAAAGGGTGAGAATTCCCGACTATACACCATCAAATGCGGGAGCGGAGTTGTTCGGCTGTGAGTAGGTGTGAATCTCCAACCATAATTGCTGAAAAATGTGTTAGAAAAGGTAAGAATGCCGGTCCATACATCATCAAAAGCGAGAGAGGCGGTGTTCGGCTGCAAGTAGGTGTGAATGTCAGATCATTATTTGCAAAAAGCTGATGAGAAAGGGTGAGAATGCCCGACTATACACCATCAAATGCGGGAGCGGTACTGTTCGGCTGTGAGTAGGTGTGAATGTCCAGCCATAATTACTCACAAACGGGTAAGAAAAGGCAGTATTGCCAGACCATACATGATCAAAACAGGGAACGGAGGTGGTTCAGCTGCAAGAAGGTGTGAATGTCCCACTAAAGTTTATAAAAAGCGGGTAAGAAAACGTTTGTATGCCCAAATATACACCATCAAAAGCGGAAGCGGAGGTGTTCGGCTGCAAGAAGGTGTGAACGTCCGACCAAAGTTTGTAAAAAGCAGTTAAGAAAAGTTTCGAATATCTAACCAAACATAATCAAAAGCGGGAGCAGAGCTGTTCGACTGCAAGTAGGTGTGAATGTCAGATCATAATTTTAAAAAAGCTGATGAGAAAGGGTGAGAATGCCCGACTATACACCAACAAATGCGGGAGCGGAGTTGTTCGTCTGTGAGTAGGTGTGAATCTCCGAGAATAGTTTGTAAAAAGAGGGTAAGAATAGGTTCGAAAGCCCGAACATACACCATCAAAAGAGGGAGCGGAGGTGTTCCGCTGTAAGAAGGTGTGAATGTCCGACCATAGTTTTTAAAAAGCAGGTAAGAAAAGGTTAAAATACCCGACTTTACACAATCAATAGCGGGGGCGGAGTTGTTCGGCTACTAAAAGTTGTGAAAGTCCGACCATGGTTTGTAAAAAGCGGGAAAGAAAAGGTGTGAATGCCCGACATTGTATGATCAAAAGAGGGAGAGGAGGTTTTCGGCTGCAAAAAGGTCTGAATGTCCAACCATAATATGTAACAACCGGGGAAGAAAAGACTCGAAAGCCCGACTATACACGATCAAAAGCGGGAGTAGAGGTGATCAGCTGCAAGAAGGTCTGAATGTCCATCAATAATTGCTAGAAAACATGAAAGGAAATTTTCGAATGTCAAACTGCATATGATCATAAGCGGGAGAGGAGTTATTCAGCTTTAAGCAGGTGTTAATGTCCACCCATAATTTCTGAAAAATGTGTTGGAAAAGACTAGAATGCCGGACCATACATCATCAAAAGCGGGAGAAGTGGTGTTCGACTGCAAGTAGGTGTGAATGTCCAGCCATAATTACTCACAAACGGGTAAGAAAACGTAGTATTGCCAGACCATACATGATCAAAACAGGGAGCGGAGGTGGTTCAGCTGCAAGGTGTGAATGTCTGACTAAAGTTTGTAAAAAGCGGGTAAGACAAGGTGCGAATGCCTGACAATGTATGATCAAAAGAGGGAGCATAGGTTTTCGGCTGCAAGGTCTGAATGTCCAACCATAATTTGTAAAAACCAGGGAAGAAAAGGCTCGAAATCCCGACTATACACCATCAAAAGCGGGAGCGGAGGTGTTCAGCTGCAAGAAGGTCTGAATGTCCACCAATAATTACTGAAAAATGGTTAAGAAAAGGTGCGAAAGCCCAACCATACATCATCAAAAGCAGGAGGGGATGTGTTTGGATACAAGAAGGTTTGAATGTCCGACTATAGTTTGTAAAAGGTGGATAAGAAAAGGTTCGAATGCCTGAACATACACCATCAAAAGAGGGAGCGGAGGTGTTCCGCTGTAAGAAGGTGTGAATGTCCGACCGTAGTTGGTAAAAGCTGGTAAGAAAAGGTTAAAATACCCGACTGTACACAATCAATAGCGGGAGCGGGGTTGTTCGGCTACAAGAAGGTGTGAACGTCCGACCAAAGTTTGTAAAAAGCAGTTAAGAAAAGGTTAGATCGCCTTCAACAAAGAACACCACAGGTGAAAATACCCGACTGTATACAATCAAAAGAGGGAGCGGAGTAGTTCAGCAACAAAGTGTGAATGTCCAACCATGGTTTGTAAAAAGCGGGTAAGAAAAGTTTTGTATGCCCGAATATACACCATCAAAAGTGGGAGCGGAGGTGTTCGGCTGCAAGAAGGTCTGAATGTCCATCAGTAATTGCTAGAAAACATGAAAGAAAATTTTCGAATGTCAAACCGCTCATGATCATAAGCGGGAGAGAAGGTGTTCGACTGCAAGTAGGTGTGAATGTCAGATCAAAATTTGTAAAAAGCGGGTAAGAAAAGGTAAGAATGCCAAACCATAAAATGTCAAAAGCGGCAGCAGAGATGTTCGGCCGGTATTTATCAATGTCTAGATAGATTTCAACAAAAAACAACGTTGTACTTTGCAGTAAAAGAAAGAGCAAATCTAAAGTTTCAGGAATCCAAGAATAAGATTTTCATGAGTTCTTCATTTGTTGGGATTTTGTTTTAAAATGAATTCCTTCACTCAAACTATGTTAAAACTGCTTTGTCCTTCATATGTACCCATTTCTACATATATTTCAATCAGAAACTTTCTCATATTACCCTGGATGAGAAAGAACCACACTTGTGATTAAGCCATAAGCCCCTTTTGAGGAGTTCTGCATGATTTGGGATTTTATCTATAAAATTAATTCCTTCACTCAAACTATGTTAAAACGACTTTTACGTTCAAATTTATCAATGTCTAGATAGATTTAAACAAAAAAAAAACAACGTTGTACTTTGCAGTAAAAGAAAGAGCAAATCAAAAGTTGTAGGAATCCGAGAATAAGCTTATTTTCATGAGTTCTGCACGATTTCGGATTTTACTATAAAATGAATTTCTTCACTCAAACTATGTTAAAACTACTTTTAACTTATCAATGTCTAGATCGACTTCAACAAAGAACAACATTGTATTTTGCAGTAGAAGAAAGAGCAACACTGAAGGTTCAGGAATCCGAGAATAAGCTTCTTTTCATACGTTCTGCATGATTTGGGATTTTATGTATAAAATTAATTCCTTCACTCAAACTATGTTAAAACTGCTTTTAACTTCATATTTATCAATGTCTAGATCGACTTCAACAAAGAACAACATTGTATTTTGCAGTAGAAGAAAGAGAAACACTGAAGGTTCAGGAATCCGAGAATAAGCTTCTTTTCATACGTTCTACATGATTTGGGATTTTGCTATAAATGATTTCCTTCACTCAAACTATGTTAAAACTGCTTTGTCCTTCATATTTATCAATGTCTAGATCGACTTCAACAAAGAACAACATTGGATTTTGCAGTAGAAGAAAGACTAACACTGAAGGATCAGGAATCCGAGAATAAGCTTCTTTTCATACGTTCTGCATGATTTGGGATTTTATGTATAAAATGAATTCCTTCACTCAAACCAAGTTAAAACTGCTTTGTCCTTCATATTTATCATTGTCTAGATCGACTTCAACAAAGAACAACATTGGATTTTGCAGTAGAAGAAAGAGAAACACTGAAGGATCAGGAATCCGAGAATAAGCTTATTTTCATGAGTTCTGCACGATTTCGGATTTTGCTATAAAATGTATTGCTTTGTCCTTCATAGTTATCCATGTCTAAAAAATGTATCAAGCATAAAGTTCCTCATATTACCCTGAATGAGAAAGAAGCATCCCTTTGGTTGAGCAATACGTTCCTTTGGAGGAGTTATGCGTGATTTCGGATTTTGCTATAAAATTCATTTCTTCACTCAAACCAAGTGGAAACTGCTTTGTCCTTCATATTTATCAATATCGAGATCGATTTCAACTTCTTCTACTGCAAAGTCCAATGGTGTTCTTTGTTGAAGGCGATCTAACCTTTTCTTAACTGCTTTTTACAAACTTTGGTCGGACGTTGACACCTTCTTGTAGCCGAACAACCCCGCTCCCGCTATTGATTGTGTACAGTCGGGTATTTTAACCTTTTCTTACCCGCTTTTTACCATCTATGGTCGGACATTCACACCGTCTTACAGCGGAAGACCTCCGCTCCCTCCTTTGATGGTGTATGTTCGGGCATTCAAACCTTTTCTTACCCACTTTTTACAAACTATGGTCGGATATTCAAACCTTCTTGTAGCCGAACACATCCACTCCTGCTTTTGATGATGTATGGTTGGGCATTTGAACCTACTTGTTGCCCGCTTTTCATTAATTATGGGTGGACATTCACACCTTGTCGCAGCCAAACACCTCCGCTCCTTGTTTTGATCATGTAGGGTTGGACATTCGCACCTTTTCTCACCCGCGTTTTGCAAACTATGGTCGGCCATTCACAGCTTCTTCTCATAGAAGTATGGTGGGATATTCACACCCACTTGCATCCGAAGACCTCCGTCCCCACTTTTGTTGATATTTAGTCGGTCATTCGCACCTTACCCGCTTTTGGCAAACTATGGCCTTCTTGCAGCCAAACACCTCTGATCTCGCTTTTGATGATGTAAGGTTGGGCATTCAGACCTTGCTTCACCTGCTTTTCACCAAATATAGTCGGACATTCACACCTTCTTGCAGCCAAACACCTCCGCTTCCGCTTTTGATGGTGTATATTCGGGCATACGAACATTTTCTTACCCGCTTTTTACAAACCATGGTCGGACTTTCACACCTTCTTGTAGCTGAACAACTCCGCTCCCTCTTTTGATTGTGTACACTCGGGTATTTTCACCTCTTCTTACCCGCTTTTTACCAACTATGGTCGGACATTCACACCTTCTTACAGCGGAACACCTCCGCTAACCTCTTTTGATGGTGTATGTTAAGGCATTCGAAGCCTTTTCTTACCCGCCTTTTACAAACTATGGTCGGACATTCAAACCTTCTTGTAGCAGAACACATCCACTCCTGCTTTTGATGATGTATGGTTGGGCATTCGCACCTTTTCTTAACCATTTTTCAGTAATTATTGGTGGACATTCACACCTTCTTGCAGCTGAACACCTCCTCTCCCACTTATGATCATGTGCGGTTTGATTTTCGAAAATTTTCTTTCATGTTTTCTAGCAATTATTGATGGACATTTAGACCTTCTTGCAGCTGAACACCTCCGCTCCTGCTTTTGATCATACATTGTCAAGCATTCGCACCTTGTCTTACCCGCTTTTTACAAACTTTAGTCGAACATTCACACCTTTTTGCAGCCGAACACCACCTCTACCGCTTTTGATGATGTATGGTCCGGCATTCTTACCTTTTCTAACACATTTTTCAGCAATTATGATCGGACATTCACACCTACTCAGAGCCGAACACCTCCGCTCCCGCATTTGATGTTGTATAGTCGGGCATTCTCATCCTTTCTCATCAGCTTTTTGCAAATTATGATCTGACATTCACACCTGCTTTTGATAATGTATGGTTGGGCATTCGCACCTTTTTCTACCCATTTTTCAGGAATTATGGAGGGACATTCACACCTTCTTACAGCTGAACGCCTCCTCTCTTATGATCATGTGCGGTTTGATATTCGAACATTTTTTTTCATGATATAACGCAATTATTGATGGACATTCAGACCTTCTTGCAGCTGAACACCTCCGCTCCCACTTTTGATGGTGTATAGTTGGGCTTTCGAGCCTTTCCTTCCCGGTTTTTACAAATTATGGTTGGACATTCAGACCTTCTTAAAGCCGAACACCTCCGCTCCCTCTTTTGATCATACATTGTCAGGCATTAGCACCTTTTCTTACCCGCTTTTTACAAACCATAGTCGGACTTTCACATCTTTTAGTAGCCGAACAACTCCGCTCCCGCTATTGATTGTGTACAGTCGGGTATTTGAACCTTTTCTTACCCGCTTTTTACCAACTATGGTCGGACATTCACACCTTCTTACAGCGGAACACCTCCGTTCCCTCTTTTGATGGTGTATGTTCGGGAAGTCAAACCTTTTCTTACCTGCTTTTTACAAACTATGGTCAGACATTCAACCCTTCTTGGAGCCGAACACATCCACTCCTGCTTTTGATTATGTATAGTTGGGCATTCGCACCTTTTCTTACCCATTTTTCAGTAATTATGGGTGTACATTCACACCTTCTTGCAGCCGAACACCTCCGCTCCCTCTTTTGATCATACATTTTCGGGCATTCGCACCTTTTCTTACCCGCTTTTTACAAACCATGGTCGGACTTTCACACCTTTTAGTAGCCGAACAACTCCGCACCCGCTACTGATTGTGTACAGTCGGGTATTTTAACCTTTTCTTACCCGTTTTTTACCAACTATGGTCGGACATTCACACCTTCTTACAGCGGTACACCTCCGCTCCCTCCTTTGATGGTGTATGTTCGGGCATTTGAACCTTGTCTTACCCGCTTTTTACAAACTATGGTCAGACGTTCAAACCTTCTTGTAGCCGAACATATCCACTACTGCTTTTGATGATGTATGGTTGGGCATTCGAACCTACTTGTTGCCCGCTTTTCATTAATTATGGGTGGACATTCACACCTTGTCTCAGCCAAACACCTCCGCTCCCTGTTTTGATCATGTATGGTTTGACATTCGCACCTTTGCTTACCTTCTTTTTATACTGATTGCTCAAGATTAAGTTGTTCTTTCTCAAACTACAAAATTTTTTTAATTGTTGAAACTTGATTTGAAGTGGATAAATAAGGAAGACAAACAGTTTTAAGTCAGGCTGATAGCAATTAATTTTATAGCAAAATCTGTATTTCGTCATTTGTTTAGAGATGCTTATTGCTGAAGAAGTTCTTTCTCATTCTACAAAGTACAACGTTGTTTATCATTGAAACTTGATTAGACATGAATAAATATGAAGGACAAAGCAGTCTTAACTTGGTTTGAGTTAAGGAATTCGTTTTATAGGAGAATCCGAATTCGTGCATAACTCGTAAAATAGAGCTTATTTTCGGATTCCTAAAGAATGAGTCTGGTTCTTTCTCATAATACAAAGTTTGTTGTTTATTGTTGAAACTTCATCAGACCGTTATATATAGTCGGACTCACCTCGACGCACGGCTTGGGATCTAGAACCAGTACTCTTGAGAGGGGTTGGACTCTCTTCCACTCTGGAGTTGCCCGTGGTGAGAGGCGCAGAGCAGGTGTGGGCATACTTATTGCCCCCCGGCTGTGTGCCAGTACATTGGGGTTTACCCCAGTGAACGACAGGGTAGCCTCCCTCCGCCTTGGGTGGGGGGACGAGTCCTGACTGTTGTTTGTGCCTATGCGCCAAACAGCAGTTCAGAGTACCTACCCTTTTTGGAGTCTCTGGGGGAGGCACTGGAGAATGCTCCTACCGGAGACTCCCTCATTCTGCTGGGGGACTTCAATGATCACGTGGGCAATGACAGTGAGACCTGGAGGGGTGTGATTGGGAGGAACGGCCCCCCCGATCTGAATCAGAGTGGTGTTATGTTGTTGGACTTCTGTGCCAGTCATAGACTGTCCATAACGAACACCATGTTCAGGCATAAGGGTGTCCATATGTGCACTTGGCACCAGGACACCCTTGGCCGCAGTTCGATGATCGACTTTGTGGTTGTATCATCGGACTTGCGGCCGTATGTCCTGGACACTCGGGTGAAGAGAGGGGCGGAGCTGTCAACTGATCACCACCTGGTGGTGAGTTGGCTCCGCTGGTGGGGGAGGATGCCGATCAGACCTGGCAGGCCCAAACGTATTGTGAGGGTCTGCTGGGAGCGTTTGTCAGAATCCCCCGTCAGAAGGAGCTTTAACTCCCACCTCCGGCAGAGCTTCAACCATATTTGAGGTGGGGGACATTGAATGGGCCATGTTCCGTGACTCCATTGCCGAGGCAGCTGGTTGGAGTTGTGGCCGTAAGGTGGTCGGTGCCTGTCGTGGCGGCAACCCTCGAACCTGCTGGTGGACACCAGTGGTGAGGGAAGCCGTCAAGCTGAAGAAGGAGTCCTATCGGGCCTTTTTGGCCAGTGGGACCCTGGAAGAAGCTGATAGGTACCGACGGGCCAGACGGGCCACGGCTTCGGCGGTTGCTGAGGCAAAAACTCGGGCCTGGGAGGAGTTTGGTGAGACCATGGAGAACGATTTCCGGACGGCCTCGAAAAGATTCTGGTCCACCATCCGGCGTCTCAGGGGGGGGGGAGCGGCTCACAGTCAACACTGTTTACAGTGCGGACGGGGCTTTGCTGACCTCAACTAGGGATGTTGTGAGTCGGTGGGGGGAGTACTTCGAGGAACTCCTCAATCCTACCAACACGTGCTCGGAAGAGGCAGAGTCGGAGAGCTCGGAGACGGGGCCTCCCATTTCTGGGGCTGAGGTTGCTGAGGTGGTTAAAAAGTTCCTCAGTGGCAAGGCCCCGGGGGTGGATGAGGTCCGTCCTGAGTTTCTCAAGGCTCTGGATGTTGTAGGGCTGTCTTGGCTGACACGCCTCTGCAGTATCGCGTGGACATCGGGGACAGTGCCTCTGGACTGGCAGATTGGGGTGGTGGTCCCCCTCTTTAAAAAGGGGGACCGGAGGGTGTGTTCCAACTATAGGGGTATCACACTCCTCAGCCTCCCTGGTAAGGTCTATTCGGGGGTATTGGAGAGGAGGATCCGTCGGATAATCGAGCCTCGGATTCAGGAGATGCAGTGTGGCTTTCGTCCTGGCCGTGGAACAGTGGACCAGCTCTATACCCTCGGCAGGATCCTGGAGGGTGCATGGGAGTTCGCCCAACCAGTCTACATGTGTTTTGTGGACTTGGAGAAAGCGTTCGACCGTGTCCCTCGTGGAGTCCTGTGGGGGGTGCTCCGGGAATATGGAGTGCCGGACCCCTTGATAGGGGCCGTTCGGTCTCTGTATGACCGGTGCCAGAGTTTGGTCCGCATTGCCGGCAGTAAGTCGGATACGTTTCCGGTGAGAGTTGGACTCCGTCAGGGCTGCCCTTTGTCACCGATTCTGTTCCTAACTTTTATGGACAGAATTTCTAGGCGGAGCCAGGGCGTTGAGGGTGTCCCATTTGGCGACCTCAGAATCGGGTCTCTGCTTTTTGCAGATGATGTGGTTCTGTTAGCGTCGTCAGGCCGTGACCTTCAGCTCTCACTGGAGTGATTCGCAGCCGAGTGTGAAGCGGCTGGGATGAGAATCAGCACCTCCAAATCCGAGACTATGGTTCTCAGCCGGAAAAGGGTGGAATGCTCTCTCCGGGTCGGGAATGAGATCCTTCCCCAAGAGGAGGAGTTCAAGTATCTCGGGGTCTTGTTCACGAGTGACGGACGAATGGAGCGGGAGATTGACGGGCGGATCGGTGCGGCACCTGCAGTGTTGCAGGCTCTGCACCGACCCGTCGTTGTGAAGAGGGAGCTGAGCCAGAAGGTGAAGCTCTCTACTTACTGGTCAATCTACGTTCCCATCCTCACCTATGGTCACGAGTTGTGGGTAGTGACCGAAAGAACAAGATCGCGAATACAAGCGGCCGAAATGGGTTTCCTCCGCAGGGTGTCTGGGCTCTCCCTTAGAGATAGGGTGAGAAGCTCAGTCATCCGGGAGGGGCTCGGAGTAGAACCGCTGCTCCTCCGCATTGAGAGGAGTCAGATGAGGTGGCTCGGGCATCTGGTTAAGATGCCCCCTGGGCGCCTCCCTGGGGAGGTGTTCCGGGCACGTCCCACTGGGAGGAGACCCCGGGGGAGACCCAGGACACGTTGGAGAGACTATGTCTCTCGGCTGGCCTGGGAACGCCTCGGGGTCCCCCCGGAAGAGCTGGAGGAAGTGGCCGGGGACAGAGACGTCTGGGTTTCTCTGCTCAAGCTGCTGCCCCCGCGACCCGACCCCCGGATAAGCGGCAGATGATGGATGGATGGATGGATATATCCTCCACCAACCAGACTTACAACCCCCGACTAGGGTAGCAGAATTTCTAAGCAGCTGTACCCCAAAACTACTATCAAAAATATATAAATTATTGTCTAAGATAGATGACACAATGTCTCTTCCATCCTCAAAATGGGAGGCAGATTTATCCATCAGTTCTGGTCATAGCTTCTAACCACAAATATGTTTGAACACCTTCATAAAGACTCGAAATCCTAATTTACAGCTCATACAATACAAAATCCTTCATAGAACACACTATACAGGACAAAGGATGTTCAGGATGGGTCTAACACACTCAAACATCTGCTCACATTGCACAGATAACACACCTGATGATTATGCACACGCTTTGTGGTTTTCTGCGCCTTTCCAGAAGTTCTGGCTTGAAGTCTGTGAGGACCTATCAACATGGCTAAAGTGTAGCATCCCTGCATGCCCCACACTGTGCATACTGGGTGACTTAGACAACATCAACATGGAAATTAACTCAGCACACATGGTTGTCACAGTGTTATGTATCGCAAAGAAAACTATTCTCATGAACTGGAAAGCGAAGAACAATCTGTGTATTAACCAGTTTAGAAATGTTCTTTTAGATTATATTAGCATGGAAACAATGTCTGCCTCCTCAAAACATCAATTGGCTGAATTTCATTCTCTCTGGTCCCCTCTGATTAGTTTTATCACATAGTGGTGGTGGTGGGTTGCTGGGTGATGGTGGGTCTCAGGCCCGGGCTGCTGCGACTGGTGTGACCGGGTGGTTTGTTTGTTTGTTTTTTGTAGAGGTCCTCCGGGGTGGGGTTGGGTTGAGTGGGGTGGGGCGGGATGGGTACCTTCTGGGGGTACAGTAGCTCCCGGAATATGGTCGCTGCAGGCCCCGAGCCTGGTGGACATCAGGCCCTCCTGCCCATTGTTGGCTCCCAGGTAGCGGGGATGCCTATTGCAGCCAGTCCCTGGCTGCCCTCTCTGGGGGAGAGTAGCTCCCCCGGTATATATCCCCATACCCCTCTCCCTTCTGGCTCCTGTACACAGCACACACTCACACATGAAGGGTTTTGGGGGCGTGTGTGTTCGGTGGGGTGTAGTGGATGGGGCCACGTAGGTGGTACCCTTTGGTTGCACTCTGCAGTTCCCTGCCCCTGTTTTAATTACACCTTAGACATTACTACTTATCAAACACACTCAAACACACACATTAGGTCTTGGGGGGTGGTTACACTGAGTGGCATCTGGTGGGCGGGGCTCTTTGGGTATGTAGGCTGCCCAGAGTGCCGCGCTCCCAGTTCTACAAGTTTGGCTGCCCCTCAATTTTAATTGCTCACTATTAGAAAATATTGAAGAGCCAGAAGGGTGAGGGGAGGGGTCTTCTTCGCACACCCCTGCTTCCTGGTGTCTGCTCGGGGCAGGAGGGCCCAGGAGGATTAATTAATTGTTCTGCTGGTTCGGGGTCTGTGGTGGCTGGGGGGTTGCTGGCCTCCTGGTGTGCCCGCTGCACTACACCCCAGCAGAGTCGAGGGAGGTAGGATGTGTGGATGTGTGGATGTATGGGACGTGAAAGTGTGTGTGGTAATGATTGGGCCTGGATCTGGGACTTGCTGTCGCCTGGCCTGCCTGTGTTTCTCCCGATGGGGCATCAGCGTTGCCTCTCCCCACTGCTCGCGACTTCACCCACCTGTGGGCACGTCTTGACTCCCAGGGCACTTGGCCAGGGGCGCTGGGGCAGGCGCTGACCCACTTTGTGGCTGTCTGGGGCGCTTGGCCCTCCTGGGTATTGGGTGGGGCCTCTGCCGGGGGGTTTGGGGGCGCTCGGGCTCCTGGGGCCCAGGTCCAGTGCACGCCCCATGTCTGGGCGGCTGGGGCCTGGCGGGGTCGGTGGGCTGTTGCCCCTGGTTCCCGGAGTGCCTCTGCCCTATGCTTATGGGGGCTCTTTCCGGGGGCTTCCTCTGCAGTCTTCTGGGTGGATGCGTGGTTGCCCCTGCGGTGGGCTGCCTGGGTTCTGTGCTCTGTGGGGGCTGCTGGTGGCCTGGGTCTTGTGGCCCTCTCTGCCTGCTTCTGATTGCTTGGGGGGGGGCTGTGGATTGTGGCCCTGTACGCTTATACACTCATAACTAAGCACGGTTATCATGTAGGTCCTGTGCCATGGGTGTTGCATGTTCTCACACACACACACACACATTCATTAGTCCAGTAGCATGGTCACTAAGCAGTTGATGTATTATCATGTCGTCTCAGGTCATCTATATCCACAGCTGTGTTGTATGCGATTGCCGCTTCTTGTGCTTGTTTTTGTTTGTTTGTGTGTTTGTTTTTTCTCTGCTTGTCTGCTTTCAGGTGCTCCTCTTGGCGCTAAGGCTGGATTCCCCTCATAGGCCATGGATTGTTGTCTGTTTTGTTTTTTACAGGTGTAGCAGCTGGTTGTCTGGTTTTTGTTTCTATTTTTTTTCTGTTTCCTCTTCTTTCCTCTTCTTCTTTCCTTGTCCCCCGGTCCGGTTCAGTTCAGTTCATGTCATATATTGTAAACAGAAATAAATAAATGGGCATCAAGGGGAGCTTTACATTTATAAAACTTCCCTTGGCAAAACAAATCTGTTTGGCATCAAAGGTATTCAGACTACAATTCTTCTGACATAATGCTGAACAGTACAAGGGGAAAAAAAAGTAAAGAAGACAGTTCTGCCGAAAGCCAGGGATAGACCTGTTCTAAGTTCTATACTTTTTAAAAGGGGCGTGTTTATCAACTATGGAATTAGAAGATTTACAAAAATGGTCAAGTGCTAGATCTTCATCTGGGATTTTAACAGTGTCATATAACTATTCAACAGATCAGTTAAAAAAAGCCTGCTCATGGAGATGTTTCAGGATCTGGATACCAAGCGTGGACCTAATGTTTTCATTTTTGCAATTCTGATACAGGCTATTGAGCAGTGATAACTAACACCAAGTTCAGATACTGCGGATTTTCTACCTTTGATTTGTTAAGATTGAGCCAATCAGGGACAACCTTGAAGGATCTCTTTGGTTTTGTAGGATCAGTAATTACCTGAGAAAGGTTGATATTGGTACACACCTTTTTTAAATGATCAGAGGCAGAGTTCAACTTGTTTAAATTAAAATTGCCACACAGAGATTGGGTTTAGGCCACATGCACACAGAATGACATCAACAAATATAAGAAATATTAAACATTTACACATAGATTTTTGAATACATGTAGAGGAATGATACTTTGAAATGTGCTCATTGCGGAGTTATGATCAGTTGAGTAATGAAGGTTGAACTATTCTGGGAAAGAGGTTCTATTCCCAGCATCATGATGGACACTCCTGATATAGAAGGTTTCGCTAACGCATTGGAATTGTTTTACTATTTTCATATGCATGTGCAATGAAGAATTGCTTGCTGCTGATAAATGCAAAGAAGAACAGCTTACACATAGATGCTCACATATAGGCTGCTGAATGCAATGAAGACCTGCTTATCAAGTAAAGTTAAATGTCAATGTGTAATATTCAATTAGGATTTGCAAAACAGTGAAGTTAAACAATGAATGGGTCCATAGTCGGTATGAGAAGACTACAGGAATATTTACCTGGGTGTACGTTCAAACAGAGATGAGAAAATTACGATAAATAATTGTTTGTTTGTTTGTTAGTATGTATATGAATGTTATGTGTATAAACTGTGTTGAGTTATAGTTACTCAGTAGTGTCTCAGTGAAACAACCGACGGGGGAAGCCTTGCGGTGACAACAAAAGCAGTGTTTTACTGATCAGTCAAGTTGCTCCAGTGTACTCCATACAAACTGGTTGGCTACTGAAGGGATAGAAAATGGGGAATACTTGTTTTAAAGCAAACAAGGAATTAGATGGGAAAAATACATGTTTTAACGGGACCCAGACAATATTAAATACTCAGACAGATGGGAGAAGAAGTGTAGTTTTGTAGGAAATCACAAAATTATTACATAGAATTAGTGAAATCAATTGAAGAATGCCTTTCTGAAGAGCTGTTTACCACAGATGAGCAGCTTTGCGACCAAGCACATTGTAGATCGCTTTACTGCCAAAATGATCTAATTTAATGGATTGGTTTAGACATGCATAACAGCATTTTAAGAACAAAGAGAGAAACAAAAAGGGACAACGCTTCATGGTGGAAGGTGATGTATAAATAACTGTGTATATGATGAAGGGGGTGGCAACACCCATTCCGAAATCCCGCCATTCCGACATCCCGCTATTCCGACATCCCACCATTCCGACATACCACCATTCCGACATACCACCATTCCGACATGCAAACGTCCCACCATTCCGACATCCCACCATTGCGACATCCCGCTATTCTGACGTTCAAATGTCCCACCATTCCGACAAGGCTTTCCGTATAAGGAAATGTGTGTTACTCAACAGGTGAGTCCCTTCTTTCTGTTCATGCAATTTATATGTTTAACATGTTTATAGACAAGCGTTATTAAAAACACAAAGTCTCGGCAACTGGAGGAGGAGAAGCAGTCCGCGGTGGTTTTCAATCACACACTCCAATGCCACTTGTTTCAACTTCCGAAAATTTAATCCAGGAAAAAAAGGCTTACAAACATGGACCAAAACGGCTCCATAACACGCACAAGAATCCAAAAGAAACGAAAGTTAACTAAAAGAAAGCAAATAAACAGTATGAAGTGGTCAAAATTGGTTTTACGCATGCCTATGTGCGTCTGGCACATGCGTCTTCGGGCTCTCCCACGTTGGTTTGTGGATGAAAGCTATATGTTCAGCTGTAATGTCATGTAAAAACAATCTCTACATGACATTTAGTCCCAGTTGTGACCAGTTAGGTCCTTAAGATATCAACAGGCTGTATAAAGCTAAAACCGTTGCGGCTGTGTGTTTGTGCCAAATGCGCAAAACCCATCCGCGCTTCCCAAAATTGGAGTGAGTACTCATAAATCACGTGAATAACATGAATAAACGTTTTTACTGCATTTTGTTGTGTTTTATACGTTCTATGCTGTCATTTCTATCTTCTCCTATTGGCAAGGCAAGGCAGAGTGCTCGCAACTGTGTCCTGTGCAGTAGCCGTGATATCTGTAATTGCAATTATTACTTTTGCATATGATGACAGCGTGCAAAAGACGCATGGGCTCTGTGGAGAGCTCCGCTCCAGCTGGCTGCTGTGACAGCTCACTGACACTGTATTTCTGCTTAATCAGTTTCAGTCTCGCCAGAGTTACATTAATATCTGTATTTTTATATTTGAAATTCAGGGGATTTTGATAATAGATTATTAAAGTTTGTTTGCGAGGCTGTGGCCTCTGCATGTGCAAAGCTTGTGCGCCAAACTTTAGGGTGTATTTGCGCCGGCATATCATTAGTGCAAAATGTTTTGGGTAAAAAATAGGCTATTAAAAGGAACTGTCGGAATGGCGGTATGTTAAAAAAAACAAAAAACATACCGCCATTCCGACTATAGGAGGAAAAAAGTGTCGGAATGGTGGGACGTTTGATAAAAAATTAAGTGTCGCCATTCCGACAATTGGAGACCCATGTCGGAATGGCGAGATGTCGGAATGGCAGCATGTAACCATGATGAAGGAGAGACCATTTGAGCAGCACAGCCATTTCGCAGCACAGGGACAGCAATCCAAGTTACAGGATCTCCCACGTGGTATCACCTGTCACATTGTGTCAAGGCATCGAAAGAAGAAAAAATCACCAAACTCAAGGACAAAAAGACAAAGACTCCGGTGAACGAAGACAGAGGACTGACAAACCAGAAATACAAAAGGATTCTCGATATCAAGATCCAGAAGAAGAGGCTAACAATGCCACGAACACTTACGATGCTGGGAATGATGCCAGCAATGAACAGAGAAGAAGATTCAGTGTCATCAATCTGCATTACGTGCCTCTAATGAGGGGGTGAATATAGAATCCTCAACGATTACAACGTCTCTGGGAACTGTGACAACAACAAGGTTTAAACCATTTTGATATATATTGTAACCTATTGTCTAAGGAATAGTGCTGAAAATGAGGTAAATCTAATCCACCACTGTCCTTGGTCTTCTGTAGGGTTTTTAAACTAATACGTGGTGGTTTGTTTTTCCACAGAAATTTGGAGATGCATGAATCTAGTGACTTAAACCAAGTAGCAGATGGTTTTATGGGGATCATTGAGAACAAATAGTTAACTTTTGGTAGTATCATCATTTTAATGGATGTAACTCTCCCCATAAGTGATATAGGTAAGGACTTCCAACGAGAGATCGTCTTCTACTGTCTTTAATAATTGCACATAATTTAGCTTTGTTAGCTCTGAGAGCCTGGAGGAAATGTTTATGCCTAAATATCTAATATTTCCTGACTGTAAAGTGATCGCAGGTATATTATGGACCCTACAGTTAATGGGCAGAACTGTGGTCTTAGACCAGTTGATAGAGTAGTCAGAAAGTGCTGAGAATTTATTTATGAGTGTGATCGTGTGACTGAGAGACGTCTGTGAGTTCTGAAGGAAAAGTAATACATCATCAGCATAAAGACTTATTTTATGCTCAATATTTTGGGATTAATTACTCACAAACGGGTAAGAATAGGTAGTATTGCCAGACCATACATGATCAAAACAGGGAGCGGAGGTGGTTCAGCTGCAAGGTGTGAATGTCTGACTATAGTTTGTAAAAAGCGGGTAAGATAAGGTGCGAATGCCCGACAATGTAAGATCAAAAGAGGGAGCGGAGGGTTTTGGCTACAAGAAGGTTTGAATGTCCGACCATAGTTTGTAAAAAGCGGGTAAGAAAAGGTTACCATACATCATCAAAAGCAGGAGTGGATGTGTTCGGCTACAAGAAGATTTGAATGTCCATCAATAATTGCTTTAAAACATGAAAGAAAATTTTCGAATATCAAACCGCACATGATCATAAGCGGGAGAGGAGTTGTTCAGCTGCAAGAAGGTGTGAATGTCCACCCATAATTACTGAAAAATGGGTAAGAGAAGGTGAAAATGCCCAACCATACATCATCAAAAGCAGGAGTGGATGTGTTCGGCTACAAGAAAGTTTGAATGTCCGACCATAGTTTGTAAAAAGCGGGTAAGAAAAGGTTCGAATGCCCGAACATAGACCATCAAAAGAGGGAGCGGAGGTGTTCCGCTCTAAGAAGGTGTAAATGTCCGACCATAGTTGGTAAAAAGCGGGTAAGAAAAGGTTAAAATACCCGACTGTACACAATCAATAGCGGGAGCGGAGTTGTTTGGCTACAAGAAGGTGTGAAAGTCCGACCACGGTTTGTAAAAAGCGGGTAAGAAAAGGTTCGAATGCCCGAATATATACCATCAAAAGTGGAAGTGGATGTGTTCGGCTGCAAGAAGGTGTGAACGTCCGACCAAAGTTTGTAAAAAGCAGTTAAGAAAAGGTTCGAATATCCAACCAAACATAATCAAAAGCGGGAGCAGAGCTGTTCGACTGCAAGTAGGTGTGAATGTCAGATCATAATTTGCAAAAAGCTGATGAGAAAGGGTGAGAATGCCCGACTATACACCATCAAATGCGGGAGCGGAGTTGTTCGGCTGTGAGTAAGTTTGAATCTCCGACCATAATTGCTGAAAAATGTGTTAGAAAAGGTAAGAATGCCGGTCCATACATCATCAAAAGTGGGAGAGGTGGTGTTCGGCTGCAAGTAGGTGTGAATGTCCAGCCATAATTACTAACAAACGGGTAAGAAAAGGTAGTATTGCCAGACCATACATGATCAAAACAGGGAGCGGAGGTGGTCCAGCTGCAAGAAGGTGTGAATGTCCGACTAAAGTTCAAATATATTAACAAAAGTGGGAGGAGAGGTCTTCGGCTGAGAGTGGTTGAGAATTTCCAACCATAATCTATAAAATGCGGTGAAAAAAAAGGTGTGATAGAACACTAAAAGGTGGAGCGGAAGTGTTCGAATGCAAGAAGGTGTGAATGTCCGACTATATTTGGTGAAAAGCAGGTGAAGCAAGGTCTGAATGCCCAACCTTACATCATCAAAAGCGAGATCAGAGGTGTTTGGCTGCATGAAGGCCATAGTTTGCCAAAAGCGGGTAAGCTGCGAATGACCGACTAAATATCAACAAAAGGTCTTAGGATGCAAGTGGGTGTGAATATCCCACCATACAAGTATGGTGGAGAGGAAGCTGTGAACAGCCGACCATAGTTGGCAAATAAGCGGGTGAGAAAAGGTGCGAATGTCCAACCATACATGATCAAAACAGGGAGCGGAGGTGTTTGGCTGTGACAAGGTGTGAATGTCCACCCAAAATTAATGAAAAGCGGGCAACAAGTAGGTTTGAATGCCCAACCATACATCATCAACAGCAGGAGTGGATGTGTTCGGCTACAAGAAGGTTTGAATGTCCGAGCATAGTTTGTAAAAAGCGGGTAAGAAAAGGTTAAAATACCCGACTGTACACAATCAATAGCGGGAGAGGAGGTGTTCAGCTGCAAGAAGGTGTGAATGTCCACCCATAATTACTGAAAAATGGGTAAGAAAAGGTGCGAATGCCAAACCATACATTATCAAAAGCAGGTGTGAATGTCATATCATAATTTGCAAAAAGCTGATGAGAAAGGGTGAGAATGCCCGACTATACACCATCAAATGCGGGAGCGGAGTTGTTCGGCTGTGAGTAATTGTGAATCTCCGACCATAATTGCTGAAAAATGTGTTAGAAAAGGTAAGAATGCCGGTCCATACATCATCAAAAGCGGGAGAGGTGGTGTTCGGCTGCAAGTAGGTGTGAATGTCCAGCCATAATTACTAACAAACGGGTAAGAAAAGGTAGTAT
This sequence comes from Leuresthes tenuis, assembly GCF_036924035.1. Lineage (NCBI taxonomy): Eukaryota > Metazoa > Chordata > Actinopteri > Atheriniformes > Atherinopsidae > Leuresthes > Leuresthes tenuis. The sequence goes on along the minus strand of NW_027325367.1, from coordinate 30,129,626 downwards.
TGCCAGACCATACATGATCAAAACAGGGAGCGGAGGTGGTTCAGCTGCAAGAAGGTGTGAATGTCCGACTAAAGTTCAAATATATTCACAAAAGCGGGAGGAGAGGTCTTCGGATGAGAGTGGTTGAGAATTTCCAACCATAATCTATAAAATGCGGATTAAAAAAAAGGTGTGATAGAACACTAAAAGGTGGAGCGGAAGTGTTCGGCTGCAAGAAGGTGTGAATGTCCGACTATATTTGGTGAAAAGCAGGTGAAGCAAGGTCTGAATGCCCAACCTTACATCATCAAAAGCGAGATCAGAGGTGTTTGGCTGCATGAAGGCCATAGTTTGCCAAAAGTGGGTAAGCTGCGAATGACCGACTAAATATCAACAAAAGGTCTTCGGATGCAAGTGGGTGTGAATATCCCACCATACAAGTATGGTGGAGAGGAAGCTGTGAACAGCCGACCATAGTTGGCAAAAAGCGGGTGAGAAAAGGTGCGAATGTCCAACCATACATGATCAAAACAGGGAGCGGAGGTGTTTGGCTGTGACAAGGTGTGAATGTCCACCCAAAATTAATGAAAAGCGGGCAACAAGTAGGTTTTAATGCCCAACCATAGATCATCAAAAGCAGGAGTGGATGTGTTCGGCTACAAGGTTTGAATGTCCGAGCATAGTTTGTAAAAAGCGGGTAAGAAAAGGTTCGAATGCCCAAACATACACCATCAAAAGAGGGAGCGGAGGTGTTCCGCTGTAAGAAGGTGTGAATGTCCGACCATAGTTGGTAAAAAACGGGGAAAGAAAAGGTTAAAATACCCGACTGTACGCAATCAATAGCGGGAGCGGATGTGTTTGGCTACAAGAATGTGTGACAGTCCAACCATGGTTTGTAAAAAACGGGTAAGAAAAGGTGCGAATGCCCGACAATGTATGATCAAAAGAGGGAGTGGAGGTCTTCGGCTGCAAGGTCTGAATGTCCAACCATAATTTCTAAAAACCGGGTAAGAAAAGGCTCGAAAGCCCGACTATACACAATCAAAAGCGGGAGCGGGAGGTTTTCAGCTGCAAATCCTTCACTCAAACCAAGTGAAAACTGCTTTGTCCTTCATATTTATCAATGTCTAGATCGACTTCAACAAAGAACAACATTGTACTTTGCAGTAAAGAAAGAGGAAATCAAAAGTTTTAGGAATCCGAGAATAAGCTTATTTTCATGAGTTCTGCACGATTATTGATTTTACTATAAATGAATGCCTTCACTCAAACTATGTTAAAACTGCTTTGTCCTTCATATTTATCAATTTCTAGATTGACTTCAACAAAGAACAACACTGGATTTTGCAGTAGAAGAAAGAGCAACACTGAAGGATCAGTAATCCGAGAATAAGCTTATTTTCATACGTTCTGCATGATTTGGAATTTTATGTATAAAATGAATTCCTTCACTCAAACCAAGTTAAAACTGCTTTGTCCTTCATATTTATCAATGTCTAGATCGACTTCAACAAAGAACAACATTGTATTTTGCAGTAGAAGAAAAAGCAACACTGAAGGATCAGGAATCCGAGAATAAGCTTCTTTTCATACGTTTTGAATGATTTGGGATTTTATGTATAAAATTAATTCCTTCACTCAAACAAAGTGGAAACTGCTTTGTCCTTCATATTTATCAATGTCTAGATTTACTTCAACAAAGAACAAGGCTGTATTTTGCAGTATAGGAAAGAGCAACACTGGAGGATCAGGAATCCGAGAATAAGCTTACTTTCATGAGTCCTGCACGATTTCGGATTTTCCTATAAAATGAATTGCTTTGCTCAAACCAAGTTAAAATTGCTTTGTCCTTCATAGTTATCCATGTCTAAAATGTATCAAGCATAAAGTTCCTCATATTACCCTGAATGAGAAAGAAGCATCCCTTTGGTTGAGCAATATGTTCCTTTTGCGGAGTTATGCATGATTTCGGATTTTGCTATAAAATTCATTCCTTCACACCTTTTTTTTTCACCGCATTTTATAGATTATGGTTGGAAATTTCGACCACTCTAATCTGAAGACCTCTCCTCCCGCTTTTGTTAATATATTTGAACTTTAGTCGGACATTCACCCCTTTTTGCAGCTAAACCACCTCCGCTCCCTGTTTTGATCATGTATGGTCAAGCAATACTACATTTTCTTACCCGTTTGTGAGTAATTATGGCTGGATATTCACACCTACTTGCAGCTGAACACAATCTATCTCGCTTTTAATTATGTTTGGATATTCGAACCTTTTCTTTACTGCTTTTTGCCAACTTTGGTCGGACGTTCACACCTTCTTGCAGCCGAACACCTCCGCTTCCGCTTTTGATGGTATATATTCGGGCATTCGAACCTTTTCTTACCAGCTTTTTACAAACCATGGTTGGACTTTCACACCTTCTTGTAGCCGAACAACTCCGCTCCCGCTATTGATTGTGTACAGTCGGGTATTTTAACCTTTTCTTACCCGCTTTTTACCAACTATGGTCGGACATTCACACCGTCTTACAGCGGAACATCTGCGCTCCCGCTTTTGATGGTGTATAGTCAGGCATTTGAACCTTTACTTACCCGCTTTTTACAAACTATGGTCGGACATTCAAACCTTCTTGTAGCCGAAAACCTCTGCTCCCTCTTTTGATTATACATTGTCGGGCATTCGCACCTTATCTTACCCGCTTTTTACAAACTATAGTCAGACATTCACACCTTGGTGCTGAACCACCTCAGCTACCTGTTTTGATCATGTATGGTCTGGCAATACTACCTTTTCTTACCCGTTTGTGAGTAATTATGGCTGGACATTCACACCTACTTGCTGTCGAACAGCTCTGCTCCCGCTTTTGATTATCTTTGGTTGGATATTCGAACCTTTTCTTAACTGCTTTTTACAAACTTTGGTCGGACATTCACACCTTCTTGCAGCAGAACACCTCCGCTTCCGCTTTTGATGGTATATATTCGGGCATTCGAACCTTTTCTTACCAGCTTTTTACAAACCATGGTTGGACTTTCACACCTTCTTGTAGCCGAACAACTCCGCTCCCCCTATTGATTGTGTACAGTCTGGTATTTTAACCTTTTCTTACCCACTTTTTACCAACTATGGTCGGACATTCACACCTTCTTACAGCGGAACACCTCCGCTCCCTCTTTTGATGGTGTATGTTTGGGCATTCGAACCTTTTCTTACCCGCTTTTTACAAACTATGCTCGGACATTCAAACCTTCTTGTAGCCGAACACATCCACTCCTTCTTTTGATGATGTATGCTTGGGCATTCAAACCTACTTTTTGCCCGCTTTTCATTAATTTTGGGTGGACATTCACACCTTGTCACAGCCAAACACCTCCGCTCCCTGTTTTGATCATGTATGGTTGGACATTCGCACCTTGTCTCACCCGCTTTTTGCAAACTATGGTCGGCTGTTCACAGCTTCCTCTCCACCATACTTGTATGGTGGGATGTTCACACCCAGTTGCATCCGAAGACCTCCACCCCCACTTTTGTTGATATTTAGTTGGTCATTCGCAGCTTACCCGCTTTTGGCAAACTATGGCCTTCTTGCAGCCAAACACCTCTGATCTCGCTTTTGATAATGTAAGGTTGGGCATTCAGACCTTGCTTCACCTGCTTTTCACCAAATATAGTCGGACATTCACACCTTCTTGCAGCCGAACACTTCCGCTCCACCTTTTAGTGTTCTATCACACCTTATTTTTCACCGCATTTTATAGATTATGGTTGGAAATTCTCAACCACTCTCATCCGAAGACCTCTCCTCCCACTTTTGTTAATATATTTGAACTTTAGTCGGACATTCACACCTTCTTGCAGCTGAACCACCTCCGCTCCCTGTTTTGATCATGTATGGTCTGGCAATACTACCTTTTCTTACCCGTTTGTCAGTAATTATGGCTGGACATTCACACCTACTTGCAGCCGAACACCACCTCTCCCGCTTTTGATGATGTATGGACCGGCATTCTTACCTTTTCTAACACATTTTTCAGCAATTATGGTCGGCGATTCACACTTACTCACAGCCGAACAACTCCGCTCCCGCATTTGATGGTGTATAGTCGGGCATTCTCACCCTTTCTCATCAGCTTTTTGCAAATTATGATCTGACATTCACACCTGCTTTTGATAATGTATGGTTGGGCATTCGCACCTTTTCTTACCCATTTTTCAGTAATTATGGGTGGACATTCACACCTTCTTGCAGCTGAACACCTCCTCTCCCGCTATTGATTGTGTACAGTCGGGTATTTTAACCTTTTCTTACCCGCTTTTTACCAAATATGGTCGGACATTCACACCGTCTTACAGCAGAACACCTCTGCTCCCGCTTTTGATGGTGTATAGTCAGGCATTTGAACCTTTTCTTACCCGCTTTTTACAAACTATGGTCGGAAATTCAAACCTTCTTGTAGCCGAAAACCTCCGCTCCCTCTTTTGCTTTTGATTATACATTGTTGGGCATTCGCACCTTATTTACAAACTATAGTCAGACATTCACACCTTGCAGCTGAGCCACCTCAGCTCCCTGTTTTGATAGTGTATGTTCGGGCATTCGAACCTATTCTTACCCCCTTTTTACAAACTATGCTCAGAGATTCACACCTACTCACAGCCGAACAACTCCGCTCCCGCATTTGATGATGTCTTGTCCGGCATTCTAGTCTCTTCTAACACATTTTTCAGCAATTATGGTCGGACATTCACACCTACTCACAGCCGAACACTTCCGCTCCCGCATTTGATGGTGTATAGCCGGGCATTCTCACCCTTTCTCATCAGCTTTTTGCAAATTATGATCTGACATTCACACCTACTTGCAGTCGAACAGCTCTGCTCCCGCTTTTGATTATGTTTGGTTGGATATTCGAACCTTTTCTTAACTGCTTTTTACAAACTTTGGTCGGACGTTCACACCTTCTTGCAGCCGAACACATCCACTTCCACTTTTGATGGTATATATTCGGGCATTCGAACCTTTTCTTACCCGCTTTTTACAAACCGTGGTCGGACTTTCACACCTTCTTGTAGCCAAACAACTCCGCTCCCGCTATTGATTGTGTACAGTCGGGTATTTTAACCTTTTCTTACCCGCTTTTTACCAACTACGGTCGGACATTCAAACCTTCTTGTAGCCGAAAACCTCCGCTCCCTCTTTTGATCATACATTGTCGGGCATTCGCACCTTTTCTTACCCGTTTTTTACAAACCATGGTCGGATTGTCACACATTCTTGTAGCCAAACACATCCGCTCCCGCTATTGATTGTGTACAGTCGGGTATTTTAACCTTTTCTTACCCGTTTTTTACCAACTATGGTCGGACATTCACACCTTCTTACAGCGGAACACCTCCGCTCCCTCTTTTGATGGTGTATGTTTGGGCATTCAAACCTTTTCTAACCCGCTTTTTACAAACTATGCTCGGACATTCAAACCTTCTTGTAGCCGAACACATCCACTCCTGCTTTTGATGATGTATGGTTGGGCATTCAAACCTACTTGTTGCCCGCTTTTCATTAATTTTGGGTGGATATTCACACCTTGTCACAGCCAAACACCTCCGCTCCCTGTTTTGATCATGTATGGTTGGACATTCGCACCTTTTCTCACCCGCTTTTTGCCAACTATGGTCGGCTGTTCACAGCTTCCTCTCCACCATACTTGTATGGTGGGATATTCACACCCACTTGCATCCGAAGACCTTTTGTTGATATTTAGTCGGTCATTCGCAGCTTACCCGCTTTTGGCAAACTATGGCCTTCATGCAGCCAAACACCTCTGATCTCGCTTTTGATGATGTAAGGTTGGGCATTCAGACCTTGCTTCATCTGCTTTTCACCAAATATAGTAGGATATTCACACCTTCTTGCAGCCGAACACTTCCGCTCCACCTTTTAGTGTTCTATCACACCTTTTTTTTCACCGCATTTTATAGATTATGGTTGGAAATTCTCAACCACTCTCATCCGAAGACCTCTCCTCCCGCTTTTGTTAATATATTTGAACTTTAGTCGGACATTCACACCTTCTTGCAGCTGAACCACCTCCGCTCCCTGTTTTGATCATGTATGGTATGGCAATACTACCTTTTCTTACCCGTTTGTTAGTAATTATGGCTGGACATTCACACCTACTTGCAGCCGAACACCACCTCTCCCGCTTTTGATGATGTATGGACCGGCATTCTTACCTTTTCTAACACATTTTTCAGCAATTATGGTCGGAGATTCACACTTACTCACAGCCGAACAACTCCGCTCCCGCATTTGATGGTGTATAGTCGGGCATTCTCACCCTTTCTCATCAGCTTTTTGCAAATTATGATCTGACATTCACACCTGCTTTTGATAATGTATGGTTGGGCATTCGCACCTTTTCTTACCCATTTTTCAGTAATTATGGGTGGACATTCACACCTTCTTGCAGCTGAACACCTCCTCTCCCGCTATTGATTGTGTACAGTCGGTTATTTTAACCTTTTCTTACCCGCTTTTTACCAAATATGGTTGGACATTCACACCTTCTTACAGCGGAACACCTCCGCTCCCTCTTTTGATGTTCTATGTTCGGGCATTCGAACCTTTTCTTACCCGCTTTTTGCAAACTATGGTCGGACATTCAAACCTTCTTGTAGCCGAACACATCCACTCCTGCTTTTGATGATGTATGGTTGGGCATTTTCACCTTTTCTTACCCATTTTTCAGTAATTATGGTTGGACATTCACACCTTCTTGCAGCTGAACAACTCCTCTCCCGCCTATGATCATGTGCGGTTTGATATTCGAAAATTTTCTTTCATGTTTTAAAGCAATTACTGATGGACATTCAAATCTTCTTGTAGCCGAACACATCCACTCCTGCTTTTGATGATGTATGGTTTGGCATTCGCACCCTTTTTTTACCCATTTTTCAGGAATTTTGGGTGGACATTCAGACCTTCTTGCAGCCGAAAACCTCTGCTCCCTCTTTTGATTATACATTGTCGGGCATTCGCACCTTATCTTACCCGCTTTTTACAAACTATAGTCAGACATTCACACCTTGGTGCTGAACCACCTCAGCTACCTGTTTTGATCATGTATGGTCTGGCAATACTACCTTTTCTTACCCGTTTGTGAGTAATTATGGCTGGACATTCACACCTACTTGCTGTCGAACAGCTCTGCTCCCGCTTTTGATTATCTTTGGTTGGATATTCGAACCTTTTCTTAACTGCTTTTTACAAACTTTGGTGGGAAGTTCACACCTTCTTGCAGCCGAACACCTCCGCTTCCGCTTTTGATGGTATATATTCGGGCATTCGAACCTTTTCTTAGCAGCTTTTCACAAACTTTGGTCGGACGTTCACACCTTCTTGCAGCCGAACACCTCCGCTCCCGCTATTGATTGTGTACAGTCGGGTATTTTAACCTTTTCTTACCCGTTTTTTACCAACTATGGTCGGACATTCACACCTTCTTACAGCGGAACACCTCCGCTCCCTATTTTGATGGTGTATGTTTGGGCATTCAAACCTTTTCTAACCCGCTTTTTACAAACTATGCTCGGACATTCAAACCTTCTTGTAGCCGAACACATCCACTCCTGCTTTTGATGATGTATGGTTGGGCATTCAAACCTACTTGTTGCCCGCTTTTCATTAATTTTGGGTGGATATTCACACCTTGTCACAGCCAAACACCTCCGCTCCCTGTTTTGATCATGTATGGTTGGACATTCGCACCTTTTCTCACCCGCTTTTTGCCAACTATGGTCGGCTGTTCACAGCTTCCTCTCCACCATACTTGTATGGTGGGATATTCACACCCACTTGCATCCGAAGACCTTTTGTTGATATTTAGTCGGTCATTCGCAGCTTACCCGCTTTTGGCAAACTATGGCCTTCATGCAGCCAAACACCTCTGATCTCGCTTTTGATGATGTAAGGTTGGGCATTCAGACCTTGCTTCATCTGCTTTTCACCAAATATAGTAGGATATTCACACCTTCTTGCAGCCGAACACTTCCGATCCACCTTTTAGTGTTCTATCACACCTTTTTTTTCACCGCATTTTATAGATTATGGTTGGAAATTCTCAACCACTCTCATCCGAAGACCTCTCCTCCCGCTTTTGTTAATATATTTGAACTTTAGTCGGACATTCACACCTTCTTGCAGCTGAACCACCTCCGCTCCCTGTTTTGATCATGTATGGTATGGCAATACTACCTTTTCTTACCCGTTTGTTAGTAATTATGGCTGGACATTCACACCTACTTGCAGCCGAACACCACCTCTCCCGCTTTTGATGATGTATGGACCGGCATTCTTACCTTTCTAACACATTTTTCAGCAATTATGGTCGGAGATTCACACTTACTCACAGCCGAACAACTCCGCTCCCGCATTTGATGGTGTATAGTCGGGCATTCTCACCCTTTCTCATCAGCTTTTTGCAAATTATGATCTGACATTCACACCTGCTTTTGATAATGTATGGTTGGGCATTCGCACCTTTTCTTACCCATTTTTCAGTAATTATGGGTGGACATTCACACCTTCTTGCAGCTGAACACCTCCTCTCCCGCTATTGATTGTGTACAGTCGGTTATTTTAACCTTTTCTTACCCGCTTTTTACCAAATATGGTCGGACATTCACACCTTCTTACAGCGGAACACCTCCGCTCCCTCTTTTGATGTTCTATGTTCGGGCATTCGAACCTTTTCTTACCCGCTTTTTGCAAACTATGGTCGGACATTCAAACCTTCTTGTAGCCGAACACATCCACTCCTGCTTTTGATGATGTATGGTTGGGCATTTTCACCTTTTCTTACCCATTTTTCAGTAATTATGGTTGGACATTCACACCTTCTTGCAGCTGAACAACTCCTCTCCCGCCTATGATCATGTGCGGTTTGATATTCGAAAATTTTCTTTCATGTTTTAAAGCAATTACTGATGGACATTCAAATCTTCTTGTAGCCGAACACATCCACTCCTGCTTTTGATGATGTATGGTTTGGCATTCGCACCCTTTTTTTACCCATTTTTCAGGAATTTTGGCTGGACATTCAGACCTTCTTGCAGCCGAAAACCTCTGCTCCCTCTTTTGATCATACATTGTCGGGCATTCGCACCTTATCTTACCCGCTTTTTACAAACTATAGTCAGACATTCACACCTTGCAGCTGAACCACCTCCGCTCCCTGTTTTGATCATGTATGGTCTGGCAATACTACCTTTTCTTACCCGTTTGTGAGTAATTATGGCTGGACATTCACACCTACTTGCAGTTGAACAGCTCTGCTCCCGCTTTTGATTATGTTTGGTTGGATATTCGAACCTTTTCTTAACTGCTTTTTACAAACTTTGGTCGGACGTTCACACCTTCTTGCAGCCGAACACCTCCGCTTCCGCTTTTGATGGTATATATTCGGGCATTCGAACCTTTTCTTAGCAGCTTTTCACAAACCATGGTTGGACTTTCACACCTTCTTGTAGCCGAACAACTCCGCTCCCGCTATTGATTGTGTACAGTCGGGTATTTTAACCTTTTCTTACCCGCTTTTTACCAACTATGGTCGGACATTCACACCGTCTTACAGCGGAACACCTCCGCTCCCGCTTTTGATGGTGTATTGTCAGGCATTTGAACCTTTTCTTACCCGCTTTTTACAAACTATGGTCGGACATTCAAACCTTCTTGTAGCCAAAAACCTCCGCTCCCTCTTTTGATCATACATTGTCGGGCATTCGCACCTTATCTTACCCGCTTTTTACAAACTATAGTCAGACATTCACACCTTGCAGCTGAACCACCTCCGCTCCCTGTTTTGATCATGTATGGTCTGGCAATACTACCTTTTCTTACCCGTTTGTGAGTAATTATGGCTGGACATTCACACCTACTTGCAGTCGAACAGCTCTGCTCCCGCTTTTGATTATGTTTGGTTGGATATTCGAACCTTTTCTTAACTGCTTTTTACAAACCTTGGTCGGACGTTCACACCTTCTTGCAGCCGAACACCTCCGCTTCCGCTTTTGATGGTATATATTCGGGCATTCGAACCTTTTCTTAGCAGCTTTTTACAAACCATGGTTGGACTTTCACACCTTCTTGTAGCCGAACAACTCCGCTCCCGCTATTGATTGTGTACAGTCGGGTATTTTAACCTTTTCTTACCCGCTTTTTACCAACTATGGTCGGACATTCACACCGTCTTACAGCGGAACACCTCCGCTCCCGCTTTTGATGGTGTATTGTCAGGCATTTGAACCTTTTCTTACCCGCTTTTTACAAACTATGGTCGGACATTCAAACCTTCTTGTAGCCAAAAACCTCCGCTCCCTCTTTTGATCATACATTGTCGGGCATTCGCACCTTTTCTTACCCGTTTTTTACAAACCATGGTCGGACTTTCAAACCTTCTTGTAGCCCAACACATCCACTCCTGCTTTTGATGATGTATGTTTGGGCATTCGCACCTTTTCTTACCCATTTTTCAGTAATTATGGGTGGACATTCACACCTTCTTGCAGCTGAACACCTCCTCTCCCGCTTATGATGGTGTATAGTTGGGCTTTCAAGCCTTTTCTTACCCGGTTTTTACAAATTATAGTTGGACATTCAGACCTTCTTACAGCCGAAAACCTCCACTCCCTCTTTTGATCATACATTGTCGGGCATTAGCACCTTTTCTTACCCGCTTTTTACAAACCATAGTCGGACTTTCACATCTTTTAGTAGCCGAACAACTCCGCTCCCGCTATTGATTGTGTACAGTCGGGTATTTTAACCTTTTCTTACCCGCTTTTTACCAACTATGGTCGGACATTCACACCTTCTTACAGCGGAACACCTCCGCTCCCTCTTTTGATGGTGTATGTTCGGGCAGTCAAACCTTTTCTTACCTGCTTTTTACAAACTATGGTCAGACATTCAACCCTTCTTGGAGCCGAACACATCCACTCCTGCTTTTGATTATGTATATATTCGGGCATTCGCACCTTTTCTTACCCATTTTTCAGTAATTATGGGTGTACATTCACACCTTCTTGCAGCCGAACACCTCCGCTCCCTCTTTTGATCATACATTTTCGGGCATTCGCACCTTTTCTTACCCGCTTTTTACAAACCATGGTTGGACTTTCACACCTTTTAGTAGCCGAACAACTCCGCACCCGGTACTGATTGTTTACAGTCGGGTATTTTAACCTTTTCTTACCCGTTTTTTACCAACTATGGTCGGACATTCACACCTTCTTACAGCGGAACACCTCCGCTCCCTCCTTTGATGGTGTATAATCGGGCATTCGAACCTTTTCTTACCCGCTTTTTACAAACTATGGTCAGACGTTCAAACCTTCTTGTAGCCGAACATATCCACTCCTTCTTTTGATGATGTATGGTTGGGCATTCGAACCTACTTGTTGCCCGCTTTTCATTAATTATGGGTGGACATTCACACCTTGTCTCAGCCAAAAACCTCCGCTCCCTGTTTTGATCATGTATGGTTTGACATTCGCACCTTTGCTTACCCTCTTTTTATACTGATTGCTCAAGATTAAGTTGTTCTTTCTCAAACTACAAATTTTTTTTAATTGTTGAAACTTGATTTGAAGTGGATAAATAAGGAAGACAAACAGTTTTAAGTCAGGCTGATAGCAATTCATTTTATAGCAAAATCTGTATTTCGTCATTTGTCGAGAGATGCTTATTGCTGAAGAAGTTCTTTCTCATTCTACAAAGTACAACGTTGTTTATCATTGAAACTTGATTAGACATGAATAAATATGAAGGACAAAGCAGTCTTAACTTGGTTTGAGTTAAGGAATTCGTTTTATAGGAGAATCCGAATTCGTGCATAACTCGTAAAATAGAGCTTATTTTCGGATTCCTGAAGAATGAGTCTGGTTCTTTCTCATAATACAAAGTTTGTTGTTTATTGTTGAAACTTCATCAGACCGTTAGATATAGTCGGACTCACCTCGACGCACGGCTTGGGATCTGGAACCAGTACTCTTGAGAGGGGTTGGACTCTCTTCCACTCTGGAGTTGCCCGTGGTGAGAGGCGCAGAGCAGGTGTGGGCAAACTTATTGCCCCCCGGCTGTGTGCCAGTACATTGGGGTTTACCCCAGTGAACGAGAGGGTAGCCTCCCTCCGCCTTGGGTGGGGGGACGAGTCCTGACTGTTGTTTGTGCCTATGCGCCAAACAGCAGTTCAGAGTACCTACCCATTTTGGAGTCTCTGGGGGAGGCACTGGAGAATGCTCCTACCGGAGACTCCCTCATTCTGCTGGGGGACTTCAATGCTCACGTGGGCATTGACAGTGAGACCTGGAGGGGTGTGATTGGGAGGAACGGCCCCCCCGATCTGAATCAGAGTGGTGTTATGTTGTTGGACTTCTGTGCCAGTCATAGACTGTCCATAACGAACACCATGTTCAGGCATAAGGGTGTCCATATGTGCACTTGGCACCAGGACACCCTTGGCCGCAGTTCGATGATCGACTTTGTGGTTGTATCATCGGACTTGCGGCCGTATGTCCTGGACACTCGGGTGAAGAGAGGGGCGGAGCTGTCAACTGATCACCACCTGGTGGTGAGTTGGCTCCGCTGGTGGGGGAGGATGCCGATCAGACCTGGCAGGCCCAAATGTATTGTGAGGGTCTGCTGGGAGCGTTTGTCAGAATCCCCCGTCAGAAGGAGCTTTAACTCCCACCTGCGGCAGAGCTTCAACCATATTTGAGGTGGGGGACATTGAATGGGCCATGTTCCGTGACTCCATTGCCGAGGCAGCTGGTCGGAGTTGTGGCCGTAAGGTGGTCGGTGCCTGTCGTGGCGGCAACCCTCGAACCTGCTGGTGGACACCAGTGGTGATGGAAGCCGTCAAGCTGAAGAAGGAGTCCTATCGGGCCTTTATGGCCAGTGGGACCCTGGAAGAAGATGATAGGTACCGACGGGCCAGACGGGCCGCGGCTCAGGGGGGGGAAGCGGCTCACAGTCAACACTGTTTACAGTGGGGACGGGGCTTTGCTGACCTCAACTAGGGATGTTGTGAGTCGGTGGGGGGAGTACTTCGAGGAACTCCTCAATCCTACCAACACGTGCTCGGAAGAGGCAGAGTCGGAGAGCTCGGAGACGGGGCCTCCCATTTCTGGGGCTGAGGTTGCCGAGGTGGTTAAAAAGCTCCTTGGTGGCAAGGCCCCGGGGGTGGATGAGGTCCGTCCTGAGTTTCTCAAGGCTCTGGATGTTGTAGGGCTGTCTTGGCTGACACGCCTCTGCAGTATCGCGTGGACATCGGGGACAGTGCCTCTGGACTGGCAGATTGGGGTGGTGGTCCCCCTCTTTAAAAAGAGGGACCGGAGGGTGTGTTCCAACTATAGGGGTATCACACTCCTCAGCCTCCCTGGTAAGGTCTATTCGGGGGTATTGGAGAGGAGGATCCGTCGGATAATCGAGCCTCGGATTCAGGAGATGCAGTGTGGCTTTCGTCCTGGCCGTGGAACAGTGGACCAGCTCTATACCCTCGGCAGGATCCTGGAGGGTGCATGGGAGTTCGCCCAACCAGTCTACATGTGTTTTGTGGACTTGGAGAAAGCGTTCGACCGTGTCCCTCGTGGAGTCCTGTGGGGGGTGCTCCGGGAATATGGAGTGCCGGACCCCTTGATAGGGGCCGTTCGGTCTCTGTATGACCGGTGCCAGAGTTTGGTCCGCATTGCCGGCAGTAAGTCGGATACGTTTCCGGTGAGAGTTGGACTCCGTCAGGGCTGCACTTTGTCACCGATTCTGTTCCTAACTTTTATGGACAGAATTTCTAGGCGGAGCCAGGGCGTTGAGGGTGTCCCATTTGGTGACCTCAGAATCGGGTCTCTGCTTTTTGCAGATGATGTGGTTCTGTTAGCGTCGTCAGGCCGTGACCTTCAGCTCTCACTGGAGTGATTCGCAGCCGAGTGTGAAGCGGCTGGGATGAGAATCAGCACCTCCAAATCCGAGACTATGGTTCTCAGCCGGAAAAGGGTGGAATGCTCTCTCCGGGTCGGGAATGAGATCCTTCCCCAAGAGGAGGAGTTCAAGTATCTCGGGGTCTTGTTCACGAGTGACGGACGAATGGAGCGGGAGATTGACGGGCGGATCGGTGCGGCGCCTGCAGTGTTGCAGGCTCTGCACCGACCCGTCGTTGTGAAGAGGGAGCTGAGCCAGAAGGCGAAGCTCTCTACTTACTGGTCAATCTACGTTGGCTGGGGACAGAGACGTCTGGGTTTCTCTGCTCAAGCTGCTGCCCCCGCGACCCGACCCCCGGATAAGCGGCAGATGATGGATGGATGGATGGATATATCCTCCACCAACCAGATTTACAACCCCCGACTAGGGTAGCAGAATTTCTAAGCATCTGTACCCCAAAACTACTATCAAAAATATATAAATTATTGTCTAAGATAGATGACACAATGTCTCTTCCATCCTCAAAATGGGAGGCAGATTTATCCATCAGTTCTGGTCATAGCTTCTAACCACAAATATGTTTGAACACCTTCATAAAGACTCGAAATCCTAATTTACAGCTCATACAATACAAAATCCTTCATAGAACACACTATACAGGACAAAGGATGTTCAGGATGGGTCTAACACACTCAAACATCTGCTCACATTGCACAGATAACACACCTGATGATTATGCACACGCTTTGTGGTTTTCTGCGCCTGTCCAGAAGTTCTGGCTTGAAGTCTGTGAGGACCTATCAACATGGCTAAAGTGTAGCATCCCTGCATGCCCCACACTGTGCATACTGGGTGACTTAGACAACATCAACATGGAAATTAACTCAGCACACATGGTTGTCACAGTGTTATGTATCGCAAAGAAAACTATTCTCATGAACTGGAAAGCGAAGAACAATCTGTGTATTAACCAGTTTAGAAATTTTCTTTTAGATTATATGAGCATGGAAACAATGTCTGCCTCCTCAAAACATCAATTGGCTGAATTTCATTCTCTCTGGTCCCCTCTGATTAGTTTTATCACATAGTGGTGGTGGTGGGTTGCTGGGTGATGGTGGGTCTCAGGCCCGGGCTGCTGCGACTGGTGTGACCGGGTGGTTTGTTTGTTTGTTTTTTGTAGAGGTCCTCCTGGGTGGGGTTGGGTTGAGTGGGGTGGGGCGGGATGGGTACCTTCTGGGGGTACAGTAGCTCCCGGAATATGGTCGCTGCAGGCCCCGAGCCTGGTGGACATCAGGCCCTCCTGCCCATTGTTGGCTCCCAGGTAGCGGGGATGCCTATTGCAGCCAGTCCCTGGCTGCCCTCTCTGGGGGAGAGTAGCTCCCCCGGTATATATCCCCATACCCCTCTCCCTTCTGGCTCCTGTACACAGCACACACTCACACATGAAGGGTTTTGGGGGCGTGTGTGTTCGGTGGGGTGTAGTGGATGGGGCCACGTAGGTGGTCCCCTTTGGTTGCACTCTGCAGTTCCCTGCCCCTGTTTTAATTACACCTTAGACATTACTACTTATCAAACACACTCACACACACACATTAGGTCTTGGGGGGTGGTTACACTGAGTGGCATCTGGTGGGCGGGGCTCTTTGGGTATGTAGGCTGCCCAGAGTGCCGCGCTCCCAGTTCTACAAGTTTGGCTTCCCCTCAATTTTAATTGCTCACTATTAGAAAATATTGAAGAGCCAGAAGGGTGAGGGGAGGGGTCTTCTTCGCACACCCCTGCTTCCTGGTGTCTGCTCGGGGCAGGAGGGGCCAGGAGGATTAATTAATTGTTCTGCTGGTTCGGGGTCTGTGGTGGCTGGGGGGCTGCTGGCCTCCTGGTGTGCCCGCTGCACTACACCCCAGCAGAGTCGAGGGAGGTAGGATGTGTGGATGTGTGGATGTATGGGACGTGAAAGTGTGTGTGGTAATGATTGGGCCTGGATCTGGGACTTGCTGTCGCCTGGCCTGCCTGTGTTTCTCCCGATGGGGCATCAGCGTTGCCTCTCCCCACTGCTCGCGACTTCACCCACCTGTGGGCACGTCTTGACTCCCAGGGCACTTGGCCAGGGGCGCTGGGGCAGGCGCTGACCCACTTTGTGGCTGTCTGGGGCGCTTGGCCCTCCTGGGTATTGGGTGGGGCCTCTGCCGGGGGGTTTGGGGGCGCTCGGGCTCCTGGGGCCCAGGTCCAGTGCACGGCCCATGTCTGGGCGGCTGGGGCCTGGCGGGGTAGGTGGGCTGTTGCCCCTGGTTCCCGGAGTGCCTCTGCCCTATGCTTATGGGGGCTCTTTCCGGGGGCTTCCTCTGCAGTCTTCTGGGTGGATGCGTGGTTGCCCCTGCGGTGGGCTGCCTGGGTTCTGTGCTCTGTGGGGGCTGCTGGTGGCCTGGGTCTTGTGGCATGGGTGTTGCATGTTCTCACACACACACACACACATTCATTAGTCCAGTAGCATGGTCACTAAGCAGTTGATGTATTATCATGTCGTCTCAGGTCATCTATATCCACAGCTGTGTTGTATGCGATTGCCGCTTCTTGTGCTTGTTTTTGTTTGTTTGTGTGTTTGTTTTTTCTCTGCTTGTCTGCTTTCAGGTGCTCCTGGTGGCGCTAAGGCTGGATTCCCCTCAGAGGCCATGGATTGTTGTCTGTTTTGTTTTTTACAGGTGTAGCAGCTGGTTGTCTGGTTTTTGTTTCTATTTTTGTTCTGTTTCCTCTTCTTTCCTCTTCTTCTTTCCTTGTCCCCCGGTCCGGTTCAGTTCAGTTCATGTCATATATTGTAAACAGAAATAAATAAATGGGCATTAAGGGGAGCTTTACATTTATAAAACTTCCCTTGGCAAAACAAATCTGTTTGGCATCAAAGGTATTCAGACTACAATTCTTCTGACATAATGCTGAACAGGAAGAGGGGAAAAAAAAGTAAAGAAGACAGTTCTGCCGAAAGCCAGGGATAGACCTGTTCTAAGTTCTATACTTTTTAAAAGGGGCGTGTTTATCAACTATGGAATTAGAAGATTTACAAAAATGGTCAAGTGCTAGATCTTCATCTGGGATTTTAACAGTGTCATATAACTATTCAACAGATCAGTTAAAAAAAGCCTGCTCATGGAGATGTTTCAGGATCTGATACCAAGCGTGGACCTAATGTTTTCATTTTTGCAATTCTGATACAGGCTATTGAGCAGTGATAACTAACACCAAGTTCAGATACTGCGGATTTTCTACCTTTGATATGTTAAGATTGAGCCAATCAGGGACAACCTTGAAGGATCTCTTTGGTTTTGTAGGATCAGTAATTACCTGAGAAAGGTTGATATTGGTACACACCTTTTTTAAATGATCAGAGGCAGAGTTCAACTTGTTTAAATTAAAATTGCCACACAGAGATTGGGTTTAGGCCACATGCACACAGAATGACATCAACAAATATAAGAAATATTAAACATTTACACATAGATTTTTGAATACATGTAGAGGAATGATACTTTGAAATGTGCTCATTGCGGAGTTATGATCAGTTGAGTAATGAAGGTTGAACTATTCTAGGAAAGAGGTTCTATTCCCAGCATCATGATGGACACTCCTGATATAGAAGGTTTCGCTAACGCATTGGAATTGTTTTACTATTTTCATATGCATGTGCAATGAAGAATTGCTTGCTGCTGATAAATGCAAAGAAGAACAGCTTACACATAGATGCTCACATATAGGCTGCTGAATGCAATGAAGACCTGCTTATCAAGTAAAGTTCAATGTCAATGTGTAATATTCAATTAGGATTTGCAAAACAGTGAAGTTAAACAATGAATGGGTCCATAGTCGGTATGAGAAGACTACAGGAATATTTACCTGGGTGTACGTTCAAACAGAGATGAGAAAATTGCGATAAATAATTGTTTGTTTGTTTGTTAGTATGTATAGGAATGTTATGTGTATAAACTGTGTTGAGTTATAGTTACTCAGTAGTCTCAGTGAAACAACCGACGGGGGAAGCCTTGCGGTGACAACAAAAGCAGTGTTTTACTGATCAGTCAAGTTGCTCCAGTGTACTCCATACAAACTGGTTGGCTACTGAAGGGATAGAAAATGGGGAATACTTGTTTTAAAGCAAACAAGGAATTAGATGGGAAAAATACATGTTTTAACGGGACCCAGACAATATTAAATACTCAGACAGATGGGAGAAGAAGTGTAGTTTTGTAGGAAATCACAAAATTATTACATAGAATTAGTGAAATCAATTGAAGAATGCCTTTCTGAAGAGCTGTTTACCACAGATGAGCAGCTTTGCGACCAAGCACATTGTAGATCGCTTTACTGCCAAAATGATCTAATTTAATGGATTGGTTTAGACATGCATAACAGCATTTTAAGAACAAAGAGAGAAACAAAAAGGGACAACGCTTCATGGTGGAAGGGGATGTATAAATAACTGTGTATATGATGAAGGGGGTGGCAACACCCATTCCGAAATCCCGCCATTACGACATCCCGCTATTCCGACATCCCACCATTCCGACATACCACCATTCCGACATACCACCATTCCGACATGCAAACGTCCCACCATTCCGACATCCCACCATTGCGACATCCCGCTATTCTGACGTTCAAATGTCCCACCATTCCGACAAGGCTTTCCGTATAAGGAAATGTGTGTTACTCAACAGGTGAGTCCCTTCTTTCTGTTCATGCAATTTATATGTTTAACACATGTTTATAGACAAGCGTTATTAAAAACACAAAGTCTCGGCAACTGGAGGAGGAGAAGCAGTCCGCGGTGGTTTTCAATCACACACTCCAATGCCACTTGTTTCAACTTCCGAAAATTTAATCCAGGAAAAAAAGGCTTACAAACATGGACCAAAACGGCTCCATAACACGCACAAGAATCCAAAAGAAACGAAAGTTAACTAAAAGAAAGCAAATAAACAGTATGAAGTGGTCAAAATTGGTTTTACGCATGCCTATGTGCGTCTGGCACATGCGTCTTCGGGCTCTCCCA
Organism: Leuresthes tenuis; assembly: GCF_036924035.1. Lineage (NCBI taxonomy): Eukaryota > Metazoa > Chordata > Actinopteri > Atheriniformes > Atherinopsidae > Leuresthes > Leuresthes tenuis. The sequence continues at coordinate 30,110,629 of NW_027325367.1, read as the reverse complement.
CGTTGGTTTGTGGATGAAAGCTATATGTTCAGCTGTAATATCATGTAAAAACAATCTCTACATGAAATTTACTCCCAGGTGTGACCAGTTAGGTCCTTAAGATATCAACAGGCTGTATAAAGCTACAACCGTTGCGGCTGTGTGTTTGTGCCAAATGCGCAAAGCCCATCCGCGCTTCCCAAAATTGGAGTGAGTACTCATAAATCACGTGAATAACATGAATAAACGTTTTTACTGAATTTTGTTGTGTTTTATACGTTCAATGCTGTCATTTCTCTCTTCTCCTATTGGCAAGGCAAGGCAGAGTGCTCGCAACTGTGTCCTGTGCAGTAGCCGTGATATCTGTAATTGCAATTATTACTTTTGCATATGATGACAGCGTGCAAAAGACGCATGGGCTCTGTGGAGAGCTCCGCTCCAGCTGGCTGCTGTGACAGCTCACTGACACTGTATTTCTGCTTAATCAGTTTCAGTCTCGCCAGAGTTACATTAATATCTGTATTTTTATATTTGAAATTCAGGGGATTTTGATAATAGATTATTAAAGTTTGTTTGCGAGGCTGTGGCCTCTGCATGTGCAAAGCTTGTGCGCCAAACTTTAGGGCGTATTTGCGCCGGCATATCATTAGTGCAAAATGTTTTGGGTAAAAAATAGGCTATTAAAAGGAACTGTCGGAATGGCGGTATGTTAAAAAAAACAAAAAACATACCGCCATTCCGACCATAGGAGGAAAAAAGTGTCGGAATGGTGGGACGTTTGATAAAAAATTAAGTGTCGCCATTCCGACAATTGGAGACCCATGTCGGAATGGCGAGATGTCGGAATGGCAGCATGTAACCATGATGAAGGAGAGACCATTTGAGCAGCAAAGCCATTTCGCAGCACAGGGACAGCAGTCCAAGTTACAGGATCTCCCACGTGGTATCACCTGTCACATTGTGTCAAGGCATCAAAAGAAGAAAAAATCACCAAACTCAAGGACAAAAAGACTAAGACTCCGGTGAACGAAGACAGAGGACTGACAAACCAGAAATACAAAAGGATTCTCGATATCAAGATCCAGAAGAAGAGGCTAACAATGCCACGAACACTTACGATGCTGGGAATGATGCCAGCAATGAACAGAGAAGAAGATTCAGTGTCATCAATCTGCATTACGTGCCTCTAATGAGGGGGTGAATATAGAATCCTCAACGATTACAACGTCTCTGGGAACTGTGACAACAACAAGGTTTAAACCATTTTGATATATATTGTAACCTATTGTCTAAGGAATAGTGCTGAAAATGAGGTAAATCTAATCCACCACTGTCCTTGGTCTTCTGTAGGGTTTTTAAACTAATACGTGGTGGTTTGTTTTTCCACAGAAATTTGGAGATGCATGAATCTAGTGACTTAAACCAAGTAGCAGATGGTTTTATGGGGATCATTGAGAACAAATAGTTAACTTTTGGTAGTATCATCATTTTAATGGATGTAACTCTCCCCATAAGTGATATAGGTAAGGACTTCCAACGAGAGATCGTCCTCTACTGTCTTTAATAATTGCACATAATTTAGCTTTGTTAGCTCTGAGAGCCTGGAGGAAATGTTTATGCCTAAATATCTAATATTTCCTGACTGTAAAGTGATCGCAGGTATATTATGGACCCTACAGTTAATGGGCAGAACTGTGGTCTTAGACCAGTTGATAGAGTAGTCAGAAAGTGCTGAGAATTTATTTACGAGTGTGATCGTGTGACTGAGAGACGTCTGTGAGTTCTGAAGGAAAAGTAATACATCATCAGCATAAAGACTTATTTCATGCTCAATATTTTGGGATTAATTACTCACAAACGGGTAAGAAAATGTAGTATTGCCAGACCATACATGATCAAAACAGGGAGCGGAGGTGGTTCAGCTGCAAGGTGTGAATGTCTGACTATAGTTTGTAAAAAGCGGGTAAGATAAGGTGCGAATGCCCGACAATGTATGATCAAAAGAGGGAGCGGAGGTTTTCGGCTGCAAGAAGGTCTGAATGTCCACCCAAAATTCCTGAAAAATGGGTAAAAAAAGGGTGCGAATGCCAAACCATACATCATCAAAAGCAGGAGTGGATGTGTTCGGCTACAAGAAGATTTGAATGTCCATGAATAATTGCTTTAAAACATGAAAGAAAATTTTCGAATATCAAACCGCACATGATCATAAGCGGGAGAGGAGTTGTTCAGCTGCAAGAAGGTGTGAATGTCCACCCATAATTACTGAAAAATGGGTAATAAAAGGTGAAAATGCCCAACCATACATCATCAAAAGCAGGAGTGGATGTGTTCGGCTACAAGAAGGTTTGAATGTCCGACCATAGTTTGTAAAAAGCGGGTAAGAAAAGGTTCGAATGCCCGAACATAGACCATCAAAAGAGGGAGCGGAGGTGTTCCGCTGTAAGAAGGTGTAAATGTCCGACCATAGTTGGTAAAAAGCGGGTAAGAAAAGGTTAAAATACCCGACTGTACACAATCAATAGCGGGAGCGGAGTTGTTTGGCTACAAGAAGGTGTGAAAGTCCGACCACGGTTTGTAAAAAGCGGGTAAGAAGAGGTTCGTAAGCCCGAATATATACCATCAAAAGTGGAAGTGGATGTGTTTGGCTGCAAGAAGGTGTGAACGTCCGACCAAAGTTTGTAAAAAGCAGTTAAGAAAAGGTTCGAATATCCAACCAAACATAATCAAAAGCGGGAGCAGAGCTGTTCGACTGCAAGTAGGTGTGAATGTCAGATCATAATTTGCAAAAAGCTGATGAGAAAGGGTGAGAATGCCCGGCTATACACCATCAAATGCGGGAGTGGAAGTGTTCGGCTGTGAGTAGGTGTGAATGTCCGACCATAATTGCTGAAAAATGTGTTAGAAGAGACTAGAATGCCGGACAAGACATCATCAAATGCGGGAGCGGAGTTGTTCGGCTGTGAGTAGGTGTGAATCTCCGAGCATAGTTTGTAAAAAGGGGGTAAGAATAGGTTCGAATGCCCGAACATACACTATCAAAACAGGGAGCTGAGGTGGCTCAGCTGCAAGGTGTGAATGTCTGACTATAGTTTGTAAATAAGGTGCGAATGCCCAACAATGTATAATCAAAAGAGGGAGCGGAGGTTTTCGGCTACAAGAAGGTTTGAATGTCCGACCATAGTTTGTAAAAAGCGGGTAAGAAAAGGTTCAAATGCCTGACTATACACCATCAAAAGCGGGAGCGGAGATGTTCCGCTGTAAGACGGTGTGATTGTCCGACCATAGTTGGTAAAAAGCGGTTAAGAAAAGGTTAAAATACCCGACCGTACACAATCAATAGCGGGAGCGGAGTTGTTCGGCTACAAGAAGGTGTGAAAGTCCAACCATCATTTGTAAAAAGCTGCTAAGAAAAGGTTCGAATGCCCGAATATATACCATCAAAAACGGAAGCGGAGGTGTTCGGCTGCAAGAAGGTGTGAACGTCCGACCAAAGTTGGCAAAAAGCAGTAAAGAAAAGGTTCGAATATCCAAACATAATTAAAAGCGAGAGAGATTGTGTTCAGCTGCAAGTAGGTGTGAATATCCAGCCATAATTACTCACAAACGGGCAAGAAAATGTAGTATTGCCAGACCATACATGATCAAAACAGGGAGCGGAGGTGGTTTAGCTGCGAAAAGGGATGAATGTCCAACTAAAGTTCAAATATATTAACAAAAGCGGGAGGAGAGGTCTTCGGATTAGAGTGGTTGAAATTTCCAACCATAATCTATAAAATGCGGTGAAAAAAAAAGGTGTGAAGGAATGAATTTTATAGCAAAATCCGAAATCATGCATAACTCCGCAAAAGGAACGTATTGCTCAACCAAAGGGATGCTTCTTTCTCATTCAGGGTAATATGAGGAACTTTATGCTTGATACATTTTAGACATGGATAACTATGAAGGACAAAGCAATTTTAACTTGGTTTGAGCAAAGCAATTCATTTTATAGGAAAATCCGAAATCGTGCAGGACTCATGAAAGTAAGCTTATTCTCGGATTCCTGATCCTCCAGTGTTGCTCTTTCCTATACTGCAAAATACAGCCTTGTTCTTTAAATCGATATAGACATTGATAAATATGAAGGACAAAGCAGTTTCCACTTTGTTTGAGTGAAGGAATTAATTTTATAGCAAAATCCCAAATCATGCAGAACGTATGAAAATAAGCTTGTTTTCGGATTCCTGATCCTTCAGTGTTGCTATTTCTTCTACTGCAAAATACAATGTTGTTCTTTGTTGAAGTCAATCTAGACATTGATAAATATGAAGGACAAAGCAGTTTTAACATAGTTTGAGTAAAGGAATTCATTTTATACATAAAATCCCAAATCATGCAGAACGTATGAAAATAAGCTTATTCTCGGATTCCTGATCCTTCAGTGTTGCTCTTTCTACTACTGCAAAATACAATGTTGTTCTTTGTTGAAGTAAATCTAGACATTGATAAATATGAAGGACAAAGCAGTTTTCACTTGGTTTGAGTGAAGGAATTCATTTTATACATAAAATCCCAAATCATGCAGAACGTATGAAAAGAAGCTTATTCTCGGATTCCTGATCCTTCAGTGTTGCTTTTTCTTCTACTGCAAAATACAATGTTGTTCTTTGTTGAAGTCGATCTAGACATTGATAAATATGAAGGACAAAGCAGTTTTAACTTGGTTTGAGTGAAGGAATTCATTTTATACATAAAATCCCAAATCATGCAGAACGTATGAAAATAAGCTTATTCTCGGATTACTGATCCTTCAGTGTTGCTCTTTCTTCTACTGCAAAATCCAGTGTTGTTCTTTGTTGAAGTCAATCTAGACATTGATAAACATGAAGGACAAAGCAGTTTTAACATAGTTTGAGTGAAGGCATTCATTTATAGTAAAATCAATAATCGTGCAGAACTCATGAAAATAAGCTTATTCTCGGATTCCTAAAACTTTTGATTTGCTCTTTCTTTACTGCAAAGTACAATGTTGTTCTTTGTTGAAGTCGATCTAGACATTGATAAATATGAAGGACAAAGCAGTTTTCACTTGGTTTGAGTGAAGGATTTGCAGCTGAAAACCTCCCGCTCCCGCTTTTGATTGTGTATAGTCGGGCTTTCGAGCCTTTTCTTACCCGGTTTTTAGAAATTATGGTTGGACATTCAGACCTTGCAGCCGAAGACCTCCACTCCCTCTTTTGATCATACATTGTCGGGCATTCACACCTTGTCTTACCCGCTTTTTACAAACTATAGTCAGACATTCACACCTTGCAGCTGAACCACCTCAGCTCCCTGTTTTGATCATGTATGGTCTGGCAATACTACCTTTTCTTACCCGTTTGTGAGTAATTATGGCTGGACATTCACACCTTCTTGCAGCTGAACACCTCCTCTCCCGCTATTGATTGTGTACAGTCGGGTATTTTAACCTTTTCTTACCCGCTTTTTACCAAATATGGTCGGACATTCACACCGTCTTACAGCGGAACACCTCTGCTCCCGCTTTTGATGGTGTATAGTCAGGCATTTGAACCTTTTCTTACCCGCTTTTTACAAACTATGGTCGGACATTCAAACCTTCTTGTAGCCGAAAACCTCCGCTCCCTCTATTGATTATACATTGTTGGGCATTCGCACCTTATTTACAAACTATAGTCAGACATTCACACCTTGCAGCTGAGCCACCTCAGCTCCCTGTTTTGATAGTGTATGTTCGGGCATTCGAACCTATTCTTACCCCCTTTTTACAAACTATGCTCGGAGATTCACACCTACTCACAACCGAACAACTCCGCTCCCGCATTTGATGATGTCTTGTCCGGCATTCTAGTCTCTTCTAACACATTTTTCAGCAATTATGGTCGGACATTCACACCTACTCACAGCCGAACACTTCCGCTCCCGCATTTGATGGTGTATAGCCGGGCATTCTCACCCTTTCTCATCAGCTTTTTGCAAATTATGATCTGACATTCACACCTACTTGCAGTCGAACAGCTCTGCTCCCACTTTTGATTATGTTTGGTTGGATATTCGAACCTTTTCTTAACTGCTTTTTACAAACTTTGGTCGGACGTTCACACCTTCTTGCAGCCAAACACATCCACTTCCACTTTTGATGGTATATATTCGGGCATTCGAACCTTTTCTTACCCGCTTTTTACAAACCGTGGTCGGACTTTCACACCTTCTTGTAGCCAAACAACTCCGCTCCCGCTATTGATTGTGTACAGTCGGGTATTTTAACCTTTTCTTACCCGCTTTTTACCAACTATGGTCGGACATTTACACCTTCTTACAGCGGAACACCTCCGCTCCCTCTTTTGATGGTCTATGTTCGGGCATTCGAACCTTTTCTTACCCGCTTTTTACAAACTATGGTCGGACATTCAAACCTTCTTGTAGCCGAACACATCCACTCCTGCTTTTGATGATGTATGGTTGGGCATTTTCACCTTTTCTTACCCATTTTTCAGTAATTATGGGTGGACATTCACACCTTCTTGCAGCTGAACAACTCCTCTCCCGCTTATGATCATGTGCGGTTTGATATTCGAAAATTTTCTTTCATGTTTTAAAGCAATTATTGATGGACATTCAAATCTTCTTGTAGCCGAACACATCCACTCCTGCTTTTGATGATGTATGGTTTGGCATTCGCACCCTTTTTTTACCCATTTTTCAGGAATTTTGGGTGGACATTCAGACCTTCTTGCAGCCGAAAACCTCCGCTCCCTCTTTTGATCATACATTGTCGGGCATTCGCACCTTATCTTACCCGCTTTTTACAAACTATAGTCAGACATTCACACCTTGCAGCTGAACCACCTCCGCTCCCTGTTTTGATCATGTATGGTCTGGCAATACTACATTTTCTTACCCGTTTGTGAGTAATTAATCCCAAAATATTGAGCATAAAATAAGTCTTTATGCTGATGATGTATTACTTTTACTTCAGAACTCACAGACGTCTCTCAGTCACACGATCACACTCATAAATAAATTCTCAGCACTTTCTGACTACTCTATCAACTGGTCTAAGACCACAGTTCTGCCCATTAACTGTAGGGTCCATAATATACCTGCGATCACTTTACAGTCAGGAAATATTAGATATTTAGGCATAAACATTTCCTCCATCTCTCAGAGCTAACAAAGCTAAATTATGTGCAATTATTAAAGACAGTAGAGGACGATCTCTCGTTGGAAGTCCTTACCTATATCACTTATGGGGAGAGTTACATCCATTAAAATGATGATACTACCAAAAGTTAACTATTTGTTCTCAATGATCCCCATAAAACCATCTGCTACTTGGTTTAAGTCACTAGATTCATGCATCTCCAAATTTCTGTGGAAAAACAAACCACCACGTATTAGTTTAAAAACCCTACAGAAGACCAAGGACAGTGGTGGATTAGATTTACCTCATTTTCAGCACTATTCCTTAGACAATAGGTTACAATATATATCAAAATGGTTTAAATCTTGTTGTTGTCACAGTTCCCAGAGACGTTGTAATCGTTGAGGATTCTATATTCACCCCCTCATTAGAGGCACGTAATGCAGATTGATGACACTGAATCTTCTTCTCTGTTCATTGCTGGCATCATTCCCAGCATCATAAGTGCTCTCCTTCATCATGGTTACATGCTGCCATTCCGACATCTCGCCATTCCGACATGGGTCTCCAATTGTCGGAATGGCGACACTTAATTTTTTATCAAACGTCCCACCATTCCGACACTTTTTTCCTCCTATGGTCGGAATGGCGGTATGTTTTTTGTTTTTTTTAACATACCGCCATTCCGACAGTTCCTTTTAATAGCCTATTTTTTACCCAAAACATTTTGCACTAATGATATGCCGGCGCAAATACGCCCTAAAGTTTGGCGCACAAGCTTTGCACATGCAGAGGCCACAGCCTCGCAAACAAACTTTAATAATCTATTATCAAAATCCCCTGAATTTCAAATATAAAAATACAGATATTAATGTAACTCTGGAGAGACTGAAACTGATTAAGCAGAAATACAGTGTCAGTGAGCTGTCACAGCAGCCAGCTGGAGCGGAGCTCTCCACAGAGCCCATGCATCTTTTGCACGCTTTCATCATATGCAAAAGTAATAATTGCAATTACAGATATCACGGCTACTGCACAGGACACAGTTGGGAGCACTCTGCCTTGCCTTGCCAATAGGAGAAGAGAGAAATGACAGCATAGAACGTATAAAACACAACAAAATGCAGTAAAAACGTTTATTCATGTTATTCACGTGATTTATGAGTACTCACTCCAATTTTGGGAAGCGCGGATGGGTTTTGCGCATTTGGCACAAACACACAGCCGCAACGGTTGTAGCTTTATACAGCCTGTTGATATCTTAAGGACCTAACTGGTCACACCTGGGAGTAAATGTCATGTAGAGATTGTTTTTACATGACATTACAGCTGAACATATAGCTTTCATCCGCAAACCAACGTGGGAGAGCCCGAAGACGCATGTGCCAGACGCACATAGGCATGCGTAAAACCAATTTTGACCACTTCATACTGTTTATTTGCTTTCTTTTAGTTAACTTTCGTTTCTTTTGGATTCTTGTGCGTGTTATGGAGCCGTTTTGGTCCATGTTTGTAAGCCTTTTTTTCCTGGATTAAATTTTCGGAAGTTGAAACAAGTGGCATTGGAGTGTGTGATTGAAAACCACCGCGGACGGCTTCTCCTCCTCCAGTTGCTGAGACTTTGTGTTTTTAATAACGCTTGTCTATAAACATGTGTTAAACATATAAATTGCATGAACAGAAAGAAGGGACTCACCTGTTGAGTAACACACATTTCCTTATACGGAAAGCCTCGTCGGAATGGTGGGACATTTGAACGTCAGAATAGCGGGATGTCGCAATGGTGGGATGTCGGAATGGTGGGACGTTTGCATGTCGGAATGGTGGTATGTCGGAATGGTGGGATGTCGGAATGGTGGGATGTCGGAATAGCGGGATGTCGGAATGGCGGGATTTCGGAATGGGTGTTGCCACCCCCTTCATCATATACACAGTTATTTATACATCACCTTCCACCATGAAGCGTTGTCCCTTTTTGTTTCTCTCTTTGTTCTTAAAATGCTGTTATGCATGTCTAAACCAATCCATTAAATTAGATCATTTTGGCAGTAAAGCGATCTACAATGTGCTTGGTCGCAAAGCTGCTCATCTGTGGTAAACAGCTCTTCAGAAAGGCATTCTTCAATTGATTTCACTAATTCTATGTAATAATTTTGTGATTTCCTACAAAACTACATCTGTCTGAGTATTTAATATTGTCTGGGTCCCGTTAAAACATGTATTTTTCCCATCTAATTCCTTGTTTGCTTTAAAACAAGTATTCCCCATTTTCTATCCCTTCAGTAGCCAACCAGTTTGTATGGAGTACACTGGAGCAACTTGACTGATCAGTAAAACACTGCTTTTGTTGTCACCGCAAGGCTTCCCCCGTCAGTTGTTTCACTGAGACACTACTGAGTAACTATAACTCAACACAGTTTATACACATAACATTCATATCCATACTAACAAACAAACAAACAATTATTTATCGCAATTTTCTCATCTCTGTTTGAACGTACACCCAGGTAAATATTCCTGTAGTCTTCTCATACCGACTATGGACCCATTCATTGTTTAACTTCACTGTTTTGCAAATCCTAATTGAATATTACACATTGACATTGAACTTTACTTGATAAGCAGGTCTTCATTGCATTCAGCAGCCTATATGTGAGCATCTATGTGTAAGCTGTTCTTCTTTGCATTTATCAGCAGCAAGCAATTCTTCATTGCACATGCATATGAAAATAGTAAAACAATTCCAATGCGTTAGCGAAACCTTCTATATCAGGAGTGTCCATCATGATGCTGGGAATAGAACCTCTTTCCCAGAATAGTTCAACCTTCATTACTCAACTGATCATAACTCCGCAATGAGCACATTTCAAAGTATCATTCCTCTACATATATTCAAAAATCTGTGTAAATGTTTAATATTTCTTATATTTGTTGATGTCATTCTGTGTGCATGTGGCCTAAACCCAATCTCTGTGTGGCAATTTTAATTTAAACAAGTTGAACTCTGCCTCTGATCATTTAAAAAAGGTGTGTACCAATATCAACCTTTCTCAGGTAATTACTGATCCTACAAAACCAAAGAGATCCTTCAAGGTTGTCCCTGATTGGCTCAATCTTAACAAATCAAAGGTAGAAAATGCGCAGTATCTGAACTTGGTGTTAGTTATCACTGCTCAATAGCCTGTATCAGAATTGCAAAAATGAAAACATTAGGTCCGCGCTTGGTATCCAGATCCTGAAACATCTCCATGAGCAGGCTTTTTTTTTAACTGATCTGTTGAATAGTTATATGACACTGTTAAAATCCCAGATGAAGATCTAGCACTTGACCATTTTTGTAAATCTTCTAATTCCATAGTTGATAAACACGCCCCTTTTAAAAAGTATAGAACTTAGAACAGGTCTATCCCTGGCTTTCGGCAGAACTGTCTTCTTTACTTTTTTTTCCCCTTGTCCTGTTCAGCATTATGTCAGAAGAATTGTAGTCTAAATACCTTTGATGCCAAACAGATTTGTTTTGCCAAGGGAAGTTTTATAAATGTAAAGCTCCCCTTGATGCCCATTTATTTATTTCTGTTTACAATATATGACATGAACTGAACTGAACCGGACCGGGGGACAAGGAAAGAAGAAGAGGAAAGAAGAGGAAACAGAACAAAAATAGAAACAAAAACCAGACAACCAGCTGCTACACCTGTAAAAAACAAAACAGACAACAATCCATGGCCTATGAGGGGAATCCAGCCTTAGCGCCACCAGGAGCACCTGAAAGCAGACAAGCAGAGAAAAAACAAACACACAAACAAACAAAAACAAGCACAGGAAGCGGCAATCGCATACAACACAGCTGTGGATATAGATGACCTGAAACGACATGATAATACATCAACTGCTTAGTGACCATGCTACTGGACTAATGAATGTGTGTGTGTGTGTGTGAGAACATGCAACACCCATGGCACAGGACCTACATGATAACCGTGCTTAGTTATGAGTGTATAAGCGTACAGGGCCACAATCCACAGCCCCCCCCCGAAGCAATCAGAAGCAGGCAGAGAGGGCCACAAGACCCAGGCCACCAGCAGCCCCCACAGAGCACAGAACCCAGGCAGCCCACCGCAGGGGCAACCACGCATCCACCCAGAAGACTGCAGAGGAAGCCCCCGGAAAGAGCCCCCATAAGCATAGGGCAGAGGCACTCCGGGAACCAGGGGCAACAGCCCACCGACCCCGCCCAGACATGGGCCGTGCACTGGACCTGGGCCCCAGGAGCCCGAGCGCCCCCAAACCCCCCGGCAGAGGCCCCACCCAATACCCAGGAGGGCCAAGCGCCCCAGACAGCCACAAAGTGGGTCAGCGCCTGCCCCAGCGCCCCTGGCCAAGTACCCTGGGAGTCAAGACGTGCCCACAGGTGGGTGAAGTCGCGAGCAGTGGGGAGAGACAACGCTGATGCCCCATCGGGAGAAACACAGGCAGGCCAGGCGACAGCAAGTCCCAGATCCAGGCCCAATCATTACCACACACACTTTCACGTCCCATACATCCACACATCCACACATCCTACCTCCCTCGACTCTGCTGGGGTGTAGTGCAGCGGGCACACCAGGAGGCCAGCAACCCCCCAGCCACCACAGACCCCGAACCAGCAGAAAAATTAATTAATCCTCCTGGCCCCTCCTGCCCCGAGCAGACAACAGGAAGCAGGGGTGTGCGAAGAAGACCCCTCCCCTCACCCTTCTGGCTCTTCAATATTTTCTAATAGTGAGCAATTAAAATTGAGGGGCAGCCAAACTTGTAGAACTGGGAGCGCGGTACTCTGGGCAGCCTACATACCCAAAGAGCCCCGCCCACCAGATGCCACTCAGTGTAACCACCCCCCAAGACCTAATGTGTGTGTGTGAGTGTGTTTGATAAGTAGTAATGTCTAAGGTGTAATTAAAACAGGGGCAGGGAACTGCAGAGTGCAACCAAAGGGGACCACCTACGTGGCCCCATCCACTACATCACGTCATCTATCTTAGACAATAATTTATATATTTTTGATAGTAGTTTTGGGGTACAGATGCTTAGAAATTCTGCTACCCTAGTCGGGGGTTGTAAGTCTGGTTGGTGGAGGATATATCCATCCATCCATCCATCATCTGCCGCTTATCCGGGGGTCGGGTCGCGGGGGCAGCAGCTTGAGCAGAGAAACCCAGACGTCTCTGTCCCCGGCCACTTCCTCCAGCTCTTCCGGGGGGACCCCGAGGCGTTCCCAGGCCAGCCGAGAGACATAGTCTCTCCAACGTGTCCTGGGTCTCCCCCGGGGTCTCCTCCCAGTGGGACGTGCCCGGAACACCTCCCCAGGGAGGCGCCCAGGGGGCATCCTAACCAGATGCCCGAGCCACCTCATCTGACTCCTCTCAATGCAGGGGAGCAGCGGTTCTACTCCGAGCCCCTCCCGGATGACTGAGCTTCTCACCCTATCTCTAAGGGAGAGCCCAGACACCCTGCGGAGGAAACCCATTTCGGCCGCTTGTATTCGCGATCTTGTTCTTTCGGTCACTACCCACAACTCGTGACCATAGGTGAGGATGGGAACGTAGATTGACCAGTAAGTAGAGAGCTTCGCCTTCTGGCTCAGCTCCCTCTTCACAACGACGGGTCGGTGCAGAACCTGCAACACTGCAGGCGCCGCACCGATCCGCCCGTCAATCTCCCGCTCCATTCGTCCGTCACTCGTGAACAAGACCCCGAGATACTTGAACTCCTCCTCTTGGGGAAGGATCTCATTCCCGACCCGGAGAGAGCATTCCACCCTTTTCCGGCTGAGAACCATAGTCTCGGATTTGGAGGTGCTGATTCTCATCCCAGCCGCTTCACACTCGGCTGCGAATCACTCCAGTGAGAGCTGAAGGTCACGGCCTGACGACGCTAACAGAACCACATCATCTGCAAAAAGCAGAGACCCGATTCTGAGGTCGCCAAATGGGACACCCTCAACGCCCTGGCTCCGCCTAGAAATTCTGTCCATAAAAGTTAGGAACAGAATCGGTGACAAAGGGCAGCCCTGACGGAGTCCAACTCTCACCGGAAACGTATCCGACTTACTGCCGGCAATGCGGACCAAACTCTGGCACCGGTCATACAGAGACCGAACGGCCCCTATCAAGGGGTCCGGCACTCCATATTCCCGGAGCACCCCCCACAGGACTCCACGAGGGACACGGTCGAACGCTTTCTCCAAGTCCACAAAACACATGTAGACTGGTTGGGCGTACTCCCATGCACCCTCCAGGATCCTGCCGAGGGTATAGAGCTGGTCCACTGTTCCACGGCCAGGACGAAAGCCACACTGCATCTCCTGAATCCGAGGCTCGATTATCCGACGGATCCTCCTCTCCAATACCCCCGAATAGACCTTACCAGGGAGGCTGAGGAGTGTGATACCCCTATAGTTGGAACACACCCTCCGGTCCCCCTTTTTAAAGAGGGGGACCACCACCCCAATCTGCCAGTCCAGAGGCACTGTCCCCGATGTCCACGCGATACTGCAGAGGCGTGTCAGCCAAGACAGCCCTACAATATCCAGAGCCTTGAGAAACTCAGGACGGACCTCATCCACCCCCGGGGCCTTGACACCGAGGAGCTTTTTAACCACCTCGGCAACCTCAGCCCCAGAAATGGGAGGCCCCGTCTCCGAGCTCTCCGACTCTGCCTCTTCCGAGCACGTGTTGGTAGGATTGAGGAGTTCCTCGAAGTACTCCCCCCACCGACTCACAACATCCCGAGTTGAGGTCAGCAAAGCCCCGTCCCCACTGTAAACAGTGTTGACTGTGAGCCGCTTCCCCCCCCTGAGACGCCGGATGGTGGACCAGAATCTTTTCGAGGTCGTCCGGAAATCGTTCTCCATGGTCTCACCGAACTCCTCCCAGGCCCGAGTTTTTGCCTCAGCAACCGCCGAAGCCACAGCCCGTCTGGCCCGTCGGTACCTATCAGCTTCTTCCAGGGTCCCACTGGCCAAAAAGGCCCGATAGGACTCCTTCTTCAGCTTAACGGCTTCCCTCACCACTGGTGTCCACCAGCAGGTTCGAGGGTTGCCGCCACGACAGGCACCGACCACCTTACGGCCACAACTCCGACCAGCTGCCTCGGCAATGGAGTCACGGAACATGGCCCATTCAATGTCCCCCACCTCAAATATGGTTGAAGCTCTGCCGGAGGTGGGAGTTAAAGCTCCTTCTGACGGGGGATTCTGACAAACGCTCCCAGCAGACCCTCACAATACGTTTGGGCCTGCCAGGTCTGATCGGCATCCTCCCCCACCAGCGGAGCCAACTCACCACCAGGTGGTGATCAGTTGACAGCTCCGCCCCTCTCTTCACCCGAGTGTCCAGGACATACGGCCGCAAGTCCGATGATACAACCACAAAGTCGATCATCGAACTGCGGCCAAGGGTGTCCTGGTGCCAAGTGCACATATGGACACCCTTATGCCTGAACATGGTGTTCGTTATGGACAGTCTATGACTGGCACAGAAGTCCAACAACATAACACCACTCTGATTCAGATCGGGGGGGCCGTTCCTCCCAATCACACCCCTCCAGGTCTCACTGTCATTGCCCACGTGAGCATTGAAGTCCCCCAGCAGAATGAGGGAGTCTCCGGTAGGAGCATTCTCCAGTGCCTCCCCCAGAGACTCCAAAAAGGGTAGGTACTCTGAACTGCTGTTTGGCTCATAGGCACAAACAACAGTCAGGACTCGTCCCCCCACCCAAGGCGGAGGGAGGCTACCCTCTCGTTCACTGGGGTAAACCCCAATGTACTGGCACACAGCCGGGGGGCAATAAGTATGCCCACACCTGCTCTGCGCCTCTCACCACGGGCAACTCCAGAGTGGAAGAGAGTCCAACCCCTCTCAAGAGTACTGGTTCCAGATCCCAAGCCGTGCGTCGAGATGAGTCCGACTATATCTAACGGTCTGATGAAGTTTCAACAATAAACAACAAACTTTGTATTATGAGAAAGAACCAGACTCATTCTTCAGGAATCCGAAAATATGCTCTATTTTACGAGTTATGCACGAATTCGGATTCTCCTATAAAACGAATTCCTTAACTCAAACCAAGTTAAGACTGCTTTGTCCTTCATATTTATTCATGTCTAATCAAGTTTCAATGATAAACAACGTTGTACTTTGTAGAATGAGAAAGAACTTCTTCAGCAATAAGCATCTCTCGACAAATGACGAAATACAGATTTTGCTATAAAATTAATTGCTATCAGCCTGACTTAAAACTGTTTGTCTTCCTTATTTATCCACTTCAAATCAAGTTTCACCAATTAAAAAAAATTTGTAGTTTGAGAAAGAACAACTTAATCTTGAGCAATCAGTATAAAAAGAGGGTAAGCAAAGGTGCGAATGTCAAACCATACATGATCAAAACAGGGAGCGGAGGTGTTTGGCTGAGACAAGGTGTGAATGTCCACCCATAATTAATGAAAAGCGGGCAACAAGTAGGTTCGAATGCCCAACCATACATCATCAAAAGCAGGAGTGGATATGTTCGGCTACAAGAAGGTTTGAACGTCTGACCATAGTTTGTAAAAAGCGGGTAAGAAAAGGTTCGAATGCCCGAACATACACCATCAAAGGAGGGAGCGGAGGTGTTCCGCTGTAAGAAGGTGTGAATGTCCGACCATAGTTGGTAAAAAACGGGTAAGAAAAGGTTAAAATACCCGACTTTACACAATCAGTAGCGGGTGCGGAGTTGTTCGGCTACTAAAAGGTGTGAAAGTCCGACCATGGTTTGTAAAAAGCGGGTAAGAAAAGGTGCTAATGCCCGAAAATGTATGATCAAAAGAGGGAGCGGAGGTGTTCGGCTGCAAGAAGGTGTGAATGTACACCAATAATTACTGAAAAATGGGTAAGAAAAGGTGCGAATGCCCAACCATACATCATCAAAAGCAGAAGTGGATGTGTTCGGCTACAAGAAGGTTTGAATGTCCGACCAAAGTTTGTAAAAAGCAGGTAAGAAAAGGTGAAAATACCCGACTGTACACAATCAAAAGAGGGAGCGGAGTTGTTCAGCAACAAAGAGTGAAAGTCTGACCATGGTTTGTAAAAAGTGGGTAAGAAAAGGTTTGTATGCCCGAATATACAACATCAAAAGCAGAAGCGGAGGATTTTCGGCTGCAAGAAGGCCATAGTTTGCCAAAAGCGGGTAAGCTGCGAATGACCAACTAAATATCAACAAAAGTGGGGGCGGAGGTCTTCGGATGCAACTGGGTGTGAACATCCCACCATAAAAGTATGGTGGAGAGGAAGCTGTGAACAGCCAACCATAGTTTGCAAAAAGCGGGTGAGAAAAGGTGCGAATGTCCAACCATACATGATCAAAACAGGGAGCGGAGATGTTTGGCTGTGACAAGGTGTGAATGTCCACCCAAAATTAATGAAAAGCGGGCAAAGAATTAGGTTTGAATGCCCAAGCATACATCATCAAAAGAAGGAGTGGATGTGTTCGGCTAGAAGAAGGTTTGAATGTCCGAGCATAGTTTGTAAAAAGCGGGTAAGAAAAGGTTCGAATGCCCGAATATATACCATCAAAAGTGGAAGTGGAGGTGTTCTGCTGCAAGAAGGTGTGAACGTCCGACCAAAGTTTGTAAAAAGCAGTTAAGAAAAGGTTCGAATATCCAACCAAACATAATCAAAAGCGGGAGCAGAGCTGTTCGACTGCAAGTAGGTGTGAATGTCAGATCATAATTTGCAAAAAGCTGATGAGAAAGGGTGAGAATGCCCGGCTATACACCATCAAATGCGGGAGCGGAAGTGTTCGGCTGTGAGTAGGTGTGAATGTCCGACCATAATTGCTGAAAAATGTGTTAGAAGAGACTAGAATGCCGGACAATACATCATCAAAAGCTGGAGATGTGGTGTTCGGCTGCAAGTAGGTGTGAATGTCCAGCCATAATTACTCACAAATGGGTAAGAAAAGGTAGTATTGCCAGACCATACATGATCAAAACAGGGAGCGGAGGTGCTTCAGCTGCAAGGTGTAAATGTCTGACTAAAGTTTGTAAAAAGCGGGTAAGACAAGGTGCGAATGCCCGACAATGTATGATCAAAAGAGGGAGCAGAGGTGTTCAGCTTCAAAAAGGTCTGAATGTCCACCAATAATTACTGAAAAATGGGTAAGAAAAGGTGCGAATGCCCAACCATACATCATCAAAAGCAGGAGTGGATGTGTTCGGCTACAAGAAGGTTTGAATGTCCGACCAAAGTTTGTAAAAAGCAGGTAAGGAAAGGTGAAAATACCCGACTGTACACAATCAAAAGAGGGAGCGGAGTTGTTCAGCAACAAAGAGTGAAAGTCTGACCATGGTTTGTAAAAAGTGGGTAAGAAAAGGTTTGTATGCCCGAATATACAACATCAAAAGCAGAAGCGGAGGTGTTCGGCTGCTTGAAAGTTTGAACGTCCTACCAAAGTTTGTAAAAAGCAGTTAAGAAAGTTTCGAATATCCAACCAAACATAATCAAAAGCGGGAGCAGAGTGGTTCAGCTGCAAGAAGGTCTGAATGTCCATCAATAATTGCTTTAAAACATGAAAGAAAATTTTTGAATATCATCCGCACATGATGATAAGAAGGAGAGGTGTTCAGCTGCAAGAAGGTGTGAATGTCCACCCATAATTCCTGAAAAATGGGTAAAAAAAAGGTGCGAATGCCCAACCATACATCATCAAAAGCAGGAGTGGATGTGTTCGGCTACAAGAAGGTGTGAACGTCCAACCAAAGTTTCTAAAAAGCAGTTAAGAAAAGGTTTGAATATCCAACCAAACATAATCAAAAGCGGGAGCATAGCTTTTCGACTGCAAGTAGGTGTGAATGTCAGATCATAATTTGCAAAAAGCTGATGAGAAAGGGTGAGAATGTCCGACTGCACACCATCAAATGCGGGAGCGGAGTTGTTCGGCTGTGAGTAGGTGTGTATCTCCGACTGTAATTTCTGAAAAATGTGTTAGAAAAGGTAAGAATGCCGGTCCATACATCATCAAAAGCGAGAGAGGTGGTGTTCGGCTGCAAGAAAGTGTGAATGTCCAGCCATAATTACTCACAAACGGGTAAGAAAAGGTAGTATTGCCAGACCATACATGATCAAAACAGGGAGCGGAGGTGGTTCAATTGCAAGAAGGTGTGAATGTCCGACTAAAGTTCAAATATATTAACAAAAGCGGGAGGAGAGGTCTTCGGATGAGAGTGGTTGAGAATTTCCAACAATAATCTATAAAATTCGGTGAAAAAAAAGTTTGATAGAACACTAAAAGGTGGAGCGGAAGTGTTCGGCTGCATGAAGGTGTGAATGTCCGACTATATTTGGTGAAAAGCAGGTGAAGCAAGGTCTGAATGCCCAACCTTACATCATCAAAAGCGAGATCAGAGGTGTTTGGCTGCAAGAAGGCCATAGTTTGCCAAAAGCGGGTAAGCTGCGAATGACCAACTAAATATCAACAAAAGTGGGGGCGGAGGTCTTCGGATGCAACTGGGTGTGAACATCCCACCATACAAGTATGGTGGAGAGGAAGCTGTGAACAGCCAACCATAGTTTGCAAAAAGCGGGTGAGAAAAGGTGCGAATGTCCAACCATACATGATCAAAACAGGGAGCGGAGGTGTTTGGTTGTGACAAGGTGTGAATGTCCACCCAAAATTAATGAAAAGCGGGCAAAAAATTAGGTTTGAATGCCCAAGCATACATCATCAAAAGAAGGAGTGGATATGTTCGGCTAGAAGAAGGTTTGAATGTCCGAGCATAGTTTGTAAAAAGTGGGTAAGTAAAGGTTCGAATGCCCAAACATACACCATCAAAAGAGGGAGCGGAGGTGTTCCGCTGTAAGAAGGTATGAATGTCCGACCATAGTTGGTAAAAAGTGGGTAAGAAAAGGTTAAAATACCCGACTGTACACAATCAATAGCGGGAGCGGATGTGTTTGGCTACAAGAATGTGTGAAAGTCCGACCATGGTTTGTAAAAAACGTGTAAGAAAAGGTGCGAATGCCCGACAATGTATGATCAAAAGAGGGAGCGGAGGTTTTTGGCTACAAGAAGGTTTGAATGTCCGACCATAGTTTGTAAAAAGCGGGTAAGAAAAGGTTCAAATGCCTGACTATACACCATCAAAAGAGGGAGCGGAGGTGTTCCGCTGTAAGACGGTGTGAATGTCCGACCATAGTTGGTAAAAAAGCGGGTAAGAAAAGGTTAAAATACCCGACTGTACACAATCAATAGGGGGAGCGGAGTTGTTCGGCTACAAGAAGGTGTGAAAGTCCAACCATGGTTTGTAAAAAGCTGGTAAGAAAAGGTTCGAATGCCCGAATATATACCATCAAAAGCGGAAGCGGAGGTGTTCGGCTGCAAGAAGGTGTGAACGTCCGACCAAAGTTTGTAAAAAGCAGTTAAGAAAAGGTTCGAATATCCAACCAAACATAATCAAAAGCGGGAGCAGAGCTGTTCGACTGCAAGTAAGTGTGAATGTCCAGCCATAATTACTCACAAACGGGTAAGAAAAGGTAGTATTGCCAGACCATACATGATCAAAACAGGGAGCTGAGGTGGTTCAGCACCAAGGTGTGAATGTCTGACTATAGTTTGTACAAAGCGGGTAAGATAAGGTGCGAATGCCTGACAATGTATAATCAAAAGAGGGAGCAGAGGTTTTCGGCTACAAGAAGGTTTGAATGTCCGACCATAGTTTGTAAAAAGCGGGTAAGAAATGGTTCAAATGCCTGACTATACACCATCAAAAGCGGGAGCGGAGATGTTCCGCTGTAAGACGGTGTGAATGTCCGACCATAGTTGGTAAAAAGCGGGTAAGAAAAGGTTAAAATACCCGACTGTACACAATCAATAGCGGGAGCAGAGTTGTTCGGCTACAAGAAGGTGTGAAAGTCCAACCATGGTTTGTAAAAAGCTGGTAAGAAAAGGTTCGAATGCCCGAATATATACCATCAAAAGCGGAAGCGGAGGTGTTCGGCTGCAAGAAGAAGTGAACGTCCGACCAAAGTTGGCAAAAAGCAGTAAAGAAAAGGTTCGAATATCCAAACATAATTAAAAGCGAGAGAGATTGTGTTCAGCTGCAAGTAGGTGTGAATATCCAGCCATAATTACTCACAAACGGGTAAGAAAATGTAGTATTGCCAGACCATACCTGATCAAAACAGGGAGCGGAGGTGGTTTAGCTGCAAAAAGGGGTGAATGTCCAACTAAAGTTCAAATATATTAACAAAAGCGGGAGGAGAGGTCTTCGGATTAGAGTGATTGAGAATTTCCAACCATAATCTATAAAATGTGGTGAAAAAAAAAGGTGTGAAGGAATGAATTTTATAGCAAAATCCGAAATCATGCATAACTCCGCAAAAGGAACGTATTGCTCAACCAAAGGGATGCTTCTTTCTCATTCAGGGTAATATGAGGAACTTTATGCTTGATACATTTTAGACATGGATAACTATGAAGGACAAAGCAATTTTAACTTGGTTTGAGCAAAGCAATTCATTTTATAGGAAAATCCGAAATCGTGCAGGACTCATGAAAGTAAGCTTTTTCTCGGATTCCTGATCCTCCAGTATTGCTCTTTCCTATAATGAAAAATACAGCCTTGTTCTTTGTTGAAATTTATATAGACATTGATAAATATGAAGAACAAAGCAGTTTCCACTTTGTTTGAGTGAAGGAATTAATTTATAGCAAAATCCCAAATCAAGCAGAACGTATGAAAATAAGCTTGTTTTCGGATTCCTGATCCTTCAGTGTTGCTATTTCTTCTACTGCAAAATACAATGTTGTTCTTTGTTGAAGTCAATCTAGACATTGATAAATATGAAGGACAAAGCAGTTTTAACATAGTTTGAGTAAAGGAATTCATTTTATACATAAAATCCCAAATCATGCAGAACGTATGAAAATAAGCTTATTCTCGGATTCCTGATCCTTCAGTGTTGCTCTTTCTACTACTGCAAAATACAATGTTGTTCTTTGTTGAAGTAAATCTAGACATTGATAAATATGAAGGACAAAGCAGTTTTCACTTGGTTTGAGTGAAGGAATTCATTTTATACATAAAATCCCAAATCATGCAAAACGTATGAAAAGAAGCTTATTCTCGGATTCCTGATCCTTCAGTGTTGCTTTTTCTTCTACTGCAAAATACAATGTTGTTCTTTGTTGAAGACGATCTAGACATTGATAAATATGAAGGACAAAGCAGTTTTAACTTGGTTTGAGTGAAGGAATTCATTTTATACATAAAATCCCAAATCATGCAGAACGTATGAAAATAAGATTATTCTCGGATTACTGATCCTTCAGTGTTGCTCTTTCTTCTACTGCAAAATCCAGTATTGTTCTTTGTTGATGTCAATCTAGACATTGATAAATATGAAGGACAAAGCAGTTTTAACATAGTTTGAGTGAAGGCGTTCATTTATAGTAAAATCAATAATCGTGCAGAACTCATGAAAATAAGCTTATTCTCGGATTCCTAAAACTTTTGATTTGCTCTTTCTTTACTACAAAGTACAATGTTGTTCTTTTTTGAAGTCGATCTAGACATTGATAAATATGAAGGACAAAGCAGTTTTCACTTGGTTTGAGTGAAGGATTTGCAGCTGAAAACCTCCCGCTCCCGCTTTTGATTGTGTATAGTCGGGCTTTCGAGCCTTTTCTTACCCGGTTTTTAGAAATTATGGTTGGACATTCAGACCTTGTAGCCGAAGACCTCCACTCCCTCTTTTGATCATACATTGTTGGGCATTCGCACCTTGTCTTACCCGCTTTTTACAAACTATAGTCAGACATTCACACCTTGCAGCTGAACCACCTCAGCTCCCTGTTTTGATCATGTATGGTCTGGCAATACTACCTTTTCTTACCCGTTTGTGAGTAATTATGGCTGGACATTCACACCTACTTGCAGTCGAACAGCTCTGCTCCCGCTTTTGATGGTATATATTCGGGCATTCGAACCTTTTCTTAACTGCTTTTTGCAAACTTTGGTCGGACGTTCACACCTTCTTGCAGCCGAACACCTCCGCTTCAACTTTTGATGGTATATATTCGGGCATTCGAACCTTTTCTTAGCAGCTTTTTACAAACCATGGTTGAACTTTCACACCTTCTTGTAGCCGAACAACTCCGCTCCCGCTATTGATTGTGTACAGTCAGGTATTTTAATCTTTTCTTACCCGCTTTTTACCAACCATGGTCGGACATTCACACCGTCTTACAGCGGAACACCTCCGCTCCCGCTTTTGATGGTGTATAGTCAGGCATTTGAACCTTTTCTTACCCGCTTTTTACAAACTATGGTCGGACATTCAAACCTTCTTGTAGCCGAAAACCTCCGCTCCCTCTTTTGATCATACATTGTCGGGCATTCGCACCTTTTCTTACCCGTTTTTTTACAAACCATGGTCGGACTGTCACACATTCTTGTAGCCAAACACATCCGCTCCCGCTATTGATTGTGTACAGTCGGGTATTTTAACCTTTTCTTACCCGTTTTTTACCAACTATGGTCGGACATTCACACCATCTTACAGCGGAACACCTCCGCTCCCTCTTTTGATGGTGTATGTTTAGGCATTCGAACCTTATCTTACCCGCTTTTTACAAACTATGCTCGGACATTCAAACCTTGTAGCCGAACACATCCACTCCTGCTTTTGATGATGTATGGTTGGGCATTCGCACCCTTTTTTTACCCATTTTTCAGGAATTTTGGGGGGACATTCAGACCTTGCAGCCGAAAACCTCCGCTCCCTCTTTTGATCATACATTGTCGGGCATTCGCACCTTATCTTACCCGCTTTTTACAAACTATAGTCAGACATTCACACCTTGCAGCTGAACCACCTCCGCTCCCTGTTTTGATCATGTAGGGTCTGGCAATACTACTTTTTCTTACCCGTTTGTGAGTAATTAATCCCAAAATATTGAGCATAAAATAAGTCTTTATGCTGATGATGTATTACTTTTCCTTCAGAACTCACAGACGTCTCTCAGTCACACGATCACACTCATAAATAAATTCTCAGCACTTTCTGACTACTCTATCAACTGGTCTAAGACCACAGTTCTGCCCATTAACTGTAGGGTCCATAATATACCTGCGATCACTTTACAGTCAGGAAATATTAGATATTTAGGCATAAATATTTCCTCCAGGCTCTCAGAGCTAACAAAGCTAAATTATGTGCAATTATTAAAGACAGTAGAGGACGATCTCTCGTTGGAAGTCCTTACCTATATCACTTATGGGGAGAGTTACATCCATTAAAATGATGATACTACCAAAAGTTAACTATTTGTTCTCAATGATCCCCATAAAACCATCTGCTACTTGGTTTAAGTCACTAGATTCATGCATCTCCAAATTTCTGTGGAAAAACAAACCACCACGTATTAGTTTAAAAACCCTACAGAAGACCAAGGACAGTGGTGGATTAGATTTACCTCATTTTCAGCACTATTCCTTAGACAATAGGTTACAATATATATCAAAATGGTTTAAACCTTGTTGTTGTCACAGTTCCCAGAGACGTTGTAATCGTTGAGGATTCTATATTCACCCCCTCATTAGAGGCACGTAATGCAGATTGATGACACTGAATCTTCTTCTCTGTTCATTGCTGGCATCATTCCCAGCATCGTAAGTGTTTGTGGCATTGTTATACTCTTCTTCTGGATCTTGATATCGAGAATCCTTTTGTATTTCTGGTTTGTCAGTCCTCTGTCTTCATTCACCGGAGTCTTTGTCTTTTTGTCCTTGAGTTTGGTGATTTTTTCTTCTTTTGATGCCTTGACACAATGTGACAGGTGATACCACGTGGGAGATCCTGTAACTTGGACTGCTGTCCCTCTGCTGCGAAATGGCTGTGCTGCTCAAATGGTCTCTCCTTCATCATGGTTACATGCTGCCATTCCGACATCTCGCCATTCCGACATGGGTCTCCAATTGTCGGAATGGCGACACTTAATTTTTTATCAAACTTCCCACCATTCCGACACTTTTTTCCTCCTATGGTCGGAATGGCGGTATGTTTTTTGTTTTTTTTAACATACCGCCATTCCGACAGTTCCTTTTAATAGCCTATTTTTTACCCAAAACATTTTGCACTAATGATATGCCGGCGCAAATACGCCCTAAAGTTTGGCGCACAAGCTTTGCACATGCAGAGGCCACAGCCTCGCAAACAAACTTTAATAATCTATTATCAAAATCCCCTGAATTTCAAATATAAAAATACAGATATTAATGTAACTCTGGCGAGACTGAAACTGATTAAGCAGAAATACAGTGTCAGTGAGCTGTCACAGCAGCCAGCTGGAGCGGAGCTCTCCACAGAGCCCATGCGTCTTTTGCACGCTGTCATCATATGCAAAAGTAATAATTGCAATTACAGATATCACGGCTACTGCACAGGACACAGTTGCGAGCACTCTGCCTTGCCTTGCCAATAGGAGAAGAGAGAAATGACAGCATAGAACGTATAAAACACAACAAAATTCAGTAAAAACGTTTATTCATGTTATTCACGTGATTTATGAGTACTCACTCCAATTTTGGGAAGCGCGGATGGGCTTTGCGCATTTGGCACAAACACACAGCCGCAACGGTTGTAGCGTTATACAGCCTGTTGATATCTTAAGGACCTAACTGGTTACACCTGGGAGTAAATGTCATGTAGAGATTGTTTTTACATGACATTACAGCTGAACATATAGCTTTCATCCACAAACCAACATGGGAGAGCCCGAAGACGCATGTGCCAGACGCACATAGGCATGCGTAAAACCAATTTTGACCACTTCATACTGTTTATTTGCTTTCTTTTAGTTAACTTTCGTTTCTTTTGGATTCTTGTGCGTGTTATGGAGCCGTTTTGGTCCATGTTTGTAAGCCTTTTTTTCCTGGATTAAATTTTCAGAAGTTAAAACAAGTGGCATTGGAGTGTGTGATTGAAAACCACCGCAGACTGCTTCTCCTCCTCCAGTTGCCGAGACTTTGTGTTTTTAATAACGCTTGTCTATAAACATGTGTTAAACATATAAATTGCATGAACAGAAAGAAGGGACTCACCTGTTGAGTAACACACATTTCCTTATACGGAAAGCCTTGTCGGAATGGTGGGACATTTGAACGTCAGAATAGCGGGATGTCGCAATGGTGGGATGTCGGAATGGTGGGACGTTTGCATGTCGGAATGGTGGTATGTCGGAATGGTGGTATGTCGGAATGGTGGGATGTCGGAATAGCGGGATGTCGTAATGGCGGGATTTCGGAATGGGTGTTGCCACCCCCTTCATCATATACACAGTTATTTATACATCCCCTTCCACCATGAAGCGTTGTCCCTTTTTGTTTCTCTCTTTGTTCTTAAAATGCTGTTATGCATGTCTAAACCAATCCATTAAATTAGATCATTTTGGCAGTAAAGCGATCTACAATGTGCTTGGTCGCAAAGCTGCTCATCTGTGGTAAACAGCTCTTCAGAAAGGCATTCTTAAATTGATTTCACTAATTCTATGTAATAATTTTGTGATTTCCTACAAAACTACACTTCTTCTCCCATCTGTCTGAGTATTTAATATTGTCTGGGTCCCGTTAAAACATGTATTTTTCCCATCTAATTCCTTGTTTGCTTTAAAACAAGTATTCCCCATTTTCTATCCCTTCAGTAGCCAACCAGTTTGTATGGAGTACACTGGAGCAACTTGACTGATCAGTAAAACACTGCTTTTGTTGTCACCGCAAGGCTTCCCCCGTCGGTTGTTTCACTGAGACACTACTGAGTAACTATAACTCAACACAGTTTATACACATAACATTCCTATACATACTAACAAACAAACAAACAATTATTTATCGCAATTTTCTCATCTCTGTTTGAACGTACACCCAGGTAAATATTCCTGTAGTCTTCTCATACCGACTATGGACCCATTCATTGTTTAACTTCACTGTTTTGCAAATCCTAATTGAATATTACACATTGACATTGAACTTTACTTGATAAGCAGGTCTTCATTGCATTCAGCAGCCTATATGTGAGCATCTATGTGTAAGCTGTTCTTCTTTGCATTTATCAGCAGCAAGCAATTCTTCATTGCACATGCATATGAAAATAGTAAAACAATTCCAATGCGTTAGCGAAACCTTCTATATCAGGAGTGTCCATCATGATGCTGGGAATAGAACTTCTTTCCCAGAATAGTTCAACCTTCATTACTCAACTGATCATAATTCCGCAATGAGCACATTTCAAAGTATCATTCCTCTACATATATTCAAAAATCTGTGTAAATGTTTAATATTTCTTATATTTGTTGATGTCATTCTGTGTGCATGTGGCCTAAACCCAATCTCTGTGTGGCAATTTTAATTTAAACAAGTTGAACTCTGCCTCTGATCATTTAAAAAAGGTGTGTACCAATATCAACCTTTCTCAGGTAATTACTGATCCTACAAAACCAAAGAGATCCTTCAAGGTTGTCCCTGATTGGCTCAATCTTAACAAATCAAAGGTAGAAAATCCGCAGTATCTGAACTTGGTGTTAGTTATCACTGCTCAATAGCCTGTATCAGAATTGCAAAAATGAAAACATTAGGTCCACGCTTGGTATCCAGATCCTGAAACATCTCCATGAGCAGGCTTTTTTTTAACTGATCTGTTGAATAGTTGTATGACACTGTTAAAATCCCAGATGAAGATCTAGCACTTGACCATTTTTGTAAATCTTCTAATTCCATAGTTGATAAACACGCCCCTTTTAAAAAGTATAGAACTTAGAACAGGTCTATCCCTGGCTTTCGGCAGAACTGTCTTCTTTACTTTTTTTTCCCCTTGTCCTGTTCAGCATTATGTCAGAAGAATTGTAGTCTGAATACCTTTGATGCCAAACAGATTTGTTTTGCCAAGGGAAGTTTTATAAATGTAAAGCTCCCCTTGATGCCCATTTATTTATTTCTGTTTACAATATATGACATGAACTGAACTGAACCGGACCGGGGGACAAGGAAAGAAGAAGAGGAAAGAAGAGGAAACTGAACAAAAATAGAAACAAAAACCAGACAACCAGCTGCTACACCTGTAAAAAACAAAACAGACAACAATCCATGCCCTATGAGGGGAATCCAGCCTTAGCCCCACCAGGAGCACCTGAAAGCAGACAAGCAGAGAAAAAACAAACACACAAACAAACAAAAACAAGCACAAGAAGCGGCAATCGCATACAACACAGCTGTGGATATAGATGACCTGAGACGACATGATAATACATCAACTGCTTAGTGACCATGCTACTGGACTAATGAATGTGTGTGTGTGTGTGTGAGAACATTCAACACCCATGGCACAGGACCTACATGATAACCGTGCTTAGTTATGAGTGTATAAGCGTACAGGGCCACAATCCACCCCCCCCCCCCCCCCCCCAAGCAATCAGAAGCAGGCAGAGAGGGCCACAAGACCCAGGCCACCAGCAGCCCCCACAGAGCACAGAACCCAGGCAGCCCACCGCAGGGGCAACCACGCATCCACCCAGAAGACTGCAGAGGAAGCCCCCGGAAAGAGCCCCCATAAGCATAGGGCAGAGGCACTCCGGGAACCAGGGGTAACAGCCCACCGACCCCGCCAGGCCCCAGCCGCCCAGACATGGGCCGTGCACTGGACCTGGGCCCCAGGAGCCCCAGCGCCCCCAAACCCCCCGGCAGAGGCCCCACCCAATACCCAGGAGGGCCAAGCGCCCCAGACAGCCACAAAGTGGGTCAGCGCCTGCCCCAGCGCCCCTGGCCAAGTACCCTGGGAGTCAAGACGTGCCCACAGGTGGGTGAAGTCGCGAGCAGTGGGGAGAGGCAACGCTGATGCCCCATCGGGAGAAACACAGGCAGGCCAGGCGACAGCAAGTCCCAGATCCAGGCCCAATCATTACCACACACACTTTCACGTCCCATACATCCACACATCCACACATCCTACCTCCCTCGACTCTGCTGGGGTGTAGTGCAGCGGGCACACCAGGAGGCCAGCAACCCCCCAGCCACCACAGACCCCGAACCAGCAGAACAATTAATTAATCCTCCTGGCCCCTCCTGCCCCGAGCAGACACCAGGAAGCAGGGGTGTGCGAAGAAGACCCCTCCCCTCACCCTTCTGGCTCTTCAATATTTTCTAATAGTGAGCAATTAAAATTGAGGGGCAGCCAAACTTGTAGAACTGGGAGCGCGGGACTCTGGGCAGCCTATATACCCAAAGAGCCCCGCCCACCAGATGCCACTCAGTGTAACCACCCCCCAAGACCTAATGTGTGTGTGTGAGTGTGTTTGATAAGTACTAATGTCTAAGGTGTAATTAAAACAGGGGCAGGGAACTGCAGAGTGCAACCAAAGGGGACCACCTACGTGGCCCCATCCACTGCACCCCACCGAACACACACGCCCCCAAAACCCTTCATGTGTGAGTGTGTGCTGTGTACAGGAGCCAGAAGGGAGAGGGGTATGGGGATATATAACGGGGGAGCTACTCTCCCCCAGAGAGGGCAGCCAGGGACTGGCTGCAATAGGCATCCCCGCTACCTGGGAGCCAACAATGGGCAGGAGGGCCTGATGTCCACCAGGCTCGGGGCCTGCAGCGACCATATTCCGGGAGCTACTGTACCCCCAGAAGGTACCCATCCCGCCCCACCCCACTCAACCCAACCCCACCCAGGAGGACCTCTACAAAAAACAAACAAACAACATCAAAAAACAAACAAACAAGCCACCCGGTCACACCAGTCGCAGCAGCCCGGGCCTGAGACCCACCATCACCCAGCAACCCACCACCACCACTATGTGATAAAACTAATCAGAGGGGACCAGAGAGAATGAAATTCAGCCAATTGATGTTTTGAGGAGGCAGACATTGTTTCCATGCTAATATAATCTAAAAGAAAATTTCTAAACTGGTTAATACACAGATTGTTCTTCGCTTTCCAGTTCATGAGAATAGTTTTCTTTGCGATACATAACACTGTGACAACCATGTGTGCTGAGTTAATTTCCATGTTGATGTTGTCTAAGTCACCCAGTATGCACAGTGTTGGGCATGCAGGGATGCTACACTTTAGCCATGTTGATAGGTCCTCACAGACTTCAAGCCAGAACTTCTGGACAGGCGCAGAAAAACCACAAAGCGTGTGCATAATCATCAGGTGTGTTATCTGTGCAATGTGAGCAGATGTTTGAGTGTGTTAGACCCATCCTGAACATCCTTTGTCCTGTATAGTGTGTTCTATGAAGGATTTTGTATTGTATGAGCTGTAAATTAGAATTTCGAGTCTTTATGAAGGTGTTCAAACATATTTGTGGTTAGAAGCTATGACCAGAACTGATGGATAAATCTGCCTCCCATTTTGAGGATGGAAGAGACATTGTGTCATCTATCTTAGACAATAATTTATATATTTTTGATAGTAGTTTTGGGGTACAGATGCTTAGAAATTCTGCTACCCTAGTCGGGGGTTGTAAGTCTGGTTGGTGGAGGATATATCCATCCATCCATCCATCATCTGCCGCTTATCCGGGGGTCGGGTCGCGGGGGCAGCAGCTTGAGCAGAGAAACCCAGACGTCTCTGTCCCCGGCCACTTCCTCCAGCTCTTCCGGGGGGACCCCGAGGCGTTCCCAGGCCAGCCGAGAGACATAGTCTCTCCAACGTGTCCTGGGTCTCCCCCGGGGTCTCCTCCCAGTGGGACGTGCCCGGAACACCTCCCCAGGGAGGCGCTCAGGGGGCATCCTAACCAGATGCCCGAGCCACCTCATCTGACTCCTCTCAATGCGGAGGAGCAGCGGTTCTACTCCGAGCCCCTCCCGGATGACTGAGCTTCTCACCCTATCTCTAAGGGAGAGCCCAGACACCCTGCGGAGGAAACCCATTTCGGCCGCTTGTATTCGCGATCTTGTTCTTTCGGTCACTACCCACAACTCGTGACCATAGGTGAGGATGGGAACGTAGATTGACCAGTAAGTAGAGAGCTTCGCCTTCTGGCTCATCTGCCTCTTCACAACGACGGGTCGGTGCACAGCCTGCAACACTGCAGGCGCCGCACCGATCCGCCCGTCAATCTCCCGCTCCATTCGTCCGTCACTCGTGAACAAGACCCCGAGATACTTGAACTCCTCCTCTTGGGGAAGGATCTCATTCCCGACACGGAGAGAGCATTCCACCCTTTTCCGGCTGAGAACCATAGTCTCGGATTTGGAGGTGCTGATTCTCATCCCAGCCGCTTCACACTCGGCTGCGAATCACTCCAGTGAGAGCTGAAGGTCACGGCCTGACGACGCTAACAGAACCACATCATCTGCAAATAGCAGAGACCCGATTCTGAGGTCGCCAAATGGGACACCCTCAACGCCCTGGCTCCGCCTAGAAATTCTGTCCATAAAAGTTAGGAACAGAATCGGTGACAAAGGGCAGCCCTGACGGAGTCCAACTCTCACCGGAAACGTATCCGACTTACTGCCGGCAATGCGGACCAAACTCTGGAACCGGTCATACAGAGACCGAACGGCCCCTATCAAGGGGTCTGGCACTCCATATTCCCGGAGCACCCCCCAAAGGACTCCACAAGGGACACGGTCGAACGCTTTCTCCAAGTCCACAAAACACATGTAGACTGGTTGGGCGAACTCCCATGCACCCTCCAGGATCCTGCCGAGGGTATAGAGCTGGTCCACTGTTCCACGGGGGTAATTGGGTAAACCCCAATGTACTGGCACACAGCCGGGGGGCAATAAGTATGCCCACACCTGCTCTGCGCCTCTCACCACGGGCAACTCCAGAGTGGAAGAGAGTCCAACCCCTCTCAAGAGTACTGGTTCCAGATCCCAAGCCGTGCGTCGAGGTGAGTCCGACTATATCTAACGGTCTGATGAATTTTCAACAATAAACAACAAACTTTGTATTATGAGAAAGAACCAGACTCATTCTTCAGGAATCCGAAAATAAGCTCTATTTTACGAGTTATGCACGAATTCGGATTCTCCTATAAAACGAATTCCTTAACTCAAACCATGTTAAGACTGCTTTGTCCTTCATATTTATTCATGTCTAATCAAGTTTCAATGATAAACAACGTTGTACTTTGTAGAATGAGAAAGAACTTCTTCAGCAATAAGCATCTCTCGACAAATGACGAAATACAGATTTTGCTATAAAATTAATTGCTATCAGCCTGACTTAAAACTGTTTGTCTTCCTTATTTATCCACTTCAAATCAAGTTTCAACAATTAAAAAAATTTTGTAGTTTGAGAAAGAACAACTTAATCTTGAGCAATCAGTATAAAAAGAGGGTAAGCAAAGGTGCGAATGTCAAACCATACATGATCAAAACAGGGAGCGGAGGTGTTTGGCTGAGACAAGGTGTGAATGTCCACCCATAATTAATGAAAAGCGGGAAACAAGTAGGTTCGAATGCCAAACCATACATCATCAAAAGCAGGAGTGGATATGTTCGGCTACAAGAAGGTTTGAACGTCTGACCATAGTTTGTAAAAAGCGGGTAAGAAAAGGTTCGAATGCCCGAACATACACCATCAAAGGAGGGAGCGGAGGTGTTCCGCTGTAAGAAGGTGTGAATGTCCGACCATAGTTGGTAAAAAACGGGTAAGAAAAGGTTAAAATACCCGACTGTACACAATCAGTAGCGGGTGCGGAGTTGTTCGGCTACTAAAAGGTGTGAAAGTCCGACCATGGTTTGTAAAAAGCGGGTAAGAAAAGGTGCGAATGCCCGAAAATGTATGATCAAAAGAGGGAGCGGAGGTGTTTGGCTGCAAGAAGGTGTGAATGTACACCCATAATTACTGAAAAATGGGTAAGAAAAGGTGCGAATGCCCAACTATACATAATCAAAAGCAGGAGTGGATGTGTTCGGCTCCAAGAAGGGT
Source organism: Leuresthes tenuis (assembly GCF_036924035.1). Classification (NCBI taxonomy): domain Eukaryota; kingdom Metazoa; phylum Chordata; class Actinopteri; order Atheriniformes; family Atherinopsidae; genus Leuresthes; species Leuresthes tenuis. The sequence goes on along the minus strand of NW_027325367.1, from coordinate 30,078,541 downwards.
TGAATGTCTGACCACAGTTTGTAAAAAGCAGGTAAGAAAAGCTTTGACTGCCCGAACATACACCATCAAAAGAGGGAGCGGAGGTGTTCCGCTGAAAGAAGGTGTGAATGTCCGACCATAGTTGGTAAAAAGCGGGTAAGAAAAGGTTAAAATACCCGACTGTACACAATCAATAGCGGGAGCGGAGTTGTTCGGCTACTAAAAGATGTGAAAGTCCGACTATGGTTTGTAAAAAGCGGGTAAGAAAAGGTGCTAATGCCCGACAATGTTTGATCAAAAGAGGGAGCAGAGGTGTTCGGCTGCAAGAAGGTCTGAATGTCCAACCATAATTTGTAAAAACCGGGAAGGAAAGGCTCGAAAGCCCAACTATACACCATCAAAAGCGGGAGCAGAGTGGTTCAGCTGCAAGAAGGTCTGAATGTCCATCAATAATTGCTTTAAAACATGAAAGAAAATTTTCGAATATCATCCGCACATGATCATAAGAAGGAGAGGAGGTGTTCAGCTGCAAGAAGGTGTGAATGTCCACCCATAATTCCTGAAAAATGGGTAAAAAAAGGTGCGAATGCCCAACCATACACTATCAAAAGTAGGTGTGAATGTCAGATCATAATTTGCAAAAAGCTGATGAGAAAGGGTGAGAATGCCCGACTATACACCATCAAATGCGGGAGCGGAGGTGTTCGGCTCTGAGTAGGTGTGAATGTCCGACCATAATTGCTGAAAAATGTGTTAGAAAAGGAAAGAATGCCGGACCATACATCATCAAAAGCGAGAGAGGTGGTGTTCGGCTGCAAAAAGGTGTAAATGTTCGACTAAAGTTTGTAAAAAGCGGGTAAGACATGGTGCGAATGCCTGACAAGGTATGATCAAAAGCAGGAGCGGAGGTGTTCAGCTGCAAGAAGGTCTAAATGTCCATCAATAATTGCTAGAAAACATGAAAGAAAATTTTCGAAAATCAAACCGCACATGATCATAAGTGGGAGAGGAGGTGTTCAGCTGCAAGAAGGTGTGAATGTCCACCCATTATTCCTGACAAATGGGTAAGAAAAGGTGCGAATGCCCAACCATACATTATCAAAAGCAGGTGTGAATGTCAGATCATAATTTGCAAAAAGCTGATGAGAAAGGGTGAGAATGCCCGACTATACACCATCAAATGCGGGAGCGGAGTTGTTCGGCTGTGAGTAGGTGTGAATCTCCGACCGTAATTTCTGAAAAATGTGTTAGAAAAGGTAAGAATGCCGGTCCATACATCATCAAAAGCGAGAGAGGTGGTGTTCGGCTGCAAGTAGGTGTGAATGTCCAGCCATAATTACTTACAAACGGGTAAGAAAAGGTAGTATTGCCAGACCATACATGATCAAAACAGGGAGCGGAGGTGGTTCAGCTGCAAGAAGGTGTGAATGTCTCACTAAAGTTCAAATATATTAACAAAAGCGGGAGGAGAGGTCTTCGGATGAGAGTGGTTGAAAATTTCCAACCATAATCTATAAAATTCGGTGAAAAAAAGGTGTGATAGAACACTAAAAGGTGGAGCGGAAGTGTTCGGCTGCAAGAAGGTGTGAATGTCCGACTATATTTGGTGAAAAGCAGGTGAAGCAAGGTCTGAATGCCCAACCTTACATTATCAAAAGCGAGATCAGAGGTGTTTGGCTGCAAGAAGGCCATAGTTTGCCAAATGTTCGGCTACAAGGTTTGAACGTCTGACCATAGTTTGTAAAAAGCGGGTAAGAAAAGGTTCGAATGCCCAAACATACACCATCAAAAGAGGGAGCGGAGGTGTTCCGCTGTAAGAAGGTGTGAATGTCCGACCATAGTTGGTAAAAAGTGGGTAAGAAAAGGTTAAAATACCCGACTGTACAGTCCAACCATGGTTTGTAAAAAGCGGGTAAGAAAAGGTGCGAATGCCCGAAAATGTATGATCAAAAGAGGGAGCGGAGGTGTTCGGCTGCAAGAAGGTGTGAATGTACACCCATAATTACTGAAAAATGGGTAAGAAAAGGTGCGAATGCCCAACTATACATAATCAAAAGCAGGAGTGGATGTGTTCGGCTCCAAGAAGGGTTGAATGTCTGACCATAGTTTGTAAAAAGCAGGTAAGAAAAGGTTTGACTGCCCGAACATACACCATCAAAAGAGGGAGCGGAGGTGTTCCGCTGTAAGAAGGTGTGAATGTCCGACCATAGTTGGTAAAAAGCGGGTAAGAAAAGGTTAAAATACCCGACTGTACACAATCAATAGCGGGAGCGGAGTTGTTCGGCTACAAGAAGGTGTGAAAGTCCAACCATCGTTTGTAAAAAGCTGGTAAGAAAAGGTTCGAATGCCCGAATATATACCATCAAAAGCGGAAGCGGAGGTGTTCGGCTGCAAGAAGGTGTGAACGTCCGACCAAAGTTGGCAAAAAGCAGTAAAGAAAAGGTTCGAATATCCAAACATAATTAAAAGCGAGAGAGATTGTGTTCAGCTGCAAGTAGGTGTGAATATCCAGCCATAATTACTCACAAACGGGTAAGAAAATGTAGTATTGCCAGACCATACATGATCAAAACAGGGAGCGGAGGTAGTTTAGCTGCAAAAAGGGGTGAATGTCCAACTAAAGTTCAAATATATTAACAAAAGCGGGAGGAGAGGTCTTCGGATTAGAGTGGTTGAAATTTCCAACCATAATCTATAAAATGCGGTGAAAAAAAAAAAAAAGGTGTGAAGGAATGAATTTTATAGCAAAATCCGAAATTATGCATAACTCCGCAAAAGGAACGTATTGCTCAACCAAAGGGATGCTTCTTTCTCATTCAGGGTAATATGAGGAACTTTATGCTTGATACATTTTAGACATGGATAACTATGAAGGACAAAGCAATTTTAACTTGGTTTGAGCAAAGCAATTCATTTTATAGGAAAATCCGAAATCGTGCAGGACTCATGAAAGTAAGCTTATTCTCGGATTCCTGATCCTCCAGTGTTGCTCTTTCCTATACTGCAAAATACAGCCTTGTTCTTTGTTGAAATCGATATAGACATTGATAAATATGAAGGACAAAGCAGTTTCCACTTTGTTTGAGTGAAGGAATTAATTTTATAGCAAAATCCCAAATCAAGCAGAACGTATGAAAATAAGCGTGTTTTCGGATTCCTGATCCTTCAGTGTTGCTATTTCTTCTACTGCAAAATACAATGTTGTTCTTTGTTGAAGTCAATCTAGACATTGATAAATATGAAGGACAAAGCAGTTTTAACATAGTTTGAGTAAAGGAATTCATTTTATACATAAAATCCCAAATCATGCAGAACGTATGAAAATAAGCTTATTCTCGGATTCCTGTTCCTTCAAGTGTTGCTCTTTCTACTACTGCAAAATACAATGTTGTTCTTTGTTGAAGTAAATCTAGACATTGATAAATATGAAGGACAAAGCAGTTTTCACTTGGTTTGAGTGAAGGAATTCATTTTATACATAAAATCCCAAATCATTCAAAACGTATGAAAATAAGCTTATTCTCGGATTCCTGATCCTTCAGTGTTGCTTTTTCTTCTACTGCAAAATACAATGTTGTTCTTTGTTGAAGTCGATCTAGACATTGATAAATATGAAGGACAAAGCAGTTTTAACTTGGTTTGAGTGAAGGAATTCATTTTATACATAAAATCCCAAATCATGCAGAACGTATGAAAATAAGATTATTCTCGGATTACTGATCCTTCAGTGTTGCTCTTTCTTCTACTGCAAAATCCAGTGTTGTTCTTTGTTGAAGTCAATCTAGACATTGATAAATATGAAGGACAAAGCAGTTTTAACATAGTTTGAGTGAAGGCATTCCTTTATAGTAAAATCAATAATCGTGCAGAACTCATGAAAATAAGCTTATTCTCGGATTCCTAAAACTTTTGATTTGCTCTTTCTTTACTGCAAAGTACAATGTTGTTCTTTGTTGAAGTCGATCTAGACATTGATAAATATGAAGGACAAAGCAGTTTTCACTTGGTTTGAGTGAAACCAAGTGAAAACCTCAGCTCCCTGTTTTGATCATGTATGGTCTGGCAATACTACCTTTTCTTACCCGTTTGTGAGTAATTATGGCTGGACATTCACACCTACTTGCAGTCGAACAGCTCTGCTCTTGCTTTTGATGGTATATATTCGGGCATTCGAACCTTTTCTTAGCAGCTTTTTGCAAACTTTGGTCGGACATTCACACCTTCTTGTAGCCAAAAACCTCCGCTCCCGCTTTTGATGGTGTATAGTCAGGCATTTGAAGCTTTTCTTTCCCGCTTTTTACAAACTATGGTCGGACATTCAAACCTTCTTGTAGCCGAAAACCTCCGCTCCCTCTTTTGATCATACATTGTCGGGCATTCGCACCTTTTCTTACCCGTTTTTTACAAACCATGGTCGGACTGTCACACATTCTTGTAGCCAAACACATCCGCTCCCGCTATTGATTGTGTACAGTCGGGTATTTTAACCTTTTCTTACCCGTTTTTTACCAACTATGGTCGGACATTCACACCTTCTTACAGCGGAACACCTCCGCTCCCTCTTTTGATGTTGTATGTTTGGGCATTCGAACCTTTTCTTACCCGCTTTTTACAAACTATGCTCGGACATTCAAACCTTCTTGTAGCCGAACACATCCACTCCTGCTTTTGATGATGTATGGTTGGGCATTCAAACCTACTTGTTGCCCGCTTTTCATTAATTTTGGGTGGACATTCACACCTTGTCACAGCCAAACACCTCCGCTCCCTGTTTTGATCATGTATGGTTGGACATTCGCACCTTTTCTCACCCGTTTTTTGCCAACTATGGTCGGCTGTTCACAGCTTCCTCTCCACCATACTTGTATGGTGGGATATTCCCACCCACTTGCATCCGAAGTCCTTTTGTTGATATTTAGTTGGTCATTCGCAGCTTACCCGCTTTTGGCAAACTATGGCCTTCATGCAGCCAAACACCTCTGATCTCGCTTTTGATGATGTAAGGTTGGGCATTCAGACCTTGCTTCACCTGCTTTTCACCAAATATAGTCGGACATTCACACCTTATTGCAGCCGAACACTTCCGCTCCACCTTTTAGTGTTCTATCACACCTTTTTTTTCACCGCATTTTATAGATTATGGTTGGAAATTCTCAACCACTCTCATCCGAAGACCTCTCCTCCCGCTTTTGTTAATATATTTGAACTTTAGTCGGACATTCACACCTTCTTGCAGCTGAACCACCTCCGCTCCCTGTTTTGATCATGTATGGTCTGGCAATACTACCTTTTCTTACCCGTTTGTGAGTAATTATGGCTGGACATTCACACCTACTTGCAGCCGAACACCACCTCTCCCGCTTTTGATGATGTATGGACCGGCATTCTTACCTTTTCTAACACCTTTTTCAGCAATTATGGTCGGAGATTCACACTTACTCACAGCCGAACAACTCCGCTCCCGCATTTGATGGTGTATAGTCGGGCATTCTCACCCTTTCTCATCAGCTTTTTGCAAATTATGATCTGACATTCACACCTGCTTTTGATAATGTATGGTTTGGCATTCGCACCTTTTCTTACCCATTTTTCAGTAATTATGGGTGGACATTCACACCTTCTTGCAGCTGAACACCTCCTCTCCCGCTATTGATTGTGTACAGTCGGGTATTTTAACCTTTTCTTACCCGCTTTTTACCAAATATGGTCGGACATTCACACCGTCTTACAGCGGAACACCTCTGCTCCCGCTTTTGATGGTGTATAGTCAGGCATTTGAACCTTTTCTTACCCGCTTTTTACAAACTATGGTCGGACATTCAAACCTTCTTGTAGCCGAAAACCTCCGCTCCCTCTTTTGATTATACATTGTTGGGCATTCGCACCTTATTTACAAACTATAGTCAGACATTCACACCTTGCAGCTGAGCCACCTCAGCTCCCTGTTTTGATAGTGTATGTTCGGGCATTCGAACCTATTCTTACCCCCTTTTTACAAACTATGCTCGGAGATTCACACCTACTCACAGCCGAACAACTCCGCTCCCGCATTTGATGATGTCTTGTCCGGCATTCTAGTCTCTTCTAACACATTTTTCAGCAATTATGTTTGGACATTCACACCTACTCACAGCCGAACACTTCCGCTCCCACATTTGATGGTGTATAGCCGGGCATTTTCACCCTTTCTCATCAGCTTTTTGCAAATTATGATCTGACATTCACACCTACTTGCAGTCGAACAGCTCTGCTCCCGCTTTTGATTATGTTTGGTTGGATATTCGAACCTTTTCTTAACTGCTTTTTACAAACTTTGGTCGGACGTTCACACCTTCTTGCAGCCGAACACATCCACTTCCACTTTTGATGGTATATATTCGGGCATTCGAACCTTTTCTTACCCGCTTTTTACAAACCGTGGTCGGACTTTCACACCTTCTTGTAGCCAAACAACTCCGCTCCCGCTATTGATTGTGTACAGTCGGGTATTTTAACCTTTTCTTACCCGCTTTTTACCAACTATGGTCGGACATTTACACCTTCTTACAGCGGAACACCTCCGCTCCCTCTTTTGATGGTCTATGTTCGGGCATTCGAACCTTTTCTTACCCGCTTTTTACAAACTATGGTCGGACATTCAAACTTTCTTGTAGCCGAACACATCCACTCCTGCTTTTGATGATGTATGGTTGGGCATTTTCACCTTTTCTTACCCATTTTTCAGTAATTATGGGTGGACATTCACACCTTCTTGCAGCTGAACAACTCCTCTCCCGCTTATGATCATGTGCGGTTTGATATTCGAAAATTTTCTTTCATGTTTTAAAGCAATTATTGATGGACATTCAAATCTTCTTGTAGCCGAACACATCCACTCCTGCTTTTGATGATGTATGGTAACCTTTTCTTACCCGCTTTTTACAAACTATGGTCGGACATTCAAACCTTCTTGTAGCCAAAACCCTCCGCTCCCTCTTTTGATCATACATTGTTGGGCATTCGCACCTTATCTTACCCGCTTTTTACAAACTATAGTCAGACATTCACACCTTGCAGCTGAACCACCTCCGCTCCCTGTTTTGATCATGTATGGTCTGGCAATACTACCTTTTCTTACCCGTTTGTGAGTAATTAATCCCAAAATATTGAGCATAAAATAAGTCTTTATGCTGATGATGTATTACTTTTCCTTCAGAACTCACAGACGTCTCTCAGTCACACGATCACACTCATAAATAAATTCTCAGCACTTTCTGACTACTCTATCAACTGGTCTAAGACCACAGTTCTGCCCATTAACTGTAGGGTCCATAATATACCTGCGATCACTTTACAGTCAGGAAATATTAGATATTTAGGCATAAACATTTCCTCCAGGCTCTCAGAGCTAACAAAGCTAAATTATGTGCAATTATTAAAGACAGTAGAAGACGATCTCTCGTTGGAAGTCCTTACCTATATCACTTATGGGGAGAGTTACATCCATTAAAATGATGATACTACCAAAAGTTAACTATTTGTTCTCAATGATCCCCATAAAACCATCTGCTACTTGGTTTAAGTCACTAGATTCATGCATCTCCAAATTTCTGTGGAAAAACAAACCACCACGTATTAGTTTAAAAACCCTACAGAAGACCAAGGACAGTGGTGGATTAGATTTACCTCATTTTCAGCACTATTCCTTAGACAATAGGTTACAATATATATCAAAATGGTTTAAACCTTGTTGTTGTCACAGTTCCCAGAGACGTTGTAATCGTTGAGGATTCTATATTCACCCCCTCATTAGAGGCACGTAATGCAGATTGATGACACTGAATCTTCTTCTCTGTTCATTGCTGGCATCATTCCCAGCATCGTAAGTGTTCGTGGCATTGTTAGCCTCTTCTTCTGGATCTTGATATCGAGAATCCTTTTGTATTTCTGGTTTGTCAGTCCTCTGTCTTCGTTCACCGGAGTCTTTGTCTTTTTGTCCTTGAGTTTGGTGATTTTTTCTTCTTTTGATGCCTTGACACAATGTGACAGGTGATACCACGTGGGAGATCCTGTAACTTGGATTGCTGTCCCTTTGCTGCGAAATGGCTGTGCTGCTCAAATGGTCTCTCCTTCATCATGGTTACATGCTGCCATTCCGACATCTCGCCATTCCAACATGGGTCTCCAATTGTCGGAATGGCGACACTTAATTTTTTATCAAACGTCCCACCATTCCGACACTTTTTTCCTCCTATGGTCGGAATGGCGGTATGTTTTTTGTTTTTTTTAACATACCGCCATTCCGACAGTTCCTTTTAATAGCCTATTTTTTACCCAAAACATTTTGCACTAATGATATGCCGGCGCAAATACGCGCTAAAGTTTGGCGCACAAGCTTTGCACATGCAGAGGCCACAGCCTCGCAAACAAACTTTAATAATCTATTATCAAAATCCCCTGAATTTCAAATATAAAAATACAGATATTAATGTAACTCTGGCGAGACTGAAACTGATTAAGCAGAAATACAGTGTCAGTGAGCTGTCACAGCAGCCAGCTGGAGCGGAGCTCTCCACAGAGCCCATGCGTCTTTTGCACGCTGTCATCATATGCAAAAGTAATAATTGCAATTACAGATATCACGGCTACTGCACAGGACACAGTTGCGAGCACTCTGCCTTGCCTTGCCAATAGGAGAAGATAGAAATGACAGCATAGAACGTATAAAACACAACAAAATGCAGTAAAAACGTTTATTCATGTTATTCGCGTGATTTATGAGTACTCACTCCAATTTTGGGAAGCGCGGATGGGTTTTGCGCATTTGGCACAAACACACAGCCGCAACGGTTGTAGCTTTATACAGCCTGTTGATATCTTAAGGACCTAACTGGTCACACCTGGGACTAAATGTCATGTAGATATTGTTTTTACATGACATTACAGCTGAACATATAGCTTTCATCCACAAACCAACGTGGGAGAGCCCGAAGACGCATGTGCCAGACGCACATAGGCATGCGTAAAACCAATTTTGACCACTTCATACTGTTTATTTGCTTTCTTTTAGTTAACTTTCGTTTCTTTTGGATTCTTGTGCGTGTTATGGAGCCGTTTTGGTCCATGTTTGTAAGCCTTTTTTTCCTGGATTAAATTTTCAGAAGTTAAAACAAGTGGCATTGGAGTGTGTGATTGAAAACCACCGCAGACTGCTTCTCCTCCTCCAGTTGCCGAGACTTTGTGTTTTTAATAACGCTTGTCTATAAACATGTGTTAAACATATAAATTGCATGAACAGAAAGAAGGGACTCACCTGTTGAGTAACACACATTTCCTTATACGGAAAGCCTTGTCGGAATGGTGGGACATTTGAACGTCAGAATAGCGGGATGTCGCAATGGTGGGATGTCGGAATGGTGGGACGTTTGCATGTCGGAATGGTGGTATGTCGGAATGGTGGTATGTCGGAATGGTGGGATGTCGGAATAGCGGGATGTCGTAATGGCGGGATTTCGGAATGGGTGTTGCCACCCCCTTCATCATATACACAGTTATTTATACATCCCCTTCCACCAAGAAGCGTTGTCCCTTTTTGTTTCTCTCTTTGTTCTTAAAATGCTGTTATGCATGTCTAAACCAATCCATTAAATTAGATCATTTTGGCAGTAAAGCGATCTACAATGTGCTTGGTCGCAAAGCTGCTCATCTGTGGTAAACAGCTCTTCAGAAAGGCATTCTTAAATTGATTTCACTAATTCTATGTAATAATTTTGTGATTTCCTACAAAACTACACTTCTTCTCCCATCTGTCTGAGTATTTAATATTGTCTGGGTCCCGTTAAAACATGTATTTTTCCCATCTAATTCCTTGTTTGCTTTAAAACAAGTATTCCCCATTTTCTATCCCTTCAGTAGCCAACCAGTTTGTATGGAGTACACTGGAGCAACTTGACTGATCAGTAAAACACTGCTTTTGTTGTCACCGCAAGGCTTCCCCCGTCGGTTGTTTCACTGAGACACTACTGAGTAACTATAACTCAACACAGTTTATACACATAACATTCCTATACATACTAACAAACAAACAAACAATTATTTATCGCAATTTTCTCATCTCTGTTTGAACGTACACCCAGGTAAATATTCCTGTAGTCTTCTCATACCGACTATGGACCCATTCATTGTTTAACTTCACTGTTTTGCAAATCCTAATTGAATATTACACATTGACATTGAACTTTACTTGATAAGCAGGTCTTCATTGCATTCAACAGCCTATATGTGAGCATCTATGTGTAAGCTGTTCTTCTTTGCATTTATCAGCAGCAAGCAATTCTTCATTGCACATGCATATGAAAATAGTAAAACAATTCCAATGCGTTAGCGAAACCTTCTATATCAGGAGTGTCCATCATGATGCTGGGAATAGAACTTCTTTCCCAGAATAGTTCAACCTTCATTACTCAACTGATCATAATTCCGCAATGAGCACATTTCAAAGTATCATTCCTCTACATATATTCAAAAATCTGTGTAAATGTTTAATATTTCTTATATTTGTTGATGTCATTCTGTGTGCATGTGGCCTAAACCCAATCTCTGTGTGGCAATTTTAATTTAAACAAGTTGAACTCTGCCTCTGATCATTTAAAAAAGGTGTGTACCAATATCAACCCTTCTCAGGTAATTACTGATCCTACAAAACCAAAGAGATCCTTCAAGGTTGTCCCTGATTGGCTCAATCTTAACAAATCAAAGGTAGAAAATCCGCAGTATCTGAACTTGGTGTTAGTTATCACTGCTCAATAGCCTGTATCAGAATTGCAAAAATGAAAACATTAGGTCCACGCTTGGTATCCAGATCCTGAAACATCTCCATGAGCAGGCTTTTTTTTAACTGATCTGTTGAATAGTTGTATGACACTGTTAAAATCCCAGATGAAGATCTAGCACTTGACCATTTTTGTAAATCTTCTAATTCCATAGTTGATAAACACGCCCCTTTTAAAAAGTATAGAACTTAGAACAGGTCTATCCCTGGCTTTCGGCAGAACTGTCTTCTTTACTTTTTTTTCCCCTTGTCCTGTTCAGCATTATGTCAGAAGAATTGTAGTCTGAATACCTTTGATGCCAAACAGATTTGTTTTGCCAAGGGAAGTTTTATAAATGTAAAGCTCCCCTTGATGCCCATTTATTTATTTCTGTTTACAATATATGACATGAACTGAACTGAACCGGACCGGGGGACAAGGAAAGAAGAAGAGGAAAGAAGAGGAAACTGAACAAAAATAGAAACAAAAACCAGACAACCAGCTGCTACACCTGTAAAAAACAAAACAGACAACAATCCATGGCCTATGAGGGGAATCCAGCCTTAGCCCCACCAGGAGCACCTGAAAGCAGACAAGCAGAGAAAAAACAAACACACAAACAAACAAAAACAAGCACAAGAAGCGGCAATCGCATACAACACAGCTGTGGATATAGATGACCTGAGACGACATGATAATACATCAACTGCTTAGTGACCATGCTACTGGACTAATGAATGTGTGTGTGTGTGTGTGAGAACATTCAACACCCATGGCACAGGACCTACATGATAACCGTGCTTAGTTATGAGTGTATAAGCGTACAGGGCCACAATCCACCAGTCAAGACGTGCCCACAGGTGGGTGAAGTCGCGAGCAGTGGGGAGAGGCAACGCTGATGCCCCATCGGGAGAAACACAGGCAGGCCAGGCGACAGCAAGTCCCAGATCCAGGCCCAATCATTACCACACACACTTTCACGTCCCATACATCCACACATCCACACATCCTACCTCCCTCGACTCTGCTGGGGTGTAGTGCAGCGGGCACACCAGGAGGCCAGCAACCCCCCAGCCACCACAGACCCCGAACCAGCAGAACAATTAATTAATCCTCCTGGCCCCTCCTGCCCCGAGCAGACACCAGGAAGCAGGGGTGTGCGAAGAAGACCCCTCCCCTCACCCTTCTGGCTCTTCAATATTTTCTAATAGTGAGCAATTAAAATTGAGGGGCAGCCAAACTTGTAGAACTGGGAGCGCGGGACTCTGGGCAGCCTATATACCCAAAGAGCCCCGCCCACCAGATGCCACTCAGTGTAACCACCCCCCAAGACCTAATGTGTGTGTGTGAGTGTGTTTGATAAGTACTAATGTCTAAGGTGTAATTAAAACAGGGGCAGGGAACTGCAGAGTGCAACCAAAGGGGACCACCTACGTGGCCCCATCCACTGCACCCCACCGAACACACACGCCCCCAAAACCCTTCATGTGTGAGTGTGTGCTGTGTACAGGAGCCAGAAGGGAGAGGGGTATGGGGATATATAACGGGGGAGCTACTCTCCCCCAGAGAGGGCAGCCAGGGACTGGCTGCAATAGGCATCCCCGCTACCTGGGAGCCAACAATGGGCAGGAGGGCCTGATGTCCACCAGGCTCGGGGCCTGCAGCGACCATATTCCGGGAGCTACTGTACCCCCAGAAGGTACCCATCCCGCCCCACCCCACTCAACCCAACCCCACCCAGGAGGACCTCTACAAAAAACAAACAAACAACATCAAAAAACAAACAAACAAGCCACCCGGTCACACCAGTCGCAGCAGCCCGGGCCTGAGACCCACCATCACCCAGCAACCCACCACCACCACTATGTGATAAAACTAATCAGAGGGGACCAGAGAGAATGAAATTCAGCCAATTGATGTTTTGAGGAGGCAGACATTGTTTCCATGCTAATATAATCTAAAAGAAAATTTCTAAACTGGTTAATACACAGATTGTTCTTCGCTTTCCAGTTCATGAGAATAGTTTTCTTTGCGATACATAACACTGTGACAACCATGTGTGCTGAGTTAATTTCCATGTTGATGTTGTCTAAGTCACCCAGTATGCACAGTGTTGGGCATGCAGGGATGCTACACTTTAGCCATGTTGATAGGTCCTCACAGACTTCAAGCCAGAACTTCTGGACAGGCGCAGAAAAACCACAAAGCGTGTGCATAATCATCAGGTGTGTTATCTGTGCAATGTGAGCAGATGTTTGAGTGTGTTAGACCCATCCTGAACATCCTTTGTCCTGTATAGTGTGTTCTATGAAGGATTTTGTATTGTATGAGCTGTAAATTAGAATTTCGAGTCTTTATGAAGGTGTTCAAACATATTTGTGGTTAGAAGCTATGACCAGAACTGATGGATAAATCTGCCTCCCATTTTGAGGATGGAAGAGACATTGTGTCATCTATCTTAGACAATAATTTATATATTTTTGATAGTAGTTTTGGGGTACAGATGCTTAGAAATTCTGCTACCCTAGTCGGGGGTTGTAAGTCTGGTTGGTGGAGGATATATCCATCCATCCATCCATCATCTGCCGCTTATCCGGGGGTCGGGTCGCGGGGGCAGCAGCTTGAGCAGAGAAACCCAGACGTCTCTGTCCCCGGCCACTTCCTCCAGCTCTTCCGGGGGGACCCCGAGGCGTTCCCAGGCCAGCCGAGAGACATAGTCTCTCCAACGTGTCCTGGGTCTCCCCCGGGGTCTCCTCCCAGTGGGACGTGCCCGGAACACCTCCCCAGGGAGGCGCCCAGGGGGCATCCTAACCAGATGCCCGAGCCACCTCATCTGACTCCTCTCAATGCGGAGGAGCAGCGGTTCTACTCCGAGCCCCTCCCGGATGACTGAGCTTCTCACCCTATCTCTAAGGGAGAGCCCAGACACCCTGCGGAGGAAACCCATTTCGGCCGCTTGTATTCGCGATCTTGTTCTTTCGGTCACTACCCACAACTCGTGACCATAGGTGAGGATGGGAACGTAGATTGACCAGTAAGTAGAGAGCTTCGCCTTCTGGCTCATCTGCCTCTTCACAACGGCGGGTCGGTGCACAGCCTGCAACACTGCAGGCGCCGCACCGATCCGCCCGTCAATCTCCCGCTCCATTCGTCCGTCACTCGTGAACAAGACCCCGAGATACTTGAACTCCTCCTCTTGGGGAAGGATCTCATTCCCGACACGGAGAGAGCATTCCACCCTTTTCCGGCTGAGAACCATAGTCTCGGATTTGGAGGTGCTGATTCTCATCCCAGCCGCTTCACACTCGGCTGCGAATCACTCCAGTGAGAGCTGAAGGTCACGGCCTGACGACGCTAACAGAACCACATCATCTGCAAATAGCAGAGACCCGATTCTGAGGTCGCCAAATGGGACACCCTCAACGCCCTGGCTCCGCCTAGAAATTCTGTCCATAAAAGTTAGGAACAGAATCGGTGACAAAGGGCAGCCCTGACGGAGTCCAACTCTCACCGGAAACGTATCCGACTTACTGCCGGCAATGCGGACCAAACTCTGGCACCGGTCATACAGAGACCGAACGGCCCCTATCAAGGGGTCTGGCACTCCATATTCCCGGAGCACCCCCCAAAGGACTCCACAAGGGACACGGTCGAACGCTTTCTCCAAGTCCACAAAACACATGTAGACTGGTTGGGCGAACTCCCATGCACCCTCCAGGATCCTGCCGAGGGTATAGAGCTGGTCCACTGTTCCACGGGGGTAATTGGGTAAACCCCAATGTACTGGCACACAGCCGGGGGGCAATAAGTATGCCCACACCTGCTCTGCGCCTCTCACCACGGGCAACTCCAGAGTGGAAGAGAGTCCAACCCCTCTCAAGAGTACTGGTTCCAGATCCCAAGCCGTGCGTCGAGGTGAGTCCGACTATATCTCGGGGTCTGATGAATTTTCAACAATAAACAACAAACTTTGTATTATGAGAAAGAACCAGACTCATTCTTCAGGAATCCGAAAATAAGCTCTATTTTACGAGTTATGCACGAATTCGGATTCTCCTATAAAACGAATTCCTTAACTCAAACCATGTTAAGACTGCTTTGTCCTTCATATTTATTCATGTCTAATCAAGTTTCAATGATAAACAACGTTGTACTTTGTAGAATGAGAAAGAACTTCTTCAGCAATAAGCATCTCTCGACAAATGACGAAATACAGATTTTGCTATAAAATTAATTGCTATCAGCCTGACTTAAAACTGTTTGTCTTCCTTATTTATCCACTTCAAATCAAGTTTCAACAATTAAAAAAATTTTGTAGTTTGAGAAAGAACAACTTAATCTTGAGCAATCAGTATAAAAAGAGGGTAAGCAAAGGTGCGAATGTCAAACCATACATGATCAAAACAGGGAGCGGAGGTGTTTGGCTGAGACAAGGTGTGAATGTCCACCCATAATTAATGAAAAGCGGGAAACAAGTAGGTTCGAATGCCAAACCATACATCATCAAAAGCAGGAGTGGATATGT
Organism: Leuresthes tenuis; assembly: GCF_036924035.1. Classification (NCBI taxonomy): domain Eukaryota; kingdom Metazoa; phylum Chordata; class Actinopteri; order Atheriniformes; family Atherinopsidae; genus Leuresthes; species Leuresthes tenuis. The sequence goes on along the minus strand of NW_027325367.1, from coordinate 30,063,247 downwards.
TCGGCTACAAGAAGGTTTGAACGTCTGACCATAGTTTGTAAAAAGCGGGTAAGAAAAGGTTCGAATGCCCGAACATACACCATCAAAGGAGGGAGCGGAGGTGTTCCGCTGTAAGAAGGTGTGAATGTCCGACCATAGTTGGTAAAAAACGGGTAAGAAAAGGTTAAAATACCCGACTGTACACAATCAGTAGCGGGTGCGGAGTTGTTCGGCTACTAAAAGGTGTGAAAGTCCGACCATGGTTTGTAAAAAGCGGGTAAGAAAAGGTGCGAATGCCCGAAAATGTATGATCAAAAGAGGGAGCGGAGGTGTTTGGCTGCAAGAAGGTGTGAATGTACACCCATAATTACTGAAAAATGGGTAAGAAAAGGTGCGAATGCCCAACTATACATAATCAAAAGCAGGAGTGGATGTGTTCGGCTCCAAGAAGGGTTGAATGTCTGACCACAGTTTGTAAAAAGCAGGTAAGAAAAGCTTTGACTGCCCGAACATACACCATCAAAAGAGGGAGCGGAGGTGTTCCGCTGAAAGAAGGTGTGAATGTCCGACCATAGTTGGTAAAAAGCGGGTAAGAAAAGGTTAAAATACCCGACTGTACACAATCAATAGCGGGAGCGGAGTTGTTCGGCTACTAAAAGATGTGAAAGTCCGACTATGGTTTGTAAAAAGCGGGTAAGAAAAGGTGCTAATGCCCGACAATGTTTGATCAAAAGAGGGAGCAGAGGTGTTCGGCTGCAAGAAGGTCTGAATGTCCAACCATAATTTGTAAAAACCGGGAAGGAAAGGCTCGAAAGCCCAACTATACACCATCAAAAGCGGGAGCAGAGTGGTTCAGCTGCAAGAAGGTCTGAATGTCCATCAATAATTGCTTTAAAACATGAAAGAAAATTTTCGAATATCATCCGCACATGATCATAAGAAGGAGAGGAGGTGTTCAGCTGCAAGAAGGTGTGAATGTCCACCCATAATTCCTGAAAAATGGGTAAAAAAAGGTGCGAATGCCCAACCATACACTATCAAAAGCAGGTGTGAATGTCAGATCATAATTTGCAAAAAGCTGATGAGAAAGGGTGAGAATGCCCGACTATACACCATCAAATGCGGGAGCGGAGGTGTTCGGCTCTGAGTAGGTGTGAATGTCCGACCATAATTGCTGAAAAATGTGTTAGAAAAGGAAAGAATGCCGGACCATACATCATCAAAAGCGAGAGAGGTGGTGTTCGGCTGCAAAAAGGTGTAAATGTTCGACTAAAGTTTGTAAAAAGCGGGTAAGACATGGTGCGAATGCCTGACAAGGTATGATCAAAAGCAGGAGCGGAGGTGTTCAGCTGCAAGAAGGTCTAAATGTCCATCAATAATTGCTAGAAAACATGAAAGAAAATTTTCGAAAATCAAACCGCACATGATCATAAGTGGGAGAGGAGGTGTTCAGCTGCAAGAAGGTGTGAATGTCCACCCATTATTCCTGACAAATGGGTAAGAAAAGGTGCGAATGCCCAACCATACATTATCAAAAGCAGGTGTGAATGTCAGATCATAATTTGCAAAAAGCTGATGAGAAAGGGTGAGAATGCCCGACTATACACCATCAAATGCGGGAGCGGAGTTGTTCGGCTGTGAGTAGGTGTGAATCTCCGACCGTAATTTCTGAAAAATGTGTTAGAAAAGGTAAGAATGCCGGTCCATACATCATCAAAAGCGAGAGAGGTGGTGTTCGGCTGCAAGTAGGTGTGAATGTCCAGCCATAATTACTCACAAACGGGTAAGAAAAGGTAGTATTGCCAGACCATACATGATCAAAACAGGGAGCGGAGGTGGTTCAGCTGCAAGAAGGTGTGAATGTCTCACTAAAGTTCAAATATATTAACAAAAGCGGGAGGAGAGGTCTTCGGATGAGAGTGGTTGAAAATTTCCAACCATAATCTATAAAATTCGGTGAAAAAAAGGTGTGATAGAACACTAAAAGGTGGAGCGGAAGTGTTCGGCTGCAAGAAGGTGTGAATGTCCGACTATATTTGGTGAAAAGCAGGTGAAGCAAGGTCTGAATGCCCAACCTTACATTATCAAAAGCGAGATCAGAGGTGTTTGGCTGCAAGAAGGCCATAGTTTGCCAAATGTTCGGCTACAAGGTTTGAACGTCTGACCATAGTTTGTAAAAAGCGGGTAAGAAAAGGTTCGAATGCCCAAACATACACCATCAAAAGAGGGAGCGGAGGTGTTCCGCTGTAAGAAGGTGTGAATGTCCGACCATAGTTGGTAAAAAGTGGGTAAGAAAAGGTTAAAATACCCGACTGTACAGTCCAACCATGGTTTGTAAAAAGCGGGTAAGAAAAGGTGCGAATGCCCGAAAATGTATGATCAAAAGAGGGAGCGGAGGTGTTCGGCTGCAAGAAGGTGTGAATGTACACCCATAATTACTGAAAAATGGGTAAGAAAAGGTGCGAATGCCCAACTATACATAATCAAAAGCAGGAGTGGATGTGTTCGGCTCCAAGAAGGGTTGAATGTCTGACCATAGTTTGTAAAAAGCAGGTAAGAAAAGGTTTGACTGCCCGAACATACACCATCAAAAGAGGGAGCGGAGGTGTTCCGCTGTAAGAAGGTGTGAATGTCCGACCATAGTTGGTAAAAAGCGGGTAAGAAAAGGTTAAAATACCCGACTGTACACAATCAATAGCGGGAGCGGAGTTGTTCGGCTACAAGAAGGTGTGAAAGTCCAACCATCGTTTGTAAAAAGCTGGTAAGAAAAGGTTCGAATGCCCGAATATATACCATCAAAAGCGGAAGCGGAGGTGTTCGGCTGCAAGAAGGTGTGAACGTCCGACCAAAGTTGGCAAAAAGCAGTAAAGAAAAGGTTCGAATATCCAAACATAATTAAAAGCGAGAGAGATTGTGTTCAGCTGCAAGTAGGTGTGAATATCCAGCCATAATTACTCACAAACGGGTAAGAAAATGTAGTATTGCCAGACCATACATGATCAAAACAGGGAGCGGAGGTAGTTTAGCTGCAAAAAGGGGTGAATGTCCAACTAAAGTTCAAATATATTAACAAAAGCGGGAGGAGAGGTCTTCGGATTAGAGTGGTTGAAATTTCCAACCATAATCTATAAAATGCGGTGAAAAAAAAAAAAAGGTGTGAAGGAATGAATTTTATAGCAAAATCCGAAATTATGCATAACTCCGCAAAAGGAACGTATTGCTCAACCAAAGGGATGCTTCTTTCTCATTCAGGGTAATATGAGGAACTTTATGCTTAATACATTTTAGACATGGATAACTATGAAGGACAAAGCAATTTTAACTTGGTTTGAGCAAAGCAATTCATTTTATAGGAAAATCCGAAATCGTGCAGGACTCATGAAAGTAAGCTTATTCTCGGATTCCTGATCCTCCAGTGTTGCTCTTTCCTATACTGCAAAATACAGCCTTGTTCTTTGTTGAAATCGATATAGACATTGATAAATATGAAGGACAAAGCAGTTTCCACTTTGTTTGAGTGAAGGAATTAATTTTATAGCAAAATCCCAAATCAAGCAGAACGTATGAAAATAAGCGTGTTTTCGGATTCCTGATCCTTCAGTGTTGCTATTTCTTCTACTGCAAAATACAATGTTGTTCTTTGTTGAAGTCAATCTAGACATTGATAAATATGAAGGACAAAGCAGTTTTAACATAGTTTGAGTAAAGGAATTCATTTTATACATAAAATCCCAAATCATGCAGAACGTATGAAAATAAGCTTATTCTCGGATTCCTGTTCCTTCAAGTGTTGCTCTTTCTACTACTGCAAAATACAATGTTGTTCTTTGTTGAAGTAAATCTAGACATTGATAAATATGAAGGACAAAGCAGTTTTCACTTGGTTTGAGTGAAGGAATTCATTTTATACATAAAATCCCAAATCATTCAAAACGTATGAAAATAAGCTTATTCTCGGATTCCTGATCCTTCAGTGTTGCTTTTTCTTCTACTGCAAAATACAATGTTGTTCTTTGTTGAAGTCGATCTAGACATTGATAAATATGAAGGACAAAGCAGTTTTAACTTGGTTTGAGTGAAGGAATTCATTTTATACATAAAATCCCAAATCATGCAGAACGTATGAAAATAAGATTATTCTCGGATTACTGATCCTTCAGTGTTGCTCTTTCTTCTACTGCAAAATCCAGTGTTGTTCTTTGTTGAAGTCAATCTAGACATTGATAAATATGAAGGACAAAGCAGTTTTAACATAGTTTGAGTGAAGGCATTCCTTTATAGTAAAATCAATAATCGTGCAGAACTCATGAAAATAAGCTTATTCTCGGATTCCTAAAACTTTTGATTTGCTCTTTCTTTACTGCAAAGTACAATGTTGTTCTTTGTTGAAGTCGATCTAGACATTGATAAATATGAAGGACAAAGCAGTTTTCACTTGGTTTGAGTGAAACCAAGTGAAAACCTCAGCTCCCTGTTTTGATCATGTATGGTCTGGCAATACTACCTTTTCTTACCCGTTTGTGAGTAATTATGGCTGGACATTCACACCTACTTGCAGTCGAACAGCTCTGCTCTTGCTTTTGATGGTATATATTCGGGCATTCGAACCTTTTCTTAGCAGCTTTTTGCAAACTTTGGTCGGACATTCACACCTTCTTGTAGCCAAAAACCTCCGCTCCCGCTTTTGATGGTGTATAGTCAGGCATTTGAACCTTTTCTTTCCCGCTTTTTACAAACTATGGTCGGACATTCAAACCTTCTTGTAGCCGAAAACCTCCGCTCCCTCTTTTGATCATACATTGTCGGGCATTCGCACCTTTTCTTACCCGTTTTTTACAAACCATGGTCGGACTGTCACACATTCTTGTAGCCAAACACATCCGCTCCCGCTATTGATTGTGTACAGTCGGGTATTTTAACCTTTTCTTACCCGTTTTTTACCAACTATGGTCGGACATTCACACCTTCTTACAGCGGAACACCTCCGCTCCCTCTTTTGATGTTGTATGTTTGGGCATTCGAACCTTTTCTTACCCGCTTTTTACAAACTATGCTCGGACATTCAAACCTTCTTGTAGCCGAACACATCCACTCCTGCTTTTGATCATGTATGGTTGGACATTCGCACCTTTTCTCACCCGTTTTTTGCCAACTATGGTCGGCTGTTCACAGCTTCCTCTCCACCATACTTGTATGGTGGGATATTCCCACCCACTTGCATCCGAAGACCTTTTGTTGATATTTAGTTGGTCATTCGCAGCTTACCCGCTTTTGGCAAACTATGGCCTTCATGCAGCCAAACACCTCTGATCTCGCTTTTGATGATGTAAGGTTGGGCATTCAGACCTTGCTTCACCTGCTTTTCACCAAATATAGTCGGACATTCACACCTTATTGCAGCCGAACACTTCCGCTCCACCTTTTAGTGTTCTATCACACCTTTTTTTTCACCGCATTTTATAGATTATGGTTGGAAATTCTCAACCACTCTCATCCGAAGACCTCTCCTCCCGCTTTTGTTAATATATTTGAACTTTAGTCGGACATTCACACCTTCTTGCAGCTGAACCACCTCCGCTCCCTGTTTTGATCATGTATGGTCTGGCAATACTACCTTTTCTTACCCGTTTGTGAGTAATTATGGCTGAACATTCACACCTACTTGCAGCCGAACACCACCTCTCCCGCTTTTGATGATGTATGGACCGGCATTCTTACCTTTTCTAACACATTTTTCAGCAATTATGGTCGGAGATTCACACTTACTCACAGCCGAACAACTCCGCTCCCGCATTTGATGGTGTATAGTCGGGCATTCTCACCCTTTCTCATCAGCTTTTTGCAAATTATGATCTGACATTCACACCTGCTTTTGATAATGTATGGTTTGGCATTCGCACCTTTTCTTACCCATTTTTCAGTAATTATGGGTGGACATTCACACCTTCTTGCAGCTGAACACCTCCTCTCCCGCTATTGATTGTGTACAGTCGGGTATTTTAACCTTTTCTTACCCGCTTTTTACCAAATATGGTCGGACATTCACACCGTCTTACAGCGGAACACCTCTGCTCCCGCTTTTGATGGTGTATAGTCAGGCATTTGAACCTTTTCTTACCCGCTTTTTACAAACTATGGTCGGACATTCAAACCTTCTTGTAGCCGAAAACCTCCGCTCCCTCTTTTGATTATACATTGTTGGGCATTCGCACCTTATTTACAAACTATAGTCAGACATTCACACCTTGCAGCTGAGCCACCTCAGCTCCCTGTTTTGATAGTGTATGTTCGGGCATTCGAACCTATTCTTACCCCCTTTTTACAAACTATGCTCGGAGATTCACACCTACTCACAGCCGAACAACTCCGCTCCCGCATTTGATGATGTCTTGTCCGGCATTCTAGTCTCTTCTAACACATTTTTCAGCAATTATGGTTGGACATTCACACCTACTCACAGCCGAACACTTCCGCTCCCACATTTGATGGTGTATAGCCGGGCATTTTCACCCTTTCTCATCAGCTTTTTGCAAATTATGATCTGACATTCACACCTACTTGCAGTCGAACAGCTCTGCTCCCGCTTTTGATTATGTTTGGTTGGATATTCGAACCTTTTCTTAACTGCTTTTTACAAACTTTGGTCGGACGTTCACACCTTCTTGCAGCCGAACACATCCACTTCCACTTTTGATGGTATATATTCGGGCATTCGAACCTTTTCTTACCCGCTTTTTACAAACCGTGGTCGGACTTTCACACCTTCTTGTAGCCAAACAACTCCGCTCCCGCTATTGATTGTGTACAGTCGGGTATTTTAACCTTTTCTTACCCGCTTTTTACCAACTATGGTCGGACATTTACACCTTCTTACAGCGGAACACCTCCGCTCCCTCTTTTGATGGTCTATGTTCGGGCATTCGAACCTTTTCTTACCCGCTTTTTACAAACTATGGTCGGACATTCAAACTTTCTTGTAGCCGAACACATCCACTCCTGCTTTTGATGATGTATGGTTGGGCATTTTCACCTTTTCTTACCCATTTTTCAGTAATTATGGGTGGACATTCACACCTTCTTGCAGCTGAACAACTCCTCTCCCGCTTATGATCATGTGCGGTTTGATATTCGAAAATTTTCTTTCATGTTTTAAAGCAATTATTGATGGACATTCAAATCTTCTTGTAGCCGAACACATCCACTCCTGCTTTTGATGATGTATGGTAACCTTTTCTTACCCGCTTTTTACAAACTATGGTCGGACATTCAAACCTTCTTGTAGCCAAAACCCTCCGCTCCCTCTTTTGATCATACATTGTTGGGCATTCGCACCTTATCTTACCCGCTTTTTACAAACTATAGTCAGACATTCACACCTTGCAGCTGAACCACCTCCGCTCCCTGTTTTGATCATGTATGGTCTGGCAATACTACCTTTTCTTACCCGTTTGTGAGTAATTAATCCCAAAATATTGAGCATAAAATAAGTCTTTATGCTGATGATGTATTACTTTTCCTTCAGAACTCACAGACGTCTCTCAGTCACACGATCACACTCATAAATAAATTCTCAGCACTTTCTGACTACTCTATCAACTGGTCTAAGACCACAGTTCTGCCCATTAACTGTAGGGTCCATAATATACCTGCGATCACTTTACAGTCAGGAAATATTAGATATTTAGGCATAAACATTTCCTCCAGGCTCTCAGAGCTAACAAAGCTAAATTATGTGCAATTATTAAAGACAGTAGAAGACGATCTCTCGTTGGAAGTCCTTACCTATATCACTTATGGGGAGAGTTACATCCATTAAAATGATGATACTACCAAAAGTTAACTATTTGTTCTCAATGATCCCCATAAAACCATCTGCTACTTGGTTTAAGTCACTAGATTCATGCATCTCCAAATTTCTGTGGAAAAACAAACCACCACGTATTAGTTTAAAAACCCTACAGAAGACCAAGGACAGTGGTGGATTAGATTTACCTCATTTTCAGCACTATTCCTTAGACAATAGGTTACAATATATATCAAAATGGTTTAAACCTTGTTGTTGTCACAGTTCCCAGAGACGTTGTAATCGTTGAGGATTCTATATTCACCCCCTCATTAGAGGCACGTAATGCAGATTGATGACACTGAATCTTCTTCTCTGTTCATTGCTGGCATCATTCCCAGCATCGTAAGTGTTCGTGGCATTGTTAGCCTCTTCTTCTGGATCTTGATATCGAGAATCCTTTTGTATTTCTGGTTTGTCAGTCCTCTGTCTTCGTTCACCGGAGTCTTTGTCTTTTTGTCCTTGAGTTTGGTGATTTTTTCTTCTTTTGATGCCTTGACACAATGTGACAGGTGATACCACGTGGGAGATCCTGTAACTTGGATTGCTGTCCCTTTGCTGCGAAATGGCTGTGCTGCTCAAATGGTCTCTCCTTCATCATGGTTACATGCTGCCATTCCGACATCTCGCCATTCCAACATGGGTCTCCAATTGTCGGAATGGCGACACTTAATTTTTTATCAAACGTCCCACCATTCCGACACTTTTTTCCTCCTATGGTCGGAATGGCGGTATGTTTTTTGTTTTTTTTAACATACCGCCATTCCGACAGTTCCTTTTAATAGCCTATTTTTTACCCAAAACATTTTGCACTAATGATATGCCGGCGCAAATACGCGCTAAAGTTTGGCGCACAAGCTTTGCACATGCAGAGGCCACAGCCTCGCAAACAAACTTTAATAATCTATTATCAAAATCCCCTGAATTTCAAATATAAAAATACAGATATTAATGTAACTCTGGCGAGACTGAAACTGATTAAGCAGAAATACAGTGTCAGTGAGCTGTCACAGCAGCCAGCTGGAGCGGAGCTCTCCACAGAGCCCATGCGTCTTTTGCACGCTGTCATCATATGCAAAAGTAATAATTGCAATTACAGATATCACGGCTACTGCACAGGACACAGTTGCGAGCACTCTGCCTTGCCTTGCCAATAGGAGAAGATAGAAATGACAGCATAGAACGTATAAAACACAACAAAATGCAGTAAAAACGTTTATTCATGTTATTCACGTGATTTATGAGTACTCACTCCAATTTTGGGAAGCGCGGATGGGTTTTGCGCATTTGGCACAAACACACAGCCGCAACGGTTGTAGCTTTATACAGCCTGTTGATATCTTAAGGACCTAACTGGTCACACCTGGGACTAAATGTCATGTAGATATTGTTTTTACATGACATTACAGCTGAACATATAGCTTTCATCCACAAACCAACGTGGGAGAGCCCGAAGACGCATGTGCCAGACGCACATAGGCATGCGTAAAACCAATTTTGACCACTTCATACTGTTTATTTGCTTTCTTTTAGTTAACTTTCGTTTCTTTTGGATTCTTGTGCGTGTTATGGAGCCGTTTTGGTCCATGTTTGTAAGCCTTTTTTTCCTGGATTAAATTTTCAGAAGTTAAAACAAGTGGCATTGGAGTGTGTGATTGAAAACCACCGCAGACTGCTTCTCCTCCTCCAGTTGCCGAGACTTTGTGTTTTTAATAACGCTTGTCTATAAACATGTGTTAAACATATAAATTGCATGAACAGAAAGAAGGGACTCACCTGTTGAGTAACACACATTTCCTTATACGGAAAGCCTTGTCGGAATGGTGGGACATTTGAACGTCAGAATAGCGGGATGTCGCAATGGTGGGATGTCGGAATGGTGGGACGTTTGCATGTCGGAATGGTGGTATGTCGGAATGGTGGGATGTCGGAATAGCGGGATGTCGTAATGGCGGGATTTCGGAATGGGTGTTGCCACCCCCTTCATCATATACACAGTTATTTATACATCCCCTTCCACCATGAAGCGTTGTCCCTTTTTGTTTCTCTCTTTGTTCTTAAAATGCTGTTATGCATGTCTAAACCAATCCATTAAATTAGATCATTTTGGCAGTAAAGCGATCTACAATGTGCTTGGTCGCAAAGCTGCTCATCTGTGGTAAACAGCTCTTCAGAAAGGCATTCTTAAATTGATTTCACTAATTCTATGTAATAATTTTGTGATTTCCTACAAAACTACACTTCTTCTCCCATCTGTCTGAGTATTTAATATTGTCTGGGTCCCGTTAAAACATGTATTTTTCCCATCTAATTCCTTGTTTGCTTTAAAACAAGTATTCCCCATTTTCTATCCCTTCAGTAGCCAACCAGTTTGTATGGAGTACACTGGAGCAACTTGACTGATCAGTAAAACACTGCTTTTGTTGTCACCGCAAGGCTTCCCCCGTCGGTTGTTTCACTGAGACACTACTGAGTAACTATAACTCAACACAGTTTATACACATAACATTCCTATACATACTAACAAACAAACAAACAATTATTTATCGCAATTTTCTCATCTCTGTTTGAACGTACACCCAGGTAAATATTCCTGTAGTCTTCTCATACCGACTATGGACCCATTCATTGTTTAACTTCACTGTTTTGCAAATCCTAATTGAATATTACACATTGACATTGAACTTTACTTGATAAGCAGGTCTTCATTGCATTCAGCAGCCTATATGTGAGCATCTATGTGTAAGCTGTTCTTCTTTGCATTTATCAGCAGCAAGCAATTCTTCATTGCACATGCATATGAAAATAGTAAAACAATTCCAATGCGTTAGCGAAACCTTCTATATCAGGAGTGTCCATCATGATGCTGGGAATAGAACTTCTTTCCCAGAATAGTTCAACCTTCATTACTCAACTGATCATAATTCCGCAATGAGCACATTTCAAAGTATCATTCCTCTACATATATTCAAAAATCTGTGTAAATGTTTAATATTTCTTATATTTGTTGATGTCATTCTGTGTGCATGTGGCCTAAACCCAATCTCTGTGTGGCAATTTTAATTTAAACAAGTTGAACTCTGCCTCTGATCATTTAAAAAAGGTGTGTACCAATATCAACCCTTCTCAGGTAATTACTGATCCTACAAAACCAAAGAGATCCTTCAAGGTTGTCCCTGATTGGCTCAATCTTAACAAATCAAAGGTAGAAAATCCGCAGTATCTGAACTTAGTGTTAGTTATCACTGCTCAATAGCCTGTATCAGAATTGCAAAAATGAAAACATTAGGTCCACGCTTGGTATCCAGATCCTGAAACATCTCCATGAGCAGGCTTTTTTTTAACTGATCTGTTGAATAGTTGTATGACACTGTTAAAATCCCAGATGAAGATCTAGCACTTGACCATTTTTGTAAATCTTCTAATTCCATAGTTGATAAACACGCCCCTTTTAAAAAGTATAGAACTTAGAACAGGTCTATCCCTGGCTTTCGGCAGAACTGTCTTCTTTACTTTTTTTTCCCCTTGTCCTGTTCAGCATTATGTCAGAAGAATTGTAGTCTGAATACCTTTGATGCCAAACAGATTTGTTTTGCCAAGGGAAGTTTTATAAATGTAAAGCTCCCCTTGATGCCCATTTATTTATTTCTGTTTACAATATATGACATGAACTGAACTGAACCGGACCGGGGGACAAGGAAAGAAGAAGAGGAAAGAAGAGGAAACTGAACAAAAATAGAAACAAAAACCAGACAACCAGCTGCTACACCTGTAAAAAACAAAACAGACAACAATCCATGGCCTATGTGGGGAATCCAGCCTTAGCCCCACCAGGAGCACCTGAAAGCAGACAAGCAGAGAAAAAACAAACACACAAACAAACAAAAACAAGCACAAGAAGCGGCAATCGCATACAACACAGCTGTGGATATAGATGACCTGAGACGACATGATAATACATCAACTGCTTAGTGACCATGCTACTGGACTAATGAATGTGTGTGTGTGTGTGTGAGAACATTCAACACCCATGGCACAGGACCTACATGATAACCGTGCTTAGTTATGAGTGTATAAGCGTACAGGGCCACAATCCACCCCCCCCCCCCCCCAAGCAATCAGAAGCAGGCAGAGAGGGCCACAAGACCCAGGCCACCAGCAGCCCCCACAGAGCACAGAACCCAGGCAGCCCACCGCAGGGGCAACCACGCATCCACCCAGAAGACTGCAGAGGAAGCCCCCGGAAAGAGCCCCCATAAGCATAGGGCAGAGGCACTCCGGGAACCAGGGGTAACAGCCCACCGACCCCGCCAGGCCCCAGCCGCCCAGACATGGGCCGTGCACTGGACCTGGGCCCCAGGAGCCCGAGCGCCCCCAAACCCCCCGGCAGAGGCCCCACCCAATACCCAGGAGGGCCAAGCGCCCCAGACAGCCACAAAGTGGGTCAGCGCCTGCCCCAGCGCCCCTGGCCAAGTACCCTGGGAGTCAAGACGTGCCCACAGGTGGGTGAAGTCGCGAGCAGTGGGGAGAGGCAACGCTGATGCCCCATCGGGAGAAACACAGGCAGGCCAGGCGACAGCAAGTCCCAGATCCAGGCCCAATCATTACCACACACACTTTCACGTCCCATACATCCACACATCCACACATCCTACCTCCCTCGACTCTGCTGGGGTGTAGTGCAGCGGGCACACCAGGAGGCCAGCAACCCCCCAGCCACCACAGACCCCGAACCAGCAGAACAATTAATTAATCCTCCTGGCCCCTCCTGCCCCGAGCAGACACCAGGAAGCAGGGGTGTGCGAAGAAGACCCCTCCCCTCACCCTTCTGGCTCTTCAATATTTTCTAATAGTGAGCAATTAAAATTGAGGGGCAGCCAAACTTGTAGAACTGGGAGCGCGGGACTCTGGGCAGCCTATATACCCAAAGAGCCCCGCCCACCAGATGCCACTCAGTGTAACCACCCCCCAAGACCTAATGTGTGTGTGTGAGTGTGTTTGATAAGTACTAATGTCTAAGGTGTAATTAAAACAGGGGCAGGGAACTGCAGAGTGCAACCAAAGGGGACCACCTACGTGGCCCCATCCACTGCACCCCACCGAACACACACGCCCCCAAAACCCTTCATGTGTGAGTGTGTGCTGTGTACAGGAGCCAGAAGGGAGAGGGGTATGGGGATATATAACGGGGGAGCTACTCTCCCCCAGAGAGGGCAGCCAGGGACTGGCTGCAATAGGCATCCCCGCTACCTGGGAGCCAACAATGGGCAGGAGGGCCTGATGTCCACCAGGCTCGGGGCCTGCAGCGACCATATTCCGGGAGCTACTGTACCCCCAGAAGGTACCCATCCCGCCCCACCCCACTCAACCCAACCCCACCCAGGAGGACCTCTACAAAAAACAAACAAACAACATCAAAAAACAAACAAACAAGCCACCCGGTCACACCAGTCGCAGCAGCCCGGGCCTGAGACCCACCATCACCCAGCAACCCACCACCACCACTATGTGATAAAACTAATCAGAGGGGACCAGAGAGAATGAAATTCAGCCAATTGATGTTTTGAGGAGGCAGACATTGTTTCCATGCTAATATAATCTAAAAGAAAATTTCTAAACTGGTTAATACACAGATTGTTCTTCGCTTTCCAGTTCATGAGAATAGTTTTCTTTGCGATACATAACACTGTGACAACCATGTGTGCTGAGTTAATTTCCATGTTGATGTTGTCTAAGTCACCCAGTATGCACAGTGTTGGGCATGCAGGGATGCTACACTTTAGCCATGTTGATAGGTCCTCACAGACTTCAAGCCAGAACTTCTGGACAGGCGCAGAAAAACCACAAAGCGTGTGCATAATCATCAGGTGTGTTATCTGTGCAATGTGAGCAGATGTTTGAGTGTGTTAGACCCATCCTGAACATCCTTTGTCCTGTATAGTGTGTTCTATGAAGGATTTTGTATTGTATGAGCTGTAAATTAGAATTTCGAGTCTTTATGAAGGTGTTCAAACATATTTGTGGTTAGAAGCTATGACCAGAACTGATGGATAAATCTGCCTCCCATTTTGAGGATGGAAGAGACATTGTGTCATCTATCTTAGACAATAATTTATATATTTTTGATAGTAGTTTTGGGGTACAGATGCTTAGAAATTCTGCTACCCTAGTCGGGGGTTGTAAGTCTGGTTGGTGGAGGATATATCCATCCATCCATCCATCATCTGCCGCTTATCCGGAGGTCGGGTCGCGGGGGCAGCAGCTTGAGCAGAGAAACCCAGACGTCTCTGTCCCCGGCCACTTCCTCCAGCTCTTCCGGGGGGACCCCGAGGCGTTCCCAGGCCAGCCGAGAGACATAGTCTCTCCAACGTGTCCTGGGTCTCCCCCGGGGTCTCCTCCCAGTGGGACGTGCCCGGAACACCTCCCCAGGGAGGCGCCCAGGGGGCATCCTAACCAGATGCCCAAGCCACCTCATCTGACTCCTCTCAATGCGGAGGAGCAGCGGTTCTACTCCGAGCCCCTCCCGGATGACTGAGCTTCTCACCCTATCTCTAAGGGAGAGCCCAGACACCCTGCGGAGGAAACCCATTTCGGCCGCTTGTATTCGCGATCTTGTTCTTTCGGTCACTACCCACAACTCGTGACCATAGGTGAGGATGGGAACGTAGATTGACCAGTAAGTAGAGAGCTTCGCCTTCTGGCTCATCTGCCTCTTCACAACGACGGGTCGGTGCACAGCCTGCAACACTGCAGGCGCCGCACCGATCCGCCCGTCAATCTCCCGCTCCATTCGTCCGTCACTCGTGAACAAGACCCCGAGATACTTGAACTCCTCCTCTTGGGGAAGGATCTCATTCCCGACACGGAGAGAGCATTCCACCCTTTTCCGGCTGAGAACCATAGTCTCGGATTTGGAGGTGCTGATTCTCATCCCAGCCGCTTCACACTCGGCTGCGAATCACTCCAGTGAGAGCTGAAGGTCACGGCCTGACGACGCTAACAGAACCACATCATCTGCAAATAGCAGAGACCCGATTCTGAGGTCGCCAAATGGGACACCCTCAACGCCCTGGCTCCGCCTAGAAATTCTGTCCATAAAAGTTAGGAACAGAATCGGTGACAAAGGGCAGCCCTGACGGAGTCCAACTCTCACCGGAAACGTATCCGACTTACTGCCGGCAATGCGGACCAAACTCTGGCACCGGTCATACAGAGACCGAACGGCCCCTATCAAGTGGTCTGGCACTCCATATTCCCGGAGCACCCCACAAAGGACTCCACAAGGGACACGGTCGAACGCTTTCTCCAAGTCCACAAAACACATGTAGACTGGTTGGGCGAACTCCCATGCACCCTCCAGGATCCTGCCGAGGGTATAGAGCTGGTCCACTGTTCCACGGGGGTAATTGGGTAAACCCCAATGTACTGGCACACAGCCGGGGGGCAATAAGTATGCCCACACCTGCTCTGCGCCTCTCACCACGGGCAACTCCAGAGTGGAAGAGAGTCCAACCCCTCTCAAGAGTACTGGTTCCAGATCCCAAGCCGTGCGTCGAGGTGAGTCCGACTATATCTAACGGTCTGATGAATTTTCAACAATAAACAACAAACTTTGTATTATGAGAAAGAACCAGACTCATTCTTCAGGAATCCGAAAATAAGCTCTATTTTACGAGTTATGCACGAATTCGGATTCTCCTATAAAACGAATTCCTTAACTCAAACCATGTTAAGACTGCTTTGTCCTTCATATTTATTCATGTCTAATCAAGTTTCAATGATAAACAACGTTGTACTTTGTAGAATGAGAAAGAACTTCTTCAGCAATAAGCATCTCTCGACAAATGACGAAATACAGATTTTGCTATAAAATTAATTGCTATCAGCCTGACTTAAAACTGTTTGTCTTCCTTATTTATCCACTTCAAATCAAGTTTCAACAATTAAAAAAATTTTGTAGTTTGAGAAAGAACAACTTAATCTTGAGCAATCAGTATAAAAAGAGGGTAAGCAAAGGTGCGAATGTCAAACCATACATGATCAAAACAGGGAGCGGAGGTGTTTGGCTGAGACAAGGTGTGAATGTCCACCCATAATTAATGAAAAGCGGGAAACAAGTAGGTTCGAATGCCAAACCATACATCATCAAAAGCAGGAGTGGATATGTTCGGCTACAAGAAGGTTTGAACGTCTGACCATAGTTTGTAAAAAGCGGGTAAGAAAAGGTTCGAATGCCCGAACATACACCATCAAAGGAGGGAGCGGAGGTGTTCCGCTGTAAGAAGGTGTGAATGTCCGACCATAGTTGGTAAAAAACGGGTAAGAAAAGGTTAAAATACCCGACTGTACACAATCAGTAGCGGGTGCGGAGTTGTTCGGCTACTAAAAGGTGTGAAAGTCCGACCATGGTTTGTAAAAAGCGGGTAAGAAAAGGTGCGAATGCCCGAAAATGTATGATCAAAAGAGGGAGCGGAGGTGTTTGGCTGCAAGAAGGTGTGAATGTACACCCATAATTACTGAAAAATGGGTAAGAAAAGGTGCGAATGCCCAACTATACATAATCAAAAGCAGGAGTGGATGTGTTCGGCTCCAAGAAGGGTTGAATGTCTGACCACAGTTTGTAAAAAGCAGGTAAGAAAAGCTTTGACTGCCCGAACATACACCATCAAAAGAGGGAGCGGAGGTGTTCCGCTGAAAGAAGGTGTGAATGTCCGACCATAGTTGGTAAAAAGCGGGTAAGAAAAGGTTAAAATACCCGACTGTACACAATCAATAGCGGGAGCGGAGTTGTTCGGCTACTAAAAGATGTGAAAGTCCGACTATGGTTTGTAAAAAGCGGGTAAGAAAAGGTGCTAATGCCCGACAATGTTTGATCAAAAGAGGGAGCAGAGGTGTTCGGCTGCAAGAAGGTCTGAATGTCCAACCATAATTTGTAAAAACCGGGAAGGAAAGGCTCGAAAGCCCAACTATACACCATCAAAAGCGGGAGCAGAGTGGTTCAGCTGCAAGAAGGTCTGAATGTCCATCAATAATTGCTTTAAAACATGAAAGAAAATTTTCGAATATCATCCGCACATGATCATAAGAAGGAGAGGAGGTGTTCAGCTGCAAGAAGGTGTGAATGTCCACCCATAATTCCTGAAAAATGGGTAAAAAAAGGTGCGAATGCCCAACCATACACTATCAAAAGCAGGTGTGAATGTCAGATCATAATTTGCAAAAAGCTGATGAGAAAGGGTGAGAATGCCCGACTATACACCATCAAATGCGGGAGCGGAGTTGTTCGGCTCTGAGTAGGTGTGAATGTCCGACCATAATTGCTGAAAAATGTGTTAGAAAAGGAAAGAATGCCGGTCCATACATCATCAAAAGCGAGAGAGGTGGTGTTCGGCTGCAAGTAGGTGTGAATGTCCAGCCATAATTACTCACAAACGGGTAAGAAAAGGTAGTATTGCCAGACCATACATGATCAAAACAGGGAGCGGAGGTGGTTCAGCTGCAAGAAGGTGTGAATGTCTCACTAAAGTTCAAATATATTAACAAAAGCGGGAGGAGAGGTCTTCGGATGAGAGTGGTTGAAAATTTCCAACCATAATCTATAAAATTCGGTGAAAAAAAGGTGTGATAGAACACTAAAAGGTGGAGCGGAAGTGTTCGGCTGCAAGAAGGTGTGAATGTCCGACTATATTTGGTGAAAAGCAGGTGAAGCAAGGTCTGAATGCCCAACCTTACATTATCAAAAGCGAGATCAGAGGTGTTTGGCTGCAAGAAGGCCATAGTTTGCCAAATGTTCGGCTACAAGGTTTGAACGTCTGACCATAGTTTGTAAAAAGCGGGTAAGAAAAGGTTCGAATGCCCAAACATACACCATCAAAAGAGGGAGCGGAGGTGTTCCGCTGTAAGAAGGTGTGAATGTCCGACCATAGTTGGTAAAAAGTGGGTAAGAAAAGGTTAAAATACCCGACTGTACAGTCCAACCATGGTTTGTAAAAAGCGGGTAAGAAAAGGTGCGAATGCCCGAAAATGTATGATCAAAAGAGGGAGCGGAGGTGTTCGGCTGCAAGAAGGTGTGAATGTACACCCATAATTACTGAAAAATGGGTAAGAAAAGGTGCGAATGCCCAACTATACATAATCAAAAGCAGGAGTGGATGTGTTCGGCTCCAAGAAGGGTTGAATGTCTGACCATAGTTTGTAAAAAGCAGGTAAGAAAAGGTTTGACTGCCCGAACATACACCATCAAAAGAGGGAGCGGAGGTGTTCCGCTGTAAGAAGGTGTGAATGTCCGACCATAGTTGGTAAAAAGCGGGTAAGAAAAGGTTAAAATACCCGACTGTACACAATCAATAGCGGGAGCGGAGTTGTTCGGCTACAAGAAGGTGTGAAAGTCCAACCATCGTTTGTAAAAAGCTGGTAAGAAAAGGTTCGAATGCCCGAATATATACCATCAAAAGCGGAAGCGGAGGTGTTCGGCTGCAAGAAGGTGTGAACGTCCGACCAAAGTTGGCAAAAAGCAGTAAAGAAAAGGTTCGAATATCCAAACATAATTAAAAGCGAGAGAGATTGTGTTCAGCTGCAAGTAGGTGTGAATATCCAGCCATAATTACTCACAAACGGGTAAGAAAATGTAGTATTGCCAGACCATACATGATCAAAACAGGGAGCGGAGGTAGTTTAGCTGCAAAAAGGGGTGAATGTCCAACTAAAGTTCAAATATATTAACAAAAGCGGGAGGAGAGGTCTTCGGATTAGAGTGGTTGAAATTTCCAACCATAATCTATAAAATGCGGTGAAAAAAAAAAAAAAGGTGTGAAGGAATGAATTTTATAGCAAAATCCGAAATTATGCATAACTCCGCAAAAGGAACGTATTGCTCAACCAAAGGGATGCTTCTTTCTCATTCAGGGTAATATGAGGAACTTTATGCTTGATACATTTTAGACATGGATAACTATGAAGGACAAAGCAATTTTAACTTGGTTTGAGCAAAGCAATTCATTTTATAGGAAAATCCGAAATCGTGCAGGACTCATGAAAGTAAGCTTATTCTTGGATTCCTGATCCTCCAGTGTTGCTCTTTCCTATACTGCAAAATACAGCCTTGTTCTTTGTTGAAATCGATATAGACATTGATAAATATGAAGGACAAAGCAGTTTCCACTTTGTTTGAGTGAAGGAATTAATTTTATAGCAAAATCCCAAATCAAGCAGAACGTATGAAAATAAGCGTGTTTTCGGATTCCTGATCCTTCAGTGTTGCTATTTCTTCTACTGCAAAATACAATGTTGTTCTTTGTTGAAGTCAATCTAGACATTGATAAATATGAAGGACAAAGCAGTTTTAACATAGTTTGAGTAAAGGAATTCATTTTATACATAAAATCCCAAATCATGCAGAACGTATGAAAATAAGCTTATTCTCGGATTCCTGTTCCTTCAAGTGTTGCTCTTTCTACTACTGCAAAATACAATGTTGTTCTTTGTTGAAGTAAATCTAGACATTGATAAATATGAAGGACAAAGCAGTTTTCACTTGGTTTGAGTGAAGGAATTCATTTTATACATAAAATCCCAAATCATTCAAAACGTATGAAAATAAGCTTATTCTCGGATTCCTGATCCTTCAGTGTTGCTTTTTCTTCTACTGCAAAATACAATGTTGTTCTTTGTTGAAGTCGATCTAGACATTGATAAATATGAAGGACAAAGCAGTTTTAACTTGGTTTGAGTGAAGGAATTCATTTTATACATAAAATCCCAAATCATGCAGAACGTATGAAAATAAGATTATTCTCGGATTACTGATCCTTCAGTGTTGCTCTTTCTTCTACTGCAAAATCCAGTGTTGTTCTTTGTTGAAGTCAATCTAGACATTGATAAATATGAAGGACAAAGCAGTTTTAACATAGTTTGAGTGAAGGCATTCCTTTATAGTAAAATCAATAATCGTGCAGAACTCATGAAAATAAGCTTATTCTCGGATTCCTAAAACTTTTGATTTGCTCTTTCTTTACTGCAAAGTACAATGTTGTTCTTTGTTGAAGTCGATCTAGACATTGATAAATATGAAGGACAAAGCAGTTTTCACTTGGTTTGAGTGAAACCAAGTGAAAACCTCAGCTCCCTGTTTTGATCATGTATGGTCTGGCAATACTACCTTTTCTTACCCGTTTGTGAGTAATTATGGCTGGACATTCACACCTACTTGCAGTCGAACAGCTCTGCTCTTGCTTTTGATGGTATATATTCGGGCATTCGAACCTTTTCTTAGCAGCTTTTTGCAAACTTTGGTCGGACATTCACACCTTCTTGTAGCCAAAAACCTCCGCTCCCGCTTTTGATGGTGTATAGTCAGGCATTTGAACCTTTTCTTTCCCGCTTTTTACAAACTATGGTCGGACATTCAAACCTTCTTGTAGCCGAACACCTCCGCTCCCTCTTTTGATCATACATTGTCGGGCATTCGCACCTTTTCTTACCCGTTTTTTACAAACCATGGTCGGACTGTCACACATTCTTGTAGCCAAACACATCCGCTCCCGCTATTGATTGTGTACAGTCGGGTATTTTAACCTTTTCTTACCCGTTTTTTACCAACTATGGTCGGACATTCACACCTTCTTACAGCGGAACACCTCCGCTCCCTCTTTTGATGTTGTATGTTTGGGCATTCGAACCTTTTCTTACCCGCTTTTTACAAACTATGCTCGGACATTCAAACCTTCTTGTAGCCGAACACATCCACTCCTGCTTTTGATGATGTATGGTTGGGCATTCAAACCTACTTGTTGCCCGCTTTTCATTAATTTTGGGTGGACATTCACACCTTGTCACAGCCAAACACCTCCGCTCCCTGTTTTGATCATGTATGGTTGGACATTCGCACCTTTTCTCACCCGTTTTTTGCCAACTATGGTCGGCTGTTCACAGCTTCCTCTCCACCATACTTGTATGGTGGGATATTCCCACCCACTTGCATCCGAAGACCTTTTGTTGATATTTAGTTGGTCATTCGCAGCTTACCCGCTTTTGGCAAACTATGGCCTTCATGCAGCCAAACACCTCTGATCTCGCTTTTGATGATGTAAGGTTGGGCATTCAGACCTTGCTTCACCTGCTTTTCACCAAATATAGTCGGACATTCACACCTTATTGCAGCCGAACACTTCCGCTCCACCTTTTAGTGTTCTATCACACCTTTTTTTTCACCGCATTTTATAGATTATGGTTGGAAATTCTCAACCACTCTCATCCGAAGACCTCTCCTCCCGCTTTTGTTAATATATTTGAACTTTAGTCGGACATTCACACCTTCTTGCAGCTGAACCACCTCCGCTCCCTGTTTTGATCATGTATGGTCTGGCAATACTACCTTTTCTTACCCGTTTGTGAGTAATTATGGCTGGACATTCACACCTACTTGCAGCCGAACACCACCTCTCCCGCTTTTGATGATGTATGGACCGGCATTCTTACCTTTTCTAACACATTTTTCAGCAATTATGGTCGGAGATTCACACTTACTCACAGCCGAACAACTCCGCTCCCTCATTTGATGGTGTATAGTCGGGCATTCTCACCCTTTCTCATCAGCTTTTTGCAAATTATGATCTGACATTCACACCTGCTTTTGATAATGTATGGTTTGGCATTCGCACCTTTTCTTACCCATTTTTCAGTAATTATGGGTGGACATTCACACCTTCTTGCAGCTGAACACCTCCTCTCCCGCTATTGATTGTGTACAGTCGGGTATTTTAACCTTTTCTTACCCGCTTTTTACCAAATATGGTCGGACATTCACACCGTCTTACAGCGGAACACCTCTGCTCCTGCTTTTGATGGTGTATAGTCAGGCATTTGAACCTTTTCTTACCCGCTTTTTACAAACTATGGTCGGACATTCAAACCTTCTTGTAGCCGAAAACCTCCGCTCCCTCTTTTGATTATACATTGTTGGGCATTCGCACCTTATTTACAAACTATAGTCAGACATTCACACCTTGCAGCTGAGCCACCTCAGCTCCCTGTTTTGATAGTGTATGTTCGGGCATTCGAACCTATTCTTACCCCCTTTTTACAAACTATGCTCGGAGATTCACACCTACTCACAGCCGAACAACTCCGCTCCCGCATTTGATGATGTCTTGTCCGGCATTCTAGTCTCTTCTAACACATTTTTCAGCAATTATGGTTGGACATTCACACCTACTCACAGCCGAACACTTCCGCTCCCACATTTGATGGTGTATAGCCGGGCATTTTCACCCTTTCTCATCAGCTTTTTGCAAATTATGATCTGACATTCACACCTACTTGCAGTCGAACAGCTCTGCTCCCGCTTTTGATTATGTTTGGTTGGATATTCGAACCTTTTCTTAACTGCTTTTTACAAACTTTGGTCGGACGTTCACACCTTCTTGCAGCCGAACACATCCACTTCCACTTTTGATGGTATATATTCGGGCATTCGAACCTTTTCTTACCCGCTTTTTACAAACCGTGGTCGGACTTTCACACCTTCTTGTAGCCAAACAACTCCGCTCCCGCTATTGATTGTGTACAGTCGGGTATTTTAACCTTTTCTTACCCGCTTTTTACCAACTATGGTCGGACATTTACACCTTCTTACAGCGGAACACCTCCGCTCCCTCTTTTGATGGTCTATGTTCGGGCATTCGAACCTTTTCTTACCCGCTTTTTACAAACTATGGTCGGACATTCAAACTTTCTTGTAGCCGAACACATCCACTCCTGCTTTTGATGATGTATGGTTGGGCATTTTCACCTTTTCTTACCCATTTTTCAGTAATTATGGGTGGACATTCACACCTTCTTGCAGCTGAACAACTCCTCTCCCGCTTATGATCATGTGCGGTTTGATATTCGAAAATTTTCTTTCATGTTTTAAAGCAATTATTGATGGACATTCAAATCTTCTTGTAGCCGAACACATCCACTCCTGCTTTTGATGATGTATGGTAACCTTTTCTTACCCGCTTTTTACAAACTATGGTCGGACATTCAAACCTTCTTGTAGCCAAAACCCTCCGCTCCCTCTTTTGATCATACATTGTTGGGCATTCGCACCTTATCTTACCCGCTTTTTACAAACTATAGTCAGACATTCACACCTTGCAGCTGAACCACCTCCGCTCCCTGTTTTGATCATGTATGGTCTGGCAATACTACCTTTTCTTACCCGTTTGTGAGTAATTAATCCCAAAATATTGAGCATAAAATAAGTCTTTATGCTGATGATGTATTACTTTTCCTTCAGAACTCACAGACGTCTCTCAGTCACACGATCACACTCATAAATAAATTCTCAGCACTTTCTGACTACTCTATCAACTGGTCTAAGACCACAGTTCTGCCCATTAACTGTAGGGTCCATAATATACCTGCGATCACTTTACAGTCAGGAAATATTAGATATTTAGGCATAAACATTTCCTCCAGGCTCTCAGAGCTAACAAAGCTAAATTATGTGCAATTATTAAAGACAGTAGAAGACGATCTCTCGTTGGAAGTCCTTACCTATATCACTTATGGGGAGAGTTACATCCATTAAAATGATGATACTACCAAAAGTTAACTATTTGTTCTCAATGATCCCCATAAAACCATCTGCTACTTGGTTTAAGTCACTAGATTCATGCATCTCCAAATTTCTGTGGAAAAACAAACCACCACGTATTAGTTTAAAAACCCTACAGAAGACCAAGGACAGTGGTGGATTAGATTTACCTCATTTTCAGCACTATTCCTTAGACAATAGGTTACAATATATATCAAAATGGTTTAAACCTTGTTGTTGTCACAGTTCCCAGAGACGTTGTAATCGTTGAGGATTCTATATTCACCCCCTCATTAGAGGCACGTAATGCAGATTGATGACACTGAATCTTCTTCTCTGTTCATTGCTGGCATCATTCCCAGCATCGTAAGTGTTCGTGGCATTGTTAGCCTCTTCTTCTGGATCTTGATATCGAGAATCCTTTTGTATTTCTGGTTTGTCAGTCCTCTGTCTTCGTTCACCGGAGTCTTTGTCTTTTTGTCCTTGAGTTTGGTGATTTTTTCTTCTTTTGATGCCTTGACACAATGTGACAGGTGATACCACGTGGGAGATCCTGTAACTTGGATTGCTGTCCCTTTGCTGCGAAATGGCTGTGCTGCTCAAATGGTCTCTCCTTCATCATGGTTACATGCTGCCATTCCGACATCTCGCCATTCCAACATGGGTCTCCAATTGTCGGAATGGCGACACTTAATTTTTTATCAAACGTCCCACCATTCCGACACTTTTTTCCTCCTATGGTCGGAATGGCGGTATGTTTTTTGTTTTTTTTAACATACCGCCATTCCGACAGTTCCTTTTAATAGCCTATTTTTTACCCAAAACATTTTGCACTAATGATATGCCGGCGCAAATACGCGCTAAAGTTTGGCGCACAAGCTTTGCACATGCAGAGGCCACAGCCTCGCAAACAAACTTTAATAATCTATTATCAAAATCCCCTGAATTTCAAATATAAAAATACAGATATTAATGTAACTCTGGCGAGACTGAAACTGATTAAGCAGAAATACAGTGTCAGTGAGCTGTCACAGCAGCCAGCTGGAGCGGAGCTCTCCACAGAGCCCATGCGTCTTTTGCACGCTGTCATCATATGCAAAAGTAATAATTGCAATTACAGATATCACGGCTACTGCACAGGACACAGTTGCGAGCACTCTGCCTTGCCTTGCCAATAGGAGAAGATAGAAATGACAGCATAGAACGTATAAAACACAACAAAATGCAGTAAAAACGTTTATTCATGTTATTCACGTGATTTATGAGTACTCACTCCAATTTTGGGAAGCGCGGATGGGTTTTGCGCATTTGGCACAAACACACAGCCGCAACGGTTGTAGCTTTATACAGCCTGTTGATATCTTAAGGACCTAACTGGTCACACCTGGGACTAAATGTCATGTAGATATTGTTTTTACATGACATTACAGCTGAACATATAGCTTTCATCCACAAACCAACGTGGGAGAGCCCGAAGACGCATGTGCCAGACGCACATAGGCATGCGTAAAACCAATTTTGACCACTTCATACTGTTTATTTGCTTTCTTTTAGTTAACTTTCGTTTCTTTTGGATTCTTGTGCGTGTTATGGAGCCGTTTTGGTCCATGTTTGTAAGCCTTTTTTTCCTGGATTAAATTTTCAGAAGTTAAAACAAGTGGCATTGGAGTGTGTGATTGAAAACCACCGCAGACTGCTTCTCCTCCTCCAGTTGCCGAGACTTTGTGTTTTTAATAACGCTTGTCTATAAACATGTGTTAAACATATAAATTGCATGAACAGAAAGAAGGGACTCACCTGTTGAGTAACACACATTTCCTTATACGGAAAGCCTTGTCAGAATGGTGGGACATTTGAACGTCAGAATAGCGGGATGTCGCAATGGTGGGATGTCGGAATGGTGGGACGTTTGCATGTCGGAATGGTGGTATGTCGGAATGGTGGTATGTCGGAATGGTGGGATGTCGGAATAGCGGGATGTCGTAATGGCGGGATTTCGGAATGGGTGTTGCCACCCCCTTCATCATATACACAGTTATTTATACATCCCCTTCCACCATGAAGCGTTGTCCCTTTTTGTTTCTCTCTTTGTTCTTAAAATGCTGTTATGCATGTCTAAACCAATCCATTAAATTAGATCATTTTGGCAGTAAAGCGATCTACAATGTGCTTGGTCGCAAAGCTGCTAATCTGTGGTAAACAGCTCTTCAGAAAGGCATTCTTAAATTGATTTCACTAATTCTATGTAATAATTTTGTGATTTCCTACAAAACTACACTTCTTCTCCCATCTGTCTGAGTATTTAATATTGTCTGGGTCCTGTTAAAACATGTATTTTTCCCATCTAATTCCTTGTTTGCTTTAAAACAAGTATTCCCCATTTTCTATCCCTTCAGTAGCCAACCAGTTTGTATGGAGTACACTGGAGCAACTTGACTGATCAGTAAAACACTGCTTTTGTTGTCACCGCAAGGCTTCCCCCGTCGGTTGTTTCACTGAGACACTACTGAGTAACTATAACTCAACACAGTTTATACACATAACATTCCTATACATACTAACAAACAAACAAACAATTATTTATCGCAATTTTCTCATCTCTGTTTGAACGTACACCCAGGTAAATATTCCTGTAGTCTTCTCATACCGACTATGGACCCATTCATTGTTTAACTTCACTGTTTTGCAAATCCTAATTGAATATTACACATTGACATTGAACTTTACTTGATAAGCAGGTCTTCATTGCATTCAGCAGCCTATATGTGAGCATCTATGTGTAAGCTGTTCTTCTTTGAATTTATCAGCAGCAAGCAATTCTTCATTGCACATGCATATGAAAATAGTAAAACAATTCCAATGCGTTAGCGAAACCTTCTATATCAGGAGTGTCCATCATGATGCTGGGAATAGAACTTCTTTCCCAGAATAGTTCAACCTTCATTACTCAACTGATCATAATTCCGCAATGAGCACATTTCAAAGTATCATTCCTCTACATATATTCAAAAATCTGTGTAAATGTTTAATATTTCTTATATTTGTTGATGTCATTCTGTGTGCATGTGGCCTAAACCCAATCTTTGTGTGGCAATTTTAATTTAAACAAGTTGAACTCTGCCTCTGATCATTTAAAAAAGGTGTGTACCAATATCAACCCTTCTCAGGTAATTACTGATCCTACAAAACCAAAGAGATCCTTCAAGGTTGTCCCTGATTGGCTCAATCTTAACAAATCAAAGGTAGAAAATCCGCAGTATCTGAACTTGGTGTTAGTTATCACTGCTCAATAGCCTGTATCAGAATTGCAAAAATGAAAACATTAGGTCCACGCTTGGTATCCAGATCCTGAAACATCTCCATGAGCAGGCTTTTTTTTAACTGATCTGTTGAATAGTTGTATGACACTGTTAAAATCCCAGATGAAGATCTAGCACTTGACCATTTTTGTAAATCTTCTAATTCCATAGTTGATAAACACGCCCCTTTTAAAAAGTATAGAACTTAGAACAGGTCTATCCCTGGCTTTCGGCAGAACTGTCTTCTTTACTTTTTTTTCCCCTTGTCCTGTTCAGCATTATGTCAGAAGAATTGTAGTCTGAATACCTTTGATGCCAAACAGATTTGTTTTGCCAAGGGAAGTTTTATAAATGTAAAGCTCCCCTTGATGCCCATTTATTTATTTCTGTTTACAATATATGACATGAACTGAACTGAACCGGACCGGGGGACAAGGAAAGAAGAAGAGGAAAGAAGAGGAAACTGAACAAAAATAGAAACAAAAACCAGACAACCAGCTGCTACACCTGTAAAAAACAAAACAGACAACAATCCATGGCCTATGAGGGGAATCCAGCCTTAGCCCCACCAGGAGCACCTGAAAGCAGACAAGCAGAGAAAAAACAAACACACAAACAAACAAAAACAAGCACAAGAAGCGGCAATCGCATACAACACAGCTGTGGATATAGATGACCTGAGACGACATGATAATACATCAACTGCTTAGTGACCATGCTACTGGACTAATGAATGTGTGTGTGTGTGTGTGAGAACATTCAACACCCATGGCACAGGACCTACATGATAACCGTGCTTAGTTATGAGTGTATAAGCGTACAGGGCCACAATCCACCCCCCCCCCCCCCCAAGCAATCAGAAGCAGGCAGAGAGGGCCACAAGACCCAGGCCACCAGCAGCCCCCACAGAGCACAGAACCCAGGCAGCCCACCGCAGGGGCAACCACGCATCCACCCAGAAGACTGCAGAGGAAGCCCCCGGAAAGAGCCCCCATAAGCATAGGGCAGAGGCACTCCGGGAACCAGGGGTAACAGCCCACCGACCCCGCCAGGCCCCAGCCGCCCAGACATGGGCCGTGCACTGGACCTGGGCCCCAGGAGCCCGAGCGCCCCCAAACCCCCCGGCAGAGGCCCCACCCAATACCCAGGAGGGCCAAGCGCCCCAGACAGCCACAAAGTGGGTCAGCGCCTGCCCCAGCGCCCCTGGCCAAGTACCCTGGGAGTCAAGACGTGCAGGTGGGTGAAGTCGCGAGCAGTGGGGAGAGGCAACGCTGATGCCCCATCGGGAGAAACACAGGCAGGCCAGGCGACAGCAAGTCCCAGATCCAGGCCCAATCATTACCACACACACTTTCACGTCCCATACATCCACACATCCACACATCCTACCTCCCTCGACTCTGCTGGGGTGTAGTGCAGCGGGCACACCAGGAGGCCAGCAACCCCCCAGCCACCACAGACCCCGAACCAGCAGAACAATTAATTAATCCTCCTGGCCCCTCCTGCCCCGAGCAGACACCAGGAAGCAGGGGTGTGCGAAGAAGACCCCTCCCCTCACCCTTCTGGCTCTTCAATATTTTCTAATAGTGAGCAATTAAAATTGAGGGGCAGCCAAACTTGTAGAACTGGGAGCGCGGGACTCTGGGCAGCCTATATACCCAAAGAGCCCCGCCCACCAGATGCCACTCAGTGTAACCACCCCCCAAGACCTAATGTGTGTGTGTGAGTGTGTTTGATAAGTACTAATGTCTAAGGTGTAATTAAAACAGGGGCAGGGAACTGCAGAGTGCAACCAAAGGGGACCACCTACGTGGCCCCATCCACTGCACCCCACCGAACACACACGCCCCCAAAACCCTTCATGTGTGAGTGTGTGCTGTGTACAGGAGCCAGAAGGGAGAGGGGTATGGGGATATATAACGGGGGAGCTACTCTCCCCCAGAGAGGGCAGCCAGGGACTGGCTGCAATAGGCATCCCCGCTACCTGGGAGCCAACAATGGGCAGGAGGGCCTGATGTCCACCAGGCTCGGGGCCTGCAGCGACCATATTCCGGGAGCTACTGTACCCCCAGAAGGTACCCATCCCGCCCCACCCCACTCAACCCAACCCCACCCAGGAGGACCTCTACAAAAAACAAACAAACAACATCAAAAAACAAACAAACAAGCCACCCGGTCACACCAGTCGCAGCAGCCCGGGCCTGAGACCCACCATCACCCAGCAACCCACCACCACCACTATGTGATAAAACTAATCAGAGGGGACCAGAGAGAATGAAATTCAGCCAATTGATGTTTTGAGGAGGCAGACATTGTTTCCATGCTAATATAATCTAAAAGAAAATTTCTAAACTGGTTAATACACAGATTGTTCTTCGCTTTCCAGTTCATGAGAATAGTTTTCTTTGCGATACATAACACTGTGACAACCATGTGTGCTGAGTTAATTTCCATGTTGATGTTGTCTAAGTCACCCAGTATGCACAGTGTTGGGCATGCAGGGATGCTACACTTTAGCCATGTTGATAGGTCCTCACAGACTTCAAGCCAGAACTTCTGGACAGGCGCAGAAAAACCACAAAGCGTGTGCATAATCATCAGGTGTGTTATCTGTGCAATGTGAGCAGATGTTTGAGTGTGTTAGACCCATCCTGAACATCCTTTGTCCTGTATAGTGTGTTCTATGAAGGATTTTGTATTGTATGAGCTGTAAATTAGAATTTCGAGTCTTTATGAAGGTGTTCAAACATATTTGTGGTTAGAAGCTATGACCAGAACTGATGGATAAATCTGCCTCCCATTTTGAGGATGGAAGAGACATTGTGTCATCTATCTTAGACAATAATTTATATATTTTTGATAGTAGTTTTGGGGTACAGATGCTTAGAAATTCTGCTACCCTAGTCGGGGGTTGTAAGTCTGGTTGGTGGAGGATATATCCATCCATCCATCCATCATCTGCCGCTTATCCGGGGGTCGGGTCGCGGGGGCAGCAGCTTGAGCAGAGAAACCCAGACGTCTCTGTCCCCGGCCACTTCCTCCAGCTCTTCCGGGGGGACCCCGAGGCGTTCCCAGGCCAGCCGAGAGACATAGTCTCTCCAACGTGTCCTGGGTCTCCCCCGGGGTCTCCTCCCAGTGGGACGTGCCCGGAACACCTCCCCAGGGAGGCGCCCAGGGGGCATCCTAACCAGATGCCCGAGCCACCTCATCTGACTCCTCTCAATGCGGAGGAGCAGCGGTTCTACTCCGAGCCCCTCCCGGATGACTGAGCTTCTCACCCTATCTCTAAGGGAGAGCCCAGACACCCTGCGGAGGAAACCCATTTCGGCCGCTTGTATTCGCGATCTTGTTCTTTCGGTCACTACCCACAACTCGTGACCATAGGTGAGGATGGGAACGTAGATTGACCAGTAAGTAGAGAGCTTCGCCTTCTGGCTCATCTGCCTCTTCACAACGACGGGTCGGTGCACAGCCTGCAACACTGCAGGCGCCGCACCGATCCGCCCGTCAATCTCCCGCTCCATTCGTCCGTCACTCGTGAACAAGACCCCGAGATACTTGAACTCCTCCTCTTGGGGAAGGATCTCATTCCCGACACGGAGAGAGCATTCCACCCTTTTCCGGCTGAGAACCATAGTCTCGGATTTGGAGGTGCTGATTCTCATCCCAGCCGCTTCACACTCGGCTGCGAATCACTCCAGTGAGAGCTGAAGGTCACGGCCTGACGACGCTAACAGAACCACATCATCTGCAAATAGCAGAGACCCGATTCTGAGGTCGCCAAATGGGACACCCTCAACGCCCTGGCTCCGCCTAGAAATTCTGTCCATAAAAGTTAGGAACAGAATCGGTGACAAAGGGCAGCCCTGACGGAGTCCAACTCTCACCGGAAACGTATCCGACTTACTGCCGGCAATGCGGACCAAACTCTGGCACCGGTCATACAGAGACCGAACGGCCCCTATCAAGGGGTCTGGCACTCCATATTCCCGGAGCACCCCCCAAAGGACTCCACAAGGGACACGGTCGAACGCTTTCTCCAAGTCCACAAAACACATGTAGACTGGTTGGGCGAACTCCCATGCACCCTCCAGGATCCTGCCGAGGGTATAGAGCTGGTCCACTGTTCCACGGGGGTAATTGGGTAAACCCCAATGTACTGGCACACAGCCGGGGGGCAATAAGTATGCCCACACCTGCTCTGCGCCTCTCACCACGGGCAACTCCAGAGTGGAAGAGAGTCCAACCCCTCTCAAGAGTACTGGTTCCAGATCCCAAGCCGTGCGTCGAGGTGAGTCCGACTATATCTAACGGTCTGATGAATTTTCAACAATAAACAACAAACTTTGTATTATGAGAAAGAACCAGACTCATTCTTCAGGAATCCGAAAATAAGCTCTATTTTACGAGTTATGCACGAATTCGGATTCTCCTATAAAACGAATTCCTTAACTCAAACCATGTTAAGACTGCTTTGTCCTTCATATTTATTCATGTCTAATCAAGTTTCAATGATAAACAACGTTGTACTTTGTAGAATGAGAAAGAACTTCTTCAGCAATAAGCATCTCTCGACAAATGACGAAATACAGATTTTGCTATAAAATTAATTGCTATCAGCCTGACTTAAAACTGTTTGTCTTCCTTATTTATCCACTTCAAATCAAGTTTCAACAATTAAAAAAATTTTGTAGTTTGAGAAAGAACAACTTAATCTTGAGCAATCAGTATAAAAAGAGGGTAAGCAAAGGTGCGAATGTCAAACCATACATGATCAAAACAGGGAGCGGAGGTGTTTGGCTGAGACAAGGTGTGAATGTCCACCCATAATTAATGAAAAGCGGGAAACAAGTAGGTTCGAATGCCAAACCATACATCATCAAAAGCAGGAGTGGATATGTTCGGCTACAAGAAGGTTTGAACGTCTGACCATAGTTTGTAAAAAGCGGGTAAGAAAAGGTTCGAATGCCCGAACATACACCATCAAAGGAGGGAGCGGAGGTGTTCCGCTGTAAGAAGGTGTGAATGTCCGACCATAGTTGGTAAAAAACGGGTAAGAAAAGGTTAAAATACCCGACTGTACACAATCAGTAGCGGGTGCGGAGTTGTTCGGCTACTAAAAGGTGTGAAAGTCCGACCATGGTTTGTAAAAAGCGGGTAAGAAAAGGTGCGAATGCCCGAAAATGTATGATCAAAAGAGGGAGCGGAGGTGTTTGGCTGCAAGAAGGTGTGAATGTACACCCATAATTACTGAAAAATGGGTAAGAAAAGGTGCGAATGCCCAACTATACATAATCAAAAGCAGAAGTGGATGTGTTCGGCTCCAAGAAGGGTTGAATGTCTGACCACAGTTTGTAAAAAGCAGGTAAGAAAAGCTTTGACTGCCCGAACATACACCATCAAAAGAGGGAGCGGAGGTGTTCCGCTGAAAGAAGGTGTGAATGTCCGACCATAGTTGGTAAAAAGCGGGTAAGAAAAGGTTAAAATACCCGACTGTACACAATCAATAGCGGGAGTGGAGTTGTTCGGCTACTAAAAGATGTGAAAGTCCGACTATGGTTTGTAAAAAGCGGGTAAGAAAAGGTGCTAATGCCCGACAATGTTTGATCAAAAGAGGGAGCAGAGGTGTTCGGCTGCAAGAAGGTCTGAATGTCCAACCATAATTTGTAAAAACCGGGAAGGAAAGGCTCGAAAGCCCAACTATACACCATCAAAAGCGGGAGCAGAGTGGTTCAGCTGCAAGAAGGTCTGAATGTCCATCAATAATTGCTTTAAAACATGAAAGAAAATTTTCGAATATCATCCGCACATGATCATAAGAAGGAGAGGAGGTGTTCAGCTGCAAGAAGGTGTGAATGTCCACCCATAATTCCTGAAAAATGGGTAAAAAAAGGTGCGAATGCCCAACCATACACTATCAAAAGCAGGTGTGAATGTCAGATCATAATTTGCAAAAAGCTGATGAGAAAGGGTGAGAATGCCCGACTATACACCATCAAATGCGGGAGCGGAGGTGTTCGGCTCTGAGTAGGTGTGAATGTCCGACCATAATTGCTGAAAAATGTGTTAGAAAAGGAAAGAATGCCGGACCATACATCATCAAAAGCGAGAGAGGTGGTGTTCGGCTGCAAAAAGGTGTAAATGTTCGACTAAAGTTTGTAAAAAGCGGGTAAGACATGGTGCGAATGCCTGACAAGGTATGATCAAAAGCAGGAGCGGAGGTGTTCAGCTGCAAGAAGGTCTAAATGTCCATCAATAATTGCTAGAAAACATGAAAGAAAATTTTCGAAAATCAAACCGCACATGATCATAAGTGGGAGAGGAGGTGTTCAGCTGCAAGAAGGTGTGAATGTCCACCCATTATTCCTGACAAATGGGTAAGAAAAGGTGCGAATGCCCAACCATACATTATCAAAAGCAGGTGTGAATGTCAGATCATAATTTGCAAAAAGCTGATGAGAAAGGGTGAGAATGCCCGACTATACACCATCAAATGCGGGAGCGGAGTTGTTCGGCTGTGAGTAGGTGTGAATCTCCGACCGTAATTTCTGAAAAATGTGTTAGAAAAGGAAAGAATGCCGGTCCATACATCATCAAAAGCGAGAGAGGTGGTGTTCGGCTGCAAGTAGGTGTGAATGTCCAGCCATAATTACTCACAAACGGGTAAGAAAAGGTAGTATTGCCAGACCATACATGATCAAAACAGGGAGCGGAGGTGGTTCAGCTGCAAGAAGGTGTGAATGTCTCACTAAAGTTCAAATATATTAACAAAAGCGGGAGGAGAGGTCTTCGGATGAGAGTGGTTGAAAATTTCCAACCATAATCTATAAAATTCGGTGAAAAAAAGGTGTGATAGAACACTAAAAGGTGGAGCGGAAGTGTTCGGCTGCAAGAAGGTGTGAATGTCCGACTATATTTGGTGAAAAGCAGGTGAAGCAAGGTCTGAATGCCCAACCTTACATTATCAAAAGCGAGATCAGAGGTGTTTGGCTGCAAGAAGGCCATAGTTTGCCAAATGTTCGGCTACAAGGTTTGAACGTCTGACCATAGTTTGTAAAAAGCGGGTAAGAAAAGGTTCGAATGCCCAAACATACACCATCAAAAGAGGGAGCGGAGGTGTTCCGCTGTAAGAAGGTGTGAATGTCCGACCATAGTTGGTAAAAAGTGGGTAAGAAAAGGTTAAAATACCCGACTGTACAGTCCAACCATGGTTTGTAAAAAGCGGGTAAGAAAAGGTGCGAATGCCCGAAAATGTATGATCAAAAGAGGGAGCGGAGGTGTTCGGCTGCAAGAAGGTGTGAATGTACACCCATAATTACTGAAAAATGGGTAAGAAAAGGTGCGAATGCCCAACTATACATAATCAAAAGCAGGAGTGGATGTGTTCGGCTCCAAGAAGGGTTGAATGTCTGACCATAGTTTGTAAAAAGCAGGTAAGAAAAGGTTTGACTGCCCGAACATACACCATCAAAAGAGGGAGCGGAGGTGTTCCGCTGTAAGAAGGTGTGAATGTCCGACCATAGTTGGTAAAAAGCGGGTAAGAAAAGGTTAAAATACCCGACTGTACACAATCAATAGCGGGAGCGGAGTTGTTTGGCTACAAGAAGGTGTGAAAGTCCAACCATCGTTTGTAAAAAGCTGGTAAGAAAAGGTTCGAATGCCCGAATATATACCATCAAAAGCGGAAGCGGAGGTGTTCGGCTGCAAGAAGGTGTGAACGTCCGACCAAAGTTGGCAAAAAGCAGTAAAGAAAAGGTTCGAATATCCAAACATAATTAAAAGCGAGAGAGATTGTGTTCAGCTGCAAGTAGGTGTGAATATCCAGCCATAATTACTCACAAACGGGTAAGAAAATGTAGTATTGCCAGACCATACATGATCAAAACAGGGAGCGGAGGTAGTTTAGCTGCAAAAAGGGGTGAATGTCCAACTAAAGTTCAAATATATTAACAAAAGCGGGAGGAGAGGTCTTCGGATTAGAGTGGTTGAAATTTCCAACCATAATCTATAAAATGCGGTGAAAAAAAAAAAAAAGGTGTGAAGGAATGAATTTTATAGCAAAATCCGAAATTATGCATAACTCCGCAAAAGGAACGTATTGCTCAACCAAAGGGATGCTTCTTTCTCATTCAGGGTAATATGAGGAACT
Source organism: Leuresthes tenuis (assembly GCF_036924035.1). Classification (NCBI taxonomy): domain Eukaryota; kingdom Metazoa; phylum Chordata; class Actinopteri; order Atheriniformes; family Atherinopsidae; genus Leuresthes; species Leuresthes tenuis. Next base: position 30,028,397 of record NW_027325367.1, on the reverse strand, counting down.
TTATGCTTGATACATTTTAGACATGGATAACTATGAAGGACAAAGCAATTTTAACTTGGTTTGAGCAAAGCAATTCATTTTATAGGAAAATCCGAAATCGTGCAGGACTCATGAAAGTAAGCTTATTCTCGGATTCCTGATCCTCCAGTGTTGCTCTTTCCTATACTGCAAAATACAGCCTTGTTCTTTGTTGAAATCGATATAGACATTGATAAATATGAAGGACAAAGCAGTTTCCACTTTGTTTGAGTGAAGGAATTAATTTTATAGCAAAATCCCAAATCAAGCAGAACGTATGAAAATAAGCGTGTTTTCGGATTCCTGATCCTTCAGTGTTGCTATTTCTTCTACTGCAAAATACAATGTTGTTCTTTGTTGAAGTCAATCTAGACATTGATAAATATGAAGGACAAAGCAGTTTTAACATAGTTTGAGTAAAGGAATTCATTTTATACATAAAATCCCAAATCATGCAGAACGTATGAAAATAAGCTTATTCTCGGATTCCTGTTCCTTCAAGTGTTGCTCTTTCTACTACTGCAAAATACAATGTTGTTCTTTGTTGAAGTAAATCTAGACATTGATAAATATGAAGGACAAAGCAGTTTTAACATAGTTTGAGTGAAGGCATTCCTTTATAGTAAAATCAATAATCGTGCAGAACTCATGAAAATAAGCTTATTCTCGGATTCCTAAAACTTTTGATTTGCTCTTTCTTTACTGCAAAGTACAATGTTGTTCTTTGTTGAAGTCGATCTAGACATTGATAAATATGAAGGACAAAGCAGTTTTCACTTGGTTTGAGTGAAACCAAGTGAAAACCTCAGCTCCCTGTTTTGATCATGTATGGTCTGGCAATACTACCTTTTCTTACCCGTTTGTGAGTAATTATGGCTGGACATTCACACCTACTTGCAGTCGAACAGCTCTGCTCTTGCTTTTGATGGTATATATTCGGGCATTCGAACCTTTTCTTAGCAGCTTTTTGCAAACTTTGGTCGGACATTCACACCTTCTTGTAGCCAAAAACCTCCGCTCCCGCTTCTGATGGTGTATAGTCAGGCATTTGAACCTTTTCTTTCCCGCTTTTTACAAACTATGGTCGGACATTCAAACCTTCTTGTAGCCGAAAACCTCCGCTCCCTCTTTTGATCATGCATTGTCGGGCATTCGCACCTTTTCTTACCCGTTTTTTACAAACCATGGTCGGACTGTCACACATTCTTGTAGCCAAACACATCCGCTCCCGCTATTGATTGTGTACAGTCGGGTATTTTAACCTTTTCTTACCCGTTTTTTACCAACTATGGTCGGACATTCACACCTTCTTACAGCGGAACACCTCCGCTCCCTCTTTTGATGTTGTATGTTTGGGCATTCGAACCTTTTCTTACCCGCTTTTTACAAACTATGCTCGGACATTCAAACCTTCTTGTAGCCGAACACATCCACTCCTGCTTTTGATGATGTATGGTTGGGCATTCAAACCTACTTGTTGCCCGCTTTTCATTAATTTTGGGTGGACATTCACACCTTGTCACAGCCAAACACCTCCGCTCCCTGTTTTGATCATGTATGGTTGGACATTCGCACCTTTTCTCACCCGTTTTTTGCCAACTATGGTCGGCTGTTCACAGCTTCCTCTCCACCATACTTGTATGGTGGGATATTCCCACCCACTTGCATCCGAAGACCTTTTGTTGATATTTAGTTGGTCATTCGCAGCTTACCCGCTTTTGGCAAACTATGGCCTTCATGCAGCCAAACACCTCTGATCTCGCTTTTGATGATGTAAGGTTGGGCATTCAGACCTTGCTTCACCTGCTTTTCACCAAATATAGTCGGACATTCACACCTTATTGCAGCCGAACACTTCCGCTCCACCTTTTAGTGTTCTATCACACCTTTTTTTTCACCGCATTTTATAGATTATGGTTGGAAATTCTCAACCACTCTCATCCGAAGACCTCTCCTCCCGCTTTTGTTAATATATTTGAACTTTAGTCGGACATTCACACCTTCTTGCAGCTGAACCACCTCCGCTCCCTGTTTTGATCATGTATGGTCTGGCAATACTACCTTTTCTTACCCGTTTGTGAGTAATTATGGCTGGACATTCACACCTACTTGCAGCCGAACACCACCTCTCCCGCTTTTGATGATGTATGGACCGGCATTCTTACCTTTTCTAACACATTTTTCAGCAATTATGGTCGGAGATTCACACTTACTCACAGCCGAACAACTCCGCTCCCGCATTTGATGGTGTATAGTCGGGCATTCTCACCCTTTCTCATCAGCTTTTTGCAAATTATGATCTGACATTCACACCTGCTTTTGATAATGTATGGTTTGGCATTCGCACCTTTTCTTACCCATTTTTCAGTAATTATGGGTGGACATTCACACCTTCTTGCAGCTGAACACCTCCTCTCCCGCTATTGATTGTGTACAGTCGGGTATTTTAACCTTTTCTTACCCGCTTTTTACCAAATATGGTCGGACATTCACACCGTCTTACAGCGGAACACCTCTGCTCCCGCTTTTGATGGTGTATAGTCAGGCATTTGAACCTTTTCTTACCCGCTTTTTACAAACTATGGTCGGACATTCAAACCTTCTTGTAGCCGAAAACCTCCGCTCCCTCTTTTGATTATACATTGTTGGGCATTCGCACCTTATTTACAAACTATAGTCAGACATTCACACCTTGCAGCTGAGCCACCTCAGCTCCCTGTTTTGATAGTGTATGTTCGGGCATTCGAACCTATTCTTACCCCCTTTTTACAAACTATGCTCGGAGATTCACACCTACTCACAGCCGAACAACTCCGCTCCCGCATTTGATGATGTCTTGTCCGGCATTCTAGTCTCTTCTAACACATTTTTCAGCAATTATGGTTGGACATTCACACCTACTCACAGCCGAACACTTCCGCTCCCACATTTGATGGTGTATAGCCGGGCATTTTCACCCTTTCTCATCAGCTTTTTGCAAATTATGATCTGACATTCACACCTACTTGCAGTCGAACAGCTCTGCTCCCGCTTTTGATTATGTTTGGTTGGATATTCGAACCTTTTCTTAACTGCTTTTTACAAACTTTGGTCGGACGTTCACACCTTCTTGCAGCCGAACACATCCACTTCCACTTTTGATGGTATATATTCGGGCATTCGAACCTTTTCTTACCCGCTTTTTACAAACCGTGGTCGGACTTTCACACCTTCTTGTAGCCAAACAACTCCGCTCCCGCTATTGATTGTGTACAGTCGGGTATTTTAACCTTTTCTTACCCGCTTTTTACCAACTATGGTCGGACATTTACACCTTCTTACAGCGGAACACCTCCGCTCCCTCTTTTGATGGTCTATGTTCGGGCATTCGAACCTTTTCTTACCCGCTTTTTACAAACTATGGTCGGACATTCAAACTTTCTTGTAGCCGAACACATCCACTCCTGCTTTTGATGATGTATGGTTGGGCATTTTCACCTTTTCTTACCCATTTTTCAGTAATTATGGGTGGACATTCACACCTTCTTGCAGCTGAACAACTCCTCTCCCGCTTATGATCATGTGCGGTTTGATATTCGAAAATTTTCTTTCATGTTTTAAAGCAATTATTGATGGACATTCAAATCTTCTTGTAGCCGAACACATCCACTCCTGCTTTTGATGATGTATGGTAACCTTTTCTTACCCGCTTTTTACAAACTATGGTCGGACATTCAAACCTTCTTGTAGCCAAAACCCTCCGCTCCCTCTTTTGATCATACATTGTTGGGCATTCGCACCTTATCTTACCCGCTTTTTACAAACTATAGTCAGACATTCACACCTTGCAGCTGAACCACCTCCGCTCCCTGTTTTGATCATGTATGGTCTGGCAATACTACCTTTTCTTACCCGTTTGTGAGTAATTAATCCCAAAATATTGAGCATAAAATAAGTCTTTATGCTGATGATGTATTACTTTTCCTTCAGAACTCACAGACGTCTCTCAGTCACACGATCACACTCATAAATAAATTCTCAGCACTTTCTGACTACTCTATCAACTGGTCTAAGACCACAGTTCTGCCCATTAACTGTAGGGTCCATAATATACCTGCGATCACTTTACAGTCAGGAAATATTAGATATTTAGGCATAAACATTTCCTCCAGGCTCTCAGAGCTAACAAAGCTAAATTATGTGCAATTATTAAAGACAGTAGAAGACGATCTCTCGTTGGAAGTCCTTACCTATATCACTTATGGGGAGAGTTACATCCATTAAAATGATGATACTACCAAAAGTTAACTATTTGTTCTCAATGATCCCCATAAAACCATCTGCTACTTGGTTTAAGTCACTAGATTCATGCATCTCCAAATTTCTGTGGAAAAACAAACCACCACGTATTAGTTTAAAAACCCTACAGAAGACCAAGGACAGTGGTGGATTAGATTTACCTCATTTTCAGCACTATTCCTTAGACAATAGGTTACAATATATATCAAAATGGTTTAAACCTTGTTGTTGTCACAGTTCCCAGAGACGTTGTAATCGTTGAGGATTCTATATTCACCCCCTCATTAGAGGCACGTAATGCAGATTGATGACACTGAATCTTCTTCTCTGTTCATTGCTGGCATCATTCCCAGCATCGTAAGTGTTCGTGGCATTGTTAGCCTCTTCTTCTGGATCTTGATATCGAGAATCCTTTTGTATTTCTGGTTTGTCAGTCCTCTGTCTTCGTTCACCGGAGTCTTTGTCTTTTTGTCCTTGAGTTTGGTGATTTTTTCTTCTTTTGATGCCTTGACACAATGTGACAGGTGATACCACGTGGGAGATCCTGTAACTTGGATTGCTGTCCCTTTGCTGCGAAATGGCTGTGCTGCTCAAATGGTCTCTCCTTCATCATGGTTACATGCTGCCATTCCGACATCTCGCCATTCCAACATGGGTCTCCAATTGTCGGAATGGCGACACTTAATTTTTTATCAAACGTCCCACCATTCCGACACTTTTTTCCTCCTATGGTCGGAATGGCGGTATGTTTTTTGTTTTTTTTAACATACCGCCATTCCGACAGTTCCTTTTAATAGCCTATTTTTTACCCAAAACATTTTGCACTAATGATATGCCGGCGCAAATACGCGCTAAAGTTTGGCGCACAAGCTTTGCACATGCAGAGGCCACAGCCTCGCAAACAAACTTTAATAATCTATTATCAAAATCCCCTGAATTTCAAATATAAAAATACAGATATTAATGTAACTCTGGCGAGACTGAAACTGATTAAGCAGAAATACAGTGTCAGTGAGCTGTCACAGCAGCCAGCTGGAGCGGAGCTCTCCACAGAGCCCATGCGTCTTTTGCACGCTGTCATCATATGCAAAAGTAATAATTGCAATTACAGATATCACGGCTACTGCACAGGACACAGTTGCGAGCACTCTGCCTTGCCTTGCCAATAGGAGAAGATAGAATTGACAGCATAGAACGTATAAAACACAACAAAATGCAGTAAAAACGTTTATTCATGTTATTCACGTGATTTATGAGTACTCACTCCAATTTTGGGAAGCGCGGATGGGTTTTGCGCATTTGGCACAAACACACAGCCGCAACGGTTGTAGCTTTATACAGCCTGTTGATATCTTAAGGACCTAACTGGTCACACCTGGGACTAAATGTCATGTAGATATTGTTTTTACATGACATTACAGCTGAACATATAGCTTTCATCCACAAACCAACGTGGGAGAGCCCGAAGACGCATGTGCCAGACGCACATAGGCATGCGTAAAACCAATTTTGACCACTTCATACTGTTTATTTGCTTTCTTTTAGTTAACTTTCGTTTCTTTTGGATTCTTGTGCGTGTTATGGAGCCGTTTTGGTCCATGTTTGTAAGCCTTTTTTTCCTGGATTAAATTTTCAGAAGTTAAAACAAGTGGCATTGGAGTGTGTGATTGAAAACCACCGCAGACTGCTTCTCCTCCTCCAGTTGCCGAGACTTTGTGTTTTTAATAACGCTTGTCTATAAACATGTGTTAAACATATAAATTGCATGAACAGAAAGAAGGGACTCACCTGTCACACACATTTCCTTATACGGAAAGCCTTGTCGGAATGGTGGGACATTTGAACGTCAGAATAGCGGGATGTCGCAATGGTGGGATGTCGGAATGGTGGGACGTTTGCATGTCGGAATGGTGGTATGTCGGAATGGTGGTATGTCGGAATGGTGGGATGTCGGAATAGCGGGATGTCGTAATGGCGGGATTTCGGAATGGGTGTTGCCACCCCCTTCATCATATACACAGTTATTTATACATCCCCTTCCACCATGAAGCGTTGTCCCTTTTTGTTTCTCTCTTTGTTCTTAAAATGCTGTTATGCATGTCTAAACCAATCCATTAAATTAGATCATTTTGGCAGTAAAGCGATCTACAATGTGCTTGGTCGCAAAGCTGCTAATCTGTGGTAAACAGCTCTTCAGAAAGGCATTCTTAAATTGATTTCACTAATTCTATGTAATAATTTTGTGATTTCCTACAAAACTACACTTCTTCTCCCATCTGTCTGAGTATTTAATATTGTCTGGGTCCTGTTAAAACATGTAATTTTCCCATCTAATTCCTTGTTTGCTTTAAAACAAGTATTCCCCATTTTCTATCCCTTCAGTAGCCAACCAGTTTGTATGGAGTACACTGGAGCAACTTGACTGATCAGTAAAACACTGCTTTTGTTGTCACCGCAAGGCTTCCCCCGTCGGTTGTTTCACTGAGACACTACTGAGTAACTATAACTCAACACAGTTTATACACATAACATTCCTATACATACTAACAAACAAACAAACAATTATTTATCGCAATTTTCTCATCTCTGTTTGAACGTACACCCAGGTAAATATTCCTGTAGTCTTCTCATACCGACTATGGACCCATTCATTGTTTAACTTCACTGTTTTGCAAATCCTAATTGAATATTACACATTGACATTGAACTTTACTTGATAAGCAGGTCTTCATTGCATTCAGCAGCCTATATGTGAGCATCTATGTGTAAGCTGTTCTTCTTTGCATTTATCAGCAGCAAGCAATTCTTCATTGCACATGCATATGAAAATAGTAAAACAATTCCAATGCGTTAGCGAAACCTTCTATATCAGGAGTGTCCATCATGATGCTGGGAATAGAACTTCTTTCCCAGAATAGTTCAACCTTCATTACTCAACTGATCATAATTCCGCAATGAGCACATTTCAAAGTATCATTCCTCTACATATATTCAAAAATCTGTGTAAATGTTTAATATTTCTTATATTTGTTGATGTCATTCTGTGTGCATGTGGCCTAAACCCAATCTCTGTGTGGCAATTTTAATTTAAACAAGTTGAACTCTGCCTCTGATCATTTAAAAAAGGTGTGTACCAATATCAACCCTTCTCAGGTAATTACTGATCCTACAAAACCAAAGAGATCCTTCAAGGTTGTCCCTGATTGGCTCAATCTTAACAAATCAAAGGTAGAAAATCCGCAGTATCTGAACTTGGTGTTAGTTATCACTGCTCAATAGCCTGTATCAGAATTGCAAAAATGAAAACATTAGGTCCACGCTTGGTATCCAGATCCTGAAACATCTCCATGAGCAGGCTTTTTTTTAACTGATCTGTTGAATAGTTGTATGACACTGTTAAAATCCCAGATGAAGATCTAGCACTTGACCATTTTTGTAAATCTTCTAATTCCATAGTTGATAAACACGCCCCTTTTAAAAAGTATAGAACTTAGAACAGGTCTATCCCTGGCTTTCGGCAGAACTGTCTTCTTTACTTTTTTTTCCCCTTGTCCTGTTCAGCATTATGTCAGAAGAATTGTAGTCTGAATACCTTTGATGCCAAACAGATTTGTTTTGCCAAGGGAAGTTTTATAAATGTAAAGCTCCCCTTGATGCCCATTTATTTATTTCTGTTTACAATATATGACATGAACTGAACTGAACCGGACCGGGAGACAAGGAAAGAAGAAGAGGAAAGAAGAGGAAACTGAACAAAAATAGAAACAAAAACCAGACAACCAGCTGCTACACCTGTAAAAAACAAAACAGACAACAATCCATGGCCTATGAGGGGAATCCAGCCTTAGCCCCACCAGGAGCACCTGAAAGCAGACAAGCAGAGAAAAAACAAACACACAAACAAACAAAAACAAGCACAAGAAGCGGCAATCGCATACAACACAGCTGTGGATATAGATGACCTGAGACGACATGATAATACATCAACTGCTTAGTGACCATGCTACTGGACTAATGAATGTGTGTGTGTGTGTGTGAGAACATTCAACACCCATGGCACAGGACCTACATGATAACCGTGCTTAGTTATGAGTGTATAAGCGTACAGGGCCACAATCCACCCCCCACCCCCCCCCCCACCCCCACCCCCCCACCCCCCCAAGCAATCAGAAGCAGGCAGAGAGGGCCACAAGACCCAGGCCACCAGCAGCCCCCACAGAGCACAGAACCCAGGCAGCCCACCGCAGGGGCAACCACGCATCCACCCAGAAGACTGCAGAGGAAGCCCCCGGAAAGAGCCCCCATAAGCATAGGGCAGAGGCACTCCGGGAACCAGGGGTAACAGCCCACCGACCCCGCCAGGCCCCAGCCGCCCAGACATGGGCCGTGCACTGGACCTGGGCCCCAGGAGCCCGAGCGCCCCCAAACCCCCCGGCAGAGGCCCCACCCAATACCCAGGAGGGCCAAGCGCCCCAGACAGCCACAAAGTGGGTCAGCGCCTGCCCCAGCGCCCCTGGCCAAGTACCCTGGGAGTCAAGACGTGCCCACAGGTGGGTGAAGTCGCGAGCAGTGGGGAGAGGCAACGCTGATGCCCCATCGGGAGAAACACAGGCAGGCCAGGCGACAGCAAGTCCCAGATCCAGGCCCAATCATTACCACACACACTTTCACGTCCCATACATCCACACATCCACACATCCTACCTCCCTCGACTCTGCTGGGGTGTAGTGCAGCGGGCACACCAGGAGGCCAGCAACCCCCCAGCCACCACAGACCCCGAACCAGCAGAACAATTAATTAATCCTCCTGGCCCCTCCTGCCCCGAGCAGACACCAGGAAGCAGGGGTGTGCGAAGAAGACCCCTCCCCTCACTCTTCTGGCTCTTCAATATTTTCTAATAGTGAGCAATTAAAATTGAGGGGCAGCCAAACTTGTAGAACTGGGAGCGCGGGACTCTGGGCAGCCTATATACCCAAAGAGCCCCGCCCACCAGATGCCACTCAGTGTAACCACCCCCCAAGACCTAATGTGTGTGTGTGAGTGTGTTTGATAAGTACTAATGTCTAAGGTGTAATTAAAACAGGGGCAGGGAACTGCAGAGTGCAACCAAAGGGGACCACCTACGTGGCCCCATCCACTGCACCCCACCGAACACACACGCCCCCAAAACCCTTCATGTGTGAGTGTGTGCTGTGTACAGGAGCCAGAAGGGAGAGGGGTATGGGGATATATAACGGGGGAGCTACTCTCCCCCAGAGAGGGCAGCCAGGGACTGGCTGCAATAGGCATCCCCGCTACCTGGGAGCCAACAATGGGCAGGAGGGCCTGATGTCCACCAGGCTCGGGGCCTGCAGCGACCATATTCCGGGAGCTACTGTACCCCCAGAAGGTACCCATCCCGCCCCACCCCACTCAACCCAACCCCACCCAGGAGGACCTCTACAAAAAACAAACAAACAACATCAAAAAACAAACAAACAAGCCACCCGGTCACACCAGTCGCAGCAGCCCGGGCCTGAGACCCACCATCACCCAGCAACCCACCACCACCACTATGTGATAAAACTAATCAGAGGGGACCAGAGAGAATGAAATTCAGCCAATTGATGTTTTGAGGAGGCAGACATTGTTTCCATGCTAATATAATCTAAAAGAAAATTTCTAAACTGGTTAATACACAGATTGTTCTTCGCTTTCCAGTTCATGAGAATAGTTTTCTTTGCGATACATAACACTGTGACAACCATGTGTGCTGAGTTAATTTCCATGTTGATGTTGTCTAAGTCACCCAGTATGCACAGTGTTGGGCATGCAGGGATGCTACACTTTAGCCATGTTGATAGGTCCTCACAGACTTCAAGCCAGAACTTCTGGACAGGCGCAGAAAAACCACAAAGCGTGTGCATAATCATCAGGTGTGTTATCTGTGCAATGTGAGCAGATGTTTGAGTGTGTTAGACCCATCCTGAACATCCTTTGTCCTGTATAGTGTGTTCTATGAAGGATTTTGTATTGTATGAGCTGTAAATTAGAATTTCGAGTCTTTATGAAGGTGTTCAAACATATTTGTGGTTAGAAGCTATGACCAGAACTGATGGATAAATCTGCCTCCCATTTTGAGGATGGAAGAGACATTGTGTCATCTATCTTAGACAATAATTTATATATTTTTGATAGTAGTTTTGGGGTACAGATGCTTAGAAATTCTGCTACCCTAGTCGGGGGTTGTAAGTCTGGTTGGTGGAAGATATATCCATCCATCCATCCATCATCTGCCGCTTATCCGGGGGTCGGGTCGCGGGGGCAGCAGCTTGAGCAGAGAAACCCAGACGTCTCTGTCCCCGGCCACTTCCTCCAGCTCTTCCGGGGGGACCCCGAGGCGTTCCCAGGCCAGCCGAGAGACATAGTCTCTCCAACGTGACCTGGGTCTCCCCCGGGGTCTCCTCCCAGTGGGACGTGCCCGGAACACCTCCCCAGGGAGGCGCCCAGGGGGCATCCTAACCAGATGCCCGAGCCACCTCATCTGACTCCTCTCAATGCGGAGGAGCAGCGGTTCTACTCCGAGCCCCTCCCGGATGACTGAGCTTCTCACCCTATCTCTAAGGGAGAGCCCAGACACCCTGCGGAGGAAACCCATTTCGGCCGCTTGTATTCGCGATCTTGTTCTTTCGGTCACTACCCACAACTCGTGACCATAGGTGAGGATGGGAACGTAGATTGACCAGTAAGTAGAGAGCTTCGCCTTCTGGCTCATCTGCCTCTTCACAACGACGGGTCGGTGCACAGCCTGCAACACTGCAGGCGCCGCACCGATCCGCCCGTCAATCTCCCGCTCCATTCGTCCGTCACTCGTGAACAAGACCCCGAGATACTTGAACTCCTCCTCTTGGGGAAGGATCTCATTCCCGACACGGAGAGAGCATTCCACCCTTTTCCGGCTGAGAACCATAGTCTCGGATTTGGAGGTGCTGATTCTCATCCCAGCCGCTTCACACTCGGCTGCGAATCACTCCAGTGAGAGCTGAAGGTCACGGCCTGACGACGCTAACAGAACCACATCATCTGCAAATAGCAGAGACCCGATTCTGAGGTCGCCAAATGGGACACCCTCAACGCCCTGGCTCCGCCTAGAAATTCTGTCCATAAAAGTTAGGAACAGAATCGGTGACAAAGGGCAGCCCTGACGGAGTCCAACTCTCACCGGAAACGTATCCGACTTACTGCCGGCAATGCGGACCAAACTCTGGCACCGGTCATACAGAGACCGAACGGCCCCTATCAAGGGGTCTGGCACTCCATATTCCCGGAGCACCCCCCAAAGGACTCCACAAGGGACACGGTCGAACGCTTTCTCCAAGTCCACAAAACACATGTAGACTGGTTGGGCGAACTCCCATGCACCCTCCAGGATCCTGCCGAGGGTATAGAGCTGGTCCACTGTTCCACGGGGGTAATTGGGTAAACCCCAATGTACTGGCACACAGCCGGGGGGCAATAAGTATGCCCACACCTGCTCTGCGCCTCTCACCACGGGCAACTCCAGAGTGGAAGAGAGTCCAACCCCTCTCAAGAGTACTGGTTCCAGATCCCAAGCCGTGCGTCGAGGTGAGTCCGACTATATCTAACGGTCTGATGAATTTTCAACAATAAACAACAAACTTTGTATTATGAGAAAGAACCAGACTCATTCTTCAGGAATCCGAAAATAAGCTCTATTTTACGAGTTATGCACGAATTCGGATTCTCCTATAAAACGAATTCCTTAACTCAAACCATGTTAAGACTGCTTTGTCCTTCATATTTATTCATGTCTAATCAAGTTTCAATGATAAACAACGTTGTACTTTGTAGAATGAGAAAGAACTTCTTCAGCAATAAGCATCTCTCGACAAATGACGAAATACAGATTTTGCTATAAAATTAATTGCTATCAGCCTGACTTAAAACTGTTTGTCTTCCTTATTTATCCACTTCAAATCAAGTTTCAACAATTAAAAAAATGTTGTAGTTTGAGAAAGAACAACTTAATCTTGAGCAATCAGTATAAAAAGAGGGTAAGCAAAGGTGCGAATGTCAAACCATACATGATCAAAACAGGGAGCGGAGGTGTTTGGCTGAGACAAGGTGTGAATGTCCACCCATAATTAATGAAAAGCGGGAAACAAGTAGGTTCGAATGCCAAACCATACATCATCAAAAGCAGGAGTGGATATGTTCGGCTACAAGAAGGTTTGAACGTCTGACCATAGTTTGTAAAAAGCGGGTAAGAAAAGGTTCGAATGCCCGAACATACACCATCAAAGGAGGGAGCGGAGGTGTTCCGCTGTAAGAAGGTGTGAATGTCCGACCATAGTTGGTAAAAAACGGGTAAGAAAAGGTTAAAATACCCGACTGTACACAATCAGTAGCGGGTGCGGAGTTGTTCGGCTACTAAAAGGTGTGAAAGTCCGACCATGGTTTGTAAAAAGCGGGTAAGAAAAGGTGCGAATGCCCGAAAATGTATGATCAAAAGAGGGAGCGGAGGTGTTTGGCTGCAAGAAGGTGTGAATGTACACCCATGATTACTGAAAAATGGGTAAGAAAAGGTGCGAATGCCCAACTATACATAATCAAAAGCAGAAGTGGATGTGTTCGGCTCCAAGAAGGGTTGAATGTCTGACCACAGTTTGTAAAAAGCAGGTAAGAAAAGCTTTGACTGCCCGAACATACACCATCAAAAGAGGGAGCGGAGGTGTTCCGCTGAAAGAAGGTGTGAATGTCCGACCATAGTTGGTAAAAAGCGGGTAAGAAAAGGTTAAAATACCCGACTGTACACAATCAATAGCGGGAGCGGAGTTGTTCGGCTACTAAAAGATGTGAAAGTCCGACTATGGTTTGTAAAAAGCGGGTAAGAAAAGGTGCTAATGCCCGACAATGTTTGATCAAAAGAGGGAGCAGAGGTGTTCGGCTGCAAGAAGGTCTGAATGTCCAACCATAATTTGTAAAAACCGGGAAGGAAAGGCTCGAAAGCCCAACTATACACCATCAAAAGCGGGAGCAGAGTGGTTCAGCTGCAAGAAGGTCTGAATGTCCATCAATAATTGCTTTAAAACATGAAAGAAAATTTTCGAATATCATCCGCACATGATCATAAGAAGGAGAGGAGGTGTTCAGCTGCAAGAAGGTGTGAATGTCCACCCATAATTCCTGAAAAATGGGTAAAAAAAGGTGCGAATGCCCAACCATACACTATCAAAAGCAGGTGTGAATGTCAGATCATAATTTGCAAAAAGCTGATGAGAAAGGGTGAGAATGCCCGACTATACACCATCAAATGCGGGAGCGGAGGTGTTCGGCTCTGAGTAGGTGTGAATGTCCGACCATAATTGCTGAAAAATGTGTTAGAAAAGGAAAGAATGCCGGACCATACATCATCAAAAGCAAGAGAGGTGGTGTTCGGCTGCAAAAAGGTGTAAATGTTCGACTAAAGTTTGTAAAAAGCGGGTAAGACATGGTGCGAATGCCTGACAAGGTATGATCAAAAGCAGGAGCGGAGGTGTTCAGCTGCAAGAAGGTCTAAATGTCCATCAATAATTGCTAGAAAACATGAAAGAAAATTTTCGAAAATCAAACCGCACATGATCATAAGTGGGAGAGGAGGTGTTCAGCTGCAAGAAGGTGTGAATGTCCACCCATTATTCCTGACAAATGGGTAAGAAAAGGTGCGAATGCCCAACCATACATTATCAAAAGCAGGTGTGAATGTCAGATCATAATTTGCAAAAAGCTGATGAGAAAGGGTGAGAATGCCCGACTATACACCATCAAATGCGGGAGCGGAGTTGTTCGGCTGTGAGTAGGTGTGAATCTCCGACCGTAATTTCTGAAAAATGTGTTAGAAAAGGTAAGAATGCCGGTCCATACATCATCAAAAGCGAGAGAGGTGGTGTTCGGCTGCAAGTAGGTGTGAATGTCCAGCCATAATTACTCACAAACGGGTAAGAAAAGGTAGTATTGCCAGACCATACATGATCAAAACAGGGAGCGGAGGTGGTTCAGCTGCAAGAAGGTGTGAATGTCTCACTAAAGTTCAAATATATTAACAAAAGCGGGAGGAGAGGTCTTCGGATGAGAGTGGTTGAAAATTTCCAACCATAATCTATAAAATTCGGTGAAAAAAAGGTGTGATAGAACACTAAAAGGTGGAGCGGAAGTGTTCGGCTGCAAGAAGGTGTGAATGTCCGACTATATTTGGTGAAAAGCAGGTGAAGCAAGGTCTGAATGCCCAACCTTACATTATCAAAAGCGAGATCAGAGGTGTTTGGCTGCAAGAAGGCCATAGTTTGCCAAATGTTCGGCTACAAGGTTTGAACGTCTGACCATAGTTTGTAAAAAGCGGGTAAGAAAAGGTTCGAATGCCCAAACATACACCATCAAAAGAGGGAGCGGAGGTGTTCCGCTGTAAGAAGGTATGAATGTCCGACCATAGTTGGTAAAAAGTGGGTAAGAAAAGGTTAAAATACCCGACTGTACAGTCCAACCATGGTTTGTAAAAAGTGGGTAAGAAAAGGTGCGAATGCCCGAAAATGTATGATCAAAAGAGGGAGCGGAGGTGTTCGGCTGCAAGAAGGTGTGAATGTACACCCATAATTACTGAAAAATGGGTAAGAAAAGGTGCGAATGCCCAACTATACATAATCAAAAGCAGGAGTGGATGTGTTCGGCTCCAAGAAGGGTTGAATGTCTGACCATAGTTTGTAAAAAGCAGGTAAGAAAAGGTTTGACTGCCCGAACATACACCATCAAAAGAGGGAGCGGAGGTGTTCCGCTGTAAGAAGGTGTGAATGTCCGACCATAGTTGGTAAAAAGCGGGTAAGAAAAGGTTAAAATACCCGACTGTACACAATCAATAGCGGGAGCGGAGTTGTTCGGCTACAAGAAGGTGTGAAAGTCCAACCATCGTTTGTAAAAAGCTGGTAAGAAAAGGTTCGAATGCCCGAATATATACCATCAAAAGCGGAAGCGGAGGTGTTCGGCTGCAAGAAGGTGTGAACGTCCGACCAAAGTTGGCAAAAAGCAGTAAAGAAAAGGTTCGAATATCCAAACATAATTAAAAGCGAGAGAGATTGTGTTCAGCTGCAAGTAGGTGTGAATATCCAGCCATAATTACTCACAAACGGGTAAGAAAATGTAGTATTGCCAGACCATACATGATCAAAACAGGGAGCGGAGGTAGTTTAGCTGCAAAAAGGGGTGAATGTCCAACTAAAGTTCAAATATATTAACAAAAGCGGGAGGAGAGGTCTTCGGATTAGAGTGGTTGAAATTTCCAACCATAATCTATAAAATGCGGTGAAAAAAAAAAAAAAGGTGTGAAGGAATGAATTTTATAGCAAAATCCGAAATTATGCATAACTCCGCAAAAGGAACGTATTGCTCAACCAAAGGGATGCTTCTTTCTCATTCAGGGTAATATGAGGAACTTTATGCTTGATACATTTTAGACATGGATAACTATGAAGGACAAAGCAATTTTAACTTGGTTTGAGCAAAGCAATTCATTTTATAGGAAAATCCGAAATCGTGCAGGACTCATGAAAGTAAGCTTATTCTCGGATTCCTGATCCTCCAGTGTTGCTCTTTCCTATACTGCAAAATACAGCCTTGTTCTTTGTTGAAATCGATATAGACATTGATAAATATGAAGGACAAAGCAGTTTCCACTTTGTTTGAGTGAAGGAATTAATTTTATAGCAAAATCCCAAATCAAGCAGAACGTATGAAAATAAGCGTGTTTTCGGATTCCTGATCCTTCAGTGTTGCTATTTCTTCTACTGCAAAATACAATGTTGTTCTTTGTTGAAGTCAATCTAGACATTGATAAATATGAAGGACAAAGCAGTTTTAACATAGTTTGAGTAAAGGAATTCATTTTATACATAAAATCCCAAATCATGCAGAACGTATGAAAATAAGCTTATTCTCGGATTCCTGTTCCTTCAAGTGTTGCTCTTTCTACTACTGCAAAATACAATGTTGTTCTTTGTTGAAGTAAATCTAGACATTGATAAATATGAAGGACAAAGCAGTTTTCACTTGGTTTGAGTGAAGGAATTCATTTTATACATAAAATCCCAAATCATTCAAAACGTATGAAAATAAGCTTATTCTCGGATTCCTGATCCTTCAGTGTTGCTTTTTCTTCTACTGCAAAATACAATGTTGTTCTTTGTTGAAGTCAATCTAGACATTGATAAATATGAAGGACAAAGCAGTTTTAACTTGGTTTGAGTGAAGGAATTCATTTTATACATAAAATCCCAAATCATGCAGAACGTATGAAAATAAGATTATTCTCGGATTACTGATCCTTCAGTGTTGCTCTTTCTTCTACTGCAAAATCCAGTGTTGTTCTTTGTTGAAGTCAATCTAGACATTGATAAATATGAAGGACAAAGCAGTTTTAACATAGTTTGAGTGAAGGCATTCCTTTATAGTAAAATCAATAATCGTGCAGAACTCATGAAAATAAGCTTATTCTCGGATTCCTAAAACTTTTGATTTGCTCTTTCTTTACTGCAAAGTACAATGTTGTTCTTTGTTGAAGTCGATCTAGACATTGATAAATATGAAGGACAAAGCAGTTTTCACTTGGTTTGAGTGAAACCAAGTGAAAACCTCAGCTCCCTGTTTTGATCATGTATGGTCTGGCAATACTACCTTTTCTTACCCGTTTGTGAGTAATTATGGCTGGACATTCACACCTACTTGCAGTCGAACAGCTCTGCTCTTGCTTTTGATGGTATATATTCGGGCATTCGAACCTTTTCTTAGCAGCTTTTTGCAAACTTTGGTCGGACATTCACACCTTCTTGTAGCCAAAAACCTCCGCTCCCGCTTTTGATGGTGTATAGTCAGGCATTTGAACCTTTTCTTTCCCGCTTTTTACAAACTATGGTCGGACATTCAAACCTTCTTGTAGCCGAAAACCTCCGCTCCCTCTTTTGATCATACATTGTCGGGCATTCGCACCTTTTCTTACCCGTTTTTTACAAACCATGGTCGGACTGTCACACATTCTTGTAGCCAAACACATCCGCTCCCGCTATTGATTGTGTACAGTCGGGTATTTTAACCTTTTCTTACCCGTTTTTTACCAACTATGGTCGGACATTCACACCTTCTTACAGCGGAACACCTCCGCTCCCTCTTTTGATGTTGTATGTTTGGGCATTCGAACCTTTTCTTACCCGCTTTTTACAAACTATGCTCGGACATTCAAACCTTCTTGTAGCCGAACACATCCACTCCTGCTTTTGATGATGTATGGTTGGGCATTCAAACCTACTTGTTGCCCGCTTTTCATTAATTTTGGGTGGACATTCACACCTTGTCACAGCCAAACACCTCCGCTCCCTGTTTTGATCATGTATGGTTGGACATTCGCACCTTTTCTCACCCGTTTTTTGCCAACTATGGTCGGCTGTTCACAGCTTCCTCTCCACCATACTTGTATGGTGGGATATTCCCACCCACTTGCATCCGAAGACCTTTTGTTGATATTTAGTTGGTCATTCGCAGCTTACCCGCTTTTGGCAAACTATGGCCTTCATGCAGCCAAACACCTCTGATCTCGCTTTTGATGATGTAAGGTTGGGCATTCAGACCTTGCTTCACCTGCTTTTCACCAAATATAGTCGGACATTCACACCTTATTGCAGCCGAACACTTCCGCTCCACCTTTTAGTGTTCTATCACACCTTTTTTTTCACCGCATTTTATAGATTATGGTTGGAAATTCTCAACCACTCTCATCCGAAGACCTCTCCTCCCGCTTTTGTTAATATATTTGAACTTTAGTCGGACATTCACACCTTCTTGCAGCTGAACCACCTCCGCTCCCTGTTTTGATCATGTATGGTCTGGCAATACTACCTTTTCTTACCCGTTTGTGAGTAATTATGGCTGGACATTCACACCTACTTGCAGCCGAACACCACCTCTCCCGCTTTTGATGATGTATGGACCGGCATTCTTACCTTTTCTAACACATTTTTCAGCAATTATGGTCGGAGATTCACACTTACTCACAGCCGAACAACTCCGCTCCCGCATTTGATGGTGTATAGTCGGGCATTCTCACCCTTTCTCATCAGCTTTTTGCAAATTATGATCTGACATTCACACCTGCTTTTGATAATGTATGGTTTGGCATTCGCACCTTTTCTTACCCATTTTTCAGTAATTATGGGTGGACATTCACACCTTCTTGCAGCTGAACACCTCCTCTCCCGCTATTGATTGTGTACAGTCGGGTATTTTAACCTTTTCTTACCCGCTTTTTACCAAATATGGTCGGACATTCACACCGTCTTACAGCGGAACACCTCTGCTCCCGCTTTTGATGGTGTATAGTCAGGCATTTGAACCTTTTCTTACCCGCTTTTTACAAACTATGGTCGGACATTCAAACCTTCTTGTAGCCGAAAACCTCCGCTCCCTCTTTTGATTATACATTGTTGGGCATTCGCACCTTATTTACAAACTATAGTCAGACATTCACACCTTGCAGCTGAGCCACCTCAGCTCCCTGTTTTGATAGTGTATGTTCGGGCATTCGAACCTATTCTTACCCCCTTTTTACAAACTATGCTCGGAGATTCACACCTACTCACAGCCGAACAACTCCGCTCCCGCATTTGATGATGTCTTGTCCGGCATTCTAGTCTCTTCTAACACATTTTTCAGCAATTATGGTTGGACATTCACACCTACTCACAGCCGAACACTTCCGCTCCCACATTTGATGGTGTATAGCCGGGCATTTTCACCCTTTCTCATCAGCTTTTTGCAAATTATGATCTGACATTCACACCTACTTGCAGTCGAACAGCTCTGCTCCCGCTTTTGATTATGTTTGGTTGGATATTCGAACCTTTTCTTAACTGCTTTTTACAAACTTTGGTCGGACGTTCACACCTTCTTGCAGCCGAACACATCCACTTCCACTTTTGATGGTATATATTCGGGCATTCGAACCTTTTCTTACCCGCTTTTTACAAACCGTGGTCGGACTTTCACACCTTCTTGTAGCCAAACAACTCCGCTCCCGCTATTGATTGTGTACAGTCGGGTATTTTAACCTTTTCTTACCCGCTTTTTACCAACTATGGTCGGACATTTACACCTTCTTACAGCGGAACACCTCCGCTCCCTCTTTTGATGGTCTATGTTCGGGCATTCGAACCTTTTCTTACCCGCTTTTTACAAACTATGGTCGGACATTCAAACTTTCTTGTAGCCGAACACATCCACTCCTGCTTTTGATGATGTATGGTTGGGCATTTTCACCTTTTCTTACCCATTTTTCAGTAATTATGGGTGGACATTCACACCTTCTTGCAGCTGAACAACTCCTCTCCCGCTTATGATCATGTGCGGTTTGATATTCGAAAATTTTCTTTCATGTTTTAAAGCAATTATTGATGGACATTCAAATCTTCTTGTAGCCGAACACATCCACTCCTGCTTTTGATGATGTATGGTAACCTTTTCTTACCCGCTTTTTACAAACTATGGTCAGACATTCAAACCTTCTTGTAGCCAAAACCCTCCGCTCCCTCTTTTGATCATACATTGTTGGGCATTCGCACCTTATCTTACCCGCTTTTTACAAACTATAGTCAGACATTCACACCTTGCAGCTGAACCACCTCCGCTCCCTGTTTTGATCATGTATGGTCTGGCAATACTACCTTTTCTTACCCGTTTGTGAGTAATTAATCCCAAAATATTGAGCATAAAATAAGTCTTTATGCTGATGATGTATTACTTTTCCTTCAGAACTCACAGACGTCTCTCAGTCACACGATCACACTCATAAATAAATTCTCAGCACTTTCTGACTACTCTATCAACTGGTCTAAGACCACAGTTCTGCCCATTAACTGTAGGGTCCATAATATACCTGCGATCACTTTACAGTCAGGAAATATTAGATATTTAGGCATAAACATTTCCTCCAGGCTCTCAGAGCTAACAAGGCTAAATTATGTGCAATTATTAAAGACAGTAGAAGACGATCTCTCGTTGGAAGTCCTTACCTATATCACTTATGGGGAGAGTTACATCCATTAAAATGATGATACTACCAAAAGTTAACTATTTGTTCTCAATGATCCCCATAAAACCATCTGCTACTTGGTTTAAGTCACTAGATTCATGGATCTCCAAATTTCTGTGGAAAAACAAACCACCACGTATTAGTTTAAAAACCCTACAGAAGACCAAGGACAGTGGTGGATTAGATTTACCTCATTTTCAGCACTATTCCTTAGACAATAGGTTACAATATATATCAAAATGGTTTAAACCTTGTTGTTGTCACAGTTCCCAGAGACGTTGTAATCGTTGAGGATTCTATATTCACCCCCTCATTAGAGGCACGTAATGCAGATTGATGACACTGAATCTTCTTCTCTGTTCATTGCTAGCATCATTCCCAGCATCGTAAGTGTTCGTGGCATTGTTAGCCTCTTCTTCTGGATCTTGATATCGAGAATCCTTTTGTATTTCTGGTTTGTCAGTCCTCTGTCTTCGTTCACCGGAGTCTTTGTCTTTTTGTCCTTGAGTTTGGTGATTTTTTCTTCTTTTGATGCCTTGACACAATGTGACAGGTGATACCACGTGGGAGATCCTGTAACTTGGATTGCTGTCCCTTTGCTGCGAAATGGCTGTGCTGCTCAAATGGTCTCTCCTTCATCATGGTTACATGCTGCCATTCCGACATCTCGCCATTCCAACATGGGTCTCCAATTGTCGGAATGGCGACACTTAATTTTTTATCAAACGTCCCACCATTCCGACACTTTTTTCCTCCTATGGTCGGAATGGCGGTATGTTTTTTGTTTTTTTTAACATACCGCCATTCCGACAGTTCCTTTTAATAGCCTATTTTTTACCCAAAACATTTTGCACTAATGATATGCCGGCGCAAATACGCGCTAAAGTTTGGCGCACAAGCTTTGCACATGCAGAGGCCACAGCCTCGCAAACAAACTTTAATAATCTATTATCAAAATCCCCTGAATTTCAAATATAAAAATACAGATATTAATGTAACTCTGGCGAGACTGAAACTGATTAAGCAGAAATACAGTGTCAGTGAGCTGTCACAGCAGCCAGCTGGAGCGGAGCTCTCCACAGAGCCCATGCGTCTTTTGCACGCTGTCATCATATGCAAAAGTAATAATTGCAATTACAGATATCACGGCTACTGCACAGGACACAGTTGCGAGCACTCTGCCTTGCCTTGCCAATAGGAGAAGATAGAAATGACAGCATAGAACGTATAAAACACAACAAAATGCAGTAAAAACGTTTATTCATGTTATTCACGTGATTTATGAGTACTCACTCCAATTTTGGGAAGCGCGGATGGGTTTTGCGCATTTGGCACAAACACACAGCCGCAACGGTTGTAGCTTTATACAGCCTGTTGATATCTTAAGGACCTAACTGGTCACACCTGGGACTAAATGTCATGTAGATATTGTTTTTACATGACATTACAGCTGAACATATAGCTTTCATCCACAAACCAACGTGGGAGAGCCCGAAGACGCATGTGCCAGACGCACATAGGCATGCGTAAAACCAATTTTGACCACTTCATACTGTTTATTTGCTTTCTTTTAGTTAACTTTCGTTTCTTTTGGATTCTTGTGCGTGTTATGGAGCCGTTTTGGTCCATGTTTGTAAGCCTTTTTTTCCTGGATTAAATTTTCAGAAGTTAAAACAAGTGGCATTGGAGTGTGTGATTGAAAACCACCGCAGACTGCTTCTCCTCCTCCAGTTGCCGAGACTTTGTGTTTTTAATAACGCTTGTCTATAAACATGTGTTAAACATATAAATTGCATGAACAGAAAGAAGGGACTCACCTGTTGAGTAACACACATTTCCTTATACGGAAAGCCTTGTCGGAATGGTGGGACATTTGAACGTCAGAATAGCGGGATGTCGCAATGGTGGTATGTCGGAATGGTGGTATGTCGGAATGGTGGGATGTCGGAATAGCGGGATGTCGTAATGGCAGGATTTCGGAATGGGTGTTGCCACCCCCTTCATCATATACACAGTTATTTATACATCCCCTTCCACCATGAAGCGTTGTCCCTTTTTGTTTCTCTCTTTGTTCTTAAAATGCTGTTATGCATGTCTAAACCAATCCATTAAATTAGATCATTTTGGCAGTAAAGCGATCTACAATGTGCTTGGTCGCAAAGCTGCTCATCTGTGGTAAACAGCTCTTCAGAAAGGCATTCTTAAATTGATTTCACTAATTCTATGTAATAATTTTGTGATTTCCTACAAAACTACACTTCTTCTCCCATCTGTCTGAGTATTTAATATTGTCTGGGTCCCGTTAAAACATGTATTTTTCCCATCTAATTCCTTGTTTGCTTTAAAACAAGTATTCCCCATTTTCTATCCCTTCAGTAGCCAACCAGTTTGTATGGAGTACACTGGAGCAACTTGACTGATCAGTAAAACACTGCTTTTGTTGTCACCGCAAGGCTTCCCCCGTCGGTTGTTTCACTGAGACACTACTGAGTAACTATAACTCAACACAGTTTATACACATAACATTCCTATACATACTAACAAACAAACAAACAATTATTTATCGCAATTTTCTCATCTCTGTTTGAACGTACACCCAGGTAAATATTCCTGTAGTCTTCTCATACCGACTATGGACCCATTCATTGTTTAACTTCACTGTTTTGCAAATCCTAATTGAATATTACACATTGACATTGAACTTTACTTGATAAGCAGGTCTTCATTGCATTCAGCAGCCTATATGTGAGCATCTATGTGTAAGCTGTTCTTCTTTGCATTTATCAGCAGCAAGCAATTCTTCATTGCACATGCATATGAAAATAGTAAAACAATTCCAATGCGTTAGCGAAACCTTCTATATCAGGAGTGTCCATCATGATGCTGGGAATAGAACTTCTTTCCCAGAATAGTTCAACCTTCATTACTCAACTGATCATAATTCCGCAATGAGCACATTTCAAAGTATCATTCCTCTACATATATTCAAAAATCTGTGTAAATGTTTAATATTTCTTATATTTGTTGATGTCATTCTGTGTGCATGTGGCCTAAACCCAATCTCTGTGTGGCAATTTTAATTTAAACAAGTTGAACTCTGCCTCTGATCATTTAAAAAAGGTGTGTACCAATATCAACCCTTCTCAGGTAATTACTGATCCTACAAAACCAAAGAGATCCTTCAAGGTTGTCCCTGATTGGCTCAATCTTAACAAATCAAAGGTAGAAAATCCGCAGTATCTGAACTTGGTGTTAGTTATCACTGCTCAATAGCCTGTATCAGAATTGCAAAAATGAAAACATTAGGTCCACGCTTGGTATCCAGATCCTGAAACATCTCCATGAGCAGGCTTTTTTTTAACTGATCTGTTGAATAGTTGTATGACACTGTTAAAATCCCAGATGAAGATCTAGCACTTGACCATTTTTGTAAATCTTCTAATTCCATAGTTGATAAACACGCCCCTTTTAAAAAGTATAGAACTTAGAACAGGTCTATCCCTGGCTTTCGGCAGAACTGTCTTCTTTACTTTTTTTTCCCCTGTCCTGTTCAGCATTATGTCAGAAGAATTGTAGTCTGAATACCTTTGATGCCAAACAGATTTGTTTTGCCAAGGGAAGTTTTATAAATGTAAAGCTCCCCTTGATGCCCATTTATTTATTTCTGTTTACAATATATGACATGAACTGAACTGAACCGGACCGGGGGACAAGGAAAGAAGAAGAGGAAAGAAGAGGAAACTGAACAAAAATAGAAACAAAAACCAGACAACCAGCTGCTACACCTGTAAAAAACAAAACAGACAACAATCCATGGCCTATGAGGGGAATCCAGCCTTAGCCCCACCAGGAGCACCTGAAAGCAGACAAGCAGAGAAAAAACAAACACACAAACAAACAAAAACAAGCACAAGAAGCGGCAATCGCATACAACACAGCTGTGGATATAGATGACCTGAGACGACATGATAATACATCAACTGCTTAGTGACCATGCTACTGGACTAATGAATGTGTGTGTGTGTGTGTGAGAACATTCAACACCCATGGCACAGGACCTACATGATAACCGTGCTTAGTTATGAGTGTATAAGCGTACAGGGCCACAATCCACCCCCCCCCCCCCCCCCCCCCCCCCCCCCAAGCAATCAGAAGCAGGCAGAGAGGGCCACAAGACCCAGGCCACCAGCAGCCCCCACAGAGCACAGAACCCAGGCAGCCCACCGCAGGGGCAACCACGCATCCACCCAGAAGACTGCAGAGGAAGCCCCCGGAAAGAGCCCCCATAAGCATAGGGCAGAGGCACTCCGGGAACCAGGGGTAACAGCCCACCGACCCCGCCAGGCCCCAGCCGCCCAGACATGGGCCGTGCACTGGACCTGGGCCCCAGGAGCCCGAGCGCCCCCAAACCCCCCGGCAGAGGCCCCACCCAATACCCAGGAGGGCCAAGCGCCCCAGACAGCCACAAAGTGGGTCAGCGCCTGCCCCAGCGCCCCTGGCCAAGTACCCTGGGAGTCAAGACGTGCCCACAGGTGGGTGAAGTCGCGAGCAGTGGGGAGAGGCAACGCTGATGCCCCATCGGGAGAAACACAGGCAGGCCAGGCGACAGCAAGTCCCAGATCCAGGCCCAATCATTACCACACACACTTTCACGTCCCATACATCCACACATCCACACATCCTACCTCCCTCGACTCTGCTGGGGTGTAGTGCAGCGGGCACACCAGGAGGCCAGCAACCCCCCAGCCACCACAGACCCCGAACCAGCAGAACAATTAATTAATCCTCCTGGCCCCTCCTGCCCCGAGCAGACACCAGGAAGCAGGGGTGTGCGAAGAAGACCCCTCCCCTCACCCTTCTGGCTCTTCAATATTTTCTAATAGTGAGCAATTAAAATTGAGGGGCAGCCAAACTTGTAGAACTGGGAGCGCGGGACTCTGGGCAGCCTATATACCCAAAGAGCCCCGCCCACCAGATGCCACTCAGTGTAACCACCCCCCAAGACCTAATGTGTGTGTGTGAGTGTGTTTGATAAGTACTAATGTCTAAGGTGTAATTAAAACAGGGGCAGGGAACTGCAGAGTGCAACCAAAGGGGACCACCTACGTGGCCCCATCCACTGCACCCCACCGAACACACACGCCCCCAAAACCCTTCATGTGTGAGTGTGTGCTGTGTACAGGAGCCAGAAGGGAGAGGGGTATGGGGATATATAACGGGGGAGCTACTCTCCCCCAGAGAGGGCAGCCAGGGACTGGCTGCAATAGGCATCCCCGCTACCTGGGAGCCAACAATGGGCAGGAGGGCCTGATGTCCACCAGGCTCGGGGCCTGCAGCGACCATATTCCGGGAGCTACTGTACCCCCAGAAGGTACCCATCCCGCCCCACCCCACTCAACCCAACCCCACCCAGGAGGACCTCTACAAAAAACAAACAAACAACATCAAAAAACAAACAAACAAGCCACCCGGTCACACCAGTCGCAGCAGCCCGGGCCTGAGACCCACCATCACCCAGCAACCCACCACCACCACTATGTGATAAAACTAATCAGAGGGGACCAGAGAGAATGAAATTCAGCCAATTGATGTTTTGAGGAGGCAGACATTGTTTCCATGCTAATATAATCTAAAAGAAAATTTCTAAACTGGTTAATACACAGATTGTTCTTCGCTTTCCAGTTCATGAGAATAGTTTTCTTTGCGATACATAACACTGTGACAACCATGTGTGCTGAGTTAATTTCCATGTTGATGTTGTCTAAGTCACCCAGTATGCACAGTGTTGGGCATGCAGGGATGCTACACTTTAGCCATGTTGATAGGTCCTCACAGACTTCAAGCCAGAACTTCTGGACAGGCGCAGAAAAACCACAAAGCGTGTGCATAATCATCAGGTGTGTTATCTGTGCAATGTGAGCAGATGTTTGAGTGTGTTAGACCCATCCTGAACATCCTTTGTCCTGTATAGTGTGTTCTATGAAGGATTTTGTATTGTATGAGCTGTAAATTAGAATTTCGAGTCTTTATGAAGGTGTTCAAACATATTTGTGGTTAGAAGCTATGACCAGAACTGATGGATAAATCTGCCTCCCATTTTGAGGATGGAAGAGACATTGTGTCATCTATCTTAGACAATAATTTATATATTTTTGATAGTACTTTTGGGGTACAGATGCTTAGAAATTCTGCTACCCTAGTCGGGGGTTGTAAGTCTGGTTGGTGGAGGATATATCCATCCATCCATCCATCATCTGCCGCTTATCCGGGGGTCGGGTCGCGGGGGCAGCAGCTTGAGCAGAGAAACCCAGACGTCTCTGTCCCCGGCCACTTCCTCCAGCTCTTCCGGGGGGACCCCGAGGCGTTCCCAGGCCAGCCGAGAGACATAGTCTCTCCAACGTGTCCTGGGTCTCCCCCGGGGTCTCCTCCCAGTGGGACGTGCCCGGAACACCTCCCCAGGGAGGCGCCCAGGGGGCATCCTAACCAGATGCCCGAGCCACCTCATCTGACTCCTCTCAATGCGGAGGAGCAGCGGTTCTACTCCGAGCCCCTCCCGGATGACTGAGCTTCTCACCCTATCTCTAAGGGAGAGCCCAGACACCCTGCGGAGGAAACCCATTTCGGCCGCTTGTATTCGCGATCTTGTTCTTTCGGTCACTACCCACAACTCGTGACCATAGGTGAGGATGGGAACGTAGATTGACCAGTAAGTAGAGAGCTTCGCCTTCTGGCTCATCTGCCTCTTCACAACGACGGGTCGGTGCACAGCCTGCAACACTGCAGGCGCCGCACCGATCCGCCCGTCAATCTCCCGCTCCATTCGTCCGTCACTCGTGAACAAGACCCCGAGATACTTGAACTCCTCCTCTTGGGGAAGGATCTCATTCCCGACACGGAGAGAGCATTCCACCCTTTTCCGGCTGAGAACCATAGTCTCGGATTTGGAGGTGCTGATTCTCATCCCAGCCGCTTCACACTCGGCTGCGAATCACTCCAGTGAGAGCTGAAGGTCACGGCCTGACGACGCTAACAGAACCACATCATCTGCAAATAGCAGAGACCCGATTCTGAGGTCGCCAAATGGGACACCCTCAACGCCCTGGCTCCGCCTAGAAATTCTGTCCATAAAAGTTAGGAACAGAATCGGTGACAAAGGGCAGCCCTGACGGAGTCCAACTCTCACCGGAAACGTATCCGACTTACTGCCGGCAATGCGGACCAAACTCTGGCACCGGTCATACAGAGACCGAACGGCCCCTATCAAGGGGTCTGGCACTCCATATTCCCGGAGCACCCCCCAAAGGACTCCACAAGGGACACGGTCGAACGCTTTCTCCAAGTCCACAAAACACATGTAGACTGGTTGGGCGAACTCCCATGCACCCTCCAGGATCCTGCCGAGGGTATAGAGCTGGTCCACTGTTCCACGGGGGTAATTGGGTAAACCCCAATGTACTGGCACACAGCCGGGGGGCAATAAGTATGCCCACACCTGCTCTGCGCCTCTCACCACGGGCAACTCCAGAGTGGAAGAGAGTCCAACCCCTCTCAAGAGTACTGGTTCCAGATCCCAAGCCGTGCGTCGAGGTGAGTCCGACTATATCTAACGGTCTGATGAATTTTCAACAATAAACAACAAACTTTGTATTATGAGAAAGAACCAGACTCATTCTTCAGGAATCTGAAAATAAGCTCTATTTTACGAGTTATGCACGAATTCGGATTCTCCTATAAAACGAATTCCTTAACTCAAACCATGTTAAGACTGCTTTGTCCTTCATATTTATTCATGTCTAATCAAGTTTCAATGATAAACAACGTTGTACTTTGTAGAATGAGAAAGAACTTCTTCAGCAATAAGCATCTCTCGACAAATGACGAAATACAGATTTTGCTATAAAATTAATTGCTATCAGCCTGACTTAAAACTGTTTGTCTTCCTTATTTATCCACTTCAAATCAAGTTTCAACAATTAAAAAAATTTTGTAGTTTGAGAAAGAACAACTTAATCTTGAGCAATCAGTATAAAAAGAGGGTAAGCAAAGGTGCGAATGTCAAACCATACATGATCAAAACAGGGAGCGGAGGTGTTTGGCTGAGACAAGGTGTGAATGTCCACCCATAATTAATGAAAAGCGGGAAACAAGTAGGTTCGAATGCCAAACCATACATCATCAAAAGCAGGAGTGGATATGTTCGGCTACAAGAAGGTTTGAACGTCTGACCATAGTTTGTAAAAAGCGGGTAAGAAAAGGTTCGAATGCCCGAACATACACCATCAAAGGAGGGAGCGGAGGTGTTCCGCTGTAAGAAGGTGTGAATGTCCGACCATAGTTGGTAAAAAACGGGTAAGAAAAGGTTAAAATACCCGACTGTACACAATCAGTAGCGGGTGCGGAGTTGTTCGGCTACTAAAAGGTGTGAAAGTCCGACCATGGTTTGTAAAAAGCGGGTAAGAAAAGGTGCGAATGCCCGAAAATGTATGATCAAAAGAGGGAGCGGAGGTGTTTGGCTGCAAGAAGGTGTGAATGTACACCCATAATTACTGAAAAATGGGTAAGAAAAGGTGCGAATGCCCAACTATACATAATCAAAAGCAGAAGTGGATGTGTTCGGCTCCAAGAAGGGTTGAATGTCTGACCACAGTTTGTAAAAAGCAGGTAAGAAAAGCTTTGACTGCCCGAACATACACCATCAAAAGAGGGAGCGGAGGTGTTCCGCTGAAAGAAGGTGTGAATGTCCGACCATAGTTGGTAAAAAGCGGGTAAGAAAAGGTTAAAATACCCGACTGTACACAATCAATAGCGGGAGCGGAGTTGTTCGGCTACTAAAAGATGTGAAAGTCCGACTATGGTTTGTAAAAAGCGGGTAAGAAAAGGTGCTAATGCCCGACAATGTTTGATCAAAAGAGGGAGCAGAGGTGTTCGGCTGCAAGAAGGTCTGAATGTCCAACCATAATTTGTAAAAACCGGGAAGGAAAGGCTCGAAAGCCCAACTATACACCATCAAAAGCGGGAGCAGAGTGGTTCAGCTGCAAGAAGGTCTGAATGTCCATCAATAATTGCTTTAAAACATGAAAGAAAATTTTCGAATATCATCCGCACATGATCATAAGAAGGAGAGGAGGTGTTCAGCTGCAAGAAGGTGTGAATGTCCACCCATAATTCCTGAAAAATGGGTAAAAAAAGGTGCGAATGCCCAACCATACACTATCAAAAGCAGGTGTGAATGTCAGATCATAATTTGCAAAAAGCTGATGAGAAAGGGTGAGAATGCCCGACTATACACCATCAAATGCGGGAGCGGAGGTGTTCGGCTCTGAGTAGGTGTGAATGTCCGACCATAATTGCTGAAAAATGTGTTAGAAAAGGAAAGAATGCCGGACCATACATCATCAAAAGCAAGAGAGGTGGTGTTCGGCTGCAAAAAGGTGTAAATGTTCGACTAAAGTTTGTAAAAAGCGGGTAAGACATGGTGCGAATGCCTGACAAGGTATGATCAAAAGCAGGAGCGGAGGTGTTCAGCTGCAAGAAGGTCTAAATGTCCATCAATAATTGCTAGAAAACATGAAAGAAAATTTTCGAAAATCAAACCGCACATGATCATAAGTGGGAGAGGAGGTGTTCAGCTGCAAGAAGGTGTGAATATCCACCCATTATTCCTGACAAATGGGTAAGAAAAGGTGCGAATGCCCAACCATACATTATCAAAAGCAGGTGTGAATGTCAGATCATAATTTGCAAAAAGCTGATGAGAAAGGGTGAGAATGCCCGACTATACACCATCAAATGCGGGAGCGGAGTTGTTCGGCTGTGAGTAGGTGTGAATCTCCGACCGTAATTTCTGAAAAATGTGTTAGAAAAGGTAAGAATGCCGGTCCATACATCATCAAAAGCGAGAGAGGTGGTGTTCGGCTGCAAGTAGGTGTGAATGTCCAGCCATAATTACTCACAAACGGGTAAGAAAAGGTAGTATTGCCAGACCATACATGATCAAAACAGGGAGCGGAGGTGGTTCAGCTGCAAGAAGGTGTGAATGTCTCACTAAAGTTCAAATATATTAACAAAAGCGGGAGGAGAGGTCTTCGGATGAGAGTGGTTGAAAATTTCCAACCATAATCTATAAAATTCGGTGAAAAAAAGGTGTGATAGAACACTAAAAGGTGGAGCGGAAGTGTTCGGCTGCAAGAAGGTGTGAATGTCCGACTATATTTGGTGAAAAGCAGGTGAAGCAAGGTCTGAATGCCCAACCTTACATTATCAAAAGCGAGAACAGAGGTGTTTGGCTGCAAGAAGGCCATAGTTTGCCAAATGTTCGGCTACAAGGTTTGAACGTCTGACCATAGTTTGTAAAAAGCGGGTAAGAAAAGGTTCGAATGCCCAAACATACACCATCAAAAGAGGGAGCGGAGGTGTTCCGCTGTAAGAAGGTGTGAATGTCCGACCATAGTTGGTAAAAAGTGGGTAAGAAAAGGTTAAAATACCCGACTGTACAGTCCAACCATGGTTTGTAAAAAGCGGGTAAGAAAAGGTGCGAATGCCCGAAAATGTATGATCAAAAGAGGGAGCGGAGGTGTTCGGCTGCAAGAAGGTGTGAATGTACACCCATAATTACTGAAAAATGGGTAAGAAAAGGTGCGAATGCCCAACTATACATAATCAAAAGCAGGAGTGGATGTGTTCGGCTCCAAGAAGGGTTGAATGTCTGACCATAGTTTGTAAAAAGCAGGTAAGAAAAGGTTTGACTGCCCGAACATACACCATCAAAAGAGGGAGCGGAGGTGTTCCGCTGTAAGAAGGTGTGAATGTCCGACCATAGTTGGTAAAAAGCGGGTAAGAAAAGGTTAAAATACCCGACTGTACACAATCAATAGCGGGAGCGGAGTTGTTCGGCTACAAGAAGGTGTGAAAGTCCAACCATCGTTTGTAAAAAGCTGGTAAGAAAAGGTTCGAATGCCCGAATATATACCATCAAAAGCGGAAGCGGAGGTGTTCGGCTGCAAGAAGGTGTGAACGTCCGACCAAAGTTGGCAAAAAGCAGTAAAGAAAAGGTTCGAATATCCAAACATAATTAAAAGCGAGAGAGATTGTGTTCAGCTGCAAGTAGGTGTGAATATCCAGCCATAATTACTCACAAACGGGTAAGAAAATGTAGTATTGCCAGACCATACATGATCAAAACAGGGAGCGGAGGTAGTTTAGCTGCAAAAAGGGGTGAATGTCCAACTAAAGTTCAAATATATTAACAAAAGCGGGAGGAGAGGTCTTCGGATTAGAGTGGTTGAAATTTCCAACCATAATCTATAAAATGCGGTGAAAAAAAAAAAAAGGTGTGAAGGAATGAATTTTATAGCAAAATCCGAAATTATGCATAACTCCGCAAAAGGAACGTATTGCTCAACCAAAGGGATGCTTCTTTCTCATTCAGGGTAATATGAGGAACTTTATGCTTGATACATTTTAGACATGGATAACTATGAAGGACAAAGCAATTTTAACTTGGTTTGAGCAAAGCAATTCATTTTATAGGAAAATCCGAAATCGTGCAGGACTCATGAAAGTAAGCTTATTCTCGGATTCCTGATCCTCCAGTGTTGCTCTTTCCTATACTGCAAAATACAGCCTTGTTCTTTGTTGAAATCGATATAGACATTGATAAATATGAAGGACAAAGCAGTTTCCACTTTGTTTGAGTGAAGGAATTAATTTTATAGCAAAATCCCAAATCAAGCAGAACGTATGAAAATAAGCGTGTTTTCGGATTCCTGATCCTTCAGTGTTGCTATTTCTTCTACTGCAAAATACAATGTTGTTCTTTGTTGAAGTCAATCTAGACATTGATAAATATGAAGGACAAAGCAGTTTTAACATAGTTTGAGTAAAGGAATTCATTTTATACATAAAATCCCAAATCATGCAGAACGTATGAAAATAAGCTTATTCTCGGATTCCTGTTCCTTCAAGTGTTGCTCTTTCTACTACTGCAAAATACAATGTTGTTCTTTGTTGAAGTAAATCTAGACATTGATAAATATGAAGGACAAAGCAGTTTTCACTTGGTTTGAGTGAAGGAATTCATTTTATACATAAAATCCCAAATCATTCAAAACGTATGAAAATAAGCTTATTCTCGGATTCCTGATCCTTCAGTGTTGCTTTTTCTTCTACTGCAAAATACAATGTTGTTCTTTGTTGAAGTCGATCTAGACATTGATAAATATGAAGGACAAAGCAGTTTTAACTTGGTTTGAGTGAAGGAATTCATTTTATACATAAAATCCCAAATCATGCAGAACGTATGAAAATAAGATTATTCTCGGATTACTGATCCTTCAGTGTTGCTCTTTCTTCTACTGCAAAATCCAGTGTTGTTCTTTGTTGAAGTCAATCTAGACATTGATAAATATGAAGGACAAAGCAGTTTTAACATAGTTTGAGTGAAGGCATTCCTTTATAGTAAAATCAATAATCGTGCAGAACTCATGAAAATAAGCTTATTCTCGGATTCCTAAAACTTTTGATTTGCTCTTTCTTTACTGCAAAGTACAATGTTGTTCTTTGTTGAAGTCGATCTAGACATTGATAAATATGAAGGACAAAGCAGTTTTCACTTGGTTTGAGTGAAACCAAGTGAAAACCTCAGCTCCCTGTTTTGATCATGTATGGTCTGGCAATACTACCTTTTCTTACCCGTTTGTGAGTAATTATGGCTGGACATTCACACCTACTTGCAGTCGAACAGCTCTGCTCTTGCTTTTGATGGTATATATTCGGGCATTCGAACCTTTTCTTAGCAGCTTTTTGCAAACTTTGGTCGGACATTCACACCTTCTTGTAGCCAAAAACCTCCGCTCCCGCTTTTGATGGTGTATAGTCAGGCATTTGAACCTTTTCTTTCCCGCTTTTTACAAACTATGGTCGGACATTCAAACCTTCTTGTAGCCGAAAACCTCCGCTCCCTCTTTTGATCATACATTGTCGGGCATTCGCACCTTTTCTTACCCGTTTTTTACAAACCATGGTTGGACTGTCACACATTCTTGTAGCCAAACACATCCGCTCCCGCTATTGATTGTGTACAGTCGGGTATTTTAACCTTTTCTTACCCGTTTTTTACCAACTATGGTCGGACATTCACACCTTCTTACAGCGGAACACCTCCGCTCCCTCTTTTGATGTTGTATGTTTGGGCATTCGAACCTTTTCTTACCCGCTTTTTACAAACTATGGTCGGACATTCAAACTTTCTTGTAGCCGAACACATCCACTCCTGCTTTTGATGATGTATGGTTGGGCATTCAAACCTACTTGTTGCCCGCTTTTCATTAATTTTGGGTGGACATTCACACCTTGTCACAGCCAAACACCTCCGCTCCCTGTTTTGATCATGTATGGTTGGACATTCGCACCTTTTCTCACCCGTTTTTTGCCAACTATGGTCGGCTGTTCACAGCTTCCTCTCCACCATACTTGTATGGTGGGATATTCCCACCCACTTGCATCCGAAGACCTTTTGTTGATATTTAGTTGGTCATTCGCAGCTTACCCGCTTTTGGCAAACTATGGCCTTCATGCAGCCAAACACCTCTGATCTCGCTTTTGATGATGTAAGGTTGGGCATTCAGACCTTGCTTCACCTGCTTTTCACCAAATATAGTCGGACATTCACACCTTATTGCAGCCGAACACTTCCGCTCCACCTTTTAGTGTTCTATCACACCTTTTTTTTCACCGCATTTTATAGATTATGGTTGGAAATTCTCAACCACTCTCATCCGAAGACCTCTCCTCCCGCTTTTGTTAATATATTTGAACTTTAGTCGGACATTCACACCTTCTTGCAGCTGAACCACCTCCGCTCCCTGTTTTGATCATGTATGGTCTGGCAATACTACCTTTTCTTACCCGTTTGTGAGTAATTATGGCTGGACATTCACACCTACTTGCAGCCGAACACCACCTCTCCCGCTTTTGATGATGTATGGACCGGCATTCTTACCTTTTCTAACACATTTTTCAGCAATTATGGTCGGAGATTCACACTTACTCACAGCCGAACAACTCCGCTCCCGCATTTGATGGTGTATAGTCGGGCATTCTCACCCTTTCTCATCAGCTTTTTGCAAATTATGATCTGACATTCACACCTGCTTTTGATAATGTATGGTTTGGCATTCGCACCTTTTCTTACCCATTTGTCAGTAATTATGGGTGGACATTCACACCTTCTTGCAGCTGAACACCTCCTCTCCCGCTATTGATTGTGTACAGTCGGGTATTTTAACCTTTTCTTACCCGCTTTTTACCAAATATGGTCGGACATTCACACCGTCTTACAGCGGAACACCTCTGCTCCCGCTTTTGATGGTGTATAGTCAGGCATTTGAACCTTTTCTTACCCGCTTTTTACAAACTATGGTCGGACATTCAAACCTTCTTGTAGCCGAAAACCTCCGCTCCCTCTTTTGATTATACATTGTTGGGCATTCGCACCTTATTTACAAACTATAGTCAGACATTCACACCTTGCAGCTGAGCCACCTCAGCTCCCTGTTTTGATAGTGTATGTTCGGGCATTCGAACCTATTCTTACCCCCTTTTTACAAACTATGCTCGGAGATTCACACCTACTCACAGCCGAACAACTCCGCTCCCGCATTTGATGATGTCTTGTCCGGCATTCTAGTCTCTTCTAACACATTTTTCAGCAATTATGGTTGGACATTCACACCTACTCACAGCCGAACACTTCCGCTCCCACATTTGATGGTGTATAGCCGGGCATTTTCACCCTTTCTCATCAGCTTTTTGCAAATTATGATCTGACATTCACACCTACTTGCAGTCGAACAGCTCTGCTCCCGCTTTTGATTATGTTTGGTTGGATATTCGAACCTTTTCTTAACTGCTTTTTACAAACTTTGGTCGGACGTTCACACCTTCTTGCAGCCGAACACATCCACTTCCACTTTTGATGGTATATATTCGGGCATTCGAACCTTTTCTTACCCGCTTTTTACAAACCGTGGTCGGACTTTCACACCTTCTTGTAGCCAAACAACTCCGCTCCCGCTATTGATTGTGTACAGTCGGGTATTTTAACCTTTTCTTACCCGCTTTTTACCAACTATGGTCGGACATTTACACCTTCTTACAGCGGAACACCTCCGCTCCCTCTTTTGATGGTCTATGTTCGGGCATTCGAACCTTTTCTTACCCGCTTTTTACAAACTATGGTCGGACATTCAAACTTTCTTGTAGCCGAACACATCCACTCCTGCTTTTGATGATGTATGGTTGGGCATTTTCACCTTTTCTTACCCATTTTTCAGTAATTATGGGTGGACATTCACACCTTCTTGCAGCTGAACAACTCCTCTCCCGCTTATGATCATGTGCGGTTTGATATTCGAAAATTTTCTTTCATGTTTTAAAGCAATTATTGATGGACATTCAAATCTTCTTGTAGCCGAACACATCCACTCCTGCTTTTGATGATGTATGGTAACCTTTTCTTACCCGCTTTTTACAAACTATGGTCGGACATTCAAACCTTCTTGTAGCCAAAACCCTCCGCTCCCTCTTTTGATCATACATTGTTGGGCATTCGCACCTTATCTTACCCGCTTTTTACAAACTATAGTCAGACATTCACACCTTGCAGCTGAACCACCTCCGCTCCCTGTTTTGATCATGTATGGTCTGGCAATACTACCTTTTCTTACCCGTTTGTGAGTAATTAATCCCAAAATATTGAGCATAAAATAAGTCTTTATGCTGATGATGTATTACTTTTCCTTCAGAACTCACAGACGTCTCTCAGTCACACGATCACACTCATAAATAAATTCTCAGCACTTTCTGACTACTCTATCAACTGGTCTAAGACCACAGTTCTGCCCATTAACTGTAGGGTCCATAATATACCTGCGATCACTTTACAGTCAGGAAATATTAGATATTTAGGCATAAACATTTCCTCCAGGCTCTCAGAGCTAACAAAGCTAAATTATGTGCAATTATTAAAGACAGTAGAAGACGATCTCTCGTTGGAAGTCCTTACCTATATCACTTATGGGGAGAGTTACATCCATTAAAATGATGATACTACCAAAAGTTAACTATTTGTTCTCAATGATCCCCATAAAACCATCTGCTACTTGGTTTAAGTCACTAGATTCATGCATCTCCAAATTTCTGTGGAAAAACAAACCACCACGTATTAGTTTAAAAACCCTACAGAAGACCAAGGACAGTGGTGGATTAGATTTACCTCATTTTCAGCACTATTCCTTAGACAATAGGTTACAATATATATCAAAATGGTTTAAACCTTGTTGTTGTCACAGTTCCCAGAGACGTTGTAATCGTTGAGGATTCTATATTCACCCC
The DNA here is from genome assembly GCF_036924035.1 of Leuresthes tenuis. NCBI lineage: Eukaryota > Metazoa > Chordata > Actinopteri > Atheriniformes > Atherinopsidae > Leuresthes > Leuresthes tenuis. The sequence continues at coordinate 29,991,607 of NW_027325367.1, read as the reverse complement.
CTCATTAGAGGCACGTAATGCAGATTGATGACACTGAATCTTCTTCTCTGTTCATTGCTGGCATCATTCCCAGCATCGTAAGTGTTCGTGGCATTGTTAGCCTCTTCTTCTGGATCTTGATATCGAGAATCCTTTTGTATTTCTGGTTTGTCAGTCCTCTGTCTTCGTTCACCGGAGTCTTTGTCTTTTTGTCCTTGAGTTTGGTGATTTTTTCTTCTTTTGATGCCTTGACACAATGTGACAGGTGATACCACGTGGGAGATCCTGTAACTTGGATTGCTGTCCCTTTGCTGCGAAATGGCTGTGCTGCTCAAATGGTCTCTCCTTCATCATGGTTACATGCTGCCATTCCGACATCTCGCCATTCCAACATGGGTCTCCAATTGTCGAAATGGCGACACTTAATTTTTTATCAAACGTCCCACCATTCCGACACTTTTTTCCTCCTATGGTCGGAATGGCGGTATGTTTTTTGTTTTTTTTAACATACCGCCATTCCGACAGTTCCTTTTAATAGCCTATTTTTTACCCAAAACATTTTGCACTAATGATATGCCGGCGCAAATACGCGCTAAAGTTTGGCGCACAAGCTTTGCACATGCAGAGGCCACAGCCTCGCAAACAAACTTTAATAATCTATTATCAAAATCCCCTGAATTTCAAATATAAAAATACAGATATTAATGTAACTCTGGCGAGACTGAAACTGATTAAGCAGAAATACAGTGTCAGTGAGCTGTCACAGCAGCCAGCTGGAGCGGAGCTCTCCACAGAGCCCATGCGTCTTTTGCACGCTGTCATCATATGCAAAAGTAATAATTGCAATTACAGATATCACGGCTACTGCACAGGACACAGTTGCGAGCACTCTGCCTTGCCTTGCCAATAGGAGAAGATAGAAATGACAGCATAGAACGTATAAAACACAACAAAATGCAGTAAAAACGTTTATTCATGTTATTCACGTGATTTATGAGTACTCACTCCAATTTTGGGAAGCGCGGATGGGTTTTGCGCATTTGGCACAAACACACAGCCGCAACGGTTGTAGCTTTATACAGCCTGTTGATATCTTAAGGACCTAACTGGTCACACCTGGGACTAAATGTCATGTAGATATTGTTTTTACATGACATTACAGCTGAACATATAGCTTTCATCCACAAACCAACGTGGGAGAGCCCGAAGACGCATGTGCCAGACGCACATAGGCATGCGTAAAACCAATTTTGACCACTTCATACTGTTTATTTGCTTTCTTTTAGTTAACTTTCGTTTCTTTTGGATTCTTGTGCGTGTTATGGAGCCGTTTTGGTCCATGTTTGTAAGCCTTTTTTTCCTGGATTAAATTTTCAGAAGTTAAAACAAGTGGCATTGGAGTGTGTGATTGAAAACCACCGCAGACTGCTTCTCCTCCTCCAGTTGCCGAGACTTTGTGTTTTTAATAACGCTTGTCTATAAACATGTGTTAAACATATAAATTGCATGAACAGAAAGAAGGGACTCACCTGTTGAGTAACACACATTTCCTTATACGGAAAGCCTTGTCGGAATGGTGGGACATTTGAACGTCAGAATAGCGGGATGTCGCAATGGTGGGATGTCGGAATGGTGGGACGTTTGCATGTCGGAATGGTGGTATGTCGGAATGGTGGTATGTCGGAATGGTGGGATGTCGGAATAGCGGGATGTCGTAATGGCGGGATTTCGGAATGGGTGTTGCCACCCCCTTCATCATATACACAGTTATTTATACATCCCCTTCCACCATGAAGCGTTGTCCCTTTTTGTTTCTCTCTTTGTTCTTAAAATGCTGTTATGCATGTCTAAACCAATCCATTAAATTAGATCATTTTGGCAGTAAAGCGATCTACAATGTGCTTGGTCGCAAAGCTGCTCATCTGTGGTAAACAGCTCTTCAGAAAGGCATTCTTAAATTGATTTCACTAATTCTATGTAATAATTTTGTGATTTCCTACAAAACTACACTTCTTCTCCCATCTGTCTGAGTATTTAATATTGTCTGGGTCCCGTTAAAACATGTATTTTTCCCATCTAATTCCTTGTTTGCTTTAAAACAAGTATTCCCCATTTTCTATCCCTTCAGTAGCCAACCAGTTTGTATGGAGTACACTGGAGCAACTTGACTGATCAGTAAAACACTGCTTTTGTTGTCACCGCAAGGCTTCCCCCGTCGGTTGTTTCACTGAGACACTACTGAGTAACTATAACTCAACACAGTTTATACACATAACATTCCTATACATACTAACAAACAAACAAACAATTATTTATCGCAATTTTCTCATCTCTGTTTGAACGTACACCCAGGTAAATATTCCTGTAGTCTTCTCATACCGACTATGGACCCATTCATTGTTTAACTTCACTGTTTTGCAAATCCTAATTGAATATTACACATTGACATTGAACTTTACTTGATAAGCAGGTCTTCATTGCATTCAACAGCCTATATGTGAGCATCTATGTGTAAGCTGTTCTTCTTTGCATTTATCAGCAGCAAGCAATTCTTCATTGCACATGCATATGAAAATAGTAAAACAATTCCAATGCGTTAGCGAAACCTTCTATATCAGGAGTGTCCATCATGATGCTGGGAATAGAACTTCTTTCCCAGAATAGTTCAACCTTCATTACTCAACTGATCATAATTCCGCAATGAGCACATTTCAAAGTATCATTCCTCTACATATATTCAAAAATCTGTGTAAATGTTTAATATTTCTTATATTTGTTGATGTCATTCTGTGTGCATGTGGCCTAAACCCAATCTCTGTGTGGCAATTTTGATTTAAACAAGTTGAACTCTGCCTCTGATCATTTAAAAAAGGTGTGTACCAATATCAACCCTTCTCAGGTAATTACTGATCCTACAAAACCAAAGAGATCCTTCAAGGTTGTCCCTGATTGGCTCAATCTTAACAAATCAAAGGTAGAAAATCCGCAGTATCTGAACTTGGTGTTAGTTATCACTGCTCAATAGCCTGTATCAGAATTGCAAAAATGAAAACATTAGGTCCACGCTTGGTATCCAGATCCTGAAACATCTCCATGAGCAGGCTTTTTTTTAACTGATCTGTTGAATAGTTGTATGACACTGTTAAAATCCCAGATGAAGATCTAGCACTTGACCATTTTTGTAAATCTTCTAATTCCATAGTTGATAAACACGCCCCTTTTAAAAAGTATAGAACTTAGAACAGGTCTATCCCTGGCTTTCGGCAGAACTGTCTTCTTTACTTTTTTTTCCCCTTGTCCTGTTCAGCATTATGTCAGAAGAATTGTAGTCTGAATACCTTTGATGCCAAACAGATTTGTTTTGCCAAGGGAAGTTTTATAAATGTAAAGCTCCCCTTGATGCCCATTTATTTATTTCTGTTTACAATATATGACATGAACTGAACTGAACCGGACCGGGGGACAAGGAAAGAAGAAGAGGAAAGAAGAGGAAACTGAACAAAAATAGAAACAAAAACCAGACAACCAGCTGCTACACCTGTAAAAAACAAAACAGACAACAATCCATGGCCTATGAGGGGAATCCAGCCTTAGCCCCACCAGGAGCACCTGAAAGCAGACAAGCAGAGAAAAAACAAACACACAAACAAACAAAAACAAGCACAAGAAGCGGCAATCGCATACAACACAGCTGTGGATATAGATGACCTGAGACGACATGATAATACATCAACTGCTTAGTGACCATGCTACTGGACTAATGAATGTGTGTGTGTGTGTGTGAGAACATTCAACACCCATGGCACAGGACCTACATGATAACCGTGCTTAGTTATGAGTGTATAAGCGTACAGGGCCACAATCCACCCCCCCCCCCACCCCACCCCCCCCCTCCCCCCCCAAGCAATCAGAAGCAGGCAGAGAGGGCCACAAGACCCAGGCCACCAGCAGCCCCCACAGAGCACAGAACCCAGGCAGCCCACCGCAGGGGCAACCACGCATCCACCCAGAAGACTGCAGAGGAAGCCCCCGGAAAGAGCCCCCATAAGCATAGGGCAGAGGCACTCCGGGAACCAGGGGTAACAGCCCACCGACCCCGCCAGGCCCCAGCCGCCCAGACATGGGCCGTGCACTGGACCTGGGCCCCAGGAGCCCGAGCGCCCCCAAACCCCCCGGCAGAGGCCCCACCCAATACCCAGGAGGGCCAAGCGCCCCAGACAGCCACAAAGTGGGTCAGCGCCTGCCCCAGCGCCCCTGGCCAAGTACCCTGGGAGTCAAGACGTGCCCACAGGTGGGTGAAGTCGCGAGCAGTGGGGAGAGGCAACGCTGATGCCCCATCGGGAGAAACACAGGCAGGCCAGGCGACAGCAAGTCCCAGATCCAGGCCCAATCATTACCACACACACTTTCACGTCCCATACATCCACACATCCACACATCCTACCTCCCTCGACTCTGCTGGGGTGTAGTGCAGCGGGCACACCAGGAGGCCAGCAACCCCCCAGCCACCACAGACCCCGAACCAGCAGAACAATTAATTAATCCTCCTGGCCCCTCCTGCCCCGAGCAGACACCAGGAAGCAGGGGTGTGCGAAGAAGACCCCTCCCCTCACCCTTCTGGCTCTTCAATATTTTCTAATAGTGAGCAATTAAAATTGAGGGGCAGCCAAACTTGTAGAACTGGGAGCGCGGGACTCTGGGCAGCCTATATACCCAAAGAGCCCCGCCCACCAGATGCCACTCAGTGTAACCACCCCCCAAGACCTAATGTGTGTGTGTGAGTGTGTTTGATAAGTACTAATGTCTAAGGTGTAATTAAAACAGGGGCAGGGAACTGCAGAGTGCAACCAAAGGGGACCACCTACGTGGCCCCATCCACTGCACCCCACCGAACACACACGCCCCCAAAACCCTTCATGTGTGAGTGTGTGCTGTGTACAGGAGCCAGAAGGGAGAGGGGTATGGGGATATATAACGGGGGAGCTACTCTCCCCCAGAGAGGGCAGCCAGGGACTGGCTGCAATAGGCATCCCCGCTACCTGGGAGCCAACAATGGGCAGGAGGGCCTGATGTCCACCAGGCTCGGGGCCTGCAGCGACCATATTCCGGGAGCTACTGTACCCCCAGAAGGTACCCATCCCGCCCCACCCCACTCAACCCAACCCCACCCAGGAGGACCTCTACAAAAAACAAACAAACAACATCAAAAAACAAACAAACAAGCCACCCGGTCACACCAGTCGCAGCAGCCCGGGCCTGAGACCCACCATCACCCAGCAACCCACCACCACCACTATGTGATAAAACTAATCAGAGGGGACCAGAGAGAATGAAATTCAGCCAATTGATGTTTTGAGGAGGCAGACATTGTTTCCATGCTAATATAATCTAAAAGAAAATTTCTAAACTGGTTAATACACAGATTGTTCTTCGCTTTCCAGTTCATGAGAATAGTTTTCTTTGCGATACATAACACTGTGACAACCATGTGTGCTGAGTTAATTTCCATGTTGATGTTGTCTAAGTCACCCAGTATGCACAGTGTTGGGCATGCAGGGATGCTACACTTTAGCCATGTTGATAGGTCCTCACAGACTTCAAGCCAGAACTTCTGGACAGGCGCAGAAAAACCACAAAGCGTGTGCATAATCATCAGGTGTGTTATCTGTGCAATGTGAGCAGATGTTTGAGTGTGTTAGACCCATCCTGAACATCCTTTGTCCTGTATAGTGTGTTCTATGAAGGATTTTGTATTGTATGAGCTGTAAATTAGAATTTCGAGTCTTTATGAAGGTGTTCAAACATATTTGTGGTTAGAAGCTATGACCAGAACTGATGGATAAATCTGCCTCCCATTTTGAGGATGGAAGAGACATTGTGTCATCTATCTTAGACAATAATTTATATATTTTTGATAGTAGTTTTGGGGTACAGATGCTTAGAAATTCTGCTACCCTAGTCGGGGGTTGTAAGTCTGGTTGGTGGAGGATATATCCATCCATCCATCCATCATCTGCCGCTTATCCGGGGGTCGGGTCGCGGGGGCAGCAGCTTGAGCAGAGAAACCCAGACGTCTCTGTCCCCGGCCACTTCCTCCAGCTCTTCCGGGGGGACCCCGAGGCGTTCCCAGGCCAGCCGAGAGACATAGTCTCTCCAACGTGTCCTGGGTCTCCCCCGGGGTCTCCTCCCAGTGGGACGTGCCCGGAACACCTCCCCAGGGAGGCGCCCAGGGGGCATCCTAACCAGATGCCCGAGCCACCTCATCTGACTCCTCTCAATGCGGAGGAGCAGCGGTTCTACTCCGAGCCCCTCCCGGATGACTGAGCTTCTCACCCTATCTCTAAGGGAGAGCCCAGACACCCTGCGGAGGAAACCCATTTCGGCCGCTTGTATTCGCGATCTTGTTCTTTCGGTCACTACCCACAACTCGTGACCATAGGTGAGGATGGGAACGTAGATTGACCAGTAAGTAGAGAGCTTCGCCTTCTGGCTCATCTGCCTCTTCACAACGACGGGTCGGTGCACAGCCTGCAACACTGCAGGCGCCGCACCGATCCGCCCGTCAATCTCCCGCTCCATTCGTCCGTCACTCGTGAACAAGACCCCGAGATACTTGAACTCCTCCTCTTGGGGAAGGATCTCATTCCCGACACGGAGAGAGCATTCCACCCTTTTCCGGCTGAGAACCATAGTCTCGGATTTGGAGGTGCTGATTCTCATCCCAGCCGCTTCACACTCGGCTGCGAATCACTCCAGTGAGAGCTGAAGGTCACGGCCTGACGACGCTAACAGAACCACATCATCTGCAAATAGCAGAGACCCGATTCTGAGGTCGCCAAATGGGACACCCTCAACGCCCTGGCTCCGCCTAGAAATTCTGTCCATAAAAGTTAGGAACAGAATCGGTGACAAAGGGCAGCCCTGACGGAGTCCAACTCTCACCGGAAACGTATCCGACTTACTGCCGGCAATGCGGACCAAACTCTGGCACCGGTCATACAGAGACCGAACGGCCCCTATCAAGGGGTCTGGCACTCCATATTCCCGGAGCACCCCCCAAAGGACTCCACAAGGGACACGGTCGAACGCTTTCTCCAAGTCCACAAAACACATGTAGACTGGTTGGGCGAACTCCCATGCACCCTCCAGGATCCTGCCGAGGGTATAGAGCTGGTCCACTGTTCCACGGGGGTAATTGGGTAAACCCCAATGTACTGGCACACAGCCGGGGGGCAATAAGTATGCCCACACCTGCTCTGCGCCTCTCACCACGGGCAACTCCAGAGTGGAAGAGAGTCCAACCCCTCTCAAGAGTACTGGTTCCAGATCCCAAGCCGTGCGTCGAGGTGAGTCCGACTATATCTAACGGTCTGATGAATTTTCAACAATAAACAACAAACTTTGTATTATGAGAAAGAACCAGACTCATTCTTCAGGAATCCGAAAATAAGCTCTATTTTACGAGTTATGCACGAATTCGGATTCTCCTATAAAACGAATTCCTTAACTCAAACCATGTTAAGACTGCTTTGTCCTTCATATTTATTCATGTCTAATCAAGTTTCAATGATAAACAACGTTGTACTTTGTAGAATGAGAAAGAACTTCTTCAGCAATAAGCATCTCTCGACAAATGACGAAATACAGATTTTGCTATAAAATTAATTGCTATCAGCCTGACTTAAAACTGTTTGTCTTCCTTATTTATCCACTTCAAATCAAGTTTCAACAATTAAAAAAATTTTGTAGTTTGAGAAAGAACAACTTAATCTTGAGCAATCAGTATAAAAAGAGGGTAAGCAAAGGTGCGAATGTCAAACCATACATGATCAAAACAGGGAGCGGAGGTGTTTGGCTGAGACAAGGTGTGAATGTCCACCCATAATTAATGAAAAGCGGGAAACAAGTAGGTTCGAATGCCAAACCATACATCATCAAAAGCAGGAGTGGATATGTTCGGCTACAAGAAGGTTTGAACGTCTGACCATAGTTTGTAAAAAGCGGGTAAGAAAAGGTTCGAATGCCCGAACATACACCATCAAAGGAGGGAGCGGAGGTGTTCCGCTGTAAGAAGGTGTGAATGTCCGACCATAGTTGGTAAAAAACGGGTAAGAAAAGGTTAAAATACCCGACTGTACACAATCAGTAGCGGGTGCGGAGTTGTTCGGCTACTAAAAGGTGTGAAAGTCCGACCATGGTTTGTAAAAAGCGGGTAAGAAAAGGTGCGAATGCCCGAAAATGTATGATCAAAAGAGGGAGCGGAGGTGTTTGGCTGCAAGAAGGTGTGAATGTACACCCATAATTACTGAAAAATGGGTAAGAAAAGGTGCGAATGCCCAACTATACATAATCAAAAGCAGGAGTGGATGTGTTCGGCTCCAAGAAGGGTTGAATGTCTGACCACAGTTTGTAAAAAGCAGGTAAGAAAAGCTTTGACTGCCCGAACATACACCATCAAAAGAGGGAGCGGAGGTGTTCCGCTGAAAGAAGGTGTGAATGTCCGACCATAGTTGGTAAAAAGCGGGTAAGAAAAGGTTAAAATACCCGACTGTACACAATCAATAGCGGGAGCGGAGTTGTTCGGCTACTAAAAGATGTGAAAGTCCGACTATGGTTTGTAAAAAGCGGGTAAGAAAAGGTGCTAATGCCCGACAATGTTTGATCAAAAGAGGGAGCAGAGGTGTTCGGCTGCAAGAAGGTCTGAATGTCCAACCATAATTTGTAAAAACCGGGAAGGAAAGGCTCGAAAGCCCAACTATACACCATCAAAAGCGGGAGCAGAGTGGTTCAGCTGCAAGAAGGTCTGAATGTCCATCAATAATTGCTTTAAAACATGAAAGAAAATTTTCGAATATCATCCGCACATGATCATAAGAAGGAGAGGAGGTGTTCAGCTGCAAGAAGGTGTGAATGTCCACCCATAATTCCTGAAAAATGGGTAAAAAAAGGTGCGAATGCCCAACCATACACTATCAAAAGCAGGTGTGAATGTCAGATCATAATTTGCAAAAAGCTGATGAGAAAGGGTGAGAATGCCCGACTATACACCATCAAATGCGGGAGCGGAGGTGTTCGGCTCTGAGTAGGTGTGAATGTCCGACCATAATTGCTGAAAAATGTGTTAGAAAAGGAAAGAATGCCGGACCATACATCATCAAAAGCGAGAGAGGTGGTGTTCGGCTGCAAAAAGGTGTAAATGTTCGACTAAAGTTTGTAAAAAGCGGGTAAGACATGGTGCGAATGCCTGACAAGGTATGATCAAAAGCAGGAGCGGAGGTGTTCAGCTGCAAGAAGGTCTAAATGTCCATCAATAATTGCTAGAAAACATGAAAGAAAATTTTCGAAAATCAAACCGCACATGATCATAAGTGGGAGAGGAGGTGTTCAGCTGCAAGAAGGTGTGAATGTCCACCCATTATTCCTGACAAATGGGTAAGAAAAGGTGCGAATGCCCAACCATACATTATCAAAAGCAGGTGTGAATGTCAGATCATAATTTGCAAAAAGCTGATGAGAAAGGGTGAGAATGCCCGACTATACACCATCAAATGCGGGAGCGGAGTTGTTCGGCTGTGAGTAGGTGTGAATCTCCGACCGTAATTTCTGAAAAATGTGTTAGAAAAGGTAAGAATGCCGGTCCATACATCATCAAAAGCGAGAGAGGTGGTGTTCGGCTGCAAGTAGGTGTGAATGTCCAGCCATAATTACTCACAAACGGGTAAGAAAAGGTAGTATTGCCAGACCATACATGATCAAAACAGGGAGCGGAGGTGGTTCAGCTGCAAGAAGGTGTGAATGTCTCACTAAAGTTCAAATATATTAACAAAAGCGGGAGGAGAGGTCTTCGGATTAGAGTGGTTGAAATTTCCAACCATAATCTATAAAATGCGGTGAAAAAAAAAAAAAGGTGTGAAGGAATGAATTTTATAGCAAAATCCGAAATTATGCATAACTCCGCAAAAGGAACGTATTGCTCAACCAAAGGGATGCTTCTTTCTCATTCAGGGTAATATGAGGAACTTTATGCTTAATACATTTTAGACATGGATAACTATGAAGGACAAAGCAATTTTAACTTGGTTTGAGCAAAGCAATTCATTTTATAGGAAAATCCGAAATCGTGCAGGACTCATGAAAGTAAGCTTATTCTCGGATTCCTGATCCTCCAGTGTTGCTCTTTCCTATACTGCAAAATACAGCCTTGTTCTTTGTTGAAATCGATATAGACATTGATAAATATGAAGGACAAAGCAGTTTCCACTTTGTTTGAGTGAAGGAATTAATTTTATAGCAAAATCCCAAATCAAGCAGAACGTATGAAAATAAGCGTGTTTTCGGATTCCTGATCCTTCAGTGTTGCTATTTCTTCTACTGCAAAATACAATGTTGTTCTTTGTTGAAGTCAATCTAGACATTGATAAATATGAAGGACAAAGCAGTTTTAACATAGTTTGAGTAAAGGAATTCATTTTATACATAAAATCCCAAATCATGCAGAACGTATGAAAATAAGCTTATTCTCGGATTCCTGTTCCTTCAAGTGTTGCTCTTTCTACTACTGCAAAATACAATGTTGTTCTTTGTTGAAGTAAATCTAGACATTGATAAATATGAAGGACAAAGCAGTTTTCACTTGGTTTGAGTGAAGGAATTCATTTTATACATAAAATCCCAAATCATTCAAAACGTATGAAAATAAGCTTATTCTCGGATTCCTGATCCTTCAGTGTTGCTTTTTCTTCTACTGCAAAATACAATGTTGTTCTTTGTTGAAGTCGATCTAGACATTGATAAATATGAAGGACAAAGCAGTTTTAACATAGTTTGAGTGAAGGCATTCCTTTATAGTAAAATCAATAATCGTGCAGAACTCATGAAAATAAGCTTATTCTCGGATTCCTAAAACTTTTGATTTGCTCTTTCTTTACTGCAAAGTACAATGTTGTTCTTTGTTGAAGTCGATCTAGACATTGATAAATATGAAGGACAAAGCAGTTTTCACTTGGTTTGAGTGAAACCAAGTGAAAACCTCAGCTCCCTGTTTTGATCATGTATGGTCTGGCAATACTACCTTTTCTTACCCGTTTGTGAGTAATTATGGCTGGACATTCACACCTACTTGCAGTCGAACAGCTCTGCTCTTGCTTTTGATGGTATATATTCGGGCATTCGAACCTTTTCTTAGCAGCTTTTTGCAAACTTTGGTCGCACATTCACACCTTCTTGTAGCCAAAAACCTCCGCTCCCGCTTTTGATGGTGTATAGTCAGGCATTTGAACCTTTTCTTTCCCGCTTTTTACAAACTATGGTCGGACATTCAAACCTTCTTGTAGCCGAAAACCTCCGCTCCCTCTTTTGATCATACATTGTCGGGCATTCGCACCTTTTCTTACCCGTTTTTTACAAACCATGGTCGGACTGTCACACATTCTTGTAGCCAAACACATCCGCTCCCGCTATTGATTGTGTACAGTCGGGTATTTTAACCTTTTCTTACCCGTTTTTTACCAACTATGGTCGGACATTCACACCTTCTTACAGCGGAACACCTCCGCTCCCTCTTTTGATGTTGTATGTTTGGGCATTCGAACCTTTTCTTACCCGCTTTTTACAAACTATGCTCGGACATTCAAACCTTCTTGTAGCCGAACACATCCACTCCTGCTTTTGATGATGTATGGTTGGGCATTCAAACCTACTTGTTGCCCGCTTTTCATTAATTTTGGGTGGACATTCACACCTTGTCACAGCCAAACACCTCCGCTCCCTGTTTTGATCATGTATGGTTGGACATTCGCACCTTTTCTCACCCGTTTTTTGCCAACTATGGTCGGCTGTTCACAGCTTCCTCTCCACCATACTTGTATGGTGGGATATTCCCACCCACTTGCATCCGAAGACCTTTTGTTGATATTTAGTTGGTCATTCCCAGCTTACCCGCTTTTGGCAAACTATGGCCTTCATGCAGCCAAACACCTCTGATCTCGCTTTTGATGATGTAAGGTTGGGCATTCAGACCTTGCTTCACCTGCTTTTCACCAAATATAGTCGGACATTCACACCTTATTGCAGCCGAACACTTCCGCTCCACCTTTTAGTGTTCTATCACACCTTTTTTTTCACCGCATTTTATAGATTATGGTTGGAAATTCTCAACCACTCTCATCCGAAGACCTCTCCTCCCGCTTTTGTTAATATATTTGAACTTTAGTCGGACATTCACACCTTCTTGCAGCTGAACCACCTCCGCTCCCTGTTTTGATCATGTATGGTCTGGCAATACTACCTTTTCTTACCCGTTTGTGAGTAATTATGGCTGGACATTCACACCTACTTGCAGCCGAACACCACCTCTCCCGCTTTTGATGATGTATGGACCGGCATTCTTACCTTTTCTAACACATTTTTCAGCAATTATGGTCGGAGATTCACACTTACTCACAGCCGAACAACTCCGCTCCCGCATTTGATGGTGTATAGTCGGGCATTCTCACCCTTTCTCATCAGCTTTTTGCAAATTATGATCTGACATTCACACCTGCTTTTGATAATGTATGGTTTGGCATTCGCACCTTTTCTTACCCATTTTTCAGTAATTATGGGTGGACATTCACACCTTCTTGCAGCTGAACACCTCCTCTCCCGCTATTGATTGTGTACAGTCGGGTATTTTAACCTTTTCTTACCCGCTTTTTACCAAATATGGTCGGACATTCACACCGTCTTACAGCGGAACACCTCTGCTCCCGCTTTTGATGGTGTATAGTCAGGCATTTGAACCTTTTCTTACCCGCTTTTTACAAACTATGGTCGGACATTTAAACCTTCTTGTAGCCGAAAACCTCCGCTCCCTCTTTTGATTATACATTGTTGGGCATTCGCACCTTATTTACAAACTATAGTCAGACATTCACACCTTGCAGCTGAGCCACCTCAGCTCCCTGTTTTGATAGTGTATGTTCGGGCATTCGAACCTATTCTTACCCCCTTTTTACAAACTATGCTCGGAGATTCACACCTACTCATAGCCGAACAACTCCGCTCCCGCATTTGATGATGTCTTGTCCGGCATTCTAGTCTCTTCTAACACATTTTTCAGCAATTATGGTTGGACATTCACACCTACTCACAGCCGAACACTTCCGCTCCCACATTTGATGGTGTATAGCCGGGCATTTTCACCCTTTCTCATCAGCTTTTTGCAAATTATGATCTGACATTCACACCTACTTGCAGTCGAACAGCTCTGCTCCCGCTTTTGATTATGTTTGGTTGGATATTCGAACCTTTTCTTAACTGCTTTTTACAAACTTTGGTCGGACGTTCACACCTTCTTGCAGCCGAACACATCCACTTCCACTTTTGATGGTATATATTCGGGCATTCGAACCTTTTCTTACCCGCTTTTTACAAACCGTGGTCGGACTTTCACACCTTCTTGTAGCCAAACAACTCCGCTCCCGCTATTGATTGTGTACAGTCGGGTATTTTAACCTTTTCTTACCCGCTTTTTACCAACTATGGTCGGACATTTACACCTTCTTACAGCGGAACACCTCCGCTCCCTCTTTTGATGGTCTATGTTCGGGCATTCGAACCTTTTCTTACCCGCTTTTTACAAACTATGGTCGGACATTCAAACTTTCTTGTAGCCGAACACATCCACTCCTGCTTTTGATGATGTATGGTTGGGCATTTTCACCTTTTCTTACCCATTTTTCAGTAATTATGGGTGGACATTCACACCTTCTTGCAGCTGAACAACTCCTCTCCCGCTTATGATCATGTGCGGTTTGATATTCGAAAATTTTCTTTCATGTTTTAAAGCAATTATTGATGGACATTCAAATCTTCTTGTAGCCGAACACATCCACTCCTGCTTTTGATGATGTATGGTAACCTTTTCTTACCCGCTTTTTACAAACTATGGTCGGACATTCAAACCTTCTTGTAGCCAAAACCCTCCGCTCCCTCTTTTGATCATACATTGTTGGGCATTCGCACCTTATCTTACCCGCTTTTTACAAACTATAGTCAGACATTCACACCTTGCAGCTGAACCACCTCCGCTCCCTGTTTTGATCATGTATGGTCTGGCAATACTACCTTTTCTTACCCGTTTGTGAGTAATTAATCCCAAAATATTGAGCATAAAATAAGTCTTTATGCTGATGATGTATTACTTTTCCTTCAGAACTCACAGACGTCTCTCAGTCACACGATCACACTCATAAATAAATTCTCAGCACTTTCTGACTACTCTATCAACTGGTCTAAGACCACAGTTCTGCCCATTAACTGTAGGGTCCATAATATACCTGCGATCACTTTACAGTCAGGAAATATTAGATATTTAGGCATAAACATTTCCTCCAGGCTCTCAGAGCTAACAAAGCTAAATTATGTGCAATTATTAAAGACAGTAGAAGACGATCTCTCGTTGGAAGTCCTTACCTATATCACTTATGGGGAGAGTTACATCCATTAAAATGATGATACTACCAAAAGTTAACTATTTGTTCTCAATGATCCCCATAAAACCATCTGCTACTTGGTTTAAGTCACTAGATTCATGCATCTCCAAATTTCTGTGGAAAAACAAACCACCACGTATTAGTTTAAAAACCCTACAGAAGACCAAGGACAGTGGTGGATTAGATTTACCTCATTTTCAGCACTATTCCTTAGACAATAGGTTACAATATATATCAAAATGGTTTAAACCTTGTTGTTGTCACAGTTCCCAGAGACGTTGTAATCGTTGAGGATTCTATATTCACCCCCTCATTAGAGGCACGTAATGCAGATTGATGACACTGAATCTTCTTCTCTGTTCATTGCTGGCATCATTCCCAGCATCGTAAGTGTTCGTGGCATTGTTAGCCTCTTCTTCTGGATCTTGATATCGAGAATCCTTTTGTATTTCTGGTTTGTCAGTCCTCTGTCTTCGTTCACCGGAGTCTTTGTCTTTTTGTCCTTGAGTTTGGTGATTTTTTCTTCTTTTGATGCCTTGACACAATGTGACAGGTGATACCACGTGGGAGATCCTGTAACTTGGATTGCTGTCCCTTTGCTGCGAAATGGCTGTGCTGCTCAAATGGTCTCTCCTTCATCATGGTTACATGCTGCCATTCCGACATCTCGCCATTCCAACATGGGTCTCCAATTGTCGGAATGGCGACACTTAATTTTTTATCAAACGTCCCACCATTCCGACACTTTTTTCCTCCTATGGTCGGAATGGCGGTATGTTTTTTGTTTTTTTTAACATACCGCCATTCCGACAGTTCCTTTTAATAGCCTATTTTTTACCCAAAACATTTTGCACTAATGATATGCCGGCGCAAATACGCGCTAAAGTTTGGCGCACAAGCTTTGCACATGCAGAGGCCACAGCCTCGCAAACAAACTTTAATAATCTATTATCAAAATCCCCTGAATTTCAAATATAAAAATACAGATATTAATGTAACTCTGGCGAGACTGAAACTGATTAAGCAGAAATACAGTGTCAGTGAGCTGTCACAGCAGCCAGCTGGAGCGGAGCTCTCCACAGAGCCCATGCGTCTTTTGCACGCTGTCATCATATGCAAAAGTAATAATTGCAATTACAGATATCACGGCTACTGCACAGGACACAGTTGCGAGCACTCTGCCTTGCCTTGCCAATAGGAGAAGATAGAATTGACAGCATAGAACGTATAAAACACAACAAAATGCAGTAAAAACGTTTATTCATGTTATTCACGTGATTTATGAGTACTCACTCCAATTTTGGGAAGCGCGGATGGGTTTTGCGCATTTGGCACAAACACACAGCCGCAACGGTTGTAGCTTTATACAGCCTGTTGATATCTTAAGGACCTAACTGGTCACACCTGGGAGTAAATGTCATGTAGATATTGTTTTTACATGACATTACAGCTGAACATATAGCTTTCATCCACAAACCAACGTGGGAGAGCCCGAAGACGCATGTGCCAGACGCACATAGGCATGCGTAAAACCAATTTTGACCACTTCATACTGTTTATTTGCTTTCTTTTAGTTAACTTTCGTTTCTTTTGGATTCTTGTGCGTGTTATGGAGCCGTTTTGGTCCATGTTTGTAAGCCTTTTTTTCCTGGATTAAATTTTCAGAAGTTAAAACAAGTGGCATTGGAGTGTGTGATTGAAAACCACCGCAGACTGCTTCTCCTCCTCCAGTTGCCGAGACTTTGTGTTTTTAATAACGCTTGTCTATAAACATGTGTTAAACATATAAATTGCATGAACAGAAAGAAGGGACTCACCTGTTGAGTAACACACATTTCCTTATACGGAAAGCCTTGTCGGAATGGTGGGACATTTGAACGTCAGAATAGCGGGATGTCGCAATGGTGGGATGTCGGAATGGTGGGACGTTTGCATGTCGGAATGGTGGTATGTCGGAATGGTGGGATGTCGGAATAGCGGGATGTCGTAATGGCGGGATTTCGGAATGGGTGTTGCCACCCCCTTCATCATATACACAGTTATTTATACATCCCCTTCCACCATGAAGCGTTGTCCCTTTTTGTTTCTCTCTTTGTTCTTAAAATGCTGTTATGCATGTCTAAACCAATCCATTAAATTAGATCATTTTGGCAGTAAAGCGATCTACAATGTGCTTGGTCGCAAAGCTGCTCATCTGTGGTAAACAGCTCTTCAGAAAGGCATTCTTAAATTGATTTCACTAATTCTATGTAATAATTTTGTGATTTCCTACAAAACTACACTTCTTCTCCCATCTGTCTGAGTATTTAATATTGTCTGGGTCTCGTTAAAACATGTATTTTTCCCATCTAATTCCTTGTTTGCTTTAAAACAAGTATTCCCCATTTTCTATCCCTTCAGTAGCCAACCAGTTTGTATGGAGTACACTGGAGCAACTTGACTGATCAGTAAAACACTGCTTTTGTTGTCACCGCAAGGCTTCCCCCGTCGGTTGTTTCACTGAGACACTACTGAGTAACTATAACTCAACACAGTTTATACACATAACATTCCTATACATACTAACAAACAAACAAACAATTATTTATCGCAATTTTCTCATCTCTGTTTGAACGTACACCCAGGTAAATATTCCTGTAGTCTTCTCATACCGACTATGGACCCATTCATTGTTTAACTTCACTGTTTTGCAAATCCTAATTGAATATTACACATTGACATTGAACTTTACTTGATAAGCAGGTCTTCATTGCATTCAGCAGCCTATATGTGAGCATCTATGTGTAAGCTGTTCTTCTTTGCATTTATCAGCAGCAAGCAATTCTTCATTGCACATGCATATGAAAATAGTAAAACAATTCCAATGCGTTAGCGAAACCTTCTATATCAGGAGTGTCCATCATGATGCTGGGAATAGAACTTCTTTCCCAGAATAGTTCAACCTTCATTACTCAACTGATCATAATTCCGCAATGAGCACATTTCAAAGTATCATTCCTCTACATATATTCAAAAATCTGTGTAAATGTTTAATATTTCTTATATTTGTTGATGTCATTCTGTGTGCATGTGGCCTAAACCCAATCTCTGTGTGGCAATTTTAATTTAAACAAGTTGAACTCTGCCTCTGATCATTTAAAAAAGGTGTGTACCAATATCAACCCTTCTCAGGTAATTACTGATCCTACAAAACCAAAGAGATCCTTCAAGGTTGTCCCTGATTGGCTCAATCTTAACAAATCAAAGGTAGAAAATCCGCAGTATCTGAACTTGGTGTTAGTTATCACTGCTCAATAGCCTGTATCAGAATTGCAAAAATGAAAACATTAGGTCCACGCTTGGTATCCAGATCCTGAAACATCTCCATGAGCAGGCTTTTTTTTAACTGATCTGTTGAATAGTTGTATGACACTGTTAAAATCCCAGATGAAGATCTAGCACTTGACCATTTTTGTAAATCTTCTAATTCCATAGTTGATAAACACGCCCCTTTTAAAAAGTATAGAACTTAGAACAGGTCTATCCCTGGCTTTCGGCAGAACTGTCTTCTTTACTTTTTTTTCCCCTTGTCCTGTTCAGCATTATGTCAGAAGAATTGTAGTCTGAATACCTTTGATGCCAAACAGATTTGTTTTGCCAAGGGAAGTTTTATAAATGTAAAGCTCCCCTTGATGCCCATTTATTTATTTCTGTTTACAATATATGACATGAACTGAACTGAACCGGACCGGGGGACAAGGAAAGAAGAAGAGGAAAGAAGAGGAAACTGAACAAAAATAGAAAC
Organism: Leuresthes tenuis; assembly: GCF_036924035.1. Classification (NCBI taxonomy): domain Eukaryota; kingdom Metazoa; phylum Chordata; class Actinopteri; order Atheriniformes; family Atherinopsidae; genus Leuresthes; species Leuresthes tenuis. The sequence continues at coordinate 29,973,370 of NW_027325367.1, read as the reverse complement.
AAAAACCAGACAACCAGCTGCTACACCTGTAAAAAACAAAACAGACAACAATCCATGGCCTATGAGGGGAATCCAGCCTTAGCCCCACCAGGAGCACCTGAAAGCAGACAAGCAGAGAAAAAACAAACACACAAACAAACAAAAACAAGCACAAGAAGCGGCAATCGCATACAACACAGCTGTGGATATAGATGACCTGAGACGACATGATAATACATCAACTGCTTAGTGACCATGCTACTGGACTAATGAATGTGTGTGTGTGTGTGTGAGAACATTCAACACCCATGGCACAGGACCTACATGATAACCGTGCTTAGTTATGAGTGTATAAGCGTACAGGGCCACAATCCACCCCCCCCCCCCCCCAAGCAATCAGAAGCAGGCAGAGAGGGCCACAAGACCCAGGCCACCAGCAGCCCCCACAGAGCACAGAACCCAGGCAGCCCACCGCAGGGGCAACCACGCATCCACCCAGAAGACTGCAGAGGAAGCCCCCGGAAAGAGCCCCCATAAGCATAGGGCAGAGGCACTCCGGGAACCAGGGGTAACAGCCCACCGACCCCGCCAGGCCCCAGCCGCCCAGACATGGGCCGTGCACTGGACCTGGGCCCCAGGAGCCCGAGCGCCCCCAAACCCCCCGGCAGAGGCCCCACCCAATACCCAGGAGGGCCAAGCGCCCCAGACAGCCACAAAGTGGGTCAGCGCCTGCCCCAGCGCCCCTGGCCAAGTACCCTGGGAGTCAAGACGTGCCCACAGGTGGGTGAAGTCGCGAGCAGTGGGGAGAGGCAACGCTGATGCCCCATCGGGAGAAACACAGGCAGGCCAGGCGACAGCAAGTCCCAGATCCAGGCCCAATCATTACCACACACACTTTCACGTCCCATACATCCACACATCCACACATCCTACCTCCCTCGACTCTGCTGGGGTGTAGTGCAGCGGGCACACCAGGAGGCCAGCAACCCCCCAGCCACCACAGACCCCGAACCAGCAGAACAATTAATTAATCCTCCTGGCCCCTCCTGCCCCGAGCAGACACCAGGAAGCAGGGGTGTGCGAAGAAGACCCCTCCCCTCACCCTTCTGGCTCTTCAATATTTTCTAATAGTGAGCAATTAAAATTGAGGGGCAGCCAAACTTGTAGAACTGGGAGCGCGGGACTCTGGGCAGCCTATATACCCAAAGAGCCCCGCCCACCAGATGCCACTCAGTGTAACCACCCCCCAAGACCTAATGTGTGTGTGTGAGTGTGTTTGATAAGTACTAATGTCTAAGGTGTAATTAAAACAGGGGCAGGGAACTGCAGAGTGCAACCAAAGGGGACCACCTACGTGGCCCCATCCACTGCACCCCACCGAACACACACGCCCCCAAAACCCTTCATGTGTGAGTGTGTGCTGTGTACAGGAGCCAGAAGGGAGAGGGGTATGGGGATATATAACGGGGGAGCTACTCTCCCCCAGAGAGGGCAGCCAGGGACTGGCTGCAATAGGCATCCCCGCTACCTGGGAGCCAACAATGGGCAGGAGGGCCTGATGTCCACCAGGCTCGGGGCCTGCAGCGACCATATTCCGGGAGCTACTGTACCCCCAGAAGGTACCCATCCCGCCCCACCCCACTCAACCCAACCCCACCCAGGAGGACCTCTACAAAAAACAAACAAACAACATCAAAAAACAAACAAACAAGCCACCCGGTCACACCAGTCGCAGCAGCCCGGGCCTGAGACCCACCATCACCCAGCAACCCACCACCACCACTATGTGATAAAACTAATCAGAGGGGACCAGAGAGAATGAAATTCAGCCAATTGATGTTTTGAGGAGGCAGACATTGTTTCCATGCTAATATAATCTAAAAGAAAATTTCTAAACTGGTTAATACACAGATTGTTCTTCGCTTTCCAGTTCATGAGAATAGTTTTCTTTGCGATACATAACACTGTGACAACCATGTGTGCTGAGTTAATTTCCATGTTGATGTTGTCTAAGTCACCCAGTATGCACAGTGTTGGGCATGCAGGGATGCTACACTTTAGCCATGTTGATAGGTCCTCACAGACTTCAAGCCAGAACTTCTGGACAGGCGCAGAAAAACCACAAAGCGTGTGCATAATCATCAGGTGTGTTATCTGTGCAATGTGAGCAGATGTTTGAGTGTGTTAGACCCATCCTGAACATCCTTTGTCCTGTATAGTGTGTTCTATGAAGGATTTTGTATTGTATGAGCTGTAAATTAGAATTTCGAGTCTTTATGAAGGTGTTCAAACATATTTGTGGTTAGAAGCTATGACCAGAACTGATGGATAAATCTGCCTCCCATTTTGAGGATGGAAGAGACATTGTGTCATCTATCTTAGACAATAATTTATATATTTTTGATAGTACTTTTGGGGTACAGATGCTTAGAAATTCTGCTACCCTAGTCGGGGGTTGTAAGTCTGGTTGGTGGAGGATATATCCATCCATCCATCCATCATCTGCCGCTTATCCGGGGGTCGGGTCGCGGGGGCAGCAGCTTGAGCAGAGAAACCCAGACGTCTCTGTCCCCGGCCACTTCCTCCAGCTCTTCCGGGGGGACCCCGAGGCGTTCCCAGGCCAGCCGAGAGACATAGTCTCTCCAACGTGTCCTGGGTCTCCCCCGGGGTCTCCTCCCAGTGGGACGTGCCCGGAACACCTCCCCAGGGAGGCGCCCAGGGGGCATCCTAACCAGATGCCCGAGCCACCTCATCTGACTCCTCTCAATGCGGAGGAGCAGCGGTTCTACTCCGAGCCCCTCCCGGATGACTGAGCTTCTCACCCTATCTCTAAGGGAGAGCCCAGACACCCTGCGGAGGAAACCCATTTCGGCCGCTTGTATTCGCGATCTTGTTCTTTCGGTCACTACCCACAACTCGTGACCATAGGTGAGGATGGGAACGTAGATTGACCAGTAAGTAGAGAGCTTCGCCTTCTGGCTCATCTGCCTCTTCACAACGACGGGTCGGTGCACAGCCTGCAACACTGCAGGCGCCGCACCGATCCGCCCGTCAATCTCCCGCTCCATTCGTCCGTCACTCGTGAACAAGACCCCGAGATACTTGAACTCCTCCTCTTGGGGAAGGATCTCATTCCCGACACGGAGAGAGCATTCCACCCTTTTCCGGCTGAGAACCATAGTCTCGGATTTGGAGGTGCTGATTCTCATCCCAGCCGCTTCACACTCGGCTGCGAATCACTCCAGTGAGAGCTGAAGGTCACGGCCTGACGACGCTAACAGAACCACATCATCTGCAAATAGCAGAGACCCGATTCTGAGGTCGCCAAATGGGACACCCTCAACGCCCTGGCTCCGCCTAGAAATTCTGTCCATAAAAGTTAGGAACAGAATCTGTGACAAAGGGCAGCCCTGACGGAGTCCAACTCTCACCGGAAACGTATCCGACTTACTGCCGGCAATGCGGACCAAACTCTGGCACCGGTCATACAGAGACCGAACGGCCCCTATCAAGGGGTCTGGCACTCCATATTCCCGGAGCACCCCACAAAGGACTCCACAAGGGACACGGTCGAACGCTTTCTCCAAGTCCACAAAACACATGTAGACTGGTTGGGCGAACTCCCATGCACCCTCCAGGATCCTGCCGAGGGTATAGAGCTGGTCCACTGTTCCACGGGGGTAATTGGGTAAACCCCAATGTACTGGCACACAGCCGGGGGGCAATAAGTATGCCCACACCTGCTCTGCGCCTCTCACCACGGGCAACTCCAGAGTGGAAGAGAGTCCAACCCCTCTCAAGAGTACTGGTTCCAGATCCCAAGCCGTGCGTCGAGGTGAGTCCGACTATATCTAACGGTCTGATGAATTTTCAACAATAAACAACAAACTTTGTATTATGAGAAAGAACCAGACTCATTCTTCAGGAATCTGAAAATAAGCTCTATTTTACGAGTTATGCACGAATTCGGATTCTCCTATAAAACGAATTCCTTAACTCAAACCATGTTAAGACTGCTTTGTCCTTCATATTTATTCATGTCTAATCAAGTTTCAATGATAAACAACGTTGTACTTTGTAGAATGAGAAAGAACTTCTTCAGCAATAAGCATCTCTCGACAAATGACGAAATACAGATTTTGCTATAAAATTAATTGCTATCAGCCTGACTTAAAACTGTTTGTCTTCCTTATTTATCCACTTCAAATCAAGTTTCAACAATTAAAAAAATTTTGTAGTTTGAGAAAGAACAACTTAATCTTGAGCAATCAGTATAAAAAGAGGGTAAGCAAAGGTGCGAATGTCAAACCATACATGATCAAAACAGGGAGCGGAGGTGTTTGGCTGAGACAAGGTGTGAATGTCCACCCATAATTAATGAAAAGTGGGAAACAAGTAGGTTCGAATGCCAAACCATACATCATCAAAAGCAGGAGTGGATATGTTCGGCTACAAGAAGGTTTGAACGTCTGACCATAGTTTGTAAAAAGCGGGTAAGAAAAGGTTCGAATGCCCGAACATACACCATCAAAGGAGGGAGCGGAGGTGTTCCGCTGTAAGAAGGTGTGAATGTCCGACCATAGTTGGTAAAAAACGGGTAAGAAAAGGTTAAAATACCCGACTGTACACAATCAGTAGCGGGTGCGGAGTTGTTCGGCTACTAAAAGGTGTGAAAGTCCGACCATGGTTTGTAAAAAGCGGGTAAGAAAAGGTGCGAATGCCCGAAAATGTATGATCAAAAGAGGGAGCGGAGGTGTTTGGCTGCAAGAAGGTGTGAATGTACACCCATAATTACTGAAAAATGGGTAAGAAAAGGTGCGAATGCCCAACTATACATAATCAAAAGCAGAAGTGGATGTGTTCGGCTCCAAGAAGGGTTGAATGTCTGACCACAGTTTGTAAAAAGCAGGTAAGAAAAGCTTTGACTGCCCGAACATACACCATCAAAAGAGGGAGCGGAGGTGTTCCGCTGAAAGAAGGTGTGAATGTCCGACCATAGTTGGTAAAAAGCGGGTAAGAAAAGGTTAAAATACCCGACTGTACACAATCAATAGCGGGAGCGGAGTTGTTCGGCTACTAAAAGATGTGAAAGTCCGACTATGGTTTGTAAAAAGCGGGTAAGAAAAGGTGCTAATGCCCGACAATGTTTGATCAAAAGAGGGAGCAGAGGTGTTCGGCTGCAAGAAGGTCTGAATGTCCAACCATAATTTGTAAAAACCGGGAAGGAAAGGCTCGAAAGCCCAACTATACACCATCAAAAGCGGGAGCAGAGTGGTTCAGCTGCAAGAAGGTCTGAATGTCCATCAATAATTGCTTTAAAACATGAAAGAAAATTTTCGAATATCATCCGCACATGATCATAAGAAGGAGAGGAGGTGTTCAGCTGCAAGAAGGTGTGAATGTCCACCCATAATTCCTGAAAAATGGGTAAAAAAAGGTGCGAATGCCCAACCATACACTATCAAAAGCAGGTGTGAATGTCAGATCATAATTTGCAAAAAGCTGATGAGAAAGGGTGAGAATGCCCGACTATACACCATCAAATGCGGGAGCGGAGTTGTTCGGCTCTGAGTAGGTGTGAATGTCCGACCATAATTGCTGAAAAATGTGTTAGAAAAGGAAAGAATGCCGGTCCATACATCATCAAAAGCGAGAGAGGTGGTGTTCGGCTGCAAGTAGGTGTGAATGTCCAGCCATAATTACTCACAAACGGGTAAGAAAAGGTAGTATTGCCAGACCATACATGATCAAAACAGGGAGCGGAGGTGGTTCAGCTGCAAGAAGGTGTGAATGTCTCACTAAAGTTCAAATATATTAACAAAAGCGGGAGGAGAGGTCTTCGGATGAGAGTGGTTGAAAATTTCCAACCATAATCTATAAAATTCGGTGAAAAAAAGGTGTGATAGAACACTAAAAGGTGGAGCGGAAGTGTTCGGCTGCAAGAAGGTGTGAATGTCCGACTATATTTGGTGAAAAGCAGGTGAAGCAAGGTCTGAATGCCCAACCTTACATTATCAAAAGCGAGATCAGAGGTGTTTGGCTGCAAGAAGGCCATAGTTTGCCAAATGTTCGGCTACAAGGTTTGAACGTCTGACCATAGTTTGTAAAAAGCGGGTAAGAAAAGGTTCGAATGCCCAAACATACACCATCAAAAGAGGGAGCGGAGGTGTTCCGCTGTAAGAAGGTGTGAATGTCCGACCATAGTTGGTAAAAAGTGGGTAAGAAAAGGTTAAAATACCCGACTGTACAGTCCAACCATGGTTTGTAAAAAGCGGGTAAGAAAAGGTGCGAATGCCCGAAAATGTATGATCAAAAGAGGGAGCGGAGGTGTTCGGCTGCAAGAAGGTGTGAATGTACACCCATAATTACTGAAAAATGGGTAAGAAAAGGTGCGAATGCCCAACTATACATAATCAAAAGCAGGAGTGGATGTGTTCGGCTCCAAGAAGGGTTGAATGTCTGACCATAGTTTGTAAAAAGCAGGTAAGAAAAGGTTTGACTGCCCGAACATACACCATCAAAAGAGGGAGCGGAGGTGTTCCGCTGTAAGAAGGTGTGAATGTCCGACCATAGTTGGTAAAAAGCGGGTAAGAAAAGGTTAAAATACCCGACTGTACACAATCAATAGCGGGAGCGGAGTTGTTCGGCTACAAGAAGGTGTGAAAGTCCAACCATCGTTTGTAAAAAGCTGGTAAGAAAAGGTTCGAATGCCCGAATATATACCATCAAAAGCGGAAGCGGAGGTGTTCGGCTGCAAGAAGGTGTGAACGTCCGACCAAAGTTGGCAAAAAGCAGTAAAGAAAAGGTTCGAATATCCAAACATAATTAAAAGCGAGAGAGATTGTGTTCAGCTGCAAGTAGGTGTGAATATCCAGCCATAATTACTCACAAACGGGTAAGAAAATGTAGTATTGCCAGACCATACATGATCAAAACAGGGAGCGGAGGTAGTTTAGCTGCAAAAAGGGGTGAATGTCCAACTAAAGTTCAAATATATTAACAAAAGCGGGAGGAGAGGTCTTCGGATTAGAGTGGTTGAAATTTCCAACCATAATCTATAAAATGCGGTGAAAAAAAAAAAAAGGTGTGAAGGAATGAATTTTATAGCAAAATCCGAAATTATGCATAACTCCGCAAAAGGAACGTATTGCTCAACCAAAGGGATGCTTCTTTCTCATTCAGGGTAATATGAGGAACTTTATGCTTGATACATTTTAGACATGGATAACTATGAAGGACAAAGCAATTTTAACTTGGTTTGAGCAAAGCAATTCATTTTATAGGAAAATCCGAAATCGTGCAGGACTCATGAAAGTAAGCTTTTTCTCGGATTCCTGATCCTCCAGTGTTGCTCTTTCCTATACTGCAAAATACAGCCTTGTTCTTTGTTGAAATCGATATAGACATTGATAAATATGAAGGACAAAGCAGTTTCCACTTTGTTTGAGTGAAGGAATTAATTTTATAGCAAAATCCCAAATCAAGCAGAACGTATGAAAATAAGCGTGTTTTCGGATTCCTGATCCTTCAGTGTTGCTATTTCTTCTACTGCAAAATACAATGTTGTTCTTTGTTGAAGTCAATCTAGACATTGATAAATATGAAGGACAAAGCAGTTTTAACATAGTTTGAGTAAAGGAATTCATTTTATACATAAAATCCCAAATCATGCAGAACGTATGAAAATAAGCTTATTCTCGGATTCCTGTTCCTTCAAGTGTTGCTCTTTCTACTACTGCAAAATACAATGTTGTTCTTTGTTGAAGTAAATCTAGACATTGATAAATATGAAGGACAAAGCAGTTTTCACTTGGTTTGAGTGAAGGAATTCATTTTATACATAAAATCCCAAATCATTCAAAACGTATGAAAATAAGCTTATTCTCGGATTCCTGATCCTTCAGTGTTGCTTTTTCTTCTACTGCAAAATACAATGTTGTTCTTTGTTGAAGTCGATCTAGACATTGATAAATATGAAGGACAAAGCAGTTTTAACTTGGTTTGAGTGAAGGAATTCATTTTATACATAAAATCCCAAATCATGCAGAACGTATGAAAATAAGATTATTCTCGGATTACTGATCCTTCAGTGTTGCTCTTTCTTCTACTGCAAAATCCAGTGTTGTTCTTTGTTGAAGTCAATCTAGACATTGATAAATATGAAGGACAAAGCAGTTTTAACATAGTTTGAGTGAAGGCATTCCTTTATAGTAAAATCAATAATCGTGCAGAACTCATGAAAATAAGCTTATTCTCGGATTCCTAAAACTTTTGATTTGCTCTTTCTTTACTGCAAAGTACAATGTTGTTCTTTGTTGAAGTCGATCTAGACATTGATAAATATGAAGGACAAAGCAGTTTTCACTTGGTTTGAGTGAAACCAAGTGAAAACCTCAGCTCCCTGTTTTGATCATGTATGGTCTGGCAATACTACCTTTTCTTACCCGTTTGTGAGTAATTATGGCTGGACATTCACACCTACTTGCAGTCGAACAGCTCTGCTCTTGCTTTTGATGGTATATATTCGGGCATTCGAACCTTTTCTTAGCAGCTTTTTGCACACTTTGGTCGGACATTCACACCTTCTTGTAGCCAAAAACCTCCGCTCCCGCTTTTGATGGTGTATAGTCAGGCATTTGAACCTTTTCTTTCCCGCTTTTTACAAACTATGGTCGGACATTCAAACCTTCTTGTAGCCGAAAACCTCCGCTCCCTCTTTTGATCATACATTGTCGGGCATTCGCACCTTTTCTTACCCGTTTTTTACAAACCATGGTCGGACTGTCACACATTCTTGTAGCCAAACACATCCGCTCCCGCTATTGATTGTGTACAGTCGGGTATTTTAACCTTTTCTTACCCGTTTTTTACCAACTATGGTCGGACATTCACACCTTCTTACAGCGGAACACCTCCGCTCCCTCTTTTGATGTTGTATGTTTGGGCATTCGAACCTTTTCTTACCCGCTTTTTACAAACTATGCTCGGACATTCAAACCTTCTTGTAGCCGAACACATCCACTCCTGCTTTTGATGATGTATGGTTGGGCATTCAAACCTACTTGTTGCCCGCTTTTCATTAATTTTGGGTGGACATTCACACCTTGTCACAGCCAAACACCTCCGCTCCCTGTTTTGATCATGTATGGTTGGACATTCGCACCTTTTCTCACCCGTTTTTTGCCAACTATGGTCGGCTGTTCACAGCTTCCTCTCCACCATACTTGTATGGTGGGATATTCCCACCCACTTGCATCCGAAGACCTTTTGTTGATATTTAGTTGGTCATTCGCAGCTTACCCGCTTTTGGCAAACTATGGCCTTCATGCAGCCAAACACCTCTGATCTCGCTTTTGATGATGTAAGGTTGGGCATTCAGACCTTGCTTCACCTGCTTTTCACCAAATATAGTCGGACATTCACACCTTATTGCAGCCGAACACTTCCGCTCCACCTTTTAGTGTTCTATCACACCTTTTTTTTCACCGCATTTTATAGATTATGGTTGGAAATTCTCAACCACTCTCATCCGAAGACCTCTCCTCCCGCTTTTGTTAATATATTTGAACTTTAGTCGGACATTCACACCTTCTTGCAGCTGAACCACCTCCGCTCCCTGTTTTGATCATGTATGGTCTGGCAATACTACCTTTTCTTACCCGTTTGTGAGTAATTATGGCTGGACATTCACACCTACTTGCAGCCGAACACCACCTCTCCCGCTTTTGATGATGTATGGACCGGCATTCTTACCTTTTCTAACACATTTTTCAGCAATTATGGTCGGAGATTCACACTTACTCACAGCCGAACAACTCCGCTCCCGCATTTGATGGTGTATAGTCGGGCATTCTCACCCTTTCTCATCAGCTTTTTGCAAATTATGATCTGACATTCACACCTGCTTTTGATAATGTATGGTTTGGCATTCGCACCTTTTCTTACCCATTTTTCAGTAATTATGGGTGGACATTCACACCTTCTTGCAGCTGAACACCTCCTCTCCCGCTATTGATTGTGTACAGTCGGGTATTTTAACCTTTTCTTACCCGCTTTTTACCAAATATGGTCGGACATTCACACCGTCTTACAGCGGAACACCTCTGCTCCCGCTTTTGATGGTGTATAGTCAGGCATTTGAACCTTTTCTTACCCGCTTTTTACAAACTATGGTTGGACATTCAAACCTTCTTGTAGCCGAAAACCTCCGCTCCCTCTTTTGATTATACATTGTTGGGCATTCGCACCTTATTTACAAACTATAGTCAGACATTCACACCTTGCAGCTGAGCCACCTCAGCTCCCTGTTTTGATAGTGTATGTTCGGGCATTCGAACCTATTCTTACCCCCTTTTTACAAACTATGCTCGGAGATTCACACCTACTCACAGCCGAACAACTCCGCTCCCGCATTTGATGATGTCTTGTCCGGCATTCTAGTCTCTTCTAACACATTTTTCAGCAATTATGGTTGGACATTCACACCTACTCACAGCCGAACACTTCCGCTCCCACATTTGATGGTGTATAGCCGGGCATTTTCACCCTTTCTCATCAGCTTTTTGCAAATTATGATCTGACATTCACACCTACTTGCAGTCGAACAGCTCTGCTCCCGCTTTTGATTATGTTTGGTTGGATATTCGAACCTTTTCTTAACTGCTTTTTACAAACTTTGGTCGGACGTTCACACCTTCTTGCAGCCGAACACATCCACTTCCACTTTTGATGGTATATATTCGGGCATTCGAACCTTTTCTTACCCGCTTTTTACAAACCGTGGTCGGACTTTCACACCTTCTTGTAGCCAAACAACTCCGCTCCCGCTATTGATTGTGTACAGTCGGGTATTTTAACCTTTTCTTACCCGCTTTTTACCAACTATGGTCGGACATTTACACCTTCTTACAGCGGAACACCTCCGCTCCCTCTTTTGATGGTCTATGTTCGGGCATTCGAACCTTTTCTTACCCGCTTTTTACAAACTATGGTCGGACATTCAAACTTTCTTGTAGCCGAACACATCCACTCCTGCTTTTGATGATGTATGGTTGGGCATTTTCACCTTTTCTTACCCATTTTTCAGTAATTATGGGTGGACATTCACACCTTCTTGCAGCTGAACAACTCCTCTCCCGCTTATGATCATGTGCGGTTTGATATTCGAAAATTTTCTTTCATGTTTTAAAGCAATTATTGATGGACATTCAAATCTTCTTGTAGCCGAACACATCCACTCCTGCTTTTGATGATGTATGGTAACCTTTTCTTACCCGCTTTTTACAAACTATGGTCGGACATTCAAACCTTCTTGTAGCCAAAACCCTCCGCTCCCTCTTTTGATCATACATTGTTGGGCATTCGCACCTTATCTTACCCGCTTTTTACAAACTATAGTCAGACATTCACACCTTGCAGCTGAACCACCTCCGCTCCCTGTTTTGATCATGTATGGTCTGGCAATACTACCTTTTCTTACCCGTTTGTGAGTAATTAATCCCAAAATATTGAGCATAAAATAAGTCTTTATGCTGATGATGTATTACTTTTCCTTCAGAACTCACAGACGTCTCTCAGTCACACGATCACACTCATAAATAAATTCTCAGCACTTTCTGACTACTCTATCAACTGGTCTAAGACCACAGTTCTGCCCATTAACTGTAGGGTCCATAATATACCTGCGATCACTTTACAGTCAGGAAATATTAGATATTTAGGCATAAACATTTCCTCCAGGCTCTCAGAGCTAACAAAGCTAAATTATGTGCAATTATTAAAGACAGTAGAAGACGATCTCTCGTTGGAAGTCCTTACCTATATCACTTATGGGGAGAGTTACATCCATTAAAATGATGATACTACCAAAAGTTAACTATTTGTTCTCAATGATCCCCATAAAACCATCTGCTACTTGGTTTAAGTCACTAGATTCATGCATCTCCAAATTTCTGTGGAAAAACAAACCACCACGTATTAGTTTAAAAACCCTACAGAAGACCAAGGACAGTGGTGGATTAGATTTACCTCATTTTCAGCACTATTCCTTAGACAATAGGTTACAATATATATCAAAATGGTTTAAACCTTGTTGTTGTCACAGTTCCCAGAGACGTTGTAATCGTTGAGGATTCTATATTCACCCCCTCATTAGAGGCACGTAATGCAGATTGATGACACTGAATCTTCTTCTCTGTTCATTGCTGGCATCATTCCCAGCATCGTAAGTGTTCGTGGCATTGTTAGCCTCTTCTTCTGGATCTTGATATCGAGAATCCTTTTGTATTTCTGGTTTGTCAGTCCTCTGTCTTCGTTCACCGGAGTCTTTGTCTTTTTGTCCTTGAGTTTGGTGATTTTTTCTTCTTTTGATGCCTTGACACAATGTGACAGGTGATACCACGTGGGAGATCCTGTAACTTGGATTGCTGTCCCTTTGCTGCGAAATGGCTGTGCTGCTCAAATGGTCTCTCCTTCATCATGGTTACATGCTGCCATTCCGACATCTCGCCATTCCAACATGGGTCTCCAATTGTCGGAATGGCGACACTTAATTTTTTATCAAACGTCCCACCATTCCGACACTTTTTTCCTCCTATGGTCGGAATGGCGGTATGTTTTTTGTTTTTTTTAACATACCGCCATTCCGACAGTTCCTTTTAATAGCCTATTTTTTACCCAAAACATTTTGCACTAATGATATGCCGGCGCAAATACGCGCTAAAGTTTGGCGCACAAGCTTTGCACATGCAGAGGCCACAGCCTCGCAAACAAACTTTAATAATCTATTATCAAAATCCCCTGAATTTCAAATATAAAAATACAGATATTAATGTAACTCTGGCGAGACTGAAACTGATTAAGCAGAAATACAGTGTCAGTGAGCTGTCACAGCAGCCAGCTGGAGCGGAGCTCTCCACAGAGCCCATGCGTCTTTTGCACGCTGTCATCATATGCAAAAGTAATAATTGCAATTACAGATATCACGGCTACTGCACAGGACACAGTTGCGAGCACTCTGCCTTGCCTTGCCAATAGGAGAAGATAGAAATGACAGCATAGAACGTATAAAACACAACAAAATGCAGTAAAAACGTTTATTCATGTTATTCACGTGATTTATGAGTACTCACTCCAATTTTGGGAAGCGCGGATGGGTTTTGCGCATTTGGCACAAACACACAGCCGCAACGGTTGTAGCTTTATACAGCCTGTTGATATCTTAAGGACCTAACTGGTCACACCTGGGACTAAATGTCATGTAGATATTGTTTTTACATGACATTACAGCTGAACATATAGCTTTCATCCACAAACCAACGTGGGAGAGCCCGAAGACGCATGTGCCAGACGCACATAGGCATGCGTAAAACCAATTTTGACCACTTCATACTGTTTATTTGCTTTCTTTTAGTTAACTTTCGTTTCTTTTGGATTCTTGTGCGTGTTATGGAGCCGTTTTGGTCCATGTTTGTAAGCCTTTTTTTCCTGGATTAAATTTTCAGAAGTTAAAACAAGTGGCATTGGAGTGTGTGATTGAAAACCACCGCAGACTGCTTCTCCTCCTCCAGTTGCCGAGACTTTGTGTTTTTAATAACGCTTGTCTATAAACATGTGTTAAACATATAAATTGCATGAACAGAAAGAAGGGACTCACCTGTCACACACATTTCCTTATACGGAAAGCCTTGTCGGAATGGTGGGACATTTGAACGTCAGAATAGCGGGATGTCGCAATGGTGGGATGTCGGAATGGTGGGACGTTTGCATGTCGGAATGGTGGTATGTCGGAATGGTGGTATGTCGGAATGGTGGGATGTCGGAATAGCGGGATGTCGTAATGGCGGGATTTCGGAATGGGTGTTGCCACCCCCTTCATCATATACACAGTTATTTATACATCCCCTTCCACCATGAAGCGTTGTCCCTTTTTGTTTCTCTCTTTGTTCTTAAAATGCTGTTATGCATGTCTAAACCAATCCATTAAATTAGATCATTTTGGCAGTAAAGCGATCTACAATGTGCTTGGTCGCAAAGCTGCTAATCTGTGGTAAACAGCTCTTCAGAAAGGCATTCTTAAATTGATTTCACTAATTCTATGTAATAATTTTGTGATTTCCTACAAAACTACACTTCTTCTCCCATCTGTCTGAGTATTTAATATTGTCTGGGTCCTGTTAAAACATGTAATTTTCCCATCTAATTCCTTGTTTGCTTTAAAACAAGTATTCCCCATTTTCTATCCCTTCAGTAGCCAACCAGTTTGTATGGAGTACACTGGAGCAACTTGACTGATCAGTAAAACACTGCTTTTGTTGTCACCGCAAGGCTTCCCCCGTCGGTTGTTTCACTGAGACACTACTGAGTAACTATAACTCAACACAGTTTATACACATAACATTCCTATACATACTAACAAACAAACAAACAATTATTTATCGCAATTTTCTCATCTCTGTTTGAACGTACACCCAGGTAAATATTCCTGTAGTCTTCTCATACCGACTATGGACCCATTCATTGTTTAACTTCACTGTTTTGCAAATCCTAATTGAATATTACACATTGACATTGAACTTTACTTGATAAGCAGGTCTTCATTGCATTCAGCAGCCTATATGTGAGCATCTATGTGTAAGCTGTTCTTCTTTGCATTTATCAGCAGCAAGCAATTCTTCATTGCACATGCATATGAAAATAGTAAAACAATTCCAATGCGTTAGCGAAACCTTCTATATCAGGAGTGTCCATCATGATGCTGGGAATAGAACTTCTTTCCCAGAATAGTTCAACCTTCATTACTCAACTGATCATAATTCCGCAATGAGCACATTTCAAAGTATCATTCCTCTACATATATTCAAAAATCTGTGTAAATGTTTAATATTTCTTATATTTGTTGATGTCATTCTGTGTGCATGTGGCCTAAACCCAATGTGGCAATTTTAATTTAAACAAGTTGAACTCTGCCTCTGATCATTTAAAAAAGGTGTGTACCAATATCAACCCTTCTCAGGTAATTACTGATCCTACAAAACCAAAGAGATCCTTCAAGGTTGTCCCTGATTGGCTCAATCTTAACAAATCAAAGGTAGAAAATCCGCAGTATCTGAACTTGGTGTTAGTTATCACTGCTCAATAGCCTGTATCAGAATTGCAAAAATGAAAACATTAGGTCCACGCTTGGTATCCAGATCCTGAAACATCTCCATGAGCAGGCTTTTTTTTAACTGATCTGTTGAATAGTTGTATGACACTGTTAAAATCCCAGATGAAGATCTAGCACTTGACCATTTTTGTAAATCTTCTAATTCCATAGTTGATAAACACGCCCCTTTTAAAAAGTATAGAACTTAGAACAGGTCTATCCCTGGCTTTCGGCAGAACTGTCTTCTTTACTTTTTTTTCCCCTTGTCCTGTTCAGCATTATGTCAGAAGAATTGTAGTCTGAATACCTTTGATGCCAAACAGATTTGTTTTGCCAAGGGAAGTTTTATAAATGTAAAGCTCCCCTTGATGCCCATTTATTTATTTCTGTTTACAATATATGACATGAACTGAACTGAACCGGACCGGGGGACAAGGAAAGAAGAAGAGGAAAGAAGAGGAAACTGAACAAAAATAGAAACAAAAACCAGACAACCAGCTGCTACACCTGTAAAAAACAAAACAGACAACAATCCATGGCCTATGAGGGGAATCCAGCCTTAGCCCCACCAGGAGCACCTGAAAGCAGACAAGCAGAGAAAAAACAAACACACAAACAAACAAAAACAAGCACAAGAAGCGGCAATCGCATACAACACAGCTGTGGATATAGATGACCTGAGACGACATGATAATACATCAACTGCTTAGTGACCATGCTACTGGACTAATGAATGTGTGTGTGTGTGTGTGAGAACATTCAACACCCATGGCACAGGACCTACATGATAACCGTGCTTAGTTATGAGTGTATAAGCGTACAGGGCCACAATCCACCCCCCACCCCCCCCCCCCCCCCCCCCACCCCCCCAAGCAATCAGAAGCAGGCAGAGAGGGCCACAAGACCCAGGCCACCAGCAGCCCCCACAGAGCACAGAACCCAGGCAGCCCACCGCAGGGGCAACCACGCATCCACCCAGAAGACTGCAGAGGAAGCCCCCGGAAAGAGCCCCCATAAGCATAGGGCAGAGGCACTCCGGGAACCAGGGGTAACAGCCCACCGACCCCGCCAGGCCCCAGCCGCCCAGACATGGGCCGTGCACTGGACCTGGGCCCCAGGAGCCCGAGCGCCCCCAAACCCCCCGGCAGAGGCCCCACCCAATACCCAGGAGGGCCAAGCGCCCCAGACAGCCACAAAGTGGGTCAGCGCCTGCCCCAGCGCCCCTGGCCAAGTACCCTGGGAGTCAAGACGTGCCCACAGGTGGGTGAAGTCGCGAGCAGTGGGGAGAGGCAACGCTGATGCCCCATCGGGAGAAACACAGGCAGGCCAGGCGACAGCAAGTCCCAGATCCAGGCCCAATCATTACCACACACACTTTCACGTCCCATACATCCACACATCCACACATCCTACCTCCCTCGACTCTGCTGGGGTGTAGTGCAGCGGGCACACCAGGAGGCCAGCAACCCCCCAGCCACCACAGACCCCGAACCAGCAGAACAATTAATTAATCCTCCTGGCCCCTCCTGCCCCGAGCAGACACCAGGAAGCAGGGGTGTGCGAAGAAGACCCCTCCCCTCACTCTTCTGGCTCTTCAATATTTTCTAATAGTGAGCAATTAAAATTGAGGGGCAGCCAAACTTGTAGAACTGGGAGCGCGGGACTCTGGGCAGCCTATATACCCAAAGAGCCCCGCCCACCAGATGCCACTCAGTGTAACCACCCCCCAAGACCTAATGTGTGTGTGTGAGTGTGTTTGATAAGTACTAATGTCTAAGGTGTAATTAAAACAGGGGCAGGGAACTGCAGAGTGCAACCAAAGGGGACCACCTACGTGGCCCCATCCACTGCACCCCACCGAACACACACGCCCCCAAAACCCTTCATGTGTGAGTGTGTGCTGTGTACAGGAGCCAGAAGGGAGAGGGGTATGGGGATATATAACGGGGGAGCTACTCTCCCCCAGAGAGGGCAGCCAGGGACTGGCTGCAATAGGCATCCCCGCTACCTGGGAGCCAACAATGGGCAGGAGGGCCTGATGTCCACCAGGCTCGGGGCCTGCAGCGACCATATTCCGGGAGCTACTGTACCCCCAGAAGGTACCCATCCCGCCCCACCCCACTCAACCCAACCCCACCCAGGAGGACCTCTACAAAAAACAAACAAACAACATCAAAAAACAAACAAACAAGCCACCCGGTCACACCAGTCGCAGCAGCCCGGGCCTGAGACCCACCATCACCCAGCAACCCACCACCACCACTATGTGATAAAACTAATCAGAGGGGACCAGAGAGAATGAAATTCAGCCAATTGATGTTTTGAGGAGGCAGACATTGTTTCCATGCTAATATAATCTAAAAGAAAATTTCTAAACTGGTTAATACACAGATTGTTCTTCGCTTTCCAGTTCATGAGAATAGTTTTCTTTGCGATACATAACACTGTGACAACCATGTGTGCTGAGTTAATTTCCATGTTGATGTTGTCTAAGTCACCCAGTATGCACAGTGTTGGGCATGCAGGGATGCTACACTTTAGCCATGTTGATAGGTCCTCACAGACTTCAAGCCAGAACTTCTGGACAGGCGCAGAAAAACCACAAAGCGTGTGCATAATCATCAGGTGTGTTATCTGTGCAATGTGAGCAGATGTTTGAGTGTGTTAGACCCATCCTGAACATCCTTTGTCCTGTATAGTGTGTTCTATGAAGGATTTTGTATTGTATGAGCTGTAAATTAGAATTTCGAGTCTTTATGAAGGTGTTCAAACATATTTGTGGTTAGAAGCTATGACCAGAACTGATGGATAAATCTGCCTCCCATTTTGAGGATGGAAGAGACATTGTGTCATCTATCTTAGACAATAATTTATATATTTTTGATAGTAGTTTTGGGGTACAGATGCTTAGAAATTCTGCTACCCTAGTCGGGGGTTGTAAGTCTGGTTGGTGGAGGATATATCCATCCATCCATCCATCATCTGCCGCTTATCCGGGGGTCGGGTCGCGGGGGCAGCAGCTTGAGCAGAGAAACCCAGACGTCTCTGTCCCCGGCCACTTCCTCCAGCTCTTCCGGGGGGACCCCGAGGCGTTCCCAGGCCAGCCGAGAGACATAGTCTCTCCAACGTGTCCTGGGTCTCCCCCGGGGTCTCCTCCCAGTGGGACGTGCCCGGAACACCTCCCCAGGGAGGCGCCCAGGGGGCATCCTAACCAGATGCCCGAGCCACCTCATCTGACTCCTCTCAATGCGGAGGAGCAGCGGTTCTACTCCGAGCCCCTCCCGGATGACTGAGCTTCTCACCCTATCTCTAAGGGAGAGCCCAGACACCCTGCGGAGGAAACCCATTTCGGCCGCTTGTATTCGCGATCTTGTTCTTTCGGTCACTACCCACAACTCGTGACCATAGGTGAGGATGGGAACGTAGATTGACCAGTAAGTAGAGAGCTTCGCCTTCTGGCTCATCTGCCTCTTCACAACGACGGGTCGGTGCACAGCCTGCAACACTGCAGGCGCCGCACCGATCCGCCCGTCAATCTCCCGCTCCATTCGTCCGTCACTCGTGAACAAGACCCCGAGATACTTGAACTCCTCCTCTTGGGGAAGGATCTCATTCCCGACACGGAGAGAGCATTCCACCCTTTTCCGGCTGAGAACCATAGTCTCGGATTTGGAGGTGCTGATTCTCATCCCAGCCGCTTCACACTCGGCTGCGAATCACTCCAGTGAGAGCTGAAGGTCACGGCCTGACGACGCTAACAGAACCACATCATCTGCAAATAGCAGAGACCCGATTCTGAGGTCGCCAAATGGGACACCCTCAACGCCCTGGCTCCGCCTAGAAATTCTGTCCATAAAAGTTAGGAACAGAATCGGTGACAAAGGGCAGCCCTGACGGAGTCCAACTCTCACCGGAAACGTATCCGACTTACTGCCGGCAATGCGGACCAAACTCTGGCACCGGTCATACAGAGACCGAACGGCCCCTATCAAGGGGTCTGGCACTCCATATTCCCGGAGCACCCCCCAAAGGACTCCACAAGGGACACGGTCGAACGCTTTCTCCAAGTCCACAAAACACATGTAGACTGGTTGGGCGAACTCCCATGCACCCTCCAGGATCCTGCCGAGGGTATAGAGCTGGTCCACTGTTCCACGGGGGTAATTGGGTAAACCCCAATGTACTGGCACACAGCCGGGGGGCAATAAGTATGCCCACACCTGCTCTGCGCCTCTCACCACGGGCAACTCCAGAGTGGAAGAGAGTCCAACCCCTCTCAAGAGTACTGGTTCCAGATCCCAAGCCGTGCGTCGAGGTGAGTCCGACTATATCTAACGGTCTGATGAATTTTCAACAATAAACAACAAACTTTGTATTATGAGAAAGAACCAGACTCATTCTTCAGGAATCCGAAAATAAGCTCTATTTTACGAGTTATGCACGAATTCGGATTCTCCTATAAAACGAATTCCTTAACTCAAACCATGTTAAGACTGCTTTGTCCTTCATATTTATTCATGTCTAATCAAGTTTCAATGATAAACAACGTTGTACTTTGTAGAATGAGAAAGAACTTCTTCAGCAATAAGCATCTCTCGACAAATGACGAAATACAGATTTTGCTATAAAATTAATTGCTATCAGCCTGACTTAAAACTGTTTGTCTTCCTTATTTATCCACTTCAAATCAAGTTTCAACAATTAAAAAAATTTTGTAGTTTGAGAAAGAACAACTTAATCTTGAGCAATCAGTATAAAAAGAGGGTAAGCAAAGGTGCGAATGTCAAACCATACATGATCAAAACAGGGAGCGGAGGTGTTTGGCTGAGACAAGGTGTGAATGTCCACCCATAATTAATGAAAAGCGGGAAACAAGTAGGTTCGAATGCCAAACCATACATCATCAAAAGCAGGAGTGGATATGTTCGGCTACAAGAAGGTTTGAACGTCTGACCATAGTTTGTAAAAAGCGGGTAAGAAAAGGTTCGAATGCCCGAACATACACCATCAAAGGAGGGAGCGGAGGTGTTCCGCTGTAAGAAGGTGTGAATGTCCGACCATAGTTGGTAAAAAACGGGTAAGAAAAGGTTAAAATACCCGACTGTACACAATCAGTAGCGGGTGCGGAGTTGTTCGGCTACTAAAAGGTGTGAAAGTCCGACCATGGTTTGTAAAAAGCGGGTAAGAAAAGGTGCGAATGCCCGAAAATGTATGATCAAAAGAGGGAGCGGAGGTGTTTGGCTGCAAGAAGGTGTGAATGTACACCCATAATTACTGAAAAATGGGTAAGAAAAGGTGCGAATGCCCAACTATACATAATCAAAAGCAGAAGTGGATGTGTTCGGCTCCAAGAAGGGTTGAATGTCTGACCACAGTTTGTAAAAAGCAGGTAAGAAAAGCTTTGACTGCCCGAACATACACCATCAAAAGAGGGAGCGGAGGTGTTCCGCTGAAAGAAGGTGTGAATGTCCGACCATAGTTGGTAAAAAGCGGGTAAGAAAAGGTTAAAATACCCGACTGTACACAATCAATAGCGGGAGCGGAGTTGTTCGGCTACTAAAAGATGTGAAAGTCCGACTATGGTTTGTAAAAAGCGGGTAAGAAAAGGTGCTAATGCCCGACAATGTTTGATCAAAAGAGGGAGCAGAGGTGTTCGGCTGCAAGAAGGTCTGAATGTCCAACCATAATTTGTAAAAACCGGGAAGGAAAGGCTCGAAAGCCCAACTATACACCATCAAAAGCGGGAGCAGAGTGGTTCAGCTGCAAGAAGGTCTGAATGTCCATCAATAATTGCTTTAAAACATGAAAGAAAATTTTCGAATATCATCCGCACATGATCATAAGAAGGAGAGGAGGTGTTCAGCTGCAAGAAGGTGTGAATGTCCACCCATAATTCCTGAAAAATGGGTAAAAAAAGGTGCGAATGCCCAACCATACACTATCAAAAGCAGGTGTGAATGTCAGATCATAATTTGCAAAAAGCTGATGAGAAAGGGTGAGAATGCCCGACTATACACCATCAAATGCGGGAGCGGAGGTGTTCGGCTTTGAGTAGGTGTGAATGTCCAACCATAATTGCTGAAAAATGTGTTAGAAAAGGAAAGAATGCCGGACCATACATCATCAAAAGCAAGAGAGGTGGTGTTCGGCTGCAAAAAGGTGTAAATGTTCGACTAAAGTTTGTAAAAAGCGGGTAAGACATGGTGCGAATGCCTGACAAGGTATGATCAAAAGCAGGAGCGGAGGTGTTCAGCTGCAAGAAGGTCTAAATGTCCATCAATAATTGCTAGAAATTGTTTGGCTGCAAGAAGGCCATAGTTTGCCAAATGTTCGGCTACAAGGTTTGAACGTCTGACCATAGTTTGTAAAAAGCGGGTAAGAAAAGGTTCGAATGCCCAAACATACACCATCAAATGCGGGAGCGGAGGTGTTCGGCTCTGAGTAGGTGTGAATGTCCGACCATAATTGCTGAAAAATGTGTTAGAAAAGGAAAGAATGCCGGACCATACATCATCAAAAGCAAGAGAGGTGGTGTTCGGCTGCAAAAAGGTGTAAATGTTCGACTAAAGTTTGTAAAAAGCGGGTAAGACATGGTGCGAATGCCTGACAAGGTATGATCAAAAGCAGGAGCGGAGGTGTTCAGCTGCAAGAAGGTCTAAATGTCCATCAATAATTGCTAGAAAACATGAAAGAAAATTTTCGAAAATCAAACCGCACATGATCATAAGTGGGAGAGGAGGTGTTCAGCTGCAAGAAGGTGTGAATGTCCACCCATTATTCCTGACAAATGGGTAAGAAAAGGTGCGAATGCCCAACCATACATTATCAAAAGCAGGTGTGAATGTCAGATCATAATTTGCAAAAAGCTGATGAGAAAGGGTGAGAATGCCCGACTATACACCATCAAATGCGGGAGCGGAGTTGTTCGGCTGTGAGTAGGTGTGAATCTCCGACCGTAATTTCTGAAAAATGTGTTAGAAAAGGTAAGAATGCCGGTCCATACATCATCAAAAGCGAGAGAGGTGGTGTTCGGCTGCAAGTAGGTGTGAATGTCCAGCCATAATTACTCACAAACGGGTAAGAAAAGGTAGTATTGCCAGACCATACATGATCAAAACAGGGAGCGGAGGTGGTTCAGCTGCAAGAAGGTGTGAATGTCTCACTAAAGTTCAAATATATTAACAAAAGCGGGAGGAGAGGTCTTCGGATGAGAGTGGTTGAAAATTTCCAACCATAATCTATAAAATTCGGTGAAAAAAAGGTGTGATAGAACACTAAAAGGTGGAGCGGAAGTGTTCGGCTGCAAGAAGGTGTGAATGTCCGACTATATTTGGTGAAAAGCAGGTGAAGCAAGGTCTGAATGCCCAACCTTACATTATCAAAAGCGAGATCAGAGGTGTTTGGCTGCAAGAAGGCCATAGTTTGCCAAATGTTCGGCTACAAGGTTTGAACGTCTGACCATAGTTTGTAAAAAGCGGGTAAGAAAAGGTTCGAATGCCCAAACATACACCATCAAAAGAGGGAGCGGAGGTGTTC
The DNA here is from genome assembly GCF_036924035.1 of Leuresthes tenuis. Taxonomy (NCBI): domain Eukaryota; kingdom Metazoa; phylum Chordata; class Actinopteri; order Atheriniformes; family Atherinopsidae; genus Leuresthes; species Leuresthes tenuis. Next base: position 29,950,710 of record NW_027325367.1, on the reverse strand, counting down.
CGCTGTAAGAAGGTGTGAATGTCCGACCATAGTTGGTAAAAAGTGGGTAAGAAAAGGTTAAAATACCCGACTGTACAGTCCAACCATGGTTTGTAAAAAGCGGGTAAGAAAAGGTGCGAATGCCCGAAAATGTATGATCAAAAGAGGGAGCGGAGGTGTTCGGCTGCAAGAAGGTGTGAATGTACACCCATAATTACTGAAAAATGGGTAAGAAAAGGTGCGAATGCCCAACTATACATAATCAAAAGCAGGAGTGGATGTGTTCGGCTCCAAGAAGGGTTGAATGTCTGACCATAGTTTGTAAAAAGCAGGTAAGAAAAGGTTTGACTGCCCGAACATACACCATCAAAAGAGGGAGCGGAGGTGTTCCGCTGTAAGAAGGTGTGAATGTCCGACCATAGTTGGTAAAAAGCGGGTAAGAAAAGGTTAAAATACCCGACTGTACACAATCAATAGCGGGAGCGGAGTTGTTCGGCTACAAGAAGGTGTGAAAGTCCAACCATCGTTTGTAAAAAGCTGGTAAGAAAAGGTTCGAATGCCCGAATATATACCATCAAAAGCGGAAGCGGAGGTGTTCGGCTGCAAGAAGGTGTGAACGTCCGACCAAAGTTGGCAAAAAGCAGTAAAGAAAAGGTTCGAATATCCAAACATAATTAAAAGCGAGAGAGATTGTGTTCAGCTGCAAGTAGGTGTGAATATCCAGCCATAATTACTCACAAACGGGTAAGAAAATGTAGTATTGCCAGACCATACATGATCAAAACAGGGAGCGGAGGTAGTTTAGCTGCAAAAAGGGGTGAATGTCCAACTAAAGTTCAAATATATTAACAAAAGCGGGAGGAGAGGTCTTCGGATTAGAGTGGTTGAAATTTCCAACCACAATCTATAAAATGCGGTGAAAAAAAAAAAAAAGGTGTGAAGGAATGAATTTTATAGCAAAATCCGAAATTATGCATAACTCCGCAAAAGGAACGTATTGCTCAACCAAAGGGATGCTTCTTTCTCATTCAGGGTAATATGAGGAACTTTATGCTTGATACATTTTAGACATGGATAACTATGAAGGACAAAGCAATTTTAACTTGGTTTGAGCAAAGCAATTCATTTTATAGGAAAATCCGAAATCGTGCAGGACTCATGAAAGTAAGCTTATTCTCGGATTCCTGATCCTCCAGTGTTGCTCTTTCCTATACTGCAAAATACAGCCTTGTTCTTTGTTGAAATCGATATAGACATTGATAAATATGAAGGACAAAGCAGTTTCCACTTTGTTTGAGTGAAGGAATTAATTTTATAGCAAAATCCCAAATCAAGCAGAACGTATGAAAATAAGCGTGTTTTCGGATTCCTGATCCTTCAGTGTTGCTATTTCTTCTACTGCAAAATACAATGTTGTTCTTTGTTGAAGTCAATCTAGACATTGATAAATATGAAGGACAAAGCAGTTTTAACATAGTTTGAGTAAAGGAATTCATTTTATACATAAAATCCCAAATCATGCAGAACGTATGAAAATAAGCTTATTCTCGGATTCCTGTTCCTTCAAGTGTTGCTCTTTCTACTACTGCAAAATACAATGTTGTTCTTTGTTGAAGTAAATCTAGACATTGATAAATATGAAGGACAAAGCAGTTTTCACTTGGTTTGAGTGAAGGAATTCATTTTATACATAAAATCCCAAATCATTCAAAACGTATGAAAATAAGCTTATTCTCGGATTCCTGATCCTTCAGTGTTGCTTTTTCTTCTACTGCAAAATACAATGTTGTTCTTTGTTGAAGTCGATCTAGACATTGATAAATATGAAGGACAAAGCAGTTTTAACTTGGTTTGAGTGAAGGAATTCATTTTATACATAAAATCCCAAATCATGCAGAACGTATGAAAATAAGATTATTCTCGGATTACTGATCCTTCAGTGTTGCTCTTTCTTCTACTGCAAAATCCAGTGTTGTTCTTTGTTGAAGTCAATCTAGACATTGATAAATATGAAGGACAAAGCAGTTTTAACATAGTTTGAGTGAAGGCATTCCTTTATAGTAAAATCAATAATCGTGCAGAACTCATGAAAATAAGCTTATTCTCGGATTCCTAAAACTTTTGATTTGCTCTTTCTTTACTGCAAAGTACAATGTTGTTCTTTGTTGAAGTCGATCTAGACATTGATAAATATGAAGGACAAAGCAGTTTTCACTTGGTTTGAGTGAAACCAAGTGAAAATCTCAGCTCCCTGTTTTGATCATGTATGGTCTGGCAATACTACCTTTTCTTACCCGTTTGTGAGTAATTATGGCTGGACATTCACACCTACTTGCAGTCGAACAGCTCTGCTCTTGCTTTTGATGGTATATATTCGGGCATTCGAACCTTTTCTTAGCAGCTTTTTGCAAACTTTGGTCGGACATTCACACCTTCTTGTAGCCAAAAACCTCCGCTCCCGCTTTTGATGGTGTATAGTCAGGCATTTGAACCTTTTCTTTCCCGCTTTTTACAAACTATGGTCGGACATTCAAACCTTCTTGTAGCCGAAAACCTCCGCTCCCTCTTTTGATCATACATTGTCGGGCATTCGCACCTTTTCTTACCCGTTTTTTACAAACCATGGTCGGACTGTCACACATTCTTGTAGCCAAACACATCCGCTCCCGCTATTGATTGTGTACAGTCGGGTATTTTAACCTTTTCTTACCCGTTTTTTACCAACTATGGTCGGACATTCACACCTTCTTACAGCGGAACACCTCCGCTCCCTCTTTTGATGTTGTATGTTTGGGCATTCGAACCTTTTCTTACCCGCTTTTTACAAACTATGCTCGGACATTCAAACCTTCTTGTAGCCGAACACATCCACTCCTGCTTTTGATGATGTATGGTTGGGAATTCAAACCTGTTTGTTGCCCGCTTTTCATTAATTTTGGGTGGACATTCACACCTTGTCACAGCCAAACACCTCCGCTCCCTGTTTTGATCATGTATGGTTGGACATTCGCACCTTTTCTCACCCGTTTTTTGCCAACTATGGTCGGCTGTTCACAGCTTCCTCTCCACCATACTTGTATGGTGGGATATTCCCACCCACTTGCATCCGAAGACCTTTTGTTGATATTTAGTTGGTCATTCGCAGCTTACCCGCTTTTGGCAAACTATGGCCTTCATGCAGCCAAACACCTCTGATCTCGCTTTTGATGATGTAAGGTTGGGCATTCAGACCTTGCTTCACCTGCTTTTCACCAAATATAGTCGGACATTCACACCTTATTGCAGCCGAACACTTCCGCTCCACCTTTTAGTGTTCTATCACACCTTTTTTTTCACCGCATTTTATAGATTATGGTTGGAAATTCTCAACCACTCTCATCCGAAGACCTCTCCTCCCGCTTTTGTTAATATATTTGAACTTTAGTCGGACATTCACACCTTCTTGCAGCTGAACCACCTCCGCTCCCTGTTTTGATCATGTATGGTCTGGCAATACTACCTTTTCTTACCCGTTTGTGAGTAATTATGGCTGGACATTCACACCTACTTGCAGCCGAACACCACCTCTCCCGCTTTTGATGATGTATGGACCGGCATTCTTACCTTTTCTAACACATTTTTCAGCAATTATGGTCGGAGATTCACACTTACTCACAGCCGAACAACTCCGCTCCCGCATTTGATGGTGTATAGTCGGGCATTCTCACCCTTTCTCATCAGCTTTTTGCAAATTATGATCTGACATTCACACCTGCTTTTGATAATGTATGGTTTGGCATTCGCACCTTTTCTTACCCATTTGTCAGTAATTATGGGTGGACATTCACACCTTCTTGCAGCTGAACACCTCCTCTCCCGCTATTGATTGTGTACAGTCGGGTATTTTAACCTTTTCTTACCCGCTTTTTACCAAATATGGTCGGACATTCACACCGTCTTACAGCGGAACACCTCTGCTCCCGCTTTTGATGGTGTATAGTCAGGCATTTGAACCTTTTCTTACCCGCTTTTTACAAACTATGGTCGGACATTCAAACCTTCTTGTAGCCGAAAACCTCCGCTCCCTCTTTTGATTATACATTGTTGGGCATTCGCACCTTATTTACAAACTATAGTCAGACATTCACACCTTGCAGCTGAGCCACCTCAGCTCCCTGTTTTGATAGTGTATGTTCGGGCATTCGAACCTATTCTTACCCCCTTTTTACAAACTATGCTCGGAGATTCACACCTACTCACAGCCGAACAACTCCGCTCCCGCATTTGATGATGTCTTGTCCGGCATTCTAGTCTCTTCTAACACATTTTTCAGCAATTATGGTTGGACATTCACACCTACTCACAGCCGAACACTTCCGCTCCCACATTTGATGGTGTATAGCCGGGCATTTTCACCCTTTCTCATCAGCTTTTTGCAAATTATGATCTGACATTCACACCTACTTGCAGTCGAACAGCTCTGCTCCCGCTTTTGATTATGTTTGGTTGGATATTCGAACCTTTTCTTAACTGCTTTTTACAAACTTTGGTCGGACGTTCACACCTTCTTGCAGCCGAACACATCCACTTCCACTTTTGATGGTATATATTCGGGCATTCGAACCTTTTCTTACCCGCTTTTTACAAACCGTGGTCGGACTTTCACACCTTCTTGTAGCCAAACAACTCCGCTCCCGCTATTGATTGTGTACAGTCGGGTATTTTAACCTTTTCTTACCCGCTTTTTACCAACTATGGTCGGACATTTACACCTTCTTACAGCGGAACACCTCCGCTCCCTCTTTTGATGGTCTATGTTCGGGCATTCGAACCTTTTCTTACCCGCTTTTTACAAACTATGGTCGGACATTCAAACTTTCTTGTAGCCGAACACATCCACTCCTGCTTTTGATGATGTATGGTTGGGCATTTTCACCTTTTCTTACCCATTTTTCAGTAATTATGGGTGGACATTCACACCTTCTTGCAGCTGAACAACTCCTCTCCCGCTTATGATCATGTGCGGTTTGATATTCGAAAATTTTCTTTCATGTTTTAAAGCAATTATTGATGGACATTCAAATCTTCTTGTAGCCGAACACATCCACTCCTGCTTTTGATGATGTATGGTAACCTTTTCTTACCCGCTTTTTACAAACTATGGTCGGACATTCAAACCTTCTTGTAGCCAAAACCCTCCGCTCCCTCTTTTGATCATACATTGTTGGGCATTCGCACCTTATCTTACCCGCTTTTTACAAACTATAGTCAGACATTCACACCTTGCAGCTGAACCACCTCCGCTCCCTGTTTTGATCATGTATGGTCTGGCAATACTACCTTTTCTTACCCGTTTGTGAGTAATTAATCCCAAAATATTGAGCATAAAATAAGTCTTTATGCTGATGATGTATTACTTTTCCTTCAGAACTCACAGACGTCTCTCAGTCACACGATCACACTCATAAATAAATTCTCAGCACTTTCTGACTACTCTATCAACTGGTCTAAGACCACAGTTCTGCCCATTAACTGTAGGGTCCATAATATACCTGCGATCACTTTACAGTCAGGAAATATTAGATATTTAGGCATAAACATTTCCTCCAGGCTCTCAGAGCTAACAAAGCTAAATTATGTGCAATTATTAAAGACAGTAGAAGACGATCTCTCGTTGGAAGTCCTTACCTATATCACTTATGGGGAGAGTTACATCCATTAAAATGATGATACTACCAAAAGTTAACTATTTGTTCTCAATGATCCCCATAAAACCATCTGCTACTTGGTTTAAGTCACTAGATTCATGCATCTCCAAATTTCTGTGGAAAAACAAACCACCACGTATTAGTTTAAAAACCCTACAGAAGACCAAGGACAGTGGTGGATTAGATTTACCTCATTTTCAGCACTATTCCTTAGACAATAGGTTACAATATATATCAAAATGGTTTAAACCTTGTTGTTGTCACAGTTCCCAGAGACGTTGTAATCGTTGAGGATTCTATATTCACCCCCTCATTAGAGGCACGTAATGCAGATTGATGACACTGAATCTTCTTCTCTGTTCATTGCTAGCATCATTCCCAGCATCGTAAGTGTTCGTGGCATTGTTAGCCTCTTCTTCTGGATCTTGATATCGAGAATCCTTTTGTATTTCTGGTTTGTCAGTCCTCTGTCTTCGTTCACCGGAGTCTTTGTCTTTTTGTCCTTGAGTTTGGTGATTTTTTCTTCTTTTGATGCCTTGACACAATGTGACAGGTGATACCACGTGGGAGATCCTGTAACTTGGATTGCTGTCCCTTTGCTGCGAAATGGCTGTGCTGCTCAAATGGTCTCTCCTTCATCATGGTTACATGCTGCCATTCCGACATCTCGCCATTCCAACATGGGTCTCCAATTGTCGGAATGGCGACACTTAATTTTTTATCAAACGTCCCACCATTCCGACACTTTTTTCCTCCTATGGTCGGAATGGCGGTATGTTTTTTGTTTTTTTTAACATACCGCCATTCCGACAGTTCCTTTTAATAGCCTATTTTTTACCCAAAACATTTTGCACTAATGATATGCCGGCGCAAATACGCGCTAAAGTTTGGCGCACAAGCTTTGCACATGCAGAGGCCACAGCCTCGCAAACAAACTTTAATAATCTATTATCAAAATCCCCTGAATTTCAAATATAAAAATACAGATATTAATGTAACTCTGGCGAGACTGAAACTGATTAAGCAGAAATACAGTGTCAGTGAGCTGTCACAGCAGCCAGCTGGAGCGGAGCTCTCCACAGAGCCCATGCGTCTTTTGCACGCTGTCATCATATGCAAAAGTAATAATTGCAATTACAGATATCACGGCTACTGCACAGGACACAGTTGCGAGCACTCTGCCTTGCCTTGCCAATAGGAGAAGATAGAAATGACAGCATAGAACGTATAAAACACAACAAAATGCAGTAAAAACGTTTATTCATGTTATTCACGTGATTTATGAGTACTCACTCCAATTTTGGGAAGCGCGGATGGGTTTTGCGCATTTGGCACAAACACACAGCCGCAACGGTTGTAGCTTTATACAGCCTGTTGATATCTTAAGGACCTAACTGGTCACACCTGGGACTAAATGTCATGTAGATATTGTTTTTACATGACATTACAGCTGAACATATAGCTTTCATCCACAAACCAACGTGGGAGAGCCCGAAGACGCATGTGCCAGACGCACATAGGCATGCGTAAAACCAATTTTGACCACTTCATACTGTTTATTTGCTTTCTTTTAGTTAACTTTCGTTTCTTTTGGATTCTTGTGCGTGTTATGGAGCCGTTTTGGTCCATGTTTGTAAGCCTTTTTTTCCTGGATTAAATTTTCAGAAGTTAAAACAAGTGGCATTGGAGTGTGTGATTGAAAACCACCGCAGACTGCTTCTCCTCCTCCAGTTGCCGAGACTTTGTGTTTTTAATAACGCTTGTCTATAAACATGTGTTAAACATATAAATTGCATGAACAGAAAGAAGGGACTCACCTGTTGAGTAACACACATTTCCTTATACGGAAAGCCTTGTCGGAATGGTGGGACATTTGAACGTCAGAATAGCGGGATGTCGCAATGGTGGTATGTCGGAATGGTGGTATGTCGGAATGGTGGGATGTCGGAATAGCGGGATGTCGTAATGGCGGGATTTCGGAATGGGTGTTGCCACCCCCTTCATCATATACACAGTTATTTATACATCCCCTTCCACCATGAAGCGTGTTCCCTTTTTGTTTCTCTCTTTGTTCTTAAAATGCTGTTATGCATGTCTAAACCAATCCATTAAATTAGATCATTTTGGCAGTAAAGCGATCTACAATGTGCTTGGTCGCAAAGCTGCTCATCTGTGGTAAACAGCTCTTCAGAAAGGCATTCTTAAATTGATTTCACTAATTCTATGTAATAATTTTGTGATTTCCTACAAAACTACACTTCTTCTCCCATCTGTCTGAGTATTTAATATTGTCTGGGTCCCGTTAAAACATGTATTTTTCCCATCTAATTCCTTGTTTGCTTTAAAACAAGTATTCCCCATTTTCTATCCCTTCAGTAGCCAACCAGTTTGTATGGAGTACACTGGAGCAACTTGACTGATCAGTAAAACACTGCTTTTGTTGTCACCGCAAGGCTTCCCCCGTCGGTTGTTTCACTGAGACACTACTGAGTAACTATAACTCAACACAGTTTATACACATAACATTCCTATACATACTAACAAACAAACAAACAATTATTTATCGCAATTTTCTCATCTCTGTTTGAACGTACACCCAGGTAAATATTCCTGTAGTCTTCTCATACCGACTATGGACCCATTCATTGTTTAACTTCACTGTTTTGCAAATCCTAATTGAATATTACACATTGACATTGAACTTTACTTGATAAGCAGATCTTCATTGCATTCAGCAGCCTATATGTGAGCATCTATGTGTAAGCTGTTCTTCTTTGCATTTATCAGCAGCAAGCAATTCTTCATTGCACATGCATATGAAAATAGTAAAACAATTCCAATGCGTTAGCGAAACCTTCTATATCAGGAGTGTCCATCATGATGCTGGGAATAGAACTTCTTTCCCAGAATAGTTCAACCTTCATTACTCAACTGATCATAATTCCGCAATGAGCACATTTCAAAGTATCATTCCTCTACATATATTCAAAAATCTGTGTAAATGTTTAATATTTCTTATATTTGTTGATGTCATTCTGTGTGCATGTGGCCTAAACCCAATCTCTGTGTGGCAATTTTAATTTAAACAAGTTGAACTCTGCCTCTGATCATTTAAAAAAGGTGTGTACCAATATCAACCCTTCTCAGGTAATTACTGATCCTACAAAACCAAAGAGATCCTTCAAGGTTGTCCCTGATTGGCTCAATCTTAACAAATCAAAGGTAGAAAATCCGCAGTATCTGAACTTGGTGTTAGTTATCACTGCTCAATAGCCTGTATCAGAATTGCAAAAATGAAAACATTAGGTCCACGCTTGGTATCCAGATCCTGAAACATCTCCATGAGCAGGCTTTTTTTTAACTGATCTGTTGAATAGTTGTATGACACTGTTAAAATCCCAGATGAAGATCTAGCACTTGACCATTTTTGTAAATCTTCTAATTCCATAGTTGATAAACACGCCCCTTTTAAAAAGTATAGAACTTAGAACAGGTCTATCCCTGGCTTTCGGCAGAACTGTCTTCTTTACTTTTTTTTCCCCTTGTCCTGTTCAGCATTATGTCAGAAGAATTGTAGTCTGAATACCTTTGATGCCAAACAGATTTGTTTTGCCAAGGGAAGTTTTATAAATGTAAAGCTCCCCTTGATGCCCATTTATTTATTTCTGTTTACAATATATGACATGAACTGAACTGAACCGGACCGGGGGACAAGGAAAGAAGAAGAGGAAAGAAGAGGAAACTGAACAAAAATAGAAACAAAAACCAGACAACCAGCTGCTACACCTGTAAAAAACAAAACAGACAACAATCCATGGCCTATGAGGGGAATCCAGCCTTAGCCCCACCAGGAGCACCTGAAAGCAGACAAGCAGAGAAAAAACAAACACACAAACAAACAAAAACAAGCACAAGAAGCGGCAATCGCATACAACACAGCTGTGGATATAGATGACCTGAGACGACATGATAATACATCAACTGCTTAGTGACCATGCTACTGGACTAATGAATGTGTGTGTGTGTGTGTGAGAACATTCAACACCCATGGCACAGGACCTACATGATAACCGTGCTTAGTTATGAGTGTATAAGCGTACAGGGCCACAATCCACCCCCCCACCCCCCCCCCCACCCCCCCCCCCCCCCCCCCAGCAATCAGAAGCAGGCAGAGAGGGCCACAAGACCCAGGCCACCAGCAGCCCCCACAGAGCACAGAACCCAGGCAGCCCACCGCAGGGGCAACCACGCATCCACCCAGAAGACTGCAGAGGAAGCCCCCGGAAAGAGCCCCCATAAGCATAGGGCAGAGGCACTCCGGGAACCAGGGGTAACAGCCCACCGACCCCGCCAGGCCCCAGCCGCCCAGACATGGGCCGTGCACTGGACCTGGGCCCCAGGAGCCCGAGCGCCCCCAAACCCCCCGGCAGAGGCCCCACCCAATACCCAGGAGGGCCAAGCGCCCCAGACAGCCACAAAGTGGGTCAGCGCCTGCCCCAGCGCCCCTGGCCAAGTACCCTGGGAGTCAAGACGTGCCCACAGGTGGGTGAAGTCGCGAGCAGTGGGGAGAGGCAACGCTGATGCCCCATCGGGAGAAACACAGGCAGGCCAGGCGACAGCAAGTCCCAGATCCAGGCCCAATCATTACCACACACACTTTCACGTCCCATACATCCACACATCCACACATCCTACCTCCCTCGACTCTGCTGGGGTGTAGTGCAGCGGGCACACCAGGAGGCCAGCAACCCCCCAGCCACCACAGACCCCGAACCAGCAGAACAATTAATTAATCCTCCTGGCCCCTCCTGCCCCGAGCAGACACCAGGAAGCAGGGGTGTGCGAAGAAGACCCCTCCCCTCACCCTTCTGGCTCTTCAATATTTTCTAATAGTGAGCAATTAAAATTGAGGGGCAGCCAAACTTGTAGAACTGGGAGCGCGGGACTCTGGGCAGCCTATATACCCAAAGAGCCCCGCCCACCAGATGCCACTCAGTGTAACCACCCCCCAAGACCTAATGTGTGTGTGTGAGTGTGTTTGATAAGTACTAATGTCTAAGGTGTAATTAAAACAGGGGCAGGGAACTGCAGAGTGCAACCAAAGGGGACCACCTACGTGGCCCCATCCACTGCACCCCACCGAACACACACGCCCCCAAAACCCTTCATGTGTGAGTGTGTGCTGTGTACAGGAGCCAGAAGGGAGAGGGGTATGGGGATATATAACGGGGGAGCTACTCTCCCCCAGAGAGGGCAGCCAGGGACTGGCTGCAATAGGCATCCCCGCTACCTGGGAGCCAACAATGGGCAGGAGGGCCTGATGTCCACCAGGCTCGGGGCCTGCAGCGACCATATTCCGGGAGCTACTGTACCCCCAGAAGGTACCCATCCCGCCCCACCCCACTCAACCCAACCCCACCCAGGAGGACCTCTACAAAAAACAAACAAACAACATCAAAAAACAAACAAACAAGCCACCCGGTCACACCAGTCGCAGCAGCCCGGGCCTGAGACCCACCATCACCCAGCAACCCACCACCACCACTATGTGATAAAACTAATCAGAGGGGACCAGAGAGAATGAAATTCAGCCAATTGATGTTTTGAGGAGGCAGACATTGTTTCCATGCTAATATAATCTAAAAGAAAATTTCTAAACTGGTTAATACACAGATTGTTCTTCGCTTTCCAGTTCATGAGAATAGTTTTCTTTGCGATACATAACACTGTGACAACCATGTGTGCTGAGTTAATTTCCATGTTGATGTTGTCTAAGTCACCCAGTATGCACAGTGTTGGGCATGCAGGGATGCTACACTTTAGCCATGTTGATAGGTCCTCACAGACTTCAAGCCAGAACTTCTGGACAGGCGCAGAAAAACCACAAAGCGTGTGCATAATCATCAGGTGTGTTATCTGTGCAATGTGAGCAGATGTTTGAGTGTGTTAGACCCATCCTGAACATCCTTTGTCCTGTATAGTGTGTTCTATGAAGGATTTTGTATTGTATGAGCTGTAAATTAGAATTTCGAGTCTTTATGAAGGTGTTCAAACATATTTGTGGTTAGAAGCTATGACCAGAACTGATGGATAAATCTGCCTCCCATTTTGAGGATGGAAGAGACATTGTGTCATCTATCTTAGACAATAATTTATATATTTTTGATAGTACTTTTGGGGTACAGATGCTTAGAAATTCTGCTACCCTAGTCGGGGGTTGTAAGTCTGGTTGGTGGAGGATATATCCATCCATCCATCCATCATCTGCCGCTTATCCGGGGGTCGGGTCGCGGGGGCAGCAGCTTGAGCAGAGAAACCCAGACGTCTCTGTCCCCGGCCACTTCCTCCAGCTCTTCCGGGGGGACCCCGAGGCGTTCCCAGGCCAGCCGAGAGACATAGTCTCTCCAACGTGTCCTGGGTCTCCCCCGGGGTCTCCTCCCAGTGGGACGTGCCCGGAACACCTCCCCAGGGAGGCGCCCAGGGGGCATCCTAACCAGATGCCCGAGCCACCTCATCTGACTCCTCTCAATGCGGAGGAGCAGCGGTTCTACTCCGAGCCCCTCCCGGATGACTGAGCTTCTCACCCTATCTCTAAGGGAGAGCCCAGACACCCTGCGGAGGAAACCCATTTCGGCCGCTTGTATTCGCGATCTTGTTCTTTCGGTCACTACCCACAACTCGTGACCATAGGTGAGGATGGGAACGTAGATTGACCAGTAAGTAGAGAGCTTCGCCTTCTGGCTCATCTGCCTCTTCACAACGACGGGTCGGTGCACAGCCTGCAACACTGCAGGCGCCGCACCGATCCGCCCGTCAATCTCCCGCTCCATTCGTCCGTCACTCGTGAACAAGACCCCGAGATACTTGAACTCCTCCTCTTGGGGAAGGATCTCATTCCCGACACGGAGAGAGCATTCCACCCTTTTCCGGCTGAGAACCATAGTCTCGGATTTGGAGGTGCTGATTCTCATCCCAGCCGCTTCACACTCGGCTGCGAATCACTCCAGTGAGAGCTGAAGGTCACGGCCTGACGACGCTAACAGAACCACATCATCTGCAAATAGCAGAGACCCGATTCTGAGGTCGCCAAATGGGACACCCTCAACGCCCTGGCTCCGCCTAGAAATTCTGTCCATAAAAGTTAGGAACAGAATCGGTGACAAAGGGCAGCCCTGACGGAGTCCAACTCTCACCGGAAACGTATCCGACTTACTGCCGGCAATGCGGACCAAACTCTGGCACCGGTCATACAGAGACCGAACGGCCCCTATCAAGGGGTCTGGCACTCCATATTCCCGGAGCACCCCCCAAAGGACTCCACAAGGGACACGGTCGAACGCTTTCTCCAAGTCCACAAAACACATGTAGACTGGTTGGGCGAACTCCCATGCACCCTCCAGGATCCTGCCGAGGGTATAGAGCTGGTCCACTGTTCCACGGGGGTAATTGGGTAAACCCCAATGTACTGGCACACAGCCGGGGGGGCAATAAGTATGCCCACACCTGCTCTGCGCCTCTCACCACGGGCAACTCCAGAGTGGAAGAGAGTCCAACCCCTCTCAAGAGTACTGGTTCCAGATCCCAAGCCGTGCGTCGAGGTGAGTCCGACTATATCTAACGGTCTGATGAATTTTCAACAATAAACAACAAACTTTGTATTATGAGAAAGAACCAGACTCATTCTTCAGGAATCCGAAAATAAGCTCTATTTTACGAGTTATGCACGAATTCGGATTCTCCTATAAAACGAATTCCTTAACTCAAACCATGTTAAGACTGCTTTGTCCTTCATATTTATTCATGTCTAATCAAGTTTCAATGATAAACAACGTTGTACTTTGTAGAATGAGAAAGAACTTCTTCAGCAATAAGCATCTCTCGACAAATGACGAAATACAGATTTTGCTATAAAATTAATTGCTATCAGCCTGACTTAAAACTGTTTGTCTTCCTTATTTATCCACTTCAAATCAAGTTTCAACAATTAAAAAAATTTTGTAGTTTGAGAAAGAACAACTTAATCTTGAGCAATCAGTATAAAAAGAGGGTAAGCAAAGGTGCGAATGTCAAACCATACATGATCAAAACAGGGAGCGGAGGTGTTTGGCTGAGACAAGGTGTGAATGTCCACCCATAATTAATGAAAAGCGGGAAACAAGTAGGTTCGAATGCCAAACCATACATCATCAAAAGCAGGAGTGGATATGTTCGGCTACAAGAAGGTTTGAACGTCTGACCATAGTTTGTAAAAAGCGGGTAAGAAAAGGTTCGAATGCCCGAACATACACCATCAAAGGAGGGAGCGGAGGTGTTCCGCTGTAAGAAGGTGTGAATGTCCGACCATAGTTGGTAAAAAACGGGTAAGAAAAGGTTAAAATACCCGACTGTACACAATCAGTAGCGGGTGCGGAGTTGTTCGGCTACTAAAAGGTGTGAAAGTCCGACCATGGTTTGTAAAAAGCGGGTAAGAAAAGGTGCGAATGCCCGAAAATGTATGATCAAAAGAGGGAGCGGAGGTGTTTGGCTGCAAGAAGGTGTGAATGTACACCCATAATTACTGAAAAATGGGTAAGAAAAGGTGCGAATGCCCAACTATACATAATCAAAAGCAGAAGTGGATGTGTTCGGCTCCAAGAAGGGTTGAATGTCTGACCACAGTTTGTAAAAAGCAGGTAAGAAAAGCTTTGACTGCCCGAACATACACCATCAAAAGAGGGAGCGGAGGTGTTCCGCTGAAAGAAGGTGTGAATGTCCGACCATAGTTGGTAAAAAGCGGGTAAGAAAAGGTTAAAATACCCGACTGTACACAATCAATAGCGGGAGCGGAGTTGTTCGGCTACTAAAAGATGTGAAAGTCCGACTATGGTTTGTAAAAAGCGGGTAAGAAAAGGTGCTAATGCCCGACAATGTTTGATCAAAAGAGGGAGCAGAGGTGTTCGGCTGCAAGAAGGTCTGAATGTCCAACCATAATTTGTAAAAACCGGGAAGGAAAGGCTCGAAAGCCCAACTATACACCATCAAAAGCGGGAGCAGAGTGGTTCAGCTGCAAGAAGGTCTGAATGTCCATCAATAATTGCTTTAAAACATGAAAGAAAATTTTCGAATATCATCCGCACATGATCATAAGAAGGAGAGGAGGTGTTCAGCTGCAAGAAGGTGTGAATGTCCACCCATAATTCCTGAAAAATGGGTAAAAAAAGGTGCGAATGCCCAACCATACACTATCAAAAGCAGGTGTGAATGTCAGATCATAATTTGCAAAAAGCTGATGAGAAAGGGTGAGAATGCCCGACTATACACCATCAAATGCGGGAGCGGAGGTGTTCGGCTCTGAGTAGGTGTGAATGTCCGACCATAATTGCTGAAAAATGTGTTAGAAAAGGAAAGAATGCCGGACCATACATCATCAAAAGCAAGAGAGGTGGTGTTCGGCTGCAAAAAGGTGTAAATGTTCGACTAAAGTTTGTAAAAAGCGGGTAAGACATGGTGCGAATGCCTGACAAGGTATGATCAAAAGCAGGAGCGGAGGTGTTCAGCTGCAAGAAGGTCTAAATGTCCATCAATAATTGCTAGAAAACATGAAAGAAAATTTTCGAAAATCAAACCGCACATGATCATAAGTGGGAGAGGAGGTGTTCAGCTGCAAGAAGGTGTGAATATCCACCCATTATTCCTGACAAATGGGTAAGAAAAGGTGCGAATGCCCAACCATACATTATCAAAAGCAGGTGTGAATGTCAGATCATAATTTGCAAAAAGCTGATGAGAAAGGGTGAGAATGCCCGACTATACACCATCAAATGCGGGAGCGGAGTTGTTCGGCTGTGAGTAGGTGTGAATCTCCGACCGTAATTTCTGAAAAATGTGTTAGAAAAGGTAAGAATGCCGGTCCATACATCATCAAAAGCGAGAGAGGTGGTGTTCGGCTGCAAGTAGGTGTGAATGTCCAGCCATAATTACTCACAAACGGGTAAGAAAAGGTAGTATTGCCAGACCATACATGATCAAAACAGGGAGCGGAGGTGGTTCAGCTGCAAGAAGGTGTGAATGTCTCACTAAAGTTCAAATATATTAACAAAAGCGGGAGGAGAGGTCTTCGGATGAGAGTGGTTGAAAATTTCCAACCATAATCTATAAAATTCGGTGAAAAAAAGGTGTGATAGAACACTAAAAGGTGGAGCGGAAGTGTTCGGCTGCAAGAAGGTGTGAATGTCCGACTATATTTGGTGAAAAGCAGGTGAAGCAAGGTCTGAATGCCCAACCTTACATTATCAAAAGCGAGAACAGAGGTGTTTGGCTGCAAGAAGGCCATAGTTTGCCAAATGTTCGGCTACAAGGTTTGAACGTCTGACCATAGTTTGTAAAAAGCGGGTAAGAAAAGGTTCGAATGCCCAAACATACACCATCAAAAGAGGGAGCGGAGGTGTTCCGCTGTAAGAAGGTGTGAATGTCCGACCATAGTTGGTAAAAAGTGGGTAAGAAAAGGTTAAAATACCCGACTGTACAGTCCAACCATGGTTTGTAAAAAGCGGGTAAGAAAAGGTGCGAATGCCCGAAAATGTATGATCAAAAGAGGGAGCGGAGGTGTTCGGCTGCAAGAAGGTGTGAACGTCCGACCAAAGTTGGCAAAAAGCAGTAAAGAAAAGGTTCGAATATCCAAACATAATTAAAAGCGAGAGAGATTGTGTTCAGCTGCAAGTAGGTGTGAATATCCAGCCATAATTACTCACAAACGGGTAAGAAAATGTAGTATTGCCAGACCATACATGATCAAAACAGGGAGCGGAGGTAGTTTAGCTGCAAAAAGGGGTGAATGTCCAACTAAACTAAAAGTGTATTAACAAAAGCGGGAGGAGAGGTCTTCGGATTAGAGTGGTTGAAATTTCCAACCATAATCTATAAAATGCGGTGAAAAAAAAAAAAAAGGTGTGAAGGAATGAATTTTATAGCAAAATCCGAAATTATGCATAACTCCGCAAAAGGAACGTATTGCTCAACCAAAGGGATGCTTCTTTCTCATTCAGGGTAATATGAGGAACTTTATGCTTGATACATTTTAGACATGGATAACTATGAAGGACAAAGCAATTTTAACTTGGTTTGAGCAAAGCAATTCATTTTATAGGAAAATCCGAAATCGTGCAGGACTCATGAAAGTAAGCTTATTCTCGGATTCCTGATCCTCCAGTGTTGCTCTTTCCTATACTGCAAAATACAGCCTTGTTCTTTGTTGAAATCGATATAGACATTGATAAATATGAAGGACAAAGCAGTTTCCACTTTGTTTGAGTGAAGGAATTAATTTTATAGCAAAATCCCAAATCAAGCAGAACGTATGAAAATAAGCGTGTTTTCGGATTCCTGATCCTTCAGTGTTGCTATTTCTTCTACTGCAAAATACAATGTTGTTCTTTGTTGAAGTCAATCTAGACATTGATAAATATGAAGGACAAAGCAGTTTTAACATAGTTTGAGTAACGGAATTCATTTTATACATAAAATCCCAAATCATGCAGAACGTATGAAAATAAGCTTATTCTCGGATTCCTGTTCCTTCAAGTGTTGCTCTTTCTACTACTGCAAAATACAATGTTGTTCTTTGTTGAAGTAAATCTAGACATTGATAAATATGAAGGACAAAGCAGTTTTCACTTGGTTTGAGTGAAGGAATTCATTTTATACATAAAATCCCAAATCATTCAAAACGTATGAAAATAAGCTTATTCTCGGATTCCTGATCCTTCAGTGTTGCTTTTTCTTCTACTGCAAAATACAATGTTGTTCTTTGTTGAAGTCGATCTAGACATTGATAAATATGAAGGACAAAGCAGTTTTAACTTGGTTTGAGTGAAGGAATTCATTTTATACATAAAATCCCAAATCATGCAGAACGTATGAAAATAAGATTATTCTCGGATTACTGATCCTTCAGTGTTGCTCTTTCTTCTACTGCAAAATCCAGTGTTGTTCTTTGTTGAAGTCAATCTAGACATTGATAAATATGAAGGACAAAGCAGTTTTAACATAGTTTGAGTGAAGGCATTCCTTTATAGTAAAATCAATAATCGTGCAGAACTCATGAAAATAAGCTTATTCTCGGATTCCTAAAACTTTTGATTTGCTCTTTCTTTACTGCAAAGTACAATGTTGTTCTTTGTTGAAGTCGATCTAGACATTGATAAATATGAAGGACAAAGCAGTTTTCACTTGGTTTGAGTGAAACCAAGTGAAAACCTCAGCTCCCTGTTTTGATCATGTATGGTCTGGCAATACTACCTTTTCTTACCCGTTTGTGAGTAATTATGGCTGGACATTCACACCTACTTGCAGTCGAACAGCTCTGCTCTTGCTTTTGATGGTATATATTCGGGCATTCGAACCTTTTCTTAGCAGCTTTTTGCAAACTTTGGTCGGACATTCACACCTTCTTGTAGCCAAAAACCTCCGCTCCCGCTTTTGATGGTGTATAGTCAGGCATTTGAACCTTTTCTTTCCCGCTTTTTACAAACTATGGTCGGACATTCAAACCTTCTTGTAGCCGAAAACCTCCGCTCCCTCTTTTGATCATACATTGTCGGGCATTCGCACCTTTTCTTACCCGTTTTTTACAAACCATGGTCGGACTGTCACACATTCTTGTAGCCAAACACATCCGCTCCCGCTATTGATTGTGTACAGTCGGGTATTTTAACCTTTTCTTACCCGTTTTTTACCAACTATGGTCGGACATTCACACCTTCTTACAGCGGAACACCTCCGCTCCCTCTTTTGATGTTGTATGTTTGGGCATTCGAACCTTTTCTTACCCGCTTTTTACAAACTATGGTCGGACATTCAAACTTTCTTGTAGCCGAACACATCCACTCCTGCTTTTGATGATGTATGGTTGGGCATTCAAACCTACTTGTTGCCCGCTTTTCATTAATTTTGGGTGGACATTCACACCTTGTCACAGCCAAACACCTCCGCTCCCTGTTTTGATCATGTATGGTTGGACATTCGCACCTTTTCTCACCCGTTTTTTGCCAACTATGGTCGGCTGTTCACAGCTTCCTCTCCACCATACTTGTATGGTGGGATATTCCCACCCATTTGCATCCGAAGACCTTTTGTTGATATTTAGTTGGTCATTCGCAGCTTACCCGCTTTTGGCAAACTATGGCCTTCATGCAGCCAAACACCTCTGATCTCGCTTTTGATGATGTAAGGTTGGGCATTCAGACCTTGCTTCACCTGCTTTTCACCAAATATAGTCGGACATTCACACCTTATTGCAGCCGAACACTTCCGCTCCACCTTTTAGTGTTCTATCACACCTTTTTTTTCACCGCATTTTATAGATTATGGTTGGAAATTCTCAACCACTCTCATCCGAAGACCTCTCCTCCCGCTTTTGTTAATATATTTGAACTTTAGTCGGACATTCACACCTTCTTGCAGCTGAACCACCTCCGCTCCCTGTTTTGATCATGTATGGTCTGGCAATACTACCTTTTCTTACCCGTTTGTGAGTAATTATGGCTGGACATTCACACCTACTTGCAGCCGAACACCACCTCTCCCGCTTTTGATGATGTATGGACCGGCATTCTTACCTTTTCTAACACATTTTTCAGCAATTATGGTCGGAGATTCACACTTACTCACAGCCGAACAACTCCGCTCCCGCATTTGATGGTGTATAGTCGGGCATTCTCACCCTTTCTCATCAGCTTTTTGCAAATTATGATCTGACATTCACACCTGCTTTTGATAATGTATGGTTTGGCATTCGCACCTTTTCTTACCCATTTGTCAGTAATTATGGGTGGACATTCACACCTTCTTGCAGCTGAACACCTCCTCTCCCGCTATTGATTGTGTACAGTCGGGTATTTTAACCTTTTCTTACCCGCTTTTTACCAAATATGGTCGGACATTCACACCGTCTTACAGCGGAACACCTCTGCTCCCGCTTTTGATGGTGTATAGTCAGGCATTTGAACCTTTTCTTACCCGCTTTTTACAAACTATGGTCGGACATTCAAACCTTCTTGTAGCCGAAAACCTCCGCTCCCTCTTTTGATTATACATTGTTGGGCATTCGCACCTTATTTACAAACTATAGTCAGACATTCACACCTTGCAGCTGAGCCACCTCAGCTCCCTGTTTTGATAGTGTATGTTCGGGCATTCGAACCTATTCTTACCCCCTTTTTACAAACTATGCTCGGAGATTCACACCTACTCACAGCCGAACAACTCCGCTCCCGCATTTGATGATGTCTTGTCCGGCATTCTAGTCTCTTCTAACACATTTTTCAGCAATTATGGTTGGACATTCACACCTACTCACAGCCGAACACTTCCGCTCCCACATTTGATGGTGTATAGCCGGGCATTTTCACCCTTTCTCATCAGCTTTTTGCAAATTATGATCTGACATTCACACCTACTTGCAGTCGAACAGCTCTGCTCCCGCTTTTGATTATGTTTGGTTGGATATTCGAACCTTTTCTTAACTGCTTTTTACAAACTTTGGTCGGACGTTCACACCTTCTTGCAGCCGAACACATCCACTTCCACTTTTGATGGTATATATTCGGGCATTCGAACCTTTTCTTACCCGCTTTTTACAAACCGTGGTCGGACTTTCACACCTTCTTGTAGCCAAACAACTCCGCTCCCGCTATTGATTGTGTACAGTCGGGTATTTTAACCTTTTCTTACCCGCTTTTTACCAACTATGGTCGGACATTTACACCTTCTTACAGCGGAACACCTCCGCTCCCTCTTTTGATGGTCTATGTTCGGGCATTCGAACCTTTTCTTACCCGCTTTTTACAAACTATGGTCGGACATTCAAACTTTCTTGTAGCCGAACACATCCACTCCTGCTTTTGATGATGTATGGTTGGGCATTTTCACCTTTTCTTACCCATTTTTCAGTAATTATGGGTGGACATTCACACCTTCTTGCAGCTGAACAACTCCTCTCCCGCTTATGATCATGTGCGGTTTGATATTCGAAAATTTTCTTTCATGTTTTAAAGCAATTATTGATGGACATTCAAATCTTCTTGTAGCCGAACACATCCACTCCTGCTTTTGATGATGTATGGTAACCTTTTCTTACCCGCTTTTTACAAACTATGGTCGGACATTCAAACCTTCTTGTAGCCAAAACCCTCCGCTCCCTCTTTTGATCATACATTGTTGGGCATTCGCACCTTATCTTACCCGCTTTTTACAAACTATAGTCAGACATTCACACCTTGCAGCTGAACCACCTCCGCTCCCTGTTTTGATCATGTATGGTCTGGCAATACTACCTTTTCTTACCCGTTTGTGAGTAATTAATCCCAAAATATTGAGCATAAAATAAGTCTTTATGCTGATGATGTATTACTTTTCCTTCAGAACTCACAGACGTCTCTCAGTCACACGATCACACTCATAAATAAATTCTCAGCACTTTCTGACTACTCTATCAACTGGTCTAAGACCACAGTTCTGCCCATTAACTGTAGGGTCCATAATATACCTGCGATCACTTTACAGTCAGGAAATATTAGATATTTAGGCATAAACATTTCCTCCAGGCTCTCAGAGCTAACAAAGCTAAATTATGTGCAATTATTAAAGACAGTAGAAGACGATCTCTCGTTGGAAGTCCTTACCTATATCACTTATGGGGAGAGTTACATCCATTAAAATGATGATACTACCAAAAGTTAACTATTTGTTCTCAATGATCCCCATAAAACCATCTGCTACTTGGTTTAAGTCACTAGATTCATGCATCTCCAAATTTCTGTGGAAAAACAAACCACCACGTATTAGTTTAAAAACCCTACAGAAGACCAAGGACAGTGGTGGATTAGATTTACCTCATTTTCAGCACTATTCCTTAGACAATAGGTTACAATATATATCAAAATGGTTTAAACCTTGTTGTTGTCACAGTTCCCAGAGACGTTGTAATCGTTGAGGATTCTATATTCACCCCCTCATTAGAGGCACGTAATGCAGATTGATGACACTGAATCTTCTTCTCTGTTCATTGCTGGCATCATTCCCAGCATCGTAAGTGTTCGTGGCATTGTTAGCCTCTTCTTCTGGATCTTGATATCGAGAATCCTTTTGTATTTCTGGTTTGTCAGTCCTCTGTCTTCGTTCACCGGAGTCTTTGTCTTTTTGTCCTTGAGTTTGGTGATTTTTTCTTCTTTTGATGCCTTGACACAATGTGACAGGTGATACCACGTGGGAGATCCTGTAACTTGGATTGCTGTCCCTTTGCTGCGAAATGGCTGTGCTGCTCAAATGGTCTCTCCTTCATCATGGTTACATGCTGCCATTCCGACATCTCGCCATTCCAACATGGGTCTCCAATTGTCGAAATGGCGACACTTAATTTTTTATCAAACGTCCCACCATTCCGACACTTTTTTCCTCCTATGGTCGGAATGGCGGTATGTTTTTTGTTTTTTTTAACATACCGCCATTCCGACAGTTCCTTTTAATAGCCTATTTTTTACCCAAAACATTTTGCACTAATGATATGCCGGCGCAAATACGCGCTAAAGTTTGGCGCACAAGCTTTGCACATGCAGAGGCCACAGCCTCGCAAACAAACTTTAATAATCTATTATCAAAATCCCCTGAATTTCAAATATAAAAATACAGATATTAATGTAACTCTGGCGAGACTGAAACTGATTAAGCAGAAATACAGTGTCAGTGAGCTGTCACAGCAGCCAGCTGGAGCGGAGCTCTCCACAGAGCCCATGCGTCTTTTGCACGCTGTCATCATATGCAAAAGTAATAATTGCAATTACAGATATCACGGCTACTGCACAGGACACAGTTGCGAGCACTCTGCCTTGCCTTGCCAATAGGAGAAGATAGAAATGACAGCATAGAACGTATAAAACACAACAAAATGCAGTAAAAACGTTTATTCATGTTATTCACGTGATTTATGAGTACTCACTCCAATTTTGGGAAGCGCGGATGGGTTTTGCGCATTTGGCACAAACACACAGCCGCAACGGTTGTAGCTTTATACAGCCTGTTGATATCTTAAGGACCTAACTGGTCACACCTGGGACTAAATGTCATGTAGATATTGTTTTTACATGACATTACAGCTGAACATATAGCTTTCATCCACAAACCAACGTGGGAGAGCCCGAAGACGCATGTGCCAGACGCACATAGGCATGCGTAAAACCAATTTTGACCACTTCATACTGTTTATTTGCTTTCTTTTAGTTAACTTTCGTTTCTTTTGGATTCTTGTGCGTGTTATGGAGCCGTTTTGGTCCATGTTTGTAAGCCTTTTTTTCCTGGATTAAATTTTCAGAAGTTAAAACAAGTGGCATTGGAGTGTGTGATTGAAAACCACCGCAGACTGCTTCTCCTCCTCCAGTTGCCGAGACTTTGTGTTTTTAATAACGCTTGTCTATAAACATGTGTTAAACATATAAATTGCATGAACAGAAAGAAGGGACTCACCTGTTGAGTAACACACATTTCCTTATACGGAAAGCCTTGTCGGAATGGTGGGACATTTGAACGTCAGAATAGCGGGATGTCGCAATGGTGGGATGTCGGAATGGTGGGACGTTTGCATGTCGGAATGGTGGTATGTCGGAATGGTGGTATGTCGGAATGGTGGGATGTCGGAATAGCGGGATGTCGTAATGGCGGGATTTCGGAATGGGTGTTGCCACCCCCTTCATCATATACACAGTTATTTATACATCCCCTTCCACCATGAAGCGTTGTCCCTTTTTGTTTCTCTCTTTGTTCTTAAAATGCTGTTATGCATGTCTAAACCAATCCATTAAATTAGATCATTTTGGCAGTAAAGCGATCTACAATGTGCTTGGTCGCAAAGCTGCTCATCTGTGGTAAACAGCTCTTCAGAAAGGCATTCTTAAATTGATTTCACTAATTCTATGTAATAATTTTGTGATTTCCTACAAAACTACACTTCTTCTCCCATCTGTCTGAGTATTTAATATTGTCTGGGTCCCGTTAAAACATGTATTTTTCCCATCTAATTCCTTGTTTGCTTTAAAACAAGTATTCCCCATTTTCTATCCCTTCAGTAGCCAACCAGTTTGTATGGAGTACACTGGAGCAACTTGACTGATCAGTAAAACACTGCTTTTGTTGTCACCGCAAGGCTTCCCCCGTCGGTTGTTTCACTGAGACACTACTGAGTAACTATAACTCAACACAGTTTATACACATAACATTCCTATACATACTAACAAACAAACAAACAATTATTTATCGCAATTTTCTCATCTCTGTTTGAACGTACACCCAGGTAAATATTCCTGTAGTCTTCTCATACCGACTATGGACCCATTCATTGTTTAACTTCACTGTTTTGCAAATCCTAATTGAATATTACACATTGACATTGAACTTTACTTGATAAGCAGGTCTTCATTGCATTCAACAGCCTATATGTGAGCATCTATGTGTAAGCTGTTCTTCTTTGCATTTATCAGCAGCAAGCAATTCTTCATTGCACATGCATATGAAAATAGTAAAACAATTCCAATGCGTTAGCGAAACCTTCTATATCAGGAGTGTCCATCATGATGCTGGGAATAGAACTTCTTTCCCAGAATAGTTCAACCTTCATTACTCAACTGATCATAATTCCGCAATGAGCACATTTCAAAGTATCATTCCTCTACATATATTCAAAAATCTGTGTAAATGTTTAATATTTCTTATATTTGTTGATGTCATTCTGTGTGCATGTGGCCTAAACCCAATCTCTGTGTGGCAATTTTGATTTAAACAAGTTGAACTCTGCCTCTGATCATTTAAAAAAGGTGTGTACCAATATCAACCCTTCTCAGGTAATTACTGATCCTACAAAACCAAAGAGATCCTTCAAGGTTGTCCCTGATTGGCTCAATCTTAACAAATCAAAGGTAGAAAATCCGCAGTATCTGAACTTGGTGTTAGTTATCACTGCTCAATAGCCTGTATCAGAATTGCAAAAATGAAAACATTAGGTCCACGCTTGGTATCCAGATCCTGAAACATCTCCATGAGCAGGCTTTTTTTTAACTGATCTGTTGAATAGTTGTATGACACTGTTAAAATCCCAGATGAAGATCTAGCACTTGACCATTTTTGTAAATCTTCTAATTCCATAGTTGATAAACACGCCCCTTTTAAAAAGTATAGAACTTAGAACAGGTCTATCCCTGGCTTTCGGCAGAACTGTCTTCTTTACTTTTTTTTCCCCTTGTCCTGTTCAGCATTATGTCAGAAGAATTGTAGTCTGAATACCTTTGATGCCAAACAGATTTGTTTTGCCAAGGGAAGTTTTATAAATGTAAAGCTCCCCTTGATGCCCATTTATTTATTTCTGTTTACAATATATGACATGAACTGAACTGAACCGGACCGGGGGACAAGGAAAGAAGAAGAGGAAAGAAGAGGAAACTGAACAAAAATAGAAACAAAAACCAGACAACCAGCTGCTACACCTGTAAAAAACAAAACAGACAACAATCCATGGCCTATGAGGGGAATCCAGCCTTAGCCCCACCAGGAGCACCTGAAAGCAGACAAGCAGAGAAAAAACAAACACACAAACAAACAAAAACAAGCACAAGAAGCGGCAATCGCATACAACACAGCTGTGGATATAGATGACCTGAGACGACATGATAATACATCAACTGCTTAGTGACCATGCTACTGGACTAATGAATGTGTGTGTGTGTGTGTGAGAACATTCAACACCCATGGCACAGGACCTACATGATAACCGTGCTTAGTTATGAGTGTATAAGCGTACAGGGCCACAATCCACCCCCCCCCCCACCCCACCCCCCCCCTCCCCCCCCAAGCAATCAGAAGCAGGCAGAGAGGGCCACAAGACCCAGGCCACCAGCAGCCCCCACAGAGCACAGAACCCAGGCAGCCCACCGCAGGGGCAACCACGCATCCACCCAGAAGACTGCAGAGGAAGCCCCCGGAAAGAGCCCCCATAAGCATAGGGCAGAGGCACTCCGGGAACCAGGGGTAACAGCCCACCGACCCCGCCAGGCCCCAGCCGCCCAGACATGGGCCGTGCACTGGACCTGGGCCCCAGGAGCCCGAGCGCCCCCAAACCCCCCGGCAGAGGCCCCACCCAATACCCAGGAGGGCCAAGCGCCCCAGACAGCCACAAAGTGGGTCAGCGCCTGCCCCAGCGCCCCTGGCCAAGTACCCTGGGAGTCAAGACGTGCCCACAGGTGGGTGAAGTCGCGAGCAGTGGGGAGAGGCAACGCTGATGCCCCATCGGGAGAAACACAGGCAGGCCAGGCGACAGCAAGTCCCAGATCCAGGCCCAATCATTACCACACACACTTTCACGTCCCATACATCCACACATCCACACATCCTACCTCCCTCGACTCTGCTGGGGTGTAGTGCAGCGGGCACACCAGGAGGCCAGCAACCCCCCAGCCACCACAGACCCCGAACCAGCAGAACAATTAATTAATCCTCCTGGCCCCTCCTGCCCCGAGCAGACACCAGGAAGCAGGGGTGTGCGAAGAAGACCCCTCCCCTCACCCTTCTGGCTCTTCAATATTTTCTAATAGTGAGCAATTAAAATTGAGGGGCAGCCAAACTTGTAGAACTGGGAGCGCGGGACTCTGGGCAGCCTATATACCCAAAGAGCCCCGCCCACCAGATGCCACTCAGTGTAACCACCCCCCAAGACCTAATGTGTGTGTGTGAGTGTGTTTGATAAGTACTAATGTCTAAGGTGTAATTAAAACAGGGGCAGGGAACTGCAGAGTGCAACCAAAGGGGACCACCTACGTGGCCCCATCCACTGCACCCCACCGAACACACACGCCCCCAAAACCCTTCATGTGTGAGTGTGTGCTGTGTACAGGAGCCAGAAGGGAGAGGGGTATGGGGATATATAACGGGGGAGCTACTCTCCCCCAGAGAGGGCAGCCAGGGACTGGCTGCAATAGGCATCCCCGCTACCTGGGAGCCAACAATGGGCAGGAGGGCCTGATGTCCACCAGGCTCGGGGCCTGCAGCGACCATATTCCGGGAGCTACTGTACCCCCAGAAGGTACCCATCCCGCCCCACCCCACTCAACCCAACCCCACCCAGGAGGACCTCTACAAAAAACAAACAAACAACATCAAAAAACAAACAAACAAGCCACCCGGTCACACCAGTCGCAGCAGCCCGGGCCTGAGACCCACCATCACCCAGCAACCCACCACCACCACTATGTGATAAAACTAATCAGAGGGGACCAGAGAGAATGAAATTCAGCCAATTGATGTTTTGAGGAGGCAGACATTGTTTCCATGCTAATATAATCTAAAAGAAAATTTCTAAACTGGTTAATACACAGATTGTTCTTCGCTTTCCAGTTCATGAGAATAGTTTTCTTTGCGATACATAACACTGTGACAACCATGTGTGCTGAGTTAATTTCCATGTTGATGTTGTCTAAGTCACCCAGTATGCACAGTGTTGGGCATGCAGGGATGCTACACTTTAGCCATGTTGATAGGTCCTCACAGACTTCAAGCCAGAACTTCTGGACAGGCGCAGAAAAACCACAAAGCGTGTGCATAATCATCAGGTGTGTTATCTGTGCAATGTGAGCAGATGTTTGAGTGTGTTAGACCCATCCTGAACATCCTTTGTCCTGTATAGTGTGTTCTATGAAGGATTTTGTATTGTATGAGCTGTAAATTAGAATTTCGAGTCTTTATGAAGGTGTTCAAACATATTTGTGGTTAGAAGCTATGACCAGAACTGATGGATAAATCTGCCTCCCATTTTGAGGATGGAAGAGACATTGTGTCATCTATCTTAGACAATAATTTATATATTTTTGATAGTAGTTTTGGGGTACAGATGCTTAGAAATTCTGCTACCCTAGTCGGGGGTTGTAAGTCTGGTTGGTGGAGGATATATCCATCCATCCATCCATCATCTGCCGCTTATCCGGGGGTCGGGTCGCGGGGGCAGCAGCTTGAGCAGAGAAACCCAGACGTCTCTGTCCCCGGCCACTTCCTCCAGCTCTTCCGGGGGGACCCCGAGGCGTTCCCAGGCCAGCCGAGAGACATAGTCTCTCCAACGTGTCCTGGGTCTCCCCCGGGGTCTCCTCCCAGTGGGACGTGCCCGGAACACCTCCCCAGGGAGGCGCCCAGGGGGCATCCTAACCAGATGCCCGAGCCACCTCATCTGACTCCTCTCAATGCGGAGGAGCAGCGGTTCTACTCCGAGCCCCTCCCGGATGACTGAGCTTCTCACCCTATCTCTAAGGGAGAGCCCAGACACCCTGCGGAGGAAACCCATTTCGGCCGCTTGTATTCGCGATCTTGTTCTTTCGGTCACTACCCACAACTCGTGACCATAGGTGAGGATGGGAACGTAGATTGACCAGTAAGTAGAGAGCTTCGCCTTCTGGCTCATCTGCCTCTTCACAACGACGGGTCGGTGCACAGCCTGCAACACTGCAGGCGCCGCACCGATCCGCCCGTCAATCTCCCGCTCCATTCGTCCGTCACTCGTGAACAAGACCCCGAGATACTTGAACTCCTCCTCTTGGGGAAGGATCTCATTCCCGACACGGAGAGAGCATTCCACCCTTTTCCGGCTGAGAACCATAGTCTCGGATTTGGAGGTGCTGATTCTCATCCCAGCCGCTTCACACTCGGCTGCGAATCACTCCAGTGAGAGCTGAAGGTCACGGCCTGACGACGCTAACAGAACCACATCATCTGCAAATAGCAGAGACCCGATTCTGAGGTCGCCAAATGGGACACCCTCAACGCCCTGGCTCCGCCTAGAAATTCTGTCCATAAAAGTTAGGAACAGAATCGGTGACAAAGGGCAGCCCTGACGGAGTCCAACTCTCACCGGAAACGTATCCGACTTACTGCCGGCAATGCGGACCAAACTCTGGCACCGGTCATACAGAGACCGAACGGCCCCTATCAAGGGGTCTGGCACTCCATATTCCCGGAGCACCCCCCAAAGGACTCCACAAGGGACACGGTCGAACGCTTTCTCCAAGTCCACAAAACACATGTAGACTGGTTGGGCGAACTCCCATGCACCCTCCAGGATCCTGCCGAGGGTATAGAGCTGGTCCACTGTTCCACGGGGGTAATTGGGTAAACCCCAATGTACTGGCACACAGCCGGGGGGCAATAAGTATGCCCACACCTGCTCTGCGCCTCTCACCACGGGCAACTCCAGAGTGGAAGAGAGTCCAACCCCTCTCAAGAGTACTGGTTCCAGATCCCAAGCCGTGCGTCGAGGTGAGTCCGACTATATCTAACGGTCTGATGAATTTTCAACAATAAACAACAAACTTTGTATTATGAGAAAGAACCAGACTCATTCTTCAGGAATCCGAAAATAAGCTCTATTTTACGAGTTATGCACGAATTCGGATTCTCCTATAAAACGAATTCCTTAACTCAAACCATGTTAAGACTGCTTTGTCCTTCATATTTATTCATGTCTAATCAAGTTTCAATGATAAACAACGTTGTACTTTGTAGAATGAGAAAGAACTTCTTCAGCAATAAGCATCTCTCGACAAATGACGAAATACAGATTTTGCTATAAAATTAATTGCTATCAGCCTGACTTAAAACTGTTTGTCTTCCTTATTTATCCACTTCAAATCAAGTTTCAACAATTAAAAAAATTTTGTAGTTTGAGAAAGAACAACTTAATCTTGAGCAATCAGTATAAAAAGAGGGTAAGCAAAGGTGCGAATGTCAAACCATACATGATCAAAACAGGGAGCGGAGGTGTTTGGCTGAGACAAGGTGTGAATGTCCACCCATAATTAATGAAAAGCGGGAAACAAGTAGGTTCGAATGCCAAACCATACATCATCAAAAGCAGGAGTGGATATGTTCGGCTACAAGAAGGTTTGAACGTCTGACCATAGTTTGTAAAAAGCGGGTAAGAAAAGGTTCGAATGCCCGAACATACACCATCAAAGGAGGGAGCGGAGGTGTTCCGCTGTAAGAAGGTGTGAATGTCCGACCATAGTTGGTAAAAAACGGGTAAGAAAAGGTTAAAATACCCGACTGTACACAATCAGTAGCGGGTGCGGAGTTGTTCGGCTACTAAAAGGTGTGAAAGTCCGACCATGGTTTGTAAAAAGCGGGTAAGAAAAGGTGCGAATGCCCGAAAATGTATGATCAAAAGAGGGAGCGGAGGTGTTTGGCTGCAAGAAGGTGTGAATGTACACCCATAATTACTGAAAAATGGGTAAGAAAAGGTGCGAATGCCCAACTATACATAATCAAAAGCAGGAGTGGATGTGTTCGGCTCCAAGAAGGGTTGAATGTCTGACCACAGTTTGTAAAAAGCAGGTAAGAAAAGCTTTGACTGCCCGAACATACACCATCAAAAGAGGGAGCGGAGGTGATCCGCTGAAAGAAGGTGTGAATGTCCGACCATAGTTGGTAAAAAGCGGGTAAGAAAAGGTTAAAATACCCGACTGTACACAATCAATAGCGGGAGCGGAGTTGTTCGGCTACTAAAAGATGTGAAAGTCCGACTATGGTTTGTAAAAAGCGGGTAAGAAAAGGTGCTAATGCCCGACAATGTTTGATCAAAAGAGGGAGCAGAGGTGTTCGGCTGCAAGAAGGTCTGAATGTCCAACCATAATTTGTAAAAACCGGGAAGGAAAGGCTCGAAAGCCCAACTATACACCATCAAAAGCGGGAGCAGAGTGGTTCAGCTGCAAGAAGGTCTGAATGTCCATCAATAATTGCTTTAAAACATGAAAGAAAATTTTCGAATATCATCCGCACATGATCATAAGAAGGAGAGGAGGTGTTCAGCTGCAAGAAGGTGTGAATGTCCACCCATAATTCCTGAAAAATGGGTAAAAAAAGGTGCGAATGCCCAACCATACACTATCAAAAGCAGGTGTGAATGTCAGATCATAATTTGCAAAAAGCTGATGAGAAAGGGTGAGAATGCCCGACTATACACCATCAATTGCGGGAGCGGAGGTGTTCGGCTCTGAGTAGGTGTGAATGTCCGACCATAATTGCTGAAAAATGTGTTAGAAAAGGAAAGAATGCCGGACCATACATCATCAAAAGCGAGAGAGGTGGTGTTCGGCTGCAAAAAGGTGTAAATGTTCGACTAAAGTTTGTAAAAAGCGGGTAAGACATGGTGCGAATGCCTGACAAGGTATGATCAAAAGCAGGAGCGGAGGTGTTCAGCTGCAAGAAGGTCTAAATGTCCATCAATAATTGCTAGAAAACATGAAAGAAAATTTTCGAAAATCAAACCGCACATGATCATAAGTGGGAGAGGAGGTGTTCAGCTGCAAGAAGGTGTGAATGTCCACCCATTATTCCTGACAAATGGGTAAGAAAAGGTGCGAATGCCCAACCATACATTATCAAAAGCAGGTGTGAATGTCAGATCATAATTTGCAAAAAGCTGATGAGAAAGGGTGAGAATGCCCGACTATACACCATCAAATGCGGGAGCGGAGTTGTTCGGCTGTGAGTAGGTGTGAATCTCCGACCGTAATTTCTGAAAAATGTGTTAGAAAAGGTAAGAATGCCGGTCCATACATCATCAAAAGCGAGAGAGGTGGTGTTCGGCTGCAAGTAGGTGTGAATGTCCAGCCATAATTACTCACAAACGGGTAAGAAAAGGTAGTATTGCCAGACCATACATGATCAAAACAGGGAGCGGAGGTGGTTCAGCTGCAAGAAGGTGTGAATGTCTCACTAAAGTTCAAATATATTAACAAAAGCGGGAGGAGAGGTCTTCGGATTAGAGTGGTTGAAATTTCCAACCATAATCTATAAAATGCGGTGAAAAAAAAAAAAAGGTGTGAAGGAATGAATTTTATAGCAAAATCCGAAATTATGCATAACTCCGCAAAAGGAACGTATTGCTCAACCAAAGGGATGCTTCTTTCTCATTCAGGGTAATATGAGGAACTTTATGCTTAATACATTTTAGACATGGATAACTATGAAGGACAAAGCAATTTTAACTTGGTTTGAGCAAAACAATTCATTTTATAGGAAAATCCGAAATCGTGCAGGACTCATGAAAGTAAGCTTATTCTCGGATTCCTGATCCTCCAGTGTTGCTCTTTCCTATACTGCAAAATACAGCCTTGTTCTTTGTTGAAATCGATATAGACATTGATAAATATGAAGGACAAAGCAGTTTCCACTTTGTTTGAGTGAAGGAATTAATTTTATAGCAAAATCCCAAATCAAGCAGAACGTATGAAAATAAGCGTGTTTTCGGATTCCTGATCCTTCAGTGTTGCTATTTCTTCTACTGCAAAATACAATGTTGTTCTTTGTTGAAGTCAATCTAGACATTGATAAATATGAAGGACAAAGCAGTTTTAACATAGTTTGAGTAAAGGAATTCATTTTATACATAAAATCCCAAATCATGCAGAACGTATGAAAATAAGCTTATTCTCGGATTCCTGTTCCTTCAAGTGTTGCTCTTTCTACTACTGCAAAATACAATGTTGTTCTTTGTTGAAGTAAATCTAGACATTGATAAATATGAAGGACAAAGCAGTTTTCACTTGGTTTGAGTGAAGGAATTCATTTTATACATAAAATCCCAAATCATTCAAAACGTATGAAAATAAGCTTATTCTCGGATTCCTGATCCTTCAGTGTTGCTTTTTCTTCTACTGCAAAATACAATGTTGTTCTTTGTTGAAGTCGATCTAGACATTGATAAATATGAAGGACAAAGCAGTTTTAACATAGTTTGAGTGAAGGCATTCCTTTATAGTAAAATCAATAATCGTGCAGAACTCATGAAAATAAGCTTATTCTCGGATTCCTAAAACTTTTGATTTGCTCTTTCTTTACTGCAAAGTACAATGTTGTTCTTTGTTGAAGTCGATCTAGACATTGATAAATATGAAGGACAAAGCAGTTTTCACTTGGTTTGAGTGAAACCAAGTGAAAACCTCAGCTCCCTGTTTTGATCATGTATGGTCTGGCAATACTACCTTTTCTTACCCGTTTGTGAGTAATTATGGCTGGACATTCACACCTACTTGCAGTCGAACAGCTCTGCTCTTGCTTTTGATGGTATATATTCGGGCATTCGAACCTTTTCTTAGCAGCTTTTTGCAAACTTTGGTCGCACATTCACACCTTCTTGTAGCCAAAAACCTCCGCTCCCGCTTTTGATGGTGTATAGTCAGGCATTTGAACCTTTTCTTTCCCGCTTTTTACAAACTATGGTCGGACATTCAAACCTTCTTGTAGCCGAAAACCTCCGCTCCCTCTTTTGATCATACATTGTCGGGCATTCGCACCTTTTCTTACCCGTTTTTTACAAACCATGGTCGGACTGTCACACATTCTTGTAGCCAAACACATCCGCTCCCGCTATTGATTGTGTACAGTCGGGTATTTTAACCTTTTCTTACCCGTTTTTTACCAACTATGGTCGGACATTCACACCTTCTTACAGCGGAACACCTCCGCTCCCTCTTTTGATGTTGTATGTTTGGGCATTCGAACCTTTTCTTACCCGCTTTTTACAAACTATGCTCGGACATTCAAACCTTCTTGTAGCCGAACACATCCACTCCTGCTTTTGATGATGTATGGTTGGGCATTCAAACCTACTTGTTGCCCGCTTTTCATTAATTTTGGGTGGACATTCACACCTTGTCACAGCCAAACACCTCCGCTCCCTGTTTTGATCATGTATGGTTGGACATTCGCACCTTTTCTCACCCGTTTTTTGCCAACTATGGTCGGCTGTTCACAGCTTCCTCTCCACCATACTTGTATGGTGGGATATTCCCACCCACTTGCATCCGAAGACCTTTTGTTGATATTTAGTTGGTCATTCGCAGCTTACCCGCTTTTGGCAAACTATGGCCTTCATGCAGCCAAACACCTCTGATCTCGCTTTTGATGATGTAAGGTTGGGCATTCAGACCTTGCTTCACCTGCTTTTCACCAAATATAGTCGGACATTCACACCTTATTGCAGCCGAACACTTCCGCTCCACCTTTTAGTGTTCTATCACACCTTTTTTTTCACCGCATTTTATAGATTATGGTTGGAAATTCTCAACCACTCTCATCCGAAGACCTCTCCTCCCGCTTTTGTTAATATATTTGAACTTTAGTCGGACATTCACACCTTCTTGCAGCTGAACCACCTCCGCTCCCTGTTTTGATCATGTATGGTCTGGCAATACTACCTTTTCTTACCCGTTTGTGAGTAATTATGGCTGGACATTCACACCTACTTGCAGCCGAACACCACCTCTCCCGCTTTTGATGATGTATGGACCGGCATTCTTACCTTTTCTAACACATTTTTCAGCAATTATGGTCGGAGATTCACACTTACTCACAGCCGAACAACTCCGCTCCCGCATTTGATGGTGTATAGTCGGGCATTCTCACCCTTTCTCATCAGCTTTTTGCAAATTATGATCTGACATTCACACCTGCTTTTGATAATGTATGGTTTGGCATTCGCACCTTTTCTTACCCATTTTTCAGTAATTATGGGTGGACATTCACACCTTCTTGCAGCTGAACACCTCCTCTCCCGCTATTGATTGTGTACAGTCGGGTATTTTAACCTTTTCTTACCCGCTTTTTACCAAATATGGTCGGACATTCACACCGTCTTACAGCGGAACACCTCTGCTCCCGCTTTTGATGGTGTATAGTCAGGCATTTG
The DNA here is from genome assembly GCF_036924035.1 of Leuresthes tenuis. NCBI lineage: Eukaryota > Metazoa > Chordata > Actinopteri > Atheriniformes > Atherinopsidae > Leuresthes > Leuresthes tenuis. The sequence goes on along the minus strand of NW_027325367.1, from coordinate 29,916,300 downwards.
AACCTTTTCTTACCCGCTTTTTACAAACTATGGTCGGACATTTAAACCTTCTTGTAGCCGAAAACCTCCGCTCCCTCTTTTGATTATACATTGTTGGGCATTCGCACCTTATTTACAAACTATAGTCAGACATTCACACCTTGCAGCTGAGCCACCTCAGCTCCCTGTTTTGATAGTGTATGTTCGGGCATTCGAACCTATTCTTACCCCCTTTTTACAAACTATGCTCGGAGATTCACACCTACTCACAGCCGAACAACTCCGCTCCCGCATTTGATGATGTCTTGTCCGGCATTCTAGTCTCTTCTAACACATTTTTCAGCAATTATGGTTGGACATTCACACCTACTCACAGCCGAACACTTCCGCTCCCACATTTGATGGTGTATAGCCGGGCATTTTCACCCTTTCTCATCAGCTTTTTGCAAATTATGATCTGACATTCACACCTACTTGCAGTCGAACAGCTCTGCTCCCGCTTTTGATTATGTTTGGTTGGATATTCGAACCTTTTCTTAACTGCTTTTTACAAACTTTGGTCGGACGTTCACACCTTCTTGCAGCCGAACACATCCACTTCCACTTTTGATGGTATATATTCGGGCATTCGAACCTTTTCTTACCCGCTTTTTACAAACCGTGGTCGGACTTTCACACCTTCTTGTAGCCAAACAACTCCGCTCCCGCTATTGATTGTGTACAGTCGGGTATTTTAACCTTTTCTTACCCGCTTTTTACCAACTATGGTCGGACATTTACACCTTCTTACAGCGGAACACCTCCGCTCCCTCTTTTGATGGTCTATGTTCGGGCATTCGAACCTTTTCTTACCCGCTTTTTACAAACTATGGTCGGACATTCAAACTTTCTTGTAGCCGAACACATCCACTCCTGCTTTTGATGATGTATGGTTGGGCATTTTCACCTTTTCTTACCCATTTTTCAGTAATTATGGGTGGACATTCACACCTTCTTGCAGCTGAACAACTCCTCTCCCGCTTATGATCATGTGCGGTTTGATATTCGAAAATTTTCTTTCATGTTTTAAAGCAATTATTGATGGACATTCAAATCTTCTTGTAGCCGAACACATCCACTCCTGCTTTTGATGATGTATGGTAACCTTTTCTTACCCGCTTTTTACAAACTATGGTCGGACATTCAAACCTTCTTGTAGCCAAAACCCTCCGCTCCCTCTTTTGATCATACATTGTTGGGCATTCGCACCTTATCTTACCCGCTTTTTACAAACTATAGTCAGACATTCACACCTTGCAGCTGAACCACCTCCGCTCCCTGTTTTGATCATGTATGGTCTGGCAATACTACCTTTTCTTACCCGTTTGTGAGTAATTAATCCCAAAATATTGAGCATAAAATAAGTCTTTATGCTGATGATGTATTACTTTTCCTTCAGAACTCACAGACGTCTCTCAGTCACACGATCACACTCATAAATAAATTCTCAGCACTTTCTGACTACTCTATCAACTGGTCTAAGACCACAGTTCTGCCCATTAACTGTAGGGTCCATAATATACCTGCGATCACTTTACAGTCAGGAAATATTAGATATTTAGGCATAAACATTTCCTCCAGGCTCTCAGAGCTAACAAAGCTAAATTATGTGCAATTATTAAAGACAGTAGAAGACGATCTCTCGTTGGAAGTCCTTACCTATATCACTTATGGGGAGAGTTACATCCATTAAAATGATGATACTACCAAAAGTTAACTATTTGTTCTCAATGATCCCCATAAAACCATCTGCTACTTGGTTTAAGTCACTAGATTCATGCATCTCCAAATTTCTGTGGAAAAACAAACCACCACGTATTAGTTTAAAAACCCTACAGAAGACCAAGGACAGTGGTGGATTAGATTTACCTCATTTTCAGCACTATTCCTTAGACAATAGGTTACAATATATATCAAAATGGTTTAAACCTTGTTGTTGTCACAGTTCCCAGAGACGTTGTAATCGTTGAGGATTCTATATTCACCCCCTCATTAGAGGCACGTAATGCAGATTGATGACACTGAATCTTCTTCTCTGTTCATTGCTGGCATCATTCCCAGCATCGTAAGTGTTCGTGGCATTGTTAGCCTCTTCTTCTGGATCTTGATATCGAGAATCCTTTTGTATTTCTGGTTTGTCAGTCCTCTGTCTTCGTTCACCGGAGTCTTTGTCTTTTTGTCCTTGAGTTTGGTGATTTTTTCTTCTTTTGATGCCTTGACACAATGTGACAGGTGATACCACGTGGGAGATCCTGTAACTTGGATTGCTGTCCCTTTGCTGCGAAATGGCTGTGCTGCTCAAATGGTCTCTCCTTCATCATGGTTACATGCTGCCATTCCGACATCTCGCCATTCCAACATGGGTCTCCAATTGTCGGAATGGCGACACTTAATTTTTTATCAAACGTCCCACCATTCCGACACTTTTTTCCTCCTATGGTCGGAATGGCGGTATGTTTTTTGTTTTTTTTAACATACCGCCATTCCGACAGTTCCTTTTAATAGCCTATTTTTTACCCAAAACATTTTGCACTAATGATATGCCGGCGCAAATACGCGCTAAAGTTTGGCGCACAAGCTTTGCACATGCAGAGGCCACAGCCTCGCAAACAAACTTTAATAATCTATTATCAAAATCCCCTGAATTTCAAATATAAAAATACAGATATTAATGTAACTCTGGCGAGACTGAAACTGATTAAGCAGAAATACAGTGTCAGTGAGCTGTCACAGCAGCCAGCTGGAGCGGAGCTCTCCACAGAGCCCATGCGTCTTTTGCACGCTGTCATCATATGCAAAAGTAATAATTGCAATTACAGATATCACGGCTACTGCACAGGACACAGTTGCGAGCACTCTGCCTTGCCTTGCCAATAGGAGAAGATAGAATTGACAGCATAGAACGTATAAAACACAACAAAATGCAGTAAAAACGTTTATTCATGTTATTCACGTGATTTATGAGTACTCACTCCAATTTTGGGAAGCGCGGATGGGTTTTGCGCATTTGGCACAAACACACAGCCGCAACGGTTGTAGCTTTATACAGCCTGTTGATATCTTAAGGACCTAACTGGTCACACCTGGGAGTAAATGTCATGTAGATATTGTTTTTACATGACATTACAGCTGAACATATAGCTTTCATCCACAAACCAACGTGGGAGAGCCCGAAGACGCATGTGCCAGACGCACATAGGCATGCGTAAAACCAATTTTGACCACTTCATACTGTTTATTTGCTTTCTTTTAGTTAACTTTCGTTTCTTTTGGATTCTTGTGCGTGTTATGGAGCCGTTTTGGTCCATGTTTGTAAGCCTTTTTTTCCTGGATTAAATTTTCAGAAGTTAAAACAAGTGGCATTGGAGTGTGTGATTGAAAACCACCGCAGACTGCTTCTCCTCCTCCAGTTGCCGAGACTTTGTGTTTTTAATAACGCTTGTCTATAAACATGTGTTAAACATATAAATTGCATGAACAGAAAGAAGGGACTCACCTGTTGAGTAACACACATTTCCTTATACGGAAAGCCTTGTCGGAATGGTGGGACATTTGAACGTCAGAATAGCGGGATGTCGCAATGGTGGGATGTCGGAATGGTGGGACGTTTGCATGTCGGAATGGTGGTATGTCGGAATGGTGGGATGTCGGAATAGCGGGATGTCGTAATGGCGGGATTTCGGAATGGGTGTTGCCACCCCCTTCATCATATACACAGTTATTTATACATCCCCTTCCACCATGAAGCGTTGTCCCTTTTTGTTTCTCTCTTTGTTCTTAAAATGCTGTTATGCATGTCTAAACCAATCCATTAAATTAGATCATTTTGGCAGTAAAGCGATCTACAATGTGCTTGGTCGCAAAGCTGCTCATCTGTGGTAAACAGCTCTTCAGAAAGGCATTCTTAAATTGATTTCACTAATTCTATGTAATAATTTTGTGATTTCCTACAAAACTACACTTCTTCTCCCATCTGTCTGAGTATTTAATATTGTCTGGGTCTCGTTAAAACATGTATTTTTCCCATCTAATTCCTTGTTTGCTTTAAAACAAGTATTCCCCATTTTCTATCCCTTCAGTAGCCAACCAGTTTGTATGGAGTACACTGGAGCAACTTGACTGATCAGTAAAACACTGCTTTTGTTGTCACCGCAAGGCTTCCCCCGTCGGTTGTTTCACTGAGACACTACTGAGTAACTATAACTCAACACAGTTTATACACATAACATTCCTATACATACTAACAAACAAACAAACAATTATTTATCGCAATTTTCTCATCTCTGTTTGAACGTACACCCAGGTAAATATTCCTGTAGTCTTCTCATACCGACTATGGACCCATTCATTGTTTAACTTCACTGTTTTGCAAATCCTAATTGAATATTACACATTGACATTGAACTTTACTTGATAAGCAGGTCTTCATTGCATTCAGCAGCCTATATGTGAGCATCTATGTGTAAGCTGTTCTTCTTTGCATTTATCAGCAGCAAGCAATTCTTCATTGCACATGCATATGAAAATAGTAAAACAATTCCAATGCGTTAGCGAAACCTTCTATATCAGGAGTGTCCATCATGATGCTGGGAATAGAACTTCTTTCCCAGAATAGTTCAACCTTCATTACTCAACTGATCATAATTCCGCAATGAGCACATTTCAAAGTATCATTCCTCTACATATATTCAAAAATCTGTGTAAATGTTTAATATTTCTTATATTTGTTGATGTCATTCTGTGTGCATGTGGCCTAAACCCAATCTCTGTGTGGCAATTTTAATTTAAACAAGTTGAACTCTGCCTCTGATCATTTAAAAAAGGTGTGTACCAATATCAACCCTTCTCAGGTAATTACTGATCCTACAAAACCAAAGAGATCCTTCAAGGTTGTCCCTGATTGGCTCAATCTTAACAAATCAAAGGTAGAAAATCCGCAGTATCTGAACTTGGTGTTAGTTATCACTGCTCAATAGCCTGTATCAGAATTGCAAAAATGAAAACATTAGGTCCACGCTTGGTATCCAGATCCTGAAACATCTCCATGAGCAGGCTTTTTTTTAACTGATCTGTTGAATAGTTGTATGACACTGTTAAAATCCCAGATGAAGATCTAGCACTTGACCATTTTTGTAAATCTTCTAATTCCATAGTTGATAAACACGCCCCTTTTAAAAAGTATAGAACTTAGAACAGGTCTATCCCTGGCTTTCGGCAGAACTGTCTTCTTTACTTTTTTTTCCCCTTGTCCTGTTCAGCATTATGTCAGAAGAATTGTAGTCTGAATACCTTTGATGCCAAACAGATTTGTTTTGCCAAGGGAAGTTTTATAAATGTAAAGCTCCCCTTGATGCCCATTTATTTATTTCTGTTTACAATATATGACATGAACTGAACTGAACCGGACCGGGGGACAAGGAAAGAAGAAGAGGAAAGAAGAGGAAACTGAACAAAAATAGAAACAAAAACCAGACAACCAGCTGCTACACCTGTAAAAAACAAAACAGACAACAATCCATGGCCTATGAGGGGAATCCAGCCTTAGCCCCACCAGGAGCACCTGAAAGCAGACAAGCAGAGAAAAAACAAACACACAAACAAACAAAAACAAGCACAAGAAGCGGCAATCGCATACAACACAGCTGTGGATATAGATGACCTGAGACGACATGATAATACATCAACTGCTTAGTGACCATGCTACTGGACTAATGAATGTGTGTGTGTGTGTGTGAGAACATTCAACACCCATGGCACAGGACCTACATGATAACCGTGCTTAGTTATGAGTGTATAAGCGTACAGGGCCACAATCCACCCCCCCCCCCCCCCAAGCAATCAGAAGCAGGCAGAGAGGGCCACAAGACCCAGGCCACCAGCAGCCCCCACAGAGCACAGAACCCAGGCAGCCCACCGCAGGGGCAACCACGCATCCACCCAGAAGACTGCAGAGGAAGCCCCCGGAAAGAGCCCCCATAAGCATAGGGCAGAGGCACTCCGGGAACCAGGGGTAACAGCCCACCGACCCCGCCAGGCCCCAGCCGCCCAGACATGGGCCGTGCACTGGACCTGGGCCCCAGGAGCCCGAGCGCCCCCAAACCCCCCGGCAGAGGCCCCACCCAATACCCAGGAGGGCCAAGCGCCCCAGACAGCCACAAAGTGGGTCAGCGCCTGCCCCAGCGCCCCTGGCCAAGTACCCTGGGAGTCAAGACGTGCCCACAGGTGGGTGAAGTCGCGAGCAGTGGGGAGAGGCAACGCTGATGCCCCATCGGGAGAAACACAGGCAGGCCAGGCGACAGCAAGTCCCAGATCCAGGCCCAATCATTACCACACACACTTTCACGTCCCATACATCCACACATCCACACATCCTACCTCCCTCGACTCTGCTGGGGTGTAGTGCAGCGGGCACACCAGGAGGCCAGCAACCCCCCAGCCACCACAGACCCCGAACCAGCAGAACAATTAATTAATCCTCCTGGCCCCTCCTGCCCCGAGCAGACACCAGGAAGCAGGGGTGTGCGAAGAAGACCCCTCCCCTCACCCTTCTGGCTCTTCAATATTTTCTAATAGTGAGCAATTAAAATTGAGGGGCAGCCAAACTTGTAGAACTGGGAGCGCGGGACTCTGGGCAGCCTATATACCCAAAGAGCCCCGCCCACCAGATGCCACTCAGTGTAACCACCCCCCAAGACCTAATGTGTGTGTGTGAGTGTGTTTGATAAGTACTAATGTCTAAGGTGTAATTAAAACAGGGGCAGGGAACTGCAGAGTGCAACCAAAGGGGACCACCTACGTGGCCCCATCCACTGCACCCCACCGAACACACACGCCCCCAAAACCCTTCATGTGTGAGTGTGTGCTGTGTACAGGAGCCAGAAGGGAGAGGGGTATGGGGATATATAACGGGGGAGCTACTCTCCCCCAGAGAGGGCAGCCAGGGACTGGCTGCAATAGGCATCCCCGCTACCTGGGAGCCAACAATGGGCAGGAGGGCCTGATGTCCACCAGGCTCGGGGCCTGCAGCGACCATATTCCGGGAGCTACTGTACCCCCAGAAGGTACCCATCCCGCCCCACCCCACTCAACCCAACCCCACCCAGGAGGACCTCTACAAAAAACAAACAAACAACATCAAAAAACAAACAAACAAGCCACCCGGTCACACCAGTCGCAGCAGCCCGGGCCTGAGACCCACCATCACCCAGCAACCCACCACCACCACTATGTGATAAAACTAATCAGAGGGGACCAGAGAGAATGAAATTCAGCCAATTGATGTTTTGAGGAGGCAGACATTGTTTCCATGCTAATATAATCTAAAAGAAAATTTCTAAACTGGTTAATACACAGATTGTTCTTCGCTTTCCAGTTCATGAGAATAGTTTTCTTTGCGATACATAACACTGTGACAACCATGTGTGCTGAGTTAATTTCCATGTTGATGTTGTCTAAGTCACCCAGTATGCACAGTGTTGGGCATGCAGGGATGCTACACTTTAGCCATGTTGATAGGTCCTCACAGACTTCAAGCCAGAACTTCTGGACAGGCGCAGAAAAACCACAAAGCGTGTGCATAATCATCAGGTGTGTTATCTGTGCAATGTGAGCAGATGTTTGAGTGTGTTAGACCCATCCTGAACATCCTTTGTCCTGTATAGTGTGTTCTATGAAGGATTTTGTATTGTATGAGCTGTAAATTAGAATTTCGAGTCTTTATGAAGGTGTTCAAACATATTTGTGGTTAGAAGCTATGACCAGAACTGATGGATAAATCTGCCTCCCATTTTGAGGATGGAAGAGACATTGTGTCATCTATCTTAGACAATAATTTATATATTTTTGATAGTACTTTTGGGGTACAGATGCTTAGAAATTCTGCTACCCTAGTCGGGGGTTGTAAGTCTGGTTGGTGGAGGATATATCCATCCATCCATCCATCATCTGCCGCTAATCCGGAGGTCGGGTCGCGGGGGCAGCAGCTTGAGCAGAGAAACCCAGACGTCTCTGTCCCCGGCCACTTCCTCCAGCTCTTCCGGGGGGACCCCGAGGCGTTCCCAGGCCAGCCGAGAGACATAGTCTCTCCAACGTGTCCTGGGTCTCCCCCGGGGTCTCCTCCCAGTGGGACGTGCCCGGAAAACCTCCCCAGGGAGGCGCCCAGGGGGCATCCTAACCAGATGCCCGAGCCACCTCATCTGACTCCTCTCAATGCGGAGGAGCAGCGGTTCTACTCCGAGCCCCTCCCGGATGACTGAGCTTCTCACCCTATCTCTAAGGGAGAGCCCAGACACCCTGCGGAGGAAACCCATTTCGGCCGCTTGTATTCGCGATCTTGTTCTTTCGGTCACTACCCACAACTCGTGACCATAGGTGAGGATGGGAACGTAGATTGACCAGTAAGTAGAGAGCTTCGCCTTCTGGCTCATCTGCCTCTTCACAACGACGGGTCGGTGCACAGCCTGCAACACTGCAGGCGCCGCACCGATCCGCCCGTCAATCTCCCGCTCCATTCGTCCGTCACTCGTGAACAAGACCCCGAGATACTTGAACTCCTCCTCTTGGGGAAGGATCTCATTCCCGACACGGAGAGAGCATTCCACCCTTTTCCGGCTGAGAACCATAGTCTCGGATTTGGAGGTGCTGATTCTCATCCCAGCCGCTTCACACTCGGCTGCGAATCACTCCAGTGAGAGCTGAAGGTCACGGCCTGACGACGCTAACAGAACCACATCATCTGCAAATAGCAGAGACCCGATTCTGAGGTCGCCAAATGGGACACCCTCAACGCCCTGGCTCCGCCTAGAAATTCTGTCCATAAAAGTTAGGAACAGAATCGGTGACAAAGGGCAGCCCTGACGGAGTCCAACTCTCACCGGAAACGTATCCGACTTACTGCCGGCAATGCGGACCAAACTCTGGCACCGGTCATACAGAGACCGAACGGCCCCTATCAAGGGGTCTGGCACTCCATATTCCCGGAGCACCCCACAAAGGACTCCACAAGGGACACGGTCGAACGCTTTCTCCAAGTCCACAAAACACATGTAGACTGGTTGGGCGAACTCCCATGCACCCTCCAGGATCCTGCCGAGGGTATAGAGCTGGTCCACTGTTCCACGGGGGTAATTGGGTAAACCCCAATGTACTGGCACACAGCCGGGGGGCAATAAGTATGCCCACACCTGCTCTGCGCCTCTCACCACGGGCAACTCCAGAGTGGAAGAGAGTCCAACCCCTCTCAAGAGTACTGGTTCCAGATCCCAAGCCGTGCGTCGAGGTGAGTCCGACTATATCTAACGGTCTGATGAATTTTCAACAATAAACAACAAACTTTGTATTATGAGAAAGAACCAGACTCATTCTTCAGGAATCCGAAAATAAGCTCTATTTTACGAGTTATGCACGAATTCGGATTCTCCTATAAAACGAATTCCTTAACTCAAACCATGTTAAGACTGCTTTGTCCTTCATATTTATTCATGTCTAATCAAGTTTCAATGATAAACAACGTTGTACTTTGTAGAATGAGAAAGAACTTCTTCAGCAATAAGCATCTCTCGACAAATGACGAAATACAGATTTTGCTATAAAATTAATTGCTATCAGCCTGACTTAAAACTGTTTGTCTTCCTTATTTATCCACTTCAAATCAAGTTTCAACAATTAAAAAAATTTTGTAGTTTGAGAAAGAACAACTTAATCTTGAGCAATCAGTATAAAAAGAGGGTAAGCAAAGGTGCGAATGTCAAACCATACATGATCAAAACAGGGAGCGGAGGTGTTTGGCTGAGACAAGGTGTGAATGTCCACCCATAATTAATGATAAGCGGGAAACAAGTAGGTTTGAATGCCAAACCATACATCATCAAAAGCAGGAGTGGATATGTTCGGCTACAAGAAGGTTTGAACGTCTGACCATAGTTTGTAAAAAGCGGGTAAGAAAAGGTTCGAATGCCCGAACATACACCATCAAAGGAGGGAGCGGAGGTGTTCCGCTGTAAGAAGGTGTGAATGTCCGACCATAGTTGGTAAAAAACGGGTAAGAAAAGGTTAAAATACCCGACTGTACACAATCAGTAGCGGGTGCGGAGTTGTTCGGCTACTAAAAGGTGTGAAAGTCCGACCATGGTTTGTAAAAAGCGGGTAAGAAAAGGTGCGAATGCCCGAAAATGTATGATCAAAAGAGGGAGCGGAGGTGTTTGGCTGCAAGAAGGTGTGAATGTACACCCATAATTACTGAAAAATGGGTAAGAAAAGGTGCGAATGCCCAACTATACATAATCAAAAGCAGGAGTGGATGTGTTCGGCTCCAAGAAGGGTTGAATGTCTGACCACAGTTTGTAAAAAGCAGGTAAGAAAAGCTTTGACTGCCCGAACATACACCATCAAAAGAGGGAGCGGAGGTGTTCCGCTGAAAGAAGGTGTGAATGTCCGACCATAGTTGGTAAAAAGCGGGTAAGAAAAGGTTAAAATACCCGACTGTACACAATCAATAGCGGGAGCGGAGTTGTTCGGCTACTAAAAGATGTGAAAGTCCGACTATGGTTTGTAAAAAGCGGGTAAGAAAAGGTGCTAATGCCCGACAATGTTTGATCAAAAGAGGGAGCAGAGGTGTTCGGCTGCAAGAAGGTCTGAATGTCCAACCATAATTTGTAAAAACCGGGAAGGAAAGGCTCGAAAGCCCAACTATACACCATCAAAAGCGGGAGCAGAGTGGTTCAGCTGCAAGAAGGTCTGAATGTCCATCAATAATTGCTTTAAAACATGAAAGAAAATTTTCGAATATCATCCGCACATGATCATAAGAAGGAGAGGAGGTGTTCAGCTGCAAGAAGGTGTGAATGTCCACCCATAATTCCTGAAAAATGGGTAAAAAAAGGTGCGAATGCCCAACCATACACTATCAAAAGCAGGTGTGAATGTCAGATCATAATTTGCAAAAAGCTGATGAGAAAGGGTGAGAATGCCCGACTATACACCATCAAATGCGGGAGCGGAGTTGTTCGGCTCTGAGTAGGTGTGAATGTCCGACCATAATTGCTGAAAAATGTGTTAGAAAAGGAAAGAATGCCGGTCCATACATCATCAAAAGCGAGAGAGGTGGTGTTTGGCTGCAAGTAGGTGTGAATGTCCAGCCATAATTACTCACAAACGGGTAAGAAAAGGTAGTATTGCCAGACCATACATGATCAAAACAGGGAGCGGAGGTGGTTCAGCTGCAAGAAGGTGTGAATGTCTCACTAAAGTTCAAATATATTAACAAAAGCGGGAGGAGAGGTCTTCGGATGAGAGTGGTTGAAAATTTCCAACCATAATCTATAAAATTCGGTGAAAAAAAGGTGTGATAGAACACTAAAAGGTGGAGCGGAAGTGTTCGGCTGCAAGAAGGTGTGAATGTCCGACTATATTTGGTGAAAAGCAGGTGAAGCAAGGTCTGAATGCCCAACCTTACATTATCAAAAGCGAGATCAGAGGTGTTTGGCTGCAAGAAGGCCATAGTTTGCCAAATGTTCGGCTACAAGGTTTGAACGTCTGACCATAGTTTGTAAAAAGCGGGTAAGAAAAGGTTCGAATGCCCAAACATACACCATCAAAAGAGGGAGCGGAGGTGTTCCGCTGTAAGAAGGTGTGAATGTCCGACCATAGTTGGTAAAAAGTGGGTAAGAAAAGGTTAAAATACCCGACTGTACAGTCCAACCATGGTTTGTAAAAAGCGGGTAAGAAAAGGTGCGAATGCCCGAAAATGTATGATCAAAAGAGGGAGCGGAGGTGTTCGGCTGCAAGAAGGTGTGAATGTACACCCATAATTACTGAAAAATGGGTAAGAAAAGGTGCGAATGCCCAACTATACATAATCAAAAGCAGGAGTGGATGTGTTCGGCTCCAAGAAGGGTTGAATGTCTGACCATAGTTTGTAAAAAGCAGGTAAGAAAAGGTTTGACTGCCCGAACATACACCATCAAAAGAGGGAGCGGAGGTGTTCCGCTGTAAGAAGGTGTGAATGTCCGACCATAGTTGGTAAAAAGCGGGTAAGAAAAGGTTAAAATACCCGACTGTACACAATCAATAGCGGGAGCGGAGTTGTTCGGCTACAAGAAGGTGTGAAAGTCCAACCATCGTTTGTAAAAAGCTGGTAAGAAAAGGTTCGAATGCCCGAATATATACCATCAAAAGCGGAAGCGGAGGTGTTCGGCTGCAAGAAGGTGTGAACGTCCGACCAAAGTTGGCAAAAAGCAGTAAAGAAAAGGTTCGAATATCCAAACATAATTAAAAGCGAGAGAGATTGTGTTCAGCTGCAAGTAGGTGTGAATATCCAGCCATAATTACTCACAAACGGGTAAGAAAATGTAGTATTGCCAGACCATACATGATCAAAACAGGGAGCGGAGGTAGTTTAGCTGCAAAAAGGGGTGAATGTCCAACTAAACTAAAAGTGTATTAACAAAAGCGGGAGGAGAGGTCTTCGGATTAGAGTGGTTGAAATTTCCAACCATAATCTATAAAATGCGGTGAAAAAAAAAAAAAAGGTGTGAAGGAATGAATTTTATAGCAAAATCCGAAATTATGCATAACTCCGCAAAAGGAACGTATTGCTCAACCAAAGGGATGCTTCTTTCTCATTCAGGGTAATATGAGGAACTTTATGCTTGATACATTTTAGACATGGATAACTATGAAGGACAAAGCAATTTTAACTTGGTTTGAGCAAAGCAATTCATTTTATAGGAAAATCCGAAATCGTGCAGGACTCATGAAAGTAAGCTTATTCTCGGATTCCTGATCCTCCAGTGTTGCTCTTTCCTATACTGCAAAATACAGCCTTGTTCTTTGTTGAAATCGATATAGACATTGATAAATATGAAGGACAAAGCAGTTTCCACTTTGTTTGAGTGAAGGAATTAATTTTATAGCAAAATCCCAAATCAAGCAGAACGTATGAAAATAAGCGTGTTTTCGGATTCCTGATCCTTCAGTGTTGCTATTTCTTCTACTGCAAAATACAATGTTGTTCTTTGTTGAAGTCAATCTAGACATTGATAAATATGAAGGACAAAGCAGTTTTAACATAGTTTGAGTAAAGGAATTCATTTTATACATAAAATCCCAAATCATGCAGAACGTATGAAAATAAGCTTATTCTCGGATTCCTGTTCCTTCAAGTGTTGCTCTTTCTTCTACTGCAAAATCCAGTGTTGTTCTTTGTTGAAGTCAATCTAGACATTGATAAATATGAAGGACAAAGCAGTTTTAACATAGTTTGAGTGAAGGCATTCCTTTATAGTAAAATCAATAATCGTGCAGAACTCATGAAAATAAGCTTATTCTCGGATTCCTAAAACTTTTGATTTGCTCTTTCTTTACTGCAAAGTACAATGTTGTTCTTTGTTGAAGTCGATCTAGACATTGATAAATATGAAGGACAAAGCAGTTTTCACTTGGTTTGAGTGAAACCAAGTGAAAACCTCAGCTCCCTGTTTTGATCATGTATGGTCTGGCAATACTACCTTTTCTTACCCGTTTGTGAGTAATTATGGCTGGACATTCACACCTACTTGCAGTCGAACAGCTCTGCTCTTGCTTTTGATGGTATATATTCGGGCATTCGAACCTTTTCTTAGCAGCTTTTTGCAAACTTTGGTCGGACATTCACACCTTCTTGTAGCCAAAAACCTCCGCTCCCGCTTTTGATGGTGTATAGTCAGGCATTTGAACCTTTTCTTTCCCGCTTTTTACAAACTATGGTCGGACATTCAAACCTTCTTGTAGCCGAAAACCTCCGCTCCCTCTTTTGATCATACATTGTCGGGCATTCGCACCTTTTCTTACCCGTTTTTTACAAACCATGGTCGGACTGTCACACATTCTTGTAGCCAAACACATCCGCTCCCGCTATTGATTGTGTACAGTCGGGTATTTTAACCTTTTCTTACCCGTTTTTTACCAACTATGGTCGGACATTCACACCTTCTTACAGCGGAACACCTCCGCTCCCTCTTTTGATGTTGTATGTTTGGGCATTCGAACCTTTTCTTACCCGCTTTTTACAAACTATGCTCGGACATTCAAACCTTCTTGTAGCCGAACACATCCACTCCTGCTTTTGATGATGTATGGTTGGGCATTCAAACCTACTTGTTGCCCGCTTTTCATTAATTTTGGGTGGACATTCACACCTTGTCACAGCCAAACACCTCCGCTCCCTGTTTTGATCATGTATGGTTGGACATTCGCACCTTTTCTCACCCGTTTTTTGCCAACTATGGTCGGCTGTTCACAGCTTCCTCTCCACCATACTTGTATGGTGGGATATTCCCACCCACTTGCATCCGAAGACCTTTTGTTGATATTTAGTTGGTCATTCGCAGCTTACCCGCTTTTGGCAAACTATGGCCTTCATGCAGCCAAACACCTCTGATCTCGCTTTTGATGATGTAAGATTGGGCATTCAGACCTTGCTTCACCTGCTTTTCACCAAATATAGTCGGACATTCACACCTTATTGCAGCCGAACACTTCCGCTCCACCTTTTAGTGTTCTATCACACCTTTTTTTTCACCGCATTTTATAGATTATGGTTGGAAATTCTCAACCACTCTCATCCGAAGACCTCTCCTCCCGCTTTTGTTAATATATTTGAACTTTAGTCGGACATTCACACCTTCTTGCAGCTGAACCACCTCCGCTCCCTGTTTTGATCATGTATGGTCTGGCAATACTACCTTTTCTTACCCGTTTGTGAGTAATTATGGCTGGACATTCACACCTACTTGCAGCCGAACACCACCTCTCCCGCTTTTGATGATGTATGGACCGGCATTCTTACCTTTTCTAACACATTTTTCAGCAATTATGGTCGGAGATTCACACTTACTCACAGCCGAACAACTCCGCTCCCTCATTTGATGGTGTATAGTCGGGCATTCTCACCCTTTCTCATCAGCTTTTTGCAAATTATGATCTGACATTCACACCTGCTTTTGATAATGTATGGTTTGGCATTCGCACCTTTTCTTACCCATTTTTCAGTAATTATGGGTGGACATTCACACCTTCTTGCAGCTGAACACCTCCTCTCCCGCTATTGATTGTGTACAGTCGGGTATTTTAACCTTTTCTTACCCGCTTTTTACCAAATATGGTCGGACATTCACACCGTCTTACAGCGGAACACCTCTGCTCCCGCTTTTGATGGTGTATAGTCAGGCATTTGAACCTTTTCTTACCCGCTTTTTACAAACTATGGTCGGACATTCAAACCTTCTTGTAGCCGAAAACCTCCGCTCCCTCTTTTGATTATACATTGTTGGGCATTCGCACCTTATTTACAAACTATAGTCAGACATTCACACCTTGCAGCTGAGCCACCTCAGCTCCCTGTTTTGATAGTGTATGTTCGGGCATTCGAACCTATTCTTACCCCCTTTTTACAAACTATGCTCGGAGATTCACACCTACTCACAGCCGAACAACTCCGCTCCCGCATTTGATGATGTCTTGTCCGGCATTCTAGTCTCTTCTAACACATTTTTCAGCAATTATGGTTGGACATTCACACCTACTCACAGCCGAACACTTCCGCTCCCACATTTGATGGTGTATAGCCGGGCATTTTCACCCTTTCTCATCAGCTTTTTGCAAATTATGATCTGACATTCACACCTACTTGCAGTCGAACAGCTCTGCTCCCGCTTTTGATTATGTTTGGTTGGATATTCGAACCTTTTCTTAACTGCTTTTTACAAACTTTGGTCGGACGTTCACACCTTCTTGCAGCCGAACACATCCACTTCCACTTTTGATGGTATATATTCGGGCATTCGAACCTTTTCTTACCCGCTTTTTACAAACCGTGGTCGGACTTTCACACCTTCTTGTAGCCAAACAACTCCGCTCCCGCTATTGATTGTGTACAGTCGGGTATTTTAACCTTTTCTTACCCGCTTTTTACCAACTATGGTCGGACATTTACACCTTCTTACAGCGGAACACCTCCGCTCCCTCTTTTGATGGTCTATGTTCGGGCATTCGAACCTTTTCTTACCCGCTTTTTACAAACTATGGTCGGACATTCAAACTTTCTTGTAGCCGAACACATCCACTCCTGCTTTTGATGATGTATGGTTGGGCATTTTCACCTTTTCTTACCCATTTTTCAGTAATTATGGGTGGACATTCACACCTTCTTGCAGCTGAACAACTCCTCTCCCGCTTATGATCATGTGCGGTTTGATATTCGAAAATTTTCTTTCATGTTTTAAAGCAATTATTGATGGACATTCAAATCTTCTTGTAGCCGAACACATCCACTCCTGCTTTTGATGATGTATGGTAACCTTTTCTTACCCGCTTTTTACAAACTATGGTCGGACATTCAAACCTTCTTGTAGCCAAAACCCTCCGCTCCCTCTTTTGATCATACATTGTTGGGCATTCGCACCTTATCTTACCCGCTTTTTACAAACTATAGTCAGACATTCACACCTTGCAGCTGAACCACCTCCGCTCCCTGTTTTGATCATGTATGGTCTGGCAATACTACCTTTTCTTACCCGTTTGTGAGTAATTAATCCCAAAATATTGAGCATAAAATAAGTCTTTATGCTGATGATGTATTACTTTTCCTTCAGAACTCACAGACGTCTCTCAGTCACACGATCACACTCATAAATAAATTCTCAGCACTTTCTGACTACTCTATCAACTGGTCTAAGACCACAGTTCTGCCCATTAACTGTAGGGTCCATAATATACCTGCGATCACTTTACAGTCAGGAAATATTAGATATTTAGGCATAAACATTTCCTCCAGGCTCTCAGAGCTAACAAAGCTAAATTATGTGCAATTATTAAAGACAGTAGAAGACGATCTCTCGTTGGAAGTCCTTACCTATATCACTTATGGGGAGAGTTACATCCATTAAAATGATGATACTACCAAAAGTTAACTATTTGTTCTCAATGATCCCCATAAAACCATCTGCTACTTGGTTTAAGTCACTAGATTCATGCATCTCCAAATTTCTGTGGAAAAACAAACCACCACGTATTAGTTTAAAAACCCTACAGAAGACCAAGGACAGTGGTGGATTAGATTTACCTCATTTTCAGCACTATTCCTTAGACAATAGGTTACAATATATATCAAAATGGTTTAAACCTTGTTGTTGTCACAGTTCCCAGAGACGTTGTAATCGTTGAGGATTCTATATTCACCCCCTCATTAGAGGCACGTAATGCAGATTGATGACACTGAATCTTCTTCTCTGTTCATTGCTGGCATCATTCCCAGCATCGTAAGTGTTCGTGGCATTGTTAGCCTCTTCTTCTGGATCTTGATATCGAGAATCCTTTTGTATTTCTGGTTTGTCAGTCCTCTGTCTTCGTTCACCGGAGTCTTTGTCTTTTTGTCCTTGAGTTTGGTGATTTTTTCTTCTTTTGATGCCTTGACACAATGTGACAGGTGATACCACGTGGGAGATCCTGTAACTTGGATTGCTGTCCCTTTGCTGCGAAATGGCTGTGCTGCTCAAATGGTCTCTCCTTCATCATGGTTACATGCTGCCATTCCGACATCTCGCCATTCCAACATGGGTCTCCAATTGTCGGAATGGCGACACTTAATTTTTTATCAAACGTCCAACCATTCCGACACTTTTTTCCTCCTATGGTCGGAATGGCGGTATGTTTTTTGTTTTTTTTAACATACCGCCATTCCGACAGTTCCTTTTAATAGCCTATTTTTTACCCAAAACATTTTGCACTAATGATATGCCGGCGCAAATACGCGCTAAAGTTTGGCGCACAAGCTTTGCACATGCAGAGGCCACAGCCTCGCAAACAAACTTTAATAATCTATTATCAAAATCCCCTGAATTTCAAATATAAAAATACAGATATTAATGTAACTCTGGCGAGACTGAAACTGATTAAGCAGAAATACAGTGTCAGTGAGCTGTCACAGCAGCCAGCTGGAGCGGAGCTCTCCACAGAGCCCATGCGTCTTTTGCACGCTGTCATCATATGCAAAAGTAATAATTGCAATTACAGATATCACGGCTACTGCACAGGACACAGTTGCGAGCACTCTGCCTTGCCTTGCCAATAGGAGAAGATAGAAATGACAGCATAGAACGTATAAAACACAACAAAATGCAGTAAAAACGTTTATTCATGTTATTCACGTGATTTATGAGTACTCACTCCAATTTTGGGAAGCGCGGATGGGTTTTGCGCATTTGGCACAAACACACAGCCGCAACGGTTGTAGCTTTATACAGCCTGTTGATATCTTAAGGACCTAACTGGTCACACCTGGGACTAAATGTCATGTAGATATTGTTTTTACATGACATTACAGCTGAACATATAGCTTTCATCCACAAACCAACGTGGGAGAGCCCGAAGACGCATGTGCCAGACGCACATAGGCATGCGTAAAACCAATTTTGACCACTTCATACTGTTTATTTGCTTTCTTTTAGTTAACTTTCGTTTCTTTTGGATTCTTGTGCGTGTTATGGAGCCGTTTTGGTCCATGTTTGTAAGCCTTTTTTTCCTGGATTAAATTTTCAGAAGTTAAAACAAGTGGCATTGGAGTGTGTGATTGAAAACCACCGCAGACTGCTTCTCCTCCTCCAGTTGCCGAGACTTTGTGTTTTTAATAACGCTTGTCTATAAACATGTGTTAAACATATAAATTGCATGAACAGAAAGAAGGGACTCACCTGTTGAGTAACACACATTTCCTTATACGGAAAGCCTTGTCGGAATGGTGGGACATTTGAACGTCAGAATAGCGGGATGTCGCAATGGTGGGATGTCGGAATGGTGGGACGTTTGCATGTCGGAATGGTGGTATGTCGGAATGGTGGTATGTCGGAATGGTGGGATGTCGGAATAGCGGGATGTCGTAATGGCGGGATTTCGGAATGGGTGTTGCCACCCCCTTCATCATATACACAGTTATTTATACATCCCCTTCCACCATGAAGCGTTGTCCCTTTTTGTTTCTCTCTTTGTTCTTAAAATGCTGTTATGCATGTCTAAACCAATCCATTAAATTAGATCATTTTGGCAGTAAAGCGATCTACAATGTGCTTGGTCGCAAAGCTGCTAATCTGTGGTAAACAGCTCTTCAGAAAGGCATTCTTAAATTGATTTCACTAATTCTATGTAATAATTTTGTGATTTCCTACAAAACTACACTTCTTCTCCCATCTGTCTGAGTATTTAATATTGTCTGGGTCCTGTTAAAACATGTATTTTTCCCATCTAATTCCTTGTTTGCTTTAAAACAAGTATTCCCCATTTTCTATCCCTTCAGTAGCCAACCAGTTTGTATGGAGTACACTGGAGCAACTTGACTGATCAGTAAAACACTGCTTTTGTTGTCACCGCAAGGCTTCCCCCGTCGGTTGTTTCACTGAGACACTACTGAGTAACTATAACTCAACACAGTTTATACACATAACATTCCTATACATACTAACAAACAAACAAACAATTATTTATCGCAATTTTCTCATCTCTGTTTGAACGTACACCCAGGTAAATATTCCTGTAGTCTTCTCATACCGACTATGGACCCATTCATTGTTTAACTTCACTGTTTTGCAAATCCTAATTGAATATTACACATTGACATTGAACTTTACTTGATAAGCAGGTCTTCATTGCATTCAGCAGCCTATATGTGAGCATCTATGTGTAAGCTGTTCTTCTTTGCATTTATCAGCAGCAAGCAATTCTTCATTGCACATGCATATGAAAATAGTAAAACAATTCCAATGCGTTAGCGAAACCTTCTATATCAGGAGTGTCCATCATGATGCTGGGAATAGAACTTCTTTCCCAGAATAGTTCAACCTTCATTACTCAACTGATCATAATTCCGCAATGAGCACATTTCAAAGTATCATTCTTCTACATATATTCAAAAATCTGTGTAAATGTTTAATATTTCTTATATTTGTTGATGTCATTCTGTGTGCATGTGGCCTAAACCCAATCTCTGTGTGGCAATTTTAATTTAAACAAGTTGAACTCTGCCTCTGATCATTTAAAAAAGGTGTGTACCAATATCAACCCTTCTCAGGTAATTACTGATCCTACAAAACCAAAGAGATCCTTCAAGGTTGTCCCTGATTGGCTCAATCTTAACAAATCAAAGGTAGAAAATCCGCAGTATCTGAACTTGGTGTTAGTTATCACTGCTCAATAGCCTGTATCAGAATTGCAAAAATGAAAACATTAGGTCCACGCTTGGTATCCAGATCCTGAAACATCTCCATGAGCAGGCTTTTTTTTAACTGATCTGTTGAATAGTTGTATGACACTGTTAAAATCCCAGATGAAGATCTAGCACTTGACCATTTTTGTAAATCTTCTAATTCCATAGTTGATAAACACGCCCCTTTTAAAAAGTATAGAACTTAGAACAGGTCTATCCCTGGCTTTCGGCAGAACTGTCTTCTTTACTTTTTTTTCCCCTTGTCCTGTTCAGCATTATGTCAGAAGAATTGTAGTCTGAATACCTTTGATGCCAAACAGATTTGTTTTGCCAAGGGAAGTTTTATAAATGTAAAGCTCCCCTTGATGCCCATTTATTTATTTCTGTTTACAATATATGACATGAACTGAACTGAACCGGACCGGGGGACAAGGAAAGAAGAAGAGGAAAGAAGAGGAAACTGAACAAAAATAGAAACAAAAACCAGACAACCAGCTGCTACACCTGTAAAAAACAAAACAGACAACAATCCATGGCCTATGAGGGGAATCCAGCCTTAGCCCCACCAGGAGCACCTGAAAGCAGACAAGCAGAGAAAAAACAAACACACAAACAAACAAAAACAAGCACAAGAAGCGGCAATCGCATACAACACAGCTGTGGATATAGATGACCTGAGACGACATGATAATACATCAACTGCTTAGTGACCATGCTACTGGACTAATGAATGTGTGTGTGTGTGTGTGAGAACATTCAACACCCATGGCACAGGACCTACATGATAACCGTGCTTAGTTATGAGTGTATAAGCGTACAGGGCCACAATCCACCCCCCCCCCCCCCCCAAGCAATCAGAAGCAGGCAGAGAGGGCCACAAGACCCAGGCCACCAGCAGCCCCCACAGAGCACAGAACCCAGGCAGCCCACCGCAGGGGCAACCACGCATCCACCCAGAAGACTGCAGAGGAAGCCCCCGGAAAGAGCCCCCATAAGCATAGGGCAGAGGCACTCCGGGAACCAGGGGTAACAGCCCACCGACCCCGCCAGGCCCCAGCCGCCCAGACATGGGCCGTGCACTGGACCTGGGCCCCAGGAGCCCGAGCGCCCCCAAACCCCCCGGCAGAGGCCCCACCCAATACCCAGGAGGGCCAAGCGCCCCAGACAGCCACAAAGTGGGTCAGCGCCTGCCCCAGCGCCCCTGGCCAAGTACCCTGGGAGTCAAGACGTGCCCACAGGTGGGTGAAGTCGCGAGCAGTGGGGAGAGGCAACGCTGATGCCCCATCGGGAGAAACACAGGCAGGCCAGGCGACAGCAAGTCCCAGATCCAGGCCCAATCATTACCACACACACTTTCACGTCCCATACATCCACACATCCACACATCCTACCTCCCTCGACTCTGCTGGGGTGTAGTGCAGCGGGCACACCAGGAGGCCAGCAACCCCCCAGCCACCACAGACCCCGAACCAGCAGAACAATTAATTAATCCTCCTGGCCCCTCCTGCCCCGAGCAGACACCAGGAAGCAGGGGTGTGCGAAGAAGACCCCTCCCCTCACCCTTCTGGCTCTTCAATATTTTCTAATAGTGAGCAATTAAAATTGAGGGGCAGCCAAACTTGTAGAACTGGGAGCGCGGGACTCTGGGCAGCCTATATACCCAAAGAGCCCCGCCCACCAGATGCCACTCAGTGTAACCACCCCCCAAGACCTAATGTGTGTGTGTGAGTGTGTTTGATAAGTACTAATGTCTAAGGTGTAATTAAAACAGGGGCAGGGAACTGCAGAGTGCAACCAAAGGGGACCACCTACGTGGCCCCATCCACTGCACCCCACCGAACACACACGCCCCCAAAACCCTTCATGTGTGAGTGTGTGCTGTGTACAGGAGCCAGAAGGGAGAGGGGTATGGGGATATATAACGGGGGAGCTACTCTCCCCCAGAGAGGGCAGCCAGGGACTGGCTGCAATAGGCATCCCCGCTACCTGGGAGCCAACAATGGGCAGGAGGGCCTGATGTCCACCAGGCTCGGGGCCTGCAGCGACCATATTCCGGGAGCTACTGTACCCCCAGAAGGTACCCATCCCGCCCCACCCCACTCAACCCAACCCCACCCAGGAGGACCTCTACAAAAAACAAACAAACAACATCAAAAAACAAACAAACAAGCCACCCGGTCACACCAGTCGCAGCAGCCCGGGCCTGAGACCCACCATCACCCAGCAACCCACCACCACCACTATGTGATAAAACTAATCAGAGGGGACCAGAGAGAATGAAATTCAGCCAATTGATGTTTTGAGGAGGCAGACATTGTTTCCATGCTAATATAATCTAAAAGAAAATTTCTAAACTGGTTAATACACAGATTGTTCTTCGCTTTCCAGTTCATGAGAATAGTTTTCTTTGCGATACATAACACTGTGACAACCATGTGTGCTGAGTTAATTTCCATGTTGATGTTGTCTAAGTCACCCAGTATGCACAGTGTTGGGCATGCAGGGATGCTACACTTTAGCCATGTTGATAGGTCCTCACAGACTTCAAGCCAGAACTTCTGGACAGGCGCAGAAAAACCACAAAGCGTGTGCATAATCATCAGGTGTGTTATCTGTGCAATGTGAGCAGATGTTTGAGTGTGTTAGACCCATCCTGAACATCCTTTGTCCTGTATAGTGTGTTCTATGAAGGATTTTGTATTGTATGAGCTGTAAATTAGAATTTCGAGTCTTTATGAAGGTGTTCAAACATATTTGTGGTTAGAAGCTATGACCAGAACTGATGGATAAATCTGCCTCCCATTTTGAGGATGGAAGAGACATTGTGTCATCTATCTTAGACAATAATTTATATATTTTTGATAGTACTTTTGGGGTACAGATGCTTAGAAATTC
Source organism: Leuresthes tenuis (assembly GCF_036924035.1). NCBI lineage: Eukaryota > Metazoa > Chordata > Actinopteri > Atheriniformes > Atherinopsidae > Leuresthes > Leuresthes tenuis. The sequence goes on along the minus strand of NW_027325367.1, from coordinate 29,893,157 downwards.
TGCTACCCTAGTCGGGGGTTGTAAGTCTGGTTGGTGGAGGATATATCCATCCATCCATCCATCATCTGCCGCTTATCCGGGGGTCGGGTCGCGGGGGCAGCAGCTTGAGCAGAGAAACCCAGACGTCTCTGTCCCCGGCCACTTCCTCCAGCTCTTCCGGGGGGACCCCGAGGCGTTCCCAGGCCAGCCGAGAGACATAGTCTCTCCAACGTGTCCTGGGTCTCCCCCGGGGTCTCCTCCCAGTGGGACGTGCCCGGAACACCTCCCCAGGGAGGCGCCCAGGGGGCATCCTAACCAGATGCCCGAGCCACCTCATCTGACTCCTCTCAATGCGGAGGAGCAGCGGTTCTACTCCGAGCCCCTCCCGGATGACTGAGCTTCTCACCCTATCTCTAAGGGAGAGCCCAGACACCCTGCGGAGGAAACCCATTTCGGCCGCTTGTATTCGCGATCTTGTTCTTTCGGTCACTACCCACAACTCGTGACCATAGGTGAGGATGGGAACGTAGATTGACCAGTAAGTAGAGAGCTTCGCCTTCTGGCTCATCTGCCTCTTCACAACGACGGGTCGGTGCACAGCCTGCAACACTGCAGGCGCCGCACCGATCCGCCCGTCAATCTCCCGCTCCATTCGTCCGTCACTCGTGAACAAGACCCCGAGATACTTGAACTCCTCCTCTTGGGGAAGGATCTCATTCCCGACACGGAGAGAGCATTCCACCCTTTTCCGGCTGAGAACCATAGTCTCGGATTTGGAGGTGCTGATTCTCATCCCAGCCGCTTCACACTCGGCTGCGAATCACTCCAGTGAGAGCTGAAGGTCACGGCCTGACGACGCTAACAGAACCACATCATCTGCAAATAGCAGAGACCCGATTCTGAGGTCGCCAAATGGGACACCCTCAACGCCCTGGCTCCGCCTAGAAATTCTGTCCATAAAAGTTAGGAACAGAATCTGTGACAAAGGGCAGCCCTGACGGAGTCCAACTCTCACCGGAAACGTATCCGACTTACTGCCGGCAATGCGGACCAAACTCTGGCACCGGTCATACAGAGACCGAACGGCCCCTATCAAGGGGTCTGGCACTCCATATTCCCGGAGCACCCCACAAAGGACTCCACAAGGGACACGGTCGAACGCTTTCTCCAAGTCCACAAAACACATGTAGACTGGTTGGGCGAACTCCCATGCACCCTCCAGGATCCTGCCGAGGGTATAGAGCTGGTCCACTGTTCCACGGGGGTAATTGGGTAAACCCCAATGTACTGGCACACAGCCGGGGGGCAATAAGTATGCCCACACCTGCTCTGCGCCTCTCACCACGGGCAACTCCAGAGTGGAAGAGAGTCCAACCCCTCTCAAGAGTACTGGTTCCAGATCCCAAGCCGTGCGTCGAGGTGAGTCCGACTATATCTAACGGTCTGATGAATTTTCAACAATAAACAACAAACTTTGTATTATGAGAAAGAACCAGACTCATTCTTCAGGAATCCGAAAATAAGCTCTATTTTACGAGTTATGCACGAATTCGGATTCTCCTATAAAACGAATTCCTTAACTCAAACCATGTTAAGACTGCTTTGTCCTTCATATTTATTCATGTCTAATCAAGTTTCAATGATAAACAACGTTGTACTTTGTAGAATGAGAAAGAACTTCTTCAGCAATAAGCATCTCTCGACAAATGACGAAATACAGATTTTGCTATAAAATTAATTGCTATCAGCCTGACTTAAAACTGTTTGTCTTCCTTATTTATCCACTTCAAATCAAGTTTCAACAATTAAAAAAATTTTGTAGTTTGAGAAAGAACAACTTAATCTTGAGCAATCAGTATAAAAAGAGGGTAAGCAAAGGTGCGAATGTCAAACCATACATGATCAAAACAGGGAGCGGAGGTGTTTGGCTGAGACAAGGTGTGAATGTCCACCCATAATTAATGAAAAGTGGGAAACAAGTAGGTTCGAATGCCAAACCATACATCATCAAAAGCAGGAGTGGATATGTTCGGCTACAAGAAGGTTTGAACGTCTGACCATAGTTTGTAAAAAGCGGGTAAGAAAAGGTTCGAATGCCCGAACATACACCATCAAAGGAGGGAGCGGAGGTGTTCCGCTGTAAGAAGGTGTGAATGTCCGACCATAGTTGGTAAAAAACGGGTAAGAAAAGGTTAAAATACCCGACTGTACACAATCAGTAGCGGGTGCGGAGTTGTTCGGCTACTAAAAGGTGTGAAAGTCCGACCATGGTTTGTAAAAAGCGGGTAAGAAAAGGTGCGAATGCCCGAAAATGTATGATCAAAAGAGGGAGCGGAGGTGTTTGGCTGCAAGAAGGTGTGAATGTACACCCATAATTACTGAAAAATGGGTAAGAAAAGGTGCGAATGCCCAACTATACATAATCAAAAGCAGAAGTGGATGTGTTCGGCTCCAAGAAGGGTTGAATGTCTGACCACAGTTTGTAAAAAGCAGGTAAGAAAAGCTTTGACTGCCCGAACATACACCATCAAAAGAGGGAGCGGAGGTGTTCCGCTGAAAGAAGGTGTGAATGTCCGACCATAGTTGGTAAAAAGCGGGTAAGAAAAGGTTAAAATACCCGACTGTACACAATCAATAGCGGGAGCGGAGTTGTTCGGCTACTAAAAGATGTGAAAGTCCGACTATGGTTTGTAAAAAGCGGGTAAGAAAAGGTGCTAATGCCCGACAATGTTTGATCAAAAGAGGGAGCAGAGGTGTTCGGCTGCAAGAAGGTCTGAATGTCCAACCATAATTTGTAAAAACCGGGAAGGAAAGGCTCGAAAGCCCAACTATACACCATCAAAAGCGGGAGCAGAGTGGTTCAGCTGCAAGAAGGTCTGAATGTCCATCAATAATTGCTTTAAAACATGAAAGAAAATTTTCGAATATCATCCGCACATGATCATAAGAAGGAGAGGAGGTGTTCAGCTGCAAGAAGGTGTGAATGTCCACCCATAATTCCTGAAAAATGGGTAAAAAAAGGTGCGAATGCCCAACCATACACTATCAAAAGCAGGTGTGAATGTCAGATCATAATTTGCAAAAAGCTGATGAGAAAGGGTGAGAATGCCCGACTATACACCATCAAATGCGGGAGCGGAGTTGTTCGGCTCTGAGTAGGTGTGAATGTCCGACCATAATTGCTGAAAAATGTGTTAGAAAAGGAAAGAATGCCGGTCCATACATCATCAAAAGCGAGAGAGGTGGTGTTCGGCTGCAAGTAGGTGTGAATGTCCAGCCATAATTACTCACAAACGGGTAAGAAAAGGTAGTATTGCCAGACCATACATGATCAAAACAGGGAGCGGAGGTGGTTCAGCTGCAAGAAGGTGTGAATGTCTCACTAAAGTTCAAATATATTAACAAAAGCGGGAGGAGAGGTCTTCGGATGAGAGTGGTTGAAAATTTCCAACCATAATCTATAAAATTCGGTGAAAAAAAGGTGTGATAGAACACTAAAAGGTGGAGCGGAAGTGTTCGGCTGCAAGAAGGTGTGAATGTCCGACTATATTTGGTGAAAAGCAGGTGAAGCAAGGTCTGAATGCCCAACCTTACATTATCAAAAGCGAGATCAGAGGTGTTTGGCTGCAAGAAGGCCATAGTTTGCCAAATGTTCGGCTACAAGGTTTGAACGTCTGACCATAGTTTGTAAAAAGCGGGTAAGAAAAGGTTCGAATGCCCAAACATACACCATCAAAAGAGGGAGCGGAGGTGTTCCGCTGTAAGAAGGTGTGAATGTCCGACCATAGTTGGTAAAAAGTGGGTAAGAAAAGGTTAAAATACCCGACTGTACAGTCCAACCATGGTTTGTAAAAAGCGGGTAAGAAAAGGTGCGAATGCCCGAAAATGTATGATCAAAAGAGGGAGCGGAGGTGTTCGGCTGCAAGAAGGTGTGAATGTACACCCATAATTACTGAAAAATGGGTAAGAAAAGGTGCGAATGCCCAACTATACATAATCAAAAGCAGGAGTGGATGTGTTCGGCTCCAAGAAGGGTTGAATGTCTGACCATAGTTTGTAAAAAGCAGGTAAGAAAAGGTTTGACTGCCCGAACATACACCATCAAAAGAGGGAGCGGAGGTGTTCCGCTGTAAGAAGGTGTGAATGTCCGACCATAGTTGGTAAAAAGCGGGTAAGAAAAGGTTAAAATACCCGACTGTACACAATCAATAGCGGGAGCGGAGTTGTTCGGCTACAAGAAGGTGTGAAAGTCCAACCATCGTTTGTAAAAAGCTGGTAAGAAAAGGTTCGAATGCCCGAATATATACCATCAAAAGCGGAAGCGGAGGTGTTCGGCTGCAAGAAGGTGTGAACGTCCGACCAAAGTTGGCAAAAAGCAGTAAAGAAAAGGTTCGAATATCCAAACATAATTAAAAGCGAGAGAGATTGTGTTCAGCTGCAAGTAGGTGTGAATATCCAGCCATAATTACTCACAAACGGGTAAGAAAATGTAGTATTGCCAGACCATACATGATCAAAACAGGGAGCGGAGGTAGTTTAGCTGCAAAAAGGGGTGAATGTCCAACTAAAGTTCAAATATATTAACAAAAGCGGGAGGAGAGGTCTTCGGATTAGAGTGGTTGAAATTTCCAACCATAATCTATAAAATGCGGTGAAAAAAAAAAAAAAGGTGTGAAGGAATGAATTTTATAGCAAAATCCGAAATTATGCATAACTCCGCAAAAGGAACGTATTGCTCAACCAAAGGGATGCTTCTTTCTCATTCAGGGTAATATGAGGAACTTTATGCTTGATACATTTTAGACATGGATAACTATGAAGGACAAAGCAATTTTAACTTGGTTTGAGCAAAGCAATTCATTTTATAGGAAAATCCGAAATCGTGCAGGACTCATGAAAGTAAGCTTATTCTCGGATTCCTGATCCTCCAGTGTTGCTCTTTCCTATACTGCAAAATACAGCCTTGTTCTTTGTTGAAATCGATATAGACATTGATAAATATGAAGGACAAAGCAGTTTCCACTTTGTTTGAGTGAAGGAATTAATTTTATAGCAAAATCCCAAATCAAGCAGAACGTATGAAAATAAGCGTGTTTTCGGATTCCTGATCCTTCAGTGTTGCTATTTCTTCTACTGCAAAATACAATGTTGTTCTTTGTTGAAGTCAATCTAGACATTGATAAATATGAAGGACAAAGCAGTTTTAACATAGTTTGAGTAAAGGAATTCATTTTATACATAAAATCCCAAATCATGCAGAACGTATGAAAATAAGCTTATTCTCGGATTCCTGTTCCTTCAAGTGTTGCTCTTTCTACTACTGCAAAATACAATGTTGTTCTTTGTTGAAGTAAATCTAGACATTGATAAATATGAAGGACAAAGCAGTTTTCACTTGGTTTGAGTGAAGGAATTCATTTTATACATAAAATCCCAAATCATTCAAAACGTATGAAAATAAGCTTATTCTCGGATTCCTGATCCTTCAGTGTTGCTTTTTCTTCTACTGCAAAATACAATGTTGTTCTTTGTTGAAGTCGATCTAGACATTGATAAATATGAAGGACAAAGCAGTTTTAACTTGGTTTGAGTGAAGGAATTCATTTTATACATAAAATCCCAAATCATGCAGAACGTATGAAAATAAGATTATTCTCGGATTACTGATCCTTCAGTGTTGCTCTTTCTTCTACTGCAAAATCCAGTGTTGTTCTTTGTTGAAGTCAATCTAGACATTGATAAATATGAAGGACAAAGCAGTTTTAACATAGTTTGAGTGAAGGCATTCCTTTATAGTAAAATCAATAATCGTGCAGAACTCATGAAAATAAGCTTATTCTCGGATTCCTAAAACTTTTGATTTGCTCTTTCTTTACTGCAAAGTACAATGTTGTTCTTTGTTGAAGTCGATCTAGACATTGATAAATATGAAGGACAAAGCAGTTTTCACTTGGTTTGAGTGAAACCAAGTGAAAACCTCAGCTCCCTGTTTTGATCATGTATGGTCTGGCAATACTACCTTTTCTTACCCGTTTGTGAGTAATTATGGCTGGACATTCACACCTACTTGCAGTCGAACAGCTCTGCTCTTGCTTTTGATGGTATATATTCGGGCATTCGAACCTTTTCTTAGCAGCTTTTTGCACACTTTGGTCGGACATTCACACCTTCTTGTAGCCAAAAACCTCCGCTCCCGCTTTTGATGGTGTATAGTCAGGCATTTGAACCTTTTCTTTCCCGCTTTTTACAAACTATGGTCGGACATTCAAACCTTCTTGTAGCCGAAAACCTCCGCTCCCTCTTTTGATCATACATTGTCGGGCATTCGCACCTTTTCTTACCCGTTTTTTACAAACCATGGTCGGACTGTCACACATTCTTGTAGCCAAACACATCCGCTCCCGCTATTGATTGTGTACAGTCGGGTATTTTAACCTTTTCTTACCCGTTTTTTACCAACTATGGTCGGACATTCACACCTTCTTACAGCGGAACACCTCCGCTCCCTCTTTTGATGTTGTATGTTTGGGCATTCGAACCTTTTCTTACCCGCTTTTTACAAACTATGCTCGGACATTCAAACCTTCTTGTAGCCGAACACATCCACTCCTGCTTTTGATGATGTATGGTTGGGCATTCAAACCTACTTGTTGCCCGCTTTTCATTAATTTTGGGTGGACATTCACACCTTGTCACAGCCAAACACCTCCGCTCCCTGTTTTGATCATGTATGGTTGGACATTCGCACCTTTTCTCACCCGTTTTTTGCCAACTATGGTCGGCTGTTCACAGCTTCCTCTCCACCATACTTGTATGGTGGGATATTCCCACCCACTTGCATCCGAAGACCTTTTGTTGATATTTAGTTGGTCATTCGCAGCTTACCCGCTTTTGGCAAACTATGGCCTTCATGCAGCCAAACACCTCTGATCTCGCTTTTGATGATGTAAGGTTGGGCATTCAGACCTTGCTTCACCTGCTTTTCACCAAATATAGTCGGACATTCACACCTTATTGCAGCCGAACACTTCCGCTCCACCTTTTAGTGTTCTATCACACCTTTTTTTTCACCGCATTTTATAGATTATGGTTGGAAATTCTCAACCACTCTCATCCGAAGACCTCTCCTCCCGCTTTTGTTAATATATTTGAACTTTAGTCGGACATTCACACCTTCTTGCAGCTGAACCACCTCCGCTCCCTGTTTTGATCATGTATGGTCTGGCAATACTACCTTTTCTTACCCGTTTGTGAGTAATTATGGCTGGACATTCACACCTACTTGCAGCCGAACACCACCTCTCCCGCTTTTGATGATGTATGGACCGGCATTCTTACCTTTTCTAACACATTTTTCAGCAATTATGGTCGGAGATTCACACTTACTCACAGCCGAACAACTCCGCTCCCGCATTTGATGGTGTATAGTCGGGCATTCTCACCCTTTCTCATCAGCTTTTTGCAAATTATGATCTGACATTCACACCTGCTTTTGATAATGTATGGTTTGGCATTCGCACCTTTTCTTACCCATTTTTCAGTAATTATGGGTGGACATTCACACCTTCTTGCAGCTGAACACCTCCTCTCCCGCTATTGATTGTGTACAGTCGGGTATTTTAACCTTTTCTTACCCGCTTTTTACCAAATATGGTCGGACATTCACACCGTCTTACAGCGGAACACCTCTGCTCCCGCTTTTGATGGTGTATAGTCAGGCATTTGAACCTTTTCTTACCCGCTTTTTACAAACTATGGTTGGACATTCAAACCTTCTTGTAGCCGAAAACCTCCGCTCCCTCTTTTGATTATACATTGTTGGGCATTCGCACCTTATTTACAAACTATAGTCAGACATTCACACCTTGCAGCTGAGCCACCTCAGCTCCCTGTTTTGATAGTGTATGTTCGGGCATTCGAACCTATTCTTACCCCCTTTTTACAAACTATGCTCGGAGATTCACACCTACTCACAGCCGAACAACTCCGCTCCCGCATTTGATGATGTCTTGTCCGGCATTCTAGTCTCTTCTAACACATTTTTCAGCAATTATGGTTGGACATTCACACCTACTCACAGCCGAACACTTCCGCTCCCACATTTGATGGTGTATAGCCGGGCATTTTCACCCTTTCTCATCAGCTTTTTGCAAATTATGATCTGACATTCACACCTACTTGCAGTCGAACAGCTCTGCTCCCGCTTTTGATTATGTTTGGTTGGATATTCGAACCTTTTCTTAACTGCTTTTTACAAACTTTGGTCGGACGTTCACACCTTCTTGCAGCCGAACACATCCACTTCCACTTTTGATGGTATATATTCGGGCATTCGAACCTTTTCTTACCCGCTTTTTACAAACCGTGGTCGGACTTTCACACCTTCTTGTAGCCAAACAACTCCGCTCCCGCTATTGATTGTGTACAGTCGGGTATTTTAACCTTTTCTTACCCGCTTTTTACCAACTATGGTCGGACATTTACACCTTCTTACAGCGGAACACCTCCGCTCCCTCTTTTGATGGTCTATGTTCGGGCATTCGAACCTTTTCTTACCCGCTTTTTACAAACTATGGTCGGACATTCAAACTTTCTTGTAGCCGAACACATCCACTCCTGCTTTTGATGATGTATGGTTGGGCATTTTCACCTTTTCTTACCCATTTTTCAGTAATTATGGGTGGACATTCACACCTTCTTGCAGCTGAACAACTCCTCTCCCGCTTATGATCATGTGCGGTTTGATATTCGAAAATTTTCTTTCATGTTTTAAAGCAATTATTGATGGACATTCAAATCTTCTTGTAGCCGAACACATCCACTCCTGCTTTTGATGATGTATGGTAACCTTTTCTTACCCGCTTTTTACAAACTATGGTCGGACATTCAAACCTTCTTGTAGCCAAAACCCTCCGCTCCCTCTTTTGATCATACATTGTTGGGCATTCGCACCTTATCTTACCCGCTTTTTACAAACTATAGTCAGACATTCACACCTTGCAGCTGAACCACCTCCGCTCCCTGTTTTGATCATGTATGGTCTGGCAATACTACCTTTTCTTACCCGTTTGTGAGTAATTAATCCCAAAATATTGAGCATAAAATAAGTCTTTATGCTGATGATGTATTACTTTTCCTTCAGAACTCACAGACGTCTCTCAGTCACACGATCACACTCATAAATAAATTCTCAGCACTTTCTGACTACTCTATCAACTGGTCTAAGACCACAGTTCTGCCCATTAACTGTAGGGTCCATAATATACCTGCGATCACTTTACAGTCAGGAAATATTAGATATTTAGGCATAAACATTTCCTCCAGGCTCTCAGAGCTAACAAAGCTAAATTATGTGCAATTATTAAAGACAGTAGAAGACGATCTCTCGTTGGAAGTCCTTACCTATATCACTTATGGGGAGAGTTACATCCATTAAAATGATGATACTACCAAAAGTTAACTATTTGTTCTCAATGATCCCCATAAAACCATCTGCTACTTGGTTTAAGTCACTAGATTCATGCATCTCCAAATTTCTGTGGAAAAACAAACCACCACGTATTAGTTTAAAAACCCTACAGAAGACCAAGGACAGTGGTGGATTAGATTTACCTCATTTTCAGCACTATTCCTTAGACAATAGGTTACAATATATATCAAAATGGTTTAAACCTTGTTGTTGTCACAGTTCCCAGAGACGTTGTAATCGTTGAGGATTCTATATTCACCCCCTCATTAGAGGCACGTAATGCAGATTGATGACACTGAATCTTCTTCTCTGTTCATTGCTGGCATCATTCCCAGCATCGTAAGTGTTCGTGGCATTGTTAGCCTCTTCTTCTGGATCTTGATATCGAGAATCCTTTTGTATTTCTGGTTTGTCAGTCCTCTGTCTTCGTTCACCGGAGTCTTTGTCTTTTTGTCCTTGAGTTTGGTGATTTTTTCTTCTTTTGATGCCTTGACACAATGTGACAGGTGATACCACGTGGGAGATCCTGTAACTTGGATTGCTGTCCCTTTGCTGCGAAATGGCTGTGCTGCTCAAATGGTCTCTCCTTCATCATGGTTACATGCTGCCATTCCGACATCTCGCCATTCCAACATGGGTCTCCAATTGTCGGAATGGCGACACTTAATTTTTTATCAAACGTCCCACCATTCCGACACTTTTTTCCTCCTATGGTCGGAATGGCGGTATGTTTTTTGTTTTTTTTAACATACCGCCATTCCGACAGTTCCTTTTAATAGCCTATTTTTTACCCAAAACATTTTGCACTAATGATATGCCGGCGCAAATACGCGCTAAAGTTTGGCGCACAAGCTTTGCACATGCAGAGGCCACAGCCTCGCAAACAAACTTTAATAATCTATTATCAAAATCCCCTGAATTTCAAATATAAAAATACAGATATTAATGTAACTCTGGCGAGACTGAAACTGATTAAGCAGAAATACAGTGTCAGTGAGCTGTCACAGCAGCCAGCTGGAGCGGAGCTCTCCACAGAGCCCATGCGTCTTTTGCACGCTGTCATCATATGCAAAAGTAATAATTGCAATTACAGATATCACGGCTACTGCACAGGACACAGTTGCGAGCACTCTGCCTTGCCTTGCCAATAGGAGAAGATAGAAATGACAGCATAGAACGTATAAAACACAACAAAATGCAGTAAAAACGTTTATTCATGTTATTCACGTGATTTATGAGTACTCACTCCAATTTTGGGAAGCGCGGATGGGTTTTGCGCATTTGGCACAAACACACAGCCGCAACGGTTGTAGCTTTATACAGCCTGTTGATATCTTAAGGACCTAACTGGTCACACCTGGGACTAAATGTCATGTAGATATTGTTTTTACATGACATTACAGCTGAACATATAGCTTTCATCCACAAACCAACGTGGGAGAGCCCGAAGACGCATGTGCCAGACGCACATAGGCATGCGTAAAACCAATTTTGACCACTTCATACTGTTTATTTGCTTTCTTTTAGTTAACTTTCGTTTCTTTTGGATTCTTGTGCGTGTTATGGAGCCGTTTTGGTCCATGTTTGTAAGCCTTTTTTTCCTGGATTAAATTTTCAGAAGTTAAAACAAGTGGCATTGGAGTGTGTGATTGAAAACCACCGCAGACTGCTTCTCCTCCTCCAGTTGCCGAGACTTTGTGTTTTTAATAACGCTTGTCTATAAACATGTGTTAAACATATAAATTGCATGAACAGAAAGAAGGGACTCACCTGTCACACACATTTCCTTATACGGAAAGCCTTGTCGGAATGGTGGGACATTTGAACGTCAGAATAGCGGGATGTCGCAATGGTGGGATGTCGGAATGGTGGGACGTTTGCATGTCGGAATGGTGGTATGTCGGAATGGTGGTATGTCGGAATGGTGGGATGTCGGAATAGCGGGATGTCGTAATGGCGGGATTTCGGAATGGGTGTTGCCACCCCCTTCATCATATACACAGTTATTTATACATCCCCTTCCACCATGAAGCGTTGTCCCTTTTTGTTTCTCTCTTTGTTCTTAAAATGCTGTTATGCATGTCTAAACCAATCCATTAAATTAGATCATTTTGGCAGTAAAGCGATCTACAATGTGCTTGGTCGCAAAGCTGCTAATCTGTGGTAAACAGCTCTTCAGAAAGGCATTCTTAAATTGATTTCACTAATTCTATGTAATAATTTTGTGATTTCCTACAAAACTACACTTCTTCTCCCATCTGTCTGAGTATTTAATATTGTCTGGGTCCTGTTAAAACATGTAATTTTCCCATCTAATTCCTTGTTTGCTTTAAAACAAGTATTCCCCATTTTCTATCCCTTCAGTAGCCAACCAGTTTGTATGGAGTACACTGGAGCAACTTGACTGATCAGTAAAACACTGCTTTTGTTGTCACCGCAAGGCTTCCCCCGTCGGTTGTTTCACTGAGACACTACTGAGTAACTATAACTCAACACAGTTTATACACATAACATTCCTATACATACTAACAAACAAACAAACAATTATTTATCGCAATTTTCTCATCTCTGTTTGAACGTACACCCAGGTAAATATTCCTGTAGTCTTCTCATACCGACTATGGACCCATTCATTGTTTAACTTCACTGTTTTGCAAATCCTAATTGAATATTACACATTGACATTGAACTTTACTTGATAAGCAGGTCTTCATTGCATTCAGCAGCCTATATGTGAGCATCTATGTGTAAGCTGTTCTTCTTTGCATTTATCAGCAGCAAGCAATTCTTCATTGCACATGCATATGAAAATAGTAAAACAATTCCAATGCGTTAGCGAAACCTTCTATATCAGGAGTGTCCATCATGATGCTGGGAATAGAACTTCTTTCCCAGAATAGTTCAACCTTCATTACTCAACTGATCATAATTCCGCAATGAGCACATTTCAAAGTATCATTCCTCTACATATATTCAAAAATCTGTGTAAATGTTTAATATTTCTTATATTTGTTGATGTCATTCTGTGTGCATGTGGCCTAAACCCAATGTGGCAATTTTAATTTAAACAAGTTGAACTCTGCCTCTGATCATTTAAAAAAGGTGTGTACCAATATCAACCCTTCTCAGGTAATTACTGATCCTACAAAACCAAAGAGATCCTTCAAGGTTGTCCCTGATTGGCTCAATCTTAACAAATCAAAGGTAGAAAATCCGCAGTATCTGAACTTGGTGTTAGTTATCACTGCTCAATAGCCTGTATCAGAATTGCAAAAATGAAAACATTAGGTCCACGCTTGGTATCCAGATCCTGAAACATCTCCATGAGCAGGCTTTTTTTTAACTGATCTGTTGAATAGTTGTATGACACTGTTAAAATCCCAGATGAAGATCTAGCACTTGACCATTTTTGTAAATCTTCTAATTCCATAGTTGATAAACACGCCCCTTTTAAAAAGTATAGAACTTAGAACAGGTCTATCCCTGGCTTTCGGCAGAACTGTCTACTTTACTTTTTTTTCCCCTTGTCCTGTTCAGCATTATGTCAGAAGAATTGTAGTCTGAATACCTTTGATGCCAAACAGATTTGTTTTGCCAAGGGAAGTTTTATAAATGTAAAGCTCCCCTTGATGCCCATTTATTTATTTCTGTTTACAATATATGACATGAACTGAACTGAACCGGACCGGGGGACAAGGAAAGAAGAAGAGGAAAGAAGAGGAAACTGAACAAAAATAGAAACAAAAACCAGACAACCAGCTGCTACACCTGTAAAAAACAAAACAGACAACAATCCATGGCCTATGAGGGGAATCCAGCCTTAGCCCCACCAGGAGCACCTGAAAGCAGACAAGCAGAGAAAAAACAAACACACAAACAAACAAAAACAAGCACAAGAAGCGGCAATCGCATACAACACAGCTGTGGATATAGATGACCTGAGACGACATGATAATACATCAACTGCTTAGTGACCATGCTACTGGACTAATGAATGTGTGTGTGTGTGTGTGAGAACATTCAACACCCATGGCACAGGACCTACATGATAACCGTGCTTAGTTATGAGTGTATAAGCGTACAGGGCCACAATCCACCCCCCACCCCCCCCCCCCCCCCCCCCCCACCCCCACCCCCCCAAGCAATCAGAAGCAGGCAGAGAGGGCCACAAGACCCAGGCCACCAGCAGCCCCCACAGAGCACAGAACCCAGGCAGCCCACCGCAGGGGCAACCACGCATCCACCCAGAAGACTGCAGAGGAAGCCCCCGGAAAGAGCCCCCATAAGCATAGGGCAGAGGCACTCCGGGAACCAGGGGTAACAGCCCACCGACCCCGCCAGGCCCCAGCCGCCCAGACATGGGCCGTGCACTGGACCTGGGCCCCAGGAGCCCGAGCGCCCCCAAACCCCCCGGCAGAGGCCCCACCCAATACCCAGGAGGGCCAAGCGCCCCAGACAGCCACAAAGTGGGTCAGCGCCTGCCCCAGCGCCCCTGGCCAAGTACCCTGGGAGTCAAGACGTGCCCACAGGTGGGTGAAGTCGCGAGCAGTGGGGAGAGGCAACGCTGATGCCCCATCGGGAGAAACACAGGCAGGCCAGGCGACAGCAAGTCCCAGATCCAGGCCCAATCATTACCACACACACTTTCACGTCCCATACATCCACACATCCACACATCCTACCTCCCTCGACTCTGCTGGGGTGTAGTGCAGCGGGCACACCAGGAGGCCAGCAACCCCCCAGCCACCACAGACCCCGAACCAGCAGAACAATTAATTAATCCTCCTGGCCCCTCCTGCCCCGAGCAGACACCAGGAAGCAGGGGTGTGCGAAGAAGACCCCTCCCCTCACTCTTCTGGCTCTTCAATATTTTCTAATAGTGAGCAATTAAAATTGAGGGGCAGCCAAACTTGTAGAACTGGGAGCGCGGGACTCTGGGCAGCCTATATACCCAAAGAGCCCCGCCCACCAGATGCCACTCAGTGTAACCACCCCCCAAGACCTAATGTGTGTGTGTGAGTGTGTTTGATAAGTACTAATGTCTAAGGTGTAATTAAAACAGGGGCAGGGAACTGCAGAGTGCAACCAAAGGGGACCACCTACGTGGCCCCATCCACTGCACCCCACCGAACACACACGCCCCCAAAACCCTTCATGTGTGAGTGTGTGCTGTGTACAGGAGCCAGAAGGGAGAGGGGTATGGGGATATATAACGGGGGAGCTACTCTCCCCCAGAGAGGGCAGCCAGGGACTGGCTGCAATAGGCATCCCCGCTACCTGGGAGCCAACAATGGGCAGGAGGGCCTGATGTCCACCAGGCTCGGGGCCTGCAGCGACCATATTCCGGGAGCTACTGTACCCCCAGAAGGTACCCATCCCGCCCCACCCCACTCAACCCAACCCCACCCAGGAGGACCTCTACAAAAAACAAACAAACAACATCAAAAAACAAACAAACAAGCCACCCGGTCACACCAGTCGCAGCAGCCCGGGCCTGAGACCCACCATCACCCAGCAACCCACCACCACCACTATGTGATAAAACTAATCAGAGGGGACCAGAGAGAATGAAATTCAGCCAATTGATGTTTTGAGGAGGCAGACATTGTTTCCATGCTAATATAATCTAAAAGAAAATTTCTAAACTGGTTAATACACAGATTGTTCTTCGCTTTCCAGTTCATGAGAATAGTTTTCTTTGCGATACATAACACTGTGACAACCATGTGTGCTGAGTTAATTTCCATGTTGATGTTGTCTAAGTCACCCAGTATGCACAGTGTTGGGCATGCAGGGATGCTACACTTTAGCCATGTTGATAGGTCCTCACAGACTTCAAGCCAGAACTTCTGGACAGGCGCAGAAAAACCACAAAGCGTGTGCATAATCATCAGGTGTGTTATCTGTGCAATGTGAGCAGATGTTTGAGTGTGTTAGACCCATCCTGAACATCCTTTGTCCTGTATAGTGTGTTCTATGAAGGATTTTGTATTGTATGAGCTGTAAATTAGAATTTCGAGTCTTTATGAAGGTGTTCAAACATATTTGTGGTTAGAAGCTATGACCAGAACTGATGGATAAATCTGCCTCCCATTTTGAGGATGGAAGAGACATTGTGTCATCTATCTTAGACAATAATTTATATATTTTTGATAGTAGTTTTGGGGTACAGATGCTTAGAAATTCTGCTACCCTAGTCGGGGGTTGTAAGTCTGGTTGGTGGAGGATATATCCATCCATCCATCCATCATCTGCCGCTTATCCGGGGGTCGGGTCGCGGGGGCAGCAGCTTGAGCAGAGAAACCCAGACGTCTCTGTCCCCGGCCACTTCCTCCAGCTCTTCCGGGGGGACCCCGAGGCGTTCCCAGGCCAGCCGAGAGACATAGTCTCTCCAACGTGTCCTGGGTCTCCCCCGGGGTCTCCTCCCAGTGGGACGTGCCCGGAACACCTCCCCAGGGAGGCGCCCAGGGGGCATCCTAACCAGATGCCCGAGCCACCTCATCTGACTCCTCTCAATGCGGAGGAGCAGCGGTTCTACTCCGAGCCCCTCCCGGATGACTGAGCTTCTCACCCTATCTCTAAGGGAGAGCCCAGACACCCTGCGGAGGAAACCCATTTCGGCCGCTTGTATTCGCGATCTTGTTCTTTCGGTCACTACCCACAACTCGTGACCATAGGTGAGGATGGGAACGTAGATTGACCAGTAAGTAGAGAGCTTCGCCTTCTGGCTCATCTGCCTCTTCACAACGACGGGTCGGTGCACAGCCTGCAACACTGCAGGCGCCGCACCGATCCGCCCGTCAATCTCCCGCTCCATTCGTCCGTCACTCGTGAACAAGACCCCGAGATACTTGAACTCCTCCTCTTGGGGAAGGATCTCATTCCCGACACGGAGAGAGCATTCCACCCTTTTCCGGCTGAGAACCATAGTCTCGGATTTGGAGGTGCTGATTCTCATCCCAGCCGCTTCACACTCGGCTGCGAATCACTCCAGTGAGAGCTGAAGGTCACGGCCTGACGACGCTAACAGAACCACATCATCTGCAAATAGCAGAGACCCGATTCTGAGGTCGCCAAATGGGACACCCTCAACGCCCTGGCTCCGCCTAGAAATTCTGTCCATAAAAGTTAGGAACAGAATCGGTGACAAAGGGCAGCCCTGACGGAGTCCAACTCTCACCGGAAACGTATCCGACTTACTGCCGGCAATGCGGACCAAACTCTGGCACCGGTCATACAGAGACCGAACGGCCCCTATCAAGGGGTCTGGCACTCCATATTCCCGGAGCACCCCCCAAAGGACTCCACAAGGGACACGGTCGAACGCTTTCTCCAAGTCCACAAAACACATGTAGACTGGTTGGGCGAACTCCCATGCACCCTCCAGGATCCTGCCGAGGGTATAGAGCTGGTCCACTGTTCCACGGGGGTAATTGGGTAAACCCCAATGTACTGGCACACAGCCGGGGGGCAATAAGTATGCCCACACCTGCTCTGCGCCTCTCACCACGGGCAACTCCAGAGTGGAAGAGAGTCCAACCCCTCTCAAGAGTACTGGTTCCAGATCCCAAGCCGTGCGTCGAGGTGAGTCCGACTATATCTAACGGTCTGATGAATTTTCAACAATAAACAACAAACTTTGTATTATGAGAAAGAACCAGACTCATTCTTCAGGAATCCGAAAATAAGCTCTATTTTACGAGTTATGCACGAATTCGGATTCTCCTATAAAACGAATTCCTTAACTCAAACCATGTTAAGACTGCTTTGTCCTTCATATTTATTCATGTCTAATCAAGTTTCAATGATAAACAACGTTGTACTTTGTAGAATGAGAAAGAACTTCTTCAGCAATAAGCATCTCTCGACAAATGACGAAATACAGATTTTGCTATAAAATTAATTGCTATCAGCCTGACTTAAAACTGTTTGTCTTCCTTATTTATCCACTTCAAATCAAGTTTCAACAATTAAAAAAATTTTGTAGTTTGAGAAAGAACAACTTAATCTTGAGCAATCAGTATAAAAAGAGGGTAAGCAAAGGTGCGAATGTCAAACCATACATGATCAAAACAGGGAGCGGAGGTGTTTGGCTGAGACAAGGTGTGAATGTCCACCCATAATTAATGAAAAGCGGGAAACAAGTAGGTTCGAATGCCAAACCATACATCATCAAAAGCAGGAGTGGATATGTTCGGCTACAAGAAGGTTTGAACGTCTGACCATAGTTTGTAAAAAGCGGGTAAGAAAAGGTTCGAATGCCCGAACATACACCATCAAAGGAGGGAGCGGAGGTGTTCCGCTGTAAGAAGGTGTGAATGTCCGACCATAGTTGGTAAAAAACGGGTAAGAAAAGGTTAAAATACCCGACTGTACACAATCAGTAGCGGGTGCGGAGTTGTTCGGCTACTAAAAGGTGTGAAAGTCCGACCATGGTTTGTAAAAAGCGGGTAAGAAAAGGTGCGAATGCCCGAAAATGTATGATCAAAAGAGGGAGCGGAGGTGTTTGGCTGCAAGAAGGTGTGAATGTACACCCATAATTACTGAAAAATGGGTAAGAAAAGGTGCGAATGCCCAACTATACATAATCAAAAGCAGAAGTGGATGTGTTCGGCTCCAAGAAGGGTTGAATGTCTGACCACAG
Source organism: Leuresthes tenuis (assembly GCF_036924035.1). NCBI lineage: Eukaryota > Metazoa > Chordata > Actinopteri > Atheriniformes > Atherinopsidae > Leuresthes > Leuresthes tenuis. The sequence continues at coordinate 29,875,065 of NW_027325367.1, read as the reverse complement.
TTTGTAAAAAGCAGGTAAGAAAAGCTTTGACTGCCCGAACATACACCATCAAAAGAGGGAGCGGAGGTGTTCCGCTGAAAGAAGGTGTGAATGTCCGACCATAGTTGGTAAAAAGCGGGTAAGAAAAGGTTAAAATACCCGACTGTACACAATCAATAGCGGGAGCGGAGTTGTTCGGCTACTAAAAGATGTGAAAGTCCGACTATGGTTTGTAAAAAGCGGGTAAGAAAAGGTGCTAATGCCCGACAATGTTTGATCAAAAGAGGGAGCAGAGGTGTTCGGCTGCAAGAAGGTCTGAATGTCCAACCATAATTTGTAAAAACCGGGAAGGAAAGGCTCGAAAGCCCAACTATACACCATCAAAAGCGGGAGCAGAGTGGTTCAGCTGCAAGAAGGTCTGAATGTCCATCAATAATTGCTTTAAAACATGAAAGAAAATTTTCGAATATCATCCGCACATGATCATAAGAAGGAGAGGAGGTGTTCAGCTGCAAGAAGGTGTGAATGTCCACCCATAATTCCTGAAAAATGGGTAAAAAAAGGTGCGAATGCCCAACCATACACTATCAAAAGCAGGTGTGAATGTCAGATCATAATTTGCAAAAAGCTGATGAGAAAGGGTGAGAATGCCCGACTATACACCATCAAATGCGGGAGCGGAGGTGTTCGGCTTTGAGTAGGTGTGAATGTCCAACCATAATTGCTGAAAAATGTGTTAGAAAAGGAAAGAATGCCGGACCATACATCATCAAAAGCAAGAGAGGTGGTGTTCGGCTGCAAAAAGGTGTAAATGTTCGACTAAAGTTTGTAAAAAGCGGGTAAGACATGGTGCGAATGCCTGACAAGGTATGATCAAAAGCAGGAGCGGAGGTGTTCAGCTGCAAGAAGGTCTAAATGTCCATCAATAATTGCTAGAAATTGTTTGGCTGCAAGAAGGCCATAGTTTGCCAAATGTTCGGCTACAAGGTTTGAACGTCTGACCATAGTTTGTAAAAAGCGGGTAAGAAAAGGTTCGAATGCCCAAACATACACCATCAAATGCGGGAGCGGAGGTGTTCGGCTCTGAGTAGGTGTGAATGTCCGACCATAATTGCTGAAAAATGTGTTAGAAAAGGAAAGAATGCCGGACCATACATCATCAAAAGCAAGAGAGGTGGTGTTCGGCTGCAAAATGGTGTAAATGTTCGACTAAAGTTTGTAAAAAGCGGGTAAGACATGGTGCGAATGCCTGACAAGGTATGATCAAAAGCAGGAGTGGAGGTGTTCAGCTGCAAGAAGGTCTAAATGTCCATCAATAATTGCTAGAAAACATGAAAGAAAATTTTCGAAAATCAAACCGCACATGATCATAAGTGGGAGAGGAGGTGTTCAGCTGCAAGAAGGTGTGAATGTCCACCCATTATTCCTGACAAATGGGTAAGAAAAGGTGCGAATGCCCAACCATACATTATCAAAAGCAGGTGTGAATGTCAGATCATAATTTGCAAAAAGCTGATGAGAAAGGGTGAGAATGCCCGACTATACACCATCAAATGCGGGAGCGGAGTTGTTCGGCTGTGAGTAGGTGTGAATCTCCGACCGTAATTTCTGAAAAATGTGTTAGAAAAGGTAAGAATGCCGGTCCATACATCATCAAAAGCGAGAGAGGTGGTGTTCGGCTGCAAGTAGGTGTGAATGTCCAGCCATAATTACTCACAAACGGGTAAGAAAAGGTAGTATTGCCAGACCATACATGATCAAAACAGGGAGCGGAGGTGGTTCAGCTGCAAGAAGGTGTGAATGTCTCACTAAAGTTCAAATATATTAACAAAAGCGGGAGGAGAGGTCTTCGGATGAGAGTGGTTGAAAATTTCCAACCATAATCTATAAAATTCGGTGAAAAAAAGGTGTGATAGAACACTAAAAGGTGGAGCGGAAGTGTTCGGCTGCAAGAAGGTGTGAATGTCCGACTATATTTGGTGAAAAGCAGGTGAAGCAAGGTCTGAATGCCCAACCTTACATTATCAAAAGCGAGATCAGAGGTGTTTGGCTGCAAGAAGGCCATAGTTTGCCAAATGTTCGGCTACAAGGTTTGAACGTCTGACCATAGTTTGTAAAAAGCGGGTAAGAAAAGGTTCGAATGCCCAAACATACACCATCAAAAGAGGGAGCGGAGGTGTTCCGCTGTAAGAAGGTGTGAATGTCCGACCATAGTTGGTAAAAAGTGGGTAAGAAAAGGTTAAAATACCCGACTGTACAGTCCAACCATGGTTTGTAAAAAGCGGGTAAGAAAAGGTGCGAATGCCCGAAAATGTATGATCAAAAGAGGGAGCGGAGGTGTTCGGCTGCAAGAAGGTGTGAATGTACACCCATAATTACTGAAAAATGGGTAAGAAAAGGTGCGAATGCCCAACTATACATAATCAAAAGCAGGAGTGGATGTGTTCGGCTCCAAGAAGGGTTGAATGTCTGACCATAGTTTGTAAAAAGCAGGTAAGAAAAGGTTTGACTGCCCGAACATACACCATCAAAAGAGGGAGCGGAGGTGTTCCGCTGTAAGAAGGTGTGAATGTCCGACCATAGTTGGTAAAAAGCGGGTAAGAAAAGGTTAAAATACCCGACTGTACACAATCAATAGCGGGAGCGGAGTTGTTCGGCTACAAGAAGGTGTGAAAGTCCAACCATCGTTTGTAAAAAGCTGGTAAGAAAAGGTTCGAATGCCCGAATATATACCATCAAAAGCGGAAGCGGAGGTGTTCGGCTGCAAGAAGGTGTGAACGTCCGACCAAAGTTGGCAAAAAGCAGTAAAGAAAAGGTTCGAATATCCAAACATAATTAAAAGCGAGAGAGATTGTGTTCAGCTGCAAGTAGGTGTGAATATCCAGCCATAATTACTCACAAACGGGTAAGAAAATGTAGTATTGCCAGACCATACATGATCAAAACAGGGAGCGGAGGTAGTTTAGCTGCAAAAAGGGGTGAATGTCCAACTAAAGTTCAAATATATTAACAAAAGCGGGAGGAGAGGTCTTCGGATTAGAGTGGTTGAAATTTCCAACCACAATCTATAAAATGCGGTGAAAAAAAAAAAAAAGGTGTGAAGGAATGAATTTTATAGCAAAATCCGAAATTATGCATAACTCCGCAAAAGGAACGTATTGCTCAACCAAAGGGATGCTTCTTTCTCATTCAGGGTAATATGAGGAACTTTATGCTTGATACATTTTAGACATGGATAACTATGAAGGACAAAGCAATTTTAACTTGGTTTGAGCAAAGCAATTCATTTTATAGGAAAATCCGAAATCGTGCAGGACTCATGAAAGTAAGCTTATTCTCGGATTCCTGATCCTCCAGTGTTGCTCTTTCCTATACTGCAAAATACAGCCTTGTTCTTTGTTGAAATCGATATAGACATTGATAAATATGAAGGACAAAGCAGTTTCCACTTTGTTTGAGTGAAGGAATTAATTTTATAGCAAAATCCCAAATCAAGCAGAACGTATGAAAATAAGCGTGTTTTCGGATTCCTGATCCTTCAGTGTTGCTATTTCTTCTACTGCAAAATACAATGTTGTTCTTTGTTGAAGTCAATCTAGACATTGATAAATATGAAGGACAAAGCCGTTTTAACATAGTTTGAGTAAAGGAATTCATTTTATACATAAAATCCCAAATCATGCAGAACGTATGAAAATAAGCTTATTCTCGGATTCCTGTTCCTTCAAGTGTTGCTCTTTCTACTACTGCAAAATACAATGTTGTTCTTTGTTGAAGTAAATCTAGACATTGATAAATATGAAGGACAAAGCAGTTTTCACTTGGTTTGAGTGAAGGAATTCATTTTATACATAAAATCCCAAATCATTCAAAACGTATGAAAATAAGCTTATTCTCGGATTCCTGATCCTTCAGTGTTGCTTTTTCTTCTACTGCAAAATACAATGTTGTTCTTTGTTGAAGTCGATCTAGACATTGATAAATATGAAGGACAAAGCAGTTTTAACTTGGTTTGAGTGAAGGAATTCATTTTATACATAAAATCCCAAATCATGCAGAACGTATGAAAATAAGATTATTCTCGGATTACTGATCCTTCAGTGTTGCTCTTTCTTCTACTGCAAAATCCAGTGTTGTTCTTTGTTGAAGTCAATCTAGACATTGATAAATATGAAGGACAAAGCAGTTTTAACATAGTTTGAGTGAAGGCATTCCTTTATAGTAAAATCAATAATCGTGCAGAACTCATGAAAATAAGCTTATTCTCGGATTCCTAAAACTTTTGATTTGCTCTTTCTTTACTGCAAAGTACAATGTTGTTCTTTGTTGAAGTCGATCTAGACATTGATAAATATGAAGGACAAAGCAGTTTTCACTTGGTTTGAGTGAAACCAAGTGAAAACCTCAGCTCCTGTTTTGATCATGTATGGTCTGGCAATACTACCTTTTTCTTACCGTTTGTGAGTAATTATGGCTGGACATTCACACCTACTTGCAGTCGAACAGCTCTGCTCTTGCTTTTGATGGTATATATTCGGGCATTCGAACCTTTTCTTAGCAGCTTTTTGCAAACTTTGGTCGGACATTCACACCTTCTTGTAGCCAAAAACCTCCGCTCCCGCTTTTGATGGTGTATAGTCAGGCATTTGAACCTTTTCTTTCCCGCTTTTACAAACTATGGTCGGACATTCAAACCTTCTTGTAGCCGAAAACCTCCGCTCCCTCTTTTGATCATACATTGTCGGGCATTCGCACCTTTTCTTACCCGTTTTTTACAAACCATGGTCGGACTGTCACACATTCTTGTAGCCAAACACATCCGCTCCCGCTATTGATTGTGTACAGTCGGGTATTTTAACCTTTTCTTACCCGTTTTTTACCAACTATGGTCGGACATTCACACCTTCTTACAGCGGAACACCTCCGCTCCCTCTTTTGATGTTGTATGTTTGGGCATTCGAACCTTTTCTTACCGCTTTTTACAAACTATGCTTGGACATTCAAACCTTCTTGTAGCCGAACACATCCACTCCTGCTTTTGATGATGTATGGTTGGGAATTCAAACCTACTTGTTGCCCGCTTTTCATTAATTTTGGGTGGACATTCACACCTTGTCACAGCCAAACACCTCCGCTCCCTGTTTTGATCATGTATGGTTGGACATTCGCACCTTTTCTCACCCGTTTTTTGCCAACTATGGTCGGCTGTTCACAGCTTCCTCTCCACCATACTTGTATGGTGGGATATTCCCACCCACTTGCATCCGAAGACCTTTTGTTGATATTTAGTTGGTCATTCGCAGCTTACCCGCTTTTGGCAAACTATGGCCTTCATGCAGCCAAACACCTCTGATCTCGCTTTTGATGATGTAAGGTTGGGCATTCAGACCTTGCTTCACCTGCTTTTCACCAAATATAGTCGGACATTCACACCTTATTGCAGCCGAACACTTCCGCTCCACCTTTTAGTGTTCTATCACACCTTTTTTTCACCGCATTTTATAGATTATGGTTGGAAATTCTCAACCACTCTCATCCGAAGACCTCTCCTCCCGCTTTTGTTAATATATTTGAACTTTAGTCGGACATTCACACCTTCTTGCAGCTGAACCACCTCCGCTCCCTGTTTTGATCATGTATGGTCTGGCAATACTACCTTTTCTTACCCGTTTGTGAGTAATTATGGCTGGACATTCACACCTACTTGCAGCCGAACACCACCTCTCCCGCTTTTGATGATGTATGGACCGGCATTCTACCTTTTCTAACACATTTTTCAGCAATTATGGTCGGAGATTCACACTTACTCACAGCCGAACAACTCCGCTCCCGCATTTGATGGTGTATAGTCGGGCATTCTCACCCTTTCTCATCAGCTTTTTGCAAATTATGATCTGACATTCACACCTGCTTTTGATAATGTATGGTTTGGCATTCGCACCTTTTCTTACCCATTTTTCAGTAATTATGGGTGGACATTCACACCTTCTTGCAGCTGAACACCTCCTCTCCCGCTATTGATTGTGTACAGTCGGGTATTTTAACCTTTTCTTACCCGCTTTTTACCAAATATGGGTCGGACATTCACACCGTCTTACAGCGGAACACCTCTGCTCCCGCTTTTGATGGTGTATAGTCAGGCATTTGAACCTTTTCTTACCCGCTTTTTACAAACTATGGTCGGACATTCAAACCTTCTTGTAGCCGAAAACCTCCGCTCCCTCTTTTGATTATACATTGTTGGGCATTCGCACCTTATTACAAACTATAGTCAGACATTCACACCTTGCAGCTGAGCCACCTCAGCTCCCTGTTTTGATAGTGTATGTTCGGGCATTCGAACCTATTCTTACCCCCCTTTTTACAAACTATGCTCGGAGATTCACACCTACTCACAGCCGAACAACTCCGCTCCCGCATTTGATGATGTCTTGTCCGGCATTCTAGTCTCTTCTAACACATTTTTCAGCAATTATGGTTGGACATTCACACCTACTCACAGCCGAACACTTCCGCTCCCACATTTGATGGTGTATAGCCGGGCATTTTCACCCTTTCTCATCAGCTTTTTGCAAATTATGATCTGACATTCACACCTACTTGCAGTCGAACAGCTCTGCTCCCGCTTTTGATTATGTTTGGTTGGATATTCGAACTTTTCTTAACTGCTTTTTACAAACTTTGGTCGGACGTTCACACCTTCTTGCAGCCGAACACATCCACTTCCACTTTTGATGGTATATATTCGGGCATTCGAACCTTTTCTTACCCGCTTTTACAAACCGTGGTCGGACTTTCACACCTTCTTGTAGCCAAACAACTCCGCTCCCGCTATTGATTGTGTACAGTCGGGTATTTTAACCTTTTCTTACCCGCTTTTTACCAACTATGGTCGGACATTTACACCTTCTTACAGCGGAACACCTCCGCTCCCTCTTTTGATGGTCTATGTTCGGGCATTCGAACCTTTTCTTACCCGCTTTTTACAAACTATGGTCGGACATTCAAACTTTCTTGTAGCCGAACACATCCACTCCTGCTTTTGATGATGTATGGTTGGGCATTTTCACCTTTTCTTACCCATTTTTCAGTAATTATGGGTGGACATTCACACCTTCTTGCAGCTGAACAACTCCTCTCCCGCTTATGATCATGTGCGGTTTGATATTCGAAAATTTTCTTTCATGTTTTAAAGCAATTATTGATGGACATTCAAATCTTCTTGTAGCCGAAACACATCCACTCCTGCTTTTGATGATGTATGGTAACCTTTTCTTACCCGCTTTTTACAAACTATGGTCGGACATTCAAACCTTCTTGTAGCCAAAACCCTCCGCTCCCTCTTTTGATCATACATTGTTGGGCATTCGCACCTTATCTTACCCGCTTTTTACAAACTATAGTCAGACATTCACACCTTGCAGCTGAACCACCTCCGCTCCCTGTTTTGATCATGTATGGTCTGGCAATACTACCTTTTCTTACCCGTTTGTGAGTAATTAATCCCAAAATATTGAGCATAAAATAAGTCTTTATGCTGATGATGTATTACTTTTCCTTCAGAACTCACAGACGTCTCTCAGTCACACGATCACACTCATAAATAAATTCTCAGCACTTTCTGACTACTCTATCAACTGGTCTAAGACCACAGTTCTGCCCATTAACTGTAGGGTCCATAATATACCTGCGATCACTTTACAGTCAGGAAATATTAGATATTTAGGCATAAACATTTCCTCCAGGCTCTCAGAGCTAACAAAGCTAAATTATGTGCAATTATTAAAGACAGTAGAAGACGATCTCTCGTTGGAAGTCCTTACCTATATCACTTATGGGGAGAGTTACATCCATTAAAATGATGATACTACCAAAAGTTAACTATTTGTTCTCAATGATCCCCATAAAACCATCTGCTACTTGGTTTAAGTCACTAGATTCATGCATCTCCAAATTTCTGTGGAAAAACAAACCACCACGTATTAGTTTAAAAACCCTACAGAAGACCAAGGACAGTGGTGGATTAGATTTACCTCATTTTCAGCACTATTCCTTAGACAATAGGTTACAATATATATCAAAATGGTTTAAAACCTTGTTGTTGTCACAGTTCCCAGAGACGTTGTAATCGTTGAGGATTCTATATTCACCCCCTCATTAGAGGCACGTAATGCAGATTGATGACACTGAATCTTCTTCTCTGTTCATTGCTAGCATCATTCCCAGCATCGTAAGTGTTCGTGGCATTGTTAGCCTCTTCTTCTGGATCTTGATATCGAGAATCCTTTTGTATTTCTGGTTTGTCAGTCCTCTGTCTTCGTTCACCGGAGTCTTTGTCTTTTTGTCCTTGAGTTTGGTGATTTTTTCTTCTTTTGATGCCTTGACACAATGTGACAGGTGATACCACGTGGGAGATCCTGTAACTTGGATTGCTGTCCCTTTGCTGCGAAATGGCTGTGCTGCTCAAATGGTCTCTCCTTCATCATGGTTACATGCTGCCATTCCGACATCTCGCCATTCCAACATGGGTCTCCAATTGTCGGAATGGCGACACTTAATTTTTTATCAAACGTCCCACCATTCCGACACTTTTTTCCTCCTATGGTCGGAATGGCGGTATGTTTTTTGTTTTTTTTAACATACCGCCATTCCGACAGTTCCTTTTAATAGCCTATTTTTTACCCAAAACATTTTGCACTAATGATATGCCGGCGCAAATACGCGCTAAAGTTTGGCGCACAAGCTTTGCACATGCAGAGGCCACAGCCTCGCAAACAAACTTTAATAATCTATTATCAAAATCCCCTGAATTTCAAATATAAAAATACAGATATTAATGTAACTCTGGCGAGACTGAAACTGATTAAGCAGAAATACAGTGTCAGTGAGCTGTCACAGCAGCCAGCTGGAGCGGAGCTCTCCACAGAGCCCATGCGTCTTTTGCACGCTGTCATCATATGCAAAAGTAATAATTGCAATTACAGATATCACGGCTACTGCACAGGACACAGTTGCGAGCACTCTGCCTTGCCTTGCCAATAGGAGAAGAGAGAAATGACAGCATAGAACGTATAAAACACAACAAAATGCAGTAAAAACGTTTATTCATGTTATTCACGTGATTTATGAGTACTCACTCCAATTTTGGGAAGCGCGGATGGGTTTTGCGCATTTGGCACAAACACACAGCCGCAACGGTTGTAGCTTTATACAGCCTGTTGATATCTTAAGGACCTAACTGGTCACACCTGGGACTAAATGTCATGTAGATATTGTTTTTACATGACATTACAGCTGAACATATAGCTTTCATCCACAAACCAACGTGGGAGAGCCCGAAGACGCATGTGCCAGACGCACATAGGCATGCGTAAAACCAATTTTGACCACTTCATACTGTTTATTTGCTTTCTTTTAGTTAACTTTCGTTTCTTTTGGATTCTTGTGCGTGTTATGGAGCCGTTTTGGTCCATGTTTGTAAGCCTTTTTTTCCTGGATTAAATTTTCAGAAGTTAAAACAAGTGGCATTGGAGTGTGTGATTGAAAACCACCGCAGACTGCTTCTCCTCCTCCAGTTGCCGAGACTTTGTGTTTTTAATAACGCTTGTCTATAAACATGTGTTAAACATATAAATTGCATGAACAGAAAGAAGGGACTCACCTGTTGAGTAACACACATTTCCTTATACGGAAAGCCTTGTCGGAATGGTGGGACATTTGAACGTCAGAATAGCGGGATGTCGCAATGGTGGTATGTCGGAATGGTGGTATGTCGGAATGGTGGGATGTCGGAATAGCGGGATGTCGTAATGGCGGGATTTCGGAATGGGTGTTGCCACCCCCTTCATCATATACACAGTTATTTATACATCCCCTTCCACCATGAAGCGTTGTCCCTTTTTGTTTCTCTCTTTGTTCTTAAAATGCTGTTATGCATGTCTAAACCAATCCATTAAATTAGATCATTTTGGCAGTAAAGCGATCTACAATGTGCTTGGTCGCAAAGCTGCTCATCTGTGGTAAACAGCTCTTCAGAAAGGCATTCTTAAATTGATTTCACTAATTCTATGTAATAATTTTGTGATTTCCTACAAAACTACACTTCTTCTCCCATCTGTCTGAGTATTTAATATTGTCTGGGTCCCGTTAAAACATGTATTTTTCCCATCTAATTCCTTGTTTGCTTTAAAACAAGTATTCCCCATTTTCTATCCCTTCAGTAGCCAACCAGTTTGTATGGAGTACACTGGAGCAACTTGACTGATCAGTAAAACACTGCTTTTGTTGTCACCGCAAGGCTTCCCCCGTCGGTTGTTTCACTGAGACACTACTGAGTAACTATAACTCAACACAGTTTATACACATAACATTCCTATACATACTAACAAACAAACAAACAATTATTTATCGCAATTTTCTCATCTCTGTTTGAACGTACACCCAGGTAAATATTCCTGTAGTCTTCTCATACCGACTATGGACCCATTCATTGTTTAACTTCACTGTTTTGCAAATCCTAATTGAATATTACACATTGACATTGAACTTTACTTGATAAGCAGGTCTTCATTGCATTCAGCAGCCTATATGTGAGCATCTATGTGTAAGCTGTTCTTCTTTGCATTTATCAGCAGCAAGCAATTCTTCATTGCACATGCATATGAAAATAGTAAAACAATTCCAATGCGTTAGCGAAACCTTCTATATCAGGAGTGTCCATCATGATGCTGGGAATAGAACTTCTTTCCCAGAATAGTTCAACCTTCATTACTCAACTGATCATAATTCCGCAATGAGCACATTTCAAAGTATCATTCCTCTACATATATTCAAAAATCTGTGTAAATGTTTAATATTTCTTATATTTGTTGATGTCATTCTGTGTGCATGTGGCCTAAACCCAATCTCTGTGTGGCAATTTTAATTTAAACAAGTTGAACTCTGCCTCTGATCATTTAAAAAAGGTGTGTACCAATATCAACCCTTCTCAGGTAATTACAAAACCAAAGAGATCCTTCAAGGTTGTCCCTGATTGGCTCAATCTTAACAAATCAAAGGTAGAAAATCCGCAGTATCTGAACTTGGTGTTAGTTATCACTGCTCAATAGCCTGTATCAGAATTGCAAAAATGAAAACATTAGGTCCACGCTTGGTATCCAGATCCTGAAACATCTCCATGAGCAGGCTTTTTTTTAACTGATCTGTTGAATAGTTGTATGACACTGTTAAAATCCCAGATGAAGATCTAGCACTTGACCATTTTTGTAAATCTTCTAATTCCATAGTTGATAAACACGCCCCTTTTAAAAAGTATAGAACTTAGAACAGGTCTATCCCTGGCTTTCGGCAGAACTGTCTTCTTTACTTTTTTTTCCCCTTGTCCTGTTCAGCATTATGTCAGAAGAATTGTAGTCTGAATACCTTTGATGCCAAACAGATTTGTTTTGCCAAGGGAAGTTTTATAAATGTAAAGCTCCCCTTGATGCCCATTTATTTATTTCTGTTTACAATATATGACATGAACTGAACTGAACCGGACCGGGGGACAAGGAAAGAAGAAGAGGAAAGAAGAGGAAACTGAACAAAAATAGAAACAAAAACCAGACAACCAGCTGCTACACCTGTAAAAAACAAAACAGACAACAATCCATGGCCTATGAGGGGAATCCAGCCTTAGCCCCACCAGGAGCACCTGAAAGCAGACAAGCAGAGAAAAAACAAACACACAAACAAACAAAAACAAGCACAAGAAGCGGCAATCGCATACAACACAGCTGTGGATATAGATGACCTGAGACGACATGATAATACATCAACTGCTTAGTGACCATGCTACTGGACTAATGAATGTGTGTGTGTGTGTGTGAGAACATTCAACACCCATGGCACAGGACCTACATGATAACCGTGCTTAGTTATGAGTGTATAAGCGTACAGGGCCACAATCCACCCCCCCCCCCCCCCCCCCCAGCAATCAGAAGCAGGCAGAGAGGGCCACAAGACCCAGGCCACCAGCAGCCCCCACAGAGCACAGAACCCAGGCAGCCCACCGCAGGGGCAACCACGCATCCACCCAGAAGACTGCAGAGGAAGCCCCCGGAAAGAGCCCCCATAAGCATAGGGCAGAGGCACTCCGGGAACCAGGGGTAACAGCCCACCGACCCCGCCAGGCCCCAGCCGCCCAGACATGGGCCGTGCACTGGACCTGGGCCCCAGGAGCCCGAGCGCCCCCAAACCCCCCGGCAGAGGCCCCACCCAATACCCAGGAGGGCCAAGCGCCCCAGACAGCCACAAAGTGGGTCAGCGCCTGCCCCAGCGCCCCTGGCCAAGTACCCTGGGAGTCAAGACGTGCCCACAGGTGGGTGAAGTCGCGAGCAGTGGGGAGAGGCAACGCTGATGCCCCATCGGGAGAAACACAGGCAGGCCAGGCGACAGCAAGTCCCAGATCCAGGCCCAATCATTACCACACACACTTTCACGTCCCATACATCCACACATCCACACATCCTACCTCCCTCGACTCTGCTGGGGTGTAGTGCAGCGGGCACACCAGGAGGCCAGCAACCCCCCAGCCACCACAGACCCCGAACCAGCAGAACAATTAATTAATCCTCCTGGCCCCTCCTGCCCCGAGCAGACACCAGGAAGCAGGGGTGTGCGAAGAAGACCCCTCCCCTCACCCTTCTGGCTCTTCAATATTTTCTAATAGTGAGCAATTAAAATTGAGGGGCAGCCAAACTTGTAGAACTGGGAGCGCGGGACTCTGGGCAGCCTATATACCCAAAGAGCCCCGCCCACCAGATGCCACTCAGTGTAACCACCCCCCAAGACCTAATGTGTGTGTGTGAGTGTGTTTGATAAGTACTAATGTCTAAGGTGTAATTAAAACAGGGGCAGGGAACTGCAGAGTGCAACCAAAGGGGACCACCTACGTGGCCCCATCCACTGCACCCCACCGAACACACACGCCCCCAAAACCCTTCATGTGTGAGTGTGTGCTGTGTACAGGAGCCAGAAGGGAGAGGGGTATGGGGATATATAACGGGGGAGCTACTCTCCCCCAGAGAGGGCAGCCAGGGACTGGCTGCAATAGGCATCCCCGCTACCTGGGAGCCAACAATGGGCAGGAGGGCCTGATGTCCACCAGGCTCGGGGCCTGCAGCGACCATATTCCGGGAGCTACTGTACCCCCAGAAGGTACCCATCCCGCCCCACCCCACTCAACCCCAACCCCACCCAGGAGGACCTCTACAAAAAACAAACAAACAACATCAAAAAACAAACAAACAAGCCACCCGGTCACACCAGTCGCAGCAGCCCGGCCTGAGACCCACCATCACCCAGCAACCCACCACCACCACTATGTGATAAAACTAATCAGAGGGGACCAGAGAGAATGAAATTCAGCCAATTGATGTTTTGAGGAGGCAGACATTGTTTCCATGCTAATATAATCTAAAAGAAAATTTCTAAACTGGTTAATACACAGATTGTTCTTCGCTTTCCAGTTCATGAGAATAGTTTTCTTTGCGATACATAACACTGTGACAACCATGTGTGCTGAGTTAATTTCCATGTTGATGTTGTCTAAGGTCACCCAGTATGCACAGTGTTGGGCATGCAGGGATGCTACACTTTAGCCATGTTGATAGGTCCTCACAGACTTCAAGCCAGAACTTCTGGACAGGCGCAGAAAAACCACAAAGCGTGTGCATAATCATCAGGTGTGTTATCTGTGCAATGTGAGCAGATGTTTGAGTGTGTTAGACCCATCCTGAACATCCTTTGTCCTGTATAGTGTGTTCTATGAAGGATTTTGTATTGTATGAGCTGTAAATTAGAATTTCGAGTCTTTATGAAGGTGTTCAAACATATTTGTGGTTAGAAGCTATGACCAGAACTGATGGATAAATCTGCCTCCCATTTTGAGGATGGAAGAGACATTGTGTCATCTATCTTAGACAATAATTTATATATTTTTGATAGTACTTTTGGGGTACAGATGCTTAGAAATTCTGCTACCCTAGTCGGGGGTTGTAAGTCTGGTTGGTGGAGGATATATCCATCCATCCATCCATCATCTGCCGCTTATCCGGGGGTCGGGTTGCGGGGGCAGCAGCTTGAGCAGAGAAACCCAGACGTCTCTGTCCCCGGCCACTTCCTCCAGCTCTTCCGGGGGGACCCCGAGGCGTTCCCAGGCCAGCCGAGAGACATAGTCTCTCCAACGTGTCCTGGGTCTCCCCCGGGGTCTCCTCCCAGTGGGACGTGCCCGGAACACCTCCCCAGGGAGGCGCCCAGGGGGCATCCTAACCAGATGCCCGAGCCACCTCATCTGACTCCTCTCAATGCGGAGGAGCAGCGGGTTCTACTCCGAGCCCCTCCCGGATGACTGAGCTTCTCACCCTATCTCTAAGGGAGAGCCCAGACACCCTGCGGAGGAAACCCATTTCGGCCGCTTGTATTCGCGATCTTGTTCTTTCGGTCACTACCCACAACTCGTGACCATAGGTGAGGATGGGAACGTAGATTGACCAGTAAGTAGAGAGCTTCGCCTTCTGGCTCATCTGCCTCTTCACAACGACGGGTCGGTGCACAGCCTGCAACACTGCAGGCGCCGCACCGATCCGCCCGTCAATCTCCCGCTCCATTCGTCCGTCACTCGTGAACAAGACCCCGAGATACTTGAACTCCTCCTCTTGGGGAAGGATCTCATTCCCGACACGGAGAGAGCATTCCACCCTTTTCCGGCTGAGAACCATAGTCTCGGATTTGGAGGTGCTGATTCTCATCCCAGCCGCTTCACACTCGGCTGCGAATCACTCCAGTGAGAGCTGAAGGTCACGGCCTGACGACGCTAACAGAACCACATCATCTGCAAATAGCAGAGACCCCGATTCTGAGGTCGCCAAATGGGACACCCTCAACGCCCTGGCTCCGCCTAGAAATTCTGTCCATAAAAGTTAGGAACAGAATCGGTGACAAAGGGCAGCCCTGACGGAGTCCAACTCTCACCGGAAACGTATCCGACTTACTGCCGGCAATGCGGACCAAACTCTGGCACCGGTCATACAGAGACCGAACGGCCCCTATCAAGGGGTCTGGCACTCCATATTCCCGGAGCACCCCCCAAAGGACTCCACAAGGGACACGGTCGAACGCTTTCTCCAAGTCCACAAAACACATGTAGACTGGTTGGGCGAACTCCCATGCACCCTCCAGGATCCTGCCGAGGGTATAGAGCTGGTCCACTGTTCCACGGGGGTAATTGGGTAAACCCCAATGTACTGGCACACAGCCGGGGGGCAATAAGTATGCCCACACCTGCTCTGCGCCTCTCACCACGGGCAACTCCAGAGTGGAAGAGAGTCCAACCCCTCTCAAGAGTACTGGTTCCAGATCCCAAGCCGTGCGTCGAGGTGAGTCCGACTATATCTAACGGTCTGATGAATTCAACAATAAACAACAAACTTTGTATTATGAGAAAGAACCAGACTCATTCTTCAGGAATCCGAAAATAAGCTCTATTTTACGAGTTATGCACGAATTCGGATTCTCCTATAAAACGAATTCCTTAACTCAAACCATGTTAAGACTGCTTTGTCCTTCATATTTATTCATGTCTAATCAAGTTTCAATGATAAACAACGTTGTACTTTGTAGAATGAGAAAGAACTTCTTCAGCAATAAGCATCTCTCGACAAATGACGAAATACAGATTTTGCTATAAAATTAATTGCTATCAGCCTGACTTAAAACTGTTTGTCTTCCTTATTTATCCACTTCAAATCAAGTTTCAACAATTAAAAAAATTTTGTAGTTTGAGAAAGAACAACTTAATCTTGAGCAATCAGTATAAAAAGAGGGTAAGCAAAGGTGCGAATGTCAAACCATACATGATCAAAACAGGGAGCGGAGGTGTTTGGCTGAGACAAGGTGTGAATGTCCACCCATAATTAATGAAAAGCGGGAAACAAGTAGGTTCGAATGCCAAACCATACATCATCAAAAGCAGGAGTGGATATGTTCGGCTACAAGAAGGTTTGAACGTCTGACCATAGTTTGTAAAAAGCGGGTAAGAAAAGGTTCGAATGCCCGAACATACACCATCAAAGGAGGGAGCGGAGGTGTTCCGCTGTAAGAAGGTGTGAATGTCCGACCATAGTTGGTAAAAAACGGGTAAGAAAAGGTTAAAATACCCGACTGTACACAATCAGTAGCGGGTGCGGAGTTGTTCGGCTACTAAAAGGTGTGAAAGTCCGACCATGGTTTGTAAAAAGCGGGTAAGAAAAGGTGCGAATGCCCGAAAATGTATGATCAAAAGAGGGAGCGGAGGTGTTTGGCTGCAAGAAGGTGTGAATGTACACCCATAATTACTGAAAAATGGGTAAGAAAAGGTGCGAATGCCCAACTATACATAATCAAAAGCAGAAGTGGATGTGTTCGGCTCCAAGAAGGGTTGAATGTCTGACCACAGTTTGTAAAAAGCAGGTAAGAAAAGCTTTGACTGTCCGAACATACACCATCAAAAGAGGGAGCGGAGGTGTTCCGCTGAAAGAAGGTGTGAATGTCCGACCATAGTTGGTAAAAAGCGGGTAAGAAAAGGTTAAAATACCCGACTGTACACAATCAATAGCGGGAGCGGAGTTGTTCGGCTACTAAAAGATGTGAAAGTCCGACTATGGTTTGTAAAAAGCGGGTAAGAAAAGGTGCTAATGCCCGACAATGTTTGATCAAAAGAGGGAGCAGAGGTGTTCGGCTGCAAGAAGGTCTGAATGTCCAACCATAATTTGTAAAAACCGGGAAGGAAAGGCTCGAAAGCCCAACTATACACCATCAAAAGCGGGAGCAGAGTGGTTCAGCTGCAAGAAGGTCTGAATGTCCATCAATAATTGCTTTAAAACATGAAAGAAAATTTTCGAATATCATCCGCACATGATCATAAGAAGGAGAGGAGGTGTTCAGCTGCAAGAAGGTGTGAATGTCCACCCATAATTCCTGAAAAATGGGTAAAAAAAGGTGCGAATGCCCAACCATACACTATCAAAAGCAGGTGTGAATGTCAGATCATAATTTGCAAAAAGCTGATGAGAAAGGGTGAGAATGCCCGACTATACACCATCAAATGCGGGAGCGGAGGTGTTCGGCTTTGAGTAGGTGTGAATGTCCAACCATAATTGCTGAAAAATGTGTTAGAAAAGGAAAGAATGCCGGACCATACATCATCAAAAGCAAGAGAGGTGGTGTTCGGCTGCAAAAAGGTGTAAATGTTCGACTAAAGTTTGTAAAAAGCGGGTAAGACATGGTGCGAATGCCTGACAAGGTATGATCAAAAGCAGGAGCGGAGGTGTTCAGCTGCAAGAAGGTCTAAATGTCCATCAATAATTGCTAGAAATTGTTTGGCTGCAAGAAGGCCATAGTTTGCCAAATGTTCGGCTACAAGGTTTGAACGTCTGACCATAGTTTGTAAAAAGCGGGTAAGAAAAGGTTCGAATGCCCAAACATACACCATCAAAAGAGGGAGCGGAGGTGTTCCGCTGTAAGAAGGTATGAATGTCCGACCATAGTTGGTAAAAAGTGGGTAAGAAAAGGTTAAAATACCCGACTGTACAGTCCAACCATGGTTTGTAAAAAGCGGGTAAGAAAAGGTGCGAATGCCCGAAAATGTATGATCAAAAGAGGGAGCGGAGGTGTTCGGCTGCAAGAAGGTGTGAATGTACACCCATAATTACTGAAAAATGGGTAAGAAAAGGTGCGAATGCCCAACTATACATAATCAAAAGCAGGAGTGGATGTGTTCGGCTCCAAGAAGGGTTGAATGTCTGACCATAGTTTGTAAAAAGCAGGTAAGAAAAGGTTTGACTGCCCGAACATACACCATCAAAAGAGGGAGCGGAGGTGTTCCGCTGTAAGAAGGTGTGAATGTCCGACCATAGTTGGTAAAAAGCGGGTAAGAAAAGGTTAAAATACCCGACTGTACACAATCAATAGCGGGAGCGGAGTTGTTCGGCTACAAGAAGGTGTGAAAGTCCAACCATGGTTTGTAAAAAGCTGGTAAGAAAAGGTGCGAATGCCCGAATATATACCATCAAAAGCGGAAGCGGAGGTGTTCGGCTGCAAGAAGGTGTGAACGTCCGACCAAAGTTGGCAAAAAGCAGTAAAGAAAAGGTTCGAATATCCAAACATAATTAAAAGCGAGAGAGATTGTGTTCAGCTGCAAGTAGGTGTGAATATCCAGCCATAATTACTCACAAACGGGTAAGAAAATGTAGTATTGCCAGACCATACATGATCAAAACAGGGAGCGGAGGTAGTTTAGCTGCAAAAAGGGGTGAATGTCCAACTAAAGTTCAAATATATTAACAAAAGCGGGAGGAGAGGTCTTCGGATTAGAGTGGTTGAAATTTCCAACCATAATCTATAAAATGCGGTGAAAAAAAAAAAAAAGGTGTGAAGGAATGAATTTTATAGCAAAATCCGAAATTATGCATAACTCCGCAAAAGGAACGTATTGCTCAACCAAAGGGATGCTTCTTTCTCATTCAGGGTAATATGAGGAACTTTATGCTTAATACATTTTAGACATGGATAACTATGAAGGACAAAGCAATTTTAACTTGGTTTGAGCAAAGCAATTCATTTTATAGGAAAATCCGAAATCGTGCAGGACTCATGAAAGTAAGCTTATTCTCGGATTCCTGATCCTCCAGTGTTGCTCTTTCCTATACTGCAAAATACAGCCTTGTTCTTTGTTGAAATCGATATAGACATTGATAAATATGAAGGACAAAGCAGTTTCCACTTTGTTTGAGTGAAGGAATTAATTTTATAGCAAAATCCCAAATCAAGCAGAACGTATGAAAATAAGCGTGTTTTCGGATTCCTGATCCTTCAGTGTTGCTATTTCTTCTACTGCAAAATACAATGTTGTTCTTTGTTGAAGTCAATCTAGACATTGATAAATATGAAGGACAAAGCAGTTTTAACATAGTTTGAGTAAAGGAATTCATTTTATACATAAAATCCCAAATCATGCAGAACGTATGAAAATAAGCTTATTCTCGGATTCCTGTTCCTTCAAGTGTTGCTCTTTCTACTACTGCAAAATACAATGTTGTTCTTTGTTGAAGTAAATCTAGACATTGATAAATATGAAGGACAAAGCAGTTTTCACTTGGTTTGAGTGAAGGAATTCATTTTATACATAAAATCCCAAATCATTCAAAACGTATGAAAATAAGCTTATTCTCGGATTCCTGATCCTTCAGTGTTGCTTTTTCTTCTACTGCAAAATACAATGTTGTTCTTTGTTGAAGTCGATCTAGACATTGATAAATATGAAGGACAAAGCAGTTTTAACTTGGTTTGAGTGAAGGAATTCATTTTATACATAAAATCCCAAATCATGCAGAACGTATGAAAATAAGATTATTCTCGGATTACTGATCCTTCAGTGTTGCTCTTTCTTCTACTGCAAAATCCAGTGTTGTTCTTTGTTGAAGTCAATCTAGACATTGATAAATATGAAGGACAAAGCAGTTTTAACATAGTTTGAGTGAAGGCATTCCTTTATAGTAAAATCAATAATCGTGCAGAACTCATGAAAATAAGCTTATTCTCGGATTCCTAAAACTTTTGATTTGCTCTTTCTTTACTGCAAAGTACAATGTTGTTCTTTGTTGAAGTCGATCTAGACATTGATAAATATGAAGGACAAAGCAGTTTTCACTTGGTTTGAGTGAAACCAAGTGAAAACCTCAGCTCCCTGTTTTGATCATGTATGGTCTGGCAATACTACCTTTTCTTACCCGTTTGTGAGTAATTATGGCTGGACATTCACACCTACTTGCAGTCGAACAGCTCTGCTCTTGCTTTTGATGGTATATATTCGGGCATTCGAACCTTTTCTTAGCAGCTTTTTGCAAACTTTGGTCGGACATTCACACCTTCTTGTAGCCAAAAACCTCCGCTCCCGCTTTTGATGGTGTATAGTCAGGCATTTGAACCTTTTCTTTCCCGCTTTTTACAAACTATGGTCGGACATTCAAACCTTCTTGTAGCCGAAAACCTCCGCTCCCTCTTTTGATCATACATTGTCGGGCATTCGCACCTTTTCTTACCCGTTTTTTACAAACCATGGTCGGACTGTCACACATTCTTGTAGCCAAACACATCCGCTCCCGCTATTGATTGTGTACAGTCGGGTATTTTAACCTTTTCTTACCCGTTTTTTACCAACTATGGTCGGACATTCACACCTTCTTACAGCGGAACACCTCCGCTCCCTCTTTTGATGTTGTATGTTTGGGCATTCGAACCTTTTCTTACCCGCTTTTTACAAACTATGCTCGGACATTCAAACCTTCTTGTAGCCGAACACATCCACTCCTGCTTTTGATGATGTATGGTTGGGCATTCAAACCTACTTGTTGCCCGCTTTTCATTAATTTTGGGTGGACATTCACACCTTGTCACAGCCAAACACCTCCGCTCCCTGTTTTGATCATGTATGGTTGGACATTCGCACCTTTTCTCACCCGTTTTTTGCCAACTATGGTCGGCTGTTCACAGCTTCCTCTCCACCATACTTGTATGGTGGGATATTCCCACCCACTTGCATCCGAAGACCTTTTGTTGATATTTAGTTGGTCATTCGCAGCTTACCCGCTTTTGGCAAACTATGGCCTTCATGCAGCCAAACACCTCTGATCTCGCTTTTGATGATGTAAGGTTGGGCATTCAGACCTTGCTTCACCTGCTTTTCACCAAATATAGTCAGACATTCACACCTTATTGCAGCCGAACACTTCCGCTCCACCTTTTAGTGTTCTATCACACCTTTTTTTTCACCGCATTTTATAGATTATGGTTGGAAATTCTCAACCACTCTCATCCGAAGACCTCTCCTCCCGCTTTTGTTAATATATTTGAACTTTAGTCGGACATTCACACCTTCTTGCAGCTGAACCACCTCCGCTCCCTGTTTTGATCATGTATGGTCTGGCAATACTACCTTTTCTTACCCGTTTGTGAGTAATTATGGCTGGACATTCACACCTACTTGCAGCCGAACACCACCTCTCCCGCTTTTGATGATGTATGGACCGGCATTCTTACCTTTTCTAACACATTTTTCAGCAATTATGGTCGGAGATTCACACTTACTCACAGCCGAACAACTCCGCTCCCGCATTTGATGGTGTATAGTCGGGCATTCTCACCCTTTCTCATCAGCTTTTTGCAAATTATGATCTGACATTCACACCTGCTTTTGATAATGTATGGTTTGGCATTCGCACCTTTTCTTACCCATTTGTCAGTAATTATGGGTGGACATTCACACCTTCTTGCAGCTGAACACCTCCTCTCCCGCTATTGATTGTGTACAGTCGGGTATTTTAACCTTTTCTTACCCGCTTTTTACCAAATATGGTCGGACATTCACACCGTCTTACAGCGGAACACCTCTGCTCCCGCTTTTGATGGTGTATAGTCAGGCATTTGAACCTTTTCTTACCCGCTTTTTACAAACTATGGTCGGACATTCAAACCTTCTTGTAGCCGAAAACCTCCGCTCCCTCTTTTGATTATACATTGTTGGGCATTCGCACCTTATTTACAAACTATAGTCAGACATTCACACCTTGCAGCTGAGCCACCTCAGCTCCCTGTTTTGATAGTGTATGTTCGGGCATTCGAACCTATTCTTACCCCCTTTTTACAAACTATGCTCGGAGATTCACACCTACTCACAGCCGAACAACTCCGCTCCCGCATTTGATGATGTCTTGTCCGGCATTCTAGTCTCTTCTAACACATTTTTCAGCAATTATGGTTGGACATTCACACCTACTCACAGCCGAACACTTCCGCTCCCACATTTGATGGTGTATAGCCGGGCATTTTCACCCTTTCTCATCAGCTTTTTGCAAATTATGATCTGACATTCACACCTACTTGCAGTCGAACAGCTCTGCTCCCGCTTTTGATTATGTTTGGTTGGATATTCGAACCTTTTCTTAACTGCTTTTTACAAACTTTGGTCGGACGTTCACACCTTCTTGCAGCCGAACACATCCACTTCCACTTTTGATGGTATATATTCGGGCATTCGAACCTTTTCTTACCCGCTTTTTACAAACCGTGGTCGGACTTTCACACCTTCTTGTAGCCAAACAACTCCGCTCCCGCTATTGATTGTGTACAGTCGGGTATTTTAACCTTTTCTTACCCGCTTTTTACCAACTATGGTCGGACATTTACACCTTCTTACAGCGGAACACCTCCGCTCCCTCTTTTGATGGTCTATGTTCGGGCATTCGAACCTTTTCTTACCCGCTTTTTACAAACTATGGTCGGACATTCAAACTTTCTTGTAGCCGAACACATCCACTCCTGCTTTTGATGATGTATGGTTGGGCATTTTCACCTTTTCTTACCCATTTTTCAGTAATTATGGGTGGACATTCACACCTTCTTGCAGCTGAACAACTCCTCTCCCGCTTATGATCATGTGCGGTTTGATATTCGAAAATTTTCTTTCATGTTTTAAAGCAATTATTGATGGACATTCAAATCTTCTTGTAGCCGAACACATCCACTCCTGCTTTTGATGATGTATGGTAACCTTTTCTTACCCGCTTTTTACAAACTATGGTCGGACATTCAAACCTTCTTGTAGCCAAAACCCTCCGCTCCCTCTTTTGATCATACATTGTTGGGCATTCGCACCTTATCTTACCCGCTTTTTACAAACTATAGTCAGACATTCACACCTTGCAATACGTTCCTTTTGCGGAGTTATGCATAATTTCGGATTTTGCTATAAAATTCATTCCTTCACACCTTTTTTTTTTTTTTCACCGCATTTTATAGATTATGGTTGGAAATTTCAACCACTCTAATCCGAAGACCTCTCCTCCCGCTTTTGTTAATATATTTGAACTTTAGTTGGACATTCACCCCTTTTTGCAGCTAAACTACCTCCGCTCCCTGTTTTGATCATGTATGGTCTGGCAATACTACATTTTCTTACCCGTTTGTGAGTAATTATGGCTGGATATTCACACCTACTTGCAGCTGAACACAATCTCTCTCGCTTTTAATTATGTTTGGATATTCGAACCTTTTCTTTACTGCTTTTTGCCAACTTTGGTCGGACGTTCACACCTTCTTGCAGCCGAACACCTCCGCTTCCGCTTTTGATGGTATATATTCGGGCATTCGAACCTTTTCTTACCAGCTTTTTACAAACGATGGTTGGACTTTCACACCTTCTTGTAGCCGAACAACTCCGCTCCCGCTATTGATTGTGTACAGTCGGGTATTTTAACCTTTTCTTACCCGCTTTTTACCAACTATGGTCGGACATTCACACCTTCTTACAGCGGAACACCTCCGCTCCCTCTTTTGATGGTGTATGTTCGGGCAGTCAAACCTTTTCTTACCTGCTTTTTACAAACTATGGTCAGACATTCAACCCTTCTTGGAGCCGAACACATCCACTCCTGCTTTTGATTATGTATAGTTGGGCATTCGCACCTTTTCTTACCCATTTTTCAGTAATTATGGGTGTACATTCACACCTTCTTGCAGCCGAACACCTCCGCTCCCTCTTTTGATCATACATTTTCGGGCATTCGCACCTTTTCTTACCCGCTTTTTACAAACCATGGTTGGACTGTACAGTCGGGTATTTTAACCTTTTCTTACCCACTTTTTACCAACTATGGTCGGACATTCACACCTTCTTACAGCGGAACACCTCCGCTCCCTCTTTTGATGGTGTATGTTTGGGCATTCGAACCTTTTCTTACCCGCTTTTTACAAACTATGGTCAGACGTTCAAACCTTGTAGCCGAACATTTGGCAAACTATGGCCTTCTTGCAGCCAAACACCTCTGATCTCGCTTTTGATAATGTAAGGTTGGGCATTCAGACCTTGCTTCACCTGCTTTTCACCAAATATAGTCGGACATTCACACCTTCTTGCAGCCGAACACTTCCGCTCCACCTTTTAGTGTTCTATCACACCTTTTTTTCACCGAATTTTATAGATTATGGTTGGAAATTTTCAACCACTCTCATCCGAAGACCTCTCCTCCCGCTTTTGTTAATATATTTGAACTTTAGTGAGACATTCACACCTTCTTGCAGCTGAACCACCTCCGCTCCCTGTTTTGATCATGTATGGTCTGGCAATACTACCTTTTCTTACCCGTTTGTGAGTAATTAATCCCAAAATATTGAGCATAAAATAAGTCTTTATGCTGATGATGTATTACTTTTCCTTCAGAACTCACAGACGTCTCTCAGTCACACGATCACACTCATAAATAAATTCTCAGCACTTTCTGACTACTCTATCAACTGGTCTAAGACCACAGTTCTGCCCATTAACTGTAGGGTCCATAATATACCTGCGATCACTTTACAGTCAGGAAATATTAGATATTTAGGCATAAACATTTCCTCCAGGCTCTCAGAGCTAACAAAGCTAAATTATGTGCAATTATTAAAGACAGTAGAAGACGATCTCTCGTTGGAAGTCCTTACCTATATCACTTATGGGGAGAGTTACATCCATTAAAATGATGATACTACCAAAAGTTAACTATTTGTTCTCAATGATCCCCATAAAACCATCTGCTACTTGGTTTAAGTCACTAGATTCATGCATCTCCAAATTTCTGTGGAAAAACAAACCACCACGTATTAGTTTAAAAACCCTACAGAAGACCAAGGACAGTGGTGGATTAGATTTACCTCATTTTCAGCACTATTCCTTAGACAATAGGTTACAATATATATCAAAATGGTTTAAACCTTGTTGTTGTCACAGTTCCCAGAGACGTTGTAATCGTTGAGGATTCTATATTCACCCCCTCATTAGAGGCACGTAATGCAGATTGATGACACTGAATCTTCTTCTCTGTTCATTGCTGGCATCATTCCCAGCATCGTAAGTGTTCGTGGCATTGTTAGCCTCTTCTTCTGGATCTTGATATCGAGAATCCTTTTGTATTTCTGGTTTGTCAGTCCTCTGTCTTCGTTCACCGGAGTCTTTGTCTTTTTGTCCTTGAGTTTGGTGATTTTTTCTTCTTTTGATGCCTTGACACAATGTGACAGGTGATACCACGTGGGAGATCCTGTAACTTGGATTGCTGTCCCTTTGCTGCGAAATGGCTGTGCTGCTCAAATGGTCTCTCCTTCATCATGGTTACATGCTGCCATTCCGACATCTCGCCATTCCAACATGGGTCTCCAATTGTCGGAATGGCGACACTTAATTTTTTATCAAACGTCCCACCATTCCGACACTTTTTTCCTCCTATGGTCGGAATGGCGGTATGTTTTTTGTTTTTTTTAACATACCGCCATTCCGACAGTTCCTTTTAATAGCCTATTTTTTACCCAAAACATTTTGCACTAATGATATGCCGGCGCAAATACGCGCTAAAGTTTGGCGCACAAGCTTTGCACATGCAGAGGCCACAGCCTCGCAAACAAACTTTAATAATCTATTATCAAAATCCCCTGAATTTCAAATATAAAAATACAGATATTAATGTAACTCTGGCGAGACTGAAACTGATTAAGCAGAAATACAGTGTCAGTGAGCTGTCACAGCAGCCAGCTGGAGCGGAGCTCTCCACAGAGCCCATGCGTCTTTTGCACGCTGTCATCATATGCAAAAGTAATAATTGCAATTACAGATATCACGGCTACTGCACAGGACACAGTTGCGAGCACTCTGCCTTGCCTTGCCAATAGGAGAAGATAGAAATGACAGCATAGAACGTATAAAACACAACAAAATGCAGTAAAAACGTTTATTCATGTTATTCACGTGATTTATGAGTACTCACTCCAATTTTGGGAAGCGCGGATGGGTTTTGCGCATTTGGCACAAACACACAGCCGCAACGGTTGTAGCTTTATACAGCCTGTTGATATCTTAAGGACCTAACTGGTCACACCTGGGAGTAAATGTCATGTAGATATTGTTTTTACATGACATTACAGCTGAACATATAGCTTTCATCCACAAACCAACGTGGGAGAGCCCGAAGACGCATGTGCCAGACGCACATAGGCATGCGTAAAACCAATTTTGACCACTTCATACTGTTTATTTGCTTTCTTTTAGTTAACTTTCGTTTCTTTTGGATTCTTGTGCGTGTTATGGAGCCGTTTTGGTCCATGTTTGTAAGCCTTTTTTTCCTGGATTAAATTTTCAGAAGTTAAAACAAGTGGCATTGGAGTGTGTGATTGAAAACCACCGCAGACTGCTTCTCCTCCTCCAGTTGCCGAGACTTTGTGTTTTTAATAACGCTTGTCTATAAACATGTGTTAAACATATAAATTGCATGAACAGAAAGAAGGGACTCACCTGTTGAGTAACACACATTTCCTTATACGGAAAGCCTTGTCGGAATGGTGGGACATTTGAACGTCAGAATAGCGGGATGTCGCAATGGTGGGATGTCGGAATGGTGGGACGTTTGCATGTCGGAATGGTGGTATGTCGGAATGGTGGGATGTCGGAATAGCGGGATGTCGTAATGGCGGGATTTCGGAATGGGTGTTGCCACCCCCTTCATCATATACACAGTTATTCATACATCCCCTTCCACCATGAAGCGTTGTCCCTTTTTGTTTCTCTCTTTGTTCTTAAAATGCTGTTATGCATGTCTAAACCAATCCATTAAATTAGATCATTTTGGCAGTAAAGCGATCTACAATGTGCTTGGTCGCAAAGCTGCTCATCTGTGGTAAACAGCTCTTCAGAAAGGCATTCTTAAATTGATTTCACTAATTCTATGTAATAATTTTGTGATTTCCTACAAAACTACACTTCTTCTCCCATCTGTCTGAGTATTTAATATTGTCTGGGTCCCGTTAAAACATGTATTTTTCCCATCTAATTCCTTGTTTGCTTTAAAACAAGTATTCCCCATTTTCTATCCCTTCAGTAGCCAACCAGTTTGTATGGAGTACACTGGAGCAACTTGACTGATCAGTAAAACACTGCTTTTGTTGTCACCGCAAGGCTTCCCCCGTCGGTTGTTTCACTGAGACACTACTGAGTAACTATAACTCAACACAGTTTATACACATAACATTCCTATACATACTAACAAACAAACAAACAATTATTTATCGCAATTTTCTCATCTCTGTTTGAACGTACACCCAGGTAAATATTCCTGTAGTCTTCTCATACCGACTATGGACCCATTCATTGTTTAACTTCACTGTTTTGCAAATCCTAATTGAATATTACACATTGACATTGAACTTTACTTGATAAGCAGGTCTTCATTGCATTCAGCAGCCTATATGTGAGCATCTATGTGTAAGCTGTTCTTCTTTGCATTTATCAGCAGCAAGCAATTCTTCATTGCACATGCATATGAAAATAGTAAAACAATTCCAATGCGTTAGCGAAACCTTCTATATCAGGAGTGTCCATCATGATGCTGGGAATAGAACTTCTTTCCCAGAATAGTTCAACCTTCATTACTCAACTGATCATAATTCCGCAATGAGCACATTTCAAAGTATCATTCCTCTACATATATTCAAAAATCTGTGTAAATGTTTAATATTTCTTATATTTGTTGATGTCATTCTGTGTGCATGTGGCCTAAACCCAATCTCTGTGTGGCAATTTTGATTTAAACAAGTTGAACTCTGCCTCTGATCATTTAAAAAAGGTGTGTACCAATATCAACCCTTCTCAGGTAATTACTGATCCTACAAAACCAAAGAGATCCTTCAAGGTTGTCCCTGATTGGCTCAATCTTAACAAATCAAAGGTAGAAAATCCGCAGTATCTGAACTTGGTGTTAGTTATCACTGCTCAATAGCCTGTATCAGAATTGCAAAAATGAAAACATTAGGTCCACGCTTGGTATCCAGATCCTGAAACATCTCCATGAGCAGGCTTTTTTTTAACTGATCTGTTGAATAGTTGTATGACACTGTTAAAATCCCAGATGAAGATCTAGCACTTGACCATTTTTGTAAATCTTCTAATTCCATAGTTGATAAACACGCCCCTTTTAAAAAGTATAGAACTTAGAACAGGTCTATCCCTGGCTTTCGGCAGAACTGTCTTCTTTACTTTTTTTTCCCCTTGTCCTGTTCAGCATTATGTCAGAAGAATTGTAGTCTGAATACCTTTGATGCCAAACAGATTTGTTTTGCCAAGGGAAGTTTTATAAATGTAAAGCTCCCCTTGATGCCCATTTATTTATTTCTGTTTACAATATATGACATGAACTGAACTGAACCGGACCGGGGGACAAGGAAAGAAGAAGAGGAAAGAAGAGGAAACTGAACAAAAATAGAAACAAAAACCAGACAACCAGCTGCTACACCTGTAAAAAACAAAACAGACAACAATCCATGGCCTATGAGGGGAATCCAGCCTTAGCCCCACCAGGAGCACCTGAAAGCAGACAAGCAGAGAAAAAACAAACACACAAACAAACAAAAACAAGCACAAGAAGCGGCAATCGCATACAACACAGCTGTGGATATAGATGACCTGAGACGACATGATAATACATCAACTGCTTAGTGACCATGCTACTGGACTAATGAATGTGTGTGTGTGTGTGTGAGAACATTCAACACCCATGGCACAGGACCTACATGATAACCGTGCTTAGTTATGAGTGTATAAGCGTACAGGGCCACAATCCACCCCCCCCCCACCCCCCCCCTCCCCCCCCAAGCAATCAGAAGCAGGCAGAGAGGGCCACAAGACCCAGGCCACCAGCAGCCCCCACAGAGCACAGAACCCAGGCAGCCCACCGCAGGGGCAACCACGCATCCACCCAGAAGACTGCAGAGGAAGCCCCCGGAAAGAGCCCCCATAAGCATAGGGCAGAGGCACTCCGGGAACCAGGGGTAACAGCCCACCGACCCCGCCAGGCCCCAGCCGCCCAGACATGGGCCGTGCACTGGACCTGGGCCCCAGGAGCCCGAGCGCCCCCAAACCCCCCGGCAGAGGCCCCACCCAATACCCAGGAGGGCCAAGCGCCCCAGACAGCCACAAAGTGGGTCAGCGCCTGCCCCAGCGCCCCTGGCCAAGTACCCTGGGAGTCAAGACGTGCCCACAGGTGGGTGAAGTCGCGAGCAGTGGGGAGAGGCAACGCTGATGCCCCATCGGGAGAAACACAGGCAGGCCAGGCGACAGCAAGTCCCAGATCCAGGCCCAATCATTACCACACACACTTTCACGTCCCATACATCCACACATCCACACATCCTACCTCCCTCGACTCTGCTGGGGTGTAGTGCAGCGGGCACACCAGGAGGCCAGCAACCCCCCAGCCACCACAGACCCCGAACCAGCAGAACAATTAATTAATCCTCCTGGCCCCTCCTGCCCCGAGCAGACACCAGGAAGCAGGGGTGTGCGAAGAAGACCCCTCCCCTCACCCTTCTGGCTCTTCAATATTTTCTAATAGTGAGCAATTAAAATTGAGGGGCAGCCAAACTTGTAGAACTGGGAGCGCGGGACTCTGGGCAGCCTATATACCCAAAGAGCCCCGCCCACCAGATGCCACTCAGTGTAACCACCCCCCAAGACCTAATGTGTGTGTGTGAGTGTGTTTGATAAGTACTAATGTCTAAGGTGTAATTAAAACAGGGGCAGGGAACTGCAGAGTGCAACCAAAGGGGACCACCTACGTGGCCCCATCCACTGCACCCCACCGAACACACACGCCCCCAAAACCCTTCATGTGTGAGTGTGTGCTGTGTACAGGAGCCAGAAGGGAGAGGGGTATGGGGATATATAACGGGGGAGCTACTCTCCCCCAGAGAGGGCAGCCAGGGACTGGCTGCAATAGGCATCCCCGCTACCTGGGAGCCAACAATGGGCAGGAGGGCCTGATGTCCACCAGGCTCGGGGCCTGCAGCGACCATATTCCGGGAGCTACTGTACCCCCAGAAGGTACCCATCCCGCCCCACCCCACTCAACCCAACCCCACCCAGGAGGACCTCTACAAAAAACAAACAAACAACATCAAAAAACAAACAAACAAGCCACCCGGTCACACCAGTCGCAGCAGCCCGGGCCTGAGACCCACCATCACCCAGCAACCCACCACCACCACTATGTGATAAAACTAATCAGAGGGGACCAGAGAGAATGAAATTCAGCCAATTGATGTTTTGAGGAGGCAGACATTGTTTCCATGCTAATATAATCTAAAAGAAAATTTCTAAACTGGTTAATACACAGATTGTTCTTCGCTTTCCAGTTCATGAGAATAGTTTTCTTTGCGATACATAACACTGTGACAACCATGTGTGCTGAGTTAATTTTCATGTTGATGTTGTCTAAGTCACCCAGTATGCACAGTGTTGGGCATGCAGGGATGCTACACTTTAGCCATGTTGATAGGTCCTCACAGACTTCAAGCCAGAACTTCTGGACAGGCGCAGAAAAACCACAAAGCGTGTGCATAATCATCAGGTGTGTTATCTGTGCAATGTGAGCAGATGTTTGAGTGTGTTAGACCCATCCTGAACATCCTTTGTCCTGTATAGTGTGTTCTATGAAGGATTTTGTATTGTATGAGCTGTAAATTAGAATTTCGAGTCTTTATGAAGGTGTTCAAACATATTTGTGGTTAGAAGCTATGACCAGAACTGATGGATAAATCTGCCTCCCATTTTGAGGATGGAAGAGACATTGTGTCATCTATCTTAGACAATAATTTATATATTTTTGATAGTAGTTTTGGGGTACAGATGCTTAGAAATTCTGCTACCCTAGTCGGGGGTTGTAAGTCTGGTTGGTGGAGGATATATCCATCCATCCATCCATCATCTGCCGCTTATCCGGGGGTCGGGTCGCGGGGGCAGCAGCTTGAGCAGAGAAACCCAGACGTCTCTGTCCCCGGCCACTTCCTCCAGCTCTTCCGGGGGGACCCCGAGGCGTTCCCAGGCCAGCCGAGAGACATAGTCTCTCCAACGTGTCCTGGGTCTCCCCCGGGGTCTCCTCCCAGTGGGACGTGCCCGGAACACCTCCCCAGGGAGGCGCCCAGGGGGCATCCTAACCAGATGCCCGAGCCACCTCATCTGACTCCTCTCAATGCGGAGGAGCAGCGGTTCTACTCCGAGCCCCTCCCGGATGACTGAGCTTCTCACCCTATCTCTAAGGGAGAGCCCAGACACCCTGCGGAGGAAACCCATTTCGGCCGCTTGTATTCGCGATCTTGTTCTTTCGGTCACTACCCACAACTCGTGACCATAGGTGAGGATGGGAACGTAGATTGACCAGTAAGTAGAGAGCTTCGCCTTCTGGCTCATCTGCCTCTTCACAACGACGGGTCGGTGCACAGCCTGCAACACTGCAGGCGCCGCACCGATCCGCCCGTCAATCTCCCGCTCCATTCGTCCGTCACTCGTGAACAAGACCCCGAGATACTTGAACTCCTCCTCTTGGGGAAGGATCTCATTCCCGACACGGAGAGAGCATTCCACCCTTTTCCGGCTGAGAACCATAGTCTCGGATTTGGAGGTGCTGATTCTCATCCCAGCCGCTTCACACTCGGCTGCGAATCACTCCAGTGAGAGCTGAAGGTCACGGCCTGACGACGCTAACAGAACCACATCATCTGCAAATAGCAGAGACCCGATTCTGAGGTCGCCAAATGGGACACCCTCAACGCCCTGGCTCCGCCTAGAAATTCTGTCCATAAAAGTTAGGAACAGAATCGGTGACAAAGGGCAGCCCTGACGGAGTCCAACTCTCACCGGAAACGTATCCGACTTACTGCCGGCAATGCGGACCAAACTCTGGCACCGGTCATACAGAGACCGAACGGCCCCTATCAAGGGGTCTGGCACTCCATATTCCCGGAGCACCCCCCAAAGGACTCCACAAGGGACACGGTCGAACGCTTTCTCCAAGTCCACAAAACACATGTAGACTGGTTGGGCGAACTCCCATGCACCCTCCAGGATCCTGCCGAGGGTATAGAGCTGGTCCACTGTTCCACGGGGGTAATTGGGTAAACCCCAATGTACTGGCACACAGCCGGGGGGCAATAAGTATGCCCACACCTGCTCTGCGCCTCTCACCACGGGCAACTCCAGAGTGGAAGAGAGTCCAACCCCTCTCAAGAGTACTGGTTCCAGATCCCAAGCCGTGCGTCGAGGTGAGTCCGACTATATCTAACGGTCTGATGAATTTTCAACAATAAACAACAAACTTTGTATTATGAGAAAGAACCAGACTCATTCTTCAGGAATCCGAAAATAAGCTCTATTTTACGAGTTATGCACGAATTCGGATTCTCCTATAAAACGAATTCCTTAACTCAAACCATGTTAAGACTGCTTTGTCCTTCATATTTATTCATGTCTAATCAAGTTTCAATGATAAACAACGTTGTACTTTGTAGAATGAGAAAGAACTTCTTCAGCAATAAGCATCTCTCGACAAATGACGAAATACAGATTTTGCTATAAAATTAATTGCTATCAGCCTGACTTAAAACTGTTTGTCTTCCTTATTTATCCACTTCAAATCAAGTTTCAACAATTAAAAAAATTTTGTAGTTTGAGAAAGAACAACTTAATCTTGAGCAATCAGTATAAAAAGAGGGTAAGCAAAGGTGCGAATGTCAAACCATACATGATCAAAACAGGGAGCGGAGGTGTTTGGCTGAGACAAGGTGTGAATGTCCACCCATAATTAATGAAAAGCGGGAAACAAGTAGGTTCGAATGCCAAACCATACATCATCAAAAGCAGGAGTGGATATGTTCGGCTACAAGAAGGTTTGAACGTCTGACCATAGTTTGTAAAAAGCGGGTAAGAAAAGGTTCGAATGCCCGAACATACACCATCAAAGGAGGGAGCGGAGGTGTTCCGCTGTAAGAAGGTGTGAATGTCCGACCATAGTTGGTAAAAAACGGGTAAGAAAAGGTTAAAATACCCGACTGTACACAATCAGTAGCGGGTGCGGAGTTGTTCGGCTACTAAAAGGTGTGAAAGTCCGACCATGGTTTGTAAAAAGCGGGTAAGAAAAGGTGCGAATGCCCGAAAATGTATGATCAAAAGAGGGAGCGGAGGTGTTTGGCTGCAAGAAGGTGTGAATGTACACCCATAATTACTGAAAAATGGGTAAGAAAAGGTGCGAATGCCCAACTATACATAATCAAAAGCAGGAGTGGATGTGTTCGGCTCCAAGAAGGGTTGAATGTCTGACCACAGTTTGTAAAAAGCAGGTAAGAAAAGCTTTGACTGCCCGAACATACACCATCAAAAGAGGGAGCGGAGGTGTTCCGCTGAAAGAAGGTGTGAATGTCCGACCATAGTTGGTAAAAAGCGGGTAAGAAAAGGTTAAAATACCCGACTGTACACAATCAATAGCGGGAGCGGAGTTGTTCGGCTACTAAAAGATGTGAAAGTCCGACTATGGTTTGTAAAAAGCGGGTAAGAAAAGGTGCTAATGCCCGACAATGTTTGATCAAAAGAGGGAGCAGAGGTGTTCGGCTGCAAGAAGGTCTGAATGTCCAACCATAATTTGTAAAAACCGGGAAGGAAAGGCTCGAAAGCCCAACTATACACCATCAAAAGCGGGAGCAGAGTGGTTCAGCTGCAAGAAGGTCTGAATGTCCATCAATAATTGCTTTAAAACATGAAAGAAAATTTTCGAATATCATCCGCACATGATCATAAGAAGGAGAGGAGGTGTTCAGCTGCAAGAAGGTGTGAATGTCCACCCATAATTCCTGAAAAATGGGTAAAAAAAGGTGCGAATGCCCAACCATACACTATCAAAAGCAGGTGTGAATGTCAGATCATAATTTGCAAAAAGCTGATGAGAAAGGGTGAGAATGCCCGACTATACACCATCAAATGCGGGAGCGGAGGTGTTCGGCTCTGAGTAGGTGTGAATGTCCGACCATAATTGCTGAAAAATGTGTTAGAAAAGGAAAGAATGCCGGACCATACATCATCAAAAGCGAGAGAGGTGGTGTTCGGCTGCAAAAAGGTGTAAATGTTCGACTAAAGTTTGTAAAAAGCGGGTAAGACATGGTGCGAATGCCTGACAAGGTATGATCAAAAGCAGGAGCGGAGGTGTTCAGCTGCAAGAAGGTCTAAATGTCCATCAATAATTGCTAGAAAACATGAAAGAAATTTTTCGAAAATCAAACCGCACATGATCATAAGTGGGAGAGGAGGTGTTCAGCTGCAAGAAGGTGTGAATGTCCACCCATTATTCCTGACAAATGGGTAAGAAAAGGTGCGAATGCCCAACCATACATTATCAAAAGCAGGTGTGAATGTCAGATCATAATTTGCAAAAAGCTGATGAGAAAGGGTGAGAATGCCCGACTATACACCATCAAATGCGGGAGCGGAGTTGTTCGGCTGTGAGTAGGTGTGAATCTCCGACCGTAATTTCTGAAAAATGTGTTAGAAAAGGTAAGAATGCCGGTCCATACATCATCAAAAGCGAGAGAGGTGGTGTTCGGCTGCAAGTAGGTGTGAATGTCCAGCCATAATTACTCACAAACGGGTAAGAAAAGGTAGTATTGCCAGACCATACATGATCAAAACAGGGAGCGGAGGTGGTTCAGCTGCAAGAAGGTGTGAATGTCTCACTAAAGTTCAAATATATTAACAAAAGCGGGAGGAGAGGTCTTCGGATGAGAGTGGTTGAAAATTTCCAACCATAATCTATAAAATTCGGTGAAAAAAAGGTGTGATAGAACACTAAAAGGTGGAGCGGAAGTGTTCGGCTGCAAGAAGGTGTTAATGTCCGACTATATTTGGTGAAAAGCAGGTGAAGCAAGGTCTGAATGCCCAACCTTACATTATCAAAAGCGAGATCAGAGGTGTTTGGCTGCAAGAAGGCCATAGTTTGCCAAATGTTCGGCTACAAGGTTTGAACGTCTGACCATAGTTTGTAAAAAGCGGGTAAGAAAAGGTTCGAATGCCCAAACATACACCATCAAAAGAGGGAGCGGAGGTGTTCCGCTGTAAGAAGGTGTGAATGTCCGACCATAGTTGGTAAAAAGTGGGTAAGAAAAGGTTAAAATACCCGACTGTACAGTCCAACCATGGTTTGTAAAAAGCGGGTAAGAAAAGGTGCGAATGCCCGAAAATGTATGATCAAAAGAGGGAGCGGAGGTGTTCGGCTGCAAGAAGGTGTGAATGTACACCCATAATTACTGAAAAATGGGTAAGAAAAGGTGCGAATGCCCAACTATACATAATCAAAAGCAGGAGTGGATGTGTTCGGCTCCAAGAAGGGTTGAATGTCTGACCATAGTTTGTAAAAAGCAGGTAAGAAAAGGTTTGACTGCCCGAACATACACCATCAAAAGAGGGAGCGGAGGTGTTCCGCTGTAAGAAGGTGTGAATGTCCGACCATAGTTGGTAAAAAGCGGGTAAGAAAAGGTTAAAATACCCGACTGTACACAATCAATAGCGGGAGCGGAGTTGTTCGGCTACAAGAAGGTGTGAAAGTCCAACCATCGTTTGTAAAAAGCTGGTAAGAAAAGGTTCGAATGCCCGAATATATACCATCAAAAGCGGAAGCGGAGGTGTTCGGCTGCAAGAAGGTGTGAACGTCCGACCAAAGTTGGCAAAAAGCAGTAAAGAAAAGGTTCGAATATCCAAACATAATTAAAAGCGAGAGAGATTGTGTTCAGCTGCAAGTAGGTGTGAATATCCAGCCATAATTACTCACAAACGGGTAAGAAAATGTAGTATTGCCAGACCATACATGATCAAAACAGGGAGCGGAGGTAGTTTAGCTGCAAAAAGGGGTGAATGTCCAACTAAAGTTCAAATATATTAACAAAAGCGGGAGGAGAGGTCTTCGGATTAGAGTGGTTGAAATTTCCAACCATAATCTATAAAATGCGGTGAAAAAAAAAAAAGGTGTGAAGGAATGAATTTTATAGCAAAATCCGAAATTATGCATAACTCCGCAAAAGGAACGTATTGCTCAACCAAAGGGATGCTTCTTTCTCATTCAGGGTAATATGAGGAACTTTATGCTTGATACATTTTAGACATGGATAACTATGAAGGACAAAGCAATTTTAACTTGGTTTGAGCAAAGCAATTCATTTTATAGGAAAATCCGAAATCGTGCAGGACTCATGAAAGTAAGCTTATTCTCGGATTCCTGATCCTCCAGTGTTGCTCTTTCCTATACTGCAAAATACAGCCTTGTTCTTTGTTGAAATCGATATAGACATTGATAAATATGAAGGACAAAGCAGTTTCCACTTTGTTTGAGTGAAGGAATTAATTTTATAGCAAAATCCCAAATCAAGCAGAACGTATGAAAATAAGCGTGTTTTCGGATTCCTGATCCTTCAGTGTTGATATTTCTTCTACTGCAAAATACAATGTTGTTCTTTGTTGAAGTCAATCTAGACATTGATAAATATGAAGGACAAAGCAGTTTTAACATAGTTTGAGTAAAGGAATTCATTTTATACATAAAATCCCAAATCATGCAGAACGTATGAAAATAAGCTTATTCTCGGATTCCTGTTCCTTCAAGTGTTGCTCTTTCTACTACTGCAAAATACAATGTTGTTCTTTGTTGAAGTAAATCTAGACATTGATAAATATGAAGGACAAAGCAGTTTTCACTTGGTTTGAGTGAAGGAATTCATTTTATACATAAAATCCCAAATCATTCAAAACGTATGAAAATAAGCTTATTCTCGGATTCCTGATCCTTCAGTGTTGCTTTTTCTTCTACTGCAAAATACAATGTTGTTCTTTGTTGAAGTCGATCTAGACATTGATAAATATGAAGGACAAAGCAGTTTTAACTTGGTTTGAGTGAAGGAATTCATTTTATACATAAAATCCCAAATCATGCAGAACGTATGAAAATAAGATTATTCTCGGATTACTGATCCTTCAGTGTTGCTCTTTCTTCTACTGCAAAATCCAGTGTTGTTCTTTGTTGAAGTCAATCTAGACATTGATAAATATGAAGGACAAAGCAGTTTTAACATAGTTTGAGTGAAGGCATTCCTTTATAGTAAAATCAATAATCGTGCAGAACTCATGAAAATAAGCTTATTCTCGGATTCCTAAAACTTTTGATTTGCTCTTTCTTTACTGCAAAGTACAATGTTGTTCTTTGTTGAAGTCGATCTAGACATTGATAAATATGAAGGACAAAGCAGTTTTCACTTGGTTTGAGTGAAACCAAGTGAAAACCTCAGCTCCCTGTTTTGATCATGTATGGTCTGGCAATACTACCTTTTCTTACCCGTTTGTGAGTAATTATGGCTGGACATTCACACCTACTTGCAGTCGAACAGCTCTGCTCTTGCTTTTGATGGTATATATTCGGGCATTCGAACCTTTTCTTAGCAGCTTTTTGCAAACTTTGGTCAGACATTCACACCTTCTTGTAGCCAAAAACCTCCGCTCCCGCTTTTGATGGTGTATAGTCAGGCATTTGAACCTTTTCTTTCCCACTTTTTACAAACTATGGTCGGACATTCAAACCTTCTTGTAGCCGAAAACCTCCGCTCCCTCTTTTGATCATACATTGTCGGGCATTCGCACCTTTTCTTACCCGTTTTTTACAAACCATGGTCGGACTGTCACACATTCTTGTAGCCAAACACATCCGCTCCCGCTATTGATTGTGTACAGTCGGGTATTTTAACCTTTTCTTACCCGTTTTTTACCAACTATGGTCGGACATTCACACCTTCTTACAGCGGAACACCTCCGCTCCCTCTTTTGATGTTGTATGTTTGGGCATTCGAACCTTTTCTTACCCGCTTTTTACAAACTATGCTCGGACATTCAAACCTTCTTGTAGCCGAACACATCCACTCCTGCTTTTGATGATGTATGGTTGGGCATTCAAACCTACTTGTTGCCCGCTTTTCATTAATTTTGGGTGGACATTCACACCTTGTCACAGCCAAACACCTCCGCTCCCTGTTTTGATCATGTATGGTTGGACATTCGCACCTTTTCTCACCCGTTTTTTGCCAACTATGGTCGGCTGTTCACAGCTTCCTCTCCACCATACTTGTATGGTGGGATATTCCCACCCACTTGCATCCGAAGACCTTTTGTTGATATTTAGTTGGTCATTCGCAGCTTACCCGCTTTTGGCAAACTATGGCCTTCATGCAGCCAAACACCTCTGATCTCGCTTTTGATGATGTAAGGTTGGGCATTCAGACCTTGCTTCACCTGCTTTTCACCAAATATAGTCAGACATTCACACCTTATTGCAGCCGAACACTTCCGCTCCACCTTTTAGTGTTCTATCACACCTTTTTTTTCACCGCATTTTATAGATTATGGTTGGAAATTCCCAACCACTCTCATCCGAAGACCTCTCCTCCCGCTTTTGTTAATATATTTGAACTTTAGTCGGACATTCACACCTTCTTGCAGCTGAACCACCTCCGCTCCCTGTTTTGATCATGTATGGTCTGGCAATACTACCTTTTCTTACCCGTTTGTGAGTAATTATGGCTGGACATTCACACCTACTTGCAGCCGAACACCACCTCTCCCGCTTTTGATGATGTATGGACCGGCATTCTTACCTTTTCTAACACATTTTTCAGCAATTATGGTCGGAGATTCACACTTACTCACAGCCGAACAACTCCGCTCCCGCATTTGATGGTGTATAGTCGGGCATTCTCAGCCTTTCTCATCAGCTTTTTGCAAATTATGATCTGACATTCACACCTGCTTTTGATAATGTATGGTTTGGCATTCGCACCTTTTCTTACCCATTTTTCAGTAATTATGGGTGGACATTCACACCTTCTTGCAGCTGAACACCTCCTCTCCCGCTATTGATTGTGTACAGTCGGGTATTTTAACCTTTTCTTACCCGCTTTTTACCAAATATGGTCGGACATTCACACCGTCTTACAGCGGAACACCTCTGCTCCCGCTTTTGATAGTGTATAGTCAGGCATTTGAACCTTTTCTTACCCGCTTTTTACAAACTATGGTCGGACATTCAAACCTTCTTGTAGCCGAAAACCTCCGCTCCCTCTTTTGATTATACATTGTTGGGCATTCGCACCTTATTTACAAACTATAGTCAGACATTCACACCTTGCAGCTGAGCCACCTCAGCTCCCTGTTTTGATAGTGTATGTTCGGGCATTCGAACCTATTCTTACCCCCTTTTTACAAACTATGCTCGGAGATTCACACCTACTCACAGCCGAACAACTCCGCTCCCGCATTTGATGATGTCTTGTCCGGCATTCTAGTCTCTTCTAACACATTTTTCAGCAATTATGGTTGGACATTCACACCTACTCACAGCCGAACACTTCCGCTCCCACATTTGATGGTGTATAGCCGGGCATTTTCACCCTTTCTCATCAGCTTTTTGCAAATTATGATCTGACATTCACACCTACTTGCAGTCGAACAGCTCTGCTCCCGCTTTTGATTATGTTTGGTTGGATATTCGAACCTTTTCTTAACTGCTTTTTACCAACTATGGTCGGACATTTACACCTTCTTACAGCGGAACACCTCCGCTCCCTCTTTTGATGGTCTATGTTCGGGCATTCGAACCTTTTCTTACCCGCTTTTTACAAACTATGGTCGGACATTCAAACTTTCTTGTAGCCGAACACATCCACTCCTGCTTTTGATGATGTATGGTTGGGCATTTTCACCTTTTCTTACCCATTTTTCAGTAATTATGGGTGGACATTCACACCTTCTTGCAGCTGAACAACTCCTCTCCCGCTTATGATCATGTGCGGTTTGATATTCGAAAATTTTCTTTCATGTTTTAAAGCAATTATTGATGGACATTCAAATCTTCTTGTAGCCGAACACATCCACTCCTGCTTTTGATGATGTATGGTAACCTTTTCTTACCCGCTTTTTACAAACTATGGTCGGACATTCAAACCTTCTTGTAGCCAAAACCCTCCGCTCCCTCTTTTGATCATACATTGTTGGGCATTCGCACCTTATCTTACCCGCTTTTTACAAACTATAGTCAGACATTCACACCTTGCAGCTGAACCACCTCCGCTCCCTGTTTTGATCATGTATGGTCTGGCAATACTACCTTTTCTTACCCGTTTGTGAGTAATTAATCCCAAAATATTGAGCATAAAATAAGTCTTTATGCTGATGATGTATTACTTTTCCTTCAGAACTCACAGACGTCTCTCAGTCACACGATCACACTCATAAATAAATTCTCAGCACTTTCTGACTACTCTATCAACTGGTCTAAGACCACAGTTCTGCCCATTAACTGTAGGGTCCATAATATACCTGCGATCACTTTACAGTCAGGAAATATTAGATATTTAGGCATAAACATTTCCTCCAGGCTCTCAGAGCTAACAAAGCTAAATTATGTGCAATTATTAAAGACAGTAGAAGACGATCTCTCGTTGGAAGTCCTTACCTATATCACTTATGGGGAGAGTTACATCCATTAAAATGATGATACTACCAAAAGTTAACTATTTGTTCTCAATGATCCCCATAAAACCATCTGCTACTTGGTTTAAGTCACTAGATTCATGCATCTCCAAATTTCTGTGGAAAAACAAACCACCACGTATTAGTTTAAAAACCCTACAGAAGACCAAGGACAGTGGTGGATTAGATTTACCTCATTTTCAGCACTATTCCTTAGACAATAGGTTACAATATATATCAAAATGGTTTAAACCTTGTTGTTGTCACAGTTCCCAGAGACGTTGTAATCGTTGAGGATTCTATATTCACCCCCTCATTAGAGGCACGTAATGCAGATTGATGACACTGAATCTTCTTCTCTGTTCATTGCTGGCATCATTCCCAGCATCGTAAGTGTTCGTGGCATTGTTAGCCTCTTCTTCTGGATCTTGATATCGAGAATCCTTTTGTATTTCTGGTTTGTCAGTCCTCTGTCTTCGTTCACCGGAGTCTTTGTCTTTTTGTCCTTGAGTTTGGTGATTTTTTCTTCTTTTGATGCCTTGACACAATGTGACAGGTGATACCACGTGGGAGATCCTGTAACTTGGATTGCTGTCCCTTTGCTGCGAAATGGCTGTGCTGCTCAAATGGTCTCTCCTTCATCATGGTTACATGCTGCCATTCCGACATCTCGCCATTCCAACATGGGTCTCCAATTGTCGGAATGGCGACACTTAATTTTTTATCAAACGTCCCACCATTCCGACACTTTTTTCCTCCTATGGTCGGAATGGCGGTATGTTTTTTGTTTTTTTTAACATACCGCCATTCCGACAGTTCCTTTTAATAGCCTATTTTTTACCCAAAACATTTTGCACTAATGATATGCCGGCGCAAATACGCGCTAAAGTTTGGCGCACAAGCTTTGCACATGCAGAGGCCACAGCCTCGCAAACAAACTTTAATAATCTATTATCAAAATCCCCTGAATTTCAAATATAAAAATACAGATATTAATGTAACTCTGGCGAGACTGAAACTGATTAAGCAGAAATACAGTGTCAGTGAGCTGTCACAGCAGCCAGCTGGAGCGGAGCTCTCCACAGAGCCCATGCGTCTTTTGCACGCTGTCATCATATGCAAAAGTAATAATTGCAATTACAGATATCACGGCTACTGCACAGGACACAGTTGCGAGCACTCTGCCTTGCCTTGCCATGCCAATAGGAGAAGATAGAAATGACAGCATAGAACGTATAAAACACAACAAAATGCAGTAAAAACGTTTATTCATGTTATTCACGTGATTTATGAGTACTCACTCCAATTTTGGGAAGCGCGGATGGGTTTTGCGCATTTGGCACAAACACACAGCCGCAACGGTTGTAGCTTTATACAGCCTGTTGATATCTTAAGGACCTAACTGGTCACACCTGGGAGTAAATGTCATGTAGATATTGTTTTTACATGACATTACAGCTGAACATATAGCTTTCATCCACAAACCAACGTGGGAGAGCCCGAAGACGCATGTGCCAGACGCACATAGGCATGCGTAAAACCAATTTTGACCACTTCATACTGTTTATTTGCTTTCTTTTAGTTAACTTTCGTTTCTTTTGGATTCTTGTGCGTGTTATGGAGCCGTTTTGGTCCATGTTTGTAAGCCTTTTTTTCCTGGATTAAATTTTCAGAAGTTAAAACAAGTGGCATTGGAGTGTGTGATTGAAAACCACCGCAGACTGCTTCTCCTCCTCCAGTTGCCGAGACTTTGTGTTTTTAATAACGCTTGTCTATAAACATGTGTTAAACATATAAATTGCATGAACAGAAAGAAGGGACTCACCTGTTGAGTAACACACATTTCCTTATACGGAAAGCCTTGTCGGAATGGTGGGACATTTGAACGTCAGAATAGCGGGATGTCGCAATGGTGGGATGTCGGAATGGTGGGACGTTTGCATGTCGGAATGGTGGTATGTCGGAATGGTGGGATGTCGGAATAGCGGGATGTCGTAATGGCGGGATTTCGGAATGGGTGTTGCCACCCCCTTCATCATATACACAGTTATTCATACATCCCCTTCCACCATGAAGCGTTGTCCCTTTTTGTTTCTCTCTTTGTTCTTAAAATGCTGTTATGCATGTCTAAACCAATCCATTAAATTAGATCATTTTGGCAGTAAAGCGATCTACAATGTGCTTGGTCGCAAAGCTGCTCATCTGTGGTAAACAGCTCTTCAGAAAGGCATTCTTAAATTGATTTCACTAATTCTATGTAATAATTTTGTGATTTCCTACAAAACTACACTTCTTCTCCCATCTGTCTGAGTATTTAATATTGTCTGGGTCCCGTTAAAACATGTATTTTTCCCATCTAATTCCTTGTTTGCTTTAAAACAAGTATTCCCCATTTTCTATCCCTTCAGTAGCCAACCAGTTTGTATGGAGTACACTGGAGCAACTTGACTGATCAGTAAAACACTGCTTTTGTTGTCACCGCAAGGCTTCCCCCGTCGGTTGTTTCACTGAGACACTACTGAGTAACTATAACTCAACACAGTTTATACACATAACATTCCTATACATACTAACAAACAAACAAACAATTATTTATCGCAATTTTCTCATCTCTGTTTGAACGTACACCCAGGTAAATATTCCTGTAGTCTTCTCATACCGACTATGGACCCATTCATTGTTTAACTTCACTGTTTTGCAAATCCTAATTGAATATTACACATTGACATTGAACTTTACTTGATAAGCAGGTCTTCATTGCATTCAGCAGCCTATATGTGAGCATCTATGTGTAAGCTGTTCTTCTTTGCATTTATCAGCAGCAAGCAATTCTTCATTGCACATGCATATGAAAATAATAAAACAATTCCAATGCGTTAGCGAAACCTTCTATATCAGGAGTGTCCATCATGATGCTGGGAATAGAACTTCTTTCCCAGAATAGTTCAACCTTCATTACTCAACTGATCATAATTCCGCAATGAGCACATTTCAAAGTATCATTCCTCTACATATATTCAAAAATCTGTGTAAATGTTTAATATTTCTTATATTTGTTGATGTCATTCTGTGTGCATGTGGCCTAAACCCAATCTCTGTGTGGCAATTTTAATTTAAACAAGTTGAACTCTGCCTCTGATCATTTAAAAAAGGTGTGTACCAATATCAACCCTTCTCAGGTAATTACTGATCCTACAAAACCAAAGAGATCCTTCAAGGTTGTCCCTGATTGGCTCAATCTTAACAAATCAAAGGTAGAAAATCCGCAGTATCTGAACTTGGTGTTAGTTATCACTGCTCAATAGCCTGTATCAGAATTGCAAAAATGAAAACATTAGGTCCACGCTTGGTATCCAGATCCTGAAACATCTCCATGAGCAGGCTTTTTTTTAACTGATCTGTTGAATAGTTGTATGACACTGTTAAAATCCCAGATGAAGATCTAGCACTTGACCATTTTTGTAAA
Organism: Leuresthes tenuis; assembly: GCF_036924035.1. NCBI lineage: Eukaryota > Metazoa > Chordata > Actinopteri > Atheriniformes > Atherinopsidae > Leuresthes > Leuresthes tenuis. The sequence continues at coordinate 29,831,152 of NW_027325367.1, read as the reverse complement.
TCTTCTAATTCCATAGTTGATAAACACGCCCCTTTTAAAAAGTATAGAACTTAGAACAGGTCTATCCCTGGCTTTCGGCAGAACTGTCTTCTTTACTTTTTTTTCCCCTTGTCCTGTTCAGCATTATGTCAGAAGAATTGTAGTCTGAATACCTTTGATGCCAAACAGATTTGTTTTGCCAAGGGAAGTTTTATAAATGTAAAGCTCCCCTTGATGCCCATTTATTTATTTCTGTTTACAATATATGACATGAACTGAACTGAACCGGACCGGGGGACAAGGAAAGAAGAAGAGGAAAGAAGAGGAAACTGAACAAAAATAGAAACAAAAACCAGACAACCAGCTGCTACACCTGTAAAAAACAAAACAGACAACAATCCATGGCCTATGAGGGGAATCCAGCCTTAGCCCCACCAGGAGCACCTGAAAGCAGACAAGCAGAGAAAAAACAAACACACAAACAAACAAAAACAAGCACAAGAAGCGGCAATCGCATACAACACAGCTGTGGATATAGATGACCTGAGACGACATGATAATACATCAACTGCTTAGTGACCATGCTACTGGACTAATGAATGTGTGTGTGTGTGTGTGAGAACATTCAACACCCATGGCACAGGACCTACATGATAACCGTGCTTAGTTATGAGTGTATAAGCGTACAGGGCCACAATCCACCCCCCCCCCCCCCCCCCCCCCCCAAGCAATCAGAAGCAGGCAGAGAGGGCCACAAGACCCAGGCCACCAGCAGCCCCCACAGAGCACAGAACCCAGGCAGCCCACCGCAGGGGCAACCACGCATCCACCCAGAAGACTGCAGAGGAAGCCCCCGGAAAGAGCCCCCATAAGCATAGGGCAGAGGCACTCCGGGAACCAGGGGTAACAGCCCACCGACCCCGCCAGGCCCCAGCCGCCCAGACATGGGCCGTGCACTGGACCTGGGCCCCAGGAGCCCGAGCGCCCCCAAACCCCCCGGCAGAGGCCCCACCCAATACCCAGGAGGGCCAAGCGCCCCAGACAGCCACAAAGTGGGTCAGCGCCTGCCCCAGCGCCCCTGGCCAAGTACCCTGGGAGTCAAGACGTGCCCACAGGTGGGTGAAGTCGCGAGCAGTGGGGAGAGGCAACGCTGATGCCCCATCGGGAGAAACACAGGCAGGCCAGGCGACAGCAAGTCCCAGATCCAGGCCCAATCATTACCACACACACTTTCACGTCCCATACATCCACACATCCACACATCCTACCTCCCTCGACTCTGCTGGGGTGTAGTGCAGCGGGCACACCAGGAGGCCAGCAACCCCCCAGCCACCACAGACCCCGAACCAGCAGAACAATTAATTAATCCTCCTGGCCCCTCCTGCCCCGAGCAGACACCAGGAAGCAGGGGTGTGCGAAGAAGACCCCTCCCCTCACCCTTCTGGCTCTTCAATATTTTCTAATAGTGAGCAATTAAAATTGAGGGGCAGCCAAACTTGTAGAACTGGGAGCGCGGGACTCTGGGCAGCCTATATACCCAAAGAGCCCCGCCCACCAGATGCCACTCAGTGTAACCACCCCCCAAGACCTAATGTGTGTGTGTGAGTGTGTTTGATAAGTACTAATGTCTAAGGTGTAATTAAAACAGGGGCAGGGAACTGCAGAGTGCAACCAAAGGGGACCACCTACGTGGCCCCATCCACTGCACCCCACCGAACACACACGCCCCCAAAACCCTTCATGTGTGAGTGTGTGCTGTGTACAGGAGCCAGAAGGGAGAGGGGTATGGGGATATATAACGGGGGAGCTACTCTCCCCCAGAGAGGGCAGCCAGGGACTGGCTGCAATAGGCATCCCCGCTACCTGGGAGCCAACAATGGGCAGGAGGGCCTGATGTCCACCAGGCTCGGGGCCTGCAGCGACCATATTCCGGGAGCTACTGTACCCCCAGAAGGTACCCATCCCGCCCCACCCCACTCAACCCAACCCCACCCAGGAGGACCTCTACAAAAAACAAACAAACAACATCAAAAAACAAACAAACAAGCCACCCGGTCACACCAGTCGCAGCAGCCCGGGCCTGAGACCCACCATCACCCAGCAACCCACCACCACCACTATGTGATAAAACTAATCAGAGGGGACCAGAGAGAATGAAATTCAGCCAATTGATGTTTTGAGGAGGCAGACATTGTTTCCATGCTAATATAATCTAAAAGAAAATTTCTAAACTGGTTAATACACAGATTGTTCTTCGCTTTCCAGTTCATGAGAATAGTTTTCTTTGCGATACATAACACTGTGACAACCATGTGTGCTGAGTTAATTTCCATGTTGATGTTGTCTAAGTCACCCAGTATGCACAGTGTTGGGCATGCAGGGATGCTACACTTTAGCCATGTTGATAGGTCCTCACAGACTTCAAGCCAGAACTTCTGGACAGGCGCAGAAAAACCACAAAGCGTGTGCATAATCATCAGGTGTGTTATCTGTGCAATGTGAGCAGATGTTTGAGTGTGTTAGACCCATCCTGAACATCCTTTGTCCTGTATAGTGTGTTCTATGAAGGATTTTGTATTGTATGAGCTGTAAATTAGAATTTCGAGTCTTTATGAAGGTGTTCAAACATATTTGTGGTTAGAAGCTATGACCAGAACTGATGGATAAATCTGCCTCCCATTTTGAGGATGGAAGAGACATTGTGTCATCTATCTTAGACAATAATTTATATATTTTTGATAGTACTTTTGGGGTACAGATGCTTAGAAATTCTGCTACCCTAGTCGGGGGTTGTAAGTCTGGTTGGTGGAGGATATATCCATCCATCCATCCATCATCTGCCGCTTATCCGGGGGTCGGGTCGCGGGGGCAGCAGCTTGAGCAGAGAAACCCAGACGTCTCTGTCCCCGGCCACTTCCTCCAGCTCTTCCGGGGGGACCCCGAGGCGTTCCCAGGCCAGCCGAGAGACATAGTCTCTCCAACGTGTCCTGGGTCTCCCCCGGGGTCTCCTCCCAGTGGGACGTGCCCGGAACACCTCCCCAGGGAGGCGCCCAGGGGGCATCCTAACCAGATGCCCGAGCCACCTCATCTGACTCCTCTCAATGCGGAGGAGCAGCGGTTCTACTCCGAGCCCCTCCCGGATGACTGAGCTTCTCACCCTATCTCTAAGGGAGAGCCCAGACACCCTGCGGAGGAAACCCATTTCGGCCGCTTGTATTCGCGATCTTGTTCTTTCGGTCACTACCCACAACTCGTGACCATAGGTGAGGATGGGAACGTAGATTGACCAGTAAGTAGAGAGCTTCGCCTTCTGGCTCATCTGCCTCTTCACAACGACGGGTCGGTGCACAGCCTGCAACACTGCAGGCGCCGCACCGATCCGCCCGTCAATCTCCCGCTCCATTCGTCCGTCACTCGTGAACAAGACCCCGAGATACTTGAACTCCTCCTCTTGGGGAAGGATCTCATTCCCGACACGGAGAGAGCATTCCACCCTTTTCCGGCTGAGAACCATAGTCTCGGATTTGGAGGTGCTGATTCTCATCCCAGCCGCTTCACACTCGGCTGCGAATCACTCCAGTGAGAGCTGAAGGTCACGGCCTGACGACGCTAACAGAACCACATCATCTGCAAATAGCAGAGACCCGATTCTGAGGTCGCCAAATGGGACACCCTCAACGCCCTGGCTCCGCCTAGAAATTCTGTCCATAAAAGTTAGGAACAGAATCGGTGACAAAGGGCAGCCCTGACGGAGTCCAACTCTCACCGGAAACGTATCCGACTTACTGCCGGCAATGCGGACCAAACTCTGGCACCGGTCATACAGAGACCGAACGGCCCCTATCAAGGGGTCTGGCACTCCATATTCCCGGAGCACCCCACAAAGGACTCCACAAGGGACACGGTCGAACGCTTTCTCCAAGTCCACAAAACACATGTAGACTGGTTGGGCGAACTCCCATGCACCCTCCAGGATCCTGCCGAGGGTATAGAGCTGGTCCACTGTTCCACGGGGGTAATTGGGTAAACCCCAATGTACTGGCACACAGCCGGGGGGCAATAAGTATGCCCACACCTGCTCTGCGCCTCTCACCACGGGCAACTCCAGAGTGGAAGAGAGTCCAACCCCTCTCAAGAGTACTGGTTCCAGATCCCAAGCCGTGCGTCGAGGTGAGTCCGACTATATCTAACGGTCTGATGAATTTTCAACAATAAACAACAAACTTTGTATTATGAGAAAGAACCAGACTCATTCTTCAGGAATCCGAAAATAAGCTCTATTTTACGAGTTATGCACGAATTCGGATTCTCCTATAAAACGAATTCCTTAACTCAAACCATGTTAAGACTGCTTTGTCCTTCATATTTATTCATGTCTAATCAAGTTTCAATGATAAACAACGTTGTACTTTGTAGAATGAGAAAGAACTTCTTCAGCAATAAGCATCTCTCGACAAATGACGAAATACAGATTTTGCTATAAAATTAATTGCTATCAGCCTGACTTAAAACTGTTTGTCTTCCTTATTTATCCACTTCAAATCAAGTTTCAACAATTAAAAAAATTTTGTAGTTTGAGAAAGAACAACTTAATCTTGAGCAATCAGTATAAAAAGAGGGTAAGCAAAGGTGCGAATGTCAAACCATACATGATCAAAACAGGGAGCGGAGGTGTTTGGCTGAGACAAGGTGTGAATGTCCACCCATAATTAATGAAAAGCGGGAAACAAGTAGGTTCGAATGCCAAACCATACATCATCAAAAGCAGGAGTGGATATGTTCGGCTACAAGAAGGTTTGAACGTCTGACCATAGTTTGTAAAAAGCGGGTAAGAAAAGGTTCGAATGCCCGAACATACACCATCAAAGGAGGGAGCGGAGGTGTTCCGCTGTAAGAAGGTGTGAATGTCCGACCATAGTTGGTAAAAAACGGGTAAGAAAAGGTTAAAATACCCGACTGTACACAATCAGTAGCGGGTGCGGAGTTGTTCGGCTACTAAAAGGTGTGAAAGTCCGACCATGGTTTGTAAAAAGCGGGTAAGAAAAGGTGCGAATGCCCGAAAATGTATGATCAAAAGAGGGAGCGGAGGTGTTTGGCTGCAAGAAGGTGTGAATGTACACCCATAATTACTGAAAAATGGGTAAGAAAAGGTGCGAATGCCCAACTATACATAATCAAAAGCAGGAGTGGATGTGTTCGGCTCCAAGAAGGGTTGAATGTCTGACCACAGTTTGTAAAAAGCAGGTAAGAAAAGCTTTGACTGCCCGAACATACACCATCAAAAGAGGGAGCGGAGGTGTTCCGCTGAAAGAAGGTGTGAATGTCCGACCATAGTTGGTAAAAAGCGGGTAAGAAAAGGTTAAAATACCCGACTGTACACAATCAATAGCGGGAGCGGAGTTGTTCGGCTACTAAAAGATGTGAAAGTCCGACTATGGTTTGTAAAAAGCGGGTAAGAAAAGGTGCTAATGCCCGACAATGTTTGATCAAAAGAGGGAGCAGAGGTGTTCGGCTGCAAGAAGGTCTGAATGTCCAACCATAATTTGTAAAAACCGGGAAGGAAAGGCTCGAAAGCCCAACTATACACCATCAAAAGCGGGAGCAGAGTGGTTCAGCTGCAAGAAGGTCTGAATGTCCATCAATAATTGCTTTAAAACATGAAAGAAAATTTTCGAATATCATCCGCACATGATCATAAGAAGGAGAGGAGGTGTTCAGCTGCAAGAAGGTGTGAATGTCCACCCATAATTCCTGAAAAATGGGTAAAAAAAGGTGCGAATGCCCAACCATACACTATCAAAAGCAGGTGTGAATGTCAGATCATAATTTGCAAAAAGCTGATGAGAAAGGGTGAGAATGCCCGACTATACACCATCAAATGCGGGAGCGGAGTTGTTCGGCTCTGAGTAGGTGTGAATGTCCGACCATAATTGCTGAAAAATGTGTTAGAAAAGGAAAGAATGCCGGTCCATACATCATCAAAAGCGAGAGAGGTGGTGTTCGGCTGCAAGTAGGTGTGAATGTCCAGCCATAATTACTCACAAACGGGTAAGAAAAGGTAGTATTGCCAGACCATACATGATCAAAACAGGGAGCGGAGGTGGTTCAGCTGCAAGAAGGTGTGAATGTCTCACTAAAGTTCAAATATATTAACAAAAGCGGGAGGAGAGGTCTTCGGATGAGAGTGGTTGAAAATTTCCAACCATAATCTATAAAATTCGGTGAAAAAAAGGTGTGATAGAACACTAAAAGGTGGAGCGGAAGTGTTCGGCTGCAAGAAGGTGTGAATGTCCGACTATATTTGGTGAAAAGCAGGTGAAGCAAGGTCTGAATGCCCAACCTTACATTATCAAAAGCGAGATCAGAGGTGTTTGGCTGCAAGAAGGCCATAGTTTGCCAAATGTTCGGCTACAAGGTTTGAACGTCTGACCATAGTTTGTAAAAAGCGGGTAAGAAAAGGTTCGAATGCCCAAACATACACCATCAAAAGAGGGAGCGGAGGTGTTCCGCTGTAAGAAGGTGTGAATGTCCGACCATAGTTGGTAAAAAGTGGGTAAGAAAAGGTTAAAATACCCGACTGTACAGTCCAACCATGGTTTGTAAAAAGCGGGTAAGAAAAGGTGCGAATGCCCGAAAATGTATGATCAAAAGAGGGAGCGGAGGTGTTCGGCTGCAAGAAGGTGTGAATGTACACCCATAATTACTGAAAAATGGGTAAGAAAAGGTGCGAATGCCCAACTATACATAATCAAAAGCAGGAGTGGATGTGTTCGGCTCCAAGAAGGGTTGAATGTCTGACCATAGTTTGTAAAAAGCAGGTAAGAAAAGGTTTGACTGCCCGAACATACACCATCAAAAGAGGGAGCGGAGGTGTTCCGCTGTAAGAAGGTGTGAATGTCCGACCATAGTTGGTAAAAAGCGGGTAAGAAAAGGTTAAAATACCCGACTGTACACAATCAATAGCGGGAGCGGAGTTGTTCGGCTACAAGAAGGTGTGAAAGTCCAACCATCGTTTGTAAAAAGCTGGTAAGAAAAGGTTCGAATGCCCGAATATATACCATCAAAAGCGGAAGCGGAGGTGTTCGGCTGCAAGAAGGTGTGAACGTCCGACCAAAGTTGGCAAAAAGCAGTAAAGAAAAGGTTCGAATATCCAAACATAATTAAAAGCGAGAGAGATTGTGTTCAGCTGCAAGTAGGTGTGAATATCCAGCCATAATTACTCACAAACGGGTAAGAAAATGTAGTATTGCCAGACCATACATGATCAAAACAGGGAGCGGAGGTAGTTTAGCTGCAAAAAGGGGTGAATGTCCAACTAAAGTTCAAATATATTAACAAAAGCGGGAGGAGAGGTCTTCGGATTAGAGTGGTTGAAATTTCCAACCATAATCTATAAAATGCGGTGAAAAAAAAAAAAAGGTGTGAAGGAATGAATTTTATAGCAAAATCCGAAATTATGCATAACTCCGCAAAAGGAACGTATTGCTCAACCAAAGGGATGCTTCTTTCTCATTCAGGGTAATATGAGGAACTTTATGCTTGATACATTTTAGACATGGATAACTATGAAGGACAAAGCAATTTTAACTTGGTTTGAGCAAAGCAATTCATTTTATAGGAAAATCCGAAATCGTGCAGGACTCATGAAAGTAAGCTTATTCTCGGATTCCTGATCCTCCAGTGTTGCTCTTTCCTATACTGCAAAATACAGCCTTGTTCTTTGTTGAAATCGATATAGACATTGATAAATATGAAGGACAAAGCAGTTTCCACTTTGTTTGAGTGAAGGAATTAATTTTATAGCAAAATCCCAAATCAAGCAGAACGTATGAAAATAAGCGTGTTTTCGGATTCCTGATCCTTCAGTGTTGCTATTTCTTCTACTGCAAAATACAATGTTGTTCTTTGTTGAAGTCAATCTAGACATTGATAAATATGAAGGACAAAGCAGTTTTAACATAGTTTGAGTAAAGGAATTCATTTTATACATAAAATCCCAAATCATGCAGAACGTATGAAAATAAGCTTATTCTCGGATTCCTGTTCCTTCAAGTGTTGCTCTTTCTACTACTGCAAAATACAATGTTGTTCTTTGTTGAAGTAAATCTAGACATTGATAAATATGAAGGACAAAGCAGTTTTCACTTGGTTTGAGTGAAGGAATTCATTTTATACATAAAATCCCAAATCATTCAAAACGTATGAAAATAAGCTTATTCTCGGATTCCTGATCCTTCAGTGTTGCTTTTTCTTCTACTGCAAAATACAATGTTGTTCTTTGTTGAAGTCGATCTAGACATTGATAAATATGAAGGACAAAGCAGTTTTAACTTGGTTTGAGTGAAGGAATTCATTTTATACATAAAATCCCAAATCATGCAGAACGTATGAAAATAAGATTATTCTCGGATTACTGATCCTTCAGTGTTGCTCTTTCTTCTACTGCAAAATCCAGTGTTGTTCTTTGTTGAAGTCAATCTAGACATTGATAAATATGAAGGACAAAGCAGTTTTAACATAGTTTGAGTGAAGGCATTCCTTTATAGTAAAATCAATAATCGTGCAGAACTCATGAAAATAAGCTTATTCTCGGATTCCTAAAACTTTTGATTTGCTCTTTCTTTACTGCAAAGTACAATGTTGTTCTTTGTTGAAGTCGATCTAGACATTGATAAATATGAAGGACAAAGCAGTTTTCACTTGGTTTGAGTGAAACCAAGTGAAAACCTCAGCTTCCTGTTTTGATCATGTATGGTCTGGCAATACTACCTTTTCTTACCCGTTTGTGAGTAATTATGGCTGGACATTCACACCTACTTGCAGTCGAACAGCTCTGCTCTTGCTTTTGATGGTATATATTCGGGCATTCGAACCTTTTCTTAGCAGCTTTTTGCAAACTTTGGTCGGACATTCACACCTTCTTGTAGCCAAAAACCTCCGCTCCCGCTTTTGATGGTGTATAGTCAGGCATTTGAACCTTTTCTTTCCCGCTTTTTACAAACTATGGTCGGACATTCAAACCTTCTTGTAGCCGAACACCTCCGCTCCCTCTTTTGATCATACATTGTCGGGCATTCGCACCTTTTCTTACCCGTTTTTTACAAACCATGGTCGGACTGTCACACATTCTTGTAGCCAAACACATCCGCTCCCGCTATTGATTGTGTACAGTCGGGTATTTTAACCTTTTCTTACCCGTTTTTTACCAACTATGGTCGGACATTCACACCTTCTTACAGCGGAACACCTCCGCTCCCTCTTTTGATGTTGTATGTTTGGGCATTCGAACCTTTTCTTACCCGCTTTTTACAAACTATGCTCGGACATTCAAACCTTCTTGTAGCCGAACACATCCACTCCTGCTTTTGATGATGTATGGTTGGGCATTCAAACCTACTTGTTGCCCGCTTTTCATTAATTTTGGGTGGACATTCACACCTTGTCACAGCCAAACACCTCCGCTCCCTGTTTTGATCATGTATGGTTGGACATTCGCACCTTTTCTCACCCGTTTTTTTCCAACTATGGTCGGCTGTTCACAGCTTCCTCTCCACCATACTTGTATGGTGGGATATTCCCACCCACTTGCATCCGAAGACCTTTTGTTGATATTTAGTTGGTCATTCGCAGCTTACCCGCTTTTGGCAAACTATGGCCTTCATGCAGCCAAACACCTCTGATCTCGCTTTTGATGATGTAAGGTTGGGCATTCAGACCTTGCTTCACCTGCTTTTCACCAAATATAGTCGGACATTCACACCTTATTGCAGCCGAACACTTCCGCTCCACCTTTTAGTGTTCTATCACACCTTTTTTTTCACCGCATTTTATAGATTATGGTTGGAAATTCTCAACCACTCTCATCCGAAGACCTCTCCTCCCGCTTTTGTTAATATATTTGAACTTTAGTCGGACATTCACACCTTCTTGCAGCTGAACCACCTCCGCTCCCTGTTTTGATCATGTATGGTCTGGCAATACTACCTTTTCTTACCCGTTTGTGAGTAATTATGGCTGGACATTCACACCTACTTGCAGCCGAACACCACCTCTCCCGCTTTTGATGATGTATGGACCGGCATTCTTACCTTTTCTAACACATTTTTCAGCAATTATGGTCGGAGATTCACACTTACTCACAGCCGAACAACTCCGCTCCCGCATTTGATGGTGTATAGTCGGGCATTCTCACCCTTTCTCATCAGCTTTTTGCAAATTATGATCTGACATTCACACCTGCTTTTGATAATGTATGGTTTGGCATTAGCACCTTTTCTTACCCATTTTTCAGTAATTATGGGTGGACATTCACACCTTCTTGCAGCTGAACACCTCCTCTCCCGCTATTGATTGTGTACAGTCGGGTATTTTAACCTTTTCTTACCCGCTTTTTACCAAATATGGTCGGACATTCACACCGTCTTACAGCGGAACACCTCTGCTCCCGCTTTTGATGGTGTATAGTCAGGCATTTGAACCTTTTCTTACCCGCTTTTTACAAACTATGGTCGGACATTCAAACCTTCTTGTAGCCGAAAACCTCCGCTCCCTCTTTTGATTATACATTGTTGGGCATTCGCACCTTATTTACAAACTATAGTCAGACATTCACACCTTGCAGCTGAGCCACCTCAGCTCCCTGTTTTGATAGTGTATGTTCGGGCATTCGAACCTATTCTTACCCCCTTTTTACAAACTATGCTCGGAGATTCACACCTACTCACAGCCGAACAACTCCGCTCCCGCATTTGATGATGTCTTGTCCGGCATTCTAGTCTCTTCTAACACATTTTTCAGCAATTATGGTTGGACATTCACACCTACTCACAGCCGAACACTTCCGCTCCCACATTTGATGGTGTATAGCCGGGCATTTTCACCCTTTCTCATCAGCTTTTTGCAAATTATGATCTGACATTCACACCTACTTGCAGTCGAACAGCTCTGCTCCCGCTTTTGATTATGTTTGGTTGGATATTCGAACCTTTTCTTAACTGCTTTTTACAAACTTTGGTCGGACGTTCACACCTTCTTGCAGCCGAACACATCCACTTCCACTTTTGATGGTATATATTCGGGCATTCGAACCTTTTCTTACCCGCTTTTTACAAACCGTGGTCGGACTTTCACACCTTCTTGTAGCCAAACAACTCCGCTCCCGCTATTGATTGTGTACAGTCGGGTATTTTAACCTTTTCTTACCCGCTTTTTACCAACTATGGTCGGACATTTACACCTTCTTACAGCGGAACACCTCCGCTCCCTCTTTTGATGGTCTATGTTCGGGCATTCGAACCTTTTCTTACCCGCTTTTTACAAACTATGGTCGGACATTCAAACTTTCTTGTAGCCGAACACATCCACTCCTGCTTTTGATGATGTATGGTTGGGCATTTTCACCTTTTCTTACCCATTTTTCAGTAATTATGGGTGGACATTCACACCTTCTTGCAGCTGAACAACTCCTCTCCCGCTTATGATCATGTGCGGTTTGATATTCGAAAATTTTCTTTCATGTTTTAAAGCAATTATTGATGGACATTCAAATCTTCTTGTAGCCGAACACATCCACTCCTGCTTTTGATGATGTATGGTAACCTTTTCTTACCCGCTTTTTACAAACTATGGTCGGACATTCAAACCTTCTTGTAGCCAAAACCCTCCGCTCCCTCTTTTGATCATACATTGTTGGGCATTCGCACCTTATCTTACCCGCTTTTTACAAACTATAGTCAGACATTCACACCTTGCAGCTGAACCACCTCCGCTCCCTGTTTTGATCATGTATTGTCTGGCAATACTACCTTTTCTTACCCGTTTGTGAGTAATTAATCCCAAAATATTGAGCATAAAATAAGTCTTTATGCTGATGATGTATTACTTTTCCTTCAGAACTCACAGACGTCTCTCAGTCACACGATCACACTCATAAATAAATTCTCAGCACTTTCTGACTACTCTATCAACTGGTCTAAGACCACAGTTCTGCCCATTAACTGTAGGGTCCATAATATACCTGCGATCACTTTACAGTCAGGAAATATTAGATATTTAGGCATAAACATTTCCTCCAGGCTCTCAGAGCTAACAAAGCTAAATTATGTGCAATTATTAAAGACAGTAGAAGACGATCTCTCGTTGGAAGTCCTTACCTATATCACTTATGGGGAGAGTTACATCCATTAAAATGATGATACTACCAAAAGTTAACTATTTGTTCTCAATGATCCCCATAAAACCATCTGCTACTTGGTTTAAGTCACTAGATTCATGCATCTCCAAATTTCTGTGGAAAAACAAACCACCACGTATTAGTTTAAAAACCCTACAGAAGACCAAGGACAGTGGTGGATTAGATTTACCTCATTTTCAGCACTATTCCTTAGACAATAGGTTACAATATATATCAAAATGGTTTAAACCTTGTTGTTGTCACAGTTCCCAGAGACGTTGTAATCGTTGAGGATTCTATATTCACCCCCTCATTAGAGGCACGTAATGCAGATTGATGACACTGAATCTTCTTCTCTGTTCATTGCTGGCATCATTCCCAGCATCGTAAGTGTTCGTGGCATTGTTAGCCTCTTCTTCTGGATCTTGATATCGAGAATCCTTTTGTATTTCTGGTTTGTCAGTCCTCTGTCTTCGTTCACCGGAGTCTTTGTCTTTTTGTCCTTGAGTTTGGTGATTTTTTCTTCTTTTGATGCCTTGACACAATGTGACAGGTGATACCACGTGGGAGATCCTGTAACTTGGATTGCTGTCCCTTTGCTGCGAAATGGCTGTGCTGCTCAAATGGTCTCTCCTTCATCATGGTTACATGCTGCCATTCCGACATCTCGCCATTCCAACATGGGTCTCCAATTGTCGGAATGGCGACACTTAATTTTTTATCAAACGTCCCACCATTCCGACACTTTTTTCCTCCTATGGTCGGAATGGCGGTATGTTTTTTGTTTTTTTTAACATACCGCCATTCCGACAGTTCCTTTTAATAGCCTATTTTTTACCCAAAACATTTTGCACTAATGATATGCCGGCGCAAATACGCGCTAAAGTTTGGCGCACAAGCTTTGCACATGCAGAGGCCACAGCCTCGCAAACAAACTTTAATAATCTATTATCAAAATCCCCTGAATTTCAAATATAAAAATACAGATATTAATGTAACTCTGGCGAGACTGAAACTGATTAAGCAGAAATACAGTGTCAGTGAGCTGTCACAGCAGCCAGCTGGAGCGGAGCTCTCCACAGAGCCCATGCGTCTTTTGCACGCTGTCATCATATGCAAAAGTAATAATTGCAATTACAGATATCACGGCTACTGCACAGGACACAGTTGCGAGCACTCTGCCTTGCCTTGCCAATAGGAGAAGATAGAAATGACAGCATAGAACGTATAAAACACAACAAAATGCAGTAAAAACGTTTATTCATGTTATTCACGTGATTTATGAGTACTCACTCCAATTTTGGGAAGCGCGGATGGGTTTTGCGCATTTGGCACAAACACACAGCGGCAACGGTTGTAGCTTTATACAGCCTGTTGATATCTTAAGGACCTAACTGGTCACACCTGGGACTAAATGTCATGTAGATATTGTTTTTACATGACATTACAGCTGAACATATAGCTTTCATCCACAAACCAACGTGGGAGAGCCCGAAGACGCATGTGCCAGACGCACATAGGCATGCGTAAAACCAATTTTGACCACTTCATACTGTTTATTTGCTTTCTTTTAGTTAACTTTCGTTTCTTTTGGATTCTTGTGCGTGTTATGGAGCCGTTTTGGTCCATGTTTGTAAGCCTTTTTTTCCTGGATTAAATTTTCAGAAGTTAAAACAAGTGGCATTGGAGTGTGTGATTGAAAACCACCGCAGACTGCTTCTCCTCCTCCAGTTGCCGAGACTTTGTGTTTTTAATAACGCTTGTCTATAAACATGTGTTAAACATATAAATTGCATGAACAGAAAGAAGGGACTCACCTGTTGAGTAACACACATTTCCTTATACGGAAAGCCTTGTCGGAATGGTGGGACATTTGAACGTCAGAATAGCGGGATGTCGCAATGGTGGGATGTCGGAATGGTGGGACGTTTGCATGTCGGAATGGTGGTATGTCGGAATGGTGGGATGTCGGAATAGCGGGATGTCGTAATGGCGGGATTTCGGAATGGGTGTTGCCACCCCCTTCATCATATACACAGTTATTCATACATCCCCTTCCACCATGAAGCGTTGTCCCTTTTTGTTTCTCTCTTTGTTCTTAAAATGCTGTTATGCATGTCTAAACCAATCCATTAAATTAGATCATTTTGGCAGTAAAGCGATCTACAATGTGCTTGGTCGCAAAGCTGCTCATCTGTGGTAAACAGCTCTTCAGAAAGGCATTCTTAAATTGATTTCACTAATTCTATGTAATAATTTTGTGATTTCCTACAAAACTACACTTCTTCTCCCATCTGTCTGAGTATTTAATATTGTCTGGGTCCCGTTAAAACATGTATTTTTCCCATCTAATTCCTTGTTTGCTTTAAAACAAGTATTCCCCATTTTCTATCCCTTCAGTAGCCAACCAGTTTGTATGGAGTACACTGGAGCAACTTGACTGATCAGTAAAACACTGCTTTTGTTGTCACCGCAAGGCTTCCCCCGTCGGTTGTTTCACTGAGACACTACTGAGTAACTATAACTCAACACAGTTTATACACATAACATTCCTATACATACTAACAAACAAACAAACAATTATTTATCGCAATTTTCTCATCTCTGTTTGAACGTACACCCAGGTAAATATTCCTGTAGTCTTCTCATACCGACTATGGACCCATTCATTGTTTAACTTCACTGTTTTGCAAATCCTAATTGAATATTACACATTGACATTGAACTTTACTTGATAAGCAGGTCTTCATTGCATTCAGCAGCCTATATGTGAGCATCTATGTGTAAGCTGTTCTTCTTTGCATTTATCAGCAGCAAGCAATTCTTCATTGCACATGCATATGAAAATAATAAAACAATTCCAATGCGTTAGCGAAACCTTCTATATCAGGAGTGTCCATCATGATGCTGGGAATAGAACTTCTTTCCCAGAATAGTTCAACCTTCATTACTCAACTGATCATAATTCCGCAATGAGCACATTTCAAAGTATCATTCCTCTACATATATTCAAAAATCTGTGTAAATGTTTAATATTTCTTATATTTGTTGATGTCATTCTGTGTGCATGTGGCCTAAACCCAATCTCTGTGTGGCAATTTTAATTTAAACAAGTTGAACTCTGCCTCTGATCATTTAAAAAAGGTGTGTACCAATATCAACCCTTCTCAGGTAATTACTGATCCTACAAAACCAAAGAGATCCTTCAAGGTTGTCCCTGATTGGCTCAATCTTAACAAATCAAAGGTAGAAAATCCGCAGTATCTGAACTTGGTGTTAGTTATCACTGCTCAATAGCCTGTATCAGAATTGCAAAAATGAAAACATTAGGTCCACGCTTGGTATCCAGATCCTGAAACATCTCCATGAGCAGGCTTTTTTTTAACTGATCTGTTGAATAGTTGTATGACACTGTTAAAATCCCAGATGAAGATCTAGCACTTGACCATTTTTGTAAATCTTCTAATTCCATAGTTGATAAACACGCCCCTTTTAAAAAGTATAGAACTTAGAACAGGTCTATCCCTGGCTTTCGGCAGAACTGTCTTCTTTACTTTTTTTTCCCCTTGTCCTGTTCAGCATTATGTCAGAAGAATTGTAGTCTGAATACCTTTGATGCCAAACAGATTTGTTTTGCCAAGGGAAGTTTTATAAATGTAAAGCTCCCCTTGATGCCCATTTATTTATTTCTGTTTACAATATATGACATGAACTGAACTGAACCGGACCGGGGGACAAGGAAAGAAGAAGAGGAAAGAAGAGGAAACTGAACAAAAATAGAAACAAAAACCAGACAACCAGCTGCTACACCTGTAAAAAACAAAACAGACAACAATCCATGGCCTATGAGGGGAATCCAGCCTTAGCCCCACCAGGAGCACCTGAAAGCAGACAAGCAGAGAAAAAACAAACACACAAACAAACAAAAACAAGCACAAGAAGCGGCAATCGCATACAACACAGCTGTGGATATAGATGACCTGAGACGACATGATAATACATCAACTGCTTAGTGACCATGCTACTGGACTAATGAATGTGTGTGTGTGTGTGTGAGAACATTCAACACCCATGGCACAGGACCTACATGATAACCGTGCTTAGTTATGAGTGTATAAGCGTACAGGGCCACAATCCCCCCCCCCCCCCCCCCCCCCCCCCCCAAGCAATCAGAAGCAGGCAGAGAGGGCCACAAGACCCAGGCCACCAGCAGCCCCCACAGAGCACAGAACCCAGGCAGCCCACCGCAGGGGCAACCACGCATCCACCCAGAAGACTGCAGAGGAAGCCCCCGGAAAGAGCCCCCATAAGCATAGGGCAGAGGCACTCCGGGAACCAGGGGTAACAGCCCACCGACCCCGCCAGGCCCCAGCCGCCCAGACATGGGCCGTGCACTGGACCTGGGCCCCAGGAGCCCGAGCGCCCCCAAACCCCCCGGCAGAGGCCCCACCCAATACCCAGGAGGGCCAAGCGCCCCAGACAGCCACAAAGTGGGTCAGCGCCTGCCCCAGCGCCCCTGGCCAAGTACCCTGGGAGTCAAGACGTGCCCACAGGTGGGTGAAGTCGCGAGCAGTGGGGAGAGGCAACGCTGATGCCCCATCGGGAGAAACACAGGCAGGCCAGGCGACAGCAAGTCCCAGATCCAGGCCCAATCATTACCACACACACTTTCACGTCCCATACATCCACACATCCACACATCCTACCTCCCTCGACTCTGCTGGGGTGTAGTGCAGCGGGCACACCAGGAGGCCAGCAACCCCCCAGCCACCACAGACCCCGAACCAGCAGAACAATTAATTAATCCTCCTGGCCCCTCCTGCCCCGAGCAGACACCAGGAAGCAGGGGTGTGCGAAGAAGACCCCTCCCCTCACCCTTCTGGCTCTTCAATATTTTCTAATAGTGAGCAATTAAAATTGAGGGGCAGCCAAACTTGTAGAACTGGGAGCGCGGGACTCTGGGCAGCCTATATACCCAAAGAGCCCCGCCCACCAGATGCCACTCAGTGTAACCACCCCCCAAGACCTAATGTGTGTGTGTGAGTGTGTTTGATAAGTACTAATGTCTAAGGTGTAATTAAAACAGGGGCAGGGAACTGCAGAGTGCAACCAAAGGGGACCACCTACGTGGCCCCATCCACTGCACCCCACCGAACACACACGCCCCCAAAACCCTTCATGTGTGAGTGTGTGCTGTGTACAGGAGCCAGAAGGGAGAGGGGTATGGGGATATATAACGGGGGAGCTACTCTCCCCCAGAGAGGGCAGCCAGGGACTGGCTGCAATAGGCATCCCCGCTACCTGGGAGCCAACAATGGGCAGGAGGGCCTGATGTCCACCAGGCTCGGGGCCTGCAGCGACCATATTCCGGGAGCTACTGTACCCCCAGAAGGTACCCATCCCGCCCCACCCCACTCAACCCAACCCCACCCAGGAGGACCTCTACAAAAAACAAACAAACAACATCAAAAAACAAACAAACAAGCCACCCGGTCACACCAGTCGCAGCAGCCCGGGCCTGAGACCCACCATCACCCAGCAACCCACCACCACCACTATGTGATAAAACTAATCAGAGGGGACCAGAGAGAATGAAATTCAGCCAATTGATGTTTTGAGGAGGCAGACATTGTTTCCATGCTAATATAATCTAAAAGAAAATTTCTAAACTGGTTAATACACAGATTGTTCTTCGCTTTCCAGTTCATGAGAATAGTTTTCTTTGCGATACATAACACTGTGACAACCATGTGTGCTGAGTTAATTTCCATGTTGATGTTGTCTAAGTCACCCAGTATGCACAGTGTTGGGCATGCAGGGATGCTACACTTTAGCCATGTTGATAGGTCCTCACAGACTTCAAGCCAGAACTTCTGGACAGGCGCAGAAAAACCACAAAGCGTGTGCATAATCATCAGGTGTGTTATCTGTGCAATGTGAGCAGATGTTTGAGTGTGTTAGACCCATCCTGAACATCCTTTGTCCTGTATAGTGTGTTCTATGAAGGATTTTGTATTGTATGAGCTGTAAATTAGAATTTCGAGTCTTTATGAAGGTGTTCAAACATATTTGTGGTTAGAAGCTATGACCAGAACTGATGGATAAATCTGCCTCCCATTTTGAGGATGGAAGAGACATTGTGTCATCTATCTTAGACAATAATTTATATATTTTTGATAGTACTTTTGGGGTACAGATGCTTAGAAATTCTGCTACCCTAGTCGGGGGTTGTAAGTCTGGTTGGTGGAGGATATATCCATCCATCCATCCATCATCTGCCGCTTATCCGGGGGTCGGGTCGCGGGGGCAGCAGCTTGAGCAGAGAAACCCAGACGTCTCTGTCCCCGGCCACTTCCTCCAGCTCTTCCGGGGGGACCCCGAGGCGTTCCCAGGCCAGCCGAGAGACATAGTCTCTCCAACGTGTCCTGGGTCTCCCCCGGGGTCTCCTCCCAGTGGGACGTGCCCGGAACACCTCCCCAGGGAGGCGCCCAGGGGGCATCCTAACCAGATGCCCGAGCCACCTCATCTGACTCCTCTCAATGCGGAGGAGCAGCGGTTCTACTCCGAGCCCCTCCCGGATGACTGAGCTTCTCACCCTATCTCTAAGGGAGAGCCCAGACACCCTGCGGAGGAAACCCATTTCGGCCGCTTGTATTCGCGATCTTGTTCTTTCGGTCACTACCCACAACTCGTGACCATAGGTGAGGATGGGAACGTAGATTGACCAGTAAGTAGAGAGCTTCGCCTTCTGGCTCATCTGCCTCTTCACAACGACGGGTCGGTGCACAGCCTGCAACACTGCAGGCGCCGCACCGATCCGCCCGTCAATCTCCCGCTCCATTCGTCCGTCACTCGTGAACAAGACCCCGAGATACTTGAACTCCTCCTCTTGGGGAAGGATCTCATTCCCGACACGGAGAGAGCATTCCACCCTTTTCCGGCTGAGAACCATAGTCTCGGATTTGGAGGTGCTGATTCTCATCCCAGCCGCTTCACACTCGGCTGCGAATCACTCCAGTGAGAGCTGAAGGTCACGGCCTGACGACGCTAACAGAACCACATCATCTGCAAATAGCAGAGACCCGATTCTGAGGTCGCCAAATGGGACACCCTCAACGCCCTGGCTCCGCCTAGAAATTCTGTCCATAAAAGTTAGGAACAGAATCGGTGACAAAGGGCAGCCCTGACGGAGTCCAACTCTCACCGGAAACGTATCCGACTTACTGCCGGCAATGCGGACCAAACTCTGGCACCGGTCATACAGAGACCGAACGGCCCCTATCAAGGGGTCTGGCACTCCATATTCCCGGAGCACCCCCCAAAGGACTCCACAAGGGACACGGTCGAACGCTTTCTCCAAGTCCACAAAACACATGTAGACTGGTTGGGCGAACTCCCATGCACCCTCCAGGATCCTGCCGAGGGTATAGAGCTGGTCCACTGTTCCACGGGGGTAATTGGGTAAACCCCAATGTACTGGCACACAGCCGGGGGGCAATAAGTATGCCCACACCTGCTCTGCGCCTCTCACCACGGGCAACTCCAGAGTGGAAGAGAGTCCAACCCCTCTCAAGAGTACTGGTTCCAGATCCCAAGCCGTGCGTCGAGGTGAGTCCGACTATATCTAACGGTCTGATGAATTTTCAACAATAAACAACAAACTTTGTATTATGAGAAAGAACCAGACTCATTCTTCAGGAATCCGAAAATAAGCTCTATTTTACGAGTTATGCACGAATTCGGATTCTCCTATAAAACGAATTCCTTAACTCAAACCATGTTAAGACTGCTTTGTCCTTCATATTTATTCATGTCTAATCAAGTTTCAATGATAAACAACGTTGTACTTTGTAGAATGAGAAAGAACTTCTTCAGCAATAAGCATCTCTCGACAAATGACGAAATACAGATTTTGCTATAAAATTAATTGCTATCAGCCTGACTTAAAACTGTTTGTCTTCCTTATTTATCCACTTCAAATCAAGTTTCAACAATTAAAAAAATTTTGTAGTTTGAGAAAGAACAACTTAATCTTGAGCAATCAGTATAAAAAGAGGGTAAGCAAAGGTGCGAATGTCAAACCATACATGATCAAAACAGGGAGCGGAGGTGTTTGGCTGAGACAAGGTGTGAATGTCCACCCATAATTAATGAAAAGCGGGAAACAAGTAGGTTCGAATGCCAAACCATACATCATCAAAAGCAGGAGTGGATATGTTCGGCTACAAGAAGGTTTGAACGTCTGACCATAGTTTGTAAAAAGCGGGTAAGAAAAGGTTCGAATGCCCGAACATACACCATCAAAGGAGGGAGCGGAGGTGTTCCGCTGTAAGAAGGTGTGAATGTCCGACCATAGTTGGTAAAAAACGGGTAAGAAAAGGTTAAAATACCCGACTGTACACAATCAGTAGCGGGTGCGGAGTTGTTCGGCTACTAAAAGGTGTGAAAGTCCGACCATGGTTTGTAAAAAGCGGGTAAGAAAAGGTGCGAATGCCCGAAAATGTATGATCAAAAGAGGGAGCGGAGGTGTTTGGCTGCAAGAAGGTGTGAATGTACACCCATAATTACTGAAAAATGGGTAAGAAAAGGTGCGAATGCCCAACTATACATAATCAAAAGCAGAAGTGGATGTGTTCGGCTCCAAGAAGGGTTGAATGTCTGACCACAGTTTGTAAAAAGCAGGTAAGAAAAGCTTTGACTGCCCGAACATACACCATCAAAAGAGGGAGCGGAGGTGTTCCGCTGAAAGAAGGTGTGAATGTCCGACCATAGTTGGTAAAAAGCGGGTAAGAAAAGGTTAAAATACCCGACTGTACACAATCAATAGCGGGAGCGGAGTTGTTCGGCTACTAAAAGATGTGAAAGTCCGACTATGGTTTGTAAAAAGCGGGTAAGAAAAGGTGCTAATGCCCGACAATGTTTGATCAAAAGAGGGAGCAGAGGTGTTCGGCTGCAAGAAGGTCTGAATGTCCAACCATAATTTGTAAAAACCGGGAAGGAAAGGCTCGAAAGCCCAACTATACACCATCAAAAGCGGGAGCAGAGTGGTTCAGCTGCAAGAAGGTCTGAATGTCCATCAATAATTGCTTTAAAACATGAAAGAAAATTTTCGAATATCATCCGCACATGATCATAAGAAGGAGAGGAGGTGTTCAGCTGCAAGAAGGTGTGAATGTCCACCCATAATTCCTGAAAAATGGGTAAAAAAAGGTGCGAATGCCCAACCATACACTATCAAAAGCAGGTGTGAATGTCAGATCATAATTTGCAAAAAGCTGATGAGAAAGGGTGAGAATGCCCGACTATACACCATCAAATGCGGGAGCGGAGGTGTTCGGCTCTGAGTAGGTGTGAATGTCCGACCATAATTGCTGAAAAATGTGTTAGAAAAGGAAAGAATGCCGGACCATACATCATCAAAAGCGAGAGAGGTGGTGTTCGGCTGCAAAAAGGTGTAAATGTTCGACTAAAGTTTGTAAAAAGCGGGTAAGACATGGTGCGAATGCCTGACAAGGTATGATCAAAAGCAGGAGCGGAGGTGTTCAGCTGCAAGAAGGTCTAAATGTCCATCAATAATTGCTAGAAAACATGAAAGAAAATTTTCGAAAATCAAACCGCACATGATCATAAGTGGGAGAGGAGGTGTTCAGCTGCAAGAAGGTGTGAATGTCCACCCATTATTCCTGACAAATGGGTAAGAAAAGGTGCGAATGCCCAACCATACATTATCAAAAGCAGGTGTGAATGTCAGATCATAATTTGCAAAAAGCTGATGAGAAAGGGTGAGAATGCCCGACTATACACCATCAAATGCGGGAGCGGAGTTGTTCGGCTGTGAGTAGGTGTGAATCTCCGACCGTAATTTCTGAAAAATGTGTTAGAAAAGGAAAGAATGCCGGTCCATACATCATCAAAAGCGAGAGAGGTGGTGTTCGGCTGCAAGTAGGTGTGAATGTCCAGCCATAATTACTCACAAACGGGTAAGAAAAGGTAGTATTGCCAGACCATACATGATCAAAACAGGGAGCGGAGGTGGTTCAGCTGCAAGGTGTGAATGTCTCACTAAAGTTCAAATATATTAACAAAAGCGGGAGGAGAGGTCTTCGGATGAGAGTGGTTGAAAATTTCCAACCATAATCTATAAAATTCGGTGAAAAAAAGGTGTGATAGAACACTAAAAGGTGGAGCGGAAGTGTTCGGCTGCAAGAAGGTGTGAATGTCCGACTATATTTGGTGAAAAGCAGGTGAAGCAAGGTCTGAATGCCCAACCTTACATTATCAAAAGCGAGATCAGAGGTGTTTGGCTGCAAGAAGGCCATAGTTTGCCAAATGTTCGGCTACAAGGTTTGAACGTCTGACCATAGTTTGTAAAAAGCGGGTAAGAAAAGGTTCGAATGCCCAAACATACACCATCAAAAGAGGGAGCGGAGGTGTTCCGCTGTAAGAAGGTGTGAATGTCCGACCATAGTTGGTAAAAAGTGGGTAAGAAAAGGTTAAAATACCCGACTGTACAGTCCAACCATGGTTTGTAAAAAGCGGGTAAGAAAAGGTGCGAATGCCCGAAAATGTATGATCAAAAGAGGGAGCGGAGGTGTTCGGCTGCAAGAAGGTGTGAATGTACACCCATAATTACTGAAAAATGGGTAAGAAAAGGTGCGAATGCCCAACTATACATAATCAAAAGCAGGAGTGGATGTGTTCGGCTCCAAGAAGGGTTGAATGTCTGACCATAGTTTGTAAAAAGCAGGTAAGAAAAGGTTTGACTGCCCGAACATACACCATCAAAAGAGGGAGCGGAGGTGTTCCGCTGTAAGAAGGTGTGAATGTCCGACCATAGTTGGTAAAAAGCGGGTAAGAAAAGGTTAAAATACCCGACTGTACACAATCAATAGCGGGAGCGGAGTTGTTCGGCTACAAGAAGGTGTGAAAGTCCAACCATCGTTTGTAAAAAGCTGGTAAGAAAAGGTTCGAATGCCCGAATATATACCATCAAAAGCGGAAGCGGAGGTGTTCGGCTGCAAGAAGGTGTGAACGTCCGACCAAAGTTGGCAAAAAGCAGTAAAGAAAAGGTTCGAATATCCAAACATCATCAAAAGCGAGAGAGGTGGTGTTCGGCTGCAAGTAGGTGTGAATGTCCAGCCATAATTACTCACAAACGGGTAAGAAAAGGTAGTATTGCCAGACCATACATGATCAAAACAGGGAGCGGAGGTGGTTCAGCTGCAAGAAGGTGTGAATGTCTCACTAAAGTTCAAATATATTAACAAAAGCGGGAGGAGAGGTCTTCGGATGAGAGTGGTTGAAAATTTCCAACCATAATCTATAAAATTCGGTGAAAAAAAGGTGTGATAGAACACTAAAAGGTGGAGCGGAAGTGTTCGGCTGCAAGAAGGTGTGAATGTCCGACTATATTTGGTGAAAAGCAGGTGAAGCAAGGTCTGAATGCCCAACCTTACATTATCAAAAGCGAGATCAGAGGTGTTTGGCTGCAAGAAGGCCATAGTTTGCCAAATGTTCGGCTACAAGGTTTGAACGTCTGACCATAGTTTGTAAAAAGCGGGTAAGAAAAGGTTCGAATGCCCAAACATACACCATCAAAAGAGGGAGCGGAGGTGTTCCGCTGTAAGAAGGTGTGAATGTCCGACCATAGTTGGTAAAAAGTGGGTAAGAAAAGGTTAAAATACCCGACTGTACAGTCCAACCATGGTTTGTAAAAAGCGGGTAAGAAAAGGTGCGAATGCCCGAAAATGTATGATCAAAAGAGGGAGCGGAGGTGTTCGGCTGCAAGAAGGTGTGAATGTACACCCATAATTACTGAAAAATGGGTAAGAAAAGGTGCGAATGCCCAACTATACATAATCAAAAGCAGGAGTGGATGTGTTCGGCTCCAAGAAGGGTTGAATGTCTGACCATAGTTTGTAAAAAGCAGGTAAGAAAAGGTTTGACTGCCCGAACATACACCATCAAAAGAGGGAGCGGAGGTGTTCCGCTGTAAGAAGGTGTGAATGTCCGACCATAGTTGGTAAAAAGCGGGTAAGAAAAGGTTAAAATACCCGACTGTACACAATCAATAGCGGGAGCGGAGTTGTTCGGCTACAAGAAGGTGTGAAAGTCCAACCATCGTTTGTAAAAAGCTGGTAAGAAAAGGTTCGAATGCCCGAATATATACCATCAAAAGCGGAAGCGGAGGTGTTCGGCTGCAAGAAGGTGTGAACGTCCGACCAAAGTTGGCAAAAAGCAGTAAAGAAAAGGTTCGAATATCCAAACATAATTAAAAGCGAGAGAGATTGTGTTCAGCTGCAAGTAGGTGTGAATATCCAGCCATAATTACTCACAAACGGGTAAGAAAATGTAGTATTGCCAGACCATACATGATCAAAACAGGGAGCGGAGGTAGTTTAGCTGCAAAAAGGGGTGAATGTCCAACTAAAGTTCAAATATATTAACAAAAGCGGGAGGAGAGGTCTTCGGATTAGAGTGGTTGAAATTTCCAACCATAATCTATAAAATGCGGTGAAAAAAAAAAAAAAGGTGTGAAGGAATGAATTTTATAGCAAAATCCGAAATTATGCATAACTCCGCAAAAGGAACGTATTGCTCAACCAAAGGGATGCTTCTTTCTCATTCAGGGTAATATGAGGAACTTTATGCTTGATACATTTTAGACATGGATAACTATGAAGGACAAAGCAATTTTAACTTGGTTTGAGCAAAGCAATTCATTTTATAGGAAAATCCGAAATCGTGCAGGACTCATGAAAGTAAGCTTATTCTCGGATTCCTGATCCTCCAGTGTTGCTCTTTCCTATACTGCAAAATACAGCCTTGTTCTTTGTTGAAATCGATATAGACATTGATAAATATGAAGGACAAAGCAGTTTCCACTTTGTTTGAGTGAAGGAATTAATTTTATAGCAAAATCCCAAATCAAGCAGAACGTATGAAAATAAGCGTGTTTTCGGATTCCTGATCCTTCAGTGTTGCTATTTCTTCTACTGCAAAATACAATGTTGTTCTTTGTTGAAGTCAATCTAGACATTGATAAATATGAAGGACAAAGCAGTTTTAACATAGTTTGAGTAAAGGAATTCATTTTATACATAAAATCCCAAATCATGCAGAACGTATGAAAATAAGCTTATTCTCGGATTCCTGTTCCTTCAAGTGTTGCTCTTTCTACTACTGCAAAATACAATGTTGTTCTTTGTTGAAGTAAATCTAGACATTGATAAATATGAAGGACAAAGCAGTTTTCACTTGGTTTGAGTGAAGGAATTCATTTTATACATAAAATCCCAAATCATTCAAAACGTATGAAAATAAGCTTATTCTCGGATTCCTGATCCTTCAGTGTTGCTTTTTCTTCTACTGCAAAATACAATGTTGTTCTTTGTTGAAGTCGATCTAGACATTGATAAATATGAAGGACAAAGCAGTTTTAACATAGTTTGAGTGAAGGCATTCCTTTATAGTAAAATCAATAATCGTGCAGAACTCATGAAAATAAGCTTATTCTCGGATTCCTAAAACTTTTGATTTGCTCTTTCTTTACTGCAAAGTACAATGTTGTTCTTTGTTGAAGTCGATCTAGACATTGATAAATATGAAGGACAAAGCAGTTTTCACTTGGTTTGAGTGAAACCAAGTGAAAACCTCAGCTCCCTGTTTTGATCATGTATGGTCTGGCAATACTACCTTTTCTTACCCGTTTGTGAGTAATTATGGCTGGACATTCACACCTACTTGCAGTCGAACAGCTCTGCTCTTGCTTTTGATGGTATATATTCGGGCATTCGAACCTTTTCTTAGCAGCTTTTTGCAAACTTTGGTCGGACATTCACACCTTCTTGTAGCCAAAAACCTCCGCTCCCGCTTTTGATGGTGTATAGTCAGGCATTTGAACCTTTTCTTTCCCGCTTTTTACAAACTATGGTCGGACATTCAAACCTTCTTGTAGCCGAAAACCTCCGCTCCCTCTTTTGATCATACATTGTCGGGCATTCGCACCTTTTCTTACCCGTTTTTTACAAACCATGGTCGGACTGTCACACATTCTTGTAGCCAAACACATCCGCTCCCGCTATTGATTGTGTACAGTCGGGTATTTTAACCTTTTCTTACCCGTTTTTTACCAACTATGGTCGGACATTCACACCTTCTTACAGCGGAACACCTCCGCTCCCTCTTTTGATGTTGTATGTTTGGGCATTCGAACCTTTTCTTACCCGCTTTTTACAAACTATGCTCGGACATTCAAACCTTCTTGTAGCCGAACACATCCACTCCTGCTTTTGATGATGTATGGTTGGGCATTCAAACCTACTTGTTGCCCGCTTTTCATTAATTTTGGGTGGACATTCACACCTTGTCACAGCCAAACACCTCCGCTCCCTGTTTTGATCATGTATGGTTGGACATTCGCACCTTTTCTCACCCGTTTTTTGCCAACTATGGTCGGCTGTTCACAGCTTCCTCTCCACCATACTTGTATGGTGGGATATTCCCACCCACTTGCATCCGAAGACCTTTTGTTGATATTTAGTTGGTCATTCGCAGCTTACCCGCTTTTGGCAAACTATGGCCTTCATGCAGCCAAACACCTCTGATCTCGCTTTTGATGATGTAAGGTTGGGCATTCAGACCTTGCTTCACCTGCTTTTCACCAAATATAGTCGGACATTCACACCTTATTGCAGCCGAACACTTCCGCTCCACCTTTTAGTGTTCTATCACACCTTTTTTTCACCGCATTTTATAGATTATGGTTGGAAATTCTCAACCACTCTCATCCGAAGACCTCTCCTCCCGCTTTTGTTAATATATTTGAACTTTAGTCGGACATTCACACCTTCTTGCAGCTGAACCACCTCCGCTCCCTGTTTTGATCATGTATGGTCTGGCAATACTACCTTTTCTTACCCGTTTGTGAGTAATTATGGCTGGACATTCACACCTACTTGCAGCCGAACACCACCTCTCCCGCTTTTGATGATGTATGGACCGGCATTCTTACCTTTTCTAACACATTTTTCAGCAATTATGGTCGGAGATTCACACTTACTCACAGCCGAACAACTCCGCTCCCGCATTTGATGGTGTATAGTCGGGCATTCTCACCCTTTCTCATCAGCTTTTTGCAAATTATGATCTGACATTCACACCTGCTTTTGATAATGTATGGTTTGGCATTCGCACCTTTTCTTACCCATTTTTCAGTAATTATGGTCGGACATTCACACCGTCTTACAGCGGAACACCTCTGCTCCCGCTTTTGATGGTGTATAGTCAGGCATTTGAACCTTTTCTTACCCGCTTTTTACAAACTATGGTCGGACATTCAAACCTTCTTGTAGCCGAAAACCTCCGCTCCCTCTTTTGATTATACATTGTTGGGCATTCGCACCTTATTTACAAACTATAGTCAGACATTCACACCTTGCAGCTGAGCCACCTCAGCTCCCTGTTTTGATAGTGTATGTTCGGGCATTCGAACCTATTCTTACCCCCTTTTTACAAACTATGCTCGGAGATTCACACCTACTCACAGCCGAACAACTCCGCTCCCGCATTTGATGATGTCTTGTCCGGCATTCTAGTCTCTTCTAACACATTTTTCAGCAATTATGGTTGGACATTCACACCTACTCACAGCCGAACACTTCCGCTCCCACATTTGATGGTGTATAGCTGGGCATTTTCACCCTTTCTCATCAGCTTTTTGCAAATTATGATCTGACATTCACACCTACTTGCAGTCGAACAGCTCTGCTCCCGCTTTTGATTATGTTTGGTTGGATATTCGAACCTTTTCTTAACTGCTTTTTACAAACTTTGGTCGGACGTTCACACCTTCTTGCAGCCGAACACATCCACTTCCACTTTTGATGGTATATATTCGGGCATTCGAACCTTTTCTTACCCGCTTTTTACAAACCGTGGTCGGACTTTCACACCTTCTTGTAGCCAAACAACTCCGCTCCCGCTATTGATTGTGTACAGTCGGGTATTTTAACCTTTTCTTACCCGCTTTTTACCAACTATGGTCGGACATTTACACCTTCTTACAGCGGAACACCTCCGCTCCCTCTTTTGATGGTCTATGTTCGGGCATTCGAACCTTTTCTTACCCGCTTTTTACAAACTATGGTCGGACATTCAAACTTTCTTGTAGCCGAACACATCCACTCCTGCTTTTGATGATGTATGGTTGGGCATTTTCACCTTTTCTTACCCATTTTTCAGTAATTATGGGTGGACATTCACACCTTCTTGCAGCTGAACAACTCCTCTCCCGCTTATGATCATGTGCGGTTTGATATTCGAAAATTTTCTTTCATGTTTTAAAGCAATTATTGATGGACATTCAAATCTTCTTGTAGCCGAACACATCCACTCCTGCTTTTGATGATGTATGGTAACCTTTTCTTACCCGCTTTTTACAAACTATGGTCGGACATTCAAACCTTCTTGTAGCCAAAACCCTCCGCTCCCTCTTTTGATCATACATTGTTGGGCATTCGCACCTTATCTTACCCGCTTTTTACAAACTATAGTCAGACATTCACACCTTGCAGCTGAACCACCTCCGCTCCCTGTTTTGATCATGTATGGTCTGGCAATACTACCTTTTCTTACCCGTTTGTGAGTAATTAATCCCAAAATATTGAGCATAAAATAAGTCTTTATGCTGATGATGTATTACTTTTCCTTCAGAACTCACAGACGTCTCTCAGTCACACGATCACACTCATAAATAAATTCTCAGCACTTTCTGACTACTCTATCAACTGGTCTAAGACCACAGTTCTGCCCATTAACTGTAGGGTCCATAATATACCTGCGATCACTTTACAGTCAGGAAATATTAGATATTTAGGCATAAACATTTCCTCCAGGCTCTCAGAGCTAACAAAGCTAAATTATGTGCAATTATTAAAGACAGTAGAAGACGATCTCTCGTTGGAAGTCCTTACCTATATCACTTATGGGGAGAGTTACATCCATTAAAATGATGATACTACCAAAAGTTAACTATTTGTTCTCAATGATCCCCATAAAACCATCTGCTACTTGGTTTAAAACACTAGATTCATGCATCTCCAAATTTCTGTGGAAAAACAAACCACCACGTATTAGTTTAAAAACCCTACAGAAGACCAAGGACAGTGGTGGATTAGATTTACCTCATTTTCAGCACTATTCCTTAGACAATAGGTTACAATATATATCAAAATGGTTTAAACCTTGTTGTTGTCACAGTTCCCAGAGACGTTGTAATCGTTGAGGATTCTATATTCACCCCCTCATTAGAGGCACGTAATGCAGATTGATGACACTGAATCTTCTTCTCTGTTCATTGCTGGCATCATTCCCAGCATCGTAAGTGTTCGTGGCATTGTTAGCCTCTTCTTCTGGATCTTGATATCGAGAATCCTTTTGTATTTCTGGTTTGTCAGTCCTCTGTCTTCGTTCACCGGAGTCTTTGTCTTTTTGTCCTTGAGTTTGGTGATTTTTTCTTCTTTTGATGCCTTGACACAATGTGACAGGTGATACCACGTGGGAGATCCTGTAACTTGGATTGCTGTCCCTTTGCTGCGAAATGGCTGTGCTGCTCAAATGGTCTCTCCTTCATCATGGTTACATGCTGCCATTCCGACATCTCGCCATTCCAACATGGGTCTCCAATTGTCGGAATGGCGACACTTAATTTTTTATCAAACGTCCCACCATTCCGACACTTTTTTCCTCCTATGGTCGGAATGGCGGTATGTTTTTTGTTTTTTTTAACATACCGCCATTCCGACAGTTCCTTTTAATAGCCTATTTTTTACCCAAAACATTTTGCACTAATGATATGCCGGCGCAAATACGCGCTAAAGTTTGGCGCACAAGCTTTGCACATGCAGAGGCCACAGCCTCGCAAACAAACTTTAATAATCTATTATCAAAATCCCCTGAATTTCAAATATAAAAATACAGATATTAATGTAACTCTGGCGAGACTGAAACTGATTAAGCAGAAATACAGTGTCAGTGAGCTGTCACAGCAGCCAGCTGGAGCGGAGCTCTCCACAGAGCCCATGCGTCTTTTGCACGCTGTCATCATATGCAAAAGTAATAATTGCAATTACAGATATCACGGCTACTGCACAGGACACAGTTGCGAGCACTCTGCCTTGCCTTGCCAATAGGAGAAGATAGAAATGACAGCATAGAACGTATAAAACACAACAAAATGCAGTAAAAACGTTTATTCATGTTATTCACGTGATTTATGAGTACTCACTCCAATTTTGGGAAGCGCGGATGGGTTTTGCGCATTTGGCACAAACACACAGCCGCAACGGTTGTAGCTTTATACAGCCTGTTGATATCTTAAGGACCTAACTGGTCACACCTGGGACTAAATGTCATGTAGATATTGTTTTTACATGACATTACAGCTGAACATATAGCTTTCATCCACAAACCAACGTGGGAGAGCCCGAAGACGCATGTGCCAGACGCACATAGGCATGCGTAAAACCAATTTTGACCACTTCATACTGTTTATTTGCTTTCTTTTAGTTAACTTTCGTTTCTTTTGGATTCTTGTGCGTGTTATGGAGCCGTTTTGGTCCATGTTTGTAAGCCTTTTTTTCCTGGATTAAATTTTCAGAAGTTAAAACAAGTGGCATTGGAGTGTGTGATTGAAAACCACCGCAGACTGCTTCTCCTCCTCCAGTTGCCGAGACTTTGTGTTTTTAATAACGCTTGTCTATAAACATGTATTAAACATATAAATTGCATGAACAGAAAGAAGGGACTCACCTGTCACACACATTTCCTTATACGGAAAGCCTTGTCGGAATGGTGGGACATTTGAACGTCAGAATAGCGGGATGTCGCAATGGTGGGATGTCGGAATGGTGGGACGTTTGCATGTCGGAATGGTGGTATGTCGGAATGGTGGTATGTCGGAATGGTGGGATGTCGGAATAGCGGGATGTCGTAATGGCGGGATTTCGGAATGGGTGTTGCCACCCCCTTCATCATATACACAGTTATTTATACATCCCCTTCCACCATGAAGCGTTGTCCCTTTTTGTTTCTCTCTTTGTTCTTAAAATGCTGTTATGCATGTCTAAACCAATCCATTAAATTAGATCATTTTGGCAGTAAAGCGATCTACAATGTGCTTGGTCGCAAAGCTGCTAATCTGTGGTAAACAGCTCTTCAGAAAGGCATTCTTAAATTGATTTCACTAATTCTATGTAATAATTTTGTGATTTCCTACAAAACTACACTTCTTCTCCCATCTGTCTGAGTATTTAATATTGTCTGGGTCCTGTTAAAACATGTAATTTTCCCATCTAATTCCTTGTTTGCTTTAAAACAAGTATTCCCCATTTTCTATCCCTTCAGTAGCCAACCAGTTTGTATGGAGTACACTGGAGCAACTTGACTGATCAGTAAAACACTGCTTTTGTTGTCACCGCAAGGCTTCCCCCGTCGGTTGTTTCACTGAGACACTACTGAGTAACTATAACTCAACACAGTTTATACACATAACATTCCTATACATACTAACAAACAAACAAACAATTATTTATCGCAATTTGCTCATCTCTGTTTGAACGTACACCCAGGTAAATATTCCTGTAGTCTTCTCATACCGACTATGGACCCATTCATTGTTTAACTTCACTGTTTTGCAAATCCTAATTGAATATTACACATTGACATTGAACTTTACTTGATAAGCAGGTCTTCATTGCATTCAGCAGCCTATATGTGAGCATCTATGTGTAAGCTGTTCTTCTTTGCATTTATCAGCAGCAAGCAATTCTTCATTGCACATGCATATGAAAATAGTAAAACAATTCCAATGCGTTAGCGAAACCTTCTATATCAGGAGTGTCCATCATGATGCTGGGAATAGAACTTCTTTCCCAGAATAGTTCAACCTTCATTACTCAACTGATCATAATTCCGCAATGAGCACATTTCAAAGTATCATTCCTCTACATATATTCAAAAATCTGTGTAAATGTTTAATATTTCTTATATTTGTTGATGTCATTCTGTGTGCATGTGGCCTAAACCCAATCTCTGTGTGGCAATTTTAATTTAAACAAGTTGAACTCTGCCTCTGATCATTTAAAAAAGGTGTGTACCAATATCAACCCTTCTCAGGTAATTACTGATCCTACAAAACCAAAGAGATCCTTCAAGGTTGTCCCTGATTGGCTCAATCTTAACAAATCAAAGGTAGAAAATCCGCAGTATCTGAACTTGGTGTTAGTTATCACTGCTCAATAGCCTGTATCAGAATTGCAAAAATGAAAACATTAGGTCCACGCTTGGTATCCAGATCCTGAAACATCTCCATGAGCAGGCTTTTTTTTAACTGATCTGTTGAATAGTTGTATGACACTGTTAAAATCCCAGATGAAGATCTAGCACTTGACCATTTTTGTAAATCTTCTAATTCCATAGTTGATAAACACGCCCCTTTTAAAAAGTATAGAACTTAGAACAGGTCTATCCCTGGCTTTCGGCAGAACTGTCTTCTTTACTTTTTTTTCCCCTTGTCCTGTTCAGCATTATGTCAGAAGAATTGTAGTCTGAATACCTTTGATGCCAAACAGATTTGTTTTGCCAAGGGAAGTTTTATAAATGTAAAGCTCCCCTTGATGCCCATTTATTTATTTCTGTTTACAATATATGACATGAACTGAACTGAACCGGACCGGGGGACAAGGAAAGAAGAAGAGGAAAGAAGAGGAAACTGAACAAAAATAGAAACAAAAACCAGACAACCAGCTGCTACACCTGTAAAAAACAAAACAGACAACAATCCATGGCCTATGAGGGGAATCCAGCCTTAGCCCCACCAGGAGCACCTGAAAGCAGACAAGCAGAGAAAAAACAAACACACAAACAAACAAAAACAAGCACAAGAAGCGGCAATCGCATACAACACAGCTGTGGATATAGATGACCTGAGACGACATGATAATACATCAACTGCTTAGTGACCATGCTACTGGACTAATGAATGTGTGTGTGTGTGTGTGAGAACATTCAACACCCATGGCACAGGACCTACATGATAACCGTGCTTAGTTATGAGTGTATAAGCGTACAGGGCCACAATCCACCCCCCACCCCCCCCCCCCCCCCACCCCCCACCCCCCCAAGCAATCAGAAGCAGGCAGAGAGGGCCACAAGACCCAGGCCACCAGCAGCCCCCACAGAGCACAGAACCCAGGCAGCCCACCGCAGGGGCAACCACGCATCCACCCAGAAGACTGCAGAGGAAGCCCCCGGAAAGAGCCCCCATAAGCATAGGGCAGAGGCACTCCGGGAACCAGGGGTAACAGCCCACCGACCCCGCCAGGCCCCAGCCGCCCAGACATGGGCCGTGCACTGGACCTGGGCCCCAGGAGCCCGAGCGCCCCCAAACCCCCCGGCAGAGGCCCCACCCAATACCCAGGAGGGCCAAGCGCCCCAGACAGCCACAAAGTGGGTCAGCGCCTGCCCCAGCGCCCCTGGCCAAGTACCCTGGGAGTCAAGACGTGCCCACAGGTGGGTGAAGTCGCGAGCAGTGGGGAGAGGCAACGCTGATGCCCCATCGGGAGAAACACAGGCAGGCCAGGCGACAGCAAGTCCCAGATCCAGGCCCAATCATTACCACACACACTTTCACGTCCCATACATCCACACATCCACACATCCTACCTCCCTCGACTCTGCTGGGGTGTAGTGCAGCGGGCACACCAGGAGGCCAGCAACCCCCCAGCCACCACAGACCCCGAACCAGCAGAACAATTAATTAATCCTCCTGGCCCCTCCTGCCCCGAGCAGACACCAGGAAGCAGGGGTGTGCGAAGAAGACCCCTCCCCTCACTCTTCTGGCTCTTCAATATTTTCTAATAGTGAGCAATTAAAATTGAGGGGCAGCCAAACTTGTAGAACTGGGAGCGCGGGACTCTGGGCAGCCTATATACCCAAAGAGCCCCGCCCACCAGATGCCACTCAGTGTAACCACCCCCCAAGACCTAATGTGTGTGTGTGAGTGTGTTTGATAAGTACTAATGTCTAAGGTGTAATTAAAACAGGGGCAGGGAACTGCAGAGTGCAACCAAAGGGGACCACCTACGTGGCCCCATCCACTGCACCCCACCGAACACACACGCCCCCAAAACCCTTCATGTGTGAGTGTGTGCTGTGTACAGGAGCCAGAAGGGAGAGGGGTATGGGGATATATAACGGGGGAGCTACTCTCCCCCAGAGAGGGCAGCCAGGGACTGGCTGCAATAGGCATCCCCGCTACCTGGGAGCCAACAATGGGCAGGAGGGCCTGATGTCCACCAGGCTCGGGGCCTGCAGCGACCATATTCCGGGAGCTACTGTACCCCCAGAAGGTACCCATCCCGCCCCACCCCACTCAACCCAACCCCACCCAGGAGGACCTCTACAAAAAACAAACAAACAACATCAAAAAACAAACAAACAAGCCACCCGGTCACACCAGTCGCAGCAGCCCGGGCCTGAGACCCACCATCACCCAGCAACCCACCACCACCACTATGTGATAAAACTAATCAGAGGGGACCAGAGAGAATGAAATTCAGCCAATTGATGTTTTGAGGAGGCAGACATTGTTTCCATGCTAATATAATCTAAAAGAAAATTTCTAAACTGGTTAATACACAGATTGTTCTTCGCTTTCCAGTTCATGAGAATAGTTTTCTTTGCGATACATAACACTGTGACAACCATGTGTGCTGAGTTAATTTCCATGTTGATGTTGTCTAAGTCACCCAGTATGCACAGTGTTGGGCATGCAGGGATGCTACACTTTAGCCATGTTGATAGGTCCTCACAGACTTCAAGCCAGAACTTCTGGACAGGCGCAGAAAAACCACAAAGCGTGTGCATAATCATCAGGTGTGTTATCTGTGCAATGTGAGCAGATGTTTGAGTGTGTTAGACCCATCCTGAACATCCTTTGTCCTGTATAGTGTGTTCTATGAAGGATTTTGTATTGTATGAGCTGTAAATTAGAATTTCGAGTCTTTATGAAGGTGTTCAAACATATTTGTGGTTAGAAGCTATGACCAGAACTGATGGATAAATCTGCCTCCCATTTTGAGGATGGAAGAGACATTGTGTCATCTATCTTAGACAATAATTTATATATTTTTGATAGTAGTTTTGGGGTACAGATGCTTAGAAATTCTGCTACCCTAGTCGGGGGTTGTAAGTCTGGTTGGTGGAGGATATATCCATCCATCCATCCATCATCTGCCGCTTATCCGGGGGTCGGGTCGCGGGGGCAGCAGCTTGAGCAGAGAAACCCAGACGTCTCTGTCCCCGGCCACTTCCTCCAGCTCTTCCGGGGGGACCCCGAGGCGTTCCCAGGCCAGCCGAGAGACATAGTCTCTCCAACGTGTCCTGGGTCTCCCCCGGGGTCTCCTCCCAGTGGGACGTGCCCGGAACACCTCCCCAGGGAGGCGCCCAGGGGGCATCCTAACCAGATGCCCGAGCCACCTCATCTGACTCCTCTCAATGCGGAGGAGCAGCGGTTCTACTCCGAGCCCCTCCCGGATGACTGAGCTTCTCACCCTATCTCTAAGGGAGAGCCCAGACACCCTGCGGAGGAAACCCATTTCGGCCGCTTGTATTCGCGATCTTGTTCTTTCGGTCACTACCCACAACTCGTGACCATAGGTGAGGATGGGAACGTAGATTGACCAGTAAGTAGAGAGCTTCGCCTTCTGGCTCATCTGCCTCTTCACAACGACGGGTCGGTGCACAGCCTGCAACACTGCAGGCGCCGCACCGATCCGCCCGTCAATCTCCCGCTCCATTCGTCCGTCACTCGTGAACAAGACCCCGAGATACTTGAACTCCTCCTCTTGGGGAAGGATCTCATTCCCGACACGGAGAGAGCATTCCACCCTTTTCCGGCTGAGAACCATAGTCTCGGATTTGGAGGTGCTGATTCTCATCCCAGCCGCTTCACACTCGGCTGCGAATCACTCCAGTGAGAGCTGAAGGTCACGGCCTGACGACGCTAACAGAACCACATCATCTGCAAATAGCAGAGACCCGATTCTGAGGTCGCCAAATGGGACACCCTCAACGCCCTGGCTCCGCCTAGAAATTCTGTCCATAAAAGTTAGGAACAGAATCGGTGACAAAGGGCAGCCCTGACGGAGTCCAACTCTCACCGGAAACGTATCCGACTTACTGCCGGCAATGCGGACCAAACTCTGGCACCGGTCATACAGAGACCGAACGGCCCCTATCAAGGGGTCTGGCACTCCATATTCCCGGAGCACCCCCCAAAGGACTCCACAAGGGACACGGTCGAACGCTTTCTCCAAGTCCACAAAACACATGTAGACTGGTTGGGCGAACTCCCATGCACCCTCCAGGATCCTGCCGAGGGTATAGAGCTGGTCCACTGTTCCACGGGGGTAATTGGGTAAACCCCAATGTACTGGCACACAGCCGGGGGGGCAATAAGTATGCCCACACCTGCTCTGCGCCTCTCACCACGGGCAACTCCAGA
The DNA here is from genome assembly GCF_036924035.1 of Leuresthes tenuis. Lineage (NCBI taxonomy): Eukaryota > Metazoa > Chordata > Actinopteri > Atheriniformes > Atherinopsidae > Leuresthes > Leuresthes tenuis. The sequence continues at coordinate 29,794,436 of NW_027325367.1, read as the reverse complement.
GTGGAAGAGAGTCCAACCCCTCTCAAGAGTACTGGTTCCAGATCCCAAGCCGTGCGTCGAGGTGAGTCCGACTATATCTAACGGTCTGATGAATTTTCAACAATAAACAACAAACTTTGTATTATGAGAAAGAACCAGACTCATTCTTCAGGAATCCGAAAATAAGCTCTATTTTACGAGTTATGCACGAATTCGGATTCTCCTATAAAACGAATTCCTTAACTCAAACCATGTTAAGACTGCTTTGTCCTTCATATTTATTCATGTCTAATCAAGTTTCAATGATAAACAACGTTGTACTTTGTAGAATGAGAAAGAACTTCTTCAGCAATAAGCATCTCTCGACAAATGACGAAATACAGATTTTGCTATAAAATTAATTGCTATCAGCCTGACTTAAAACTGTTTGTCTTCCTTATTTATCCACTTCAAATCAAGTTTCAACAATTAAAAAAATTTTGTAGTTTGAGAAAGAACAACTTAATCTTGAGCAATCAGTATAAAAAGAGGGTAAGCAAAGGTGCGAATGTCAAACCATACATGATCAAAACAGGGAGCGGAGGTGTTTGGCTGAGACAAGGTGTGAATGTCCACCCATAATTAATGAAAAGCGGGAAACAAGTAGGTTCGAATGCCAAACCATACATCATCAAAAGCAGGAGTGGATATGTTCGGCTACAAGAAGGTTTGAACGTCTGACCATAGTTTGTAAAAAGCGGGTAAGAAAAGGTTCGAATGCCCGAACATACACCATCAAAGGAGGGAGCGGAGGTGTTCCGCTGTAAGAAGGTGTGAATGTCCGACCATAGTTGGTAAAAAACGGGTAAGAAAAGGTTAAAATACCCGACTGTACACAATCAGTAGCGGGTGCGGAGTTGTTCGGCTACTAAAAGGTGTGAAAGTCCGACCATGGTTTGTAAAAAGCGGGTAAGAAAAGGTGCGAATGCCCGAAAATGTATGATCAAAAGAGGGAGCGGAGGTGTTTGGCTGCAAGAAGGTGTGAATGTACACCCATAATTACTGAAAAATGGGTAAGAAAAGGTGCGAATGCCCAACTATACATAATCAAAAGCAGAAGTGGATGTGTTCGGCTCCAAGAAGGGTTGAATGTCTGACCACAGTTTGTAAAAAGCAGGTAAGAAAAGCTTTGACTGCCCGAACATACACCATCAAAAGAGGGAGCGGAGGTGTTCCGCTGAAAGAAGGTGTGAATGTCCGACCATAGTTGGTAAAAAGCGGGTAAGAAAAGGTTAAAATACCCGACTGTACACAATCAATAGCGGGAGCGGAGTTGTTCGGCTACTAAAAGATGTGAAAGTCCGACTATGGTTTGTAAAAAGCGGGTAAGAAAAGGTGCTAATGCCCGACAATGTTTGATCAAAAGAGGGAGCAGAGGTGTTCGGCTGCAAGAAGGTCTGAATGTCCAACCATAATTTGTAAAAACCGGGAAGGAAAGGCTCGAAAGCCCAACTATACACCATCAAAAGCGGGAGCAGAGTGGTTCAGCTGCAAGAAGGTCTGAATGTCCATCAATAATTGCTTTAAAACATGAAAGAAAATTTTCGAATATCATCCGCACATGATCATAAGAAGGAGAGGAGGTGTTCAGCTGCAAGAAGGTGTGAATGTCCACTCATAATTCCTGAAAAATGGGTAAAAAAAGGTGCGAATGCCCAACCATACACTATCAAAAGCAGGTGTGAATGTCAGATCATAATTTGCAAAAAGCTGATGAGAAAGGGTGAGAATGCCCGACTATACACCATCAAATGCGGGAGCGGAGGTGTTCGGCTCTGAGTAGGTGTGAATGTCCGACCATAATTGCTGAAAAATGTGTTAGAAAAGGAAAGAATGCCGGACCATACATCATCAAAAGCAAGAGAGGTGGTGTTCGGCTGCAAAAAGGTGTAAATGTTCGACTAAAGTTTGTAAAAAGCGGGTAAGACATGGTGCGAATGCCTGACAAGGTATGATCAAAAGCAGGAGCGGAGGTGTTCAGCTGCAAGAAGGTCTAAATGTCCATCAATAATTGCTCGAAAACATGAAAGAAAATTTTCGAAAATCAAACCGCACATGATCATAAGTGGGAGAGGAGGTGTTCAGCTGCAAGAAGGTGTGAATGTCCACCCATTATTCCTGACAAATGGGTAAGAAAAGGTGCGAATGCCCAACCATACATTATCAAAAGCAGGTGTGAATGTCAGATCATAATTTGCAAAAAGCTGATGAGAAAGGGTGAGAATGCCCGACTATACACCATCAAATGCGGGAGCGGAGTTGTTCGGCTGTGAGTAGGTGTGAATCTCCGACCGTAATTTCTGAAAAATGTGTTAGAAAAGGTAAGAATGCCGGTCCATACATCATCAAAAGCGAGAGAGGTGGTGTTCGGCTGCAAGTAGGTGTGAATGTCCAGCCATAATTACTCACAAACGGGTAAGAAAAGGTAGTATTGCCAGACCATACATGATCAAAACAGGGAGCGGAGGTGGTTCAGCTGCAAGAAGGTGTGAATGTCTCACTAAAGTTCAAATATATTAACAAAAGCGGGAGGAGAGGTCTTCGGATGAGAGTGGTTGAAAATTTCCAACCATAATCTATAAAATTCGGTGAAAAAAAGGTGTGATAGAACACTAAAAGGTGGAGCGGAAGTGTTCGGCTGCAAGAAGGTGTGAATGTCCGACTATATTTGGTGAAAAGCAGGTGAAGCAAGGTCTGAATGCCCAACCTTACATTATCAAAAGCGAGATCAGAGGTGTTTGGCTGCAAGAAGGCCATAGTTTGCCAAATGTTCGGCTACAAGGTTTGAACGTCTGACCATAGTTTGTAAAAAGCGGGTAAGAAAAGGTTCGAATGCCCAAACATACACCATCAAAAGAGGGAGCGGAGGTGTTCCGCTGTAAGAAGGTGTGAATGTCCGACCATAGTTGGTAAAAAGTGGGTAAGAAAAGGTTAAAATACCCGACTGTACAGTCCAACCATGGTTTGTAAAAAGCGGGTAAGAAAAGGTGCGAATGCCCGAAAATGTATGATCAAAAGAGGGAGCGGAGGTGTTCGGCTGCAAGAAGGTGTGAATGTACACCCATAATTACTGAAAAATGGGTAAGAAAAGGTGCGAATGCCCAACTATACATAATCAAAAGCAGGAGTGGATGTGTTCGGCTCCAAGAAGGGTTGAATGTCTGACCATAGTTTGTAAAAAGCAGGTAAGAAAAGGTTTGACTGCCCGAACATACACCATCAAAAGAGGGAGCGGAGGTGTTCCGCTGTAAGAAGGTGTGAATGTCCGACCATAGTTGGTAAAAAGCGGGTAAGAAAAGGTTAAAATACCCGACTGTACACAATCAATAGCGGGAGCGGAGTTGTTCGGCTACAAGAAGGTGTGAAAGTCCAACCATCGTTTGTAAAAAGCTGGTAAGAAAAGGTTCGAATGCCCGAATATATACCATCAAAAGCGGAAGCGGAGGTGTTCGGCTGCAAGAAGGTGTGAACGTCCGACCAAAGTTGGCAAAAAGCAGTAAAGAAAAGGTTCGAATATCCAAACATAATTAAAAGCGAGAGAGATTGTGTTCAGCTGCAAGTAGGTGTGAATATCCAGCCATAATTACTCACAAACGGGTAAGAAAATGTAGTATTGCCAGACCATACATGATCAAAACAGGGAGCGGAGGTAGTTTAGCTGCAAAAAGGGGTGAATGTCCAACTAAAGTTCAAATATATTAACAAAAGCGGGAGGAGAGGTCTTCGGATTAGAGTGGTTGAAATTTCCAACCATAATCTATAAAATGCGGTGAAAAAAAAAAAAAAGGTGTGAAGGAATGAATTTTATAGCAAAATCCGAAATTATGCATAACTCCGCAAAAGGAACGTATTGCTCAACCAAAGGGATGCTTCTTTCTCATTCAGGGTAATATGAGGAACTTTATGCTTGATACATTTTAGACATGGATAACTATGAAGGACAAAGCAATTTTAACTTGGTTTGAGCAAAGCAATTCATTTTATAGGAAAATCCGAAATCGTGCAGGACTCATGAAAGTAAGCTTATTCTCGGATTCCTGATCCTCCAGTGTTGCTCTTTCCTATACTGCAAAATACAGCCTTGTTCTTTGTTGAAATCGATATAGACATTGATAAATATGAAGGACAAAGCAGTTTCCACTTTGTTTGAGTGAAGGAATTAATTTTATAGCAAAATCCCAAATCAAGCAGAACGTATGAAAATAAGCGTGTTTTCGGATTCCTGATCCTTCAGTGTTGCTATTTCTTCTACTGCAAAATACAATGTTGTTCTTTGTTGAAGTCAATCTAGACATTGATAAATATGAAGGACAAAGCAGTTTTAACATAGTTTGAGTAAAGGAATTCATTTTATACATAAAATCCCAAATCATGCAGAACGTATGAAAATAAGCTTATTCTCGGATTCCTGTTCCTTCAAGTGTTGCTCTTTCTACTACTGCAAAATACAATGTTGTTCTTTGTTGAAGTAAATCTAGACATTGATAAATATGAAGGACAAAGCAGTTTTCACTTGGTTTGAGTGAAGGAATTCATTTTATACATAAAATCCCAAATCATTCAAAACGTATGAAAATAAGCTTATTCTCGGATTCCTGATCCTTCAGTGTTGCTTTTTCTTCTACTGCAAAATACAATGTTGTTCTTTGTTGAAGTCGATCTAGACATTGATAAATATGAAGGACAAAGCAGTTTTAACTTGGTTTGAGTGAAGGAATTCATTTTATACATAAAATCCCAAATCATGCAGAACGTATGAAAATAAGATTATTCTCGGATTACTGATCCTTCAGTGTTGCTCTTTCTTCTACTGCAAAATCCAGTGTTGTTCTTTGTTGAAGTCAATCTAGACATTGATAAATATGAAGGACAAAGCAGTTTTAACATAGTTTGAGTGAAGGCATTCCTTTATAGTAAAATCAATAATCGTGCAGAACTCATGAAAATAAGCTTATTCTCGGATTCCTAAAACTTTTGATTTGCTCTTTCTTTACTGCAAAGTACAATGTTGTTCTTTGTTGAAGTCGATCTAGACATTGATAAATATGAAGGACAAAGCAGTTTTCACTTGGTTTGAGTGAAACCAAGTGAAAACCTCAGCTCCCTGTTTTGATCATGTATGGTCTGGCAATACTACCTTTTCTTACCCGTTTGTGAGTAATTATGGCTGGACATTCACACCTACTTGCAGTCGAACAGCTCTGCTCTTGCTTTTGATGGTATATATTCGGGCATTCGAACCTTTTCTTAGCAGCTTTTTGCAAACTTTGGTCGGACATTCACACCTTCTTGTAGCCAAAAACCTCCGCTCCCGCTTTTGATGGTGTATAGTCAGGCATTTGAACCTTTTCTTTCCCGCTTTTTACAAACTATGGTCGGACATTCAAACCTTCTTGTAGCCGAAAACCTCCGCTCCCTCTTTTGATCATACATTGTCGGGCATTCGCACCTTTTCTTACCCGTTTTTTACAAACCATGGTCGGACTGTCACACATTCTTGTAGCCAAACACATCCGCTCCCGCTATTGATTGTGTACAGTCGGGTATTTTAACCTTTTCTTACCCGTTTTTTACCAACTATGGTCGGACATTCACACCTTCTTACAGCGGAACACCTCCGCTCCCTCTTTTGATGTTGTATGTTTGGGCATTCGAACCTTTTCTTACCCGCTTTTTACAAACTATGCTCGGACATTCAAACCTTCTTGTAGCCGAACACATCCACTCCTGCTTTTGATCATGTATGGTTGGACATTCGCACCTTTTCTCACCCGTTTTTTGCCAACTATGGTCGGCTGTTCACAGCTTCCTCTCCACCATACTTGTATGGTGGGATATTCCCACCCACTTGCATCCGAAGACCTTTTGTTGATATTTAGTTGGTCATTCGCAGCTTACCCGCTTTTGGCAAACTATGGCCTTCATGCAGCCAAACACCTCTGATCTCGCTTTTGATGATGTAAGGTTGGGCATTCAGACCTTGCTTCACCTGCTTTTCACCAAATATAGTCGGACATTCACACCTTATTGCAGCCGAACACTTCCGCTCCACCTTTTAGTGTTCTATCACACCTTTTTTTTCACCGCATTTTATAGATTATGGTTGGAAATTCTCAACCACTCTCATCCGAAGACCTCTCCTCCCGCTTTTGTTAATATATTTGAACTTTAGTCGGACATTCACACCTTCTTGCAGCTGAACCACCTCCGCTCCCTGTTTTGATCATGTATGGTCTGGCAATACTACCTTTTCTTACCCGTTTGTGAGTAATTATGGCTGGACATTCACACCTACTTGCAGCCGAACACCACCTCTCCCGCTTTTGATGATGTATGGACCGGCATTCTTACCTTTTCTAACACATTTTTCAGCAATTATGGTCGGAGATTCACACTTACTCACAGCCGAACAACTCCGCTCCCGCATTTGATGGTGTATAGTCGGGCATTCTCACCCTTTCTCATCAGCTTTTTGCAAATTATGATCTGACATTCACACCTGCTTTTGATAATGTATGGTTTGGCATTCGCACCTTTTCTTACCCATTTTTCAGTAATTATGGGTGGACATTCACACCTTCTTGCAGCTGAACACCTCCTCTCCCGCTATTGATTGTGTACAGTCGGGTATTTTAACCTTTTCTTACCCGCTTTTTACCAAATATGGTCGGACATTCACACCGTCTTACAGCGGAACACCTCTGCTCCCGCTTTTGATGGTGTATAGTCAGGCATTTGAACCTTTTCTTACCCGCTTTTTACAAACTATGGTCGGACATTCAAACCTTCTTGTAGCCGAAAACCTCCGCTCCCTCTTTTGATTATACATTGTTGGGCATTCGCACCTTATTTACAAACTATAGTCAGACATTCACACCTTGCAGCTGAGCCACCTCAGCTCCCTGTTTTGATAGTGTATGTTCGGGCATTCGAACCTATTCTTACCCCCTTTTTACAAACTATGCTCGGAGATTCACACCTACTCACAGCCGAACAACTCCGCTCCCGCATTTGATGATGTCTTGTCCGGCATTCTAGTCTCTTCTAACACATTTTTCAGCAATTATGGTTGGACATTCACACCTACTCACAGCCGAACACTTCCGCTCCCACATTTGATGGTGTATAGCCGGGCATTTTCACCCTTTCTCATCAGCTTTTTGCAAATTATGATCTGACATTCACACCTACTTGCAGTCGAACAGCTCTGCTCCCGCTTTTGATTATGTTTGGTTGGATATTCGAACCTTTTCTTAACTGCTTTTTACAAACTTTGGTCGGACGTTCACACCTTCTTGCAGCCGAACACATCCACTTCCACTTTTGATGGTATATATTCGGGCATTCGAACCTTTTCTTACCCGCTTTTTACAAACCGTGGTCGGACTTTCACACCTTCTTGTAGCCAAACAACTCCGCTCCCGCTATTGATTGTGTACAGTCGGGTATTTTAACCTTTTCTTACCCGCTTTTTACCAACTATGGTCGGACATTTACACCTTCTTACAGCGGAACACCTCCGCTCCCTCTTTTGATGGTCTATGTTCGGGCATTCGAACCTTTTCTTACCCGCTTTTTACAAACTATGGTCGGACATTCAAACTTTCTTGTAGCCGAACACATCCACTCCTGCTTTTGATGATGTATGGTTGGGCATTTTCACCTTTTCTTACCCATTTTTCAGTAATTATGGGTGGACATTCACACCTTCTTGCAGCTGAACAACTCCTCTCCCGCTTATGATCATGTGCGGTTTGATATTCGAAAATTTTCTTTCATGTTTTAAAGCAATTATTGATGGACATTCAAATCTTCTTGTAGCCGAACACATCCACTCCTGCTTTTGATGATGTATGGTAACCTTTTCTTACCCGCTTTTTACAAACTATGGTCGGACATTCAAACCTTCTTGTAGCCAAAACCCTCCGCTCCCTCTTTTGATCATACATTGTTGGGCATTCGCACCTTATCTTACCCGCTTTTTACAAACTATAGTCAGACATTCACACCTTGCAGCTGAACCACCTCCGCTCCCTGTTTTGATCATGTATGGTCTGGCAATACTACCTTTTCTTACCCGTTTGTGAGTAATTAATCCCAAAATATTGAGCATAAAATAAGTCTTTATGCTGATGATGTATTACTTTTCCTTCAGAACTCACAGACGTCTCTCAGTCACACGATCACACTCATAAATAAATTCTCAGCACTTTCTGACTACTCTATCAACTGGTCTAAGACCACAGTTCTGCCCATTAACTGTAGGGTCCATAATATACCTGCGATCACTTTACAGTCAGGAAATATTAGATATTTAGGCATAAACATTTCCTCCAGGCTCTCAGAGCTAACAAAGCTAAATTATGTGCAATTATTAAAGACAGTAGAAGACGATCTCTCGTTGGAAGTCCTTACCTATATCACTTATGGGGAGAGTTACATCCATTAAAATGATGATACTACCAAAAGTTAACTATTTGTTCTCAATGATCCCCATAAAACCATCTGCTACTTGGTTTAAGTCACTAGATTCATGCATCTCCAAATTTCTGTGGAAAAACAAACCACCACGTATTAGTTTAAAAACCCTACAGAAGACCAAGGACAGTGGTGGATTAGATTTACCTCATTTTCAGCACTATTCCTTAGACAATAGGTTACAATATATATCAAAATGGTTTAAACCTTGTTGTTGTCACAGTTCCCAGAGACGTTGTAATCGTTGAGGATTCTATATTCACCCCCTCATTAGAGGCACGTAATGCAGATTGATGACACTGAATCTTCTTCTCTGTTCATTGCTAGCATCATTCCCAGCATCGTAAGTGTTCGTGGCATTGTTAGCCTCTTCTTCTGGATCTTGATATCGAGAATCCTTTTGTATTTCTGGTTTGTCAGTCCTCTGTCTTCGTTCACCGGAGTCTTTGTCTTTTTGTCCTTGAGTTTGGTGATTTTTTCTTCTTTTGATGCCTTGACACAATGTGACAGGTGATACCACGTGGGAGATCCTGTAACTTGGATTGCTGTCCCTTTGCTGCGAAATGGCTGTGCTGCTCAAATGGTCTCTCCTTCATCATGGTTACATGCTGCCATTCCGACATCTCGCCATTCCAACATGGGTCTCCAATTGTCGGAATGGCGACACTTAATTTTTTATCAAACGTCCCACCATTCCGACACTTTTTTCCTCCTATGGTCGGAATGGCGGTATGTTTTTTGTTTTTTTTAACATACCGCCATTCCGACAGTTCCTTTTAATAGCCTATTTTTTACCCAAAACATTTTGCACTAATGATATGCCGGCGCAAATACGCCCTAAAGTTTGGCGCACAAGCTTTGCACATGCAGAGGCCACAGCCTCGCAAACAAACTTTAATAATCTATTATCAAAATCCCCTGAATTTCAAATATAAAAATACAGATATTAATGTAACTCTGGCGAGACTGAAACTGATTAAGCAGAAATACAGTGTCAGTGAGCTGTCACAGCAGCCAGCTGGAGCGGAGCTCTCCACAGAGCCCATGCGTCTTTTGCACGCTGTCATCATATGCAAAAGTAATAATTGCAATTACAGATATCACGGCTACTGCACAGGACACAGTTGCGAGCACTCTGCCTTGCCTTGCCAATAGGAGAAGATAGAAATGACAGCATAGAACGTATAAAACACAACAAAATGCAGTAAAAACGTTTATTCATGTTATTCACGTGATTTATGAGTACTCACTCCAATTTTGGGAAGCGCGGATGGGTTTTGCGCATTTGGCACAAACACACAGCCGCAACGGTTGTAGCTTTATACAGCCTGTTGATATCTTAAGGACCTAACTGGTCACACCTGGGACTAAATGTCATGTAGATATTGTTTTTACATGACATTACAGCTGAACATATAGCTTTCATCCACAAACCAACGTGGGAGAGCCCGAAGACGCATGTGCCAGACGCACATAGGCATGCGTAAAACCAATTTTGACCACTTCATACTGTTTATTTGCTTTCTTTTAGTTAACTTTCGTTTCTTTTGGATTCTTGTGCGTGTTATGGAGCCGTTTTGGTCCATGTTTGTAAGCCTTTTTTTCCTGGATTAAATTTTCAGAAGTTAAAACAAGTGGCATTGGAGTGTGTGATTGAAAACCACCGCAGACTGCTTCTCCTCCTCCAGTTGCCGAGACTTTGTGTTTTTAATAACGCTTGTCTATAAACATGTGTTAAACATATAAATTGCATGAACAGAAAGAAGGGACTCACCTGTTGAGTAACACACATTTCCTTATACGGAAAGCCTTGTCGGAATGGTGGGACATTTGAACGTCAGAATAGCGGGATGTCGCAATGGTGGTATGTCGGAATGGTGGGATGTCGGAATAGCGGGATGTCGTAATGGCGGGATTTCGGAATGGGTGTTGCCACCCCCTTCATCATATACACAGTTATTTATACATCCCCTTCCACCATGAAGCGTTGTCCCTTTTTGTTTCTCTCTTTGTTCTTAAAATGCTGTTATGCATGTCTAAACCAATCCATTAAATTAGATCATTTTGGCAGTAAAGCGATCTACAATGTGCTTGGTCGCAAAGCTGCTCATCTGTGGTAAACAGCTCTTCAGAAAGGCATTCTTAAATTGATTTCACTAATTCTATGTAATAATTTTGTGATTTCCTACAAAACTACACTTCTTCTCCCATCTGTCTGAGTATTTAATATTGTCTGGGTCCCGTTAAAACATGTATTTTTCCCATCTAATTCCTTGTTTGCTTTAAAACAAGTATTCCCCATTTTCTATCCCTTCAGTAGCCAACCAGTTTGTATGGAGTACACTGGAGCAACTTGACTGATCAGTAAAACACTGCTTTTGTTGTCACCGCAAGGCTTCCCCCGTCGGTTGTTTCACTGAGACACTACTGAGTAACTATAACTCAACACAGTTTATACACATAACATTCCTATACATACTAACAAACAAACAAACAATTATTTATCGCAATTTTCTCATCTCTGTTTGAACGTACACCCAGGTAAATATTCCTGTAGTCTTCTCATACCGACTATGGACCCATTCATTGTTTAACTTCACTGTTTTGCAAATCCTAATTGAATATTACACATTGACATTGAACTTTACTTGATAAGCAGGTCTTCATTGCATTCAGCAGCCTATATGTGAGCATCTATGTGTAAGCTGTTCTTCTTTGCATTTATCAGCAGCAAGCAATTCTTCATTGCACATGCATATGAAAATAGTAAAACAATTCCAATGCGTTAGCGAAACCTTCTATATCAGGAGTGTCCATCATGATGCTGGGAATAGAACTTCTTTCCCAGAATAGTTCAACCTTCATTACTCAACTGATCATAATTCCGCAATGAGCACATTTCAAAGTATCATTCCTCTACATATATTCAAAAATCTGTGTAAATGTTTAATATTTCTTATATTTGTTGATGTCATTCTGTGTGCATGTGGCCTAAACCCAATCTCTGTGTGGCAATTTTAATTTAAACAAGTTGAACTCTGCCTCTGATCATTTAAAAAAGGTGTGTACCAATATCAACCCTTCTCAGGTAATTACTGATCCTACAAAACCAAAGAGATCCTTCAAGGTTGTCCCTGATTGGCTCAATCTTAACAAATCAAAGGTAGAAAATCCGCAGTATCTGAACTTGGTGTTAGTTATCACTGCTCAATAGCCTGTATCAGAATTGCAAAAATGAAAACATTAGGTCCACGCTTGGTATCCAGATCCTGAAACATCTCCATGAGCAGGCTTTTTTTTAACTGATCTGTTGAATAGTTGTATGACACTGTTAAAATCCCAGATGAAGATCTAGCACTTGACCATTTTTGTAAATCTTCTAATTCCATAGTTGATAAACACGCCCCTTTTAAAAAGTATAGAACTTAGAACAGGTCTATCCCTGGCTTTCGGCAGAACTGTCTTCTTTACTTTTTTTTCCCCTTGTCCTGTTCAGCATTATGTCAGAAGAATTGTAGTCTGAATACCTTTGATGCCAAACAGATTTGTTTTGCCAAGGGAAGTTTTATAAATGTAAAGCTCCCCTTGATGCCCATTTATTTATTTCTGTTTACAATATATGACATGAACTGAACTGAACCGGACCGGGGGACAAGGAAAGAAGAAGAGGAAAGAAGAGGAAACTGAACAAAAATAGAAACAAAAACCAGACAACCAGCTGCTACACCTGTAAAAAACAAAACAGACAACAATCCATGGCCTATGAGGGGAATCCAGCCTTAGCCCCACCAGGAGCACCTGAAAGCAGACAAGCAGAGAAAAAACAAACACACAAACAAACAAAAACAAGCACAAGAAGCGGCAATCGCATACAACACAGCTGTGGATATAGATGACCTGAGACGACATGATAATACATCAACTGCTTAGTGACCATGCTACTGGACTAATGAATGTGTGTGTGTGTGTGTGAGAACATTCAACACCCATGGCACAGGACCTACATGATAACCGTGCTTAGTTATGAGTGTATAAGCGTACAGGGCCACAATCCACCCCCCCCCCCCCCCCCCCCCCCCCAAGCAATCAGAAGCAGGCAGAGAGGGCCACAAGACCCAGGCCACCAGCAGCCCCCACAGAGCACAGAACCCAGGCAGCCCACCGCAGGGGCAACCACGCATCCACCCAGAAGACTGCAGAGGAAGCCCCCGGAAAGAGCCCCCATAAGCATAGGGCAGAGGCACTCCGGGAACCAGGGGTAACAGCCCACCGACCCCGCCAGGCCCCAGCCGCCCAGACATGGGCCGTGCACTGGACCTGGGCCCCAGGAGCCCGAGCGCCCCCAAACCCCCCGGCAGAGGCCCCACCCAATACCCAGGAGGGCCAAGCGCCCCAGACAGCCACAAAGTGGGTCAGCGCCTGCCCCAGCGCCCCTGGCCAAGTACCCTGGGAGTCAAGACGTGCCCACAGGTGGGTGAAGTCGCGAGCAGTGGGGAGAGGCAACGCTGATGCCCCATCGGGAGAAACACAGGCAGGCCAGGCGACAGCAAGTCCCAGATCCAGGCCCAATCATTACCACACACACTTTCACGTCCCATACATCCACACATCCACACATCCTACCTCCCTCGACTCTGCTGGGGTGTAGTGCAGCGGGCACACCAGGAGGCCAGCAACCCCCCAGCCACCACAGACCCCGAACCAGCAGAACAATTAATTAATCCTCCTGGCCCCTCCTGCCCCGAGCAGACACCAGGAAGCAGGGGTGTGCGAAGAAGACCCCTCCCCTCACCCTTCTGGCTCTTCAATATTTTCTAATAGTGAGCAATTAAAATTGAGGGGCAGCCAAACTTGTAGAACTGGGAGCGCGGGACTCTGGGCAGCCTATATACCCAAAGAGCCCCGCCCACCAGATGCCACTCAGTGTAACCACCCCCCAAGACCTAATGTGTGTGTGTGAGTGTGTTTGATAAGTACTAATGTCTAAGGTGTAATTAAAACAGGGGCAGGGAACTGCAGAGTGCAACCAAAGGGGACCACCTACGTGGCCCCATCCACTGCACCCCACCGAACACACACGCCCCCAAAACCCTTCATGTGTGAGTGTGTGCTGTGTACAGGAGCCAGAAGGGAGAGGGGTATGGGGATATATAACGGGGGAGCTACTCTCCCCCAGAGAGGGCAGCCAGGGACTGGCTGCAATAGGCATCCCCGCTACCTGGGAGCCAACAATGGGCAGGAGGGCCTGATGTCCACCAGGCTCGGGGCCTGCAGCGACCATATTCCGGGAGCTACTGTACCCCCAGAAGGTACCCATCCCGCCCCACCCCACTCAACCCAACCCCACCCAGGAGGACCTCTACAAAAAACAAACAAACAACATCAAAAAACAAACAAACAAGCCACCCGGTCACACCAGTCGCAGCAGCCCGGGCCTGAGACCCACCATCACCCAGCAACCCACCACCACCACTATGTGATAAAACTAATCAGAGGGGACCAGAGAGAATGAAATTCAGCCAATTGATGTTTTGAGGAGGCAGACATTGTTTCCATGCTAATATAATCTAAAAGAAAATTTCTAAACTGGTTAATACACAGATTGTTCTTCGCTTTCCAGTTCATGAGAATAGTTTTCTTTGCGATACATAACACTGTGACAACCATGTGTGCTGAGTTAATTTCCATGTTGATGTTGTCTAAGTCACCCAGTATGCACAGTGTTGGGCATGCAGGGATGCTACACTTTAGCCATGTTGATAGGTCCTCACAGACTTCAAGCCAGAACTTCTGGACAGGCGCAGAAAAACCACAAAGCGTGTGCATAATCATCAGGTGTGTTATCTGTGCAATGTGAGCAGATGTTTGAGTGTGTTAGACCCATCCTGAACATCCTTTGTCCTGTATAGTGTGTTCTATGAAGGATTTTGTATTGTATGAGCTGTAAATTAGAATTTCGAGTCTTTATGAAGGTGTTCAAACATATTTGTGGTTAGAAGCTATGACCAGAACTGATGGATAAATCTGCCTCCCATTTTGAGGATGGAAGAGACATTGTGTCATCTATCTTAGACAATAATTTATATATTTTTGATAGTAGTTTTGGGGTACAGATGCTTAGAAATTCTGCTACCCTAGTCGGGGGTTGTAAGTCTGGTTGGTGGAGGATATATCCATCCATCCATCCATCATCTGCCGCTTATCCGGGGGTCGGGTCGCGGGGGCAGCAGCTTGAGCAGAGAAACCCAGACGTCTCTGTCCCCGGCCACTTCCTCCAGCTCTTCCGGGGGGACCCCGAGGCTTTCCCAGGCCAGCCGAGAGACATAGTCTCTCCAACGTGTCCTGGGTCTCCCCCGGGGTCTCCTCCCAGTGGGACGTGCCCGGAACACCTCCCCAGGGAGGCGCCCAGGGGGCATCCTAACCAGATGCCCGAGCCACCTCATCTGACTCCTCTCAATGCGGAGGAGCAGCGGTTCTACTCCGAGCCCCTCCCGGATGACTGAGCTTCTCACCCTATCTCTAAGGGAGAGCCCAGACACCCTGCGGAGGAAACCCATTTCGGCCGCTTGTATTCGCGATCTTGTTCTTTCGGTCACTACCCACAACTCGTGACCATAGGTGAGGATGGGAACGTAGATTGACCAGTAAGTAGAGAGCTTCGCCTTCTGGCTCATCTGCCTCTTCACAACGACGGGTCGGTGCACAGCCTGCAACACTGCAGGCGCCGCACCGATCCGCCCGTCAATCTCCCGCTCCATTCGTCCGTCACTCGTGAACAAGACCCCGAGATACTTGAACTCCTCCTCTTGGGGAAGGATCTCATTCCCGACACGGAGAGAGCATTCCACCCTTTTCCGGCTGAGAACCATAGTCTCGGATTTGGAGGTGCTGATTCTCATCCCAGCCGCTTCACACTCGGCTGCGAATCACTCCAGTGAGAGCTGAAGGTCACGGCCTGACGACGCTAACAGAACCACATCATCTGCAAATAGCAGAGACCCGATTCTGAGGTCGCCAAATGGGACACCCTCAACGCCCTGGCTCCGCCTAGAAATTCTGTCCATAAAAGTTAGGAACAGAATCGGTGACAAAGGGCAGCCCTGACGGAGTCCAACTCTCACCGGAAACGTATCCGACTTACTGCCGGCAATGCGGACCAAACTCTGGCACCGGTCATACAGAGACCGAACGGCCCCTATCAAGGGGTCTGGCACTCCATATTCCCGGAGCACCCCCCAAAGGACTCCACAAGGGACACGGTCGAACGCTTTCTCCAAGTCCACAAAACACATGTAGACTGGTTGGGCGAACTCCCATGCACCCTCCAGGATCCTGCCGAGGGTATAGAGCTGGTCCACTGTTCCACGGGGGTAATTGGGTAAACCCCAATGTACTGGCACACAGCCGGGGGGGCAATAAGTATGCCCACACCTGCTCTGCGCCTCTCACCACGGGCAACTCCAGAGTGGAAGAGAGTCCAACCCCTCTCAAGAGTACTGGTTCCAGATCCCAAGCCGTGCGTCGAGGTGAGTCCGACTATATCTAACGGTCTGATGAATTTTCAACAATAAACAACAAACTTTGTATTATGAGAAAGAACCAGACTCATTCTTCAGGAATCCGAAAATAAGCTCTATTTTACGAGTTATGCACGAATTCGGATTCTCCTATAAAACGAATTCCTTAACTCAAACCATGTTAAGACTGCTTTGTCCTTCATATTTATTCATGTCTAATCAAGTTTCAATGATAAACAACGTTGTACTTTGTAGAATGAGAAAGAACTTCTTCAGCAATAAGCATCTCTCGACAAATGACGAAATACAGATTTTGCTATAAAATTAATTGCTATCAGCCTGACTTAAAACTGTTTGTCTTCCTTATTTATCCACTTCAAATCAAGTTTCAACAATTAAAAAAATTTTGTAGTTTGAGAAAGAACAACTTAATCTTGAGCAATCAGTATAAAAAGAGGGTAAGCAAAGGTGCGAATGTCAAACCATACATGATCAAAACAGGGAGCGGAGGTGTTTGGCTGAGACAAGGTGTGAATGTCCACCCATAATTAATGAAAAGCGGGAAACAAGTAGGTTCGAATGCCAAACCATACATCATCAAAAGCAGGAGTGGATATGTTCGGCTACAAGAAGGTTTGAACGTCTGACCATAGTTTGTAAAAAGCGGGTAAGAAAAGGTTCGAATGCCCGAACATACACCATCAAAGGAGGGAGCGGAGGTGTTCCGCTGTAAGAAGGTGTGAATGTCCGACCATAGTTGGTAAAAAACGGGTAAGAAAAGGTTAAAATACCCGACTGTACACAATCAGTAGCGGGTGCGGAGTTGTTCGGCTACTAAAAGGTGTGAAAGTCCGACCATGGTTTGTAAAAAGCGGGTAAGAAAAGGTGGGAATGCCCGAAAATGTATGATCAAAAGAGGGAGCGGAGGTGTTTGGCTGCAAGAAGGTGTGAATGTACACCCATAATTACTGAAAAATGGGTAAGAAAAGGTGCGAATGCCCAACTATACATAATCAAAAGCAGAAGTGGATGTGTTCGGCTCCAAGAAGGGTTGAATGTCTGACCACAGTTTGTAAAAAGCAGGTAAGAAAAGCTTTGACTGCCCGAACATACACCATCAAAAGAGGGAGCGGAGGTGTTCCGCTGAAAGAAGGTGTGAATGTCCGACCATAGTTGGTAAAAAGCGGGTAAGAAAAGGTTAAAATACCCGACTGTACACAATCAATAGCGGGAGCGGAGTTGTTCGGCTACTAAAAGATGTGAAAGTCCGACTATGGTTTGTAAAAAGCGGGTAAGAAAAGGTGCTAATGCCCGACAATGTTTGATCAAAAGAGGGAGCAGAGGTGTTCGGCTGCAAGAAGGTCTGAATGTCCAACCATAATTTGTAAAAACCGGGAAGGAAAGGCTCGAAAGCCCAACTATACACCATCAAAAGCGGGAGCAGAGTGGTTCAGCTGCAAGAAGGTCTGAATGTCCATCAATAATTGCTTTAAAACATGAAAGAAAATTTTCGAATATCATCATGATCATAAGAAGGAGAGGAGGTGTTCAGCTGCAAGAAGGTGTGAATGTCCACCCATAATTCCTGAAAAATGGGTAAAAAAAGGTGCGAATGCCCAACCATACACTATCAAAAGCAGGTGTGAATGTCAGATCATAATTTGCAAAAAGCTGATGAGAAAGGGTGAGAATGCCCGACTATACACCATCAAATGCGGGAGCGGAGGTGTTCGGCTCTGAGTAGGTGTGAATGTCCGACCATAATTGCTGAAAAATGTGTTAGAAAAGGAAAGAATGCCGGACCATACATCATCAAAAGCAAGAGAGGTGGTGTTCGGCTGCAAAAAGGTGTAAATGTTCGACTAAAGTTTGTAAAAAGCGGGTAAGACATGGTGCGAATGCCTGACAAGGTATGATCAAAAGCAGGAGCGGAGGTGTTCAGCTGCAAGAAGGTCTAAATGTCCATCAATAATTGCTAGAAAACATGAAAGAAAATTTTCGAAAATCAAACCGCACATGATCATAAGTGGGAGAGGAGGTGTTCAGCTGCAAGAAGGTGTGAATGTCCACCCATTATTCCTGACAAATGGGTAAGAAAAGGTGCGAATGCCCAACCATACATTATCAAAAGCAGGTGTGAATGTCAGATCATAATTTGCAAAAAGCTGATGAGAAAGGGTGAGAATGCCCGACTATACACCATCAAATGCGGGAGCGGAGTTGTTCGGCTGTGAGTAGGTGTGAATCTCCGACCGTAATTTCTGAAAAATGTGTTAGAAAAGGTAAGAATGCCGGTCCATACATCATCAAAAGCGAGAGAGGTGGTGTTCGGCTGCAAGTAGGTGTGAATGTCCAGCCATAATTACTCACAAACGGGTAAGAAAAGGTAGTATTGCCAGACCATACATGATCAAAACAGGGAGCGGAGGTGGTTCAGCTGCAAGAAGGTGTGAATGTCTCACTAAAGTTCAAATATATTAAAAAAAGCGGGAGGAGAGGTCTTCGGATGAGAGTGGTTGAAAATTTCCAACCATAATCTATAAAATTCGGTGAAAAAAAGGTGTGATAGAACACTAAAAGGTGGAGCGGAAGTGTTCGGCTGCAAGAAGGTGTGAATGTCCGACTATATTTGGTGAAAAGCAGGTGAAGCAAGGTCTGAATGCCCAACCTTACATCATCAAAAGCGAGATCAGAGGTGTTTGGCTGCAAGAAGGCCATAGTTTGCCAAATGTTCGGCTACAAGGTTTGAACGTCTGACCATAGTTTGTAAAAAGCGGGTAAGAAAAGGTTCGAATGCCCAAACATACACCATCAAAAGAGGGAGCGGAGGTGTTCCGCTGTAAGAAGGTGTGAATGTCCGACCATAGTTGGTAAAAAGTGGGTAAGAAAAGGTTAAAATACCCGACTGTACAGTCCAACCATGGTTTGTAAAAAGCGGGTAAGAAAAGGTGCGAATGCCCGAAAATGTATGATCAAAAGAGGGAGCGGAGGTGTTCGGCTGCAAGAAGGTGTGAATGTACACCCATAATTACTGAAAAATGGGTAAGAAAAGGTGCGAATGCCCAACTATACATAATCAAAAGCAGGAGTGGATGTGTTCGGCTCCAAGAAGGGTTGAATGTCTGACCATAGTTTGTAAAAAGCAGGTAAGAAAAGGTTTGACTGCCCGAACATACACCATCAAAAGAGGGAGCGGAGGTGTTCCGCTGTAAGAAGGTGTGAATGTCCGACCATAGTTGGTAAAAAGCGGGTAAGAAAAGGTTAAAATACCCGACTGTACACAATCAATAGCGGGAGCGGAGTTGTTCGGCTACAAGAAGGTGTGAAAGTCCAACCATCGTTTGTAAAAAGCTGGTAAGAAAAGGTTCGAATGCCCGAATATATACCATCAAAAGCGGAAGCGGAGGTGTTCGGCTGCAAGAAGGTGTGAACGTCCGACCAAAGTTGGCAAAAAGCAGTAAAGAAAAGGTTTGAATATCCAAACATAATTAAAAGCGAGAGAGATTGTGTTCAGCTGCAAGTAGGTGTGAATATCCAGCCATAATTACTCACAAACGGGTAAGAAAATGTAGTATTGCCAGACCATACATGATCAAAACAGGGAGCGGAGGTAGTTTAGCTGCAAAAAGGGGTGAATGTCCAACTAAAGTTCAAATATATTAACAAAAGCGGGAGGAGAGGTCTTCGGATTAGAGTGGTTGAAATTTCCAACCATAATCTATAAAATGCGGTGAAAAAAAAAAAAAGGTGTGAAGGAATGAATTTTATAGCAAAATCCGAAATTATGCATAACTCCGCAAAAGGAACGTATTGCTCAACCAAAGGGATGCTTCTTTCTCATTCAGGGTAATATGAGGAACTTTATGCTTGATACATTTTAGACATGGATAACTATGAAGGACAAAGCAATTTTAACTTGGTTTGAGCAAAGCAATTCATTTTATAGGAAAATCCGAAATCGTGCAGGACTCATGAAAGTAAGCTTATTCTCGGATTCCTGATCCTCCAGTGTTGCTCTTTCCTATACTGCAAAATACAGCCTTGTTCTTTGTTGAAATCGATATAGACATTGATAAATATGAAGGACAAAGCAGTTTCCACTTTGTTTGAGTGAAGGAATTAATTTTATAGCAAAATCCCAAATCAAGCAGAACGTATGAAAATAAGCGTGTTTTCGGATTCCTGATCCTTCAGTGTTGCTATTTCTTCTACTGCAAAATACAATGTTGTTCTTTGTTGAAGTCAATCTAGACATTGATAAATATGAAGGACAAAGCAGTTTTAACATAGTTTGAGTAAAGGAATTCATTTTATACATAAAATCCCAAATCATGCAGAACGTATGAAAATAAGCTTATTCTCGGATTCCTGTTCCTTCAAGTGTTGCTCTTTCTACTACTGCAAAATACAATGTTGTTCTTTGTTGAAGTAAATCTAGACATTGATAAATATGAAGGACAAAGCAGTTTTCACTTGGTTTGAGTGAAGGAATTCATTTTATACATAAAATCCCAAATCATTCAAAACGTATGAAAATAAGCTTATTCTCGGATTCCTGATCCTTCAGTGTTGCTTTTTCTTCTACTGCAAAATACAATGTTGTTCTTTGTTGAAGTCGATCTAGACATTGATAAATATGAAGGACAAAGCAGTTTTAACTTGGTTTGAGTGAAGGAATTCATTTTATACATAAAATCCCAAATCATGCAGAACGTATGAAAATAAGATTATTCTCGGATTACTGATCCTTCAGTGTTGCTCTTTCTTCTACTGCAAAATCCAGTGTTGTTCTTTGTTGAAGTCAATCTAGACATTGATAAATATGAAGGACAAAGCAGTTTTAACATAGTTTGAGTGAAGGCATTCCTTTATAGTAAAATCAATAATCGTGCAGAACTCATGAAAATAAGCTTATTCTCGGATTCCTAAAACTTTTGATTTGCTCTTTCTTTACTGCAAAGTACAATGTTGTTCTTTGTTGAAGTCGATCTAGACATTGATAAATATGAAGGACAAAGCAGTTTTCACTTGGTTTGAGTGAAACCAAGTGAAAACCTCAGCTCCCTGTTTTGATCATGTATGGTCTGGCAATACTACCTTTTCTTACCCGTTTGTGAGTAATTATGGCTGGACATTCACACCTACTTGCAGTCGAACAGCTCTGCTCTTGCTTTTGATGGTATATATTCGGGCATTCGAACCTTTTCTTAGCAGCTTTTTGCAAACTTTGGTCGGACATTCACACCTTCTTGTAGCCAAAAACCTCCGCTCCCGCTTTTGATGGTGTATAGTCAGGCATTTGAACCTTTTCTTTCCCGCTTTTTACAAACTATGGTCGGACATTCAAACCTTCTTGTAGCCGAAAACCTCCACTCCCTCTTTTGATCATACATTGTCGGGCATTCGCACCTTTTCTTACCCGTTTTTTACAAACCATGGTCGGACTGTCACACATTCTTGTAGCCAAACACATCCGCTCCCGCTATTGATTGTGTACAGTCGGGTATTTTAACCTTTTCTTACCCGTTTTTTACCAACTATGGTCGGACATTCACACCTTCTTACAGCGGAACACCTCCGCTCCCTCTTTTGATGTTGTATGTTTGGGCATTCGAACCTTTTCTTACCCGCTTTTTACAAACTATGCTCGGACATTCAAACCTTCTTGTAGCCGAACACATCCACTCCTGCTTTTGATGATGTATGGTTGGGCATTCAAACCTACTTGTTGCCCGCTTTTCATTAATTTTGGGTGGACATTCACACCTTGTCACAGCCAAACACCTCCGCTCCCTGTTTTGATCATGTATGGTTGGACATTCGCACCTTTTCTCACCCGTTTTTTGCCAACTATGGTCGGCTGTTCACAGCTTCCTCTCCACCATACTTGTATGGTGGGATATTCCCACCCACTTGCATCCGAAGACCTTTTGTTGATATTTAGTTGGTCATTCGCAGCTTACCCGCTTTTGGCAAACTATGGCCTTCATGCAGCCAAACACCTCTGATCTCGCTTTTGATGATGTAAGGTTGGGCATTCAGACCTTGCTTCACCTGCTTTTCACCAAATATAGTCGGACATTCACACCTTATTGCAGCCGAACACTTCCGCTCCACCTTTTAGTGTTCTATCACACCTTTTTTTTCACCGCATTTTATAGATTATGGTTGGAAATTCTCAACCACTCTCATCCGAAGACCTCTCCTCCCGCTTTTGTTAATATATTTGAACTTTAGTCGGACATTCACACCTTCTTGCAGCTGAACCACCTCCGCTCCCTGTTTTGATCATGTATGGTCTGGCAATACTACCTTTTCTTACCCGTTTGTGAGTAATTATGGCTGGACATTCACACCTACTTGCAGCCGAACACCACCTCTCCCGCTTTTGATGATGTATGGACCGGCATTCTTACCTTTTCTAACACATTTTTCAGCAATTATGGTCGGAGATTCACACTTACTCACAGCCGAACAACTCCGCTCCCGCATTTGATGGTGTATAGTCGGGCATTCTCACCCTTTCTCATCAGCTTTTTGCAAATTATGATCTGACATTCACACCTGCTTTTGATAATGTATGGTTTGGCATTCGCACCTTTTCTTACCCATTTTTCAGTAATTATGGGTGGACATTCACACCTTCTTGCAGCTGAACACCTCCTCTCCCGCTATTGATTGTGTACAGTCGGGTATTTTAACCTTTTCTTACCCGCTTTTTACCAAATATGGTCGGACATTCACACCGTCTTACAGCGGAACACCTCTGCTCCCGCTTTTGATGGTGTATAGTCAGGCATTTTAACCTTTTCTTACCCGCTTTTTACAAACTATGGTCGGACATTCAAACCTTCTTGTAGCCGAAAACCTCCGCTCCCTCTTTTGATTATACATTGTTGGGCATTCGCACCTTATTTACAAACTATAGTCAGACATTCACACCTTGCAGCTGAGCCACCTCAGCTCCCTGTTTTGATAGTGTATGTTCGGGCATTCGAACCTATTCTTACCCCCTTTTTACAAACTATGCTCGGAGATTCACACCTACTCACAGCCGAACAACTCCGCTCCCGCATTTGATGATGTCTTGTCCGGCATTCTAGTCTCTTCTAACACATTTTTCAGCAATTATGGTTGGACATTCACACCTACTCACAGCCGAACACTTCCGCTCCCACATTTGATGGTGTATAGCCGGGCATTTTCACCCTTTCTCATCAGCTTTTTGCAAATTATGATCTGACATTCACACCTACTTGCAGTCGAACAGCTCTGCTCCCGCTTTTGATTATGTTTGGTTGGATATTCGAACCTTTTCTTAACTGCTTTTTACAAACTTTGGTCGGACGTTCACACCTTCTTGCAGCCGAACACATCCACTTCCACTTTTGATGGTATATATTCGGGCATTCGAACCTTTTCTTACCCGCTTTTTACAAACCGTGGTCGGACTTTCACACCTTCTTGTAGCCAAACAACTCCGCTCCCGCTATTGATTGTGTACAGTCGGGTATTTTAACCTTTTCTTACCCGCTTTTTACCAACTATGGTCGGACATTTACACCTTCTTACAGCGGAACACCTCCGCTCCCTCTTTTGATGGTCTATGTTCGGGCATTCGAACCTTTTCTTACCCGCTTTTTACAAACTATGGTCGGACATTCAAACTTTCTTGTAGCCGAACACATCCACTCCTGCTTTTGATGATGTATGGTTGGGCATTTTCACCTTTTCTTACCCATTTTTCAGTAATTATGGGTGGACATTCACACCTTCTTGCAGCTGAACAACTCCTCTCCCGCTTATGATCATGTGCGGTTTGATATTCGAAAATTTTCTTTCATGTTTTAAAGCAATTATTGATGGACATTCAAATCTTCTTGTAGCCGAACACATCCACTCCTGCTTTTGATGATGTATGGTAACCTTTTCTTACCCGCTTTTTACAAACTATGGTCGGACATTCAAACCTTCTTGTAGCCAAAACCCTCCGCTCCCTCTTTTGATCATACATTGTTGGGCATTCGCACCTTATCTTACCCGCTTTTTACAAACTATAGTCAGACATTCACACCTTGCAGCTGAACCACCTCCGCTCCCTGTTTTGATCATGTATGGTCTGGCAATACTACCTTTTCTTACCCGTTTGTGAGTAATTAATCCCAAAATATTGAGCATAAAATAAGTCTTTATGCTGATGATGTATTACTTTTCCTTCAGAACTCACAGACGTCTCTCAGTCACACGATCACACTCATAAATAAATTCTCAGCACTTTCTGACTACTCTATCAACTGGTCTAAGACCACAGTTCTGCCCATTAACTGTAGGGTCCATAATATACCTGCGATCACTTTACAGTCAGGAAATATTAGATATTTAGGCATAAACATTTCCTCCAGGCTCTCAGAGCTAACAAAGCTAAATTATGTGCAATTATTAAAGACAGTAGAAGACGATCTCTCGTTGGAAGTCCTTACCTATATCACTTATGGGGAGAGTTACATCCATTAAAATGATGATACTACCAAAAGTTAACTATTTGTTCTCAATGATCCCCATAAAACCATCTGCTACTTGGTTTAAGTCACTAGATTCATGCATCTCCAAATTTCTGTGGAAAAACAAACCACCACGTATTAGTTTAAAAACCCTACAGAAGACCAAGGACAGTGGTGGATTAGATTTACCTCATTTTCAGCACTATTCCTTAGACAATAGGTTACAATATATATCAAAATGGTTTAAACCTTGTTGTTGTCACAGTTCCCAGAGACGTTGTAATCGTTGAGGATTCTATATTCACCCCCTCATTAGAGGCACGTAATGCAGATTGATGACACTGAATCTTCTTCTCTGTTCATTGCTGGCATCATTCCCAGCATCGTAAGTGTTCGTGGCATTGTTAGCCTCTTCTTCTGGATCTTGATATCGAGAATCCTTTTGTATTTCTGGTTTGTCAGTCCTCTGTCTTCGTTCACCGGAGTCTTTGTCTTTTTGTCCTTGAGTTTGGTGATTTTTTCTTCTTTTGATGCCTTGACACAATGTGACAGGTGATACCACGTGGGAGATCCTGTAACTTGGATTGCTGTCCCTTTGCTGCGAAATGGCTGTGCTGCTCAAATGGTCTCTCCTTCATCATGGTTACATGCTGCCATTCCGACATCTCGCCATTCCAACATGGGTCTCCAATTGTCGGAATGGCGACACTTAATTTTTTATCAAACGTCCCACCATTCCGACACTTTTTTCCTCCTATGGTCGGAATGGCGGTATGTTTTTTGTTTTTTTTAACATACCGCCATTCCGACAGTTCCTTTTAATAGCCTATTTTTTACCCAAAACATTTTGCACTAATGATATGCCGGCGCAAATACGCGCTAAAGTTTGGCGCACAAGCTTTGCACATGCAGAGGCCACAGCCTCGCAAACAAACTTTAATAATCTATTATCAAAATCCCCTGAATTTCAAATATAAAAATACAGATATTAATGTAACTCTGGCGAGACTGAAACTGATTAAGCAGAAATACAGTGTCAGTGAGCTGTCACAGCAGCCAGCTGGAGCGGAGCTCTCCACAGAGCCCATGCGTCTTTTGCACGCTGTCATCATATGCAAAAGTAATAATTGCAATTACAGATATCACGGCTACTGCACAGGACACAGTTGCGAGCACTCTGCCTTGCCTTGCCAATAGGAGAAGATAGAAATGACAGCATAGAACGTATAAAACACAACAAAATGCAGTAAAAACGTTTATTCATGTTATTCACGTGATTTATGAGTACTCACTCCAATTTTGGGAAGCGCGGATGGGTTTTGCGCATTTGGCACAAACACACAGCCGCAACGGTTGTAGCTTTATACAGCCTGTTGATATCTTAAGGACCTAACTGGTCACACCTGGGACTAAATGTCATGTAGATATTGTTTTTACATGACATTACAGCTGAACATATAGCTTTCATCCACAAACCAACGTGGGAGAGCCCGAAGACGCATGTGCCAGACGCACATAGGCATGCGTAAAACCAATTTTGACCACTTCATACTGTTTATTTGCTTTCTTTTAGTTAACTTTCGTTTCTTTTGGATTCTTGTGCGTGTTATGGAGCCGTTTTGGTCCATGTTTGTAAGCCTTTTTTTCCTGGATTAAATTTTCAGAAGTTAAAACAAGTGGCATTGGAGTGTGTGATTGAAAACCACCGCAGACTGCTTCTCCTCCTCCAGTTGCCGAGACTTTGTGTTTTTAATAACGCTTGTCTATAAACATGTGTTAAACATATAAATTGCATGAACAGAAAGAAGGGACTCACCTGTCACACACATTTCCTTATACGGAAAGCCTTGTCGGAATGGTGGGACATTTGAACGTCAGAATAGCGGGATGTCGCAATGGTGGGATGTCGGAATGGTGGGACGTTTGCATGTCGGAATGGTGGTATGTCGGAATGGTGGTATGTCGGAATGGTGGGATGTCGGAATAGCGGGATGTCGTAATGGCGGGATTTCGGAATGGGTGTTGCCACCCCCTTCATCATATACACAGTTATTTATACATCCCCTTCCACCATGAAGCGTTGTCCCTTTTTGTTTCTCTCTTTGTTCTTAAAATGCTGTTATGCATGTCTAAACCAATCCATTAAATTAGATCATTTTGGCAGTAAAGCGATCTACAATGTGCTTGGTCGCAAAGCTGCTAATCTGTGGTAAACAGCTCTTCAGAAAGGCATTCTTAAATTGATTTCACTAATTCTATGTAATAATTTTGTGATTTCCTACAAAACTACACTTCTTCTCCCATCTGTCTGAGTATTTAATATTGTCTGGGTCCTGTTAAAACATGTAATTTTCCCATCTAATTCCTTGTTTGCTTTAAAACAAGTATTCCCCATTTTCTATCCCTTCAGTAGCCAACCAGTTTGTATGGAGTACACTGGAGCAACTTGACTGATCAGTAAAACACTGCTTTTGTTGTCACCGCAAGGCTTCCCCCGTCGGTTGTTTCACTGAGACACTACTGAGTAACTATAACTCAACACAGTTTATACACATAACATTCCTATACATACTAACAAACAAACAAACAATTATTTATCGCAATTTTCTCATCTCTGTTTGAACGTACACCCAGGTAAATATTCCTGTAGTCTTCTCATACCGACTATGGACCCATTCATTGTTTAACTTCACTGTTTTGCAAATCCTAATTGAATATTACACATTGACATTGAACTTTACTTGATAAGCAGGTCTTCATTGCATTCAGCAGCCTATATGTGAGCATCTATGTGTAAGCTGTTCTTCTTTGCATTTATCAGCAGCAAGCAATTCTTCATTGCACATGCATATGAAAATAGTAAAACAATTCCAATGCGTTAGCGAAACCTTCTATATCAGGAGTGTCCATCATGATGCTGGGAATAGAACTTCTTTCCCAGAATAGTTCAACCTTCATTACTCAACTGATCATAATTCCGCAATGAGCACATTTCAAAGTATCATTCCTCTACATATATTCAAAAATCTGTGTAAATGTTTAATATTTCTTATATTTGTTGATGTCATTCTGTGTGCATGTGGCCTAAACCCAATCTCTGTGTGGCAATTTTAATTTAAACAAGTTGAACTCTGCCTCTGATCATTTAAAAAAGGTGTGTACCAATATCAACCCTTCTCAGGTAATTACTGATCCTACAAAACCAAAGAGATCCTTCAAGGTTGTCCCTGATTGGCTCAATCTTAACAAATCAAAGGTAGAAAATCCGCAGTATCTGAACTTGGTGTTAGTTATCACTGCTCAATAGCCTGTATCAGAATTGCAAAAATGAAAACATTAGGTCCACGCTTGGTATCCAGATCCTGAAACATCTCCATGAGCAGGCTTTTTTTTAACTGATCTGTTGAATAGTTGTATGACACTGTTAAAATCCCAGATGAAGATCTAGCACTTGACCATTTTTGTAAATCTTCTAATTCCATAGTTGATAAACACGCCCCTTTTAAAAAGTATAGAACTTAGAACAGGTCTATCCCTGGCTTTCGGCAGAACTGTCTTCTTTACTTTTTTTTCCCCTTGTCCTGTTCAGCATTATGTCAGAAGAATTGTAGTCTGAATACCTTTGATGCCAAACAGATTTGTTTTGCCAAGGGAAGTTTTATAAATGTAAAGCTCCCCTTGATGCCCATTTATTTATTTCTGTTTACAATATATGACATGAACTGAACTGAACCGGACCGGGGGACAAGGAAAGAAGAAGAGGAAAGAAGAGGAAACTGAACAAAAATAGAAACAAAAACCAGACAACCAGCTGCTACACCTGTAAAAAACAAAACAGACAACAATCCATGGCCTATGAGGGGAATCCAGCCTTAGCCCCACCAGGAGCACCTGAAAGCAGACAAGCAGAGAAAAAACAAACACACAAACAAACAAAAACAAGCACAAGAAGCGGCAATCGCATACAACACAGCTGTGGATATAGATGACCTGAGACGACATGATAATACATCAACTGCTTAGTGACCATGCTACTGGACTAATGAATGTGTGTGTGTGTGTGTGAGAACATTCAACACCCATGGCACAGGACCTACATGATAACCGTGCTTAGTTATGAGTGTATAAGCGTACAGGGCCACAATCCACCCCCCCCCCCCCCCCCCCCCCACCCCCAAGCAATCAGAAGCAGGCAGAGAGGGCCACAAGACCCAGGCCACCAGCAGCCCCCACAGAGCACAGAACCCAGGCAGCCCACCGCAGGGGCAACCACGCATCCACCCAGAAGACTGCAGAGGAAGCCCCCGGAAAGAGCCCCCATAAGCATAGGGCAGAGGCACTCCGGGAACCAGGGGTAACAGCCCACCGACCCCGCCAGGCCCCAGCCGCCCAGACATGGGCCGTGCACTGGACCTGGGCCCCAGGAGCCCGAGCGCCCCCAAACCCCCCGGCAGAGGCCCCACCCAATACCCAGGAGGGCCAAGCGCCCCAGACAGCCACAAAGTGGGTCAGCGCCTGCCCCAGCGCCCCTGGCCAAGTACCCTGGGAGTCAAGACGTGCCCACAGGTGGGTGAAGTCGCGAGCAGTGGGGAGAGGCAACGCTGATGCCCCATCGGGAGAAACACAGGCAGGCCAGGCGACAGCAAGTCCCAGATCCAGGCCCAATCATTACCACACACACTTTCACGTCCCATACATCCACACATCCACACATCCTACCTCCCTCGACTCTGCTGGGGTGTAGTGCAGCGGGCACACCAGGAGGCCAGCAACCCCCCAGCCACCACAGACCCCGAACCAGCAGAACAATTAATTAATCCTCCTGGCCCCTCCTGCCCCGAGCAGACACCAGGAAGCAGGGGTGTGCGAAGAAGACCCCTCCCCTCACCCTTCTGGCTCTTCAATATTTTCTAATAGTGAGCAATTAAAATTGAGGGGCAGCCAAACTTGTAGAACTGGGAGCGCGGGACTCTGGGCAGCCTATATACCCAAAGAGCCCCGCCCACCAGATGCCACTCAGTGTAACCACCCCCCAAGACCTAATGTGTGTGTGTGAGTGTGTTTGATAAGTACTAATGTCTAAGGTGTAATTAAAACAGGGGCAGGGAACTGCAGAGTGCAACCAAAGGGGACCACCTACGTGGCCCCATCCACTGCACCCCACCGAACACACACGCCCCCAAAACCCTTCATGTGTGAGTGTGTGCTGTGTACAGGAGCCAGAAGGGAGAGGGGTATGGGGATATATAACGGGGGAGCTACTCTCCCCCAGAGAGGGCAGCCAGGGACTGGCTGCAATAGGCATCCCCGCTACCTGGGAGCCAACAATGGGCAGGAGGGCCTGATGTCCACCAGGCTCGGGGCCTGCAGCGACCATATTCCGGGAGCTACTGTACCCCCAGAAGGTACCCATCCCGCCCCACCCCACTCAACCCAACCCCACCCAGGAGGACCTCTACAAAAAACAAACAAACAACATCAAAAAACAAACAAACAAGCCACCCGGTCACACCAGTCGCAGCAGCCCGGGCCTGAGACCCACCATCACCCAGCAACCCACCACCACCACTATGTGATAAAACTAATCAGAGGGGACCAGAGAGAATGAAATTCAGCCAATTGATGTTTTGAGGAGGCAGACATTGTTTCCATGCTAATATAATCTAAAAGAAAATTTCTAAACTGGTTAATACACAGATTGTTCTTCGCTTTCCAGTTCATGAGAATAGTTTTCTTTGCGATACATAACACTGTGACAACCATGTGTGCTGAGTTAATTTCCATGTTGATGTTGTCTAAGTCACCCAGTATGCACAGTGTTGGGCATGCAGGGATGCTACACTTTAGCCATGTTGATAGGTCCTCACAGACTTCAAGCCAGAACTTCTGGACAGGCGCAGAAAAACCACAAAGCGTGTGCATAATCATCAGGTGTGTTATCTGTGCAATGTGAGCAGATGTTTGAGTGTGTTAGACCCATCCTGAACATCCTTTGTCCTGTATAGTGTGTTCTATGAAGGATTTTGTATTGTATGAGCTGTAAATTAGAATTTCGAGTCTTTATGAAGGTGTTCAAACATATTTGTGGTTAGAAGCTATGACCAGAACTGATGGATAAATCTGCCTCCCATTTTGAGGATGGAAGAGACATTGTGTCATCTATCTTAGACAATAATTTATATATTTTTGATAGTAGTTTTGGGGTACAGATGCTTAGAAATTCTGCTACCCTAGTCGGGGGTTGTAAGTCTGGTTGGTGGAGGATATATCCATCCATCCATCCATCATCTGCCGCTTATCCGGGGGTCGGGTCGCGGGGGCAGCAGCTTGAGCAGAGAAACCCAGACGTCTCTGTCCCCGGCCACTTCCTCCAGCTCTTCCGGGGGGACCCCGAGGCGTTCCCAGGCCAGCCGAGAGACATAGTCTCTCCAACGTGTCCTGGGTCTCCCCCGGGGTCTCCTCCCAGTGGGACGTGCCCGGAACACCTCCCCAGGGAGGCGCCCAGGGGGCATCCTAACCAGATGCCCGAGCCACCTCATCTGACTCCTCTCAATGCGGAGGAGCAGCGGTTCTACTCCGAGCCCCTCCCGGATGACTGAGCTTCTCACCCTATCTCTAAGGGAGAGCCCAGACACCCTGCGGAGGAAACCCATTTCGGCCGCTTGTATTCGCGATCTTGTTCTTTCGGTCACTACCCACAACTCGTGACCATAGGTGAGGATGGGAACGTAGATTGACCAGTAAGTAGAGAGCTTCGCCTTCTGGCTCATCTGCCTCTTCACAACGACGGGTCGGTGCACAGCCTGCAACACTGCAGGCGCCGCACCGATCCGCCCGTCAATCTCCCGCTCCATTCGTCCGTCACTCGTGAACAAGACCCCGAGATACTTGAACTCCTCCTCTTGGGGAAGGATCTCATTCCCGACACGGAGAGAGCATTCCACCCTTTTCCGGCTGAGAACCATAGTCTCGGATTTGGAGGTGCTGATTCTCATCCCAGCCGCTTCACACTCGGCTGCGAATCACTCCAGTGAGAGCTGAAGGTCACGGCCTGACGACGCTAACAGAACCACATCATCTGCAAATAGCAGAGACCCGATTCTGAGGTCGCCAAATGGGACACCCTCAACGCCCTGGCTCCGCCTAGAAATTCTGTCCATAAAAGTTAGGAACAGAATCGGTGACAAAGGGCAGCCCTGACGGAGTCCAACTCTCACCGGAAACGTATCCGACTTACTGCCGGCAATGCGGACCAAACTCTGGCACCGGTCATACAGAGACCGAACGGCCCCTATCAAGGGGTCTGGCACTCCATATTCCCGGAGCACCCCCCAAAGGACTCCACAAGGGACACGGTCGAACGCTTTCTCCAAGTCCACAAAACACATGTAGACTGGTTGGGCGAACTCCCATGCACCCTCCAGGATCCTGCCGAGGGTATAGAGCTGGTCCACTGTTCCACGGGGGTAATTGGGTAAACCCCAATGTACTGGCACACAGCCGGGGGGCAATAAGTATGCCCACACCTGCTCTGCGCCTCTCACCACGGGCAACTCCAGAGTGGAAGAGAGTCCAACCCCTCTCAAGAGTACTGGTTCCAGATCCCAAGCCGTGCGTCGAGGTGAGTCCGACTATATCTAACGGTCTGATGAATTTTCAACAATAAACAACAAACTTTGTATTATGAGAAAGAACCAGACTCATTCTTCAGGAATCCGAAAATAAGCTCTATTTTACGAGTTATGCACGAATTCGGATTCTCCTATAAAACGAATTCCTTAACTCAAACCATGTTAAGACTGCTTTGTCCTTCATATTTATTCATGTCTAATCAAGTTTCAATGATAAACAACATTGTACTTTGTAGAATGAGAAAGAACTTCTTCAGCAATAAGCATCTCTCGACAAATGACGAAATACAGATTTTGCTATAAAATTAATTGCTATCAGCCTGACTTAAAACTGTTTGTCTTCCTTATTTATCCACTTCAAATCAAGTTTCAACAATTAAAAAAATTTTGTAGTTTGAGAAAGAACAACTTAATCTTGAGCAATCAGTATAAAAAGAGGGTAAGCAAAGGTGCGAATGTCAAACCATACATGATCAAAACAGGGAGCGGAGGTGTTTGGCTGAGACAAGGTGTGAATGTCCACCCATAATTAATGAAAAGCGGGAAACAAGTAGGTTCGAATGCCAAACCATACATCATCAAAAGCAGGAGTGGATATGTTCGGCTACAAGAAGGTTTGAACGTCTGACCATAGTTTGTAAAAAGCGGGTAAGAAAAGGTTCGAATGCCCGAACATACACCATCAAAGGAGGGAGCGGAGGTGTTCCGCTGTAAGAAGGTGTGAATGTCCGACCATAGTTGGTAAAAAACGGGTAAGAAAAGGTTAAAATACCCGACTGTACACAATCAGTAGCGGGTGCGGAGTTGTTCGGCTACTAAAAGGTGTGAAAGTCCGACCATGGTTTGTAAAAAGCGGGTAAGAAAAGGTGCGAATGCCCGAAAATGTATGATCAAAAGAGGGAGCGGAGGTGTTTGGCTGCAAGAAGGTGTGAATGTACACCCATAATTACTGAAAAATGGGTAAGAAAAGGTGCGAATGCCCAACTATACATAATCAAAAGCAGGAGTGGATGTGTTCGGCTCCAAGAAGGGTTGAATGTCTGACCACAGTTTGTAAAAAGCAGGTAAGAAAAGCTTTGACTGCCCGAACATACACCATCAAAAGAGGGAGCGGAGGTGTTCCGCTGAAAGAAGGTGTGAATGTCCGACCATAGTTGGTAAAAAGCGGGTAAGAAAAGGTTAAAATACCCGACTGTACACAATCAATAGCGGGAGCGGAGTTGTTCGGCTACTAAAAGATGTGAAAGTCCGACTATGGTTTGTAAAAAGCGGGTAAGAAAAGGTGCTAATGCCCGACAATGTTTGATCAAAAGAGGGAGCAGAGGTGTTCGGCTGCAAGAAGGTCTGAATGTCCAACCATAATTTGTAAAAACCGGGAAGGAAAGGCTCGAAAGCCCAACTATACACCATCAAAAGCGGGAGCAGAGTGGTTCAGCTGCAAGAAGGTCTGAATGTCCATCAATAATTGCTTTAAAACATGAAAGAAAATTTTCGAATATCATCCGCACATGATCATAAGAAGGAGAGGAGGTGTTCAGCTGCAAGAAGGTGTGAATGTCCACCCATAATTCCTGAAAAATGGGTAAAAAAAGGTGCGAATGCCCAACCATACACTATCAAAAGCAGGTGTGAATGTCAGATCATAATTTGCAAAAAGCTGATGAGAAAGGGTGAGAATGCCCGACTATACACCATCAAATGCGGGAGCGGAGGTGTTCGGCTCTGAGTAGGTGTGAATGTCCGACCATAATTGCTGAAAAATGTGTTAGAAAAGGAAAGAATGCCGGACCATACATCATCAAAAGCGAGAGAGGTGGTGTTCGGCTGCAAAAAGGTGTAAATGTTCGACTAAAGTTTGTAAAAAGCGGGTAAGACATGGTGCGAATGCCTGACAAGGTATGATCAAAAGCAGGAGCGGAGGTGTTCAGCTGCAAGAAGGTCTAAATGTCCATCAATAATTGCTAGAAAACATGAAAGAAAATTTTCGAAAATCAAACCGCACATGATCATAAGTGGGAGAGGAGGTGTTCAGCTGCAAGAAGGTGTGAATGTCCACCCATTATTCCTGACAAATGGGTAAGAAAAGGTGCGAATGCCCAACCATACATTATCAAAAGCAGGTGTGAATGTCAGATCATAATTTGCAAAAAGCTGATGAGAAAGGGTGAGAATGCCCGACTATACACCATCAAATGCGGGAGCGGAGTTGTTCGGCTGTGAGTAGGTGTGAATCTCCGACCGTAATTTCTGAAAAATGTGTTAGAAAAGGTAAGAATGCCGGTCCATACATCATCAAAAGCGAGAGAGGTGGTGTTCGGCTGCAAGTAGGTGTGAATGTCCAGCCATAATTACTCACAAACGGGTAAGAAAAGGTAGTATTGCCAGACCATACATGATCAAAACAGGGAGCGGAGGTGGTTCAGCTGCAAGAAGGTGTGAATGTCTCACTAAAGTTCAAATATATTAACAAAAGCGGGAGGAGAGGTCTTCGGATGAGAGTGGTTGAAAATTTCCAACCATAATCTATAAAATTCGGTGAAAAAAAGGTGTGATAGAACACTAAAAGGTGGAGCGGAAGTGTTCGGCTGCAAGAAGGTGTGAATGTCCGACTATATTTGGTGAAAAGCAGGTGAAGCAAGGTCTGAATGCCCAACCTTACATTATCAAAAGCGAGATCAGAGGTGTTTGGCTGCAAGAAGGCCATAGTTTGCCAAATGTTCGGCTACAAGGTTTGAACGTCTGACCATAGTTTGTAAAAAGCGGGTAAGAAAAGGTTCGAATGCCCAAACATACACCATCAAAAGAGGTGTTCCGCTGTAAGAAGGTGTGAATGTCCGACCATAGTTGGTAAAAAGTGGGTAAGAAAAGGTTAAAATACCCGACTGTACAGTCCAACCATGGTTTGTAAAAAGCGGGTAAGAAAAGGTGCGAATGCCCGAAAATGTATGATCAAAAGAGGGAGCGGAGGTGTTCGGCTGCAAGAAGGTGTGAATGTACACCCATAATTACTGAAAAATGGGTAAGAAAAGGTGCGAATGCCCAACTATACATAATCAAAAGCAGGAGTGGATGTGTTCGGCTCCAAGAAGGGTTGAATGTCTGACCATAGTTTGTAAAAAGCAGGTAAGAAAAGGTTTGACTGCCCGAACATACACCATCAAAAGAGGGAGCGGAGGTGTTCCGCTGTAAGAAGGTGTGAATGTCCGACCATAGTTGGTAAAAAGCGGGTAAGAAAAGGTTAAAATACCCGACTGTACACAATCAATAGCGGGAGCGGAGTTGTTCGGCTACAAGAAGGTGTGAAAGTCCAACCATCGTTTGTAAAAAGCTGGTAAGAAAAGGTTCGAATGCCCGAATATATACCATCAAAAGCGGAAGCGGACGTGTTCGGCTGCAAGAAGGTGTGAACGTCCGACCAAAGTTGGCAAAAAGCAGTAAAGAAAAGGTTCGAATATCCAAACATAATTAAAAGCGAGAGAGATTGTGTTCAGCTGCAAGTAGGTGTGAATATCCAGCCATAATTACTCACAAACGGGTAAGAAAATGTAGTATTGCCAGACCATACATGATCAAAACAGGGAGCGGAGGTAGTTTAGCTGCAAAAAGGGGTGAATGTCCAACTAAAGTTCAAATATATTAACAAAAGCGGGAGGAGAGGTCTTCGGATTAGAGTGGTTGAAATTTCCAACCATAATCTATAAAATGCGGTGAAAAAAAAAAAAAAGGTGTGAAGGAATGAATTTTATAGCAAAATCCGAAATTATGCATAACTCCGCAAAAGGAACGTATTGCTCAACCAAAGGGATGCTTCTTTCTCATTCAGGGTAATATGAGGAACTTTATGCTTGATACATTTTAGACATGGATAACTATGAAGGACAAAGCAATTTTAACTTGGTTTGAGCAAAGCAATTCATTTTATAGGAAAATCCGAAATCGTGCAGGACTCATGAAAGTAAGCTTATTCTCGGATTCCTGATCCTCCAGTGTTGCTCTTTCCTATACTGCAAAATACAGCCTTGTTCTTTGTTGAAATCGATATAGACATTGATAAATATGAAGGACAAAGCAGTTTCCACTTTGTTTGAGTGAAGGAATTAATTTTATAGCAAAATCCCAAATCAAGCAGAACGTATGAAAATAAGCGTGTTTTCGGATTCCTGATCCTTCAGTGTTGCTATTTCTTCTACTGCAAAATACAATGTTGTTCTTTGTTGAAGTCAATCTAGACATTGATAAATATGAAGGACAAAGCAGTTTTAACATAGTTTGAGTAAAGGAATTCATTTTATACATAAAATCCCAAATCATGCAGAACGTATGAAAATAAGCTTATTCTCGGATTCCTGTTCCTTCAAGTGTTGCTCTTTCTACTACTGCAAAATACAATGTTGTTCTTTGTTGAAGTAAATCTAGACATTGATAAATATGAAGGACAAAGCAGTTTTCACTTGGTTTGAGTGAAGGAATTCATTTTATACATAAAATCCCAAATCATTCAAAACGTATGAAAATAAGCTTATTCTCGGATTCCTGATCCTTCAGTGTTGCTTTTTCTTCTACTGCAAAATACAATGTTGTTCTTTGTTGAAGTCGATCTAGACATTGATAAATATGAAGGACAAAGCAGTTTTAACTTGGTTTGAGTGAAGGAATTCATTCTATACATAAAATCCCAAATCATGCAGAACGTATGAAAATAAGATTATTCTCGGATTACTGATCCTTCAGTGTTGCTCTTTCTTCTACTGCAAAATCCAGTGTTGTTCTTTGTTGAAGTCAATCTAGACATTGATAAATATGAAGGACAAAGCAGTTTTAACATAGTTTGAGTGAAGGCATTCCTTTATAGTAAAATCAATAATCGTGCAGAACTCATGAAAATAAGCTTATTCTCGGATTCCTAAAACTTTTGATTTGCTCTTTCTTTACTGCAAAGTACAATGTTGTTCTTTGTTGAAGTCGATCTAGACATTGATAAATATGAAGGACAAAGCAGTTTTCACTTGGTTTGAGTGAAACCAAGTGAAAACCTCAGCTCCCTGTTTTGATCATGTATGGTCTGGCAATACTACCTTTTCTTACCCGTTTGTGAGTAATTATGGCTGGACATTCACACCTACTTGCAGTCGAACAGCTCTGCTCTTGCTTTTGATGGTATATATTCGGGCATTCGAACCTTTTCTTAGCAGCTTTTTGCAAACTTTGGTCGGACATTCACACCTTCTTGTAGCCAAAAACCTCCGCTCCCGCTTTTGATGGTGTATAGTCAGGCATTTGAACCTTTTCTTTCCCGCTTTTTACAAACTATGGTCGGACATTCAAACCTTCTTGTAGCCGAAAACCTCCGCTCCCTCTTTTGATCATACATTGTCGGGCATTCGCACCTTTTCTTACCCGTTTTTTACAAACCATGGTCGGACTGTCACACATTCTTGTAGCCAAACACATCCGCTCCCGCTATTGATTGTGTACAGTCGGGTATTTTAACCTTTTCTTACCCGTTTTTTACCAACTATGGTCGGACATTCACACCTTCTTACAGCGGAACACCTCCGCTCCCTCTTTTGATGTTGTATGTTTGGGCATTCGAACCTTTTCTTACCCGCTTTTTACAAACTATGCTCGGACATTCAAACCTTCTTGTAGCCGAACACATCCACTCCTGCTTTTGATGATGTATGGTTGGGCATTCAAACCTACTTGTTGCCCGCTTTTCATTAATTTTGGGTGGACATTCACACCTTGTCACAGCCAAACACCTCCGCTCCCTGTTTTGATCATGTATGGTTGGACATTCGCACCTTTTCTCACCCGTTTTTTGCCAACTATGGTCGGCTGTTCACAGCTTCCTCTCCACCATACTTGTATGGTGGGATATTCCCACCCACTTGCATCCGAAGACCTTTTGTTGATATTTAGTTGGTCATTCGCAGCTTACCCGCTTTTGGCAAACTATGGCCTTCATGCAGCCAAACACCTCTGATCTCGCTTTTGATGATGTAAGGTTGGGCATTCAGACCTTGCTTCACCTGCTTTTCACCAAATATAGTCGGACATTCACACCTTATTGCAGCCGAACACTTCCGCTCCACCTTTTAGTGTTCTATCACACCTTTTTTTTCACCGCATTTTATAGATTATGGTTGGAAATTCTCAACCACTCTCATCCGAAGACCTCTCCTCCCGCTTTTGTTAATATATTTGAACTTTAGTCGGACATTCACACCTTCTTGCAGCTGAACCACCTCCGCTCCCTGTTTTGATCATGTATGGTCTGGCAATACTACCTTTTCTTACCCGTTTGTGAGTAATTATGGCTGGACATTCACACCTACTTGCAGCCGAACACCACCTCTCCCGCTTTTGATGATGTATGGACCGGCATTCTTACCTTTTCTAACACATTTTTCAGCAATTATGGTCGGAGATTCACACTTACTCACAGCCGAACAACTCCGCTCCCGCATTTGATGGTGTATAGTCGGGCATTCTCACCCTTTCTCATCAGCTTTTTGCAAATTATGATCTGACATTCACACCTGCTTTTGATAATGTATGGTTTGGCATTCGCACCTTTTCTTACCCATTTGTCAGTAATTATGGGTGGACATTCACACCTTCTTGCAGCTGAACACCTCCTCTCCCGCTATTGATTGTGTACAGTCGGGTATTTTAACCTTTTCTTACCCGCTTTTTACCAAATATGGTCGGACATTCACACCGTCTTACAGCGGAACACCTCTGCTCCCGCTTTTGATGGTGTATAGTCAGGCATTTTAACCTTTTCTTACCCGCTTTTTACAAACTATGGTCGGACATTCAAACCTTCTTGTAGCCGAAAACCTCCGCTCCCTCTTTTGATTATACATTGTTGGGCATTCGCACCTTATTTACAAACTATAGTCAGACATTCACACCTTGCAGCTGAGCCACCTCAGCTCCCTGTTTTGATAGTGTATGTTCGGGCATTCGAACCTATTCTTACCCCCTTTTTACAAACTATGCTCGGAGATTCACACCTACTCACAGCCGAACAACTCCGCTCCTGCATTTGATGATGTCTTGTCCGGCATTCTAGTCTCTTCTAACACATTTTTCAGCAATTATGGTTGGACATTCACACCTACTCACAGCCGAACACTTCCGCTCCCACATTTGATGGTGTATAGCCGGGCATTTTCACCCTTTCTCATCAGCTTTTTGCAAATTATGATCTGACATTCACACCTACTTGCAGTCGAACAGCTCTGCTCCCGCTTTTGATTATGTTTGGTTGGATATTCGAACCTTTTCTTAACTGCTTTTTACAAACTTTGGTCGGACGTTCACACCTTCTTGCAGCCGAACACATCCACTTCCACTTTTGATGGTATATATTCGGGCATTCGAACCTTTTCTTACCCGCTTTTTACAAACCGTGGTCGGACTTTCACACCTTCTTGTAGCCAAACAACTCCGCTCCCGCTATTGATTGTGTACAGTCGGGTATTTTAACCTTTTCTTACCCGCTTTTTACCAACTATGGTCGGACATTTACACCTTCTTACAGCGGAACACCTCCGCTCCCTCTTTTGATGGTCTATGTTCGGGCATTCGAACCTTTTCTTACCCGCTTTTTACAAACTATGGTCGGACATTCAAACTTTCTTTTAGCCGAACACATCCACTCCTGCTTTTGATGATGTATGGTTGGGCATTTTCACCTTTTCTTACCCATTTTTCAGTAATTATGGGTGGACATTCACACCTTCTTGCAGCTGAACAACTCCTCTCCCGCTTATGATCATGTGCGGTTTGATATTCGAAAATTTTCTTTCATGTTTTAAAGCAATTATTGATGGACATTCAAATCTTCTTGTAGCCGAACACATCCACTCCTGCTTTTGATGATGTATGGTAACCTTTTCTTACCCGCTTTTTACAAACTATGGTCGGACATTCAAACCTTCTTGTAGCCAAAACCCTCCGCTCCCTCTTTTGATCATACATTGTTGGGCATTCGCACCTTATCTTACCCGCTTTTTACAAACTATAGTCAGACATTCACACCTTGCAGCTGAACCACCTCCGCTCCCTGTTTTGATCATGTATGGTCTGGCAATACTACCTTTTCTTACCCGTTTGTGAGTAATTAATCCCAAAATATTGAGCATAAAATAAGTCTTCATGCTGATGATGTATTACTTTTCCTTCAGAACTCACAGACGTCTCTCAGTCACACGATCACACTCATAAATAAATTCTCAGCACTTTCTGACTACTCTATCAACTGGTCTAAGACCACAGTTCTGCCCATTAACTGTAGGGTCCATAATATACCTGCGATCACTTTACAGTCAGGAAATATTAGATATTTAGGCATAAACATTTCCTCCAGGCTCTCAGAGCTAACAAAGCTAAATTATGTGCAATTATTAAAGACAGTAGAAGACGATCTCTCGTTGGAAGTCCTTACCTATATCACTTATGGGGAGAGTTACATCCATTAAAATGATGATACTACCAAAAGTTAACTATTTGTTCTCAATGATCCCCATAAAACCATCTGCTACTTGGTTTAAGTCACTAGATTCATGCATCTCCAAATTTCTGTGGAAAAACAAACCACCACGTATTAGTTTAAAAACCCTACAGAAGACCAAGGACAGTGGTGGATTAGATTTACCTCATTTTCAGCACTATTCCTTAGACAATAGGTTACAATATATATCAAAATGGTTTAAACCTTGTTGTTGTCACAGTTCCCAGAGACGTTGTAATCGTTGAGGATTCTATATTCACCCCCTCATTAGAGGCACGTAATGCAGATTGATGACACTGAATCTTCTTCTCTGTTCATTGCTGGCATCATTCCCAGCATCGTAAGTGTTCGTGGCATTGTTAGCCTCTTCTTCTGGATCTTGATATCGAGAATCCTTTTGTATTTCTGGTTTGTCAGTCCTCTGTCTTCGTTCACCGGAGTCTTTGTCTTTTTGTCCTTGAGTTTGGTGATTTTTTCTTCTTTTGATGCCTTGACACAATGTGACAGGTGATACCACGTGGGAGATCCTGTAACTTGGATTGCTGTCCCTTTGCTGCGAAATGGCTGTGCTGCTCAAATGGTCTCTCCTTCATCATGGTTACATGCTGCCATTCCGACATCTCGCCATTCCAACATGGGTCTCCAATTGTCGAAATGGCGACACTTAATTTTTTATCAAACGTCCCACCATTCCGACACTTTTTTCCTCCTATGGTCGGAATGGCGGTATGTTTTTTGTTTTTTTTAACATACCGCCATTCCGACAGTTCCTTTTAATAGCCTATTTTTTACCCAAAACATTTTGCACTAATGATATGCCGGCGCAAATACGCGCTAAAGTTTGGCGCACAAGCTTTGCACATGCAGAGGCCACAGCCTCGCAAACAAACTTTAATAATCTATTATCAAAATCCCCTGAATTTCAAATATAAAAATACAGATATTAATGTAACTCTGGCGAGACTGAAACTGATTAAGCAGAAATACAGTGTCAGTGAGCTGTCACAGCAGCCAGCTGGAGCGGAGCTCTCCACAGAGCCCATGCGTCTTTTGCACGCTGTCATCATATGCAAAAGTAATAATTGCAATTACAGATATCACGGCTACTGCACAGGACACAGTTGCGAGCACTCTGCCTTGCCTTGCCAATAGGAGAAGATAGAAATGACAGCATAGAACGTATAAAACACAACAAAATGCAGTAAAAACGTTTATTCATGTTATTCACGTGATTTATGAGTACTCACTCCAATTTTGGGAAGCGCGGATGGGTTTTGCGCATTTGGCACAAACACACAGCCGCAACGGTTGTAGCTTTATACAGCCTGTTGATATCTTAAGGACCTAACTGGTCACACCTGGGACTAAATGTCATGTAGATATTGTTTTTACATGACATTACAGCTGAACATATAGCTTTCATCCACAAACCAACGTGGGAGAGCCCGAAGACGCATGTGCCAGACGCACATAGGCATGCGTAAAACCAATTTTGACCACTTCATACTGTTTATTTGCTTTCTTTTAGTTA
Organism: Leuresthes tenuis; assembly: GCF_036924035.1. Lineage (NCBI taxonomy): Eukaryota > Metazoa > Chordata > Actinopteri > Atheriniformes > Atherinopsidae > Leuresthes > Leuresthes tenuis. Next base: position 29,752,236 of record NW_027325367.1, on the reverse strand, counting down.
ACTTTCGTTTCTTTTGGATTCTTGTGCGTGTTATGGAGCCGTTTTGGTCCATGTTTGTAAGCCTTTTTTTCCTGGATTAAATTTTCAGAAGTTAAAACAAGTGGCATTGGAGTGTGTGATTGAAAACCACCGCAGACTGCTTCTCCTCCTCCAGTTGCCGAGACTTTGTGTTTTTAATAACGCTTGTCTATAAACATGTGTTAAACATATAAATTGCATGAACAGAAAGAAGGGACTCACCTGTTGAGTAACACACATTTCCTTATACGGAAAGCCTTGTCGGAATGGTGGGACATTTGAACGTCAGAATAGCGGGATGTCGCAATGGTGGGATGTCGGAATGGTGGGACGTTTGCATGTCGGAATGGTGGTATGTCGGAATGGTGGTATGTCGGAATGGTGGGATGTCGGAATAGCGGGATGTCGTAATGGCGGGATTTCGGAATGGGTGTTGCCACCCCCTTCATCATATACACAGTTATTTATACATCCCCTTCCACCATGAAGCGTTGTCCCTTTTTGTTTCTCTCTTTGTTCTTAAAATGCTGTTATGCATGTCTAAACCAATCCATTAAATTAGATCATTTTGGCAGTAAAGCGATCTACAATGTGCTTGGTCGCAAAGCTGCTCATCTGTGGTAAACAGCTCTTCAGAAAGGCATTCTTAAATTGATTTCACTAATTCTATGTAATAATTTTGTGATTTCCTACAAAACTACACTTCTTCTCCCATCTGTCTGAGTATTTAATATTGTCTGGGTCCCGTTAAAACATGTATTTTTCCCATCTAATTCCTTGTTTGCTTTAAAACAAGTATTCCCCATTTTCTATCCCTTCAGTAGCCAACCAGTTTGTATGGAGTACACTGGAGCAACTTGACTGATCAGTAAAACACTGCTTTTGTTGTCACCGCAAGGCTTCCCCCGTCGGTTGTTTCACTGAGACACTACTGAGTAACTATAACTCAACACAGTTTATACACATAACATTCCTATACATACTAACAAACAAACAAACAATTATTTATCGCAATTTTCTCATCTCTGTTTGAACGTACACCCAGGTAAATATTCCTGTAGTCTTCTCATACCGACTATGGACCCATTCATTGTTTAACTTCACTGTTTTGCAAATCCTAATTGAATATTACACATTGACATTGAACTTTACTTGATAAGCAGGTCTTCATTGCATTCAGCAGCCTATATGTGAGCATCTATGTGTAAGCTGTTCTTCTTTGCATTTATCAGCAGCAAGCAATTCTTCATTGCACATGCATATGAAAATAGTAAAACAATTCCAATGCGTTAGCGAAACCTTCTATATCAGGAGTGTCCATCATGATGCTGGGAATAGAACTTCTTTCCCAGAATAGTTCAACCTTCATTACTCAACTGATCATAATTCCGCAATGAGCACATTTCAAAGTATCATTCCTCTACATATATTCAAAAATCTGTGTAAATGTTTAATATTTCTTATATTTGTTGATGTCATTCTGTGTGCATGTGGCCTAAACCCAATCTCTGTGTGGCAATTTTAATTTAAACAAGTTGAACTCTGCCTCTGATCATTTAAAAAAGGTGTGTACCAATATCAACCCTTCTCAGGTAATTACTGATCCTACAAAACCAAAGAGATCCTTCAAGGTTGTCCCTGATTGGCTCAATCTTAACAAATCAAAGGTAGAAAATCCGCAGTATCTGAACTTGGTGTTAGTTATCACTGCTCAATAGCCTGTATCAGAATTGCAAAAATGAAAACATTAGGTCCACGCTTGGTATCCAGATCCTGAAACATCTCCATGAGCAGGCTTTTTTTTAACTGATCTGTTGAATAGTTGTATGACACTGTTAAAATCCCAGATGAAGATCTAGCACTTGACCATTTTTGTAAATCTTCTAATTCCATAGTTGATAAACACGCCCCTTTTAAAAAGTATAGAACTTAGAACAGGTCTATCCCTGGCTTTCGGCAGAACTGTCTTCTTTACTTTTTTTTCCCCTTGTCCTGTTCAGCATTATGTCAGAAGAATTGTAGTCTGAATACCTTTGATGCCAAACAGATTTGTTTTGCCAAGGGAAGTTTTATAAATGTAAAGCTCCCCTTGATGCCCATTTATTTATTTCTGTTTACAATATATGACATGAACTGAACTGAACCGGACCGGGGGACAAGGAAAGAAGAAGAGGAAAGAAGAGGAAACTGAACAAAAATAGAAACAAAAACCAGACAACCAGCTGCTACACCTGTAAAAAACAAAACAGACAACAATCCATGGCCTATGAGGGGAATCCAGCCTTAGCCCCACCAGGAGCACCTGAAAGCAGACAAGCAGAGAAAAAAAAAACATACAAACAAACAAAAACAAGCACAAGAAGCGGCAATCGCATACAACACAGCTGTGGATATAGATGACCTGAGACGACATGATAATACATCAACTGCTTAGTGACCATGCTACTGGACTAATGAATGTGTGTGTGTGTGTGTGAGAACATTCAACACCCATGGCACAGGACCTACATGATAACCGTGCTTAGTTATGAGTGTATAAGCGTACAGGGCCACAATCCACCCCCCCCCCCCCCCCCCCCCCCCCAAGCAATCAGAAGCAGGCAGAGAGGGCCACAAGACCCAGGCCACCAGCAGCCCCCACAGAGCACAGAACCCAGGCAGCCCACCGCAGGGGCAACCACGCATCCACCCAGAAGACTGCAGAGGAAGCCCCCGGAAAGAGCCCCCATAAGCATAGGGCAGAGGCACTCCGGGAACCAGGGGTAACAGCCCACCGACCCCGCCAGGCCCCAGCCGCCCAGACATGGGCCGTGCACTGGACCTGGGCCCCAGGAGCCCGAGCGCCCCCAAACCCCCCGGCAGAGGCCCCACCCAATACCCAGGAGGGCCAAGCGCCCCAGACAGCCACAAAGTGGGTCAGCGCCTGCCCCAGCGCCCCTGGCCAAGTACCCTGGGAGTCAAGACGTGCCCACAGGTGGGTGAAGTCGCGAGCAGTGGGGAGAGGCAACGCTGATGCCCCATCGGGAGAAACACAGGCAGGCCAGGCGACAGCAAGTCCCAGATCCAGGCCCAATCATTACCACACACACTTTCACGTCCCATACATCCACACATCCACACATCCTACCTCCCTCGACTCTGCTGGGGTGTAGTGCAGCGGGCACACCAGGAGGCCAGCAACCCCCCAGCCACCACAGACCCCGAACCAGCAGAACAATTAATTAATCCTCCTGGCCCCTCCTGCCCCGAGCAGACACCAGGAAGCAGGGGTGTGCGAAGAAGACCCCTCCCCTCACCCTTCTGGCTCTTCAATATTTTCTAATAGTGAGCAATTAAAATTGAGGGGCAGCCAAACTTGTAGAACTGGGAGCGCGGGACTCTGGGCAGCCTATATACCCAAAGAGCCCCGCCCACCAGATGCCACTCAGTGTAACCACCCCCCAAGACCTAATGTGTGTGTGTGAGTGTGTTTGATAAGTACTAATGTCTAAGGTGTAATTAAAACAGGGGCAGGGAACTGCAGAGTGCAACCAAAGGGGACCACCTACGTGGCCCCATCCACTGCACCCCACCGAACACACACGCCCCCAAAACCCTTCATGTGTGAGTGTGTGCTGTGTACAGGAGCCAGAAGGGAGAGGGGTATGGGGATATATAACGGGGGAGCTACTCTCCCCCAGAGAGGGCAGCCAGGGACTGGCTGCAATAGGCATCCCCGCTACCTGGGAGCCAACAATGGGCAGGAGGGCCTGATGTCCACCAGGCTCGGGGCCTGCAGCGACCATATTCCGGGAGCTACTGTACCCCCAGAAGGTACCCATCCCGCCCCACCCCACTCAACCCAACCCCACCCAGGAGGACCTCTACAAAAAACAAACAAACAACATAAAAAAACAAACAAACAAGCCACCCGGTCACACCAGTCGCAGCAGCCCGGGCCTGAGACCCACCATCACCCAGCAACCCACCACCACCACTATGTGATAAAACTAATCAGAGGGGACCAGAGAGAATGAAATTCAGCCAATTGATATTTTGAGGAGGCAGACATTGTTTCCATGCTAATATAATCTAAAAGAAAATTTCTAAACTGGTTAATACACAGATTGTTCTTCGCTTTCCAGTTCATGAGAATAGTTTTCTTTGCGATACATAACACTGTGACAACCATGTGTGCTGAGTTAATTTCCATGTTGATGTTGTCTAAGTCACCCAGTATGCACAGTGTTGGGCATGCAGGGATGCTACACTTTAGCCATGTTGATAGGTCCTCACAGACTTCAAGCCAGAACTTCTGGACAGGCGCAGAAAAACCACAAAGCGTGTGCATAATCATCAGGTGTGTTATCTGTGCAATGTGAGCAGATGTTTGAGTGTGTTAGACCCATCCTGAACATCCTTTGTCCTGTATAGTGTGTTCTATGAAGGATTTTGTATTGTATGAGCTGTAAATTAGAATTTCGAGTCTTTATGAAGGTGTTCAAACATATTTGTGGTTAGAAGCTATGACCAGAACTGATGGATAAATCTGCCTCCCATTTTGAGGATGGAAGAGACATTGTGTCATCTATCTTAGACAATAATTTATATATTTTTGATAGTAGTTTTGGGGTACAGATGCTTAGAAATTCTGCTACCCTAGTCGGGGGTTGTAAGTCTGGTTGGTGGAGGATATATCCATCCATCCATCCATCATCTGCCGCTTATCCGGGGGTCGGGTCGCGGGGGCAGCAGCTTGAGCAGAGAAACCCAGACGTCTCTGTCCCCGGCTACTTCCTCCAGCTCTTCCGGGGGGACCCCGAGGCGTTCCCAGGCCAGCCGAGAGACATAGTCTCTCCAACGTGTCCTGGGTCTCCCCCGGGGTCTCCTCCCAGTGGGACGTGCCCGGAACACCTCCCCAGGGAGGCGCCCAGGGGGCATCCTAACCAGATGCCCGAGCCACCTCATCTGACTCCTCTCAATGCGGAGGAGCAGCGGTTCTACTCCGAGCCCCTCCCGGATGACTGAGCTTCTCACCCTATCTCTAAGGGAGAGCCCAGACACCCTGCGGAGGAAACCCATTTCGGCCGCTTGTATTCGCGATCTTGTTCTTTCGGTCACTACCCACAACTCGTGACCATAGGTGAGGATGGGAACGTAGATTGACCAGTGGGTAGAGAGCTTCGCCTTCTGGCTCATCTGCCTCTTCACAACGACGGGTCGGTGCACAGCCTGCAACACTGCAGGCGCCGCACCGATCCGCCCGTCAATCTCCCGCTCCATTCGTCCGTCACTCGTGAACAAGACCCCGAGATACTTGAACTCCTCCTCTTGGGGAAGGATCTCATTCCCGACACGGAGAGAGCATTCCACCCTTTTCCGGCTGAGAACCATAGTCTCGGATTTGGAGGTGCTGATTCTCATCCCAGCCGCTTCACACTCGGCTGCGAATCACTCCAGTGAGAGCTGAAGGTCACGGCCTGACGACGCTAACAGAACCACATCATCTGCAAATAGCAGAGACCCGATTCTGAGGTCGCCAAATGGGACACCCTCAACGCCCTGGCTCCGCCTAGAAATTCTGTCCATAAAAGTTAGGAACAGAATCGGTGACAAAGGGCAGCCCTGACGGAGTCCAACTCTCACCGGAAACGTATCCGACTTACTGCCGGCAATGCGGACCAAACTCTGGCACCGGTCATACAGAGACCGAACGGCCCCTATCAAGGGGTCTGGCACTCCATATTCCCGGAGCACCCCCCAAAGGACTCCACAAGGGACACGGTCGAACGCTTTCTCCAAGTCCACAAAACACATGTAGACTGGTTGGGCGAACTCCCATGCACCCTCCAGGATCCTGCCGAGGGTATAGAGCTGGTCCACTGTTCCACGGGGGTAATTGGGTAAACCCCAATGTACTGGCACACAGCCGGGGGGCAATAAGTATGCCCACACCTGCTCTGCGCCTCTCACCACGGGCAACTCCAGAGTGGAAGAGAGTCCAACCCCTCTCAAGAGTACTGGTTCCAGATCCCAAGCCGTGCGTCGAGGTGAGTCCGACTATATCTAACGGTCTGATGAATTTTCAACAATAAACAACAAACTTTGTATTATGAGAAAGAACCAGACTCATTCTTCAGGAATCCGAAAATAAGCTCTATTTTACGAGTTATGCACGAATTCGGATTCTCCTATAAAACGAATTCCTTAACTCAAACCATGTTAAGACTGCTTTGTCCTTCATATTTATTCATGTCTAATCAAGTTTCAATGATAAACAACATTGTACTTTGTAGAATGAGAAAGAACTTCTTCAGCAATAAGCATCTCTCGACAAATGACGAAATACAGATTTTGCTATAAAATTAATTGCTATCAGCCTGACTTAAAACTGTTTGTCTTCCTTATTTATCCACTTCAAATCAAGTTTCAACAATTAAAAAAATTTTGTAGTTTGAGAAAGAACAACTTAATCTTGAGCAATCAGTATAAAAAGAGGGTAAGCAAAGGTGCGAATGTCAAACCATACATGATCAAAACAGGGAGCGGAGGTGTTTGGCTGAGACAAGGTGTGAATGTCCACCCATAATTAATGAAAAGCGGGAAACAAGTAGGTTCGAATGCCAAACCATACATCATCAAAAGCAGGAGTGGATATGTTCGGCTACAAGAAGGTTTGAACGTCTGACCATAGTTTGTAAAAAGCGGGTAAGAAAAGGTTCGAATGCCCGAACATACACCATCAAAGGAGGGAGCGGAGGTGTTCCGCTGTAAGAAGGTGTGAATGTCCGACCATAGTTGGTAAAAAACGGGTAAGAAAAGGTTAAAATACCCGACTGTACACAATCAGTAGCGGGTGCGGAGTTGTTCGGCTACTAAAAGGTGTGAAAGTCCGACCATGGTTTGTAAAAAGCGGGTAAGAAAAGGTGCGAATGCCCGAAAATGTATGATCAAAAGAGGGAGCGGAGGTGTTTGGCTGCAAGAAGGTGTGAATGTACACCCATAATTACTGAAAAATGGGTAAGAAAAGGTGCGAATGCCCAACTATACATAATCAAAAGCAGGAGTGGATGTGTTCGGCTCCAAGAAGGGTTGAATGTCTGACCACAGTTTGTAAAAAGCAGGTAAGAAAAGCTTTGACTGCCCGAACATACACCATCAAAAGAGGGAGCGGAGGTGTTCCGCTGAAAGAAGGTGTGAATGTCCGACCATAGTTGGTAAAAAGCGGGTAAGAAAAGGTTAAAATACCCGACTGTACACAATCAATAGCGGGAGCGGAGTTGTTCGGCTACTAAAAGATGTGAAAGTCCGACTATGGTTTGTAAAAAGCGGGTAAGAAAAGGTGCTAATGCCCGACAATGTTTGATCAAAAGAGGGAGCAGAGGTGTTCGGCTGCAAGAAGGTCTGAATGTCCAACCATAATTTGTAAAAACCGGGAAGGAAAGGCTCGAAAGCCCAACTATACACCATCAAAAGCGGGAGCAGAGTGGTTCAGCTGCAAGAAGGTCTGAATGTCCATCAATAATTGCTTTAAAACATGAAAGAAAATTTTCGAATATCATCCGCACATGATCATAAGAAGGAGAGGAGGTGTTCAGCTGCAAGAAGGTGTGAATGTCCACCCATAATTCCTGAAAAATGGGTAAAAAAAGGTGCGAATGCCCAACCATACACTATCAAAAGCAGGTGTGAATGTCAGATCATAATTTGCAAAAAGCTGATGAGAAAGGGTGAGAATGCCCGACTATACACCATCAAATGCGGGAGCGGAGGTGTTCGGCTCTGAGTAGGTGTGAATGTCCGACCATAATTGCTGAAAAATGTGTTAGAAAAGGAAAGAATGCCGGACCATACATCATCAAAAGCGAGAGAGGTGGTGTTCGGCTGCAAAAAGGTGTAAATGTTCGACTAAAGTTTGTAAAAAGCGGGTAAGACATGGTGCGAATGCCTGACAAGGTATGATCAAAAGCAGGAGCGGAGGTGTTCAGCTGCAAGAAGGTCTAAATGTCCATCAATAATTGCTAGAAAACATGAAAGAAAATTTTCGAAAATCAAACCGCACATGATCATAAGTGGGAGAGGAGGTGTTCAGCTGCAAGAAGGTGTGAATGTCCACCCATTATTCCTGACAAATGGGTAAGAAAAGGTGCGAATGCCCAACCATACATTATCAAAAGCAGGTGTGAATGTCAGATCATAATTTGCAAAAAGCTGATGAGAAAGGGTGAGAATGCCCGACTATACACCATCAAATGCGGGAGCGGAGTTGTTCGGCTGTGAGTAGGTGTGAATCTCCGACCGTAATTTCTGAAAAATGTGTTAGAAAAGGTAAGAATGCCGGTCCATACATCATCAAAAGCGAGAGAGGTGGTGTTCGGCTGCAAGTAGGTGTGAATGTCCAGCCATAATTACTCACAAACGGGTAAGAAAAGGTAGTATTGCCAGACCATACATGATCAAAACAGGGAGCGGAGGTGGTTCAGCTGCAAGAAGGTGTGAATGTCTCACTAAAGTTCAAATATATTAACAAAAGCGGGAGGAGAGGTCTTCGGATGAGAGTGGTTGAAAATTTCCAACCATAATCTATAAAATTCGGTGAAAAAAAGGTGTGATAGAACACTAAAAGGTGGAGCGGAAGTGTTCGGCTGCAAGAAGGTGTGAATGTCCGACTATATTTGGTGAAAAGCAGGTGAAGCAAGGTCTGAATGCCCAACCTTACATTATCAAAAGCGAGATCAGAGGTGTTTGGCTGCAAGAAGGCCATAGTTTGCCAAATGTTCGGCTACAAGGTTTGAACGTCTGACCATAGTTTGTAAAAAGCGGGTAAGAAAAGGTTCGAATGCCCAAACATACACCATCAAAAGAGGGAGCGGAGGTGTTCCGCTGTAAGAAGGTGTGAATGTCCGACCATAGTTGGTAAAAAGTGGGTAAGAAAAGGTTAAAATACCCGACTGTACAGTCCAACCATGGTTTGTAAAAAGCGGGTAAGAAAAGGTGCGAATGCCCGAAAATGTATGATCAAAAGAGGGAGCGGAGGTGTTCGGCTGCAAGAAGGTGTGAATGTACACCCATAATTACTGAAAAATGGGTAAGAAAAGGTGCGAATGCCCAACTATACATAATCAAAAGCAGGAGTGGATGTGTTCGGCTCCAAGAAGGGTTGAATGTCTGACCATAGTTTGTAAAAAGCAGGTAAGAAAAGGTTTGACTGCCCGAACATACACCATCAAAAGAGGGAGCGGAGGTGTTCCGCTGTAAGAAGGTGTGAATGTCCGACCATAGTTGGTAAAAAGCGGGTAAGAAAAGGTTAAAATACCCGACTGTACACAATCAATAGCGGGAGCGGAGTTGTTCGGCTACTAAAAGATGTGAAAGTCCGACTATGGTTTGTAAAAAGCGGGTAAGAAAAGGTGCTAATGCCCGACAATGTATGATCAAAAGAGGGAGTGGAGGTTTTCGGCTGTAAGAAGGTCTGAATGTCCAACTATAATTTGTAAAAACCGGGTAAGAAAAGGCTTGAAAGCCCGACTATACACCATCATAAGCGGGAGAGGAGGTGTTCAGCTGTAAGAAGGTGTGAATGTCCACCCATAATTACTGAAAAATGGGTAAGAAAAGGTGCGAATGCCCAAACATATATCATCAAAAGCAGGAGTGGATGTCTTGGGCTACAAGAAGGTTTGAAAGTCCAACCATGGTTTGTAAAAAACGGGTAAGAAAAGGTGCGAATGCCCGACAATGTATATTCAAAAGAGGGAGCGGAGGTTTTTGGCTACAAGAAGGTTTGAATGTCCGACCATAGTTTGTAAAAAGCGGGTAAGAAAAGGTTCAAATGCCTGACAATACACCATCAAAAGCGGGAGCGGAGGTGTTCCGCTGTAAGACGGTGTGAATGTCCGACCATAGTTGGTAAAAAGCGGGTAAGAAAAGGTTAAAATACCCGACTGTACACAATCAAAAGTGGGAGCGGAGTTGTTCGGCTACAAGAAGGTGTGAAAGTCCAACCATGGTTTGTAAAAAGCTGGTAAGAAAAGGTTCGAATGCCCGAATATATACCATCAAAAGCGGAAGCGGAGGTGTTCGGCTGCAAGAAGGTGTGAACGTCCGACCAAAGTTTGTAAAAAGCAGTTAAGAAAAGGTTCGAATATCCAACCAAACATAATCAAAAGCGGGAGCAGAGCTGTTCGACTGCAAGTAGGTGTGAATGTCCAGCCATAATTACTCACAAACGGGTAATAAAAGGTAGTATTGCCAGACCATACATGATCAAAACAGGGAGCTTAAGTGGTTCAGCACCAAGGTGTGAATGTCTGACTATAGTTTGTAAAAAGCGGGTAAGCTGCGAATGACCGACTAAATATCAACAAAAGGTCTTCGGATGCAAGTGGGTGTGAATATCCCACCATACAAGTATGGTGGAGAGGAAGCTGTGAACAGCCGACCATAGTTTGCAAAAAGCGGGTGAAACAAGGTGCGAATGTCCAACCATACATGATCAAAACAGGGAGCGGAGGTGTTTGGCTGTGACAAGGTGTGAATGTCCACCCAAAATTAATGAAAAGCGGGCAAAAAGTAGGTTTGAATGCCCAAGCATACATCATCAAAAGAAGGAGTGGATGTGTTCGGCTACAAGAAGGTTTGAATGTCCGAGCATAGTTTGTAAAAAGCGGGTAAGAAAAGGTTCGAATGCCCAAACATACACCATCAAAAGAGGGAGCGGAGGTGTTCCGCTGTAAGAAAGTGTGAATGTCCGACCATAGTTGGTAAAAAGTGGGTAAGAAAAGGTTAAAATACCCGACTGTACACAATCAATAGGGGGAGCGGAGTTGTTCGGCTACAAGAAGGTGTGAAAGTCCAACCATGGTTTGTAAAAAGCTGGTAAGAAAAGGTTCAAATGCCCAAATATATACCATCAAAAGCGGAAGCGGAGGTGTTCGGCTGCAAGAACGTGTGAACGTCCGACCAAAGTTTGTAAAAAGCAGTTAAGAAAAGGTTCGAATATCCAACCAAACATAATCAAAAGCGGGAGCAGAGCTGTTCGACTGCAAGTAGGTGTGAATGTCCAGCCATAACTACTCACAAACGGGTAAGAAAAGGTAGTATTGCCAGACCATACATGATCAAAACAGGGAGCTGAGGTGGTTCAGCACCAAGGTGTGAATGTCTGACTATAGTTTGTAAAAAGCGGGTACGATAAGGTGCGAATGCCTGACAATGTATAATCAAAAGAGGGAGCAGAGGTTTTCGGCTACAAGAAGGTTTGAATGTCCGACCATAGTTTGTAAAAAGCGGGTAAGAAAAGGTTCAAATGCCTGACTATACACCATCAAAAGCGGGAGCGGAGATGTTCCGCTGTAAGACGGTGTGAATGTCCGACCATAGTTGGTAAAAAGCGGGTAAGAAAAGGTTAAAATACCCGACTGTACACAATCAATAGCGGGAGGGGAGTTGTTCGGCTACAAGAAGGTGTGAAAGTCCAACCATCGTTTGTAAAAAGCTGGTAAGAAAAGTTTCGAATGCCCGAATATATACCATCAAAAGCGGAAGCGGAGGTGTTCGGCTGCAAGAAGGTGTGAACGTCCGACCAAAGTTGGCAAAAAGCAGTAAAGAAAAGGTTCGAATATCCAAACATAATTAAAAGCGAGAGAGATTGTGTTCAGCTGCAAGTAGGTGTGAATATCCAGCCATAATTACTCACAAACGGGTAAGAAAATGTAAGTATTGCCAGACCATACATGATCAAAACAGGGAGCGGAGGTGGTTTAGCTGCAAAAAGGGGTGAATGTCCAACTAAAGTTCAAATATATTAACAAAAGCGGGAGGAGAGGTCTTCGGATTAGAGTGGTTGAAATTTCCAACCATAATCTATAAAATGCGGTGAAAAAAAAAGGTGTGAAGGAGTGAATTTTATAGCAAAATCCGAAATCATGCATAACTCCGCAAAAGGAACGTATTGCTCAACCAAAGGGATGCTTCTTTCTCATTCAGGGTAATATGAGGAACTTTATGCTTGATACATTTTAGACATGGATAACTATGAAGGACAAAGCAATTTTAACTTGGTTTGAGCAAAGCAATTCATTTTATAGGAAAATCCGAAATCGTGCAGGACTCATGAAAGTAAGCTTATTCTCGGATTCCTGATCCCCCAGTGTTGCTCTTTCCTATACTGCAAAATACAGCCTTGTTCTTTGTTGAAATCGATATAGACATTGATAAATATGAAGGACAAAGCAGTTTCCACTTTGTTTGAGTGAAGGAATCAATTTTATAGCAAAATCCCAAATCAAGCAGAACGTATGAAAATAAGCGTGTTTTCGGATTCCTGATCCTTCAGTGTTGCTATTTCTTCTACTGCAAAATACAATGTTGTTCTTTGTTGAAGTCAATCTAGACATTGATAAATATGAAGGACAAAGCAGTTTTAACATAGTTTGAGTAAAGGAATTCATTTTATACATAAAATCCCAAATCATGCAGAACGTATGAAAATAAGCTTATTCTCGGATTCCTGTTCCTTCAAGTGTTGCTCTTTCTACTACTGCAAAATACAATGTTGTTCTTTGTTGAAGTAAATCTAGACATTGATAAATATGAAGGACAAAGCAGTTTTAACTTGGTTTGAGTGAAGGAATTAATTTTATACATAAAATCCCAAATCATGCAGAACGTATGAAAATAAGCTTATTCTCGGATTCCTGATCCTTCAGTGTTGCTCTTTCTTCTACTGCAAAATCCAGTGTTTTTCTTTGTTGAAGTCAATCTAGACATTGATAAATATGAAGGACAAAGCAGTTTTAACATAGTTTGAGTGAAGGCATTCATTTATAGTAAAATCAATAATCGTGCAGAACTCATGAAAATAAGCTTATTCTCGGATTCCTAAAACTTTTGATTTGCTCTTTCTTTACTGCAAAGTACAATGTTGTTCTTTGTTGAAGTCGATCTAGACATTGATAAATATGAAGGACAAAGCAGTTTTCACTTGGTTTGAGTGAAGGATTTGCAGCTGAAAACCTCCCGCTCCCGCTTTTGATTGTGTATAGTCGGAATTTCAAGCCTTTTCTTACCCGGTTTTTAGAAATTATGGTTGGACATTCAGACCTTGCAGCCGAAGACCTCCACTCCCTCTTTTGATCATACATTGTCGGGCATTCACACCTTGTCTTACCCGCTTTTTACAAACTATAGTCAGACATTCACACCTTGCAGCTGAACCACCTCAGCTCCCTGTTTTGATCATGTATGGTCTGGCAATACTACCTTTTCTTACCCGTTTGTGAGTAATTATGGCTGGACATTCACACCTACTTGCAGTCGAACACCTCCGCTTCCGCTTTTGATGGCATTCGAACCTTTTCTTACCAGCTTTTTACGAACCATGGTTGGACTTTCACACCTTCTTGTAGCCGAACAACTCCGCTCCCCCTATTGATTGTGTACAGTCGGGTATTTTATCCTTTTCTTACCCGTTTTTTACCAACTATGGTCGGACATTCACACCTTCTTACAGCGGAACACCTCCGCTCCCTCTTTTGATGGTGTATGTTTGGGCATTCGAACCTTTTCTTACCCGCTTTTTACAAACTATGCTCGGACATTCAAACCTTCTTGTAGCCGAACACATCCACTCCTGCTTTTGATGATGTATGGTTGGGCATTCAAACATTTTCATTAATTTTGGGTGGACATTCACACCTTGTCACAGCCAAACACCTCCGCTCCCTGTTTTGATCATGTATGGTATGACATTCGCACCTTTTCTCACCCGCTTTTTGCCAACTATGGTCGGCTGTTCACAGCTTCCTCTCCACCATACTTGTATGGTGGGATATTCACACCCACTTGCATCCGAAGACCTTTTGTTGATATTTAGTCGGTCATTCGCAGCTTACCCGCTTTTGGCAAACTATGGCCTTCATGCAGCCAAACACCTCTGATCTCGCTTTTGATGATGTAAGGTTGGGCATTCAGACCTTGCTTCACCTGCTTTTCACCAAATATAGTCGGACATTCACACCTTCTTGCAGCCGAACACTTCCGCTCCACCTTTTAGTGTTCTATCACACCTTTTTTTTCACCGCATTTTATAGATTATGGTTGGAAATTCTCAACCACTCTCATCCGAAGACTTCTCCTCCCGCTTTTGTTAATATATTTGAACTTTAGTCGGACATTCACACCTTCTTGCAGCTTAACCACCTCCGCTCCCTGTTTTGATCATGTATGGTCTGGCAATACTACCTTTTCTTACCCGTTTGTAAGTAATTATGGCTGGACATTCACACCTACTTGCAGCCGAACACCACCTCTCCCGCTTTTGATGATGTATGGACCGGCATTCTTACCTTTTCTAACACATTTTTCAGCAATTATGGTCGGAGATTCACACTTACTCACAGCCGAACAACTCCGCTCCCGCATTTGATGGTGTATAGTCGGGCATTCTCACCCTTTCTCATCAGCTTTTTGCAAATTATGATCTGACATTCACACCTGCTTTTGATAATGTATGGTTGGGCATTCACACCTTTTCTTACCCATTTTTCAGTAATTATGGGTGGACATTCACACCTTCTTGCAGCTGAACACCTCCTCTCCCGCTATTGATTGTGTACAGTCGGGTATTTTAACCTTTTCTTACCCGCTTTTTACCAAATATGGTCGGACATTCACACCGTCTTACAGCGGAACACCTCTGCTCCCGCTTTAGATGGTGTATAGTCAGTCATTTGAACCTTTTCTTACCCGCTTTTTACAAACTATGGTCGGACATTCAAACCTTCTTGTAGCCGAAAACCTCCGCTCCCTCTTTTGATTATACATTGTTGGGCATTCGCATCTTATTAACAAACTATAGTCAGACATTCACACCTTGCAGCTGAGCCACCTCAGCTCCCTGTTTTGATAGTGTATGTTCGGGCATTCGAACCTATTCTTACCCCCTTTTTACAAACTATGCTCGGAGATTCACACCTACTCACAGCCGAACAACTCCGCTCCCGCATTTGATGATGTCTTGTCCGGCATTCTAGTCTCTTCTAACACATTTTTCAGCAATTATGGTTGGACATTCACACCTACTCACAGCCGAACACTTCCGCTCCCACATTTGATGGTGTATAGCCGGGCATTTTCACCCTTTCTCATCAGCTTTTTGCAAATTATGATCTGACATTCACACCTACTTGCAGTCGAACAGCTCTGCTCCCGCTTTTGATTATGTTTGGTTGGATATTCGAACCTTTTCTTAACTGCTTTTTACAAACTTTGGTCGGACGTTCACACCTTCTTGCAGCCGAAAACATCCACTTCCACTTTTGATGGTATATATTCGGGCATTCAAACCTTTTCTTACCCGCTTTTTACAAACCGTGGTCGGACTTTCACACCTTCTTGTAGCCAAACAACTCCGCTCCCGCTATTGATTGTGTACAGTCGGGTATTTTAACCTTTTCTTACCCGCTTTTTACCAACTATGGTCGGACATTTACACCTTCTTACAGCGGAACACCTCCGCTCCCTCTTTTGATGGTCTATGTTCGGGCATTCGAACCTTTTCTTACCCGCTTTTTACAAACTATGGTCGGACATTCAAACTTTCTTGTAGCCGAACACATCCACTCCTGCTTTTGATGATGTATGGTTGGGCATTTTCACCTTTTCTTACCCATTTTTCAGTAATTATGGGTGGACATTCACACCTTCTTGCAGCTGAACAACTCCTCTCCCGCTTATGATCATGTGCGGTTTGATATTCGAAAATTTTCTTTCATGTTTTAAAGCAATTATTGATGGACATTCAAATCTTCTTGTAGCCGAACACATCCACTCCTGCTTTTGATGATGTATGGTAACCTTTTCCTACCCGCTTTTTACAAACTATGGTCGGACAT
The DNA here is from genome assembly GCF_036924035.1 of Leuresthes tenuis. Taxonomy (NCBI): domain Eukaryota; kingdom Metazoa; phylum Chordata; class Actinopteri; order Atheriniformes; family Atherinopsidae; genus Leuresthes; species Leuresthes tenuis. The sequence continues at coordinate 29,736,343 of NW_027325367.1, read as the reverse complement.
TCAAACCTTCTTGTAGCCAAAACCCTCCGCTCCCTCTTTTGATCATACATTGTTGGGCATTCGCACCTTATCTTACCCGCTTTTTACAAACTATAGTCAGACATTCACACCTTGCAGCTGAACCACCTCCGCTCCCTGTTTTGATCATGTATGGTCTGGCAATACTACCTTTTCTTACCCGTTTGTGAGTAATTAATCCCAAAATATTGAGCATAAAATAAGTCTTTATGCTGATGATGTATTACTTTTCCTTCAGAACTCACAGACGTCTCTCAGTCACACGATCACACTCATAAATAAATTCTCAGCACTTTCTGACTACTCTATCAACTGGTCTAAGACCACAGTTCTGCCCATTAACTGTAGGGTCCATAATATACCTGCGATCACTTTACAGTCAGGAAATATTAGATATTTAGGCATAAACATTTCCTCCAGGCTCTCAGAGCTAACAAAGCTAAATTATGTGCAATTATTAAAGACAGTAGAGGACGATCTCTCGTTGGAAGTCCTTACCTATATCACTTATGGGGAGAGTTACATCCATTAAAATGATGATACTACCAAAAGTTAACTATTTGTTCTCAATGATCCCCATAAAACCATCTGCTACTTGGTTTAAGTCACTAGATTCATGCATCTCCAAATTTCTGTGGAAAAACAAACCACCACGTATTAGTTTAAAAACCCTACAGAAGACCAAGGACAGTGGTGGATTAGATTTACCTCATTTTCAGCACTATTCCTTAGACAATAGGTTACAATATATATCAAAATGGTTTAAACCTTGTTGTTGTCACAGTTCCCAGAGACGTTGTAATCGTTGAGGATTCTATATTCACCCCCTCATTAGAGGCACGTAATGCAGATTGATGACACTGAATCTTCTTCTCTGTTCATTGCTGGCATCATTCCCAGCATCGTAAGTGTTCGTGGCATTGTTAGCCTCTTCTTCTGGATCTTGATATCGAGAATCCTTTTGTATTTCTGGTTTGTCAGTCCTCTGTCTTCGTTCACCGGAGTCTTTGTCTTTTTGTCCTTGAGTTTGGTGATTTTTTCTTCTTTTGATGCCTTGACACAATGTGACAGGTGATACCACGTGGGAGATCCTGTAACTTGGACTGCTGTCCCTGTGCTGCGAAATGGCTGTGCTGCTCAAATGGTCTCTCCTTCATCATGGTTACATGCTGCCATTCCGACATCTCGCCATTCCGACATGGGTCTCCAATTGTCGGAATGGCGACACTTAATTTTTTATCAAACGTCCCACCATTCCGACACTTTTTTCCTCCTATGGTCGGAATGGCGGTATGTTTTTTGTTTTTTTTAACATACCGCCATTCCGACAGTTCCTTTTAATAGCCTATTTTTTACCCAAAACATTTTGCACTAATGATATGCCGGCGCAAATACGCCCTAAAGTTTGGCGCACAAGCTTTGCACATGCAGAGGCCACAGCCTCGCAAACAAACTTTAATAATCTATTATCAAAATCCCCTGAATTTCAAATATAAAAATACAGATATTAATGTAACTCTGGCGAGACTGAAACTGATTAAGCAGAAATACAGTGTCAGTGAGCTGTCACAGCAGCCAGCTGGAGCGGAGCTCTCCACAGAGCCCATGCGTCTTTTGCACGCTGCCATCATATGCAAAAGTAATAATTGCAATTACAGATATCACGGCTACTGCACAGGACACAGTTGCGAGCACTCTGCCTTGCCTTGCCAATAGGAGAAGATAGAAATGACAGCATAGAACGTATAAAACACAACAAAATGCAGTAAAAACGTTTATTCATGTTATTCACGTGATTTATGAGTACTCACTCCAATTTTGGGAAGCGCGGATGGGTTTTGCGCATTTGGCACAAACACACAGCCGCAACGGTTGTAGCTTTATACAGCCTGTTGATATCTTAAGGACCTAACTGGTCACACCTGGGAGTAAATGTCATGTAGAGATTGTTTTTACATGACATTACAGCTGAACATATAGCTTTCATCCACAAACCAACGTGGGAGAGCCCGAAGACGCATGTGCCAGACGCACATAGGCATGCGTAAAACCAATTTTGACCACTTCATACTGTTTATTTGCTTTCTTTTAGTTAACTTTCGTTTCTTTTGGATTCTTGTGCGTGTTATGGAGCCGTTTTGGTCCATGTTTGTAAGCCTTTTTTTCCTGGATTAAATTTTCGGAAGTTGAAACAAGTGGCATTGGAGTGTGTGATTGAAAACCACCGCGGACTGCTTCTCCTCCTCCAGTTGCCGAGACTTTGTGTTTTTAATAACGCTTGTCTATAAACATGTGTTAAACATATAAATTGCATGAACAGAAAGAAGGGACTCACCTGTTGAGTAACACACATTTCCTTATACGGAAAGCCTTGTCGGAATGGTGGGACATTTGAACGTCAGAATAGCGGGATGTCGCAATGGTGGGATGTCGGAATGGTGGGACGTTTGCATGTCGGAATGGTGGTATGTCGGAATGGTGGTATGTCGGAATGGTGGGATGTCGGAATAGCGGGATGTCGGAATGGCGGGATTTCGGAATGGGTGTTGCCACCCCCTTCATCATATACACAGTTATTTATACATCACCTTCCACCATGAAGCGTTGTCCCTTTTTGTTTCTCTCTTTGTTCTTAAAATACTGTTATGCATGTCTAAACCAATCCATTAAATTAGATCATTTTGGCAGTAAAGCGATCTACAATGTGCTTGGTCGCAAAGCTGCTCATCTGTGGTAAACAGCTCTTCAGAAAGGCATTCTTCAATTGATTTCACTAATTCTATGTAATAATTTTGTGATTTCCTACAAAACTACACTTCTTCTCCCATCTGTCTGAGTATTTAATATTGTCTGGGTCCCGTTAAAACATGTATTTTTCCCATCTAATTCCTTGTTTGCTTTAAAACAAGTATTCCCCATTTTCTATCCCTTCAGTAGCCAACCAGTTTGTATGGAGTACACTGGAGCAACTTGACTGATCAGTAAAACACTGCTTTTGTTGTCACCGCAAGGCTTCCCCCGTCAGTTGTTTCACTGAGACACTACTGAGTAACTATAACTCAACACAGTTTATACACATAACATTCATATGCATACTAACAAACAAACAAACAATTATTCATCGCAATTTTCTCATCTCTGTTTGAACGTACACCCAGGTCAATATTCCTGTAGTCTTCTCATACCGACTATGGACCCATTCATTGTTTAACTTCACTGTTTTGCAAATCCTAATTGAATATTACACATTGACATTGAACTTTACTTGATAAGCAGGTCTTCATTGCATTCAGCAGCCTATATGTGAGCATCTATGTGTAAGATGTTCTTCTTTGCATTTATCAGCAGCAAGCAATTCTTCATTGCACATGCATATGAAAATAGTAAAACAATTCCAATGCGTTAGCGAAACCTTCTATATCAGGAGTGTCCATCATGATGCTGGGAATAGAACCTCTTTCCCAGAATAGTTCAACCTTCATTACTCAACTGATCATAACTCCGCAATGACCACATTTCAAAGTATCATTCCTCTACATATATTCAAAAATCTATGTGTAAATGTTTAATATTTCTTATATTTGTTGATGTCATTCTGTGTGCATGTGGCCTAAACCCAATCTCTGTGTGGCAATTTTAATTTAAACAAGTTGAACTCTGCCTCTGATCATTTAAAAAAGGTGTGTACCAATATCAACCTTTCTCAGGTAATTACTGATCCTACAAAACCAAAGAGATCCTTCAAGGTTGTCCCTGATTGGCTCAATCTTAACAAATCAAAGGTAGAAAATCCGCAGTATCTGAACTTGGTGTTAGTTATCACTGCTCAATAGCCTGTATCAGAATTGCAAAAATGAAAACATTAGGTCCACGCTTGGTATCCAGATCCTGAAACATCTCCATGAGCAGGCTTTTTTTTAACTGATCTGTTGAATAGTTATATGACACTGTTAAAATCCCAGATGAAGATCTAGCACTTGACCATTTTTGTAAATCTTCTAATTCCATAGTTTATAAACACGCCCCTTTTAAAAAGTATAGAACTTAGAACAGGTCTATCCCTGGCTTTCGGCAGAACTGTCTTCTTTACTTTTTTTTCCCCTTGTCCTGTTCAGCATTATGTCAGAAGAATTGTAGTCTGAATACCTTTGATGCCAAACAGATTTGTTTTGCCAAGGGAAGTTTTATAAATGTAAAGCTCCCCTTGATGCCCATTTATTTTTTTCTGTTTACAATATATGACATGAACTGAACTGAACCGGACCGGGGGACAAGGAAAGAAGAAGAGGAAAGAAGAGGAAACAGAAAAAAAAATAGAAACAAAAACCAGACAACCAGCTGCTACACCTGTAAAAAACAAAACAGACAACAATCCATGGCCTATGAGGGGAATCCAGCCTTAGCGCCAAGAGGAGCACCTGAAAGCAGACAAGCAGAGAAAAAACAAACACACAAACAAACAAAAACAAGCACAAGAAGCGGCAATCGCATACAACACAGCTGTGGATATAGATGACCTGAGACGACATGATAATACATCAACTGCTTAGTGACCATGCTACTGGACTAATGAATGTGTGTGTGTGTGTGTGAGAACATGCAACACCCATGGCACAGGACCTACATGATAACCGTGCTTAGTTATGAGTGTATAAGCGTACAGGGCCACAATCCACAGCCCCCCCCCCAAGCAATCAGAAGCAGGCAGAGAGGGCCACAAGACCCAGGCCACCAGCAGCCCCCACAGAGCACAGAACCCAGGCAGCCCACCGCAGGGGCAACCACGCATCCACCCAGAAGACTGCAGAGGAAGCCCCCGGAAAGAGCCCCCATAAGCATAGGGCAGAGGCACTCCGGGAACCAGGGGCAACAGCCCACCGACCCCGCCAGGCCCCAGCCGCCCAGACATGGGCCGTGCACTGGACCTGGGCCCCAGGAGCCCGAGCGCCCCCAAACCCCCCGGCAGAGGCCCCACCCAATACCCAGGAGGGCCAAGCGCCCCAGACAGCCACAAAGTGGGTCAGCGCCTGCCCCAGCGCCCCTGGCCAAGTGCCCTGGGAGTCAAGACGTGCCCACAGGTGGGTGAAGTCGCGAGCAGTGGGGAGAGGCAACGCTGATGCCCCATCGGGAGAAACACAGGCAGGCCAGGCGACAGCAAGTCCCAGATCCAGGCCCAATCATTACCACACACACTTTCACGTCCCATACATCCACACATCCACACATCCTACCTCCCTTGACTCTGCTGGGGTGTAGTGCAGCGGGCACACCAGGAGGCCAGCAACCCCCCAGCCACCACAGACCCCGAACCAGCAGAACAATTAATTAATCCTCCTGGCCCCTCCTGCCCCGAGCAGACACCAGGAAGCAGGGGTGTGCGAAGAAGACCCCTCCCCTCACCCTTCTGGCTCTTCAATATTTTCTAATAGTGAGCAATTAAAATTGAGGGGCAGCCAAACTTGTAGAACTGGGAGCGCGGCACTCTGGGCAGCCTACATACCCAAAGAGCCCCGCCCACCAGATGCCACTCAGTGTAACCACCCCCCAAGACCTAATGTGTGTGTGTGAGTGTGTTTGATAAGTAGTAATGTCTAAGGTGTAATTAAAACAGGGGCAGGGAACTGCAGAGTGCAACCAAAGGGGACCACCTACGTGGCCCCATCCACTACACCCCACCGAACACACACGCCCCCAAAACCCTTCATGTGTGAGTGTGTGCTGTGTACAGGAGCCAGAAGGGAGAGGGGTATGGGGATATATACCGGGGGAGCTACTCTCCCCCAGAGAGGGCAGCCAGGGACTGGCTGCAATAGGCATCCCCGCTACCTGGGAGCCAACAATGGGCAGGAGGGCCTGATGTCCACCAGGCTCGGGGCCTGCAGCGACCATATTCCGGGAGCTACTGTACCCCCAGAAGGTACCCATCCCGCCCCACCCCACAGTGTTGCTCTTTCTACTACTGCAAAATACAATGTTGTTCTTTGTTGAAGTAAATCTAGACATTGATAAATATGAAGGACAAAGCAGTTTTAACTTGGTTTGAGTGAAGGAATTAATTTTATACATAAAATCCCAAATCATGCAGAACGTATGAAAATAAGCTTATTCTCGGATTCCTGATCCTTCAGTGTTGCTCTTTCTTCTACTGCAAAATCCAGTGTTTTTCTTTGTTGAAGTCAATCTAGACATTGATAAATATGAAGGACAAAGCAGTTTTAACATAGTTTGAGTGAAGGCATTCATTTATAGTAAAATCAATAATCGTGCAGAACTCATGAAAATAAGCTTATTCTCGGATTCCTAAAACTTTTGATTTGCTCTTTCTTTACTGCAAAGTACAATGTTGTTCTTTGTTGAAGTCGATCTAGACATTGATAAATATGAAGGACAAAGCAGTTTTCACTTGGTTTGAGTGAAGGATTTGCAGCTGAAAACCTCCCGCTCCCGCTTTTGATTGTGTATAGTCGGAATTTCAAGCCTTTTCTTACCCGGTTTTTAGAAATTATGGTTGGACATTCAGACCTTGCAGCCGAAGACCTCCACTCCCTCTTTTGATCATACATTGTCGGGCATTCGCACCTTGTCTTACCCGCTTTTTACAAACTATAGTCAGACATTCACACCTTGCAGCTGAACCACCTCAGCTCCCTGTTTTGATCATGTATGGTCTGGCAATACTACCTTTTCTTACCCGTTTGTGAGTAATTATGGCTGGACATTCACACCTACTTGCAGTCGAACACCTCCGCTTCCGCTTTTGATGGCATTCGAACCTTTTCTTACCAGCTTTTTACGAACCATGGTTGGACTTTCACACCTTCTTGTAGCCGAACAACTCCGCTCCCCCTATTGATTGTGTACAGTCGGGTATTTTATCCTTTTCTTACCCGTTTTTTACCAACTATGGTCGGACATTCACACCTTCTTACAGCGGAACACCTCCGCTCCCTCTTTTGATGGTGTATGTTTGGGCATTCGAACCTTTTCTTACCCGCTTTTTACAAACTATGCTCGGACATTCAAACCTTCTTGTAGCCGAACACATCCACTCCTGCTTTTGATGATGTATGGTTGGGCATTCAAACATTTTCATTAATTTTGGGTGGACATTCACACCTTGTCACAGCCAAACACCTCCGCTCCCTGTTTTGATCATGTATGGTATGACATTCGCACCTTTTCTCACCCGCTTTTTGCCAACTATGGTCGGCTGTTCACAGCTTCCTCTCCACCATACTTGTATGGTGGGATATTCACACCCACTTGCATCCGAAGACCTTTTGTTGATATTTAGTCGGTCATTCGCAGCTTACCCGCTTTTGGCAAACTATGGCCTTCATGCAGCCAAACACCTCTGATCTCGCTTTTGATGATGTAAGGTTGGGCATTCAGACCTTGCTTCACCTGCTTTTCACCAAATATAGTCGGACATTCACACCTTCTTGCAGCCGAACACTTCCGCTCCACCTTTTAGTGTTCTATCACACCTTTTTTTTCACCGCATTTTATAGATTATGGTTGGAAATTCTCAACCACTCTCATCCGAAGACTTCTCCTCCCGCTTTTGTTAATATATTTGAACTTTAGTCGGACATTCACACCTTCTTGCAGCTTAACCACCTCCGCTCCCTGTTTTGATCATGTATGGTCTGGCAATACTACCTTTTCTTACCCGTTTGTAAGTAATTATGGCTGGACATTCACACCTACTTGCAGCCGAACACCACCTCTCCCGCTTTTGATGATGTATGGACCGGCATTCTTACCTTTTCTAACACATTTTTCAGCAATTATGGTCGGAGATTCACACTTACTCACAGCCGAACAACTCCGCTCCCGCATTTGATGGTGTATAGTCGGGCATTCTCACCCTTTCTCATCAGCTTTTTGCAAATTATGATCTGACATTCACACCTGCTTTTGATAATGTATGGTTGGGCATTCGCACCTTTTCTTACCCATTTTTCAGTAATTATGGGTGGACATTCACACCTTCTTGCAGCTGAACACCTCCTCTCCCGCTATTGATTGTGTACAGTCGGGTATTTTAACCTTTTCTTACCCGCTTTTTACCAAATATGGTCGGACATTCACACCGTCTTACAGCGGAACACCTCTGCTCCCGCTTTAGATGGTGTATAGTCAGTCATTTGAACCTTTTCTTACCCGCTTTTTACAAACTATGGTCGGACATTCAAACCTTCTTGTAGCCGAAAACCTCCGCTCCCTCTTTTGATTATACATTGTTGGGCATTCGCATCTTATTAACAAACTATAGTCAGACATTCACACCTTGCAGCTGAGCCACCTCAGCTCCCTGTTTTGATAGTGTATGTTCGGGCATTCGAACCTATTCTTACCCCCTTTTTACAAACTATGCTCGGAGATTCACACCTACTCACAGCCGAACAACTCCGCTCCCGCATTTGATGATGTCTTGTCCGGCATTCTAGTCTCTTCTAACACATTTTTCAGCAATTATGGTTGGACATTCACACCTACTCACAGCCGAACACTTCCGCTCCCACATTTGATGGTGTATAGCCGGGCATTTTCACCCTTTCTCATCAGCTTTTTGCAAATTATGATCTGACATTCACACCTACTTGCAGTCGAACAGCTCTGCTCCCGCTTTTGATTATGTTTGGTTGGATATTCGAACCTTTTCTTAACTGCTTTTTACAAACTTTGGTCGGACGTTCACACCTTCTTGCAGCCGAAAACATCCACTTCCACTTTTGATGGTATATATTCGGGCATTCAAACCTTTTCTTACCCGCTTTTTACAAACCGTGGTCGGACTTTCACACCTTCTTGTAGCCAAACAACTCCGCTCCCGCTATTGATTGTGTACAGTCGGGTATTTTAACCTTTTCTTACCCGCTTTTTACCAACTATGGTCGGACATTTACACCTTCTTACAGCGGAACACCTCCGCTCCCTCTTTTGATGGTCTATGTTCGGGCATTCGAACCTTTTCTTACCCGCTTTTTACAAACTATGGTCGGACATTCAAACTTTCTTGTAGCCGAACACATCCACTCCTGCTTTTGATGATGTATGGTTGGGCATTTTCACCTTTTCTTACCCATTTTTCAGTAATTATGGGTGGACATTCACACCTTCTTGCAGCTGAACAACTCCTCTCCCGCTTATGATCATGTGCGGTTTGATATTCGAAAATTTTCTTTCATGTTTTAAAGCAATTATTGATGGACATTCAAATCTTCTTGTAGCCGAACACATCCACTCCTGCTTTTGATGATGTATGGTAACCTTTTCCTACCCGCTTTTTACAATCTATGGTCGGACATTCAAACCTTCTTGTAGCCAAAACCCTCCGCTCCCTCTTTTGATCATACATTGTTGGGCATTCGCACCTTATCTTACCCGCTTTTTACAAACTATAGTCAGACATTCACACCTTGCAGCTGAACCACCTCCGCTCCCTGTTTTGATCATGTATGGTCTGGCAATACTACCTTTTCTTACCCGTTTGTGAGTAATTAATCCCAAAATATTGAGCATAAAATAAGTCTTTATGCTGATGATGTATTACTTTTCCTTCAGAACTCACAGACGTCTCTCAGTCACACGATCACACTCATAAATAAATTCTCAGCACTTTCTGACTACTCTATCAACTGGTCTAAGACCACAGTTCTGCCCATTAACTGTAGGGTCCATAATATACCTGCGATCACTTTACAGTCAGGAAATATTAGATATTTAGGCATAAACATTTCCTCCAGGCTCTCAGAGCTAACAAAGCTAAATTATGTGCAATTATTAAAGACAGTAGAGGACGATCTCTCGTTGGAAGTCCTTACCTATATCACTTATGGGGAGAGTTACATCCATTAAAATGATGATACTACCAAAAGTTAACTATTTGTTCTCAATGATCCCCATAAAACCATCTGCTACTTGGTTTAAGTCACTAGATTCATGCATCTCCAAATTTCTGTGGAAAAACAAACCACCACGTATTAGTTTAAAAACCCTACAGAAGACCAAGGACAGTGGTGGATTAGATTTACCTCATTTTCAGCACTATTCCTTAGACAATAGGTTACAATATATATCAAAATGGTTTAAACCTTGTTGTTGTCACAGTTCCCAGAGACGTTGTAATCGTTGAGGATTCTATATTCACCCCCTCATTAGAGGCACGTAATGCAGATTGATGACACTGAATCTTCTTCTCTGTTCATTGCTGGCATCATTCCCAGCATCGTAAGTGTTCGTGGCATTGTTAGCCTCTTCTTCTGGATCTTGATATCGAGAATCCTTTTGTATTTCTGGTTTGTCAGTACTCTCTCTTCGTTCACCGGAGTCTTTGTCTTTTTGTCCTTGAGTTTGGTGATTTTTTCTTCTTTTGATGCCTTGACACAATGTGACAGGTGATACCACGTGGGAGATCCTGTAACTTGGACTGCTGTCCCTGTGCTGCGAAATGGCTGTGCTGCTCAAATGGTCTCTCCTTCATCATGGTTACATGCTGCCATTCCGACATCTCGCCATTCCGACATGGGTCTCCAATTGTCGGAATGGCGACACTTAATTTTTTATCAAACGTCCCACCATTCCGACACTTTTTTCCTCCTATGGTCGGAATGGCGGTATGTTTTTTGTTTTTTTTAACATACCGCCATTCCGACAGTTCCTTTTAATAGCCTATTTTTTACCCAAAACATTTTGCACTAATGATATGCCGGCGCAAATACGCCCTAAAGTTTGGCGCACAAGCTTTGCACATGCAGAGGCCACAGCCTCGCAAACAAACTTTAATAATCTATTATCAAAATCCCCTGAATTTCAAATATAAAAATACAGATATTAATGTAACTCTGGCGAGACTGAAACTGATTAAGCAGAAATACAGTGTCAGTGAGCTGTCACAGCAGCCAGCTGGAGCGGAGCTCTCCACAGAGCCCATGCGTCTTTTGCACGCTGCCATCATATGCAAAAGTAATAATTGCAATTACAGATATCACGGCTACTGCACAGGACACAGTTGCGAGCACTCTGCCTTGCCTTGCCAATAGGAGAAGATAGAAATGACAGCATAGAACGTATAAAACACAACAAAATGCAGTAAAAACGTTTATTCATGTTATTCACGTGATTTATGAGTACTCACTCCAATTTTGGGAAGCGCGGATGGGTTTTGCGCATTTGGCACAAACACACAGCCGCAACGGTTGTAGCTTTATACAGCCTGTTGATATCTTAAGGACCTAACTGGTCACACCTGGGAGTAAATGTCATGTAGAGATTGTTTTTACATGACATTACAGCTGAACATATAGCTTTCATCCACAAACCAACGTGGGAGAGCCCGAAGACGCATGTGCCAGACGCACATAGGCATGCGTAAAACCAATTTTGACCACTTCATACTGTTTATTTGCTTTCTTTTAGTTAACTTTCGTTTCTTTTGGATTCTTGTGCGTGTTATGGAGCCGTTTTGGTCCATGTTTGTAAGCCTTTTTTTCCTGGATTAAATTTTCGGAAGTTGAAACAAGTGGCATTGGAGTGTGTGATTGAAAACCACCGCGGACTGCTTCTCCTCCTCCAGTTGCCGAGACTTTGTGTTTTTAATAACGCTTGTCTATAAACATGTGTTAAACATATAAATTGCATGAACAGAAAGAAGGGACTCACCTGTTGAGTAACACACATTTCCTTATACGGAAAGCCTTGTCGGAATGGTGGGACATTTGAACGTCAGAATAGCGGGATGTCGCAATGGTGGGATGTCGGAATGGTGGGACGTTTGCATGTCGGAATGGTGGTATGTCGGAATGGTGGTATGTCGGAATGGTGGGATGTCGGAATAGCGGGATGTCGGAATGGCGGGATTTCGGAATGGGTGTTGCCACCCCCTTCATCATATACACAGTTATTTATACATCACCTTCCACCATGAAGCGTTGTCCCTTTTTGTTTCTCTCTTTGTTCTTAAAATACTGTTATGCATGTCTAAACCAATCCATTAAATTAGATCATTTTGGCAGTAAAGCGATCTACAATGTGCTTGGTCGCAAAGCTGCTCATCTGTGGTAAACAGCTCTTCAGAAAGGCATTCTTCAATTGATTTCACTAATTCTATGTAATAATTTTGTGATTTCCTACAAAACTACACTTCTTCTCCCATCTGTCTGAGTATTTAATATTGTCTGGGTCCCGTTAAAACATGTATTTTTCCCATCTAATTCCTTGTTTGCTTTAAAACAAGTATTCCCCATTTTCTATCCCTTCAGTAGCCAACCAGTTTGTATGGAGTACACTGGAGCAACTTGACTGATCAGTAAAACACTGCTTTTGTTGTCACCGCAAGGCTTCCCCCGTCAGTTGTTTCACTGAGACACTACTGAGTAACTATAACTCAACACAGTTTATACACATAACATTCATATGCATACTAACAAACAAACAAACAATTATTCATCGCAATTTTCTCATCTCTGTTTGAACGTACACCCAGGTCAATATTCCTGTAGTCTTCTCATACCGACTATGGACCCATTCATTGTTTAACTTCACTGTTTTGCAAATCCTAATTGAATATTACACATTGACATTGAACTTTACTTGATAAGCAGGTCTTCATTGCATTCAGCAGCCTATATGTGAGCATCTATGTGTAAGATGTTCTTCTTTGCATTTATCAGCAGCAAGCAATTCTTCATTGCACATGCATATGAAAATAGTAAAACAATTCCAATGCGTTAGCGAAACCTTCTATATCAGGAGTGTCCATCATGATGCTGGGAATAGAACCTCTTTCCCAGAATAGTTCAACCTTCATTACTCAACTGATCATAACTCCGCAATGACCACATTTCAAAGTATCATTCCTCTACATATATTCAAAAATCTATGTGTAAATGTTTAATATTTCTTATATTTGTTGATGTCATTCTGTGTGCATGTGGCCTAAACCCAATCTCTGTGTGGCAATTTTAATTTAAACAAGTTGAACTCTGCCTCTGATCATTTAAAAAAGGTGTGTACCAATATCAACCTTTCTCAGGTAATTACTGATCCTACAAAACCAAAGAGATCCTTCAAGGTTGTCCCTGATTGGCTCAATCTTAACAAATCAAAGGTAGAAAATCCGCAGTATCTGAACTTGGTGTTAGTTATCACTGCTCAATAGCCTGTATCAGAATTGCAAAAATGAAAACATTAGGTCCACGCTTGGTATCCAGATCCTGAAACATCTCCATGAGCAGGCTTTTTTTTAACTGATCTGTTGAATAGTTATATGACACTGTTAAAATCCCAGATGAAGATCTAGCACTTGACCATTTTTGTAAATCTTCTAATTCCATAGTTTATAAACACGCCCCTTTTAAAAAGTATAGAACTTAGAACAGGTCTATCCCTGGCTTTCGGCAGAACTGTCTTCTTTACTTTTTTTTCCCCTTGTCCTGTTCAGCATTATGTCAGAAGAATTGTAGTCTGAATACCTTTGATGCCAAACAGATTTGTTTTGCCAAGGGAAGTTTTATAAATGTAAAGCTCCCCTTGATGCCCATTTATTTTTTTCTGTTTACAATATATGACATGAACTGAACTGAACCGGACCGGGGGACAAGGAAAGAAGAAGAGGAAAGAAGAGGAAACAGAAAAAAAAATAGAAACAAAAACCAGACAACCAGCTGCTACACCTGTAAAAAACAAAACAGACAACAATCCATGGCCTATGAGGGGAATCCAGCCTTAGCGCCAAGAGGAGCACCTGAAAGCAGACAAGCAGAGAAAAAACAAACACACAAACAAACAAAAACAAGCACAAGAAGCGGCAATCGCATACAACACAGCTGTGGATATAGATGACCTGAGACGACATGATAATACATCAACTGCTTAGTGACCATGCTACTGGACTAATGAATGTGTGTGTGTGTGTGTGAGAACATGCAACACCCATGGCACAGGACCTACATGATAACCGTGCTTAGTTATGAGTGTATAAGCGTACAGGGCCACAATCCACAGCCCCCCCCCCAAGCAATCAGAAGCAGGCAGAGAGGGCCACAAGACCCAGGCCACCAGCAGCCCCCACAGAGCACAGAACCCAGGCAGCCCACCGCAGGGGCAACCACGCATCCACCCAGAAGACTGCAGAGGAAGCCCCCGGAAAGAGCCCCCATAAGCATAGGGCAGAGGCACTCCGGGAACCAGGGGCAACAGCCCACCGACCCCGCCAGGCCCCAGCCGCCCAGACATGGGCCGTGCACTGGACCTGGGCCCCAGGAGCCCGAGCGCCCCCAAACCCCCCGGCAGAGGCCCCACCCAATACCCAGGAGGGCCAAGCGCCCCAGACAGCCACAAAGTGGGTCAGCGCCTGCCCCAGCGCCCCTGGCCAAGTGCCCTGGGAGTCAAGACGTGCCCACAGGTGGGTGAAGTCGCGAGCAGTGGGGAGAGGCAACGCTGATGCCCCATCGGGAGAAACACAGGCAGGCCAGGCGACAGCAAGTCCCAGATCCAGGCCCAATCATTACCACACACACTTTCACGTCCCATACATCCACACATCCACACATCCTACCTCCCTTGACTCTGCTGGGGTGTAGTGCAGCGGGCACACCAGGAGGCCAGCAACCCCCCAGCCACCACAGACCCCGAACCAGCAGAACAATTAATTAATCCTCCTGGCCCCTCCTGCCCCGAGCAGACACCAGGAAGCAGGGGTGTGCGAAGAAGACCCCTCCCCTCACCCTTCTGGCTCTTCAATATTTTCTAATAGTGAGCAATTAAAATTGAGGGGCAGCCAAACTTGTAGAACTGGGAGCGCGGCACTCTGGGCAGCCTACATACCCAAAGAGCCCCGCCCACCAGATGCCACTCAGTGTAACCACCCCCCAAGACCTAATGTGTGTGTGTGAGTGTGTTTGATAAGTAGTAATGTCTAAGGTGTAATTAAAACAGGGGCAGGGAACTGCAGAGTGCAACCAAAGGGGACCACCTACGTGGCCCCATCCACTACACCCCACCGAACACACACGCCCCCAAAACCCTTCATGTGTGAGTGTGTGCTGTGTACAGGAGCCAGAAGGGAGAGGGGTATGGGGATATATACCGGGGGAGCTACTCTCCCCCAGAGAGGGCAGCCAGGGACTGGCTGCAATAGGCATCCCCGCTACCTGGGAGCCAACAATGGGCAGGAGGGCCTGATGTCCACCAGGCTCGGGGCCTGCAGCGACCATATTCCGGGAGCTACTGTACCCCCAGAAGGTACCCATCCCGCCCCACCCCACAGTGTTGCTCTTTCTACTACTGCAAAATACAATGTTGTTCTTTGTTGAAGTAAATCTAGACATTGATAAATATGAAGGACAAAGCAGTTTTAACTTGGTTTGAGTGAAGGAATTAATTTTATACATAAAATCCCAAATCATGCAGAACGTATGAAAATAAGCTTATTCTCGGATTCCTGATCCTTCAGTGTTGCTCTTTCTTCTACTGCAAAATCCAGTGTTTTTCTTTGTTGAAGTCAATCTAGACATTGATAAATATGAAGGACAAAGCAGTTTTAACATAGTTTGAGTGAAGGCATTCATTTATAGTAAAATCAATAATCGTGCAGAACTCATGAAAATAAGCTTATTCTCGGATTCCTAAAACTTTTGATTTGCTCTTTCTTTACTGCAAAGTACAATGTTGTTCTTTGTTGAAGTCGATCTAGACATTGATAAATATGAAGGACAAAGCAGTTTTCACTTGGTTTGAGTGAAGGATTTGCAGCTGAAAACCTCCCGCTCCCGCTTTTGATTGTGTATAGTCGGAATTTCAAGCCTTTTCTTACCCGGTTTTTAGAAATTATGGTTGGACATTCAGACCTTGCAGCCGAAGACCTCCACTCCCTCTTTTGATCATACATTGTCGGGCATTCGCACCTTGTCTTACCCGCTTTTTACAAACTATAGTCAGACATTCACACCTTGCAGCTGAACCACCTCAGCTCCCTGTTTTGATCATGTATGGTCTGGCAATACTACCTTTTCTTACCCGTTTGTGAGTAATTATGGCTGGACATTCACACCTACTTGCAGTCGAACACCTCCGCTTCCGCTTTTGATGGCATTCGAACCTTTTCTTACCAGCTTTTTACGAACCATGGTTGGACTTTCACACCTTCTTGTAGCCGAACAACTCCGCTCCCCCTATTGATTGTGTACAGTCGGGTATTTTATCCTTTTCTTACCCGTTTTTTACCAACTATGGTCGGACATTCACACCTTCTTACAGCGGAACACCTCCGCTCCCTCTTTTGATGGTGTATGTTTGGGCATTCGAACCTTTTCTTACCCGCTTTTTACAAACTATGCTCGGACATTCAAACCTTCTTGTAGCCGAACACATCCACTCCTGCTTTTGATGATGTATGGTTGGGCATTCAAACATTTTCATTAATTTTGGGTGGACATTCACACCTTGTCACAGCCAAACACCTCCGCTCCCTGTTTTGATCATGTATGGTATGACATTCGCACCTTTTCTCACCCGCTTTTTGCCAACTATGGTCGGCTGTTCACAGCTTCCTCTCCACCATACTTGTATGGTGGGATATTCACACCCACTTGCATCCGAAGACCTTTTGTTGATATTTAGTCGGTCATTCGCAGCTTACCCGCTTTTGGCAAACTATGGCCTTCATGCAGCCAAACACCTCTGATCTCGCTTTTGATGATGTAAGGTTGGGCATTCAGACCTTGCTTCACCTGCTTTTCACCAAATATAGTCGGACATTCACACCTTCTTGCAGCCGAACACTTCCGCTCCACCTTTTAGTGTTCTATCACACCTTTTTTTTCACCGCATTTTATAGATTATGGTTGGAAATTCTCAACCACTCTCATCCGAAGACTTCTCCTCCCGCTTTTGTTAATATATTTGAACTTTAGTCGGACATTCACACCTTCTTGCAGCTTAACCACCTCCGCTCCCTGTTTTGATCATGTATGGTCTGGCAATACTACCTTTTCTTACCCGTTTGTAAGTAATTATGGCTGGACATTCACACCTACTTGCAGCCGAACACCACCTCTCCCGCTTTTGATGATGTATGGACCGGCATTCTTACCTTTTCTAACACATTTTTCAGCAATTATGGTCGGAGATTCACACTTACTCACAGCCGAACAACTCCGCTCCCGCATTTGATGGTGTATAGTCGGGCATTCTCACCCTTTCTCATCAGCTTTTTGCAAATTATGATCTGACATTCACACCTGCTTTTGATAATGTATGGTTGGGCATTCGCACCTTTTCTTACCCATTTTTCAGTAATTATGGGTGGACATTCACACCTTCTTGCAGCTGAACACCTCCTCTCCCGCTATTGATTGTGTACAGTCGGGTATTTTAACCTTTTCTTACCCGCTTTTTACCAAATATGGTCGGACATTCACACCGTCTTACAGCGGAACACCTCTGCTCCCGCTTTAGATGGTGTATAGTCAGTCATTTGAACCTTTTCTTACCCGCTTTTTACAAACTATGGTCGGACATTCAAACCTTCTTGTAGCCGAAAACCTCCGCTCCCTCTTTTGATTATACATTGTTGGGCATTCGCATCTTATTAACAAACTATAGTCAGACATTCACACCTTGCAGCTGAGCCACCTCAGCTCCCTGTTTTGATAGTGTATGTTCGGGCATTCGAACCTATTCTTACCCCCTTTTTACAAACTATGCTCGGAGATTCACACCTACTCACAGCCGAACAACTCCGCTCCCGCATTTGATGATGTCTTGTCCGGCATTCTAGTCTCTTCTAACACATTTTTCAGCAATTATGGTTGGACATTCACACCTACTCACAGCCGAACACTTCCGCTCCCACATTTGATGGTGTATAGCCGGGCATTTTCACCCTTTCTCATCAGCTTTTTGCAAATTATGATCTGACATTCACACCTACTTGCAGTCGAACAGCTCTGCTCCCGCTTTTGATTATGTTTGGTTGGATATTCGAACCTTTTCTTAACTGCTTTTTACAAACTTTGGTCGGACGTTCACACCTTCTTGCAGCCGAAAACATCCACTTCCACTTTTGATGGTATATATTCGGGCATTCAAACCTTTTCTTACCCGCTTTTTACAAACCGTGGTCGGACTTTCACACCTTCTTGTAGCCAAACAACTCCGCTCCCGCTATTGATTGTGTACAGTCGGGTATTTTAACCTTTTCTTACCCGCTTTTTACCAACTATGGTCGGACATTTACACCTTCTTACAGCGGAACACCTCCGCTCCCTCTTTTGATGGTCTATGTTCGGGCATTCGAACCTTTTCTTACCCGCTTTTTACAAACTATGGTCGGACATTCAAACTTTCTTGTAGCCGAACACATCCACTCCTGCTTTTGATGATGTATGGTTGGGCATTTTCACCTTTTCTTACCCATTTTTCAGTAATTATGGGTGGACATTCACACCTTCTTGCAGCTGAACAACTCCTCTCCCGCTTATGATCATGTGCGGTTTGATATTCGAAAATTTTCTTTCATGTTTTAAAGCAATTATTGATGGACATTCAAATCTTCTTGTAGCCGAACACATCCACTCCTGCTTTTGATGATGTATGGTAACCTTTTCCTACCCGCTTTTTACAATCTATGGTCGGACATTCAAACCTTCTTGTAGCCAAAACCCTCCGCTCCCTCTTTTGATCATACATTGTTGGGCATTCGCACCTTATCTTACCCGCTTTTTACAAACTATAGTCAGACATTCACACCTTGCAGCTGAACCACCTCCGCTCCCTGTTTTGATCATGTATGGTCTGGCAATACTACCTTTTCTTACCCGTTTGTGAGTAATTAATCCCAAAATATTGAGCATAAAATAAGTCTTTATGCTGATGATGTATTACTTTTCCTTCAGAACTCACAGACGTCTCTCAGTCACACGATCACACTCATAAATAAATTCTCAGCACTTTCTGACTACTCTATCAACTGGTCTAAGACCACAGTTCTGCCCATTAACTGTAGGGTCCATAATATACCTGCGATCACTTTACAGTCAGGAAATATTAGATATTTAGGCATAAACATTTCCTCCAGGCTCTCAGAGCTAACAAAGCTAAATTATGTGCAATTATTAAAGACAGTAGAGGACGATCTCTCGTTGGAAGTCCTTACCTATATCACTTATGGGGAGAGTTACATCCATTAAAATGATGATACTACCAAAAGTTAACTATTTGTTCTCAATGATCCCCATAAAACCATCTGCTACTTGGTTTAAGTCACTAGATTCATGCATCTCCAAATTTCTGTGGAAAAACAAACCACCACGTATTAGTTTAAAAACCCTACAGAAGACCAAGGACAGTGGTGGATTAGATTTACCTCATTTTCAGCACTATTCCTTAGACAATAGGTTACAATATATATCAAAATGGTTTAAACCTTGTTGTTGTCACAGTTCCCAGAGACGTTGTAATCGTTGAGGATTCTATATTCACCCCCTCATTAGAGGCACGTAATGCAGATTGATGACACTGAATCTTCTTCTCTGTTCATTGCTGGCATCATTCCCAGCATCGTAAGTGTTCGTGGCATTGTTAGCCTCTTCTTCTGGATCTTGATATCGAGAATCCTTTTGTATTTCTGGTTTGTCAGTACTCTCTCTTCGTTCACCGGAGTCTTTGTCTTTTTGTCCTTGAGTTTGGTGATTTTTTCTTCTTTTGATGCCTTGACACAATGTGACAGGTGATACCACGTGGGAGATCCTGTAACTTGGACTGCTGTCCCTGTGCTGCGAAATGGCTGTGCTGCTCAAATGGTCTCTCCTTCATCATGGTTACATGCTGCCATTCCGACATCTCGCCATTCCGACATGGGTCTCCAATTGTCGGAATGGCGACACTTAATTTTTTATCAAACGTCCCACCATTCCGACACTTTTTTCCTCCTATGGTCGGAATGGCGGTATGTTTTTTGTTTTTTTTAACATACCGCCATTCCGACAGTTCCTTTTAATAGCCTATTTTTTACCCAAAACATTTTGCACTAATGATATGCCGGCGCAAATACGCCCTAAAGTTTGGCGCACAAGCTTTGCACATGCAGAGGCCACAGCCTCGCAAACAAACTTTAATAATCTATTATCAAAATCCCCTGAATTTCAAATATAAAAATACAGATATTAATGTAACTCTGGCGAGACTGAAACTGATTAAGCAGAAATACAGTGTCAGTGAGCTGTCACAGCAGCCAGCTGGAGCGGAGCTCTCCACAGAGCCCATGCGTCTTTTGCACGCTGCCATCATATGCAAAAGTAATAATTGCAATTACAGATATCACGGCTACTGCACAGGACACAGTTGCGAGCACTCTGCCTTGCCTTGCCAATAGGAGAAGATAGAAATGACAGCATAGAACGTATAAAACACAACAAAATGCAGTAAAAACGTTTATTCATGTTATTCACGTGATTTATGAGTACTCACTCCAATTTTGGGAAGCGCGGATGGGTTTTGCGCATTTGGCACAAACACACAGCCGCAACGGTTGTAGCTTTATACAGCCTGTTGATATCTTAAGGACCTAACTGGTCACACCTGGGAGTAAATGTCATGTAGAGATTGTTTTTACATGACATTACAGCTGAACATATAGCTTTCATCCACAAACCAACGTGGGAGAGCCCGAAGACGCATGTGCCAGACGCACATAGGCATGCGTAAAACCAATTTTGACCACTTCATACTGTTTATTTGCTTTCTTTTAGTTAACTTTCATTTCTTTTGGATTCTTGTGCGTGTTATGGAGCCGTTTTGGTCCATGTTTGTAAGCCTTTTTTTCCTGGATTAAATTTTCGGAAGTTGAAACAAGTGGCATTGGAGTGTGTGATTGAAAACCACCGCGGACTGCTTCTCCTCCTCCAGTTGCCGAGACTTTGTGTTTTTAATAACGCTTGTCTATAAACATGTGTTAAACATATAAATTGCATGAACAGAAAGAAGGGACTCACCTGTTGAGTAACACACATTTCCTTATACGGAAAGCCTTGTCGGAATGGTGGGACATTTGAACGTCAGAATAGCGGGATGTCGCAATGGTGGGATGTCGGAATGGTGGGACGTTTGCATGTCGGAATGGTGGTATGTCGGAATGGTGGTATGTCGGAATGGTGGGATGTCGGAATAGCGGGATGTCGGAATGGCGGGATTTCGGAATGGGTGTTGCCACCCCCTTCATCATATACACAGTTATTTATACATCACCTTCCACCATGAAGCGTTGTCCCTTTTTGTTTCTCTCTTTGTTCTTAAAATACTGTTATGCATGTCTAAACCAATCCATTAAATTAGATCATTTTGGCAGTAAAGCGATCTACAATGTGCTTGGTCGCAAAGCTGCTCATCTGTGGTAAACAGCTCTTCAGAAAGGCATTCTTCAATTGATTTCACTAATTCTATGTAATAATTTTGTGATTTCCTACAAAACTACACTTCTTCTCCCATCTGTCTGAGTATTTAATATTGTCTGGGTCCTGTTAAAACATGTATTTTTCCCATCTAATTCCTTGTTTGCTTTAAAACAAGTATTCCCCATTTTCTATCCCTTCAGTAGCCAACCAGTTTGTATGGAGTACACTGGAGCAACTTGACTGATCAGTAAAACACTGCTTTTGTTGTCACCGCAAGGCTTCCCCCGTCAGTTGTTTCACTGAGACACTACTGAGTAACTATAACTCAACACAGTTTATACACATAACATTCATATGCATACTAACAAACAAACAAACAATTATTCATCGCAATTTTCTCATCTCTGTTTGAACGTACACCCAGGTCAATATTCCTGTAGTCTTCTCATACCGACTATGGACCCATTCATTGTTTAACTTCACTGTTTTGCAAATCCTAATTGAATATTACACATTGACATTGAACTTTACTTGATAAGCAGGTCTTCATTGCATTCAGCAGCCTATATGTGAGCATCTATGTGTAAGATGTTCTTCTTTGCATTTATCAGCAGCAAGCAATTCTTCATTGCACATGCATATGAAAATAGTAAAACAATTCCAATGCGTTAGCGAAACCTTCTATATCAGGAGTGTCCATCATGATGCTGGGAATAGAACCTCTTTCCCAGAATAGTTCAACCTTCATTACTCAACTGATCATAACTCCGCAATGACCACATTTCAAAGTATCATTCCTCTACATATATTCAAAAATCTATGTGTAAATGTTTAATATTTCTTATATTTGTTGATGTCATTCTGTGTGCATGTGGCCTAAACCCAATCTCTGTGTGGCAATTTTAATTTAAACAAGTTGAACTCTGCCTCTGATCATTTAAAAAAGGTGTGTACCAATATCAACCTTTCTCAGGTAATTACTGATCCTACAAAACCAAAGAGATCCTTCAAGGTTGTCCCTGATTGGCTCAATCTTAACAAATCAAAGGTAGAAAATCCGCAGTATCTGAACTTGGTGTTAGTTATCACTGCTCAATAGCCTGTATCAGAATTGCAAAAATGAAAACATTAGGTCCACGCTTGGTATCCAGATCCTGAAACATCTCCATGAGCAGGCTTTTTTTTAACTGATCTGTTGAATAGTTATATGACACTGTTAAAATCCCAGATGAAGATCTAGCACTTGACCATTTTTGTAAATCTTCTAATTCCATAGTTTATAAACACGCCCCTTTTAAAAAGTATAGAACTTAGAACAGGTCTATCCCTGGCTTTCGGCAGAACTGTCTTCTTTACTTTTTTTTCCCCTTGTCCTGTTCAGCATTATGTCAGAAGAATTGTAGTCTGAATACCTTTGATGCCAAACAGATTTGTTTTGCCAAGGGAAGTTTTATAAATGTAAAGCTCCCCTTGATGCCCATTTATTTTTTTCTGTTTACAATATATGACATGAACTGAACTGAACCGGACCGGGGGACAAGGAAAGAAGAAGAGGAAAGAAGAGGAAACAGAAAAAAAAATAGAAACAAAAACCAGACAACCAGCTGCTACACCTGTAAAAAACAAAACAGACAACAATCCATGGCCTATGAGGGGAATCCAGCCTTAGCGCCAAGAGGAGCACCTGAAAGCAGACAAGCAGAGAAAAAACAAACACACAAACAAACAAAAACAAGCACAAGAAGCGGCAATCGCATACAACACAGCTGTGGATATAGATGACCTGAGACGACATGATAATACATCAACTGCTTAGTGACCATGCTACTGGACTAATGAATGTGTGTGTGTGTGTGTGAGAACATGCAACACCCATGGCACAGGACCTACATGATAACCGTGCTTAGTTATGAGTGTATAAGCGTACAGGGCCACAATCCACAGCCCCCCCCCCAAGCAATCAGAAGCAGGCAGAGAGGGCCACAAGACCCAGGCCACCAGCAGCCCCCACAGAGCACAGAACCCAGGCAGCCCACCGCAGGGGCAACCACGCATCCACCCAGAAGACTGCAGAGGAAGCCCCCGGAAAGAGCCCCCATAAGCATAGGGCAGAGGCACTCCGGGAACCAGGGGCAACAGCCCACCGACCCCGCCAGGCCCCAGCCGCCCAGACATGGGCCGTGCACTGGACCTGGGCCCCAGGAGCCCGAGCGCCCCCAAACCCCCCGGCAGAGGCCCCACCCAATACCCAGGAGGGCCAAGCGCCCCAGACAGCCACAAAGTGGGTCAGCGCCTGCCCCAGCGCCCCTGGCCAAGTGCCCTGGGAGTCAAGACGTGCCCACAGGTGGGTGAAGTCGCGAGCAGTGGGGAGAGGCAACGCTGATGCCCCATCGGGAGAAACACAGGCAGGCCAGGCGACAGCAAGTCCCAGATCCAGGCCCAATCATTACCACACACACTTTCACGTCCCATACATCCACACATCCACACATCCTACCTCCCTTGACTCTGCTGGGGTGTAGTGCAGCGGGCACACCAGGAGGCCAGCAACCCCCCAGCCACCACAGACCCCGAACCAGCAGAACAATTAATTAATCCTCCTGGCCCCTCCTGCCCCGAGCAGACACCAGGAAGCAGGGGTGTGCGAAGAAGACCCCTCCCCTCACCCTTCTGGCTCTTCAATATTTTCTAATAGTGAGCAATTAAAATTGAGGGGCAGCCAAACTTGTAGAACTGGGAGCGCGGCACTCTGGGCAGCCTACATACCCAAAGAGCCCCGCCCACCAGATGCCACTCAGTGTAACCACCCCCCAAGACCTAATGTGTGTGTGTGAGTGTGTTTGATAAGTAGTAATGTCTAAGGTGTAATTAAAACAGGGGCAGGGAACTGCAGAGTGCAACCAAAGGGGACCACCTACGTGGCCCCATCCACTACACCCCACCGAACACACACGCCCCCAAAACCCTTCATGTGTGAGTGTGTGCTGTGTACAGGAGCCAGAAGGGAGAGGGGTATGGGGATATATACCGGGGGAGCTACTCTCCCCCAGAGAGGGCAGCCAGGGACTGGCTGCAATAGGCATCCCCGCTACCTGGGAGCCAACAATGGGCAGGAGGGCCTGATGTCCACCAGGCTCGGGGCCTGCAGCGACCATATTCCGGGAGCTACTGTACCCCCAGAAGGTACCCATCCCGCCCCACCCCACTCAACCCAACCCCACCCCGGAGGACCTCTACAAAAAACAAACAAACAAACCACCCGGTCACACCAGTCGCAGCAGCCCGGGCCTGAGACCCACCATCACCCAGCAACCCACCACCACCACTATGTGATAAAACTAATCAGAGGGGACCAGAGAGAATGAAATTCAGCCAATTGATGTTTTGAGGAGGCAGACATTGTTTCCATGCTAATATAATCTAAAAGAAAATTTCTAAACTGGTTAATACACAGATTGTTCTTCGCTTTCCAGTTCATGAGAATAGTTTTCTTTGCGATACATAACACTGTGACAACCAAGTGTGCTGAGTTAATTTCCATGTTGATGTTGTCTAAGTCACCCAGTATGCACAGTGTGGGGCATGCAGGGATGCTACACTTTAGCCATGTTGATAGGTCCTCACAGACTTCAAGCCAGAACTTCTGGACAGGCGCAGAAAACCACAAAGCGTGTGCATAATCATCAGGTGTGTTATCTGTGCAATGTGAGCAGATGTTTGAGTGTGTTAGACCCATCCTGAACATCCTTTGTCCTGTATAGTGTGTTCTATGAAGGATTTTGTATTGTATGAGCTGTAAATTAGGATTTCGAGTCTTTATGAAGGTGTTCAAACATATTTGTGGTTAGAAGCTATGACCAGAACTGATGGATAAATCTGCCTCCCATTTTGAGGATGGAAGAGGCATTGTGTCATCTATCTTAGACAATAATTTATATATTTTTGATAGTAGTTTTGGGGTACAGATGCTTAGAAATTCTGCTACCCTAGTCGGGGGTTGTAAGTCTGGTTGTTGGAGGATATATCCATCCATCCATCCATCATCTGCCGCTTATCCGGGGGTCGGGTCGCGGGGGCAGCAGCTTGAGCAGAGAAACCCAGACGTCTCTGTCCCCGGCCACTTCCTCCAGCTCTTCCGGGGGGACCCCGAGGCGTTCCCAGGCCAGCCGAGAGACATAGTCTCTCCAACGTGTCCTGGGTCTCCCCCGGGGTCTCCTCCCAGTGGGACGTGCCCGGAACACCTCCCCAGGGAGGCGCCCAGGGGGCATCCTAACCAGATGCCCGAGCCACCTCATCTGACTCCTCTCAATGCGGAGGAGCAGCGGTTCTACTCCGAGCCCCTCCCGGATGACTGAGCTTCTCACCCTATCTCTAAGGGAGAGCCCAGACACCCTGCGGAGGAAACTTATTTCGGCCGCTTGTATTCGCGATCTTGTTCTTTCGGTCACTACCCACAACTCGTGACCATAGGTGAGGATGGGAACGTAGATTGACCAGTAAGTAGAGAGCTTCGCCTTCTGGCTCAGCTCCCTCTTCACAACGACGGGTCGGTGCAGAGCCTGCAACACTGCAGGTGCCGCACCGATCCGCCCGTCAATCTCCCGCTCCATTCGTCCGTCACTCGTGAACAAAACCCCGAGATACTTGAACTCCTCCTCTTGGGGAAGGATCTCATTTCCGACCCGGAGAGAGCATTCCACCCTTTTCCGGCTGAGAACCATAGTCTCGGATTTGGAGGTGCTGATTCTCATCCCAGCCGCTTCACACTCGGCTGTGAATCACTCCAGTGAGAGCTGAAGGTCACGGCCTGACGACGCTAACAGAACCACATCATCTGCAAAAAGCAGAGACCCGATTCTGAGGTCGCCAAATGGGACACCCTCAACGCCCTGGCTCCGCCTAGAAATTCTGTCCATAAAAGTTAGGAACAGAATCGGTGACAAAGGGCAGCCCTGACGGAGTCCAACTCTCACCGGAAACGTATCCGACTTACTGCCGGCAATGCGGACCAAACTCTGGCACCGGTCATACAGAGACCGAACGGCCCCTATCAAGGGGTCCGGCACTCCATATTCCCGGAGCACCCCCCACAGGACTCCACGAGGGACACGGTCGAACGCTTTCTCCAAGTCCACAAAACACATGTAGACTGGTTGGGCGAACTCCCATGCACCCTCCAGGATCCTGCCGAGGGTATAGAGCTGGTCCACTGTTCCACGGCCAGGACGAAAGCCACACTTCATCTCCTGAATCCGAGGCTCGATTATCCGACGGATCCTCCTCTCCAATACCCCCGAATAGACCTTACCAGGGAGGCTGAGGAGTGTGATACCCCTATAGTTGGAACACACCCTCCGGTCCCCCTTTTTAAAGAGGGGGACCACCACCCCAATCTGCCAGTCCAGAGGCACTGTCCCCGATGTCCACGCGATACTGCAGAGGCGTGTCAGCCAAGACAGCCCTACAACATCCAGAGCCTTGAGAAACTCAGGACGGACCTCATCCACCCCCGGGGCCTTGCCACCGAGGAACTATTTAACCACCTCGGCAACCTCAGCCCCAGAAATGGGAGGCCCCGTCTCCGAGCTCTCCGACTCTGCCTCTTCCGAGCACGTGTTGGTAGGATTGAGGAGTTCCTCGAAGTACTCCCCCCACCGACTCACAACATCCCTAGTTGAGGTCAGCAAAGCCCCGTCCGCACTGTAAACAGTGTTGACTGTGAGCCGCTTCCCCCCCCTGAGACGCCGGATGGTGGACCAGAATCTTTTCGAGGCCGTCCGGAAATCGTTCTCCATGGTCTCACCGAACTCCTCCCAGGCCCGAGTTTTTGCCTCAGCAACCGCCAAAGCCGCGGCCCGTCTGGCCCGTCGGTACCTATCAGCTTCTTCCAGGGTCCCACTGGCCAAAAAGGCCCGATAGGACTCCTTCTTCAGCTTGACGGCTTCCCTCACCACTGGTGTCCACCAGCAGGTTCGAGGGTTGCCGCCACGACAGGCACCGACCACCTTACGGCCACAACTCCGACCAGCTCCCTCGGCAATGGAGTCACGGAACATGGCCCATTCAATGTCCCCCACCTCAAATATGGTTGAAGCTCTGCTGGAGGTGGGAGTTAAAGCTCCTTCTGACGGGGGATTCTGACAAACGCTCCCAGCAGACCCTCACAATACGTTTGGGCCTGCCAGGTCTGATCGGCATCCTCCCCCACCAGCGGAGCCAACTCACCACCAGGTGGTGATCAGTTGACAGCTCCGCCCCTCTCTTCACCCGAGTGTCCAGGACATACGGCCGCAAGTCCGATGATACAACCACAAAGTCGATCATCGAACTGCGGCCAAGGGTGTCCTGGTGCCAAGTGCACATATGGACACCCTTATGCCTGAACATGGTGTTCGTTATGGACAGTCTATGACTGGCACAGAAGTCCAACAACATAACACCACTCTGATTCAGATCGTGGGGGCCGTTCCTCCCAATCACACCCCTCCAGGTCTCACTGTCATTGCCCACGTGAGCATTGAAGTCCCCCAGCAGAATGAGGGAGTCTCCGGTAGGAGCATTCTCCAGTGCCTCCCCCAGAGACTCCAAAAAGGGTAGGTACTCTGAACTGCTGTTTGGCGCATAGGCACAAACAACAGTCAGGACTCGTCCCCCCACCCAAAGGCCGAGGGAGGCTACCCTCTCGTTCACTGGGGTAAACCCCAATGTACTGGCACACAGCCGGGGGGCAATAAGTATGCCCACACCTGCTCTGCGCCTCTCACCACGGGCAACTCCAGAGTGGAAGAGAGTCCAACCCCTCTCAAGAGTACTGGTTCCAGATCCCAAGCCGTGCGTCGAGGTGAGTCCGACTATATCTAACGGTCTGATGAAGTTTCAACAATAAACAACAAACGTTGTATTATGAGAAAGAACCAGACTCATTCTTTAGGAATCCGAAAATAAGCTAATTATGCACGAATTCGGATTCTCCTATAAAACGAATTCCTTAACTCAAACCAAGTTAAGACTGCTTTGTCCTTCATATTTATTCATGTCTAATCAAGTTTCAATGATAAACAACGTTGTACTTTGTAGAATGAGAAAGAACTTCTTCAGCAATAAGCATCTCTCGACAAATGACGAAATACAGATTTTGCTATAAAATTAATTGCTATCAGCCTGACTTAAAACTGTTTGTCTTCCTTATTTATCCACTTCAAATCAAGTTTCAACAATTAAAAAAATTTTGTAGTTTGAGAAAGAACAACTTAATCTTGAGCAATCAGTATATAAAGAAGGTAAGCAAAGGTGCGAATGTCAAACCATACATGATCAAAACAGGGAGCGGAGGTGTTTGGCTGAGACAAGGTGTGAATGTCCACCCATAATTAATGAAAAGCGGGCAACAAGTAGGTTCGAATGCCCAACCATACATCATCAAAAGCAGGAGTGGATATGTTCGGCTACAAGAAGGTTTGAACGTCTGACCATAGTTTGTAAAAAACGGGTAAGAAAAGGTTAAAATACCCGACTGTACACAATCAGTAGCGGGTGCGGAGTTGTTCGGCTACTAAAAGGTGTGAAAGTCCGACCATGGTTTGTAAAAAGCGGGTAAGAAAAGGTGCAAATGCCCGAAAATGTATGATCAAAAGAGGGAGAGGAGGTGTTCGGCTGCAAGAAGGTGTGACTGTACACCCATAATTACTGAAAAAAGGGTAAGAAAAGGTGCGAATGCCTAACTATACATAATCAAAAGCAGGAGTGGATATGTTCGGCTCCAAGAAGGGTTGAATGTCTGACCATAGTTTGTAAAAAGCAGGTAAGAAAAGGTTTGACTGCCCAAATATACACCATCAAAAGAGGGAGCGGAGGTGTTCCGCTGTAAGAAGGTGTGAATGTCCGACCATAGTTGGTAAAAAGCGGGTAAGAAAAGGTTAAAATACCCGACTGTACACAATCAATAGCGGGAGCGGAGTTGTTCGGCTACTAAAAGATGTGAAAGTCCGACTATGGTTTGTAAAAAGCGGGTAAGAAAAGGTGCTAATGCCCGACAATGTATGATCAAAAGAGGGAGCGGAGGTTTTCGGCTGTAAGAAGGTCTGAATGTCCAACTATAATTTGTAAAAACCGGGTAAGAAAAGGCTTGAAAGCCCGACTATACACCATCATAAGCGGGAGAGGAGGTGTTCAGCTGCAAGAAGGTGTGAATGTCCACCCATAATTACTGAAAAATGGGTAAGAAAAGGTGCGAATGCCCAAACATACATCATCAAAAGCAGGAGTGGATGTGTTGGGCTACAAGAAGGTTTGAAAGTCCGACCATGGTTTGTAAAAAGCGGG
This sequence comes from Leuresthes tenuis, assembly GCF_036924035.1. Classification (NCBI taxonomy): domain Eukaryota; kingdom Metazoa; phylum Chordata; class Actinopteri; order Atheriniformes; family Atherinopsidae; genus Leuresthes; species Leuresthes tenuis. The sequence continues at coordinate 29,706,605 of NW_027325367.1, read as the reverse complement.
TAAGAAAAGGTGCGAATGCCCGAAAATGTATGATCAAAAGAGGGAGAGGAGGTGTTCGGCTGCAAGAAGGTGTGAATGTACACCCATAATTACTGAAAAATGGGTAAGAAAAGGTGCAAATGCCTAACTATACATAATCAAAAGCAGGAGTGGATGTGTTCGGCTCCAAGAAGGGTTGAATGTCTGACCATAGTTTGTAAAAAGCAGGTAAGAAAAGGTTTGACTGCCCGAATATACACCATCAAAAGAGGGAGCGGAGGTGTTCCGCTGTAAGAAGGTGTGAATGTCCGACCATAGTTGGTAAAAAGCGGGTAAGAAAAGGTTAAAATACCCGACTGTACACAATCAATAGCGGGAGCGGAGTAGTTCGGCTACTAAAAGATGTGAAAGTCCGACTATGGTTTGTAAAAAGCGGGTAAGAAAAGGTGCTAATGCCCGACAATGTATGATCAAAAGAGGGAGTGGAGGTTTTCGGCTGTAAGAAGGTCTGAATGTCCAACTATAATTTGTAAAAACCGGGTAAGAAAACGCTTGAAAGCCCGACTATACACCACCATAAGCGGGAGAGGAGGTGTTCAGCTGCAAGAAGGTGTGAATGTCCACCCATAATTACTGAAAAATGGGTAAGAAAAGGTGCGAATGCCCAAACATACATCATCAAAAGCAGGAGTGGATGTGTTGGGCTACAAGAAGGTTTGAAAGTCCGACCATGGTTTGTAAAAAACGGGTAAGAAAAGGTGCGAATGCCCGACAACGTATGATCAAAAGAGGGAGCGGAGGTTTTTGGCTACAAGAAGGTTTGAATGTCCGACCATAGTTTGTAAAAAGCGGGTAAGAAAAGGTTCAAATGCCTGACAATACACCATCAAAAGCGGGAGCGAAGGTGTTCCGCTGTAAGACGGTGTAAATGTCCGACCATAGTTGGTCAAAGGCGGGTAAGAAAAGGTTAAAATACCCGACTGTACACAATCAATAGCGGTAGCGGAGTTGTTCGGCTACAAGAAGGTGTGAAAGTCCAACCATGGTTTGTAAAAAGCTGGTAAGAAAAGGTTCGAATGCCCGAATATTTACCATCAAAAGCGGAAGCGGAGGTGTTCGGCTGCAAGAAGGTGTGAACGTCCGACCAAAGTTTGTAAAAAGCAGTTAAGAAAAGGTTCGAATATCCAACCAAACATAATCAAAAGCGGGAGCAGAGCTGTTCGACTGCAAGTAGGTGTGAATGTCCAGCCATAATTACTCACAAACGGGTAAGAAAAGGTAGTATTGCCAGACCATACATGATCAAAACAGGGAGCGGAGGTGGTTCAGCTGCAAGGTGTGAATGTCTGACTATAGTTTGTAAAAAGCGGGTAAGATAAGGTGCGAATGCCCGACAATGTATGATCAAAAGAGGGAGCAGAGGTTTTCGGCTGCAAGAAGGTCTGAATGTCCACCCAAAATTCCTGAAAAATGGGTAAAAAAAGGGTGCGAATGCCAAACCATACATCATCAAAAGCAGGAGTGGATGTGTTCGGCTACAAGAAGATTTGAATGTCCATCAATAATTGCTTTAAAACATGAAAGAAAATTTTCGAATATCAAACCGCACATGATCATAAGCGGGAGAGGAGTTGTTCAGCTGCAAGAAGGTGTGAATGTCCACCCATAATTACTGAAAATTGGGTAAGAAAAGGTGAAAATGGCCAACCATACATCATCAAAAGCAGGAGTGGATGTGTTCGGCTACAAGAAGGTTTGAATGTCCGACCATAGTTTGTAAAAAGCGGGTAAGAAAAGGTTCGAATGCCCGAACATAGACCATCAAAAGAGGGAGCGGAGGTGTTCCGCTGTAAGAAGGTGTAAATGTCCGACCATAGTTGGTAAAAAGCGGGTAAGAAAAGGTTAAAATACCCAACTGTAGACAATCAATAGCGGGAGCGGAGTTGTTTGGCTACAAGAAGGTGTGAAAGTCCGACCACGGTTTGTAAAAAGCGGGTAAGAAAAGGTTCGAATGCCCGAATATATACCATCAAAAGCGGGAGCAGAGCTGTTCGACTGCAAGTAGGTGTGAATGTCCAGCCATAATTACTCACAAACGGGTAAGAAAAGGTAGTATTGCCAGACCATACATGATCAAAACAGGGAGCTGAGGTGGTTCAGCACCAAGGTGTGAATGTCTGACTATAGTTTGTAAAAAGCGGGTAAGATAAGGTGCGAATGCCCGACAATGTATGATCAAAAGAGGGAGCGGAGGTTTTTGGCTACAAGACGGTGTGAATGTCCGACCATAGTTGGTAAAAAGCGGGTAAGAAAAGGTTAAAATACCCGACTGTACACAATCAATAGGGGGAGCGGAGTTGTTCGGCTACAAGAAGGTGTGAAAGTCCAACCATGGTTTGTAAAAAGCTGGTAAGAAAAGGTTCGAATGCCCGAATATTTTCCATCAAAAGCGGAAGCGGAGGTGTTCGGCTGCAAGAAGGTGTGAACGTCCGACCAAAGTTTGTAAAAAGCAGTTAAGAAAAGGTTCGAATATCCAACCAAACATAATCAAAAGCGGGAGCAGAGCTGTTCGACTGCAAGTAGGTGTGAATGTCCAGCCATAATTACTCACAAACGGGTAAGAAAAGGTAGTATTGCCAGACCATACATGATCAAAACAGGGAGCGGAGGTGGTTCAGCTGCAAGGTGTGAATGTCTGACTATAGTTTGTAAAAAGCGGGTAAGATGAGGTGCGAATGCCCGACAATGTATGATCAAAAGAGGGAGCAGAGGTTTTCGGCTGCAAGAAGGTCTGAATGTCCACCCAAAATTCCTGAAAAATGGGTAAAAAAAGGGTGCGAATGCCAAACCATACATCATCAAAAGCAGGAGTGGATGTGTTCGGCTACAAGAAGATTTGAATGTCCATCAATAATTGCTTTAAAACATGAAAGAAAATTTTCGAATATCAAACCGCACATGATCATAAGCGGGAGAGGAGTGGTTCAGCTGCAAGAAGGTGTGAATGTCCACCCATAATTACTGAAAAATGGGTAAGAAAAGGTGAAAATGCCCAACCATACATCATCAAAAGCAGGAGTGGATGTGTTCGGCTACAAGAAGGTTTGAATGTCCGACCATAGTTTGTAAAAAGCGGGTAAGAAAAGGTTCGAATGCCCGAACATAGACCATCAAAAGAGGGAGCGGAGGTGTTCCGCTGTAAGAAGGTGTAAATGTCCGACCATAGTTGGTAAAAAGCGGGTAAGAAAAGGTTAAAATACCCGACTGTACACAATCAATAGCGGGAGCGGAGTTGTTTGGCTACAAGAAGGTGTGAAAGTCCGACCACGGTTTGTAAAAAGCGGGTAAGAAAAGGTTCGAATGCCCGAATATATACCATCAAAAGTGGAAGTGGATGTGTTCGGCTGCAAGAAGGTGTGAACGTCCGACCAAAGTTTGTAAAAAGCAGTTAAGAAAAGGTTCGAATATCCAACCAAACATAATCAAAAGCGGGAGCAGAGCTGTTCGACTGCAAGTAGGTGTGAATGTCAGATCATAATTTGCAAAAAGCTGATGAGAAAGGGTGAGAATGCCCGGCTATACACCATCAAATGCGGGAGCGGAAGGGTTCGGCTGTGAGTAGGTGTGAATGTCCAACCATAATTGCTGAAAAATGTGTTAGAAGAGACTAGAATGCCGGACAAGACATCATCAAATGCGGGAGCGGAGTTGTTCGGCTGTGAGTAGGTGTGAATCTCCGAGCATAGTTTGTAAGAATAGGTTTGAATGCCCGAACATACACTATCAAAACAGGGAGCTGAGGTGGCTCAGCTGCAAGGTGTGAATGTCTGACTATAGTTTGTAAATAAGGTGCGAATGCCCAACAATGTATAATCAAAAGAGGGAGCGGAGGTTTTCGGCTACAAGAAGGTTTGAATGTCCGACCATAGTTTGTAAAAAGCGGGTAAGAAAAGGTTCAAATGCCTGACTATACACCATCAAAAGCGGGAGCAAAGGTGTTCCGCTGTAAGACGGTGTGAATGTCCGACCATATTTGGTAAAAAGCGGGTAAGAAAAGGTTAAAATACCCGACTGTACACAATCAATAGCGGGAGAGGAGGTTTTCAGCTGCAAGAAGGTGTGAATGTCCACCCATAATTACTGAAAAATGGGTAAGAAAAGGTGCGAATGCCCAACCATACATTATCAAAAGCAGGTGTGAATGTCAGATCATAATTTGCAAAAAGCTGATGAGAAAGGGTGAGAATGCCCGACTATACACCATCAAATGCGGGAGCGGAGTTGTTCGGCTGCAAGTAGGTGTGAATGTCCAGCCATAATTACTAACAAACGGGTAAGAAAAGGTAGTATTGCCAGACCATACATGATCAAAACAGGGAGCGGAGGTGGTTAAGCTGCAAGAAGGTGTGAATGTCCGACTAAAGTTCAAATATATTAACAAAAGCGGGAGGAGAGGTCTTCGGATGAGAGTGGTTGAGAATTTCCAACCATAATCTATAAAATGCGGTGAAAAAAAAGGTGTGATAGAACACTAAAAGGTGGAGCGGAAGTGTTCGCTTGCAAGAAGGTGTGAATGTCCGACTATATTTGGTGAAAAGCAGGTGAAGCAAGGTCTGAATGCCCAACCTTACATCATCAAAAGCGAGATCAGAGGTGTTTGGCTGCATGAAGGCCATAGTTTGCCAAAAGCGGGTAAGCTGCGAATGACCGACTAAATATCAACAAAAGGTCTTCGGATGGAAGTGGGTGTGAATATCCCACCATACAAGTATGGTGGAGAGGAAGCTGTGAACAGCCGACCATAGTTGGCAAAAAGCGGGTGAGAAAAGGTGCGAATGTCCAACCATACATGATCAAAACAGGGAGCGGAGGTGTTTGGCTGTGACAAGGTGTGAATGTCCACCCAAAATTAATTAAAAGCGGGCAACAAGTAGGTTTGAATGCCCAACCATACATCATCAAAAGCAGGAGTGGATGTGTTCGGCTACAAGAAGGTTTGAATGTCCGAGCATAGTTTGTAAAAAGCGGGTAAGAAAAGGTTCGAATGCCCAAACATACACCAACAAAAGAGGGAGCGGAGGTGTTCCGCTGTAAGAAGGTGTGAATGTCCGACCATAGTTGGTAAAACACGGGTAAGAAAAGGTTAAAATACCCGACTGTACACAATCAATAGCGGGAGAGGAGGTGTTTGGCTACAAGAATGTGTGACAGTCCGACCATAGTTTGTAAAAAGCGGGTAAGAAAAGGTTCAAATGCCTGACTATACACCATCAAAAGCGGGAGCGGAGGTGTTCGGCTACAAGAAGGTGTGAAAGTTCAACCATGGTTTGTAAAAAGCTGCTAAGAAAAGGTTCGAATGCCCGAATATATACCATCACAAGCGGAAGCGGAGGTGTTCGGCTGCAAGAAGGTGTGAACGTCCGACCAAAGTTTGCAAAAAGCAGTTAAGAAAAGGTTCGAATGCCCGAATATATACCATCAAAAGCGGGAGCAGAGCTGTTCGACTGCAAGTAGGTGTGAATGTCCAGCCATAATTACTCACAAACGGGTAAGAAAAGGTAGTATTGCCAGACCATACATGATCAAAACAGGGAGCTGAGGTGGTTCAGCTGCAAGGTGTGAATGTCTGACTATAGTTTGTAAAAAGCGGGTAAGACAAGGTGCGAATGCCCGACAATGTATGATCAAAAGAGGGAGTGGAGGTCTTCGGCTGCAAGGTCTGAATGTCCAACCATAATTTCTAAAAACCGGGTAAGAAAAGGCTCGAAAGCCCGACTATACAGAATCAAAAGCGGGAGCGGGAGGTTTTCAGCTGCAAATCCTTCACTCAAACCAAGTGAAAACTGCTTTGTCCTTCATATTTATCAATGTCTAGATCGACTTCAACAAAGAACAACATTGTACTTTGCAGTAAAGAAAGAGCGAATCAAAAGTTTTAGGAATCCGAGAATAAGCTTATTTTCATGAGTTCTGCACGATTATTGATTTTACTATAAATGAATGCCTTCACTCAAACTAGGTTAAATGGAACAACATTGTATTTTGCAGTAGAAGAAAAAGCAACACTGAAGGATCAGGAATCCGAGAATAAGCTTCTTTTCATACGTTCTGCATGATTTGGGATTTTATGTATAAAATTAATTCCTTCACTCAAACCAAGTGAAAACTGCTTTGTCCTTCATATTTATCAATGTCTAGATTTACTTCAACAAAGAACAACATTGTATTTTGCAGTAGTAGAAAGAGCAACACTGAAGGATCAGGAATCCGAGAATAAGCTTATTTTCATACGTTCTGCATGATTTGGGATTTTATGTATAAAATGAATTCCTTTACTCAAACTATGTTAAAACTGCTTTGTCCTTCATATTTATCAATGTCTAGATTGACTTCAACGAAGAACAACATTGTATTTTGCAGTAGAAGAAATAGCAACACTGAAGGATCAGGAATCCGAAAACAAGCTTATTTTCATACGTTCTGCATGATTTGGGATTTTGCTATAAAATTAATTCCTTCACTCAAACAAAGTGGAAACTGCTTTGTCCTTCATATTTATCAATGTCTATATTGATTTCAACAAAGAACAAGGCTGTATTTTGCAGTATAGGAAAGAGCAACACTGGAGGATCAGGAATCCGAGAATAAGCTTACTTTCATGAGTCCTGCACGATTTCGGATTTTCCTATAAAATGAATTGCTTTGCTCAAACCAAGTTAAAATTGCTTTGTCCTTCATAGTTATCCATGTCTAAAATGTATCAAGCATAAAGTTCCTCATATTACCTTGAATGAGAAAGAAGCATCCCTTTGGTTGAGCAATACGTTCCTTTTGCGGAGTTATGCATGATTTCGGATTTTGCTATAAAATTCATTCCTTCACACCTTTTCACCGCATTTTATAGATTATGGTTGGAAATTTCAACCACTCTAATCCGAAGACCTCTCCTCCCGCTTTTGTTAATATATTTGAACTTTAGTTGGACATTCACCCCTTTTTGCAGCTAAACCACCTCCGCTCCCTGTTTTGATCATGTATGGTCTGGCAATACTACATTTTCTTACCCGTTTGTGAGTAATTATGGCTGGATATCCACACCTCTGCTCCCGCTTTTGATTATGTTTGGTTGGATATTCGAACCTTTTCTTAACTGCTTTTTACAAACTTTGGTCGGACGTTCACACCTTCTTGCAGCCGAACACCTCCGCTTCCGCTTTTGATGGTATATATTCGGGCATTCGAACCTTTTCTTAGAAGCTTTTTACAAACCATGGTTGGACATTCACACCTTCTTACAGCGGAACACCTCCGCTCCCTCTTTTGATGGTGTATGTTTGGGCATTCGAACCTTTTCTTACCCGCTTTTTACAAACTATGCTCGGACATTCAAACCTTCTTGTAGCCGAACACATCCACTCCTTCTTTTGATGATGTATGCTTGGGCATTCAAACCTACTTTTTGCCCGCTTTTCATTAATTTTGGGTGGACATTCACACCTTGTCACAGCCAAACACCTCCGCTCCCTGTTTTGATCATGTATGGTTGGACATTCGCACCTTGTCTCACCCGCTTTTTGCAAACTATGGTCGGCTGTTCACAGCTTCCTCTCCACCATACTTGTATGGTGGGATATTCACACCCACTTGCATCCGAAGACCTTTTGTTGATATTTAGTCGGTCATTCGTAGCTTACCCGCTTTTGGCAAACTATGGCCTTCATGCAGCCAAACACCTCTGATCTCGCTTTTGATGATGTAAGGTTGGGCATTCAGACCTTGCTTTACCTGCTTTTCACCAAATATAGTCGGACATTCACACCTTCTTGCAGCCGAACACTTCCGCTCCACCTTTTAGTGTTCTATCACACCTTTTTTTTCACCCCATTTTATAGATTATGGTTGGAAATTCTCAACCACTCTCATCCGAAGACCTCTCCTCCCGCTTTTGTTAATATATTTGAACTTTAGTCGGACATTCACCCCTTTTTGCAGCTGAACCACCTCCGCTCCCTGTTTTGATCATTTATGGTCTGGCAATACTACCTTTTCTTACCCGTTTGTTAGTAATTATGGCTGGACATTCACACCTACTTGCAGCTGAACACCACCTCTCCCGCTTTTGATGATGTATGGACCGGCATTCTTAACTTTTCTAACACATTTTTCAGCAATTATGGTCGGACATTCACACTTACTCACAGCCGAACAACTCCGCTCCCGCATTTGATTGTGTATAGTCGGGCATTCTCACCCTTTCTCATCAGCTTTTTGCAAATTATGATCTGACATTCACACCTGCTTTTGATAATGTATGGTTGGGCGTTCGCACCTTTTCTTACCCATTTTTCAGTAATTATGGGTGGACATTCACACCTTGTCACAGCCAAACACCTCCGCTCCCTGTTTTGATCATGTATGGTTGGACATTCGCACCTTGTCTCACCCGCTTTTTGCAAACTATGGTCGGCTGTTCACAGCTTTCTCTCCACCATACTTGTATGGTGGGATATTCACACCCACTTGCATCCGAAGACCTTTTGTTGATATTTAGTCGGTCATTCGCAGCTTACCCGCTTTTGGCAAACTATGGCCTTCATGCAGCCAAACACCTCTGATCTCGCTTTTGATGATGTAAGGTTGGGCATTCAGACCTTGCTTTACCTGCTTTTCACCAAATATAGTCGGACATTCACACCTTCTTGCAGCCGAACACTTCCGCTCCACCTTTTAGTGTTCTATCACACCTTTTTTTTCACCCCATTTTATAGATTATGGTTGGAAATTCTCAACCACTCTCATCCGAAGACCTCTCCTCCCGCTTTTGTTAATATATTTGAACTTTAGTCGGACATTCACACCTTCTTGCAGCTGAACCACCTCCGCTCCCTGTTTTGATCATTTATGGTCTGGCAATACTACCTTTTCTTACCCGTTTGTTAGTAATTATGGCTGGACATTCACACCTACTTGCAGCCGAACACCACCTCTCCCGCTTTTGATGATATATGGACCGGCATTCTTACCTTTTCTAACACATTTTTCAGCAATTATTGTCGGACATTCACACTTACTCACAGCCGAACAACTCCGCTCCCGCATTTGATTGTGTATAGTCGGGCATTCTCACCCTTTCTCATCAGCTTTTTGCAAATTATGATCTGACATTCACACCTGCTTTTGATAATGTATGGTTGGGCATTCGCACCTTTTCTTACCCATTTTTCAGTAATTATGGGTGGACATTCACACCTTTTTGCAGCTGAAAACCTCCTCCCCCGCTATTGATTGTGTACAGTCGGGTATTTTAACCTTTTCTTACCCACTTTTTACCAAATATGGTCGGACATTCACACCGTCTTACAGCGGAACACCTCTGCTCCCGCTTTTGATGGTGTATAGTTAGGCATTTGAACCTTTTCTTACCCGCTTTTTACAAACTATGGTCGGACATTCAAACCTTCTTGTAGCCGAAAACCTCCGCTCCCTCTTTTGATTATACATTGTTGGGCATTCGCACCTTATTTACAAACTATAGTCAGACATTCACACCTTGCAGCTGAGCCACCTCAGCTCCCTGTTTTGATAGTGTATGTTCGGGCATTCGAACCTATTCTTACCCCCTTTTTACAAACTATGCTCGGAGATTCACACCTACTCACAGCCGAACAACTCCGCTCCCGCATTTGATTATGTATTGTCCGGCATTCTAGTCTCTTCTAACACATTTTTCAGCAATTATGGTCGGACATTCACACCTACTCACAGCCGAACACTTCCGCTCCCGCATTTGATGGTGTATAGCCGGGCATTCTCACCCTTTCTCATCAGCTTTTTGCAAATTATGATCTGACATTCACACCTACTTGCAGTCGAACAGCTCTGCTCCCGCTTTTGATTATGTTTGGTTGGATATTCGAACCTTTTCTTAACTGCTTTTTACAAACTTTGGTCTGACGTTCACAACTTCTTGCAGCCGAACACATCCACTTCCACTTTTGATGGTATATATTCGGGCATTCGAACCTTTTCTTACCCGCTTTTTACAAACCGTGGTCGGACTTTCACACCTTCTTGTAGCCAAACAACTCCGCTCCCGCTATTGATTGTGTACAGTCGGGTATTTTAACCTTTTCTTACCCGCTTTTTACCAACTATGGTCGGACATTTACACCTTCTTACAGCGGAACACCTCCGCTCCCTCTTTTGATGGTCTATGTTCGGGCATTCGAACCTTTTCTTACCCGCTTTTTACAAACTATGGTCGGGCATTCAAACCTTCTTGTAGCCGAACACATCCACTCCTGCTTTTGATGATGTATGGTTGGGCATTTTCACCTTTTCTTACCCATTTTTCAGTAATTATGGTGGACATTCAGACCTTCTTGCAGCCGAAAACCTCCGCTCCCTCTTTTGATCATACATTGTCGGGCATTCGCACCTTATCTTACCTGCTTTTTACAAACTATAGTCAGACATTCACACCTTGCAGCTGAACCACCTCCGCTCCCTGTTTTGATCATGTATGGTCTGGCAATACTACCTTTTCTTACCCGTTTGTGAGTAATTAATCCCAAAATATTGAGCATAAAATAAGTCTTTATGCTGATGATGTATTACTTTTCCTTCAGAACTCACAGACGTCTCTCAGTCACACGATCACACTCATAAATAAATTCTCAGCACTTTCTGACTACTCTATCAACTGGTCTAAGACCACAGTTCTGCCCATTAACTGTAGGGTCCATAATATACCTGCGATCACTTTACAGTCAGGAAATATTAGATATTTAGGCATAAACATTTCCTCCAGGCTCTCAGAGCTAACAAAGCTAAATTATGTGCAATTATTAAAGACAGTAGAGGACGATCTCTCGTTGGAAGTCCTTACCTATATCACTTATGGGGAGAGTTACATCCATTAAAATGATGATACTACCAAAAGTTAACTATTTGTTCTCAATGATCCCCATAAAACCATCTGCTACTTGGTTTAAGTCACTAGATTCATGCATCTCCAAATTTCTGTGGAAAAACAAACCACCACGTATTAGTTTAAAAACCCTACAGAAGACCAAGGACAGTGGTGGATTAGATTTACCTCATTTTCAGCACTATTCCTTAGACAATAGGTTACAATATATATCAAAATGGTTTAAACCTTGTTGTTGTCACAGTTCCCAGAGACGTTGTAATCGTTGAGGATTCTATATTCACCCCCTCATTAGAGGCACGTAATGCAGATTGATGACACTGAATCTTCTTCTCTGTTCATTGCTGGCATCATTCCCAGCATCGTAAGTGTTCGTGGCATTGTTAGCCTCTTCTTCTGGATCTTGATATCGAGAATCCTTTTGTATTTCTGGTTTGTCAGTACTCTCTCTTCGTTCACCGGAGTCTTTGTCTTTTTGTCCTTGAGTTTGGTGATTTTTTCTTCTTTTGATGCCTTGACACAATGTGACAGGTGATACCACGTGGGAGATCCTGTAACTTGGACTGCTGTCCCTGTGCTGCGAAATGGCTGTGCTGCTCAAATGGTCTCTCCTTCATCATGGTTACATGCTGCCATTCCGACATCTCGCCATTCCGACATGGGTCTCCAATTGTCGGAATGGCGACACTTAATTTTTTATCAAACGTCCCACCATTCCGACACTTTTTTCCTCCTATGGTCGGAATGGCGGTATGTTTTTTGTTTTTTTTAACATACCGCCATTCCGACAGTTCCTTTTAATAGCCTATTTTTTACCCAAAACATTTTGCACTAATGATATGCCGGCGCAAATACGCCCTAAAGTTTGGCGCACAAGCTTTGCACATGCAGAGGCCACAGCCTCGCAAACAAACTTTAATAATCTATTATCAAAATCCCCTGAATTTCAAATATAAAAATACAGATATTAATGTAACTCTGGCGAGACTGAAACTGATTAAGCAGAAATACAGTGTCAGTGAGCTGTCACAGCAGCCAGCTGGAGCGGAGCTCTCCACAGAGCCCATGCGTCTTTTGCACGCTGTCATCATATGCAAAAGTAATAATTGCAATTACAGATATCACGGCTACTGCACAGGACACAGTTGCGAGCACTCTGCCTTGCCTTGCCAATAGGAGAAGAGAGAAATGACAGCATAGAACGTATAAAACACAACAAAATTCAGTAAAAACGTTTATTCATGTTATTCACGTGATTTATGAGTACTCACTCCAATTTTGGGAAGCGCGGATGGGCTTTGCTCATTTGGCACAAACACACAGCCGCAACGGTTGTAGCTTTATACAGCCTGTTGATATCTTAAGGACCTAACTGGTCACACCTGGGAGTAAATGTCATGTAGAGATTGTTTTTACATGACATTACAGCTGAACATATAGCTTTCATCCACAAACCAACGTGGGAGAGCCCGAAGACGCATGTGCCAGACGCACATAGGCATGCGTAAAACATATTTTGACCACTTCATACTGTTTATTTGCTTTCTTTTAGTTAACTTTCGTTTCTTTTGGATTCTTGTGCGTGTTATGGAGCCGTTTTGGTCCATGTTTGTAAGCCTTTTTTTCCTGGATTAAATTTTCGGAAGTTGAAACAAGTGGCATTGGAGTGTGTGATTGAAAACCACCGCGGACTGCTTCTCCTCCTCCAGTTGCCGAGACTTTGTGTTTTTAATAACGCTTGTCTATAAACATGTGTTAAACATATAAATTGCATGAACAGAAAGAAGGGACTCACCTGTTGAGTAACACACATTTCCTTATACGGAAAGCCTTGTCGGAATGGTGGGACATTTGAACGTCAGAATAGCGGGATGTTGCAATGGTGGGATGTCGGAATGGTGGGACGTTTGCATGTCGGAATGGTGGTATGTCGGAATGGTGGTATGTCAGAATGGTGGGATGTCGGAATAGCGGGATGTCGGAATGGCGGGATTTCGGAATGGGTGTTGCCACCCCCTTCATCATATACACAGTTATTTATACATCCCCTTCCACCATGAAGCGTTGTGCCTTTTTGTTTCTCTCTTTGTTCTTAAAATGCTGTTATGCATGTCTAAACCAATCCATTAAATTAGATCATTTTGGCAGTAAAGCGATCTACAATGTGCTTGGTCGCAAGGCTGCTCATCTGTGGTAAACAGCTCTTCAGAAAGGCATTCTTCAATTGATTTCACTAATTCTATGTAATAATTTTGTGATTTCCTACAAAACTACACTTCTTCTCCCATCTGTCTGAGTATTTAATATTGTCTGGGTCCCGTTAAAACATGTATTTTTCCCATCTAATTCCTTGTTTGCTTTAAAACAAGTATTCCCCATTTTCTATCCCTTCAGTAGCCAACCAGTTTGTATGGAGTACACTGGAGCAACTTGACTGATCAGTAAAACACTGCTTTTGTTGTCACCGCAAGGCTTCCCCCGTCGGTTGTTTCACTGAGACACTACTGAGTAACTATAACTCAACACAGTTTATACACATAACATTCCTATACATACTAACAAACAAACAATTATTTATCGCAATTTTCTCATCTCTGTTTGAACGTACACCCAGGTAAATATTCCTGTAGTCTTCTCATACCGACTATGGACCCATTCATTGTTTAACTTCACTGTTTTGCAAATCCTAATTGAATATTACACATTGACATTGAACTTTACTTGATAAGCAGGTCTTCATTGTATTCAGCAGCCTATATGTGAGCATCTATGTGTAAGCTGTTCTTCTTTGCATTTATCAGCAGCAAGCAATTCTTCATTGCACATGCATATGAAAATAGTAAAACAATTCCAATGCGTTAGCGAAACCTTCTATATCAGGAGTGTCCATCATGATGCTGGGAATAAAACCTCTTTCCTAGAATAGTTCAACCTTCATTACTCAACTGATCATAACTCCGCAATGAGCACATTTCAAAGTATCATTCCTCTACATGAATTCAAAAATCTATGTGTAAATGTTTAATATTTCTTATATTTGTTGATGTCATTCTGTGTGCATGTGGCCTAAACCCAATCTCTGTGTGGCAATTTTAATTTAAACAAGTTGAACTCTGCCTCTGATCATTTAAAAAAGGTGTGTACCAATATCAACCTTTCTCAGGTAATTACTGATCCTACAAAACCAAAGAGATCCTTCAAGGTTGTCCCTGATTGGCTCAATCTTAACATATCAAAGGTAGAAAATCCGCAGTATCTGAACTTGGTGTTAGTTATCACTGCTCAATAGCCTGTATCAGAATTGCAAAAATGAAAACATTAGGTCCACGCTTGGTATCCAGATCCTGAAACATCTCCATGAGCAGGCTTTTTTTTAACTGATCTGTTAAAATCCCAGATGAAGATCTAGCACTTGACCATTTTTGTAAATCTTCTAATTCCATAGTTGATAAACACGCCCCTTTTAAAAAGTATAGAACTTAGAACAGGTCTATCCCTGGCTTTCGGCAGAACTGTCTTCTTTACTTTTTTTTCCCCTTGTCCTGTTCAGCATTATGTCAGAAGAATTGTAGTCTGAATACCTTTGATGCCAAACAGATTTGTTTTGCCAAGGGAAGTTTTATAAATGTAAAGCTCCCCTTGATGCCCATTTATTTATTTCTGTTTACAATATATGACATGAACTGAACTGAACCGGACCGGGGGACAAGGAAAGAAGAAGAGGAAAGAAGAGGAAACAGAACAAAAATAGAAACAAAAACCAGACAACCAGCTGCTACACCTGTAAAAAACAAAACAGACAACAATCCATGGCCTATGAGGGGAATCCAGCCTTAGCGCCACCAGGAGCACCTGAAAGCAGACAAGCAGAGAAAAAACAAACACACAAACAAACAAAAACAAGCACAAGAAGCGGCAATCGCATACAACACAGCTGTGGATATAGATGACCTGAGACGACATGATAATACATCAACTGCTTAGTGACCATGCTACTGGACTAATGAATGTGTGTGTGTGTGTGTGAGAACATGCAACACCCATGGCACAGGACCTACATGATAACCGTGCTTAGTTATGAGTGTATAAGCGTACAGGGCCACAATCCACAGCCCCCCCCCAAGCAATCAGAAGCAGGCAGAGAGGGCCACAAGACCCAGGCCACCAGCAGCCCCCACAGAGCACAGAACCCAGGCAGCCCACCGCAGGGGCAACCACGCATCCACCCAGAAGACTGCAGAGGAAGCCCCCGGAAAGAGCCCCCATAAGCATAGGGCAGAGGCACTCCGGGAACCAGGGGCAACAGCCCACCGACCCCGCAAGGCCCCAGCCGCCCAGACATGGGCCGTGCACTGGACCTGGGCCCCAGGAGCCCGAGCGCCCCCAAACCCCCCGGCAGAGGCCCCACCCAATACCCAGGAGGGCCAAGCGCCCCAGACAGCCACAAAGTGGGTCAGCGCCTGCCCCAGCACCCCTGGTCAAGTGCCCTGGGAGTCAAGACGTGCCCACAGGTGGGTGAAGTCGCGAGCAGTGGGGAGAGGCAACGCTGATGCCCCATCGGGAGAAACACAGGCAGGCCATATCCAGGCCCAATCATTACCACACACACTTTCACGTCCCATACATCCACACATCCACACATCCTACCTCCCTCGACTCTGCTGGGGTGTAGTGCAGCGGGCACACCAGGAGGCCAGCAACCCCCCAGCCACCACAGACCCCGAACCAGCAGAACAATTAATTAATCCTCCTGGCCCCTCCTGCCCCGAGCAGACACCAGGAAGCAGGGGTGTGCGAAGAAGACCCCTCCCCTCACCCTTCTGGCTCTTCAATATTTTCTAATAGTGAGCAATTAAAATTGAGGGGCAGCCAAACTTGTAGAACTGGGAGCGCGGCACTCTGGGCAGCCTACATACCAAAAGAGCCCCGCCCACCAGATGCCACTCAGTGTAACCACCCCCCAAGACCTAATGTGTGTGTGTGAGTGTGTTTGATAAGTAGTAATGTCTAAGGTGTAATTAAAACAGGGGCAGGGAACTGCAAAGTGCAACCAAAGGGGACCACCTATGTGGCCCCATCCACTACACCCCACCGAACACACACGCCCCCAAAACCCTTCATGTGTGAGTGTGTGCTGTGTACAGGAGCCAGAAGGGAGAGGGGTATGGGGATATATACCGGGGGAGCTACTCTCCCCCAGAGAGGGCAGCCAGGGACTGGCTGCAATAGGCATCCCCGCTACCTGGGAGCCAACAATGGGCAGGAGGGCCTGATGTCCACCAGGCTCGGGGCCTGCAGCGACCATATTCCGGGAGCTACTGTACCCCCAGAAGGTACCCATCCCGCCCCACCCCACTCAACCCAACCCCACCCAGGAGGACCTCTACAAAAAACAAACAAACAACATAAAAAAACAAACAAACAAACCACCCGGTCACACCAGTCGCAGCAGCCCGGGCCTGAGACCCACCATCACCCAGCAACCCACCACCACCACTATGTGATTAAACTAATCAGAGGGGACCAGAGAGAATGAAATTCAGCCAATTGATGTTTTGAGGAGGCAGACATTGTTTCCATGCTAATATAATCTAAAAGAAAATTTCTAAACTGGTTAATACACAGATTGTTCTTCGCTTTCCAGTTCATGAGAATAGTTTTCTTTGCGATACATAACACTGTGACAACCATGTGTGCTGAGTTAATTTCCATGTTGATGTTGTCTAAGTCACCCAGTATGCACAGTGTGGGGCATGCAGGGATGCTACACTTTAGCCATGTTGATAGGTCCTCACAGACTTCAAGCCAGAACTTCTGGACAGGAGCAGAAAACCACAAAGCGTGTGCATAATCATCAGGTGTGTTATCTGTGCAATATGAGCAGATGTTTGAGTGTGTTAGACCCATCCTGAACATCCTTTGTCCTGTATATTGTGTTTTATGAAGGATTTTGTATTGTATGAGCTGTAAATTAGGATTTCGAGTCTTTATGAAGGTGTTAAAACATATTTGTGGTTAGAAGCTATGACCAGAACTGATGGATAAATCTGCCTCCAATTTTGAGGATGGAAGAGACATTGTGTCATCTATCTTAGACAATAATTTATATATTTTTGATAGTAGATTTGGGGTACAGATGCTTAGAAATTCTGCTACCCTAGTCGGGGGTTGTAAGTCTGGTTGGTGGAGGATATATCCATCCATCCATCCATCATCTGCCGCTTATCCGGGGGTCGGGTCGCGGGGGCAGCAGCTTGAGCAGAGAAACCCAGACGTCTCTGTCCCCGGCCACTTCCTCCAGCTCTTCCGGGGGGACCCCGAGGCGTTCCCAGGCCAGCCGAGAGACATAGTCTCTCCAACGTGTCCTGGGTCTCCCCTGGGGTCTCCTCCCAGTGGGACGTGCCCGGAACACCTCCCCAGGGAGGCGCCCAGGGGGCATCCTAACCAGATGCCCGAGCCACCTCATCTGACTCCTCTCAATGCGGAGGAGCAGCGGTTCTACTCCGAGCCCCTCCCGGATGACTGAGCTTCTCACCCTATCTCTAAGGGAGAGCCCAGACACCCTGCGGAGGAAACCCATTTCGGCCGCTTGTATTCGCGATCTTGTTCTTTCGGTCACTACCCACAACTCGTGACCATAGGTGAGGATGGGAACGTAGATTGACCAGTAAGTAGAGAGCTTCGCCTTCTGGCTCAGCTCCCTCTTCACAACGACGGGTCGGTGCAGAGCCTGCAACACTGCAGGTGCCGCACCGATCCGCCCGTCAATCTCCCGCTCCATTCGTCCGTCACTCGTGAACAAGACCCCGAGATACTTGAACTCCTCCTCTTGGGGAAGGATCTCATTCCCGACCCGGAGAGAGCATTCCACCCTTTTCCGGCTGAGAACCATAGTCTCGGATTTGGAGGTGCTGATTCTCATCCCAGCCGCTTCACACTCGGCTGCGAATCACTCCAGTGAGAGCTGAAGGTCACGGCGTGACGACGCTAACAGAACCACATCATCTGCAAAAAGCAGAGACCCGATTCTGAGGTCGCCAAATGGGACACCCTCAACGCCCTGGCTCCGCCTAGAAATTCTGTCCATAAAAGTTAGGAACAGAATCGGTGACAAAGGGCAGCCCTGACGGAGTCCAACTCTCACCGGAAACGTATCCGACTTACTGCCGGCAATGCGGACCAAACTCTGGCACCGGTCATACAGAGACCGAACGGCCCCTATCAAGGGGTCCGGCACTCCATATTCCCGGAGCACCCCCCACAGGACTCCACGAGGGACACGGTCGAACGCTTTCTCCAAGTCCACAAAACACATGTAGACTGGTTGGGCGAACTCCCATGCACCCTCCAGGATCCTGCCGAGGGTATAGAGCTGGTCCACTGTTCCACGGCCAGGACGAAAGCCACACTGCATCTCCTGAATCCGAGGCTCGATTATCCGACGGATCCTCCTCTCCAATACCCCCGAATAGACCTTACCAGGGAGGCTGAGGAGTGTGATACCCCTATAGTTGGAACACACCCTCCGGTCCCCCTTTTTAAAGAGGGGGACCACCACCCCAATCTGCCAGTCCAGAGGCACTGTCCCCGATGTCCACGCGATACTGCAGAGGCGTGTCAGCCAAGACAGCCATACAACATCCAGAGCCTTGAGAAACTCAGGACGGACCTCATCCACCCCCGGGGCCTTGCCACCGAGGAGCTTTTTAACCACCTCGGCAACCTCAGCCCCAGAAATGGGAGGCCCCGTCTCCGAGCTCTCCGACTCTGCCTCTTCCGAGCACGTGTTGGTAGGATTGAGGAGTTCCTCGAAGTACTCCCCCCACCGACTCACAACATCCCTAGTTGAGGTCAGCAAAGCCCCGTCCCCACTGTAAACAGTGTTGACTGTGAGCCGCTCCCCCCCCCCTGAGATGCCGGATGGTGGACCAGAATCTTTTCGAGGCCGTCCGGAAATCGTTCTCCATGGTCTCACCGAACTCCTCCCAGGCCCGAGTTTTTGCCTCAGCAACCGCCGAAGCCGTGGCCCGTCTGGCCCGTCGGTACCTATCAGCTTCTTACAGGGTCCCACTGGCCAAAAAGGCCCGATAGGACTCCTTCTTCAGCTTGACGGCTTCCCTCACCACTGGTGTCCACCAGCAGGTTCGAGGGTTGCCGCCACGACAGGCACCGACCACCTTACGGCCACAACTCCAAATATGGTTGAAGCTCTGCCGGAGGTGGGAGTTAAAGCTCCTTCTGACGGGGGATTCTGACAAACGCTCTGTTTGGTGTTTGGTGTTTGCTGTTTGGCGCATAGGCACAAACAACAGTCAGGACCCGTCCCCCCACCCAAGGCGGAGGGAGGCTACCCTCTCGTTCACTGGGGTAAACCCCAATGTACTGGCACACAGCCGGGGGGCAATAAGTATGCCCACACCTGCTCTGCGCCTCTCACCACGGGCAACTCCAGAGTGGAAGAGAGTCCAACCCCTCTCAAGAGTACTGGTTCCAGATCCCAAGCCGTGCGTCGAGGTGAGTCCGACAATATCTAACGGTCTGATGAAGTTTCAACAATAAACAACAAACTTTGTATTATGAGAAAGAACCAGACTCATTCTTTAGAATTCCGAAAATAAGCTCTATTTTACGAGTTATGCACGAATTCGGATTCTCCTATAAAACGAATTCCTTAACTCAAACCAAGTTAAGACTGCTTTGTCCTTCATATTTATTCATGTCTAATCAAGTTTCAATGATAAACAACGTTGTACTTTGTAGAATGAGAAAGAACTTCTTCAGCAATAAGCATCTCTCGACAAATGACGAAATACAGATTTTGCTATAAAATGAATTGCTATCAGCCTGACAAAACTGTTTGTCTTCCTTATCTATCCACTTCAAATCAAGTTTCAACAATTAAAAAAATGTTGTAGTTTGAGAAAGAACAACTTAATCTTGAGCAATCAGTATAAAAAGAAGGTAAGCAAAGGTGCGAATGTCAAACCATACATGATCAAAACAGGGAGCGGAGGTGTTTGGCTGAGACAAGGTGTGAATGTCCACCCATAATTAATGAAAAGCGGGCAACAAGTAGGTTCGAATGCCCAACCATACATCATCAAAAGCAGGAGTGGATATGTTCGGCTACAAGAAGGTTTGAACGTCTGACCATAGTTTGTAAAAAGCGGGTAAGAAAAGGTTTGAATGCCCGAACATACACCATCAAAGGAGGGAGCGGAGGTGTTCCGCTGTAAGAAGGTGTTAATGTCCGACCATAGTTGGTAAAAAGCGGGTAAGAAAAGATGCGAATGCCCGAAAATGTATGATCAAAAGAGGGAGCGGAGGTGTTCGGCTGCAAGAAGGTGTGAATGTACACCCATAATTACTGAAAAATGGGTAAGAAAAGGTGCGAATGCCCAACTATACATAATCAAAAGCAGGAGTGGATGTCTTCGGCTCCAAGAAGGGTTGAATGTCTGACCATAGTTTGTAAAAAGCAGGTAAGAAAAGGTTTGACTGCCCGAACATACACCATCAAAAGAGGGAGAGGAGGTGTTCCGCTGTAAGAAGGTGTGAATGTCCGACCATAGTTGGTAAAAAGCGGGTAAGAAAAGGTTAAAATACCCGACTGTACACAATCAATAGCGGGAGCGGAGTTGTTCGGCTACTAAAAGATGTGAAAGTCCGACTATGGTTTGTAAAAAGCGGGTAAGAAAAGGTGCTAATGCCCGAAAATGTATGATCAAAAGAGGGAGTGGAGGCTTTCGGCTGTAAGAAGGTCTGAATGTCCAACTATAATTTGTAAAAACCCGGTAAGAAAAGGCTTGAAAGCCCAACTATACACCATCATAAGCGGGAGAGGAGGTGTTCAGCTGCAAGAAGGTGTGAATGTCCACCCATAATTACTGAAAAATGGGTAAGAAAAGGTGCGAATGCCCAAACATACATCATCAAAAGCAGGAGTGGATGTGTTGGGCTACAAGAAGGTTTGACAGTCCGACCATGGTTTGTAAAAAGCGGGTAAGAAAAGGTGCGAATGCCCGACAATGTATGATCAAAAGAGGGAGCGGAGGTTTTTGGCTACAAGAAGGTTTGAATGTCCGACCATAGTTTGTAAAAAGCGGGTAAGAAAAGGTTCAAATGCCTGACAATACACCATCAAAAGCGGGAGCGGAGGTGTTCCGCTGTAAGACGGTGTGAATGTCCGACCATAGTTGGTAAAAAGCGGGTAAGAAAAGGTTAAAATACCCGACTGTACACAATCAATAGCGGGAGCGGAGTTGTTCGGCTACAAGAAGGTGTGAAAGTCCAACCATGGTTTGTAAAAAGCTGCTAAGAAAAGGTTCGAATGCCCGAATATATACCATCAAAAGAGGGAGCGGAGGTGTTCCGCTGTAAGAAGGTGTAAATGTCCGACCATAGTTGGTAAAAAGCGGGTAAGAAAAGGTTAAAATACCCGACTGTAGACAATCAATAGCGGGAGCGGAGTTGTTTGGCTACAAGAAGGTGTGAAAGTCCGACCACGGTTTGTAAAAAGCGGGTAAGAAAAGGTTCGAATGCCCGAATATATACCATCAAAAGTGGAAGTGGATGTGTTCGGCTGCAAGAAGGTGTGAACGTCCGACCAAAGTTTGTAAAAAGCAGTTAAGAAAAGGTTCGAATATCCAACCAAACATAATCAAAAGCGGGAGCAGAGCTGTTCGACTGCAAGTAGGTGTGAATGTCCTGCCATAATTACTCACAAACGGGTAAGAAAAGGTAGTATTGCCAGACCATACATGATCAAAACAGGGAGCTGAGGTGGTTCAGCACCAAGGTGTGAATGTCTGACTATAGTTTGTAAAAAGCGGGTAAGCTGCGAATGACCGACTAAATATCAACAAAAGGTCTTCGGATGCAAGTGGGTGTGAATATCCCACCATACAAGTATGGTGGAGAGGAAGCTGTGAACAGCCGACCATAGTTTGCAAAAAGCGGGTGAGACAAGGTGCGAATGTCCAACCATACATGATCAAAACAGGGAGCGGAGGTGTTTGGCTGTGACAAGGTGTGAATGTCCACCCAAAATTAATGAAAAGCGGGCAAAAAGTAGGTTTGAATGCCCAAGCATACATCATCAAAAGAAGGAGTGGATGTGTTCGGATACAAGAAGGTTTGAATGTCCGAGCATAGTTTGTAAAAAGCGGGTAAGAAAAGGTTCGAATGCCCAAACATACACCATCAAAAGAGGGAGCGGAGGTGTTCCGCTGTAAGAAGGTGTGAATGTCCGACCATAGTTGGTAAAAAGTGGGTAAGAAAAGGTTAAAATACCCGACTGTACACAATCAATAGGGGGAGCGGAGTTGTTCGGCTACAAGAAGGTGTGAAAGTTCAACCATGGTTTGTAAAAAGCTGCTAAGAAAAGGTTCGAATGCCCGAATATATACCATCAAAAGTGGAAGCGGAGGTGTTCGGCTGCAAGAAGGTGTGAACGTCCGACCAAAGTTTGTAAAAAGCAGTTAAGAAAAGGTTCGAATATCCAACCAAACATAATCAAAAGCGGGAGCAGAGCTGTTCGACTGCAAGTAGGTGTGAATTTCCTGCCATAATTACTCACAAACGGGTAAGAAAAGGTAGTATTGCCAGACCATACATGATCAAAACAGGGAGCTGAGGTGGTTCAGCACCAAGGTGTGAATGTCTGACTATAGTTTGTAAAAAGCGGGTACGATAAGTTGCGAATGCCGGACAATGTATAATCAAAAGAGGGAGCAGAGGTTTTCGGCTACAAGAAGGTTTGAATGTCCGACCATAGTTTGTAAAAAGCGGGTAAGAAAAGGTTGAAATGCCTGACTATACACCATCAAAAGCGGGAGCGGAGATGTTCGGCTGCAAGAAGGTGTGAACGTCCGACCAAAGTTGGCACAAAGCAGTAAAGAAAAGGTTCGAATATCCAAACATAATTAAAAGCGAGAGAGATTGTGTTCAGCTGCAAGTAGGTGTGAATATCCAGCCATAATTACTCACAAATGGGTAAGAAAATGTAGTATTGCCAGACCATACATGATCAAAACAGGGAGCGGAGGTGGTTTAGCTGCAAAAAGGGGTGAATGTCCAACTAAAGTTCAAATATATTAACAAAAGCGGGAGGAGAGGTCTTCGGATTAGAGTGGTTGAAATTTCCAACCATAATCTATAAAATGCGGTGAAAAAAAAAGGTGTGAAGGAATTAATTTTATAGCAAAATCCGAAATCATGCATAACTCCGCAAAAGGAACGTATTGCTCAACCAAAGGGATGCTTCTTTCTCATTCAGGGTAATATGAGGAACTTTATGCTTGATACATTTTAGACATGGATAACTATGAAGGACAAAGCAATTTTAACTTGGTTTGAGCAAAGCAATTCATTTTATAGGAAAATCCGAAATCGTGCAGGACTCATGAAAGTAAGCTTATTCTCGGATTCCTGATCCTCCAGTGTTGCTCTTTCCTATACTGCCTTTCCTATACAGCCTTGTTCTTTGTTGAAATCGATATAGACATTGATAAATATGAAGGACAAAGCAGTTTCCACTTTGTTTGAGTGAAGGAATTAATTTTATAGCAAAATCCCAAATCAAGCAGAACGTATGAAAATAAGCGTGTTTTCGGATTCCTGATCCTTCAGTGTTGCTATTTCTTCTACTGCAAAATACAATGTTGTTCTTTGTTGAAGTCAATCTTGACATTGATAAATATGAAGGACAAAGCAGTTTTAACATAGTTTGAGTAAAGGAATTCATTTTATACATAAAATCCCAAATCATGCAGAACGTATGAAAATAAGCTTATTCTTGGATTCCGGTTCCTTCAAGTGTTGCTCTTTCTACTACTGCAAAATACGTTGTTCTTTGTTGAAGTAAATCTAGACATTGGAAAATATGAAGGACAAAGCAGTTTTCACTTGGTTTGAGTGAAGGAATTCATTTTATACATAAAATCCCAAATCATGCAGAACGTATGAAAAGAAGCTTATTCTCGGATTCCTGATCCTTCAGTGTTGCTTTTTCTTCTACTGCAAAATACAATGTTGTTCTTTGTTGAAGTCGATCTAGACATTGATAAATATGAAGGACAAAGCAGTTTTAACTTGGTTTGAGTGAAGGAATTCATTTTATACATAAAATCCCAAATCATGCAGAACGTATGAAAATAAGCTTATTCTCGGATTACTGATCCTTCAGTGTTGCTCTTTCTTCTACTGCAAAATCCAGTGTTGTTCTTTGTTGAAGTCAATCTAGACATTGATAAATATGAAGGACAAAGCAGTTTTAACATAGTTTGAGTGAAAGCATTCATTTATAGTAAAATCAATCATCGTGCAGAACTCATGAAAATAAGCTTATTCTCGGATTCCTAAAACTTTTGATTTGCTCTTTCTTTACTGCAAAGTACAATGTTGTTCTTTGTTGAAGTCGATCTAGACATTGATAAATATGAAGGACAAAGCAGTTTTCACTTGGTTTGAGTGAAGGATTTGCAGCTGAAAACCTCCCGCTCCCGCTTTTGATTTTGTATAGTCGGGCTTTCGAGCCTTTTCTTACCCGGTTTTTAGAAATTATGGTTGGACATTCAGACCTTGCAGCCGAAGACCTCCACTCCCTCTTTTGATCATACATTGTCAGGCATTCGCACCTTGTCTTACCCGCTTTTTACAAACTATAGTCAGACATTCACACCTTGCAGCTGAACCACCTCAGCTCCCTGTTTTGATCATGTATGGTCTGGCAATACTACCTTTTCTTACCCGTTTGTGAGTAATTATGGCTGGACATTCACACCTACTTGCAGTCGAACAGCTCTGCTTCCGCTTTTGATGGTATATATTCGGGCATTCGAACCTTTTCTTAACTGCTTTTTGCAAACTTTGGTCGGACGTTCAAACCTTCTTGTAGCCAAAAACCTCCGCTCCCGCTTTTGATGGTGTATAGTCAGGCATTTGAACCTTTTCTTACCCGCTTTTTACAAACTATGGTCGGACATTCAAACCTTCTTGTAGCCGAAAACCTCCGCTCCCTCTTTTGATCATACATTTTCGGGCATTCACACCTTTTCTTACCCGTTTTTTACAAACCATGGTCGGACTGTCACACATTCTTGTAGCCAAACACATCCGCTCCCGCTATTGATTGTGTACAGTCGGGTATTTTAACCTTTTCTTACCCGTTTTTTACCAACTATGGTCGGACATTCACACCTTCTTACAGCGGAACACCTCCGCTCCCTCTTTTGATGGTGTGTGTTTGGGCATTCGAACCTTTTCTTACCCGCTTTTTACAAACTATGCTCGGACATTCAAACCTTCTTGTAGCCGAACACATCCACTCCTGCTTTTGATGATGTATGGTTGGGCATTCACACCTACTTGTTGCCCGCTTTTCATTAATTATGGGTGGACATTCACACCTTGTCTCAGCCAAACACCTCCGCTCCCTGTTTTGATCATGTATGGTTGGACATTCGCACCTTTTCTCACCCGCTTTTGGCCAACTATGGTCGGCTGTTCACAACTTCCTCTCCACCATACTTGTATGGTGGGATATTCACACCCACTTGCATCCGAAGACCTTTTGTTGATATTTAGTCGGTCATTTGCAGCTTACCCGCTTTTGGCAAACTATGGCCTTCATGCAGCCAAACACCTCTGATCTCGCTTTTGATGATGTAAAGTCGGACATTCACACCTTCTTGCAGCCGAACACTTCCGCTCCACCTTTTAGTGTTCTATCACACCTTTTTTTTCACCGCATTTTATAGATTATGGTTGGAAGTTCTCAACCACTCTCATCCGAAGACCTCTCCTCCCGCTTTTGTTAATATATTTGAACTTTAGTCGGACATTCACACCTTCTTGCAGCTGAACCACCTCCGCTCCCTGTTTTGATCATGTATGGTCTGGCAATACTACCTTTTCTTACCCGTTTGTTAGTAATTATGGCTGGACATTCACACCTACTTGCAGCCGAACACCACCTCTCCCGCTTTTGATGATGTATGGACCGGCATTCTTACCTTTTCTAACACATTTTTCAGCAATTATGGTCGGAGATTCACACTTACTCACAGCCGAACAACTCCGCTCCCGCATTTGATGGTGTATAGTCGGGCATTCTCACCCTTTCTCATCAGCTTTTTGCAAATTATGATCTGACATTCACACCTGCTTTTGATAATGTATGGTTTGGCATTCGCACCTTTTCTTACCCATTTTTCAGTAATTATGGGTGGACATTCACACCTTCTTGCAGCTGAACACCTCCTCTCCCGCTATTGATTGTGTACAGTCGGGTATTTTAACCTTTTCTTACCCGCTTTTTACCAAATATGGTCGGACATTTACACCGTCTTACAGCGGAACACCTCTGCTCCCGCTTTTGATGGTGTATAGTCAGGCATTTGAACCTTTTCTTACCCGCTTTTTACAAACTATGGTCGGACATTCAAACCTTGTAGCCGAAAACCTCCGCTCCCTCTTTTGATTATACATTGTTGGGCATTCGCACCTTATTTACAAACTATAGTCAGACATTCACACCATGCAGCTGAGCCACCTCAGCTCCCTGTTTTGATAGTGTATGTTCGGGCATTCGAACCTATTCTTACCCCCTTTTTACAAACTATGGTTGGACATTCACACCTACTCACAGCCGAACACTTCCGCTCCCGCATTTGATGGTGTATAGCCGGGCATTCTCACCCTTTCTCATCAGCTTTTTGCAAATTATGATCTGACATTCACACCTACTTGCAGTCGAACAGCTCTGCTCCCGCTTTTGATTATGTTTGGTTGGATATTCGAACCTTTTCTTAACTGCTTTTTACAAACTTTGGTCGGACGTTCACACCTTCTTGCAGCCGAACACATCCACTTCCACTTTTGATGGTATATATTCGGGCATTCGAACCTTTTCTTACCCGCTTTTTACAAACCGTGGTCGGACTTTCACACCTTCTTGTAGCCAAACAACTCCGCTCCCGCTATTGATTGTGTACAGTCGGGTATTTTAACCTTTTCTTACCCGCTTTTTATCAACTATGGTCGGACATTCACACCTTCTTACAGCGGAACACCTCCGCTCCCTCTTTTGATGGTCTATGTTCGGGCATTCGAACCTTTTCTTACCCGCTTTTTACAAACTATGCTCGGACATTCAAACCTTCTTGTAGCCGAACACATCCACTCCTGCTTTTGATGATGTATGGTTGGGCATTCAAACCTACTTGTTGCCCGCTTTTCATTAATTTTGGGTGGACATTCACACCTTGTCACAGCCAAACACCTCCGCTCCCTGTTTTGATCATGTATGGTTGGACATTCGCACCTTTTCTCACCCGCTTTTGGCCAACTATGGTCGGCTGTTCACAACTTCCTCTCCACCATACTTGTATGGTGGGATATTCACACCCACTTGCATCCGAAGACCTTTTGTTGATATTTAGTCGGTCATTTGCAGCTTACCCGCTTTTGGCAAACTATGGCCTTCATGCAGCCAAACACCTCTGATCTCGCTTTTGATGATGTAAAGTCGGACATTCACACCTTCTTGCAGCCGAACACTTCCGCTCCACCTTTTAGTGTTCTATCACACCTTTTTTTTCACCGCATTTTATAGATTATGGTTGGAAATTCTCAACCACTCTCATCCGAAGACCTCTCCTCCCGCTTTTGTTAATATATTTGAACTTTAGTCGGACATTCACACCTTCTTGCAGCTGAACCACCTCCGCTCCCTGTTTTGATCATGTATGGTCTGGCAATACTACCTTTTCTTACCCGTTTGTTAGTAATTATGGCTGGACATTCACACCTACTTGCAGCCGAACACCACCTCTCCCGCTTTTGATGATGTATGGACCGGCATTCTTACCTTTTCTAACACATTTTTCAGCAATTATGGTCGGAGATTCACACTTACTCACAGCCGAACAACTCCGCTCCCGCATTTGATGGTGTATAGTCGGGCATTCTCACCCTTTCTCATCAGCTTTTTGCAAATTATGATCTGACATTCACACCTGCTTTTGATAATGTATGGTTTGGCATTCGCACCTTTTCTTACCCATTTTTCAGTAATTATGGGTGGACATTCACACCTTCTTGCAGCTGAACACCTCCTCTCCCGCTATTGATTGTGTACAGTCGGGTATTTTAACCTTTTCTTACCCGCTTTTTACCAAATATGGTCGGACATTTACACCGTCTTACAGCGGAACACCTCTGCTCCCGCTTTTGATGGTGTATAGTCAGGCATTTGAACCTTTTCTTACCCGCTTTTTACAAACTAAGGTCGGACATTCAAACCTTGTAGCCGAAAACCTCCGCTCCCTCTTTTGATTATACATTGTTGGGCATTCGCACCTTATTTACAAACTATAGTCAGAAATTCACACCATGCAGCTGAGCCACCTCAGCTCCCTGTTTTGATAGTGTATGTTCGGGCATTCGAACCTATTCTTACCCCCTTTTTACAAACTATGGTTGGACATTCACACCTACTCACAGCCGAACACTTCCGCTCCCGCATTTGATGGTGTATAGCCGGGCATTCTCACCCTTTCTCATCAGCTTTTTGCAAATTATGATCTGACATTCACACCTACTTGCAGTCGAACAGCTCTGCTCCCGCTTTTGATTATGTTTGGTTGGATATTCGAACCTTTTCTTAACTGCTTTTTACAAACTTTGGTCGGACGTTCACACCTTCTTGCAGCCGAACACATCCACTTCCACTTTTGATGGTATATATTCGGGCATTCGAACCTTTTCTTACCCGCTTTTTACAAACCGTGGTCGGACTTTCACACCTTGTAGCCAAACAACTCCGCTCCCGCTATTGATTGTGTACAGTCGGGTATTTTAACCTTTTCTTACCCGCTTTTTATCAACTATGGTCGGACATTTACACCTTCTTACAGCGGAACACCTCCGCTCCCTCTTTTGATGGTCTATGTTCGGGCATTCGAACCTTTTCTTACCCGCTTTTTACAAACTATGGTCGGACATTCAAACCTTCTTGTAGCCGAACACATCCACTCCTGCTTTTGATGATGTATGGTTGGGCATTTTCACCTTTTCTTACCCATTTTTCAGTAATTATGGGTGGACATTCACACCTTCTTGCAGCTGAACAACTCCTCTCCCGCTTATGATCATATGCGGTTTGATATTCGAAAATTTTCTTTCATGTTTTAAAGCAATTATTGATGGACATTCAAATCTTCTTGTAGCCGAACACATCCACTCCTACTTTTGATGATGTATGGTAACCTTTTCTTACCCGCTTTTTACAAACTATGGTCGGACATTCAAACCTTCTTGTAGCCAAAAACCTCCGCTCCCACTTTTGATCATACATTGTCGGGCATTCGCACCTTATCTTACCCGCTTTTTACAAACTATAGTCAGACATTCACACCTTGCAGCTGAACCACCTCCGCTCCCTGTTTTGATCATGTATGGTCTGGCAATACTACCTTTTCTTACCCGTTTGCTAGTAATTAATCCCAAAATATTGAGCATAAAATAAGTCTTTATGCTGATGATGTATTACTTTTCCTTCAGAACTCACAGACGTCTCTCAGTCACACGATCACACTCATAAATAAATTCTCAGCACTTTCTGACTACTCTATCAACTGGTCTAAGACCACAGTTCTGCCCATTAACTGTAGGGTCCATAATATACCTGCGATCACTTTACAGTCAGGAAATATTAGATATTTAGGCATAAACATTTCCTCCAGGCTCTCAGAGCTAACAAAGCTAAATTATGTGCAATTATTAAAGACAGTAGAGGACGATCTCTCGTTGGAAGTCCTTACCTATATCACTTATGGGGAGAGTTACATCCATTAAAATGATGATACTACCAAAAGTTAACTATTTGTTCTCAATGATCCCCATAAAACCATCTGCTACTTGGTTTAAGTCACTAGATTCATGCATCTCCAAATTTCTGTGGAAAAACAAACCACCACGTATTAGTTTAAAAACCCTACAGAAGACCAGGTAGATTTACCTCATTTTCAGCACTATTCCTTAGACAATAGGTTACAATGTATATCAAAATGGTTTAAACCTTGTTGTTGTCACAGTTCCCAGAGACGTTGTAATCGTTGAGGATTCTATATTCACCCCCTCATTAGAGGCACGTAATGCAGATTGATGACACTGAATCTTCTTCTCTGTTCATTGCTGGCATCATTCCCAGCATCGTAAGTGTTCGTGGCATTGTTAGCCTCTTCTTCTGGATCTTGATATCGAGAATCCTTTTGTATTTCTGGTTTGTCAGTCCTCTGTCTTCGTTCACCGGAGTCTTTGTCTTTTTGTCCTTGAGTTTGGTGATTTTTTCTTCTTTTGATGCCTTGATACAATGTGACAGGTGATACCACGTGGGAGATCCTGTAACTTGGATTGATGTCCCTGTGCTGCGAAATGGCTGTGCTGCTCAAATGGTCTCTCCTTCATCATGGTTACATGCTGCCATTCCGACATCTCGCCATTCCGACATGGGTCTCCAATTGTCAGAATGGCGACACTTAATTTTTTATCAAACGTCCCACCATTCCGACACTTTTTTCCTCCTATGGTCGGAATGGCGGTATGTTTTTTGTTTTTTTTAACATACCGCCATTCCGACAGTTCCTTTTAATAGCCTATTTTTTACCCAAAACATTTTGCACTAATGATATGCCGGCGCAAATACGCCCTAAAGTTTGGCGCACAAGCTTTGCACATGCAGAGGCCACAGCCTCGCAAACAAACTTTAATAATCTATTATCAAAATCCCCTGAATTTCAAATATAAAAATACAGATATTAATGTAACTCTGGCGAGACTGAAACTGATTAAGCAGAAATATAGTGTCAGTGAGCTGTCACAGCAGCCAGCTGGAGCGGAGCTCTCCACAGAGCCCATGCGTCTTTTGCACGCTGTCATCATATGCAAAAGTAATAATTGCAATTACAGATATCACGGCTACTGCACAGGACACAGTTGCGAGCACTCTGCCTTGCCTTGCCAATAGGAGAAGAGAGAAATGACAGCATAGAATGTATAAAACACAACAAAATGCAGTAAAAACGTTTATTCATGTTATTCACGTGATTTATGAGTACTCACTCCAATTTTGGGAAGCGCGGATGGGTTTTGCGCATTTGGCACAAACACACAGCCGCAACGGTTGTAGCTTTATACAGCCTGTTGATATCTTAAGGACCTAACTGGTCACACCTGGGAGTAAATGTCATGTAGAGATTGTTTTTACATGACATTACAGCTGAACATATAGCTTTCATCCACAAACCAACGTGGGAGAGCCCGAAGACGCATGTGCCAGACATAGGCATGCGTAAAACCAATTTTGACCACTTCATACTGTTTATTTGCTTTCTTTTAGTTAACTTTCGTTTCTTTTGGATTCTTGTGCGTGTTATGGAGCCGTTTTGGTCCATGTTTGTAAGCCTTTTTTTCTTGGATTAAATTTTCGGAAGTTGAAACAAGTGGCATTGGAGTGTGTGATTGAAAACCACCGCGGACTGCTTCTCCTCCTCCAGTTGCCGAGACTTTGTGTTTTTAATAACGCTTGTCTATAAACATGTGTTAAACATATAAATTGCATGAACAGAAAGAAGGGACTCACCTGTTGAGTAACACACATTTCCTTATACGGAAAGCCTTGTCGGAATGGTGGGACATTTGAACGTCAGAATAGCGGGATGTCGCAATGGTGGGATGTCGGAATGGTGGGACGTTTGCATGTCGGAATGGTGGTATGTCGGAATGGTGGGATGTCGGAATAGCGGGATGTCGGAATGGCGGGATTTCGGAATGGGTGTTGCCACCCCCTTCATCATATACACAGTTATTTATACATCACCTTCCACCATGAAGCGTTGTCCCTTTTTGTTTCTCTCTTTGTTCTTAAAATGCTGTTATGCATGTCTAAACCAATCCATTAAATTAGATCATTTTGGCAGTAAAGCGATCTACAATGTGCTTGGTCGCAAAGCTGCTCATCTGTGGTAAACAGCTCTTCAGAAAGGCATTCTTCAATTGATTTCACTAATTTTATGTAATAATTTTGTGATTTCCTACAAAACTACACTTCTTCTCCCATCTGTCTGAGTATTTAATATTGTCTGGGTCCCGTTAAAACATGTATTTTTCCCATCTAATTCCTTGTTTGCTTTAAAACAAGTATTCCCCATTTTCTATCCCTTCAGTAGCCAACCAGTTTGTATGGAGTACACTGGAGCAACTTGACTGATCAGTAAAACACTGCTTTTGTTGTCACCGCAAGGCTTCCCCCGTTGGTTGTTTCACTGAGACACTACTGAGTAACTATAACTCAACACAGTTTATACACATAACATTCCTATACATACTAACAAACAAACAAACAATTATTTATCGCAATTTTCTCATCTCTGTTTGAACGTACACCCAGGTAAATATTCCTGTAGTCTTCTCATACCGACTATGGACCCATTCATTGTTTAACTTCACTGTTTTGCAAATCCTAATTGAATATTACACATTGACATTGAACTTTACTTGATAAGCAGGTCTTCATTGCATTCAGCAGCCTATATGTGAGCATCTATGTGTAAGCTGTTCTTCTTTGCATTTATCAGCAGCAAGCAATTCTTCATTGCACATGTATATGAAAATAGTAAAACAATTCCAATGCGTTAGCGAAACCTTCTATATCAGGAGTGTCCATCATGATGCTGGGAATAGAACCTCTTTCCCAGAATAGTTCAACCTTCATTACTCAACTGATCATAACTCCGCAATGAGCACATTTCAAAGTATCATTCCTCTACATATATTCAAAAATCTATGTGTAAATGTTTAATATTTCTTATATTTGTTGATGTCATTCTGTGTGCATGTGGCCTAAACCCAATCTCTGTGTGGCAATTTTAATTTAAACAAGTTGAACTCTGCCTCTGATCATTTAAAAAAGGTGTGTACCAATATCAACCTTTCTCAGGTAATTACAGATCCTACAAAACCAAAGAGATCCTTCAAGGTTGTCCCTGATTGGCTCAATCTTAACAAATCAAAGGTAGAAAATCCGCAGTATCTGAACTTGGTGTTAGTTATCACTGCTCAATAGCCTGTATCAGAAATGCAAAAATGAAAACATTAGGTCCACGCTTGGTATCCAGATCCTGAAACATCTCCATGAGCAGGCTTTTTTTTAACTGATCTGTTGGATAGTTATATGACACTGTTAAAATCCCAGATGAAGATCTAGCACTTGACCATTTTTGTAAATCTTCTAATTCCATAGTTGATAAAAACGCCCCTTTTAAAAAGTATAGAACTTAGAACAGGTCTATCCCTGGCTTTCGGCAGAACTGTCTTCTTTACTTTTTTTTCCCCTTGTCCTGTTCAGCATTATGTCAGAAGAATTGTAGTCTGAATACCTTTGATGCCAAACAGATTTGTTTTGCCAAGGGAAGTTTTATAAATGTAAAGCTCCCCTTGATGCCAATTTATTTATTTCTGTTTACAATATATGACATGAACTGAACTGAACCGGACCGGGGGACAAGGAAAGAAGAAGAGGAAAGAAGAGGAAACAGAACAAAAATAGAAACAAAAACCAGACAACCAGCTGCTACACCTGTAAAAAACAAAACAGACAACAATCCATGGCCTATGAGGGGAATCCAGCCTTAGCGCCACCAGGAGCACCTGAAAGCAGACAAGCGGAGAAAAAACAAACACACAAACAAACAAAAACAAGCACAAGAAGCGGCAATCGCATACAACACAGCTGTGGATATAGATGACCTGAGACGACATGATAATACATCAACTGCTTAGTGACCATGCTACTGGACTAATGAATGTGTGTGTGTGTGTGTGTGAGAACATGCAACACCCATGGCACAGGACCTACATGATAACCGTGCTTAGTTATGAGTGCATAAGCGTACAGGGCCACAATCCACAGCCCCCCCCCCAAGCAATCAGAAGCAGGCAGAGAGGGCCACAAGACCCAGGCCACCAGCAGCCCCCACAGAGCACAGAACCCAGGCAGCCCACCGCAGGGGCAACCACGCATCCACCCAGAAGACTGCAGAGGAAGCCCCCGGAAAGAGCCCCCATAAGCATAGGGCAGAGGCACTCCGGGAACCAGGGGCAACAGCCCACCGACCCCGCCAGGCCCCAGCCGCCCAGACATGGGCCGTGCACTGGACCTGGGCCCCAGGAGCCCGAGCGCCCCCAAACCCCCCGGCAGAGGCCCCACCCAATACCCAGGAGGGCCAAGCGCCCCAGACAGCCACAAAGTGGGTCAGCGCCTGCCCCAGCGCCCCTGGCCAAGTGCCCTGGGAGTCAAGACGTGCCCACAGGTGGGTGAAGTCGCGAGCAGTGGGGAGAGGCAACGCTGATGCCCCATCGGGAGAAACACAGGCAGGCCAGGCGACAGCAAGTCCCAGATCCAGGCCTAATCATTACCACACACACTTTCACGTCCCATACATCCACACATCCTACCTCCCTCGACTCTGCTGGGGTGTAGTGCAGCGGGCACACCAGGAGGCCAGCAACCCCCCAGCCACCACAGACCACAACCAGCAGAACAATTAATTAATCCTCCTGGCCCCTCCTGCCCCGAGCAGACACCAGGAAGCAGGGGTGTGCGAAGAAGACCCCTCCCCTCACCCTTCTGGCTCTTCAATATTTTCTAATAGTGAGCAATTAAAATTGAGGGGCAGCCAAACTTGTAGAACTGGGAGCGCGGCACTCTGGGCAGCCTACATACCCAAAGAGCCCCGCCCACCAGATGCCACTCAGTGTAACCACCCCCCAAGACCTAATGTGTGTGTGTGAGTGTGTTTGATAAGTAGTAATGTCTAAGGTGTAATTAAAACAGGGGCAGGGAACTGCAGAGTGCAACCAAAGGGGACCACCTACGTGGCCCCATCCACTACACCCCACCGAACACACACGCCCCCAAAACCCTTCATGTGTGAGTGTGTGCTGTGTACAGGAGCCTGAAGGGAGAGGGGTATGGGGATATATACCGGGGGAGCTACTCTCCCCCAGAGAGGGCAGCCAGGGACTGGCTGCAATAGGCATCCCCGCTACCTGGGAGCCAACAATGGGCAGGAGGGCCTGATGTCCACCAGGCTCGGGGCCTGCAGCGACCATATTCCGGGAGCTACTGTACCCCCAGAAGGTACCCATCCCGCCCCACCCCACTCAACCCAACCCCACCCAGGAGGACCTCTACAAAAAACAAACAAACAAACCACCCGGTCACACCAGTTGCAGCAGCCCGGGCCTGAGACCCACCATCACCCAGCAACCCACCACCACCACTATGTGATAAAACTAATCAGAGGGGACCAGAGAGAATGAAATTCAGCCAATTGATGTTTTGAGGAGGCAGACATTGTTTCCATGCTAATATAATCTAAAAGAAAATTTCTAAACTGGTTAATAGAAAGATTGTTCTTCACTTTCCAGTTCATGAGAATAGTTTTCTTTGCGATACATAACACTGTGACAACCATGTGTGCTGAGTTAATTTCCATGTTGATGTTGTCTAAGTCACCCAGTATGCACAGTGTGGGGCATGCAGGGATGCTACACTTTAGCCATGTTGATAGGTCCTCACAGACTTCAAGCCAGAACTTCTGGACAGGCGCAGAAAACCACAAAGCGTGTGCATAATCATCAGGTGTGTTATCTGTGCAATGTGAGCAGATGTTTGAGTGTGTTAGACCCATCCTGAACATCCTTTGTCCTGTATAGTGTGTTCTATGAAGGATTTTGTATTGTATGAGCTGTAAATTAGGATTTCGAGTCTTTATGAAGGTGTTCAAACATATTTGTGGTTAGAAGCTATGACCAGAACTGATGGATAAATCTGCCTCCCATTTTGAGGATGGAAGAGACATTGTGTCATCTATCTTAGACAATAATTTATATATTTTTGATAGTAGTTTTGGGGTACAGCTGCTTAGAAATTCTGCTACCCTAGTCGGGGGTTGTAAGTCTGGTTGGTGGAGGATATATCCATCCATCCATCCATCATCTGCCGCTTATCCGGGGGTCGGGTCGCGGGGGCAGCAGCTTGAGCAGAGAAACCCAGACGTCTCTGTCCCCGGCCACTTCCTCCAGCTCTTCCGGGGGGACCCCGAGGCGTTCCCAGGCCAGCCGAGAGACATAGTCTCTCCAACGTGTCCTGGGTCTCCCCCGGGGTCTCCTCCCAGTGGGACGTGCCCGGAACACCTCCCCAGGGAGGCGCCCAGGGGGCATCCTAACCAGATGCCCGAGCCACCTCATCTGACTCCTCTCAATGCGGAGGAGCAGCGGTTCTACTCCGAGCCCCTCCCGGATGACTGAGCTTCTCACCCTATTTCTAAGGGAGAGCCCAGACACCCTGCGGAGG
The DNA here is from genome assembly GCF_036924035.1 of Leuresthes tenuis. NCBI lineage: Eukaryota > Metazoa > Chordata > Actinopteri > Atheriniformes > Atherinopsidae > Leuresthes > Leuresthes tenuis. The sequence continues at coordinate 29,670,276 of NW_027325367.1, read as the reverse complement.
AAACCCATTTCGGCGGCTTGTATTCGCGATCTTGTTCTTTCGGTCACTACCCACAACTCGTGACCATAGGTGAGGATGGGAACGTAGATTGACCAGTAAGTAGAGAGCTTCGCCTTCTGGCTCAGCTCCCTCTTCACAACGACGGGTCGGTGCAGAGCCTGCAACACTGCAGGCGCCGCACCGATCCGCCCGTCAATCTCCCGCTCCATTCGTCCGTCACTCGTGAACAAGACCCCGAGATACTTGAACTCCTCCTCTTGGGGAAGGATCTCATTCCCGACCCGGAGAGAGCATTCCACCCTTTTCCGGCTGAGAACCATAGTCTCGGATTTGGAGGTGCTGATTCTCATCCCAGCCGCTTCACACTCGGCTGCGAATCACTCCAGTGAGAGCTGAAGGTCACGGCCTGACGACGCTAACAGAACCACATCATCTGCAAAAAGCAGAGACCCGATTCTGAGGTCGCCAAATGGGACACCCTCAACGCCCTGGCTCCGCCTAGAAATTCTGTCCATAAAAGTTAGGAACAGAATCGGTGACAAAGGGCAGCCCTGACGGAGTCCAACTCTCACCGGAAACGTATCCGACTTACTGCCGGCAATGCGGACCAAACTCTGGCACCGGTCATACAGAGACCGAACGGCCCCTATCAAGCTGCCTCGGCAATGGAGTCACGGAACATGGCCCATTCAATGTCCCCCAACTCAAATATGGTTGAAGCTCTGCTGGAGGTGGGAGTTAAAGCTCCTTCTGACGGGGGATTCTGACAAACGCTCCCAGCAGACCCTCACAATACGTTTGGGCCTGCCAGGTCTGATCGGCATCCTCCCCCACCAGCGGAGCCAACTCACCACCAGGTGGTGATCAGTTGACAGCTCCGCCCCTCTCTTCACCCGAGTGTCCAGGACATACGGCCGCAAGTCCGATGATACAACCACAAAGTCGATCATCGAACTGCGGCCAAGGGTATCCTGGTGCCAAGTGCACATATGGACACCCTTATGCCTGAACATGGTGTTCGTTATGGACAGTCTATGACTGGCACAGAAGTCCAACAACATAACACCACTCTGATTCAGATCGGGGGGGCCGTTCCTCCCAATCACACCCCTCCAGGTCTCACTGTCATTGCCCACGTGAGCATTGAAGTCCCCCAGCAGAATGAGGGAGTCTCCGGTAGGAGCATTCTCCAGTGCCTCCCCCAGAGACTCCAAAAAGGGTAGGTACTCTGAACTGCTGTTTGGCGCATAGGCACAAACAACAGTCAGGACTCGTCCCCCCACACAAAGGCGGAGGGAGGCTACCCTCTCGTTCACTGGGGTAAACCCCAATGTACTGGCACACAGCCGGGGGGCAATAAGTATGCCCACACCTGCTCTGCGCCTCTCACCACGGGCAACTCCAGAGTGGAAGAGAGTCCAACCCCTCTCAAGAGTACTGGTTCCAGATCCCAAGCCGTGCGTCGAGGTGAGTCCGACTATATCTAACGGTCTGATGAAGTTTCAACAATAAACAACAAACTTTGTATTATGAGAAAGAACCAGACTCATTCTTTAGGAATCCGAAAATAAGCTAATTATGCACGAATTCGGATTCTCCTATAAAACTTAAACTCAAACCAAGTTAAGACTGCTTTGTCCTTCATATTTATTCATGTCTAATCAAGTTTCAATGATAAACAACGTTGTACTTTGTAGAATGAGAAAGAACTTCTTCAGCAATAAGCATCTCTCGACAAATGACGAAATACAGATTTTGCTATAAAATTAATTGCTATCAGCCTGACTTAAAACTGTTTGTCTTCCTTATTTATCCACTTCAAATCAAGTTTCAACAATTAAAAAAATTTTGTAGTTTGAGAAAGAACAACTTAATCTTGAGCAATCAGTATAAAAAGAAGGTAAGCAAAGGTGCGAATGTCAAACCATACATGATCAAAACAGGGAGCGGAGGTGGTTTAGCTGCAAAAAGGGGTGAATGTCCAACTAAAGTTCAAATATATTAACAAAAGCGGGAGGAGAGGTCTTCGGATTAGAGTGGTTGAAATTTCCAACCATAATCTATAAAATGCGGTGAAAAAAAAAGGTGTGAAGGAGTGAATTTTATAGCAAAATCCAAAATCATGCATAACTCCGCAAAAGGAACGTATTGCTCAACCAAAGGGATGCTTCTTTCTCATTCAGGTTAATATGAGGAACTTTATGCTTGATACATTTTAGACATGGATAACTATGAAGGACAAAGCAATTTTAACTTGGTTTGAGCAAAGCAATTCATTTTATAGGAAAATCCGAAATCGTGCAGGACTCATGAAAGTAAGCTTATTCTCGGATTCCTGATCCCCCAGTGTTGCTCTTTCCTATAATGCAAAATACAGCCTTGTTCTTTGTTGAAATCGATATAGACATTGATAAATATGAAGGACAAAGCAGTTTCCACTTTGTTTGAGTGAAGGAATTAATTTTATAGCAAAATCCCAAATCAAGCAGAACGTATGAAAATAAGCGTGTTTTCGGATTCCTGATCCTTCAGTGTTGCTATTTCTTCTACTGCAAAATACAATGTTGTTCTTTGTTGAAGTCAATCTAGACATTGATAAATATGAAGGACAAAGCAGTTTTAACATAGTTTGAGTAAAGGAATTCATTTTATACATAAAATCCCAAATCATGCAGAACGTATGAAAATAAGCTTATTCTCGGATTCCTGTTCCTTCAAGTGTTGCTCTTTCTACTACTGCAAAATACAATGTTGTTCTTTGTTGAAGTAAATCTAGACATTGATAAATATGAAGGACAAAGCAGTTTTCACTTGGTTTGAGTGAAGGAATTCATTTTATACATAAAATCCCAAATCATGAAGAACGTATGAAAATAAGCTTATTCTCGGATTACTGATCCTTCAGTGTTGCTCTTTCTTCTACTGCAAAATCCAGTGTTGTTCTTTGTTGAAGTCAATCTAGACATTGATAAATATGAAGGACAAAGCAGTTTTCACTTGGTTTGAGTGAAGGATTTGCAGCTGAAAACCTCCCAATCCCGCTTTTGATTGTGTATAGTCGGAATTTCGAGCCTTTTCTTACCCGGTTTTCAGAAATTATGGTTGGACATTCAGACCTTGCAGCCGAAGACCTCCACTCCCTCTTTTGATCATACATTGTCGGGCATTCGCACCTTGTCTTACCCGCTTTTTACAAACTATAGTCAGACATTCACACCTTGCAGCTGAACCACCTCAGCTCCCTGTTTTGATCATGTATGGTCTGGCAATACTACCTTTTCTTACCCGTTTGTGAGTAATTATGGCTGGACATTCACACCTACTTGCAGTCGAACACCTCCGCTTCCGCTTTTGATGGCATTCGAACCTTTTCTTACCAGCTTTTTACAAACCATGGTCGGACTTTCACACCTTCTTGTAGCCAAACAACTCAGCTCCCGTGATTGATTGTGTACAGTCGGGTATTTTAACCTTTTCTTACCCGTTTTTTACCAACTATGGTCGGACATTCACACCTTCTTACAGCGGAACACCTCCGCTCCCTCTTTTGATGGTGTATGTTTGGGCATTCGAACCTTTTCTTACCCGCTTTTTACAAACTATGCTCGGACATTCAAACCTTCTTGTAGCCGAACACATCCACTCCTGCTTTTGATGATGTATGGTTGGGCATTCAAACCTACTTGTTGCCCGCTTTTCATTAATTTTGGGTGGACATTCACACCTTGTCACAGCCAAACACCTCCGCTCCCTGTTTTGATCATGTATGGTATGACATTCGCACCTTTTCTCACCCGCTTTTTGCCAACTATGGTCGGCTGTTCACAGCTTCCTCTCCACCATACTTGTATGGTGGGATATACACACCCACTTGCATCCGAAGACCTTTTGTTGATATTTAGTCGGTCATTCGCAGCTTACCCGCTTTTGGCAAACTATGGCCTTCATGCAGCCAAACACCTCTGATCTCACTTTTGATGATGTAAGGTTGGGCATTCAGACCTTGCTTCACCTGCTTTTCACCAAATATAGTCGGACATTCACACCTTCTTGCAGCCGAACACTTCCGCTCCACCTTTTAGTGTTCTATCACACCTTTTTTTTCACCGCATTTTATAGATTATGGTTGGAAATTCTCAACCACTCTCATCCGAAGACTTCTCCTCCCGCTTTTGTTAATATATTTGAACTTTAGTCGGACATTCACACCTTCTTGCAGCTGAACCACCTCCGCTCCCTGTTTTGATCATGTATGGTCTGGCAATACTACCTTTTCTTACCCGTTTGTTAGTAATTATGGCTGGACATTCACACCTACTTGCAGCCGAACACCACCTCTCCCGCTTTTGATGATGTATGGACCGGCATTCTTACCTTTTCTAACACATTTTTCAGCAATTATGGTCGGAGATTCACACTTACTCACAGCCGAACAACTCCGCTCCCGCATTTGATGGTGTATAGTCGGGCATTCTCACCCTTTCTCATCAGCTTTTTGCAAATTATGATCTGACATTCACACCTGCTTTTGATAATGTATGGTTGGGCATTCGCACCTTTTCTTACCCATTTTTCAGTAATTATGGGTGGACATTCACACCTTCTTGCAGCTGAACACCTCCTCTCCCGCTATTGATTGTGTACAGTCGGGTATTTTAACCTTTTCTTACCCGCTTTTTACCAAATATGGTCGGACATTCACACCGTCTTACAGCGGAACACCTCTGCTCCCGCTTTTGATGGTGTATAGTCAGGCATTTGAACCTTTTCTTACCCGCTTTTTACAAACTATGGTCGGACATTCAAACCTTCTTGTAGCCGAAAACCTCCGCTCCCTCTTTTGATTATACATTGTTGGGCATTCGCACCTTATTTACAAACTATAGTCAGACATTCACACCTTGCAGCTGAGCCACCTCAGCTCCCTGTTTTGATAGTGTATGTTCGGGCATTCGAACCTATTCTTACCCCCTTTTTACAAACTATGCTCGGAGATTCACACCTACTCACAGCCGAACAACTCCGCTCCCGCATTTGATGATGTCTTGTCCGGCATTCTAGTCTCTTCTAACACATTTTTCAGCAATTATGGTTGGACATTCACACCTACTCACAGCCGAACACTTCCGCTCCCACATTTGATGGTGTATAGCCGGGCATTTTCACCCTTTCTCATCAGCTTTTTGCAAATTATGATCTGACATTCACACCTACTTGCAGTCGAACAGCTCTGCTCCCGCTTTTGATTATGTTTGGTTGGATATTCGAACCTTTTCTTAACTGCTTTTTACAAACTTTGGTCGGACGTTCACACCTTCTTGCAGCCGAAAACATCCACTTCCACTTTTGATGGTATATATTCGGGCATTCGAACCTTTTCTTACCCGCTTTTTACAAACCGTGGTCGGACTTTCACACCTTCTTGTAGCCAAACAACTCAGCTCCCGTTATTGATTGTGTACAGTCGGGTATTTTAACCTTTTCTTACCCGCTTTTTACCAACTATGGTCGGACATTTACACCTTCTTACAGCGGAACACCTCCGCTCCCTCTTTTGATGGTGTATGTTTGGGCATTCGAACCTTTTCTTACCCGCTTTTTACAAACTATGCTCGGACATTCAAACCTTCTTGTAGCCGAACACATCCACTCCTGCTTTTGATGATGTATGGTTGGGCATTCAAACCTACTTGTTGCCCGCTTTTCATAAATTTTGGGTGGACATTCACACCTTGTCACAGCCAAACACCTCCGCTCCCTGTTTTAATCATGTATGGTATGACATTCGCACCTTTTCTCACCCGCTTTTTGCCAACTATGGTCGGCTGTTCACAGCTTCCTCTCCACCATACTTGTATGGTGGGATATTCACACCCACTTGCATCCGAAGACCTTTTGTTGATATTTAGTCGGTCATTCGCAGCTTACCCGCTTTTGGCAAACTATGGCCTTCATGCAGCCAAACACCTCTGATCTCGCTTTTGATGATGTAAGGTTGGGCATTCAGACCTTGCTTCACCTGCTTTTCACCAAATATAGTCGGACATTCACACCTTGCAGCCGAACACTTCCGCTCCACCTTTTAGTGTTCTATCACACCTTTTTTTTCACCGCATTTTATAGATTATGGTTGGAAATTCTCAACCACTCTCATCCGAAGACTTCTCCTCCCGCTTTTGTTAATATATTTGAACTTTAGTCGGACATTCACACCTTCTTGCAGCTGAACCACCTCCGCTCCCTGTTTTGATCATGTATGGTCTGGCAATACTACCTTTTCTTACCCGTTTGTTAGTAATTATGGCTGGACATTCACACCTACTTGCAGCCGAACACCACCTCTCCCGCTTTTGATGATGTATGGACCGGCATTCTTACCTTTTCTAACACATTTTTCAGCAATTATAGTCGGAGATTCACACTTACTCACAGCCGAACAACTCCGCTCCCGCATTTGATGGTGTATAGTCGGGCATTCTCACCCTTTCTCATCAGCTTTTTGCAAATTATGATCTGACATTCACACCTGCTTTTGATAATGTATGGTTGGGCATTCGCACCTTTTCTTACCCATTTTTCAGTAATTATGGGTGGACATTCACACCTTCTTGCAGCTGAACACCTCCTCTCCCGCTATTGATTGTGTACAGTCGGGTATTTTAACCTTTTCTTACCCGCTTTTTACCAAATATGGTCGGACATTCACACCGTCTTACAGCGGAACACCTCTGCTCCCGCTTTTGATGGTGTATAGTCAGGCATTTGAACCTTTTCTTACCCGCTTTTTACAAACTATGGTCGGACATTCAAACCTTCTTGTAGCCGAAAACCTCCGCTCCCTCTTTTGATTATACATTGTTGGGCATTCGCACCTTATTTACAAACTATAGTCAGACATTCACACCTTGCAGCTGAGCCACCTCAGCTCCCTGTTTTGATAGTGTATGTTCGGGCATTCGAACCTATTCTTACCCCCTTTTTACAAACTATGCTCGGAGATTCACACCTACTCACAGCCGAACAACTCCGCTCCCGCATTTGATGATGTCTTGTCCGGCATTCTAGTCTCTTCTAACACATTTTTCAGCAATTATGGTTGGACATTCACACCTACTCACAGCCGAACACTTCCGCTCCCACATTTGATGGTGTATAGCCGGGCATTTTCACCCTTTCTCATCAGCTTTTTGCAAATTATGATCTGACATTCACACCTACTTGCAGTCGAACAGCTCTGCTCCCGCTTTTGATTATGTTTGGTTGGATATTCGAACCTTTTCTTAACTGCTTTTTACAAACTTTGGTCGGACGTTCACACCTTCTTGCAGCCGAAAACATCCACTTCCACTTTTGATGGTATATATTCGGGCATTCGAACCTTTTCTTACCCGCTTTTTACAAACCGTGGTCGGACTTTCACACCTTCTTGTAGCCAAACAACTCAGCTCCCGTTATTGATTGTGTACAGTCGGGTATTTTAACCTTTTCTTACCCGCTTTTTACCAACTATGGTCGGACATTTACACCTTCTTACAGCGGAACACCTCCGCTCCCTCTTTTGATGGTGTATGTTTGGGCATTCGAACCTTTTCTTACCCGCTTTTTACAAACTATGCTCGGACATTCAAACCTTCTTGTAGCCGAACACATCCACTCCTGCTTTTGATGATGTATGGTTGGGCATTCAAACCTACTTGTTGCCCGCTTTTCATAAATTTTGGGTGGACATTCACACCTTGTCACAGCCAAACACCTCCGCTCCCTGTTTTAATCATGTATGGTATGACATTCGCACCTTTTCTCACCCGCTTTTTGCCAACTATGGTCGGCTGTTCACAGCTTCCTCTCCACCATACTTGTATGGTGGGATATTCACACCCACTTGCATCCGAAGACCTTTTGTTGATATTTAGTCGGTCATTCGCAGCTTACCCGCTTTTGGCAAACTATGGCCTTCATGCAGCCAAACACCTCTGATCTCGCTTTTGATGATGTAAGGTTGGGCATTCAGACCTTGCTTCACCTGCTTTTCACCAAATATAGTCGGACATTCACACCTTGCAGCCGAACACTTCCGCTCCACCTTTTAGTGTTCTATCACACCTTTTTTTTCACCGCATTTTATAGATTATGGTTGGAAATTCTCAACCACTCTCATCCGAAGACTTCTCCTCCCGCTTTTGTTAATATATTTGAACTTTAGTCGGACATTCACACCTTCTTGCAGCTGAACCACCTCCGCTCCCTGTTTTGATCATGTATGGTCTGGCAATACTACCTTTTCTTACCCGTTTGTTAGTAATTATGGCTGGACATTCACACCTACTTGCAGCCGAACACCACCTCTCCCGCTTTTGATGATGTATGGACCGGCATTCTTACCTTTTCTAACACATTTTTCAGCAATTATAGTCGGAGATTCACACTTACTCACAGCCGAACAACTCCGCTCCCGCATTTGATGGTGTATAGTCGGGCATTCTCACCCTTTCTCATCAGCTTTTTGCAAATTATGATCTGACATTCACACCTGCTTTTGATAATGTATGGTTGGGCATTCGCACCTTTTCTTACCCATTTTTCAGTAATTATGGGTGGACATTCACACCTTCTTGCAGCTGAACACCTCCTCTCCCGCTATTGATTGTGTACAGTCGGGTATTTTAACCTTTTCTTACCCGCTTTTTACCAAATATGGTCGGACATTCACACCGTCTTACAGCGGAACACCTCTGCTCCCGCTTTTGATGGTGTATAGTCAGGCATTTGAACCTTTTCTTACCCGCTTTTTACAAACTATGGTCGGACATTCAAACCTTCTTGTAGCCGAAAACCTCCGCTCCCTCTTTTGATTATACATTGTTGGGCATTCGCACCTTATTTACAAACTATAGTCAGACATTCACACCTTGCAGCTGAGCCACCTCAGCTCCCTGTTTTGATAGTGTATGTTCGGGCATTCGAACCTATTCTTACCCCCTTTTTACAAACTATGCTCGGAGATTCACACCTACTCACAGCCGAACAACTCCGCTCCCGCATTTGATGATGTCTTGTCCGGCATTCTAGTCTCTTCTAACACATTTTTCAGCAATTATGGTTGGACATTCACACCTACTCACAGCCGAACACTTCCGCTCCCACATTTGATGGTGTATAGCCGGGCATTTTCACCCTTTCTCATCAGCTTTTTGCAAATTATGATCTGACATTCACACCTACTTGCAGTCGAACAGCTCTGCTCCCGCTTTTGATTATGTTTGGTTGGATATTCGAACCTTTTCTTAACTGCTTTTTACAAACTTTGGTCGGACGTTCACACCTTCTTGCAGCCGAAAACATCCACTTCCACTTTTGATGGTATATATTCGGGCATTCGAACCTTTTCTTACCCGCTTTTTACAAACCGTGGTCGGACTTTCACACCTTCTTGTAGCCAAACAACTCAGCTCCCGTTATTGATTGTGTACAGTCGGGTATTTTAACCTTTTCTTACCCGTTTTTTACCAACTATGGTCGGACATTCACACCTTCTTACAGCGGAACACCTCCGCTCCCTCTTTTGATGGTGTATGTTTGGGCATTCGAACCTTTTCTTACCCGCTTTTTACAAACTATGCTCGGACATTCAAACCTTCTTGTAGCCGAACACATCCACTCCTGCTTTTGATGATGTATGGTTGGGCATTCAAACCTACTTGTTGCCCGCTTTTCATAAATTTTGGGTGGACATTCACACCTTGTCACAGCCAAACACCTCCGCTCCCTGTTTTAATCATGTATGGTATGACATTCGCACCTTTTCTCACCCGCTTTTTGCCAACTATGGTCGGCTGTTCACAGCTTCCTCTCCACCATACTTGTATGGTGGGATATTCACACCCACTTGCATCCGAAGACCTTTTGTTGATATTTAGTCGGTCATTCGCAGCTTACCCGCTTTTGGCAAACTATGGCCTTCATGCAGCCAAACACCTCTGATCTCGCTTTTGATGATGTAAGGTTGGGCATTCAGACCTTGCTTCACCTGCTTTTCACCAAATATAGTCGGACATTCACACCTTGCAGCCGAACACTTCCGCTCCACCTTTTAGTGTTCTATCACACCTTTTTTTTCACCGCATTTTATAGATTATGGTTGGAAATTCTCAACCACTCTCATCCGAAGACTTCTCCTCCCGCTTTTGTTAATATATTTGAACTTTAGTCGGACATTCACACCTTCTTGCAGCTGAACCACCTCCGCTCCCTGTTTTGATCATGTATGGTCTGGCAATACTACCTTTTCTTACCCGTTTGTTAGTAATTATGGCTGGACATTCACACCTACTTGCAGCCGAACACCACCTCTCCCGCTTTTGATGATGTATGGACCGGCATTCTTACCTTTTCTAACACATTTTTCAGCAATTATAGTCGGAGATTCACACTTACTCACAGCCGAACAACTCCGCTCCCGCATTTGATGGTGTATAGTCGGGCATTCTCACCCTTTCTCATCAGCTTTTTGCAAATTATGATCTGACATTCACACCTGCTTTTGATAATGTATGGTTGGGCATTCGCACCTTTTCTTACCCATTTTTCAGTAATTATGGGTGGACATTCACACCTTCTTGCAGCTGAACACCTCCTCTCCCGCTATTGATTGTGTACAGTCGGGTATTTTAACCTTTTCTTACCCGCTTTTTACCAAATATGGTCGGACATTCACACCGTCTTACAGCGGAACACCTCTGCTCCCGCTTTTGATGGTGTATAGTCAGGCATTTGAACCTTTTCTTACCCGCTTTTTACAAACTATGGTCGGACATTCAAACCTTCTTGTAGCCGAAAACCTCCGCTCCCTCTTTTGATTATACATTGTTGGGCATTCGCACCTTATTTACAAACTATAGTCAGACATTCACACCTTGCAGCTGAGCCACCTCAGCTCCCTGTTTTGATAGTGTATGTTCGGGCATTCGGAGATTCACACCTACTCACAGCCGAACAACTCCGCTCCCGCATTTGATGATGTCTTGTTCGGCATTCTAGTCTCTTCTAACACATTTTTCAGCAATTATGGTTGGACATTCACACCTACTCACAGCCGAACACTTCCGCTCCCACATTTGATGGTGTATAGCCGGGCATTTTCACCCTTTCTCATCAGCTTTTTGCAAATTATGATCTGACATTCACACCTACTTGCAGTCGAACAGCTCTGCTCCCGCTTTTGATTATGTTTGGTTGGATATTCAAACCTTTTCTTAACTGCTTTTTACAAACTTTGGTCGGACGTTCACACCTTCTTGCAGCCGAAAACATCCACTTCCACTTTTGATGGTATATATTCGGGCATTCGAACCTTTTCTTACCCGCTTTTTACAAACCGTGGTCGGACTTTCACACCTTCTTGTAGCCAAACAACTCCGCTCCCGCTATTGATTGTGTACAGTCGGGTATTTTAACCTTTTCTTACCCGCTTTTTACCAACTATGGTCGGACATTTACACCTTCTTACAGCGGAACACCTCCGCTCCCTCTTTTGATGGTCTATGTTCGGGCATTCGAACCTTTTCTTACCCGCTTTTTACAAACTATGGTCGGACATTCAAACTTTCTTGTAGCCGAACACATCCACTCCTGCTTTTGATGATGTATGGTTGAGCATTTTCACCTTTTCTTACCCATTTTTCAGTAATTATGGGTGGACATTCACACCTTCTTGCAGCTGAACAACTCCTCTCCCGCTTATGATCATGTGCGGTTTGATATTCGAAAATTTTCTTTCATGTTTTAAAGCAATTATTGATGGACATTCAAATCTTCTTGTAGCCGAACACATCCACTCCTGCTTTTGATGATGTATGGTAACCTTTTCCTACCCGCTTTTTACAAACTATGGTCGGACATTCAAACCTTCTTGTAGCCAAAACCCTCCGCTCCCTCTTTTGATAATACATTGTTGGGCATTCGCACCTTATCTTACCCGCTTTTTACAAACTATAGTCAGACATTCACACCTTGCAGCTGAACCACCTCCGCTCCCTGTTTTGATCATGTATGGTCTGGCAATACTACCTTTTCTTACCCGTTTGTGAGTAATTAATCCCAAAATATTGAGCATAAAATAAGTCTTTATGCTGATGATGTATTACTTTTCCTTCAGAACTCACAGACGTCTCTCAGTCACACGATCACACTCATAAATAAATTCTCAGCACTTTCTGACTACTCTATCAACTGGTCTAAGACCACAGTTCTGCCCATTAACTGTAGGGTCCATAATATACCTGCGATCACTTTACAGTCAGGAAATATTAGATATTTAGGCATAAATATTTCCTCCAGGCTCTCAGAGCTAACAAAGCTAAATTATGTGCAATTATTAAAGACAGTAGAGGACGATCTCTCGTTGGAAGTCCTTACCTATATCACTTATGGGGAGAGTTACATCCATTAAAATGATGATACTACCAAAAGTTAACTATTTGTTCTCAATGATCCCCATAAAACCATCTGCTACTTGGTTTAAGTCACTAGATTCATGCATCTCCAAATTTCTGTGGAAAAACAAACCACCACGTATTAGTTTAAAAACCCTACAGAAGACCAAGGACAGTGGTGGATTAGATTTACCTCATTTTCAGCACTATTCCTTAGACAATAGGTTACAATATATATCAAAATGGTTTAAACCTTGTTGTTGTCACAGTTCCCAGAGACGTTGTAATCGTTGAGGATTCTATATTCACCCCCTCATTAGAGGCACGTAATGCAGATTGATGACACTGAATCTTCTTCTCTGTTCATTGCTGGCATCATTCCCAGCATCGTAAGTGTTCGTGGCATTGTTAACCTCTTCTTCTGGATCTTGATATCGAGAATCCTTTTGTATTTCTGGTTTGTCAGTCCTCTGTCTTCGTTCACCGGAGTCTTTGTCTTTTTGTCCTTGAGTTTGGTGATTTTTTCTTCTTTTGATGCCTTGACACAATGTGACAGGTGATACCACGTGGGAGATCCTGTAACTTGGATTGCTGTCCCTGTGCTGCGAAATGGCTGTGCTGCTCAAATGGTCTCTCCTTCATCATGGTTACATGCTGCCATTCCGACATCTCGCCATTCCGACATGGGTCTCTAATTGTCGGAATGGCGACACTTAATTTTTTATCAAACGTCCCACCATTCCGACACTTTTTTCCTCCTATGGTCGGAATGGCGGTATGTTTTTTGTTTTTTTTAACATACCGCCATTCCGACAGTTCCTTTTAATAGCCTATTTTTTACCCAAAACATTTTGCACTAATGATATGCCGGCGCAAATACGCCCTAAAGTTTGGCGCACAAGCTTTGCACATGCAGAGGCCACAGCCTCGCAAACAAACTTTAATAATCTATTATCAAAATCCCCTGAATTTCAAATATAAAAATACAGATATTAATGTAACTCTGGCGAGACTGAAACTGATTAAGCAGAAATACAGTGTCAGTGAGCTGTCACAGCAGCCAGCTGGAGCGGAGCTCTCCACAGAGCCCATGCGTCTTTTGCACGCTGTCATCATATGCAAAAGTAATAATTGCAATTACAGATATCACGGCTACTGCACAGGACACAGTTGCGAGCACTCTGCCTTGCCTTGCCAATAGGAGAAGATAGAAATGACAGCATAGAACGTATAAAACACAACAAAATGCAGTAAAAACGTTTATTCATGTTATTCACGTGATTTATGAGTACTCACTCCAATTTTGGGAAGCGCGGATGGGTTTTGCGCATTTGGCACAAACACACAGCCGCAACGGTTGTAGCTTTATACAGCCTGTTGATATCTTAAGGACCTAACTGGTCACACCTGGGAGTAAATGTCATGTAGAGATTGTTTTTACATGACATTACTGCTGAACATATAGCTTTCATCCACAAACCAACGTGGGAGAGCCCGAAGACGCATGTGCCAGACGCACATAGGCATGCGTAAAACCAATTTTGACCACTTCATACTGTTTATTTGCTTTCTTTTAGTTAACTTTCGTTTCTTTTGGATTCTTGTGCGTGTTATGGAGCCGTTTTGGTCCATGTTTGTAAGCCTTTTTTTCCTGGATTAAATTTTCGGAAGTTGAAACAAGTGGCATTGGAGTGTGTGATTGAAAACCACCGCGGACTGCTTCTCCTCCTCCAGTTGCCGAGACTTTGTGTTTTTAATAACGCTTGTCTATAAACATGTGTTAAACATATAAATTGCATGAACAGAAAGAAGGGACTCACCTGTTGAGTAACACACATTTCCTTATACGGAAAGCCTTGTCGGAATGGTGGGACATTTGAACGTCAGAATAGCGGGATGTCGCAATGGTGGGATGTCGGAATGGTGGGACGTTTGCATGTCGGAATGGTGGTATGTCGGAATGGTGGTATGTCGGAATGGTGGGATGTCGGAATAGCGGGATGTCGGAATGGCGGGATTTCGGAATGGGTGTTGCCACCCCCTTCATCATATACACAGTTATTTATACATCACCTTCCACCATGAAGCGTTGTCCCTTTTTGTTTCTCTCTTTGTTCTTAAAATGCTGTTATGCATGTCTAAACCAATCCATTAAATTAGATCATTTTGGCAGTAAAGCGATCTACAATGTGCTTGGTCGCAAAGCTGCTCATCTGTGGTAAACAGCTCTTCAGAAAGGCATTCTTCAATTGATTTCACTAATTCTATGTAATAATTTTGTGATTTCCTACAAAACTACACTTCTTCTCCCATCTGTCTGAGTATTTAATATTGTCTGGGTCCCGTTAAAACATGTATTTTTCCCATCTAATTCCTTGTTTGCTTTAAAACAAGTATTCCCCATTTTCTATCCCTTCAGTAGCCAACCAGTTTGTATGGAGTACACTGGAGCAACTTGACTGATCAGTAAAACACTGCTTTTGTTGTCACCGCAAGGCTTCCCCCGTCAGTTGTTTCACTGAGACACTACTGAGTAACTATAACTCAACACAGTTTATACACATAACATTCATATGCATACTAACAAACAAACAAACAATTATTCATCGCAATTTTCTCATCTCTGTTTGAACGTACACCCAGGTCAATATTCCTGTAGTCTTCTCATACCGACTATGGACCCATTCATTGTTTAACTTCACTGTTTTGCAAATCCTAATTGAATATTACACATTGACATTGAACTTTACTTGATAAGCAGGTCTTCATTGCATTCAGCAGCCTATATGTGAGCATCTATGTGTAAGATGTTCTTCTTTGCATTTATCAGCAGCAAGCAATTCTTCATTGCACATGCATATGAAAATAGTAAAACAATTCCAATGCGTTAGCGAAACCTTCTATATCAGGAGTGTCCATCATGATGCTGGGAATAGAACCTCTTTCCCAGAATAGTTCAACCTTCATTACTCAACTGATCATAACTCCGCAATGACCACATTTCAAAGTATCATTCCTCTACATATATTCAAAAATCTATGTGTAAATGTTTAATATTTCTTATATTTGTTGATGTCATTCTGTGTGCATGTGGCCTAAACCCAATCTCTGTGTGGCAATTTTAATTTAAACAAGTTGAACTCTGCCTCTGATCATTTAAAAAAGGTGTGTACCAATATCAACCTTTCTCAGGTAATTACTGATCCTACAAAACCAAAGAGATCCTTCAAGGTTGTCCCTGATTGGCTCAATCTTAACAAATCAAAGGTAGAAAATCCGCAGTATCTGAACTTGGTGTTAGTTATCACTGCTCAATAGCCTGTATCAGAATTGCAAAAATGAAAACATTAGGTCCACGCTTGGTATCCAGATCCTGAAACATCTCCATGAGCAGGCTTTTTTTTAACTGATCTGTTGAATAGTTATATGACACTGTTAAAATCCCAGATGAAGATCTAGCACTTGACCATTTTTGTAAATCTTCTAATTCCATAGTTGATAAACACGCCCCTTTTAAAAAGTATAGAACTTAGAACAGGTCTATCCCTGGCTTTCGGCAGAACTGTCTTCTTTACTTTTTTTTCCCCTTGTCCTGTTCAGCATTATGTCAGAAGAATTGTAGTCTGAATACCTTTGATGCCAAACAGATTTGTTTTGCCAAGGGAAGTTTTATAAATGTAAAGCTCCCCTTGATGCCCATTTATTTATTTCTGTTTACAATATATGACATGAACTGAACTGAACCGGACCGGGGGACAAGGAAAGAAGAAGAGGAAAGAAGAGGAAACAGAAAAAAAATAGAAACAAAAACCAGACAACCAGCTGCTACACCTGTAAAAAACAAAACAGACAACAATCCATGGCCTATGAGGGGAATCCAGCCTTAGCGCCAAGAGGAGCACCTGAAAGCAGACAAGCAGAGAAAAAACAAACACACAAACAAACAAAAACAAGCACAAGAAGCGGCAATCGCATACAACACAGCTGTGGATATAGATGACCTGAGACGACATGATAATACATCAACTGCTTAGTGACCATGCTACTGGACTAATGAATGTGTGTGTGTGTGTGTGAGAACATGCAACACCCATGGCACAGGACCTACATGATAACCGTGCTTAGTTATGAGTGTATAAGCGTACAGGGCCACAATCCACAGCCCCCCCCCCAAGCAATCAGAAGCAGGCAGAGAGGGCCACAAGACCCAGGCCACCAGCAGCCCCCACAGAGCACAGAACCCAGGCAGCCCACCGCAGGGGCAACCACGCATCCACCCAGAAGACTGCAGAGGAAGCCCCCGGAAAGAGCCCCCATAAGCATAGGGCAGAGGCACTCCGGGAACCAGGGGCAACAGCCCACCGACCCCGCCAGGCCCCAGCCGCCCAGACATGGGCCGTGCACTGGACCTGGGCCCCAGGAGCCCGAGCGCCCCCAAACCCCCCGGCAGAGGCCCCACCCAATACCCAGGAGGGCCAAGCGCCCCAGACAGCCACAAAGTGGGTCAGCGCCTGCCCCAGCGCCCCTGGCCAAGTGCCCTGGGAGTCAAGACGTGCCCACAGGTGGGTGAAGTCGCGAGCAGTGGGGAGAGGCAACGCTGATGCCCCATCGGGAGAAACACAGGCAGGCCAGGCGACAGCAAGTCCCAGATCCAGGCCCAATCATTACCACACACACTTTCACGTCCCATACATCCACACATCCACACATCCTACCTCCCTTGACTCTGCTGGGGTGTAGTGCAGCGGGCACACCAGGAGGCCAGCAACCCCCCAGCCACCACAGACCCCGAACCAGCAGAACAATTAATTAATCCTCCTGGCCCCTCCTGCCCCGAGCAGACACCAGGAAGCAGGGGTGTGCGAAGAAGACCCCTCCCCTCACCCTTCTGGCTCTTCAATATTTTCTAATAGTGAGCAATTAAAATTGAGGGGCAGCCAAACTTGTAGAACTGGGAGCGCGGCACTCTGGGCAGCCTACATACCCAAAGAGCCCCGCCCACCAGATGCCACTCAGTGTAACCACCCCCGAAGACCTAATGTGTGTGTGTGAGTGTGTTTGATAAGTAGTAATGTCTAAGGTGTAATTAAAACAGGGGCAGGGAACTGCAGAGTGCAACCAAAGGGGACCACCTACGTGGCCCCATCCACTACACCCCACCGAACACACACGCCCCCAAAACCCTTCATGTGTGAGTGTGTGCTGTGTACAGGAGCCAGAAGGGAGAGGGGTATGGGGATATATACCGGGGGAGCTACTCTCCCCCAGAGAGGGCAGCCAGGGATTGGCTGCAATAGGCATCCCCGCTACCTGGGAGCCAACAATGGGCAGGAGGGCCTGATGTCCACCAGGCTCGGGGCCTGCAGCGACCATATTCCGGGAGCTACTGTACCCCCAGAAGGTACCCATCCCGCCCCACCCCACTCAACCCAACCCCACCCCGGAGGACCTCTACAAAAAACAAACAAACAAACCAACCGGTCACACCAGTCGCAGCAGCCCGGGCCTGAGACCCACCATCACCCAGCAACCCACCACCACCACTATGTGATAAAACTAATCAGAGGGGACCAGAGAGAATGAAATTCAGCCAATTGATGTTTTGAGGAGGCAGACATTGTTTCCATGCTAATATAATCTAAAAGAAAATTTCTAAACTGGTTAATACACAGATTGTTCTTCGCTTTCCAGTTCATGAGAATAGTTTTCTTTGCGATACATAACACTGTGACAACCAAGTGTGCTGAGTTAATTTCCATGTTGATGTTGTCTAAGTCACCCAGTATGCACAGTGTGGGGCATGCAGGGATGCTACACTTTAGTCATGTTGATAGGTCCTCACAGACTTCAAGCCAGAACTTCTGGACAGGCGCAGAAAACCACAAAGCGTGTGCATAATCATCAGGTGTGTTATCTGTGCAATGTGAGCAGATGTTTGAGTGTGTTAGACCCATCCTGAACATCCTTTGTCCTGTATAGTGTGTTCTATGAAGGATTTTGTATTGTATGAGCTGTAAATTAGGATTTCGAGTCTTTATGAAGGTGTTCAAACATATTTGTGGTTAGAAGCTATGACCAGAACTGATGGATAAATCTGCCTCCCATTTTGAGGATGGAAGAGACATTGTGTCATCTATCTTAGACAATAATTTATATATTTTTGATAGTAGTTTTGGGGTACAGATGCTTAGAAATTCTGCTACCCTAGTCGGGGGTTGTAAGTCTGGTTGTTGGAGGATATATCCATCCATCCATCCATCATCTGCCGCTTATCCGGGGGTCGGGTCGCGGGGGCAGCAGCTTGAGCAGAGAAACCCAGACGTCTCTGTCCCCGGCCACTTCCTCCAGCTCTTCCGGGGGGACCCCGAGGCGTTCCCAGGCCAGCCGAGAGACATAGTCTCTCCAACGTGTCCTGGGTCTCCCCCGGGGTCTCCTCCCAGTGGGACGTGCCCGGAACACCTCCCCAGGGAGGCGCCCAGGGGGCATCCTAACCAGATGCCCGAGCCACCTCATCTGACTCCTCTCAATGCGGAGGAGCAGCGGTTCTACTCCGAGCCCCTCCCGGATGACTGAGCTTCTCACCCTATCTCTAAGGGAGAGCCCAGACACCCTGCGGAGGAAACCCATTTCGGCCGCTTGTATTCGCGATCTTGTTCTTTCGGTCACTACCCACAACTCGTGACCATAGGTGAGGATGGGAACGTAGATTGACCAGTAAGTAGAGAGCTTCGCCTTCTGGCTCAGCTCCCTCTTCACAACGACGGGTCGGTGCAGAGCCTGCAACACTGCAGGTGCCGCACCGATCCGCCCGTCAATCTCCCGCTCCATTCGTCCGTCACTCGTGAACAAGACCCCGAGATACTTGAACTCCTCCTCTTGGGGAAGGATCTCATTCCCGACCCGGAGAGAGCATTCCACCCTTTTCCGGCTGAGAACCATAGTCTCGGATTTGGAGGTGCTGATTCTCATCCCAGCCGCTTCACACTCGGCTGTGAATCACTCCAGTGAGAGCTGAAGGTCACGGCCTGACGACGCTAACAGAACCACATCATCTGCAAAAAGCAGAGACCCGATTCTGAGGTCGCCAAATGGGACACCCTCAACGCCCTGGCTCCGCCTAGAAATTCTGTCCATAAAAGTTAGGAACAGAATCGGTGACAAAGGGCAGCCCTGACGGAGTCCAACTCTCACCGGAAACGTATCCGACTTACTGCCGGCAATGCGGACCAAACTCTGGCACCGGTCATACAGAGACCGAACGGCCCCTATCAAGGGGTCCGGCACTCCATATTCCCGGAGCACCCCCCACAGGACTCCACGAGGGACACGGTCGAACGCTTTCTCCAAGTCCACAAAACACATGTAGACTGGTTGGGCGAACTCCCATGCACCCTCCAGGATCCTGCCGAGGGTATAGAGCTGGTCCACTGTTCCACGGCCAGGACGAAAGCCACACTTCATCTCCTGAATCCGAGGCTCGATTATCCGACGGATCCTCCTCTCCAATAC
Source organism: Leuresthes tenuis (assembly GCF_036924035.1). Taxonomy (NCBI): domain Eukaryota; kingdom Metazoa; phylum Chordata; class Actinopteri; order Atheriniformes; family Atherinopsidae; genus Leuresthes; species Leuresthes tenuis. The sequence continues at coordinate 29,650,336 of NW_027325367.1, read as the reverse complement.
CCCCGAATAGACCTTACCAGGGAGGCTGAGGAGTGTGATACCCCTATAGTTGGAACACACCCTCCGGTCCCCCTTTTTAAAGAGGGGGACCACCACCCCAATCTGCCAGTCCAGAGGCACTGTCCCCGATGTCCACGCGATACTGCAGAGGCGTGTCAGCCAAGACAGCCCTACAACATCCAGAGCCTTGAGAAACTCAGGACGGACCTCATCCACCCCCGGGGCCTTGCCACCGAGGAACTTTTTAACCACCTCGGCAACCTCAGCCCCAGAAATGGGAGGCCCCGTCTCCGAGCTCTCCGACTCTGCCTCTTCCGAGCACGTGTTGGTAGGATTGAGGAGTTCCTCGAAGTACTCCCCCCACCGACTCACAACATCCCTAGTTGAGGTCAGCAAAGCCCCGTCCGCACTGTAAACAGTGTTGACTGTGAGCCGCTTCCCCCCCCTGAGACGCCGGATGGTGGACCAGAATCTTTTCGAGGCCGTCCGGAAATCGTTTTCCATGGTCTCACCGAACTCCTCCCAGGCCCGAGTTTTTGCCTCAGCAACCGCCAAAGCCGCGGCCCGTCTGGCCCGTCGGTACCTATCAGCTTCTTCCAGGGTCCCACTGGCCAAAAAGGCCCGATAGGACTCCTTCTTCAGCTTGACGGCTTCCCTCACCACTGGTGTCCACCAGCAGGTTCGAGGGTTGCCGCCACGACAGGCACCGACCACCTTACGGCCACAACTCCGACCAGCTGCCTCGGCAATGGAGTCACGGAACATGGCCCATTCAATGTCCCCCACCTCAAATATGGTTGAAGCTCTGCTGGAGGTGGGAGTTAAAGCTCCTTCTGACGGGGGATTCTGACAAACGCTCCCAGCAGACCCTCACAATACGTTTGGGCCTGCCAGGTCTGATCGGCATCCTCCCCCACCAGCGGAGCCAACTCACCACCAGGTGGTGATCAGTTGACAGCTCCGCCCCTCTCTTCACCCGAGTGTCCAGGACATACGGCCGCAAGTCCGATGATACAACCACAAAGTCGATCATCGAACTGCGGCCAAGGGTGTCCTGGTGCCAAGTGCACATATGGACACCCTTATGCCTGAACATGGTGTTCGTTATGGACAGTCTATGACTGGCACAGAAGTCCAACAACATAACACCACTCTGATTCAGATCGTGGGGGCCGTTCCTCCCAATCACACCCCTCCAGGTCTCACTGTCATTGCCCACGTGAGCATTGAAGTCCCCCAGCAGAATGAGGGAGTCTCCGGTAGGAGCATTCTCCAGTGCCTCCCCCAGAGACTCCAAAAAGGGTAGGTACTCTGAACTGCTGTTTGGCGCATAGGCACAAACAACAGTCAGGACTCGTCCCCCCACCCAAAGGCGGAGGGAGGCTACCCTCTCGTTCACTGGGGTAAACCCCAATGTACTGGCACACAGCCGGGGGGCAATAAGTATGCCCACACCTGCTCTGCGCCTCTCACCACGGGCAACTCCAGAGTGGAAGAGAGTCCAACCCCTCTCAAGAGTACTGGTTCCAGATCCCAAGCCGTGCGTCGAGGTGAGTCCGACTATATCTAACGGTCTGATGAAGTTTCAACAATAAACAACAAACTTTGTATTATGAGAAAGAACCAGACTCATTCTTTAGGAATCCGAAAATAAGCTAATTATGCACGAATTCGGATTCTCCTATAAAACGAATTCCTTAACTCAAACCAAGTTAAGACTGCTTTGTCCTTCATATTTATTCATGTCTAATCAAGTTTCAATGATAAACAACGTTGTACTTTGTAGAATGAGAAAGAACTTCTTCAGCAATAAGCATCTCTCGACAAATGACGAAATACAGATTTTGCTATAAAATTAATTGCTATCAGCCTGACTTAAAACTGTTTGTCTTCCTTATTTATCCACTTCAAATCAAGTTTCAACAATTAAAAAAATTTTGTAGTTTGAGAAAGAAGAACTTAATCTTGAGCAATCAGTATAAAAAGAAGGTAAGCAAAGGTGCGAATGTCAAACCATACATGATCAAAACAGGGAGCGGAGGTGTTTGGCTGAGACAAGGTGTGAATGTCCACCCATAATTAATGAAAAGCGGGCAACAAGTAGGTTCGAATGCCCAACCATACATCATCAAAAGCAGGAGTGGATATGTTCGGCTACAAGAAGGTTTGAACGTCTGACCATAGTTTGTAAAAAACGGGTAAGAAAAGGTTAAAATACCCGACTGTACACAATCAGTAGCGGGTGCGGAGTTGTTCGGCTACTAAAAGGTGTGAAAGTCCGACCATGGTTTGTAAAAAGCGGGTAAGAAAAGGTGCGAATGCCCGAAAATGTATGATCAAAAGAGGGAGAGGAGGTGTTCGGCTGCAAGAAGGTGTGAATGTACACCCATAATTACTGAAAAATGGGTAAGAAAAGGTGCGAATGCCTAACTATACATAATCAAAAGCAGGAGTGGATGTGTTCGGCTCCAAGAAGGGTTGAATGTCTGACCATAGTTTTTAAAAAGCAGGTAAGAAAAGGTTTGACTGCCCAAATATACACCATCAAAAGAGGGAGCGGAGGTGTTCCGCTGTAAGAAGGTGTGAATGTCCGACCATAGTTGGTAAAAAGCGGGTAAGAAAAGGTTAAAATACCCGACTGTACACAATCAATAGCGGGAGCGGAGTTGTTCGGCTACTAAAAGATGTGAAAGTCCGACTATGGTTTGTAAAAAGCGGGTAAGAAAAGGTGCTAATGCCCGACAATGTATGATCAAAAGAGGGAGCGGAGGTTTTCGGCTGTAAGAAGGTCTGAATGTCCAACTATAATTTGTAAAAACCGGGTAAGAAAAGGCTTGAAAGCCCGACTATACACCATCATAAGCGGGAGAGGAGGTGTTCAGCTGCAAGAAGGTGTGAATGTCCACCCATAATTACTGAAAAATGGGTAAGAAAAGGTGCGAATGCCCAAACATACATCATCAAAAGCAGGAGTGGATGTGTTGGGCTACAAGAAGGTTTGAAAGTCCGACCATAGTTTGTAAAAAGCGGGTAAGAAAAGGTGCGAATGCCCGAAAATGTATGATCAAAAGAGGGAGAGGAGGTGTTCGGCTGCAAGAAGGTGTAAATGTACACCCATAATTACTGAAAAATGGGTAAGAAAAGGTGCGAATGCCTAACTATACATAATCAAAAGCAGGAGTGGATGTGTTCGGCTCCAAGAAGGGTTGAATGTCTGACCATAGTTTGTAAAAAGCAGGTAAGAAAAGGTTTGACTGCCCGAATATACACCATCAAAAGAGGGAGCGGAGGTGTTCCGCTGTAAGAAGGTGTGAATGTCCGACCATAGTTGGTAAAAAGCGGGTAAGAAAAGGTTAAAATACCCGACTGTACACAATCAATAGCGGGAGCGGAGTAGTTCGGCTACTAAAAGATGTGAAAGTCCGACTATGGTTTGTAAAAAGCGGGTAAGAAAAGGTGCTAATGCCCGACAATGTATGATCAAAAGAGGGAGTGGAGGTTTTCGGCTGTAAGAAGGTCTGAATGTCCAACTATAATTTGTAAAAACCGGGTAAGAAAAGGCTTGAAAGCCCGACTATACACCACCATAAGCGGGAGAGGAGGTGTTCAGCTGCAAGAAGGTGTGAATGTCCACCCATAATTACTGAAAAATGGGTAAGAAAAGGTGCGAATGCCCAAACATACATCATCAAAAGCAGGAGTGGATGTGTTGGGCTACAAGAAGGTTTGAAAGTCCGACCATGGTTTGTAAAAAACGGGTAAGAAAAGGTGCGAATGCCCGACAACGTATGATCAAAAGAGGGAGCGGAGGTTTTTGGCTACAAGAAGGTTTGAATGTCCGACCATAGTTTGTAAAAAGCGGGTAAGAAAAGGTTCAAATGCCTGACAATACACCATCAAAAGCGGGAGCGGAGGTGTTCCGCTGTAAGACGGTGTAAATGTCCGACCATAGTTGGTAAAAAGCGGGTAAGAAAAGGTTAAAATACCCGACTGTACACAATCAATAGCGGTAGCGGAGTTGTTCGGCTACAAGAAGGTGTGAAAGTCCAACCATGGTTTGTAAAAAGCTGCTAAGAAAAGATTCGAATGCCCGAATATATACCATCAAAAGCGGAAGCGGAGGTGTTCGGCAGCAAGTAGGTGTGAACGTCCGACCAAAGTTTGTAAAAAGCAGTTAAGAAAAGGTTCGAATATCCAACAGAACATAATCAAAAGCGGGAGCAGAGCTGTTCGACTGCAAGTAGGTGTGAATGTCCAGCCATAATTACTCACAAACGGGTAAGAAAAGGTAGTATTGCTAGACCATACATGATCAAAACAGGGAGCTGAGGTGGTTCAGCACCAAGGTGTGAATGTCTGACTATAGTTTGTAAAAAGCGGGTAAGATAAGGTGCGAATGCCCGACAATGTATGATCAAAAGAGGGAGCGGAGGTTTTTGGCTACAAGAAGGTTTGAATGTCCGACCATAGTTTGTAAAAAGCGGGTAAGAAAAGGTTCAAATGCCTGACTATACACCATCAAAAGCGGGAGCGGAGGTGTTCCGCTGTAAGACGGTGTAAATGTCCGACCATAGTTGATAAAAAGCGGGTAAGAAAAGGTTAAAATACCCGACTGTACACAATAAATAGGGGGAGCGGAGTTGTTCGGCTACAAGAAGGTGTGAAAGTCCAACCATGGTTTGTAAAAAGCTGGTAAGAAAAGGTTCGAATGCCCGAATATTTACCATCAAAAGCGGAAGCGGAGGTGTTCGGCTGCAAGAAGGTGTGAACGTCCGACCAAAGTTTGTAAAAAGCAGTTAAGAAAAGGTTCGAATATCCAACCAAACATAATCAAAAGCGGGAGCAGAGCTGTTCGACTGCAAGTAGGTGTGAATGTCCAGCCATAATTACTCACAAATGGGTAAGAAAAGGTAGTATTGCCAGACCATACATGATCAAAACAGGGAGCGGAGGTGGTTCAGCTGCAAGGTGTGAATGTCTGACTATAGTTTGTAAAAAGCGGGTAAGATAAGGTGCGAATGCCCGACAATGTATGATCAAAAGAGGGAGCAGAGGTTTTCGGCTGCAAGAAGGTCTGAATGTCCACCCAAAATTCCTGAAAAATGGGTAAAAAATAGGTGCAAATGCCAAACCATACATCATCAAAAGCAAGAGTGGATGTGTTCGGCTACAAGAAGATTTGAATGTCCATCAATAATTGCTTTAAAACATGAAAGAAAATTTTCGAATATCAAACCGCACATGATCATAAGCGGGAGAGGAGTTGTTCAGCTGCAAGAAGGTGTGAATGTCCACCCATAATTACTGAAAAATGGGTAAGAAAAGGTGAAAATGCCCAACCATACATCATCAAAAGCAGGAGTGGATGTGTTCGGCTACAAGAAGGTTTGAATGTCCGACCATAGTTTGTAGAAAGCGGGTAAGAAAAGGTTCGAATGCCCGAACATAGACCATCAAAAGAGGGAGCGGAGGTGTTCCGCTGTAAGAAGGTGTAAATGTCCGACCATAGTTGGTAAAAAGCGGGTAAGAAAAGGTTAAAATACCCGACTGTAGACAATCAATAGCGGGAGCGGAGTTGTTTGGCTACAAGAAGGTGTGAAAGTCCGACCACGGTTTGTAAAAAGCGGGTAAGAAAAGGTTCGAATGCCCGAATATATACCATCAAAAGCGGGAGCAGAGCTTTTCGACTGCAAGTAGGTGTGAATGTCCAGCCATAATTACTCACAAACGGGTAAGAAAAGGTAGTATTGCCAGACCATACATGATCAAAACAGGGAGCTGAGGTGGTTCAGCACCAAGGTGTGAATGTCTGACTATAGTTTGTAAAAAGCGGGTAAGATAAGGTGCGAATGCCCGACAATGTATGATCAAAAGAGGGAGCGGAGGTTTTTGGCTACAAGACGGTGTGAATGTCCGACCATAGTTGGTAAAAAGCGGGTAAGAAAAGGTTAAAATACCCGACTGTACACAATCAATAGGGGGAGCGGAGTTGTTCGGCTACAAGAAGGTGTGAAAGTCCAACCATGGTTTGTAAAAAGCTGGTAAGAAAAGGTTCGAATGCCCGAATATATACCATCAAAAGCGGAAGCGGAGGTGTTCGGCTGCAAGAAGGTGTGAACGTCCGACCAAAGTTTGTAAAAAGCAGTTAAGAAAAGGTTCGAATATCCAACCAAACATAATCAAAAGCGGGAGCAGAGCTGTTCGACTGCAAGTAGGTGTGAATGTCCAGCCATAATTACTCACAAACGGGTAAGAAAAGGTAGTATTGCCAGACCATACATGATCAAAACAGGGAGCGGAGGTGGTTCAGCTGCAAGGTGTGAATGTCTGACTATAGTTTGTAAAAAGCGGGTAAGATAAGGTGCGAATGCCCGACAATGTATGATCAAAAGAGGGAGCGGAGGTTTTCGGCTGCAAGAAGGTCTGAATGTCCACCCAAAATTCCTGAAAAATGGGTAAAAAAAGGGTGCGAATGCCAAACCATACATCATCAAAAGCAGGAGTGGATGTGTTCGGCTACAAGAAGATTTGAATGTCCATCAATAATTGCTTTAAAACATGAAAGAAAATTTTCGAATATCAAACCGCACATGATCATAAGCGGGAGAGGAGTTGTTCAGCTGCAAGAAGGTGTGAATGTCCACCCATAATTGCTGAAAAATGGGTAAGAAAAGGTGAAAATGCCCAACCATACATCATCAAAAGCAGGAGTGGATGTGTTCGGCTACAAGAAGGTTTGAATGTCCGACCATAGTTTGTAAAAAGCGGGTAAGAAAAGGTTCGAATGCCCGAACATAGACCATCAAAAGAGGGAGCGGAGGTGTTCCGCTGTAAGAAGGTGTAAATGTCCGACCATAGTTGGTAAAAAGCGGGTAAGAAAAGGTTAAAATACCCGACTGTACACAATCAATAGCGGGAGCGGAGTTGTTTGGCTACAAGAAGGTGTGAAAGTCCGACCACGGTTTGTAAAAAGCGGGTAAGAAAAGGTTCGAATGCCCGAATATATACCATCAAAAGTGGAAGTGGATGTGTTCGGCTGCAAGAAGGTGTGAACGTCCGACCAAAGTTTGTAAAAAGCAGTTAAGAAAAGGTTCGAATATCCAACCAAACATAATCAAAAGCGGGAGCAGAGCTGTTCGACTGCAAGTAGGTGTGAATGTCAGATCATAATTTGCAAAAAGCTGATGAGAAAGGGTGAGAATGCCCGGCTATACACCATCAAATGCGGGAGCGGAGTTGTTCGGCTGTGAGTAGGTGTGAATGTCCAACCATAATTGCTGAAAAATGTGTTAGAAGAGACTAGAATGCCGGACAAGACATCATCAAATGCGGGAGCGGAGTTGTTCGGCTGTGAGTAGGTGTGAATCTCCGAGCATAGTTTGTAAAAAGGGGGTAAAAATAGGTTCGAATGCCCGAACATACACTATCAAAACAGGGAGCTGAGGTGGCTCAGCTGCAAGGTGTGAATGTCTGACTATAGTTTGTAAATAAGGTGCGAATGCCCAACAATGTATAATCAAAAGAGGGAGCGGAGGTTTTCGGCTACAAGAAGGTTTGAATGTCCGACCATAGTTTGTAAAAAGCGGGTAAGAAAAGGTTCAAATGCCTGACTATACACCATCAAAAGCGGGAGCAAAGGTGTTCCGCTGTAAGACGGTGTGAATGTCCGACCATATTTGGTAAAAAGCGGGTAAGAAAAGGTTAAAATACCCGACTGTACACAATCAATAGCGGGAGAGGAGGTGTTCAGCTGCAAGGTGTGAATGTCCACCCATAATTACTGAAAAATGGGTAAGAAAAGGTGCGAATGCCCAACCATACATTATCAAAAGCAGGTGTGAATGTCAGATCATAATTTGCAAAAAGCTGATGAGAAAGGGTGAGAATGCCCGACTATACACCATCAAATGCGGGAGCGGAGTTGTTCGGCTGTGAGTAAGTGTGAATCTCCGACCATAATTGCTGAAAAATGTGTTAGAAAAGGTAAGAATGCCGGTCCATACATCATCAAAAGCGGGAGAGGTGGTGTTCGGCTGCAAGTAGGTGTGAATGTCCAGCCATAATTACTAACAAACGGGTAAGAAAAGGTAGTATTGCCAGACCATACATGATCAAAACAGGGAGCGGAGGTGGTTAAGCTGCAAGAAGGTGTGAATGTCCGACTAAAGTTCAAATATATTAACAAAAGCGGGAGGAGAGGTCTTCGGATGAGAGTGGTTGAGAATTTCCAACCATAATCTATAAAATGCGGTGAAAAAAAAGGTGTGATAGAACACTAAAAGGTGGAGCGGAAGTGTTCGGCTGCAAGAAGGTGTGAATGTCCGACTATATTTGGTGAAAAGCAGGTGAAGCAAGGTCTGAATGCCCAACCTTACATCATCAAAAGCGAGATCAGAGGTGTTTGGCTGCATGAAGGCCATAGTTTGCCAAAAGCGGGTAAGCTGCGAATGACCGACTAAATATCAACAAAAGGTCTTCGGATGGAAGTGGGTGTGAATATCCCACCATACAAGTATGGTGGAGAGGAAGCTGTGAACAGCCGACCATAGTTGGCAAAAAGCGGGTGAGAAAAGGTGCGAATGTCCAACCATACATGATCAAAACAGGGAGCGGAGGTGTTTGGCTGTGACAAGGTGTGAATGTCCACCCAAAATTAATTAAAAGCGGGCAACAAGTAGGTTTGAATGCCCAACCATACATCATCAAAAGCAGGAGTGGATGTGTTCGGCTACAAGAAGGTTTGAATGTCCGAGCATAGTTTGTAAAAAGCGGGTAAGAAAAGGTTCGAATGCCCAAACATACACCAACAAAAGAGGGAGCGGAGGTGTTCCGCTGTAAGAAGGTGTGAATGTCCGACCATAGTTGGTAAAACACGGGTAAGAAAAGGTTAAAATACCCGACTGTACACAATCAATAGCGGGAGAGGAGGTGTTTGGCTACAAGAATGTGTGACAGTCCGACCATAGTTTGTAAAAAGCGGGTAAGAAAAGGTTCAAATGCCTGACTATACACCATCAAAAGCGGGAGCGGAGGTGTTCGGCTACAAGAAGGTGTGAAAGTTCAACCATGGTTTGTAAAAAGCTGCTAAGAAAAGGTTCCAATGCCCGAATATATACCATCACAAGCGGAAGCGGAGGTGTTCGGCTGCAAGAAGGTGTGAACGTCCGACCAAAGTTTGCAAAAAGCAGTTAAGAAAAGGTTCGAATGCCCGAATATATACCATCAAAAGCGGGAGCAGAGCTGTTCGACTGCAAGTAGGTGTGAATGTCCAGCCATAATTACTCACAAACGGGTAAGAAAAGGTAGTATTGCCAGACCATACATGATCAAAACAGGGAGCTGAGGTGGTTCAGCTGCAAGGTGCGAATGCCCGACAATGTATGATCAAAAGAGGGAGTGGAGGTCTTCGGCTGCAAGGTCTGAATGTCCAACCATAATTTCTAAAAACCGGGTAAGAAAAGGCTCGAAAGCCCGACTATACACAATCAAAAGCGGGAGCGGGAGGTTTTCAGCTGCAAATCCTTCACTCAAACCAAGTGAAAACTGCTTTGTCCTTCATATTTATCAATGTCTAGATCGACTTCAACAAAGAACAACATTGTACTTTGCAGTAAAGAAAGAGCGAATCAAAAGTTTTAGGAATCCGAGAATAAGCTTATTTTCATGAGTTCTGCACGATTATTGATTTTACTATAAATGAATGCCTTCACTCAAACTATGTTAAAACTGCTTTGTCCTTCATATTTATCAATGTCTAGATTGACTTCAACAAAGAACAACACTGGATTTTGCAGTAGAAGAAAGAGCAACACTGAAGGATCAGTAATCCGAGAATAAGCTTATTTTCATACGTTCTGCATGATTTGGGATTTTATGTATAAAATGAATTCCTTCACTCAAACCAAGTTAAAACTGCTTTGTCCTTCATATTTATCAATGTCTAGATCGACTTCAACTAAGAACAACATTGTATTTTGCAGTAGAAGAAAAAGCAACACTGAAGGATCAGGAATCCGAGAATAAGCTTCTTTTCATACGTTCTGCATGATTTGGGATTTTATGTATAAAATGAATTCCTTCACTCAAACCAAGTTAAAACTGCTTTGTCCTTCATATTTATCAATGTCTAGATCGACTTCAACTAAGAACAACATTGTATTTTGCAGTAGAAGAAAAAGCAACACTGAAGGATCAGGAATCCGAGAATAAGCTTCTTTTCATACGTTCTGCATGATTTGGGATTTTATGTATAAAATTAATTCCTTCACTCAAACCAAGTGAAAACTTTTTTGTCCTTCATATTTATCAATGTCTAGATTTACTTCAACAAAGAACAACATTGTATTTTGAAGTAGTAGAAAGAGCAACACTGAAGGATCAGGAATCCGAGAATAAGCTTATTTTCATACTTTCTGCTTGATTTGGGATTTTGCTATAAAATTAATTCCTTCACTCAAAAAAAATGGAAACTGCTTTGTCCTTCATATTTATCAATGTCTATATCGATTTCAACAAAGAACAAGGCTTTATTTTGCAGTATAGGAAAGAGCAACACTGGAGGATCAGGAATCCGAGAATAAGCTTACTTTCATGAGTCCTGCACGATTTGGGATTTTATGTATAAAATGAATTCCTTCACTCAAACCAAGTTAAAACTGCTTTGTCCTTCATATTTATCAATGTCTAGATCGACTTCTACAAAGAACAACATTGTATTTTGCAGTAGAAGAAATAGCAACACTGAAGGATCAGGAATCCGAAAACAAGCTTATTTTCATACTTTCTGCTTGATTTGGGATTTTGCTATAAAATTAATTCCTTCACTCAAACCAAGTGAAAACTTCTTTGTCCTTCATATTTATCAATGTCTAGATTTACTTCTACAAAGAACAACATTGTATTTTGCAGTAGAAGAAATAGCAACACTGAAGGATCAGGAATCCGAAAACAAGCTTATTTTCATACTTTCTGCTTGATTTGGGATTTTGCTATAAAATTAATTCCTTCACTCAAACAAAGTGGAAACTGCTTTGTCCTTCATATTTATCAATGTCTATATCGATTTCAACAAAGAACAAGGCTGTATTTTGCAGTATAGGAAAGAGCAACACTGGAGGATCAGGAATCCGAGAATAAGCTTACTTTCATGAGTCCTGCACGATTTCGGATTTTCCTATAAAATGAATTGCTTTGCTCAAACCAAGTTAAAATTGCTTTGTCCTTCATTGTTATCCATGTCTAAAATGTATCAAGCATAAAGTTCCTCATATTACCCTGAATGAGAAAGAAGCATCCCTTTGGTTGAGCAATACGTTCCTTTTGCGGAGTTATGCATGATTTCGGATTTTGCTATAAAATTGATTCCTATTGATTGTGTACAGTCGGGTATTTTAACCTTTTCTTACCCGCTTTTTACCAACTATGGTCGGAATTTCACACCGTCTTACAGCGGAACATCTCCGCTCCCGCTTTTGATGGTGTATAGTCAGGCATTTGAACCTTTTCTTACCCGCTTTTTACAAACTATGGTCGGACATTCAAACCTTCTTGTAGCCGAAAACCTCTGCTCCCTCTTTTGATTATACATTGTCGGGCATTCTCACCTTATCTTACCCGCTTTTTACAAACTATAGTCAGACATTCACTCCTTGGTGCTGAACCACCTCAGCTCCCTGTTTTGATCATGTATGGTCTGGCAATACTACCTTTTCTTACCCGTTTGTGAGTAATTATGGCTGGACATTCACACCTACTTGCAGTCGAACAGCTCTGCTCCCGCTTTTGATTATGTTTGGTTGGATATTCGAACCTTTTCTTAACTGCTTTTTACAAACTTTGGTCGGACGTTCACACCTTCTTGCAGCCAAACACATCCACTTCCACTTTTGATGGTATATATTCGGGCATTCGAACCTTTTCTTACACGCTTTTTACAAACCGTGGTCGGACTTTCACACCTTCTTGTAGCCAAACAACTCCGCTCCCGCTATTGATTGTGTACAGTCGGGTATTTTAACCTTTTCTTACCCGCTTTTTACCAACTATGGTCGGACATTTACACCTTCTTACAGCGGAACACCTCCGCTCCCTCTTTTGATGGTCTATGTTCGGGCATTCAAACCTTTTCTTACCCGCTTTTTACAAACTATGGTCGGACATTCAAACCTTCTTGTAGCCGAACACATCCACTCCTGCTTTTGATGATGTATGGTTGGGCATTTTCACCTTTTCTTACCTATTTTTCAGTAATTATGGGTGGACATTCACACCTTCTTGCAGCTGAACAACTCCTCTCCCGCTTATGATCATGTGCGGTTTGATATTCGAAAATTTTCTTTCATGTTTTAAAGCAATTATTGATGGACATTCAAATCTTCTTGTAGCCGAACACATCCACTCCTGCTTTTGATGATGTATGGTTGGGCATTTTCACCTTTTCTTACCCATTTTTCAGTAATTATGGGTGGACATTCACACCTTCTTGCAGCTGAACAACTCCTCTCCCGCTTATGATCATGTGCGGTTTGATATTCGAACCTTTTCTTAACTGCTTTTTACAAACTTTGGTCGGACGTTAACACCTTCTTGCAGCCGAACACCTCCGCTTCCGCTTTTGATGGTATATATTCGAGCATTCGAACCTTTTCTTAACTGCTTTTTACAAACTTTGGTCGGACATTCAAACCTTCTTGTAGCCGAACACATCCACTCCTGCTTTTGATGATGTATGGTTTGGCATTCGCACCTATTTTTTACCCATTTTTCAGGAATTTTGGGTGGACATTCAGACCTTCTTGCAGCCGAAAACCTCTGCTCCCACTTTTGATCATACATTGTCGGGCATTCGCACCTTATCTTACCCGCTTTTTACAAACTATAGTCAGACATTCACACCTTGCAGCTGAACAACCTCCGCTCCCTGTTTTGATCATGTATGGTCTGGCAATACTACCTTTTCTTACCCGTTTGTGAGTAATTATGGCTGGACATTCACACCTACTTGCAGTCGAACAGCTCTGCTCCCGCTTTTGATTATGTTTGGTTGGATATTCGAACCTTTTCTTAACTGCTTTTTACAAACTTTGGTCGGACGTTCACACCTTCTTGCAGCCGAACACCTCCGCTTCCGCTTTTGATGGTATATATTCGAGCATTCGAACCTTTTCTTACCAGCTTTTTACAAACCTTGGTTGGACTTTCACACCTTCTTGTAGCCGAACAACTCCGCTCCCCCTATTTATTGTGTACAGTCGGGTATTTCAACCTTTTCTTACCCGCTTTTTATCAACTATGGTCGGACATTCACACCGTCTTACAGCGGAACACCTCCGCTCCCGCTTTTGATGGTCTATGTTCGGGCATTCAAACCTTTTCTTACCCGCTTTTTACAAACTATGGTCGGACATTCAAACCTTCTTGTAGCCGAACACATCCACTCCTGCTTTTGATGATGTATGGTTGGGCATTTTCACCTTTTCTTACCTATTTTTCAGTAATTATGGGTGGACATTCACACCTTCTTGCAGCTGAACAACTCCTCTCCCGCTTATGATCATGTGCGGTTTGATATTCGAAAATTTTCTTTCATGTTTTAAAGCAATTATTGATGGACATTCAAATCTTCTTGTAGCCGAACACATCCACTCCTGCTTTTGATGATGTATGGTAACCTTTTCTTACCCGCTTTTTACAAACTATGGTCGGACATTCAAACCTTCTTGTAGCCAAAACCCTCCGCTCCCTCTTTTGATCATACATTGTCGGGCATTCGCACCTTATCTTACCCGCTTTTTACAAACTATAGTCAGACATTCACACCTTGCAGCTGAACCACCTCCGCTCCCTGTTTTGATCATGTATGGTCTGGCAATACTACCTTTTCTTACCCGTTTGTGAGTAATTATGGCTGGACATTCACACCTACTTGCAGTCGAACAGCTCTGCTCCCGCTTTTGATTATGTTTGGTTGGATATTCGAACCTTTTCTTAACTGCTTTTTACAAACTTTGGTCGGACGTTCACACCTTCTTGCAGCCGAACACCTCCGCTTCCGCTTTTGATGGTATATATTCGGGCATTCGAACCTTTTCTTACCAGCTTTTTACAAACCATGGTTGGACTTTCACACCTTCTTGTAGCCGAACAACTCCGCTCCCCCTATTGATTGTGTACAGTCGGGTATTTTAACCTTTTCTTACCCGCTTTTTACCAACTATGGTCGGACATTCACTCCGTCTTACAGCGGAACACCTCCGCTCCCGCTTTTGATGGTGTATAGTCAGGCATTTGAACCTTTTCTTACCCGCTTTTTACAAACTATGGTCGGATATTCAAACCTTCTTGTAGCCAAAAACCTCCGCTCCCTCTTTTGATCATACATTGTCGGGCATTCGCACCTTTTCTTACCCGTTTTTTACAAACCATGGTTGGACTTTCACACATTCTTGTAGCCAAACACATCCGCTCCCGCTATTGATTGTGTACAGTCGGGTATTTTAACCTTTTCTTACCCACTTTTTACCAACTATGGTCGGACATTCACACCTTCTTACAGCGGAACACCTCCGCTCCCTCTTTTGATGGTGTATGTTTGGGCATTCGAACCTTTTCTTACCCGCTTTTTACAAACTATGCTCGGACATTCAAACATTCTTGTAGCCGAACACATCCACTCCTTCTTTTGATGATGTATGCTTGGGCATTCAAACCTACTTTTTACCCGCTTTTCATTAATTTTGGGTGGACATTCACACCTTGTCACAGCCAAACACCTCCGTTCCCTGTTTTGATCATGTATGGTTGGACATTCGCACCTTTTCTCACCCGCTTTTTGCAAACTATGGTCGGCTGTTCACAGCTTCCTCTCCACCATACTTGTATGGTGAGATGTTCACACCCAGTTGCATCCGAAGACCTCCGCCCCCACTTTTGTTGATATTTAGTTGGTCATTCGCAGCTTACCCGCTTTTGGCAAACTATGGCCTTCTTGCAGCCAAACACCTCTGATCTCGCTTTTGATAATGTAAGGTTGGGCATTCAGACCTTGCTTCACCTGCTTTTCACCAAATATAGTCGGACATTCACACCTTCTTGCAGCCGAACACTTCCGCTCCACCTTTTAGTGTTCTATCACACCTTTTTTTCACCGAATTTTATTGATTATGGTTGGAAATTCTCAACCACTCTCATCCGAAGACCTCTCCTCCCGCTTTTGTTAATATATTTGAACTTTAGTCGGACATTCACACCTTCTTGCAGCTGAACCACCTCCGCTCCCTGTTTTGATCATGTATGGTCTGGCAATACTACCTTTTCTTACCCGTTTGTGAGTAATTATGGCTGGACATTCACACCTACTTGCAGCCGAACACCACCTCTCTTGCTTTTGATGATTTATGGACCGGCATTCTTACCTTTTCTAACACATTTTTCAGAAATTACGGTCGGAGATTCACACCTACTCACAGCCGAACAACTCCGCTCCCGCATTTGATGGTGTGCAGTCGGACATTCTCACCCTTTCTCATCAGCTTTTTGCAAATTATGATCTGACATTCACACCTACTTGCAGTCGAAAAGCTATGTCCCGCTTTTGATTATGTTTGGTTGGATATTCAAACCTTTTCTTAACTGCTTTTTACAAACTTTGGTTGGACGTTCACACCTTCTTGTAGCCGAACACATCCACTCCTGCTTTTGATGATGTATGGTTGGGCATTCGCACCTTTTTTTTTACCCATTTGTCAGGAATAATGGGTGGACATTCACACCTTCTTGCAGCTGAACACCTCCTCTCCCACTTATGATCATGTGTGGTTTGATTTTCGAAAATTTTCTTTCATGTTTTCTAGCAATTATTGATGGACATTTAGACCTTCTTGCAGCTGAACACCTCCGCTCCTGCTTTTGATCATACCTTGTCAGGCATTCGCACCATGTCTTACCCGCTTTTTACAAACTTTAGTCGAACATTTACACCTTTTTGCAGCCGAACACCACCTCTCTCGCTTTTGATGATGTATGGTCCGGCATTCTTTCCTTTTCTAACACATTTTTTAGCAATTATGGTCGGACATTCACACCTACTCAGAGCCGAACACCTCCGCTCCCGCATTTGATGGTGTATAGTCGGGCATTCTCACCCTTTCGCATCAGCTTTTTGCAAATTATGATCTGACATTCACACCTGCTTTTGATAATGTATGGTTGGGCATTCGCACCTTTTTTACCCATTTTTCAGGAATTATGGGTGGACATTCACACCTTCTTGCAGCTGAAATCCTCCTCTCCTTCTTATGATCATGTGCGGATGATATTCGAAAAATTTTCTTTCATGTTTTAAAGCAATTATTGATGGACACTCAGACCTTCTTGCAGCTGAACCACTCTGCTCCCGCTTTTGATGGTGTATAGTCGGGCTTTCGAGCCTTTCCTTCCCGGTTTTTACAAATTATGGTTGGACATTCAGACCTTCTTGCAGCCGAACACCTCCGCTCCCTCTTTTGATCATACATTGTTGGGCATTCGAACCTTTTCTTACCAGCTTTTTACAAACCATGGTTGGACTTTCACACCTTCTTGTAGCCGAACAACTCCGCTCCCGCTATTGATTGTGTACAGTCGGGTATTTTAACCTTTTCTTACCCGCTTTTTACCAACTATGGTCGGACATTCACACCGTCTTACAGCGGAACACCTCCGCTCCGCGCTTTTGATGGTGTATAGTCAGGCATTTGAACCTTTTCTTACCCGCTTTTTACAAACTATTGTCGGACATTTATATATTGTCGGGCATTCGCACCTTATCTTACCCGCTTTTTACAAACTATAGTCAGACATTCACACCTTGGTGCTGAACCACCTCAGCTCCCTGTTTTGATCATGTATGGTCTGGCAATACTACCTTTTCTTACCCGTTTGTGAGTAATTATGGCTGGACATTCACACCTACTTGCAGTTGAACACCTCCTCTCCCGCTTATGATGGTGTATAGTCGGGCTTTCAAGCCTTTTCTTACCCGGTTTTTACAAATTATAGTTGGACATTCAGACCTTCTTACAGCCGAAAACCTCCACTCCCTCTTTTGATCATACATTGTCGGGCATTAGCACCTTTTCTTACCCGCTTTTTACAAACCATAGTCGGACTTTCAAACCTTCTTGTAGCCCAACACATCCACTCCTGCTTTTGATGATGTATGTTTGGGCATTCGCACATTTTCTTACCCATTTTTCAGTAATTATGGGTGGACATTCACACCTTCTTGCAGCTGAACACCTCCTCTCCCGCTTATGATGGTGTATAGTCGGGCTTTCAAGCCTTTTCTTACCCGGTTTTTACAAATTATAGTTGGACATTCAGACCTTCTTACAGCCGAAAACCTCCACTCCCTCTTTTGATCATACATTGTCGGGCATTAGCACCTTTTCTTACCCGCTTTTTACAAAACATAGTCGGACTTTCACATCTTTTAGTAGCCGAACAACTCCGCTCCCGCTATTGATTGTGTACAGTCGGGTATTTTAACCTTTTCTTACCCGCTTTTTACAAACTATGGTCGGACATTCACACCTTCTTACAGCGGAACACCTCCGCTCCCTCTTTTCATGGTGTATATTCGGGCAGTCAAACCTTTTCTTACCTGCTTTTTACAAACTATGGTCAGACATTCAACCCTTCTTGGAGCCGAACACATCCACTCCTGCTTTTGATTATGTATAGTTAGGCATTCGCACCTTTTCTTACCCATTTTTCAGTAATTATGGGTGTACATTCACACCTTCTTGCAGCCGAACACCTCCGCTCCCTCTTTTGATCATACATTTTCGGGCATTGGCACCTTTTCTTACCCGCTTTTTACAAACCATGGTCGGACTTTCACACCTTTTAGTAGCCGAACAACTCCGCACCCGCTACTGATTGTGTACAGTCGGGTATTTTAACCTTTTCTTACCCGTTTTTTACCAACTATGGTCGGACATTCACCCCTTCTTACAGCGGAACACCTCCGCTCCCTCCTTTGATGATGTATGTTCGGGCATTCGAACCTTTTCTTACCCGCTTTTTACAAACTATGGTCAGACGTTCAAACCTTCTTGGAGCCGAACACATCCACTCCTGCTTTTGATTATGTATAGTTAGGCATTCGCACCTTTTCTTACCCATTTTTCAGTAATTATGGGTGTACATTAACACCTTCTTGCAGCCGAACACCTCCGCTCCCTCTTTTGATCATACATTTTCGGGCATTCGCACCTTTTCTTACCCGCTTTTTACAAACCATGGTCGGACTTTCACACCTTTTAGTAGCCGAACAACTCCGCACCCGCTACTGATTGTGTACAGTCGGGTATTTTAACCTTTTCTTACCCGTTTTTTACCAACTATGGTCGGACATTCACCCCTTCTTACAGCGGAACACCTCCGCTCCCTCCTTTGATGATGTATGTTCGGGCATTCGAACCTTTTCTTACCCGCTTTTTACAAACTATGGTCAGACGTTCAAACCTTCTTGTAGCCGAACATATCCACTCCTGCTTTTGATGATGTATGGTTGGGCATTCGAACCTACTTGTTGCCCGCTTTTCATTAATTATGGGTGGACATTCACACCTTGTCTCAGCCAAACACCTCCGCTCCCTGTTTTGATCATGTATGGTTTGACATTCGCACCTTTGCTTACCTTCTTTTTATACTGATTGCTCAAGATTAAGTTGTTCTTTCTCAAACTACAAAATTTTTTTAATTGTTGAAACTTGATTTGAAGTGGATAAATAAGGAAGACAAACAGTTTTAAGTCAGGCTGATAGCAATTAATTTTATAGCAAAATCTGTATTTCGTCATTTGTCGAGAGATGCTTATTGCTGAAGAAGTTCTTTCTCATTCTACAAAGTACAACGTTGTTTATCATTGAAACTTGATTAGACATGAATAAATATGAAGGACAAAGCAGTCTTAACTTGGTTTGAGTTAAGGAATTCGTTTTATAGGAGAATCCGAATTTGTGCATAACTCGTAAAATAGAGCTTATTTTCGGATTCCTAAAGAATGAGTCTGGTTCTTTCTCATAATACAAAGTTTGTTGTTTATTGTTGAAACTTCATCAGACCGTTAGATATAGTCGGACTCACCTCGACGCACGGCTTGGGATCTGGAACCAGTACTCTTGAGAGGGGTTGGACTCTCTTCCACTCTGGAGTTGCCCGTGGTGAGAGGCGCAGAGCAGGTGTGGGCATACTTATTGCCCCCCGGCTGTGTGCCAGTACATTGGGGTTTACCCCAGTGAACGAGAGGGTAGCCTCCCTCCGCCTTGGGTGGGGGGACGAGTCCTGACTGTTGTTTGTGCCTATGCGCCAAACAGCAGTTCAGAGTACCTACCCTTTTTGGAGTCTCTGGGGGAGGCACTGGAGAATGCTCCTACCGGAGACTCCCTCATTCTGCTGGGGGACTTCAATGCTCACGTGGGCAATGACAGTGAGACCTGGAGGGGTGTGATTGGGAGGAACGGCCCCCCCGATCTGAATCAGAGTGGTGTTATGTTGTTGGACTTCTGTGCCAGTCATAGACTGTCCATAACGAACACCATGTTCAGGCATAAGGGTGTCCATATGTGCACTTGGCACCAGGACACCCTTGGCCGCAGTTCGATGATCGACTTTGTGGTTGTATCATCGGACTTGCGGCCGTATGTCCTGGACACTCGGGTGAAGAGAGGGGCGGAGCTGTCAACTGATCACCACCTGGTGGTGAGTTGGCTCCGCTGGTGGGGGAGGATGCCGATCAGACCTGGCAGGCCCAAACGTATTGTGAGGGTCTGCTGGGAGCGTTTGTCAGAATCCCCCGTCAGAAGGAGCTTTAACTCCCACCTCCAGCAGAGCTTCAACCATATTTGAGGTGGGGGACATTGAATGGGCCATGTTCCGTGACTCCATTGCCGAGGCAGCTGGTCGGAGTTGTGGCCGTAAGGTGGTCGGTGCCTGTCGTGGCGGCAACCCTCGAACCTGCTGGTGGACACCAGTGGTGAGGGAAGCCGTCAAGCTGAAGAAGGAGTCCTATCGGGCCTTTTTGGCCAGTGGGACCCTGGAAGAAGCTGATAGGTACCGACGGGCCAGACGGGCCGCGGCTTTGGCGGTTGCTGAGGCAAAAACTCGGGCCTGGGAGGAGTTCGGTGAGACCATGGAAAACGATTTCCGGACGGCCTCGAAAAGATTCTGGTCCACCATCCGGCGTCTCAGGGGGGGGAAGCGGCTCACAGTCAATACTGTTTACAGTGCGGACGGGGCTTTGCTGACCTCAACTAGGGATGTTGTGAGTCGGTGGGGGGAGTACTTCGAGGAACTCCTCAATCCGACCAACACGTGCCTGGAAGAGGCAGAGTCGGAGAGCTCGGAGACGGGGCCTCCCATTTCTGGGGCTGAGGTTGCCGAGGTGGTTAAAAAGTTCCTCGGTGGCAAGGCCCCGGGGGTGGATGAGGTCCATCCTGAGTTTCTCAAGGCTCTGGATGTTGTAGGGCTGTCTTGGCTGACACGCCTCTGCAGTATCGCGTGGACATCAGGGACAGTGCCTCTGGACTGGCAGATTGGGGTGGTGGTCCCCCTCTTTAAAAAGGGGGACCGGAGGGTGTGTTCCAACTATAGGGGTATCACACTCCTCAGCCTCCCTGGTAAGGTCTATTCGGGGGTATTGGAGAGGAGGATCCGTCGGATAATCGAGCCTCGGATTCAGGAGATGCAGTGTGGCTTTCGTCCTGGCCGTGGAACAGTGGACCAGCTCTATACCCTCGGCAGGATCCTGGAGGGTGCATGGGAGTTCGCCCAACCAGTCTACATGTGTTTTGTGGACTTGGAGAAAGCGTTCGACCGTGTCCCTCGTGGAGTCCTGTGGGGGGTGCTCCGGGAATATGGAGTGCCGGACCCCTTGATAGGGGCCGTTCGGTCTCTGTATGACCGGTGCCAGAGTTTGGTCCGCATTGCCGGCAGTAAGTCGGATACGTTTCCGGTGAGAGTTGGACTCCGTCAGGGCTGCCCTTTGTCACCGATTCTGTTCCTAACTTTTATGGACAGAATTTCTAGGCGGAGCCAGGGCGTTGAGGGTGTCCCATTTGGCGACCTCAGAATCGGGTCTCTGCTTTTTGCAGATGATGTGGTTCTGTTAGCGTTGTCAGGCCGTGACCTTCAGCTCTCACTGGAGTGATTCGCAGCCGAGTGTGAAGCGGCTGGGATGAGAATCAGCACCTCCAAATCCGAGACTATGGTTCTCAGCCGGAAAAGGGTGGAATGCTCTCTCCGGGTCGGGAATGAGATCCTTCCCCAAGAGGAGGAGTTCAAGTATCTCGGGGTCTTGTTCACGAGTGACGGACGAATGGAGCGGGAGATTGACGGGCGGATCGGTGCGGCGCCTGCAGTGTTGCAGGCTCTGCACCGACCCGTCGTTGTGAAGAGGGAGCTGAGCCAGAAGGCGAAGCTCTCTACTTACTGGTCAATCTACGTTCCCATCCTCACCTATGGTCACGAGTTGTGGGTAGTGACCGAAAGAACAAGATCGCGAATACAAGCGGCCGAAATGGGTTTCCTCCGCAGGGTGTCTGGGCTCTCCCTTAGAGATAGGGTGAGAAGCTCAGTCATCCGGGAGGGGCTCGGAGTAGAACCGCTGCTCCTCCGCATTGAGAGGAGTCAGATGAGGTGGCTCGGGCATCTGGTTAGGATGCCCCCTGGGCGCCTCCCTGGGGAGGTGTTCCGGGCACGTCCCACTGGGAGGAGACCCCGGGGGAGACCCAGGACACGTTGGAGAGACTATGTCTCTCGGCTGGCCTGGGAACGCCTCGGGGTCCCCCCGGAAGAGCTGGAGGAAGTGGCCGGGGACAGAGACGTCTGGGTTTCTCTGCTCAAGCTGCTGCCCCCGCGACCCGACCCCCGGATAAGCGGCAGATGATGGATGGATGGATGGATATATCTTCCACCAACCAGACTTACAACCCCCGACTAGGGTCGCAGAATTTCTAAGCAGCTGTACCCCAAAACTACTATCAAAAATATATAAATTATTGTCTAAGATAGATGACACAATGTCTTTTCCATCCTCAAAATGGGAGGCAGATTTATCCATCAGTTCTGGTCATAGCTTCTAACTACAAATATGTTTGAACACCTTCATAAAGACTCGAAATCCTAATTTACAGCTCATACAATACAAAATCCTTCATAGAACACACTATACAGGACAAAGGATGTTCAGGATGGGTCTAACACACTCAAACATCTGCTCACATTGCACAGATAACACACCTGATGATTATGCACACGCTTTGTGGTTTTCTGCGCCTGTCCAGAAGTTCTGGCTTGAAGTCTGTGAGGACCTATCAACATGGCTAAAGTGTAGCATCCCTGCATGCCCCACACTGTGCATACTGGGTGACTTAGACAACATCAACATGGAAATTAACTCAGCACACATGGTTGTCACAGTGTTATGTATCGCAAAGAAAACTATTCTCATGAACTGGAAAGCGAAGAACAATCTGTGTATTAACCAGTTTAGAAATTTTCTTTTAGATTATATTAGCATGGAAACAATGTCTGCCTCCTCAAAACATCAATTGTCTGAATTTCATTCTCTCTGGTCCCCTCTGATTAGTTTTATCACATAGTGGTGGTGGTGGGTTGCTGGGTGATGGTGGGTCTCAGGCCCGGGCTGCTGCGACTGGTGTGACCGGGTGGTTTGTTTGTTTGTTTTTTGTAGAGGTCCTCCTGGGTGGGGTTGGGTTGAGTGGGGTGGGGCGGGATGGGTACCTTCTGGGGGTACAGTAGCTCCCGGAATATGGTCGCTGCAGGCCCCGAGCCTGGTGGACATCAGGCCCTCCTGCCCATTGTTGGCTCCCAGGTAGCGGGGATGCCTATTGCAGCCAGTCCCTGGCTGCCCTCTCTGGGGGAGAGTAGCTCCCCCGGTATATATCCCCATACCCCTCTCCCTTCTGGCTCCTGTACACAGCACACACTCACACATGAAGGGTTTTGGGGGCGTGTGTGTTCGGTGGGGTGTAGTGGATGGGGCCACGTAGGTGGTCCCCTTTGGTTGCACTCTGCAGTTCCCTGCCCCTGTTTTAATTACACCTTAGACATTACTACTTATCAAACACACTCACACACACACATTAGGTCTTGGGGGGTGGTTACACTGAGTGGCATCTGGTGGGCGGGGCTCTTTGGGTATGTAGGCTGCCCAGAGTGCCGCGCTCCCAGTTCTACAAGTTTGGCTGCCCCTCAATTTTAATTGCTCACTATTAGAAAATATTGAAGAGCCAGAAGGGTGAGGATAGGGGTCTTCTTCGCACACCCCTGCTTCCTGGTGTCTGCTCGGGGCAGGAGGGGCCAGGAGGATTAATTAATTGTTCTGCTGGTTCGGGGTCTGTGGTGGCTGGGGGGTTGCTGGCCTCCTGGTGTGCCCGCTGCAATACACCCCAGCAGAGTCGAGGGAGGTAGGATGTGTGGATGTGTGGATGTATGGGACGTGAAAGTGTGTGTGGTAATGATTGGGCCTGGATCTGGGACTTGCTGTCGCCTGGCCTGCCTGTGTTTCTCCCGATGGGGCATCAGCGTTGCCTCTCCCCACTGCTCGCGACTTCACCCACCTGTGGGCATGTCTTGACTCCCAGGGCACTTGGCCAGGGGCGCTGGGGCAGGCGCTGACCCACTTTGTGGCTGTCTGGGGCGCTTGGCCCTCCTGGGTATTGGGTGGGGCCTCTGCCGGGGGGTTTGGGGGCGCTCGGGCTCCTGGGGCCCAGGTCCAGTGCACGGCCCATGTCTGGGCGGCTGGGGCCTGGCGGGGTCGGTGGGCTGTTGCCCCTGGTTCCCGGAGTGCCTCTGCCCTATGCTTATGGGGGCTCTTTCCGGGGGCTTCCTCTGCAGTCTTCTGGGTGGATGCGTGGTTGCCCCTGCGGTGGGCTGCCTGGGTTCTGTGCTCTGTGGGGGCTGCTGGTGGCCTGGGTCTTGTGGCCCTCTCTGCCTGCTTCTGATTGCTTGGGGGGGGGGGCTGTGGATTGTGGCCCTGTACGCTTATACACTCATAACTAAGCACGGTTATCATGTAGGTCCTGTGCCATGGGTGTTGCATGTTCTCACACACACACACACACATTCATTAGTCCAGTAGCATGGTCACTAAGCAGTTGATGTATTATCATGTCGTCTCAGGTCATCTATATCCACAGCTGTGTTGTATGCGATTGCTGCTTCTTGTGCTTGTTTTTGTTTGTTTGTGTGTTTGTTTTTTCTCTGCTTGTCTGCTTTCAGGTGCTCCTGGTGGCGCTAAGGCTGGATTCCCCTCATAGGCCATGGATTGTTGTCTGTTTTGTTTTTTACAGGTGTAGCAGCTGGTTGTCTGGTTTTTGTTTCTATTTTTGTTCTGTTTCCTCTTCTTTCCTCTTCTTCTTTCCTTGTCCCCCGGTCCGGTACAGTTCAGTTCATGTCATATATTTTAAACAGAAATAAATAAATGGGCATCAAGGGGAGCTTTACATTTATAAAACTTCCCTTGGCAAAACAAATCTGTTTGGCATCAAAGGTATTCAGACTACAATTCTTCTGACATAATGGTGAACAGGACAAGGGGAAAAAAAAGTAAAGAAGACAGTTCTGCCGAAAGCCAGGGATAGACCTGTTCTAAGTTCTATACTTTTTAAAAGGGGCGTGTTTATCAACTATGGAATTAGAAGATTTACAAAAATGGTCAAGTGCTAGATCTTCATCTGGGATTTTAACAGTGTCATATAACTATTCAACAGATCAGTTAAAAAAAGCCTGCTCATGGAGATGTTTCAGGATCTGGATACCAAGCGTGGACCTAATGTTTTCATTTTTGCAATTCTGATACAGGCTATTGAGCAGTGATAACTAACACCAAGTTCAGATACTGCGGATTTTCTACCTTTGATTTGTTAAGATTGAGCCAATCAGGGACAACCTTGAAGGATCTCTTTGGTTTTGTAATTACCTGAGAAAGGTTGATATTGGTACACACCTTTTTTAAATGATCAGAGGCAGAGTTCAACTTGTTTAAATTAAAATTGCCACACAGAGATTGGGTTTAGGCCACATGCACACAGAATGACATCAACAAATATAAGAAATATTAAACATTTACACATAGATTTTTGAATATATGTAGAGGAATGATACTTTGAAATGTGCTCATTGCGGAGTTATGATCAGTTGAGTAATGAAGGTTGAACTATTCTGGGAAAGAGGTTCTATTCCCAGCATCATGATGGACACTCCTGATATAGAAGGTTTCGCTAACGCATTGGAATTGTTTTACTATTTTCATATGCATGTGCAATGAAGAATTGCTTGCTGCTGATAAATGCAAAGAAGAACAGCTTACACATAGATGCTCACATATAGGCTGCTGAATGCAATGAAGACCTGCTTATCAAGTAAAGTTCAATGTCAATGTGTAATATTCAATTAGGATTTGCAAAACAGTGAAGTTAAACAATGAATGGGTCCATAGTCGGTATGAGAAGACTACAGGAATATTTACCTGGGTGTACGTTCAAACAGAGATGAGAAAATTGCGATAAATAATTGTTTGTTTGTTTGTTAGTATGTATAGGAATGTTATGTGTATAAACTGTGTTGAGTTATAGTTACTCAGTAGTGTCTCAGTGAAACAACCGACGGGGGAAGCCTTGCGGTGACAACAAAAGCAGTGTTTTACTGATCAGTCAAGTTGCTCCAGTGTACTCCATACAAA
The DNA here is from genome assembly GCF_036924035.1 of Leuresthes tenuis. Taxonomy (NCBI): domain Eukaryota; kingdom Metazoa; phylum Chordata; class Actinopteri; order Atheriniformes; family Atherinopsidae; genus Leuresthes; species Leuresthes tenuis. The sequence goes on along the minus strand of NW_027325367.1, from coordinate 29,624,586 downwards.
CTGGTTGGCTACTGAAGGGATAGAAAATGGGGAATACTTGTTTTAAAGCAAACAAGGAATTAGATGGGAAAAATACATGTTTTAACGGGACCCAGACAATATTAAATAATCAGACAGATGGGAGAAGAAGTGTAGTTTTGTAGGAAATCACAAAATTATTACATAGAATTAGTGAAATCAATTGAAGAATGCCTTTCTGAAGAGCTGTTTACCACAGATGAGCAGCTTTGCGACCAAGCACATTGTAGATCGCTTTACTGCCAAAATGATCTAATTTAATGGATTGGTTTAGACATGCATAACAGCATTTTAAGAACAAAGAGAGAAACAAAAAGGGACAACGCTTCATGGTGGAAGGTGATGTATAAATAACTGTGTATATGATGAAGGGGGTGGCAACACCCATTACGAAATTTCGCCATTCCGACATCCCGCTATTCCGACATCCCACCATTCCGACATACCACCATTCCGACATACCACCATTCCGACATGCAAACGTCCCACCATTCCGACATCCCACCATTGCGACATCCCGCTATTCTGACGTTCAAATGTCCCACCATTCCGACAAGGCTTTCCGTATAAGGAAATGTGTGTTACTCAACAGGTGAGTCCCTTCTTTCTGTTCATGCAATTTATATGTTTAACACATGTTTATAGACAAGCGTTATTAAAAACACAAAGTCTCGGCAACTGGAGGAGGAGAAGCAGTCCGCGGTGGTTTTCAATCACACACTCCAATGCCACTTGTTTTAACTTCCGAAAATTTAATCCAGGAAAAAAAGGCTTACAAACATGGACCAAAACGGCTCCAAAACATGCACAAGAATCCAAAAGAAACGAAAGTTAACTAAAAGAAAGCAAATAAACAGTATGAAGTGGTCAAAATTGGTTTTACGCATGCCTATGTGCGTCTGGCACATGCGTCTTCGGGCTCTCCCACGTTGGTTTGTGGATGAAAGCTATATGTTCAGCTGTAATGTCATGTAAAAACAATCTCTACATGACATTTACTCCCAGGTGTGACCAGTTAGGTCCTTAAGATATCAACAGGCTGTATAAAGCTACAACCGTTGCGGCTGTGTGTTTGTGCCAAATGCGCAAAGCCCATCCGCGCTTCCCAAAATTGGAGTGAGTACTCATAAATCACGTGAATAACATGAATAAACGTTTTTACTGAATTTTGTTGTATTTTATACGTTCTATGCTGTCATTTCTCTCTTCTCCTATTGGCAAGGCAAGGCAGAGTGCTCGCAACTGTGTCCTGTGCAGTAGCCGTGATATCTGTAATTGCAATTATTACTTTTGCATATGATGACAGCGTGCAAAAGACGCATGGGCTCTGTGGAGAGCTCCGCTCCAGCTGGCTGCTGTGACAGCTCACTGACACTGTATTTCTGCTTAATCAGTTTCAGTCTCGCCAGAGTTACATTAATATCTGTATTTTTATATTTGAAATTCAGGGGATTTTGATAATAGATTATTAAAGTTTGTTTGCGAGGCTGTGGCCTCTGCATGTGCAAAGCTTGTGCGCCAAACTTTAGGGCGTATTTGCGCCGCCATATCATTAGTGCAAAATGTTTTGGGTAAAAAATAGGCTATTAAAAGGAACTGTCGGAATGGCGGTATGTTAAAAAAAACAAAAAACATACCGCCATTCCGACCATAGGAGGAAAAAAGTGTCGGAATGGTGGGACGTTTGATAAAAAATTAAGTGTCGCCATTCCGACAATTGGAGACCCATGTCGGAATGGCGAGATGTCGGAATGGCAGCATGTAACCATGATGAAGGAGAGACCATTTGAGCAGCACAGCCATTTCGCAGCACAGGGACAGCAGTCCAAGTTACAGGATCTCCCACGTGGTATCACCTGTCACATTGTGTCAAGGCATCAAAAGAAGAAAAAATCACCAAACTCAAGGACAAAAAGACAAAGACTCCGGTGAATGAAGACAGAGGACTGACAAACCAGAAATACAAAAGGATTCTCGATATCAAGATCCAGAAGAAGAGGCTTACAATGCCACGACCACTTACGATGCTGGGAATGATTCCAGCAATGAACAGAGAAGAAGATTCAGTGTCATCAATCTGCATTACGTGCCTCTAATGAGGGGGTGAATATAGAATCCTCAACGATTACAACTTCTCTGGGAACTGTGACAACAACAAGGTTTAAACCATTTTGATATATATTGTAACCTATTGTCTAAGGAATAGTGCTGAAAATGAGGTAAATCTAATCCACCACTGTCCTTGGTCTTCTGTAGGGTTTTTAAACTAATACGTGGTGGTTTGTTTTTCCACAGAAATTTGGAGATGCATGAATCTAGTGACTTAAACCAAGTAGCAGATGGTTTTATGGGGATCATTGAGAACAAATAGTTAACTTTTGGTAGTATCATCATTTTAATGGATGTAACTCTCCCCATAAGTGATATAGGTAAGGACTTCCAACGAGAGATCGTCCTCTACTGTCTTTAATAATTGCACATAATTTAGCTTTGTTAGCTCTGAGAGCCTGGAGGAAATGTTTATGCCTAAATATCTAATATTTCCTGACTGTAAAGTGATCGCAGGTATATTATGGACCCTACAGTTAATGGGCAGAACTGTGGTCTTAGACCAGTTGATAGAGTAGTCAGAAAGTGCTGAGAATTTATTTATGAGTGTGATCGTGTGACTGAGAGACGTCTGTGAGTTCTGAAGGAAAAGTAATACATCATCAGCATAAAGACTTATTTTATGCTCAATATTTTGGGATTAATTACTCACAAACGGGTAAGAAAAGGTAGTATTGCCAGACCATACATGATCAAAACAGGGAGCGGAGGTGGTTCAGCTGCAAGGTGTGAATGTCTGACTATAGTTTGTAAAAAGCGGGTAAGATAAGGTGCGAATGCCCGACAATGTATGATCAAAAGAGGGAGCGGAGGTTTTCGGCTGCAAGAAGGTCTGAATGTCCACCCAAAATTCCTGAAAAATGGGTAAAAAAAGGGTCCGAATGCCAAACCATACATCATCAAAAGCAGGAGTGGATGTGTTCGGCTACAAGAAGATTTGAATGTCCAGCAATAATTGCTTTAAAACATGAAAGAAAATTTTCGAATATCAAACCGCACATGATCATAAGCGGGAGATGATTTGTTCAGCTGCAAGAAGGTGTGAATGTCCACCCATAATTACTGAAAAATGGGTAAGAAAAGGTGAAAATGCCCAACCATACATCATCAAAAGCAGGAGTGGATGTGTTCGGCTACAAGAAGGTTTGAATGTCCGACCATAGTTTGTAAAAAGCGGGTAAGAAAAGGTTCGAATGCCCGAACATAGACCATCAAAAGAGGGAGCGGAGGTGTTCCGCTGTAAGAAGGTGTAAATGTCCGACCATAGTTGGTAAAAAGCGGGTAAGAAAAGGTTAAAATACCCGACTGTACACAATCAATAGCGGGAGCGGAGTTGTTTGGCTACAAGAAGGTGTGAAAGTCCGACCACGGTTTGTAAAAAGCGGGTAAGAAAAGGTTCGAATGCCCGAATATATACCATCAAAAGTGGAAGTGGATGGGTTCGGCTGCAAGAAGGTGTGAATGTCCGACCAAAGTTTGTAAAAAGCAGTTAAGAAAAGGTTCGAATATCCAACCAAACATAATAAAAAGCGGGAGCAGAGCTGTTCGACTGCAAGTAGGTGTGAATGTCAGATCATAATTTGCAAAAAGCTGATGCGAAAGGATGAGAATGCCCGGCTATACACCATCAAATGCGGGAGCGGAAGTGTTCGGCTGTGAGTAGGTGTGAATGTCCGACCATAATTGCTGAAAAATGTGTTAGAAGAGACTAGAATGCCGGACAATACACCATCAAATGCGGGAGCGGAGTTGTTCGTCTGTGAGTAAGTGTGAATCTCCAACCGTAATTTCTGAAAAATGTGTTAGAAAAGGTAAGAATGCCGGTCCATACATCATCAAAAGCGAGAGAGGTGGTGTTCGGCTGTAAGTAGGTGTGAACGTCCGACCAAAGTTTGTAAAAAGCAGTTAAGAAAAGGTTCGAATATCCAACCAAACATAATCAAAAGCGGGAGCAGAGCTGTTCGACTGCAAGTAGGTGTGAATGTCCAGCCATAATTACTCACAAACGGGTAAGAAAAGGTAGTATTGCCAGACCATACATGATCAAAACAGGGAGCGGAGGTGGTTCAGCTGCAAGAAGGTGTGAATATCTCACTAAAGTTCAAATATATTAACAAAAGCGGGAGGAGAGGTCTTCGGATGAGAGTGGTTGAGAATTTCCAACCATAATCTATAAAATTCGGTGAAAAAAAGGTGTGATAGAACACTAAAAGGTGGAGCGGAAGTGTTCGGCTGCAAGAAGGTGTGAATGTCCGACTATATTTGGTGAAAAGCAGGTGAAGCAAGGTCTGAATGCCCAACCTTACATTATCAAAAGCGAGATCAGAAGTGTTTGGCTGCAAGAAGGCCATAGTTTGCCAAAAGCGGGTAAGCTGCGAATGACCAACTAAATATCAACAAAAGTGGGGGCGGAGGTCTTCGGATGCAACTGGGTGTGAATATCCCACCATACAAGTATGGTGGAGAGGAAGCTGTGAACAGCCGACCATAGTTTGCAAAAAGCGGGTGAGACAAGGTGCGAATGTCCAACCATACATGATCAAAACAGGGAGCGGAGGTGTTTGGCTGTAAGAAGGTGTAAATGTCCGACCATAGTTGGTAAAAAGTGGGTAAGAAAAGGTTAAAATACCCGACTGTACACAATCAATAGGGGGAGCGGAGTTGTTCGGCTACAAGAAGATGTGAAAGTCCAACCATCGTTTGTAAAAAGCTGGTAAGAAAAGGTTCGAATGCCCGAATATATACCATCAAAAGCGGAAGCGGAGGTGTTCGGCTGCAAGAAGGTGTGAACCTCCGACCAAAGTTTGTAAAAAGCAGTTAAGAAAAGGTTCGAATATCCAACCAAACATAATCAAAAGCGGGAGCAGAGCTGTTCGACTGCAAGTAGGTGTGAATGTCCAGCCATAATTACTCACAAAGGGGTAAGAAAATTTAGTATTGCCAGACCATACATGATCAAAACAGGGAGCTGAGGTGGTTCAGCTGCAAGGTGTGAATGTCTGACTATAGTTTGTAAAAAGCGGGTAAGATAAGGTGCGAATGCCCGACAATGTATAATCAAAAGAGGGAGCAGAGGTTTTCGGCTACAAGAAGGTTTGAATGTCCGACCATAGTTTGTAAAAAGCGGGTAAGAAAAGGTTCAAATGCCTGACTATACACCATCAAAAGCGGGAGCGGAGATGTTCCGCTGTAAGACGGTGTGAATGTCCGACCATAGTTGGTAAAAAGCGGGTAAGAAAAGGTTAAAATACCCGACTGTACACAATCAATAGCGGGAGCGGAGTTGTTCGGCTACAAGAAGGTGTGAAAGTCCAACCATCGTTTCTAAAAAGCTGGTAAGAAAAGGTTCGAATGCCCAAATATATACCATCAAAAGCGGAAGCGGAGGTGTTCGGCTGCAAGAAGGTGTGAACGTCCGACCAAAGTTGGCAAAAAGCAGTAAAGAAAAGGTTCGAATATCCTAACATAATTAAAAGCGAGAGAGATTGTGTTCAGCTGCAAGTAGGTGTGAATATCCAGCCATAATTACTCACAAACGGGTAAGAAAATGTAGTATTGCCAGACCATACATGATCAAAACAGGGAGCGGAGGTGGTTTAGCTGCAAAAAGGGGTGAATGTCCAACTAAAGTTCAAATATATTAACATAAGCGGGAGGAGAGGTCTTCGGATTAGAGTGGTTGAAATTTCCAACCATAATCTATAAAATGCGGTGAAAAAAAAAGGTGTGAAGGAATGAATTTTATAGCAAAATCCGAAATCATGCATAACTCCGCAAAAGGAACGTATTGCTCAACCAAAGGGATGCTTCTTTCTCATTCAGGGTAATATGAGGAACTTTATGCTTGATACATTTTAGACATGGATAACTATGAAGGACAAAGCAATTTTAACAATTTTAACATATGAAAGTAAGCTTATTCTCGGATTCCTGATCCTCCAGTGTTGCTCTTTCCTATACTGCAAAATACAGCCTTGTTCTTTGTTGAAATCGATATAGACATTGATAAATATGAAGGACAAAGCAGTTTCCACTTTGTTTGAGTGAAGGAATTAATTTTATAGCAAAATCCCAAATCATGCAGAACGTATGAAAATAAGCTTATTCTCGGGTTCCTGTTCCTTCAAGTGTTGCTCTTTCTACTACTGCAAAATACAATGTTGTTCTTTGTTGAAGTAAATCTAGTCATTGATAAATATGAAGGACAAAGCAGTTTTCACTTGGTTTGAGTGAAGGAATTCATTTTATACATAAAATCCCAAATCATGCAGAACGTATGAAAAGAAGCTTATTCTCGGATTCCTGATCCTTCAGTGTTGCTTTTTCTTCTACTGCAAAATACAATGTTGTTCTTTGTTGAAGTCGATCTAGACATTGATAAATATGAAGGACAAAGCAGTTTTAACTTGGTTTGAGTGAAGGAATTCATTTTATACATAAAATCCCAAATCATGCAGAACGTATGAAAATAAGCTTATTCTCGGATTACTGATCCTTCAGTGTTGCTCTTTCTTCTACTGCAAAATCCAGTGTTGTTCTTTGTTGAAGTCGATCTAGACATTGATAAATATGAAGGACAAAGCAGTTTTAACTTGGTTTGAGTGAAGGAATTCATTTTATACATAAAATCCCAAATCATGCAGAACGTATGAAAATAAGCTTATTCTCGGATTACTGATCCTTCAGTGTTGCTCTTTCTTCTACTGCAAAATCCAGTGTTGTTCTTTGTTGAAGTCAATCTAGACATTGATAAATATGAAGGACAAAGCAGTTTTAACATAGTTTGAGTGAAGGCATTCATTTATAGTAAAATCAATAATCGTGCAGAACTCATGAAAATAAGCTTATTCTCGGATTCCTAAAACTTTTGATTTGCTCTTTCTTTACTGCAAAGTACAATGTTGTTCTTTGTTGAAGTCGATCTAGACATTGATAAATATGAAGGACAAAGCAGTTTTCACTTGGTTTGAGTGAAGGATTTGCAGCTGAAAACCTCCCGCTCCCGCTTTTGATTGTGTATAGTCGGGCTTTCGAGCCTTTTCTTACCCGGTTTTTACAAACTATGGTCGGACATTCAAACCTTCTTGTAGCCGAAAACCTCCGCTCCCTCTTTTGATCATACATTGTCGGGCATTCGCACCTTTTCTTACCCGTTTTTTACAAACCATGGTGTGACTGTCACACATTCTTGTAGCCAAACACATCCGCTCCCGCTATTGATTGTGTACAGTCGGGTATTTTAACCTTTTCTTACCCGTTTTTTACCAACTATGGTCGGACATTCACACCTTCTTACAGCGGAACAACTCCGCTCCCTCTTTTGATGGTGTATGTTTGGGCATTCGAACCTTTTCTTACCCACTTTTTACAAACTATGCTCGGACATTCAAACCTTCTTGTAGCCGAACACATCCACTCCTGCTTTTGATGATGTATGGTTGGGCATTCAAACCTACTTGTTGCCCGCTTTTCATTAATTTTGGGTGGACATTCACACCTTGTCACAGCCAAACACCTCCGCTCCCTGTTTTGATCATGTATGGTTGGACATTCGCACCTTTTCTCACCCGCTTTTTGCCAACTATGGTCGGCTGTTCACAGCTTCCTCTCCACCATACTTGTATGGTGGGATATTCACACCCACTTGCATCCGAAGACCTTTTGTTGATATTTAGTCGGTCATTCGCAGCTTACCCGCTTTTGGCAAACTATGGCCTTCATGCAGCCAAACACCTCTGATCTCGCTTTTGATGATGTAAGGTTGGGCATTCAGACCTTGCTTCACCTGCTTTTCACCAAATATAGTCGGACATTCACACCTTCTTGCAGCCGAACACTTCCGCTCCACCTTTTAGTGTTCTATCACACCTTTTTTTTCACCGCATTTTATAGATTATGGTTGGAAATTCTAAACCACTCTCATCCGAAGACCTCTCCTCCCACTTTTGTTAATATATTTGAACTTTAGTCGGACATTCACACCTTCTTGCAGCTGAATACCTTCGCTCCCTGTTTTGATCATGTATGGTCTGGCAATACTACCTTTTCTTACCCGTTTGTTAGTAATTATGGCTGGACATTCACACCTACTTGCAGCCGAACACCACCTCTCCCGCTTTTGATGATGTATGGACCGGCATTCTTACCTTTTCTAACACATTTTTCAGCAATTATGGTCGGAGATTCACACTTACTCACAGACGAACAACTCCGCTCCCGCATTTGATGGTGTATAGTCGGGCATTCTCACCCTTTCTCATCAGCTTTTTGCAAATTATGATCTGACATTCACACCTGCTTTTGATAATGTATGGTTTGGCATTCGCACCTTTTCTTACCCATTTTTCAGTAATTATGGGTGGACATTCACACCTTCTTGCAGCTGAACACCTCCTCTCCCGCTATTGATTGTGTACAGTCGGGTATTTTAACCTTTTCTTACCCGCTTTTTACCAAATATGGTCGGACATTCACACCGTCTTACAGCGGAACACCTCTGCTCCCGCTTTTGATGGTGTATAGTCAGGCATTTGAACCTTTTCTTACCCGCTTTTTACAAACTATGGTCGGACATTCAAACCTTCTTGTAGCCGAAAACCTCCGCTCCCTCTTTTGATTATACATTGTTGGGCATTCGCACCTTATTTACAAACTATAGTCAGACATTCACACCTTGCAGCTGAGCCACCTCAGCTCCCTGTTTTGATAGTGTATGTTCGGGCATTCGAACCTATTCTTACCCCCTTTTTACAAACTATGCTCGGAGATTCACACCTACTCACAGCCGAACAACTCCGCTCCCGCATTTGATGATGTCTTGTCCGGCATTCTAGTCTCTTCTAATACATTTTTCAGTAATTATGGTTGGACATTCACACCTACTCACAGCCGAACACTTCCGCTCCCACATTTGATGGTGTATAGCCGGGCATTCTCACCCTTTCTCATCAGCTTTTTGTAAAATTATGATCTGACATTCACACCTACTTGCAGTCGAACAGCTCTGCTCCCGCTTTTGATTATGTTTGGTTGGATATTCGAACCTTTTCTTAACTGCTTTTTACAAACTTTGGTCGGACGTTCACACCTTCTTGCAGCCGAACACATCCACTTCCACTTTTGATGGTATATATTCGGGCATTCGAACCTTTTCTTACCCGCTTTTTACAACCGTGGTCGGACTTTCACACCTTCTTGTAGCCAAACAACTCCGCTCCCGCTATTGATTGTGTACAGTCGGGTATTTTAACCTTTTCTTACCAGCTTTTTACCAACTATGGTCGGACATTTACACCTTCTTACAGCGGAACACCTCCGCTCCCTCTTTTGATGGTCTATGTTCGGGCATTCGAACCTTTTCTTACCCGCTTTTTACAAACTATGGTCGGACATTCAAACTTTCTTGTAGCCGAACACATCCACTCCTGCTTTTGATGATGTATGGTTGGGCATTTTCACCTTTTCTTACCCATTTTTCAGTAATTATGGGTGGACATTCACACCTTCTTGCAGCTGAACAACTCCTCTCCCGCTTATGATCATGTGCGGTTTGATATTCGAAAATTTTCTTTCATGTTTTAAAGCAATTATTGATGGACATTCAAATCTTCTTGTAGCCGAACACATCCACTCCTGCTTTTGATGATGTATGGTAACCTTTTCTTACCCGCTTTTTACAAACTATGGTCGGACATTCAAACCTTCTTGTAGCCAAAACCCTCCGCTCCCTCTTTTGATCATACATTGTCGGGCATTCGCACCTTATCTTACCCGCTTTTTACAAACTATAGTCAGACATTCACACCTTGCAGCTGAACCACCTCCGCTCCCTGTTTTGATCATGTATGGTCTGGCAATACTACCTTTTCTTACCCGTTTGTGAGTAATTAATCCCAAAATATTGAGCATAAAATAAGTCTTTATGCTGATGATGTATTACTTTTCCTTCAGAACTCACAGACGTCTCTCAGTCACACGATCACACTCATAAATAAATTCTCAGCACTTTTTGACTACTCTATCAACTGGTCTAAGACCACAGTTCTGCCCATTAACTGTAGGGTCCATAATATACCTGCGATCACTTTACAGTCAGGAAATATTAGATATTTAGGCATAAACATTTCCTCCAGGCTCTCAGAGCTAACAAAGCTAAATTATGTGCAATTATTAAAGACAGTAGAGGACGATCTCTCGTTGGAAGTCCTTACCTATATGACTTATGGGGAGAGTTACATCCATTAAAATGATGATACTACCAAAAGTTAACTATTTGTTCTCAATGATCCCCATAAAACCATCTGCTACTTGGTTTAAGTCACTAGATTCATGCATCTCCAAATTTCTGTGGAAAAACAAACCACCACGTATTAGTTTAAAAACCCTACAGAAGACCAAGGACAGTGGTGGATTAGATTTACCTCATTTTCAGCACTATTCCTTAGACAATAGGTTACAATATATATCAAAATGGTTTAAACCTTGTTGTTGTCACAGTTCCCAGAGACGTTGTAATCGTTGAGGATTCTATATTCACTCCCTCATTAGAGGCACGTAATGCAGATTGATGACACTGAATCTTCTTCTCTGTTCATTGCTGGCATCATTCCCAGCATCGTAAGTGTTCGTGGCATTGTTAGCCTCTTCTTCTGGATCTTGATATCGAGAATCCTTTTGTATTTCTGGTTTGTCAGTCCTCTGTCTTCGTTCACCGGAGTCTTTGTCTTTTTGTCCTTGAGTTTGGTGATTTTTTCTTCTTTTGATGCCTTGACACAATGTGACAGGTGATACCACGTGGGAGATCCTGTAACTTGGATTGCTGTCCCTGTGCTGCGAAATGGCTGTGCTGCTCAAATGGTCTCTCCTTCATCATGGTTACATGCTGCCATTCCGAATTAAGTGTCGCCATTCCGACAATTGGAGACCCATGTCGGAATGGCGACACTTAATTTTTTATCAAACGTCCCACCATTCCGACACTTTTTTCCTCCTATGGTCGGAATGGCGGTATGTTTTTTGTTTTTTTTAACATACCGCCATTCCGACAGTTCCTTTTAATAGCCTATTTTTTACCCAAAACATTTTGCACTAATGATATGCCGGCGCAAATACGCCCTAAAGTTTGGCGCACAAGCTTTGCACATGCAGAGGCCACAGCCTCGCAAACAAACTTTAATAATCTATTATCAAAATCCCCTGAATTTCAAATATAAAAATACAGATATTAATGTAACTCTGGCGAGACTGAAACTGATTAAGCAGAAATACAGTGTCAGTGAGCTGTCACAGCAGCCAGCTGGAGCGGAGCTCTCCACAGAGCCCATGCGTCTTTTGCACGCTGTCATCATATGCAAAAGTAATAATTGCAATTACAGATATCACGGCTACTGCACAGGACACAGTTGCGAGCACTCTGCCTTGCCTTGCCAATAGGAGAAGATAGAAATGACAGCATAGAACGTATAAAACACAACAAAATGCAGTAAAAACGTTTAATTCATGTTATTCACGTGATTTATGAGTACTCACTCCAATTTTGGGAAGCGCGGATGGGTTTTGCGCATTTGGCACAAACACACAGCCGCAACGGTTGTAGCTTTATACAGCCTGTTGATATCTTAAGGACCTAACTGGTCACACCTGGGACTAAATGTCATGTAGAGATTGTTTTTACATGACATTACAGCTGAACATATAGCTTTCATCCACAAACCAACGTGGGAGAGCCCGAAGACGCATGTGCCAGACGCACATAGGCATGCGTAAAACCAATTTTGACCACTTCATACTGTTTATTTGCTTTCTTTTAGTTAACTTTCGTTTCTTTTGGATTCTTGTGCGTGTTATGGAGCCGTTTTGGTCCATGTTTGTAAGCCTTTTTTTCCTGGATTAAATTTTCGGAAGTTGAAACAAGTGGCATTGGAGTGTGTGATTGAAAACCACCGCGGACTGCTTCTCCTCCTCCAGTTGCCGAGACTTTGTGTTTTTAATAACGCTTGTCTATAAACATGTTAAACATATAAATTGCATGAACAGAAAGAAGGGACTCACCTGTTGAGTAACACACATTTCCTTATACGGAAAGCCTTGTCGGAATGGTGGGACATTTGAACGTCAGAATAGCGGGATGTCGCAATGGTGGGATGTCGGAATGGTGGGACGTTTGCATGTCGGAATGGTGGTATGTCGGAATGGTGGTATGTCGGAATGGTGGGATGTCGGAATAGCGGGATCTCGGAATGGCGAAATTTCGGAATGGGTGTTGCCACCCCCTTCATCATATACACAGTTATTTATACATCACCTTCCACCATGAAGCGTTGTCCCTTTTTGTTTCTCTCTTTGTTCTTAAAATGCTGTTATGCATGTCTAAACCAATCCATTAAATTAGATCATTTTGGCAGTAAAGCGATCTACAATGTGCTTGGTCGCAAAGCTGCTCATCTGTGGTAAACAGCTCTTCAGAAAGGCATTCTTCAATTGATTTCACTAATTCTATGTAATAATTTTGTGATTTCCTACAAAACTACACTTCTTCTCCCATCTGTCTGAGTATTCAATATTGTCTGGGTCCCGTTAAAACATGTATTTTTCCCATCTAATTCCTTGTTTGCTTTAAAACAAGTATTCCCCATTTTCTATCCCTTCAGTAGCCAACCAGTTTGTATGGAGTACACTGGAGCAACTTGACTGATCAGTAAAACACTGCTTTTGTTGTCACCGCAAGGCTTCCCCCGTCGGTTGTTTCACTGAGACACAGTTTATACACATAACATTCATATACATACTAACAAACAAACAAACAATTATTTATCACAATTTTCTCATCTCTGTTTGAACGTACACCCAGGTAAATATTCCTGTAGTCTTCTCATACCGACTATGGACCCATTCATTGTTTAACTTCACTGTTTTGCAAATCCTAATTGAATATTACACATTGACATTGAACTTTACTTGATAAGCAGGTCTTCATTGCATTCAGCAGCCTATATGTGAGCATCTATGTGTAAGCTGTTCTTCTTTGCATTTATCAGCAGCAAGCAATTCTTCATTGCACATGCATATGAAAATAGTAAAACAATTCCAATGCGTTAGCGAAACCTTCTATATCAGGAGTGTCCATCATGATGCTGGGAATAGAACCTCTTTCCCAGAATAGTTCAACCTTCATTACTCAACTGATCATAACTCCGCAATGAGCACATTTCAAAGTATCATTCCTCTACATATATTCAAAAATCTATGTGTAAATGTTTAATATTTCTTATATTTGTTGATGTCATTCTGTGTGCATGTGGCCTAAACCCAATCTCTGTGTGGCAATTTTAATTTAAACAAGTTGAACTCTGCCTCTGATCATTTAAAAAAGGTGTGTACCAATATCAACCTTTCTCAGGTAATTACAAAACCAAAGAGATCCTTCAAGGTTGTCCCTGATTGGCTCAATCTTAACAAATCAAAGGTAGAAAATCCGCAGTATCTGAACTTGGTGTTAGTTATCACTGCTCAATAGCCTGTATCAGAATTGCAAAAATGAAAACATTAGGTCCACGCTTGGTATCCAGATCCTGTAACATCTCCATGAGCAGGCTTTTTTTTAACTGATCTGTTGAATAGTTATATGACACTGTTAAAATCCCAGATGAAGATCTAGCACCTGACCATTTTTGTAAATCTTCTAATTCCATAGTTGATAAACACGCCCCTTTTAAAAAGTATAGAACTTAGAACAGGTCTATCCCTGGCTTTCGGCAGAACTGTCTTCTTTACTTTTTTTTCCCCTTGTCCTGTTCACCATTATGTCAGAAGAATTGTAGTCTGAATACCTTTGATGCCAAACAGATTTGTTTTGCCAAGGGAAGTTTTATAAATGTAAAGCTCCCCTTGATGCCCATTTATTTATTTCTGTTTACAATATATGACATGAACTGAACTGAACCGGACCGGGGGACAAGGAAAGAAGAAGAGGAAAGAAGAGGAAACAGAACAAAAATAGAAACAAAAACCAGACAACCAGCTGCTACACCTGTAAAAAACAAAACAGACAACAATCCATGGCCTATGAGGGGAATCCAGCCTTAGCGCCACCAGGAGCACCTGAAAGCAGACAAGCAGAGAAAAAACAAACACACAAACAAACAAAAACAAGCACAAGAAGCGGCAATCGCATACAACACAGCTGTGGATATAGATGACCTGAGACGACATGATAATACATCAACTGCTTAGTGACCATGCTACTGGACTAATGAATGTGTGTGTGTGTGTGTGAGAACATGCAACACCCATGGCACAGGACCTACATGATAACCGTGCTTAGTTATGAGTGTATAAGCGTACAGGGCCACAATCCACAGCACCCCCCCAAGCAATCAGAAGCAGGCAGAGAGGGCCACAAGACCCAGGCCACCAGCAGCCCCCACAGAGCACAGAACCCAGGCAGTCCACCGCAGGGGCAACCACGCATCCACCCAGAAGACTGCAGAAAAAGCCCCCGGAAAGAGCTCCATAAGCATAGGGCAGAGGCACTCCGGGAACCAGGGGCAACAGCCCACCGACCCCGCCAGTCCCCATCCGCCCAGACATGGGCCGTGCACTGGACCTGGGCCCCAAGAGCCCGAGTGCCCCCAAACCCCCTGGCAGAGGCCCCACCCAATACCCAGGAGGGCCAAGCGCCCCAGACAGCCACAAAGTGGGTCAGCGCCTGCCCCAGCGCCCCTGATTCTCATCCCAGCCGCTTCACACTCGGCTGCGAATCACTCCAGTGAGAGCTGAAGGTCACGGCCTGACGACGCTAACAGAACCACATCATCTGCAAAAAGCAGAGACCCGATTCTGAGGTCGCCAAATGGGACACCCTCAACGCCCTGGCTCCGCCTAGAAATTCTGTCCATAAAAGTTAGGAACAGAATCGGTGACAAAGGGCAGCCCTGACGGAGTCCAACTCTCACCGGAAACGTATCCGACTTACTGCCGGCAATGCGGACCAAACTCCGGCACCGGTCATACAGAGACCGAACGGCCCCTATCAAGGGGTCCGGCACTCCATATTCCCGGAGCACCCCCCACAGGACTCCACGAGGGACACGGTCGAACGCTTTCTCCAAGTCCACAAAACACATGTAGACTAGTTGGGCGAACTCCCATGCACCCTCCAGGATCCTGCCGAGGGTATAGAGCTGGTCCACTGTTCCACGGCCAGGACGAAAGCCACACTGCATCTCCTGAATCCGAGGCTCGATTATCCGACGGATCCTCCTCTCCAATACCCCCGAATAGACCTTACCAGGGAGGCTGAGGAGTGTGATACCCCTATAGTTGGAACACACCCTCCGGTCCCCCTTTTTAAAGAGGGGGACCACCACCCCAACCTGCCAGTCCAGAGGCACTGTCCCCGATGTCCATGCGATACTGCAGAGGCGTGTCAGCCAAGACAGCCCTACAACATCCAGAGCCTTGAGAAACTCAGGACGGACCTCATCCACCCCCGGGGCCTTGCCACCGAGGAACTTTTTAACCACCTCGGCAACCTCAGCCCCAGAAATGGGAGGCCCCGTCTCCGAGCTCTCCGACTCTGCCTCTTCCGAGCACGTGTTGGTAGGATTGAGGAGTTCCTCGAAGTACTCCCCCCACCGACTCACAACATCCCTAGTTGAGGTCAGCAAAGCCCCGTCCGCACTGTAAACAGTGTTGACTGTGAGCCGCTTCCCCCCCCTGAGACGCCGGATGGTGGACCAGAATCTTTTCGAGGCCGTCCGGAAATCGTTCTCCATGGTCTCACCGAACTCCTCCCAGGCCCGAGTTTTTGCCTCAGCAACCGCCGAAGCCGTGGCCCGTCTGGCCCGTCGGTACCTATCAGCTTCTTCCAGGGTCCCACTGGCCAAAAAGGCCCGATAGGACTCCTTCTTCAGCTTGACGGCTTCCCTCACCACTGGTGTCCACCAGCAGGTTCGAGGGTTGCCGCCACGACAGGCACCGACCACCTTACGGCCACAACTCCGACCAGCTGCCTCGGCAATGGAGTCACGGAACATGGCCCATTCAATGTCCCCCACCTCAAATATGGTTGAAGCTCTGCCGGAGGTGGGAGTTAAAGCTCCTTCTGACGGGGGATTCTGACAAACGCTCCCAGCAGACCCTCACAATACGTTTGGGCCTGCCAGGTCTGATCGGCATCCTCCCCCACCAGCGGAGCCAACTCACCACCAGGTGGTGATCAGTTGACAGCTCCGCCCCTCTCTTCACCCGAGTGTCCAGGACATACGGCCGCAAGTCCGATGATACAACCACAAAGTCGATCATCGAAGCCCCCGGAAAGAGCCCCCATAAGCATAGGGCAGAGGCACTCCGGGAACCAGGGGCAACAGCCCACCGACCCCGCCAGTCCCCATCCGCCCAGACATGGGCCGTGCACTGGACCTGGGCCCCAAGAGCCCGAGCGCCCCCAAACCCCCCGGCAGAGGCCCCACCCAATACCCAGGAGGGCCAAGCGCCCCAGACAGCCACAAAGTGGGTCAGCGCCTGCCCCAGCGCCCCTGGCCAAGTGCCCTGGGAGTCAAGACGTGCCCACAGGTGGGTGAAGTCGCGAGCAGTGGGGAGAGGCAACGCTGATGCCCCATCGGGAGAAACACAGGCAGGCCAGGCGACAGCAAGTCCCAGATCCAGGCCCAATCATTACCACACACACTTTCACGTCCCATACATCCACACATCCACACATCCTACCTCCCTCGACTCTGCTGGGGTGTAGTGCAGCGGGCACACCAGGAGGCCAGCAACCCCCCAGCCACCACAGACCCCGAACCAGCAGAACAATTAATTAATCCTCCTGGCCCCTCCTGCCCCGAGCAGACACCAGGAAGCAGGGGTGTGCGAAGAAGACCCCTCCCCTCACCCTTCTGGCTCTTCAATATTTTCTAATAGTGAGCAATTAAAATTGAGGGGCAGCCAAACTTGTAGAACTGGGAGCGCGGCACTCTGGGCAGCCTACTTACCCAAAGAGCCCCGCCCACCAGATGCCACTCAGTGTAACCACCCCCCCAAGACCTAATGTGTGTGTGTGAGTGTGTTTGATAAGTAGTAATGTCTAAGGTGTAATTAAAACAGGGGCAGGGAACTGCAGAGTGCAACCAAAGGGGACCACCTACGTGGCCCCATCCACTACACCCCACCGAACACACACGCCCCCAAAACCCTTCATGTGTGAGTGTGTGCTGTGTACAGGAGCCAGAAGGGAGAGGGGTATGGGGATATATACCGGGGGAGCTACTCTCCCCCAGAGAGGGCAGCCAGGGACTGGCTGCAATAGGCATCCCCGCTACCTGGGAGCCAACAATGGGCAGGAGGGCCTGATGTCCACCAGGCTCGGGGCCTGCAGCGACCATATTCCGGGAGCTACTGTACCCCCAGAAGGTACCCATCCCGCCCCACCCAACTCAACCCAACCCCAACCCGGAGGACCTCTACAAAAAACAAACAAACAAACCACCCGGTCACACCAGTCGCAGCAGCCCGGGCCTGAGACCCACCATCACCCAGCAACCCACCACCACCACTATGTGATAAAACTAATCAGAGGGGACCAGAGAGAATGAAATTCAGCCAATTGATGTTTTGAGGAGGCAGACATTGTTTCCATGCTAATATAATCTAAAAGAAAATTTCTAAACTGGTTAATACACAGATTGTTCTTCGCTTTCCAGTTCATGAGAATAGTTTTCTTTGCGATACATAACACTGTGACAACCATGTGTGCTGAGTTAATTTCCATGTTGATGTTGTCTAAGTCACCCAGTATGCACAGTGTGGGGCATGCAGGGATGCTACACTTTAGCCATGTTGATAGGTCCTCACAGACTTCAAGCCAGAACTTCTGGACAGGCGCAGAAAACCACAAAGCGTGTGCATAATCATCAGGTGTGTTATCTGTGCAATGTGAGCAGATGTTTGAGTGTGTTAGACCCATCCTGAACATCCTTTGTCCTGTATAGTGTGTTCTATGAAGGATTTTGTATTGTATGAGCTGTAAATTAGGATTTCGAGTCTTTATGAAGGTGTTCAAACATATTTGTGGTTAGAAGCTATGACCAGAACTGATGGATAAATCTGCCTCCCATTTTGAGGATGGAAGAGACATTGTGTCATCTATCTTAGACAATAATTTATATATTTTTGATAGTAGTTTTGGGGTACAGCTGCTTAGAAATTCTGCTACCCTAGTCGGGGGTTGTAAGTCTGGTTGGTGGAGGATATATCCATCCATCCATCCATCATCTGCCGCTTATCCGGGGGTCGGGTCGCGGGGGCAGCAGCTTGAGCAGAGAAACCCAGACGTCTCTGTCCCCGGCCACTTCCTCCAGCTCTTCCGGGGGGACCCCGAGGCGTTCCCAGGCCAGCCGAGAGACATAGTCTCTCCAACGTGTCCTGGGTCTCCCCCGGGGTCTCCTCCCAGTGGGACGTGCCCGGAACACCTCCCCAGGGAGGCGCTCAGGGGGCATCCTAACCAGATGCCCGAGCCACCTCATCTGACTCCTCTCAATGCGGAGGAGCAGCGGTTCTACTCCGAGCCCCTCCCGGATGACTGAGCTTCTCACCCTATCTCTAAGGGAGAGCCCAGACACCCTGCGGAGGAAACCCATTTCGGCCGCTTGTATTCGCGATCTTGTTCTTTCGGTCACTACCCACAACTCGTGACCATAGGTGAGGATGGGAACGTAGATTGACCAGTAAGTAGAGAGCTTCGCCTTCTGGCTCAGCTCCCTCTTCACAACGACGGGTCGGTGCAGAGCCTGCAACACTGCAGGCGCCGCACCGATCCGCCCGTCAATCTCCCGCTCCATTCGTCCGTCACTCGTGAACAAGACCCCGAGATACTTGAACTCCTCCTCTTGGGGAAGGATCTCATTCCCGACCCGGAGAGAGCATTCCACCCTTTTCCGGCTGAGAACCATAGTCTCGGATTTGGAGGTGCTGATTCTCATCCCAGCCGCTTCACACTCGGCTGCGAATCACTCCAGTGAGAGCTGAAGGTCACGGCCTGACGACGCTAACAGAACCACATCATCTGCAAAAAGCAGAGACCCGATTCTGAGGTCGCCAAATGGGACACCCTCAACGCCCTGGCTCCGCCTAGAAATTCTGTCCATAAAAGTTAGGAACAGAATCGGTGACAAAGGGCAGCCCTGACGGAGTCCAACTCTCACCGGAAACGTATCCGACTTACTGCCGGCAATGCGGACCAAACTCCGGCACCGGTCATACAGAGACCAAACGGCCCCTATCAAGGGGTCCGGCACTCCATATTCCCGGAGCACCCCCCACAGGACTCCACGAGGGACACGGTCGAACGCTTTCTCCAAGTCCACAAAACACATGTAGACTAGTTGGGCGAACTCCCATGCACCCTCCAGGATCCTGCCGAGGGTATAGAGCTGGTCCACTGTTCCACGGCCAGGACGAAAGCCACACTGCATCTCCTGAATCCGAGGCTCGATTATCCGACGGATCCTCCTCTCCAATACCCCCGAATAGACCTTACCAGGGAGGCTGAGGAGTGTGATACCCCTATAGTTGGAACACACCCTCCGGTCCCCCTTTTTAAAGAGGGGGACCACCACCCCAACCTGCCAGTCCAGAGGCACTGTCCCCGATGTCCATGCGATACTGCAGAGGCGTGTCAGCCAAGACAGCCCTACAACATCCAGAGCCTTGAGAAACTCAGGACGGACCTCATCCACCCCCGGGGCCTTGCCACCGAGGAACTTTTTAACCACCTCGGCAACCTCAGCCCCAGAAATGGGAGGCCCCGTCTCCGAGCTCTCCGACTCTGCCTCTTCCGAGCACGTGTTGGTAGGATTGAGGAGTTCCTCGAAGTACTCCCCCCACCGACTCACAACATCCCTAGTTGAGGTCAGCAAAGCCCCGTCCGCACTGTAAACAGTGTTGACTGTGAGCCGCTTCCCCCCCCTGAGACACCGGATGGTGGACCAGAATCTTTTCGAGGCCGTCCGGAAATCGCTGAGACACCGGATGGTGGACCAGAATCTTTTCGAGGCCGTCCGGAAATCGTTCTCCATGGTCTCACCGAACTCCTCCCAGGCCCGAGTTTTTGCCTCAGCAACCGCCGAAGCCGTGGCCCGTCTGGCCCGTCGGTACCTATCAGCTTCTTCCAGGGTCCCACTGGCCAAAAAGGCCCGATAGGACTCCTTCTTCAGCTTGACGGCTTCCCTCACCACTGGTGTCCACCAGCAGGTTCGAGGGTTGCCGCCACGACAGGCACCGACCACCTTACGGCCACAACTCCGACCAGCTGCCTCGGCAATGGAGTCACGGAACATGGCCCATTCAATGTCCCCCACCTCAAATATGGTTGAAGCTCTGCCGGAGGTGGGAGTTAAAGCTCCTTCTGACGGGGGATTCTGACAAACGCTCCCAGCAGACCCTCACAATACGTTTGGGCCTGCCAGGTCTGATCGGCATCCTCCCCCACCAGCGGAGCCAACTCACCACCAGGTGGTGATCAGTTGACAGCTCCGCCCCTCTCTTCACCCGAGTGTCCAGGACATACGGCCGCAAGTCCGATGATACAACCACAAAGTCGATCATCGAAGCCCCCGGAAAGAGCCCCCATAAGCATAGGGCAGAGGCACTCCGGGAACCAGGGGCAACAGCCCACCGACCCCGCCAGTCCCCATCCGCCCAGACATGGGCCGTGCACTGGACCTGGGCCCCAAGAGCCCGAGCGCCCCCAAACCCCCCGGCAGAGGCCCCACCCAATACCCAGGAGGGCCAAGCGCCCCAGACAGCCACAAAGTGGGTCAGCGCCTGCCCCAGCGCCCCTGGCCAAGTGCCCTGGGAGTCAAGACGTGCCCACAGGTGGGTGAAGTCGCGAGCAGTGGGGAGAGGCAACGCTGATGCCCCATCGGGAGAAACACAGGCAGGCCAGGCGACAGCAAGTCCCAGATCCAGGCCCAATCATTACCACACACACTTTCACGTCCCATACATCCACACATCCACACATCCTACCTCCCTCGACTCTGCTGGGGTGTAGTGCAGCGGGCACACCAGGAGGCCAGCAACCCCCCAGCCACCACAGACCCCGAACCAGCAAAACAATTAATTAATCCTCCTGGCCCCTCCTGCCCCGAGCAGACACCAGGAAGCAGGGGTGTGCGAAGAAGACCCCTCCCCTCACCCTTCTGGCTCTTCAATATTTTCTAATAGTGAGCAATTAAAATTGAGGGGCAGCCAAACTTGTAGAACTGGGAGCGCGGCACTCTGGGCAGCCTACTTACCCAAAGAGCCCCGCCCACCAGATGCCACTCAGTGTAACCACCCCCCCAAGACCTAATGTGTGTGTGTGAGTGTGTTTGATAAGTAGTAATGTCTAAGGTGTAATTAAAACAGGGGCAGGGAACTGCAGAGTGCAACCAAAGGGGACCACCTACGTGGCCCCATCCACTACACCCCACCGAACACACACGCCCCCAAAACCCTTCATGTGTGAGTGTGTGCTGTGTACAGGAGCCAGAAGGGAGAGGGGTATGGGGATATATACCGGGGGAGCTACTCTCCCCCAGAGAGGGCAGCCAGGGACTGGCTGCAATAGGCATCCCCGCTACCTGGGAGCCAACAATGGGCAGGAGGGCCTGATGTCCACCAGGCTCGGGGCCTGCAGCGACCATATTCCGGGAGCTACTGTACCCCCAGAAGGTACCCATCCCGCCCCACCCAACTCAACCCAACCCCAACCCGGAGGACCTCTACAAAAAACAAACAAACAAACCACCCGGTCACACCAGTCGCAGCAGCCCGGGCCTGAGACCCACCATCACCCAGCAACCCACCACCACCACTATGTGATAAAACTAATCAGAGGGGACCAGAGAGAATGAAATTCAGCCAATTGATGTTTTGAGGAGGCAGACATTGTTTCCATGCTAATATAATCTAAAAGAAAATTTCTAAACTGGTTAATACAGAGATTGTTCTTCGCTTTCCAGTTCATGAGAATAGTTTTCTTTGCGATACATAACACTGTGACAACCATGTGTGCTGAGTTAATTTCCATGTTGATGTTGTCTAAGTCACCCAGTATGCACAGTGTGGGGCATGCAGGGATGCTACACTTTAGCCATGTTGATAGGTCCTCACAGACTTCAAGCCAGAACTTCTGGACAGGCGCAGAAAACCACAAAGCGTGTGCATAATCATCAGGTGTGTTATCTGTGCAATGTGAGCAGATGTTTGAGTGTGTTAGACCCATCCTGAACATCCTTTGTCCTGTATAGTGTGTTCTATGAAGGATTTTGTATTGTATGAGCTGTAAATTAGGATTTCGAGTCTTTATGAAGGTGTTCAAACATATTTGTGGTTAGAAGCTATGACCAGAACTGATGGATAAATCTGCCTCCCATTTTGAGGATGGAAGAGACATTGTGTCATCTATCTTAGACAATAATTTATATATTTTTGATAGTAGTTTTGGGGTACAGCTGCTTAGAAATTCTGCTACCCTAGTCGGGGGTTGTAAGTCTGGTTGGTGGAGGATATATCCATCCATCCATCCATCATCTGCCG
This sequence comes from Leuresthes tenuis, assembly GCF_036924035.1. Taxonomy (NCBI): domain Eukaryota; kingdom Metazoa; phylum Chordata; class Actinopteri; order Atheriniformes; family Atherinopsidae; genus Leuresthes; species Leuresthes tenuis. Next base: position 29,601,876 of record NW_027325367.1, on the reverse strand, counting down.
CTTATCCGGGGGTCGGGTCGCGGGGGCAGCAGCTTGAGCAGAGAAACCCAGACGTCTCTGTCCCCGGCCACTTCCTCCAGCTCTTCCGGGGGGACCCCGAGGCGTTCCCAGGCCAGCCGAGAGACATAGTCTCTCCAACGTGTCCTGGGTCTCCCCCGGGGTCTCCTCCCAGTGGGACGTGCCCGGAACACCTCCCCAGGGAGGCGCTCAGGGGGCATCCTAACCAGATGCCCGAGCCACCTCATCTGACTCCTCTCAATGCGGAGGAGCAGCGGTTCTACTCCGAGCCCCTCCCGGATGACTGAGCTTCTCACCCTATCTCTAAGGGAGAGCCCAGACACCCTGCGGAGGAAACCCATTTCGGCCGCTTGTATTCGCGATCTTGTTCTTTCGGTCACTACCCACAACTCGTGACCATAGGTGAGGATGGGAACGTAGATTGACCAGTAAGTAGAGAGCTTCGCCTTCTGGCTCAGCTCCCTCTTCACAACGACGGGTCGGTGCAGAGCCTGCAACACTGCAGGCGCCGCACCGATCCGCCCGTCAATCTCCCGCTCCATTCGTCCGTCACTCGTGAACAAGACCCCGAGATACTTGAACTCCTCCTCTTGGGGAAGGATCTCATTCCCGACCCGGAGAGAGCATTCCACCCTTTACCGGCTGAGAACCATAGTCTCGGATTTGGAGGTGCTGATTCTCATCCCAGCCGCTTCACACTCGGCTGCGAATCACTCCAGTGAGAGCTGAAGGTCACGGCCTGACGACGCTAACAGAACCACATCATCTGCAAAAAGCAGAGACCCGATTCTGAGGTCGCCAAATGGGACACCCTCAACGCCCTGGCTCCGCCTAGAAATTCTGTCCATAAAAGTTAGGAACAGAATCGGTGACAAAGGGCAGCCCTGACGGAGTCCAACTCTCACCGGAAACGTATCCGACTTACTGCCGGCAATGCGGACCAAACTCTGGCACCGGTCATACAGAGACCGAACGGCCCCTATCAAGGGGTCCGGCACTCCATATTCCCGGAGCACCCCCCACAGGACTCCACGAGGGACACGGTCGAACGCTTTCTCCAAGTCCACAAAACACATGTAGACTAGTTGGGCGAACTCCCATGCACCCTCCAGGATCCTGCCGAGGGTATAGAGCTGGTCCACTGTTCCACGGCCAGGACGAAAGCCACACTGCATCTCCTGAATCCGAGGCTCGATTATCCGACGGATCCTCCTCTCCAATACCCCCGAATAGACCTTACCAGGGAGGCTGAGGAGTGTGATACCCCAATAGTTGGAACACACCCTCCGGTCCCCCTTTTTAAAGAGGGGGACCACCACCCCAATCTGCCAGTCCAGAGGCACTGTCCCCGATGTCCATGCGATACTGCAGAGGCGTGTCAGCCAAGACAGCCCTACAACATCCAGAGCCTTGAGAAACTCAGGACGGACCTCATCCACCCCCGGGGCCTTGCCACCGAGGAACTTTTTAACCACCTCGGCAACCTCAGCCCCAGAAATGGGAGGCCCCGTCTCCGAGCTCTCCGACTCTGCCTCTTCCGAGCACGTGTTGGTAGGATTGAGGAGTTCCTCGAAGTACTCCCCCCACCGACTCACAACATCCCTAGTTGAGGTCAGCAAAGCCCCGTCCGCACTGTAAACAGTGTTGACTGTGAGCCGCTTCCCCCCCCTGAGACGCCGGATGGTGGACCAGAATCTTTTCGAGGCCGTCCGGAAATCGTTCTCCATGGTCTCACCGAACTCCTCCCAGGCCCGAGTTTTTGCCTCAGCAACCGCCGAAGCCGTGGCCCGTCTGGCCCGTCGGTACCTATCAGCTTCTTCCAGGGTCCCACTGGCCAAAAAGGCCCGATAGGACTCCTTCTTCAGCTTGACGGCTTCCCTCACCACTGGTGTCCACCAGCAGGTTCGAGGGTTGCCGCCACGACAGGCACCGACCACCTTACGGCCACAACTCCGACCAGCTGCCTCGGCAATGGAGTCACGGAACATGGCCCATTCAATGTCCCCCACCTCAAATATGGTTGAAGCTCTGCCGGAGGTGGGAGTTAAAGCTCCTTCTGACGGGGGATTCTGACAAACGCTCCCAGCAGACCCTCACAATACGTTTGGGCCTGCCAGGTCTGATCGGCATCCTCCCCCACCAGCGGAGCCAACTCACCACCAGGTGGTGATCAGTTGACAGCTCCGCCCCTCTCTTCACCCGAGTGTCCAGGACATACGGCCGCAAGTCCGATGATACAACCACAAAGTCGATCATCGAACTGCGGCCAAGGGTATCCTGGTGCCAAGTGCACATATGGACACCCTTATGCCTGAACATGGTGTTCGTTATGGACAGTCTATGACTGGCACAGAAGTCCAACAACATAACACCACTCTGATTCAGATCGGGGGGGCCGTTCCTCCCAATCACACCCCTCCAGGTCTCACTGTCATTGCCCACGTGAGCATTGAAGTCCCCCAGCAGAATGAGAGAGTCTCCGGTAGGAGCATTCTCCAGTGCCTCCCCCAGAGACTCCAAAAAGGGTAGGTACTCTGAACTGCTGTTTGGCGCATAGGCACAAACAACAGTCAGGACTCGTCCCCCCAACCAAAGGCGGAGGGAGGCTACCCTCTCGTTCACTGGGGTAAACCCCAATGTACTGGCACACAGCCGGGGGGCAATAAGTATGCCCACACCTGCTCTGCGCCTCTCACCACGGGCAACTCCAGAGTGGAAGAGAGTCCAACCCCTCTCAAGAGTACTGGTTCCAGATCCCAAGCCGTGCGTCGAGGTGAGTCCGACTATATCTAACGGTCTGATGAAGTTTCAACAATAAACAACAAACTTTGTATTATGAGAAAGAACCAGACTCATTCTTTAGGAATCCGAAAATAAGCTCTATTTTACGAGTTATGCACGAATTCGGATTCTCCTATAAAACGAATTCCTTAACTCAAACCAAGTTAAGACTGCTTTGTCCTTCATATTTATTCATGTCTAATCAAGTTTCAATGATAAACAACGTTGTACTTTGTAGAATGAGAAAGAACTTCTTCAGCAATAAGCATCTCTCGACAAATGACGAAATACAGATTTTGCTATAAAATTAATTGCTATCAGCCTGACTTAAAACTGTTTGTCTTCCATATTTATCCACTTCAAATCAAGTTTCAACAATTAAAAAAATTTTGTAGTTTGAGAAAGAACAACTTAATCTTGAGCAATCAGTATAAAAAGAAGGTAAGCAAAGGTGCGAATGTCAAACCATACATGATCAAAACAGGGAGCGGAGGTGTTTGGCTGAGACAAGGTGTGAATGTCCACCCATAATTAATGAAAAGCGGGCAACAAGTAGGTTCGAATGCCCAACCATACATCATCAAAAGCAGGAGTGGATATGTTCGGCTACAAGAAGGTTTGAACGTCTGACCATAGTTTGTAAAAAGCGGGTAAGAAAAGGTTCGAATGCCCGAACATACACCATCAAAGGAGGGAGCGGAGGTGTTCCGCTGTAAGAAGGTGTGAATGTCCGACCATAGTTGGTAAAAAACGGGTAAGAAAAGGTTAAAATACCCGACTGTACACAATCAGTAGCGGGTGCGGAGTTGTTCGGCTACTACAAGGTGTGAAAGTCCGACCATGGTTTGTAAAAAGCGGGTAAGAAAAGGTGCGAATGCCCGAAAATGTATGATCAAAAGAGGGAGCGGAGGTGTTCGGCTGCAAGAAGGTGTGAATGTACACCCATAATTACTGAAAAATGGGTAAGAAAAGGTGCGAATGCCCAACTATACATAATCAAAAGCAGGAGTGGATGTGTTCGGCTCCAAGAAGGTTTGAATGTCTGACCATAGTTTGTAAAAAGCAGGTAAGAAAAGGTTTGACTGCCCGAATATACACCATCAAAAGAGGGAGCGGAGGTGTTCCGCTGTAAGAAGGTGTGAATGTCCGACCATAGTTGGTAAAAAGCGGGTAAGAAAAGGTTAAAATACCCGACTGTACACAATCAATAGCGGGAGCGGAGTTGTTCGGCTACTAAAAGATGTGAAAGTCCGACTATGGTTTGTAAAAAGCGGGTAAGAAAAGGTGCTAATGCCCGACAATGTATGATCAAAAGAGGGAGTGGAGGTTTTCGGCTGTAAGAAGGTCTGAATGTCCAACTATAATTTGTAAAAAACGGGTAAGAAAAGGGCTGAAAGCCCGACTATACACCATCATAAGCGGGAGAGGAGGTGTTCAGCTGCAAGAAGGTGTGAAGGTCCACCCATAATTACTGAAAAATGGGTAAGAAAAGGTGCGAATGCCCAAACATACATCATCAAAAGCAGGAGTGGATGTGTTGGGCTACAAGAAGGTTTGAAAGTCCGACCATGTTTTGTAAAAAACGGGTAAGAAAAGGTGCGAATGCCCGACAACGTATGATCAAAAGAGGGAGCGGAGGTTTTTGGCTTCAAGAAGGTTTGAATGTCCGACCATAGTTTGTAAAAAGCGGGTAAGAAAAGGTTCAAATGCCTGACAATACACCATCAAAAGCGGGAGCGGAGGTGTTCCGCTGTAAGACGGTCTGAATGTCCGACCATAGTTGGTAAAAAGCGGGTAAGAAAAGGTTAAAATACCCGACTGTACACAATCAATCGCGGTAGCGGAGTTGTTCGGCTACAAGAAGGTGTGAAAGTCCAACCATGGTTTGTAAAAAGCTGCTAAGAAAAGGTTCGAATGCCCGAATATATACGATCAAAAGCGGAAGCGGAGGTGTTCGGCTGCAAGAAGGTGTGATCGTCCGACCAAAGTTTGTAAAAAGCAGTTAAGAAAAGGTTCGAATATCCAACCAAACATAATCAAAAGCGGGAGCAGAGCTGTTCGACTGCAAGTAGGTGTGAATGTCCAGCCATAATTACTCACAAACGGGTAAGAAAAGGTAGTATTGCCAGACCATACATGATCAAAACAGGGAGCTGAGGTGGTTCAGCACCAAGGTGTGAATGTCTGACTATAGTTTGTAAAAAGCGGGTAAAATAAGGTGCGAATGCCCGACAATATATAAATGTCCGACCATAGTTTGTAAAAAGCGGGTAAGAAAAGGTTCAAATGCCTGACTATACACCATCAAAAGCGCGGAGCGGAGGTGTTCCGCTGTAAGACGGTGTGAATGTCCGACCATATTTGGTAAAAAGCGGGTAAGAAAAGGTTAAAATACCCGACTGCACACAATCAATAGCGGGAGCGGAGTTGTTCGGCTACAAGAAGGTGTGAAAGTCCAACCATGGTTTGTAAAAAGCTGGTAAGAAAAGGTTCGAATGCCCAACCATGTATGATCAAAAGAGGGAGCGGAGGTGTTCGGCTGCAAGAAGGTCTGAATGTCCAACCATAATTTGTAAAAACCGGGAAGGAAAGGCTCGAAAGCCCGACTATACACCATCAAAAGCGGGAGCAGAGTGGTTCAGCTGCAAGAAGGTCTGAGTGTCCATCAATAATTGCTTTAAAACATGAAAGAAAATTTTCGAATATCATCCGCACATGATCATAAGAAGGAGAGGAGGTGTTCAGCTGCAAGAAGGTGTGAATGTCCACCCATAATTCCTGAAAAATGGGTAAAAAAGGTGCGAATGCCCAACCATACATTATCAAAAGCAGGTGTGAATGTCAGATCATAATTTGCAAAAAGCTGATGCGAAAGGGTGAGAATGCCCGACTATACACCATCAAATGCGGGAGCGGAGTTGTTCGGCTCTGAGTAGGTGTGAATGTCCGACCATAATTGCTGAAAAATGTGTTAGAAAAGGAAAGAATGCCGGACCATACATCATCAAAAGCGAGAGAGGTGGTGTTCGGCTGCAAAAAGGTGTAAATGTTCGACTAAAGTTTGTAAAAAGCGGGTAAGACATGGTGCGAATGCCTGACAAGGTATGATCAAAAGCAGGAGCGGAGGTGTTCAGCTGCAAGAAGGTCTAAATGTCCATCAATAATTGCTAGAAAACATGAAAGAAAATTTTCGAAAATCAAACCGCACATGATCATAAGTGGGAGAGGAGGTGTTCAGCTGCAAGAAGGTGTGAATGTCCACCCATTATTCCTGACAAATGGGTAAAAAAAAGGTGCGAATGCCCAACCATACATCATCAAAAGCAGGAGTGGATGTGTTCGGCTACAAGAAGGTGTGAACGTCCAACCAAAGTTTGTAAAAAGCAGTTAAGAAAAGGTTTGAATATCCAACCAAACATAATCAAAAGCGGGAGCATAGCTTTTCGACTGCAAGTAGGTGTGAATGTCAGATCATAATTTGCAAAAAGCTGATGAGAAAGGGTGAGAATGTCCGACTGCACACCATCAAATGCGGGAGCGGAGTTGTTCGGCTGTGAGTAGGTGTGAATCTCCGACCGTAATTTCTGAAAAATGTGTTAGAAAAGGTAAGAATGCCGGTCCATACATCATCAAAAGCAAGAGAGGTGGTGTTCGGCTGCAAGTAGGTGTGAATGTCCAGCCATAATTACTCACAAACGGGTAAGAAAAGGTAGTATTGCCAGACCATACATGATCAAAACAGGGAGCTGAGGTGGTTCAGCACCAAGGTGTGAATGTCTGACTATAGTTTGTAAAAAGCGGGTAAGATAAGGTGCGAATGCCCGACAATATATAAATGTCCGACCATAGTTTGTAAAAAGCGGGTAAGAAAAGGTTCAAATGCCTGACTATACACCATCAAAAGCGCGGAGCGGAGGTGTTCCGCTGTAAGACGGTGTGAATGTCCGACCATAGTTGGTAAAAAGCGGGTAAGAAAAGGTTAAAATACCCGACTGTACACAATCAATAGCGGGAGCGGAGTTGTTCGACTACAAGAAGGTGTGAAAGTCCAACCATGGTTTGTAAAAAGCTGGTAAGAAAAGGTTCGAATGCCCAACAATGTATGATCAAAAGAGGGAGCGGAGGTGTTCGGCTGCAAGAAGGTCTGAATGTCCAACCATAATTTGTAAAAACAGGGAAGGAAAGGCTCGAAAGCCCGACTATACACCATCAAAAGCGGGAGCAGAGTGGTTCAGCTGCAAGAAGGTCTGAGTGTCCATCAATAATTGCTTTAAAACATGAAAGAAAATTTTCGAATATCATCCGCACATGATCATAAGAAGGAGAGGAGGTGTTCAGCTGCAAGAAGGTGTGAATGTCCACCCATAATTCCTGAAAAATGGGTAAAAAAGGTGCGAATGCCCAACCATACATTATCAAAAGCAGGTGTGAATGTCAGATCATAATTTGCAAAAAGCTGATGCGAAAGGGTGAGAATGCCCGACTATACACCATCAAATGCGGGAGCGGAGTTGTTCGGCTCTGAGTAGGTGTGAATGTCCGACCATAATTGCTGAAAAATGTGTTAGAAAAGGAAAGAATGCCGGACCATACATCATCAAAAGCGAGAGAGGTGGTGTTCGGCTGCAAAAAGGTGTAAATGTTCGACTAAAGTTTGTAAAAAGCGGGTAAGACATGGTGCGAATGCCTGACAAGGTATGATCAAAAGCAGGAGCGGAGGTGTTCAGCTGCAAGAAGGTCTAAATGTCCATCAATAATTGCTAGAAAACATGAAAGAAAATTTTCGAAAATCAAACCGCACATGATCATAAGTGGGAGAGGAGGTGTTCAGCTGCAAGAAGGTGTGAATGTCCACCCATTATTCCTGACAAATGGGTAAAAAAAAGGTGCGAATGCCCAACCATACATCATCAAAAGCAGGAGTGGATGTGTTCGGCAACAAGAAGGTGTGAACGTCCAACCAAAGTTTGTAAAAAGCAGTTAAGAAAAGGTTTGAATATCCAACCAAACATAATCAAAAGCGGGAGCATAGCTTTTCGACTGCAAGTAGGTGTGAATGTCAGATCATAATTTGCAAAAAGCTGATGAGAAAGGGTGAGAATGTCCGACTGCACACCATCAAATGCGGGAGCGGAGTTGTTCGGCTGTGAGTAGGTGTGAATCTCCGACCGTAATTTCTGAAAAATGTGTTAGAAAAGGTAAGAATGCCGGTCCATACATCATCAAAAGCGAGAGAGGTGGTGTTCGGCTGCAAGTAGGTGTGAATGTCCAGCCATAATTACTCACAAACGGGTAAGAAAAGGTAGTATTGCCAGACCATACATGATCAAAACAGGGAGCGGAGGTGGTTCAGCTGCAAGAAGGTGTGAATGTCCGACTAAAGTTCAAATATATTAACAAAAGCGGGAGGAGAGGTCTTCGGATGAGAGTGGTTGAGAATTTCCAACCATAATCAAAAAAATTCGGTGAAAAAAAGGTGTGATATAACACTAAAAGGTGGAGCGGAAGTGTTCGGCTGCAAGAAGGTGTGAATGTCCGACTATATTTGGTGAAAAGCAGGTGAAGCAAGGTCTGAATGCCCAACCTTACATTATCAAAAGCGAGATCAGAGGTGTTTGGCTGCAAGAAGGCCATAGTTTGCCAAAAGCGGGTAAGCTGCGAATGACCAACTAAATATCAACAAAAGTGGGGGCGGAGGTCTTCGGATGCAACTGGGTGTGAACATCCCACCATACAAGTATGGTGGAGAGGAAGCTGTGAACAGCCGACCATAGTTTGCAAAAAGCGGGTGAGAAAAGGTGCGAATGTCCAACCATACATGATCAAAACAGGGAGCGGAGGTGTTTGGCTGTAAGAAGGTGTAAATGTCCGACCATAGTTGGTAAAAAGTGGGTAAGAAAAGGTTAAAATACCCGACTGTACACAATCAATAGCGGGAGAGGATGTGTTTGGCTACAAGAATGTGTGAAAGTCCAACCATGGTTTGTAAAAAACGGGTAAGAAAAGGTGCGAATGCCCGACAATGTATGATCAAAAGAGGGAGCGGAGGTTTTTGGCTACAAGAAGGTTTGAATGTCCGACCATAGTTTGTAAAAAGCGGGTAAGAAAAGGTTAAAATACCCGACTGTACACAATCAATAGGGGGAGCGGAGTTGTTCGGCTACAAGAAGGTGTGAAAGTCCAACCATGGTTTGTAAAAAGCTGGTAAGAAAAGGTTCGAATGCCCGAATATATACCATCAAAAGCGGAAGCGGAAGTGTTCGGCTGCAAGAAGGTGTGAACGTCCGACCAAAGTTTGTAAAAAGCAGTTAAGAAAAGGTTCGAATATCCAACCAAACATAATCAAAAGCGGGAGCAGAGCTGTTCGACTGCAAGTAGGTGTGAATGTCCAGCCATAATTACTCACAAACGGGTAAGAAAAGGTAGTATTGCCAGACCATACATGATCAAAACAGGGAGCTGAGGTGGTTCAGCACCAAGGTGTGAATGTCTGACTATAGTTTGTAAAAAGCGGGTAAGATAAGGTGCGAATGCCCGACAATGTATAATCAAAAGAGGGAGCAGAGGTTTTCGGCTACAAGAAGGTTTGAATGTCCGACCATAGTTTGTAAAAAGCGGGTAAGAAAAGGTTCAAATGCCTGACTATACACCATCAAAAGCGGGAGCGGAGATGTTCCAATGTAAGACGGTGTGAATGTCCGACCATAGTTGGTAAAAAGTGGGTAAGAAAAGGTTAAAATACCCGACTGTACACAATCAATAGCGGGAGCGGAGTTGTTCGGCTACAAGAAGGTGTGAAAGTCCAACCATGGTTTGTAAAAAGCTGATAAGAAAAGGTTCGAATGCCCGAATATATACCATCAAAAGCGGAAGCGGAAGCGGAGGTGTTCGGCTGCAAGAAGGTGTGAACGTCCGACCAAAGTTCGCAAAAAGCAGTAAAGAAAAGGTTCGAATATCCAAACATAATTAAAAGTGAGAGAGATTGTGTTCAGCTGCAAGTAGGTGTGAATATCCAGCCATAATTACTCACAAACGGGTAAGAAAATGTAGTATTGCCAGACCATACATGATCAAAACAGGGAGCGGAGGTGGTTTAGCTGCAAAAAGGGGTGAATGTCCAACTAAAGTTCAAATATATTAACAAAAGCGGGAGGAGAGGTCTTCGGATTAGAGTGGTTGAGAATTTCCAACCATAATCTATAAAATGCGGTGAAAAAAAAAGGTGTGAAGGAATGAATTTTATAGCAAAATCCGAAATAATGCATAACTCCGCAAAAGGAACGTATTGCTCAACCAAAGGGATGCTTCTTTCTCATTCAGGGTAATATGAGGAACTTTACGCTTGATATATTTTAGACATGGATAACTATGAAGGACAAAGCAATTTTAACTTGGTTTGAGCAAAGCAATTCATTTTATAGGAAAATCCGAAATCGAGCAGGACTCATGAAAGTAAGCTTATTCTCGGATTCCTGATCCTCCAGTGTTGCTCTTTCCTATACTGCAAAATACAGCCTTGTTCTTTGTTGAAATCGATATAGACATTGATAAATATGAAGGACAAAGCAGTTTCCACTTTGTTTGAGTGAAGGAATTCATTTTATACATAAAATCCCAAATCATGCAGAACGTATGAAAATAAGCTTATTCTCTGATTCCTGATCCTTCAGTGTTGCTTTTTCTTCTACTGCAAAATTCAATGTTGTTCTTTGTTGAAGTAGATCTAGACATTGATAAATATGAAGGACAAAGCAGTTTTAACTTGGTTTGAGTGAAGGAATTCATTTTATACATAAAATCCCAAATCATGCAGAACGTATGAAAATAAGCTTATTCTCGGATTACTGATCCTTCAGTGTTGCTCTTTCTTCTACTGCAAAATCCAGTGTTGTTCTTTGTTGAAGTCAATCTAGACATTGATAAATATGAAGGACAAAGCAGTTTTAACATTGTTTGAGTGAGGGCATTAATTTATAGTAAAATCAATAATCGTGCAGAACTCATGAAAATAAGCTTATTCTCGGATTCCTAAAACTTTTGATTTGCTCTTTCTTTACTGCAAAGTACAATGTTGTTCTTTGTTGAAGTCGATCTAGACATTGATAAATATGAAGGACAAAGCAGTTTTCACTTGGTTTGAGTGAAGGATTTGCAGCTGAAAACCTCCCGCTCCCGCTTTTGATTGTGTATAGTCGGGCTTTCGAGCCTTTTCTTACCCGGTTTTTAGAAATTATGGTTGGACATTCAGACCTTGCAGCCGAAGACCTCCACTCCCTCTTTTGATCATACATTGTCGGGCATTCGCACCTTGTCTTACCCGCTTTTTACAAACTATAGTCAGACATTCACACCTTGCAGCTGAACCACCTCAGCTCCCTGTTTTGATCATGTATGGTCTGGCAATACTACCTTTCCTTACCCGTTTGTGAGTAATTATGGCTGGACATTCACACCTACTTGCAGTCGAACAGCTCTGCTCCCGCTTTTGATGGTATATATTCGGGCATTCGAACCTTTTCTTAACTGCTTTTTGCAAACTTTGGTCGGACGTTCACACCTTGTTGCAGCCGAACACCTCCGCTTCCGCTTTTGATGGTATATATTCGGGCATTCGAACCTTTTCTTAGCAGCTTTTTACAAACCATGGTTGAACTTTCAGACCTTCTTGTAGCCGAACAACTCCGCTCCCGCTATTGATTGTGTACAGTCAGGTATTTTAACCTTTTCTTACCCGCTTTTTACCAACTATGGTCGGACATTCAAACCTTCTTGTAGCCGAAAACCTCCGCTCCCTCTTTTGATCATACATTGTCGGGCATTCGCACCTTTTCTTACCCGTTTTTGACAAACCATGGTCGGACTGTCACACATTCTTGTAGCCAAACACATCCGCTCCCGCTATTGATTGTGTACAGTCGGGTATTTTAACCTTTTCTTACCCGTTTTTTACCAACTATGGTCGGACATTAACACCTTCTTACAGCGGAACACCTCCGCTCCCTCTTTTGATAGTGTATGTTTGGGCATTCGAACCTTTTCTTACCCGCTTTTTACAAACTATGCTCGGACATTCAAACCTTTTTGTAGCCGAACACATCCACTCCTGCTTTTGATGATGTATGGTTGGGCATTCAAACCTACTTGTTGCCCGCTTTTCATTAATTTTGGGTGGACATTCACACCTTGTCACAGCCAAACACCTCCGCTCCCTGTTTTGATCATGTATGGTTGGACATTCGCACCTTTTCTCACCCTCTTTTTGCAAACTATGGTCGGCTGTTCACAGCTTCCTCTCCACCATACTTGTATGGTGGGATATTCACACCCACTTGCATCCGAAGACCTTTTGTTGATATTTAGTCGGTCATTCGCAGCTTACCCGCTTTTGGCAAACTATGGCCTTCATGCAGCCAAACACCTCTGATCTCGCTTTTGATGATGTAAGGTTGGGCATTCAGACCTTGCTTCACCTGCTTTTCACCAAATATAGTAGGACATTCACACCTTCTTGCAGCCGAACACTTCCGCTCCACCTTTTAGTGTTCTATCACACCTTTTTTTTCACCGCATTTTATAGATTATGGTTGGAAATTCTCAACCACTCTCATCCGAAGACCTCTCCTCCCGCTTTTGTTAATATATTTGAACTTTAGTCGGACATTCACACCTTCTTGCAGCTGAACCACCTCCGCTCCCTGTTTTGATCATGTATGGTATGGCAATACTACCTTTTCTTACCCGTTTGTTAGTAATTATGGCTGGACATTCACACCTACTTGCAGCCGAACACCACCTCTCCCGCTTTTGATGATGTATGGACCGGCATTCTTACCTTTTCTAACACATTTTTCAGCAATTATGGTCGGAGATTCACACTTACTCACAGCCGAACAACTCTGCTTCCGCATTTGATGGTGTATAGTCGGGCATTCTCACCCTTTCTCATCAGCTTTTTGCAAATTATGATCTGACATTCACACCTGCTTTTGATAATGTATGGTTTGGCATTCGCACCTTTTCTTACCCATTTTTCAGTAATTATGGGTGGACATTCACACCTTCTTGCAGCTGAACACCTCCTCTCCCGCTATTGATTGTGTACAGTCAGGTATTTTAACCTTTTCTTACCCGCTTTTTACCAAATATGGTTGGACATTCACACCGTCTTACAGCGGAACACCTCTGCTCCCGCTTTTGATGGTGTAAAGTCAGGCGCTTGAACCTTTTCTTACCCGCTTTTTACAAACTATGGTCGGACATTCAAACCTTCTTGTAGCCGAAAACCTCCGCTCCCTCTTTTGATTATACATTGTTGGGCATTCGCACCTTATTTACAAACTATAGTCAGACAGTCACACCTTGCAGCTGAGCCACCTCAGCTCCCTGTTTTGATAGTGTATGTTCGGGCATTCGAACCTATTCTTACCCCCTTTTTACAAACTATGCTCGGAGATTCACACCTACTCACAGCCGAACAACTCCGCTCCCGCATTTGATGATGTTTTGTCCGGCATTCTCGTCTCTTCTAACACATTTTTCAGCAATTATGGTTGGACATTCACACCTACTCACAGCCGAACACTTCCGCTCCCGCATTTGATGGTGTATAGCCGGGCATTCTCACCCTTTCTCATCAGCTTTTTGCAAATTATGATCTGACATTCACACCTACTTGCAGTCGAACAGCTCTGCTCCCGCTTTTGATTATGTTTGGTTGGATATTTGAACCTTTTCTTAACTGCTTTTTACAAACTTTGGTCGGACGTTCACACCTTCTTGCAGCCGAACACCTCCGCTTCCGCTTTTGATGGTATATATTCGGGCATTCGAACCTTTTCTTACCAGCTTTTTACAAACCATGGTTGGACTTTCACACCTTCTTGTAGCCGAACAACTCCGCTTCCCCTATTGATTGTGTACAGTCGGGTATTTTAACCTTTTCTTACCCGCTTTTTACCAACTATGGTCGGACATTCACACCGTCTTACAGCGGAACACCTCCGCTCCCGCTTTTGATGGTGTATAGTCAGGCATTTGAACCTTTTCTTACCCGCTTTTTACAAACTATGGTCGGACTTTCACATATTTTAGTAGCCGAACAACTCCGCTCCCGCTATTGATTGTGTACAGTCGGGTATTTTAACCTTTTCTTACCCGCTTTTTACCAACTATGGTCGGACATTCACACCTTCTTACAGCGGAACACCTCCGCTCCCTCTTTTGATGGTGTATGTTCGGGCAGTCAAACCTTTTCTTACCTGCTTTTTACAAACTATGGTCAGACATTCAAACCTTCTTGGAGCCGAACACATCCACTCCTGCTTTTGATTATGTATAGTTGGGCATTCACACCTTTTCTTAACCATTTTTCAGTAATTATGGGTGTATATTCACACCTTCTTGCAGCCGAACACCTCCGCTCCCTCTTTTGATCATACATTTTCGGGCATTCGCACCTTTTCTTACCCGCTTTTTACAAACCATGGTTGGACTTTCACACCTTTTAGTAGCCGAACAACTCCGCACCCGCTACTGATTGTGTACAGTCGGGTATTTTAACCTTTTCTTACCCGTTTTTTACCAACTATGGTCGGACATTCACACCTTCTTACAGCGGAACACCTCCGCTCCCTCCTTTGATGGTGTATGTTCGGGCATTCGAACCTTTTCTTACCCGCTTTTTACAAACTATGGTCAGACGTTCAAACCTTCTTGTAGCCGAACATATCCACTCCTGCTTTTGATGATGTATGGTTGGGCATTCGAACCTACTTGTTGCCCGCTTTTCATTAATTATGGGTGGACATTCACACCTTGTCTCAGCCAAACACCTCCGCTCCCTGTTTTGATCATGTATGGTTTGACATTCGCACCTTTGCTTACCCTCTTTTTATACTGATTGCTCAAGATTAAGTTTTTCTTTCTCACACTACAAATTTTTTTTAATTGTTGAAACTTGATTTGAAGTGGATAAATAAGGAAGACAAACAGTTTTAAGTCAGGCTGATAGCAATTAATTTTATAGCAAAATCTGTATTTCGTCATTTGTCGAGAGATGCTTATTGCTGAAGAAGTTCTTTCTCATTCTACAAAGTACAACGTTGTTTATCATTGAAACTTGATTAGACATGAATAAATATGAAGGACAAAGCAGTCTTAACTTGGTTTGAGTTAAGGAATTCGTTTTATAGGAGAATCCGAATTCGTGCATAACTCGTAAAATAGAGCTTATTTTCGGATTCCTGAAGAATGAGTCTGGTTCTTTCTCATAATACAAAGTTTGTTGTTTATTGTTGAAACTTCATCAGACCGTTAGATATAGTCGGACTCACCTCGACGCACGGCTTGGGATCTGGAACCAGTACTCTTGAGAGGGGTTGGACTCTCTTCCACTCTGGAGTTGCCCGTGGTGAGAGGCGCAGAGCAGGTGTGGGCATACTTATTGCCCCCCGGCTGTGTGCCAGTACATTGGGGTTTACCCCAGTGAACGAGAGGGTAGCCTCCCTCCGCCTTGGGTGGGGGGACGAGTCCTGACTGTTGTTTGTGCCTATGCGCCAAACAGCAGTTCAGAGTACCTACCCTTTTTGGAGTCTCTGGGGGAGGCACTGGAGAATGCTCCTACCGGAGACTCCCTCATTCTGCTGGGGGACTTCAATGCTCACGTGGGCAATGACAGTGAGACCTGGAGGGGTGTGATTGGGAGGAACGGCCCCCCCGATCTGAATCAGAGTGGTGTTATGTTGTTGGATTTCTGTGCCAGTCATAGACTGTCCATAACGAACACCATGTTCAGGCATAAGGGTGTCCATATGTGCACTTGGCACCAGGACACCCTTGGCCGCAGTTCGATGATCGACTTTGTGGTTGTATCATCGGACTTGCGGCCGTATGACCTGGACACTCGGGTGAAGAGAGGGGCGGAGCTGTCAACTGATCACCACCTGGTGGTGAGTTGGCTCCGCTGGTGGGGGAGGATGCCGATCAGACCTGGCAGGCCCAAACGTATTGTGAGGGTCTGCTGGGAGCGTTTGTCAGAATCCCCCGTCAGAAGGAGCTTTAACTCCCACCTCCGGCAGAGCTTCAACCATATTTGAGGTGGGGGACATTGAATGGGCCATGTTCCGTGACTCCATTGCCGAGGCAGCTGGTCGGAGTTGTGGCCGTAAGGTGGTCGGTGCCTGTCGTGGCGGCAACCCTCGAACCTGCTGGTGGACACCAGTGGTGAGGGAAGCCGTCAAGCTGAAGAAGGAGTCCTATCGGGCCTTTTTGGCCAGTGGGACCCTGGAAGAAGCTGATAGGTACCGACGGGCCAGACGGGCCGCGGATTCGGCGGTTGCTGAGGCAAAAACTCGGGCCTGGGAGGAGTGAGACCATGGAGAACGATTTCCGGACGGCCTCGAAAAGATTCTGGTCCACCATCCGGCGTCTCAGGGGGGGGAAGCGGCTCACAGTCAACACTGTTTACAGTGCGGACGGGGCTTTGCTGACCTCAACTAGGGATGTTGTGAGTCGGTGGGGGGAGTACTTCGAGGAACTCCTCAATCCTACCAACACATGCTCGGAAGAGGCAGAGTCGGAGAGCTCGGAGACGGGGCCTCCCATTTCTGGGGCTGAGGTTGCCGAGGTGGTTAAAAAGTTCCTCGGTGGCAAGGCCCCGGGGGTGGATGAGGTCCGTCCTGAGTTTCTCAAGGCTCTGGATGTTGTAGGGCTGTCTTGGCTGACACGCCTCTGCAGTATCGCGTGGACATCGGGGACAGTGCCTCTGGACTGGCAGATTGGGGTGGTGGTCCCCCTCTTTAAAAAGGGGGACCGGAGGGTGTGTTCCAACTATAGGGGTATCACACTCCTCAGCCTCCCTGGTAAGGTCTATTCGGGGGTATTGGAGAGGAGGATCCGTCGGATAATCGAGCCTCGGATTCAGGAGATGCAGTGTGGCTTTTGGAACAGTGGACCAGCTCTATACCCTCGGCAGGATCCTGGAGGGTGCATGGGAGTTCGCCCAACCAGTCTACATGTGTTTTGTGGACTTGGAGAAAGCGTTCGACCGTGTCCCTCGTGGAGTCCTGTGGGGGGTGCTCCGGGAATATGGAGTGCCGGACCCCTTGATAGGGGCCGTTCGGTCTCTGTATGACCGGTGCCAGAGTTTGGTCCGCATTGCCGGCAGTAAGTCGGATACGTTTCCGGTGAGAGTTGGACTCCGTCAGGGCTGCCCTTTGTCACCGATTCTGTTCCTAACTTTTATGGACAGAATTTCTAGGCGGAGCCAGGGCGTTGAGGGTGTCCCATTTGGCGACCTCAGAATCGGGTCTCTGCTTTTTGCAGATGATGTGGTTCTGTTAGCGTCGTCAGGCCGTGACCTTCAGCTCTCACTGGAGTGATTCGCAGCCGAGTGTGAAGCGGCTGGGATGAGAATCAGCAACTCCAAATCCGAGACTATGGTTCTCAGCCGGAAAAGGGTGGAAAACTCTCTCCGGGTCGGGAATGAGATCCTTCCCCAAGAGGAGGAGTTCAAGTATCTCGGGGTCTTAATTACACCTTAGACATTACTACTTATCAAACACACTCACACACACACATTAGGTCTTGGGGGGTGGTTACACTGAGTGGCATCTGGTGGGCGGGGCTCTTTGGGTATATAGGCTGCCCAGAGTGCCGCGCTCCCAGTTCTACAAGTTTGGCTGCCCCTCAATTTTAATTGCTCACTATTAGAAAATATTGAAGAGCCAGAAGGGTGAGGGGAGGGGTCTTCTTCGCACACCCCTGCTTCCTGGTGTCTGCTCGGGGCAGGAGGGGGCAGGAGGATTAATTAATTGTTCTGCTGGTTCGGGGTCTGTGGTGGCTGGGGGGTTGCTGGCCTCCTGGTGTGCCCGCTGCACTACACCCCAGCAGAGTCGAGGGAGGTAGGAAGTGTGGATGTGTGGATGTATGGGACGTGAAAGTGTGTGTGGTAATGATTGGGCCTGGATCTGGGACTTGCTGTCGCCTGGCCTGCCTGTGTTTCTCCCGATGGGGCATCAGCGTTGCCTCTCCCCACTGCTCGCGACTTCACCCACCTGTGGGCACGTCTTGACTCCCAGGGCACTTGGCCAGGGGCGCTGGGGCAGGCGCTGACCCACTTTGTGGCTGTCTGGGGCGCTTGGCCCTCCTGGGTATTGGGTGGGGCCTCTGCCGGGGGGTTTGGGGGCGCTCGGGCTCCTGGGGCCCAGGTCCAGTGCACGGCCCATGTCTGGGCGGCTGGGGCCTGGCGGGGTAGGTGGGCTGTTGCCCCTGGTTCCCGGAGTGCCTCTGCCCTATGCTTATGGGGGCTCTTTCCGGGGGCTTCCTCTGCAGTCTTCTGGGTGGATGCGTGGTTGCCCCTGCGGTGGGCTGCCTGGGTTCTGTGCTCTGTGGGGGCTGCTGGTGGCCTGGGTCTTGTGGCCCTCTCTGCCTGCTTCTGATTGCTTGGGGGGGGGGGCTGTGGATTGTGGCCCTGTACGCTTATACACTCATAACTAAGCACGGTTATCATGTAGGTCCTGTGCCATGGGTGTTGCATGTTCTCACACACACACACACACATTCATTAGTCCAGTAGCATGGTCACTAAGCAGTTGATGTATTATCATGTCGTCTCAGGTCATCTATATCCACAGCTGTGTTGTATGCGATTGCCGCTTCTTGTGCTTGTTTTTGTTTGTTTGTGTGTTTGTTTTTTCTCTGCTTGTCTGCTTTCAGGTGCTCCTGGTGGCGCTAAGGCTGGATTCCCCTCATAGGCCATGGATTGTTGTCTGTTTTGTTTTTTACAGGTGTAGCAGCTGGTTGTCTGGTTTTTGTTTCTATTTTTGTTCTGTTTCCTCTTCTTTCCTCTTCTTCTTTCCTTGTCCCCCGGTCCGGTTCAGTTCAGTTCATGTCATATATTGTAAACAGAAATAAATAAATGGGCATCAAGGGGAGCTTTACATTTATAAAACTTCCCTTGGCAAAACAAATCTGTTTGGCATCAAAGGTATTCAGACTACAATTCTTCTGACATAATGCTGAACAGGACAAGGGGAAAAAAAAGTAAAGAAGACAGTTCTGCCGAAAGCCAGGGATAGACCTGTTCTAAGTTCTATACTTTTTAAAAGGGGCGTGTTTATCAACTATGGAATTAGAAGATTTACAAAAATGGTCAAGTGCTAGATCTTCATCTGGGATTTTAACAGTGTCATATAACTATTCAACAGATCAGTTAAAAAAAAGCCTGCTCATGGAGATGTTTCAGGATCTGGATACCAAGCGTGGACCTAATGTTTTCATTTTTGCAATTCTGATACAGGCTATTGAGCAGTGATAACTAACACCAAGTTCAGATACTGCGGATTTTCTACCTTTGATTTGTTAAGATTGAGCCAATCAGGGACAACCTTGAAGGATCTCTTTGGTTTTGTAGGATCAGTAATTACCTGAGAAAGGTTGATATTGGTACACACCTTTTTTAAATGATCAGAGGCAGAGTTCAACTTGTTTAAATTAAAATTGCCACACAGAGATTGGGTTTAGGCCACATGCACACAGAATGACATCAACAAATATAAGAAATATTAAACATTTACACATAGATTTTTGAATATATGTAGAGGAATGATACTTTGAAATGTGCTCATTGCGGAGTTATGATCAGTTGAGTAATGAAGGTTGAACTATTCTGGGAAAGAGGTTCTATTCCCAGCATCATGATGGACACTCCTGATATAGAAGGTTTCGCTAACGCATTGGAATTGTTTTTCTATTTTCATATGCATGTGCAATGAAGAATTGCTTGCTGCTGATAAATGCAAAGAAGAACAGCTTACACATAGATGCTCACATATAGGCTGCTGAATGCAATGAAGACCTGCTTATAAAGTAAAGTTCAATGTCAATGTGTAATATTCAATTAGGATTTGCAAAACAGTGAAGTTAAACAATGAATGGGTCCATAGTCGGTATGAGAAGACTACAGGAATATTTACCTGGGTGTACGTTCAAACAGAGATGAGAAAATTGCGATAAATAATTGTTTGTTTGTTTGTTAGTATGTATATGAATGTTATGTGTATAAACTGTGTTGAGTCATAGTTACTCAGTAGTGTCTCAGTGAAACAACCGACGGGGGAAGCCTTGCGGTGACAACAAAAGCAGTGTTTTACTGATCAGTCAAGTTGCTCCAGTGTACTCCATACAAACTGGTTGGCTACTGAAGGGATAGAAAATGGGGAATACTTGTTTTAAAGCAAACAAGGAATTAGATGGGAAAAGTACATGTTTTAACGGGACCCAGACAATATTAAATACTCAGACAGATGGGAGAAGAAGTGTAGTTTTGTAGGAAATCACAAAATTATTACATAGAATTAGTGAAATCAATTGAAGAATGCCTTTCTGAAGAGCTGTTTACCACAGATGAGCAGCTTTGCGACCAAGCACATAGTAGATCGCTTTACTGCCAAAATGATCTAATCTAATGGATTGGTTTAGACATGCATAACAGCATTTTAAGAACAAAGAGAGAAACAAAAAGGGACAACGCTTCATGGTGGAAGGTGATGTATAAATAACTGTGTATATGATGAAGGGGGTGGCAACACCCATTCCGAAATCCCGCCATTCCGACATCCCGCTATTCCGACATCCCGCTATTCCGACATCCCACCATTCCGACATACCACCATTCCGACATACCACCATTCCGACATGCAAACGTCCCACCATTCCGACATCCCACCATTGCGACATCCCGCTATTCTGACGTTCAAATGTCCCACCATTCCGACAAGGCTTTCCGTATAAGGAAATGTGTGTTACTCAACAGGTGAGTCCCTTCTTTCTGTTCATGCAATTTATATGTTTAACACATGTTTATAGACAAGCGTTATTAAAAACACAAAGTCTCGGCAACTGGAGGAGGAGAAGCAGTCCGCGGTGGTTTTCAATCACACACTCCAATGCCACTTGTTTCAACTTCCGAAAATTTAATCCAGGAAAAAAAGACTTACAAACATGGACCAAAACGGCTCCATAACACGCACAAGAATCCAAAAGAAACGAAAGTTAACTAAAAGAAAGCAAATAAACAGTATGAAGTGGTCAAAATTGGTTTTACGCATGCCTATGTGCGTCTGGCACATGCGTCTTCGGGCTCTCCCACGTTGGTTTGTGGATGAAAGCTATATGTTCAGCTGTAATGTCATGTAAAAACAATCTCTACATGACATTTACTCCCAGGTGTGACCAGTTAGGTCCTTAAGATATCAACAGGGCTGTATAAAGCTACAACCGTTGCGGCTGTGTGTTTGTGCCAAATGCGCAAAGCCCATCCGCGCTTCCCAAAATTGGAGTGAGTACTCATAAATCACGTGAATAACATGAATAAACGTTTTTACTGAATTTTGTTGTGTTTTATACGTTCTATGCTGTCATTTCTCTCTTCTCCTATTGGCAAGGCAAGGCAGAGTGCTCGCAACTGTGTCCTGTGCAGTAGCTGTGATATCTGTAATTGCAATTATTACTTTTGCATATGATGACAGCGTGCAAAAGACGCATGGGCTCTGTGGAGAGCTCCGCTCCAGCTGGCTGCTGTGACAGCTCACTGACACTGTATTTCTGCTTAATCAGTTTCAGTCTCGCCAGAGTTACATTAATATCTGTATTTTTATATTTGAAATTCAGGGGATTTTGATAATAGATTATTAAAGTTTGTTTGCGAGGCTGTGGCCTCTGCATGTGCAAAGCTTGTGCGCCAAACTTTAGGGCGTATTTGCGCCGGCATATCATTAGTGCAAAATGTTTTGGGTAAAAAATAGGCTATTAAAAGGAACTGTCGGAATGGCGGTATGTTAAAAAAAACAAAAAACATACCGCCATTCCGACCATAGGAGGAAAAAAGTGTCGGAATGGTGGGACGTTTGATAAAAAATGAAGTGTCGCCATTCCGACAATTGGAGACCCATGTCGGAATGGCGAGATGTCGGAATGGCAGCATGTAACCATGATGAAGGAGAGACCATTTGAGCAGCACAGCAATTTCGCAGCACAGGGACAGCAGTCCAAGTTACAGGATCTCCCACGTGGTATCACCTGTCACATTGTGTCAAGGCATCAAAAGAAGAAAAAATCACCAAACTCAAGGACAAAAAGACAAAGACTCCGGTGAACGAAGACAGAGTACTGACAAACCAGAAATACAAAAGGATTCTCGATATCAAGATCCAGAAGAAGAGGCTAACAATGCCACGAACACTTACGATGCTGGGAATGATGCCAGCAATGAACAGAGAAGAAGATTCAGTGTCATCAATCTGCATTACGTGCCTCTAATGAGGGGGTGAATATAGAATCCTCAACGATTACAACGTCTCTGGGAACTGTGACAACAACAAGGTTTAAACCATTTTGATATATATTGTAACCTATTGTCTAAGGAATAGTGCTGAAAATGAGGTAAATCTAATCCACCACTGTCCTTGGTCTTCTGTAGGGTTTTTAAACTAATACGTGGTGGTTTGTTTTTCCACAGAAATTTGGAGATGCATGAATCTAGTGACTTAAACCAAGTAGCAGATGGTTTTATGGGGATCATTGAGAACAAATAGTTAACTTTTGGTAGTATCATCATTTTAATGGATGTAACTCTCCCCATAAGTCATATAGGTAAGGACTTCCAACGAGAGATCGTCCTCTACTGTCTTTAATAATTGCACATAATTTAGCTTTGTTAGCTCTGAGAGCCTGGAGGAAATGTTTATGCCTAAATATCTAATATTTCCTGACTGTAAAGTGATCGCAGGTATATTATGGACCCTACAGTTAATGGGCAGAACTGTGGTCTTAGACCAGTTGATAGAGTAGTCAGAAAGTGCTGAGAATTTATTTATGAGTGTGATCGTGTGACTGAGAGACGTCTGTGAGTTCTGAAGGAAAAGTAATACATCATCAGCATAAAGACTTATTTTATGCTCAATATTTTGGGATTAATTACTCACAAACGGGTAAGAAAAGGTAGTATTGCCAGACCATACATGATCAAAACAGGGAGCGGAGGTGGTTCAGCTGCAAGGTGTGAATGTCTGACTATAGTTTGTAAAAAGCGGGTAAGATAAGGTGCGAATGCCCGACAATGTATGATCAAAAGAGGGAGCGGAGGTTTTCGGCTGCAAGAAGGTCTGAATGTCCACCCAAAATTCCTGAAAAATGGGTAAAAAAAGGGTGCGAATGCCAAACCATGCATCATCAAAAGCAGGAGTGGATGTGTTCGGCTACAAGAAGATTTGAATGTCCATCAATAATTGCTTTAAAACATGAAAGAAAATTTTCGAATATCAAACCGCACATGATCATAAGCGGGAGAGGAGTTGTTCAGCTGCAAGAAGGTGTGAATGTCCACCCATAATTACTGAAAAATGGGTAAGAAAAGGTGAAAATGCCCAACCATACATCATCAAAAGCAGGAGTGGATGTGTTCGGCTACAAGAAGGTTTGAATGTCCGACCATAGTTTGTAAAAAGCGGGTAAGAAAAGGTTCGAATGCCCGAACATAGACCATCAAAAGAGGGGGCGGAGGTGTTCCGCTGTAAGAAGGTGTAAATGTCCGACCATAGTTGGTAAAAAGCGGGTAAGAAAAGGTTAAAATACCCGACTGTACACAATCAATAGCGGGAGCGGAGTTGTTTTGGCATAGTTTGTAAAAAGGGGGTAAGAATAGGTTCGAATACCCGAACACACACTATCAAAACAGGGAGCTGAGGTGGCTCAGCTGCAAGGTGTGAATGTCTGACTATAGTTTGTAAATAAGGTGCGAATGCCCAACAATGTATAATCAAAAGAGGGAGCGGAGGTTTTCGGCTACAAGAAGGTTTGAATGTCCGACCATAGTTTGTAAAAAGCGGGTAAGAAAAGGTTCAAGCGCCTGACTATACACCATCAAAAGCGGGAGCAGAGGTGTTCCGCTGTAAGACGGTGTGAATGTCCGACCATATTTGGTAAAAAGCGGGTAAGAAAAGGTTAAAATACCCGACTGTACACAATCAATAGCGGGAGAGGAGGTGTTCAGCTGCAAGAAGGTGTGAATGTCCACCCATAATTACTGAAAAATGGGTAAGAAAAGGTGCGAATGCCCAACCATACATTATCAAAAGCAGGTGTGAATGTCAGATCATAATTTGCAAAAAGCTGATGAGAAAGGGTGAGAATGCCCGACTATACACCATCAAATGCGGGAGCGGAGTTGTTCGGCTGTGAGTAAGTGTGAATCTCCGACCATTATTGCTGAAAAATGTGTTAGAAAAGGTAAGAATGACGGTCCATACATCATCAAAAGCGGGAGAGGTGGTGTTCGGCTGCAAGTAGGTGTGAATGTCCAGCCATAATTACTAACAAACGGGTAGGAAAAGGTAGTATTGCCAGACCATATATGATCAAAACAGGGAGCGGAGGTGGTTCAGCTGCAAGAAGGTGTGAATGTCCGACTAAAGTTCAAATATATTAACAAAAGCGGGAGGAGAGGTCTTCGGATGAGAGTGGTTGAGAATTTCCAACCATAATCTATAAAATGCGGTGAAAAAAAAGGTGTGATAGAACACTAAAAGGTGGAGCGGAAGTGTTCAGCTGCAAGAAGGTGTGAATGTCCTACTATATTTGGTGAAAAGCAGGTGAAGCAAGGTCTGAATGCCCAACCTTACATCATCAAAAGCGAGATCAGAGGTGTTTGGCTGCATGAAGGCCATAGTTTGCCAAAAGCGGGTAAGCTGCGAATGACCGACTAAATATCAACAAAAGTGGGGGCGGAGGTCTTCGGATGCAACTGGGTGTGAACATCCCACCATACAAGTATGGTGGAGAGGAAGCTGTGAAAAGCCGACCATAGTTGGCAAAAAGCGGGTGAAAAAAAGGTGCGAATGTCCAACCATACATGATCAAAACAGGGAGCGGAGGTGTTGGGCTGTGACAAGGTGTGAATGTCCACCCAAAATTAATGAAAAGTGGGCAACAAGTAGGTTTGAATGCCCAACCATACATCATCAAAAGCAGGAGTGGATGTGTTCGGCTACAAGAAGGTTTGAATGTCCGAGCATAGTTTGTAAAAAGCGGGTAAGAAAAGGTTCGAATGCCCAAACATACACCATCAAAAGAGGGAACGGAGGTGTTCCGCTGTAAGAAGGTGTGAATGTCCGACCATAGTTGGTAAAAAACGGGTAAGAAAAGGTTAAAATACCCGACTGTCACAATCAATAGGGGGAGCGGATGTGT
The DNA here is from genome assembly GCF_036924035.1 of Leuresthes tenuis. Classification (NCBI taxonomy): domain Eukaryota; kingdom Metazoa; phylum Chordata; class Actinopteri; order Atheriniformes; family Atherinopsidae; genus Leuresthes; species Leuresthes tenuis. The sequence continues at coordinate 29,576,832 of NW_027325367.1, read as the reverse complement.
TTGGCTACAAGAATGTGTGACAGTCCGACCATGGTTTGTAAAAAACGGGTAAGAAAAGGTGCGAATGCCCGACAATGTATGATCAAAAGAGGGAGCGGAGGTTTTCGGCTACAAGAAGGTTTGAATGTCCGACCATAGTTTGTAAAAAGCGGGTAAGAAAAGGTTCAAATGCCTGACTATACACCTTCAAAAGCGGGAGCGGAGGTGTTCCGCTGTAAGACGGTGTGAATGTCCGACCATAGTTGGTAAAAAGCGGGTAAGAAAAGGTTAAAATACCTGACTGTACACAATCAATAGCGGGAGCGGAGTTGTTCGGCTACAAGAAGGTGTGAAAGTTCAACCATGGTTTGTAAAAAGCTGGTAAGAAAAGGTTCGAATGCCCGACAATGTATGATCAAAAGAGGGAGCGGAGGTGTTCGGCTGCAAGAAGGTCTGAATGTCCAACCATAATTTGTAAAAACCGGGAAGGAAAGGCTCGAAAGCCCGACTATACACCATCAAAAGCGGGAGCAGAGTGGTTCAGCTGCAAGAAGGTCTGAGTGTCCATCAATAATTGCTTTAAAACATGAAAGAAAATTTTCGAATATCATCCGCACATGATCATAAGAAGGAGAGGAGGTGTTCAGCTGCAAGGTGTGAATGTCCACCCATAATTCCTTAAAAATGGGTAAAAAAAGGTGCGAATGCCCAACCATACATTATCAAAAGCAGGTGTGAATGTCAGATCATAATTTGCAAAAAGCTGATGCGAAAGGGTGAGAATGGCCGACTATACACCATCAAATGCGGGAGCGGAGGTGTTCGGCTCTGAGTAGGTGTGAATGTCCGACCATAATTGCTGAAAAATGTGTTAGAAAAGGAAAGAATGCCGGACCATACATCATCAAAAGCGAGAGAGGTGGTGTTCGGCTGCAAAAAGGTGTAAATGTTCGACTAAAGTTTGTAAAAAGCGGGTAAGACATGGTGCGAATGCCTGACAAGGTATGATCAAAAGGGGTGTTCAGCTGCAAGAAGGTCTAAATGTCCATCAATAATTGCTAGAAAACATGAAAGAAAATTTTCGAAAATCAAACCGCACATGATCATAAGTGGGAGAGGAGGTGTTCAGCTGCAAGAAGGTGTGAATGTCCACCCATTATTCCTGACAAATGGGTAAAAAAAAGGTGCGAATGCCCAACCATACATCATCAAAAGCAGGAGTGGATGTGTTCGGCTACAAGAAGGTGTGAACGTCCAACCAAAGTTTGTAAAAAGCAGTTAAGAAAAGGTTTGAATATCCAACCAAACATAATCAAAAGCGGGAGCATAGCTTTTCGACTGCAAGTAGGTGTGAATGTCAGATCATAATTTGCAAAAAGCTGATGAGAAAGGGTGAGAATGTCCGACTGCACACCATCAAATGCGGGAGCGGAGTTGTTCGGCTGTGAGTAGGTGTGAATCTCCGACCGTAATTTCTGAAAAATGTGTTAGAAAAGGTAAGAATGCCGGTCCATACATCATCAAAAGCGAGAGAGGTGGTGTTCGGCTGCAAGTAGGTGTGAATGTCCAGCCATAATTACTCACAAACGGGTAAGAAAAGGTAGTATTGCCAGACCATACATGATCAAAACAGGGAGCGGAGGTGGTTCAGCTGCAAGAAGGTGTGAATGTCCGACTAAAGTTCAAATATATTAACAAAAGCGGGAGGAGAGGTCTTCGGATGAGAGTGGTTGAGAATTTCCAACCATAATCTATAAAATTCGGTGAAAAAAAGGTGTGATAGAACACTAAAAGGTGGAGCGGAAGTGTTCGGCTGCAAGAAGGTTTTAATGTCCGACTATATTTGGTGAAAAGCAGGTGAAGCAAGGTCTGAATGCCCAACCTTACATTATCAAAAGCGAGATCAGAGGTGTTTGGCTGCAAGAAGGCCATAGTTTGCCAAAAGCGGGTAAGCTGCGAATGACCAACTAAATATCAACAAAAGTTCTTCGGATGCAAGTGGGTGTGAATATCCCACCATACAAGTATGGTGGAGAGGAAGCTGTGAACAGCCGACCATAGTTTGCAAAAAGCGGGTGAGAAAAGGTGCGAATGTCCAACCATACATGATCAAAACAGGGAGCGGAGTTGTTTGGCTGTGACAAGGTGTGAATGTCCACCCAAAATTAATGAAAAGCGGGTAAAAAGTAGGTTTGAATGCCCAAGCATACATCATCAAAAGAAGGAGTGGATGTGTTCGGTTACAAGAAGGTTTGAATGTCCGAGCATAGTTTGTAAAAAGCGGGTAAGAAAAGGTTCGAATGCCCAAACATACACCATCAAAAGAGGGAGCGGAGGTGTTCCGCTGTAAGAAGGTGTGAATGTCCGACCATAGTTGGTAAAAAGTGGGTAAGAAAAGGTTAAAATACCCGACTGTACACAATCAATAGCGGGAGCGGATGTGTTTGGCTACAAGAATGTGTGAAAGTCCGACCATGGTTTGTAAAAAACGGGTAAGAAAAGGTGCGAATGCCCGACAATGTATGATCAAAAGAGGGCGCGGAGGTTTTTGGCTACAAGAAGGTTTGAATGTCCGACCATAGTTTGTAAAAAGCGGGTAAGAAAAGGTTCAAATGCCTGACTATACACCATCAAAAGCGGGAGCGGAGGTGTTCCGCTGTAAGACGGTGTGAATGTCCGACCATAATTGGTAAAAAGCGGGTAAGAAAAGGTTAAAATACCCGACTGTACACAATCAATAGGGGGAGCGGAGTTGTTCGGCTACAAGAAGGTGTGAAAGTCCAACCATGGTTTGTAAAAAGCTGGTAAGAAAAGGTTCGAATGCCCGAATATATACCATCAAAAGCGGAAGCGGAAGTGTTCGGCTGCAAGAAGGTGTGAACGTCCGACCAAAGTTTGTAAAAAGCAGTTAAGAAAAGGTTCGAATATCCAACCAAACATAATCAAAAGCGGGAGCAGAGCTGTTCGACTGCAAGTAGGTGTGAATGTCCAGCCATAATTACTCACAAACGGGTAAGAAAAGGTAGTATTGCCTGACCATACATGATCAAAACAGGGAGCTGAGGTGGTTCAGCACCAAGGTGTGAATGTCTGACTATAGTTTGTAAAAACCGGGTAAGATAAGGTGCGAATGCCCGACAATGTATAATCAAAAGAGGGAGCAGAGGTTTTCGGCTACAAGAAGGTTTGAATGTCCAACCATAGTTTGTAAAAAGCGGGTAAGAAAAGGTTCAAATGCCTGACTATACACCATCAAAAGCGGGAGCGGAGATGTTCTGCTGTAAGACGGTGTGAATGTCCGACCATAGTTGGTAAAAAGTGGGTAAGAAAAGGTTAAAATACCCGACTGTACACAATCAATAGCGGGAGCGGATGTGTTTGGCTACAAGAATGTGTGAAAGTCCGACCATGGTTTGTAAAAAACGGGTAAGAAAAGGTGCGAATGCCCGACAATGTATGATCAAAAGAGGGAGCGGAGGTTTTTGGCTACAAGAAGGTTTGAATGTCCGACCATAGTTTGTAAAAAGCGGGTAAGAAAAGGTTCAAATGCCTGACTATACACCATCAAAAGCGGGAGCGGAGATGTTCTGCTGTAAGACGGTGTGAATGTCCGACCATAGTTGGTAAAAAGTGGGTAAGAAAAGGTTAAAATACCCGACTGTACACAATCAATAGCGGGAGCGGATGTGTTTGGCTACAAGAATGTGTGAAAGTCCGACCATGGTTTGTAAAAAACGGGTAAGAAAAGGTGCGAATGCCCGACAATGTATGATCAAAAGAGGGAGCGGAGGTTTTTGGCTACAAGAAGGTTTGAATGTCCGACCATAGTTTGTAAAAAGCGGGTAAGAAAAGGTTCAAATGCCCGACTATACACCATCAAAAGCGGGAGCGGAGGTGTTCCGCTGTAAGACGGTGTGAATGTCCGACCATAGTTGGTAAAAAGCGGGTAAGAAAAGTTTAAAATACCCGACTGTACACAATCAATAGGGGGAGCGGAGTTGTTCGGCTACAAGAAGGTGTGAAAGTCCAACCATGGTTTGTAAAAAGCTGGTAAGAAAAGGTTCGAATGCCCGAATATATACCATCAAAAGCGGAAGCGGAGGTGTTCGGCTGCAAGAAGGTGTGAACGTCCGACCAAAGTTTGTAAAAAGCAGTTAAGAAAAGGTTCGAATATCCAACCAAACATAATCAAAAGCGGGAGCAGAGCTGTTCGACTGCAAGTAGGTGTGAATATCCAGCCATAATTACTCACAAACGGGTAAGAAAAGGTAGTATTGCCAGACCATACATGATCAAAACAGGGAGCTGAGGTGGTTCAGCACCAAGGTGTGAATGTCTGACTATAGTTTGTAAAAACCGGGTAAGATAAGGTGCGAATGCCCGACAATGTATAATCAAAAGAGGGAGCAGAGGTTTTCGGCTACAAGAAGGTTTGAATGTCCGACCATAGTTTGTAAAAAGTGGGTAAGAAAAGGTTCAAATGCCTGACTATACACCATCAAAAGCGGGAGCGGAGATGTTCCGCTGTAAGACGGTGTGAATGTCCGACCATAGTTGGTAAAAAGCGGGTAAGAAAAGGTTAAAATACCCGACTGTACACAATCAATAGGAATGAATTTTATAGCAAAATCCGAAATCATGCATAACTCCGCAAAAGGAACGTATTGCTCAACCAAAGGGATGCTTCTTTCTCATTCAGGGTAATATGAGGAACTTTATGCTTGATACATTTTAGACATGGATAACTATGAAGGACAAAGCAATTTTAACTTGGTTTGAGCAAAGCAATTCATTTTATAGGAAAATCCGAAATCGTGCAGGACTCGTGAAAGTAAGCTTATTCTCGGATTCCTGATCCTCCAGTGTTGCTCTTTCCTATACTGCAAAATACAGCCTTGTTCTTTGTTGAAATCGATATAGACATTGATAAATATGAAGGACAAAGCAGTTTCCACTTTGTTTGAGTGAAGGAATTAATTTTATAGCAAAATCCCAAATCAAGCAGAACGTATGAAAATAAGCTTGTTTTCGGATTCCTGATCCTTCAGTGTTGCTATTTCTTCTACTGCAAAATACAATGTTGTTCTTTGTTGAAGTAAATCTAGACATTGATAAATATGAAAGACAAAGAAGTTTTCACTTGGTTTGAGTGAAGGAATTCATTTTATACATAAAATCCCAAATCATGCAGAACGTATGAAAATAAGCTTATTCTCGGATTCCTGATCCTTCAGTGTTGCTCTTTCTTCTACTGCAAAATCCAGTGTTGTTCTTTGTTGAAGTCAATCTAGACATTGATAAATATGAAGGACAAAGCAGTTTTCACTTGGTTTGAGTGAAGGATTTGCAGCTGAAAACCTCCCGCTCCCGCTTTTGATTGTGTATAGTCGGGCTTTCGAGCCTTTTCTTACCCGGATTTTAGAAATTATGGTTGGACATTCAGACCTTGCAGCCGAAGACCTCCACTCCCTCTTTTGATCATACATTGTCGGGCATTCGCACCTTGTCTTACCCGCTTTTTACAAACTATAGTCAGACATTCACACCTTCTTGCAGCTGAACCACCTCCGCTCCCTGTTTTGATCATGTATGGTATGGCAATACTACCTTTTCTTACCCGTTTGTTAGTAATTATGGCTGGACATTCACACCTACTTGCAGCCGAACACCACCTCTCCCGCATTTGATGATGTATGGACCGGCATTCTTACCTTTTCTAACACTTTTTTCAGCAATTATGGTCGGAGATTCACACTTACTCACAGCCGAACAACTCCGCTCCCGCATTTGATGGTGTATAGTCGGGCATTCTCACCCTTTCTCATCAGCTTTTTGCAAATTATGATCTGACATTCACACCTGCTTTTGATAATGTATGGTTGGGCATTCGCACCTTTTCTTACCCATTTTTCAGTAATTATGGGTGGACATTCACACCTTCTTGCAGCTGAACACCTCCTCTCCCGCTATTGATTGTGTACAGTCGGGTATTTTAACCTTTTCTTACCCGCTTTTTACCAAATATGGTCGGACATTCACACCGTCTTACAGCGGAACACCTCTGCTCCCGCTTTTGATGGTGTATAGTCAGGCGCTTGAACCTTTTCTTACCCGCTTTTTACAAACTATGGTCGGACATTCAAACCTTCTTGTAGCCGAAAACCTCCGCTCCCTCTTTTGATTATACATTGTTGGGCATTCGCACCTTATTTACAAACTATAGTCAGACATTCACACCTTGCAGCTGAGCCACCTCAGCTCCCTGTTTTGATAGTGTATGTTCGGGCATTCGAACCTATTCTTACCCCCTTTTTACAAACCATGCTCGGAGATTCACACCTACTCACAGCCGAACAACTCCGCTCCCGCATTTGATGATGTCTTGTCCGGCATTCTAGTCTCTTCTAACACATTTTTCAGCAATTATGGTTGGACATTCACACCTACTCACAGCCGAACACTTCCGCTCCCGCATTTGATGGTGTATAGCCGGGCATTCTCACCCTTTCTCATCAGCTTTTTGCAAATTATGATCTGACATTCACACCTACTTGCAGTCGAACAGCTCTGCTCCCGCTTTTGATTATGTTTGGTTGGATATTCGAACCTTTTCTTAACTGCTTTTTACAAACTTTGGTCGGACGTTCACACCTTCTTGCAGCCGAACACATCCACTTCCACTTTTGATGGTATATATTCGGGCATTCGAACCTTTTCTTACCCGCTTTTTACAAACCGTGGTCGGACTTTCACACCTTCTTGTAGCCAAACAACTCCGCTCCCGCTATTGATTTTGTACAGTCGGGTATTTTAACCTTTTCTTACCCGCTTTTTACCAACTATGGTCGGACATTTACACCTTCTTACAGCGGAACACCTCCGCTCCCTCTTTTGATGGTCTATGTTCGGGCATTCGAACCTTTTCTTACCCGCTTTTTACAAACTATGGTCGGACATTCAAACCTTCTTGTAGCCGAACACATCCACTCCTGCTTTTGATGATGTATGGTTGGGCATTTTCACCTTTTCTTACCCATTTTTCAGTAATTATGGGTGGACATTCACACCTTCTTGCAGCTGAACAACTCCTCTCCCGCTTATGATCATGTGCGGTTTGATATTCGAAAATTTTCTTTCATGTTTTAAAGCAATTATTGATGGACATTCAAATCTTCTTGTAGCCGAACACATCCACTCCTGCTTTTGATGATGTATGGTTTGGCATTCGCATCTATTTTTTTACCCATTTTTCAGGAATTTTGGGTGGACATTCAGACCTTCTTGCAGCCGAAAACCTCTGCTCCCTCTTTTGATCATACATTGTCGGGCATTCGCACCTTATCTTACCCGCTTTTTACAAACTATAGTCAGACATTCACACCTTGCAGCTGAACCACCTCCGCTCCCTGTTTTGATCATGTATGGTCTGGCAATACTACCTTTTCTTACCCGTTTGTGAGTAATTATGGCTGGACATTCACACCTACTTGCAGTCGAACAGCTCTGCTCCCGCTTTTGATTATGTTTGGTTGGATATTCGAACCTTTTCTTAACTGCTTTTTACAAACTTTGGTCGGACGTTCTCACCTTCTTGCAGCCGAACACCTCCGCTTCCGCTTTTGATGGTATATATTCGGGCATTCGAACCTTTTCTTACCCGCTTTTTACAAACCGTGGTCGGACTTTCACACCTTCTTGTAGCCGAACAACTCCGCTCCCGCTATTGATTGTGTACAGTCGGGTATTTTAACCTTTTCTTACCCGCTTTTTACCAACTATGGTCGGACATTCACACCGTCTTACTATGCTGAGGTGGTTCAGTTGCAAGGTGTGAATGTCTGACTATAGTTTGTAAAAAGCGGGTAAGATAAGGTGCGAATGCCCGACAATGTATGATCAAAAGAGGCAGCAGAGGTTTTCGGCTGCAAGAAGGTCTGAATGTCCACCCAAAATTCCTGAAAAATGGGTAAAAAAAGGGTGCGAATGCCAAACCATACATCATCAAAAGCGGGAGCAGAGTGGTTCAGCTGCAAGAAGGTCTGAGTGTCCATCAATAATTGCTTTAAAACATGAAAGAAAATTTTCGAATATCATCCGCACATGATCATAAGAAGGAGAGGAGGTGTTCAGCTGCAAGAAGGTGTGAAAGCACACCCATAATTCCTGAAAAATGGGTTAAAAAAGGTGCGAATGCCCAACCATACATTATCAAAAGCAGGTGTGAATGTCAGATCATAATTTGCAAAAAGCTGATGCGAAAGGGTGAGAATGCCCGACTATACACCATCAAATGCGGGAGCGGAGGTGTTCGGCTCTGAGTAGGTGTGAATGTCCGACCATAATTGCTGAAAAATGTGTTAGAAAAGGAAAGAATGCCGGACCATACATCATCAAAAGCGAGAGAGAGGGTGTTCGGCTGCAAAAAGGTGTAAATGTTCGACTAAAGTTTGTAAAAAGCGGGTAAGACATGGTGCGAATGCCTGACAAGGTATGATCAAAAGCAGGAGCGGAGGTGTTCAGCTGCAAGAAGGTCTAAATGTCCATCAATAATTGCTAGAAAACATGAAAGAAAATTTTCGAATATCAAACCGCACATGATCATAAGTGGGAGAGGAGGTGTTCAGCTGCCAGAAGGTGTGAATGTCCACCCATTATTCCTGACAAATGGGTAAAAAAAAGGTGCGAATGCCCAACCATACATCATCAAAAGCAGGAGTGGATGTGTTCGGCTACAAGAAGGTGTGAACGTCCAACCAAAGTTTGTAAAAAGCAGTTAAGAAAAGGTTTGAATATCCAACCAAACATAATCAAAAGCGGGAGCATAGCTTTTCGACTGCAAGTAGGTGTGAATGTCAGATCATAATTTGCAAAAAGCTGATGGGAAAGGGTGAGATTGTCCGACTGCACACCATCAAATGCGGGAGCGGAGTTGTTCGGCTGTGAGTAGGTGTGAATCTCCGACCGTAATTTCTGAAAAATGTGTTAGAAAAGGTAAGAATGCCGGTCCATACATCATCAAAAGCGAGAGAGGTGGTGTTCGGCTGCAAGTAGGTGTGAATGTCCAGCCATAATTACTCACAAACGGGTAAGAAAAGGTAGTATTGCCAGACCATACATGATCAAAACAGGGAGCGGAGGTGGTTCAGCTGCAAGAAGGTGTGAATGTCCGACTAAAGTTCAAATATATTAACAAAAGCGGGAGGAGAGGTCTTCGGATGAGAGTGGTTGAGAATTTCCAACCATAATCTATAAAATTCGGTGAAAAAAAGGTATGATAGAACACTAAAAGGTGGAGCGGAAGTGTTCGGCTGCAAGAAGGTGTGAATGTCCGACTATATTTGGTGAAAAGCAGGTGAAGCAAGGTCTGAATGCCCAACCTTACATTATCAAAAGCGAGATCAGAGGTGTTTGGCTGCAAGAAGGCCATAGTTTGCCAAAAGCGGGTAAGCTGCGAATGACCAACTGAATATCAACAAAAGTGGGGGCGGAGGTCTTCGGATGCAACTGGATGTGAACATCCCACCATACAAGTATGGTGGAGAGGAAGCTGTGAACAGCCGACCATAGTTTGCAAAAAGCGGGTGAGGAAAGGTGCGAATGTCCAACCATACATGATCAAAACAGGGAGCGGAGGTGTTTGGCTGTGACAAGGTGTGAATGTCCACCCAAAATTAATGAAAAGCGGGTAAAAAGTAGGTTTGAATGCCCAAGCATACATCATCAAAAGAAGGAGTGGATGTGTTCGGCTACAAGAAGGTTTGAATGTCCGAGCATAGTTTGTAAAAAGCGGGTAAGAAAAGGTTCGAATGCCCAAACATACACCATCAAAAGAGGGAGCGGAGGTGTTCCGCTGTAAGAAGGTGTGAATGTCCGACCATAGTTGGTAAAAAGTGGGTAAGAAAAGGTTAAAATACCCGACTGTACACAATCAATAGCGGGAGCGGATGTGTTTGGCTACAAGAATGTGTGAAAGTCCAACCATGGTTTGTAAAAAACGGGTAAGAAAAGGTGCGAATGCCCGACAATGTATGATCAAAAGAGGGAGCGGAGGTTTTTGGCTACAAGAAGGTTTGAATGTCCGACCATAGTTTGTAAAAAGCGGGTAAGAAAAGGTTCAAATGCCTGACTATACACCATCAAAAGCGGGAGCGGAGGTGTTCCGCTGTAAGACGGTGTGAATGTCCGACCATAGTTGGTAAAAAGTGGGTAAGAAAAGGTTAAAATACCCAACTGTACACAATCAATAGCGGGAGCGGAGTTGTTCGGCTACAAGAAGGTGTGAAAGTCCAACCATGGTTTGTAAAAAGCTGCTAAGAAAAGGTTCGAATGCCCGAATATATACCATCAAAAGCGGAAGCGGAGGTGTTCGGCTGCAAGAAGGTGTGAACGTCCGACCAAAGTTTGTAAAAAGCAGTTAAGAAAAGGTTTGAATATCCAACCAAACATAATCAAAAGCGGGAGCAGAGCTGTTCGACTGCAAGTAGGTGTGAATGTCCAGCCATAATTACTCACAAACGGGTAAGAAAAGGTACTATTGCCAGACCATACATGATCAAAACAGGGAGCTGAGGTGGTTCAGCACCAAGGTGTGAATGTCTGACTATAGTTTGTAAAAAGCGGGTAAGATAAGGTGCGAATGCCCGACAATGTATAATCAAAAGAGGGAGCAAAGGTTTTCGGCTACAAGAAGGTTTGAATGTCCGACCATAGTTTGTAAAAAGCGGGTAAGAAAAGGTTCAAATGCCTGACTATACACCATCAAAAGCGCGGAGCGGAGGTGTTCCGCTGTAAGACGGTGTGAATGTCCGACCATAGTTGGTAAAAAGCGGGTAAGAAAAGGTTAAAATACCCAACTGTACACAATCAATAGCGGGAGTGGAGTTGTTCGGCTACAAGAAGGTTTGAATGTCCGACCATAGTTTGTAAAAAGCGGGTAAGAAAAGGTTCAAATGCCTGACTATACACCATCAAAAGTGGGAGCGGAGATGTTCCGCTGTAAGACGGTGTGAATGTCCTACCATAGTTGGTAAAAAGTGGGTAAGAAAAGGTTAAAATACCCGACTGTACACAATCAATAGCGGGAGCGGAGTTGTTCGGCTACAAGAAGGTGTGAAAGTCCAACCATCGTTTGTAAAAAGCTGCTAAGAAAAGGTTCGAATGCCCGAATATATACCATCAAAAGCGGAAGCGGAGGTGTTCGGCTGCAAGAAGGTATGAACGTCCGACCAAAGTTCGCAAAAAGCAGTAAAGAAAAGGTTCGAATATCCAAACATAATTAAAAGCGAGAGAGATTGTGTTCAGCTGCAAGTAGGTGTGAATATCCAGCCATAATTACTCACAAACGGGTAAGAAAATGTAGTATTGCCAGACCATACATGATCAAAACAGGGAGCGGAGGTGGTTTAGCTGCAAAAAGGGGTGAATGTCCAACTAAAGTTCAAATATATTAACAAAAGCGGGAGGAGAGGTCTTCGGATTAGAGTGGTTGAGAATTTCCAACCATAATCTATAAAATGCGGTGAAAAAAAAAAGGTGTGAAGGAATGAATTTTATAGCAAAATCCGAAATCATGCATAACTCCGCAAAAGGAACGTATTGCTCAACAAAAGGGTAATATGAGGAACTTTATGCTTGATACATTTTAGACATGGATAACTATGAAGGACAAAGCAATTTTAACTTGGTTTGAGCAAAGCAATTCATTTTATAGGAAAATCCGAAATCGTGCAGGACTCATGAAAGTAAGCTTATTCTCGGATTCCTGATCCTCCAGTGTTGCTCTTTCCTATACTGCAAAATAAAGCCTTGTTCTTTGTTGAAATCGATATAGACATTGATAAATATGAAGGACAAAGCAGTTTCCACTTTGTTTGAGTGAAGGAATTAATTTTATAGCAAAATCCCAAATCAAGCAGAACGTATGAAAATAAGCTTGTTTTCGGATTCCTGATCCTTCAGTGTTGCTATTTCTTCTACTGCAAAATACAATGTTGTTCTTTGTTGAAGTAAATCTAGACATTGATAAATATGAAGGACAAAGCAGTTTTCACTTGGTTTGAGTGAAGGAATTCATTTTATACATAAAATCCCAAATCATGCAAAACGTATGAAAATAAGCTTATTCTCGGATTCCTGATCCTTCAGTGTTGCTTTTTCTTCTACTGCAAAATACAATGTTGTTCTTTGTTGAAGTCGATCTAGACATTGATAAATATGAAGGACAAAGCAGTTTTAACTTGGTTTGAGTTAAGGAATTCATTTTATACATAAAATCCCAAATCATGCAGAACGAATGAAAATAAGCTTATTCTCGGATTACTGATCCTTCAGTGTTGCTCTTTCTTCTACTGCAAAATCCAGTGTTGTTCTTTGTTGAAGTCAATCTAGACATTGATAAATATGAAGGACAAAGCAGTTTTAACATAGTTTGAGTGAAGGCATTCATTTATAGTAAAATCAATAATCGTGCAGAACTCATGAAAATAAGCTTATTCTCGGATTCCTAAAACTTTTGATTTGCTCTTTCTTTACTGCAAAGTACAAAGTTGTTCTTTGTTGAAGTCGATCTAGACATTGATAAATATGAAGGACAAAGCAGTTTTCACTTGGTTTGAGTGACGGATTTGCAGCTGAAAACCTCCCGCTCCCGCTTTTGATTGTGTATAGTCGGGCTTTCGAGCCTTTTCTTACCCGGTTTTTAGAAATTATGGTTGGACATTCAGACCTTGCAGCCGAAGACCTCCACTCCCTCTTTTGATCATACATTGTCGGGCATTCGCACCTTGTCTTACCCGCTTTTTACAAACTATAGTCAGACATTCACACCTTGCAGCTGAACCACCTTAGCTCCCTGTTTTGATCATGTATGGTCTGGCAATACTACCTTTTCTTACCCGTTTGTGAGTAATTATGGCTGGACATTCACACCTACTTGCAGTCGAACAGCTCTGCTCCCGCTTTTGATGGTATATATTCGGGCATTCGAACCTTTTCTTAACTACTTTTTGCAAACTTTGGTCGGACGTTCACACCTTCTTGCAGCAGAACACCTCCGCTTCCGCTTTTGATGGTATATATTCGGGCATTCGAACCTTTTCTTAGCAGCTTTTTACAAACCATGGTTGAACTTTCACACCTTCTTGTAGCCGAACAACTCCGCTCCCGCTATTGATTGTGTACAGTCAGGTATTTTAACCTTTTCTTACCCGCTTTTTACCAACTATGGTCGGACATTCACACCGTCTTACAGCGGAACACCTCCGCTCCCGCTTTTGATGGTGTATAGTCAGGCATTTGTACCTTTTCTTACCCGCTTTTTACAAACTATGGTCGGACATTCAAACCTTCTTGTAGCCGAAAACCTCCGCTCCCTCTTTTGATCATACATTGTCGGGCATTAGCACCTTTTCTTACCCGCTTTTTACAAACCATAGTCGGACTTTCACATCTTTTAGTTGCCGAACAACTCCGCTCCCGCTATTGATTGTGTACAGTCGGGTATTTTAACCTTTTCTTACCCGCTTTTTACCAACTATGGTCGGACATTAACACCTTACAGCGGAACACCTCCGCTCCCTCTTTTGATGGTGTATGTTCGGGCAGTCAAACCTTTTCTTACCTGCTTTTTACAAACTATGGTCAGACATTCAACCCTTCTTGGAGCCGAACACATCCACTCCTGCTTTTGATTATGTATAGTTGTGCATTCGCACCTTTTCTTACCCATTTTTCAGTAATTATGGGTGTACATTCACACCTTCTTGCAGCCGAACACCTCCGCTCCCTCTTTTGATCATACATTTTCGGGCATTCGCACCTTTTCTTACCCGCTTTTTACAAACCATGGTCGGACTTTCACACCTTTTAGTAGCCGAACAACTCCGCACCCGCTACTGATTGTGTACAGTCGGGTATTTTAACCTTTTCTTACCCGTTTTTTACCAACTATGGTCGGACATTCACACCTTCTTACAGCGGAACACCTCCGCTCCCTCCTTTGATGGTGTATGTTCGGGCATTCGAACCTTTTCTTACCCGCTTTTTACAAACTATGGTCAGACGTTCAAACCTTCTTGTAGCCGAACATATCCACTCCTGCTTTTGATGATGTATGGTTGGGCATTCGAACCTACTTGTTGCCCGCTTTTCATTAATTATGGGTGGACATTCACACCTTGTCTCAGCCAAACACCTCCGCTCCCTGTTTTGATCATGTATGGTTTGACATTCGCACCTTTGCTTACCCTCTTTTTATACTGATTGCTCAAGATTAAGTTGTTCTTTCTCAAACTACAAAATTTTTTTAATTGTTGAAACTTGATTTGAAGTGGATAAATAAGGAAGACAAACAGTTTTAAGTCAGGCTGATAGCAATTAATTTTATAGCAAAATCTGTATTTCGTCATTTGTCGAGAGATGCTTATTGCTGAAGAAGTTCTTTCTCATTCTACAAAGTACAACGTTGTTTATCATTGAAACTTGATTAGACATGAATAAATATGAAGGACAAAGCAGTCTTAACTTGGTTTGAGTTAAGGAATTCGTTTTATAGGAGAATCCGAATTCGTGCATAACTCGTAAAATAGAGCTTATTTTCGGATTCCTGAAGAATGAGTCTGGTTCTTTCTCATAATACAAAGTTTGTTGTTTATTGTTGAAACTTCATCAGACCGTTAGATATAGTCGGACTCACCTCGACGCACGGCTTGGGATCTGGAACCAGTACTCTTTAGAGGGGTTGGACTCTCTTCCACTCTGGAGTTGCCCGTGGTGAGAGGCGCAGAGCAGGTGTGGGCATACTTATTGCCCCCCGGCTGTGTGCCAGTACATTGGGGTTTACCCTAGTGAACGAGAGGGTAGCCTCCCTCCATCTTGGGTGGGGGGACGAGTCCTGACTGTTGTTTGTGCCTATGTGCCAAACAGCAGTTCAGAGTACCTACCCTTTTTGGAGTCTCTGGGGGAGGCACTGGAGAATGCTCCTACCGGAGACTCCCTCATTCTGCTGGGGGACTTCAATGCTCACGTGGGCAATGACAGTGAGACCTGGAGGGGTGTGATTGGGAGGAACGGCCCCCCCGATCTGAATCAGAGTGGTGTTATGTTGTTGGACTTCTGTGCCAGTCATAGACTGTCCATAACGAACACCATGTTCAGGCATAAGGGTGTCCATATGTGCACTTGGCACCAGGACACCCTTGGCCGCAGTTCGATGATCGACTTTGTGGTTGTATCGGACTTGCGGCCGTATGTCCTGCAAACTCGGGTGAAGAGAGGGGCGGAGCTGTCAACTGATCACCACCTGGTGGTGAGTTGGCTCCGCTGGTGGGGGAGGATGCCGATCAGACCTGGCAGGCCCAAACGTATTGTGAGGGTCTGCTGGGAGCGTTTGTCAGAATCCCCCGTCAGAAGGAGTTTTAACTCCCACCTCCGGCAGAGCTTCAACCATATTTGAGGTGGGGGACATTGAATGGGCCATGTTCCGTGACTCCATTGCTGAGGCAGCTGGTCGGAGTTGTGGCCGTAAGGTGGTCGGTGCCTGTCGTGGCGGCAACCCTCGAACCTGCTGGTGGACACCAGTGGTGAGGGAAGCCGTCAAGCTGAAGAAGGAGTCCTATCGGGCCTTTTTGGCCAGTGGGACCCTGGAAGAAGCTGATAGGTACCGACGGGCCAGACGGGCCACGGCTTCGGCGGTTGCTGAGGCAAAAACTCGGGCCTGGGAGGAGTTCGGTGAGACCATGGAGAATGATTTCCGGACGGCCTCGAAAAGATTCTGGTCCACCATCCGGCGTCTCAGGGGGGGGAAGCGGCTCACAGTCAACACTGTTTACAGTGGGGACGGGGCTTTGCTGACCTCAACTAGGGATGTTGTGAGTCGGTGGGGGGAGTACTTCGAGGAACTCCTCAATCCTACCAACACATGCTCGGAAGAGGCAGAGTCGGAGAGCTTGGAGACGGGGCCTCCCATTTCTGGGGCTGAGGTTGCCGAGTTGGTTAAAAAGCTCCTCGGTGGCAAGGCCCCGGGGGTGGATGAGGTCCGTCCTGAGTTTCTCAAGGCTCTGGATGTTGTAGGGCTGTCTTGGCTGACGCGCCTCTGCAGTATCGCGTGGACATCGGGGACAGTGCCTCTGGACTGGCAGATTGGGGTGGTGGTCCCCCTCTTTAAAAAGGGGGACCGGAGGGTGTGTTCCAACTATAGGGGTATCACACTCCTCAGCCTCCCTGGTAAGGTCTATTCGGGGGTATTGGAGAGGAGGATCCGTTGGATAATCGAGCCTCGGATTCAGGAGATGCAGTGTGGCTTTCATCCTGGCCGTGGAACAGTGGACCAGCTCTATACCCTCGGCAGGATCCTGGAGGGTGCATGGGAGTTCGCCCAACCAGTCTACATGTGTTTTGTGGACTTGGAGAAAGCGTTCGACCGTGTCCCTCGTGGAGTCCTGTGGGGGGTGCTCCGGGAATATGGAGTGCCGGACCCCTTGATAGGGGCCGTTCGGTCTCTGTATGACCGGTGCCAGAGTTTGGTCCGCATTGCCGGCAGTAAGTCGGATACGTTTCCGGTGAGAGTTGGACTCCGTCAGGGCTGCCCTTTGTCACCGATTCTGTTCCTAACTTTTATGGACAGAATTTCTAGGCGGAGCCAGGGCGTTGAGGGTGTCCCATTTGGCGACCTCAGAATCGGGTCTCTGCTTTTTGCAGATGATGTGGTTCTGTTAGCGTCGTCAGGCCATGACCTTCAGCTCTCACTGGAGTGATTCGCAGCCGAGTGTGAAGCGGCTGGGATGAGAATCAGCACCTCCAAATCCGAGACTATGGTTCTCAGCCGGAAAAGGGTGGAATGCTCTCTTCGGGTCGGGAATTAGATCCTTCCCCAAGAGGAGGAGTTCAAGTATCTCGGGGTCTTGTTCACGAGTGACGGACGAATGGAGCGGGAGATTGACGGGCGGATCGGTGCGGCGCCTGCAGTGTTGCAGGCTCTGCACCCACCCGTCGTTGTGAAGAGGGAGCTGAGCCAGAAGGCGAAGCTCTCTACTTACTGGTCAATCTACGTTCCCATCCTCAGCTATGGTCACGAGTTGTGGGTAGTGACCGAAAGAACAAGATCGCGAATACAAGCGGCCGAAATGGGTTTCCTCCGCAGGGTGTCTGGGCTCTCCCTTAGAGATAGGGTGAGAAGCTCAGTCATCCGGGAGGGGCTCGGAGTAGAACCGCTGCTCATCCGCATTGAGAGGAGTCAGATGAGGTGGCTCGGGCATCTGGTTAGGATGCCCCCTGGGCGCCTCCCTGGGGAGGTGTTCCGGGCACATCCCACTGGGAGGAGACCCCGGGGGAGACCCAGGACACGTTGGAGAGACTATGTCTCTCGGCTGGCCTGGGAACGCCTCGGGGTCCCCCCGGAAGAGCTGGAGGAAGTGGCCGGGGACCGAGACGTCTGGGTTTCTCTGCTCAAGCTGCTGCCCCCGCGACCCGACCCCCGGATAAGCGGCAGATGATGGATGGATGGATGGATATATCCTCCACCAACCAGACTTACAACCCCCGACTAGGGTAGCAGAATTTCTAAGCATCTATACCCCAAATCTACTATCAAAAATATATAAATTATTGTCTAAGATAGATGACACAATGTCTCTTCCATCCTCAAAATGGGAGGCAGATTTATCCATCAGTTCTGGTCATAGCTTCTAACCACAAATATGTTTGAACACCTTCATAAAGACTCGAAATCCTAATTTACAGCTCATACAATACAAAATCCTTCATAGAACACACTATACAGGACAAAGGATGTTCAGGATGGGTCTAACACACTCAAACATCTGCTCACATTGCACAGATAACACACCTGATGATTATGCACACGCTTTGTGGTTTTCTGCGCCTGTCCAGAAGTTCTGGCTTGAAGTCTGTGAGGACCTATCAACATGGCTAAAGTGTAGCATCCCTGCATGCCCCACACTGTGCATACTGGGTGACTTAGACAACATCAACATGGAAATTAACTCAGCACACATGGTTGTCACAGTGTTATGTATCGCAAAGAAAACTATTCTCATGAACTGGAAAGCGAAGAACAATCTGTGTATTAACCAGTTTAGAAATTTTCTTTTAGATTATATTAGCATGGAAACAATGTCTGCCTCCTCAAAACATCAATTGGCTGAATTTCATTCTCTCTGGTCCCCTCTGATTAGTTTTATCACATAGTGGTGGTGGTGGGTTGCTGGGTGATGGTGGGTCTCAGGCCCGGGCTGCTGCGACTGGTGTGACCGGGTGGTTTGTTTGTTTGTTTTTTTATGTTGTTTGTTTGTTTTTTGTAGAGGTCCTCCTGGGTGGGGTTGGGTTGAGTGGGGTGGGGCGGGATGGGTACCTTCTGGGGGTACAGTAGCTCCCGGAATATGGTCGCTGCAGGCCCCGAGCCTGGTGGACATCAGGCCCTCCTGCCCATTGTTGGCTCCCAGGTAGCGGGGATGCCTATTGTAGCCAGTCCCTGGCTGCCCTCTCTGGGGGAGAGTAGCTCCCCCGGTATATATCCCCATACCCCTCTCCCTTCTGGCTCCTGTACACAGCACACACTCACACATGAAGGGTTTTGGGGGCGTGTGTGTTCGGTGGGGTGTAGTGGATGGGGCCACGTAGGTGGTCCCCTTTGGTTGCACTCTGCAGTTCCCTGCCCCTGTTTTAATTACACCTTAGACATTACTACTTATCAAACACACTCACACACACACATTAGGTCTTGGGGGGTGGTTACACTGAGTGGCATCTGGTGGGCGGGGCTCTTTGGGTATGTAGGCTGCCCAGAGTGCCGCGCTCCCAGTTCTACAAGTTTGGCTGCCCCTCAATTTTAATTGCTCACTATTAGAAAATAATGAAGAGCCAGAAGGGTGAGGGGAGGGGTCTTCTTCGCACACCCCTGCTTCCTGGTGTCTGCTCGGGACAGGAGGGGCCAGGAGGATTAATTAATTGTTCTGCTGGTTCGGGGTCTGTGGTGGCTGGGGGGTTGCTGGCCTCCTGGTGTGCCCGCTGCACTACACCCCAGCAGAGTCGAGGGAGGTAGGATGTGTGGATGTGTGGATGTATGGGACGTGAAAGTGTGTGTGGTAATGATTGGGCCTGGATATGGCCTGCCTGTGTTTCTCCCGATGGGGCATCAGCGTTGCCTCTCCCCACTGCTCGCGACTTCACCCACCTGTGGGCACGTCTTGACTCCCAGGGCACTTGACCAGGGGTGCTGGGGCAGGCGCTGACCCACTTTGTGGAGGTCTGGGGCGCTTGGCCCTCCTGGGTATTGGGTGGGGCCTCTGCCGGGGGGTTTGGGGGCGCTCGGGCTCCTGGGGCCCAGGTCCAGTGCACGGCCCATGTCTGGGCGGCTGGGGCCTGGCGGGGTCGGTGGGCTATTGCCCCTGGTTCCCGGAGTGCCTCTGCCCTATGCTTATGGGGGCTCTTTCCGGGGGCTTCCTCTGCAGTCTTCTGGGTGGATGCGTGGTTGCCCCTGCGGTGGGCTGCCTGGGTTCTGTGCTCTGTGGGGGCTGCTGGTGGCCTGGGTCTTGTGGCCCTCTCTGCCTGCTTCTGATTGCTTGGGGGGGGGGGCTGTGGATTGTGGCCCTGTACGCTTATACACTCATAACTAAGCACGGTTATCATGTAGGTCCTGTGCCATGGGTGTTGCATGTTCTCACACACACACACACACATTCATTAGTCCAGTAGCATGGTCACTAAGCAGTTGATGTATTATCATGTCGTCTCAGGTCATCTATATCCACAGCTGTGTTGTATGCGATTGCCGCTTCTTGTGCTTGTTTTTGTTTGTTTGTGTGTTTGTTTTTTCTCTGCTTGTCTGCTTTCAGGTGCTCCTGGTGGCGCTAAGGCTGGATTCCCCTCATAGGCCATGGATTGTTGTCTGTTTTATTTTTTACAGGTGTAGCAGCTGGTTGTCTGGTTTTTGTTTCTATTTTTGTTCTGTTTCCTCTTCTTTCCTCTTCTTCTTTCCTTGTCCCCCGGTCCGGTTCAGTTCAGTTCATGTCATATATTGTAAACAGAAATAAATAAATGGGCATCAAGGGGAGCTTTACATTTATAAAACTTCCCTTGGCAAAACAAATCTGTTTGGCATCAAAGGTATTCAGACTACAATTCTTCTGACATAATGCTGAACAGGACAAGGGGAAAAAAAAGTAAAGAAGACAGTTCTGCCGAAAGCCAGGGATAGACCTGTTCTAAGTTCTATACTTTTTAAAAGGGGCGTGTTTATCAACTATGGAATTAGAAGATTTACAAATATGGTCAAGTGCTAGATCTTCATCTGGGATTTTAACAGTGTCATATAACTATTCAACAGATCAGTTAAAAAAAAAGCCTGCTCATGGAGATGTTTCAGGATCTGGATACCAAGCGTGGACCTAATGTTTTCATTTTTGCAATTCTGATACAGGCTATTGAGCAGTGATAACTAACACCAAGTTCAGATACTGCGGATTTTCTACCTTTGATTTGTTAAGATTGAGCCAATCAGGGACAACCTTGAAGGATCTCTTTGGTTTTGTAGGATCAGTAATTACCTGAGAAAGGTTGATATTGGTACACACCTTTTTTAAATGATCAGAGGCAGAGTTCAACTTGTTTAAATTAAAATTGCCACACAGAGATTGGGTTTAGGCCACATGCACACAGAATGACATCAACAAATATAAGAAATATTAAACATTTACACATAGATTTTTGAATATATGTAGAGGAATGATACTTTGAAATGTGCTCATTGCGGAGTTATGATCAGTTGAGTAATGAAGGTTGAACTATTCTGGGAAAGAGGTTCTATTCCATATCATGATGGACACTCCTGATATAGAAGGTTTCGCTAACGCATTGGAATTGTTTTACTATTTTCATATGCATGTGCAATGAAGAATTGCTTGCTGCTGATAAATGCAAAGAAGAACAGCTTACACATAGATGCTCACATATAGGCTGCTGAATGCAATGAAGACCTGCTTATCTAGTAAAGTTCAATGTCAATGTGTAATATTCAATTAGGATTTGCAAAACAGTGAAGTTAAACAATGAATGGGTCCATAGTCGGTATGAGAAGACTACAGGAATATTTACCTGGGTGTACGTTCAAACAGAGATGAGAAAATTGCGATAAATAATTGTTTGTTTGTTTGTTAGTATGTATAGGAATGTTATGTGTATAAACTGTGTTGAGTTATAGTTACTCAGTAGTGTCTCAGTGAAACAACCGACGGGGGAAGCCTTGCGGTGACAACAAAAGCAGTGTTTTACTGATCAGTCAAGTTGCTCCAGTGTACTCCATACAAACTGGTTGGCTACTGAAGGGATAGAAAATGGGGAATACTTGTTTTAAAGCAAACAACGAATTAGATGGGAAAAATACATGTTTTAACGGGACCCAGACAATATTAAATACTCAGACAGATGGGAGAAGAACTGTAGTTTTGTAGGAAATCACAAAATTATTACATAGAATTAGTGAAATCAATTGAAGAATGCCTTTCTGAAGAGCTGTTTACCACAGATGAGCAGCTTTGCGACCAAGCACATTGTAGATCGCTTTACTGCCAAAATGATCTAATTTAATGGATTGGTTTAGACATGCATAACAGAATTTTAAGAACAAAGAGAGAAACAAAAAGGGACAACGCTTCATGGTGGAAGGTGATGTATAAATAACTGTGTATATGATGAAGGGGGTGGCAACACCCATTCCGAAATCCCGCCATTCCGACATCCCGCTTTTCCGACATCCCACCATTCCGACATCCCACCATTCCGACATCCCACCATTCCGACATGCAAACGTCCCACCATTCCGACATCCCACCATTGCGACATCCCGCTATTCTGACGTTCAAATGTCCCACCATTCCGACAAGGCTTTCCGTATAAGGAAATGTGTGTTACTCAACAGGTGAGTCCCTTCTTTCTGTTCATGCCATTTATATGTTTAACACATGTTTATAGACAAGCGTTATTAAAAACACAAAGTCTCGGCAACTGGAGGAGGAGAAGCAGTCCGCGGTGGTTTTCAATCACACACTCCAATGCCACTTGTTTCAACTTCCGAAAATTTAATCCAGGAAAAAAAGGCTTACAAACATGGACCAAAACGGCTCCATAACACGCACAAGAATCCAAAAGAAATGAAAGTTAACTAAAAGAAAGCAAATAAACAGTATGAAGTGGTCAAAATTGGTTTTACGCATACCTATGTGCGTCTGGCACATGCGTCTTCGGGCTCTCCCACGTTGGTTTGTGGATGAAAGCTATATGTTCAGCTGTAATGTCATGTAAAAACAATCTCTACATGACATTTACTCCCAGGTGTGACCAGTTAGGTCCTTAAGATATCAACAGGCTGTATAAAGCTACAACCGTTGCGGCTGTGTGTTTGTGCAAAATGCGCAAAGCCGATCCGCGCTTCCCAAAATTGGAGTGAGTACTCATAAATCACGTGAATAACATGAATAAACGTTTTTACTGAATTTTGTTGTGTTTTATACATTCTATGCTGTCATTTCTCTCTTCTCCTATTGGCAAGGCAAGGCAGAGTGCTCGCAACTGTGTCCTGTGCAGTAGCCGTGATATCTGTAATTGCAATTATTACTTTTGCATATGATGACAGCGTGCAAAAGACGCATGGGCTCTGTGGAGAGCTCCGCTCCAGCTGGCTGCTGTGACAGCTCACTGACACTGTATTTCTGCTTAATCAGTTTCAGTCTCGCCAGAGTTACATTAATATCTGTATTTTTATATTTGAAATTCAGGGGATTTTGATAATAGATTATTAAAGTTCGTTTGCGAGGCTTTGGCCTCTGCATGTGCAAAGCTTGTGCGCCAAACTTTAGGGCGTATTTGCGCCGGCATATCATTAGTGCAAAATGTTTTGGGTAAAAAATAGGCTATTAGAAGGAACTGTCGGAATGGCGGTATGTTAAAAAAAACAAAAAACATACCGCCATTCCGACCATAGGAGGAAAAAAGTGTCGGAATGGTGGGACGTTTGATAAAAAATTAAGTGTCGCCATTCCGACAATTGGAATGTCGGAATGGCGAGATGTCGGAATGGCAGCATGTAACCATGATGAAGGAGAGACCATTTGAGCAGCACAGCCATTTCGCAGCACAGGGACAGCAGTCCAAGTTACAGGATCTCCCACGTGGTATCACCTGTCACATTGTGTCAAGGCATCAAAAGAAGAAAAAATCACCAAACTCAAGGACAAAAAGACAAAGACTCCGGTGAACGAAGACAGAGGACTGACAAACCAGAAATACAAAAGGATTCTCGATATCAAGATCCAGAAGAAGAGGCTAACAATGCCACGAACACTTACGATGCTGGGAATGATGCCAGCAATGAACAGAGAAGAAGATTCAGTGTCATCAATCTGCATTACGTGCCTCTAATGAGGGGGTGAATATAGAATCCTCAACGATTACAACGTCTCTGGGAACTGTGACAACAACAAGGTTTAAACCATTTTGATATATATTGTAACCTATTGGCTAAGGAATAGTGCTGAAAATGAGGTAAATCTAATCCACCACTCTCCTTGGTCTTCTGTAGGGTTTTTAAACTAATACGTGGTGGTTTGTTTTTCCACAGAAATTTGGAGATGCATGAATCTAGTGACTTAAACCAAGTAGCAGATGGTTTTATGGGGATCATTGAGAACAAATAGTTAACTTTTGGTAGTATCATCATGTAACTCTCTCCATAAGTGATATAGGTAAGGACTTCCAACGAGAGATCGTCCTCTACTGTCTTTAATAATTGCACATAATTTAGCTTTGTTAGCTCTGAGAGCCTGGAGGAAATGTTTATGCCTAAATATCTAATATTTCCTGACTGTAAAGTGATCGCAGGTATATTATGGACCCTACAGTTAATGGGCAGAACTGTGGTCTTAGACCAGTTGATAGAGTAGTCAGAAAGTGCTGAGAATTTATTTATGAGTGTGATCGTGTGACTGAGAGACGTCTGTGAGTTCTGAAGGAAAAGTAATACATAATCAGCATAAAGACTTATTTTATGCTCAATATTTTGGGATTAATTACTCACAAACGGGTAAGAAAAGGTAGTATTGCCAGACCATACATGATCAAAACAGGGAGCGGAGGTGGTTCAGCTGCAAGGTGTGAATGTCTGACTATAGTTTGTAAAAACCGGGTAAGATAAGGTGCGAATGCCCGACAATGTATGATCAAAAGAGGGAGCGGAGGTTTTCTGCTGCAAGAAGGTCTGAATGTCCACCCAAAATTCCTGAAAAATGGGTAAAAAAAGGGTGCGAATGCCAAACCATACATCATCAAAAGCAGGAGTGGATGTGTTCGGCTACAAGAAGATTTGAAT
Source organism: Leuresthes tenuis (assembly GCF_036924035.1). Lineage (NCBI taxonomy): Eukaryota > Metazoa > Chordata > Actinopteri > Atheriniformes > Atherinopsidae > Leuresthes > Leuresthes tenuis. The sequence goes on along the minus strand of NW_027325367.1, from coordinate 29,552,477 downwards.
GTCCATCAATAATTGCTTTAAAACATGAAAGAAAATTTTCGAATATCAAACCGCACATGATCATAAGCGGGAGAGGAGTTGTTCAGCTGCAAGAAGGTGTGAATGTCCACCCATAATTACTGAAAAATGGGTAAGAAAAGGTGAAAATGCCCAACCATACATCATCAAAAGCAGGAGTGGATGTGTTCGGCTACAAGAAGGTTTGAATGTCCGACCATAGTTTGTAAAAAGCGGGTAAGAAAAGGTTCGAATGCCCGAACATAGACCATCAAAAGAGGGAGCGGAGGTGTTCCGCTGTAAGAAGGTGTAAATGTCCGACCATAGTTGGTAAAAAGCGGGTAAGAAAAGGTTAAAATACCCGACTGTACACAATCAATAGCGGGAGCGGAGTTGTTTGGCTACAAGAAGGTGTGAAAGTCCGACCACGGTTTGTAAAAAGCGGGTAAGAAAAGGTTCGAATATCCAACCAAACATAATCAAAAGCGGGAAAAGAGCTGTTCGACTGCAAGTAGGTGTGAATGTCAGATCATAATTTGCAAAAAGCTGATGAGAAAGGGTGAGAATGCCCGGCTATACACCATCAAATGCGGGAGCGGAAGTGTTTGGCTGTGAGTAGGTGTGAATGTCCGACCATAATTGCTGAAAAATGTGTTAGAAGAGACTAGAATGCCGGACAATACATAATCAAATGCGGGAGCGGAGTTGTTCGGCTGTGAGTAGGTGTGAATCTCCGAGCATAGTTAGGTAATAGGTAAAAAGGGGGTAAGAATAGGTTCGAATGCCCGAACATACACTATCAAAACAGGGAGCTGAGGTGGCTCAGCTGCAAGGTGTGAATGTCTGACTATAGTTTGTAAATAAGGTGCGAATGCCCAACAATGTATAATCAAAAGAGGGAGCGGAGGTTTTCGGCTACAAGAAGGTTTGAATGTCCGACCATAGTTTGTAAAAAGCGGGAAAGAAAAGGTTCAAGCGCCTGACTATACACCATCAAAAGCGGGAGCAGAGGTGTTCCGCTGTAAGACGGTGTGAATGTCCGACCATATTTGGTAAAAAGCGGGTAAGAAAAGGTTAAAATACCCGACTGTACACAATCAATAGTGGGAGAGGAGGTGTTCAGCTGCAAGAAGGTGTGAATGTCCACCCATAATTACTGAAAAATGGGTAAGAAAAGGTGCGAATGCCCAACCATACATTATCAAAAGCAGGTGTGAATGTCAGATCATAATTTGCAAAAAGCTGATGAGAAAGGGTGAGAATGCCCGACTATACACCATCAAATGCGGGAGCGGAGTTGTTCGGCTGTGAGTAAGTGTGAATCTCCGACCATAATTGCTGAAAAATGTGTTAGAAAAGGTAAGAATGCCGGTCCATACATCATCAAAAGCGGGAGAGGTGGTGTTCGGCTGCAAGTAGGTGTGAATGTCCAGCCATAATTACTAACAAACGGGTAAGAAAGGGTAGTATTGCCAGACCATACATGATCAAAACAGGGAGCGGAGGTGGTTCAGCTGCAAGAAGGTGTGAATGTCCGACTAAAGTTCAAATATATTAACAAAAGCGGGAGGAGAGGTCTTCGGATGAGAGTGGTTGAGAATTTCCAACCATAATCTATAAAATGCGGTGAAAAAAAAGGTGTGATAGAACACTAAAAGGTGGAGCGGAAGTGTTCGGCTGCAAGAAGGTGTGAATGTCCGACTATATTTGGTGAAAAGCAGGTGAAGCAAGGTCTGAATGCCCAACCTTACATCATCAAAAGCGAGATCAGAGGTGTTTGGCTGCAAGAAGGCCATAGTTTGCCAAAAGCGGGTAAGCTGCGAATGACCAACTAAATATCAACAAAAGTGGGGGCGGAGGTCTTCGGATGCAACTGGGTGTGAACATCCCACCATACAAGTATGGTGGAGAGGAAGCTGTGAACAGCCGACCATAGTTTGCAAAAAGCGGGTGAGACAAGGTGCGAATGTCCAACCATACATGATCAAAACAGGGAGCGGAGGTGTTTGGCTGTGACAAAGTGTGAATGTCCACCCAAAATTAATGAAAAGCGGGCAAAAAGTAGGTTTGAATGCCCAAGCATACATCATCAAAAGAAGGAGTGGATGTGTTCGGCTACAAGAAGGTTTGAATGTCCGAGCATAGTTTGTAAAAAGCGGGTAAGAAAAGGTTCGAATATCCAACCAAACATAATCAAAAGCGGGAGCAGAGCTGTTCGACTGCAAGTAGGTGTGAATGTCCAGCCATAATTACTCACAAACGGGTAAGAAAAGGTAGTATTGCCAGACCATACATGATCAAAACAGGGAGCGGAGGTGGTTCAGCTGCAAGAAGGTGTGAATGTCCGACTAAAGTTCAAATATATTAACAAAAGCGGGAGGAGAGGTCTTCGGATGAGAGTGGTTGAGAATTTCCAACCATAATCTATAAAATGCGGTGAAAAAAAAGGTGTGATAGAACACTAAAAGGTGGAGCGGAAGTGTTCGGCTGCAAGAAGGTGTGAATGTCCGACTATATTTGGTGAAAAGCAGGTGAAGCAAGGTCTGAATGCCCAACCTTACATCATCAAAAGCGAGATCAGAGGTGTTTGGCTGCAAGAAGGCCATAGTTTGCCAAAAGCGGGTAAGCTGCGAATGACCAACTAAATATCAACAAAAGTGGGGGCGGAGGTCTTCGGATGCAACTGGGTGTGAACATCCCACCATACAAGTATGGTGGAGAGGAAGCTGTGAACAGCCGACCATAGTTTGCAAAAAGCGGGTGAGACAAGGTGCGAATGTCCAACCATACATGATCAAAACAGGGAGCGGAGGTGTTTGGCTGTGACAAAGTGTGAATGTCCACCCAAAATTAATGAAAAGCGGGCAAAAAGTAGGTTTGAATGCCCAAGCATACATCATCAAAAGAAGGAGTGGATGTGTTCGGCTACAAGAAGGTTTGAATGTCCGAGCATAGTTTGTAAAAAGCGGGTAAGAAAAGGTTCGAATATCCAACCAAACATAATCAAAAGCGGGAGCAGAGCTGTTCGACTGCAAGTAGGTGTGAATGTCCAGCCATAATTACTCACAAACGGGTAAGAAAAGGTAGTATTGCCAGACCATACATGATCAAAACAGGGAGCGGAGGTGGTTTAGCTGCAAAAAGGGGTGAATGTCCAACTAAAGTTCAAATATATTAACAAAAGCGGGAGGAGAGGTCTTCGGATTAGAGTGGTTGAAATTTCCAACCATAATCTATAAAATGCGGTGAAAAAAAAGGTGTGAAGGAATGAATTTTATAGCAAAATCCGAAATCATGCATAACTCCGCAAAAGGAACGTATTGCTCAACCAAAGGGATGCTTCTTTCTCATTCAGGGTAATATGAGGAACTTTATGCTTGATACATTTTAGACATGGATAACTATGAAGGACAAAGCAATTTTAACTTGGTTTGAGCAAAGCAATTCATTTTATAGGAAAATCCGAAATCGTGCAGGACTCATGAAAGTAAGCTTATTCTCGGATTCCTGATCCTCCAGTGTTGCTCTTTCCTATACTGCAAAATACAGCCTTGTTCTTTGTTGAAATCGATATAGACATTGATAAATATGAAGGACAAAGCAGTTTCCACTTTGTTTGAGTGAAGGAATTAATTTTATAGCAAAATCCCAAATCAAGCAGAACGTATGAAAATAAGCTTGTTTTCGGATTCCTGATCCTTCAGTGTTGCTATTTCTTCTACTGCAAAATACAATGTTGTTCTTTGTTGAAGTCAATCTAGACATTGATAAATATGAAGGACAAAGCAGTTTTAACATAGTTTGAGTGAAGGCATTCATTCATAGTAAAATCAATAATCGTGCAGAACTCATGAAAATAAGCTTATTCTCGGATTCCTAAAACTTTTGATTTGCTCTTTCTTTACTGCAAAGTACAATGTTTTTCTTTGTTGAAGTCGATCTAGACATTGATAAATATGAAGGACAAAGCAGTTTTCACTTGGTTTGAGTGAAGGATTTGCAGCTGAAAACCTCCCGCTCCCGCTTTTGATTGTGTATAGTCGGGCTTTCGAGCCTTTTCTTACCCGGTTTTTAGAAATTATGGTTGGACATTCAGACCTTGCAGCCGAAGACCTCCACTCCCTCTTTTGATCATACATTGTCGGGCATTCGCACCTTATCTTACCCGCTTTTTACAAACTATAGTCAGACATTCACACCTTGCAGCTGAACCACCTCCGCTCCCTGTTTTGATCATGTATGGTCTGGCAATACTACCTTTTCTTACCCGTTTGTGAGTAATTAATCCCAAAATATTGAGCATAAAATAAGTCTTTATGCTGATGATGTATTACTTTTCCTTCAGAACTCACAGACGTCTCTCAGTCACACGATCACACTCATAAATAAATTCTCAGCACTTTCTGACTACTCTATCAACTGGTCTAAGACCACAGTTCTGCCCATTAACTGTAGGGTCCATAATATACCTGCGATCACTTTACAGTCAGGAAATATTAGATATTTAGGCATAAACATGTCCTCCAGGCTCTCAGAGCTAACAAAGCTAATTTATGTGCAATTATTAAAGACAATAGAGAACGATCTCTCGTTGGAAGTCCTTACCTATATCACTTATGGGGAGAGTTACATCCATTAAAATGATGATATTACCAAAAGTCAACTATTTGTTCTCAATGATCCCCATAAAACCATCTGCTACTTGGTTTAAGTCACTAGATTCATGCATCTCCAAATTTCTGTGGAAAAACAAACCACCACGTATTAGTTTAAAAACCCTACAGAAGACCAAGGACAGTGGTGGATTAGATTTATCTCATTTTCAGCACTATTCCTTAGACAATAGGTTACAATATATATCAAAATGGTTTAAACCTTGTTGTTGTCACAGTTCCCAGAGACGTTGTAATCGTTGAGGATTCTATATTCACCCCCTCATTAGAGGCACGTAATGCAGATTGATGACACTGAATCTTCTTCTCTGTTCATTGCTGGCATCATTCCCAGCATCGTAAGTGTTCGTGGCATTGTTAGCCTCTTCTTCTGGATCTTGATATCGAGAATCCTTTTGTATTTCTGGTTTGTCAGTCCTCTGTCTTCGTTCACCGGAGTCTTTGTCTTTTTGTCCTTGAGTTTGGTGATTTTTTCTTCTTTTGATGCCTTGACACAATGTGACAGGTGATACCACGTGGGAGATCCTGTAACTTGGACTGCTGTCCCTGTGCTGCGAAATGGCTGTGCTGCTCAAATGGTCTCTCCTTCATCATGGTTACATGCTGCCATTCCGACATCTCGCCATTCCGACATGGGTCTCCAATTGTCGGAATGGCGACACTTAATTTTTTATCAAACGTCCCACCATTACGACACTTTTTTCCTCCTATGGTCGGAATGGCGGTATGTTTTTTGTTTTTTTTAACATACCGCCATTCCGACAGTTCCTTTTAATAGCCTATTTTTTACCCAAAACATTTTGCACTAATGATATGCCGGCGCAAATACGCCCTAAAGTTTGGCGCACAAGCTTTGCACATGCAGAGGCCACAGCCTCGCAAACAAACTTTAATAATCTATTATCAAAATCCCCTGAATTTCAAATATAAAAATACAGATATTAATGTAACTCTGGCGAGACTGAAACTGATTAAGCAGAAATACAGTGTCAGTGAGCTGTCACAGCAGCCAGCTGGAGCGGAGCTCTCCACAGAGCCCATGCGTCTTTTGCACGCTGTCATCATATGCAAAAGTAATAATTGCAATTACAGATATCACGGCTACTGCACAGGACACAGTTGCGAGCACTCTGCCTTGCCTTGCCAATAGGAGAAGAGAGAAATGACAGCATAGAACGTATAAAACACAACAAAATTCAGTAAAAACGTTTATTCATGTTATTCACGTGATTTATGAGTACTCACTCCAATTTTGGGAAGCGCGGATGGGCTTTGCGCATTTGGCACAAACACACAGCCGCAACGGTTGTAGCTTTATACAGCCTGTTGATATCTTAAGGACCTAACTGGTCACACCTGGGAGTAAATGTCATGTAGAGATTGTTTTTACATGACATTACAGCTGAACATATAGCTTTCATCCACAAACCAACGTGGGAGAGCCCGAAGACGCATGTGCCAGACGCACATAGGCATGCGTAAAACCAATTTTGACCACTTCATACTGTTTATTTGCTTTCTTTTAGTTAACTTTCGTTTCTTTTGGATTCTTGTGCGTGTTATGGAGCCGTTTTGGTCCATGTTTGTAAGCCTTTTTTTCCTGGATTAAATTTTCGGAAGTTGAAACAAGTGGCATTGGAGTGTGTGATTGAAAACCACCGCGGACTGCTTCTCCTCCTCCAGTTGCCGAGACTTTGTGTTTTTAATAACGCTTGTCTATAAACATGTGTTAAACATATAAATTGCATGAACAGAAAGAAGGGACTCACCTGTTGAGTAACACACATTTCCTTATACGGAAAGCCTTGTCGGAATGGTGGGACATTTGAACGTCAGAATAGCAGGATGTCGCAATGGTGGGATGTCGGAATGGTGGGACGTTTGCATGTCGGAATGGTGGTATGTCGGAATGGTGGTATGTCGGAATGGTGGGATGTCGGAATAGCGGGATGTCGGAATGGTGGGATTTCGGAATGGGTGTTGCCACCCCCTTCATCATATACACAGTTATTTATACATCACCTTCCACCATGAAGCGTTGTCCCTTTTTGTTTCTCTCTTTGTTCTTAAAATGCTGTTATGCGTGTCTAAACCAATCCATTAAATTAGATCATTTTGGCAGTAAAGCGATCTACAATGTGCTTGGTCGCAAAGCTGCTCATCTGTGGTAAACAGCTCTTCAGAAAGGCATTCTTCAATTGATTTCACTAATTCTATGTAATAATTTTGTGATTTCCTACAAAACTACACTTCTTCTCCCATCTGTCTGAGTATTTAATATTGTCTGGGTCCCGTTAAAACATGTATTTTTCCCATCTAATTCCTTGTTTGCTTTAAAACAAGTATTCCCCATTTTCTATCCCTTCAGTAGCCAACCAGTTTGTATGGAGTACACTGGAGCAACTTGACTGATCAGTAAAACACTGCTTTTGTTGTCACCGCAAGGCTTCCCCCGTCGGTTGTTTCACTGAGACACAGTTTATACACATAACATTCATATACATACTAACAAACAAACAAACAATTATTCATCGCAATTTTCTCATCTCTGTTTGAACGTACACCCAGGTAAATATTCCTGTAGTCTTCTCATACCGACTATGGACCCATTCATTGTTTAACTTCACTGTTTTGCAAATCCTAATTGAATATTACACATTGACATTGAACCTTACTTGATAAGCAGGTCTTCATTGCATTCAGCAGCCTATATGTGAGCATCTATGTGTAAGCTGTTCTTCTTTGCATTTATCAGCAGCAAGCAATTCATTGCACATGCATATGAAAATAGTAAAACAATTCCAATGCGTTAGCGAAACCTTCTATATCAGGAGTGTCCATCATGATGCTGGGAATAGAACCTCTTTCCTAGAATAGTTCAACCTTCATTACTCAACTGATCATAACTCCGCAATGAGCACATTTCAAAGTATCATTCCTCTACATGTATTCAAAAATCTATCTGTAAATGTTTAATATTTCTTATATTTGTTGATGTCATTCTGTGTGCATGTGGCCTAAACCCAATCTCTGTGTGGCAATTTTAATTTAAACAAGTTGAACTCTGCCTCTGATCATTTAAAAAAGGTGTGTACCAATATCAACCTTTCTCAGGTAATTACTGATCCTACAAAACCAAAGAGATCCTTCAAGGTTGTCCCTGATTGGCTCAATCTTAACAAATCAAAGGTAGAAAATCCGCAGTATCTGAACTTGGTGTTAGTTATCACTGCTCAATAGCCTGTATCAGAATTGCAAAAATGAAAACATTAGGTCCACGCTTGGTATGCAGATCCTGAAACATCTCCATGAGCAGGCTTTTTTTCAACTGATCTGTTGAATAGTTATATGACACTGTTAAAATCCCAGATGAAGATCTAGCACTTGACCATTTTTGTAAATCTTCTAATTCCATAGTTGATAAACACGCCCCTTTTAAAAAGTATAGAACTTAGAACAGGTCTATCCCTGGCTTTCGGCAGAACTGTCTTCTTTACTTTTTTTTCCCCTTGTCCTGTTCAGCATTATGTCAGAAGAATTGTAGTCTGAATACCTTTGATGCCAAACAGATTTGTTTTGCCAAGGGAAGTTTTATAAATGTAAAGCTCCCCTTGATGCCCATTTATTTATTTCTGTTTACAATATATGACATGAACTGAACTGAACCGGACCCGGGGACAAGGAAAGAAGAAGAGGAAAGAAGAGGAAACAGAACAAAAATAGAAACAAAAACCAGACAACCAGCTGCTACACCTGTAAAAAACAAAACAGACAACAATCCATGGCCTATGAGGGGAATCCAGCCTTAGCGCCACCAGGAGCACCTGAAAGCAGACAAGCAGAGAAAAAACAAACACACAAACAAACAAAAACAAGCACAAGAAGCGGCAATCGCATACAACACAGCTGTGGATATAGATGACCTGAGACGACATGATAATACATCAACTGCTTAGTGACCATGCTACTGGACTAATGAATGTGTGTGTGTGTGTGTGAGAACATGCAACACCCATGGCACAGGACCTACATGATAACCGTGCTTAGTTATGAGTGTATAAGCGTACAGGGCCACAATCCACAGCCCCCCCCCCCCAAGCAATCAGAAGCAGGCAGAGAGGGCCACAAGACCCAGGCCACCAGCAGCCCCCACAGAGCACAGAACCCAGGCAGCCCACCGCAGGGGCAACCACGCATCCACCCAGAAGACTGCAGAGGAAGCCCCCGGAAAGAGCCCCCATAAGCATAGGGCAGAGGCACTCCGGGAACACGGGATAACAGCCCACCAACCCCGCCAGGCCCCAGCCGCCCAGACATGGGCCGTGCACTGGACCTGGGCCCCAGGAGCCCGAGCGCCCCCAAACCCCCCGGCAGAGGCCCCACCCAATACCCAGGAAGGCCAAGCGCCCCAGACAGCCACAAAGTGGGTCAGCGCCTGCCCCAGCGCCCCTGGCCAAGTGCCCTGGGAGTCAAGACGTGCCCACAGACCCCGAACCAGCAGAACAATTAATTAATCCTCCTGGCCCCTCCTGCCCCGAGCAGACACCAGGAAGCAGGGGTGTGCGAAGAAGACCCCTCCCCTCACCCTTCTGGCTCTTCAATATTTTCTAATAGTGAGCAATTAAAATTGAGGGGCAGCCAAACTTGTAGAACTGGGAGCGCGGCACTCTGGGCAGCCTACATACCCAAAGAGCCCCGCCCACCAGATGCCACTCAGTGTAACCACCCCCCAAGACCTAATGTGTGTGTGTGAGTGTGTTTGATAAGTAGTAATGTCTAAGGTGTAATTAAAACAGGGGCAGGGAACTGCAGAGTGCAACCAAAGGGGACCACCTACGTGGCCCCATCCACTACACCCCACCAAACACACACGCCCCCAAAACCCTTCATGTATGAGTGTGTGCTGTGTACAGGAGCCAGAAGGGAGAGGGGTATGGGGATATATAACGGGGGAGCTACTCTCCCCCAGAGAGGGCAGCCAGGGACTGGCTGCAATAGGCATCCCCGCTACCTGGGAGCCAACAATGGGCAGGAGGGCCTGATGTCCACCAGGCTCGGGGCCTGCAGCGACCATATTCCGGGAGCTACTGTACCCCCAGAAGGTACCCATCCCGCCCCACCCCACTCAACCCAACCCCACCCAGGAGGACCTCTACAAAAAACAAACAAACAACATCAAAAAACAAACAAACAAACCACCCGGTCACACCAGTCGCAGCAGCCCGGGCCTGAGACCCACCATCACCCAGCAACCCACCACCACCACTATGTGATAAAACTAATCAGAGGGGACCAGAGAGAATGAAATTCAGACAATTGATGTTTTGAGGAGGCAGACATTGTTTCCATGCTAATATAATCTAAAAGAAAATTTCTAAACTGGTTAATACACAGATTGTTCTTCGCTTTCCAGTTCATGAGAATAGTTTTCTTTGCGATACATAACACTGTGACAACCATGTGTGCTGAGTTAATTTCCATGTTGATGTTGTCTAAGTCACCCAGTATGCACAGTGTGGGGCATGCAGGGATGCTACACTTTAGCCATGTTGATAGGTCCTCACAGATTTCAAGCCAGAACTTCTGGACAGGCGCAGAAAACCACAAAGCATGTGCATAATCATCAGGTGTGTTATCTGTGCAATGTGAGCAGATGTTTGAGTGTGTTAGACCCATCCTGAACATCCTTTGTCCTGTATAGTGTGTTCCATGAAGGATTTTGTATTGTATGAGCTGTAAATTAGGATTTCGAGTCTTTATGAAGGTGTTCAAACATATTTGTGGTTAGAAGCTATGACCAGAACTGATGGATAAATCTGCCTCCCATTTTGAGGATGGAAGAGACATTGTGTCATCTATCTTAGACAATAATTTATATATTTTTGATAGTAGTTTTGGGGTACAGCTGCTTAGAAATTCTGCTACCCTAGTCGGGGGTTGTAAGTCTGGTTGGTGGAGGATATATCCATCCATCCATCCATCATCTGCCGCTTATCCGGGGATCGGGTCGCGGGGACAGCAGCTTGAGCAGAGAAACCCAGACGTCTCTGTCCCCGGCCACTTCCTCCAGCTCTTCCGGGGGGACCCCGAGGCGTTCCCAGGCCAGCCGAGAGACATAGTCTCTCCAACGTGTCCTGGGTCTCCCCCGGGGTCTCCTCCCAGTGGGACGTGCCCGGAACACCTCCCCAGGGAGGCGCCCAGGGGGCATCCTAACCAGATGCCCGAGCCACCTCATCTGACTCCTCTCAATGCGGAGGAGCAGCGGTTCTACTCCGAGCCCCTCCCGGATGACTGAGCTTCTCACCCTATCTCTAAGGGAGAGCCCAGACACCCTGCGGAGGAAACCCATTTCGGCCGCTTGTATTCGCGATCTTGTTCTTTCGGTCACTACCCACAACTCGTGACCATAGGTGAGGATGGGAACGTAGATTGACCAGTAAGTAGAGAGCTTCGCCTTCTGGCTCAGCTCCCTCTTCACAACGACGGGTCGGTGCAGAGCCTGCAACACTGCAGGTGCCGCACCGATCCGCCCGTCAATCTACCGCTCAATTCGTCCGTCACTCGTGAACAAGACCCCGAGATACTTGAACTCCTCCTCTTGGGGAAGGATCTCATTCCCGACCCGGAGAGAGCATTCCACCCTTTTCCAGCTGAGAACCATAGTCTCGGATTTGGAGGTGCTGATTCTCATCCCAGCCGCTTCACACTCGGCTGCGAATCACTCCAGTGAGAGCTGAAGGTCACGGCCTGACGACGCTAACAGAACCACATCATCTGCAAAAAGCAGAGACCCGATTCTGAGGTCGCCAAATGGGACACCCTCAACGCCCTGGCTCCGCCTAGAAATTCTGTCCATAAAAGTTAGGAACAGAATCGGTGACAAAGGGCAGCCCTGACGGAGTCCAACTCTCACCGGAAACGTATCCGACTTACTGCCGGCAATGCGGACCAAACTCTGGCACCGGTCATACAGAGACCGAACAGCCCCTATCAAGGGGTCCGGCACTCCATATTCCCGGAGCACCCCCCACAGGACTCCACGAGGGACACGGTCGAACGCTTTCTCCAAGTCCACAAAACACATGTAGACTGGTTGGGCGAACTCCCATGCACCCTCCAGGATCCTGCCGAGGGTATAGAGCTGGTCCACTGTTCCACGACCAGGACGAAAGCCACACTGCATCTCCTGAATCCGAGGCTCGATTATCCGACGGATCCTCCTCTCCAATACCCCCGAATAGACCTTACCAGGGAGGCTGAGGAGTGTGATACCCCTATAGTTGGAACACACCCTCCGGTCCCCCTTTTTAAAGAGGGGGACCACCACCCCAATCTGCCAGTCCAGAGGCACTGTCCCCGATGTCCACGCGATACTGCAGAGGCGTGTCAGCCAAGACAGCCCTACAACATCCAGAGCCTTGAGAAACTCAGGACGGACCTCATCCATCCCCGGGGCCTTGCCACCGAGGAACTTTTTAACCACCTCGGCAACCTCAGCCCCAGAAATGGGAGGCCCCGTCTCCGAGCTCTCCGACTCTGCCTCTTCCGAGCACGTGTTGGTAGGATTGAGGAGTTCCTCGAAGTACTCCCCCCACCGACTCACAACATCCCTAGTTGAGGTCAGCAAAGCCCCGTCCGCACTGTAAACAGTGTTGACTGTGAGCCGCTTCCCCCCCCTGAGACGCCGGATGGTGGACCAGAATCTTTTCGAGGCCGTCCGGAAATCGTTCTCCATGGTCTCACCGAACTCCTCCCAGGCCCGAGTTTTTGCCTCAGCAACCGCCGAAGCCGCGGCCCGTCTGGCCCGTCGGTACCTATCAGCTTCTTCCAGGGTCCCACTGGCCAAAAAGGCCCGATAGGACTCCTTCTTCAGCTTGACGGCTTCCCTCACCACTGGTGTCCACCAGCAGGTTCGAGGGTTGCCGCCACGACAGGCACCGACCACCTTACGGCCACAACTCCGACCAGCTGCCTCGGCAATGGAGTCACGGAACATGGCCCATTCAATGTCCCCCACCTCAAATATGGTTGAAGCTCTGCCGGAGGTGGGAGTTAAAGCTCCTTCTGACGGGGGATTCTGACAAACGCTCCCAGCAGACCCTCACAATACGTTTGGGCCTGCCAGGTCTGATCGGCATCCTCCCCCACCAGCGGAGCCAACTCACCACCAGGTGGTGATCAGTTGACAGCTCCGCCCCTCTCTTCACCCGAGTGTCAAGGACATACGGCCGCAAGTCCGATGATACAACCACAAAGTCGATCATCGAACTGCGGCCAAGGGTGTCCTGGTGCCAAGTGCACATATGGACACCCTTATGCCTGAACATGGTGTTCGTTATGGACAGTCTATGACTGGCACAGAAGTCCAACAACATAACACCACTCTGATTCAGATCGGGGGGGCCGTTCCTCCCAATCACACCCCTCCAGGTCTCACTGTCATTGCCCACGTGAGCATTGAAGTCCCCCAGCAGAATGAGGGAGTCTCCGGTAGGAGCATTCTCCAGTGCCTCCCCCAGAGACTCCAAAAAGGGTAGGTACTCTGAACTGCTGTTTGGCGCATAGGCACAAACAACAGTCAGGACTCGTCCCCCCACCCAAGGCGGAGGGAGGCTACCCTCTCGTTCACTGGGGTAAACCCCAATGTACTGGCACACAGCCGGGGGGCAATAAGTATGCCCACACCTGCTCTGCGCCTCTCATCACGGGCAACTCCAGAGTGGAAGAGAGTCCAACCCCTCTCAAGAGTACTGGTTCCAGATCCCAAGCCGTGCGTCGAGGTGAGTCCGACTATATCTAACGGTCTGATGAAGTTTCAACAATAAACAACAAACTTTGTATTATGAGAAAGAACCAGACTCATTCTTTAGGAATCCGAAAATAAGCTCTATTTTACGAGTTATGCACGAATTCGGATTCTCCTATAAAACGAATTCCTTAACTCAAACCAAGTTAAGACTGCTTTGTCCTTCATATTTATTCATGTCTAATAAAGTTTCAATGATAAACAACATTGTACTTTGTAGAATGAGAAAGAACTTCTTCAGCAATAAGCATCTCTCGACAAATGACGAAATACAGATTTTGCTATAAAATTAATTGCTATCAGCCTGACTTAAAACTGTTTGTCTTCCTTATTTATCCACTTCAAATCAAGTTTCAACAATTAAAAAAATTTTGTAGTTTGAGAAAGAACAACTTAATCTTGAGCAATCAGTATAAAAAGAAGGTAAGCAAAGGTGCGAATGTCAAACCATACATGATCAAAACAGGGAGCGGAGGTGTTTGGCTGAGACAAGGTGTGAATGTCCACCCATAATTAATGAAAAGCGGGCAACAAGTAGGTTCGAATGCCCAACCATACATCATCAAAAGCAGGAGTGGATATGTTCGGCTACAAGAAGGTTTGAACGTATGACCATAGTTGGTAAAAAGCGGGTAAGAAAAGGTTCGAATGCCCGAACATACACCATCAAAGGAGGGAGCGGAGGTGTTCCGCTGTAAGAAGGTGTGAATGTCCGACCATAGTTGGTAAAAAACGGGTAAGAAAAGGTTAAAATACCCGACTGTACACAATCAGTAGCGGGTGCGGAGTTGTTCGGCTACTAAAAGGTGTGAAAGTCCGACCATGGTTTGTAAAAAGCGGGTAAGAAAAGGTGCGAATGCCCGAAAATGTATGATCAAAAGAGGGAGCGGAGGTGTTCGGCTGCAAGAAGGTGTGAATGTACACCCATAATTACTGAAAAATGGGTAAGAAAAGTTGCGAATGCCCAACTATACATAATCAAAAGCAGGAGTGGATGTGTTCGGCTCCAAGAAGGGTTGAATGTCTGACCATAGTTTGTAAAAAGCAGGTAAGAAAAGGTTTGACTGCCCGAACATACACCATCAAAAGAGGGAGCGGAGGTGTTCCGCTGTAAGAAGGTGTGAATGTCCGACCATAGTTGGTAAAAAGCGGGTAAGAAAAGGTTAAAATACCCGACTGTAATCAATCAATAGCGGGAGCGGAGTTGTTCGGCTACTAAAAGATGTGAAAGTCCGACTATGGTTTGTAAAAAGCGGGTAAGAAAAGGTGCTAATGCCCGACAATGTATGATCAAAAGAGGGAGCGGAGGTTTTCGGCTGTAAGAAGGTCTGAATGTCCAACTATAATTTGTAAAAACCGGGTAAGAAAAGGCTTGAAAGCCCGACTATACACCATCATAAGCGGGAGAGGAGTTGTTCAGCTGCAAGAAGGTGTGAATGTCCACCCATAATTACTGAAAAATGGGTAAGAAAAGGTGCGAATGCCCAAACATACATCATCAAAAGCAGGAGTGGATGTGTTGGGCTACAAGAAGGTTTGAAAGTCCGACCATGGTTTGTAAAAAACGGGTAAGAAAAGGTGCGAATGCCCGACAATGTATGATCAAAAGAGGGAGCGGAGGTTTTTGGCTACAAGAATGTGTGACAGTCCGACCATGGTTTGTAAAAAACGGGTAAGAAAAGGTGCGAATGCCCGAAAATGTATGATCAAAAGAGGGAGCGGAGGTGTTCGGCTGCAAGAAGGTGTGAATGTACACCCATAATTACTGAAAAATGGGTAAGAAAAGTTGCGAATGCCCAACTATACATAATCAAAAGCAGGAGTGGATGTGTTCGGCTCCAAGAAGGGTTGAATGTCTGACCATAGTTTGTAAAAAGCAGGTAAGAAAAGGTTTGACTGCCCGAACATACACCATCAAAAGAGGGAGCGGAGGTGTTCCGCTGTAAGAAGGTGTGAATGTCCGACCATAGTTGGTAAAAAGCGGGTAAGAAAAGGTTAAAATACCCGACTGTAATCAATCAATAGCGGGAGCGGAGTTGTTCGGCTACTAAAAGATGTGAAAGTCCGACTATGGTTTGTAAAAAGCGGGTAAGAAAAGGTGCTAATGCCCGACAATGTATGATCAAAAGAGGGAGCGGAGGTTTTCGGCTGTAAGAAGGTCTGAATGTCCAACTATAATTTGTAAAAACCGGGTAAGAAAAGGCTTGAAAGCCCGACTATACACCATCATAAGCGGGAGAGGAGTTGTTCAGCTGCAAGAAGGTGTGAATGTCCACCCATAATTACTGAAAAATGGGTAAGAAAAGGTGCGAATGCCCAAACATACATCATCAAAAGCAGGAGTGGATGTGTTGGGCTACAAGAAGGTTTGAAAGTCCGACCATGGTTTGTAAAAAACGGGTAAGAAAAGGTGCGAATGCCCGACAATGTATGATCAAAAGAGGGAGCGGAGGTTTTCGGCTGTAAGAAGGTCTGAATGTCCAACTATAATTTGTAAAAACCGGGTAAGAAAAGGCTTGAAAGCCCGACTATACACCATCATAAGCGGGAGAGGAGTTGTTCAGCTGCAAGAAGGTGTGAATGTCCACCCATAATTACTGAAAAATGGGTAAGAAAAGGTGCGAATGCCCAAACATACATCATCAAAAGAAGGAGTGGATGTGTTCGGCTACAAGAAGGTTTGAATGTCCGAGCATAGTTTGTAAAAAGCGGGTAAGAAAAGGTTCAAATGCCCAAACATACACCATCAAAAGAGGGAGCGGAGGTGTTCCGCTGTAAGAAGGTGTGAATGTCCGACCATAGTTGGTAAAAAGTGGGTAAGAAAAGGTTGAAATACCCGACTGTACACAATCAATAGGGGGAGCGGAGTTGTTCGGCTACAAGAAGGTGTGAAAGTCCAACCATGGTTTGTAAAAAGCTGGTAAGAAAAGGTTCGAATGCCCGAATATATACCATCAAAAGCGGAAGCGGAGGTGTTCGGCTGCAAGAAGGTGTGAACGTCCGACCAAAGTTTGTAAAAAGCAGTTAAGAAAAGGTTCGAATATCCAACCAAACATAATCAAAAGCGGGAGCAGAGCTGTTCGACTGCAAGTAGGTGTGAATGTCCAGCCATAATTACTCACAAACGGGTAAGAAAAGGTAGTATTGCAAGACCATACATGATCAAAACAGGGAGCTGAGGTGGTTCAGCACCAAGGTGTGAATGTCTGACTATAGTTTGTAAAAAGCGGGTACGATAAGGTGCGAATGCCCGACAATGTATAATCAAAAGAGGGAGCAGAGGTTTTCGGCTACAATAAGGTTTGAATGTCCGACCATAGTTTGTAAAAAGCGGGTAAGAAAAGGTTCAAATGCCTGACTATACACCATCAAAAGCGGGAGCGGAGATGTTCCGCTGTAAGACGGTGTGAATGTCCGACCATAGTTGGTAAAAAGCGGGTAAGAAAAGGTTAAAATACCCGACTGTACACAATCAATAGCGGGAGCGGAGTTGTTCGGCTACAAGCAGGTGTGAAAGTCCAACCATCGTTTGTAAAAAGCTGCTAAGAAAAGGTTCGAATGCCCGAATATATACCATCAAAAGCGGAAGCGGAGGTGTTCGGCTGCAAGAAGGTATGAACGTCCGACCAAAGTTGGCAAAAAGCAGTAAAGAAAAGGTTCGAATATCCAAACATAATTAAAAGCGAGAGAGATTGTGTTCAGCTGCAAGTAGGTGTGAATATCCAGCCATAATTACTCACAAACGGGTAAGAAAATGTAGTATTGCCAGACCATACATGATCAAAACAGGGAGCAGAGGTGGTTTAGCTGCAAAAAGGGGTGAATGTCCAACTAAAGTTCAAATATATTAACAAAAGCGGGAGGAGAGGTCTTCGGATTAGAGTGGTTGAAATTTCCAACCATAATCTATAAAATGCGGTGAAAAAAAAAGGTGTGAAGGAATGAATTTTATAGCAAAATCTGAAATCATGCATAACTCCGCAAAAGGAACGTATTGCTCAACCAAAGGGATGCTTCTTTCTCATTCAGGGTAATATGAGGAACTTTATGCTTGATACATTTTAGACATGGATAACTATGAAGGACAAAGCAATTTTAACTTGGTTTGAGCAAAGCAATTCATTTTATAGGAAAATCCGAAATCGTGCAGGACTCATGAAAGTAAGCTTATTCTCGGATTCCTGATCCTCCAGTGTTGCTCTTTCCTATACTGCAAAATACAGCCTTGTTCTTTGTTGAAATCGATATAGACATTGATAAATATGGACAAAGCAGTTTCCACTTTGTTTGAGTGAAGGAATTAATTTTATAGCAAAATCCCAAATCAAGCAGAACGTATGAAAATAAGCGTGTTTTCGGATTCCTGATCCTTCAGTGTTGCTATTTCTTCTACTGCAAAATACAATGTTGTTCTTTGTTGAAGTCAATCTAGACATTGATAAATATGAAGGACAAAGCAGTTTTCACTTGGTTTGAGTGAAGGAATTCATTTTATACATAAAATCCCAAATCATGCAGAACGTATGAAAATAAGCTTATTCTCGGATTCCTGTTCCTTCAAGTGTTGCTCTTTCTACTACTGCAAAATACAATGTTGTTCTTTGTTGAAGTAAATCTAGACATTGATAAATATGAAGGACAAAGCAGTTTTAACTTGGTTTGAGTGAAGGAATTCATTTTATACATAAAATCCCAAATCATGCAGAACGTATGAAAATAAGCTTATTCTCGGATTACTGATCCTTCAGTGTTGCTCTTTCTTCTACTGCAAAATCCAGTGTTTTTCTTTGTTGAAGTCAATCTAGACATTGATAAATATGAAGGACAAAGCAGTTTTAACATAGTTTGAGTGAAGGCATTCATTTATAGTAAAATCAATAATCGTGCAGAACTCATGAAAATAAGCTTATTCTCGGATTCCTAAAACTTTTGATTTGCTCTTTCTTTACTGCAAAGTACAATGTTGTTCTTTGTTGAAGTCGATCTAGACATTGATAAATATGAAGGACAAAGCAGTTTTCACTTGGTTTGAGTGAAGGATTTGCAGCTGAAAACCTCCCGCTCCCGCTTTTGATTGTGTATAGTCGGGCTTTCGAGCCTTTTCTTACCCGGTTTTTAGAAATTATGGTTGCACATTCAGACCTTGCAGCCGAAGACCTCCACTCCCTCTTTTGATCATACATTGTCGGGCATTCGCACCTTGTCTTACCCGCTTTTTACAAACTATAGTCAGACATTCACACCTTGCAGCTGAACCACCTCAGCTCCCTGTTTTGATCATGTATGGTCTGGCAATACTACCTTTTCTTACCCGTTTGTGAGTAATTATGGTTGGACATTCAGACCTTGCAGCCGAAGACCTCCACTCCCTCTTTTGATCATACATTGTCGGGCATTCGCACCTTTTCTTACCCGTTTTTTACAAACCATGGTCGGACTGTCACACATTCTTGTAGCCAAACACATCCGCTCCCGCTATTGATTGTGTACAGTCGGGTATTTTAACCTTTTCTTACCCGTTTTTTACCAACTATGGTTGGACATTCACACCTTCTTACAGCGGAACACCCTCTTTTGATGGTGTATGTTTGGGCATTCGAACCTTTTCTTACCCGCTTTTTACAAACTATGCTCGGACATTCAAACCTTCTTGTAGCCGAACACATCCACTCCTGCTTTTGATGATGTATGGTTGGGCATTCAAACCTACTTGTTGCCCGCTTTTCATTAATTTTGGGTGGACATTCACACCTTGTCACAGCCAAACACCTCCGCTCCCTGTTTTGATCATGTATGGTTGGACATTCGCAGCTTTTCTCACCCGCTTTTTGCCAACTATGGTCGGCTGTTCACAGCTTCCTCTCCACCATACTTGTATGGTGGGATATTCACACCCACTTGAATCCGAAGACCTTTTGTTGATATTTAGTCGGTCATTCGCAGCTTACCCGCTTTTGGCAAACTATGGCCTTCATGCAGCCAAACACCTCTGATCTCGCTTTTGATGATGTAAGGTCACCTGCTTTTCACAAAATATAGTAGGACATTCACACCTTCTTGCAGCCGAACACTTCCGCTCCACCTTTTAGTGTTCTATCACACCGTTTTTTTCACCGCATTTTATAGATTATGGTTGGAAATTCTCACCCACTCTCATCTGAAGACCTCTCCTCCCGCTTTTGTTAATATATTTGAACTTTAGTCGGACATTCACACCTTCTTGCAGCTGAACCACCTCCGCTCCCTGTTTTGATCATGTATGGTATGGCAATACTACCTTTTCTTACCCGTTTGTTAGTAATTATGGCTGGACATTCACACCTACTTGCAGCCGAACACCACCTCTCCCGCTTTTGATGATGTATGGACCGGCATTCTTACCTTTTCTAACACTTTTTTCAGCAATTATGGTCGGAGATTCACACTTACTCACAGCCGAACAACTCCGCTCCCGCATTTGATGGTGTATAGTCGGGCATTCTCACCCTTTCTCATCAGCTTTTTGCAAATTATGATCTGACATTCACACCTGCTTTTGATAATGTATGGTTGGGCATTCGCACCTTTTCTTACCCATTTTTCAGTAATTATGGGTGGACATTCACACCTTCTTGCAGCTGAAAACCTCCTCTCCCGCTATTGATTGTGTACAGTCGGGTATTTTAACCTTTTCTTACCCACTTTTTACCAAATATGGTCGGACATTCACACCGTCTTACAGCGTAACACCTCTGCTCCCGCTTTTGATGGTGTATAGTCAGGCGCTTGAACCTTTTCTTACCCGCTTTTTACAAACTATGGTCGGACATTCAAACCTTGTAGCCGAAAACCTCCGCTCCCTCTTTTGATTATACATTGTTGGGCATTCGCACCTTATTTACAAACTATAGTCAGACATTCACACCTTGCAGCTGAGCCACCTCAGCTCCCTGTTTTGATAGTGTATGTTCGGGCATTCGAACCTATTCTTACCCCCTTTTTACAAACTATGCTCGGAGATTCACACCTACTCACAGCCGAACAACTCCGCTCCCGCATTTGATGATGTCTTGTCCGGCATTCTAGTTTCTTCTAACACATTTTTTAGCAATTATGGTTGGACATTCACACCTACTCACAGCCGAACACTTCCGCTCCCGCGTTTGATGGTGTATAGCCGGGCATTCTCACCCTTTCTCATCAGCTTTTTGCAAATTATGATCTGACATTCACACCTACTTGCAGTCGAACAGCTCTGCTCCCGCTTTTGATTATGTTTGGTTGGATATTCGAACCTTTTCTTAACTGCTTTTTACAAACTTTGGTCGGACGTTCACACCTTCTTGCAGCCGAACACCTCCGCTTCCGCTTTTGATGGTATATATTCGGGCATTCGAACCTTTTCTTACCAGCTTTTTACAAACCATGGTTGGACTTTCACACCTTCTTGTAGCCGAACAACTCCGCTACCGCTATTGATTGTGTACAGTCGGGTATTTTAACCTTTTCTTACCCGCTTTTTACCAACTATGGTCGGACATTTACACCGTCTTACAGCGGAACACCTCCGCTCCCGCTTTTGATTGTGTATTGTTAGGCATTTGAACCTTTTCTTACCCGCTTTTTACAAAGTATGGTCGGACATTCAAACCTTCTTGTAGCCAAAAACCTCCGCTCCCTCTTTTGATCATACGTTGTCGGGCATTCGCACCTTTTCTTACCCGTTTTTTACAAACCATGGTCGGACTTTCAAACCTTCTTGTAGCCCAACACATCCACTCCTGCTTTTGATGATTTATGTTTGGGCATTCGCACCTTTTCTTACCCATTTTTCAGTAATTATGGATGGACATTCACACCTTCTTGCAGCTGAACACCTCCTCTCCCGCTTATGATGGTGTATAGTCGGGCTTTCAAGCCTTTTCTTACCCGGTTTTTACAAATTATAGTTGGACATTCAGACCTTCTTACAGCCGAAAACCTCCACTCCCTCTTTTGATCATACATTGTCGGGCATTAGCACCTTTTCTTACCCGCTTTTTACAAACCATAGTCGGACTTTCACATCTTTTAGTAGCCGAACAACTCCGCTCCCGCTATTGATTGTGTACAGTCGGGTATTTTAACCTTTTCTTACCCGCTTTTTACCAACTATGGTCGGACATTCACACCTTCTTACAGCGGAACACCTCCGCTCCCTCTTTTGATGGTGTATATTCGGGCAGTCAAACCTTTTCTTACCTGCTTTTTACAAACTATGGTCAGACATTCAACCCTTCTTGGAGCCGAACACATCCACTCCTGCTTTTGATTATGTATAGTTAGGCATTCGCACCTTTTCTTACCCATTTTTCAGTAATTATGGGTGTACATTCACACCTTCTTGCAGCCGAACACCTCCTCTCCCTCTTTTGATCATACATTTTCAGGCATTCGCACCTTTTCTTACCCGCTTTTTACAAACCATGGTCGGACTTTCACACCTTTTAGTAGCCGAACAACTCCGCACCCGCTACTGATTGTGTACAGTCGGGTATTTTAACCTTTTCTTACCCGTTTTTTACAAACTATGGTCAGACGTTCAAACCTTCTTGTAGCCGAACATATCCACTCCTGCTTTTGATGATGTATGGTTGGGCATTCGAACCTACTTGTTGCCCGCTTTTCATTAATTATGGGTGGACATTCACACCTTGTCTCAGCCAAACACCTCCGCTCCCTGTTTTGATCATGTATGGTTTGACATTCGCACCTTTGCTTACCTTCTTTTTATACTGATTGCTCAAGATTAAGTTGTTCTTTCTCAAACTACAAAATTTTTTTAATTGTTGAAACTTGATTTGAAGTGGATAAATAAGGAAGACAAACAGTTTTAAGTCAGGCTGATAGCAATTAATTTTATAGCAAAATCTGTATTTCGTCATTTGTCGAGAGATGCTTATTGCTGAAGAAGTTCTTTCTCATTCTACAAAGTACAACGTTGTTTATCATTGAAACTTGATTAGACATGAATAAATATGAAGGACAAAGCAGTCTTAACTTGGTTTGAGTTAAGGAATTCGTTTTATAGGAGAATCCGAATTCGTGCATAACTCGTAAAATAGAGCTTATTTTCGGATTCCTAAAGAATGAGTCTGGTTCTTTCTCATAATACAAAGTTTGTTGTTTATTGTTGAAACTTCATCAGACCGTTAGATATAGTCGGACTCACCTCGACGCACGGCTTGGGATCTGGAACCAGTACTCTTGAGAGGGGTTGGACTCTCTTCCACTCTGGAGTTGCCCGTGGTGAGAGGCGCAGAGCAGGTGTGGGCATACTTATTGCCCCCCGGCTGTGTGCCAGTACATTGGGGTTTACCCCAGTGAACGAGAGGGTAGCCTCCCTCCGCCTTTGGGTGGGGGGACGAGTCCTGACTGTTGTTTGTGCCTATGCGCCAAACAGCAGTTCAGAGTACCTACCCTTTTTGGAGTCTCTGGGGGAGGCACTGGAGAATGCTCCTACCGGAGACTCCCTCATTCTGCTGGGGGACTTCAATGCTCACGTGGGCAATGACAGTGAGACCTGGAGGGGTGTGATTGGGAGGAACGGCCCCCCCGATCTGAATCAGAGTGGTGTTATGTTGTTGGACTTCTGTGCCAGTCATAGACTGTCCATAACGAACACCATGTTCAGGCATAAGGGTGTCCATATGTGCACTTGGCACCAGGACACCCTTGGCCGCAGTTCGATGATCGACTTTGTGGTTGTATCATCGGACTTGCGGCCGTATGTCCTGGACACTCGGGTGAAGAGAGGGGCGGAGCTGTCAACTGATCACCACCTGGTGGTGAGTTGGCTCCGCTGGTGGGGGAGGATGCCGATCAGACCTGGCAGGCCCAAACGTATTGTGAGGGTCTGCTGGGAGCGTTTGTCAGAATCCCCCGTCAGAAGGAGCTTTAACTCCCACCTCCAGCAGAGCTTCAACCATATTTGAGGTGGGGGACATTGAATGGGCCATGTTCCGTGACTCCATTGCCGAGGCAGCTGGTCGGAGTTGTGGCCGTAAGGTGGTCGGTGCCTGTCGTGGCGGCTACCCTCGAACCTGCTGGTGGACACCAGTGGTGAGGGAAGCCGTCAAGCTGAAGAAGGAGTCCTATCGGGCCTTTTTGGCCAGTGGGACCCTGGAAGAAGCTGATAGGTACCGACGGGCCAGACGGGCCGCGGCTTTGGCGGTTGCTGAGGCAAAAACTCGGGCCTGGGAGGAGTTCGGTGAGACCATGGAGAACGATTTCCGGACGGCCTCGAAAAGATTCTGGTCCACCATCCGGCGTCTCAGGGGGGGGGAGTGGCTCACAGTCAACACTGTTTACAGTGCGGACGGGGCTTTGCTGACCTCAACTAGGGATGTTGTGAGTCGGTGGGGGGAGTACTTCGAGGAACTCCTCAATCCTACCAACACGTGCTCGGAAGAGGCAGAGTCGGAGAGCTCGGAGATGGGGCCTCCCATTTCTGGGGCTGAGGTTGCCGAGGTGGTTAAAAAGTTCCTCGGTGGCAAGGCCCCGGGGGTGGATGAGGTCCGTCCTGAGTTTCTCAAGGCTCTGGATGTTGTAGGGCTGTCTTGGCTGACACGCCTCTGCAGTATCGCATGGACATCGGGGACAGTGCCTCTGGACTGGCAGATTGGGGTGGTGGTCCCCCTCTTTAAAAAGGGGGACCGGAGGGTGTGTTCCAACTATAGGGGTATCACACTCCTCAGCCTCCCTGTTAAGGTCTATTCGGGGGTATTGGAGAGGAGGATCCGTCGGATAATCGAGCCTGGGATTCAGGAGATGCAGTGTGGCTTTCGTCCTGGCCGTGGAACAGTGGACCAGCTCTATACCCTCGGCAGGATCCTGGAGGGTGCATGGGAGTTCGCCCAACCAGTCTACATGTGTTTTGTGGACTTGGAGAAAGCGTTCGACCGTGTCCCTCGTGGAGTCCTGTGGGGGGTGCTCCGGGAATATGGAGTGCCGGACCCCTTGATAGGGGCCGTTCGGTCTCTGTATGACCGGTGCCAGAGTTTGGTCCGCATTGCCGGCAGTAAGTCGGATACGTTTCCGGTGAGAGTTGGACTCCGTCAGGGCTGCCCTTTGTCACCGATTCTGTTCCTAACTTTTATGGACAGAATTTCTAGGCGGAGCCAGGGCGTTGAGGGTGTCCCATTTGGCGACCTCAGAATCGGGTCTCTGCTTTTTGCAGATGATGTGGTTCTGTGAGCGTCGTCAGGCCGTGACCTTCAGCTCTCACTGGAGTGATTCGCAGCCGAGTGTGAAGCGGCTGGGATGAGCATCAGCACCTCCAAATCCGAGACTATGGTTCTCAGCCGGAAAAGGGTGGAATGCTCTCTCCGGGTCGGGAATGAGATCCTTCCCCAAGAGGAGGAGTTCAAGTATCTCGGGGTCTTGTTCACGAGTGATGGACGAATGGAGCGGGAGATTGACGGGCGGATCGGTGCGGCGCCTGCAGTGTTGCAGGCTCTGCACCGACCCGTCGTTGTGAAGAGGGAGCTGAGCCAGAAGGCGAAGCTCTCTACTTACTGGTCAATCTACGTTCCCATCCTCACCTATGGTCACGAGTTGTGGGTAGTGACCGAAAGAACAAGATCGCGAATACAAGCGGCCAAAATTGGTTTCCTCCGCAGGGTGTCTGGGCTCTCCCTTAGAGATAGGGTGAGAAGCTCAGTCATCCGGGAGGGGCTCGGAGTAGAACCGCTGCTCCTCCGCATTGAGAGGAGTCAGATGAGGTGGCTCGGGCATCTGGTTAGGATGCCCCCTGGGCGCCTCCCTGGGGAGGTGTTCCGGGCACGTCCCACTGGGAGGAGACCCCGGGGGAGACCCAGGACACGTTGGAGAGACTATGTCTCTCGGCTGGCCTGGGAACGCCTCGGGGTCCCCCCGGAAGAGCTGGAGGAAGTGGCCGGGGACAGAGACGTCTGGGTTTCTCTGCTCAAGCTGCTGCCCCCGCGACCCGACCCCCGGATAAGCGGCAGATGATGGATGGATGGATGGATATATCCTCCACCAACCAGACTTACAACCCCCGACTAGGGTAGCAGAATTTCTAAGCAGCTGTACCCCAAAACTACTATCAAAAATATATAAATTATTGTCTAAGATAGATGACACAATGTCTCTTCCATCCTCAAAATGGGAGGCAGATTTATTCATCAGTTCTGGTCATAGCTTCTAACTACAAATATGTTTGAACACCTTCATAAAGACTCGAAATCCTAATTTACAGCTCATACAATACAAAATCCTTCATAGAACACACTATACAGGACAAAGGATGTTCAGGATGGGTCTAACACACTCAAACATCTGCTCACATTGCACAGATAACACACCTGATGATTATGCACACGCTTTGTGGTTTTCTGCGCCTGTCCAGAAGTTCTGGCTTGAAGTCTGTGAAGACCTATCAACATGGCTAAAGTGTAGCATCCCTGCATGCCCCACACTGTGCATACTGGGTGACTTAGACAACATCAACATGGAAATTAACTCAGCACACATGGTTGTCACAGTGTTATGTATCGCAAAGAAAACTATTCTCATGAACTGGAAAGCGAAGAACAATCTGTGTATTAACCAGTTTAGAAATTTTCTTTTAGATTATATTAGCATGGAAACAATGTCTGCCTCCTCAAAACATCAATTGGCTGAATTTCATTCTCTCTGGTCCCCTCTGATTAGTTTTATCACATAGTAGTGGTGGTGGGTTGCTGGGTGATGGTGGGTCTCAGGCCCGGGCTGCTGCGACTGGTGTGACCGGGTGGTTTGTTTGTTTGTTTTTTGTAGAGGTCCTCCTGGGTGGGGTTGGGTTGAGTGGGGTGGGGCGGGATGGGTACCTTCTGGGGGTACAGTAGCTCCCGGAATATGGTCGCTGCAGGCCCCGAGCCTGGTGGACATCAGGCCCTCCTGCCCATTGTTGGCTCCCAGGTAGCGGGGATGCCTATTGCAGCCAGTCCCTGGCTGCCCTCTCTGGGGGAGAGTAGCTCCCCCGGTATATATCCCCATACCCCTCTCCCTTCTGGCTCCTGTACACAGCACACACTCACACATGAAGGGTTTTGGGGGCGTGTGTGTTCGGTGGGGTGTAGTGGATGGGGCCACGTAGGTGGTCCCCTTTGGTTGCACTCTGCAGTTCCCTGCCCCTGTTTTAATTACACCTTAGACATTACTACTTATCAAACACACTCACACACACACATTAGGTCTTGGGGGGTGGTTACACTGAGTGGCATCTGGTGGGCGGGGCTCTTTGGGTATGTAGGCTGCCCAGAGTGCCGCGCTCCCAGTTCTACAAGTTTGGCTGCCCCTCAATTTTAATTGCTCACTATTAGAAAATATTGAAGAGCCAGAAGGGTGAGGGGAGGGGTCTTCTTCGCACACCCCTGCTTCCTGGTGTCTGCTCGGGGCAGGAGGGGCCAGGAGGATTAATTAATTGTTCTGCTGGTTCGGGGTCTGTGGTGGCTGGGGGGTTGCTGGCCTCCTGGTGTGCCCGCTGCACTACACCCCAGCAGAGTCGAGGGAGGTAGGATGTGTGGATGTGTGGATGTATGGGACGTGAAAGTGTGTGTGGTAATGATTGGGCCTGGATCTGGGACTTGCTGTCGCCTGGCCTGCCTGTGTTTCTCCCGATGGGGCATCAGCGTTGCCTCTCCCCACTGCTCGCGACTTCACCCACCTGTGGGCACGTCTTGACTCCCAGGGCACTTGGCCAGGGGCGCTGGGGCAGGCGCTGACCCACTTTGTGGCTGTCTGGGGCGCTTGGCCCTCCTGGGTATTGGGTGGGGCCTCTGCCGGGGGGTTTGGGGGCGCTCGGGCTCCTGGGGCCCAGGTCCAGTGCACGGCCCATGTCTGGGCGGCTGGGGCCTGGCGGGGTCGGTGGGCTGTTGCCCCTGGTTCCCGGAGTGCCTCTGCCCTATGCTTATGGGGGCTCTTTCCGGGGGCTTCCTCTGCAGTCTTCTGGGTGGATGCGTGGTTGCCCCTGCGGTGGGCTGCCTGGGTTCTGTGCTCTGTGGGGGCTGCTGGTGGCCTGGGTCTTGTGGCCCTCTCTGCCTGCTTCTGATTGCTTGGGGGGGGGGCTGTGGATTGTGGCCCTGTACGCTTATACACTCATAACTAAGCACGGTTATCATGTAGGTCCTGTGCCATGGGTGTTGCATGTTCTCACACACACACACGTACATTCATTAGTCCAGTAGCATGGTCACTAAGCAGTTGATGTATTATCATGTCGTCTCAGGTCATCTATATCCACAGCTGTGTTGTATGCGATTGCCGCTTCTTGTGCTTGTTTTTGTTTGTTTGTGTGTTTGTTTTTTCTCTGCTTGTCTGCTTTCAGGTGCTCCTCTTGGCGCTAAGGCTGGATTCCCATCATAGGCCATGGATTGTTGTCTGTTTTGTTTTTTACAGGTGTAGCAGCTGGTTGTCTGGTTTTTGTTTCTATTTTTTTTCTGTTTCCTCTTCTTTCCTCTTCTTCTTTCCTTGTCCCCCGGTTAGGTTCAGTTCAGTTCATATCATATATTGTAAACAGAAATAAATAAATGGGCATCAAGGGGAGCTTTACATTTATAAAACTTCCCTTGGCAAAACAAATCTGTTTGGCATCAAAGGTATTCAGACTACAATTCTTCTGACATAATGCTGAACAGGACAAGGGGAAAAAAAAGTAAAGAAGACAGTTCTGCCGAAAGCCAGGGATAGACCTGTTCTAAGTTCTATACTTTTTAAAAGGGGTGTGTTTATCAACTATGGAATTAGAAGATTTACAAAAATGGTCAAGTGCTAGATCTTCATCTGGGATTTTAACAGTGTCATATAACTATTCAACAGATCAGTTAAAAAAAAGCCTGCTCATGGAGATGTTTCAGGATCTGGATACCAAGCGTGGACCTAATGTTTTCATTTTTGCAATTCTGATACAGGCTATTGAGCAGTGATAACTAACACCAAGTTCAGATACTGCGGATTTTCTACCTTTGATTTGTTAAGATTGAGCCAATCAGGGACAACCTTGAAGGATCTCTTTGGTTTTGTAGGATCAGTAATTACCTGAGAACGGTTGATATTGGTACACACCTTTTTTAAATGATCAGAGGCAGAGTTCAACTTGTTTAAATTAAAATTGCCACACAGAGATTGGGTTTAGGCCACATGCACACAGAATGACATCAACAAATATAAGAAATATTAAACATTTACACATAGATTTTTGAATATATGTAGAGGAATGATACTTTGAAATGTGCTCATTGCGGAGTTATGATCAGTTGAGTAATGAAGGTTGAACTATTCTGGGAAAGAGGTTCTATTCCCAGCATCATGATGGACACTCCTGATATAGAAGGTTTCGCTAACGCATTGGAATTGTTTTACTATTTTCATATGCATGTGCAATGAAGAATTGCTTGCTGCTGATAAATGCAAAGAAGAACAGCTTACACATAGATGCTCACATATAGGCTGCTGAATGCAATGAAGACCTGCTTATCAAGTAAAGTTCAATGTCAATGTGTAATATTCAATTAGGATTTGCAAAACAGTGAAGTTAAACAATGAATGGGTCCATAGTCGGTATGAGAAGACTATAGGAATATTTACCTGGGTGTACGTTCAAACAGAGATGAGAAAATTGCGATAAATAATCGTTTGTTTGTTTGTTAGTATGTATATGAATGTTATTTGTATAAACTGTGTTGAGTTATAGTTACTCAGTAGTGTCTCAGTGAAACAACCGACGGGGGAAGCCATGCGGTGACAACAAAAGCAGTGTTTTACTGATCAGTCAAGTTGCTCCAGTGTACTCCATACAAACTGGTTGGCTACTGAAGGGATAGAAAATGGGGAATACTTGTTTTAAAGCAAACAAGGAATTAGATGGGAAAAATACATGTTTTAACGGGACCCAGACAATATTAAATACTCAGACAGATGGGAGAAGAAGTGTAGTTTTGTAGGAAATCACAAAATTATTACATAGAATTAGTGAAATCAATTGAAGAATTCCTTTCTGAAGAGCTGTTTACCACAGATGAGCAGCTTTGCGACCAAGCACATTGTAGATCGCTTTACTGCCAAAATGATCTAATTTAATGGATTGGTTTAGACATGCATAACAGCATTTTAAGAACAAAGAGAGAAACAAAAAGGGACAACGCTTCATGGTGGAAGGTGATGTATAAATAACTGTGTATATGATGAAGGGGGTGGCAACACCCATTCCGAAATCCCGCCATTCCGACATCCCGCTATTCCGACATCCCACCATTCCGACATACCACCATTCCGACATACCACCATTCCGACATGCAAACGTCCCACCATTCCGACATCCCACCATTGCGACATCCCGCTATTCTGACGTTCAAATGTCCCACCATTCCGACAAGGCTTTCCGTATAAGGAAATGTGTGTTACTCAACAGGTGAGTCCCTTCTTTCTGTTCATGCAATTTATATGTTTAACATGTTTATAGACAAGCGTTATTAAAAACACAAAGTCTCGGCAACTGGAGGAGGAGAAGCAGTCCGCGGTGGTTTTCAATCACACACTCCAATGCCACTTGTTTCAACTTCCGAAAATTTAATCCAGGAAAAAAAGGCTTACAAACATGGACCAAAACGGCTCCATAACACGCACAAGAATCCAAAAGAAACGAAAGTTAACTAAAAGAAAGCAAATAAACAGTATGAAGTGGTCAAAATTGGTTTTACGCATGCCTATGTGCGTCTGGCACATGCGTCTTCGGGCTCTCCCACGTTGGTTTGTGGATGAAAGCTATATGTTCAGCTGTAATGTCATGTAAAATCAATCTCTACATGACATTTAGTCCCAGGTGTGACCAGTTAGGTCATTAAGATATCAACAGGCTGTATAAAGCTACAACCGTTGCGGCTGTGTGTTTGTGCCAAATGCGCAAAACCCATCCGCGCTTCCCAAAATTGGAGTGAGTACTCATAAATCACGTGAATAACATGAATAAACGTTTTTACTGCATTTTGTTGTGTTTTATACGTTCTATGCTGTCATTTCTATCTTCTCCTATTGGCAAGGCAAGGCAGAGTGCTCGCAACTGTGTCCTGTGCAGTAGCCGTGATATCTGTAATTGCAATTATTACTTTTGCATATGATGACAGCGTGCAAAAGACACATGGGCTCTGTGGAGAGCTCCGCTCCAGCTGGCTGCTGTGACAGCTCACTGACACTGTATTTCTGCTTAATCAGTTTCAG
The DNA here is from genome assembly GCF_036924035.1 of Leuresthes tenuis. Classification (NCBI taxonomy): domain Eukaryota; kingdom Metazoa; phylum Chordata; class Actinopteri; order Atheriniformes; family Atherinopsidae; genus Leuresthes; species Leuresthes tenuis. Next base: position 29,521,766 of record NW_027325367.1, on the reverse strand, counting down.
TCTTGCCAGAGTTACATTAATATCTCTATTTTTATATTTGAAATTCAGGGGATTTTGATAATAGATTATTAAAGTTTGTTTGCGAGGCTGTGGCCTCTGCATGTGCAAAGCTTGTGCGCCAAACTTTAGGGCGTATTTGCGCCGGCATATCATTAGTGCAAAATGTTTTGGGTAAAAAATAGGCTATTAAAAGGAACTGTCGGAATGGCGGTATGTTAAAAAAAACAAAAAACATACCGCCATTCCGACCATAGGAGGAAAAAAGTGTCGGAATGGTGGGACGTTTGATAAAAAATTAAGTGTCGCCATTCCGACAATTGGAGACCCATGTCGGAATGGCGAGATGTCGGAATGGCAGCATGTAACCATGATGAAGGAGAGACCATTTGAGCAGCACAGCCATTTCGCAGCACAGGGACAGCAATCCAAGTTACAGGATCTCCCACGTGGTATCACCTGTCACATTGTGTCAAGGCATCAAAAGAAGAAAAAATCACCAAACTCAAGGACAAAAAGACAAAGACTCCGGTGAACGAAGACAGAGGACTGACAAACCAGAAATACAAAAGGATTCTCGATATCAAGATCCAGAAGAAGAGGCTAACAATGCCACGAACACTTACGATGCTGGGAATGATGCCAGCAATGAACAGAGAAGAAGATTCAGTGTCATCAATCTGCATTACGTGCCTCTAATGAGGGGGTGAATATAGAATCCTCAACGATTACAACGTCTCTGGGAACTGTGACAACAACAAGGTTTAAACCATTTTGATATATATTGTAACCTATTGTCTAAGGAATAGTGCTGAAAATGAAGTAAATCTAATCCACCACTGTCCTTGGTCTTCTGTAGGGTTTTTAAACTAATACGTGGTGGTTTGTTTTTCCACAGAAATTTGGAGATGCATGAATCTAGTGACTTAAACCAAGTAGCAGATGGTTTTATGGGGATCATTGAGAACAAATAGTTAACTTTTGGTAGTATCATCATTTTAATGGATGTAACTCTCCCCATAAGTGATATAGGTAAGGACTTCCAACGAGAGATCGTCCTCTACTGTCTTTAATAATTGCACATAATTTAGCTTTGTTAGCTCTGAGAGCCTGGAGGAAATGTTTATGCCTAAATATCTAATATTTCCTGACTGTAAAGTGATCGCAGGTATATTATGGACCCTACAGTTAATGGGCAGAACTGTGGTCTTAGACCAGTTGATAGAGGAGTCAGAAAGTGCTGAGAATTTATTTATGAGTGTGATCGTGTGACTGAGAGACGTCTGTGAGTTCTGAAGGAAAAGTAATACATCATCAGCATAAAGACTTATTTTATGCTCAATATTTTGGGATTAATTACTCACAAACGGGTAAGAAAAGGTAGTATTGCCAGACCATACATGATCAAAACAGGGAGCGGAGGTGGTTCAGCTGCAAGGTGTGAATGTCTGACTATAGTTTGTAAAAAGCGGGTAAGATAAGGTGCGAATTCCCAACAATGTATGATCAAAAGAGGGAGCGGAGGGTTTTAGCTACAAGAAGGTTTGAATGTCCGACCATAGTTTGTAAAAAGCGGGTAAGAAAAGGTTACCATAAATCATCAAAAGCAGGAGTGGATGTGTTCGGCTACAAGAAGATTTGAATGTCCATCAATAATTGCTTTAAAACATGAAAGAAAATTTTCGAATATCAAACCGCACATGATCATAAGCGGGAGAGGAGTTGTTCAGCTGCAAGAAGGTGTGAATGTCCACCCATAATTACTGAAAAATGGGTAAGAAAAGGTGAAAATGCCCAACCATACATCATCAAAAGCAGGAGTGGATGTGTTCGGCTACAAGAAAGTTTGAATGTCCGACCATAGTTTGTAAAAAGCGGGTAAGAAAAGGTTCGAATGCCCGAACATAGACCATCAAAAGAGGGAGCGGAGGTGTTCCGCTGTAAGAAGGTGTAAATGTCCGACCATAGTTGGTAAAAAGCGGGTAAGAAAAGGTTAAAATACCCGACTGTACACAATCAATAGCGGGAGCGGAGTTGTTTGGCTACAAAAAGGTGTGAAAGTCCGACCACGGTTTGTAAAAAGCGGGTAAGAAAAGGTTCGAATGCCCGAATATATACCATCAAAAGTGGAAGTGGATGTGTTCGGCTGCAAGAAGGTGTGAACGTCCGACCAAAGTTTGTAAAAAGCAGTTAAGAAAAGGTTCGAATATCCAACCAAACATAATCAAAAGCGGGAGCAGAGCTGTTCGACTGCAAGTAGGTGTGAATGTCAGATCATAATTTGCAAAAAGCTGATGAGAAAGGGTGAAAATGCCCGGCTATACACCATCAAATGTGGGAGTGGAAGTGTTCGGCTGTGAGTTGGTGTAAATGTCCAACCATAATTGCTGAAAAATGTGTTAGAAGAGACTAAAATGCCGGACAAGACATCATCAAATGCGGGAGCGGAGTTGTTCGGCTGTGAGTAGGTGTGAATCTCCGAGCATAGTTTGTAAAAAGGGGGTAAGAATAGGTTCGAATGCCCGAACATACACTATCAAAACAGGGAGCTGAGGTGGCTCAGCTGCAAGGTGTGAATGTCTGACTATAGTTTGTAAATAAGGTGCGAATGCCCAACAATGTATAATCAAAAGAGGGAGCGGAGGTTTTCGGCTACAAGAAGGTTTGAATGTCCGACACTAGTTTGTAAAAAGCGGGTAAGAAAAGGTTCAAATGCCTGACTATACACCATCGAAAGCGGGAGCAGAGGTGTTCCGCTGTAAGACGGTGTGAATGTCCGACCATATTTGGTAAAAAGCGGGTAAGAAAAGGTTAAAATACCCGACTGTACACAATCAATAGCGGGAGAGGAGGTGTTCAGCTGCAAGAAGGTGTGAATGTCCACCCATAATTACTGAAAAATGGGTAAGAAAAGGTGCGAATGCCAAACCATACATTATCAAAAGCAGGTGTGAATGTCAGATCATAATTTGCAAAAAGCTGATGAGAAAGGGTGAGAATGCCCGACTATACACCATCAAATGCGGGAGCGGAGTTGTTCGGCTGTGAGTAAGTGTGAATCTCCGACCATAATTGCTGAAAAATGTGTTAGAAAAGGTATGAATGCCGGTCCATACATCATCAAAAGCGGGAGAGGTGGTGTTCGGCTGCAAGTAGGTGTGAATGTCCAGCCATAATTACTAACAAACGGGTAAGAAAAGGTAGTATTGCCAGACCATACATGATCAAAACAGGGAGCGGAGGTGGTTCAGCTGCAAGAAGGTGTGAATGTCCGACTAAAGTTCAAATATATTAACAAAAGCGGGAGGAGAGGTCTTCGGATGAGAGTGGTTGAGAATTTCCAACCATAATCTATAAAATGCGGTGAAAAAAAAGGTGTGATAGAACACTAAAAGGTGGAGCGGAAGTGTTCGGCTGCAAGAACGTGTGAATGTCCGACTATATTTGGTGAAAAGCAGGTGAAGCAAGGTCTGAATGCCCAACCTTACATCATCAAAAGCGAGATCAGAGGTGTTTGGCTGCATGAAGGCCATAGTTTGCCAAAAGCGGGTAAGCTGCGAATGACCGACTAAATATCAACAAAAGGTCTTCGGATGCAAGTGGGTGTGAATATCCCATCATACAAGTATGGTGGAGAGGAAGCTGTGAACAGCCGACCATAGTTGGCAAAAAGCGGGTGAGAAAAGGTGCGAATGTCCAACCATACATGATCAAAACAGGGAGCGGAGGTGTTTGGCTGTGACAAGGTGTGAATGTCCACCCAAAATTAATGAAAAGCGGGCAACAAGTAGGTTTGAATGCCCAACCATACATCATCAAAAGCAGGAGTGGATGTGTTCGGCTACAAGAAGGTTTGAATGTCCGAGCATAGTTTGTAAAAAGCGGGTAAGAAAAGGTTCGAATGCCCAAACATACAACATCAAAAGAGGGAGCGGAGGTGTTCCGCTGTAAGAAGGTGTGAATGTCCGACCATAGTTGGTAAAAAACGGGTAAGAAAAGGTTAAAATACCCGACTGTACACAATCAATAGCGGGAGCGGATGTGTTTGGCTACAAGAATGTGTGACAGTCCGACCATGGTTTGTAAAAAACGGGTAAGAAAAGGTGCGAATGCCCGACAATGTATGATCAAAAGAGGGAGCGGAGGTTTTCGGCTACAAGAAGGTTTGAATGTCCGACCATAGTTTGTAAAAAGCGGGAAAGAAAAGGTTCAAATGCCTGACTATACACCATCAAAAGCGGGAGCGGAGGTGTTCGGCTACAAGAAGGTGTGAAAGTTCAACCATGGTTTGTAAAAAGCTGGTAAGAAAAGGTTCGAATGCCCGAATATATACCATCAAAAGCGGAAGCGGAGGTGTTCGAATGCAAGAAGGTGTGAACGTCAGACCAAAGTTTGCAAAAAGCAGTTAAGAAAAGGTTCGAATACCCGAATATATACCATCAAAAGCGAGAGCAGAGCTGTTCGACTGCAAGTAGGTGTGAATGTCCAGCCATAATTACTCACAAACGGGTAAGAAAAGGTAGTATTGCCAGACCATACATGATCAAAACAGGGAGCTGAGGTGGTTCAGCTGCAAGGTGTGAATGTCTGACTATAGTTTGTAAAAAGCGGGTAAGACAAGGTGCGAATGCCCGACAATGTATGATCAAAAGAGGGAGTGGAGGTCTTCGGCTGCAAGGTCTGAATGTCTAACCATAATTTCTAAAAACTGGGTAAGAAAAGGCTCGAAAGCCCGACTATACACAATCAAAAGCGGGAGCGGGAGGTTTTCAGCTGCAAATCCTTCACTCAAACCAAGTGAAAACTGCTTTGTCCTTCATATTTATCAATGTCTAGATCGACTTCAACAAAGAACAACATTGTACTTTGCAGTAAAGAAAGAGCAAATCAAAAGTTTTAGGAATCCGAGAATAAGCTTATTTTCATGAGTTCTGCACGATTGACTTCAACATAGAACAACACTGGATTTTGCAGTAGAAGAAAGAGCAACACTGAAGGATCAGTAATCCGAGAATAAGCTTATTTTCATACGTTCTGCATGATTTGGGATTTTATGTATAAAATGAATTCCTTCACTCAAACCAAGTGAAAACTGCTTTGTCCTTCATATTTATCAATGTCTAGATTTACTTCAACAAAGAACAACATTGTATTTTGCAGTAGTAGAAAGAGCAACACTTGAAGGAACAGGAATCCGAGAATAAGATTATTTTCATACGTTCTGCATGATTTGGGATTTTATGTATAAAATGAATTCCTTTACTCAAACTATGTTAAAACTGCTTTGTCCTTCATATTTATCAATGTCTAGATTGACTTCAACAAAGAACAACATTGTATTTTGCAGTAGAAGAAATAGCAACACTGAAGGATCAGGAATCCGAAAACACGCTTATTTTCATACTTTCTGCTTGATTTGGGATTTTATGTATAAAATGAATTCCTTTACTCAAACTATGTTAAAACTGCTTTGTCCTTCATATTTATCAATGTCTAGATTGACTTCAACAAAGAACAACATTGTATTTTGCAGTAGAAGAAATAGCAACACTGAAGGATCAGGAATCCGAAAACACGCTTATTTTCATACGTTCTGCTTGATTTGGGATTTTGCTATAAAATTAATTCCTTCACTCAAACAAAGTGGAAACTGCTTTGTCCTTCATATTTATCAATGTCTATATCGATTTCAACAAAGAACAAGGCTGTATTTTGCAGTATAGGAAAGAGCAACACTGGAGGATCAGGAATCCGAGAATAAGCTTACTTTCATGAGTCCTGCACGATTTCGGATTTTCCTATAAAATGAATTGCTTTGCTCAAACCAAGTTAAAATTGCTTTGTCCTTCATAGTTATCCATGTCTAAAATGTATCAAGCATAAAGTTCCTCATATTACCCTGAATGAGAAAGAAGCATCCCTTTGGTTGAGCAATACGTTCCTTTTGCGGAGTTATGCATGATTTCGGATTTTGCTATAAAATTCATTCCTTCACACCTTTCTTTTTTCACCGCATTTTATAGATTATGGTTGGAAATTCTCAACCACTCTAATCCGAAGACCTCTCCTCCCGCTTTTGTTAATATATTTGAACTTTAGTTGGACATTCACCCCTTTTTGCAGCTAAACCACCTCCGCTCCCTCTTTTGATCATACATTGTCGGGCATTCGCACCTTATCTTACCCGCTTATTACAAACTATAGTCAGACATTCACACCTTGCAGGTGAACCACCTCCGCTCCCTGTTTTGATCATGTATGGTCTGGCAATACTACCTTTTCTTACCCGTTTGTGAGTAATTAATCCCAAAATATTGAGCATAAAATAAGTCTTTATGCTGATGATGTATTACTTTTCCTTCAGAACTCACATACGTCTCTCAGTCACACGATCACACTCGTAAATAAATTCTCAGCACTTTCTGACTACTCTATCAACTGGTCTAAGACCACAGTTCTGCCCATTAACTGTAGGGTCCATAATATACCTGCGATCACTTTACAGTCAGGAAATATTAGATATTTAGGCATAAACATTTCCTCCAGGCTCTCAGAGCTAACAAAGCTAAATTATGTGCAATTATTAAAGACAGTAGAGGACGATCTCTCGTTGGAAGTCCTTACCTATATCACTTATGGGGAGAGTTACATCCATTAAAATGATGATACTACCAAAAGTTAACTATTTGTTCTCAATGATCCCCATAAAACCATCTGCTACTTGGTTTAAGTCACTAGATTCATGCATCTCCAAATTTCTGTGGAAAAACAAACCACCACGTATTAGTTTAAAAACCCTACAGAAGACCAAGGACAGTGGTGGATTAGATTTACCTCATTTTCAGCACTATTCCTTAGACAATAGGTTACAATGTATATCAAAATGGTTTAAACCTTGTTGTTGTCACAGTTCCCAGAGACGTTGTAATCGTTGAGGATTCTATATTCACCCCCTCATTAGAGGCACGTAATGCAGATTGATGACACTGAATCTTCTTCTCTGTTCATTGCTGGCATCATTCCCAGCATCGTAAGTGTTCGTGGCATTGTTAGCCTCTTCTTCTGGATCTTGATATCGAGAATCCTTTTGTATTTCTGGTTTGTCAGTCCTCTGTCTTCGTTCACCGGAGTCTTTGTCATTTTGTCCTTGAGTTTGGTGATTTTTTCTTCTTTTGATGCCTTGACACAATGTGACAGGTGATACCACGTGGGAGATCCTGTAACTTGGATTGCTGTCCCTGTGCTGCGAAATGGCTGTGCTGCTCAAATGGTCTCTCCTTCATCATGGTTACATGCTGCCATTCCGACATCTCGCCATTCCGACATGGGTCTCCAATTGTCGGAATGGCGACACTTAATTTTTTATCAAACGTCCCACCATTCCGACACTTTTTTCCTCCTATGGTCGGAATGGCGGTATGTTTTTTGTTTTTTTTAACATACCGCCATTCCGACAGTTCCTTTTAATAGCCTATTTTTTACCCAAAACATTTTGCACTAATGATATGCCGGCGCAAATATACCCTAAAGTTTGGCGCACAAGCTTTGCACATGCAGAGGCCACAGCCTCGCAAACAAACTTTAATAATCTATTATCAAAATCCCCTGAATTTCAAATATAAAAATACAGATATTAATGTAACTCTGGCGAGACTGAAACTGATTAAGCAGAAATACAGTGTCAGTGAGCTGTCACAGCAGCCAGCTGGAGCGGAGCTCTCCACAGAGCCCATGCGTCTTTTGCACGCTGTCATCATATGCAAAAGTAATAATTGCAATTACAGATATCACGGCTACTGCACAGGACACAGTTGCGAGCACTCTGCCTTGCCTTGCCAATAGGAGAAGAGAGAAATGACAGCATAGAACGTATAAAACACAACAAAATTCAGTAAAAACGTTTATTCATGTTATTCACGTGATTTATGAGTACTCACTCCAATTTTGGGAAGCGCGGATGGGCTTTGCGCATTTGGCACAAACACACAGCCGCAACGGTTGTAGCTTTATACAGCCTGTTGATATCTTAAGGACCTAACTGGTCACACCTGGGAGTAAATTTCATGTAGAGATTGTTTTTACATGACATTACAGCTGAACATATAGCTTTCATCCACAAACCAACGTGGGAGAGCCCGAAGACGCATGTGCCAGACGCACATAGGCATGCGTAAAACCAATTTTGACCACTTCATACTGTTTATTTGCTTTCTTTTAGTTAACTTTCGTTTCTTTTGGATTCTTGTGCGTGTTATGGAGCCGTTTTGGTCCATGTTTGTAAGCCTTTTTTTCCTGGATTAAATTTTCTGAAGTTGAAACAAGTGGCATTGGAGTGTGTGATTGAAAACCACCGCGGACTGCTTCTCCTCCTCCAGTTGCCGAGACTTTGTGTTTTTAATAACGCTTGTAAACATGTGTTAAACATATAAATTGCATGAACAGAAAGAAGGGACTCACCTGTTGAGTAACACACATTTCCTTATACGGAAAGCCTTGTCGGAATGGTGGGACATTTGAACGTCAGAATAGCGGGATGTCGCAATGGTGGGATGTCGGAATGGTGGGACGTTTGCATGTCGGAATGGTGGTATGTCGGAATGGTGGGATGTCGGAATAGCGGGATGTCGGAATGGCGGGATTTCGGAATGGGTGTTGCCACCCCCTTCATCATATACACAGTTATTTATACATCCCCTTCCACCATGAAGCGTTGTCCCTTTTTGTTTCTCTCTTTGTTCTTAAAATGCTGTTATGCATGTCTAAACCAATCCATTAAATTAGATCATTTTGGCAGTAAAGCGATCTACAATGTGCTTGGTCGCAAAGCTGCTCATCTGTGGTAAACAGCTCTTCAGAAAGGCATTCTTCAATTGATTTCACTAATTCTATGTAATAATTTTGTGATTTCCTACAAAACTACACTTCTTCTCCCATCTGTCTGAGTATTTAATATTGTCTGGGTCCCGTTAAAACATGTATTTTTCCCATCTAATTCCTTGTTTGCTTTAAAACAAGTATTCCCCATTTTCTATCCCTTCAGTAGCCAACCAGTTTGTATGGAGTACACTGGAGCAACTTGACTGATCAGTAAAACACTGCTTTTGTTGTCACCGCAAGGCTTCCCCCGTCGGTTGTTTCACTGAGACTACTGAGTAACTATAACTCAACACAGTTTATACACATAACATTCATATACATACTAACAAACAAACAAACAATTATTTATCGCAATTTTCTCATCTCTGTTTGAACGTACACCCAGGTAAATATTCCTGTAGTCTTCTCATACCGACTATGGACCCATTCATTGTTTAACTTCACTGTTTTGCAAATCCTAATTGAATATTACACATTGACATTGAACTTTACTTGATAAGCAGGTCTTCATTGCATTCAGCAGCCTATATGTGAGCATCTATGTGTAAGCTGTTCTTCTTTGCATTTATCAGCAGCAAGCAATTCTTCATTGCACATGCATATGAAAATAGTAAAACAATTCCAATGCGTTAGCGAAACCTTCTATATCAGGAGTGTCCATCATGATGCTGGGAATAGAACCTCTTTCCTAGAATAGTTCAACCTTCATTACTCAACTGATCATAACTCCGCAATGAGCACATTTCAAAGTATCATTCCTCTACATGTATTCAAAAATCTATGTGTAAATGTTTAATATTTCTTATATTTGTTGATGTCATTCTGTGTGCATGTGGCCTAAACCCAATCTCTGTGTGGCAATTTTAATTTAAACAAGTTGAACTCTGCCTCTGATCATTTAAAAAAGGTGTGTACCAATATCAACCTTTCTCAGGTAATTACTGATCCTACAAAACCAAAGAGATCCTTCAAGGTTGTCCCTGATTGGCTCAATCTTAACATATCAAAGGTAGAAAATCCGCAGTATCTGAACTTGGTGTTAGTTATCACTGCTCAATAGCCTGTATCAGAATTGCAAAAATGAAAACATTAGGTCCACGCTTGGTATCCAGATCCTGAAACATCTCCATGAGCAGGCTTTTTTTTAACTGATCTGTTGAATAGTTATATGACACTGTTAAAATCCCAGATGAAGATCTAGCACTTGACCATTTTTGTAAATCTTCTAATTCCATAGTTGATAAACACGCCCCTTTTAAAAAGTATAGAACTTAGAACAGGTCTATCCCTGGCTTTCGGCAGAACTGTCTTCTTTACTTTTTTTTCCCCTCTTCCTGTTCAGCATTATGTCAGAAGAATTGTAGTCTGAATACCTTTGATGCCAAACAGATTTGCTTTGCCAAGGGAAGTTTTATAAATGTAAAGCTCCCCTTAATGCCCATTTATTTATTTCTGTTTACAATATATGACATGAACTGAACTGAACCGGACCGGGGGACAAGGAAAGAAGAAGAGGAAAGAAGAGGAAACAGAACAAAAATAGAAACAAAAACCAGACAACCAGCTGCTACACCTGTAAAAAACAAAACAGACAACAATCCATGGCCTATGAGGGGAATCCAGCCTTAGCGCCACCAGGAGCACCTGAAAGCAGACAAGCAGAGAAAAAACAAACACACAAACAAACAAAAACAAGCACAAGAAGCGGCAATCGCATACAACACAGCTGTGGATATAGATGACCTGAGACGACATGATAATACATCAACTGCTTAGTGACCATGCTACTGGACTAATGAATGTGTGTGTGTGTGTGTGAGAACATGCAACACCCATGGCATTGGACCTACATGATAACCGTGCTTAGTTATGAGTGTATAAGCGTACAGGGCCACAATCCACAGCCCCCCCCCCCAAGCAATCAGAAGCAGGCAGAGAGGGCCACAAGACCCAGGCCACCAGCAGCCCCCACAGAGCACAGAACCCAGGCAGCCCACTGCAGGGGCAACCACGCATCCACCCAGAAGACTGCAGAGGAAGCCCCCGGAAAGAGCCCCCATAAGCATAGGGCAGAGGCACTCCGGGAACCAGGGGTAACAGCCCACCGACCCCGCCAGGCCCCAGCCGCCCAGACATGGGCCGTGCACTGGACCTGGGCCCCAGGAGCCCGAGCGCCCCCAAACCCCCCGGCAGAGGCCCCACCCAATACCCAGGAGGGCCAAGCGCCCCAGACAGCCACAAAGTGGGTCAGCGCCTGCCCCAGCGCCCCTGGCCAAGTGCCCTGGGAGTCAAGACGTGCCCACAGGTGGGTGAAGTCGCGAGCAGTGGGGAGAGGCAACGCTGATGCCCCATCGGGAGAAACACAGGCAGGCCAGGCGACAGCAAGTCCCAGATCCAGGCCCAATCATTACCACACACACTTTCACGTCCCATACATCCACACATCCACACATCCTACCTCCCTCAACTCTGCTGGGGTGTAGTGCAGCGGGCACACCAGGAGGCCAGCAACCCCCCAGCCACCACAGACCCCGAACCAGCAGAACAATTAATTAATCCTCCTGGCCCCTCCTGCCCCGAGCAGACACCAGGAAGCAGGGGTGTGCGAAGAAGACCCCTCCCCTCACCCTTCTGGCTCTTCAATATTTTCTAATAGTGAGCAATTAAAATTGAGGGGCAGCCAAACTTGTAGAACTGGGAGCGCGGCACTCTGGGCAGCCTACATACCCAAAGAGCCCCGCCCACCAGATGCCACTCAGTGTAACCACCCCCCAAGACCTAATGTGTGTGTGTGAGTGTGTTTGATAAGTAGTAATGTCTAAGGTGTAATTAAAACAGGGGCAGGGAACTGCAGAGTGCAACCAAAGGGGACCACCTACGTGGCCCCATCCACTACACCCCACCGAACACACACGCCCCCAAAACCCTTCATGTGTGAGTGTGTGCTGTGTACAGGAGCCAGAAGGGAGAGGGGTATGGGGATATATACCGGGGGAGCTAATCTCCCCCAGAGAGGGCAGCCAGGGACTGGCTGCAATAGGCATCCCCGCTACCTGGGAGCCAACAATGGGCAGGAGGGCCTGATGTCCACCAGGCTCGGGGCCTGCAGCGACCATATTCCAGGAGCTACTGTACCCCCAGAAGGTACCCATCCCGCCCCACCCCACTCAACCCAACCCCACCCAGGAGGACCTCTACAAAAAACAAACAAACAACATCAAAAAACAAACAAACAAACCACCCGGTCACACCAGTCGCAGCAGCCCGGGCCTGAGACCCACCATCACCCAGCAACCCACCACCACCACTATGTGATAAAACTAATCAGAGGGGACCAGAGAGAATGAAATTCAGCCAATTGATGTTTTGTGGAGGCAGACATTGTTTCCATGCTAATATAATCTAAAAGAAAATTTCTAAACTGGTTAATACACAGATTGTTCTTCGCTTTCCAGTTCATGAGAATAGTTTTCTTTGCGATACATAACACTGTGACAACCATGTGTGCTGAGTTAATTTCCATGTTGATGTTGTCTAAGTCACCCAGTATGCACAGTGTGGGGCATGCAGGGATGCTACACTTTAGCCATGTTGATAGGTCCTCACAGACTTCAAGCCAGAACTTCTGGACAGGCGCAGAAAACCACAAAGCGTGTGCATAATCATCAGGTGTGTTATCTGTGCAATGTGAGCAGATGTTTGAGTGTGTTAGACCCATCCTGAACATCCTTTGTCCTGTATAGTGTGTTCTATGAAGGATTTTGTATTGTATGAGCTGTAAATTAGGATTTCGAGTCTTTATGAAGGTGTTCAAACATATTTGTGGTTAGAAGCTATGACCAGAACTGATGGATAAATCTGCCTCCCATTTTGAGGATGGAAGAGACATTGTGTCATCTATCTTAGACAATAATTTATATATTTTTGATAGTAGTTTTGGGGTACAGATGCTTAGAAATTCTGCTACCCTAGTCGGGGGTTGTAAGTCTGGTTGGTGGAGGATATATCCATCCATCCACCCATCATCTGCCGCTTATCCGGGGGTCGGGTCGCGGGGGCAGCAGCTTGAGCAGAGAAACCCAGACGTCTCTGTCCCCGGCCACTTCCTCCAGCTCTTCCGGGGGGACCCCGAGGCGTTCCCAGGCCAGCCGAGAGACATAGTCTCTCCAACGTGTCCTGGGTCTCCTCCCGGGGTCTCCTCCCAGTGGGACGTGCCCGGAACACCTCCCCAGGGAGGCGCCCAGGGGGCATCCTAACCAGATGCCCGAGCCACCTCATCTGACTCCTCTCAATGCGGAGGAGCAGCGGTTCTACTCCGAGCCCCTCCCGGATGACTGAGCTTCTCACCCTATCTCTAAGGGAGAGCCCAGACACCCTGCGGAGGAAACCCATTTCGGCCGCTTGTATTCGCGATCTTGTTCTTTCGGTCACTACCCACAACTCTTGACAGTAGGTGAGGATGGGAACGTAGATTGACCAGTAAGTAGAGAGCTTCGCCTTCTGGCTCAGCTCCCTCTTCACAACGACGGGTCGGTGCAGAGCCTGCAACACTGCAGGCGCCGCACCAATCCGCCCGTCAATCTCCCGCTCCATTCGTCCGTCACTCGTGAACAAGACCCCGAGATACTTGAACTCCTCCTCTTGGGGAAGGATCTCATTCCCGACCCGGAGAGAGCATTCCACCCTTTTCCGGCTGAGAACCATAGTCTCGGATTTGGAGGTGCTGATTCTCATCCCAGCCGCTTCACACTCGGCTGCGAATCACTCCAGTGAGAGCTGAAGGTCACGGCCTGACGACGCTAACAGAACCACATCATCTGCAAAAAGCAGAGACCCGATTCTGAGGTCGCCAAATGGGACACCCTCAACGCCCTGGCTCCGCCTAGAAATTCTGTCCATAAAAGTTAGGAACAGAATCGGTGACAAAGGGCAGCCCTGACGGAGTCCAACTCTCACTGGAAACGTATCCGACTTACTGCCGGCAATGCGGACCAAACTCTGGCACCGGTCATACAGAGACCGAACGGCCCCTATCAAGGGGTCCGGCACTCCATATTCCCGGAGCACCCCCCACAGGACTCCACGAGGGACACGGTCGAACGCTTTCTCCAAGTCCACAAAACACATGTAGACTGGTTGGGCGAACTCCCATGCACCCTCCAGGATCCTGCCGAGGGTATAGAGCTGGTCCACTGTTCCACGGCCAGGACGAAAGCCACACTGCATCTCCTGAATCCGAGGCTCGATTATCCGACGGATCCTCCTCTCCAATACCCCCGAATAGACCTTACCAGGGAGGCTGAGGAGTGTGATACCCCTATAGTTGGAACACACCCTCCGGTCCCCCTTTTTAAAGAGGGGGACCACCACCCCAATCTGCCAGTCCAGAGGCACTGTCCCCGATGTCCATGCGATACTGCAGAGGCGTGTCAGCCAAGACAGCCCTACAACATCCAGAGCCTTGAGAAACTCAGGACGGACCTCATCCACCCCCGGGGCCTTGCCACCGAGGAGCTTTTTAACCACCTCGGCAACATCAGCCCCAGAAATGGGAGGCCCCGTCTCCGAGCTCTCCGACTCTGCCTCTTCCGAGCACGTGTTGGTAGGATTGAGGAGTTCCTCGAAGTACTCCCCCCACCGACTCACAACATCCCTAGTTGAGGTCAGCAAAGCCCGTCCCCACTGTAAACAGTGTTGACTGTGAGCCGCTCCCCCCCCCCCGAGACGCCGGATGGTGGACCAGAATCTTTTCGAGGCCGTCCGGAAATCGTTCTCCATGGTCTCACCGAACTCCTCCCAGGCCCGAGTTTTTGCCTCAGCAACCGCCGAAGCCGTGGCCCGTCTGGCCCGTCGGTACCTATCAGCTGCTTCCAGGGTCCCACTGGCCAAAAAGGCCCAATAGGACTCCTTCTTCAGCTTGACGGCTTCCCTCACCACTGGTGTCCACCAGCAGGTTCGAGGGTTGCCGCCACGACAGGCACCGACCACCTTACGGCCACAACTCCGACCAGCTGCCTCGGCAATGGAGTCACGGAACATGGCCCATTCGGACTCAATGTCCCCCACCTCAAATATGGTTGAAGCTCTGCCGGAGGTGGGAGTTAAAGCTCCTTCTGACGGGGGATTCTGACAAACGCTCCCAGCAGACCCTCACAATACGTTTGGGCCTGCCAGGTCTGATCGGCATCCTCCCCCACCAGCGGAGCCAACTCACCACCAGGTGGTGATCAGTTGACAGCTCCGCCCCTCTCTTCACCCGAGTGTCCAGGACATACGGCCGCAAGTCCGATGATACAACCACAAAGTCGATCATCGAACTGCGGCCAAGGGTGTCCTGGTGCCAAGTGCACATATGGACACCCTTATGTCTGAACATGGTGTTCGTTATGGACAGTCCATGACCAGCACAGAAGTCCAACAACATAACACCACTCTGGTTCAGATCGGGGGGGCCGTTCCTTCCAATCACACCCCTCCAGGTCTCACTGTCATTGCCCACGTGAGCATTGAAGTCCCCCAGCAGAACGAGGGAGTCTCCGGTAGGAGCATTCTCCAGTGCCTCCCCCAGAGACTCCAAAAAGGGTGGGTACTCTGAACTGCTGTTTGGCGCATAGGCACAAACAACAGTCAGGACTCGTCCCCCCACCCGAAGGCGGAGGGAGGCTACCCTCTCGTTCACTGGGGTAAACCCCAATGTACTGGCACACAGCCGGGGGGCAATAAGTATGCCCACACCTGCTCTGCGCCTCTCACCACGGGCAACTCCAGAGTGGAAGAGAGTCCAACCCCTCTCAAGAGTACTGGTTCCAGATCCCAAGCCGTGCGTCGAGGTGAGTCCGACTATATCTAACGGTCTGATGAAGTTTCAACAATAAACAACAAACTTTGTATTATGAGAAAGAACCAGACTCATTCTTCAGGAATCCAAAAATAAGCTCTATTTTACGAGTTATGCACGAATTCGGATTCTCCTATAAAACGAATTCCTTAACTCAAACCAAGTTAAGACTGCTTTGTCCTTCATATTTATTCATGTCTAATCAAGTTTCAATGATAAACAACGTTGTACTTTGTAGAATGAGAAAGAACTTCTTCAGCAATAAGCATCTCTCGACAAATGACGAAATACAGATTTTGCTATAAAATTAATTGCTATCAGCCTGACTTAAAACTGTTTGTCTTCCTTATTTATCCACTTCAAATCAAGTTTCAACAATTAAAAAAATTTTGTAGTTTGAGAAAGAACAACTTAATCTTGAGCAATCAGTATAAAAAGAGGGTAAGCAAAGGTGCGAATGTCAAACCATACATGATCAAAACAGGGAGCGGAGGTGTTTGGCTGAGACAAGGTGTGAATGTCCACCCATAATTAATGAAAAGCGGGCAACAAGTAGGTTCGAATGCCCAACCATACATCATCAAAAGCAGGAGTGGATATGTTCGGCTACAAGAAGGTTTGAACGTCTGACCATAGTTTGTAAAAAGCGGGTAAGACAAGGTTCGAATGCCCGAACATACACCATCAAAGGAGGGAGCGGAGGTGATCCGCTGTAAGAAGGTGTGAATGTCCGACCATAGTTGGTAAAAAACGGGTAAGAAAAGGTTAAAATACCCGACTGTACACAATCAGTAGCGGGTGCGGAGTTGTTCGGCTACTAAAAGGTGTGAAAGTCCGACCATGGTTTGTAAAAAGCGGGTAAGAAAAGGTGCGAATGCCCGAAAATGTATGATCAAAAGAGGGAGCGGAGGTGTTTGGCTGCAAGAAGGTGTGAATGTAAACCCATAATTACTGAAAAATGGGTAAGAAAAGGTGCGAATGCCCAACTATACATAATCAAAAGCAGGAGTGGATGTGTTCGGCTCCAAGAAGGGTTGAATGTCTGACCATAGTTTGTAAAAAGCAGGTAAGAAAAGGTTTGACTGCCCGAACATACACCATCAAAAGAGGGAGCGGAGGTGTTCCGCTGTAAGAAGGTGTGAATGTCCGACCATAGTTGGTAAAAAGCGGGTAAGAAAAGGTTAAAATACCCGACTGTACACAATCAATAGCGGGAGCGGAGTTGTTTGGCTACTAAAAGATGTGAAAGTCCGACTATGGTTTGTAAAAAGCGGGTAAGAAAAGGTGCTAATGCCCGACAATGTATGATCAAAAGAGGGAGCGGAGGTGTTCGGCTGCAAGAAGGTCTGAATGTCCAACCATAATTTGTAAAAACCGGGAAGGAAAGGCTCGAAAGCCCGACTATACACCATCAAAAGCGGGAGCAGAGTGGTTCAGCTGCAAGAAGGTCTGAATGTCCATCAATAATTGCTTTAAAACATGAAAGAAAATTTTCGAATATCGTCCGCACATGATCATAAGAAGGAGAGGAGGTGTTCAGCTGCAAGAAGGTGTGAATGTCCACCCATAATTCCTGAAAAATGGGTAAAAAAAGGTGCGAATGCCCAACCATACATTATCAAAAGCAGGTGTGAATGTCAGATCATAATTTGCAAAAAGCTGATGAGATAGGGTGAGAATGCCCGACTATACACCATCAAATGCGGGAGCGGAGGTGTTCGGCTCTGAGGAGGTGTGAATGTCCGACCATAATTGCTGAAAAATGTGTTAGAAAAGGAAAGAATGCCGGACCATACATCATCAAAAGCGAGAGAGGTGGTGTTCGGCTGCAAAAAGGTGTAAATGTTCGACTAAAGTTTGTAAAAAGCGGGTAAGACATGGTGCAAATGCCTGACAAGGTATGATCAAAAGCAGGAGCGGAGGTGTTCAGCTGCAAGAAGGTCTAAATGTCCATCAATAATTGCTAGAAAACATGAAAGAAAATTTTCGAAAATCAAACCGCACATGATCATAAGTGGGAGAGGAGGTGTTCAGCTGCAAGAAGGTGTGAATGTCCACCCATTATTCCTGACAAATGGGTAAAAAAAAGGTGCGAATGCCCAACCATACATCATCAAAAGCAGGAGTGGATGTGTTCGGCTACAAGAAGGTGTGAACGTCCAACCAAAGTTTGTAAAAAGCGGGTAAGAAAAGGTTTGAATATCCAACCAAACATAATCAAAAGCGGGAGCATAGCTTTTCGACTGCAAGTAGGTGTGAATGTCAGATCATAATTTGTAAAAAGCTGATGAGAAAGGGTGAGAATGTCCGACTGCACACCATCAAATGCGGGAGCGGAGTTGTTCGGCTGTGAGTAGGTGTGAATCTCCGACCGTAATTTCTGAAAAATGTGTTAGAAAAGGTAAGAATGCCGGTCCATACATCATCAAAAGCGAGAGAGGTGGTGTTCGGCTGCAAGTAGGTGTGAATGTCCAGCCATAATTACTCACAAACGGGTAAGAAAAGGTAGTATTGCCAGACCATACATGATCAAAACAGGGAGCGGAGGTGGTTCAGCTGCAAGAAGGTGTGAATGTCCGACTAAAGTTCAAATATATTAACAAAAGCGGGAGGAGAGGTCTTCGGATGAGAGTGGTTGAGAATTTCCAACCATAATCTATAAAATTCGGTGATAAAAAGGTGTGATAGAACACTAAAAGGTGGAGCGGAAGTGTTCGGCTGCAAGAAGGTGTGAATGTCCGACTATATTTGGTGAAAAGCAGGTGAAGCAAGGTCTGAATGCCCAACCTTACATTATCAAAAGCGAGATCAGAGGTGTTTGGCTGCAAAAAGGCCATAGTTTGCCAAAAGCGGGTAAGCTGCGAATGACCAACTAAATATCAACAAAAGTGGGGGGCGGAGGTCTTCGGATGCAACTGGGTGTGAACATCCCACCATACAAGTATGGTGGAGAGGAAGCTGTGAACAGCCGACCATAGTTGGCAAAAAGCGGGTGAGAAAAGGTGCGAATGTCCAACCATACATGATCAAAACAGGGAGCGGAGGTGTTTGGCTGTGACAAGGTGTGAATGTCCACCCAAAATTAATGAAAAGCGGGCAACAAGTAGGTTTGAATGCCCAACCATACATCATCAAAAGCAGGAGTGCATGTGTTCGGCTACAAGAAGGTTTGAATGTCCGAGCATAGTTTGTAAAAAGCGGGTAAGAAAAGGTTCGAATGCCCAAACATACACCATCAAAAGAGGGAGCGGAGGTGTTCCGCTGTAAGAAGGTGTGAATGTCCGACCATAGTTGGTAAAAAACGGGTAAGAAAAGGTTAAAATACCCGTCTGTACACAATCAATAGCGGGAGCGGATGTGTTTGGCTACAAGAATGTGTGACAGTCCGACCATAGTTTGTAAAAAACGGGTAAGAAAAGGTGCGAATGCCCGACAATGTATGATCAAAAGAGGGAGCGGAGGTTTTCGGCTACAAGAAGGTTTGAATGTCCGACCATAGTTTGTAAAAAGCGGGTAAGAAAAGGTTCAAATGCCTGACTATACACCATCAAAAGCGGGAGCGGAGGTGTTCGGCTACAAGAAGGTGTGAAAGTTCAACCATGGTTTGTAAAAAGCTGCTAAGAAAAGGTTCGAATGCCCGAATATATACCATCAAAAGCGGAAGCGGAGGTGTTCGGCTGCAAGAAGGTGTGAACGTCCGACCAAAGTTGGTAAAAAGCAGTTAAGAAAAGGTTCGAATATCCAACCAAACATAATCAAAAGCGGGAGCAGAGCTGTTCGACTGCAAGTAGGTGTGAATGTCCAGCCATAATTACTCACAAACGGGTAAGAAAAGGTAGTATTGCCAGACCATACATGATCAAAACAGGGAGCTGAGGTGGTTCAGCACCAAGGTGTGAATGTCTGACTATAGTTTGTAAAAAGCGGGTAAGATAAGGTGCGAATGCCCGACAATGTATAATCAAAAGAGGGAGCAGAGGTTTTCAGCTACAAGAAGGTTTGAATGTCCAACCATAGTTTGTAAAAAGCGGGTAAGTAAAGGTTCAAATGCCTGACTATACACCATCAAAAGCGGGAGCGGAGATGTTCCGCTGTAAGACGGTGTGAATGTCCGACCATAGTTGGTAAAAAGCGGGTAAGAAAAGGTTAAAATACCCGACTGTACACAATCAATAGCGGGAGCGGAGTTGTTCGGCTACAAGAAGGTGTGAAAGTCCAACCATCGTTTGTAAAAAGCTGGTAAGAAAAGGTTCGAATGCCCGAATATATACCATCAAAAGCGGATGCGGAGGTGTTCGGCTGCAAGAAGGTGTGAAAGTCCAACCATCGTTTGTAAAAAGCTTTTAAGAAAAGGTTCGAATGCCCGAATATATACCATCAAAAGCGGATGCGGAGGTGTTTGGCTGCAAGAAGGTGTGAACGTCCAACCAAAGTTGGCAAAAAGCAGTAAAGAAAAGGTTCGAATATCCAAACATAATTAAAAGCGAGAGAGATTGTGTTCAGCTGCAAGTAGGTGTGAATATCCAGCCATAATTACTCACAAACGGGTAAGAAAATGTAGTATTGCCAGACCATACATGATCAAAACAGGGAGCGGAGGTGGTTTAGCTGCAAAAAGGGGTGAATGTCCAACTAAAGTTCAAATATATTAACAAAAGCGGGAGGAGAGGTGTTCGGATTAGAGTGGTTGAAATTTCCAACCATAATCTATAAAATTCGGTGAAAAAAAAAGGTGTGAAGGAATGAATTTTATAGCAAAATCCGAAATCATGCATAACTCCGCAAAAGGAACGTATTGCTCAACCAAAGGGATGCTTCTTTCTCATTCAGGGTAATATGAGGAACTTTATGCTTGATACATTTTAGACATGGATAACTATGAAGGACAAAGCAATTTTAACTTGGTTTGAGCAAAGCAATTCATTTTATAGGAAAATCCGAAATCGTGCAGGACTCATGAAAGTAAGCTTATTCTCGGATTCCTGATCCTCCAGTGTTGCTCTTTCCTATACTGCAAAATAAAGCCTTGTTCTTTGTTGAAATCGATATAGACATTGATAAATATGAAGGACAAAGCAGTTTCCACTTTGTTTGAGTGAAGGAATTAATTTTATAGCAAAATCCCAAATCAAGCAGAACGTATGAAAATAAGCTTGTTTTCGGATTCCTGATCCTTCAGTGTTGCTATTTCTTCTACTGCAAAATACAATGTTGTTCTTTGTTGAAGTCAATCTAGACATTGATAAATATGAAGGACAAAGCAGTTTTAACATAGTTTGAGTAAAGGAATTCATTTTATACATAAAATCCCAAATCAAGCAGAACGTATGAAAATAAGCTTGTTTTCGGATTCCTGATCCTTCAGTGTTGCTATTTCTTCTACTCCAAAATACAATGTTGTTCTTTGTTGAAGTCAATCTAGACATTGATAAATATGAAGGACAAAGCAGTTTTAACATAGTTTGAGTAAAGGAATTCATTTTATACATAAAATCCCAAATCATGCAGAACGTATGAAAATAAGCTTATTCTCGGATTACTGATCCTTCAGTGTTGCTCTTTCTTCTACTGCTCCCGCTTTTGATTGTGTATAGTCGGGCTTTAAAGCCTTTTCTTACCCGGTTTTTAGAAATTATGGTTGGACATTCAGACCTTGCAGCCGAAGACATCCACTCCCTATTTTGATCATACATTGTCGGGCATTCGCACCTTGTCTTACCCGCTTTTTACAAACTATAGTCAGACATTCACACCTTGCAGCTGAACCACCTGACCTCAGCTCCCTGTTTTGATCATGTATGGTCTGGCAATACTACCTTTTCTTACCCGTTTGTGAGTAATTATGGCTGGACATTCACACCTACTTGCAGTCGAACAGCTCTGCTCCCGCTTTTGATGGTATATATTCGGGCATTCGAACCTTTCTTAACTGCTTTTTGCAAACTTTGGTCGGACGTTCACACCTTCTTGCAGCCGAACACCTCCGCATCCGCTTTTGATGGTATATATTCGGGCATTCGAACCTTTTCTTAAAAGCTTTTTACAAACGATGGTTGGACTTTCACACCTTCTTGTAGCCGAAAACCTCCGCTCCCTCTGATCATACATTGTCGGGCATTCGCACCTGTTCTTACCCGTTTTTTACAAACTATGGTCGGACTGTCACACATTCTTGTAGCCAAACACATCCGCTCCCGCTATTGATTGTGTACAGTCGGGTATTTTAACCTTTTCTTAACCGTTTTTTACCAACTATGGTCGGACATTCACACCTTCTTACAGCGGAACACCTCCGCTCCCTCTTTTGATGGTGTATGTTTGGGCATTTGAAGCTTTTCTTACCCGCTTTTTACAAACTATGGTCGGACATTCAGACCTTCTTGCAGCCGAAAACCTCTGCTCCCTCTTTTGATCTTACATTGTCGGGCATTCGCACCTTATCTTACCCGCTTTTTACAAACTATAGTCAGACATTCACACCTTGCAGCTGAACCACCTCCGCTCCCTGTTTTGATCATGTATGGTCTGGCAATACTACCTTTTCTTACCCGTTTGTGAGTAATTAATCCCAAAATATTGAGCATAAAATAAGTCTTTATGCTGATGATGTATTACTTTTCCTTCAGAACTCACAGACGTCTCTCAGTCACACGATCACACTCATAAATAAATTCTCAGCACTTTCTGACTACTCTATCAACTGGTCTAAGACCACAGTTCTGCCCATTAACTGTAGGGTCCATAATATACCTGCGATCACTTTACAGTCAGGAAATATTAGATATTTAGGCATAAACATTTCCTCCAGGCTCTCAGAGCTAACAAAGCTAAATTATGTGCAATTATTAAAGACAGTAGAGGACGATCTCTCGTTGGAAGTCCTTACCTATATCACTTATGGGGAGAGTTACATCCATTAAAATGATGATACTACCAAAAGTTAACTATTTGTTCTCAATGATCCCCATAAAACCATCTGCTACTTGGTTTAAGTCACTAGATTCATGCATCTCCAAATTTCTGTGGAAAAACAAACCACCACGTATTAGTTTAAAAACCCTACAGAAGACCAAGGACAGTGGTGGATTAGATTTACCTCATTTTCAGCACTATTCCTTAGACAATAGGTTACAATATATATCAAAATGGTTTAAACCTTGTTGTTGTCACAGTTCCCAGAGACGTTGTAATCGTTGAGGATTCTATATTCACCCCCTCATTAGAGGCACGTAATGCAGATTGATGACACTGAATCTTCTTCTCTGTTCATTGCTGGCATCATTCCCAGCATCGTAAGTGTTCGTGGCATTGTTAGCCTCTTCTTCTGGATCTTGATATCGAGAATCCTTTTGTATTTCTGGTTTGTCAGTCCTCTGTCTTCGTTCACCGGAGTCTTTGTCTTTTTGTCCTTGAGTTTGGTGATTTTTTCTTCTTTTGATGCCTTGACACAATGTGACAGGTGATACCACGTGGGAGATCCTGTAACTTGGATTGCTGTCCCTGTGCTGCGAAATAGCTGTGCTGCTCAAATGGTTTCTCCTTCATCATAGTTACATGCTGCCATTCCGACATCTCGCCATTCCGACATGGGTCTCCAATTGTCGGAATGGCGACACTTAATTTTTTATCAAACGTCCCACCATTCCGACACTTTTTTCCTCCTATGGTCGGAATGGCGGTATGTTTTTTGTTTTTTTTAACATACCGCCATTCCGACAGTTCCTTTTAATAGCCTATTTTTTACCCAAAACTAATGCACTAATGATATGCCGGCGCAAATACGCCCTAAAGTTTGGCGCACAAGCTTTGCACATGCAGAGGCCACAGCCTCGCAAACAAACTTTAATAATCTATTATCAAAATCCCCTGAATTTCAAATATAAAAATACAGATATTAATGTAACTCTGGCGAGACTGAAACTGATTAAGCAGAAATACAGTGTCAGTGAGGTGTCACAGCAGCCAGCTGGAGCGGAGCTCTCCACAGAGCCCATGCGTCTTTTGCACGCTGTCATCATATGCAAAAGTAATAATTGCAATTACAGATATCACGGCTACTGCACAGGACACAGTTGGGAGCACTCTGCCTTGCCTTGCCAATAGGAGAAGAGAGAAATGACAGCATACAACGTATAAAACACAACAAAATTCAGTAAAAACGTTTATTCATGTTATTCACGTGATTTATGAGTACTCACTCCAAACACACAGCCGCAACGGTTGTAGCTTTATACAGCCTGTTGATATCTTAAGGACCTAACTGGTCACACCTGGGAGTAAATTTCATGTAGAGATTGTTTGTACATGACATTACAGCTGAACATATAGCTTTCATCCACAAACCAACGTGGGAGAGCCCGAAGACGCATGTGCCAGACGCACATAGGCATGCGTAAAACCAATTTTGACCACTTCATACTGTTTATTTGCTTTCTTTTAGTTAACTTTCGTTTCTTTTGGATTCTTGTGCGTGTTATGGAGCCGTTTTGGTCCATGTTTGTAAGCCTTTTTTTCCTGGATTAAATTTTCGGAAGTTGAAACAAGTGGCATTGGAGTGTGTGATTGAAAACCACCGCGGACTGCTTCTCCTCCTCCAGTTGCCGAGACTTTGTGTTTTTAATAACGCTTGTCTATAAACATGTGTTAAACATATAAATTGCATGAACAGAAAGAAGGGACTCACCTGTTGAGTAACACACATTTCCTTATACGGAAAGCCTTGTCGGAATGGTGGGACATTTGAACATCAGAATAGCGGGATGTCGCAATGGTGGGATGTCGGAATGGTGGGACGTTTGCATGTCGGAATGGTGGTATGTCGGAATGGTGGTATGTCGGAATGGTGGGATGTCGGAATAGCGGGATGTCGGAATGGCGGGATTTCGGAATGGGTGTTGCCACCCCCTTCATCATATACACAGTTATTTATACATCACCTTCCACCATGAAACGTTGTCCCTTTTTGTTTCTCTCTTTGTTCTTAAAATGCTGTTATGCATGTCTAAACCAATCCATTAAATTAGATCATTTTGGCAGTAAAGCGATCTACAATGTGCTTGGTCGCAAAGCTGCTCATCTGTGGTAAACAGCTCTTCAGAAAGGCATTCTTCAATTGATTTCACGAATTCTATGTAATAATTTTGTGATTTCCTACAAAACTACACTTCTTCTCCCATCTGTCTGAGTATTTAATATTGTCTGGGTCCCGTTAAAACATGTATTTTTCCCATCTAATTCCTTGTTTGCTTTAAAACAAGTATTCCCCATTTTCTATCCCTTCAGTAGCCAACCAGTTTGTATGGAGTACACTGGAGCAACTTGACTGATCAGTAAAACACTGCTTTTGTTGTCACCGCAAGGCTTCCCCCGTCGGTTGTTTCACTGAGACTACTGAGTAACTATAACTCAACACAGTTTATACACATAACATTCCTATACATACTAACAAACAAACAAACAATTATTTATCGCAATTTTCTCATCTCTGTTTGAACGTACACCCAGGTAAATATTCCTGTAGTCTTCTCATACCGACTATGGACCCATTCATTGTTTAACTTCACTGTTTTGCAAATCCTAATTGAATATTACGCATTGACATTGAACTTTACTTGATAAGCAGGTCTTCATTGCATTCAGCAGCCTATATGTGAGCATCTATGTGTAAGCTGTTCTTCTTTGCATTTATCAGCAGCAAGCAATTCTTCATTGCACATGCATATGAAAATAGTAAAACAATTCCAATGCGTTAGCGAAACCTTCTATATCAGGAGTGTCCATCATGATGCTGGGAATAGAACCTCTTTCCTAGAATAGTTCAACCTTCATTACTCAACTGATCATAACTCCGCAATGAGCACATTTCAAAGTATCATTCCTCTACATGTATTCAAAAATCTATGTGTAAATGTTTAATATTTCTTATATTTGTTGATGTCATTCTGTGTGCATGTGGCCTAAACCCAATCTCTGTGTGGCAATTTTAATTTAAACAAGTTGAACTCTGCCTCTGATCATTTAAAAAAGGTGTGTACCAATATCAACCTTTCTCAGGTAATTACTGATCCTACAAAACCAAAGAGATCCTTCAAGGTTGTCCCTGATTGGCTCAATCTTAACATATCAAAGGTAGAAAATCCGCAGTATCTGAACTTGGTGTTAGTTATCACTGCTCAATAGCCTGTATCAGAATTGCAAAAATGAAAACATTAGGTCCACGCTTGGTATCCAGATCCTGAAACATCTCCATGAGCAGGCTTTTTTTTAACTGATCTGTTGAATAGTTATATGACACTGTTAAAATCCCAGATGAAGATCTAGCACTTGACCATTTTTGTAAATCTTCTAATTCCATAGTTGATAAACATGCCCCTTTTAAAAAGTATAGAACTTAGAACAGGTCTATCCCTGGCTTTCGGCAGAACTGTCTTCTTTACTTTTTTTTCCCCTCTTCCTGTTCAGCATTATGTCAGAAGAATTGTAGTCTGAATACCTTTGATGCCAAACAGATTTGTTTTGCCAAGGGAAGTTTTATAAATGTAAAGCTCCCCTTAATGCCCATTTATTTATTTCTGTTTACAATATATGACATGAACTGAACTGAACCGGACCGGGGGACAAGGAAAGAAGAAGAGGAAAGAAGAGGAAACAGAACAAAAATAGAAACAAAAACCAGACAACCAGCTGCTACACCTGTAAAAAACAAAACAGACAACAATCCATGGCCTATGAGGGGAATCCAGCCTTAGCGCCACCAGGAGCACCTGAAAGCAGACAAGCAGAGAAAAAACAAACACACAAACAAACAAAAACAAGCACAAGAAGCGGCAATCGCATACAACACAGCTGTGAATATAGATGACCTGAGACGACATGATAATACATCAACTGCTTAGTGACCATGCTACTGGACTAATGAATGTGTGTGTGTGTGTGTGAGAACATGCAACACCCATGGCACAGGACCTACATGATAACCGTGCTTAGTTATGAGTGTATAAGCGTACAGGGCCACAATCCACAGCCCCCCCCCAAGCAATCAGAAGCAGGCAGAGAGGGCCACAAGACCCAGGCCACCAGCAGCCCCCACAGAGCACAGAACCCAGGCAGCCCACTGCAGGGGCAACCACGCATCCACCCAGAAGACTGCAGAGGAAGCCCCCGGAAAGAGCCCCCATAAGCATAGGGCAGAGGCACTCCGGGAACCAGGGGTAACAGCCCACCGACCCCGCCAGGCCCCAGCCGCCCAGACATGGGCCGTGCACTGGACCTGGGCCCCAGGAGCCCGAGCGCCCCCAAACCCCCCGGCAGAGGCCCCACCCAATACCCAGGAGGGCCAAGCGCCCCAGACAGCCACAAAGTGGGTCAGCGCCTGCCCCAGCGCCCCTGGCCAAGTGCCCTGGGAGTCAAGACGTGCCCACAGGTGGGTGAAGTCGCGAGCAGTGGGGAGAGGCAACGCTGATGCCCCATCGGGAGAAACACAGGCAGGCCAGGCGACAGCAAGTCCCAGATCCAGGCCCAATCATTACCACACACACTTTCACGTCCCATACATCCACACATCCACACATCCTACCTCCCTCAACTCTGCTGGGGTGTAGTGCAGCGGGCACACCAGGAGGCCAGCAACCCCCCAGCCACCACAGACCCCGAACCAGCAGAACAATTAATTAATCCTCCTGGCCCCTCCTGCCCCGAGCAGACACCAGGAAGCAGGGGTGTGCGAAGAAGACCCCTCCCCTCACCCTTCTGGCTCTTCAATATTTTCTAATAGTGAGCAATTAAAATTGAGGGGCAGCCAAACTTGTAGAACTGGGAGCGCGGCACTCTGGGCAGCCTACATACCCAAAGAGCCCCGCCCACCAGATGCCACTCAGTGTAACCACCCCCCAAGACCTAATGTGTGTGTGTGAGTGTGTTTGATAAGTAGTAATGTCTAAGGTGTAATTAAAACAGGGGCAGGGAACTGCAGAGTGCAACCAAAGGGGACCACCTACGTGGCCCCATCCACTACACCCCACCGAACACACACGCCCCCAAAACCCTTCATGTGTGAGTGTGTGCTGTGTACAGGAGCCAGAAGGGAGAGGGGTATGGGGATATATACCGGGGGAGCTACTCTCCCCCAGAGAGGGCAGCCAGGGACTGGCTGCAATAGGCATCCCCGCTACCTGGGAGCCAACAATGGGCAGGAGGGCCTGATGTCCACCAGGCTCGGGGCCTGCAGCGACCATATTCCGGGAGCTACTGTACCCCCAGAAGGTACCCATCCCGCCCCACCCCACTCAACCCAACCCCACCCAGGAGGACCTCTACAAAAAACAAACAAACAACATCAAAAAACAAACAAACAAACCACCCGGTCACACCAGTCGCAGCAGCCCGGGCCTGAGACCCACCATCACCCAGCAACCCACCACCACCACTATGTGATAAAACTAATCAGAGGGGACCAGAGAGAATGAAATTCAGCCAATTGATGTTTTGAGGAGGCAGACATTGTTTCCATGCTAATATAATCTAAAAGAAAATTTCTAAACTGGTTAATACACAGATTGTTCTTCGCTTTCCAGTTTATGAGAATAGTTTTCTTTGCGATACATAACACTGTGACAACCATGTGTGCTGAGTTAATTTCCATGTTGATGTTGTCTAAGTCACCCAGTATGCACAGTGTGGGGCATGCAGGGATGCTACACTTTAGCCATGTTGATAGGTCCTCACAGACTTCAAGCCAGAACTTCTGGACAGGCGCAGAAAACCACAAAGCCTGTGCATAATCATCAGGTGTGTTATCTGTGCAATGTGAGCAGATGTTTGAGTGTGTTAGACCCATCCTGAACATCCTTTGTCCTGTATAGTGTGTTCTATGAAGGATTTTGTATTGTATGAGCTGTAAATTAGGATTTCGAGTCTTTATGAAGGTGTTCAAACATATTTGTGGTTAGAAGCTATGACCAGAACTGATGGATAAATCTGCCTCCCATTTTGAGGATGGAAGAGACATTGTGTCATCTATCTTAGACAATAATTTATATATTTTTGATAGTAGTTTTGGGGTACAGATGCTTAGAAATTCTGCTACCCTAGTCGGGGGTTGTAAGTCTGGTTGGTGGAGGATATATCCATCCATCCATCCATCATCTGCCGCTTATCCGGGGGTCGGGTCGCGGGGGCAGCAGCTTGAGCAGAGAAACCCAGACGTCTCTGTCCCCGGCCACTTCCTCCAGCTCTTCCGGGGGGACCCCGAGGCGTTCCCAGGCCAGCCGAGAGACATAGTCTCTCCAACGTGTCCTGGGTCTCCTCCCAGTGGGACGTGCCCGGAACACCTCCCCAGGGAGGCGCCCAGGGGGCATCCTAACCAGATGCCCGAGCCACCTCATCTGACTCCTCTCAATGCGGAGGAGCAGCGGTTCTACTCCGAGCCCCTCCCGGATGACTGAGCTTCTCACCCTATCTCTAAGGGAGAGCCCAGACACCCTGCGGAGGAAACCCATTTCGGCCGCTTGTATTCGCGATCTTGTTCTTTCGGTCACTACCCACAACTCTTGACCATAGGTGAGGATGGGAACGTAGATTGACCAGTAAGTCAATCTGGCTCAGCTCCCTCTTCACAACGACGGGTCGGTGCAGAGCCTGCAACACTGCAGGCGCCGCACCGATCCGCCCGTCAATCTCCCGCTCCATTCGTCCGTCACTCGTGAACAAGACCCCGAGATACTTGAACTCCTCCTCTTGGGGAAGGATCTCATTCCCGACCCGGAGAGAGCATTCCACCCTTTTCCGGCTGAGAACCATAGTCTCGGATTTGGAGGTGCTGATTCTCATCCCAGCCGCTTCACACTCGGCTGCGAATCACTCCAGTGAGAGCTGAAGGTCACGGCCTGACGACGCTAACAGAACCACATCATCTGCAAAAAGCAGAGACCCGATTCTGAGGTCGCCAAATGGGACACCCTCAACGCTCTGGCTCCGCCTAGAAATTCTGTCCATAAAAGTTAGGAACAGAATCGGTGACAAAGGGCAGCCCTGACGGAGTCCAACTCTCACCGGAAACGTATCCGACTTACTGCCGGCAATGCGGACCAAACTCTGGCACCGGTCATACAGAGACCGAACGGCCCCTATCAAGGGGTCCGGCACTCCATATTCCCGGAGCACCCCCCACAGGACTCCACGAGGGACACGGTCGAACGCTTTCTCCAAGTCCACAAAACACATGTAGACTGGTTGGGCGAACTCCCATGCACCCTCCAGGATCCTGCCGAGGGTATAGAGCTGGTCCACTGTTCCACGGCCAGGACGAAAGCCACACTGCATCTCCTGAATCCGAGGCTCGATTATCCGACGGATCCTCCTCTCCAATACCCCCGAATAGACCTTACCAGGGAGGCTGAGGAGTGTGATACCCCTATAGTTGGAACACACCCTCCGGTCCCCCTTTTTAAAGAGGGGGACCACCACCCCAATCTGCCAGTCCAGAGGCACTGTCCCCGATGTACACGCGATACTGCAGAGGCGTGTCAGCCAAGACAGCCCTACAACATCCAGAGCCTTGAGAAACTCAGGACGGACCTCATCCACCCCCGGGGCCTTGCCACCGAGGAGCTTTTTAACCACCTCGGCAACCTCAGCCCCAGAAATGGGAGGCCCCGTCTCCGAGCTCTCCGACTCTGCCTCTTCCGAGCACGTGTTGGTAGGATTGAGGAGTTCCTCGAAGTACTCCCCCCACCGACTCACAACATCCCTAGTTGAGGTCAGCAAAGCCCGTCCCCACTGTAAACTGTGTTGACTGTGAGCCGCTCCCCCCCCCCGAGACGCCGGATGGTGGACCAGAATCTTTTCGAGGCCGTCCGGAAATCGTTCTCCATGGTCTCACCGAACTCCTCCCAGGCCCGAGTTTTTGCCTCAGCAACCGCCGAAGCCGTGGCCCGTCTGGCCCGTCGGTACCTATCAGCTTCTTCCAGGGTCCCACTGGCCAAAAAGGCCCGATAGGACTCCTTCTTCAGCTTGACGGCTTCCCTCACCACTGGTGTCCACCAGCAGGTTCGAGTTTCCGCCACGACAGGCACCGACCACCTTACGGCCACAACTCCGACCAGCTGCCTCGGCAATGGAGTCACGGAACATGGCCCATTCGGACTCAATGTCCCCCACCTCAAATATGGTTGAAGCTCTGCCGGAGGTGGGAGTTAAAGCTCCTTCTGACGGGGGATTCTGACAAACGCTCCCAGCAGACCCTCACAATACGTTTGGGCCTGCCAGGTCTGATCGGCATCCTCCCCCACCAGCGGAGCCAACTCACCACCAGGTGGTGATCAGTTGACAGCTCCGCCCCTCTCTTCACCTGAGTGTCCAGGACATACGGCCGCAAGTCCGATGATACAACCACAAAGTCGATCATCGAACTGCGGCCAAGGGTGTCCTGGTGCCAAGTGCACATATGGACACCCTTATGCCTGAACATGGTGTTCGTTATGGACAGTCTATGACTGGCACAGAAGTCCAACAACATAACACCACTCTGATTCAGATCGGGGGGGCCGTTCCTCCCAATCACACCCCTCCAGGTCTCACTGTCATTGCCCACGTGAGCATTGAAGTCCCCCAGCAGAATGAGGGAGTCTCCGGTAGGAGCATTCTCCAGTGCCTCCCCAAGAGACTCCAAAAAGGGTAGGTACTCTGAACTGCTGTTTGGCGCATAGGCACAAACAACAGTCAGGACTCGTCCCCCCACCCAAAGGCGGAGGGAGGCTACCCTCTCGTTCACTGGGGTAAACCCCAATGTACTGGCACACAGCCGGGGGGCAATAAGTATGCCCACACCTGCTCTGCGCCTCTCACCACGGGCAACTCCAGAGTGGAAGAGAGTCCAACCCCTCTCAAGAGTACTGGTTCCAGATCCCAAGCCGTGCGTCGAGGTGAGTCCGACTATATCTACGGTCTGATGAAGTTTCAACAATAAACAACAAACTTTGTATTATGAGAAAGAACCAGACTCATTCTTCAGGAATCCGAAAATAAGCTCTATTTTACGAGTTATGCACGAATTCGGATTCTCCTATAAAACGAATTCCTTAACTCAAACCAAGTTAAGACTGCTTTGTCCTTCATATTTATTCATGTCTAATCAAGTTTCAATGATAAACAACGTTGTACTTTGTAGAATGAGAAAGAACTTCTTCAGCAATAAGCATCTCTCGACAAATGACGAAATACAGATTTTGCTATAAAATTGCTATCAGCCTGACTTAAAACTGTTTGTCTTCCTTATTTATCCACTTCAAATCAAGTTTCAACAATTAAAAAAATTTTGTAATTTTGAGAAAGAACAACTTAATCTTGAGCAATCAGTATAAAAAGAGGGTAAGCAAAGGTGCGAATGTCAAACCATACATGCTGAAAACAGGGAGCGGAGGTGTTTGGCTGAGACAAGGTGTGAATGTCCACCCATAATTAATGAAAAGCGGGCAACAAGTAGGTTCGAATGCCCAACCATACATCATCAAGAGCAGGAGTGGATATATTCGGCTACAAGAAGGTTTGAACGTCTGACCATAGTTTGTAAAAAGCGGGTAAGAAAAGGTTCGAATGCCCGAACATACACCATCAAAGGAGGGAGCGGAGGTGTTCCGCTGTAAGAAGGTGTGAATGTCCGACCATAGTTGGTAAAAAGCGGGTAAGAAAAGGTTAAAATACCCGACTGTACACAATCAATAGCGGGAGCGGAGTTGTTTGGCTACTAAAAGATGTGAAAGTCCGACTATGGTTTGTAAAAAGCGGGTAAGAAAAGGTGCTAATGCCCGACAATGTATGATCAAAAGAGGGAGCGGAGGTGTTCGGCTGCAAGAAGGTCTGAATGTCCAACCATAATTTGTAAAAACCGGGAAGGAAAGGCTCGAAAGCCCGACTATACACCATCAAAAGCGGGAGCAGAGTGGTTCAGCTGCAAGAAGGTCTGAATGTCCATCAATAATTGCTTTAAAACATGAAAGATAATTTTCGAATATCATCCGCACATGATCATAAGAAGGAGAGGAGGTGTTCAGCTGCAAGAAGGTGTGAATGTCCACCCATAATTCCTGAAAAATCGGTAAAAAAAGGTGCGAATGCCCAACCATACATTATCAAAAGCAGGTGTGAATGTCAGATCATAATTTGCAAAAAGCTGATGAGATAGGGTGAGAATGCCCGACTATACACCATCAAATGCGGGAGCGGAGGTGTTCGGCTCTGAGTAGGTGTGAATGTCCGACCATAATTGCTGAAAAATGTGTTAGAAAAGGAAAGAATGCCGGACCATACATCATCAAAAGCGAGAGAGGTGGTGTTCGGCTGCAAAAAGGTGTAAATGTTCGACTAAAGTTTGTAAAAAGCGGGTAAGACATGGTGCGAATGCCTGACAAGGTATGATCAAAAGCAGGAGCGGAGGTGTTCAGCTGCAAGAAGGTCTAAATGTCCATCAATAATTGCTAGAAAACATGAAAGAAAATTTTCGAAAATCAAACCGCACATGATCATAAGTGGGAGAGGAGGTGTTCAGCTGCAAGAAGGTGTGAATGTCCACCCATTATTCCTGACAAATGGGTAAAAAAAAGGTGCGAATGCCCAACCATACATCATCAAAAGCAGGAGTGGATGTGTTCGGCTACAAGAAGGTGTGAACGTCCAACCAAAGTTTGTAAAAAGCAGTTAAGAAAAGGTTTGAATATCCATCCAAACATAATCAAAAGCGGGAGCATAGCTTTTCGACTGCAAGTAGGTGTGAATGTCAGATCATAATTTGTAAAAAGCTGATGAGAAAGGGTGAGAATGTCCGACTGCAAACCATCAAATGCGGGAGCGGAGTTGTTCGGCTGTGAGTAGGTGTGAATCTCCGACCGAAATTTCTGAAAAATGTGTTAGAAAAGATAGGAATGCCGGTCCATACATCATCAAAAGCGAGAGAGGTGGTGTTCGGCTGCAAGTAGGTGTGAATGTCCAGCCATAATTACTCACAAACGGGTAAGAAAAGGTAGTATTGCCAGACCATACATGATCAAAACAGGGAGCGGAGGTGGTTCAGCTGCAAGAAGGTGTGAATGTCCGACTAGAGTTCAAATATATTAACAAAAGCGGGAGGAGAGGTCTTCGGATGAGAGTGGTTGAGAATTTCCAACCATAATCTATAAAATTCGGTGAAAAAAAGGTGTGATAGAACACTAAAAGGTGGAGCGGAAGTGTTCGGCGGCAAGAAGGTGTGAATGTCCGACTATATTTGGTGAAAAGCAGGTGAAGCAAGGTCTGAATGCCCAACCTTACATTATCAAAAGCGAGATCAGAGGTGTTTGGCTGCAAAAAGGCCATAGTTTGCCAAAAAGCTGCGAATGACCAACTAAATATCAACAAAAGTGGGGGGCGGAGGTCTTCGGATGCAACTGGGTGTGAACATCCCACCATACAAGTATGGTGGAGAGGAAGCTGTGAACAGCCGACCATAGTTGGCAAAAAGCGGGTGAGAAAAGGTGCGAATGTCCAACCATACATGATCAAAACAGGGAGCGGAGGTGTTTGGCTGTGACAAGGTGTGAATATCCACCCAAAATTAATAAAAAGCGGGCAACAAGTAGGTTTGAATGCCCAACCATACATCATCAAAAGCAGGAGTGGATGTGTTCGGCTACAAGAAGGTTTGAATGTCCGAGCATAGTTTGTAAAAAGCGGGTAAGAAAAGGTTCAAATGCCCAAACATACACCATCAAAAGAGGGAGCAGAGGTGTTCCGCTGTAAGAAGGTGTGAATGTCCGACCATAGTTGGTAAAAAACGGGTAAGAAAAGGTTAAAATACCCGACTGTACACAATCAATAGCGGGAGCGGATGTGTTTTGCTACAAGAATGTGTGACAGTCCGACCATGGTTTGTAAAAAACGGGTAAGAAAAGGTGCGAATGCCCACAATGTATGATCAAAAGAGGGAGCGGAGGTTTTCGGCTACAAGAAGGTTTGAATGTCCGACCATAGTTGGTAAAAAGCGGGTAAGAAAAGGTTAAAATACCCGACTGTACACAATCAATAGCGGGAGCGGAGTTGTTTGGCTACAAGAAGGTGTGAATGTCCGACCACGGTTTGTAAAAAGCGGGTAAGAAAAGGTTCGAATGCCCGAATATATACCATCAAAAGTGGAAGTGGATGTGTTCGGCTGCAAGAAGGTGTGAACGTCCGACCAAAGTTTGTAAAAAGCAGTTAAGAAAAGGTTCGAATATCCAACCAAACATAATCAAAAGCGGGAGCAGAGCTGTTCGACTGCAAATAGGTGTGAATGTCAGATCATAATTTGCAAAAAGCTGATGAGAAAGGGTGAGAATGCCCGGCTATACATCATTAAATGCTGGTGAGGAAGTGTTCGGCTGTGAGTAGGTGTGAATGTCCGACCATAATTGCTGAAAAATGTGTTAGAAGAGACTAGAATGCCGGACAAGACATCATCAAATGCGGGAGCGGAGTTGTTCGGCTGTGAGTAGGTGTGAATCTCCGAGCATAGTTTGTAAAAAGGGGGTAAGAATAGGTTCGAATGCCCGAACATACACTATCAAAACAGGGAGCTGAGGTGGCTCAGCTGCAAGGTGTGAATGTCTGACTATAGTTTGTAAATAAGGTTCGAATGCCCAACAATGTATAATCAAAAGAGGGAGCGGAGGTTTTCGGCTACAAGAAGGTTTGAATGTCCGACCATAGTTTGTAAAAAGCGGGTAAGAAAAGGTTCAAGCGCCTGACTATACACCATCAAAAGCGGGAGCAGAGGTGTTCCGCTTTAAGACGGTGTGAATGTCCGACCATATTTGGTAAAAAGCGGGTAAGAAAAGGTTAAAATACC
The DNA here is from genome assembly GCF_036924035.1 of Leuresthes tenuis. Taxonomy (NCBI): domain Eukaryota; kingdom Metazoa; phylum Chordata; class Actinopteri; order Atheriniformes; family Atherinopsidae; genus Leuresthes; species Leuresthes tenuis. Next base: position 29,486,202 of record NW_027325367.1, on the reverse strand, counting down.
CGACTGTACACAATCAATAGCGGGAGAGGAGGTGTTCAGCTGCAAGAAGGTGTGAATGTCCACCCATAATTACTGAAAAATGGGTAAGAAAAGGTGCGAATGCCCAACCATACATTATCAAAAGCAGGTGTGAATGTCAGATCATAATTTGCAAAAAGCTGATGAGAAAGGGTGAGAATGACCGACTATACACCATCAAATGCGGGAGCGGAGTTGTTCGGCTGTGAGTAAGTGTGAATCTCCGACCATAATTGCTGAAAAATGTGTTAGAAAAGGTAAGAATGCCGGTCCATACATCATCAAAAGTGGGAGAGGTGGTGTTCGGCTGCAAGTAGGTGTGAATGTCCAGCCATAATTACTAACAAACGGGTAAGAAAAGGTAGTATTGCCATACCATACATGATCAAAACAGGGAGCGGAGGTGGTTCAGCTGCAAGAAGGTGTGAATGTCCGACTAAAGTTCAAATATATTAACAAAAGCGGGAGGAGAGGTCTTCGGATGAGAGTGGTTGAGAATTTCCAACCATAATCTATAAAATGCGGTGAAAAAAAAGGTGTGATAGAACACTAAAAGGTGGAGCGGAAGTGTTCGGCTGCAAGAAGGTGTGAATGTCCTACTATATTTGGTGAAAAGCAGATGAAGCAAGGTCTGAATGCCCAACCTTACATCATCAAAAGCGAGATCAGAGGTGTTTGGCTGAATGAAGGCCATAGTTTGCCAAAAGCGGGTAAGCTGCGAATGACCGACTAAATATCAACAAAAGGTCTTCGGATGCAAGTGGGTGTGAATATCCCACCATACAAGTATGGTGGAGAGGAAGCTGTGAACAGCCGACCATAGTTGGCAAAAAGCGGGTGAGAAAAGGTGCGAATGTCCAACCATACATGATCAAAACAGGGAGCGGAGGTGTTTGGCTGTGACAAGGTGTGAATATCCACCCAAAATTAATAAAAAGCGGGCAACAAGTAGGTTTGAATGCCCAACCATACATCATCAAAAGCAGGAGTGGATGTGTTCGGCTACAAGAAGGTTTGAATGTCCGAGCATAGTTTGTAAAAAGCGGGTAAGAAAAGGTTCGAATGCCCAAACATACACCATCAAAAGAGGGAGCGGAGGTGTTCCGCTGTAAGAAGGTGTGAATGTCAGACCATAGTTAGTAAAAAGTGCGTAAGAAAAGGTTAAAATACCCGACTGTACACAATCAATAGCGGGAGCGGATGTGTTTGGCTACAAGAATGTGTGAAAGTCCGACCATGGTTTGTAAAAAACGGGTAAGAAAAGGTGCGAATGCCCGACAATGTATGATCAAAAGAGGGAGCGGAGGTTTTTGGCTACAAGAAGGTTTGAATGTCTGACCATAGTTTGTAAAAAGCGGGTAAGAAAAGGTTCAAATGCCTGACTATACACCATCAAAAGCGGGAGCGGAGGTGTTCCGCTGTAAGACGGTGTGAATGTCCGACCATAGTTGGTAAAAAGCGGGTAAGAAAAGGTTAAAATACCCAACTGTACACAATCAATAGCGGGAGCGGAGTTGTTCGGCTACAAGAAGTTGTGAAAGTCCAACCATGGTTTGTAAAAAGCTGCTAAGAAAAGGTTCGAATGCCCGAATATATACCATCAAAAGCGGAAGCGGAGGTGTTCGGCTGCAAGAAGGTGTGAATATCAGACCATAGTTGGTAAAAAGTGCGTAAGAAAAGGTTAAAATACCCGACTGTACACAATCAATAGCGGGAGCGGATGTGTTTGGCTACAAGAATGTGTGAAAGTCCGACCATGGTTTGTAAAAAACGGGTAAGAAAAGGTGCGAATGCCCGACAATGTATGATCAAAAGAGGGAGCGGAGGTTTTCGGCTACAAGAAGGTTTGAATGTCCGACCATAGTTTGTAAAAAGCGGGTAAGAAAAGGTTCAAATGCCTGACTATACACCATCAAAAGCGGGAGCGGAGGTGTTCCGCTGTAAGACGGTGTGAATGTCCGACCATAGTTGGTAAAAAGCGGGTAAGAAAAGGTTAAAATACCCAACTGTACACAATCAATAGCGGGAGCGGAGTTGTTCGGCTACAAGAAGTTGTGAAAGTCCAACCATGGTTTGTAAAAAGCTGCTAAGAAAAGGTTCGAATGCCCGAATATATACCATCAAAGGCGGAAGCGGAGGTGTTCGGCTGCAAGAAGGTGTGAACGTCCGACCAAAGTTTGCAAAAAGCAGTTAAGAAAAGGTTCGAATATCCAACCAAACATAATCAAAAGCGGGAGCAGAGCTGTTCTACTGCAAGTAGGTGTGAATGTCCAGCCATAATTACTCACAAACGGGTAAGAAAAGGTAGTATTGCCAGACCATACATGATCAAAACAGGGAGCTGAGGTGGTTCAGCACCAAGGTGTGAATGTCTGACTACAGTTTGTAAAAAGCGGGTAAGATAAGGTGCGAATGCCCGACAATGTATAATCAAAAGAGGGAGCAGAGATTTTCGGCTACAAGAAGGTTTGAATGTCCGACCATAGTTTGTAAAAAGCGGGTAAGAAAAGGTTTAAATGCCTGACTATACACCATCAAAAGCGCGGAGCGGAGGTGTTCCGCTGTAAGACGGTGTGAATGTCCGACCATAGTTGGTAAAAAGCGGGTAAGAAAAGGTTAAAATACCCGACTGTACACAGTCAATAGCGGGAGCGGAGTTGTTCGGCTACAAGAAGGTGTGAAAGTCCAACCATGGTTTGTAAAAAGCTGGTAAGAAAAGGTTCGAATGCCCGACAATGTATGATCAAAAGAGGGAGTGGAGGTCTTCGGCTGCAAGGTCTGAATGTCCAACCATAATTTCTAAAAATCGGGTAAGAAAAGGCTCGAAAGCCCAACTATACACAATCAAAAGCGGGAGCGGGAGGTTTTCTGCTGCAAATCCTTCACTCAAACCAAGTGAAAACTGCTTTGTCCTTCATATTTATCAATGTCTAGATCGACTTCAACAAAGAAAAACACTGGATTTTGCAGTAGAAGAAAGAGCAACACTGAAGGATCAGTAATCCGAGAATAAGCTTATTTTCATACGTTCTGCATGCTTTGGGATTTTATGTATAAAATGAATTCCTTCATTCAAACCAAGTTAAAACTGCTTTGTCCTTCATATTTATCAATGTCTAGATCGACTTCAACAAAGAACAACATTGTATTTTGCAGTAGAAGAAAAAGCAACACTGAAGGATCAGGAATCCGAGAATAAGCTTCTTTTCATACGTTCTGCATGATTTGGGATTTTATGTATAAAATAAATTCCTTCACTCAAACCAAGTGAAAACTGCTTTGTCCTTCATATTTATCAATTTCTAGATTTACTTCAACAAAGAACAACATTGTATTTTGCAGTAGTAGAAAGAGCAACACTGAAGGATCAGGAATCCGAGAATAAGCTTATTTTCATACGTTCTGCATGATTTGGGATTTTTTGTATAAAATAAATTCCTTTACTCAAACTATGTTAAAACTGCTTTGTCCTTCATATTTATCAATGTCTAGATTGACTTCAACAAAGAACAACATTGTATTTTGCAGTAGAAGAAATAGCAACACTGAAGGATCATGAATCCGAAAACAAGCTTATTTTCATACGTTCTGCATGATTTGGGATTTTGCTATAAAATTAATTCCTTCACTCAAACTATGTTAAAACTGCTTTGTCCTTCATATTTATCAATGTCTAGATTGACTTCAACAAAGAACAACATTGTATTTTGCAGTAGAAGAAATAGCAACACTGAAGGATCAGGAATCCGAAAACAAGCTTATTTTCATACGTTCTGCATGATTTGGGATTTTGCTATAAAATTAATTCCTTCACTCAAACAAAGTGGAAACTGCTTTGTCCTTCATATTTATCAATGTCTATATCGATTTCAACAAAGAACAAGGCTGTATTTTGCAGTATAGGAAAGAGCAACACTGGAGGATCAGGAATCCGAGAATAAACTTACTTTCATGAGTCCTGCACGATTTCGGATTTTCCTATAAAATTAATTGCTTTGCTCAAACCAAGTTAAAATTGCTTTGTCCTTCATAGTTATCCATGTCTAAAATGTATCAAGCATAAAGTTCCTCATATTACCCTGAATGAGAAAGAAGCATCCCTTTGGTTGAGCAATACGTTCCTTTTGCGGAGTTATGCATGATTTCGGATTTTGCTATAAAATTCATTCCTTCACACCTTTTTTTTTCACCACATTTTATAGATTATGGTTGGAAATTTCAACCACTCTAATCCGAAGACCTCTCCTCCCGCTTTTGTTAATATATTTGAACTTTAGTTGGACATTCACCCCTTTTCGCAGCTAAACCACCTCCGCTCCCTGTTTTGATCATGTATGGTCTGGCAATACTACATTTTCTTACCCGTTTGTGAGTAATTATGGCTGGATATTCACACCTACTTGCAGCTGAACACAATCTCTCTCGCTTTTAATTATGTTTGGATATTCGAACCTTTTCTTTACTGCTTTTTGCGAACTTTGGTCGGACGTTCACACCTTCTTGCAGCCGAACACCTCCGCTTCCGCTTTTGATGGTATATATTCGGGCATTCGAACCTTTTCTTACCAGCATTTTACAAACGATGGTTGGACTTTCATACCTTCTTGTAGCCGAACAACTCCGCTCCCGCTATTGATTGTGTACAGTCGGGTATTTTAACCTTTTCTTACCCGCTTTTTACCAACTATGGTCGGACATTCACACCGTCTTACAGCGGAACATCTCCGCTCCAGCTTTTGATGGTGTATAGTCAGGCATTTGAACCTTTTCTTACCCGCTTTTTACAAACTATGGTCGGACATTCAAACCTTCTTGTAGCCGAAAACCTCTGCTCCCTCTTTTGATTATACATTGTCGGGCATTCGCACCTTATCTTACCCGCTTTTTACAAACTATAGTCAGACATTCACACCTTGGTGCTGAACCACCTCAGCTCCCTGTTTTGATCATGTATGGTCTGGCAATACTACCTTTTCTTACCCGTTTGTGAGTAATTATGGCTGGACATTCACACCTACTTGCAGTAGAACAGCTCTGCTCCCGCTTTTGATTATGTTTGGTTGGATATTCGAACCTTTTCTTAACTGCTTTTTACAAACTTTGGTCGGACGTTCACACCTTCTTGCAGCCGAACACCTCCGCTTCCGCTTTTGATGGTATATATTCGGGCATTCGAACCTTTTCTTACCAGCTTTTTACAAACCATGGTTGGACTTTCACACCTTCTTGTAGCCGAACAACTCCGCTCCCCCTATTGATTGTGTACAGTTGGGTATTTTAACCTTTTCTTACCCACTTTTTACCAACTATGGTTGGACATTCACACCGTCTTACAGCGGAACACCTCCGCTCCCTCTTTTGATGGTGTATGTTTGGGCATTCGAACCTTTTCTTACCCGCTTTTTACAAACTATGCTCGGACATTCAAACCTTCTTGTAGCCGCACACATCCACTCCTTCTTTTGATGATGTATGCTTGGGCATTCAAACCTACTTTTTGCCCGCTTTTCATTAATTTTGGGTGGACATTCACACCTTGTCACAGCCAAACACCTCCGCTCCCTGTTTTGATCATGTATGGTTGGACATTCGCACCTTGTCTCACCCGCTTTTTGCAAACTATGGTCGGCTGTTCACAGCTTCCTCTCCACCATACTTGTATGGTGGGATATTCACACCCACTTGCATCCGAAGACCTTTTGTTGATATTTAGTCGGTCATTCGCAGCTTACCCGCTTTTGGCAAACTATGGCCTTCATGCAGCCAAACACCTCTGATCTCGCTTTTGATGATGTAAGGTTGGGCATTCAGACCTTGCTTCACCTGCTTTTCACCAAATATAGTCGGACATTCACACCTTCTTGCAGCCGAACACTTCCGCTCCACCTTTTAGTGTTCTATCACACCTTTCTTTTCACCGCATTTTATAGATTATGGTTGAAAATTCTCAACCACTCTCATCCGAAGACCTCTCCTCCCGCTTTTGTTAATGCATTTGAACTTTAGTCGGACATTCACACCTTCTTGCAGCTGAACCACCTCCGCTCCCTGTTTTGATCATGTATGGTCTGGCAATACTACCTTTTCTTACCCGTTTGTTAGTAATTATGGCTGGACATTCACACCTACTTGCAGCCGAACACCACCTCTCCCGCTTTTGATGATGTATGGACCGGCATTCTTACCTTTTCTAACACATTTTTCAGCAATTATGGTCGGACATTCACACTTACTCACAGCCGAACAACTCCGCTCCCGCATTTGATGGTGTATAGTCGGGCATTCTCACCCTTTCTCATCAGCTTTTTGCAAATTATGATCTGACATTCACAACTGCTTTTGATAATGTATGGTTGGGCATTCGCACCTTTTCTTACCCATTTTTCAGTAATTATGGGTGGACATTCACACCTTCTTGCAGCTGAACACCTCCTCTCCCGCTATTGATTGTGTACAGTCGGGTATTTTAACCTTTTCTTACCCGCTTTTTACCAAATATGGTCGGACATTCACACCGTCTTACAGCGGAACACCTCTGCTCCCGCTTTTGATGGTGTATAGTCAGGCATTTGAACCTTTTCTTACCCGCTTTTTACAAACTATGGTCGGACATTCAAACCTTCTTGTAGCCGAAAACCTCCGCTCCATCTTTTGATTATACATTGTTGGGCATTCGCACCTTATTTACAAACTATAGTCAGACATTCACACCTTGCAGCTGAGCCACCTCAGCTCCCTGTTTTGATAGTGTATGTTCGGGCATTCGAACCTATTCTTACCCCCTTTTTACAAACTATGCTCGGAGATTCACACCTACTCACAGCCGAACAACTCCGCTCCCGCATTTGATGATGTCTTGTCCGGCATTCTAGTCTCTTCTAACACATTTTTCAGCAATTATGGTCGGACATTCACACCTACTCACAGCCGAACACTTCCGCTCCCGCATTTGATGGTGTATAGCCGTGCATTCTCACCCTTTCTCATCAGCTTTTTGCAAATTATGATCTGACATTCACACCTACTTGCAGTCGAACAGCTCTGCTCCCGCTTTTGATTATGTTTGGTTGGATATTCGAACCTTTTCTTAACTGCGTTTTACAAACTTTGGTCGGACGTTCACACCTTCTTGCAGCCAAACACATCCACTTCCACTTTTGATGGTATATATTCGGGCATTCGAACCTTTTCTTACCCGCTTTTTACAAACCGTGGTCGGACTTTTAAACCTTCTTGTAGCCAAACAACTCCGCTCCCGCTATTGATTGTGTACAGTCGGGTATTTTAACCTTTTCTTACCCGCTTTTTACCAACTATGGTCGGACATTTACATCTTCTTACAGCGGAACACCTCCGCTCCCTCTTTTGATGGTCTATGTTCGGGCATTCGAACCTTTTCTTACCCGCTTTTTACAAACTATGGTCGGACATTCAAACCTTCTTGTAGCCGAACACATCCACTCCTGCTTTTGATGATGTATGGTTGGGCATTTTCACCTTTTATTACCCATTTTTCAGTAATTATGGGTGGACATTCACACCTTCTTGCAGCTGAACAACTCCTCTCCCGCTTATGATCATGTGCGGTTTGATATTCGAAAATTTTCTTTCATGTTTTAAAGCAATTATTGATGGACATTCAAATCTTCTTGTAGCCGAACACATCCACTCCTGCTTTTGATGATGTATGGTATGGCATTCGCACCCTTTTTTTACCCATTTTTCAGGAATTTTGGGTGGACATTCAGACCTTCTTGCAGCCGAAAACCTCCGCTCCCTCTTTTGATCATACATTGTCGGGCATTCGCACCTTATCTTACCCGCTTTTTACAAACTATAGTCAGACATTCACACCTTGCAGCTGAACCACCTCCGCTCCCTGTTTTGATCATGTATGGTCTGGCAATACTACCTTTTCTTACCCGTTTGTGAGTAATTAATCCCAAAATATTGAGCATAAAATAAGTCTTTATGCTGATGATGTATTACTTTTCCTTCAGAACTCACAGACGTCTCTCAGTCACACGATCACACTCGTAAATAAATTCTCAGCACTTTCTGACTACTCTATCAACTGGTCTAAGACCACAGTTCTGCCCATTAACTGTAGGGTCCATAATATACCTGCGATCACTTTACAGTCAGGAAATATTAGATATTTAGGCATAAACATTTCCTCCAGGCTCTCAGAGCTAACAAAGCTAAATTATGTGCAATTATTAAAGACAGTAGAGGACGATCTCTCGTTGGAAGTCCTTACCTATATCACTTATGGGGAGAGTTACATCCATTAAAATGATGATACTACCAAAAGTTAACTATTTGTTCTCAATGATCCCCATAAAACCATCTGCTACTTGGTTTAAGTCACTAGATTCATGCATCTCCAAATTTCTGTGGAAAAACAAACCACCACGTATTAGTTTAAAAACCCTACAGAAGACCAAGGACAGTGGTGGATTAGATTTACCTCATTTTCAGCACTATTCCTTAGACAATAGGTTACAATATATATCAAAATGGTTTAAACCTTGTTGTTGTCACAGTTCCCAGAGACGTTGTAATCGTTGAGGATTCTATATTCACCCCCTCATTAGAGGCACGTAATGCAGATTGATGACACTGAATCTTCTTCTCTGTTCATTGCTGGCATCATTCCCAGCATCGTAAGTGTTCGTGGCATTGTTAGCCTCTTCTTCTGGATCTTGATATCGAGAATCCTTTTGTATTTCTGGTTTGTCAGTCCTCTGTCTTCGTTCACCGGAGTCTTTGTCTTTTTGTCCTTGAGTTTGGTGATTTTTTCTTCTTTTGATGCCTTGACACAATGTGACAGGTGATACCACGTGGGAGATCCTGTAACTTGGATTGCTGTCCCTGTGCTGCGAAATGGCTGTGCTGCTCAAATGGTCTCTCCTTCATCATGGTTACATGCTGCCATTCCGACATCTCGCCATTCCGACATGGGTCTCCAATTGTCGGAATGGCGACACTTAATTTTTTATCAAACGTCCCACCATTCCGACACTTTTTTCCTCCTATGGTCGGAATGGCGGTATGTTTTTTGTTTTTTTTAACATACCGCCATTCCGACAGTTCCTTTTAATAGCCTATTTTTTACCCAAAACATTTTGCACTAATGATATGCCGGCGCAAATACGCCCTAAAGTTTGGCGCACAAGCTTTGCACATGCAGAGGCCACAGCCTCGCAAACAAACTTTAATAATCTATTATCAAAATCCCCTGAATTTCAAATATAAAAATACAGATATTAATGTAACTCTGGCGAGACTGAAACTGATTAAGCAGAAATACAGTGTCAGTGAGCTGTCACAGCAGCCAGCTGGAGCAGAGCTCTCCACAGAGCCCATGCGTCTTTTGCACGCTGTCATCATATGCAAAAGTAATAATTGCAATTACAGATATCACGGCTACTGCACAGGACACAGTTGCGAGCACTCTGCCTTGCCTTGCCAATAGGAGAAGAGAGAAATGACAGCATAGAACATATAAAACACAACAAAATGCAGTAAAAACGTTTATTCATGTTATTCACGGTTGTAGCTTTATACAGCCTGTTGATATCTTAAGGACCTAACTGGTCACACCTGGGAGTAAATGTTATGTAGAGATTGTTTTTACATGACATTACAGCTGAACATATAGCTTTCATCCACAAACCAACGTGGGAGAGCCCGAAGACGCATGTGCCAGACGCACATAGGCATGCGTAAAACCAATTTTGACCACTTCATACTGTTTATTTGCTTTCTTTTAGTTAACTTTCGTTTCTTTTGGATTCTTGTGCGTGTTATGGAGCCGTTTTGGTCCATGTTTGTAAGCCTTTTTTTCCTGGATTAAATTTTCGGAAGTTGAAACAAGTGGCATTGGAGTGTGTGATTGAAAACCACCGCGGACTGCTTCTCCTCCTCCAGTTGCCGAGACTTTGTGTTTTTAATAACGCTTGTCTATAAACATGTGTTAAACATATAAATTGCATGAACAGAAAGAAGGGACTCACCTGTTGAGTAACACACATTTCCTTATACGGAAAGCCTTGTCGGAATGGTGGGACATTTGAACGTCAGAATAGCGGGATGTCGCAATGGTGGGATGTCGGAATGGTGGGACGTTTGCATGTCGGAATGGTGGTATGTCGGAATGGTGGGATGTCGGAATAGCGGGATGTCGGAATGGCGGGATTTCGGAATGGGTGTTGCCACCCCCTTCATCATATACACAGTTATTTATACATCACCTTCCACCATGAAGCGTTGTCCCTTTCTGTTTCTCTCTCTGTTCTTAAAATGCTGTTATGCATGTCTAAACCAATCCATTAAATTAGATCATTTTGGCAGTAAAGCGATCTACAATGTGCTTGGTCGCAAAGCTGCTCATCTGTGGTAAACAGCTCTTCAGAAAGGCATTCTTCAATTGATTTCACTAATTCTATGTAATAATTTTGTGATTTCCTACAAAACTACACTTCTTCTCCCATCTGTCTGAGTATTTAATATTGTCTGGGTCCCGTTAAAACATGTATTTTTCCCATCTAATTCCTTGTTTGCTTTAAAACAAGTATTCCCCATTTTCTATCCCTTCAGTAGCCAACCAGTTTGTATGGAGTACACTGGAGCAACTTGACTGATCAGTAAAACACTGCTTTTGTTGTCACCGCAAGGCTTCCCCCGTCGGTTGTTTCACTGAGACACTACTGAGTAACTATAACTCAACACAGTTTATACACATAACATTCATATACATACTAACAAACAAACAAACAATTATTTATCGCAATTTTCTCATCTCTGTTTGAACGTACACCCAGGTAAATATTCCTGTAGTCTTCTCATACCGACTATGGACCCATTCATTGTTTAACTTCACTGTTTTGCAAATCCTAATTGAATATTACACATTGACATTGAACTTTACTTGATAAGCAGGTCTTCATTGCATTCAGCAGCCTATATGTGAGCATCTATGTGTAAGCTGTTCTTCTTTGCATTTATCAGCAGCAAGCAATTCTTCATTGCACATGCCTATGAAAATAGTAAAACAATTCCAATGCGTTAGCGAAACCTTCTATATCAGGAGTGTCCATCGTGATGCTGGGAATAGAACCTCTTTCCCAGAATAGTTCAACCTTCATTACTCAACTGATCATAACTCCGCAATGAGCACATTTCAAAGTATCATTCCTCTACATATATTCAAAAATCTATGTGTAAATGTTTAATATTTCTTATATTTGTTGATGTCATTCTGTGTGCATGTGGCCTAAACCCAATCTCTGTGTGGCAATTTTAATTTAAACAAGTTGAACTCTGCCTCTGATCATTTAAAAAAGGTGTGTACCAATATCAACCTTTCTCAGGTAATTACTGATCCTACAAAACCAAAGAGATCCTTCAAGGTTGTCCCTGATTGGCTCAATCTTAACAAATCAAAGGTAGAAAATCCGCAGTATCTGAACTTGGTGTTAGTTATCACTGCTCAATAGCCTGTATCAGAATTGCAAAAATGAAAACATTAGGTCCACGCTTGGTATCCAGATCCTGAAACATCTCCATGAGCAGGCTTTTTTTTAACTGATCTGTTGAATAGTTATATGACACTGTTAAAATCCCAGATGAAGATCTAGCACTTGACCATTTTTGTAAATCTTCTAATTCCATAGTTGATAAACACGCCCCTTTTAAAAAGTATAGAACTTAGAACAGGTCTATCCCTGGCTTTCGGCAGAACTGTCTTCTTTACTTTTTTTTCCCCTTGTCCTGTTCAGCATTATGTCAGAAGAATTGTAGTCTGAATACCTTTGATGCCAAACAGATTTGTTTTGCCAAGGGAAGTTTTATAAATGTAAAGCTCCCCTTGATGCCCATTTATTTATTTCTGTTTACAATATATGACATGAACTGAACTGAACCGGACCGGGGGACAAGGAAAGAAGAAGAGGAAAGAAGAGGAAACAGAACAAAAATAGAAACACAAACCAGACAACCAGCTGCTACACCTGTAAAAAACAAAACAGACAACAATCCATGGCCTATGAGGGGAATCCAGCCTTAGCGCCACCAGGAGCACCTGAAAGCAGACAAGCAGAGAAAAAACAAACACACAAACAAACAAAAACAAGCACAAGAAGCGGCAATCGCATACAACACAGCTGTGGATATAGATGACCTGAGACGACATGATAATACATCAACTGCTTAGTGACCATGCTACTGGACTAATGAATGTGTGTGTGTGTGTGTGAGAACATGCAACACCCATGGCACAGGACCTACATGATAACCGTGCTTAGTTATGAGTGTATAAGCGTACAGGGCCACAATCCACAGCCCCCCCCAAGCAATCAGAAGCAGGCAGAGAGGGCCACAAGACCCAGGCCACCAGCAGCCCCCACAGAGCACAGAACCCAGGCAGCCCACCGCAGGGGCAACCACGCATCCACCCAGAAGACTGCAGAGGAAGCCCCCGGAAAGAGCCCCCATAAGCATAGGGCAGAGGCACTCCGGGAACCAGGGGCAACAGCCCACCGACCCCGCCAGGCCCCAGCCGCCCAGACATGGGCCGTGCACTGGACCTGGGCCCCAGGAGCCCGAGCGCCCCCAAACCCCCCGGCAGAGGCCCCACCCAATACCCAGGAGGGCCAAGCGCCCCAGACAGCCACAAAGTGGGTCAGCGCCTGCCCCAGCGCCCCTGGCCAAGTGCCCTGGGAGTCAAGACGTGCCCACAGGTGGGTGAAGTCGCGAGCAGTGGGGAGAGGCAACGCTGATGCCCCATCGGGAGAAACACAGGCAGGCCAGGCGACAGCAAGTCCCAGATCCAGGCCCAATCATTACCACACACACTTTCACGTCCCATACATCCACACATCCACACATCCTACCTCCCTCGACTCTGCTGGGGTGTAGTGCAGCGGGCACACCAGGAGGCCAGCAACCCCCCAGCCACCACAGACCCCGAACCAGCAGAACAATTAATTAATCCTCCTGGCCCCTCCTGCCCCGAGCAGACACCAGGAAGCAGGGGTGTGCGAAGAAGACCCCTCCCCTCACCCTTCTGGCTCTTCAATATTTTCTAATAGTGAGCAATTAAAATTGAGGGGCAGCCAAACTTGTAGAACTGGGAGCGCGGCACTCTGGGCAGCCTACATACCCAAAGAGCCCCGCCCACCAGATGCCACTCAGTGTAACCACCCCCCAAGACCTAATGTGTGTGTGTGAGTGTGTTTGATAAGTAGTAATGTCTAAGGTGTAATTAAAACAGGGGCAGGGAACTGCAGAGTGCAACCAAAGGGGACCACCTACGTGGCCCCATCCACTACACCCCACCGAACACACACGCCCCCAAAACCCTTCATGTGTGAGTGTGTGCTGTGTACAGGAGCCAGAAGGGAGAGGGGTATGGGGATATATACCGGGGGAGCTACTCTCCCCCAGAGAGGGCAACCAGGGACTGGCTGCAATAGGCATCCCCGCTACCTGGGAGCCAACAATGGGCAGGAGGGCCTGATGTCCACCAGGCTCGGGGCCTGCAGCGACCATATTCCAGGAGCTACTGTACCCCCAGAAGGTACCCATCCCGCCCCACCCCACTCAACCCAACCCCACCCAGGAGGACCTCTACAAAAAACAAACAAACAAACCACCCGGTCACACCAGTCGCAGCAGCCCGGGCCTGAGACCCACCATCACCCAGCAACCCACCACCACCACTATGTGATAAAACTAATCAGAGGGGACCAGAGAGAATGAAATTCAGCCAATTGATGTTTTGAGGAGGCAGACATTGTTTCCATGCTCATATAATCTAAAAGAAAATTTCTAAACTGGTTAATACACAGATTGTTCTTCGCTTTCCAGTTCATGAGAATAGTTTTCTTTGCGATACATAACACTGTGACAACCATGTGTGCTGAGTTAATTTCCATGTTGATGTTGTCTAAGTCACCCAGTATGCACAGTGTGGGGCATGCAGGGATGCTACACTTTAGCCATGTTGATAGGTCCTCACAGACTTCAAGCCAGAACTTCTGGACAGGAGCAGAAAACCACAAAGCGTGTGCATAATCATCAGGTGTGTTATCTGTGCAATATGAGCAGATGTTTGAGTGTGTTAGACCCATCCTGAACATCCTTTGTCCTGTATAGTGTGTTTTATGAAGGATTTTGTATTGTATGAGCTGTAAATTAGGATTTCGAGTCTTTATGAAGGTGTTCAAACATATTTGTGGTTAGAAGCTATGACCAGAACTGATGGATAAATCTGCCTCCCATTTTGAGGATGGAAGAGACATTGTGTCATCTATCTTAGACAATAATTTATATATTTTTTATAGTAGTTTTGGGGTAGAGATGCTTAGAAATTCTGCTACCCTAGTCGGGGGTTGTAAGTCTGGTTGGTGGAGGATATATCCATCCATCCATCCATCATCTGCCGCTTATCCGGGGGTCGGGTCGCGGGGGCAGCAGCTTGAGCAGAGAAACCCAGACGTCTCTGTCCCCGGCCAACGTAGATTGACCAGTAAGTAGAGAGCTTCGCCTTCTGGCTCAGCTCCCTCTTCACAACGACGGGTCGGTGCAGAGCCTGCAACACTGCAGGTGCCGCACCGATCCGCCCGTCAATCTCCCGCTCCATTCGTCCGTCACTCGTGAACAAGACCCCGAGAAACTTGAACTCCTCCTCTTGGGGAAGGATCTCATTCCCGACCCGGAGAGAGCATTCCACCCTTTTCCGGCTGAGAACCATAGTCTCGGATTTGGAGGTGCTGATTCTCATCCCAGCCGCTTCACACTCGGCTGCGAATCACTCCAGTGAGAGCTGAAGGTCACGGCCTGACGACGCTAACAGAACCACATCATCTGCAAAAAGCAGAGACCCGATTCTGAGGTCGCCAAATGGGACACCCTCAACGCCCTGGCTCCGCCTAGAAATTCTGTCCATAAAAGTTAGGAACAGAATCGGTGACAAAGGGCAGCCCTGACGGAGTCCAACTCTCACCGGAAACGTATCCGACTTACTGCCGGCAATGCGGACCAAACTCTGGCACCGGTCATACAGAGACCGAACGGCCCCTATCAAGGGGTCCGGCACTCCATATTCCCGGAGCACCCCCCACAGGACTCCACGAGGGACACGGTCGAACGCTTTCTCCAAGTCCACAAAACACATGTAGACTGGTTGGGCGAACTCCCATGCACCCTCCAGGATCCTGCCGAGGGTATAGAGCTGGTCCACTGTTCCACGGCCAGGACGAAAGCCACACTGCATCTCCTGAATCCGAGGCTCGATTATCCGACGGATCCTCCTCTCCAATACCCCCGAATAGACCTTACCAGGGAGGCTGAGGAGTGTGATACCCCTATAGTTGGAACACACCCTCCGGTCCCTCTTTTTAAAGAGGGGGACCACCACCCCAATCTGCCAGTCCAGAGGCACTGTCCCCGATGTCCACGCGATACTGCAGAGGCGTGTCAGCCAAGACAGCCCTACAACATCCAGAGCCTTGAGAAACTCAGGACGGACCTCATCCACCCCCGGGGCCTTGCCACCAAGGAGCTTTTTAACCACCTCGGCAACCTCAGCCCCAGAAATGGGAGGCCCCGTCTCCGAGCTCTCCGACTCTGCCTCTTCCGAGCACGTGTTGGTAGGATTGAGGAGTTCCTCGAAGTACTCCCCCCACCGACTCACAACATCCCTAGTTGAGGTCAGCAAAGCCCCGTCCCCACTGTAAACAGTGTTGACTGTGAGCCGCTTCCCCCCCCTGAGCCGCGGCCCGTCTGGCCCGTCGGTACCTATCAGCTTCTTCCAGGGTCCCACTGGCCAAAAAGGCCCTATAGGACTCCTTCTTCAGCTTGACGGCTTCCCTCACCACTGGTGTCCACCAGCAGGTTCGAGGGTTGCCGCCACGACAGGCACCGACCACCTTACGGCCACAACTCCGACCAGCTGCCTCGGCAATGGAGTCACGGAACATGGCCCATTCAATGTCCCCCACCTCAAATATGGTTGAAGCTCTGCCGGAGGTGGGAGTTAAAGCTCCTTCTGACGGGGGATTCTGACAAACGCTCCCAGCAGACCCTCACAATACGTTTGGGCCTGCCAGGTCTGATCGGCATCCTCCCCCACCAGCGGAGCCAACTCACCACCAGGTGGTGATCAGTTGACAGCTCCGCCCCTCTCTTCACCCGAGTGTCCAGGACATACGGCCGCAAGTCCGATGATACAACCACAAAGTCGATCATCGAACTGCGGCCAAGGGTGTCCTGGTGCCAAGTGCACATATGGACACCCTTATGCCTGAACATGGTGTTCGTTATGGACAGTCTATGACTGGCACAGAAGTCCAACAACATAACACCACTCTGATTCAGATCGGGGGGGCCGCTCCTCCCAATCACACCCCTCCAGGTCTCACTGTCATTGCCACGTGAGCATTGAAGTCCCCCAGCAGAATGAGGGAGTCTCCGGTAGGAGCATTCTCCAGTGCCTCCCCCAGAGACTCCAAAAAGGGTAGGTACTCTGAACTGCTGTTTGGCGCATAGGCACAAACAACAGTCAGGACTCGTCCCCCCACCCAAGGCGGAGGGAGGCTACCCTCTCGTTCACTGGGGTAAACCCCAATGTACTGGCACACAGCCGGGGGGCAATAAGTATGCCCACACCTGCTCTGCGCCTCTCACCACGGGCAACTCCAGAGTGGAAGAGAGTCCAACCCCTCTCAAGAGTACTGGTTCCAGATCCCAAGCCGTGCGTCGAGGTGAGTCCAACTATATCTAACGGTCTGATGAAGTTTCAACAATAAACAACAAACTTTGTATTATGAGAAAGAACCAGACTCATTCTTCAGGAATCCGAAAATAAGCTCTATTTTACGAGTTATGCACGAATTCGGATTCTCCTATAAAACGAATTCCTTAACTCAAACCAAGTTAAGACTGCTTTGTCCTTCATATTTATTCATGTCTAATCAAGTTTCAATGATAAACAACGTTGTACTTTGTAGAATGAGAAAGAACTTCTTCAGCAATAAGCATCTCTCGACAAATGACGAAATACAGATTTTGCTATAAAATGAATTGCTATCAACCTGACTTAAAACTGTTTGTCTTCCTTATTTATCCACTTCAAATCAAGTTTCAACAATTAAAAAAAATTTGTAGTTTGAGAAAGAACAACTTAATCTTGAGCAATCAGTATAAAAAGAGGGTAAGCAAAGGTGCGAATGTCAAACCATACATGATCAAAACAGGGAGCGGAGGTGTTTGGCTGAGACAAGGTGTCAATGTCCACCCATAATTAATGAAAAGCGGGCAACAAGTAGGTTCGAATGCCCAACCATACATCATCAAAAGAAGGAGTGGATATGTTCGGCTACAAGAAGGTTTGAACGTCTGACCATAGTTTGTAAAAAGCGGGTAAGAAAAGGTTCGAATGCCCGAACATACACCATCAAAAGAGGGAGCGGAGGTGTTCCGCTGTAAGAAGGTGTGAATGTCCGACCATAGTTGGTAAAAAGCGGGTAAGAAAAGGTTAAAATACCCGACTGTACACAATCAATAGCGGGAGCGGAGTTGTTCGGCTACTAAAAGATGTGAAAGTCCAAACATGGTTTGTAAAAAGCGGGTAAGAAAAGGTGCGAATGCCCGAAAATGTATGATCAAAAGAGGGAGCGGAGGTGTTCGGCTGCAAGAAGGTGTGAATGTACACCCACAATTACTGAAAAATGGGTAAGAAAAGGTGCGAATGCCCAACTATACATAATCAAAAGCAGGAGTGGATGTGTTCGGCTCCAAAAAGGGTTGAATATCTGACCATAGTTTGTAAAAAGCAGGTAAGAAAAGGTTTGACTGCCCGAACATACACCATCAAAAGAGGGAGCGGAGGTGTTCCGCTGTAAGAAGGTGTGAATGTCCGACCATAGTTGGTAAAAAGCGGGTAAGAAAAGGTTAAAATACCCGACTGTACACAATGAATAGCGGGAGCGGAGTTGTTCGGCTACTAAAAGATGTGAAAGTCCGACTATGGTTTGTAAAAAGCGGGTAAGAAAAGGTGCTAATGCCCGACAATGTATGATCAAAAGAGGGAGTGGAGGTTTTCGGCTGTAAGAAGGTCTGAATTTCCAACTATAATTTGTAAAAACCGGGTAAGAAAAGGCTTGAAAGCCCAACTATACACCATCATAAGCGGGAGCAGAGTGGTTCAGCTGCAAGAAGGTCTGAATGTCCACCCATAATTACTGAAAAATGGGTAAGAAAAGGTGCGAATGCCCAAACATACATCATCAAAAGCAGGAGTGGATGTGTTGGGCTACAAGAAGGTTTGAAAGTCCGACCATGGTTTGTAAAAAACGGGTAAGAAAAGGTGCGAATGCCCGACAATGTATGATCAAAAGAGGGAGCGGAGGTTTTTGGCTACAAGAAGGTTTGAATGTCCGACCATAGTTTGTAAAAAGCGGGTAAGAAAAGGTTCAAATGCCTGACAATACACCATCAAAAGCGGGAGCGGAGGTGTTCGGCTGCAAGAAGGTGTGAATGTACACCCACAATTACTGAAAAATGGGTAAGAAAAGGTGCGAATGCCCAACTATACATAATCAAAAGCAGGAGTGGATGTGTTCGGCTCCAAAAAGGGTTGAATATCTGACCATAGTTTGTAAAAAGCAGGTAAGAAAAGGTTTGACTGCCCGAACATACACCATCAAAAGAGGGAGCGGAGGTGTTCCGCTGTAAGAAGGTGTGAATGTCCGACCATAGTTGGTAAAAAGCGGGTAAGAAAAGGTTAAAATACCCGACTGTACACAATCAATAGCGGGAGCGGAGTTGTTCGGCTACTAAAAGATGTGAAAGTCCGACTATGGTTTGTAAAAAGCGGGTAAGAAAAGGTGCTAATGCCTGACAATGTATGATCAAAAGAGGGAGTGGAGGTTTTCGGCTGTAAGAAGGTCTGAATTTCCAACTATAATTTGTAAAAACCGGGTAAGAAAAGGCTTGAAAGACCAACTATACACCATCATAAGCGGGAGAGGAGGTGTTCAGCTGCAAGAAGGTGTGAATGTCCACCCATAATTACTGAAAAATGGGTAAGAAAAGGTGCGAATTCCCAAACATACATCATCAAAAGCAGGAGTGGATGTGTTGGGCTACAAGAAGGTTTGAAAGTCCGACCATGGTTTGTAAAAAACGGGTAAGAAAAGGTGCGAATGCCCGACAATGTATGATCAAAAGAGGGAGCGGAGGTTTTTGGCTACAAGAAGGTTTGAATGTCCGACCATAGTTTGTAAAAAGCGGGTAAGAAAAGGTTCAAATGCCTGACAATACACCATCAAAAGCGGGAGCGGAGGTGTTCCGCTGTAAGACGGTGTGAATGTCCGACCATAGTTGGTAAAAAGCGGGTAAAAAAAGGTTAAAATACCCGACTGTACACAATCAATAGCGGGAGCGGAGTTGTTCGGCTACAAGAAGGTGTGAAAGTCCAACCATGGTTTGTAAAAAGCTGCTAAGAAAAGGTTCGAATGCCCGAATATATACCATCAAAAGCGGAAGCGGAGGTGTTCGGCTGCAAGAAGGTGTGAACGTCCGACCAAAGTTTGTAAAAAGCAGTTAAGAAAAGGTTCGAATATCCAACCAAACATAATCAAAAGCGGGAGCAGAGCTGTTCGACTGCAAGTAGGTGTGAATGTCCAGCCATAATTACTCACAAACGGGTAAGAAAAGGTAGTATTGCCAGACCATACATGATCAAAACAGGGAGCTGAGGTGGTTCAGCAACAAGGTGTGAATGTTTGACTATAGTTTGTAAAAAGCCGGTAAGATAAGGTGCGAATGCCCGACAATGTATGATCAAAAGAGGGAGCGGAGGTGTTCGGCTGCAAGAAGGTGTGAATGTACACCCATAATTACTGAAAAATGGGTAAGAAAAGGTGCGAATGCCCAACTATACATAATCAAAAGCAGGAGTGGATGTGTTCGGCTCCAAGAAGGGTTGAATGTCTGACCATAGTTTGTAAAAAGCAGGTAAGAAAAGGTTTGACTGCCCGAACATACACCATCAAAAGAGGGAGCGGAGGTGTTCCGCTGTAAGAAGGTGTGATTGTCCGACCATAGTTGGTAAAAAGCGGGTAAGAAAAGGTTAAAATACCCGACTGTACACAATCAATAGCGGGAGCGGAGTTGTTCGGCTACTAAAAGATGTGAAAGTCCGACTATAGTTTGTAAAAAGCGGGTAAGAAAAGGTGCTAATGCCCGACAATGTATGATCAAAAGAGGGAGTGGAGGTTTTCGGCTGTAAGAAGGTCTGAATGTCCAACTATAATTTGTAAAAACCGGGTAAGAAAAGGCTTGAAAGCCCAACTATACACCATCATAAGCGGGAGATGAGGTGTTCAGCTGCAAGAAGGTGTGAATGTCCACCCATAATTACTGAAAAATGGGTAAGAAAAGGTGCGAATGCCCAAACATACATCATCAAAAGCAGGAGTGGATGTGTTGGGCTACAAGAAGGTTTGAAAGTCCGACCATGGTTTGTAAAAAACGGGTAAGAAAAGGTGCGAATGCCCGACAATGTATGATCAAAAGAGGGAGCGGAGGTTTTTGGCTACAAGAAGGTTTGAATGTCCGACCATAGTTTGTAAAAAGCGGGTAAGAAAAGGTTCAAATGCCTGACAATACACCATCAAAAGCGGGAGCGGAGGTGTTCCGCTGTAAGACGGTGTGAATGTCCGACCATAGTTGGTAAAAAGCGGGTAAGAAAAGTTTAAAATACCCGACTGTACACAATCAATAGCGGGAGCGGATGTGTTTGGCTACAAGAATGTGTGACAGTCCGACCATGGTTTGTAAAAAACGGGTAAGAAAAGGTGCGAATGCCCGACAATGTATGATCAAAAGAGGGAGCGGAGGTTTTCGGCTACAAGAAGGTTTGAATGTCCGACCATAGTTGGTAAAAAGCGGGTAAGAAAAGGTTAAAATACCCGACTGTACACAATCAATAGCGGGAGCGGAGTTGTTTGGCTACAAGAAGGTGTGAAAGTCCGACCACGGTTTGTAAAAAGCGGGTAAGAAAAGGTTCGAATGCCCGAATATATACCATCAAAAGTGGAAGTGGATGTGTTCGGCTGCAAGAAGGTGTGAACGTCCGACCAAAGTTTGTAAAAAGCAGTTAAGAAAAGGTTCGAATTTCCAACCAAACATAATCAAAAGCGGGAGCAGAGCTGTTCGACTGCAAGTAGGTGTGAATGTCCAGCCATAATTACTAACAAACGGGTAAGAAAAGGTAGTATTGCCATACCATACATGATCAAAACAGGGAGCGGAGGTGGTTCAGCTGCAAGAAGGTGTGAATGTCCGACTAAAGTTCAAATATATTAACAAAAGCGGGAGGAGAGGTCTTCGGATGAGAGTGGTTGAGAATTTCCAACCATAATCTATAAAATGCGGTGAAAAAAAAGGTGTGATAGAACACTAAAAGGTGGAGCGGAAGTGTTCGGCTGCAAGAAGGTGTGAATGTCCTACTATGTTTGGTGAAAAGCAGATGAAGCAAGGTCTGAATGCCCAACCTTACATCATCAAAAGCGAGATCAGAGGTGTTTGGCTGAATGAAGGCCATAGTTTGCCAAAAGCGGGTAAGCTGCGAATGACCGACTAAATATCAACAAAAGGTCTTCGGATGCAAGTGGGTGTGAATATCCCACCATACAAGTATGGTGGAGAGGAAGCTGTGAACAGCCGACCATAGTTGGCAAAAAGCGGGTGAGAAAAGGTGTGAATGTCCAACCATACATGATCAAAACAGGGAGCGGAGGTGTTTGGCTGAATGAAGGCCATAGTTTGCCAAAAGCGGGTAAGCTGCGAATGACCGACTAAATATCAACAAAAGGTCTTCGGATGCAAGTGGGTGTGAATATCCCACCATACAAGTATGGTGGAGAGGAAGCTGTGAACAGCCGACCATAGTTAGCAAAAAGCGGGTGAGAAAAGGTGCGAATGTCCAACCATACATGATCAAAACAGGGAGCGGAGGTGTTTGGCTGTGAAAAGGTGTGAATATCCACCCAAAATTAATGAAAAGCGGGCAACAAGTAGGTTTGAATGCCCAACCATACATCATCAAAAGCAGGAGTGGATGTGTTCGGCTACAAGAAGGTTTGAATGGCCGAGCATAGTTTGTAAAAAGCGGGTAAGAAAAGGTTCGAATGCCCAAACATACACCATCAAAAGAGGGAGCGGAGGTGTTCCGCTCTAAGAAGGTGTGAATGTCAGACCATAGTTTGTAAAAAGTGCGTAAGAAAAGGTTAAAATACCCGACTGTACACAATCAATAGCGGGAGCGGAGTTGTTCGGCTACAAGAAGTTGTGAAAGTCCAACCATGGTTTGTAAAAAGCTGCTAAGAAAAGGTTCGAATGCCCGAATATATACCATCAAAAGCGGAAGCGGAGGTGTTCGGCTGCAAGAAGGTGTGAATATCAGACCATAGTTGGTAAAAAGTGCGTAAGAAAAGGTTAAAATACCCGACTGTACACAATCAATAGCGGGAGCGGATGTGTTTGGCTACAAGAATGTGTGAAAGTCCGACCATGGTTTGTAAAAAACGGGTAAGAAAAGGTGCGAATGCCCGACAATGTATGATCAAAAGAGGGAGCGGAGGTTTTTGGCTACAAGAAGGTTTGAATGTCCGACCATAGTTTGTAAAAAGCGGGTAAGAAAAGGTTCAAATGCCTGACTATACACCATCAAAAGCGGGAGCGGAGGTGTTCCGCTGTAAGACAGTGTGAATGTCCGACCATAGTTGGTAAAAAGCGGGTAAGAAAAGGTTAAAATACCCAACTGTACACAATCAATAGCGGGAGCGGAGTTGTTCGGCTACAAGAAGTTGTGAAAGTCCAACCATGGTTTGTAAAAAGCTGCTAAGAAAAGGTTCGAATGCCCGAATATATACCATCAAAGGCGGAAGAGGAGGTGTTCGGCTGCAAGAAGGTGTGAACGTCCGACCAAAGTTTGTAAAAAGCAGTTAAGAAAAGGTTCGAATATCCAACCAAACATAATCAAAAGCGGGAGCAGAGTTGTTCGAATGCAAGTAGGTGTGAATGTCCAGCCATAATTACTCACAAACGGGTAAGAAAAGGTAGTATTGCCAGACCATACATGATCAAAACAGGGAGCTGAGGTGGTTCAGCACCAAGGTGTGAATGTCTGACTACAGTTTGTAAAAAGCGGGTAAGATAAGGTGCGAATGCCCGACAATGTATAATCAAAAGAGGGAGCAGAGGTTTTCGGCTACAAGAAGGTTTGAATGTCCAACCATAGTTTGTAAAAAGCGGGTAAGAAAAGGTTCAAATACCTGACTATACACCATCAAAAGCGCGGAGCGGAGGTGTTCCGCTGTAAGACGGTGTGAATGTCCGACCATAGTTGGTAAAAAGCGGGTAAGAAAAGGTTAAAATACCCGACTGTACACAATCAATAGCGGGAGCGGAGTTGTTCGGCTACAAGAAGGTGTGAAAGTCCAATCATGGTTTGTAAAAAGCTGGTAAGAAAAGGTTCGAATGCCCGACAATGTATGATCAAAAGAGGGAGCGGAGGTGTTCCGCTGTAAGACGGTGTGAATGTCCGACCATAGTTGGTAAAAAGCGGGTAAGAAAAGGTTAAAATACCCGACTGTACACAATCAATAGCGGGAGCGGAGTTGTTCGGCTACAAGAAGGTGTGAAAGTCCAACCATGGTTTGTAAAAAGCTGGTAAGAAAAGGTTCGAATGCCCAACAATGTATGATCAAAAGAGGGAGCGGAGGTGTTCGGCTGCAAGAAGGTCTGAATGTCCAACCATAATTTGTAAAAACCGGGAAGGAAAGGCTCGAAAGCCCGACTATACACCATCAAAAGCGGGAGCAGAGTGGTTCAGCTGCAAGAAGGTCTGAGTGTCCATCAATAATTGCTTTAAAACATGAAAGAAAATTTTCGAATATCATCCGCACATGATCATAAGAAGGAGAGGAGGTGTTCAGCTGCAAGAAGGTGTGAATGTCCACCCATAATTCCTGAAAAATGGGTAAAAAAAGGTGCAAATGCCCAACCATACATTATCAAAAGCAGGTGTGAATATCAGATCATAATTTGCAAAAAGCTGATGCGAAAGGGTGAGAATGCCCGACTATACACCATCAAATGCGGGAGCGGAGGTGTTCGGCTCTGAGTAGGTGTGAATGTCCGACCATAATTGCTAAAAAATGTGTTAGAAAAGGAAAGAATGCCGGACCATACATCATCAAAAGCGAGAGCGGTGGTGTTCGGCTGCAAAAAGGTGTAAATGTTCGACTAAAGTTTGTAAAAAGCGGGTAAGACATGGTGCGAATGCCTGACAAGGTATGATCAAAAGCAGGAGCGGAGGTGTTCAGCTGCAAGAAGGTCTAAATGTCCATCAATAATTGCTAGAAAACATGAAAGAAAATTTTCGAAAATCAAACCGCACATGATCATAAGTGGGAGAGGAGGTGTTCAGCTGCAAGAAGGTGTGAATGTCCACCCATTATTCCTGACAAATGGGTAAAAAAAAGGTGCGAATGCCCAACCATACATCATCAAAAGCAGGAGTGGATGTGTTCGGCTACAAGAAGGTGTGAACGTCCAACCAAAGTTTGTAAAAAGCAGTTAAGAAAAGGTTTGAATATCCAACCAAACATAATCAAAAGCGGGAGCATAGCTTTTCGACTGCAAGTAGGTGTGAATGTCAGATAATAATTTGCAAAAAGCTGATGAGAAAGGGTGAGAATGTCCGATTGCACACCATCAAATGCGGGAGCGGAGTTGTTCGGCTGTGAGTAGGTGTGAATCTCCGACCGTAATTTCTGAAAAATGTGTTAGAAAAGGTAAGAATGCCGGTCCATACATCATCAAAAGCGAGAGAGGTGGTGTTCGGCTGCAAGTAAGTGTGAATGTCCAGCCATAATTACTCACAAACGGGTAAGAAAAGGTAGTATTGCCAGACCATACATGATCAAAACAGGGAGCGGAGGTGGTTTAGCTGCAAAAAGGGGTGAATGTCCAACTAAAGTTCAAATATTTTAACAAAAGCGGGAGGAGAGGTCTTCGGATTAGAGTGGTTGAGAATTTCCAACCATAATCTATAAAATGCGGTGAAAAAAAAAAGGTGTGAAGGAATGAATTTTATAGCAAAATCCGAAATCATGCATAACTCCGCAAAAGGAACGTATTGCTCAACCAAAGGGACGCTTCTTTCTCATTCAGGGTAATATGAGGAACTTTATGCTTGATACATTTTAGACATGGATAACTATGAAGGACAAAGCAATTTTAACTTGGTTTGAACAAAGCAATTCATTTTATAGGAAAATCCGAAATCGTGCAGGACTCATGAAAGTAAGCTTATTCTCGGATTCATGATCCTCCAGTGTTGCTCTTTCCTATACTGCAAAATAAAGCCTTGTTCTTTGTTGAAATCGATATAGACATTGATAAATATGAAGGACAAAGCAGTTTCCACTTTGTTTGAGTGAAGGAATTAATTTTATAGCAAAATCCCAAATCAAGCAGAACGTATGAAAATAAGCTTGTTTTCGGATTCCTGATCCTTCAGTGTTGCTATTTCTTCTACTGCAAAATACAATGTTGTTCTTTGTTGAAGTAAATCTAGACATTGATAAATATGAAGGACAAAGCAGTTTTCACTTGGTTTGAGTGAAGGAATTCATTTTATACATAAAATCCCAAATCATGCAGAACGTATGAAAATAAGCTTATTCTCGGATTCCTGATCCTTCAGTGTTGCTTTTTCTTCTACTGCAAAATACAATGTTGTTCTTTGTTGAAGTCGATCTAGACATTGATAAATATGAAGGACAAAGCAGTTTTAACTTGGTTTGAGTGAAGGAATTCATTTTATACATAAAATCCCAAATCATGCAGAACGTATGAAAATAAGCTTATTCTCGGATTACTGATCCTTCAGTGTTGCTCTTTCTTCTACTGCAAAATCCAGTGTTGTTCTTTGTTGAAGTCAATCTAGACATTGATAAATATGAAGGACAAAGCAGTTTTAACATAGTTTGAGTGAAGGCATTCATTTATAGTAAAATCAATAATCGTGCAGAACTCATGAAAATAAGCTTATTCTCGGATTCCTAAAACTTTTGATTTGCTCTTTCTTTACTGCAAAGTACAATGTTGTTCTTTGTTGAAGTCGATCTAGACATTGATAAATATGAAGGACAAAGCAGTTTTCACTTGGTTTGAGTGAAGGATTTGCAGCTGAAAACCTCCCGCTCCCGCTTTTGATTGTGTATAGTCGGGCTTTCGAGCCTTTTCTTACCCGTTTTTTAGAAATTATAGTCAGACATTCACACCTTGCAGCTGAACCACCTCAGCTCCCTGTTTTAATCATGTATGGTCTGGCAATACTACCTTTCCTTACCCGTTTGTGAGTAATTATGGCTGGACATTCACACCTACTTGCAGTCGAACAGCTCTGCTCCCGCTTTTGATGGTATATATTCGGGCATTCGAACCTTTTCTTGACTGCTTTTTGCAAACTTTGGTCGGACGTTCACGCCTTCTTGCAGCTGAACACCTCCGCTTCCGCTTTTGATGGTATATATTCGGGCATTCGAACCTTTTCTTAGCAGCTTTTTACAAACCATGGTTGAACTTTCACACCTTCTTGTAGCCGAACAACTCCGCTCCCGCTATTGATTGTGTACAGTCAGGTATTTTAACCTTTTCTTACGCGCTTTTTACCAACTATGGTCGGACATTCACACCGTCTTACAGCGGAACACCTCCGCTCCCGCTTTTGATGGTGTATAGTCAGGCATTTGAACTTTTTCTTACCCGCTTTTTACAAACTATGGTCGGACATTCAAACCTTCTTGTAGCCGAAAACCTCCGCTCCCTCTTTTGATCATACATTGTCGGGCATTAGCACCTTTTCTTACCCGCTTTTTACAAACCATAGTCGGACTTTCACATCTTTTAGTAGCCTAACAACTCCGCTCCCGCTATTGATTGTGTACAGTCGGGTATTTTAACCTTTTCTTACCCGCTTTTTACCAACTATGGTCGGACATTCACACCTTCTTACAGCGGAACACCTCCGCTCCCTCTTTTGATGGTGTATGTTCGGGCAGTCAAACCTTTTCTTACCTGCTTTTTACAAACTATGGTCAGACATTCAACCCTTCTTGGAGCCGAACACATCCACTCCTGCTTTTTATTATGTATAGTTGGGCATTCGCACCTTTTCTTACCCATTTTTCAGTAATTATGGGTGTACATTCACACCTTCTTGCAGCCGAACACCTCCGCTCCCTCTTTTGATCATACATTTTCGGGCATTCGCACCTTTTCTTACACGCTTTTTACAAACCATGGTCGGACTTTCACACCTTTTAGTAGCCGAACAACTCTGCACCCGCTATTGATTGTGTACAGTCGGGTATTTTAACCTTTTCTTACCCGTTTTTTACCAACTATGGTCGGACATTCACACCTTCTTACAGCGGAACACCTCCGCTCCCTCCTTTGATGGTGTATGTTCGGGCATTCGAACCTTTTCTTACCCGCTTTTTACAAACTATGGTCAGACGTTCAAACCTTCTTGTAGCCGAATATATCCACTCCTGCTTTTGATGATGAATGGTTGGGCATTCGAACCTACTTGTTGCCCGCTTTTCATTAATTATGGGTGGACATTCACACCTTGTCTCAGCCAAACACCTCCGCTCCCTGTTTTGATCATGTATGGTTTGACATTCGCACCTTTGCTTACCCTCTTTTTATACTGATTGCTCAAGATTAAGTTGTTCTTTCTCAAACTACAAATTTTTTTTAATTGTTGAAACTTGATTTGAAGTGGATAAATAAGGAAGACAAACAGTTTTAAGTCAGGCTGATAGCAATTAATTTTATAGCAAAATCTGTATTTCGTCATTTGTCGAGAGATGCTTATTGCTGAAGAAGTTCTTTCTCATTCTACAAAGTACAACGTTGTTTATCATTGAAACTTGATTAGACATGAATAAATATGAAGGACAAAGCAGTCTTAACATGGTTTGAGTTAAGGAATTCGTTTTATAGGAGAATCCGAATTCGTGCATAACTCGTAAAATAGAGCTTATTTTCGGATTCCTGAAGAATGAGTCTGGTTCTTTCTCATAATACAAAGTTTGTTGTTTATTGTTGAAACTTCATCAGACCGTTAGATATAGTCGGACTCACCTCGACGCACGGCTTGGGATCTGGAACCAGTACTCTTGAGAGGGGTTGGACTCTCTTCCACTCTGGAGTTGCCCGTGGTGAGAGGCGCAGAGCAGGTGTGGGCATACTTATTGCCCCCCGGCTGTGTGCCAGTACATTGGGGTTTACCCCAGTGAACGAGAGGGTAGCCTCCCTCCGCCTTGGGTGGGGGGACGAGTCCTGACTGTTGTTTGTGCCTATGCGCCAAACAGCAGTTCAGAGTACCTACCCTTTTTGGAGTCTCTGGGGGAGGCACTGGAGAATGCTCCTACCGGACACTCCCTCATTCTGCTGGGGGACTTCAATGCTCACGTGGCAATGACAGTGAGACCTGGAGGGGTGTGATTGGGAGGAACAGCCCCCCCGATCTGAATCAGAGTGGTGTTATGTTGTTGGACTTCTGTGCCAGTCATAGACTGTCCATAACGAACACCATGTTCAGGCATAAGGGTGTCCATATGTGCACTTGGCACCAGGACACCCTTGGCCGCAGTTCGATGATCGACTTTGTGGTTGTATCATCGGACTTGCGGCCGTATGTCCTGGACACTCGGGTGAAGAGAGGGGCGGAGCTGTCAACTGATCACCACCTGGTGGTGAGTTGGCTCCGCTGGTGGGGGAGGATGCCGATCAGACCTGGCAGTCCCAAACGTATTGTGAGGGTCTGCTGGGAGCGTTTGTCAGAATCCCCCGTCAGAAGGAGCTTTAACTCCCACCTCCGGCAGAGCTTCAACCATATTTGAGGTGGGGGACATTGAATGGGCCATGTTCCGTGACTCCATTGCCGAGGCAGCTGGTCGGAGTTGTGGCCGTAAGGTGGTCGGTGCCTGTCGTGGCGGCAACCCTCGAACCTGCTGGTGGACACCAGTGGTGAGGGAAGCCGTCAAGCTGAAGAAGGAGTCCTATCGGGCCTTTTTGGCCAGTGGGACCCTGGAAGAAGCTGATAGGTACCGACGGGCCAGACGGGCCACGGCTTCGGCGGTTGCTGAGGCAAAAACTCGGGCCTGGGAGGAGTTCGGTGAGACCATGGAGAACGATTTCCGGACGGCCTCGAAAAGATTCTGGTCCACCATCCGGCGTCTCAGGGGGGGGAAGCGGCTCACAGTCAACAATGTTTACAGTGGGGACGGGGCTTTGCTGACCTCAACTAGGGATGTTGTGAGTCGGTGGGGGGAGTACTTCGAGGAACTCCTCAATCCTACCAACACGTGCTCGGAAGAGGCAGAGTCGGAGAGCTCGGAGACGGGGCCTCCCATTTCTGGGGCTGAGGTTGCCGAGGTGGTTAAAAAGCTCCTCGGTGGCAAGGCCCCGGGGGTGGATGAGGTCCGTCCTAAGTTTCTCAAGGCTCTGGATGTTGTAGGGCTGTCTTGGCTGACACGCCTCTGCAGTATCGCGTGGACATCGGGGACAGTGCCTCTGGACTGGCAGATTGGGGTGGTGGTCCCCCTCTTTAAAAAGGGGGACCGGAGGGTGTGTTCCAACTATAGGAGTATCACACTCCTCAGCCTCCCTGGTAAGGTCTATTCGGGGGTATTGGAGAGGAGGATCCGTCGGATAATCGAGCCTCGGATTCAGGAGATGCAGTGTGGCTTTCGTCCTGGCCGTGGAACAGTGGACCAGCTGCTGGGAGTTCGCCCAACCAGTCTACATGTGTTTTGTGGACTTGGAGAAAGCGTTCGACCGTGTCCCTCGTGGAGTCCTGTGGGGGTTGCTCCGGGAATATGGAGTGCCGGACCCCTTGATAGGGGCCGTTCGGTCTCTGTATGACCGGTGCCAGAGTTTGGTCCGCATTGCCGGCAGTAAGTGGGATACGTTTCCGGTGAGAGTTGGACTCCGTCAGGGCTGCCCTTTGTCACCGATTCTGTTCCTAACTTTTATGGACAGAATTTCTAGGCGGAGCCAGGGCGTTGAGGGTGTCCGATTTGGCGACCTCAGAATCGGGTCTCTGCTTTTTGCAGATGATGTGGTTCTGTTAGCGTCGTCAGGCCGTGACCTTCAGCTCTTACTGGAGCGATTCGCAGCCGAGTGTGAAGCGGCTGGGATGAGAATCAGCACCTCCAAATCCGAGACTATGGTTCTCAGCCGGAAAAGGGTGGAATGCTCTCTCCGGGTCGGGAATGAGATCCTTCCCCAAGTGGAGAAGTTCAAGTATCTCGGGATCTTGTTCACGAGTGAGGGACGAATGGAGCGGGAGATTGACGGGCGGATCGGTGCAGCGTCTGCAGTGTTGCGGGCTCTGCACCGACCCGTCGTAGTGAAGAGGGAGCTGAACCAGAAGGCGAAGCTCTCTACTTACTGGTCAATCTACGTTCCCATCCTCACCTATGGTCAAGAGTTGTGGGTAGTGACCGAAAGAACAAGATCGCGAATACAAGCGGCCGAAATGGGTTTCCTCCGCAGGGTGTCTGGGCTCTCCCTTAGAGATAGGGTGAGAAGCTCAGTCTTCCGGGAGGGGCTCGGAGTAGAATCGCTGCTCCTCCGCATTGAGAGGAGTCAGATGAGGTGGCTCGGGCATCTGGTTAGGATGCCCCCTGGGCGCCTCCCTGGGGAGGTGTTCCGGGCACGTCCCACTGGGAGGAGACCCCGGGGGAGACCCAGGACACGTTGGAGAGACTATGTCTCTCGGCTGGCCTGGGAACGCCTCGGGGTCCCCCCGGAAGAGCTGGAGGAAGTTGCTGCGGACAGAGACGTCTGGGTTTCTCTGCTCAAGCTCCTGCCCCCGCGACCTGACCCCCGGATAAGCGGCAGATGATGGATGGATGGATGGATATATCCTCCACCAACCAGACTTACAACTCCCGACTAGGGTAGCAGAATTTCTAAGCATCTGCACCCCAAAACTACTATCAAAAATATATAAATTATTGTCTAAGATAGATGACACAATGTCTCTTCCATCCTCAAAATGGGAGGCAGATTTATCCATCAGTTCTGGTCATAGCTTCTAACCACAAATATGTTTGAACACCTTCATAATGACTCGAAATCCTAATTTACAGCTCATACAATACAAAATCCTTCATAGAACACACTATACAGGACAAAGGATGTTCAGGATGGGTCTAACACACTCAAACATCTGCTCACATTGCACAGATAACACACCTGATGATTATGCACATGCTTTGTGGTTTTGTGCGCCTGTCCAGAAGTTCTGGCTTGAAGTCTGTGAGGACCTATCAACATGGCTAAAGTGTAGCATCCCTGCATGCCCCACACTGTGCATACTGGGTGACTTAGACAACATCAACATGGAAATTAACTCAGCACACATGGTTGTCACAGTGTTATGTATCGCAAAGAAAACTATTCTCATGAACTGGAAAGCGAAGAACAATCTGTGTATTAACCAGTTTAGAAATGTTCTTTTAGATTATATTAGCATGGAAACAATGTCTGCCTCCTCAAAACATCAATTGGCTGAATTTCATTCTCTCTGGTCCCCTCTGATTAGTTTTATCACATAGTGGTGGTGGTGGGTTGCTGGGTGATGGTGGGTCTCAGGCCCGGGCTGCTGCGACTGGTGTGACCGGGTGGTTTGTTTGATTGTTTTTTTATGTTGTTTGTTTGTTTTTTGTAGAGGTCCTCCAGGGTGGGGTTGGGTTGAGTGGGGTGGAGCGGGATGGGTACCTTCTGGGGGTACAGTAGCTCCCGGAATATGGTCGCTGCAGGCCCCGAGCCTGGTGGACATCAGGCCCTCCTGCCCATTGTTGGCTCCCAGGTAGCAGGGATGCCTATTACAGCCAGTCCCTGGCTGCCCTCTCTGGGGGAGAGTAGCTCCCCCGGTATATATCCCCATACCCCTCTCCCTTCTGGCTCCTGTACACAGCACACACTCACACATGAAGGGTTTTGGGGGCGTGTGTGTTCGGTGGGGTGTAGTGGATGGGGCCACGTAGGTGGTCCCCTTTGGTTGCACTCTGCAGTTCCCTGCCCCTGTTTTAATTACACCTTAGACATTACTACTTATCAAACACACTCACACACACACATTAGGTCTTGGGGGGTGGTTACACTGAGTGGCATCTGGTGGGCGGGGCTCTTTGGGTATGTAGGCTGCCCAGAGTGCCGCGCTCCCAGTTCTACAAGTTTGGCTGCCCCTCAATTTTAATTGCTCACTATTAGAAAATATTGAAGAGCCAGAAGGGTGAGGGGAGGGGTCTTCTTCGCACACCCCTGCTTCCTGGTGTCTGCTCGGGGCAGGAGGGGCCAGGAGGATTAATTAATTGTTCTGCTGGTTCGGGGTCTGTGGTGGCTGGGGGGTTGCTGGCCCCCTGGTGTGCC
Source organism: Leuresthes tenuis (assembly GCF_036924035.1). NCBI lineage: Eukaryota > Metazoa > Chordata > Actinopteri > Atheriniformes > Atherinopsidae > Leuresthes > Leuresthes tenuis. The sequence goes on along the minus strand of NW_027325367.1, from coordinate 29,453,646 downwards.
CGCTGCACTATACCCCAGCAGAGTCGAGGGAGGTAGGACGTGTGGATGTGTGGATGTATGGGACGTGAAAGTGTGTGTGGTAATGATTGGGCCTGGATATGGGACTTGCTGTCGCCTGGATTGCCTGTGCTTCTCCCGATGGGGCGTCAGCGTTGCCTCTCCCCACTGCTCGCGACTTCACCCACCTGTGGGCACGTCTTGACTCCCAGGGCACTTGGCCAGGGGCGCTGGGGCAGGCGCTGACCCACTTTGTGGCTGTCTGGGGCGCTTGGCCCTCCTGGGTATTGGGTGGGGCCTCTGCCGGGGGGTTTGGGGGCGCTCGGGCTCCTGGGGCCCAGGTCCAGTGCACGGCCCATGTCTGGGCGGCTGGGGCCTGGCGGGGTCGGTGGGCTGTTGCCCCTGGCTCCCGGAGGGCCTCTGCCCTATTCTTATGGGGGCTCTTTCCGGGGGCTTCCTCTGCAGTCTTCTGGGTGGATGCGTGGTTGCCCCTGCGGTGGGCTGCCTGGGTTCTGTGCTCTGTGGGGGCTGCTGGTGGCCTGGGTCTTGTGGCCCTCTCTGTCTGCTTCTGATTGCTTGGGGGGGCTGTGGATTGTGGCCCTGTACGCTTATACACTCATAACTAAGCACGGTTATCATGTAGGTCCTGTGCCATGGGTGTTGCATGTTCTCACACACACACACACACACACACATTCATTAGTCCAGTAGCATGGTCGCTAAGCAGTTGATGTATTATCATGTCGTCTCAGGTCATCTATATCCACAGCTGTGTTGTATGCGATTGCCGCTTCTTGTGCTTGTTTTTGTTTGTTTGTGTGTTTGTTTTTTCTCTGCTTGTCTGCTTTCAGGTGCTCCTGGTGGCGCTAAGGCTGGATTCCCCTCAGAGGCCATGGATTGCTGTCTGTTTTGTTTTTTACTATTGTAGCAGCTGGTTGTCTGGTTTTTGTTTCTATTTTTGTTCTGTTTCCTCTTCTTTCCTCCTCTTCTTTCCTTGTCCCCCGGTCCGGTTCAGTTCAGTTCATGTCATATATTGTAAACAGAAATAAATAAATGGGCATCAAGGGGAGCTTTACATTTATAAAACTTCCCTTGGCAAAGCAAATCTGTTTGGCATCAAAGGTATTCAGACTACAATTCTTCTGACATAATGCTGAACAGGACAAGGGGAAAAAAAAAAAAAAGTAAAGAAGACAGTTCTGCCGAAAGTCAGGGACTAGACCTGTTCTAAGTTCTATACTTTTTAAAAGGGGCATGTTTATCAACTATGGAATTAGAAGATTTACAAAAATGGTCAAGTGCTAGATCTTCATCTGAGATTTTAACAGTGTCATATAACTATTCAACAGATCAGTTAAAAAAAAGCCTGCTCATGGAGATGTTTCAGGATCTGGATACCAAGCGTGGACCTAATGTTTTAATTTTTGCATTTCTGATACAGGCTATTGAGCAGTGATAACTAACACCAAGTTCAGATACTGCGGATATTCTACCTTTGATTTGTTAAGATTGAGCCAATCAGGGACAACCTTGAAGGATCTCTTTGGTTTTGTAGGATCAGTAATTACCTGAGAAAGGTTGATATTGGTACACACCTTTTTTAAATGATCAGAGGCAGAGTTCAACTTGTTTTAATTAAAATTGCCACACAGAGATTGGGTTTAGGCCACATGCACACAGAATGACATCAACAAATATAAGAAATATTAAACATTTACACATAGATTTTTGAATACATGTAGAGGAATGATACTTTGAAATGTGCTCATTGCGGAGTTATGATCAGTTGAGTAATGAAGGTTGAACTATTCTGGGAAAGAGGTTCTATTCCCAGCATCATGATGGACACTCCTGATATAGAAGGTTTCGCTAACGCATTGGAATTGTTTTACTATTTTCATATGCATGTGCAATGAAGAATTGCTTGCTGCTGATAAATGCAAAGAAGAACAGCTTACACATAGATGCTCACATATAGGTTGCTGAATGCAATGAAGACCTGCTTATCCAGTAAAGTTCAATGTCAATGTGTAATATTCAATTAGGATTTGCAAAACAGTGAAGTTAAACAATGAATGGGTCCATAGTCGGTATGAGAAGACTACAGGAATATTTACCTGGGTGTACGTTCAAACAGAGATGAGAAAATCGCGATAAATAATTGTTTGTTTGTTTGTTAGTATGTATATGAATGTTATGTGTATAAACTGTGTTGAGTTATAGTTACTCAGTAGTGTCTCAGTGAAACAACCGACGGGGGATGCCTTGCGGTGACAACAAAAGCAGTGTTTTACTGATCAGTCAAGTTGCTCCAGTGTACTCCATACAAACTGGTTGGCTACTGAAGGGATAGAAAATGGGGAATTCTTGTTTTAAAGCAAACAAGGAATTAGATGGGAAAAATACATGTTTTAACGGGACCCAGACAATATTAAATACTCAGACAGATGGGAGAAGAAGTGTAGTTTTGTAGGAAATCACAAAATTATTACATAGAATTAGTGAAATCAATTGAAGAATGCCTTTCTGAAGAGCTGTTTACCACAGATGAGCAGCTTTGCGACCAAGCACAATGTAGATCGCTTTACTGACAAAATGATCTAATTTAATGGATTGGTTTAGACATGCATAACAGCATTTTAAGAACAAAGAGAGAAACAAAAAGGGACAACGCTTCATGGTGGAAGGTGATGTATAAATAAAAGTGTATATGATGAAGGGGGTGGCAACACCCATTCCGAAATCCCGCCATTCCGACATCCCGTTATTCCGACATCCCACCATTCCGACATACCACCATTCCGACATACCACCATTCCGACATGCAAACGTCCCACCATTCCGACATTCAAATGTCCCACCATTCCGACAAGGCTTTCTGTATAAGGAAATGTGTGTTACTCAACAGGTGAGTCCCTTCTTTCTGTTCATGCAATTTATATGTTTAACACATGTTTATAGACAAGCGTTATTAAAAACACAAAGTCTCGGCAACTGGAGGAGGAGAAGCAGTCCGCGGTGGTTTTCAATCACACACTCCAATGCCACTTGTTTCAAATTCTGAAAATTTAATCCAGGAAAAAAAGGCTTACATACATGGACCAAAACGGCTCCATAACACGCACAAGAATCCAAAAGAAACGAAAATTAACTAAAAGAAAGCAAATTAACAGTATGAAGTCGTCAAAATTGGTTTTATGCATGCCTATGTGCGTCTGGCACATGCGTCTTCGGGCTCTCCCACATTGGTTTGTGGATGAAAGCTATATGTTCAACTGTAATGTCATGTAAAAACAATCTCTACATGACATTTACTCCCAGGTGTGACCAGTTACGTCTTTAAAATATCAACAGGCTGTATAAAGCCTTGTATAAAGGCTGTGTGTTTGTGCCAAATGCGCAAAGCCCATCCGCGCTTCCCAAAATTGGAGCGAGTACTCATAAATCACGTGAATAACATGAATAAACGGTTTTACTGCATTTTGTTGTGTTTTATACGTTCTATGCTGTCATTTCTCTCTTCTCCTATTGGCAAGGCAAGGCAGAGTGCTCGCAACTGTGTCCTGTGCCGTAGCCGTGATATCTGTTATTGCAATTATTACTTTTGCATATGATGACAGCGTGCAAAAGACGCATGGGCTCTGTGGAGAGCTCCGCTACAGCTGGCTGCTGTGACAGCTCACTGACAATGTATTTCTGCTTAATCAGTTTCAGTCTCGCCAGAGTTACATTAATATCTGTATTTTTATATTTGAAATTCAGGGGATTTTGATAATAGATTATTAAAGTTTGTTTGCGAGGCTGTGGCCTCTGCATGTGCAAAGCTTGTGCGCCAAACTTTAGGGCGTATTTGCGCCGGCATATCATTAGTGCAAAATGTTTTGGGTAAAAAATAGGCTATTAAAAGGAACTGTCGAAATGGCGGTATGTTAAAAAAAAAAAAAACATACCGCCATTCCGACCATAGGAGGAAAAAAGTGTCGGAATGGTGGGACGTTTGATAAAAAATTAAGTGTCGCCATTCCGACAATTGGAGACCCATGTCGGAATGGCGAGATGTCGGAATGGCAGCATGTCACCATGATGAAGGAGAGACCATTTGAGCAGCACAGCCATTTCGCAGCACAGGGACAGCAGTCCAAGTTACAGGATCTCCCACGTGGTATCACCTGTCACATTGTGTCAAGGCATCAAAAGAAGAAAAAATCACCAAACTCAAGGACAAAAAGACGAAGACGCCGGTGAACGAAGAGAGAGTACTGACAAACCAGAAATACAAAAGGATTCTCGATATCAAAATCCAGAAGAAGAGGCTAACAATGCCACGAACACTTACGATGCTGGGAATGATGCCAGCAATGAACAGAGAAGAAGATTCAGTGTCATCAATCTGCAACACGTGCCTCTAATGAGGGGGTGAATATAGAATCCTCAACGATTACAACGTCTCTGGGAACTGTGACAAAAACAAGGTTTAAACCATTTTGATATATATTGTAACCTATTGGCTAAGGAATAGTGCTGAAAATGAGGTAAATCTAATCCACCATTGTCCTTGGTCTTCTGTAGGGTTTTTAAACTAATACGTGGTGGTTTGTTTTTCCACAGAAATGTGGAGATGCATGAATCTAGTTACTTAAACCAAGTAGCAGATGGTTTTATGGGGATCATTGAGAACAAATAGTTAACTTTTGGTAGTATCATCATTTTAATGGATGTAATTCTCCCCATAAGTGATATAGGTAAGGACTTCCAACGAGAGAGATCGTCCTCTACTGTCTTTAATAATTGCACATAATTTAGCTTTGTTAGCTCTGAGAGCCTGGAGGAAATGTTTATGCCTAAATATCTAATATTTCCTGACTGTAAAGTGATCGCAGGTATATTATGGACCCTACAGTTAATGGGCAGAACTGTGGTCTTAGACCAGTTGATAGAGTAGTCAGAAAGTGTTGAGAATTTATTTATGAGTGTGATCGTGTGAGTGAGAGACGTCTGTGAGTTCTGAAGGAAAAGTAATACATCATCAGCATAAAGACTTATTTTATGCTCAATATTTTGGGATTAATTACTCACAAACGGGTAAGAAAAGGTAGTATTGCCAGACCATACATGATCAAAACAGGGAGCAGAGGTCGTTCAGCTGCAAGAAGGTGTGAATGTCCAACTAAAGTTTATAAAAAGCGGGTAAGACAAGGTGCGAATGCCCGACAATGCATGATCAAAAGAGGGAGCGGAGGTTTTCGGCTGCAAGAAGGTCTGAATGTCCACCCATAATTCCTGAAAAATGGGTAAAAAAAGGGTGCGAATACCAAACCATACATCATCAAAAGCAGGAGTGGATGTGTTCGGCTAGAAGAAGGTTTGAATGTCCGACCATAGTTTGTAAAAAGCGGGTAAGAAAAGGTTCGAATGCCCAAACATAGACCATCAAAAGAGGGAGCGGAGGTGTTCCGCTGTAAGAAGGTGTGAATGTCCGACCATAGTTGGTAAAAAGCGGGTAAGAAAAGGTTAAAATACCCGACTGTACACAATCAATAGCGGGAGCGGAGTTGTTCGGCTACTAAAAGATGTGAAAGTCCGACTATGGTTTGCATCATACATTATCAAAAGCAGGTGTGAATGTCAGATCATAATTTGCAAAAAGCTGATGAGAAAGGGTGAGAATGCCCGACTATACACCATCAAATGCGGGAGTGGAGGTGTTCGGCTCTGAGTAGGTGTGAATGTCCGACCATAATTGCTGAAAAATGTGTTAGAAAAGGAAAGAATGCCGGACCATACATCATTAAAAGCGAGAGAGGTGGTGTTCGGCTGCAAAAAGGTGTAAATGTTCGACTAAAGTTTGTAAAAAGCGGGTAAGACATGGTGCGAATGCCTGACAAGGTATGATCAAAAGCAGAAGTGGAGGTGTTCAGCTGCAAGAAGGTCTAAATGTCCATCAATAATTGCTAGAAAACATGAGAGAAAATTTTCGAAAATCAAACCGCACATGATCATAAGTGGGAGAGGAGGTGTTCAGCTGCAAGAAGGTGTGAATGTCCACCCATTATTCCTGACAAATGGGTAAAAAAAAGGTGCGAATGCCCAACCATACATCATCAAAAGCAGGAGTGGATGTGTTCGGCTACAAGAAGGTGTGAACGTCCAAACAAAGTTTGTAAAAAGCAGTTAAGAAAAGGTTTGAATATCCAACCAAACATAATCAAAAGCGGGAGCATAGCTTTTCGACTGCAAGTAGGTGTGAATGTCAGATCATAATTTGCAAAAAGCTGATGAGAAAGGGTGAGAATGTCCGACTGCACACCATCAAATGCGGGAGCGGAGTTGTTCGGTTGTGAGTAGGTGTGAATCTCCGACCGTAATTTCTGAAAAATGTGTTAGAAAAGGTAAGAATGCCGGTCCATACATCATCAAAAGCGAGAGAGGTGGTGTTCGGCTGCAAGTAGGTGTGAATGTCCAGCCATAATTACTCACAAACGGGTAAGAAAAGGTAGTATTGCCAGACCATACATGATCAAAACAGGGAGCGGAGGTGGTTCAGCTGCAAGAAGGTGTGAACGTCTCACTAAAGTTCAAATATATTAACAAAAGCGGGAGGAGAGGTCTTCGGATGAGAGTGGTTGAGAATTTCCAACCATAATCTATAAAATTCGGTGAAAAAAAGGTGTGATAGAACACTAAAAGGTGGAGCGGAAGTGTTCGGCTGCAAGAAGGTGTGAATGTCCGACTATATTTGGTGAAAAGCAGGTGAAGCAAGGTCTGAATGCCCAACCTTACATTATCAAAAGCGAGATCAGAGGTGTTTGGCTGCAAGAAGGCCATAGTTTGCCAAAAGCGGGTAAGCTGCGAATGACCAACTAAATATCAACAAAAGTGGGGGCGGAGGTCTTCGGATGCAACTGGGTGTGAACATCCCACCATACAAGTATGGTGGAGAGGAAGCTGTGAACAGCCGACCATAGTTTGCAAAAAGCGGGTGAGACAAGGTGCGAATGCCCAACCATACATCATCAAAAGCAGGAGTGGATGTGTTCGGCTACAAGAAGGTGTGAACGTCCAAACAAAGTTTGTAAAAAGCAGTTAAGAAAAGGTTTGAATATCCAACCAAACATAATCAAAAGCGGGAGCATAGCTTTTCGACTGCAAGTAGGTGTGAATGTCAGATCATAATTTGCAAAAAGCTGATGAGAAAGGGTGAGAATGTCCGACTGCACACCATCAAATGCGGGAGCGGAGTTGTTCGGTTGTGAGTAGGTGTGAATCTCCGACCGTAATTTCTGAAAAATGTGTTAGAAAAGGTAAGAATGCCGGTCCATACATCATCAAAAGCGAGAGAGGTGGTGTTCGGCTGCAAGTAGGTGTGAATGTCCAGCCATAATTACTCACAAACGGGTAAGAAAAGGTAGTATTGCCAGACCATACATGATCAAAACAGGGAGCGGAGGTGGTTCAGCTGCAAGAAGGTGTGAACGTCTCACTAAAGTTCAAATATATTAACAAAAGCGGGAGGAGAGGTCTTCGGATGAGAGTGGTTGAGAATTTCCAACCATAATCTATAAAATTCGGTGAAAAAAAGGTGTGATAGAACACTAAAAGGTGGAGCGGAAGTGTTCGGCTGCAAGAAGGTGTGAATGTCCGACTATATTTGGTGAAAAGCAGGTGAAGCAAGGTCTGAATGCCCAACCTTACATTATCAAAAGCGAGATCAGAGGTGTTTGGCTGCAAGAAGGCCATAGTTTGCCAAAAGCGGGTAAGCTGCGAATGACCAACTAAATATCAACAAAAGTGGGGGCGGAGGTCTTCGGATGCAACTGGGTGTGAACATCCCACCATACAAGTATGGTGGAGAGGAAGCTGTGAACAGCCGACCATAGTTTGCAAAAAGCGGGTGAGACAAGGTGCGAATGTCCAACCATACATGATCAAAAGAGGGAGCGGAGGTGTTTGGCTGTGACAATGTGTGAATGTCCGACCATAGTTGGTAAAAAGTCGGTAAGAAAAGGTTAAAATACCCGACTGTACACAATCAATAGGGGGAGTGGAGTTGTTCGGCTACAAGAAGATGTGAAAGTCCAACCAAGGTTTGCAAAAAGCTGGTAAGAAAAGGTTCGAATGCCCGAATATATACCATCAAAAGCGGAAGCGGAGGTGTTCGGCTGCGAGAAGGTGTGAACGTCCGACCAAAGTTTGTAAAAAGCAGTTAAGAAAAGGTTCGAATATCCAACCAAACATAATCAAAAGCGGGAGCAGAGCTGTTCGACTGCAAGTAGGTGTGAATGTCCAGCCATAATTACTCACAAAGGGGTAAGAAAAGGTAGTATTGCCAGACCATACATGATCAAAACAGGGAGCTGAGGTGGTTCAGCTGCAAGGTGTGAATGTCTGACTATAGTTTGTAAAAAGCGGGTAAGACAAAGTGAAAAAGCCCGACAATGTATGATCAAAAGAGGGAGCGGAGGTGTTCGGCTTTAAGAAGGTCTGAATGTCCAACCATAATTTGTAAAAACCGGGAAGAAAAGGCTCGAAAGCCCAACTATACACCATCAAAAGTGGGAGCGGAGGTGTTCAGCTGCAAGAAGGTCTGAATGTCCATCAATAATTGCGTTATATCATGAAAGAAAATGTTCGAATATCAAACCGCACATGATCATAAGAGAGGAGGTGTTCAGCTGTAAGAAGGTGTGAATGTCCCTCCATAATTCCTGAAAAATGGGTAGAAAAAGGTGCGAATGCCCAACCATACATTATCAAAAGCAGGTGTGATTGTCAGATCATAATTTGCAAAAAGCTGATGAGAAAGGATGAGAATGCCCGACTATACAACATCAAATGCGGGAGCGGAGGTGTTCGGCTCTGAGTAGGTGTGAATGTCCGATCATAATTGCTGAAAAATGTGTTAGAAAAGGTAAGAATGCCGGACCATACATCATCAAAAGCGGTAGAGGTGGTGTTCGGCTGCAAAAAGGTGTGAATGTTCGACTAAAGTTTTTAAAAAGCGGGTAAGACAAGGTGCGAATGCTTGACAATGTATGATCAAAAGCAGGAGCGGAGGTGTTCAGCTGCAAGAAGGTCTAAATGTCCATCAATAATTGCTAGAAAACATGAAAGAAAATTTTCGAAAATCAAACCGCACATGATCATAAGTGGCAGAGGAGGTGTTCAGCTGCAAGAAGGTGTGAATGTCCACCAATAATTACTGAAAAATGGTTAAGAAAAGGTGCAAATGCCCAACCATACATCATCAAAATCAGGAGTGGATGTGTTCGGCTACAAGAAGGTTTGAATGTCCAACCATAGTTTGTAAAAGGCGGGTAAGAAAAGCTTCGAATGCCTTAACATACACCATCAAAAGAGGGAGCGGAGGTGTTCCGCTGTAAGAAGGTGTGAATGTCCAACCATAGTTGGTAAAAAGCGGGTAAGAAGAGGTGAAAATACCCGAGTGTACACAATCAAAAGAGGGAGCGGAGTTGTTCAGCTACAAGAAGGTGTGAAAGTCTGACCATGGTTTGTAAAAAGCGGGTAAGAAAAGGTTCGAATGCCCGAATATATACCATCAAAAGCGGAAGCGGAGGTGTTCCGCTGCAAGAAGGTGTGAACGTCCGATAAAAATTTGTAAAAAGCATTTAAAAGGTTCCAATATCCAACCAAACATAATCAAAAGCGGGAGCAGAGCTGTTCGACTGCAAGTAGGTGTGAATGTCAGATCATAATTTGCAAAAAGCTGATGAAAAAGGGTGAGAATGCCCGACTATACACCATCAAAAGCAAGAGCGGAGGTGTTCAGCTGCAAGAAGGTCTGAATGTCCACCAATAATTACTGAAAAATGGTTAAGAAAAGGTGCGAATGCCCAACCATACATCATCAAAAGCAGGAGTGGATGTGTTCTGCTACAAGAAGGTTTGAATGTCCGACCATAGTTTGTAAAAGGCGGGTAAGAAAAGGCTTCAAATGCCTTAACATACACCATCAAAAGAGGGAGGTGAGGTGTTCCGCTGTAAGAAGGTGTGAATGTCCGACCATAGTTGGTAAAAAGCGAGTAAGAAGAGGTGAAAATACCCGAGTGTACACAATCAAAAGAGGGAGCGGAGTTGTTCAGCTACAAGAAGGTGTGAAAGTCCGACCATGGTTTGTAAAAAGCGGGTAAGAAAATGTTCGTATGCCCGAATATACATCATCAAAAGCGGAAGCGGAGGTGTTTGGCTGCAAGAAGGTGTGAATGTCCGACTATATTTGGTGAAAAGCAGGTGAAGCAAGGTCTGAATGCCCAACCTTACATCATCAAAAGCGAGATCAGGGGTGTTTGGCTGCAAGAAGGCCATAGTTTGCAAAAAGCGGTGCGAATGACCAACTAAATATCAACAAAAGTGGGGACGGAGGTCTTCGGATGCAAGTGGGTGTGAATATCCCAACATACTTATATGAGAGGAAGCTGTGAATGGCCGACCATAGTTTGCAAAACGCGGGTGAGAAAAGGTGCGAATGTCCAACCCTACATGATCAAAACAAGGAGCGGAGGTGTTTGGCTGCGACAAGGTGTGAATGTCCACCCATAATTAATGAAAAGCGGGCAACAAGTAGGTTCAAATGCCCAACCATACATCATCAAAAGCAGGAGTGGATGTGTTCGGCTACAAGAAGGTTTGAATATCCGACCATAGTTTGTAAAAAGCGGGTAAGAAAAGGTTTGAATGCCCGAACATATACCATCAAAGGAGGGAGCGGAGGTCTTCCGCTGTAAGACGGTGTGAATGTCCGACCATAGATGGTAAAAAGCGGGTAAGAAAAGGTTAAAATACCCGACTGTACACAATCAATAGCGGGAGCGGGGTTGTTCGGCTACAAGAAGGTGTGAACGTCCGACCAAAGTTTGTAAAAAGCAGTTAAGAAAAGGTTAGATCGCCTTCAACAAAGAACACCATTGGACTTTGCAGTAGAAGAAGTTGAAATCGATCTCGATATTGATAAATATGAAGGAAAAAGCAGTTTCCACTTGGTTTGAGTGAAGAAATGAATTTTATAGCAAAATCCGAAATCACGCATAACTCCTCCAAAGGAACGTATTGCTCAACCAAAGGGATGCTTCTTTCTCATTCAGGGTAATATGAGGAACTTTATGCTTGATACATTTTTTAGACATGGATAACTATGAAGGACAAAGCAATACATTTTATAGCAAAATCCGAAATCGTGCAGAACTCATGAAAATAAGCTTATTCTCGGATTCCTGATCCTTCAGTGTTTCTCTTTCTTCTACTGCAAAATCCAATGTTGTTCTTTGTTGAAGTCGATCTAGACAATGATAAATATGAAGGACAAAGCAGTTTTAACTTGGTTTGAGTGAAGGAATTAATTTTATACATAAAATCCCAAATCATGCAGAACGTATGAAAAGAAGCTTATTCTCGGATTCCTGATCCTTCAGTGTTAGTCTTTCTTCTACTGCAAAATCCAATGTTGTTCTTTGTTGAAGTCGATCTAGACATTGATAAATATGAAGGACAAAGCAGTTTTAACATAGTTTGAGTGAAGGAAATCATTTTATAGCAAAATCCCAAATCATGTAGAACGTATGAAAAGAAGCTTATTCTCGGATTCCTGAACCTTCAGTGTTTCTCTTTCTTCTACTGCAAAATACAATGTTGTTCTTTGTTGAAGTCGATCTAGACATTGATAAATATTAAGTTAAAAGTAGTTTTAACATAGTTTGAGTGAAGAAATTCATTTTATAGTAAAATCCGAAATCGTGCAGAACTCATGAAAATAAGCTTATTCTCGGATTCCTACAACTTTTGATTTGCTCTTTCTTTTACTGCAAAGTACAACGTTGGTTTTCTTTTGTTTAAATCTATCTAGACATTGATAAATTTGAACGTAAAAGCCGTTTTAACATAGTTTGGGTGAAGGAATTAATTTTATAGATAAAATCCCAAATCATGCAGAACTCCTCAAAAGGGGCTTATGGCTTAATCACAAGTGTGGTTCTTTCTCATCCAGGGTAATATGAGGAAGTTTCTGATTGAAATATATGTAGAAATGGGTACATATGAAGGACAACGCAGTTTTAACATAGTTTGAGTGAAGGAATTCATTTTAAAACAAAATCTCAACAAATGAAGAACTCATGAAAAGCTTATTCTTGGATTCCTGAAACTTTAGATTTGCTCTTCCTTTTACTGCAAAGTACAACGTTGTTTTTTGTTGAAATCTATCTAGACATTGATAAATACCGGCCGAACATCTCTGCTGCCGCTTTTGACATTTTATGGTTTGGCATTCTTACCTTTTCTTACCCGCTTTTTACAAATTTTGATCTGACATTCACACCTACTTGCAGTCGAACACCTTCTCTCCCGCTTATGATCATGAGCGGTTTGACATTCGAAAATTTTCTTTCATGTTTTCTAGCAATTACTGATGGACATTCAGACCTTGCAGCCGAACACCTCCGCTCCCACTTTTGATGGTGTATATTCGGGCATACAAAACTTTTCTTACCCGCTTTTTACCAACTACGGTCGGACATTCACACCTTGTATGTTTATCAATATTTTGGGGTTGGATACCTTTAATATTTCTATCTTGTCTGATAGCAGCTGCTAAAGGTTCGATGAAAATAGCAAAAAGTGAGGGAGAAAGTGGGCAACCCTGTCTTGTACCTCTCTGCAGACTGAAGCTTGGAGAAGTTTGATCATTAGTCCTGACACTTGCATTTGGGGAGCTATATAATATCCTTATCCAGTTGATGAAGTGTGACCCAAACCCGAATTTGTTTAATGCTGCAAATAAAAATTTCCAGTTCACTCGATCAAAGGCTTTTTCTGCATCTAGAGAGACTATTGTGGTTTCCAGGTTGTTGATGGTAGAATAGTCTATGATCTATGAAACTGATCTATGTTACTGTCTGATGGATCATTTTGTGATGAATATAAGGTTTTATAGAAGTCCCTAAAAGCATTGTTGATTTCATTGGTTGTTTTCTCTTTATTTCTCTTTAGTTGGTTAGCTAGGAACCTTCCAGATTTATTGCCATGCTCAAAGTTCTCCAAGCAAAGTCTTTGTATCAGCAACTGTGTTTGTTTGTTAATAATTTTGTTTAATTCAAGTTTAGCTTTTCTTAGTTCATTCAGTGTGTGTTCCTCGTTGGAGGTACTGTAGACAACTTCTAATGATTTGATCCTGAGTTCTAAATCTGATATCCTTGAACTTTCCCTCTTTTTCTTATTTGATGAAAACGAGATTATTTTGCCTCTCATGACTACTTTTCCGGCTTCCCAGAGGGTAAAGGTGACATTCCTGGCAGGTCATTATTTTCTAAATATACAGACCATTCCATTTTGAAATAATTAATAAAATCATGGTCTTTTAGTAATGATGTATTAAATCTCCAATTCCTAGCTGGTGGTATAACTCTTTTATTCTTCAGTGTGATAGAAACTGGAGCGTGATCACTGATAGTGATGGGGTGGATTTTGGTGTCTGAAATATCCCTCATCAAGGAACTGCTAACTATGAATTCCTTCACTTAAACCAAGTTAAAACTGCTTTGTCCTTCATATTTGTCCATTTTTAAGCTGGTTTCAAACATAAACTTCTTTTTATAACCTTGTATGAGAAAGAACCACACTTATGTTTGAGCAATACACTCCTTATGAGGAGTTATGCACGATTCAGGATTTTGCTGTAAAATGAATTCCTTCACTTAAACCAAGTTAAAACTGCTTTGTCCTTCTTATTTATCCATGTCTAAGCTGGTTTCAAGTATAAACTTCTTTATATTACTTTATATGAGAAAAAAACACACTTGTTCTTCTAGAATCCGAAATTCGCTTTCTTTTAAGGAGATAGTCAAGATTTCAGATATTGCCATAAAATTAATTGCTTCACTGAAACCAAGTTATAACTGATTTGTCCTTCATATTTGTCCATGTTTAAGCTGGTTTCAAACATAAACTTCTTTTTATAACCTTGTATGAGAAAGAACCACACTTATGTTTGAGCAATACACTCCTTATGAGGAGTTATGCACGATTTAGGATTTTGCTGTAAAATGAATTCCTTCACTTTTTTTTTTCCCTTGTTCTGTTCAGCATTATGGCAGCAGAATTGTGAATACCTTTTATGCCAAACAGATTTGCTTTGCCAAGGGAAGTTTTACAAATGTAAAGCTCCCCTTGATGCCCATTTATTTATTTCTGTTTACAATATATAACATGTAATAGAACTGAACTGGAACGGGGGACAAGGAAAGAAGAAGAGGAAAGAAGAGGAAACAGAACAAAAATAGAAACAAAAACCAGACAACCAGCATCTACACCTGTAAAAACACAAAACAGACAACAATCCATGGTCTCTGTTGCGAATCCAGCCTTAGCGCCACCAAGAGCACCTGCAAGCACACAAGCAGAAAACAAACAAACACACAAACAAACAAAAACAAGCACAAGTAGTGGCAATCGCATACAACACAACTGTGGATATAGATGACCTGAGGTGACATGGTAATACATCAACTGCTACTGGACTAATGAATGTGTGTTGTGTGTGTGTGTGAGAACATGCAACACCCATGGCACAGGACCTACATGATAAACGTGCTTAGTTGGTTAAGGAATCAGAAGCAGGCAGAGAGGGCCACAAGACCCAGGCCACCAGCAGCCCCCACGGAGCACAGAACCCAGGATGCCCACCGCAGGGACAACCACGCATCCACCCAGTAGACAGCAGAGGAAGCCCCCGGACAGAGCCCCCATAAGCATAGGGCAGAGGCCCCCCGGGAGCCAGGGGCAACAGCCCACCGACCCCACCAGGCCCCAGCCGCCCAGACATGGGCCATGCGCCGGACCCGGACCCCAGGAGCCCGAGCGCCCCAAAACCCCCCGGCAGAGGCCCCACCCAATACCCGGGAGGGCCAAGTGCCCCAGACAGCCACGCAGTGGGTCAGCGCATGCCCCACCGCCCCTGGCCATGTGCCCTGGGAGTCAAGACGTGCCCACAGGTGGGTGAGGTCGCGAGCAGTGGGGAGAGGCAACGCCGCCCCCCCCATTGGGAGAAGCACAGGAAGGCCAGGCGACAGCAAGTCCCAGACCCAGGCCTAATCATCACCACACACACTTTCACGTCCCATACATCCACACGTCCTCCCTCCCTTGACTCCGCTGGGGTGTAGCGCAACGGGCACACCAGGGGGCCAGCAGCCCCCCAGCCACCACAGACCCTGAACCAGCAGAATAATTAATTCCTCCTGGCCACTCCTGCCCGAGCAGCAACCAGGAAGCAAGGGTGTGAGAAGACCCCTCCCCTCACCCTTCTGGCTCTTCAATATTTTCTAATAGTGAGCGATTAAAATTGAGGGGCAGCCAACCTTGTAGAACTGGGACCGCGGCCCTCTGGGCAGCCTACATACACAAAGAGCCCCGTCCACCAGATGCCATTCACTGCAACCACCCGCCAAGACTTAATGTGTGTGTGTGTGTTTGATAAGTAGTGATGTCTAAGGTGTAATTAAAACAAGGGCGGGGAACTGCAGAGTGCAGCCAAGGGGACCACCTACGTGGCCCCATCCACTACACCCCACAGAACACACACGCCCCCAAAACACTTCATGTGTGAGTGTGTGCTGTGTACAAGAGCCAAAAGGGAGAGGGGTATGGGGATATACACCAGGGCAGCTACTCTCCCCCGGAGAAGGCAGCCAGGGACTGGCTGCAATAGGCACCCCCGCTACCTGGGACCCAACACAGGGCAGGAGGGCCTGATGTCCACCAGGCACGGGGCCTACAGCGACCATATTCCGGGAGCTACTGTACCCCCAGAAGGTACCCACCCCACCCCATCCCACTCTACCCAACCCCGCCCCACCCCGGAGGACCTCTACAAACAAACAAACAAACAACAACAAACAAACCACCCGGTCACACCAGACGCAGCAGCCCGGGCCTGAGACCCACCATCACCCCCCCCCCCCCCCCCCTCCCCCCCACCGCACGCCCCAAAACCCTAAAATTAACAACCACCTGCGGACACCCTGGAGGTCCCAGAGCAACAAGCCTGGCACCAGGACCTGCACCAACCCACCCATACTGTGGCATGTCCAGGGCAACCCAGCCCCCCCGGGCGCAAGGCAGCGTCCAGCCACCAGGGCCCAGGCCCAGCACCACCACCCACGCCAGAGCGGCCCGGCCACCCGGTACAGAGCAAGCAGCCACCACCCCAAGGCCCCAAAGGGACCCCGCCCCGCACCGCAAGACAGCCCCACCCGCAAGCCCCCAAAACTGCCCACCAGACGCCCGAAGCCACACAGCCCCCCCCCCCAGCACACACCCAACCGCCCAGAGCGACGGGACAGCAACCCACCAACACTATGTGATAAACCTAATCAGCGGGGACCAGAGAGAATGAAATTCAGCCAATTGATGTTTTGAGGAGGCACACATTGTTTCCATGCTAATATAATCTAAAAGAACATTTCTAAACTGGTTAATACACAGATTGTTCTTCGCTTTCCAGTTCATGAGAATAGTTTTCTTTGCGATACATAACACTGTTATAATTGGCTTTGTTCTTAGACATTATAAATTCATATTCTGTATTTTACTAAATAACCTATGTTCCTAGCTGGTACCTTTCCACTCTGCTCATACTGCACAACAGATGACCTTAAATGGTCCAAGACCTTAGAATGACATAAACAACTGGGTCAGACAAAACCTCTCTATTAGGGCAGATAGGTCTGGTACATTAGACACCTAAAACAGCAGTCACACATACACACACATTGTTTACCATATCCAAAGAACACAACGAGGACAGAAGCTGGCCTGATCATGCCACTCAAAACTGGTCAATTATACTCTGACAAGTGTGAATACAACTTCTGTGAGATAAAGCTGAATATAAATATGACATGTTTCCGGATAACGGGTCTCGGCCTGACGGATTTCCTGCGGGAGCTCTGGCACTCCGAGTCCAGCGCTGCAATATACTCTACTTGTGACCACTAATAAATACTGTTTTAATAAACCATTTCTCCAGCTTATTCTTGGGCTTCCAATGAAAAAATCGGGCTAACAATTGGTGCCGTGACCCGGATTGGCTGACTCTGAGACCGTGTCCGATCGAGAACTTCAAGAGCTGGTTGGAGGGGACCCTTCTTCAGACAATTCAAGGCGCCTAAAACACAAGGTGAGCAGAAAACCTCTTGTATCAGGATATGTGAAATTTCTGCACATTGGTCATTCTAAACTAAATTGTCTGAATTAGGATGTCCTCCGATCACTAAATCAAAAGCACAAAATTTGTGTCTACAGGTTTACTAGGTGGTCACATGTAAAGTATAAACACATAGTCTCACATAGGGAGAGTCATATGTGTCCTAGTTTAGTACAATTTGGCCAAATAAAAGACATAAAATTCATCCTGTCTTCTAAACTGAATAGGAAGTAGATGCCAATAAGCGGGGGTCTGTTAGTCTGCAATTGGCGGCGTGAGTAATGTCTGTGCAATTGGCACTTGGACCGTAAAATCCGCAATCGGCGGTGGGTCTGCATTACTGCACAACAGGCGACGTGAGTAATTTCTGTGCACAAGGGCGCTTAGACCTTTATCTGCAATCGGCGGTGGGTCTGTATTACTTCACAATAGGCAGCGTAAGTAATCTCTGTGCAATTGGCACTTGGACTGTAAAATCCACAATCGGCGGTGTGTCTGGGGTTTTTTTTTTTTTTTCTTCCACAAGCGGCGGTGGTTCTGCAGTTGTTGTGAACAGGCGATACACTAAGTGTTTATCTCTGCATAAGGACACAGGGCTAAGTTGGTTATTTTTCATGAAAATGTGGGGTGGTTTGCTACTTGGTTGATATTTTACTGTGTTAGTGGAAGTGTATCTAGCAATAGAGACTGCTGGAGAATTCCTACACTGACACAGATCTCAAGTAGTTCTGTAAAAGGGGGCATTGGACTAGAAAATAAAGGGGAATTTAGTTAGGGTGTTACAGAGTTTGGTGAATTAAAACGAGTGAAGAGACTGGGAGAGCCCCAGGCGATCAAGCGCACAGAGTAAAAGATTCTGTGTAGAAGCTTCTTGGTCAGGTCCAACACTCGGGCATTGCACCATTCACCCATTCTGATTAACACGTGAAATACCTGAATATGTCACAAACCTTTGTTGATAAGTGGAAAACATGTAAACCCGGCTCATTGGGGTCGGTATTATTTGAGACGTTGACGAGATGTCAGAAAAAAGTTCCAAGAGAAGACGAAAAAAGAGAGACAGATAGATTTGTAAATTGGACGAGAGAAATGCAAGGGAAAGGAATGTTTGGAGGGTTTGAAAGTGCGCCACCGCAACTGAGTGATTTCTCTATGTTTTCAAAACAAGCAACAGGCAGTAGGAATCAAGCAACAGCAAAGCTAAAAGAGGCAGGTTTATTGCAGAGAGCAAGGGCAGAAAAAGACGGAAAAAAAAGCAGTAACATTTCTTGCAGACTGTCAGTATTTTTTTTGGAGAAGTTAAATTCTCTATTCAGACGCAGTCCTCTGCACCTCTACCACAGCACGTGCCAGACACAACGTCATCTTTTCCAGGGAAAAGATACACTAGCAGATAAGACACATCTTCCTAACATCACACTCAATAACAGAAGCATGCCATTTAGCAAAATAAAAAAATGACCATTTATACAGATTCAGCATAAACAGCTTAGGCTGTACATGTGGACATGTGTAATTGGAAAAGAAAAGGTTAGATATCCTTAGCTTTGTCATAAATGCTCTCAACCTAAGATTATCTCATCCCAACCCTGCTTCCTTCTTCCCCCATTCAGCCCTGACAGTGAGGACAGATTCTGATTGATCATGGGCCTGTACTTAAAGAGTACCAGAGTTACATATAGTTATTTAGTCAAAAAATTTACAATGATAATGGAAGTTTTTACTAGAGCATTTATCATCAATTCAATAATTAATTTATTTTCAAATAAATTTGAATGGGAGAAATACCACATTGAATGGACAATCTGAAAACCGCTTTTCAATGCAAGTATTACAGTGAAGAGATAAGAAGCAATACAATGTCCAAAATAAATCCAGGAAGAACAGACTGTTTAAAACTAAACATTACAACCAGTTTGTAATATTTATCTGCAGGGTTAGAATTTGCTAATAGTATTAATATAGTGTTCAGCTGTACAGCTCTCTGGTTGCTGTGGCTGTTTTTAAATGTGCCATGAAAACAAACCTTGACTTGACTTGTTATGACTCAGACTTACTGCAGCTGTCTTTAAATTTCTTTTAGAGTTTTCTTCTTCAAGAAACTCATTGGTGATATCTGACTCTCGTTGTGCCTTTTATTGCCGTGTTTTTGTTAATTTCCTAATAATCTAACTCACTTTAAACCTTTATATAAAGCATGATGCTGCTCTGTTAAGATAACAGATCCATTGATTCATAGATCTGCTGCAGTTAAATAGTTAAATGGTTTAATGAGATCATTTATAAATACTGATGATAAATATTACAACTATCATATAGTGGTGGTGGGTTGCTATCCCGTCGCTCTGGGCGGTTGAGTGTGTGCTGGGGGGGGGCTGTGTGGCTTCGGGCGTCTGGTGGTCTCTCGGGTCGTGAGGACAGGGTTGGTCATTCCTGGAGGGGACTGTGTGTCGGGCTTGGAGGGCAGTTTTGGGGGCTTGCGGGTGGGGCTGTCTTGCGGTGTGGGGCAGGGTACCTTAGGGGCCTTGGGGTGGTGACTGCTGGCTCTGTACCGGGTGGCCGGGCCGCTCTGGCATGGGTGGTGGTGCTGGGCCTTGGCCCTGGTGGCTGGGTGATGCCTTGCGCCCGGGGGGGGCTGGGTTGACCTGGACATGCCACAGTATGGGTGGGTTGGTGCAGGCTTGTTGCTCTGGGACCTCCAGGGTGTCCGCAGGTGGTTGTTATCTTTAGGGTGTTGGGGCGTGCGGTGGGGGGGGGGTGCTTTTCCCCTGTTGGGGGGGGGGCCTGGGTGATGGTGGGTCTCAGGCCCGGGATGCTGCGTCTGGTGTGACCGGGTGGTTTGTTTGTTGTTGTTTGTTTGTTTGTTTGTAGAGGTCCTCCGGGGTGGGGTGGGGTTGGGTTGAGTGGGGTGGGGTGGGATGGGTACCTTCTGGGGGTAGCTCCCGGAATATGGTCGCTGCAGGCCCCGAGCCTGGTGGACATTAGGCCCTCCTGCCCTGTGTTGGGTCCCAGGTAGCGGGGGTGCCTATTGCAGCCAGTCCCTGGCTGCCTTCTCCGGGGGCGAGTAGCTGCCCCGGTGTATATCCCCATACCCCTCTCCCTTTTGGCTCCTGTACACAGAACACTCACACATGAAGGGTTTTGGGGGCGTGTGTGTTCTGTGGGGTGTAGTGGATGGGGCCACGTAGGTGGTCCCCTTGGCTGCACTCTGCAGTTCCCCGCCCCTGTTTTGATTACACCTTAGACATCACTACTTATCAAACACACACACACACACATTAGGTCTTGGCGGGTGGTTGCAGTGAATGGCATCTGGTGGGCGGGGCTCTTTGGGTATGTAGGCTGCCCAGAGGGCCGCGCTCCCAGTTCTACAAGGTTGGCTGCCCCTCAATTTTAATCGCTCACTATTAGAAAATATTTAAGAGCCAGAAGGGTGAGGGGAGGGGTCTTCTCACACCCCTGCTTCCTGGTTGCTGCTCGGGCAGGAGTGGCCAGGAGGAATTCATTATTCTGCTGGTTCAGGGTCTGTGGTGGCTGGGGGGCTGCTGGCCCCCTGGTGTGCCCGCTGCGCTACACCCCAGCGGAGTCAAGGGAGGGAGGACGTGTGGATGTATGGGATGTGAAAGTGTTTGTGGTGATGATTGGGCCTGGGTCTGGGACTTGCTGTCGCCTGGCCTGCCTGTGCTTCTCCCAATGGGGGGGCGGCGTTGCCTCTCCCCACTGCTCGCGACCTCACCCACCTGTGGGCACGTCTTGACTCCCAGGGCACATGGCCAGGGGCGGTGGGGCATGCGCTGACCCACTGTGTGGCTGTCTGGGGCGCTTGGCCCACCCGGGTATTGGGTGTGGCCTCTAACGGTGGGTTTTGGGGCGCTCAGGCTCCTGGGGCCTCTCTGCACGGCCCATGTCTGGGCGGCTGGGGCCTGGTGGGGTCGGTGGGCTATTGGCCCTGGCTCCCGGGGGTTCTCTGCCCTATGCTTATGGGGGCTCTGTCCGGGGGCTTCCTCTGCTGTCTACTGGGTGTATGCGTGGTTGTCCCTGCGGTGGGCATCCTGGGTTCTGTGCTCCGTGGGGGCTGCTGGTGGCCTGGGTCTTGTGGCCCTCTCTGCCTGCTTCTGATTGCTTGGGGGGGCTGTGGATTGTGGCCGTGTACACTTATACACTCATAACTAAGCACGGTTATCATGTAGGTCCTGTGCCATGGGTGTCGCATGTTCTCACACACACACACACACACACAAACAACACACATTCATTAGTCCAGTAGCAGTTGATGTATTACCATGTCGCCTCAGGTCATCTATATCCACAGTTGTGTTGTATGCGACTACTTGTGCTTGTTTTTGTTTGTTTGTGTGTTTGTTTGTTCTCTGCTTGTCTGCTTTCAGGTGTTCCTGGTGGCGCTAAGGCTGGATTCGCAACAGAGACCATGGGTTATTGTCTGTTTTGTTTTTTTACAGGTGTAGCAGCTGGTTGTCTGGTTTTTGTTTCTATTTTTGTTCTGTTTCCTCTTCTTCTTTCCTTGTCCCCCGTTCCGATTCAGTTCTATCACATGTTATATATTGTAAACAGAAATAAATAAATGGGCATCAAGGGGAGCTTTACATTTGTAAAACTTCCCTTGGCAAAGGAAATCTGTTTGGCATAAAAGGTATTCACAATTCTGCTGCCATAATGCTGAACAGAACAAGGGAAAAAAAAGTGAAGGAATTCATTTTACAGCAAAATCCTGAATCGTGCATAACTCCTCATAAGGAGTGTATTGCTCAAAACATAAGTGTGGTTCTTTCTCATACAAGGTTATAAAACGAAGTTTATACTTGAAACCAGCTTAGACATGGATAAATAAGAAGGACAAAGCAGTTTTAACTTGGTTTAAGTGAAGGAATTAATTTTACAGCAAA
Source organism: Leuresthes tenuis (assembly GCF_036924035.1). NCBI lineage: Eukaryota > Metazoa > Chordata > Actinopteri > Atheriniformes > Atherinopsidae > Leuresthes > Leuresthes tenuis. The sequence continues at coordinate 29,431,533 of NW_027325367.1, read as the reverse complement.
ATCCTTAATCGTGCATAACTCCTCATAAGGAGTGTATTGCTCAAACATAAGTGTGGTTCTTTCTCATACAAGGTTATAAAAAGAAGTTTATGTTTGAAACCAGCTTAAACATTGACAAATATGAAGGACAAAGCAGTTTTAACTTGGTTTGAGTGAAGCAATTCATTTTATGGCAATATCTGAAATCTTGACTATCTCCTTAAAATAAAGGGAATTTCGGATTCCAGAAGAACAAGTGTGGTTATTTCTCATAGAAGGTAATATAAAGAAGTTTATACTTGAAACCAGCGTAGACGTGGATAAATAAGAAGGACAAAGCAGTTTTAACTTGGTTTAAGTGAAGGAATTGATTTTACAGCAAAATCCTAAATCGTGCATAACTCCTCATAAGGAGTGTATTGCTCAAACATAAGTGTGGTTCTTTCTCATACAAGGTTATAAAAATAAGTTTGAAACGAGCTTAAGCATGGACAAATATGAAGGACAAAGCAGTTTTAACTTGGTTTGAGTGAAGCAATTCATTTTATGGCAATATCTCCTTAAAAGAAAACAAATTTCTGATTCCAGAAGAACAAGTGTGGTTCTTTCTCATAGATGGTAATATAAAGAAGTTTATACTTGAAACCAGCTTAGAAGAGTCCCTCCATCTTTCCTCTTCTATGATTCAAGCAAAAGTGTTTTGACTCTGGTACTAGTCTTTCCCATAATATTAACTGGTGAGAAGCACCTTTTATGTTCCTTCCCATAACAAGGAATGGGGAGAGAAGCACCTTTTCCCATAACATTGAATGTTCCTTCCCATAATAATGAATGGTGAGAAAAGGGCCTTTTCTCATAACATTGTGTGATCAGCAAGCATAAACAACATAAATAGCTGGAGCACCATTTTGTCGGGAGACAACTCTGAGCGATCTTCCCGACAGGTTGTGTGGATTTGTGCGGACTTGTCTCTATCTTGCAAGAAATAAATGTTTTGTGTTTATCGTATCCAGCGACTCTGAGCCTAATTTTAAGAGAATTTTTCTAACATAATGGTCCTTCGAGCCGGATTCTAAGTCCTTTCCACCTTCCAGAAACCGTGCACGGGGGAGTCCAGGATTCCTAACTGAAGTCCTCTCAGCACAGTTTCTGATAGAGGCCGGCTGCCACTGGCTGGAGGAAAGGTGACAGGATCTATTTTTGAATCAGTGGACAGACTCGCTGGATTCTTCGTTGTTTAACTTACCAGTGGATTTATGGTAAGGAACCCTTTGTATTACTATTGTTGGTTGGAAATAGTGTGATTATTAGGGAAATTTTTGATTAATTAACTAGCAATTGATGGAAAACTAGAGGCCTTTAAATAGATTGAGTCGTTGCTATTTTCCTAAGAATATACTATTTCGAATGCAACCTAGTAAAGAAGCCTTTTAACTGGTAACTGTGTAAAAGTTATGTTGGATCACTCACAAATGAAGCAGTCAGAAGTAAGCCTTTTAACTGGTAACCGTGTGTAGGTTGTGTTGGATTAACCCATAAAAGAAGCAGTCAGAAAAGGTCATCCTTTTAACTGGTAACTGTGTATAGGATTAACCCATAAAAACCTAATTAGCGGTCAGAAAAGGTCATCTTTTTAACTGGTAACTGTGTGTAAATTGTGCTGGATTAACCCATAAAAGAAGCAGTCAGAAAAGGTCAGCTTTTTAACTGGTAACTGTGTATAGGATTAACCCATGAAACCATAATAGCAGTCAGAAAAGGTGAAGCAAAGGAAAAAAGCCTTTTAACTGGTAACTGTATGTTGTATTGGATAACCCACAAATGAAACGGTCAGAAAAGGTTAGCCTTTTAACTGGTAAACATGTGTAGTGGTGGGATTAACCAAGGACAACAAAAATGCAGTCAGAAAAGGTTAGTCCATAGTCTGTGTGAGAAGACTACAGCAATAAATAACTCCGCGCCGCGTGTTAGAAACAGAATCTTTCTTAAGAGAGTTTGCGATGAAAGATCGCAAGTTTTAAATCCATGTTAGTTTTTGTTAGTGTTATACGTCTGATCATTTGTTTGTTAAATGGCCTGATTGTTGAATCGTTTGTTTGTGAAATAAATTTTTTTGTTTGTTAAAGGGGCTGGTTGTTGAATTGTTTGTTTGTTAAATTGTTTTTTTTCCTTCTTTGCTGCAGTGTTGTTTTATTTGCTATGTATGTATAAGAGTGAAACAGCTGCTGGTGTGTGATGTTGCTGCTGGTGACGACAGAAAAATGCGTTACTGACTAATTGAGTTGAAGTGAACATTGGAATCTGGTTGTTGCTCGTGACATAGCGACAGAAGTAGTGTTTCATTCAATAGTACTCACAATAACTCCACCAAAAATTGATTAGCTGCAAGAGGACAGTATGGGAAATATCTGTTTTAAAGCTAACCGGGAGTTTCAGAAAAAACCCGATAATATTGAATACTTAGAGAGATGAGAAAATAAATTTGGGTTTGAGGGAGAATTGAACATGGTAAAATTGCCCAATCCTAGAGAAGGGGAATACAAAAGTAATGTACAAAGTAAATCTAGTTTAAAAAAGCACAACAAAAAAAAGAACAACAAGGATTAGAGCTAGACATTTGTACAAGTTTGTGTATTAAGATTTAGCAGCTCTCTTAAAGAGTTAAAGTTCAGAAGATCTCAGACAAACAAACAGATCATTTCAAATCTTTACTCATTTCACAGGAAAAACTGTCTGAGCAAAAGATGTTTTACAAGCTGAGATTTTTATCATTTCCATATCAAACCTGCCATTCTTAGGCAAAGTCCTAGGAAAAGTTGTATACCAACAGCTTTCTGACTTTTTCCTGTCTAACAATGCTTTTGATACTTTCCTCTCATAGTCTTGATTTTATGTGTTTAACTGAGAGATGAAACAACAAGACAAGACGAGAGTGGGGAGGGTAAAACATTTATTTTTGTCCTTAATTCGAGCATGTCATTTAAAAATGGAGATAAAATTATCTTAAATACTTTGTCTTACCGCAGAATGATTTTATTGATGATTTTACTGAATTTCTTTAAATTGTGTGCACTGCTGTTGACTGTTTAGTCATAACAGGGGACTTGAAGGTGCACATGGATGTAGCCCATAATAAGCAAGCTAAAGAACTCACTGCTTTCCTTGAAATGTTTGGTCTAACTCAGCGTGTGACTTTGCATAGATGAAGAGAGAGTTATTTTTCTGAAATCATAAAAAAAAAAAAACTGCAGTAACAACTCTCATGTCTTGCTTGCTACAGTAAACAGATTAACAAACCCTCCAGGTTGCATTTAGAACTCATTTCTACATATAAGGGTAATGAAGTTGGAATATTCTTTAATGACAAAGTTCAAGGCATTAAAAATGAAATACTTTCCACCTGAAGCAGGTCTGAGACCAGACAGTCAAACCTTTCAGGTGCAGATGATTTTCAAGCCAAACTTAAACATTTTCTAAATTTGAGATTAGCTCTTCTGAAAAAAAATCATAAGTGTATCAGAAACATAAGCCGGAAATAGAGAATTTAACATATTAATGTTAAGTAATGCTATGGTTAAGTAATGCTTCATTACTTCTGATTGACTAACTTCCCTAAAACTTATGAATTTATGAGCTTAGGAACTGACATCATATTCATCAGAGATTAAAGCATTTATCTCACAGAATGGGAACCAAAAGAGTATTAGTATATATATACATATATATATATATATAATATATTTATATATATTTTATATATAAAATATATATTTTTTAAATACCAACACAGCAATGAAATATGCTATGTGAGTCAGATATCAAACAATAGTTTTCTTAAGGAGAAATTTAAAGACAGCTGCAATAAATCAGCGTAATATATGGAGTAATATATTAATACTATAAGCAGTTTCTAAGCCTGCAGATAAATATTAATTAAATTAAACAGAAAGGTTGTGCATGTGTGTTCAACAGGTGCCAAACTAGATGGGTCAAATGCAGAGAGTAATTTTGTCTGACTTGTAACATGACAATAAACAGTCATCTTAATGTGTTTGCACAGCAATGGAATAAAGAGGGAAAGCAGAGGAGCACTCTAACAACAAAAAGAAAAGGAAGAAAGGACTAAACTTTTTGTTGGAAGGGAGAGAAGCAACTATTTAGGTGATGAGGGAAAGCAAAAACACAGATCACAACAGGAGCAGTGACAGAGAAGGAGAGACAGAGCAGGAGGAGATACATGTCGGCTGTGTGGAAGGAGGGGGCATTGGGCGACTGCAGGAGCAAGAGTAAGATAGAGGAAGATTTTGGGAGTCAGTTATGACTAGATAAGAAAAAAACAGGAGCTGTAACCAGGATAGAAGCAGAAAAGCCAGAAAAAGTGTTAAACTTAGAGGGAATTGAACTTATCTTATAGTATGACATCAAACCTGAGATTAGATTGAATGTTTCCGGGACGGAGGTAACTTTTCTATGCGACACAGGTGCAAAACGAACTGTAATCCATCCTGATGATATTTCGGGAGTTGAGGAATCCAAAGAAATTATTTGTGTCAAATCAGCAAATGGTAAGAGCCATCCTGAGCGTTTATCAAAACTCTTGACAGTAACAGATACACGGAGTGGAGTAAGTGCTGATTGTCAAGTTGTCTTGTCCACTCTGTGTCCCTGTAACTTACTGGGAAGGGATTTACTCCATTTATTGAAGCTAAGAATAGTTCCAGAAGAAAAAGGGTTAACTGTAGTTCGAATGAAGTCCGCTCAAACAATGATTCAGCATGAGACCACCTTCATACTGGTATAGTTTGGATCTTGTGTCTACAGGCCCCAGCGCTATCACGCTTCCTCTCCTTAAGAAGGCAAAAGAACACGTCTCAGGAAAGCTCACCCTCAGGTCACCACATGAAGTACACTGTACTGTGTATTACAAATATACTCAAGGGGAGGACATATTTAATTTTTTAAACAAATCAGAAAGTTAAAACATGCTAAAGTTAAAACACTTATACTGGAATAAAGAGGGTTGTTGTGCAGTCAGCTGCTTACTCTCTCACAGCATGAGAAAGTTTTTAAGATCATGGAATGCACCCCATATGTCACTCTCCAAACCCAGAGATGACCACTGGAGGCGTTTAGGTGTGTTTGTGACTGCATGTGAAGAAGCCTCAGATTGGGAGGAGGTGGATCCAGGAATAGAGTATTCTCAGAAACTGGATGCATATACTAGTCCATTAAATTGGACCATGGATGCAAAACCAAATGTACACTTACAAGGACAGATCTGGAAGAATAAAGGTGCCATTTACTATGAAATGTAGAACTTATACTGCCAAAGAGTTTGTTTAAATATGCTTCAGTATCGAGCCATGGAGCACGGCATGTCTCTACAGGAGGGCTGGTAGCAATAATGAACAAGGTTTTTGCAGTGTATGGTTTTATTTATACTAAAATCATAATATCATAATATGATAATAAAGAATTTTTGTCTAACATGTCAAATATGTGCAAATATGATCCATACATATGGCCTAGGACCGGGACGAGGACAGTTCCCGAGGCCGGAGGACCCTTTTCAACACGTTTGTATGGATTTAATTGAATTAAATAAAGGGGTCTCCCTGGTGATTAGTGATGTTTTACCAAATGAAGTGAAGTATTTCCAAATGCACAGGCAGATGTACCCTCAACACTGGTGAATTAAATATTACCTAGATTTGGAATTCCTGAAAAAATCTACAGTGATAACAGGGACGCACTTTGTAAACAATATTATCTTCCTGATGGCGAAGAACTTAAAAGCAAAAAAGGATCTCAGAAACCACTCTGCATATCATCCACAATCAGCAGGTTTGCTGGAAAGACACAATTGAATAATTAGGTCAAGAGAGACTGGGAAGAATTGGGTTTACTGTTTACCACTAGTAGTCCTAAACATGCATATTACTCTAACTAGCACAGGATTAACTCCATTTGAGATAATGTATAATGTATGACCATTTTTACAACCACAGTTAAAACTATTCACCGGACATGATGAAGAAAGAGAAGAAACCTTAGCAGGATACATGGTTAAAATGTTAACAAGTAGAGAGATCTCTTCTGTCTAGTGTCTGTTCCAGGTGACCCTTTGGAGGAATCTCTAAAACCTGGAGACTGGATCCTCATCAAAGTGATAAAGAAAGATAACTGCTCCAGCCCAAGGTGGGAAGGTCCATATCAGGTACTGCTTACAGAAACCACAGCAGCTAAACTAATATATCCTGGATGCACTTATCACACTGTAAACTAGTAAGGCCACGACCTGCAGAAGTAGGGAAAGATTAGTTACCCACCACCGTTCTCTGAGGCATAAGTCTGACTACAAAGGGGAATTCTCTCAACAGGAGGGGGTTCGTCTCAACCTCAGTGAAGAAAACAACGGCTAAAACGAGAACATAGGGTGTGGCTAAAATAAGACAGGGATAGACAGACAGCAGCCGTGGCATCCATTTAAATTACCAGGATTTGTAGGTTAAAAGGAACCAGTTGTGTATTGTTAATCATTATTCTTATTATCGTATTCCTAATTCTATGGGATTAAGCACAGATTAATAAAAAACTAAAAGATAATGCACTACAATGAATCACACGGACACAGACTGACCACAGAGATAGGAGGTCCCTCAGGTCCAACAGACAACTTGTCAACCTATTTTTTTGTTGCAGGAATAGATGGGGTGGCTGACATTGACTTATGCTCAATTATTTTATGTAAAGACAACCAAAAAGCCCATGTGTATTCTGAAAAGTACATATGTGAAATGTATGTTAATACAAGATTTCTGAAGAATCGCCTGTGTATCAGTTGGAATTTTGTTAGAATGTATACAGATTGACAAAATATCCAATCTAATTGTATTGAATGTGCTAAAGCCAGAATAAAAATTTAGAAATGAAGCATTACAATTGCATTACAATTGCATAATGAATCTTTTGTACCTAACACAGAGCAATGTAAAACTCTCTCTTTGTTGTTCCCAGCAGTTAAGAAAATAGACAACTGCCCTCAGCGTTGGCTTATACGGGTAATTTATATATGTTTCATCCACAGGGGTACAGGTAAGAATGTGGGTACACTCATGTCACATAATTGTCAAGAATCCATCTATTGTCACTCAGGACGCAGGTAACTACTCAGCATCTTGGTTTCGGAACCAAACTTCCATGAGAGCAGACCTCTGGTGGCTGTGTGAGGATATGAAACTGAGGTCCGTCCTTCTGCCTAACTGGCAGCTGCACAATAGCCCAACTACTGATGCCTTTCCGTCTGTTCCCTGAGGGGGACTTTAAGGCCTTGGGTGAGAAGCTGCAATGTCTCAAGCATTTAACTGTGTCTGGAGGTTCATTTGACAACAGAGTGTACCTCGATAGCATTGGAATTCTGAGTCCCAGATGAATTTAAAGCTAGAAATCAAGTAACTACAGACTTTGAATCTTTTCTTTTCTGGTGGGCAACAATAAAAAAAAATGTTTATTGGATAAATTACATCTACAAGGCATTGCTGAACAATTAAAATGTTTGGAACTTTATCCTGTTCCTTTATTCCTAACAATACTTCCGCAGATGGCAGAATCACAAAGAGGGACTCGCATCACTCTCTGCAGAGCTTATAGAAAATCAACGATCCCTACACTGACATGATGGAGAAGTGGTTTGGTCTCTGTCTGTTGTCACAGCCATAGTAGCCACCTGTGCTTGATGTTGTATCAAATGCTTGAGAGGACTGTCCCAAAGACTGATTGAAACCATCCGTACCCGCATAATGTATCAACAGGTAGAGGGAGATGATGACAACGAGCGACACATGGATGATGGAGACGATGATACAGATAACATTTAAAGTACTTTGAATGACCCCGAGTGAATTCTCAATGATTTCTTTAATGATTATTTTTGCGTTCATATGAAAGACCAATGAACATGGGAATTGGACCTATTAAAAGACAATTCCTGAATGTAGAGCATTGTAAAGATGATATGTTGCTTCTTCCTGATAACATTTGTCCACAGTTTGATGAACTGCATCAGCAGCAGAACCACTACAGGACTCAAAGTCAGGTAACTGACCAGGTTTCTGGAATTCTGGAATTCCCATCATGCCAAGATGATGGCGGAACAATCACAAATTTTTATCCACATGTGTACAAAAGGGTGGACGGCGAAGCTAAGCGCTCCACCCCAACTGAATGAAAAGCTGATTTGAAGAGTTCATTCCACCAAGACTGAAAAGGAAATGTCACCCATGAAATCAACAATGCTTTTAGGGACTTCTATAAAACCTTATATTCATCACAAAATGAACCATCAGACAGTAACATAGATCAGTTTCATAGATCATAGACTATTCTACCGTCAACAACCTGGAAACCACAATAGTCTCTCTAGATGCAGAAAAAGTATTTGATCGAGTGAACTGGACATTTTTATTTGCAGCATTAAACAAATTCGGGTTTGGGTCACACTTCATCAACTGGATAAGGATATTATATAGCTCCCCAAATGCAAGTGTCAGGACTAATGATCAAACTTCTCCAAGCTTCAGTCTGCAGAGAGGTACAAGACAGGGTTGCCCACTTTCTCCCTCACTTTTTGCTATTTTCATCGAACCTTTAGCAGCTGCTATCAGACAAGATAGAAATATTAAAGGCATCCAACCCCAAAATATTGAGCATAAAATAAGTCTTTATGCTGATGATGTATTACTTTTCCTCCAGAACTCACAGACGTCTCTCACTCACACGATCACACTCATAAATAAATTCTCAGCACTTTCTGACTACTCTATCAATTGGTCTAAGACCACAGTTCTGCCCATTAACTGTACGGTCCAGAATATACCTGCGATCACTTTACAGTCAGGAAATATTAGATATTTAGGCATAAACATTTCCTCCAGGCTCTCAGAGCTAACAAAGCTAAATTATGTGCAATTATTAAAGACAGTAGAGGACGATCTCTCTCGTTGGAAGTCCTTACCTATATCACTTATGGGGAGAGTTACAACCATTAAAATGATGATACTACCAAAAGTTAACTATTTGTTCTCAATGATCCCCATAAAACCATCTGCTACTTGGTTTAAGTCACTAGATTCATGCATCTCCAAATTTCTGTGGAAAAACAAACCACCACGTATTAGTTTAAAAATGCTACAGAAAACCAAGGAAAGTGGTGGATTAGATTTACCTCATTTTCAGCACTATTCCTTAGCCAATAGGTTACAGTATATATCATAATGGTTTACACCTAGCCCAATAGATGAACCATGGATAAATATAAAACAAGCATTGTGTGATAATCTGGAAATCTCTTACCTACCTCTTATTAGTCAAAACGTAAAATATCACAAATGTTTTAAAAGCATTAACATCAGCACCTCTCTGACAGCTTGGTGGGAATTTCTTAAAATAACAAAGTCTTCACATGTCCCGTGTAAGCTTACACCCATCTGGAACAATCCTGACATCCTGCAAAACAAAAAAATGCCAAACTTTATTCCGTGGAAGATCAAAGGAATCAAACATCTGGAACATATAATCCAAAATGGAAATTTTATTTCATTTGATGAGCTCATATCACAACATGAGATAGGCGGCAATAAATTCCTAGAATATCAACAACTTAAGTCTATAATAACAAAGAAATATATCCTCCACCAACCAGACTTACAACTCCCGATTAGGGTAGCAGAATTTCTAAGCAGCTGCACCCCAAAACTACTATCAAAAATATATAAATTATTGTCTAAGATAGATGACACAATGTCTCTACAATCCTCAAAATGGGAGGCAGAATTATCTATTAGTTCTAGTCATAGCTTCTGGCCACAAACATGTTTGAACACCTTTAGAATGACTCGAAATCCTAATTTACAGCTCATACAATACAAAATTCTTCATAGAACACACTATAAAGGACAAAGGATGTTCAGGATGGGTCTAACACACTCAAACTTCTGCTCACATTGCACAAATAACACACCTGATGATTATGCACACGCTTTGTGGTTTTGTGCGCCTGTCCAGAAGTTCTGGTTTGAAGTCTGTACGGATCTATCAACATGGCTAAAGTGTAGCATTCCTGCATGCCCCACACTGTGCATACTGGGTGACTTAGACAACATCAACATGGAAATGAACTCAGCACACATGGTCCTCACAGTGTTGTTAGCCCGATTTTTTCATTGGAAGCCCAAGAATAAGCTGGAGAAATTGTTTATTAAAAAAGTATTTATTAGTGGTCACAAGTAGAGTATATTGCAGCGCTGGACTCGGAGTGCCAGAGCTCCCGCAGGAAATCCGTCAGGCCGAGCCCCGTTATCCGGAAACATGTCATATTTCTTGTCAGAGTATAATTGGCCAATTTTGAGTGGCATGATCAGGCCAGCTGCTGTCCTTGTTGTGTTCTTTGGATGTGATAAACAATGTGTGTGTATGTGTGAGTGCTTTTTTAGGTGTCTAATGTACCAGACCTATCTGCCCTAATAGAGAGGTTTTGTCTGACCCAGTTGTTTATGTCATTCTAAGGTCTTGGACCATTTAAGGTCATCTGTTGTGCAGTATGAGCAGAGTGGAAAAGTAACAGCTAGGAACATAGATTATTTAGTAAAATACAGAAAATGAATTTATAATTTCTAAGAACAAAGCCAATTATAACAACTCCCCCTTTTGACATGATTTAATCATGTCATCTAAATGAGGTAGGAATGTTATATTCTGTATTGTGTGAAACCTGTTAGCGGCAGCCAACTTAGCAGGTCCCCAAACATCAAGTGGCCAACTACCTTGAGGTGCAGCACAACCAGACAGGAGATTCTTGTTATCCCCCTTTTGATATAACTTCATTATGTGAGCTGTTATGTGTAAGCTGTTCTTCTTTGCAATTATCAGCAGCAAGCAAGTTTTCATTGCATATGCATGTGTAAAATAATTGTAATGCATTAGCTAAACCTTTCTGTATCAGGAATGTTTATCATGATGCTGGGAACAGAACCTCTTTCCCAGAATAGTTCAACCTTCATTACTCAACTGATCATAACTCTGCAATGAGCACATTTCTTAAAAGCTATAAGTATCACGCCTGTACGTGTATGCAAGGAATAAATTAGTAAATGTTTCAATATGTCTTAAAATTAGTGTGTGTATGTGGCCCCAAACCCAATCTCTGTGTAGAATCTTAGTTCATTTTGGCCCAAAACTATATGTGGTTTAAGCAGTGGCAAGACCCTGCTCACCCATAAGTACCATTGCAACACATAACAATAATTAACTAAGCTACAACAATTCATAAAATATTGAAACTCAAAAAGTGCTTAAGGCAATTAACATTACCATCAGGATCGTCCACTGTTCGCAGCGAATAGGAGCGAAAAACCCGATGGCTGATATCCGGGAAAATTCTCCTATGGCCCCATTCCCCCTTGGCGACCGACCACTTAATTACCTTTCAGTGCCTAAGGTCCCGCTCCGAACAGCCAATTCACACCAATGGCAGTGGACATATTTATGAATTCCTATGATTAGTAATTGGTCTACTTAAAATCATTAAACTAAAGAGGAACATCACAAAACACAAAACAATACAGTACAGACATTTAAACATGATGTGAATATGAAGATATGACCCTGTTGAGAACAGATGAGTAATGATAGATGTAGTGTAAAAAACTAACAATTTCTTTTGAGTGAAAATTTTATGATAACATTGTGCAGAGTGGTGTAGTGCAGCTCAGTCTCTTGTGGTCCAATCCTGTCACTGCTTGGTGTTTGGTTGTCCTTCTGGCTGAACCTCAGTTCAGCAGTCTGAGCTAACTAGGAAGGAGAGGTTACCAGCACTTCACTTCCACAAAGGGGTCTTTACCACCCGTTTTCCCTAACTAATCTTTTTCTTTGGGACAATTAAGGAGATAATTCAGATTATTTTGTTGACAGTGGTTGAAGGTTGTGTGGTTGTTCAACCATTATCTTGGCATGATGATCGTGCCTCCCAGAATTTCAGACTGACGTCTTGTCAGTGACTTGGCTGTGAGTCCTGTAGAGGTTCTGCTGCAGATGCAGTTAATTTAAGCTGTGGATGAATGTTAGCAGGAGAGAGAACTGAGCAGCACAACATGTCATTTTCACAATGTTTTATATTCAGGAATTGCCTTTTAACAGGTTCAATCCCAGTATTCATTGGTCGACAAATTAAGTTTTCATATGAACCCCAAACAAAAACAAACAAATAAACCGAAAAAAATAAAAAATAAATAAATGAAATGAAAAACAAAACAACTGGCCAGTTGATAGAAAACATGTTTTAGGACAGTACCTTTAGACTCACCAACCTGCTGTACAGCATTAATGTGAAATCCAGTACCATCAACCTTTTCTGTGGAAAAAACTTCAAACCATTTAGAGAACACAGCAAGACAAAGACAAAACACAAGACAACATAGAACAAAAGACAAAAGGAAAAATTTGAGAAGTGTTAGTAAACTATGATTAATTGTTGTATCTCCAGCCCCCCGATGAGACTTAGTCTCATCCGTATGTTAGTTCTGCTGAACTCTTCCACTGCAGTTTCTGCTCCTGTGTTGCTGCTGCAAGACAGAAATGTTTGTGGTTAGAGTTCATTTTGGGAGCAGCACAGCATCAAGAAAGCAGCCATTTCTTCTCAATGAGTAACTGATTAACCTTTTTGGGATAAATATTGTCTGTCCTCTTAATTCAGCTCAGAGTGCTTTTGATAAAATTTCAGCACGATCTGCTTAATTCTCACTTGTTACTTTATACTAAATTCTATTTAATTCTTACCAGTGGCTGTGTTTCGTGATGCTGAGCCATCCACAGACAGTTCAGGATCAGCATTAAGTTTTTTCTGCTCCATTTGAATTAGAAACACTTCATGGGGTACCAACAGTGTGACATCAGAGTTTCTTATAACATCACATGATACAATAACATATTTCCATACAAATTAGAATCAAAGACAAAGGTTTATTCTATTTTTCTATTTGTCTCAATTCCTCATTTATTTATTTTTTAGATGAGCCATGTGGCCTTGTGCTGCTAACTTTTTCCTTAGCAGTGCCACAGCATCGTGCTTGTGTTCAGATCTTTGGTTGGTTATTGATCACTGTTATCTTGCATGCATGCTTTGACCTAAGGGCCAGGATTCTTGATATTATTTTGTAATATTTTTTTTTATTTATTTTTTCCTCATAACAGTTTTGGAATGTTAGCTAAATTGTTCAGGATCATTCTTGTTTTTTCTTGACATGAATTAGGCCTTTAATCGTGCAGTTCAAAGCTCTGTGCTTTACCTTACTTCGAGCAGCTCTGCCTCAGTTTATTATGTTTTACTTAATCTTTACTTCTTCCTTCCAGTATGTGTGGATGTATGTGGGTGTATGTGTACGTATAGATGTGCGTGTGTGTGTGTGTGTATGTGTGTCTATATGTGGCCTTGGGTTTCACTGCTTTGTTTTATTTTCTTCTATCATTTTCTTCTATGAAAAGTGTTATGAAAATAAAGTTTGATTGATTGATTCATTGATTGATTGCACCAGATTAAACAACTTGGGTCATTTCCCATGTAAATTCTCGAATGAACCAGAACACATGATTAAAACTGTTCTCACAGAACATTTTATTCATCCCATTCATATCTTTTTCGTTTGACCAACATGTCATGACTGAGCACAGATCGGATTGTACCTTGTATCTTGTTTCTCAATAAATTGTAATTGAAGTGGGTTGTTGCCATTTTCCAGAGATCTTTTAGTCACCTGGTGTGGAGTGGTGGGAAGAGAGGGTGTGTCCAGATTACTGTTGTAGTTCTTTGTAACTTGAGCTTTTAATGTCTGACTTTCACACAGGAGAGGTGTGAAAATTAGTTATTGTAACCTTTATTGTTTCTGCTACTGTGGTTCTACAGTCTAGTCTCCACAGTGGTGTTTTCCTTTGGTTTCATCGTCAGTGGTCCGTTCAGTCTCTGATAGAGTTTTAGTCCCCGTGGTCTAGTCTTTGTCAGCAGGTGAGGTTCCTAAGTCAGTCCGGACCTCAGTTAATGTTCTTTCGGTAGGATCTTGAGCCTGAGTACAGTGATCCTTGTGGATCCAGTTACTCAGTCTATTCTCAGTCAACCATACCTTTACACAATGTGTTGTAGCTTCTGCGTCCTGTCCATATAGGAGAGGACCAGTTAAGTTTGTTCACTTTCCTGGTCCTGTTCCTTGGTGAGTATTTCTGTAACCTGCTGAGATATACTCATCACCGTGTTATTCAGTTGTTTCACATTCACACAAGTTTCCATACTGTAGTACAACAAGGGGTGAGCCTGTTGGTGCAGTTGTAAAGGGACAGGGTGTTTCCTCCCTGGCATGACCTCATGTGAGACAACATGACAACATTCATGGTGGCATTTGGAGTAAATCTTAGGCTAACACAATACGTAGAGCTTCAGCCCAGGTTAACTGTGTGTCTGCACAGACTTCTGTTCGGCCTTTTTGATGGTTCTATTTGCTCTTTTCACTAGTCCTTGTAAAGCTGGGTGAGAGACTGCACCGAGCTTATGTGTAATCCCAAACAATTTTTCCACTTCTCCTAGTTCTTCATTGGAGAAGTGAGTACCATTATCTGATCTTATCACTTCTGGTACCCCAAATCTTGGAATAATTTCTCTTGTAAGCCATTTAATGACTTCTTTTCCTTTTTCGGTTTTAGTAGGTGTGGCTTCTACCCATCTAGAAAAGGGAGCTACACACACTAGAAGAAATAGTTTACCTTCAGTCCTGTTCGCTGCTCCCATGTCAGTAAACTCAATTACTATCTGTTTCCAAGGGGCATCAGGTACTGGGAAACTACCTAGTCCTGCTTTGAGATTGAACAGCTTGCAAATTTCACAAGATTGCACAAAATATTTTATTGTGTCTTTTAGGTGGGGGTGCCACCAGTGTTGTGAAATGAGCGCTGTTACTTTTGAGCTAGCACAGTGAGCTCTACTGTGTGCTTCTTGACATAGCAAATTTAGTAGTCCAGTTGGAGCTACTATTTTGCCTTCATGATTCCAGCAGCGTCCTGTGGAATCTTTTTTTTTTCGTTCCATGCTTGCTTTTCAGATGGTGCCGCTGCTTCGTGAAGTTCTTTAATGTTTTCTAAACATAATTCTCGTTGTGATTTTTCCTCCAATGTTTTCTGAGACATCTGGTTAAATGCAGTATACCCTGCTTTTGTTTTTGCTGCCTTATCTGCCGCATTGTTGCCTCTCGCTACTCTCCCATCTCCCTTTTGATGTCCTCTGCACTCGACTCTAGCAACTTGTTTTGGTTCAAGTATGGCATAATATAGTTCGAGTAATTGATTCAAGTGTTTAACCGGGGTGCCTGCTGAGGTCACAAAGCCTTTCCTTTTCCAGTGACACATGTCTGGTTTAGAGGCATGTCTTTAACTGTAAACACTGTTTTTATTTCACTAATTTATTCAATGTTTATTGTTAGATTAATTAATATTTATCTGCAGGGTTAGAATTTGCTAATAGTATTAATATAGTGTTCAGCTGTACAGCTCTCTGGTTGCTGTGGCTGTTTTTAAATGTGCCATGAAAACAAACCTTGACTTGACTTGTTATGACTCAGACTTACTGCAGCTGTCTTTAAATTTCTTCTTCAAGAAACTCATTGGTGATATCTGACTCTCGTTGTGCCTTTTATTGCCGTGTTTTTGTTTATTTCCTAATAATCTAACTCACTTTAAACCTTTATATAAAGCACGTTGCTGCTCTGTTAAGATAACAGATCCATTGATTCATAGATCTGCTGCAGTTAAATAGTTAAATGGTTTAATGAGATCAATTATAAATACTGATGATAAATATTAACTCAGAATTGGTGAAAATAAGCAGAGGAGAAGTATTTAGATCAGCTAAATTTTAAGTCATGTTACTGTGATCTCTAACACAATAAAGGCTAACCTTTAATGCTTTAAGATGGTAAGAAACTGTCTGACACCTATCTGCCTGACCTTGCTGTTAAATCCCGATATTTTCTAATATGTCATATGGTCTGACTGTCCGGTCTCAGACCTGCTTCAGGTGGAAATCATAAAGTCTCAATTTGTAGAACATCTTTTGTTCAGGCAGTTTTTCAATTAAAGGATCAAAGATTTAAATGCTATGTTTGTTTGTCTGACTTTTTAAGAGAGCTGTTAAATCTTAATTCAACAACAAACTGGTTCTAATGTTTAGTTTTAAACAGTCTGTTCTTCCTGGATTTATTTTGGACATTGTATTGCTTCTTATCTCTTCACTGTAATACTTGCATTGAAAAGCGGTTTTCAGATTGTCCATTCAATGTGGTATTTCTCCCATTCAAATTTATTTAAAAATAAATTAATTATTGAATTGATGATAAATGCTCTAGTAAAAACTTCCATTATCATTGTAAATTTTTTGACTAAATAACTATATGTAACTCTGGTACTCTTTAAGTACAGGCCCATGATCAATCAGAATCTGTCCTCACTCTCAGGGCTGAATGGGGGAAGAAGGAAGCAGGGTTGGGATGAGATAATCTTAGGGTGAGAGCATTTATGACAAAGCTATCTAAACTTTTCTTTTCCAATTACACATGTCCACATGTACAGCCTAAGCTGTTTATGCTGAATCTGTATAAATGGTCATTTTTTTATTTTGCTAAATGGCATGCTTCTGTTATTGAGTGTGATGTTAGGAAGATGTGTCTTATCTGCTAGTGTAGTAGGATGTGTCCCTGGAAAAGATGACGTTTGTGTCTGGCACGTGCTGCGGTAGAGGTGCAGAGGACTGCGTCTGAATAGAGAATTTAACTTCTCCAAAAAAAATACTGACAGTCTGCAAGAAATGTTACTGCTTTTTTTTTCGTCTTTTTCTGCCCTTGCTCTCTGCAATAAACCTGCCTCTTTTAGCTTTGCTGTTGCTTGATTCCTACTGCCTGTTGCTTGTTTTGAAAACGTAGAGAAATCACTCAGTTGCGTCGGCGCACTTTCAAACCCTCCAAACATTCCTTTCCCTTGCATTTCTCTCGTCCAATTTACAAATCTATCTGTCTCTCTTTTTTCGTCTTCTCTTGGAACTTTTTTCTGCCATCTCGTCAACGTGTCAAATAATACCGACCCCAATGAGCCGGGTTTACATGTTTTCCACTTATCCAATGTCCACTTAGCACAGACATTACTCACGCCGCCAATTGCGGACTAACAGACCCCCGCCCATTGGCATCTACTTCCTATTCAGTTTAGAAGACAGGATGAATTTTGTGTCTTTTATTTAGCCAAATTGTACTAAACTAGGACACATATGACTCTCCCTATGTGAGACTATGTGTTTATACTTTACATGTGACCACCTAGTAAACCTGTAGACACAAATTTTGTGCTTTTGATTTAGTGATCGGAGGACATTCTAATTCAGACAATTTAGTTTAGAATGACCAATGTGCAGAAATTTCACATATCCTGATACAAGAGGTTTTCTGCTCACCTTGTTATTTAGGCACCTTGAATTGTCTGAAGAAGGGTCCCCTCCAACCAGTTCCGGAAGTCCTCGATCGGACTTGTGAAGTTGTATTCACACTTGTCAGAGTATAATTGGCCAGTTTTGAGTGGCATGATCAGGCCAGCTTCTGTCCTTGTTGTGTTCTTTGGATATGATAAACAATGTGTGTGTATGAGTGACTGCTGTTTTAGGTGTCTAATGTACCAGACCTATCTGCCCTAATAGAGATGTTTTGTCTCACCCAGTTGTTTATGTCATTCTAAGGTCTTGGACCATTTAAGATAATCTGTTGTGCAGTATGAGCAGAGTGGAAAAGTACCAGCTAAGAACATAGGTTATTTAGTAAAATACAGAATATGAATTTATAATGTCTAAGAACAAAGCCAATTATAACAGTGTTATGTATCGCAAAGAAAACTATTCTCATGAACTGGAAAGCGAAGAACAATCTGTGTATTAACCAGTTTAGAAATGTTATTTTAGATTATATTAGCATGGAAACAATGTGTGCCTCCTCAAAACATCAATTGGCTGAATTTCATTCTCTCTGGTCCCCGCTGATTAGGTTTATCACATAGTGGTGGTGGGTTGCTGTCCCGTCACTCTGGGCGGTTGGATGTGTTCTGTGGGGGGGCTGTGTGGCTTCGGGCGTCTGGTGGTCTCTCGGGTCGTGAGGACCGGGTTGGTCTGGGGGGGCTGGGTTGCCCTGGACATGCCACAGTATGGGTGGGTTGGTGCAGGTACTGGTGCCAGGCTTGTTGCTCTGGGACCTCCAGGGTGTCCGCAGGTAGTTGTTATCTTTAGGGTGTTAGGGCGTGCGGTGGGGGGGGGGTCCTTTTCCCCTGTTGGGGGGGGCCTGGGTGATGGTGGGTCTCAGGCCCAGGCTGCTGCGTCCGGTGTGGCCGGGTGGTTTGTTTGTTGTTGTTTGTTTGTTTGTTTGTAGAGGTCCTCCGGGGTGGGGTGGGGTTGGGTTGAGTGGGGTGGGGTGGGGTGGGTACCTTCCGGGGGTACAGTAGCTCCCGGAATATGGTCGCTGCAGGCCCCGAGCCTGGTGGACATCAGGCCCTCCTGCCCTGTGTTGGGTCCCAGGTAGCGGGGGTGCCTATTGCAGCCAGTCCCTGGCGGCCTTCTCCGGGGGAGAGTAGCTGCCCCAGTGTATATCCCCATACCCCTCTCTCTTTTGGCTCCTGTACACAGCACACACTCACACATGAAGGGTTTTGGGGGCGTGTGTGTTCTGTGGGTTGTAGTGGATGGGGCCACGTAGGTCCCCTTGGCTGCACTCTGCAGTTCCCGCCCCTGTTTTAATTACACCTTAGACATCATTACTTATCAAACACACACACACACACATTAGGTCTTGGCGGGTGGTTGCAGTGAATGGCATCTGGTGGGCGGGGCTCTTTGGGTATGTAGGCTGCCCAGAGGGCCGCGCTCCCAGTTCTACAAGGTTGGCTGCCCCTCAATTTTAATCGCTCACTATTAGAAAATATTGAAGAGCCAGAAGGGTGAGGGGAGGGGTCTTCTCACACCCCTGCTTCCTGGTTTCTGGTCGGGCAGGAGTGGCCAGGAGGAATTAATTATTCTGCTGGTTCAGGGTCTGTGGTGGCTGGGGGGCTGCTGGCCCCCTGGTGTGCCCGCTGCGCTACACCCCAGCGGAGTCAAGGGAGGGAGGACGTGTGGTGATGATTGGGCCTGGGTCTGGGACTTGCTGTCGCCTGGCCTGCCTGTGCTTCTCCCAATGGGGGGGTGGCGTTGCTGCTCCCCACTGCTCGCGACTTCACCCACCTGTGGGCACGCCTTGACTCCATGGGCACTTGGCCAGGGGCGCTGGGGCAGGCACTGACCCACTGCGTGGCTGTCTGGGGCGCTTGGCCCTCCCGGGTATTGGGTGGGGCCTCTGCCGGGGGGTTTTGGGGCGCTCGGGCTCCTGGGGTCCGGGTCCGGTGCACGGACCATGTCTGGGCGGCTGGGTCCTGGTGGGGTCGGTGGGCTGTTGCCCCTGGCTCCCGGGGGGCCTCTGCCCTATGCTTATGGGGGCTCTGTCCGGGGGCTTCCTCTGCTGTCTACTGGGTGGATGCGTGGTTGTCGCTGCGGTGGGCATCCTGGGTTCTGTGCTCCGTGGGGGCTGCTGGTGGCCTGGGTCTTGTGGCCCTCTCTGCCTGCTTCTGATTGCTTGGGAGGGCTGTAGATTGTGGCCGTGTACACTTATACACTCTAACTAACACATAACTAAGCACGGTTAATGTAGGTCCTGTGCCATGGGTGTTGCATGTTCTCACACACACACACAACACACATTAGTCCAGTAGCAGTTCATGCATTACCATGTCGCCTCAGGTCATCTATATGCGATTGCCACTACTTGTGCTTGTTTTTGTTCGTTTGTGTGTTTGTTTGTTTTTTTCTCTGCTTGTCTGCTTTCAGGTGCTCCTGGTGGCGCTAAGGCTGGATTCGCAACAGAGACCATGGATTATTGTCTGTTTTGTTTTTTTACAGGTGTAGCAGCTGGTTGTCTGGTTTTTGTTTCTATTTTTGTTCTGTTTCCTCTTCTTTCCTCTTCTTCTTTCCTTGTCCCCCGGTCCGGTTCAGTTCTATTACATGTTATATATTGTAAACAAAATAAATAAATGGGCATCAAGGGGAGCTTTACATTTATAAAACTTCCCTTGGCAAAGCAAATCTGTTTGGCATCAAAGGTATTAAGACTACAATTCTGCTGCCATAATGCTGAACAGGACAAGGGGGAAAAAAAAAAGAAAAAAAAAAAAGAAAAAGGTCTACAGTACCTCAAAAGAGGAACACACACTGAATGAACTAAGAAAAGCTTAATTGAATTAAACAAAATTATTAACAAACAAACACAGTTTCTGATACAAAGACTTCGTGTGGAGAACTTTGAGCATGGCAATAAATCTGGAAGGTTCCTAGCTAACCAACTAAAGACAAATAAAGAGAAAACAACAATCACTTCTGTTAAAGACTGAAAAGGAAATGTCACCCATGAAATCAACAATGCTTTTAGGGACTTCTATAAAACCTTATATTCATCACAAAATGATCCATCAGACAGTAACATAGATCATAGACTATTCTATCATCAACAACCTGGAAACCACAATAGTCTCTCTAGATGCAGAAAAAGCATTTGATCGAGTGAACTGGAAATTTTTATTTGCAGCATTAAACAAATTCGGGTTTGGGTCACACTTCATCAACTGGATAAGGATATTATATAGCTCCCCAAATGCAAGTGTCAGGACTAATGATCAAACTTCTCCAAGCTTCAGTCTGCAGAGAGGTACAAGACAGGGTTGCCCACTTTCTCCCTCACTTTTTGCTATTTTCATCGAACCTTTAGCAGCTGCTATCAGACAAGATAGAAATATTAAAGGCATCCAACCCCAAAATATTGAGCATAAAATAAGTCTTTATGCTGATGATGTATTACTTTTCCTCCAGAACTCACAGACGTCTCTCACTCACACGATCACACTCATAAATAAATACTCAGCACTTTCTGACTACTCTATCAATTGGTCTAAGACCACAGTTCTGCCCATTAACTGTAGGGTCCAGAATATACCTGCGATCACTTTACAGTCAGGAAATATTAGATATTTAGGCATAAACATTTCCTCCAGGCTCTCAGAGCTAACAAAGCTAAATTATGTGCAATTATTAAAGACAGTAGAGGACGATCTCTCTCGTTGGAAGTCCTTACCTATATCACTTATGGGGAGAGTTACAACCATTAAAATGATGATACTATCAAAAGTTAACTATTTGTTCTCAATGATCCCCATAAAACCATCTGCTACTTGGTTTAAGTCACTAGATTCATGCATCTCCAAATTTCTGTGGAAAAACAAACCACCACGTATTAGTTTAAAAACGCTACAGAAAACCAAGGAAAGTGGTGGATTAGATTTACCTCATTTTCAGCACTATTCCTTAGCCAATAGGTTACAGTATATATAAAACATAGTTTGCACCTAGCCCAATAGATGCATCATTGATATATATAGAACAAGCATTGTGGGATAATCTGGAAATCTCTGACCTGCCACTTATTAGTCAAAACGTAAAAAAATCACAAATGTTTTAAAAGCATTAACATCAGCACTTCTCTGACAGCCTGGTGGGAATTTCTTAAAATAACAAAGTCTTCACATGTCCCGTGTAAGCTTACACCCATCTGGAACAATCCTGACATCCTGCAAAACAAAAAAATGCTAAACTTTACTCTGTGGAAGATCAAAGAAATCAAACATCTGGAACATATAATCCAAAATGGAACATTTATTTCATTTGATGAGCTCATATCACAACATGAGATAGGCAGCAATAATTTCCTAGAATATCAACAACTTAAGTCTATAATAACAAAGAAATATATCTTCCACCAACCAGACTTACAACTCCCGATTAGGGTAGCAGAGTTTCTAAGCATCTGCATCCCAAAACTACTATCAAAAATATATAAATTATTATCTAAGATAGATGACACAATGTCTCTACCATCCTCATGAGATTTATATATTAGTTCTAGTCATAGCTTCTGGCCACAAACATGTTTGAACACCTTTAGAATGACTCGAAATCCTAATTTACAGCTTATACAATACAAAATTCTTCATAGAACACACTATACAGGACAAAGGATGTTCAGGATGGGTCTAACACACTCAAACATCTGCTCACATTGCACAGATAACTCACCTGATGATTATGCACACGCTTTGTGGTTTTGTGCGCCTGTCCAGAAGTTCTGGTTTGAAGTCTGTACGGACCTTTCAACATGGCTAAAGTGTAGCATTCCTGCATGCCCCACACTGTGCATACTGGGTGACTTAGACAACATCAACATGGAAATGAACTCAGCACACATGGTCCTCACAGTGTTGTTAGCCCGATTTTTTCATTGGAAGCCCAAGAATAAGCTGGAGAAATCGTTTATTAAAAAAGTATTTATTAGTGGTCACAAGTAGAGTATATTGCAGCGCTGGACTCGGAGTGCCAGAGCTCCCGCAGGAAATCCGTCAGGCCGAGCCCCGTTATCCGGAAACATGTCATATTTCTTGTCAGAGTATAATTGGCCAGTTTTGAGTGGCATGATCAGGCCAGCTGCTGTCCTTGTTGTGTTCTTTGGATGTGATAAACAATGTGTGTGTATGTGTGAGTGCTGTTTTAGGTGTCTAATGTACCAGACCTATCTGCCCTAATAGAGATGTTTTGTCTGACCCAGTTGTTTATGTCATTCTAAGGTCTTGGACCATTTAAGGTCATCTGTTGTGCAGTATGAGCAGAGTGGAAAAGTACCAGCTAGGAACATAGGTTATTTAGTAAAATACAGAAAATGAATTTATAATTTCTAAGAACAAAGCCAATTATAACAACTCCCCCTTTTGACATGATTTAATCATGTCAACTAAATGAGGTAGGAATGTTATATTCTGTATTGTGTCACACCTGTTAGCGGCAGCCAACTTAGCAGGTCCCCAAACTGCAAGTGGCCAACTACCTTGAGGTGCAGCACAACCAGACAGGAGATTCTTGTTATCCCCCTTTTGATATAACTTCATTATGTGAGCTGTTATGTGTAAGCTGTTCTTCTTTGCAATTATCAGCAGCAAGCAAGTTTTCATTGCATATGCACGTGTAAAATAATTGTAATACGTTAGCTAAACCTTTCTGTATCAGGAGTGTTTATCATGATGCTGGGAACAGAACCTCTTTCCCAGAATAGTTCAACCTTCATTACTCAACTGATCATAACTCTGCAATGAGCACATTTCTTAAAAGCTATAAGTATCACGCCTGTACGTGTATGCAAGGAATAAATTAATAAATGTTTCAATATGTCTTAAAATTAGTGTGTGTATGTGGCCCCAAACCCAATCTCTGTGTAGAATCTTAGTTCATTTTGGCCCAAAACTATATGTGGTTTAAGCAGTGGCAAGACCCTGCTCACCCATAAGTACCATTACAACACATAACAATAATTAACTAAGCTACAACAATTCATAAAATATTGAAACTCAAAAAGTGCTTAAGGCAATTAACATTACCATCAGGATCGTCCACTGTTCGCAGCGAATAGGAGCGAAAAACCCGATGGCTGATATCCGGGAAAATTCTCCTATGGCCCCATTCCCCCTTGGCGACCGACCACTTAATTACCTTTCAGTGCCTAAGGTCCCGCTCCGAACAGCCGATTCACACCAATGGCAATGGACATATGTATGAATTCCTATGATTAGTAATTGGTCTACTTAAAATCATTAAACTAAAGAGGAACATCACAAAACACAAAACAATACAGTACAGACATTTAAACATGACTTGAATATGAAGATATGACCCTGTTGAGAACAGATGAGTAATGATAGATGTAGTGTAAAAACTAACAATTTCTTTTGAGTGAAAATTTTATGATAACATTGTGCAGAGTGGTGTAGTGCAGCTCAGTCTCTTGTGGTCCAATCCTGTCACTGCTTGGTGTTTGGTTGTCCTTCTGGCTGAACCTCAGTTCAGCAGTCTGAGCTAACTAGGAAGGAGAGGTTACCAGCACTTCACTTCCACAAAGGGGTCTTTACCACCCGTTTTCCCTAACTAATCTTTTTCTTTGGGACAATTAAGGAGATAATTCAGATTATTTTGTTGACAGTGGTTGAAGGTTGTATGGTTGTTCAACCATTATCTTGGCATGATGATCGTGCCTCCCAGAATTTCAGACTGACGTCTTGTCAGTCACTTGGCTGTGAGTCCTTTAGAGGTTCTGCTGCAGATGCAGTTAATTTAAGCTGTGGATGAATGTTAGCAGGAGAGAGAACTGAGCAGCACAACATGTCATTTTCACAATGTTTTATATTCAGGAATTGCCTTTTAACAGGTTCAATCCCAGTATTCATTGGTCGACAAATTAAGTTTTCATATGAACCCCAAACAAAAACAAATAAATAAACC
This sequence comes from Leuresthes tenuis, assembly GCF_036924035.1. Taxonomy (NCBI): domain Eukaryota; kingdom Metazoa; phylum Chordata; class Actinopteri; order Atheriniformes; family Atherinopsidae; genus Leuresthes; species Leuresthes tenuis. The sequence continues at coordinate 29,407,037 of NW_027325367.1, read as the reverse complement.
GAAAAAAAATAAATAAATAAATGAAATGAAAAACAAAACAACTGGCCAGTTGATAGAAAACATGTTTTAGGACAGTACCTTAGACTCACCAACCTGCTGTACAGCATTAATGTGAAATCCAGTACCATCAACCTTTTCTGTGGAAAAAACTTCAAACCATTTAGAGAACACAGCAAGACAAAGACAAAACACAAGACAACATAGAACAAAAGACAAAAGGAAGACAAAGACTCACAGAATTTTGGGAAAATCTTGAGAAGTGTTAGTAAACTATGATTAATTGTTGTATCTCCACCCCCCCGATGAGACTTAGTCTCATCCGTATGTTAGTTCTGCTGAACTCTTCCACTGCAGTTTCTGCTCCTGTGTTGCTGCTGCAGGACAGAAATGTTTGTGGTTAGAGTTCATTTTGGGAGCAGCACAGCATCAAGAAAGCAGCCATTTCTTCTCAATGAGTAACTGATTAACCTTTTTGGGATAAATATTGTCTGTCCTCTTAATTCAGCTCAGAGTGCTTTTGATAAAATTTCAGCACGATATGCTTAATTCTCACTTGTTACTTTATACTAAATTCTATTTAATTCTTACCAGTGGCTGTGTTTCGTGATGCTGAGCCATCCACAGACAGTTCAGGATCAGCATTAAGTTTTTTCTGCTCCATTTGAATTAGAAACACTTCATGGGGTACCAACAGTGTGACATCAGAGTTTCTTATAACATCACATGATACAATAACATATTTCCATACAAATTAGAATCAAAGACAAAGGTTTATTCTATTTTTCTATTTGTCTCAATTCCTCATTTATTTATTTTTTAGATGAGCCATGTGGCCTTGTGCTGCTAATTTTTTCCTTAGCAGTGCCACAGCATCGTGCTTGTGTTCAGATCTTTGGTTGGTTATTGATCACTGTTATCTTGCATGCATGCTTTGACCTAAGGGCCAGGATTCTTGATATTATTTTGTAATATTTTTTTTAATTTTTTTTTCCTGGTAGCAGTTTTGGAATGTTAGCTAAATTGTTCAGGATCATTCTTGTTTTTTCTTGACATGAATTAGGCCTTCAATCGTGCAGTTCAAAGCTCTGTGCTTTACCTTACTTCGAGCAGCTCTGCCTCAGTTTATTATGTTTTACTTAATCTTTACTTCTTCCTTCCAGTATGTGTGGATGTATGTGGGTGTATGTGTACGTATAGATGTGCGTGTGTGTGTGTATGTGTGTCTATATGTGGCCTTGGATTTCACTGCTTTGTTTTATTTTCTTCTATCATTTTCTTGTATGAAAAGTGTTATGAAAATAAAGTTTGATTGATTGATTGATTGATTGATTGATTGCACCAGATTAAACAACTTGGGTCATCTCCCATGTAAATTCTCGAATGAACCAGAACACATGATTAAAACTGTTCTCACAGAACATTTTATTCATCCCATTCATATCTTTTTCGTTCGACCAACATTTCATGACTGAGCACAGATCGGATTGTACCTTGTATCTTGTTTCTCAATAAATTGTAATTGAAGTGGGTTGTTGCCATTTTCCAGAGATCTTTTAGTCACCTGGTGTGGAGTGGTGGGAAGAGAGGGTGTGTCCAGATTACTGTTGTAGTTCTTTGTAACTTGAGCTTTTAATGTCTGACTTTCACACAGGAGAGGTGTGAAAATTAGTTATTGTAACCTTTATTGTTTCTGCTACTGTGGTTCTACAGTCTAGTCTCCACAGTGGTGTTTTCCTTTGGTTTCATCGTCAGTGGTCCGTTCAGTCTCTGATAGAGTTTTAGTCCCCGTGGTCTAGTCTTTGTCAGCAGGTGAGGTTCCTAAGTCAGTCCGGACCTCAGTTAATGTTCTTTCGGTAGGATCTTGAGCCTGAGTACAGTGATCCTTGTGGATCCAGTTACTCAGTCTATTCTCAGTCAACCATACCTTTACACAATGTGTTGTAGCTTCTGCGTCCTGTCCATATAGGAGAGGACCAGTTAAGTTTGTTCACTTTCCTGGTCCTATTCCTTAATGAGATATACTCATCACCGTGTTATTCAGTTGTTTCACATTCACACAAGTTTCCATACTGTAGTACAACAAGGGGTGAGCCTGTTGGTGCAGTTGTAAATGGACAGGGTGTTTCCTCCCTGTCGTGACCTCATGTGGGACAACATGACAACATTCATGGTGGCATTTGGAGTAAATCTTAGGCTAACAAAATACGTAGAGCTTCAGCCCAGGTTAACTGTGTGTCTGCACAGACTTCTTTTCGGCCTTTTTGATGGTTCTATTTGCTCTTTTCACTAGTCCTTGTAAAGCTGGGTGAGAGACTGCACCGAGCTTATGTGTAATTCCAAACAATTTTTCCACTTCTCCTAGTTCTTCATTGGAGAAGTGAGTACCATTATCTGATCTTATCACTTCTGGTACCCCAAATCTTGGAATAATTTCTGTTGTAAGCCATTTAATGACTTCTTTTCCTTTTTCGGTTTTAGTAGGTGTGGCTTCTACCCATCTAGAAAAGGGAGCTACACACACTAGAAGAAATAGTTTACCTTCAGTCCTGTTCGCTGCTCCCATGTCAGTAAACTCAATTACTATCTGTTTCCAAGGGGCATCAGGTACTGGGAAACTACCTAGTCCTGCTTTGAGATTGAACAGCTTGCAAATTTCACAAGATTGCACAAAATATTTTATTGCGTCTTTTAGGTGGGGGTGCCACCAGTGTTGTGAAATGAGCGCTGTTACTTTTGAGCTAGCACAGTGAGCTCTACTGTGTGCTTCTTGACATAGCAAATTTAGTAGTCCAGTTGGAGCTACTATTTTGCCTTTATGATTCCAGCAGCGTCCTGTGGAATCTTTTTTTTTTCGTTCCATGCTTGCTTTTCAGATGGTGCCGCTGCTTTGTGAAGTTCTTTAATGTTTTCTAAACATAATTTTCGTTGTGATTTTCCTCCAATGTTTTCTGAGACATCTGGTTAAATGCAGTATACCCTGCTTTTGTTTTTGCTGCCTTATCTGCCGCATTGTTGCCTCTAGCTACTCTCCCATCTCCTTTTTGATGTCCTCTGCACTCGACACTAGCAACTTGTTTTGGTTCAAGTATGGCATAATATAGTTCGAGTAATTGATTCAAGTGTTTAACCGGGGTGCCTGCTGAGGTCACAAAGCCTTTCCTTTTCCAGTGACACATGTCTGGTTTAGAGGCATGTCTTTAACTGTAAACACTGTTTTTATTTCACTAATTTATTCAATGTTTATTGTTAGATTAATTAATATTTATCTGCAGGGTTAGAATTTGCTAATAGTATTAATATAGTGTTCAGCTGTACAGCTCTCTGGTTGTTGTGGCTGTTTTTAAATGTGCCATGAAAACAAACCTTGACTTGACTTGTTATGACTCAGACTTACTGCAGCTGTCTTTAAATTTCTTTTAGAGGTTTCTTCTTCAAGAAACTCATTGGTGATATCTGACAATGTTTTCTGAGACATCTGGTTAAATGCAGTATACCCTGCTTTTGTTTTTGCTGCCTTATCTGCCGCATTGTTGCCTCTAGCTACTCTCCCATCTCCCTTTTGATGTCCTCTGCACTCGACACTAGCAACTTGTTTTGGTTCAAGTATGGCATAATATAGTTCGAGTAATTGATTCAAGTGTTTAACCGGGGTGCCTGCTGAGGTCACAAAGCCTTTCCTTTTCCAGTGACACATGTCTGGTTTAGAGGCATGTCTTTAACTGTAAACACTGTTTTTATTTCACTAATTTATTCAATGTTTATTGTTAGATTAATTAATATTTATCTGCAGGGTTAGAATTTGCTAATAGTATTAATATAGTGTTCAGCTGTACAGCTCTCTGGTTGTTGTGGCTGTTTTTAAATGTGCCATGAAAACAAACCTTGACTTGACTTGACTTGTTATGACTCAGACTTACTGCAGCTGTCTTTAAATTTCTTTTAGAGTTTTCTTCTTCAAGAAACTCATTGGTGATAACTGACTCTCGTTGTGCCTTTTATTGCCGTGTTTTTGTTAATTTCCTAATAATCTAACTCACTTTAAACCTTTATATAGAGCACATTGCTGCTCTGTTAAGATAACAGATCCATTGATTCATAGATCTGCTGCAGTTAAATAGTTAAATGGTTTAATGAGATCAATTATAAATACTGATTATAAATATTAACTCAGAATTGGTGAAAATAAGCAGAGGAGAAGTATTTAGATCAGCTAAATTTTAAGTCATGTTACTGTGATCTCTAACACAATAAAGGCTAACCTTTAATGCTTTAAGATGGTAAGAAACTGTCTGACACCTATCTGCCTGACCTTGCTGTTAAATCCCGATATTTTCTAATATGTCATATGGTCTGACTGTCCGGTCTCAGACCTGCTTCAGGTGGAAATCATAAAGTCTCAATTTGTAGAACATCTTTTGTTCAGGCAGTTTTTCAATTAAAGGATCAAAGATTTAAATGCTATGTCTCTTGTAAGCCATTTAATGACTTCTTTTCCTTTTTCGGTTTTAGTAGGTGTGGCTTCTATCCATCTAGAAAAGGGAGCTACACACACTAGAAGAAATAGTTTACCTTCAGTCCTGTTCGCTGCTCCCATGTCAGGAAACTCAATTACTATCTGTTTCCAAGGGGCATCAGGTACTGGGAAACTACCTAGTCCTGCTTTGAGATTGAACAGCTTGCAAATTTCACAAGATTGCACAAAATATTTTATTGTGTCTTTTAGGTGGGGGTGCCACCAGTGTTGTGAAATGAGCGCTGTTACTTTTGAGCTAGCACAGTGAGCTCTACTGTGTGCTTCTTGACATAGCAAATATAGTAGTCTCGTTGGAGCTACTATTTTGCCTTTATGATTCCAGCAGCGTCCTGTGGAATCTTTTTTTTTTCATTCCATGCTTGCTTTTCAGATGGTGCCGCTGCTTTGTGAAGTTCTTTAATGTTTTCTAAAAATAATTCTCGTTGTGATTTTTCCTCCAATGTTTTCTGAGACATCTGGTTAAATGCAGTATACCCTGCTTTTGTTTTTGCTGCCTTATCTGCCGCATTGTTGCCTCTCGCTACTCTCCCATCTCCCTTTTGATGTCCTCTGCACTCGACTCTAGCAACTTGTTTTGGTTCAAGTATGGCATAATATAGTTCGAGTAATTGATTCAAGTGTTTAACCGGGGTGCCTGCTGAGGTCACAAAGCCTTTCCTTTTCCAGTGACACATGTCTGGTTTAGAGGCATGTTTTTAACTGTAAACACTGTTTTTATTTCACTAAATTATTCAATGTTTATTGTTAGATTAATTCATATTTATCTGCAGGGTTAGAATTTGCTAATAGTATTAATATAGTGTTCAGCTGTACAGCTCTCTGGTTGCTGTGGCTGTTTTTAAATGTGCCATGAAAACAAACCTTGACTTGACTTGTTATGACTCAGACTTACTGCAGCTGTCTTTAAATTTCTTTTAGAGTTTTCTTCTTCAAGAAACTCATTGGTGATAACTGACTCTCGTTGTGCCTTTTATTGCCGTGTTTTTGTTAATTTCCTAATAATCTAACTCACTTTAAACCTTTATATAGAGCACATTGCTGCTCTGTTAAGATAACAGATCCATTGATTCATAGATCTGCTGCAGTTAAATAGTTAAATGGTTTAATGAGATCAATTATAAATACTGATGATAAATATTAACTCAGAATTGGTGAAAATAAGCAGAGGAGAAGTATTTAGATCAGCTAAATTTTAAGTCATGTTACTGTGATCTCTAACACAATAAAGGCTAACCTTTAATGCTTTAAGATGGTAAGAAACTGTCTGACACCTATCTGCCTGACCTTGCTGTTAAATCCCGATATTTTCTAATATGTCATATGGTCTGACTGTCCGGTCTCAGACCTGCTTCAGGTGGAAATCATAAAGTCTCAATTTGTAGAACATCTTTTGTTCAGGCAGTTTTTCAATTAAAGGATCAAAGATTTAAATGCTATGTCTCTTGTAAGCCATTTAATGACTTCTTTTCCTTTTTCGGTTTTAGTAGGTGTGGCTTCTATCCATCTAGAAAAGGGAGCTACACACACTAGAAGAAATAGTTTACCTTCAGTCCTGTTCGCTGCTCCCATGTCAGTAAACTCAATTACTATCTGTTTCCAAGGGGCATCAGGTACTGGGAAACTACCTAGTCCAGCTTTGAGATTGAACAGCTTGCAAATTTCACAAGATTGCACAAAATATTTTATTGTGTCTTTTAGGTGGGGGTGCCACCAGTGTTGTGAAATGAGCGCTGTTACTTTTGAGCTAGCACAGTGAGCTCTACTGTGTGCTTCTTGACATAGCAAATTTAGTAGTCTCGTTGGAGCTACTATTTTGCCTTTATGATTCCAGCAGCGTCCTGTGGAATCTTTTTTTTTTCGTTCCATGCTTGCTTTTCAGATGGTGCCGCTGCTTTGTGAAGTTCTTTAATGTTTTCTAAAAATAATTCTCGTTGTGATTTTTCCTCCAATGTTTTCTGAGACATCTGGTTAAATGCAGTATACACTGCTTTTGTTTTTGCTGCCTTATCTGCCGCATTGTTGCCTCTCGCTACTCTCCCATCTCCCTTTTGATGTCCTCTGCACTCGACTCTAGCAACTTGTTTTGGTTCAAGTATGGCATAATATAGTTCGAGTAATTGATTCAAGTGTTTAACCGGGGTGCCTGCTGAGGTCACAAAGCCTTTCCTTTTCCAGTGACACATGTCTGGTTTAGAGGCATGTCTTTAACTGTAAACACTGTTTTTATTTCACTAATTTATTCAATGTTTATTGTTAGATTAATTAATATTTATCTGCAGGGTTAGAATTTGCTAATAGTATTAATATAGTGTTCAGCTGACTTGACTTGACTTGTTATGACTCAGACTTACTGCAGCTGTCTTTAAATTTCTTTTAGAGGTTTCTTCTTCAAGAAACTCATTGGTGATATCTGACTCTCGTTGTGCCTTTTATTGCCGTGTTTTTGTTAATTTCCTAATAATCTAACTCACTTTAAACCTTTATATAAAGCACGTTGCTGCTCTGTTAAGATAACAGATCCATTGATTCATAGATCTGCTGCAGTTAAATAGTTAAATGGTTTAATGAGATCAATTATAAATACTGATGATAAATATTAACTCAGAATTGGTGAAAATAAGCAGAGGAGAAGTATTTAGATCAGCTAAATTTTAAGTCATGTTACTGTGATCTCTAACACAATAAAGGCTAACCTTTAATGCTTTAAGATGGTAAGAAACTGTCTGACACCTATCTGCCTGACCTTGCTGTTAAATCCCGATATTTTCTAATATGTCATATGGTCTGACTGTCCGGTCTCAGACCTGCTTCAGGTGGAAATCATAAAGTCTCAATTTGTAGAACATCTTTTGTTCAGGCAGTTTTTCAATTAAAGGATCAAAGATTTAAATGCTATGTTTGTTTGACTGACTTTTTAAGAGAGCTGTTAAATCTTAATTCAACAACAAACTGGTTCTAATGTTTAGTTTTAAACAGTCTGTTCTTCCTGGATTTATTTTGGACATTGTATTGCTTCTTATCTCTTCACTGTAATACTTGCATTGAAAAGCGGTTTTCAGATTGTCCATTCAATGTGGTATTTCTCCCATTCAAATTTATTTGAAAATAAATTAATTATTGAATTGATGATAAATGCTCTAGTAAAAACTTCCATTATCATTGTAAATTTTTTTACTAAATAACTATATGTAACTCTGGTACTCTTTAAGTACAGGCCCATGATCAATCAGAATCTGTCCTCACTCTCAGGGCTGAATGGGGGAAGAAGGAAGCAGGGTTGGGATGAGATAATCTTAGGGTGAGAGCATTTATGACAAAGCTAAGGATATCTAACCTTTTCTTTTCCAATTACACATGTCCACATGTACAGCCTAAGCTGTTTATGCTGAATCTGTATAAATGGTCATTTTTTTATTTTGCTAAATGGCATGCTTCTGTTATTGAGTGTGATGTTAGGAAGATGTGTCTTATCTGCTAGTGTAGTAGGATGTGTCCCTGGAAAAGATGACGTTGTGTCTGGCACGTGCTGTGGTAGAGGTGCAGAGGACTGCGTCTGAATAGAGAATTTAACTTCTCCAAAAAAAATACTGACAGTCTGCAAGAAATGTTACTGCTTTTTTTTCCGTCTTTTTCTGCCCTTGCTCTCTGCAATAAACCTGCCTCTTTTAGCTTTGCTGTTGCTTGATTCCTACTGCCTGTTGCTTGTTTTGAAAACATAGAGAAATCACTCAGTTGCGGTGGCGCACTTTCAAACCCTCCAAACATTCCTTTCCCTTGCATTTCTCTCGTCCAATTTACAAATCTATCTGTCTCTCTTTTTTCGTCTTCTCTTGGAACTTTTTTCTGCCATCTCGTCAACGTCTCAAATAATACCGACCCCAATGAGCCGGGTTTACATGTTTTCCACTTATCAACAAAGGTTTGTGACATATTCAGGTATTTCACGTGTTAATCAGAATGGGTGAATGGTGCAATGCCCGAGTGTTGGACCTGACCAAGAAGCTTCTACACAGAATCTTTTACTCTGTGCGCTTGATCGCCTGGGGCTCTCCCAGTCTCTTCACTCGTTTTAATTCACCAAACTCTGTAACACCCTAACTAAATTCCCCTTTATTTTCTAGTCCAATGCCCCCTTTTACAGAACTACTTTAGATCTGTGTCAGTGTAGGAATTCTCCAGCAGTCTCTATTGCTAGATACACTTCCACTAACACAGTAAAATATCAACCAAATAGCAAACCACCCCACATTTTCATGAAAAATAACCAACTTAGCCCTGTGTCCTTATGCAGAGATAAACACTTAGTGTATCGCCTGTTCACAACAACTGCAGAACCACCGCCGCTTGTGGAAGAGAAAAAAAAAACAAAAAAACAGACATACCGCCGATTGTGGATTTTACAGTCCAAGCACCAAATGCGTAGTAATAACAGACACACCGCCGATTGCAGATTTTACAGTCCAAGTGCCAATTGCACAAAGATTACTTACTCTGCCTATTGTGAAGTAATAAAGACCCACCGCCGATTGCAGATAAAGGTCTAAGCGCCCTTGTGCACAGAAATTACTCACGTCGCCTGTTGTGCAGTAATGTAGACCCACCGCCAATTGTGGATTTTACGGTCCAAGTGCCAATTGCACAGACATTACTCGCGCCGCCAATTGCGGACTAACAGACCCCCGTCTTTTATTTGGCCAAATTGTACTAAACTAGGACACATATGACTCTCCCTATGTGAGACTATGTGTTTATACTTTACATGTGACCACCTAGTAAACCTGTAGACACAAATTTTGTGCTTTTGATTTAGTGATCGGAGGACATCCTAATTCAGACAATTTAGTTTAGAATGACCAATGTGCAGAAATTTCACATATCCTGATACAAGAGGTTTTCTGCTCACCTTGTGTTTTAGGCGCCTTGAATTGTCTGAAGAAGGGTCCCCTCCAACCAGCTCTGAAAGTTCTCGATCGGACACGGTCTCAGAGTCAGCCAATCCGGGTCACGGCACCAATTGTTAGCCCGATTTTTTCATTGGAAGCCCAAGAATAAGCTGGAGAAATGGTTTATTAAAACAGTATTTATTAGTGGTCACAAGTAGAGTATATTGCAGCGCTGGACTCGGAGTGCCAGAGCTCCCGCAGGAAATCCGTCAGGCCGAGCCCCGTTATCCGGGAACATGTCATATTTATATTCAGCTTTATCTCACAGAAGTTGTATTCACACTTGTCAGAGTATAATTGGCCAGTTTTGAGTGGCATGATCAGGCCAGCTTCTGTCCTTGTTGTGTTCTTTGGATATGATAAACAATGTGTGTGTATGTGTGACTGCAGTTTTAGGTGTCTAATGTACCAGACCTATCTGCCCTAATAGAGATGTTTTGTCTGACCCAGTTGTTTATGTCATTCTAAGGTCTTGGACCATTTAAGGTCATCTGTTGTGCAGTATGAGCAGAGTGGAAAAGTACCAGCTAGGAACATAGGTTATTTAGTAAAATACAGAATATGAATTTATAATGTCTAAGAACAAAGCCAATTATAACAGTGTTATGTATCGCAAAGAAAACTATTCTCATGAACTGGAAAGCGAAGAACAATCTGTGTATTAACCAGTTTAGAAATGTTCTTTTAGATTATATTAGCATGGAAACAATGTGTGCCTCCCAACATCAATTGGCTGAATTTCATTCTCTCTGGTCCCCACTGATTAGGTTTATCATACAGTGGTGGTGGGTTGCTATCCCGTCGCTCTGGGCGGTTGAGTGTGTGCTGGGGGGGGGCTGTGTGGCTTCGGGCGTCTGGTGGTCTCTCGGGTCGTGGGGACCGGGTTGGTCATTGCTGGGGGGGACTGTGTGTCGGGCTTGGAGGGCAGTTTTGGGGGCTTGCGGGTGGGGCTGTCTTGCCGTGTGGGGCGGGGTCCCTTAGGGGCCTTGAGGTGGTGGCTGCTGGCTCTATGCCGGGTGGCCGGGCCGCTCTGGCGTGCGTGGTGGTGGTGGGCCTGGGCCCTGGGGGCTGGGCGCTCCAAGGTGTCCGCAGAAGGTTGTTTTTTTTTCAGGGTGTTGGGGCGTGCGGTGGGGGGGGGCGGTGCTTTTCGCTTGGGTGATGGTGGGTCTCAGGCCTGGGCTGCTGCGACTGGTGTGACCGGGTGGTTTGTTTGTTTGTTTTTTGTTGTTGTTTGTTTGTTTTTTGTAGAGGTCCTCCAGGGTGGGGTTGGGTTGAGTGGGGTGGGGCGGGATGGGTACCTTCTGGGGGTAGAGTAGCTCCTGGAATATGGTCGCTGCAGGCCCCGAGCCTGGTGGACATCAGGCCCTCCTGCCCTGTGTTGGCTCCCAGGTAGCGGGGATGCCTATTGCAGCCAGTCCCTGGCTGCCCTCTCTGGGGGAGAGTAGCTCCCCCGGTGTATATCCCCATACCCCTCTCCCTTCTGGCTCCTGTACACAGCACACACTCACACATGAAGGGTTTTGGGGGCGTGTGTGTTCGGTGGTGTGTAGTGGATGGGGCCACGTAGGTGGTGCCCTTTTGTTGCACTTTGCAGTTCCCCGCCCCTGTGTTAGACATTACTACTTTTCAAACACACTCACACACACACATTAGGTCTTGGGGGGTGGTTACACTGAGTGGCATCTGGTGGGCGGGGCTCTTTGGGTATGTAGGCTGCCCAGAGGGCTGCGCTCCCAGTTCTATAAGTTTGGCTGCCCCTCAATTTTAATTGCTCACTATTAGAAAATATTGAAGAGCCAGAAGGATGGGGGGAGGGGTCTTCTTCGCACACCCCTGCTTCCTTGTTGCTGCTCGGGGCGGGACGGGCCAGGAGGATTAATTAATTGTTCTGCTGGTTAGGGGTCTGTGGTGGCTGGGGGGCTGCTGGCCCCCTGGTGTGCCCGCTGCACTACACCCCAGTGGAGTCGAGGGAGGGAGGACGTGTTGATGTGTGGTAATGATTGGGCCTGGATCTGGGACTTGCTGTCGCCTGGCCTGCCTGTGCTTCTCCCAATGGGGGGGCGGCGTTGCCTCTCCCCACTGCTCTCGACTTCACCCACCTGTGGGCACGTCTTGACTCCCAGGGCACTTGGCCAGGGGCGCTTGGGCAGGCGCTGACCCACTGTGTGGCTGTCTGGGGCGCTTGGCCCTCCCGGGTATTGGGTGGGGCCTCTAACGGGGGGTATTGGGGCGCTCGGGCTCCTGGGGCCCGGGTCCGGTGCACGGCCCATGTCTGGGCGGCTGGGGCCTGGTGGGGTCGGTGGGCTGTTGCCCCTTGCTCCCGGGGGGCCTCTGCCCTATGCTTATGGGGGCTCTGTCCGGGGGCTTCCTCTGCTGTCTACTGGGTGTATGCGTGGTTGTCCCTGCGGTGGGCATCCTGGGTTCTGTGCTCCGTGGGGGCTGCTGGTGGCCTGGGTCTTGTGGCCCTCTCTGCCTGCTTCTGATTGCTTGGGGGGGCTGTGGATTGTGGCCGTGTACACTTATACACTCATAACTAAGCACGGTTATCATGTAGGTCCTGTGCCATGGGTGTCGCATGTTCTCACACACACACACACACACACAAACAACACACATTCATTAGTCCAGTAGCAGTTGATGTATTACCATGTCGCCTCAGGTCATCTATATCCACAGTTGTGTTGTATGCGATTGCCACTACTTGTGCTTGTTTTTGTTTGTTTGTGTGTTTGTTTGTTCTCTGCTTGTCTGCTTTCAGGTGTTCCTGGTGGCGCTAAGGCTGGATTCGCAACAGAGACCATGGGTTATTGTCTGTTTTGTTTTTTTACAGGTGTAGCAGCTGGTTGTCTGGTTTTTGTTTCTATTTTTGTTCTGTTTCCTCTTCTTTCCTCTTCTTCTTTCCTTGTCCCCCGTTCCGATTCAGTTCTATCACATGTTATATATTGTAAACAGAAATAAATAAATGGGCATCAAGGGGAGCTTTACATTTGTAAAACTTCCCTTGGCAAAGGAAATCTGTTTGGCATAAAAGGTATTCACAATTCTGCTGCCATAATGCTGAACAGAACAAGGGAAAAAAAAGTGAAGGAATTCATTTTACAGCAAAATCCTGAATCGTGCATAACTCCTCATAAGGAGTGTATTGCTCAAAACATAAGTGTGGTTCTTTCTCATACAAGGTTATAAAACGAAGTTTATACTTGAAACCAGCTTAAACATTGACAAATATGAAGGACAAAGCAGTTTTAACCTGGTTTAAGTGAAGGAATTAATTTTACAGCAAAATCCTTAATCGTGCATAACTCCTCATAAGGAGTGTATTGCTCAAACATAAGTGTGGTTCTTTCTCATACAAGGTTATAAAAAGAAGTTTATGTTTGAAACCAGCTTAAACATTGACAAATATGAAGGACAAAGCAGTTTTAACTTGGTTTGAGTGAAGCAATTCATTTTATGGCAATATCTGAAATCTTGACTATCTCCTTAAAATAAAGGGAATTTCGGATTCCAGAAGAACAAGTGTGGTTATTTCTCATAGAAGGTAATATAAAGAAGTTTATACTTGAAACCAGCGTAGACGTGGATAAATAAGAAGGACAAAGCAGTTTTAACTTGGTTTAAGTGAAGGAATTGATTTTACAGCAAAATCCTAAATCGTGCATAACTCCTCATAAGGAGTGTATTGCTCAAACATAAGTGTGGTTCTTTCTCATACAAGGTTATAAAAATAAGTTTATGTTTGAAACGAGCTTAAGCATGGACAAATATGAAGGACAAAGCAGTTTTAACTTGGTTTGAGTGAAGCAATTCATTTTATGGCAATATCTGAAATCTTGACTATCTCCTTAAAATAAAGGGAATTTCGGATTCCAGAAGAACAAGTGTGGTTATTTCTCATAGAAGGTAATATAAAGAAGTTTATACTTGAAACCAGCGTAGACGTGGATAAATAAGAAGGACAAAGCAGTTTTAACTTGGTTTAAGTGAAGGAATTGATTTTACAGCAAAATCCTAAATCGTGCATAACTCCTCATAAGGAGTGTATTGCTCAAACATAAGTGTGGTTCTTTCTCATACAAGGTTATAAAAATAAGTTTATGTTTGAAACGAGCTTAAGCATGGACAAATATGAAGGACAAAGCAGTTTTAACTTGGTTTGAGTGAAGCAATTCATTTTATGGCAATATCTCCTTAAAAGAAAACAAATTTTGGATTCCAGAAGAACAAGTATGGTTCTTTCTCATAGAAGGTAATATAAAGAAGTTTATACTTGAAACCAGCTTAGAAGAGTCCCTCCATCTTTCCTCTTCTATGATTCAAGCAAAAGTGTTTTGACTCTGGTACTTTCTGGTCTTTCCCATAATATTAACTGGTGAGAAGCACCTTTTATGTTCCTTCCCATAACAAGGAATGGGGAGGGAAGCACCTTTTCCCATAACATTGAATGTTCCTTCCCATAATAATGAATGGTGAGAAAAGGGCCTTTTCTCATAACATTGTGTGATCAGCAAGCATAAACAACATAAATAGCTGGAGCACCATTTTGTCGGGAGACAACTCTGAGCGATCTTCCCGACAGGTGCGGACTTGTCTCTATCTTGCAAGAAATAAATGTTTTGTGTTTATCGTATCCAGCGACTCTGAGCCTAATTTTAAGAGAATTTTTCTAACATAATGGTCCTTCGAGCCGGATTCTAAGTCCTTTCCACCTTCCAGAAACCGTAGACGGGGGAGTCCAGGATTCCTAACTGAAGTCCTCTCAGCACAGTTTCTGATAGAGGCCGGCTGCCACTGGCTGGAGGAAAGGTGACAGGATCTATTTTTGAATCAGTGGACAGACTCGCTGGATTCTTCGTTGTTTAACTTACCAGTGGATTTACGGTAAGGAACCCTTTGTATTACTATTGTTGGTTGGAAATAGTGTGATTATTAGGGAAATTTTTGATTAATTAACTAGCAATTGATGGAAAACTAGAGGCCTTTAAATAGATTGAGTCGTTGCTATTTTCCTAAGAATATACTATTTCGAATGCAACCTAGTAAAGAAGCCTTTTAACTGGTAACTGTGTAAAAGTTATGTTGGATCACTCACAAATGAAGCAGTCAGAAAAAGTAAGCCTTTTAACTGGTAACCGTGTGTAGGTTGTGTTGGATTAACCCATAAAAGAAGCAGTCAGAAAAGGTCATCCTTTTAACTGGTAACTGTGTATAGGATTAACCCATAAAAACCTAATTAGCGGTCAGAAAAGGTCATCTTTTTAACTTGTAACTGTGTGTGAATTGTGCTGGATTAACCCATAAAAGAAGCAGTCAGAAAAGGTCAGCTTTTTAACTGGTAACTGTGTATAGGATTAACCCATGAAAACATAATAGCAGTCAGAAAAGGTGAAGCAAAGGAAAAAAGCCTTTTAACTGGTAACTGTATGTTGTATTGGATAACCCACAAATGAAACGGTCAGAAAAGGTTAGCCTTTTAACTGGTAAACATGTGTAGTGGTGGGATTAACCAAGGACAAAAAAAATGCAGTCAGAAAAGGTTAGTCCATAGTCTGTGTGAGAAGACTACAGCAATAAATAACTCCGTGCCGCGTGTTAGAAACAGAATCTTTCTTAAGAGAGTTTGCGATGAAAGATCGCAAGTTTTAAATCCATGTTAGTTTTTGTTAGTGTTATACGTCTGATCATTTGTTTGTTAAATGGCCTGATTGTTGAATCGTTTGTTTGTGAAATTAATTTTTTTGTTTGTTAAAGGGGCTGGTTGTTGAATTGTTTGTTTGTTAAATTGTTTTTTTTCCTTCTTTGCTGCAGTGTTGTTTTATTTGCTATGTATGTATAAGAGTGAAACAGCTGCTGGTGTGTGATGTTGCTGCTGGTGACGACAGAAAAATGTGTTACTGACTAATTGAGTTGAAGTGAACATTGGAATCTGGTTGTTGCTCGTGACATAGCGACAGAAGTAGTGTTTCATTCAATAGTACTCACAATAACTCCACCAAAAATTGATTAGCTGCAAGAGGACAGTATGGGAAATATCTGTTTTAAAGCTAACCGGGAGTTTCAGAAAAAACCCGATAATATTGAATACTTAGAGAGATGAGAAAATAAATTTGGGTTTGAGGGAGAATTGAACATGGTAAAATTGCCCAATCCTAGAGAAGGGGAATACAAAAGTAATGTACAAAGTAAATCTAGTTTAAAAAAGCACAACAAAAAAAAGAACAACAAGGATCAGAGCTAGACATTTGTACAAGTTTGTGTATTAAGATTTAGCAGCTCTCTTAAAGAGTTAAAGTTCAGAAGATCTCAGACAAACAAACAGATCATTTCAAATCTTTACTCATTTCACAGGAAAAACTGTGAGCAAAAGATGTTTTACAAGCTGAGATTTTTATCATTTCCATATCAAACCTGCCATTCTTAGGCAAAGTCCTAGGAAAAGTTCTATACCAACAGCTTTCTGACTTTTTCCTGTCTAACAATGCTTTTGATACTTTCCTCTCATAGTCTTGATTTTATGTGTTTAACTGAGAGATGAAACAACAAGACAAGACGAGAGTGGGGAGGGTAAAACATTTATTTTTGTCCTTAATTCGAGCATGTGTCATTTAAAAATGGAGATAAAATTATCTTAAATACTTTGTCTTACCGCAGAATGATTTTATTGATGATTTTACTGAATTTCTTTAAATTGTGTGCACTGCTGTTGACTGTTTAGTCATAACAGGGGACTTGAAGGTGCACATGGATGTAGCCCATAATAAGCAAGCTAAAGAACTCACTGCTTTCCTTGAAATGTTTGGTCTAACTCAGCGTGTGACTTTGCATAGATGAAGAGAGAGTTATTTTTCTGAAATCATAAAAAAAAAAAAACTGCAGTAACAACTCTCATGTCTTGCTTGCTACAGTAAACAGATTAACAAACCCTCCAGGTTGCATTTAGAACTCATTTCTACATATAAGGGTAATGAAGTTGGAATATTCTTTATTACAAAGTTCAAGGTATTAAAAATGAAATACTTTCCACCTGAAGCAGGTCTGAGACCAGACAATCAGACCTTTCAGGTGCAGATGATTTTCAAGCCAAACTTAAACATTTTCTAAATTTGAGATTAGCTCTTCTGAAAAAAAATCATAAGTGTATCAGAAACATAAGCCGGAAATAGAGAATTTAACATATTAATGTTAAGTAATGCTATGGTTAAGTAATGCTTCATTACTTCTGATTGACTAACTTCCCTAAAACTTATGAATTTATGAGCTTAGGAACTGACATCATATTCATCAGAGATTAAAGCATTTATCTCACAGAATGGGAACCAAAAGAGTATTAGTATATATATACATATATATATATATAATATATTTATATATATTTTATATATAAAATATATATTTTTTAAAAACCAACACAGCAATGAAATATGCTATGTGAGTCAGATATCAAACAATAGTTTTCTTAAGGAGAAATTTAAAGACAGCTGCAATAAATCAGCGTAATATATGGAGTAATATATTAATACTATAAGCAGTTTCTAAGCCTGCAGATAAATATTAATTAAATTAAACAGAAAGGTTTTGCATGTGTGTTCAACAGGTGCCAAACTAGATGGGTCAAATGCAGAGAGTAATTTTGTCTGACTTGTAACATGACAATAAACAGTCATCTTAATGTGTTTGCACAGCAATGGAATAAAGAGGGAAAGCAGAGGAGCACTCTAACAACAAAAAGAAAAGGAAGAAAGGACTAAACTTTTTGTTGGAAGGGAGAGAAGCAACTATTTAGGTGATGAGGGAAAGCAAAAACACAGATCACAACAGGAGCAGTGACAGAGAAGGAGAGACAGAGCAGGAGGAGATACATGTCGGCTGTGTGGAAGGAGGGGGCATTGGGCGACTGCAGGAGCAAGAGTAAGATAGAGGAAGATTTTGGGAGTCAGTTATGACTAGATAAGAAAAAAACAGGAGCTGTAACCAGGATAGAAGCAGAAAAGCCAGAAAAAGTGTTAAACTTAGAGGGAATTGAACTTATCTTATAGTATGACATCAAACCTGAGATTAGATTGAATGTTTCCGGGACGGAGGTAACTTTTCTATGCGACACAGGTGCAAAACGAACTGTAATCCATCCTGATGACATTTCGGGAGTTGAGGAATCCAAAGAAATTATTTGTGTCAAATCAGCAAATGGTAAGAGCCATCCTGAGCGTTTATCAAAACTCTTGACAGTAACAGATACACGGAGTGGAGTAAGTGCTGATTGTCAAGTTGTCTTGTCCACTCTGTGTCCCTGTAACTTACTGGGAAGGGATTTACTCCATTTATTGAAGCTAAGAATAGTTCCAGAAGAAAAAGGGTTAACTGTAGTTCGAATGAAGTCCGCTCAAACAATGATTCAGCATGAGACCACCTTCATACTGGTATAGTTTGGATCTTGTGTCTACAGGCCCCAGCGCTATCACGCTTCCTCTCCTTAAGAAGGCAAAAGAACACGTCTCAGGAAAGCTCACCCTCAGGTCACCACATGAAGTACACTGTACTGTGTATTACAAATATACTCAAGGGGAGGACATATTTAATTTTTTAAACAAATGAGAAAGTTAAAACGTGCTGAAGTTAAAACACTTATACTGGAATAAAGAGGGTTTTTGTGCAGTCAGCTGCTTACTCTCCCACAGCATGAGAAAGTTTTTAAGATCATGGAATGCATCCATATGTCACTCTCCAAACCCACAGATGACCACTGGAGGCGTTTAGGTGTGTTTGTGACTGCATGTGAAGAAGCCTCAGATTGGGAGGAGGTGGATCCAGGAATAGAGTATTCTGAGAAACTGGATGCATATACTAGTCCATTAAATTGGACCATGGATGCAAAACCAAATGTACACTTACAAGGACAGATCTGGAAGAATAAAGGTGCCATTTACTATGAAATGTAGAACTTATACTGCCAAAGAGTTTGTTTAAATATGCTTCAGTATCGAGCCATGGAGCACGGCATGTCTCTACAGGAGGGCTGGTAGCAATAATGAACAAGGTTTTTGCAGTGTATGGTTTTATTTATAATAAAATCATAATATCATAATATGATAATAAAGAATTTTTGTCTAACATGTCAAATATGTGCAAATATGATCCATACATATGGCCTAGGACCGGGACGAGGACAGTTCCCGAGGCCGGAGGACCCTTTTCAACACGTTTGTATGGATTTCATTGAATTAAATAAAGGGGTCTCCCTGGTGATTAGTGATGTTTTACCAAATGAAGTGAAGTATTTCCAAATGCACAGGCAGATGTACCCTCAACACTGGTGAATTAAATATTACCTAGATTTGGAATTCCTGAAAAAATCTACAGTGATAACAGGGACGCACTTTGTAAACAATATTATCTTCCTGATGGCGAAGAACTTAAAAGCAAAAAAGGATCTCAGAAACCACTCTGCATATCATCCACAATCAGCAGGTTTGCTGGAAAGACACAATTGAATAATTAGGTCAAGACTGAAGAGACTGGGAAGAATTGGGTTTACTGTTTACCACTAGTAGTCCTAAACATGCATATTACTCTAACTAGCACAGGATTAACTCCATTTGAGATAATGTATAATGTATGACCATTTTTACAACCACAGTTAAAACTATTCACCGGACATGATGAAGAAAGAGAAGAAACCTTAGCAGGATACATGGTTAAAATGTTAACAAGTAGAGAGATCTCTTCTGTCTAGTGTCTGTTCCAGGTGACCCTTTGGAGGAATCTCTAAAACCTGGAGACTGGATCCTCATCAAAGTGATAAAGAAAGATAACTGCTCCAGCCCAAGGTGGGAAGGTCCATATCAGGTACTGCTTACAGAAACCACAGCAGCTAAACTAATATATCCTGGATGCACTTATCACACTGTAAACTAGTAAGGCCACGACCTGCAGAAGTAGGGAAAGATTAGTTACCCACCACCGTTCTCTGAGGCATAAGTCTGACTACAAAGGGGAATTCTCTCAACAGGAGGGGGTTCGTCTCAACCTCAGTGAAGAAAACAACGGCTAAAACGAGAACATAGGGTGTGGCTAAAATAAGACAGGGATAGACAGACAGCAGCCGTGGCATCCATTTAAATTACCAGGATTTGTAGGTTAAAAGGAACCAGTTGTGTATTGTTAATCATTATTCTTATTATCGTATTCCTAATTCTATGGGATTAAGCACAGATTAATAAAAAACTAAAAGATAATGCACTACAATGAATCACACGGACACAGACTGACCACAGAGATAGGAGGTCCCTCAGGTCCAACAGACAACTTGTCAACCTATTTTTTTGTTGCAGGAATAGATGGGGTGGCTGACATTGACTTATGCTCAATTATTTTATGTAAAGACAACCAAAAAGCCCATGTGTATTCTGAAAAGTACATATGTGAAATGTATGTTAATACAAGATTTCTGAAGAATCGCCTGTGTATCAGTTGGAATTTTGTTAGAATGTATACAGATTGACAAAATATCCAATCTAATTGTATTGAATGTGCTAAAGCCAGAATATAAATTTAGAAATGAAGCATTACAATTGCATTACAATTGCATAATGAATCTTTTGTACCTAAAACAGAGCAATGTAAAACTCTCTCTTTGTTGTTCCCAGCAGTTAAGAAAAGAGACAACTGCCCTCAGCGTTGGCTTATACGGGTAATTTATATATGTTTCATCCACAGGAGTACAGGTAAGAATGTGGGTACACTCATGTCACATAATTGTCAAGAATCCATCTATTGTCACTCAGGACGCAGGTAACTACTCAGCATCTTGGTTTCGGAACCAAACTTCCATGAGAGCAGACCTCTGGTGGGGTTATGAAACTGAGGTCCGTCCTTCTGCCTAACTGGCAGCTGCACAATAGCCCAACTACTGATGCCTTTCCGTCTGTTCCCTGAGGGGGACTTTAAGGCCTTGGGTGAGAAGCTGCAATGTCTCAAGCATTTAACTGTGTCTGGAGGTTCATTTGACAACAGAGTGTACCTGGATAGCATTGGAATTCTGAGTCCCAGATGAATTTAAAGCTAGAAATCAAGTAACTACAGACTTTGAATCTTTTCTTTTCTGGTGGGCAACAATAAAAAAAAATGTTTATTGGATAAATTACATCTACAAGGCATTGCTGAACAATTAAAATGTTTGGAACTTTATCCTGTTCCTTTATTCCTAACAATACTTCCGCAGATGGCAGAATCACAAAGAGGGACTCGCATCACTCTCTGCAGAGCTGATAGAAAATCAACGATCCCTACACTGACATGATGGAGAAGTGGTTTGGTCTCTGTCTGTTGTAGCCATAGTAGCCACCTGTGCTTGATGTTGTATCAAATGCTTGAGAGGACTGTCCCAAAGACTGATTGAAACCATCCGTACCCGCATAATGTATCAACAGGTAGAGGGAGATGATGACAACGAGCGACACATGGATGATGGAGACGATGATACAGATAACATTTAAAGTACTTTGAATGACCCCGAGTGAATTCTCAATGATTTCTTTAATGATTATTTTTGCGTTCATATGAAAGACCAATGAACATGGGAATTGGACCTATTAAAAGACAATTCCTGAATGTAGAGCATTGTAAAGATGATATGTTGCTTCTTCCTGCTAACATTTGTCCACAGTTTGATGAACTGCATCAGCAGCAGAACCACTACAGGACTCAAAGTCAGGTAACTGACCAGGTTTCTGGAATTCTGGAATCCCCATCATGCCAAGATGATGGCGGAACAATCACAAATTTTTATCCACATGTGTACAAAAGGATGGACGGCGAAGCTAAGCGCTCCACCCCAACTGAATGAAAAGCTGATTTGAAGAGTTCATTCCACCAAGACTGAAAAGGAAATGTCACCCATGAAATCAACAATGCTTTTAGGGACTTCTATAAAACCTTATATTCATCACAAAATGATCCATCAGACAGTAACATAGATCAGTTTCATAGATCATAGACTATTCTACCGTCAACAACCTGGAAACCACAATAGTCTCTCTAGATGCAGAAAAAGTATTTGATCGAGTGAACTGGACATTTTTATTTGCAGCATTAAACAAATTCGGGTTTGGGTCACACTTCATCAACTGGATAAGGATATTATATAGCTCCCCAAATGCAAGTGTCAGGACTAATGATCAAACTTCTCCAAGCTTCAGTCTGCAGAGAGGTACAAGACAGGGTTGCCCACTTTCTCCCTCACTTTTTGCTATTTTCATCGAACCTTTAGCAGCTGCTATCAGACAAGATAGAAATATTAAAGGCATCCAACCCCAAAATATTGAGCATAAAATAAGTCTTTATGCTGATGATGTATTACTTTTCCTCCAGAACTCACAGACGTCTCTCACTCACACGATCACACTCATAAATAAATACTCAGCACTTTCTGACTACTCTATCAATTGGTCTAAGACCACAGTTCTGCCCATTAACTGTAGGGTCCAGAATATACCTGCGATCACTTTACAGTCAGGAAATATTAGATATTTAGGCATAAACATTTCCTCCAGGCTCTCAGAGCTAACAAAGCTAAATTATGTGCAATTATTAAAGACAGTAGAGGACGATCTCTCTCGTTGGAAGTCCTTACCTATATCACTTATGGGGAGAGTTACAACCATTAAAATGATGATACTATCAAAAGTTAACTATTTGTTCTCAATGATCCCCATAAAACCATCTGCTACTTGGTTTAAGTCACTAGATTCATGCATCTCCAAATTTCTGTGGAAAAACAAACCACCACGTATTAGTTTAAAAACGCTACAGAAAACCAAGGAAAGTGGTGGATTAGATTTACCTCATTTTCAGCACTATTCCTTACCCAATAGGTTACAGTATATATAAAACATAGTTTGCACCTAGTCCAATAGATGCACCATTGATATATATAGAACAAGCATTGTGGGATAATCTGGAAATCTCTGACCTGCCACTTATTAGTCAAAACGTAAAAAAATCACAAATGTTTTAAAAGCATTAACATCAGCACCTCTCTGACAGCCTGGTGGGAATTTCTTAAAATAACAAAGTCTTCACATGTCCCGTGTAAGCTTACACCCATCTGGAACAATCCTGACATCCTGCAAAACAAAAAAATGCTAAACTTTACTCTGTGGAAGATCAAAGAAATCAAACATCTGGAACATATAATCCAAAATGGAACATTTATTTCATTTGATGAGCTCATATCACAACATGAGATAGGCAACAATAATTTCCTAGAATATCAACAACTTAAGTCTATAATAACAAAGAAATATATCTTCCACCAACCAGACTTACAACTCCCGATTAGGGTAGCAGAGTTTCTAAGCATCTGCATCCCAAAACTACTATCAAAAATATATAAATTATTATCTAAGATAGATGACACAATGTCTCTACCATCCTCAAAATGGGAGTGAGATTTATATATTAGTTCTAGTCATAGCTTCTGGCCACAAACATGTTTGAACAC
This sequence comes from Leuresthes tenuis, assembly GCF_036924035.1. Taxonomy (NCBI): domain Eukaryota; kingdom Metazoa; phylum Chordata; class Actinopteri; order Atheriniformes; family Atherinopsidae; genus Leuresthes; species Leuresthes tenuis. Next base: position 29,384,062 of record NW_027325367.1, on the reverse strand, counting down.
CTTTAGAATGACTCGAAATCCTAATTTACAGCTCATACAATACAAAATTCTTCATAGAACACACTATACAGGACAAAGGATGTTCAGGATGGGTCTAACACACTCAAACATCTGCTCACATTGCACAAATAACACACCTGATGATTATGCACACGCTTTGTGGTTTTGTGCGCCTGTCCAGAAGTTCTGGTTTGAAGTCTGTACGGACCTTTCAACATGGCTAAAGTGTAGCATTCCTGCATGCCCCACACTGTGCATACTGGGTGACTTAGACAACATCAACATGGAAATGAACTCAGCACACATGGTCCTCACAGTGTTGTTAGCCCGATTTTTTCATTGGAAGCCCAAGAATAAGCTGGAGAAATCGTTTATTAAAAAAGTATTTATTAGTGGTCACAAGTAGAGTATATTGCAGCGCTGGACTCGGAGTGCCAGAGCTCCCGCAGGAAATCCGTCAGGCCGAGCCCCGTTATCCGGAAACATGTCATATTTCTTGTCAGAGTATAATTGGCCAGTTTTGAGTGGCATGATCAGGCCAGCTGCTGTTCTTGTTGTGTTTTTTGGATGTGATAAACAATGTGTGTGTATGTGTGAGTGCTGTTTTAGGTGTCTAATGTACCAGACCTATCTGCCCTAATAGAGATGTTTTGTCTGACCCAGTTGTTTATGTCATTCTAAGGTCTTGGACCATTTAAGGTCATCTGTTGTGCAGTATGAGCAGAGTGGAAAAGTACCAGCCAGGAACATAGGTTATTTAGTAAAATACAGAAAATGAATTTATAATTTCTAAGAACAAAGCCAATTATAACAACTCCCCCTTTTGACATGATTTAATCATGTCAACTAAATGGGGTAGGAATGTTATATTCTGTATTGTGTCACACCTGTTAGCGGCAGCCAACTTAGCAGGTCCCCAAACTGCAAGTGGCCAACTACCTTGAGGTGCAGCACAACCAGACAGGAGATTCTTGTTATCCCCCTTTTGATATAACTTCATTATGTGAGCTGTTATGTGTAAGCTGTTCTTCTTTGCAATTATCAGCAGCAAGCAAGTTTTAATTGCATATGCATGTGTAAAATAATTGTAATGCGTTAGCTAAACCTTTCTGTATCAGGAGTGTTTATCATGATGCTGGGAACAGAACCTCTTTCCCAGAATAGTTCAACCTTCATTACTCAACTGATCATAACTCTGCAATGAGCACATTTCTTAAAATCTATAAGTATCACGCCTGTACGTGTATGCAAGGAATAAATTAATAAATGTTTCAATATGTCTTAAAATTAGTGTGTGTATGTGGCCCCAAACCCAATCTCTGTGTAGAATCTTAGTTCATTTTGGCCCAAAACTATATGTGGTTTAAGCAGTGGCAAGACCCTGCTCACCCATAAGTACCATTACAACACATAACAATAATTAACTAAGCTACAACAATTCATAAAATATTGAAACTCAAAAAGTGCTTAAGGCAATTAACATTACCATCAGGATCGTCCACTGTTCGCAGCGAATAGGAGCGAAAAACCCGATGGCTGATATCCGGGAAAATTCTCCTATGGCCCCATTCCCCCTTGGCGACCGACCACTTAATTACCTTTCAGTGCCTAAGGTCCCGCTCCGAACAGCCGATTCACACCAATGGCAATGGACATATGTATGAATTCCTATGATTAGTAATTGGTCTACTTAAAATCATTAAACTAAAGAGGAACATCACAAAACACAAAACAATACAGTACAGACATTTAAACATGACTTGAATATGAAGATATGACCCTGTTGAGAACAGATGAGTAATGATAGATGTAGTGTAAAAACTAACAATTTCTATTGAGTGAAAATTTTATGATAACATTGTGCAGAGTGGTGTAGTGCAGCTCAGTCTCTTGTGGTCCAATCCTGTCACTGCTTGGTGTTTGGTCGTCCTTCTGGCTGAACCTCAGTTCAGCAGTCTGAGCTAACTAGGAAGGAGAGGTTACCAGCACTTCACTTCCACAAAGGGGTCTTTACCACCCGTTTTCCCTAACTAATCTTTTTCTTTGGGACAATTAAGGAGATAATTCAGATTATTTTGTTGACAGTGGTTGAAGGTTGTATGGTTGTTCAACCATTATCTTGGCATGATGATCGTGCCTCCCAGAATTTCAGACTGACGTCTTGTCAGTCACTTGGCTGTGAGTCCTTTAGAGGTTCTGCTGCAGATGCAGTTAATTTAAGCTGTGGATGAATGTTAGCAGGAGAGAGAACTGAGCAGCACAACATGTCATTTTCACAATGTTTTATATTCAGGAATTGCCTTTTAACAGGTTCAATCCCAGTATTCATTGGTCGACAAATTAAGTTTTCATATGAACCCCAAACAAAAACAAATAAATAAACCGAAAAAAATAAATAAATAAATGAAATGAAAAACAAAACAACTGGCCAGTTGATAGAAAACATGTTTTAGGACAGTACCTTAGACTCACCAACCTGCTGTACAGCATTAATGTGAAATCCAGTACCATCAACCTTTTCTGTGGAAAAAACTTCAAACCATTTAGAGAACACAGCAAGACAAAGACAAAACACAAGACAACATAGAACAAAAGACAAAAGGAAGACAAAGACTCACTGAATTTTGGGAAAATCTTGAGAAGTGTTAGTAAACTATGATTAATTGTTGTATCTCCACCCCCCCGATGAGACTTAGTCTCATCCGTATGTTAGTTCTGCTGAACTCTTCCACTGCAGTTTCTGCTCCTGTGTTGCTGCTGCAGGACAGAAATGTTTGTGGTTAGAGTTCATTTTGGGAGCAGCACAGCATCAAGAAAGCAGCCATTTCTTCTCAATGAGTAACTGATTAACCTTTTTGGGATAAATATTGTCTGTCCTCTTGATTCAGCTCAGAGTGCGTTTGATAAAATTTCAGCACGATCTGCTTAATTCTCACTTGTTACTTTATACTAAATTCTATTTAATTCTTACCAGTGGCTGTGTTTCGTGATGCTGAGCCATCCACAGACAGTTCAGGATCAGCATTAAGTTTTTTCTGCTCCATTTGAATTAGAAACACTTCATGGGGTACCAACAGTGTGACATCAGAGTTTCTTATAACATCACATGATACAATAACATATTTCCATACAAATTAGAATCAAAGACAAAGGTTTATTCTATTTTTCTATTTGTCTCAATTCCTCATTAATTTATTTTTTAGATGAGCCATGTGGCCTTGTGCTGCTAAATTTTTCCTTAGCAGTGCCACAGCATCGTGCTTGTGTTCAGATCTTTGGTTGGTTATTGATCACTGTTATCTTGCATGCATGCTTTGACCTAAGGGCCAGGATACTTGATATTATTTTGTAATATTTTTTTAAATTTTTTTTTTCCTGGTAGCAGTTTTGGAATGTTAGCTAAATTGTTCAGGATCATTCTTGTTTTTTCTTGACATGAATTAGGCCTTCAATCGTGCAGTTCAAAGCTCCGTGCTTTACCTTACTTCGAGCAGCTCTGCCTCAGTTTATTATGTTTTACTTAATCTTTACTTCTTCCTTCCAGTATGTGTGGATGTATGTGGGTGTATGTGTACGTATAGATATGCGTGTGTGTGTGTATGTGTGTCTATATGTGGCCTTGGGTTTCACTGCTTTGTTTTATTTTCTTCTATCATTTTCTTGTATGAAAAGTGTTATGAAAATAAAGTTTGATTGATTGATTGATTGATTGCACCAGATTAAACAACTTGGGTCATCTCCCATGTAAATTCTCGAATGAACCAGAACACATGATTAAAACTGTTCTCACAGAACATTTTATTCATCCCATTCATATCTTTTTCGTTCGACCAACATGTCATGACTGAGCACAGATCGGATTGTACCTTGTATCTTGTTTCTCAATAAATTGTAATTGAAGTGGGTTGTTGCAATTTTCCAGAGATCTTTTAGTCACCTGGTGTGGAGTGGTGGGAAGAGAGGGTGTGTCCAGATTACTGTTGTAGTTCTTTGTAACTTGAGCTTTTAATGTCTGACTTTCACACAGGAGAGGTGTGAAAATTAGTTATTGTAACCTTTATTATTTCTGCTACTGTGGTTCTACAGTCTAGTCTCCACAGTGGTGTTTTCCTTTGGTTTCATCGTCAGTGGTCCGTTCAGTCTCTGATAGAGTTTTAGTCCCCGTGGTCTAGTCTTTGTCAGCAGGTGAGGTTCCTAAGTCAGTCCAGACCTCAGTTAATGTTCTTTCGGTAGGATCTTGAGCCTGAGTACAGTGATCCTTGTGGATCCAGTTACTCAGTCTATTCTCAGTCAACCATACCTTTACACAATGTGTTGTAGCTTCTGCGTCCTGTCCATATAGGAGAGGACCAGTTAAGTTTGTTCACTTTCCTGGTCCTGTTCCTTGCTGAGATATACTCATCACCGTGTTATTCAGTTGTTTCACATTCACACAAGTTTCCATACTGTAGTACAACAAGGGGTGAGCCTGTTGGTGCAGTTGTAAATGGACAGGGTGTTTCCTCCCTGTCATGACCTCATGTGGGACAACATGACAACATTCATGGTGGCATTTGGAGTAAATCTTAGGCTAACACAATTCGTAGAGCTTCAGCCCAGGTTAACTGTGTGTCTGCACAGACTTCTTTTTGGCTTTTTTGATGGTTCTATTTGCTCTTTTCACTAGTCCTTGTAAAGCTGGGTGAGAGACTGCACCGAGCTTATGTGTAATTCCAGACAATTTTTCCACTTCTCCTAGTTCTTCATTGGAGAAGTGAGTACCATTATCTGATCTTATCACTTCTGGTACCCCAAATCTTGGAATAATTTCTCTTGTAAGCCATTTAATGACTTCTTTTCCTTTTTCGGTTTTAGTAGGTGTGGCTTCTACCCATCTAGAAAATGGAGCTACACACACTAGAAGAAATAGTTTACCTTCAGTCCTGTTCGCTGCTCCCATGTCAGTAAACTCAATTACTATCTGTTTCCAAGGGGCATCAGGTACTGGGAAACTACCTAGTCCTGCTTTGAGATTGAACAGCTTGCAAATTTCACAAGATTGCACAAAATATTTTATTGCGTCTTTTAGGTGGGGGTGCCACCAGTGTTGTGAAATGAGCGCTGTTACTTTTGAGCTAGCACAGTGAGCTCTACTGTGTGCTTCTTGACATAGCAAATTTAGTAGTCCAGTTGGAGCTACTATTTTGCCTTCATGATTCCAGCAGCGTCCTGTGGAATCTTTTTTTTTTCGTTCCATGCTTGCTTTTCAGATGGTGCCGCTGCTTCGTGAAGTTCTTTAATGTTTTCTAAACATAATTCTCGTTGTGATTTTTCCTCCAATGTTTTCTGAGACATCTGGTTAAATGCAGTATACCCTGCTTTTGTTTTTGCTGCCTTATCTGCCGCATTGTTGCCTCTAGCTACTCTCCCATTTCCCTTTTGATGTCCTCTGCACTCGACTCTAGCAACTTGTTTTGGTTCAAGTATGGCATAATATAGTTCGAGTAATTGATTCAAGTGTTTAACCGGGGTGCCTGCTGAGGTCACAAAGCCTTTCCTTTTCCAGTGACACATGTCTGGTTTAGAGGCATGTCTTTAACTGTAAACACTGTTTTTATTTCACTAATTTATTCAATGTTTATTGTTAGATTAATTAATATTTATCTGCAGGGTTAGAATTTGCTAATAGTATTAATATAGTGTTCAGCTGACTTGACTTGACTTGTTATGACTCAGACTTACTGCAGCTGTCTTTAAATTTCTTTTAGAGGTTTCTTCTTCAAGAAACTCATTGGTGATATCTGACTCTCGTTGTGCCTTTTATTGCCGTGTTTTTGTTAATTTCCTAATAATCTAACTCACTTTAAACCTTTATATAAAGCACGTTGCTGCTCTGTTAAGATAACAGATCCATTGATTCATAGATCTGCTGCAGTTAAATAGTTAAATGGTTTAATGAGATCAATTATAAATACTGATGATAAATATTAACTCAGAACTGGTGAAAATAAGCAGAGGAGAAGTATTTAGATCAGCTAAATTTTAAGTCATGTTACTGTGATCTCTAACACAATAAAGGCTAACCTTTAATGCTTTAAGATGGTAAGAAACTGTCTGACACCTATCTGCCTGACCTTGCTGTTAAATCCCGATATTTTCTAATATGTCATATGGTCTGACTGTCCGGTCTCAGACATGCTTCAGGTGGAAATCATAAAGTCTCAATTTGTAGAACATCTTTTGTTCAGGCAGTTTTTCAATTAAAGGATCAAAGATTTAAATGCTATGTTTGTTTGACTGACTTTTTAAGAGAGCTGTTAAATCTTAATTCAACAACAAACTGGTTCTAATGTTTAGTTTTAAACAGTCTGTTCTTCCTGGATTTATTTTGGACATTGTATTGCTTCTTATCTCTTCACTGTAATACTTGCATTGAAAAGCGGTTTTCAGATTGTCCATTCAATGTGGTATTTCTCCCATTCAAATTTATTTGAAAATAAATTAATTATTGAATTGATGATAAATGCTCTAGTAAAAACTTCCATTATCATTGTAAATTTTTTGACTAAATAACTATATGTAACTCTGTTACTCTTTAAGTACAGGCCCATGATCAATCAGAATCTGTCCTCACTCTCAGTGCTGAATGGGGGAAGAAGGAAGCAGGGTTGGGATGAGATAATCTTAGGGTGAGAGCATTTATGACAAAGCTAAGGATATCTAACCTTTTCTTTTCCAATTACACATGTCCACATGTACAGCCTAAGCTGTTTATGCTGAATCTGTATAAATGGTCATTTTTTTATTTTGCTAAATGGCATGCTTCTGTTATTGAGTGTGATGTTAGGAAGATGTGTCTTATCTGCTAGTGTATCTTTTCCCTGGAAAAGATGACGTTGTGTCTGGCACGTGCTGTGGTAGAGGTGCAGAGGACTGCGTCTGAATAGAGAATTTAACTTCTCCAAAAAAAATACTGACAGTCTGCAAGAAATGTTACTGCTTTTTTTTCCGTCTTTTTCTGCCCTTGCTCTCTGCAATAAACCTGCCTCTTTTAGCTTTGCTGTTGCTTGATTCCTACTGCCTGTTGCTTGTTTTGAAAACATAGAGAAATCACTCAGTTGCGGTGGCGCACTTTCAAACCCTCCAAACATTCCTTTCCCTTGCATTTCTCTCGTCCAATTTACAAATCTATCTGTCTCTCTTTTTTCGTCTTCTCTTGGAACTTTTTTCTGCCATCTCGTCAACGTCTCAAATAATACCGACCCCAATGAGCCGGGTTTACATGTTTTCCACTTATCAACAAAGGTTTGTGACATATTCAGGTATTTCACGTGTTAATCAGAATGGGTGAATGGTGCAATGCCCGAGTGTTGGACCTGACCAAGAAGCTTCTACACAGAATCTTTTACTCTGTGCGCTTGATCGCTGGGGGCTCTCCCAGTCTCTTCACTCGTTTTAATTCACCAAACTCTGTAACACCCTAACTAAATTCCCCTTTATTTTCTAGTCCAATGCCCCCTTTTACAGAACTACTTGAGATCTGTGTCAGTGTAGGAATTCTCCAGCAGTCTCTATTGCTAGATACACTTCCACTAACACAGTAAAATATCAACCAAGTAGCAAACCACCCCACATTTTCATGAAAAATAACCAACTTAGCCCTGTGTCCTTATGCAGAGATAAACACTTAGTGTATCGCCTGTTCACAACAACTGCAGAACCACCGCCGCTTGTGGAAGAAAAAAAAAAAAACCCCAGACACACCGCCGATTGTGGATTTTACAGTCCAAGTGCCAATTGCACAGAGATTACTTACGCTGCCTATTGTGAAGTAATACAGACCCACCGCCGATTGCAGATAAAGGTCTAAGCGCCCTTGTGCACAGAAATTACTCACGTCGCCTGTTGTGCAGTAATGCAGACCCACCGCCGATTGCGGATTTTACGGTCCAAGTGCCAATTGCACAGACATTACTCACGCCGCCAATTGCAGACTAACAGACCCCCGCTTATTGGCATCTACTTCCTATTCAGTTTAGAAGACAGGATGAATTTTATGTCTTTTATTTGGCCAAATTGTACTAAACTAGGACACATATGACTCTCCCTATGTGAGACTATGTGTTTATACTTTACATGTGACCACCTAGTAAACCTGTAGACACAAATTTTGTGCTTTTGATTTAGTGATCGGAGGACATCCTAATTCAGACAATTTAGTTTAGAATGACCAATGTGCAGAAATTTCACATATCCTGATACAAGAGGTTTTCTGCTCACCTTGTGTTTTAGGCGCCTTGAATTGTCTGAAGAAGGGTCCCCTCCAACCAGCTCTGGAAGTTCTCGATCGGACACGGTCTCAGAGTCAGCCAATCCGGGTCACGGCACCAATTGTTAGCCCGATTTTTTCATTGGAAGCCCAAGAATAAGCTGGAGAAATGGTTTATTAAAACAGTATATATTAGTGGTCACAAGTAGAGTATATTGCAGCGCTGGACTCGGAGTGCCAGAGCTCCCGCAGGAAATCCGTCAGGCCGAGACCCGTTATCCGGAAACATGTCATATTTATATTCAGCTTTATCTCACAGAAGTTGTATTCACACTTGTCAGAGTATATTTGACCAGTTTTGAGTGGCATGATCAGGCCAGCTTCTGTCCTTGTTGTGTTCTTTGGATATGGTAAACAATGTGTGTTTATGTGTGACTGCTGTTTTAGGTGTCTAATGTACCAGACCTATCTGCCCTAATAGAGAGGTTTTGTCTGACCCAGTTGTTTATGTCATTCTAAGGTCTTGGACCATTTAAGGTCATCTGTTGTGCAGTATGAGCAGAGTGGAAAGGTACCAGCTAGGAACATAGGTTATTTAGTAAAATACAGAATATGAATTTATAATGTCTAAGAACAAAGCCAATTATAACAGTGTTATGTATCGCAAAGAAAACTATTCTCATGAACTGGAAAGCGAAGAACAATCTGTGTATTAACCAGTTTAGAAATGTTCTTTTAGATTATATTAGCATGGAAACAATGTGTGCCTCCTCAAAACATTAATTGGCTGAATTTCATTCTCTCTGGTCCCCGCTGATTAGGTTTATCACATAGTGGTGGTGGGTTGCTGTCCCGTCGCTCTGGGCGGTTGGGTGTGTGCTGGGGGGGGGGGCTGTGTGGCTTCGGGCGTCTGGTGGGCAGTTTTGGGGGCTGTGGGGTTGTTTGTTGTTGTTTGTTTGTTTGTTTGTAGAGGTCCTCCGGGGTGGGGCGGGGTTGGGTAGAGTGGGATGGGGTGGGGTGGGTACCTTCTGGGGGTACAGTAGCTCCCGGAATATGGTCGCTGCAGGCCCCGTGCCTGGTGGACATCAGGCCCTCCTGCCCTGTGTTGGGTCCCAGGTAGCGGGGGTGCCTATTGCAGCCAGTCCCTGGCTGCCTTCTCCGGGGGAGAGTAGCTGCCCTGGTGTATATCCCCATACCCCTCTCCCTTTTGGCTCTTGTACACAGCACACACTCACACATGAAGTGTTTTGGGGGCGTGTGTGTTCTGTGGGGTGTAGTGGATGGGACCACGTAGGTGGTCCCCTTGGCTGCACTCTGCAGTTCCCCGCCCTTGTTTTAATTACACCTTAGACAACACTACTTATCAAACACACACACACACATTAAGTCTTGGCAGGTGGTTGCAGTGAATGGCATCTGGTGGACGGGGCTCTTTGGGTATGTAGGCTGCACAGAGGGCCGCGGTCCCAGTTCTACAAGGTTGGCTGCCCCTCAATTTTAATCGCTCACTATTAGAAAATATTGAAGAGCCAGAAGGGTGAGGGGAGGGGTCTTCTCACACCCTTGCTTCCTTGTTGCTGCTCGGGCAGGAGTGGCCAGGAGGAATTAATTATTCTGCTGGTTCAGGGTCTGTGGTGGCTGGGGGGCTGCTGGCCCCCTGGTGTGCCCGTTGCGCTACACCCCAGCGGAGTCAAGGGAGGGAGGACGTGTGGATGTATGGGACGTGAAAGTGTGTGTGGTGATGATTAGGCCTGGGTCTGGGACTTGCTGTCGCCTGGCCTGCCTGTGCTTCTCCCAATGGGGGGGCGGCGTTGCCTCTCCCCACTGCTCGTGACTTCACCCACCTGTGGGCACGTCTTGACTCCCAAGGCACTTGGCCAGGGGCGCTGGGGCAGGCACTGACCCACTGCGTGGCTGTCTGGGGCACTTGGCCCTCCCGGGTATTGGGTGGGGCCTCTGCCGGGGGGTTTTGGGGCGCTCGGGCTCCTGGGGTCCGGGTCCGGTGCATGGCCCATGTCTGGGCGGCTGGGGCCTGGTGGGGTCGGTGGGCTGTTGCCCCTGGCTCCCGGGGGGCCTCTGCCCTATGCTTATGGGGGCTCTGTCCGGGGGCTTCCTCTGCTGTCTACTGGGTGGATGCGTGGTTGTCCCTGCGGTGGGCATCCTGGGTTCTGTGCTCCGTGGGGGCTGCTGGTGGCCTGGGTCTTGTGGCCCTCTCTGCCTGCTTCTGATTCCTTAACCAACTAAGCACGGTTATCATGTAGGTCCTGTGCCATGGGTGTTGCATGTTCTCACACACACACACAACACACATTCATTAGTCCAGTAGCAGTTGATGTATTACCATGTCACCTCAGGTCATCTATATCCACAGTTGTGTTGTATGCGATTGCCACTACTTGTGCTTGTTTTTGTTTGTTTGTGTGTTTGTTTGTTTTCTGCTTGTCTGCTTTCAGGTGCTCTTGGTGGCGCTAAGGCTGGATTCGCAACAGAGACCATGGATTATTATCTGTTTTGTGTTTTTACAGGTGTAGATGCTGGTTGTCTGGTTTTTGTTTCTATTTTTGTTCTGTTTCCTCTTCTTTCCTCTTCTTCTTTCCTTGTCCCCCGTTCCAGTTCAGTTCTATTACATGTTATATATTGGAAACAGAAATAAATAAATGGGCATCAAGGGGAGCTTTACATTTGTAAAACTTCCCTTGGCAAAGCAAATCTGTTTGGCATAAAAGGTATTCACAATTCTGCTGCCATAATGCTGAACAGAACAAGGGAAAAAAAAAAGTGAAGGAATTCATTTTACAGCAAAATCCTAAATCGTGCATAACTCCTCATAAGGAGTGTATTGCTCAAACATAAGTGTGGTTCTTTCTCATACAAGGTTATAAAAAGAAGTTTATGTTTGAAACCAGCTTAAACATGGACAAATATGAAGGACAAATCAGTTATAACTTGGTTTCAGTGAAGCAATTAATTTTATGGCAATATCTGAAATCTTGACTATCTCCTTAAAAGAAAGCGAATTTCGGATTCCAGAAGAACAAGTGTGTTTTTTTCTCATATAAAGTAATATAAAGAAGTTTATACTTGAAACCAGCTTAGACATGGATAAATAAGAAGGACAAAGCAGTTTTAACTTGGTTTAAGTGAAGGAATTCATTTTACAGCAAAATCCTGAATCGTGCATAACTCCTCATAAGGAGTGTATTGCTCAAACATAAGTGTGGTTCTTTCTCATACAAGGTTATAAAAAGAAGTTTATGTTTGAAACCAGCTTAAAAATGGACAAATATGAAGGACAAAGCAGTTTTAACTTGGTTTAAGTGAAGGAATTCATAGTTAGCAGTTCCTTGATGAGGGATATTTCAGACACCAAAATCCACCCCATCACTATCAGTGATCACGCTCCAGTTTCTATCACACTGAAGAATAAAAGAGTTATACCACCAGCTAGGAATTGGAGATTTAATACATCATTACTAAAAGACCATGATTTTATTAATTATTTCAAAATGGAATGGTCTGTATATTTAGAAAATAATGACCTGCCAGGAATGTCACCTTTACCCTCTGGGAAGCCGGAAAAGTAGTCATGAGAGGCAAAATAATCTCGTTTTCATCAAATAAGAAAAAGAGGGAAAGTTCAAGGATATCAGATTTAGAACTCAGGATCAAATCATTAGAAGTTGTCTACAGTACCTCCAAAGAGGAACACACACTGAATGAAGTAAGAAAAGCTAAACTTGAATTAAACAAAATTATTAACAAACAAACACAGTTGCTGATACAAAGACTTAGCTTGGAGAACTTTGAGCATGGCAATAAATCTGGAAGGTTCCTAGCTAACCAACTAAAGAGAAATAAAGAGAAAACAACCAATGAAATCAACAATGCTTTTAGGGACTTCTATAAAACCTTATATTCATCACAAAATGATCCATCAGACAGTAACATAGATCAGTTTCATAGATCATAGACTATTCTACCATCAACAACCTGGAAACCACAATAGTCTCTCTAGATGCAGAAAAAGCCTTTGAGTGAACTGGAAATTTTTATTTGCAGCATTAAACAAATTCGGGTTTGGGTCACACTTCATCAACTGGATAAGGATATTATATAGCTCCCCAAAAGCAAGTGTCAGGACTAATGATCAAACTTCTCCAAGCTTCAGTCTGCAGAGAGGTACAAGACAGGGTTGCCCACTTTCTCCCTCACTTTTTGCTATTTTCATCGAACCTTTAGCAGCTGCTATCAGACAAGATAGAAATATTAAAGGTATCCAACCCCAAAATATTGAGCATAAAATAAGTCTTTATGCCGATGATGTATTACTTTTCCTCCAGAACTCACAGACGTCTCTCACTCACACGATCACACTCATAAATAAATACTCAGCACTTTCTGACTACTCTATCAATTGGTCTAAGACCACAGTTCTGCCCATTAACTGTAGGGTCCAGAATATACCTGCGATCACTTTACAGTCAGGAAATATTAGATATTTAGGCATAAACATTTCCTCCAGGCTCTCAGAGCTAACAAAGCTAAATTATGTGCAATTATTAAAGACAGTAGAGGACGATCTCTCTCGTTGGAAGTCCTTACCTATATCACTTATGGGGAGAGTTACAACCATTAAAATGATGATACTATCAAAAGTTAACTATTTGTTCTCAATGATCCCCATAAAACCATCTGCTACTTGGTTTAAGTCACTAGATTCATGCATCTCCAAATTTCTGTGGAAAAACAAACCACCACGTATTAGTTTAAAAACGCTACAGAAAACCAAAGAAAGTGGTGGATTAGATTTTCCTCATTTTCAGCACTATTCCTTAGCCAATAGGTTACAGTATATATCAAAATGGTTTACACCTAGCCCAATAGATGAACCATTGATAAATATAGAACAAGCATTGTGTGATAATCTGGAAATCTCTTACCTGCCTCTTATTAGTCAAAACGTAAAAAATCACAAATGTTTTAAAAGCATTAACATCAGCACCTCTCTGACAGCCTGGTGGGAATTTCTTAAAATAACAAAGTCTTCACTTCTCCCGTGTAAGCTTACACCCATCTGGAACAATCCTGACATACTGCAAAACAAAAAAATGCTAAACTTTACTCTGTGGAAGATCAAAGGAATCAAACATCTGGAACATATAATCCAAAATGGAAATTTTATTTCATTTGATGAGCTCATATCACAACATGAGATAGGCAGCAATAAATTCCTAGAATATCAACAACTTAAGTCTATAATAACAAAGAAATATATCCTCCACCAACCAGACTTACAACTCCCGATTAGGGTAGCAGAATTTATAAGCATCTGCACCCCAAAACTACTATCAAAAATATATAAATTATTGTCTAAGATAGATGTCACAATGTCTCTACCATCCTCAAAATGGGAGGCAGATTTATCTATTAGTTCTAGTCATAGCTTCTGGCCACAAACATGTTTGAACACCTTTAGAATGACTCGAAATCCTAATTTACAGCTCATACAATACAAAATTCTTCATAGAACACACTATACAGGACAAAGGATGTTCAGGATGGGTCTAACACACTCAAACATCTGCTCACATTGCACAGATAACACACCTGATGATTATGCACACGCTTTGTGGTTTTGTGCGCCTGTCCAGAAGTTCTAGTTTGAAGTCTGTACGGACCTATCAACATGGCTAAAGTGTAGCATTCCTGCATGTGTAGCATTCCTGCATGCCCCACACTTTCTAAGAACAAAGCCAATTATAACAACTCCCCCTTTTGACATGATTTAATCATGTCAACTAAATGAGGTAGGAATGTTATATTCTGTATTGTGTCACACCTGTTAGTGGCAGCCAACTTAGCAGGTCCCCAAACTGCAAGTGGCCAACTACCTTGAGGTGCAGCACAACCAGACAGGAGACTCTTGTTATCCCCCTTTTGATATAACTTCATTATGTGAGCTGTTATGTGTAAGCTGTTCTTCTTTGCAATTATCAGCAGCAAGCAAGTTTTAATTGCATATGCATGTGTAAAATAATTGTAATGCGTTAGCTAAACCTTTCTGTATCAGGAGTGTTTATCATGATGCTGGGAACAGAACCTCTTTCCCAGAATAGTTCAACCTTCATTACTCAACTGATCATAACTCTGCAATGAGCACATTTCTTAAAAGCTATAAGTATCACGCCTGTACGTGTATGCAAGGAATAAATTAATAAATGTTTCAATATGTCTTAAAATTAGTGTGTGTATGTGGCCCCAAACCCAATCTCTGTGTAGAATCTTAGTTCATTTTGGCCCAAAACTATATGTGGTTTAAGCAGTGGCAAGACCCTGCTCACCCATAAGTACCATTACAACACATAACAATAATTAACTAAGCTACAACAATTCATAAAATATTGAAACTCAAAAAGTGCTTAAGGCAATTAACATTACCATCAGGATCGTCCACTGTTCGCAGCGAATAGGAGCGAAAAACCCGATGGCTGATATCCGGGAAAATTCTCCTATGGCCCCATTCCCCCTTGGCGACCGACCACTTAATTACCTTTCAGTGCCTAAGGTCCCGCTCCGAAAAGCCGATTCACACCAATGGCAGTGGACATATGTATGAATTCCTATGATTAGTAATTGGTCTACTTAAAATCATTAAACTAAAGAGGAACATCACAAAACACAAAACAATACAGTACAGACATTTAAACATGATGTAAATATGAAGATATGACCCTTTTGAGAACAGATGAGTAATGATAGATGTAGTGTAAAAACTAACAATTTCTTTTGAGTGAAAATTTTATGATAACATTGTGCAGAGTGGTGTAGTGCACAGGAGAGGTGTGAAAATTAGTTATTGTAACCTTTATTGTTTCTGCTACTGTGGTTCTACAGTCTAGTCTCCACAGTGGTGTTTTCCTTTGGTTTCATCATCAGTGGTCCGTTCAGTCTCTGATACAGTTTTAGTCCCCGTGGTCTAGTCTTTGTCAGCAGGTGAGGTTCCTAAGTCAGTCCGGACCTCAGTTAATGTTCTTTCGGTAGGGTCTTGAGCCTGAGTACAGTGATCCTTGTGGATCCAGTTACTCAGTCTATTCTCAGTCAACCATACCTTTACACAATGTGTTGTAGCTTCTGCGTCCTGTCCATATAGGAGAGGACCAGTTAAGTTTGTTCACTTTCCTGGTCCTGTTCCTTGGTGAGTATTTCTGTAACCTGCTGAGATATACTCATCACAGTGTTATTCAGTTGTTTCACATTCACACAAGTTTCCATACTGTAGTACAACAAGGGGTGAGCCTGTTGGTGCAGTTGTAAATGGACAGGGTGTTTCCTCCCTGGCATGACCTCATGTGGGACAACATGACAACATTCATGGTGGCATTTGGAGTAAATCTTAGGCTAACACAATACGTAGAGCTTCAGCCCAGGTTAACTGTGTGTCTGCAGAGACTTCTGTTCGGCCTTTTTGATGGTTCTATTTGCTCTTTTCACTAGTCCTTGTAAAGCTGGGAGAGAGACTGCACCGAGCTTATGTGTAATTCCAAACAATTTTTCCACTTCTCCTAGTTCTTCATTGGAGAAGTGAGTACCATTATCTGATCTTATCACTTCTGGTACCCCAAATCTTGGAATAATTTCTCTTGTAAGCCATTTAATGACTTCTTTTCCTTTTTCGGTTTTAGTAGGTGTGGCTTCTACCCATCTAGAAAAGGGAGCTACACACACTAGAAGAAATAGTTTACCTTCAGTCCTGTTCGCTGCTCCCATGTCAGTAAACTCAATTACTACCTGTTTCCAAGGGGCATCAGGTACTGGGAAAATACCTAGTCCTGCTTTGAGATTGAACAGCTTGCAAATTTCACAAGATTGCACAAAATATTTTATTGTGTCTTTTAGGTGGGGGTGCCACCAGTGTTGTGAAATGAGCGCTGTTACTTTTGAGCTAGCACAGTGAGCTCTACTGTGTGCTTCTTGACATAGCAAATTTAGTAGTCCAGTTGGAGCTACTATTTTGCCTTTATGATTCCAGCAGCGTCCTGTGGAATCTTTTTTTTTTCGTTCCATGCTTGCTTTTCAGATGGTGCCGCTGCTTTGTGAAGTTCTTTAATGTTTTCTAAACATAATTCTCGTTGTGATTTTTCCTCCAATGTTTTCTGAGACATCTGGTTAAATGCAGTATACCCTGCTTTTGTTTTTGCTGCCTTATCTGCCGCATTGTTGCCTCTCGCTACTCTCCCATCTCCCTTTTGATGTCCTCTGCACTCGACTCTAGCAACTTGTTTTGGTTCAAGTATTGCATAATATAGTTCGAGTAATTGATTCAAGTGTTTAACCGGGGTGCCTGCTGAGGTCACAAAGCCTTTCCTTTTCCAGTGACACATGTCTGGTTTAGAGGCATGTCTTTAACTGTAAACACTGTTTTTATTTCACTAATTTATTCAATGTTTATTGTTAGATTAATTAATATTTATCTGCAGGGTTAGAATTTGCTAATAGTATTAATATAGTGTTCAGCTGTACAGCTCTCTGGTTGCTGTGGCTGTTTTTAAATGTGCCATGAAAACAAACCTTGACTTGACTTGTTATGACTCAGACTTACTGCAGCTGTCTTTAAATTTCTTTTAGAGTTTTCTTCTTCAAGAAACTCATTGGTGATATCTGACTCTCGTTGTGCCTTTTATTGCCGTGTTTTTGTTAATTTCCTAATAATCTAACTCACTTTAAACCTTTATATAAAGCACGTTGCTGCTCTGTTAAGATAACAGATCCATTGATTCATAGATCTGCTGCAGTTAAATAGTTAAATGGTTTAATGAGATCAATTATAAATACTGATGATAAATATTAACTCAGAATTGGTGAAAATAAGCAGAGGAGAAGTATTTAGATCAGCTAAATTTTAAGTCATGTTACTGTGATCTCTAACACAATAAAGGCTAACCTTTAATGCTTTAAGATGGTTAGAAACTGTCTGACACCTATCTGCCTGACCTTGCTGTTAAATCCCGATATTTTCTAATATGTCATATGGTCTGACTGTCCGGTCTCAGACCTGCTTCAGGTGGAAATCATAAAGTCTCAATTTGTAGAACATCTTTTGTTCAGGCAGTTTTTCAATTAAAGGATCAAAGATTTAAATGCTATGTCTCTTGTAAGCCATTTAATGACTTCTTTTCCTTTTTCGGTTTTAGTAGGTGTGGCTTCTATCCATCTAGAAAAGGGAGCTACACACACTAGAAGAAATAATTAACCTTCAGTCCTGTTCGCTGCTCCCATGTCAGTAAACTCAATTACTATCTGTTTCCAAGGGGCATCAGGTACTGGGAAAATACCTAGTCCTGCTTTGAGATTGAACAGCTTGCAAATTTCACAAGATTGCACAAAATATCTTATTGTGTCTTTTAGGTGGGGGTGCCACCAGTGTTGTGAAATGAGCGCTGTTACTTTTGAGCTAGCACAGTGAGCTCTACTGTGTGCTTCTTGACATAGCAAATTTAGTAGTCCAGTTGGAGCTACTATTTTGCCTTTATGATTCCAGCAGCGTCCTGTGGAATCTTTTTTTTTTCGTTCCATGCTTGCTTTTCAGATGGTGCCGCTGCTTTGTGAAGTTCTTTAATGTTTTCTAAACATAATTCTCGTTGTGATTTTTCCTCCAATGTTTTCTGAGACATCTGGTTAAATGCAGTATACCCTGCTTTTGTTTTTGCTGCCTTATCTGCCGCATTGTTGCCTCTCGCTACTCTCCCATCTCCCTTTTGATGTCCTCTGCACTCGACTCTAGCAACTTGTTTTGGTTCAAGTATTGCATAATATAGTTCGAGTAATTGATTCAAGTGTTTAACCGGGGTGCCTGCTGAGGTCACAAAGCCTTTCCTTTTCCAGTGACACATGTCTGGCTTAGAGGCATGTCTTTAACTGTAAACACTGTTTTTATTTCACTAATTTATTCAATGTTTATTGTTAGATTAATTAATATTTATCTGCAGGGTTAGAATTTGCTAATAGTATTAATATAGTGTTCAGCTGTACAGCTCTCTGGTTGCTGTGGCTGTTTTTAAATGTGCCATGAAAACAAACCTTGACTTGACTTGTTATGACTCAGACTTACTGCAGCTGTCTTTAAATTTCTTTTAGAGTTTTCTTCTTCAAGAAACTCATTGGTGATATCTGACTCTCGTTGTGCCTTTTATTGCCGTGTTTTTGTTAATTTCCTAATAATCTAACTCACTTTAAACCTTTATATAAAGCACGTTGCTGCTCTGTTAAGATAACAGATCCATTGATTCATAGATCTGCTGCAGTTAAATAGTTAAATGGTTTAATGAGATCAATTATAAATACTGATGATAAATATTAACTCAGAATTGGTGAAAATAAGCAGAGGAGAAGTATTTAGATCAGCTAAATTTTAAGTCATGTTACTGTGATCTCTAACACAATAAAGGCTAACCTTTAATGCTTTAAGATGGTTAGAAACTGTCTGACACCTATCTGCCTGACCTTGCTGTTAAATCTCGATATTTTCTAATATGTCATATGATCTGACTGTCCGGTCTCAGACCTGCTTCAGGTGGAAATCATAAAGTCTCAATTTGTAGAACATCTTTTGTTCAGGCAGTTTTTCAATTAAAGGATCAAAGATTTAAATGCTATGTCTCTTGTAAGCCATTTAATGACTTCTTTTCCTTTTTCGGTTTTAGTAGGTGTGGCTTCTATCCATCTAGAAAAGGGAGCTACACACACTAGAAGAAATAGTTTACCTTCAGTCCTGTTCGCTGCTCCCATGTCAGTAAACTCAATTACTATCTGTTTACAAGGGGCATCAGGTACTGGGAAAATACCTAGTCCTGCTTTGAGATTGAACAGCTTGCAAATTTCACAAGATTGCACAAAATATTTTATTGTGTCTTTTACGTGGGGGTGCCACCAGTGTTGTGAAATGAGCGCTGTTACTTTTGAGCTAGCACAGTGAGCTCTACTGTGTGCTTCTTGACATAGCAAATTTAGTAGTCCAGTTGGAGCTACTATTTTGCCTTTATGATTCCAGCAGCGTCCTGTGGAATCTTTTTTTTTTCGTTCCATGCTTGCTTTTCAGATGGTGCCGCTGCTTTGTGAAGTTCTTTAATGTTTTCTAAAAATAATTCTCGTTGTGATTTTTCCTCCAATGTTTTCTGAGACATTTGGTTAAATGCAGTATACCCTGCTTTTGTTTTTGCTGCCTTATTTGCCGCATTGTTGCCTCTTGCTACTCTCCCATCTCCCTTTTGATGTCCTCTGCACTCGACTCTAGCAACTTGTTTTGGTTCAAGTATGGCATAATATAGTTCGAGTAATTGATTCAAGTGTTTAACCGGGGTGCCTGCTGAGGTCACAAAGCCTTTCCTTTTCCAGTGACACATGTCTGGTTTAGAGGCATGTCTTTAACTGTAAACACTGTTTTTATTTCACTAATTTATTCAATGTTTATTGTTAGATTAATTAATATTTATCTGCAGGGTTAGAATTTGCTAATAGTATTAATATAGTGTTCAGCTGACTTGACTTGACTTGTTATGACTCAGACTTACTGCAGCTGTCTTTAAATTTCTTTTAGAGGTTTCTTCTTCAAGAAACTCATTGGTGATATCTGACTCTCGTTGTGCCTTTTATTGCCGTGTTTTTGTTAATTTCCTAATAATCTAACTCACTTTAAACCTTTATATAAAGCACGTTGCTGCTCTGTTAAGATAACAGATCCATTGATTCATAGATCTGCTGCAGTTAAATAGTTAAATGGTTTAATGAGATCAATTATAAATACTGATGATAAATATTAACTCAGAATTGGTGAAAATAAGCAGAGAAGAAGTATTTAGATCAGCTAAATTTTAAGTCATGTTACTGTGATCTCTAACACAATAAAGGCTAACCTTTAATGCTTTAAGATGGTAAGAAACTGTCTGACACCTATCTGCCTGACCTTGCTGTTAAATCCCGATATTTTCTAATATGTCATATGGTCTGACTGTCCGGTCTCAGACATGCTTCAGGTGGAAATCATAAAGTCTCAATTTGTAGAACATCTTTTGTTCAGGCAGTTTTTCAATTAAAGGATCAAAGATTTAAATGCTATGTTTGTTTGTCTGACTTTTTAAGAGAGCTGTTAAATCTTAATTCAACAACAAACTGGTTCTAATGTTTAGTTTTAAACAGTCTGTTCTTCCTGGATTTATTTTGGACATTGTATTGCTTCTTATCTCTTCACTGTAATACTTGCATTGAAAAGCGGTTTTCAGATTGTCCATTCAATGTGGTATTTCTCCCATTCAAATTTATTTGAAAATAAATTAATTATTGAATTGATGATAAATGCTCTAGTAAAAACTTCCATTATCATTGTAAATTTTTTTACTAAATAACTATATGTAACTCTGGTACTCTTTAAGTACAGACCCATGATCAATCAGAATCTGTCCTCACTCTCAGGGCTGAATGGGGGAAGAAGGAAGCAGGGTTGGGATGAGATAATCTTAGGGTGAGAGCATTTATGACAAAGCTAAGGATATCTAACCTTTTCTTTTCCAATTACACATGTCCACATGTACAGCCTAAGCTGTTTATGCTGAATCTGTATAAATGGTCAGTTTTTTATTTTGCTAAATGGCATGCTTCTGTTATTGAGTGTGATGTTAGGAAGATGTGTCTTATCTGCTAGTGTAGTAGGATGTGTCCCTGGAAAAGATGACGTTGTGTCTGGCACGTGCTGTGGTAGAGGTGCAGAGGACTGCGTCTGAATAGAGAATTTAACTTCTCCAAAAAAAATACTGACAGTCTGCAAGAAATGTTACTGCTGTTTTTTTCGTCTTTTTCTGCCCTTGCTCTCTGCAATAAACCTGCCTCCTTTAGCTTTGCTGTTGCTTGATTCCTACTGCCTGTTGCTTGTTTTGAAAACATAGAGAAATCACTCAGTTGCGGTGGCGCACTTTCAAACCCTCCAAACATTCCTTTCCCTTGTATTTCTCTCGTCCAATTTACAAATCTATCTGTCTCTCTTTTTTCGTCATCTCTTGGAACTTTTTTCTGCCATCTCGTCAACGTGTCAAATAATACCGACCCCAATGAGCCGGGTTTACATGTTTTCCACTTATCAACAAAGGTTTGTGACATATTCAGGTATTTCACGTGTTAATCAGAATGGGTGAATGGTGCAATGCCCGAGTGTTGGACCCGACCAAGAAGATTCTACACAGAATCTTTTACTCTGTGCGCTTGATCGCTGGGGGTTCTCCCAGTCTCTTCACTCGTTTTAATTCTCTGTAACACCCTAACTAAATTCCCCTTTATTTTCTAGTCCAATGCCCCCTTTTACAGAACTACTTGAGATCTGTGTCAGTGTAGGAATTCTCCAGCAGTCTCTATTGCTAGATACACTTCCACTAACACAGTAAAATATCAACCAAGTAGCAAACCACCCCACATTTTCATGAAAAATAACCAACTTAGCCCTGTGTCCTTATGCAGAAATAAACACTTAGTGTATCGCCTGTTCACAACAACTGCAGAACCACCGCCGCTTGCGGAGGAGGAAAAAAAAAACCCAGACACACCGCCGATTGTGGATTTTATAGTCCAAGCACCAAATGCGTAGTAATAACAGACACACCGCCGATTGCGGATTTTACAGTCCAAGTGCCAATTGCACAGAGATTACTTACGCCGCCTATTGTGAAGTAATACAGACCCATCGCTGATTGCAGATAAAGGTCTAAGCGCCCTTGTGCACAGAAATTACTCACGTCGCCTGTTGTGCAGTAATGCAGACCCACCGCCGATTGCGGATTTTACGGTCCAAGTGCCAATTGCACAGACATTACTCACGCCGCCAATTGCGGACTAACAGACCCCGCCCATTGGCATCTACTTCCTATTCAGTTTAGAAGACAGGATGAATTTTATGTCTTTTATTTGGCCAAATTGTACTAAACTAGGACACATATGACTCTCCCTATGTGAGACTATGTGTTTATACTTTACATGTGACCACCTAGTAAACCTGTAGACACAAATTTTGTGCTTTTGATTTAGGGATCGGAGGACATCCTAATTCAGACAATTTAGTTTAGAATGACCAATGTGCAGAAATTTCACATATCCTGATACAAGAGGTTTTCTGCTCACCTTGTGTTTTAGGCGCCTTGAATTGTCTGAAGAAGGGTCCCCTCCAACCAGCTCCGGAAGTCCTCGATCGGACACGGTCTCAGAGTCAGCCAATCCTGGTCACGGCACCAATTGTTGGCCCGATTTTTTCATTGGAAGCCCAAGAATAAGCTGGAGAAATGGTTTATTAAAACAGTATTTATTAGTGGTCACAAGTAGAGTATATTGCAGCGCTGGACTCGGAGTGCCAGAGCTCCCGCAGGAAATCCGTCAGGCCGAGCCCTGTTATCCGGAAACATGTCATATTTCTTGTCAGAGTATAATTGGCCAATTTTGAGTGGCATGATCAGGCCAGCTGCTGTCCTTGTTGTGTTCTTTGGATGTGATAAACAATGTGTGTGTATGTGTGATTGTTGTTTTAGGTGTCTAATGTACCAGACCTGTCTGCCCTAATAGAGATGTTTTGTCTGACCCAGTTGTTTATGTCATTCTAAGGTCTTGGACCATTTAAGGTCATCTGTTGTGCAGTATGAGCAGAGTGGAAAAGTAACAGCTAGGAACATAGGTTATTTAGTAAAATACAGAAAATGAATTTATAATTTCTAAGAACAAAGCCAATTATAACAACTCCCCCTTTTGACATGATTTAATCATGTCAACTAAATGGGGTAGGAATGTTATATTCTGTATTGTGTCACACCTGTTAGCGGCAGCCAACTTAGCAGGTCCCCAAACTGCCAGTGGCCAACTACCTTGAGGTGCAGCACAACCAGACAGAAGATTCTTGTTATCCCCCTTTTGATATAACTTCATTATGTGAGCTGTTATGTGTAAGCTGTTCTTCTTTGCAATTATCAGCAGCAAGCAAGTTTTCATTGCATATGCATGTGTAAAATAATTGTAATGCATTAGCTAAACCTTTCTGTATCAGGAGTGTTTATCATGATGCTGGGAACAGAACCTCTTTCCCAGAATAGTTCAACCTTCATTACTCAACTGATCATAACTCTGCAATGAGCACATTTCTTAAAAGCTATAAGTATCACGCCTGTACGTGTATGCAAGGAATAAATTAATAAATGTTTCAATATGTCTTAAAATTAGTGTGTGTATGTGGCCCCAAACCCAATCTCTGTGTAGAATCTTAGTTCATTTTGGCCCAAAACTATATGTGGTTTAAGCAGTGGCAAGACCCTGCTCACCCATAAGTACCATTACAACACATAACAATAATTAACTAAGCTACAACAATTCATAAAATATTGAAACTCAAAAAGTGCTTAAGGCAATTAACATTACCATCAGGATCGTCCACTGTTCGCAGCGAATAGGAGCGAAAAACCCGATGGCTGATATCCGGGAAAATTCTCCTATGGCCCCATTCCCCCTTGGCGACCGACCACTTAATTACCTTTCAGTGCCTAAGGTCCCGCGCCGAACAGCCAATTCACACCAATGGCAATGGACATATGTATGAATTCCTATGATTAGTAATTGGTCTACTTAAAATCATTAAACTAAAGAGGAACATCACAAAACACAAAACAATACAGTACAGACATTTAAACATGATGTGAATATGAAGATATGACCCTGTTGAGAACAGATGAGTAATGATAGATGTAGTGTACAAACTAACAATTTCTTTTGAGTGAAAATTTTATGATAACATTGTGCAGAGTGGTGTAGTGCAGCTCAGTCTCTTGTGGTCCAATCCTGTCACTGCTTGGTGTTTGGTTGTCCTTCTGGCTGAACCTCAGTTCAGCAGTCTGAGCTAACTAGGAAGGAGAGGTTACCAGCACTTCACTTCCACAAAGGGGTCTTTACCACCCGTTTTCCCTAACTAATCTTTTTCTTTGGGACAATTAAGGAGATAATTCAGATTATTTTGTTGACAGTGGTTGAAGGTTGTGTGGTTGTTCAACCATTATCTTGGCATGATGATCGTGCCTCCCAGAATTTCAGACTGACGTCTTGTCAGTCACTTGGCTGTGAGTCCTTTAGAGGTTCTGCTGCAGATGCAGTTAATTTAAGCTGTGGATGAATGTTAGCAGGAGAGAGAACTGAGCAGCACAACATGTCATTTTCACAATGTTTTATATTCAGGAATTGCCTTTTAACAGGTTCAATCCCAGTATTCATTGGTCGACAAATTAAGTTTTCATATGAACCCCAAACAAAAACAAATAAATAAACCGAAAAAAATAAATAAATAAATGAAATTAAAAACAAAACAACTGGCCAGTTGATAGAAACCATGTTTTAGGACAGTACCTTAGACTCACCAACCTGCTGTACAGCATTAATGTGAAATCCAGTACCATCAACCTTTTCTGTGGAAAAAACTTCAAATCATTTAGAGAACACAGCAAGACAAAGACAAAACACAAGACAACATAGAACAAAAGACAAAAGGAAGACAAAGACTCACAGAATTTTGGGAAAATCTTGAGAAGTGTTAGTAAACTATGATTAATTGTTGTATCTCCACCCCCCGATGAGACTCAGTCTCATCCGTATGTTAGTTCTGCTGAACTCTTCCACTGCAGTTTCTGCTCCTGTGTTGCTGCTGCAGGACAGAAGTGTTTGTGGTTAGAGTTCATTTTGGGAGCAGCACAGCATCAAGAAAGCAGCCATTTCTTCTCAATGAGTAACTGATTAACCTTTTTGGGATAAATATTGTCTGTCCTCTTAATTCAGCTCAGAGTGCTTTTGATAAAATTTCAGCACGATCTGCTTAATTCTCACTTGTTACTTTATACTAAATTCTATTTAATTCTTACCAGTGGCTGTGTTTCGTGATGCTGAGCCATCCACAGACAGTTCAGGATCAGCATTAAGTTTTTTCTGCTCCATTTGAATTAGAAACACTTCATGGGGTACCAACAGTGTGACATCAGAGTTTCTTATAACATCACATGATACAATAACATATTTCCATACAAATTAGAATCAAAGACAAAGGTTTATTCTATTTTTCTATTTGTCTCAATTCCTCATTTATTTATTTTTTAGATGAGCCATGTGGCCTTGTGCTGCTAACTTTTTCCTTAGCAGTGCCACAGCATCGTGCTTGTGTTCAGATCTTTGGTTGGTTATTGATCACTGTTATCTTGCATGCATGCTTTGACCTAAGGGCCCAGATTCTTGATATTATTTTGTAATATTTTTTTTTATTTATTTTTTCCTGGTAGCAGTTTTGGAATGTTAGCTAAATTGTTCAGGATCATTCTTGTTTTTTCTTGACATGAATTAGGCCTTTAATCGTGCAGTTCAAAGCTCTGTGCTTTACCTTACTTCGAGCAGCTCTGCCTCAGTTTATTATGTTTTACTTAATCTTTACTTCTTCCTTCCAGTATGTGTGGATGTATGTGGGTGTATGTGTACGTATAGACGTGCGTGTGTGTGTGTGTGTGTGTGTATGTGTGTCTATATGTGGCCTTGGGTTTCACTGCTTTGTTTTATTTTCTTCTATCATTTTCTTGTATGAAAAGTGTTATGAAAATAAAGTTTGATTGATTGATTCATTGATTGATTGCACCAGATTAAACAACTTGGGTCATCTCCCATATAAATTCTCGAATGAACCAGAACACATGATTAAAACTGTTCTCACAGAACATTTTATTCATCCCATTCATATCTTTTTCGTTCGACCAACATGTCATGACTGAGCACAGATCGGATTGTACCTTGTATCTTGTTTCTCAATAAATTGTAATTGAAGTGGGTTGTTGCCATTTTCCAGAGATCTTTTAGTCACCTGGTATGGAGTGGTGGGAAGAGAGGGTGTGTCCAGATTACTGTTGTAGTTCTTTGTAACTTGAGCTTTTAATGTCTGACTTTCACACAGGAGAACCTTTATTGTTTCTGCTACTGTGGTTCTACAGTCTAGTCTCCACAGTGGTGTTTTCCTTTGGTTTCATCGTCAGTGGTCCGTTCAGTCTCTGATAGAGTTTTAGTCCCCGTGGTCTAGTCTTTGTCAGCAGGTGAGGTTCCTAAGTCAGTCCGGACCTCAGTTAATGTTCTTTCGGTAGGATCTTGAGCCTGAGTACAGTGATCCTTGTGGATCCAGTTACTCAGTCTATTCTCAGTCAACCATACCTTTACACAATGTGTTGTAGCTTCTGCGTCCTGTCCATATAGGAGAGGACCAGTTAACTTTGTTCACTTTCCTGGTCCTGTTCCTTGGTGAGTATTTCTGTAACCTGCTGAGATATACTCATCACAGTGTTATTCAGTTGTTTCACATTCACACAAGTTTCCATACTGTAGTACAACAAGGGGTGAGCCTGTTGGTGCAGTTGTAAATTGACAGGGTGATTCCTCCCTGGCATGACCTCATGTGGGACAACATGACAACATTCATGGTGGCATTTGGAGTAAATCTTAGGCTAACACAATACGTAGAGCTTCAGCCCAGGTTAACTGTGTGTCTGCACAGACTTCTGTTCGGCCTTTTTGATGGTTCTATTTGCTCTTTTCACTAGTCCTTGTAAAGCTGGGTGAGAGACTGCACCGAGCTTATGTGTAATTCCAAACAATTTTTCCACTTCTCCTAGTTCTTCATTGGAGAAGTGAATACCATTATCTGATCTTATCACTTCTGGTACCCAAAATCTTGGAATAATTTCTCTTGTAAGCCATTTAATGACTTCTTTTCCTTTTTTAGTAGGTGTGGCTTCTACCCATCTAGAAAAGGGAGCTACACACACTAGAAGAAATAGTTTACCTTCAGTCCTGTTCGCTGCTCCCATGTCAGTAAACTCAATTACTATCTGTTTCCAAGGGGCATCAGGTACTGGGAAACTACCTAGTCCTGCTTTGAGATTGAACAGCTTGCAAATTTCACAAGATTGCACAAAATATTTTATTGTGTCTTTTAGGTGGGGGTGCCACCAGTGTTGTGAAATGAGCGCTGTTACTTTTGAGCTAGCACAGTGAGCTCTACTGTGTGCTTCTTGACATAGCAAATTTAGTAGTCCAGTTGGAGCTACTATTTTGCCTTCATGATTCCAGCAGCGTCCTGTGGAATCTTTTTTTTTTTCGTTCCATGCTTGCTTTTCAGATGGTGCCGCTGCTTCGTGAAGTTCTTTAATGTTTTCTAAACATAATTCTCGTTGTGATTTTTCCTCCAATGTTTTCTGAGACATCTGGTTAAATGCAGTATACCCTGCTTTTGTTTTTGCTGCCTTATCTGCCGCATTGTTGCCTCTCGCTACTCTCCCATCTCCCTTTTGATGTCCTCTGCACTCGACTCTAGCAACTTGTTTTGGTTCAAGTATGGCATAATATAGTTCGAGTAATTGATTCAAGTGTTTAACCGGGGTGCCGGCTGAGGTCACAAAGCCTTTCCTTTTCCAGTGACACATGTCTGGTTTAGAGGCATGTCTTTAACTGTAAACACTGTTTTTATTTCACTAATTTATTCAATGTTTATTGTTAGATTAATTAATATTTATCTGCAGGGTTAGAATTTGCTAATAGTATTAATATAGTGTTCAGCTGTACAGCTCTCTGGTTGCTGTGGCTGTTTTTAAATGTGCCATGAAAACAAACCTTGACTTGACTTGTTATGACTCAGACTTACTGCAGCTGTCTTTAAATTTCTTTTAGAGTTTTCTTCTTCAAGAAACTCATTGGTGATATCTGACTCTCGTTGTGCCTTTTATTGCCGTGTTTTTGTTAATTTCCTAATAATCTAACTCACTTTAAACCTTTATATAAAGCACGTTGCTGCTCTGTTAAGATAACAGATCCATTGATTCATATATCTGCTGCAGTTAAATAGTTAAATGGTTTAATGAGATCAATTATAAATACTGATGATAAATATTAACTCAGAATTGGTGAAAATAAGCAGAGGAGAAGTATTTAGATCAGCTAAATTTTAAGTCATGTTACTGTGATCTCTAACACAATAAAGGCTAACCTTTAATGCTTTAAGATGGTAAGAAACTGTCTGACACCTATCTGCCTGACCTTGCTGTTAAATCCCGATATTTTCTAATAAGTCATATGGTCTGACTGTCCGGTCTCAGACCTGCTTCAGGTGGAAATCATAAAGTCTCAATTTGTAGAACATCTTTTGTTCAGGCAGTTTTTCAATTAAAGGATCAAAGATTTAAATGCTATGTTTGTTTGTCTGACTTTTTAAGAGAGCTGTTAAATCTTAATTCAACAACAAACTGGTTCTAATGTTTAGTTTTAAACAGTGTGTTCTTCCTGGATTTATTTTGGACATTGTATTGCTTCTTATCTCTTCACTGTAATACTTTTCAGATTGTCCATTCAATGTGGTATTTCTCCCATTAAAATTTATTTAAAAATAAATTAATTATTGAATTGATGATAAATGAGAGAAATAAAAGGACACCTTTATTCAAACTCATTTTGACAGGTGACCTCTGACCTCTTATCGATCAATCAAATTAATATGACAGGTGACCTTTGTTTGACATCCGTTTGCTGACATCTGGGGATATGACTTTTGACCTCTTATCGATCGATCAAGCTATTTTGACGTGTGACCTCTGTTTGACATAGATTAGCCATCTGTTGAAGAGATCTAAGGAAGGAAGGGGGAGTTTATGGCTAGGGTTAAGAATGATTACAGCTAAAGTCAGGAGGTTGTGAGAAATATATTAGTTGAATGTTTAAATAAGAGAAAGGGTTAGGGTTAATAGAAAAGGTTAAGTTGTAGAAGCGGTCAGCATTTTAACAGCTTCAAAGACCGGTCCCTGTAAGGTAAAGATGGGAAAATAATTAGATGTGTGGGGTGGGGTGGGGTGTTAACAGACATCTGGTTGTCTCTGGCTGCACCATACTGTGACACTGAATGGATGGGTTGTTTATAGCAAATAGAGGTAGGTTTAAATTACATAAAAAAGGTTTCCCTCTTAGTTTGCATACATGTTGTATATGGTATCATGGGCTAATCTACAGAGAATTCACTAATAGAACAGGTTGCCTATAAAGTTTACATCTAGTTCTCGCTCTGACTGATACTATGAGAGCCAACTGCAGGGGGTCGTAAGAATGCATCATGCTGTGACACTGGGCTGTAGGGGCAGGTGGGTTCAATAAGAATGCAAAGTACAGTGTGGTAAACAGTATGTGTCGTTGTCTTAGTTCGCAAGTAAACAAATGAACATATATGATGTTCATTAGAATGCACCATGCTGTGTGGGAATGAGATAACATTTTAAGTCTCGTACGAGCAAGGCTCAGGGTGCCGGAAAGTCCTCCTTTTACCAGGTGTTGCTAGCACTGCATGGATTTGGGTGGGGTGGGGTGGGGGGGGGTGTTAACAGACATCTGGTTGTCTCTGGCTGCACCATACTGTGACACTGAACGGAGGATGGGTTGTTTATAGCAAATAGAGGTAGGTTTAAATTACATAAAAAAGGTTTCCCTCTTAGTTTGCATACATGTTGTATATGGTATCATGGGCTAATCTACAGAGAATTCACTAATAGAACAGGTTGCCCATAAAGTTTACATGTAGTTCTCGCTCTGACTGATACTATGAGAGCCAACTGCAGGGGGGGTCGTAAGAATGCATCATACAGTGGCACTGAACAGTAAGAACAAATGGGTTCATTAAGAATGCAAAGTACAGTGTGGTAAACAGTATGTGTCGTTGTCTTAGTTTGCAAGTAAACAAATGAACATATATGATGTTCACTAGAATGTACCATGTTGTGTGGGAAAGAGACAACGTCTTACTTCACAAGTAAACAGAATCAATCTGTTACTAACCGTAGGGTGGATGTAAACTAAGTGTGAAGAGCAAATGGGTTGAAATTACAGAAAAGTCTACATTCTGAAGAGATACTTACCCACGAAGAATAGGCCTAGGCAAACGCAGCAGCTACAGCTTGCATATAGGTTGTAATAATGTTGAGGGACAAATGTTAGTTAAACTAATGAGTCAAGAGCCAGTGGGTCTGGTAGCTAAAGGATCCGCGTTCCATCCTCCTCTTGCAAACTATAGTCCTCAATCAGACAGAGCTGGCAGCACAGAGGGTGGTGCTACACAATAAAAAACAATTGTGTCATGTAATAGTTTGTATTTTACATCCTCGTAAGAACATAAACTGCAGATATTTAAGACGTTTATGGAGCTTTTGATTAATGCTTTTTGTTACTTTTTCAAAACACACAACCACCCTAGAAACTGAGTATAAAGTGTAAATGGATAATGCGGAAGGTCTGCTGCGTATAATTCAGGATGTGAAGAAGTGAAGCGTTTTCCATCTATTTTTAAGAGGGCAGGTTGGTATGTTGTAGAGAGATTTTGAATTAGTGTGGGAGCTCTTGGGATCCATCACATGACATACTCTGCTGGTTTTACAAGCTTCTTGCAGGGATGTCAGGCCACAAGTTAATCTCTTGGCGTGTATCGCTGCTGTCGGACAGAAGCCACATATCTGTAGAAAGGACCTTTTACAGGAAGGAAGCAAGGAATGCTTTTCCTACAGGTTTCATGGACCCAGAGGTCATGAAACTCACTCAACACATAACTGACTTTGTAAAACTTCAGCTTGAGTAAGAGGGTTTCCCTTTGTGACTGATATAGAGTTTGCTTTTTAGCTTGTTACTTGCTGTTCTGGATCAGGACATGTACACTCACGGTATCTTACACAGACTCACCCTTCAAGGGAGAAACAGCAGGCATTTCGAGATCATTGATACACCAAGTTGTTGTACTTTCTGCATACACAATGTAAACTTTGTCATGTTAGGAGAAGCACTTCAACTTTGTTAGATTTAGACTTTCATCCAAGACACTACTAGTTTTCAGTAGCTGTATGTTTATGGGGTTTTTTTCATCCACTTATTCATGATGAACATAGGTTCCCTTGTGTGATGTGGCTGGCTTTCTATTTGTTAGAGACTAGAACTGGTGATACGGGTCTGAGCCCTCCAGGCAGTGAAGAAAAGGGACAGCCTGACCATATCTATGAGACTGATAAGATGAACATGCTTCTGTACAGTTCATATTTAGAAAAACACAATCAATGTCACGATGAACCTGGGAGGGGGACACATCTTATTGTGCTATTGCACATGGATGAAACATGTCTTCCTAGACTCTAATGCAGTTTCAAAGAATTGCATCTGTGATGTCCACAGCTGTTCTTATACAGTAGTCTATATCCCCACAGTGGACTGCAACTGAGTTACTTACCAAAGTACTTACCAAAGACATGTACTTACATGCTGAGCTACAGCAACAAGTCTTGTTTACTTACATCCACACCTTAACAGGTGCAGCCAATTAGATTAATAACATGCTGAAGCCACTGCACCACTCTTCAACTGCGACTGCAAATCCAGAGAAGCTAAATAATCTAAAAATGCAGTCAGAGATAATTCATCTTCAGCTTAGACTACTCTTATCTCGCTGGTTTTTACATTTATCATAGAGGAAATAGTCCTTTTCTCGAATAGGTGTTGTTGACGTTACTTGCAGGGCTTGCTGGTGAGCTAAACTATCAGTCACAATTCCCCAATAATAACTTGGTTAAGACCTTAATACTACATCCTCAATCAGAATATTACATCCTACCAGAGTTTTCTTGTATCTTGTGATACCGCTTTACAACTCATGCTCTGGGCAACAGGTCTGCTAGTCCACTTGTTTTTAAAGAACAGCCTTGCTTGTTACGCCCAAGCACCACGGGTGGTACAAAGGTTAACTGGATTTTTGAGTTTGTTTTCAATAATTTGGGTTGTTTGTTTCTGTTACTTTACCTGGCAACAGTGGCTCAAGTGGAGTTCAGTGCTGAATGATAAAGCTGCAGTACTCTGTAATCTGCTCATTACTCCCCTTTGGCATATCTGTCTTGAGATTGGGCATTATCTATGGCACAATATGAAAGAAATATGTGATGTGAGCATACATATTACTTCTTAAAACTCTATTGCATGGTCGAAGTATGTAATGAATTAAAATTACGGGCTGGAACCATGGAAACTGACAAGCATATCGCCCATTGCTTTAAGCCTGATAAAAAGGTTATTTCACTTCTTTCTGTTTAGCCTCAGATGACAGTGTGGGTTTATTAATCAAGAAAGTTTCCCAAGTATGATTAGGTTACTCAAACCACACATTTTCCTATTGTGGTAACAGAGGCTATCTAGTGCATAAATTCTAAAAATATATATATGTTACTTAAATCTGATGAAACAGTGATTGAAAGCAGTGTTAAAATTAAAATAAAAGGCTCTTTCAAGATGCATGCTGTAGTTAGCTTTTATGATTTGTGTACAATGTCTGAAGTATCTACAGTATCTCAACACTTGGGTTAGCTTTGGTTAGTAGCTAAAGCAGAAAGTTCTCCAAATGGCTAAAAACGGTTGCTGCCTGGATTTGCAGCTGTTTTGCCTTGTTCTCTGTCCTGTTGAAGTTATTTGAAACTTTAATATGTAAATTCACAATCAGATCTATAAGTCTTTCCATGAGATACATTTTCTTTTTTAGCTGATGTCAAACCACACCATGAAAATATGATCTATTACTCAGGGATAATAGTTACATTTCTCTGCAGAGAAATTAAATATATCACTGTAATTAAAATGTGCACCTCAAAGATCTTAATGTTTCTGATATAAATGGATTAATTCAAATGAAACAGTGAAATTCTTTGAGAAACACAACATCAAGTATAATCATAAATGTCTCAAGTCTTTCAACATAAAATGTTGTAACATCATTGAAAAGCTAAAGTAGCAAAAATATAATTTTGGTCATTTTCTACAGAGATCAAAATAGGGGATCAGTACTGTTCAAATAAAAACAAAATCCGAGCCACTTAAGTTTCCTTTCTTAGTTTTAAGTGTTGCTGATTCTTCAACTCTGCAGCAGGAATAAAATGATTTAGCAATTATGTGATCCAGAATGTTTACGCTTTGAACCTAGAGAGACTGGAATAAGCTGCAAAATAAAACTCACAGAAAGACGTCGGCTCCTCTGAAGTAAAACTCTACTTTTAGTGTATTCTACCCACATTTTTTGATTACTAAAGTAGTGTTTGATGTTCTCAACAGCTCGGTGTGTGTTGTTTTGTGCTGTGGTTCCTTACATCAGAGATGGTTTACGGGACAGAAGTGTGAAAGATGGAGGAAGTCACTGATGAGGAAAAAACAAATGTTGGAAAGACACAAACCGAAGACAAATGAGAAGGACATGGAAGGAAGAGAAAGAAAAGTAAGCAATAAGAAAGAGAGAGAAATAATGGGGAACAATTTTGTTTTATGAGAGGAAGGACAATATTGAATAATGGCAAAGAAAGATACCATGCGTGTCCTATGGATGTAGCTGACTTTTGTTTCAGTTGCTGCTTCAGGAATTGCCACCCAACAAACTGTTGTAGCGGAGCATCATCAGGAAGAAAGTTCTTCAACAGATCGATTTAATGTTCCGGGTCCGGTGTTTGTTAGACATTTTAAATCAGGTAATCTTACTGACATTAAGACTGATTTAGTGAAAAATACCAGTACTCAAAAAGGGTAATCCATCACTGAAGCCAATGTCTCCACCGATTGTCATGTTGGCGGTCAAACACGACTAAAAAAAAATACATCATAAACGTTTAAAAAAAATAATAATTCTTGATTGTTTCTAGAATTTCAGTCTAATTTACTGAATATACCTGTAATTTTCGCAATGCCAGTTAGTGCTTTGGCATCAAACATTACGTTTTAAACCAGTATTAATGTGGAATTTTATTGGATTCTTTAAGAATGTTGAGCAAATTGAAACCCTTAAATGTGGCATATCACCGTTGGCGTAGTTCATACTGCAGGATTTGTAGGCGTGTCGCATTGTTCACACCACACAGTATGCTTGTCTTGTGATCGGGATTTATGAGGTTCTCGTGGATTCACATTACGCGACTGATCTGCAGAAGGGGTCACACATTACAAGATTTTTCACCAGACTTAACCCCCAACTTGTCTGACTGGTCTTTATCAAGCAGATTCAGCTGACATGCATCAAGTTTCTTTATGAGCATTAATGTTAGAATATGATACAAGCAGTTCTTGGTGATGCTATCTTTTTCGTTCCTCCGTGATTCATGAAAAGACTAGACTAGACTTATTGAATTTAGCTGCAGATCCAGTTTACTGTCTCAAACAGTGTGAGGACATTGGCATTTGTTGGCACTGCTCTCCCTGGGTGCTTCTCTAGCTTTTGTCAATGTAACCATCTTTTTTGATTCACATCTGTTCCTTTTATCCGAACGTTAATATTTAGTGCAGCCTAAATCTTACTTTTCACCCTAAGTGAAACATATTTTGTGAGTTTTCCTCGTGGAATTCCACCAGAAAGAACCTTTTCACAGAGGCAAACATTCAAATTTCCGACTCTCCATCACTTCTCAAAAGCAGTTTTATTCTTACATTTCTGCATTTCTCTCGAGAATTACTGACAAAGAGTCAAAACAACCCAACACCTGTCAAGTTGATGCCCAGCGTTCTGTCTGATGACTTTTGAAGTCACTGTTTTGGGTTTTTTTCCGTTCTTTTAGGTTGTGCAGTAGAGATCAGCTGCAGATTGGGTAGTGGTGCTAAGGCAGAGCTGTCAGTGTTTAATTTGGCAACAGCCTTCAGTGCGTATTCATGTAGGAGCACGGTGGACTAGTTACACTCTCTTCATTTTTGTTTACCTTACTCATTTAGGTAAATACTTTCAGGCTCTCAAGCCATATCTTGCTTTTTTTTCATTTTATTCTCTCATGAATTTCTTCTGTTCATATCACTCAATATTTTCAGCGTGTTACTTTTGCCTCTCAGTCTCTTTTACACCTCCTACTCTTCTGTTCCTTCTCTCACTCCTTACTCCATCTTTTTTTTTTTTTTTTTTTTTTAACTTGAATTGGATCGCCATTTCCCTTCATTTACTCTTTCTTAACCACTTGCTTATGGTCTCTTATCTTCTTTCATCGTCTCTTTTGACTTTCTCCATTTACTTCCTGTCTCGGCCTGGTTTAGCCACTCTATCCCTCCATCCATCAACCCCAACAAAATGGTCAGCCCTTTTTTTCAAGAGTTTAATTCCTGTATCAGTAGTCTTTGGATCCTTCACCACCCACGAGAAAATTCTTTTAAAGGGTTGATATTTTTCCAAGAAATTAGTAACTTTAACCACTTTATCCAGATGAGGTTCAAGTAGTAAAGTTGAAATGTTTCAAAATATTTCCTCATGTTTGGCTGAATCACACTTAAGGAAATGTTAGGGAAAACTGTATTTTTCCTCACATTCACGGGTCTGTCTCCACCAGTTTCTACATTTTTACAAAATGTGTTATTGATAGCTCTGCTCAATATAACAGAAAATTAATGTTTGATCGTTTAGATTTTGTTCTTGATTCTGTGCTAAGATAAAGCTGAACAGGCAGTCTGGGTTTTCATTTAACGCCTATCATCTTTGTCCTTTGATATTTCTTTCATAGAAGTTGATACCATAATTTACAATACTGGTACAAATAGATTAATAAATTAATGAAATAGAAGCATAACATTATTAACTTCTACCGTGAGCACCATGTGAAACAAGTAAAATAATTATCTTGTGCTATAGTTTTCTTAACGATGTGGGCAGCGTGATCCTCAGATCTGAAGTAACGTTCAGTGTATTGTCCCTGCAAGCTAAAATGTGTTTCAACATGAATAACATTTTACAGAAAAGAAAAACGTTCAGTGTATTGTCCCTGCAAGATTGCAAAGACCAGTACGACTTCACAACGAGCCAAACGTCACTCTTCTCATTGAAATAAGTTACCTTCCAACACTCCAGCCGGCCACAAATGCTGTCTGTCAGACAGTTTTATGATTATTTCGACAATTATTCAGACCTGTTCAAGTACATGTCAAACAAATAGTTTGAGAGAGTTTAAATGTGTCAAAGGTGAGTTTGAGTTGAAAATCCAGCTTTTATCTTTGGGAAAGACAGCAAGTGTGTACAGCAAAGTAAATGACAGCCATCAAGTATTTGTTACATTTATTTTATAGATTCTGTGCAAAAAATCTGAAATTACAGGTGTATTCAGTAAGTTAGACTGAAATTCTAGAAACAATCAAGAATTTTTATTTTTTTTTAAACGTTTATGATGTATTTTTTTTTTAGTCGTGTTTGACCGCCAACATGACAATCGGTGGAGACATTGGCTTCAGTGATGGATTACCCTTTTTGAGTACTGGTATTTTTCACTAAATCAGTCTTAATGTCAGTAAGATTACCTGATTTAAAATGTCTAACAAACACCGGACCCGGAACATTAAATCGATCTGTTGAAGAACTTTCTTCCTGATGATGCTCCGCTACAACAGTTTGTTGGGTGGCAATTCCTGAAGCAGCAACTGAAACAAAAGTCAGCTACATCCATAGGACACGCATGGTATCTTTCTATGCCATTATTCAATATTGTCCTTCCTCTCATAAAACAAAATTGTTCCCCATTATTTCTCTCTCTTTCTTATTTCTTACTTTTCTTTCTCTTCCTTCCATGTCCTTCTCATTTGTCTTCGGTTTGTGTCTTTCCAACATTTGTTTTTTCCTCATCAGTGACTTCCTCCATCTTTCACACTTCTGTCCCGTAAACCATCTCTGATGTAAGGAACCACAGCACAAAACTACACACACCGAGCTGTTGAGAACATCAAACACTACTTTAGTAATCAAAAAATGTGGGTAGAATACACTAAAAGTAGAGTTTTACTTCAGAGGAGCCGACGTCTTTCTGTGAGTTTTATTTTGCAGCTTATTCCAGTCTCTCTAATTGCTAAATCATTTTATTCCTGCTGCAGAGTTGAAGAATCAGCAACACTTAAAACTAAGAAAGGAAACTTAAGTGGCTCGGATTTTGTTTTTATTTGAACAGTACTGATCCCCTATTTTGATCTCTGTAGAAAATGACCAAAATTATATTTTTGCTACTTTAGCTTTTCAATGATGTTACAACATTTTATGTTGAAAGACTTGAGACATTTATGATTATACTTGATGTTGTGTTTCTCAAAGAATTTCACTGTTTCATTTGAATTAATCCATTTATATCAGAAACATTAAGATCTTTGAGGTGCACATTTTAATTACAGTGATATATTTAATTTCTGTGCAGAGAAATGTAACTATTATCCCTGAGTAATAGATCATATTTTCATGGTGTGGTTTGACATCAGCTAAAAAAGAAAATGTATCTCATGGAAAGACTTATAGATCTGATTGTGAATTTACATATTAAAGTTTCAAATAACTTCAACAGGACAGAGAACAAGGCAAAACAGCTGCAAATCCAGGCAGCAACCGTTTTTAGCCATTTGGAGAACTTTCTGCTTTAGCTACTAACCAAAGCTAACCCAAGTGTTGAGATACTGTAGATACTTCAGACATTGTACACAAATCATAAAAGCTAACTACAGCATGCATCTTGAAAGAGCCTTTTATTTTAATTTTAACACTGCTTTCAATCACTGTTTCATCAGATTTAAGTAACATATATATATTTTTAGAATTTATGCACTAGATAGCCTCTGTTACCACAATAGGAAAATGTGTGGTTTGAGTAACCTAATCATACTTGGGAAACTTTCTTGATTAATAAACCCACACTGTCATCTGAGGCTAAACAGAAAGAAGTGAAATAACCTTTTTATCAGGCTTAAAGCAATGGGCGATATGCTTGTCAGTTTCCATGGTTCCAGCCCGTAATTTTAATTCATTACATACTTCGACCATGCAATAGAGTTTTAAGAAGTAATATGTATGCTCACATCACATATTTCTTTCATATTGTGCCATAGATAATGCCCAATCTCAAGACAGATATGCCAAAGGGGAGTAATGAGCAGATTACAGAGTACTGCAGCTTTATCATTCAGCACTGAACTCCACTTGAGCCACTGTTGCCAGGTAAAGTAACAGAAACAAACAACCCAAATTATTGAAAACAAACTAAAAAATCCAGTTAACCTTTGTACCACCTGTGGTGCTTGGGCGTAACAAGCAAGGCTGTTCTTTAAAAACAAGTGGACTTGCAAACCTGTTGCCCAGAGCATGAGTTGTAAAGCGGTATCACAAGATACAAGAAAACTCTGGTAGGATGTAATATTCTGATTGAGGATGTAGTATTAAGGTCTTAACCAAGTTATTATTGGGGAATTGTGACTGATAGTTTAGCTCACCAGCAAGCCCTGCAAGTAACGTCAACAACACCTATTCGAGAAAAGGACTATTTCCTCTATGATAAATGTAAAAACCAGCGAGATAAGAGTAGTCTAAGCTGAAGATGAATTATCTCTGACTGCATTTTTAGATTATTTAGCTTCTCTGGATTTGCAGTCGCAGTTGAAGAGTGGTGCAGTGGCTTCAGCATGTTATTAATCTAATTGGCTGCACCTGTTAAGGTGTGGATGTAAGTAAACAAGACTTGTTGCTGTAGCTCAGCATGTAAGTACATGTCTTTGGTAAGTACTTTGGTAAGTAACTCAGTTGCAGTCCACTGTGGGGATATAGACTACTGTATAAGAACAGCTGTGGACATCACAGATGCAATTCTTTGAAACTGCATTAGAGTCTAGGAAGACATGTTTCATCCATGTGCAATAGCACAATAAGATGTGTCCCCCTCCCAGGTTCATCGTGACATTGATTGTGTTTTTCTAAATATGAACTGTACAGAAGCATGTTCATCTTATCAGTCTCATAGATATGGTCAGGCTGTCCCTTTTCTTCACTGCCTGGAGGGCTCAGACCCGTATCACCAGTTCTAGTCTCTAACAAATAGAAAGCCAGCCACATCACACAAGGGAACCTATGTTCATCATGAATAAGTGGATGAAAAAAACCCCATAAACATACAGCTACTGAAAACTAGTAGTGTCTTGGATGAAAGTATAAATCTAACAAAGTTGAAGTGCTTCTCCTAACATGACAAAGTTTACATTGTGTATGCAGAAAGTACAACAACTTGGTGTATCAATGATCTCGAAATGCCTGCTGTTTCTCCCTTGAAGGGTGAGTCTGTGTAAGATACCGAGAGTGTACATGTCCTGATCCAGAACAGCAAGTAACAAGCTAAAAAGCAAACTCTATATCAGTCACAAAGGGAAACCCTCTTACTCAAGCTGAAGTTTTACAAAGTCAGTTATGTGTTGAGTGAGTTTCATGACCTCTGGGTCCATGAAACCTGTAGGAAAAGCATTCCTTGCTTCCTTCCTGTAAAAGGTCCTTTCTACAGATATGTGGCTTCTGTCCGACAGCAGCGATACACGCCAAGAGATTAACTTGTGGCCTGACATCCCTGCAAGAAGCTTGTAAAA
Organism: Leuresthes tenuis; assembly: GCF_036924035.1. Taxonomy (NCBI): domain Eukaryota; kingdom Metazoa; phylum Chordata; class Actinopteri; order Atheriniformes; family Atherinopsidae; genus Leuresthes; species Leuresthes tenuis. The sequence goes on along the minus strand of NW_027325367.1, from coordinate 29,344,347 downwards.
CCAGCAGAGTATGTCATGTGATGGATCCCAAGAGCTCCCACACTAATTCAAAATCTCTCTACAACATACCAACCTGCCCTCTTAAAAATAGATGGAAAACGCTTCACTTCTTCACATCCTGAATTATACGCAGCAGACCTTCCGCATTATCCATTTACACTTTATACTCAGTTTCTAGGGTGGTTGTGTGTTTTGAAAAAGTAACAAAAAGCATTAATCAAAAGCTCCATAAACGTCTTAAATATCTGCAGTTTATGTTCTTACGAGGATGTAAAATACAAACTATTACATGACACAATGGTTTTTTATTGTGTAGCACCACCCTCTGTGCTGCCAGCTCTGTCTGATTGAGGACTATAGTTTGCAAGAGGAGGATGGAACGCGGATCCTTTAGCTACCAGACCCACTGGCTCTTGACTCATTAGTTTAACTAACATTTGTCCCTCAACATTATTACAACCTATATGCAAGCTGTAGCTGCTGCGTTTGCCTAGGCCTATTCTTCGTGGGTAAGTATCTCTTCAGAATGTAGACTTTTCTGTAATTTCAACCCATTTGCTCTTCACACTTAGTTTACATCCACCCTACGGTTAGTAACAGATTGATTCTGTTTACTTGTGAAGTAAGACGTTGTCTCTTTCCCACACAACATGGTGCATTCTAGTGAACATCATATATGTTAATTTGTTTACTTGCAAACTAAGACAACGACACATACTGTTTACCACACTGTACTTTGCATTCTTAATGAACCCATTTGTTCTTACTGTTCAGTGCCACTGTATGATGCATTCTTACGACCCCCCCTGCAGTTGGCTCTCATAGTATCAGTCAGAGCGAGAACTACATGTAAACTTTATGGGCAACCTGTTCTATTAGTGAATTCTCTGTAGATTAGCCCATGATACCATATACAACATGTATGCAAACTAAGAGGGAAACCTTTTTTATGTAATTTAAACCTACCTCTATTTGCTATAAACAACCCATCCTCCGTTCAGTGTCACAGTATGGTGCAGCCAGAGACAACCAGATGTCTGTTAACACCCCCCCCCACCCCACCCCACCCAAATCCATGCAGTGCTAGCAACACCTGGTAAAAGGAGGACTTTCCGGCACCCTGAGCCTTGCTCGTACGAGACTTAAAATGTTATCTCATTCCCACACAGCATGGTGCATTCTAATGAACATCATATATGTTCATTTGTTTACTTGCGAACTAAGACAACGACACATACTGTTTACCACACTGTACTTTGCATTCTTATTGAACCCACCTGCCCCTACAGCCCAGTGTCACAGCATGATGCATTCTTACGACCCCCTGCAGTTGGCTCTCATAGTATCAGTCAGAGCGAGAACTAGATGTAAACTTTATAGGCAACCTGTTCTATTAGTGAATTCTCTGTAGATTAGCCCATGATACCATATACAACATGTATGCAAACTAAGAGGGAAACCTTTTTTATGTAATTTAAACCTACCTCTATTTGCTATAAACAACCCATCCATTCAGTGTCACAGTATGGTGCAGCCAGAGACAACCAGATGTCTGTTAACACCCCACCCCACCCCACACATCTAATTATTTTCCCATCTTTACCTTACAGGGACCGGTCTTTGAAGCTGTTAAAATGCTGACCGCTTCTACAACTTAACCTTTTCTATTAACCCTAACCCTTTCTCTTATTTAAACATTCAACTAATATATTTCTCACAACCTCCTGACTTTAGCTGTAATCATTCTTAACCCTAGCCATAAACTCCCCCTTCCTTCCTTAGATCTCTTCAACAGATGGCTAATCTATGTCAAACAGAGGTCACACGTCAAAATAGCTTGATCGATCGATAAGAGGTCAAAAGTCATATCCCCAGATGTCAGCAAACGGATGTCAAACAAAGGTCACCTGTCATATTAATTTGATTGATCGATAAGAGGTCAGAGGTCACCTGTCAAAATGAGTTTGAATAAAGGTGTCCTTTTATTTCTCTTAAATGCTCTAGTAAAAACTTCCATTATCATTATAAATTTTTTGACTAAATAACTATATGTAACTCTAGTACTCTTTAAGTACAGGCCCAGGGTGAGAGCATTTATGACAAAGCTAAGGATATCTAACCTTTTCTTTTCCAATTACACATGTCCACATGTACAGCCTAAGCTGTTTATGCTGAATCTGTATAAATGGTCAGTTTTTTCTTTTGCTAAATGGCATGCTTCTGTTATTGAGTGTGATGTTAGGAAGATGTGTCTTATCTGCTAGTGTAGTAGGATGTGTCCCTGGAAAAGATGACGTTGTGTCTGGCACGTGCTGTGGTAGAGGTGCAGAGGACTGCGTCTGAATAGAGAATTTAACTTCTCCAAAAAAAATACTGACAGTCTGCAAGAAATGTTACTGCTTTTTTTTCCGTCTTTTTCTGCCCTAGCTTTCTGCAATAAACCTGCCTCCTTTAGCTTTGCTGTTGCTTGATTCCTACTGCCTGTTGCTTGTTTTGAAAACATAGAGAAATCACTCAGTTGCGGTGGCGCACTTTCAAACCCTCCAAACATTCCTTTTCCTTGCATTTCTCTCATCCAATTTACAAATCTATCTGTCTCTCTTTTTTCGTCTTCTCTTGGAACTTTTTTCTGCCATCTCGTCAACGTGTCAAATAATACCGACCCCAATGAGCAGGGTTTACATGTTTTCCACTTATCAACAAAGGTTTGTGACATATTCAGGTATTTCACGTGTTAATCAGAATGGGTGAATGGTGCAATGCCCGAGTGTTGGACCTGACCAAGAAGCCTCTACACAGAATCTTTTACTCTGTGCGCTTGATCGCTGGGGGTTCTCCCAGTCTCTTCAGTCATTTTAATTCACCAATCTCTGTAACACCCTAACTAAATTCCCCTTTATTTTCTAGTCCAATGCCCCCTTTTACAGAACTACTTGAGATCTGTGTCAGTGTAGGAATTCTCCAGCAGTCTCTATTGCTAGATACACTTCCACTAACACAGTAAAATATCAACCAAATAGCAAACCACCCCACATTTTCATGAAAAATAACCAACTTAGCCCTGTGTCCTTATGCAGAGATAAACACTTAGTGTATCGCCTGTTCACAACAACTGCAGAACCACCGCCGCTTGTGGAAGAGAAAAAAAAAACAAAAAAAACCAAGACACACCGCCGATTGTGGATTTTACAGTCCAAGCACCAAATGCGTAGTAATAACAGACACACCGCCGATTGCGGATTTTACAGTCCAAGTGCCAATTGCACAGAGATTACTTACGCCGCCTATTGTGAAGTAATACAGACCCACCGCCGATTGCAGATAAAGGTCTAAGCGCCCTTGTGCACAGAAATTACTCATGTCGCCTGTTGTGCAGTAATGCAGACCCACCGCCGATTGCGGATTTTACGGTCCAAGTGCCAATTGCACAGACATTACTCACGCCGCCAATTGCGGACTAACAGACCCCCGCCCATTGGCATCTACTTCCTATTCAGTTTAGAAGACAGGATGAATTTTATGTCTTTTATTTGGCCAAATTGTACTAAACTAGGACACATATGACTCTCCCTATGTGAGACTATGTGTTTATACTTTACATGTGACCACCTAGTAAACCTGTAGACACAAATTTTGTGCTTTTGATTTAGTGATCGGAGGACATCCTAATTCAGACAATTTAGTTTAGAATGACCAATGTGCAGAAATTTCACATATCCTGATACAAGAGGTTTTCTGCTCACCTTGTGTTTTAGGCGCCTTGAATTGTCTGAAGAAGGGTCCCCTCCAACCAGCTCCGGAAGTCCTCGATCGGACACGGTCTCAGAGTCAGCCAATCCGGGTCACGGCACCAATTGTTAGCCCGATTTTTTCATTGGAAGCCCAAGAATAAGCTGGAGAAATGGTTTATTAAAACAGTATTTATTAGTGGTCACAAGTAGAGTATATTGCAGCGCTGGACTCGGAGTGCCAGAGCTCCCGCAGGAAATCCGTCAGGCCGAGCCCCGTTATCCGGGAACATGTCATATTTATATTCAGCTTTATCTCACAGAAGTTGTATTCACACTTGTCAGAGTATAATTGGCCAGTTTTGAGTGGCATGATCAGGCCAGCTTCTGTCCTTGTTGTGTTCTTTGGATATGATAAACAATGTGTGTGTATGTGTGACTGCAGTTTTAGGTGTCTAATGTACCAGACCTATCTGCCCTAATAGAGATGTTTTGTCTGACCCAGTTGTTTATGTCATTCTAAGGTCTTGGACCATTTAAGGTCATCTGTTGTGCAGTATGAGCAGAGTGGAAAAGTACCAGCTAGGAACAAAGGTTATTTAGTAAAATACAGAATATGAATTTATAATGTCTAAGAACAAAGCCAATTATAACAGTGTTATGTATCGCAAAGAAAACTATTCTCATGAACTGGAAAGCGAAGAACAATCTGTGTATTAACCAGTTTAGAAATGTTCTTTTAGATTATATTAGCATGGAAACAATGTGTGCCTCCCAACATCAATTGGCTGAATTTCATTCTCTCTGGTCCCCACTGATTAGGTTTATCACATAGTGGTGGTGGGTTGCTGTCCCGTCGCTCTGGGCGGTTGAGTGTGTGCTGGGGGGGGGCTGTGTGGCTTCGGGCGTCTGGTGGTCTCTCGGGTCGTGAGGACGGGGTTGGTCATTCCTGGAGGGGACTGTGTGTCGGGCTTGGAGGGCAGTTTTGGGGGCTTGCGGGTGGGGCTGTCTTGCGGTGTGGGGCAGGGTACCTTAGGGGCCTTGGGGTGGTGACTGCTGGCTCTGTACCGGGTGGCCGGGCCGCTCTGGCGTGGGTGGTGGTGCTGGGCCTTGGCCCTGGTGGCTGGGCGATGCCTTGCGCCCGGGGGGGCTGGGTTGCCCTGGACATGCCACAGTATGGGTGGGTTGGTGCAGGCTTGTTGCTCTGGGACCTCCAGGGTGTCCGCAGATGGTTGTTATCTTTAGGGTGTTGGGGCGTGGGGTGGGGGGGGGGGGGGGGTGCTTTTCCCCTGTTGGGGGGGGGGGCCTGGGTGATGGTGGGTCTCAGGCCCGGGAAGCTGCGTCTGGTGTGACCGGGTGGTTTGTTTGTTGTTGTTTGTTTGTTTGTTTGTAGAGGTCCTCCGGGGTGGGGTGGGGTTGGGTTGAGTGGGGTGGGGTGGGATGGGTACCTTCTGGGGGTACAGTAGCTCCCGGAATATGGTCGCTGCAGGCCCCGAGCCTGGTGGACATCAGGCCCTCCTGCCCTGTGTTGGGTCCCAGGTAGCAGGGGTGCCTATTGCAGCCAGTCCCTGGCTGCCTTCTCCGGGGGCGAGTAGCTGCCCCGGTGTATATCCCCATACCCCTCTCCCTTTTGGCTCCTGTACACAGCACACACTCACACATGAAGGGTTTTGGGGGCGTGTGTGTTCTGTGGGGTGTAGTGGATGGGGCCACGTAGGTGGTCCCCTTGGCTTCACTCTGCAGTTCCCCGCCCCTGTTTTGATTACACCTTAGACATCACTACTTATCAAACACACACACATTAGGTCTTGGCGGGTGGTTACACTGAGTGGCATCTGGTGGGCGGGGCTCTTTGGGTATGTAGGCTGCCCAGAGGGCCGCGCTCCCAGTTCTACAAGGTTGGCTGCCCCTCAATTTTAATCGCTCACTATTAGAAAATATTGAAGAGCCAGAAGGGTGAGGGGAGGGGTCTTATCACACCCCTGCTTCCTGGTTGCTGCTCGGGCAGGAGTGGCCAGGAGGAATTAATTATTCTGCTGGTTCAGGGTCTGTGGTGGCTGGGGGGCTGCTGGCCCCCTGGTGTGCCCACTGCGCTACACCCCAGCGGAGTCACGGGAGGGAGGACGTGTGGATGTATGGGATATGAAAGTGTGTGTGGTGATGATTGGGCCTGGGTCTGGGACTTGCTGTCGCCTGGCCTGCCTGTGCTTCTCCCAATGGGGGGGCGGCGTTGCCTCTCCCCACTGCTCGCGACCTCACCCACCTGTGGGCACGTCTTGACTCCCAGGGCACTTGGCCAGGGGCGGTGGGACATGCGCTGACCCACTGTGTGGCTGTCTGGGGCGCTTGGCCCACCCAGGTATTGGGTGTGGCCTCTAACGGTGGGTTTTGGGGTGCTCGGGCTCCTGGGGCCCGGGTCCAGTGCACGGCCCATGTCTGGGCGGCTGGGGTCTGGTGGGGTCGGTGGGCTATTGCCCCTGGCTCCCGGGGGTTCTCTGCCCTATGCTTATGGGGGCTCTGTCCGGGGATTTCCTCTGCTGTCTACTGGGTGTATGCGTGGTTTTCCCTGTAGTGGGCATCCTAGGTTCTGTGCTCCGTGGGGGCTGCTGGTGGCCTGGGTCTTGTGGCCCTCTCTGCCTGCTTCTGCTTGGGGGGGGCTGTGGATTGTGGCCGTGTACACTTATACACTCATAACTAAGCACGGTTATCATGTAGGTCCTGTGCCATGGGTGTCGCATGTTCTAACACACACACACACACACAACACACATTCATTAGTCCAGTAGCAGTTGATGTATTACCATGTCGCCTCAGGTCATCTATATCCACAGTTGAGTTGTATGCAATTGCCACTACTTGTGCTTGTTTTTGTTTTTTTGTGTGTTTGTTTGTTTTTTTCTCTGCTTGTCTGCTTTCAGGTGCTCCTGGTGGCGCTAAGGCTGGATTCGCAACAGAGACCATGGGTTATTGTCTGTTTTGTTTTTTTACAGGTGTAGCAGCTGGTTGTCTGGTTTTTGTTTCTATTTTTGTTCTGTTTCCTCTTCTTTCCTCTTCTTCTTTCCTTGTCCCCCGTTCCGGTTCAGTTCTATCACATGTTATATATTGTAAACAGAAATAAATAAATGGGCATCAAGGGGAGCTTTACATTTGTAAAACTTCCCTTGGTAAAGCAAATCTGTTTGGCATAAAAGGTATTCACAATTCTGCTGTCATAATGCTGAACAGAACAAGGGAAAAAAAAGTGAAGGAATTAATTTTACAGCAAAATCCTGAATCGTGCATAACTCCTCATAAGGAGTGTATTGCTCAAACATAAGTGTGGTTCTTTCTCATACAAGTTTATAAAAAGAAGTTTATGTTTGAAACCAGCTTAAACATTGACAAATATGAAGGACAAAGCAGTTTTAACTTGGTTTGAGTGAAGCAATTCATATTATGGCAATATCTGAAATCTTGACTATCTCCTTAAAATAAAGCGAATTTCAGATTCCAGAAGAACAAGTGTGGTTCTTTCTCATATAAGGTAATATAAAGAAGTTTATACTTGAAACCAGCGTAGACGTGGATAAATAAGAAGGACAAAGCAATTTTAACTTAGTTTAAGTGAAGGAATTGATTTTACAGCAAAATCCTAAATCGTGAATAACTCCTCATAAGGAGTGTATTGCTCAAACATAAGTGTGGTTCTTTCTCATACAAGGTTATAAAAATAAGTTTACACTTGAAACCAGCTTAGAAGAGTCCCTCCATCTTTCCTCTTCTATGATTCAAGCAAAAGTGTTTTGACTCTGGTACTAGTCTTTCCCATAATATTAACTGGTGAGAAGCACCTTTTATGTTCCTTCCCATAACAAGGAATGGGGAGAGAAGCACCTTTTCCCATAACATTGAATGTTCCTTCCCATAATAATGAATGGTGAAAAAAGGGCCTTTTCTCATAACATTGTGTGATCAGCAAGCATAAACAACGTAAATAGCTGGAGCACCATTTTGTCAGGAGACAACTCTGAGCGATCTTCCCGACAGGTTGTGTGGATTTGTGCGGACTTGTCTCTTTCTTGCAAGAAATAAATGTTTTGTGTTTATCGTATCCAGTGACTCTGAGCCTAATTTTAAGAGAATTTTTCTAACATAATGGTCCTTCGAGCCGGATTCTAAGTCCTTTCCACCTTCCAGAATCGGATCTGAAACCGTGCACGGGGGAGTCCAGGATTCCTAACTGAAGTCCTCTCAGCACAGTTTCTGATAGAGGCCGGCTGCCACTGGCTGGAGGAAAGGTGACAGGATCTATTTTTGAATCAGTGGACAGACTCGCTGGATTCTTCGTTGTTTAACTTACCAGTGGATTTATGGTAAGGAACCCTTTGTATTACTATTGTTGGTTGGAAATAGTGTGATTATTAGGGAAATTTTTGATTAATTAACTAGCAATTGATGGAAAACTGGAGGCCTTTAAATAGATTGAGTCGTTGCTATTTTCCTAAGAATATACTATTTCGAATGCAACCTAGTAAATAAGCCTTTTAACTGGTAACTGTGTAAAAGTTATGTTGGATCACTCACAAATGAAGCAGTCAGAAAAAGTAAGCCTTTTAACTGGTAACCGTGTGTAGGTTGTGTTGGATTAACCCATAAAAGAAGCAGTCAGAAAAGGTCATCCTTTTAACTGGTAACTGTGTATAGGATTAACCCATAAAAACATAATTAGCGGTCAGAAAAGGTCATCCTTTTAACTGGTAACTGTGTATAGGATTAACCCATAAAAACCTAATTAGCGGTCAGAAAAGGTCATCTTTTTAACTGGTAACTGTGTGTAAATTGTGCTGGATTAACCCATAAAAGAAGCAGTCAGAAAAGGTCAGCTTTTTAACTGGTAACTGTGTATAGGATTAACCCATGAAAACATAATAGCAGTCAGAAAAGGTGAAGCAAAGGAAAAAAGCCTTTTAACTGGTAACTGTATGTTGTATTGGATAACCCACAAATGAAACAGTCCGAAAAGGTTAGCCTTTTAACTGGTAAACATGTGTAGTGGTGGGATTAACCAAGGACAACAAAAATGCAGTCAGAAAAGGTTAGTCCATAGTCTGTGTGAGAAGACTACAGGAATAAATAACTCCGCGCCGCGTGTTAGAAACAGAATCTTTCTTAAGAGAGTTTGCGATGAAAGATCGCAAGTTTTAAATCCATGTTAGTTTTTGTTAGTGTTATACGTCTGATCGTTTGTTTGTTAAATGGCCTGATTGTTGAATCGTTTGTTTGTGAAATTAATTTGTTTGTTTGTTAAAGGGGCTGGTTGTTGAATTGTTTGTTTGTTAAATTGTTTTTTTTCCTTCTTTGCTGCAGTGTTGTTTTATTTGCTATGTATGTATAAGAGTGAAACAGCTGCTGGTGTGTGATGTTGCTGCTGGTGACGACAGAAAAATGTGTTACTGACTAATTGAGTTGAAGTGAACATTGGAATCTAGTTGTTGCTCGTGACATAGCGACAGAAGTAGTGTTTCATTCAATAGTACTCACAATAACTCCACCGAAAATTGATTAGCTGCAAGAGGACAGTATGGGAAATATCTGTTTTAAAGCTAACCGGGAGTTAAGTGGGAGTGCTAAAATCATGTTTCAGAAAAAACCCGATAATATTGAATACTTAGAGAGATGAGAAAATAAATTTGGGTTTGAGGGAGAATTGAACATGGTAAAATTGCCCAATCCTAGAGAAGGGGAATACAAAAGTAATGTACAAAGTAAATCTAGTTTAAAAAAGCACAACAAAAAAAAGAACAACAAGGATTAGAGCTAGACATTTGTACAAGTTTGTGTATTAAGATTTAGCAGCTCTCTTAAAGAGTTAAAGTTCAGAAGATCTCAGACAAACAAACAGATCATTTCAAATCTTTACTCATTTCACAGGAAAAACTGTCTGAGCAAAAGATGTTTTACAAGCTGAGATTTTTATCATTTCCATATCAAACCTACCATTCTTAGGCAAAGTCCTAGGAAAAGTTGTATACCAACAGCTTTCTGACTTTTTCCTGTCTAACAATGCTTTTGATACTTTCCTCTCATAGTCTTGATTTTATGTATTTAACTGAGAGATGAAACAACAAGACAAGACGAGAGTGGGGAGGGTCTTTGTGCCATATTCAGGGCCAATATACCCACTCACTAGATAAAACATTTATTTTTGTCCTTAATTCAAGCATGTGTCATTTAAAAATGGAGATAAAATTATCTTAAATACTTTGTCTCACCGCAGAATGATTTTATTGATGATTTTACTGAATTTCTTTAAATTGTGTGCACTGCTGTTGACTGTTTAGTCATAACAGGGGACTTGAAGGTGCACATGGATGTAGCCCATAATAAGCAAGCTAAAGAACTCACTACTTTCCTTGAAATGTTTGGTCTAACTCAGCGTGTGACTTTGCATAGATGAAGAGAGAGTTATTTTTCTGAAATCATAAAAAAAAAAAAAAACTGCAGTAACAACTCTCATGTCTTGCTTGCTACAGTAAACAGATTAACAAACTCTCCAGGTTGCATTTAGAACTCATTTCTACATATAAGGGTAATGAAATTGGAATATTCTTTAATGACAAAGTTCAAGGCATTAAAAATGAAATACTTTCCACCTGAAGCAGGTCTGAGACCAGACAGTCAGACCTTTCAGGTGCAGATGATTTTCAAGCCAAACTGAAACATTTTCTAAATTTGAGATTAGCTCTTCTGAAAAAAAATCATAAGTGTATCAGAAACATAAGCCGGAAATAGAGAATTTAACATATTAATGTTAAGTAATGCTATGGTTAAGTAATGCTTCATTACTTCTGATTGACTAACTTCCCTAAAACTTATGAATTTATGAGCTTAGGAACTGACATCATATTCATCAGAGATTAAAGCATTTATCTCACAGAATGGGAACCAAAAGAGTATTAGTATATATATACATATATATATATATATAATATATTTATATATGTTTTATATATAAAATATATATTTTTTAAAAACCAACACAGCAATGAAATATGCTATGTGAGTCAGATATCAAACAATAGTTTTCTTAAAGAGAAATTTAAAGACAGCTGCAATAAATCAGCGTAATATATGGAGTAATATATTAATACTATAAGCAGTTTCTAAGCCTGCAGATAAATATTAATTAAATTAAACAGAAAGGTTGTGCATGTGTGTTCAACAGGTGCCAAACTAGATGGGTCAAATGCAGAGAGTAATTTTGTGTGACTTGTAACATGACAATAAACAGTCATCTTAATGTGTTTGCACAGCAATGAAATAAAGAGGGAAAGCAGAGGAGCACTCTAACAACAAAAAGAAAAGGAAGAAAGGACTAAACTTTTTGTTGGAAGGGAGAGAAGCAACTATTTAGGTGATGAGGGAAAGCAAAAACACAGATCACAACAGGAGCAGTGACAGAGAAGGAGAGACAGAGCAGGAGGAGATATATGTCGGCTGTGTGGAAGGAGGGGGCATTGGGCGACTGCAGGAGCAAGAGTAAGATAGAGGAAGATTTTGGGAGTCAGTTATGACTAGATAAGAAAAAAACAGGAGCTGTAACCAGGATAGAAGCAGAAAAGCCAGAAAAAGTGTTAAACTTAGAGGGAATTGAACTTATCTTATAGTATGACATCAAACCTGAGATTAGATTGAATGTTTCCGGGACGGAGGTAACTTTTCTATGCGACACAGGTGCAAAACGAACTGTAATCCATCCTGATGACATACCGGGAGTTGAGGAATCCAAAGAAATTATTTGGGTCAAATCAGCAAATGGTAAGAGCCATCCTGAGCGTTTATCAAAACTCTTTACAGTAACAGATACACGGAGTGGAGTAAGTGCTGATTGTCAAGTTGTCTTGTCCACTCTGTGTCCTTGTAACTTACTGGGAAGGGATTTACTCCATTTATTGAAGCTAAGAATAGTTCCAGAAGAAAAAGGGTTAACTGTAGTTCGAATGAAGTCCGCTCAAACAATGATTCAGCATGAGACCACCTTCATACTGGTATAGTTTGGATCTTGTGTCTACAGGCCCCAGCGCTATCACGCTTCCTCTCCTTAAGAAGGCAAAAGAACACGTCTCAGGAAAGCTCACCCTCAGGTCACCACATGAAGTACACTGTACTGTGTATTACAAATATACTCAAGGGGAGGACATATTTAATTTTTTAAACAAATCAGAAAGTTAAAACATGCTAAAGTTAAAACACTTATACTGGAATAAAGAGGGTTGTTGTGCAGTCAGCTGCTTACTCTCTCACAGCATGAGAAAGTTTTTAAGATCATGGAATGCACCCCATATGTCACTCTCCAAACCCAGAGATGACCACTGGAGGCGTTTAGGTGTGTTTGTGACTGCATGTGAAGAAGCCTCAGATTGGGAGGAGGTGGATCCAGGAATAGAGTATTCTCAGAAACTGGATGCATATACTAGTCCATTAAATTGGACCATGGATGCAAAACCAAATGTACACTTACAAGGACAGATCTGGAAGAATAAAGGTGCCATTTACTATGAAATGTAAAACTTATACTGCCAAAGAGCTTGTTTAAATATGCTTCAGTATCGAGCCATGGAGCACGGCATGTCTCTACAGGAGGGCTGGTAGCAATAATGAACAAGGTTTTTGCAGTGTATGGTTTTATTTATAATAAAATCATAATATCATAATATGATGATAAAGAATTTTTGTCTAATATGTCAAATATGTGCAAATATGATCCATACATATGGCCTAGGACCGGGACGAGGACAGTTCCCGAGGCCGGAGGACCCTTTTCAACACGTTTGTATGGATTTCATTGAATTATATAAAGGGGTCTCCCTGGTGATTAGTGATGTTTTACCAAATGAAGTGAAGTATTTCCAAATGCACAGGCAGATGTACCCTCAACACTGGTGAATTAAATATTACCTAGATTTGGAATTCCTGAAAAAATCTACAGTGATAACAGGGACGCACTTTGTAAACAATATTATCTTCCTGATGGCGAAGAACTTAAAAACAAAAAAGGATCTCAGAAACGACTGTGCATATCATCCACAATCAGCAGGTTTGCTGGAAAGACACAATTGAATAATTAGGTCAAGACTGAAGAGACTGGGAAGAATTGGGTTTACTGTTTACCACTAGTAGTCCTAAACATGCATATTACTCTAACTAGCACAGGATTAACTCCATTTGAGATAATGTATAATGTATGACCATTTTTACAACCACAGTTAAAACTATTCACCGGACATGATGAAGAAAGAGAAGAAACCTTAGCAGGATACATGGTTAAAATGTTAACAAGTAGAGAGATCTCTTCTGTCTAGTGTCTGTTCCAGGTGACCCTGTGGAGGAATCTCTAAAACCTGGAGACTGGATCCTCATCAAAGTGATAAAGAAAGATAACTGCTCCAGCCCAAGGTGGGAAGGTCCATATCAGGTACTGCTTACAGAAACCACAGCAGCTAAACTAATATATCCTGGATGCACTTATCACACTGTAAACTAGTAAGGCCACGACCTGCAGAAGTAGGGAAAGATTGGTTACCCACCACCGTTCTCTGAGGCATAAGTCTGACTACAAAGGGGAATTCTCTCAACAGGAGGGGGTTCGTCTCAACCTCAGTGAAGAAAACCACGGCTAAAACGAGAACATAGGGTGTGGCTAAAATAAGACAGGGATAGACAGACAGCAGCCGTGGCATCCATTTAAATTACCAGGATTTGTAGGTTAAAAGGAACCAGTTGTGTATTGTTAATCATTATTCTTATTATCGTATTCCTAATTCTATGGGATTAAGCACAGATTAATAAAAAACTAAAAGATAATGCACTACAATGAATCACATGGACACAGACTGACCACAGAGATAGGAGGTCCCTCAGGTCCAACAGACAACTTGTCAACCTATTTTTTTTGTTGCAGGAATAGATGGGGTATTTTATGTAAAGACAACCAAAAAGCCCATGTGTATTCTGAAAAGTACATATGTGAAATGTATGTTAATACAAGATTTCTGAAGAATCGCCGGTGTATCAGTTGGAATTTTGTTAGAATGTATACAGCATGACAAAATATCCAATCTAATTGTATTGAATGTGCTAAAGCCAGAATATAAATTTAGAAATGAAGCATTACAATTGCATTACAATTGCATAATGAATCTTTTGTACCTAACACAGAGCAATGTAAAACTCTCTCTTTGTTGTTCCCAGCAGTTAAGAAAAGAGACAACTGCCCTCAGCGTTGGCTTATACGGGTAATTTATATATGTTTCATCCACAGGGGTACAGGTAAGAATGTGGGTACTCTCATGTCACATAATTGTCAAGAATCCATCTATTGTCACTCAGGACGCAGGTAACTACTCAGCATCTTGGTTTCGGAACCAAACTTCCATGAGAGCAGACCTCTGGTGGCTGTGTGGGGATATGAAACTGAGGTCCGTCCTTCTGCCTAACTGGCAGCTGCACAATAGCCCAACTACTGATGCCTTTCCGTCTGTTCCCTGAGGGGGACTTTAAGGCCTTGGGTGAGAAGCTGCAATGTCTCAAGCATTTAACTGTGTCTGGAGGTTCATTTGACAACAGAGTGTACCTGGATAGCATTGGAATTCTGAGTCCCAGATGAATTTAAAGCTAGAAATCAAGTAACTACAGACTTTGAATCTTTTCTTTTCTGGTGGGCAACAATAAAAAAAAATGTTTATTGGATAAATTACATCTACAAGGCATTGCTGAACAATTAAAATGTTTGGAACTTTATCCTGTTCCTTTATTCCTAACAATACTTCCGCAGATGGCAGAATCACAAAGAGGGACTCGCATCACTCTCTGCAGAGCTGATAGAAAATCAAAGATCCCTTCACTGACATGATGGAGAAGTGGTTTGGTCTCTGTCTGTTGTCACAGCCATAGTAGCCACCTGTGCTTGATGTTGTATCACATGCTTGAGAGGACTGTCCCAAAGACTGATTGAAACCATCCGTACCCGCATAATGTATCAACAGGTAGAGGGAGATGATGACAACGAGCAACACATGGATGATGGAGACGATGATACAGATAACATTAAAAGTACTTTGAATGACCCCGAGTGAATTCTCAATGATTTCTTTAATGATTATTTTTGCGTTCATATGAAAGACCAATGAACATGGGAATTGGACCTATTAAAAGACAATTCCTGAATGTAGAGCATTGTAAAGATGATATGTTGCTTCTTCCTGCTAACATTTGTCCACAGTTTGATAAACTGCATCAGCAGCAGAACCACTACAGGACTCAAAGTCAGGTAACTGACCAGGTTTCTGGAATTCTGGAATCCCCATCATGCCAAGATGATGGCGGAACAATCACAAATTTTTATCCACATGTGTACAAAAGGGTGGACGGCGAAGCTAAGCGCTCCACCCCAACGGAATGAAAAGCTGATTTGAAGAGTTCATTCCACCAAGACTGAAAAGGAAATGTCACCCATGAAATCAACAATGCTTTTAGGGACTTCTATAAAACCTTATATTCATCACAAAATGATCCATCAGACAGTAACATAGATCAGTTTCATAGATCATAGACTATTCTACCATCAACAACCTGGAAACCACAATAGTCTCTCTAGATGCAGAAAAAGTATTTGATCGAGTGAACTGGACATTTTTATTTGCAGCATTAAACAAATTCGGGTTTGGGTCACACTTCATCAACTGGATAAGGATATTATATATCTCCCCAAATGCAAGTGTCAGGACTAATGATCAAACTTCTCCAAGCTTCAGTCTGCAGAGAGGTACAAGACAGGGTTGCCCACTTTCTCCCTCACTTTTTGCTATTTTCATCGAACCTTTAGCAGCTGCTATCAGACAAGATAGAAATATTAAAGGCATCCAACCCCAAAATATTGAGCATAAAATAAGTCTTTATGCTGATGATGTATTACTTTTCCTCCAGAACTCACAGACGTCTCTCACTCACATGATCACACTCATAAATAAATTCTCAGCACTTTCTGACTACTCTATCAATTGGTCTGAGACCACAGTTCTGCCCATTAACTGCAGGGTCCAGAATATACCTGCGATCACTTTACAGTCAGGAAATATTAGATATTTAGGCATAAACATTTCCTCCAGGCTCTCAGAGTTAACAAAGCTAAATTATGTGCAATTATTAATTACAGTAGAGGACGATCTCTCTCGTTGGAAGTCCTTACCTATATCACTTATGGGGAGAGTTACAACCATTAAAATGATGATACTACCAAAAGTTAACTATTTGTTCTCAATGATCCCCATAAAACCATCTGCTACTTGGTTTAAGTCACTAGATTCATGCATCTCCAAATTTCTGTGGAAAAACAAACCACCACGTATTAGTTTAAAAACCCTACAGAAAACCAAGGAAAGTGGTGGATTAGATTTACCTCATTTTCAGCACTATTCCTTAGCCAATAGGTTACAGTATATATCAAAATGGTTTAAACCTAGCCCAACAGATGAACCATGGATAAATATAGAACAAGCATTGTGTGATAATCTGGAAATCTCTGACCTGCCACTTATTAGTCAAAACGTAAAAAATCACAAATGTTTCAAAAGCATTAACATCATCACCTCTCTGACAGCCTGGTTGGAATTTCTTAAAATAACAAAGTCCTCACTTGTCCCGTGTAAGCTTACACCCATCTGGAACAATCCTCACATACTGCAAAACAAAAAAATGCTAAACTTTCCTCTGTGGAAGATCAAAGGAATCAAACATCAGGAACATATAATCCAAAATGGAAATTTTATTTCATTTGATGAGCTCATATCACAACATGAGATAAGCAGCAATAAATTCCTAGAATATCAACAACTTAAGTCTATAATAACAAAGAAATATATCCTCCACCAACCAGACTTACAACTCCCGACTAGGGTAGAAGAATTTCTAAGCATCTTCACCCCAAAACTACTATCAAAAATATATAAATTATTGTCTAAGATAGATGACACAATGTCTCTTCCATCCTCAAAATGGGAGGCAGATTTATCCATCAGTTCTAGTCATAGCTTCTGGCCACAAATATGTTTGAACACCTTCAGAATGACTCGAAATCCTAATTTACAGCTCATACAATACAAAATCCTTCATAGAACACACTATACAGGACAAAGGATGTTCAGGATGGGTCTAACACACTCAAACATCTGCTCACATTGCACAGATAACACACCTGATGATTATGCACACGCTTTGTGGTTTTGTGCGCCTGTCCAGAAGTTCTGGCTTGAAGTCTGTGAGGACCTATCAACATGGCTAAAGTGTAGCATCCCTGCATGCCCCACACTGTGCATACTGGGTGACTTAGACAACATCAACATGGAAATGAACTCAGCACACATGGTTCTCACAGTGTTATGTATCGCAAAGAAAACTATTCTCATGAACTGGAAAGCGAAAAACAATATGTGTATTAACCAGTTTAGAAATTTTCTTTTAGATTATATTAGCATGGAAACAATGTCTGCCTCCTCAAAACATCAATTGGCTGAATTTCATTCTCTCTGGTCCCCTCTGATTAGCTTTATCACATAGTGGTGGTGGTGGGTTGCTGTCCCGTCGCTCTGGGCGGTTGGGTGTGTGCTGGGGGGGGCTGTGTGGCTTCGGTCGTCTGGTGGTCTCTCGGGTGGTAGGGACCGGGTTGGTCATTGCTGGGGGGGACTGTGTGTCGGGCTTGGAGGGCAGTTTTGGGGGCTTGCGGGTGGGGCTGTCTTGCGGTGTGGGGCGGGCGGTGTTGAGGTGGTGGCTGCTGGCTCTATGCCGGGTGGCCGGGCCGCTCTGGCGTGCGTGGTGGTGCTGGGCCTGGGCCCTGGGGGCTGGGCGCTCCAAGGTGTCCGCAGATGGTTGTTTTTTTTTCAGGGTGTTGGGGCGTGCGGTTGGGGGGGGGGGTGCTTTTCGCTTGGGTGATGGTGGGTCTCAGGCCTGGGCTGCTGCGACTGGTGTGACCGGGTGGTTTGTTTGATTGTTTTTTGTTGTTGTTTGTTTGTTTTTTGTAGAGGTCCTCCAGGGTGGGGTTGGGTTGAGTGGGGTGGGGCGGGATGGGTACCTTCTGGGGGTAGAGTAGCTCCCGGAATATGGTCGCTGCAGGCCCCGAGCCTGGTGGACATCAGGCCCTCCTGCCCTGTGTTGGCTCCCAGGTAGCGGGGATGCCTATTGCAGCCAGTCCCTGGCTGCCCTCTCTGGGGGAGAGTAGCTCCCCCGGTGTATATCCCCATACCCCTCTCCCTTCTGGCTCCTGTACACAGCACACACTCACACATGAAGGGTTTTGGGGGCGTGTGTGTTCGGTGGTGTGTAGTGGATCGGGCCACGTAGGTGGTGCCCTTTTGTTGCACTTTGCAGTTCCCCGCCCCAGTGTTAGACATTACTACTTATCAAACACACTCACACACACACATTAGGTCTTGGGGGGTGGTTACACTGAGTGGCATCAGGTGGGCGGGGCTCTTTGGGTATGTAGGCTGCCCAGAGGGCTGCGCTCCCAGTTCTATAAGTTTGGCTGCCCCTCAATTTTAATTGCTCACTATTAGAAAATATTGAAGAGCCAGAAGGGTGGGGGGAGGGGTCTTCTTCGCACACCCCTGCTTCCTTGTTGCTGCTCGGGGCGGGAGGGGCCAGGAGGATTAATTAATTGTTCTGCTGGTTCGGGGTCTGTGGTGGCTGGGGGGCTGCTGGCCCCCTGGTGTGCCCGCTGCACTACACCCCAGTGGAGTCGAGGGAGGGAGGACGTGTGGATGTGTGGTAATGATTGGGCCTGGATCTGGGACTTGCTGTCGCCTGGCCTGCCTGTGCTTCTCCCGATGGGGGGGCAGCGTTGCCTCTCCCCGCTGCTCGCGACTTCACCCACCTGTGGGCACGTCTTGACTCCCAGGGCACTTGGCCAGGGGCGCTGGGGCAGGCGCTGACCCACTGTGTGGCTGTCTGGGGCGCTTGGCCCTCCTGGGTATTGGGTGGGGCCTCTGCCGGGGGGTTTGGGGGTGCTCGGGCTCCTGGGGCCCGGTTCCAGTGCACGGCCCATGTCTGGGCGGCTGGGGCCTGGCGGGATCGGTGGGCTGTTGCCCCTGGCTCCCGGAGGGCCTCTGTCCTATGCTTATGGGGGCTCTTTCCGGGGGCTTCCTCTGCAGTCTTCTGGGTGGATGCGTGGTTGCCCCTGCGGTGGGCTTCCTGGGTTCTGTGCTCTGTGGGGCCCTCTCTGTCTGCTTCTGATTGCTTGGGGGGGCTGTGGATTGTGGCCCTATACGCTTATACACTCATAACTAAGCTTGGTTATCATGTAGGTCCTGTGCCATGGGTGTTGCATGTTCTCACACACACACACACACACACATTCATTAGTCCAGTAGCATGGTCACTAAGCAGTTGATGTATTATCATGTCGTCTCAGGTCATCTATATCCACAGCTGTGTTGTATGCGATTGCCACTTCTTGTGCTTGTTTTTCTTTGTTTGTGTGTTTGTTTTTTCTCTGCTTGTCTGCTTTCAGGTGCTCCTGGTGGCGCTAAGGCTGTATTCCCCTCAGAGGCCATGGATTGCTGTCTGTTTAGTTTTTTACAGGTGTAGCAGCTGGTTGTCTGGTTTTTGTTTCTATTTTTGTTCTGTTTCCTCTTCTTTCCTCTTCTTCTTTCCTTGTCCCCCGGTCCGGTTCAGTTCTATTACATGTCATATATTGTAAACAGAAATAAATAAATGGGCATCAAAGGGAGCTTTACATTTATAAAACTTCCCTTGGCAAAGCAAATCATTTTGGCATCAAAGGTATTCAGACTACAATTCTGCTGCCATAATGCTGAACAGGACAAGGGAAAAAAAAAAAAAAAAGTAAAGAAGACAGTTCTGCCAAAAGCCAGGGACTAGACCTGTTCTAAGTTCTATACTTTTTAAAAGGGGTGTGTTTATCAACTATGGAATTAGAAGATTTGCAAAAATGGTCAAGTGCTAGATCTTCTTCTGGGATTTTAACAGTGTCATGAGTATAACTATTCAACAGATCAGTTTAAAAAAAAGCCTGCTCATGGAGATGTTTCAGGATCTGGATACCAAGCGTGGACCTAATGTTTTCATTTTTGCAATTCTGATACAGGCTATTGAGCAGTGATAACTAACACCAAGTTCAGACACTGCGGATTTTCTACCTTTGATTTGTTAAGATTGAGCCAATCAGGGACAACCTTGAAGGATCTCTTAAGTTTGGTTTTGTAGGATCAGTAATTACCTGAGAAAGGTTGATATCGGTACACACCTTTTTTTAAATGATCAGAGGCAGAGTTCAACTTGTTTAAATTAAAATTGCCACACAGAGATTGGGTTTAGGCCACATGCACACAGAATGACATCAACAAATATAAGAAATATTAAACATTTACACATAGATTTTTGAATACATGTAGAGGAATGATACTTTGAAATGTGCTCATTGCGGAGTTATGATCAGTTGAGTAAGAAGGTTGAACTATTCTGGGAAAGAGGTTCTATTCCCAGCATCATGATGGACACTCCTGATATAGAAGGTTTCGCTAACGCATTGGAATTGTTTTACTATTTTCATATGCATGTGCAATGAAGAATTGCTTGCTGGTGATAAATGCAAAGAAGAACAGCTTACACATAGATGCTCACATATAGGCTGCTGAATGCAATGAAGACCTGCTTATCCAGTAAAGTTCAATGTCAATGTGTAATATTCAATTAGAATTTGCAAAACAGTGAAGTTAAACAATGAATGGGTCCATAGTCGGTATGAGAAGACTACAGGAATATTTACCTGGGTGTACGTTCAAACAGAGATGAGAAAATTGCGATAAATAATTGTTTGTTTGTTTGTTAGTATTTATATGAATGTTATGTGTATAAACTGTGTTGAGTTATAGTTACTCAGTAGTGTCTCAATGAAACAACCGACGGGGGAAGCCTTGCGGTGACAACAAAAGCAGTGTTTTACTGATCAGTCAAGTTGCTCCGGTGTACTCCATACAAACTGGTTGGCTACTGAAGGGATAGAAAATGGGGAATACTTGTTTTAAAGCAAACAAGGAATTAGATGGGAAAAATACATGTTTTAACGGGACCCAGACAATATTAAATACTCAGACAGATGGGAGAAGAAGTGTAGTTTTGTATGAAATCACAAAATTATTACATAAAATTAGTGAAATCAATTGAAGAATGCCTTTCTGAAGAGCTGTTTACCACAGATGAGCAGCTCTGCGACCAAGCACATTGTAGATCGCTTTACTGCCAAAATGATCTAATTTAATGGATTGGTTTAGACATGCATAACAGCATTTTAAGAACAAAGAGAGAAACAAAAAGAGACAACGCTTCATGGTGGAAGGTGATGTATAAATAACTGTGTATATGATGAAGGAGAGACCATTTGAGCAGCACAGCCATTTCGCAGCACAGGGACAGCAGTCCAAATTAAAGGATCTCCCACGTGGTATCACCTGTCACACTGTGTCAAGGCATCAAAAGAAGAAAAAATCACCAAACTCAAGGACAAAGACACGAAGACTCCGGTGAACGAAGAGAGAGGAATAAGAAATACAAAAGGATGCTGTAGCCTATTGGCTAAGGAATAGTGCTGAAAATTAGGTAAATCTAATCCACCACTGTCCTTGGTCTTCTGTAGGATTTTTAAACTAATACGTGGTGGTTTGTTTTTCCACAGAAATTTGGAGATGCATGAATCTAGTGACTTAAACCAAGTAGCAGATGGTTTTATGGGGATCGTTGAGAACAAATAGTTAACTTTTGGTAGTATCATCATTTTAATGGTTGTAACTCTCCCCATAAGTGATATAGGTAAGGACTTCCAACGAGAGAGATCGTCCTCTACTCTCTTTAATAATTGCACATAATTTAGCTTTGTTAGCTCTGAGAGCCTGGAGGAAATGTTTATGCCTAAATATCTAATATTTCCTGACTGTAAAGTGATCGCAGGTATATTCTGGACCCTACAGTTAATGGGCAGAACTGTGGTCTTAGACCAGTTGATAGAGTAGTCAGAAAGTGCTGAGAATTTATTTATGAGTGTGATTGTGTGAGTGAGAGACGTCTGTGAGTTCTGAAGGAAAAGTAATACATCATCAGCATAAAGACTTATTTTATGCTCAATACTTTGGGATTGGATGTCTTTGATATTTCTATCTTGTCTGATAGAAGCTGCTAAAGGTTTGATGAAAATAGCAAAAAGTGAGGGAGAAAGTGGGCAACCCTGTCTTATACCTCTCTGCAGACTGAAGCTTGGAGAAGTTTGATCATTTGTCCTGACACTTGCATTTGGGGAGCTATATAATATCCTTATCCGGTTGATGAAGTGTGACCCAAACCCAAATTTGTTTAATGCTGCGAATAAAAATTTCCAGTTCACTCCATCAAATGCTTTTTCTGCATCTAGAGAGTCGATTGTGGTTTCCAAGTTGTTGATGGTAGAATAGTCTATGAGATTAATGATCCGGTTTGTGAACGAACTGTTGTGCCTACTGCTCTTCAGCCTGTCAAATGAAACGTAGAATTTGAAACGTGACAAATGAACGAAGACCCAAGGAGTTGAGTCGTAAACAAATCAATACTTTTTCCTGTGCGAGGACCCGTCAGCCGAGGAGTTGAGTCATGAACGAATCAATACTGTTTCCTGTGCGAGGACCCGTCACCCGAGGAGTTGAGTCGTGAACGAATCAATACTGTTCCCTGTCCTGCTGACTGAGCTTATGAAGCTGCCGCCTGCCATGTGGTGAGTAAGGGTACTGCATGAAAATGAACGAATCACTCACTGAGACAACTCGTTACTCCTGAGTCATATAAAAAATTAGTTCATATCGAACGAATCGCTCACGAACGACACATCACTATCTATTTGACGAGTTATGCATGAATTCGGATTTTGCAATAAAATTAATTCCTTCTCTCAAACCAAGTTCAAACTGCTTTGTCCTTCATATTTATCTACTTCTAATCTAGTTTCAACAATAAACAACACTGTATTTTGTAGTATGAAAAAGAACCAGACCTAATTTTCAGCAATAAGCTTCTCTCGAGGAGATATGAAAGAATACAGATTTTGCTATAAAATGAAATCCTTCTATCAAACTTACTTAAAACGGTTTGTCCTTATTTCTTCACTTCTGATGAAGTTTCAACAATAAACAACAAACTTTGTATTATGAGAAAGAACCAGACTCATTCTTCAGGAATCCGAAAATAAGCTCTATTTTACGAGTTATGCACGAATTCGGATTCTCCTATAAAACGAATTCCTTAACTCAAACCAAGTTAAGACTGCTTTGTCCTTCATATTTATTCATGTCTAATCAAGTTTCAACGATAAACAACGTTGTACTTTGTAGAATGAGAAAGAACTTCTTCAGCACTAAGCATCTCTCGACATATGACGAAATACAGATTTTGCTATAAAATTAATTCCTTCTATCAGCCTGACTTAAAACTGTTTGTCCTCCTTATTTATCCACTTCAAATCAAGTTTCAACAATTAAAAAAATTTTGTAGTTTGAGAAAGAACAACTTAATCTTCAGCAATCAGTATAAAAAGAGGGTAAGAAAAGGTGCAAATGCCAACCATACATCACTAAAAGGTGGAGCGGAAGTATTCGGCTGCAAGTAGGTGTGAATGTTCGACCATAATTTGTAAAAAGCGGGTAAGAAAAGGTTCGAATGCCCGACTATATATTAACAAAAGTGGGAGGAGAGGTCTTCGGATGAGAGTGGGTGAGAATTTCCAACCATAATCTATAAAATGCGGTGAAAAAAAAGGTGTGAATAACCCATAGAACACTAAAAGGTGAAGCGGAAGTGTTCGGCTGCAAGAAGGTGTGAATGTCCGACTATATTTGGTGAAAAGCAGGTGAAGCAAGGTCTGAATACCCAACCTTACATCATCAAAAGCGAGATCAGAGGTGTTTGGCTGCAAGAAGGCCATAGTTTGCCAAAAGCGGGTAAGGTGCGCATGACCGATTATACACCATCAACAAAAGTGGGGGAGGAGGTGTTCAGCTGCAAGAAGGTCTGAATGTCCAACAATAATTGCTAGAAAACATGAAAGAGAATTTTCGAATATTAAACCGCACATGATCATAAGCGGGAGAGGAGGTGTGCAGCTGCAAGAAGGTGTGAGTGTCCAACCATAATTACTGAAAAATGGGTAAGAAAAGGTGCGAATGCCCAACCATGCATCATCAAAAGCAGGAGTGGATGTGTTCGGCTACAAGAAGGTTTGAATGTCCGACCATAGTTTGTAAAAAGCGGGTAAGAAAAGGTTCGAATGCCCGAACATACACCATCAAAAGAGGGAGCGGAGCTGTTCCGATGTAAGACGGTGTGAATGTCCGACCATAGTTGGTAAAAAGCGGGTAAGAAAAGGTTAAAATACCTGACTGTACACAATCAAAAGAGGGAGCGGAGTTGTTCAGCTACAAGAAGGTGTGAAAGTCCGACCATGGTTTGTAAAAAGCTGGTAAGAAAAGGTTCGTATGCCCGAATATACACCATCAAAAGCGGAAGAGGAGGTGTTCGGCTGCAAGAAGGTGTGAATGTCGGACCATAGTTGGTAAAAAGCGGGTAAGAAAAGGTTAAAATACCCAACTGTACACAATCAATAGCGGGAGCGGAGTTGTTCGGCTACAAGAAGGTGTGAAAGTCCGACCATGGTTTGTAAAAGGCGTGTAAGAAAAGGTTCGAATGCCCAAATATATACCATCAAAAGTGGAAGAGGAGGTGTTCGGCTGCAAGAAGGTGTGAACGTCCGACCAAAGTTTGTAAAAAGCAGTTAAGAAAAGTTTCGAATATCCAACCAAACATAATCAAAAGCGGGAGCAGAGCTGTTCGACTGCAAGTAGTTGTGAATGTCAGATCATTATTTGCAAAAAGCTGATGAGAAAGGGTGAGAATGCCCGACTAAACACAATCAAATGTGGGAGCAGAGGTGTTCGTCTGTGAGTAGGTGTGAATCTCCAACCATAATTGCTGAAAAATGTGTTAGCAAAGACTAGAATGCCGGACAATACATCATCAAGAGCGGGAGAGGTGGTGTTCGGCTGCAAGTAGGTGTGAATGTCCAGCCATAATTACTCACAAACGGGTAAGAAAAGGTAGTATTGCCAGACCATACATTATCAAAACAGGGAGCGGAGGTGGTTCAGCTGCAAGGTGTGAATGTCTGACCAAAGTTTGTAAAAAGCGGGTAAGACAAGGTGCGAATGCGCACCAATGTATGATCAAAAGCGGGAGCGGAGGTTTTCGGCTGCAAGGTCTGAATGTCCAACCATAATTTGTAAAAACCGGGGAAGAAAAGGCTCGAAAGCCCGACTATACACCATCAAAAGAGGGAGTGGTGGTTTTCGGCTGCAAGAAAGTCTGAATGTCCACCGATAATTCCTAAAAAATGGATAAAAAAAGGGTGCGAATGCCCAACCATACATCATCAAAAGCAGGAGTGGATGTGTTCGGCTACAAGTTTTGAATGTCCGAGCATAGTTTGTAAAAGGCGGGTAAGAAAAGGTTCGAATGCCCGAACATACACCATCAAAAGAGGGAGCGGAGGCGTTCCGCTGTAAGAAGGTGTGAATGTCCGACCATAGTTGGTAAAAAGTGGGTAAGAAAAGATTAAAATTCCCGACTGTACACAATCAAAAGAGGGAGCGGAGTTGTTCAGCTACAAGAAGGTGTGAAAGTTAGACCATGGTTTGTAAAAAGCGGGTAAAAAAAGGTTTGTATGCCCGAATATACACCATCGAAAGCGGAAGCGGAGGTGTTCGGCTGCAAGAAGGTGTGAACGTCCGACCAAAGTTTGTAAAAAGCAGTTAAGAAAAGGTTTGAATATCTAACCAAACATAATCAAAAGCGGGAGCAGAGCTGTTCGACTGCAAATAGGTGTGAATGTCAGATCATAATTTTCAAAAAGCTGAAGAGAAAGGGTGAGAATGCCCGACTATACACCATCAAATGCGGTAGCGGAGTTGTTCGGCTGTGAGTAGGTGTGAATCTTCAACCATAATTGCTGAAAAATGTGTTAGAAAAGGTTAGAATGCCGGTCCATACATAATCAAAAGCGGGAGCGGAGTAGTTCAGCAACAAAGTGTGAATGTCCGACCATGGTTTGTAAAAAGCGGGTAAAAAAAGGTTTGTATGCCCGAATATACACCATCAAAAGAGGGAGCGGAGGTGTTCGGCTTTAAGAAGGTCTGAATGTCCAACCATAATTTGTAAAAACCGGGAAGAAAAGGCTCGAAAGCCCGACTATACACCATCAAAAGTGGGAGCGGAGGTGTTCAGCTGCAAGAAGGTCTGAATGCCCATCAATATTTTGCGTTATATCATGAAAGAAAATGTTTGAATATCAAACCGCACATGATCATAAGCGGGAGAGGAGGT
Source organism: Leuresthes tenuis (assembly GCF_036924035.1). Taxonomy (NCBI): domain Eukaryota; kingdom Metazoa; phylum Chordata; class Actinopteri; order Atheriniformes; family Atherinopsidae; genus Leuresthes; species Leuresthes tenuis. The sequence goes on along the minus strand of NW_027325367.1, from coordinate 29,318,176 downwards.
GTTCAGCTGTAAGAAGGTGTGAATGTCCCTCCATAATTCCTGAAAAATGGGTAGAAAAAGGTGCGAATGCCCAACCATACATTATCAAAAGCAGGTGTGAATGTCAGATCATAATTTGCAAAAAGCTGATGAGAAAGGATGAGAATGCCCGACTATACAACATCAAATGCGGGAGCGGAGGTGTTCGGCTCTGAGTAGGTGTGAATGTCCGATCATAATTGCTGAAAAATGTGTTAGAAAAGGTAAGAATGCCGGACCATAAATCATCAAAAGCGGGAGAGGTGGTGTTCGGCTGCAAAAAGGTGTGAATGTTCGACTAAAGTTTGTAAAAAGCGGGTAAGACAAGGTGCGAATGCCCGAATATAAACCATCAAAAGCGGAAGCGGAGGTGTTCGGCTTCAAGAAGACGTGAACATCCGACCAAAGTTTGTAAAAAGCAGTTAAGAAAAGGTTAGAATATTCAACCAAACATAATCAAAAGCGGGAGCAGAGCTGTTCGACTGCAAGTAGGTGTGAATGTCAGATCATAATTTGCAAAAAAGTTGATGAGAAAGGGTGAGAATGCCCGACTATACACCATCAAATGCGGGAGTGGAGTTCTTCGGCTTTGAGTAGGTGTGAATGTCAAACCATAATTACTCACAAACGCGTAAGAAAAGGTAGTATTGCCAGACCATACATGATCAAAACAGGGAGCGGAGGTGGTTCAGCTGCAAGAAGGTGTGAATGTCCGACTAAAGTTTATAAAAAGCGGGTAAGACATGGTGCGAATGCCCGACAATGTATGATCAAAAGAGGGAGCGGAGATTTTCGGCTGCAAGGTCTGAATGTCCAACCATAATTTGTAAAAACCGGGGACGAAAAGGCTCGAAAGCCCGACTATACACTATCAAAAGCGGGAGCGGAGGTGTTCAGCTGCAAGAAGGTCTGAATGTCCACCAATAATTTCTAGAAAACATGAAAGAAAATTTTCGAATGTCAAACTGAATATGATCATAAGCGGGAGAAGAGTTGTTCAGCTGCAAGCAGGTGTTAATGTCCACCCATAATTACTAAAAAATGTGTTAGAAAAGACTAGAATGCCGGACCATACATCATCAAAAGCGGGAGAAGTGGTGTTCGGCTGCAAGTAGGTGTGAATGTCCGACCATAGTTGGTAAAAAGTGGGTAAGAAAAGATTAAAATTCCCGACTGTACACAATCAAAAGAGGGAGCGGAGTTGTTCAGCTACAGGAAGGTGTGAAAGTCCGACCATGGTTTGTAAAAAGCAGGTAAGAAAAGGTTCGTATGCCCGAATATAAACCATCATAAGCGGAAGCGGAGTTGTTTGGCTTCAAGAAGACGTGAACGTCCAACCAAAGTTTGTAAAAAGCAGTTAAGAAAAGGTTTGAATATCGAACCAAACATAATCAAAAGCGGGAGCAGAGCTGTTCGACTGCAAGTAGGTGTGAATGTCAGATCATAATTTGCAAAAAGCTAATGAGAAAGGGTGAGAATGCCCGACTATACACCATCAAATGCGGGAGTGGAGTTGTTCGGCTGTGAGTAGGTGTGAATGTCAAACCATAATTACTCACAAACGGGTAAGAAAAGGTAGTATTGCCAGACCATACATGATCAAAACAGGGAGCAGAGGTGGTTCAGCTGCAAGAAGGTGTGAATGTCCGACTAAAGTTTATAAAAAGCGGGTAAGACAAGGTGCGAATGCCCGACAATGTATGATCAAAAGAGGGAGCGGAGGTTTTCGGCTGCAAGGTCTGAATGTCCAACCATAATTTGTAAAAACCAGGGAAGAAAAGGCTCGAAAGCCCGACTATACACCATCAAAAGCGGGAGCGGAGTTATTCAGCTGCAAGAAGGTCTGAATGTCCACCAATAATTACTGAAAAATGGGTAAGAAAAGGTGCGAATGCCCAACCATACATCATCAAAAGCAGGAGGGGATGTGTTTGGATACAAGAAGGTTTGAATGTTCGACTATAGTTTGTAAAAGGTGGGTAAGAAAAGGTTCGAATGCTCGAACATACACCATCAAAAGAGGGAGCGGAGGTGTTCCGCTGTAAGAAGGTGTGAATGTCCGACCATAGATGGTAAAAAGTGGGTAAGAAAAGATTAAAATTCCCGACTGTACACAATCAAAAGAGGGAGCGGAGTTGTTCAGCTACAGGAAGGTGTGAAAGTCCGACCATGGTTTGTAAAAAGCGGGTAAGAAAAGGTTCGTGTGCCCGAATATAAACCATCATAAGCGGAAGCGGCGTTGTTTGGCTTCAAGAAGACGTGAACGTCCAACCAAAGTTTGTAAAAAGCAGTTAAGAAAAGGTTCGAATATCGAACCAAACATAATCAAAAGCGGGAGCAGAGCTGTTCGACTGCAGGTAGGTGTGAATGTCAGATCATAATTTGCAAAAAGCTAATGAGAAAGGGTAAGAATGCCCGACTATACACCATCAAATGCGGGAGTGGAGTTGTTCGGCTGTGAGTAGGTGTGAATGTCAAACCATAATTACTCACAAACTGATAAGAAAAGGTAGTATTGCCAGACCATACATGATCAAAACAGGGAGAGGAGGTGGTTCTGCTGCAAGAAGGTGTGGATGTCCGACTAAAGTTTATAAAAAGCGGGTAAGACAAGGTGCGAATGCCCGACAATGTATGATCAAAAGAGGGAGCGGAGGTTTTCGGCTGTAAGGTCTGAATGTCCAACCATAATTTGTAAAAACCAGGGACGAAAAGGCTCGAAAGCCTGACTATACACTATCAAAAGCGGGAGCGGAGGTGTTCAGCTGCAAGAAGGTCTGAATGTCCACCAATAATTACTGAAAAATGGTTAAGAAAAGGTGCGAAAGCCCAACCATACATCATCAAAAGCAGGAGGGGATGTGTTTGGATACAAGAAGGTTTGAATGTCCGAGCATAGTTTGTAAAAGGCGGGTAAGAAAAGGTTCGAATGCCTGAACATACACCATCAAAAGAGGGAGCGGAGGTGTTCCGCTGTAAGAAGGTGTGAACGTCCGACCGTAGTTGGTAAAAAGCTGGTAAGAAAAGGTGAAAATACCCGACTGTACACAATCAAAAGAGGGAGCGGAGTAGTTCAGCAACAAAGTGTGAATGTCCGACCATGGTTTGTAAAAAGCGGGTAAGAAAAGTTTTGTATGCCCGAATATACACCATCAAAAGCGGGAGTGGAGGTGTTCGGCTGCAAGAAGGTCTGAATGTCCATCAGTAATTGCTAGAAAACATGAAAGAAAATTTTCGAATGTCAAACCGCTCATGATCATAAGCGGGAGAGAAGGTGTTCGACTGCAAGTAGGTGTGAATGTCAGATCAAAATTTGTAAAAAGCGGGTAAGAAAAGGTAAGAATGCCAAACCATAAATTGTCAAAAGCGGCAGCAGAGACGTTCGGCCGGTATTTATCAATGTCTAGATAGATTTCAACAAAAAACAACGTTGTACTTTGCAGTAAAAGAAAGAGCAAATCTAAAGTTTCAGGATTCCGAGAATAAGCTTTTCATGAGTTCTGCATTTGTTGGGATTTTGTTTTAAAAGGAATTCCTTCACTCAAACTATGTTAAAACTGCTTTGTCCTTCATATGTACCCATTTCTACATATATTTCAATCATAAACTTCCTCATATTACCCTGGATGAGAAAGAACCACACTTGTGATTAAGCCATAAGCCCCTTTTGAGGAGTTCTGCATGATTTGGGATTTTATCTATAAAATTAATTCCTTCACTCAAACTATGTTAAAACAGCTTTTACGTTCATATTTATCATTGTCTAGATAGATTTAAACAAAAAAAAAACAACGTTGTACTTTGCAGTAAAAGAAAGAGCAAATCAAAAGTTTTAGGAATCCGAGAATAAGCTTATTTTCATGAGTTCTGCACGATTTCGGATTTTACTATAAAATGAATTCCTTCACTCAAACTATGTTAAAACTACTTTTAACTTCATATTTATCAATGTCTAGATCGACTTCAACAAAGAACAACATTGTATTTTGCAGTAGAAGAAAGAGCAACACTGAAGGTTCAGGAATCCGAGAATAAGCTTATTTTCATATGTTCTGCATGATTTGGGATTTTATGTATAAAATGAATTCCTTCACTCAAACTATGTTAAAACTGCTTTTAACTTCATATTTATCAATGTCTAGATCGGCTTCAACAAAGAACAACATTGTATTTTGCAGTAGAAGAAAGAGCAACACTGAAGGATCAGGAATCCGAGAATAAGCTTCTTTTCATACGTTCTACATGATTTGGGATTTTGCTATAAAATGATTTCCTTCACTCAAACTATGTTAAAACCGCTTTGTTCTTCATATTTATCAATGTCTAGATCGACTTCAACAAAGAACAACATTGTATTTTGCAGTAGAAGAAAGACTAACACTGAAGGATCAGGAATCCGAGAATAAGCTTCTTTTCATACGTTCTGCATGATTTGGGATTTTATGTATAAAATTAATTCCTTCACTCAAACCAAGTTAAAACTGCTTTGTCCTTCATATTTATCAATGTCTAGATCGACTTCAACAAAGAACAACATTTGATGTTGCAGTAGAAGAAAGAGAAACACTGAAGGATCAGGAATCCGAGAATAAGCTTATTTTCATGAGTTCTGCACGATTTCGGATTTACCTATAAAATTAATTGCTTTGCTCAAACCAATTTAAAATTGCTTTGTCCTTCATAGTTATCCATGTCTAAAAATGTATCAAGCATAAAGTTCCTCATATTACCCTGAATGAGAAAGAAGCATCCCTTTGGTTGAGCAATACGTTCCTTTGAAGGAGTTATGCGTGATTTCGGATTTTGCTATAGAATTAATTTCTTCACTCAAACCAAGTGGAAACTGCTTTGTCCTTCATATTTATCAATATCTAGATCGATTTCAACTTCTTCTACTGCAAAGTCCAATGGTGTTCTTTGTTGAAGGCGATCTAACCTTTTCTTAACTGCTTTTTACAAACTTTGGTCGGACGTTCACACCTTCTTGTAGCCGAACAACTCCGCTCCCGCTATTGATTGTGTACAGTCGGGTATTTTAACCTTTTCTTACCCGCTTTTTACCATCTATGGTTGGACATTCACACCGTCTTACAGCGGAACACCTCCGCTCCCGGTTTTGATGGTGTATTTTCGGGCATTCGAACCTTTTCTTACCCGCTTTTTACAAACTATGGTCGGACTTTCACACCTTCTTGTAACCGAACACATCCTTTCCCGCTATTGATTGTATACAGTTGGGTATTTTAACCTTTTCTCACCCGCTTTTTAACAACTATGGTCGGACATTCACACCTTCTTACAGCGGAACACCTCCACTCCCTCCTTTGATGGTGTATGTTCGGGCATTCAAACCTTTTCTTACCCGCTTTTTACAAACTATGGTCGGATATTCAAACCTTCTTGTAGCCGAACACATCCACTCCTGCTTTTGATGATGTATGGTTGGGCATTCGAACCTACTTGTTGCCCGCTTTTCATTAATTATGGGTGGACATTCACACCTTTTCGCAGCCAAACACCTCCACTCTTGTTTTGATCATGTATGGTTGGACATTCGCACCTTTTCTCACCCGCGTTTTGCAAACTATGGTCGGCCATTCACAGCTTCCTCTCATATAAGTATGGTGGGATATTCACACCCACCTGCATCCGAAGACCTCCGTCCCCACTTTTGTTGATATTTAGTCGGTCATTCGCACCTTACCCGCTTTTGGCAAACTATGGCCTTCTTGCAGCCAAACACCTCTGATCTCGCTTTTGATGATGTAAGGTTGGGCATTCAGACCTTGCTTCACCTGCTTTTCACCAAATATAGTCGGACATTCACACCTTCTTGCAGCCGAACACCTCCGCTTCCGCTTTTGATGGTGTATATTCGGGCATACGAACATTTTCTTACCCGCTTTTTACAAACCATGGTCGGACTTTCACACCTTCTTGTAGCTGAACAACTCCGCTCCCTCTTTTGATTGTGTACACTCGGGTATTTTCACCTCTTCTTATCCACTTTTTACCAACTATGGTCGGACATTCACACCTTCTTAAAAGCGGAACACCTCCGCTCCCTCTTTTGATGGTGTATGTTAAGGCATTCGAAGCTTTTCTTACCCGCCTTTTACAAACTATGGTCGGACATTCAAACCTTCTTGTAGCCGAACAACTCCACTCCTGCTTTTGATGATGTATGGTTGGGCATTTGCACCTTTTCTTAACCATTTTTCAGTAATTATCGGTGGACATTCAGACCTTCTTGCAGCTGAACACCTCCGCTCTTGCTTTTGATGGTGTATAGTCGGGCATTCTCACCGTTTTTCATCAGCTTTTTGCAAATTATGATCTGACATTCACACCTACTTGCAGTCGAACAGCTCTGCTCCCGCTTTAGATTATGTTTGGTTGGATATTGGAACCTTTTAAATGCTTTTTACAAACTTTTATTGGACGTTCACACCTTCTTGCAGCCGAACACCTCCGCTTCCGCTTTTGATGGTATATATTCGGGCATACGAACCTTTTCTTACCCGCTTTTTCAAACCATGGTTGGACTTTCACACCTTCTTGTAGCTGAACAACTCCGCTCCCTCTTTTGATTGTGTACACTCGGGTATTTTCACCTCTTCTTACCCGCTTTTTACCAACTATGGTCGGACATTCACACCTTCTTACAGCGGAACACCTCCGCTCCCTCTTTTGATGGTGTATGTTAAGGCATTCGAAGCTTTTCTTACCCGCCTTTTACAAACTATGGTCGGACATTCAAAACTTGTAGCCGAACACATCTACTCCTGTTTTTGATGATGTATGGTTGGAAATTCGCACCCTTTTTTTATCCATTTTTCAGGAATTATCGGTGGACATTAAGACTTTCTTGCAGCTGAACACCTCCTCTCCCACTTATGATCATGTGCGGTTTGATTTTCGAAAATTTTCTTTCATGTTTTCTAGCAATTATTGATGGACATTTAGACCTTCTTGCAGCTGAACACCTCCGCTCCTGCTTTTGATCATACATTGTCAAGCATTCGCCACTTGTCTTACCCGCTTTTTTACAAACTTTAGTTTAACATTCACACCTTTTTGCAGCCGAACACCACCTCTACCGCTTTTGATGATATATGGTCCGGCATTCTTACCTTTTCTAACACATTTTTCAGCAATTATGATCGGACATTCACACCTACTCAGAGCCGAACACCTCCGCTCCCGCATTTGATGTTGTATATTCGGGCATTCTCATCCTTTCTCATCAGCTTTTTGCAAATTATGATCTGACATTCACACCTGCTTTTGATAATGTATGGTTGGGCATTCGCACCTTTTTCTACCCTTTTTTCAGGAATTATGGAGGGACATTCACACCTTCTTACAGCTGATCACCTCCTCTCTTATGATCATGTGCGGTTTGATATTCGAACATTTTCTTTCATGATATAACGCAATTATTGATGGACATTCAGACCTTCTTGCAGCTGAACACCTCCGCTCCCACTTTTGATGGTGTATAGTCGGGCTTTCGAGCCTTTTCTTCCCGGTTTTTACAAATTATGGTTGGACATTCAGACCTTCTTAAAGCCGAACACCTCCGCTCCCTCTTTTGATCATACATTGTCGGGCTTTTTCACCTTGTCCTACCCGCTTTTTACAAACTTTAGTCGGACATTCACACCTTCTTGCAGCTGAACAACCTCCGCTCCCTGTTTTGAACATGTATGGTCTGGAAATACTACCTTTTCTTACCCGTTTGTGAGTAATTATGGCTGGATATTCACACCTACTTGCAGCCGAACACCACCTCTCCCGCTTTTGATGATGTATGGACCGGCATTCTTACCTTTTCTAACACATTTTTCAGCAATTATGGTCGGAGATTCACACCTACTCACAGCCAAACAACTCCGCTACCGCATTTGATGGTGTATAGTCGGGCATTCTCACCCTTTCTCTTCAGCTTTTAGAAAATTATGATCTGACATTCACACCTATTTGCAGTTGAACAGCTTTGCTCCCGCTTTTGATTATGTTTGGTTAGATATTCAAACCTTTTCTTACCCTCTTTTTATACTGATTGCTGAAGATTAAGTTGTTCTTTCTCAAACTACAAATTTTTTTTAATTGTTGAAACTTGATTTGAAGTGGATAAATAAGGAGGACAAACAGTTTTAAGTCAGGCTGATAGAAGGAATTAATTTTATAGCAAAATCTGTATTTCGTCATATGTCGAGAGATGCTTATTGCTGAAGAAGTTCTTTCTCATTCTACAAAGTACAACGTTGTTTATCGTTGAAACTTGATTAGACATGAATAAATATGAAGGACAAAGCAGTCTTAACTTGGTTTGAGTTAAGGAATTCGTTTTATAGGAGAATCCGAATTCGTGCATAACTTGTAAAATAGAGCTTATTTTCGGATTCCTGAAGAATGAGTCTGGTTCTTTCTCATAATACAAAGTTTGTTGTTTATTGTTGAAACTTCATCAGAAGTGAAGAAATAAGGACAAACCGTTTTAAGTAAGTTTAATAGAAGGATTTCATTTTATAGCAAAATCTGTATTCTTTCATATCTCCTCGAGAGAAGCTTATTGCTGAAAATTAGGTCTGGTTCTTTTTCATACTACAAAATACAGTGTTGTTTATTGTTGAAACTAGATTAGAAGTAGATAAATATGAAGGACAAAGCAGTTTGAACTTGGTTTGAGAGAAGGAATTAATTTTATTGCAAAATCCGAATTCATGCATAACTCGTCAAATAGATAGTGATGTGTCGTTCGTGAGCGATTCGTTCGATATGAACTATTTTTTTATATGACTCGGGAGTAACGAGTTGTCTCAGTGAGTGATTCGTTCATTTTCATGCAGTACCCTTACTCACCACATGGCAGGCGGCAGCTTCATAAGCTCAGTCAGCAGGACAGGGAACAGTATTGATTCGTTCACGACTCAACTCCTCGGGTGATGGGTCCTCGCACAGGAAACAGTATTGATTCGTTCATGACTCAACTCCTCGGCTGACGGGTCCTCGCACAGGAAAAAGTATTGATTTGTTTACGACTCAACTCCTTGGGTCTTCGTTCATTTGTCACGTTTCAAATTCTACGTTTCATTTGACAGGCTGAGGAGCAGTAGGCACAACAGTTCGTTCACAAACCGGATCATCAATCTCATAGACTATTCTACCATCAACAACTTGGAAACCACAATCGACTCTCTAGATGCAGAAAAAGCATTTGATGGAGTGAACTGGAAATTTTTATTCGCAGCATTAAACAAATTTGGGTTTGGGTCACACTTCATCAACCGGATAAGGATATTATATAGCTCCCCAAATGCAAGTGTCAGGACAAATGATCAAACTTCTCCAAGCTTCAGTCTGCAGAGAGGTATAAGACAGGGTTGCCCACTTTCTCCCTCACTTTTTGCTATTTTCATCAAACCTTTAGCAGCTTCTATCAGACAAGATAGAAATATCAAAGACATCCAATCCCAAAGTATTGAGCATAAAATAAGTCTTTATGCTGATGATGTATTACTTTTCCTTCAGAACTCACAGACGTCTCTCACTCACACAATCACACTCATAAATAAATTCTCAGCACTTTCTGACTACTCTATCAACTGGTCTAAGACCACAGTTCTGCCCATTAACTGTAGGGTCCAGAATATACCTGCGATCACTTTACAGTCAGGAAATATTAGATATTTAGGCATAAACATTTCCTCCAGGCTCTCAGAGCTAACAAAGCTAAATTATGTGCAATTATTAAAGAGAGTAGAGGACGATCTCTCTCGTTGGAAGTCCTTACCTATATCACTTATGGGGAGAGTTACAACCATTAAAATGATGATACTACCAAAAGTTAACTATTTGTTCTCAACGATCCCCATAAAACCATCTGCTACTTGGTTTAAGTCACTAGATTCATGCATCTCCAAATTTCTGTGGAAAAACAAACCACCACGTATTAGTTTAAAAATCCTACAGAAGACCAAGGACAGTGGTGGATTAGATTTACCTAATTTTCAGCACTATTCCTTAGCCAATAGACTACAGCATCCTTTTGTATTTCTGATTTGTCAGTCCTCTCTCTTCGTTCACCGGAGTCTTCGTGTCTTTGTCCTTGAGTTTGGTGATTTTTTCTTCTTTTGATGCCTTGACACAGTGTGACAGGTGATACCACGTGGGAGATCCTTTAACTTGGACTGCTGTCCCTGTGCTGCGAAATGGCTGTGCTGCTCAAATGGTCTCTCCTTCATCATATACACAGTTATTTATACATCACCTTCCACCATGAAGCGTTGTCTCTTTTTGTTTCTCTCTTTGTTCTTAAAATGCTGTTATGCATGTCTAAACCAATCCATTAAATTAGATCATTTTGGCAGTAAAGCGATCTACAATGTGCTTGGTCGCAGAGCTGGTCATCTGTGGTAAACAGCTCTTCAGAAAGGCATTCTTCAATTGATTTCACTAATTTTATGTAATAATTTTGTGATTTCATACAAAACTACACTTCTTCTCCCATCTGTCTGAGTATTTAATATTGTCTGGGTCCCGTTAAAACATGTATTTTTCCCATCTAATTCCTTGTTTGCTTTTCTATCCCTTCAGTAGCCAACCAGTTTGTATGGAGTACACTGGAGCAACTTGACTGATCAGTAAAACACTGCTTTTGTTGTCACCGCAAGGCTTCCCCCGTCGGTTGTTTCACTGAGACACTACTGAGTAACTATAACTCAACACAGTTTATACACATAACATTCATATACATACTAACAAACAAACAAGCAATTATTTATCGCAATTTTCTCATCTCTGTTTGAACGTACACCCAGGTAAATATTCCTGTAGTCTTCTCATACCGACTATGGACCCATTCATTGTTTAACTTCACTGTTTTGCAAACTCTAATTGAATATTACACATTGACATTGAACTTTACTGGATAAGCAGGTCTTCATTGCATTCAGCAGCCTATATGTGAGCATCTATGTGTAAGCTGTTCTTCTTTGCATTTATCACCAGCAAGCAATTCTTCATTGCACATGCATATGAAAATAGTAAAACAATTCCAATGCGTTAGCGAAACCTTCTATATCAGGAGTGTCCATCATGATGCTGGGAATAGAACCTCTTTCCCAGAATAGTTCAACCTTCTTACTCAACTGATCATAACTCCGCAATGAGCACATTTCAAAGTATCATTCCTCTACATGTATTCAAAAATCTATGTGTAAATGTTTAATATTTCTTATATTTGTTGATGTCATTCTGTGTGCATGTGGCCTAAACCCAATCTCTGTGTGGCAATTTTAATTTAAACAAGTTGAACTCTGCCTCTGATCATTTAAAAAAAGGTGTGTACCGATATCAACCTTTCTCAGGTAATTACTGATCCTACAAAACCAAACTTAAGAGATCCTTCAAGCCTGATTGGCTCAATCTTAACAAATCAAAGGTAGAAAATCCGCAGTGTCTGAACTTGGTGTTAGTTATCACTGCTCAATAGCCTGTATCAGAATTGCAAAAATGAAAACATTAGGTCCACGCTTGGTATCCAGATCCTGAAACATCTCCATGAGCAGGCTTTTTTTTAAACTGATCTGTTGAATAGTTATACTCATGACACTGTTAAAATCCCAGATGAAGATCTAGCACTTGACCATTTTTGTAAATCTTCTAATTCCATAGTTGATAAACACACCCCTTTTAAAAAGTATAGAACTTAGAACAGGTCTAGTCCCTGGCTTTCGGCAGAACTGTATTCATTACTTTTTTTTTTTTTTCCCCTTGTCCTGTTCAGCATTATGGCAGCAGAATTGTAGTCTGAATACCTTTGATGCCAAAATGATTTGCTTTGCCAAGGGAAGTTTTATAAATGTAAAGCTCCCTTTGATGCCCATTTATTTATTTCTGTTTACAATATATGACATGTAATAGAAATTAACCGAACCGGGGGACAAGGAAAGAAGAAGAGGAAAGAAGAGGAAACAGAACAAAAATAGAAACAAAAACCAGACAACCAGCTGCTACACCTGTAAAAAACAAAACAGACAGCAATCCATGGCCTCTGAGGGGAATACAGCCTTAGCGCCACCAGGAGCACCTGAAAGCAGACAAGCAGAGAAAAAACAAACACACAAACAAAGAAAAACAAGCACAAGAAGTGGCAATCGCATACAACACAGCTATGGATATAGATGACCTGAGACGACATGACACACAACTGCTTAGTGACCATGCTACTGGACTAATGAATGTGTGTGTGTGTGTGTGAGAATATGCAACACCCATGGCACAGGACCTACATGATAACCGTGCTTAGTTATGAGTGTATAAGCGTACAGGGCCACAATCCACAGCCCCCCCAAGCAATCAGAAGCAGACAGAGAGGGCCACAAGACCCAGGCCACCAGCAGCCCCCACAGAGCATAGAACCCAGGAAGCCCACCGCAGGGGCAACCACGCATCCACCCAGAAGACTGCAGAGGAAGCCCCCGGAAAGAGCCCCCATAAGCATAGGGCAGAAGCCCTCCGGGAGCCAGGGGCAACAGCCCACCGACCCCGCCAGGCCCCAGCCGCCCAGACATGGGCCGTGCACTGGACCCGGGCCCCAGGAGCCCGAGCGCCCCCAAACCCCCCGGCAGAGGCCCCACCCAATACCCAGGAGGGCCAAGCGCCCCAGACAGCCACACAGTGGGTCAGCGCCTGGCCAAGTGCCCTGGGAGTCAAGACGTGCCCACAGGTGGGTGAAGTCGCGAGCAGCGGGGAGAGGCAACGCTGCCCCCCCATCGGGAGAAGCACAGGCAGGCCAGGCAACAGCAAGTCCCAGATCCAGGCCCAATCATTACCACACATCCACACGTCCTCCCTCCCTCGACTCCACTGGGGTGTAGTGCAGCGGGCACACCAGGGGGCCAGCAGCCCCCCAGCCACCACAGACCCCGAACCAGCAGAACAATTAATTAATCCTCCTGGCCCCTCCCGCCCCGAGCAGCAACAAGGAAGCAGGGGTGTGCGAAGAAGACCCCTCCCCCCACCCTTCTGACTCTTCAATATTTTCTAATAGTGAGCAATTAAAATTGAGGGGCAGCCAAACTTATAGAACTGGGAGCGCAGCCCTCTGGGCAGCCTACATACCCAAAGAGCCCCGCCCACCAGATGCCACTCAGTGTAACCACCCCCCAAGACCTAATGTGTGTGTGTGAGTGTGTTTGATAAGTAGTAATGTCTAACACAGGGGCGGGGAACTGCAAAGTGCAACAAAAGGGCACCACCTACGTGGCCCCATCCACTACACACCACCGAACACACACGCCCCCAAAACCCTTCATGTGTGAGTGTGTGCTGTGTACAGGAGCCAGAAGGGAGAGGGGTATGGGGATATACACCGGGGGAGCTACTCTCCCTCAGAGGGGGCAGCCAGGGACTGGCTGCAATAGGCATCCCCGCTACCTGGGAGCCAACACAGGGCAGGAGGGCCTGATGTCCACCAGGCTCGGGGCCATATTCCGGGAGCTACTCTACCCCCAGAAGGTACCCATCCCGCCCCACCCTACTCAACCCAACCCCACCCTGGAGGACCTCTACAAAAAACAAACAAACAACAACAAAAAACAAACAAACAAACCACCCGGTCACACCAGTCGCAGCAGCCCAGGCCTGAGACCCACCATCACCCAAGCGAAAAGCACCCCCCCCCCCCCCCCCCCCCCAACCGCACGCCCCAACACCCTGAAAAAAAAACAACCATCTGCGGACACCTTGGAGCGCCCAGCCCCCAGGGCCCAGGCCCACCACCACCACGCACACCAGAGCGGGCCGGCCACCCGGCATAGAGCCAGCAGCCACCACCTCAAGGCCCCTAAGGGACCCCGCCCCACACCGCAAGACAGCCCCACCCGCAAGCCCCCAAAACTGCCCTCCAAGCCCGACACACAGTTCCCCCCAGCAATGACCAACCCGGTCCCCACCACCCGAGAGACCACCAGACGCCCAAAGCCACACAGCCCCCCCCAGCACACACCCAACCGCCCAGAGCGACGGGACAGCAACCCACCACCACCACTATGTGATAAAGCTAATCAGAGGGGACCAGAGAGAATGAAATTCAGCCAATTGATGTTTTGAGGAGGCAGACATTGTTTCCATGCTAATATAATCTAAAAGAAAATTTCTAAACTGGTTAATACACATATTGTTTTTCGCTTTCCAGTTCATGAGAATAGTTTTCTTTGCGATACATAACACTGTGAGAACCATGTGTGCTGAGTTCATTTCCATGTTGATGTTGTCTAAGTCACCCAGTATGCACAGTGTGGGGCATGCAGGGATGCTACACTTTAGCCATGTTGATAGGTCCTCACAGACTTCAAGCCAGAACTTCTGGACAGGCGCACAAAACCACAAAGCGTGTGCATAATCATCAGGTGTGTTATCTGTGCAATGTGAGCAGATGTTTGAGTGTGTTAGACCCATCCTGAACATCCTTTGTCCTGTATAGTGTGTTCTATGAAGGATTTTGTATTGTATGAGCTGTAAATTAGGATTTCGAGTCATTCTGAAGGTGTTCAAACATATTTGTGGCCAGAAGCTATGACTAGAACTGATGGATAAATCTGCCTCCCATTTTGAGGATGGAAGAGACATTGTGTCATCTATCTTAGACAATAATTTATATATTTTTGATAGTAGTTTTGGGGTGCAGATGCTTAGAAATTCTGCTACCCTAATCGGGAGTTGTAAGTCTCGTTGGTGGAGGATATATTTCTTTGTTATTATAGACTTAAGTTGTTGATATTCTAGGAAATTATTGCTGCTTATCTCATGTTGTGATATGAGCTCATCAAATGAAATAAAATTTCCATTTTGGATTATATGTTCCAGATGTTTGATTCCTTTGATCTTCCACAGAGTAAAGTTTAGCATTTTTTTGTTTTGCAGTATGTGAGGATTGTTCCAGATGGGTGTAAGCTTACACGGGACAAGTGAGGATTTTGTTATTTTAAGAAATTCCCACCAGGCTCTCAGAGAGGTGATGATGTTAATGCTTTTGAAACATTTGTGATTTTTTACGTTTTGACTAATAAGTGGCAGGTCAGAGATTTCCAGATTATCACACAATGCTTGTTCTATATTTATCCATGGTTCATCTATTGGGCTAGGTTTAAACCATTTTGATATATACTGTAACCTATTGGCTAAGGAATAGTGCTGAAAATGAGGTAAATCTAATCCACCACAGTCCTTGGTCTTCTGTAGGGTTTTTAAACTAATACGTGGTGGTTTGTTTTTCCACAGAAATTTGGAGATGCATGAATCTAGTGACTTAAACCAAGTAGCAGATGGTTTTATGGGGATCATTGAGAACAAATAGTTAACTTTTGGTAGTATCATCATTTTAATGGTTGTAACTCTCCCCATAAGTGATATAGGTAAGGACTTCCAACGAGAGAGATCGTCCTCTACTTTCTTTAATAAGTCTTTAATAATTCTACATAATTTAGCTTTGTTAACTCTGAGAGCCTGGAGGAAATGTTTATGCCTAAATATCTAATATTTCCTGACTGTAAAGTGATCGCAGGTATATTCTGGACCCTGCAGTTAATGGACAGAACTGTGGTCTTAGACCAGTTGATAGAGTAGTCAGAAAGTGCTGAGAATTTATTTATGAGTGTGATCGTGTGAGTGAGAGACATCTGTGAGTTCTGAAGGAAAAGTAATACATCATCAGCATAAAGACTTATTTTATGCTTAATATTTTGGGATTGGATGCCTTTAATATTTCTATCTTGTCTGATAGAAGCTGCTAAAGGTTTGATGAAAATAGCAAAAAGTGAGGGAGAAAGTGGGCAACCCTGTCTTGTACCTCTCTGCAGACTGAAGCTTGGAGAAGTTTGATCATTTGTCCTGACACTTGCATTTGGGGAGCTATATAATATCCTTATCCAGTTGATGAAGTGTGACCCAAACCCGAATTTGTTTAATGCTGCGAATAAAAATTTCCAGTTCACTCGATCAAATGCTTTTTCTGCATCTAGAGAGTCGATTGTGGTTTCCAAGTTGTTGATGCTAGAATAGTCTATGATATTAATGATCCGGTTTGTGGACAAACTGTTGTGCCTACTGCTCTTCAGCCTGTCAAATGAAACGTAGAATTTGAAACGTGAGAAATGAACGAAGACCCAAGGAGTTTAGTCGTAAACGAATCAATACTGTTTCCTGTGCGAGGACCCGTCAGCCGAGGAGTTGAGTCATGAACGAATCAATACTGTTTCCTGTGCGAGGACCCGTCACCCGAGGAGTTGAGTCGTGAACGAATCAATACTGTTTCCTGTCCTGCTGACTGAGCTTATGAAGCTGCCGCCTGCCATGTGGTGAGTAAGGGTACTGCATGAAAATGAACAAATCACTCACTGAGACAACTCGTTACTCCCGAGTCATATAAAAAATTAGTTCATATCGAACGAATCGCTCACGAACGACACATCATTATCTATTTGACGAGTTATGCATGAATTTGGATTTTGCAATAAAATTAATTCCTTCTCTCAAACCAAGTTCAAACTGCTTTGTCCTTCATATTTATCTACTTCTAATCTAGTTTCAACAATAAACAACACTGTATTTTGTAGTATGAAAAAGAACCAGACCTAATTTTTAGCAATAAGCTTCTCTCGAGGAGATATGAAGGAATACAGATTTTGCTATAAAATGAAATCCTTCTATCAAACTGACTTAAAACGGTTTGTCCTTATTTCTTCACTTCTTTGTATTATGAGAAAGAACCAGACTCATTCTTCAGGAATCCGAAAATAAGCTCTATTTTCTGAGTTATGCACAAATTCAGATTCTCCATATAAAACGAATTCCTTAACTCAAACCAAGTTAAGACTGCTTTGTCCTTCATATTTATTCATGTCTAATCAAGTTTCAACGATAAACAACGTTGCACTTTGTAGAATGAGAAAGAATTTCTTCAGCAATAAGCAACTCTCGACATATGATAAAATACAGATTTTGCTATAAAATTAATTCCTTCTATCAGCCTGACTTAAAACTGTTTGTCCTCCTTATTGTTTCAACAATTAAAAAAATTTTGTAGTTTGAGAAAGAACAACTTAATCTTCAGCAATCAGTATAAAAAGAGGGTAAGAAAAGATGCAAATGCCAACCATACATCACTAAAAGGTGGAGCGGAAGTATTCGGCTGCAAGTAGGTGTGAATGTTCGACCATAATTTGTAAAAAGCGGGTAAGAAAAGGTTCGAATGCCCGACTATATATTAACAAACGCGGGAGGAGAGGTGTTCGGATGAGAGTGGGTGAGAATTTCCAACCATAATCTATAAAATACGGTGAAAAAAAGGTGTGAATACCCCATAGAACACTAAAAGGTGGAGCGGAAGTGTTCCGCTGCAAGAAGGTGTGAATGTCCGACTATATTTGATGAAAAGCAGGTGAAGCAAGGTCTGAATG
Organism: Leuresthes tenuis; assembly: GCF_036924035.1. Lineage (NCBI taxonomy): Eukaryota > Metazoa > Chordata > Actinopteri > Atheriniformes > Atherinopsidae > Leuresthes > Leuresthes tenuis. The sequence continues at coordinate 29,300,690 of NW_027325367.1, read as the reverse complement.
CCCAACCTTACATCATCAAAAGCGAGATCAGAGGTGTTTGGCTGCAAGAAGGCCATAGTTTGCCAAAAGCGGGTAAGGTGCGAATGACCGACTAAATATCAACAAAAGTGGGGGCGGAGGTCTTCGGATGCAAGTGGGTGTGAATATCCCACAATACAAGTATGGTGGAGAGGAAGCTGTGAATGGCCAACCATAGTAAAAAGCGGGTGAGAAAAGGTGCGAATGTCAAACCATACATGATCAAAACATTTAGCGTAGGTGTTTGGCTGCGACAAGGTGTGAATGTCCACCCATAATTAATGAAAAGCGGGAAACAAGTAGG